>NC_133416.1:32277500-34777500 GCF_049350105.2 Macaca mulatta
CAAGGACAACCATTTCCAAGGAGAAAAATTTATTGGAAAGGGATTCTCCAAGAAAACTTTATGGAGAAGTAATTTAAGCTAAGCCCACAGAATTGGAAGGGCTTAGAGCAATGACTCCTGGGCAATGAACACTGGTTTTAGGTATCACATTCTCAGGCCCCTCACACATAGTTCATTCTAGTTTTTTCCATTCCCACATCTAAAACTCCAACCATGAAGAGGTATAGTCACTATTGTCAAGGTGTAGTGTTTGATACAAATCCGAGCATTTATTTCACATATTCTTAGCTGTAGGTATGATAGTCTGCTTGTTTTGCATGTTTATCTTGCCAACTCAAAGGAGGAAGGTCAAAATAAAGTCTGTTTATCCTCTCTGTCTACTCTAATCCCACACACATGAAAAACAATAGTCCACTACTCCAACTTTGAAATAAAAAATAGACTATTTCAGTTAATTTTCCTGACAACTGACATTTCCTCTTGAAGGCAGGGAACCTCACATATATTTGAAAATTATTCATCTAAAGTTGATAACCAAAATAGTTTTAAAAAGGCAAATTAACCTTCTATCCATGTAATAAAACAATCACTTAATTTTTTTCTGATTCTTTTGAATTTTTGTTCATTTGCACATATTATTTTTTATAAGGGTAAGCACAATTTGATATTCTCTACAATTAAAAATGTTTTCCCTACTTTTTCACATGGGTTTTCTAATCATGTTAGATCACATACAATTGTAGTAAGTGAAATACCAAATATTCTGGAGAATTTTGCTATTGGTAGGCCTTTTCACTGCTATCAACAATTTGCAATAAATATCTTCGTGTATAAAATTTGAAAAAACAATCATTCCCTTATAATAAAGCTTCTGGAAGGGAAATTAAGCTTGATTGTGGTAGAGATTAAGAGGGGCCACAGTTAATGAGCTGAGTTCAACCCAAGAAGTTAGAAGAACAATAGAGATAACTCAAATAAGTGAGAAATAAATATAAGAACAGAAGTTGAAAATAGAAATAATTATACAATAGAGTGGATCAAACCAAAAGCTTGTTCTTTAACTAAAGACTCATGAGGAGTACATGTTCTCTCTCAAAATAATTACAAAAATGCACAGAAAGCACAAAGAAACATCAGGAATGAAGTCAGAGATATAACTATAGCTACAGTTTAGAACTATACTACTTTTTAATATAATTATATTATTTTCCCCTTAAAAATAACCATATATAGGGGGAGAAATATTTGTAACCTTTAAAGCACTTTTGAAAGCTTAGAGGAGAACCACTATTCCAGTGATACTTCCAATAAACCCAAAATAATTGTAAATATTTTCATGAAGAAATAGCAGCATCAAGCTCTTGATATTTCCTATGGGCAAGGGTATTCATCTATGACTTGGACTCTAACCTTGAAGTTTGATATATTAGAATAATGGAAAAACTTGCATCAGAGTTGTATTTAGTTTACTTCTTAGCAGGGTTCAAATAATACACTCTTGGATCAATTAATACCATTCCTTTCCTCCACATCATCCCAAAGGTGTTATAAAAACTATAGCCACTCTACTTCTGCTTCTGCAGAATTACATGAATCCCCTTTTGATAGCCTTCACCAAATGATTTGCCTTGGAGGATTTATCACTTTTGAAATATCTCACCTCATGAAGAGTAGAGACTCTGCCTCCATAGTCCTCTCAACTTTTGCATTTTTGGACACAAATGACTAAGAGGTGGAGTTATATCTCCCATTTACAAATGCAGAGCAACATAGAAAGGTGAGCCAGGAGCTAAGTCAAGCATAAATCAGACTAAAATGCTTTGTTTTCTTCCCTCCTCCTTCCTCTTAGTCTTTTCTTGCATTTTACATATTCTTCCATGGAAATGTAAATCTCTCAATACAGAGTTGTGGGCACTGGTCCAAAAATATGCCACCCTGAACATAGATTGAGAAAAACTCATCATTGGTTTTGTTCGTACAAGGTCAGAATTAGGCCTCCTATCCCTATTTGCTCTGACAGAGGCACCATCGTTGTCTCATGGGATTGGGCACAAGTGCTGCTATGTCTGATCTTTATCTTAAATTTCCTGAAGTTGTTGTTTTCCTAAACATTCCAGTTTGGCAAGGTTTTCCTCTGTTAATTTGCTATCTGAAACCAGTGGCAAGATTTTCTCATAATAATATTTTGCAGACACCCAGTCCTCTTGTAACAGGAAGGGAAGGGAACTGTTATATTTTGATCCATCAGACTGCTCTCATAATGGAACAGGGGAAACTTAGAAAATGCTGCCTGTGTGTATAAGGTTATCCTTGCCATTTCATGTTCTTGAAGAACTCATTGTTAGTTTTAAGTACCTGACCAGCTGGAGAATGTGAAGGAAAATAGTCATACGACAAGGTTAAACAGCAAAAGAGCAGATTTTTCAATTCTGCTAATGAAAGGTCTGAGGACACCAGGTGAACCTTCTGAATAACAGATGGGCTATTACATATTTTGTCATGTTCTAATCAACTAGCATCTTGGCTAGAGATTCATATTCTTGGATGGAAGGAAGAAGGGAAGGAGGAAGGGAGGGAGGAAGGAAGAGAGGAAGAAAATAGTTTTCTGAAACTGTAAGAGTGATGACAAAATAGTTTATGTTTTCCACACCTATTGAGTGGGGAGTTATTCTAATGTTCAATGTAGAGTAACTTTTAGCGTCTAGGTTAAGTGAAAATGTCAGTTTTCTAAAAAGAAAAGAACATAATAGTATCAAATTTACCCAGCCTGCAAGATGTGTGGCAATGCATACCTACCGAACACCTTAATGCAGAAGAAAAGGTACAGGGCTTAGCCGTGTGTGCTTAACACACTGTCCTCATCCTCTTTTGACCCCACCTCTTTTGTTTAATCCCCTTAACTGGCATCCTCAGGTCTGCTTGATCCTAGTTCATTGCTAATAGTCCCAGCTGCTAACTTTCTCCAGACTTTTTCCAGCTGTAATTCTATTTTCTCCCTTCCGTGGTTCACTTATCATCTGGATCAATTTCAGCAAAGTCTCAGAGTTCATGTCTTTTGGTTTTCTCTATTCCAAAAGGCATGAGTTTTCTCTACTTCACTCTCTGCTTAAACTCACATATGGATGAAAAACGGCTTCTCCTTAGATTTCAGTCATAGATTCAAGCAGTATTGCTTGGAGTGGAAGTATTGCGTGCAGTCAACCACTGCCATTTACTACTGCTTGCTGTGTTCCAGAGAAGGAACCAGATGAAAAGAGCCAGAACAGGACCTGACACACAGTGAGCACTCAGTGTTCTGCTGCTGTTACTACAGCCCAAGCACTAGGTAAACTGTCTGTTCCTCACAGCATCCCTTGTCAAGAAGGTGAAAAGGAGGAATGAACAAAGAGCCTCCCCTTGTGGTTGAGTGGAATCATCAGGCCCTCTCTGCGCCCCAGCACAAATAGTAAAGATCTTTCAAAACTGTTCTTATCAATAAGGAGGTTTAACAAAATCCTGAATAAATGAGAACTTGAGACTGCTGCATTTCATTAGTTATTTTCAAGTCCAAAATTTGTCCTTCAAGTATATATATTTTTAATTTATTTGAACTTAAGAACTACATGTGCTAGTTTGTTATTTTTGTTGTACAGATTATTTTATCACTCAGGTATTAAGCCTAGTACTCATTAGTTATTTTTCCCGATCGTCTCCCTCCTCCCATTCTCCACCTTCAAGTAGGCCCCAGTGTCTGTTGTTCTCATCTTTCTGTCCATGTGTTCTCATTATTTAGTTCCCACTTATAAGTGACAATATGCTATGTTTGGTTTTCTGTTCATGTGTTAGTTTGCTAAGCCTAATCCAGCTCCACCCATGTTTCTTCAAAGGACAGAATCTCATTCTTGTTTATGGCAGCATAGTATTCCATGGTGTATATGTACCATATTTTATTTATCCAATCTACCATTGATAGGCATTTAGGTTGATTCTATGTCTTTGCTATTGTGAGTAGTGCTTCAATGAACACACAAGTGCATCTGTCTTTATAATAGAATGATTTATATTCCTGTGGGTATATACCCAGTAATGGGATTACTGGGCTGAATGGTAGTCCTATTTTTGGGTCCTTGAGAAATTGCCCACTGCTTTCCACAATAGCTGGACTAATTTACATTCCCCCCAACAGTGTATAAGCATTCCTTTTTCTCTGCAACCTCACCAGCATTTGTTATTTTTTGACATATTAATAACAATTATTCTGACTGATGTGAGATGATATCTCATCGTGGTTTTGATTTGCATTTCTCTAATGATCAGTGATGTGGAGTTTCTTTTCATATGCTTATTGGCCACATGTATGTCTTCTTTTGAAAAGTGTTTATATCCTTTGCTCATTTTTTAATGTGTTTTTTCTTGTAAATTTGTTTATGTTCCTTATACACAAATAAAGTCCTATGAATATTAGACGTTTGTCAGATGCATTGTTTGCAAATATTTTCTCCCGTTCTGTAGGTTGTCTGTTTACTGTATTAATAGTTTATTTTCCTATACAGAAGCTCTTTAGTTTAATTAGATCCCATTTAACAATTTTTGCTTTTGTCTTACATGTATTTTCTGAAATTTGTTAAGGTTTGCACTTATTGTGCAGTCAATTGAGAATTTTCAAAATATGTTTTTATTATAGCTGGTTATCAACTGAAAATTTCCCTGAATTGTGGGCTCCAGTCTGAGGCCTTGGCATCTCCTTCTCTAGTCACCCCAGGCTTCTCTCTTCTGACCCTTTGCTCGAAACTTAGGTGAGTGTGGCAATACGTACTTTCTCCAATTTCCCTTTCATTTTCTCTCCCCCATAATGTACTACCAGAGCCATTTAAAATAGGTTCATAACCTTTCATTTAATATCTTAATTTCCTAAACCCTAAGGAATTTTGATCTTTCAATTTCTAGATGTTTTTGCTGTCAGAGGACATTTTTGCAGAGAAAATATAGCTTATGCTATGGCCAGGTTAATGCTACCAGTTGTTCATGGAAAATATAGGTATCACATTTTTAAAATAGTGTTTAACCCCATCACAAAATGTCAACATACTTCCTTTTATTACCAAATAATAATCCATGCCCCCAGCAGCCACATTTCATCTCTTGGCATCACTTCTCCTCAGAGTGGCACTCCCTCTTGTACCCTTGCCAGAGTTCTAGCCCATCTCAAATCTCACCCAGTTTCAGGGAAGGAGCAAAGCTGAGGGTTGGGGCAAGACTGTTTGTTGCACAATGTGCCGACAGTGAGCTATTAGGTCAAGTAAGAATAATTTCCATCCATTAGTGGCATCAGCAGGACCACATCAGATGCAGTGCACCTAGTCTGCAGGCTTACTATTATTAAGATCAGGGTTCAAGTCATTGCGTCTGATGAAGGTTCTGCTCACATGCACCACTATGTTCTCTATTGGATCAAGGCTTGCCAGTGGCAGGTTAATGCCTACACCATCCTCTCCTTCCCCAGCACCATGGCTCACCTTTCTGGTCTTGGTGTTTTGTTTTGTTGTGTTTTGAGTGGCCCAGCTTCTGTACAATGTAAACCCTGTCAGCAGGGTAACACTGTGTTCATCACAGCTGTAGGACAAGGGTGATATCATTATCTCTCTCCTGCCATTTAATTTGCTTACATTTTGTGGCTATAGGCTGCAGAGCATGGAGGATGATAGGGATGAAGCCTGAGAATAGCTCATTTGAACCATGAGTCCTACCCAAAGTCCTCTAAAGGTTTTCAGCTTATGAGGCATAAAAGCCAAAGTCCCTGCGGTCGCATTCTCGGTCCCATATGACCTGGCTTTTGTATTCATAATCTGGCCCGTGTGATCTCTGATTCACTTTCTATCACTTCCTTTCGCTTGCTGTGTCTCAGTCATGTGGCTGGTACTTAGCTATAACACAGGGCCTTTGTGCTTGCTGTCTGGTTTGCCTGGAATGCTCTTTTCCTAGACTACCACATGGCTTGCACCCTCATGGCCTTTGCTCAAATGTACTTTTCACCAGGCCTTCCCTGATCGTGTAATTTACACTGCAACCTCTACGGAAGGGGGAGGATAGACAACAGCACTCCTATTCCCCTTCCCTGCTCTACATTTCTCATGAAAATTCATTCATGCACTTTTATGCATATATCCGTCTGTGTGTACACATGTATTGATTGATAAATCCTCCTCTACTAAATAAAAGTCTCATGATGGCAGAATTTTTATTATTGCTCTATTCTCACTATCTCAAAGACTACCTGACATAAGATACCTTTCATAAATATCAATTGAATAAATGGATGAATGAAGGGATGTTTTTAGGTATAACCTGAAGGGGTGGCCTGCCCCTCCACACCTGTGGGCGTTTCTCGTTAGGTGGAATGAGAGACTTGAGAAAAGAAATGAGACACAGAGACAAAGTATAGAGAATGAAAAGGTGAGCCCAGGGGACCGGCGCTTAGCCTACAGAGGACCCGCGCTGGCACCAGTCTCTGAGTTCCCTTAGTATTTATTGATAATTATCTTTACCATCTTAGAAAAAGGGAAGTAGCAGGATAATAGGATCATCATAGGGAGAAGGTCAGCAGTAAGACATATGAATAAAGATCTCTGTGACATAAGTTAAAGGAAAAGTGTTGTGTCTTGATATGCATATGTAAACATCTCCATAAACCTTTTTAGTGCATAAAGAGTAGCATTGCGCTAGCAAGCCCCACCTTTCGCCCTAAGGCGGTTTTCTCCTTTCTCAGTAAACAGAACAGACAATCAGGTTTTACACCAAGATGTTCCATTGCCCAGGGACGGGCAGGAGACAGATGCTTTTCTCTATCTCAACCGCCAACAACCACCAAGAGGCCTTCTTTCCTCTTGTACTAGTCCTCCTCAGCACAGACCCTTCACGGGTGTCAGGTTAGGGGACGATCAGGTCTTTCTCTTCCCATGAGGCCATATTTCAGACTATCACATGGGGAGAAACCTTGGACAATACTTAGCTTTCCTAGGCAGAGGTCCCTGCGACCTTTGGCAGTGTATGCATCCCTGGGTACTTGAGATTAAGAGAATGGTGATGACTTTTAACCAGCAAACTGCCTTCAGGCACTTGTTTAACAAAGCACATCCTGCACAGCCCAAAATCCTTTAAACCTTGAGTCACCACAACACATGTCTCTTGCAAGGACAAGGCTGGGGGTAGAGTCACAGATTAACAGCATCTCACATGCAGAACAAAATGGAGTCTCTTATGTCTACTTCTTTCTGTATAGACACAGTAACAGGCTGATCTCTCTTTCTTTTCCCCACAATAACCAACACGATCCCCCTATCTTCAGTTCCTCTGAACAAGAAGATTCATCAAGGGTAGCTTTTACTATAGCACAAAGCAAGCTTGTTTACCATCAGGAAAAACTACTCTATACAAAAGAAAAGGAAAATACTATTTGAAGTATCACTTTAGTCTTGACATTTAAGTTGTGCTGTGAGGAAAATGAGCCACACTAAGTTCTAACACATGGTTTCTCAACCTTGGCCACTACTGATATTTGGAGCTTACTTAGGAATAAACTTGGTCAAGGATGCAAAAGACTTGTTCTTTCAAAACTGTATCAGTAATCAAAGGAATTAAAGCAGACATAAATAATTTGAAAGACATCCCATGTTCACGGACTGCAAAAATTAATATTGTTAAAATGTCCATACTACCCAAAGTGATCTACAGATTCAATAAAATCCCTAAAATCCCCATGTCACTTTTACAGAAATAAAAGAAAACAATCCTAAGATTCATATGGAATCCCAAAAGTCCTCGAATAGCCAAAGGAATTTTGAGCAAAAATAACAAAGCTAGAGGCACAACACTCCCTGATTTCAAAATATATTACAGAGCTACAGTATTCAAACAATATGGTACTGGCATAAAAACAATTGTATAGACCAATGAATCAGAATAGAGAGTTCAGAAATAAGCACACACATATACAGTCAAATAATCTTTGATAAGGATACCAAGAATATACAATGAGAAAAAGATTAACCTCTTCAATAAACAATATGGGAAAATTGGTATTCACATGCAAAAGAATGAAACTGGATGGTTATCTTACACCATGCACAAATATCAACTAAAAATGGATTTAAAACTTAAGCATAACAGCAGAAACTATAAAACTCCTAGAAGAAAACAGGAAAAAAGCTTCTTGACATTAGCCTTGGCAATGATTTTTTGGATGATACTAAAAGCACAGGCAACAAAAGAAAATAAAGTGGATTACATTAAATTAAAAAGCTTCTGCACAGAAAAAAGAAACAAGATAAAAACAACCTATGAGATAGGAAAAATATAATGGAAAACCATATATTTTATAAGATACTAACATGCAAAATATACAAGAAACTCTTATAACTCAAAAGCAAAGAACCTCAAATAAAAAATCCAGTGAAAAATGGATAAAAGAACTAAGTCGCCTTTTTTTTTTTTTTTTTTTTTTTTGCAAGGAAGACACACAACTGGGTAACAGGCACATGAAAAGGAGCTCAACATCAGTAATCATGAGGGAAATACAAAGCAAACCAAAACCACTATGAACTATTACCTCACATCTGTTAGAATGGCTATTATTTTAAAAACAACAGACACATTTTGGCACAAATGTGGAGAAAAAAGACACTATTGACAGGAATCTAAATTGCTGCAGCCACTGTGGGAAACAGTATGAAGGTGCCACAGAAAAATTAAAAATAAAACTATATGATCCAGCAATCTCACGTCTGAGTATATATCCACAGGAACTGAATTCAGGGTTTTGAAGAGATGTGTGTACTCCATGTTCACAGTAGCATTATTCACTGTAGCCAAGACATGGAAGCAACCTAAATGTCCACAAACAGATTAACTGATGAAGAAATTGTGATATATACATAAAATGGCATGTTATTCAGCCTTAAAGAAAGGAAGTCCTGCCATTTACCACAACATGGATGAACATGAAGGACACTAAGCTAAGTGAATTGAGCCAGACACAGGACTACATGATTCCATTTACATGATGAATCTGAAATAGTCAAACTCCTAGAAGCAGAAACTGGAATGGTGGCCAGGGGTTGGGGAGAGTGGGAAATGGGAAGATACTAGTCAAAGAGTACAACATTTTGGTTACACAGATGAATAAGTCCTAGACATGTACTATATAACTTGATGTCTGTAGGTAAAAACACTGTATTGTAATAAAAAATTTGCTATGAGGGTAGATCTAATGTTGTATCTTTATCATAGAAAATAATAATAATAATAAATAAGAGGGTAAGAGGAAACTTTTGAAAGTTGAATAGGCTTATGGAATAGATTGCAGATTGTGGCAGTGGTTTCATGGGTATATACTTATGTCCAAACTCACCAAGTTGTATGCATTAAATTTGTACAGCTTTTTCTACGTTGATTGTACTTCAATAAAAATAGTTTAAAAAAAAGTTTCCAAACATTGCCAATGTTCAATAAAATCCCCTCCATTGAGAACCAGTGCTCGAATAGAGTCTTAGTTCACAGAAAACATACCTTGGTTGATCTTCAATGATACCATCCATAAGTACATACAGTTCTCTATGATCCATAAAATCATAGCACCTATCTTACACAGACACATTCAAAACAAAAAAAAAACCAAGGGGTTCATGCTATTCAGTATCTAGTTAACATGGCAAAGCACAAATTGCACTAATTTCATTTTTTAGAAATCTCTTTTTTTAGTTTCAAATAACTCAAAGAGAAGATAACCTATGAACATTAAATTATTTGAGAAGAAAGATATAAGGAGAGAAAAACAGGAAGACACAGCCCATATAAAAATTATTTTTCATGCCGTGATGTGTTGGAGCCCACCCATGATCATCCAAGCCTGTAGTTGATCTTATTTCCAAGACTGTTTTATAGGTCTAAATAAACTTTTAAAAACACATATATTTTCATGTCACAGAACTAGATCCCAAGACATTTGTGGAATACCACTCTCTTCACACACAAGAATTTAGATGATGAATGCAATAATCATCATCATGGAACCAGCCACTACTAGGTCACGAACGACCTGTTTCCTATTATTTTCCAAAGTCCCACGCACAGCATAAGTTGCTGATTGCAAAGTGGATGAAACTGAAATGTGTAATTTCTCTGCAGCGCTAACATTGTGGATGAAAAGAAGCAGAAGATGCCTGCAGGGAATTCAGGCGATTTCTATTATAGTGCATCATTTCCCACTGGCTTTGACCTGTGAGAAAACTGGAATTTTCAGCTGTTTTCATTATAAATGGAGTTTGTAGTAAAAATTTCTTATTACCACAGAATCTAAGGGTGGTTGTCTAACCCAGCTCTCCACACTTAATGCAGTCATGCCTTTAACAATATCACTAACATGGTGATCCAGTCTGTTCTTAAATATCTCCATGTCCTGATGTTCATTACTTTCTAAGAAAGCCTATTTCACTGGCAGAGAGTTTTAATTAATAGAATATCTTTCATTATTTTAAGATACAATTTTCTGCTTAGACTGCTATAACACATGAGTTTCTCCTGCCATATGCAAGGTATCCAAAGGTTTAAAATGTGTATCAGTTCTTCTTCCTACATTTTTTTTTGTGTGAAGAACCAGTATTGTATTGAGCTCAATGTCTATATAGGTTTTCTTTACATATTTTGTCTGATTACAGTAAAAAAATTCTCCGTAACAATTTTCCATTTTAATAGTGATCACCATAAACATGTTAATTCAATAGAATAAAGACAAAAGTTAATAGTTGCTATCAATTAAAATATAGATTGTACATCTTAAAATTAATAAATTCATGTTAATGTTTATTACTATTTTAATTATCAAAGCACGACTGAACAGATGTATTAAATAAATAAAAATGTATTAAATAAACAAAAGTCTTCCTTCACTTTTGTTTTATATAAAACAAGTAAATGATGGGAAAATATTATCTTAAGTGTAACTGTTAAAATAGACTTGTGGGGCGTGTATCTTTTGATTAATCAATATTTATTAGGGATGGGAGCAAAGTAGACAAAATCTCAGTTTGAAATATTAGTTGTACCATTTATTATGTGACCTTGGACAAGTTACTTATCCATAAGTTAACTTATCTATAGGATGGGGATAACAACAATACCTATCTTATAGGATTATTGTGAAAATTAAATTAATAATGCATGTCAACATTTAGTTTTATTTTTAGAGACAAAGTCTCGCTCTGTCATCCAGGCTGGAGTACAGTGGTGCGATCGTAGCTCACTGCAGTTTTGAATACCTGGGCTCAAGTGATCCTTCCACCTCAGTCTCCCAAGTAGCTGGGACTATAGGCAGCCACCATGCCTGACTAAATGTAAAAGTCCTAAAATAGTATCTGTTACACAGTAAGTGATCAGCGCAATTTAGCTATTATTACTAGCCCAATATTCTACTCTTTATGTGTTTATCCTCTGTATAGTAATTATTAATATCTTTGTTTTCAAAGCAACGTATCAATATATTTAGTTATTTGTATATACATGTGCATTTATATTTATAAAGAAAATTATGCTGTTAATTACAGAACATCAATTAGGAAGGTAGGTGTTAAAATATTTTTTAGATGTGGTATTATTAAAATATGTTCAGATGTGGTATTGTTAAAATATTTTATACACACACACACACACACACACACACACACACACACACCCCACATATGCAATGAAGCACTATTCAGCCTTAAAGAAGAAGGAAATCTTATTGCAACATGGATGCACATGGAGGACATTTTGCTAAGTGAAATAAGCTGAGCACAGGAAGACAAATTCTGCATAATCTCACTTACATGCAGAACCTAAAAAACTTGTACTCATAGATGTAGAGAGCAGAATGCTGGTTACCAGAGACTGGGGACAGGAAGGGAGGGAACAAGCATTTGTTCGTCAAAGAGTACAAAATTTCAGTTATACAGAAGGAATACATTTTCTTCTTTTTTTTGAGACAGGGTCTTGCTCTGGTGCCCAGGCTGGAGTGCAGTGGTGTGATCAAAGCTCACTGCAGCCTTCACTTCCCAGGCTCGAACAATCCTCCCACCTCAGTCTTCAAGTAGCTGGGACTACAGGCACATGTCACCATGCCCGGCTATTTTAAAATTATTATTATTTTTTGTAGAGAGAGGGTCTCACTATGTTGCCCAGAGTGGCCTTGACCTCTTGAACTCCTGGACCCAACTCGGCCTCTTAAGGCACTGGGATTACAGGTGTGAGCCACCAAGCCCAACCAGGAGGTGTAAATTTTGAGATCTATTGCACAGCACAGTGATAATAGCCAACAATAATCCATTCAAATCTCAAAATAACTAAGATATTCCAAATGTTTCACCACAAAAAAATGATGAGTGAGGTGATAGTTATGTTAATCAGTTTGATTTAATTATTTCTCATTGTATATATGGAATATATATATATCAAAACATCACGAGGTACCCCATAAGTGTAGACAACTGTAATTTGTAGATTAAAAATAATATTAAGAAAAAAATGCTATTGAAAAAAGTATTTTTCAGGTAATAAGTATTCAAATAATTTTTGTTTCAACACTGTCATGATTTTCTGTGTTGAGAGTTCAGGTTCAAATCTATTTCTTCAAACATCTCTGTACTTATTTTTTGTTAATAATGTTATTAATAATACTAACATTTTTAAAGTCAGTATTTTGTAATGTAATTTAATCATTTGAAATTTAACATTGCCCATAATATAATTGTCTACTCTTTTTTTTTTTTCCTTAAACAGAGTTTCACTCTGTTGCCCAGCTTGGATGTAGTACAGTGGTGTGATGTCGGCTCACTGCAACCTGTGTCGCTTAGGTTCAAGCAATTCTCCTGCTCCAGTCTCCTGAGTAGCTGAAATTATAGGCATGTGCCACCATAGCTGGCTAATTTTTGTATTTTTCAGTGGAGGTGGTGTTTCACCACGTTGGCCAGGCTGGTCTCGAACTACTGACCTCAAGTGATCGATCCTCCTCGGCCTCCTAAAGTGCTGGGATTACAGGCATGAGACACTGTGCCTGGCCATAACTGTATTCTTATGACTTTAATAACTTCAATAACCTAGTTGCTTTAGCAGGAAAAAGGAAGAGGCATGGTGTTTCTATACCATTTATATTTATCTGTAAATATCTTATTAATATGTGAGCTGTGTATAAATCTTATTTCAATGCTGTTGAATACCAACCTACAAGATGCTTTCCACAGTGATTTAGACATAGAAGGAACATTTCCTCTCTTAAGAAACTTCCAGTTCTGTTTAGGAGATTACAGACAATGCAATGTATGATGGCTTTCAAGTAATTGATATAGACAGTAAGTGTTTTAAAAGCATAAGAGAAGCAAAGGTCATTGGCAACAGGGATGGGCAGGAAGGGCTTCCTGAGAAAGGAGGACGCAACTGTGTCTTGGTGGATAGTGGGGGTCAGATCAAGGTTGGGGAAACTATTCCAAGGACACATGTGTACACAGATGTGAAGATGTCCACAACCATTTAGGCAATATTTCAGCAGAAGAGTTCTTGGGAGGGCAGAGGAGAAGTGAGAGGAGAAGCTGGTTTGAGGGCAAAATGTGGGATGCTGTGTATACCAAGTTAAACGTGGTAACTCTGAAGATAATCCAGAGGTGTTATGGGAGCTTGAAACAGAAAACAGAGTCTCATTTAGAAAATTAAATTATGTCTGCTAATCAGAAATTTCATTTTACAAACATGGCAGTGATCTTAGGTTTTACCGCATCAGTTTACATTAAGGCTGATAGAGTACTAATTTTAATTCATGGACTTAATGTCTCAATTTTACTGATTGTTTATATCTCAAGAGCTTTGTCAAGAAGTTTCCATTCTCTTAGTTGATTTCCTTTTGTAAAAAATTCATATATCACTCTAAGTTTCTTTGGTTTTTCTTTGGCCTACAGCATCAGGTGATCACAGAGGATGGAAACTGAGACAAGTTGAGAACTGATTAAATAAAAATATACACCTTGTTCCTTTGCATCGATTGGCATGGTGTGTGACGTAAATGCAGTGGGATGAGAATCAAAACACTCACATTATTCCTGACTTTCTCATTGAGAAATGATGTGGTCCTGGCAAATTCACAAATTTTCCATCTACAAGTGAGTGACAATGAGAGATTCCTGATCACTTTACATGGAGGTCGTGTGATACACCTGAAAGAAAACACAATTTGGGGTCAGACATTTGCAATGACCATGTGTCCACTCCAATAACCCCTCTCAGTTCCTGGTGCCCACTCTGCCTCCAGTACCCACTGCACTCCAGCAGAGATCTCTTCAAAGCAAAAACCGGACCATGTTGCTCTTGTGCTTAAAACTACTACAATCTCCATTATTCCGAGGAAAATAAACAAGCTACATGGCTCAGCCCTATATTTGCACCTCCCATCATGTTCGTATTCCCTCATTTTCAGTTCCTTAAATAGGCCACATTCTCGCCTTCATAGGGACATTGTGTGTACAGTTTCTTTGAGACTCATGTCATGATTGAGTCCAGTCATAATTTTACTAGGTGATGGTGTGATTGTCTTACATCTGCCCCCCATCTGGACTGTAAGTTTCAGCGAGGATGAGAGAAGTCCCCTTTGCTTGTTCTGTTAATCCTACTCTATTCCTATTACCTCCCATGATAGTCTAGCACAACAGGCATTCAATACATTTTTGTTGAACTAATTCATGAATTTAATGATTGTGTGACTTTTAAAATGGAGACAATGAAGATAGCTACTATAATATACAGGGAGGTTCCTCTGCTCCACAGGGTTTTTATAAGCCTTTTACAAGGCAAATACAAGGCTATATATTAGGAAGAACATGACAGACAATTAAGCACACAAATGTGAGTATTCCTCATAATAAAAATAGCTGAAAACAAATTGAAATAATAACCCATAAAATTTTTATACCAAACATAAGCCAAGAAAATTTTATTTTAAGATGGAAATCTAAGGAATTAAGGGGGAACCAGGTAAAAAGCACTTATAAAATAGAATATATCAACTAATGATATTAAAGATACCTCAGTCTTGTAAATGTGCAAATTGGAGAATCACTTAGGTACACACTACTTTCTATCCATGAATCCAAACAGCCTTAAACAATGCCCTTCCCTTCCTTGCTGCGGTTGTCCTGCTTGCTGTAGATTGCTGACAAGAGGCAATAACTTTCAGGTGATCCAGTCTCACAATGTGGTTTGTCATCTTTTCAGTTCCTATTGTCTGACCTATCATGGCCAAACCAGAGCCTACAAAACCATTCTGACCTTGGCTTAGCAGACACTTTGGTATTACTTTATCAAACAAAGCATCCCTGAATAGAAGCATTCAGAAAACGTCCCTGACAAAAATGCTCAGCATCTCTTTAGTGACTCATAGGGAGGGCTGTATGTACTACAGTTTACAGTTCAGTATGTATTCGCATGCATGTGTATATGTGCATGTGTGTCAAGCATGTGCATAGCACGTGCAAAGCATGTGCATGCTAGTCAAGCAAACATGCCCAAGAAAACCCAGATAAATTGCTCGTGCTTTTAAATAATAAGTTGACTATGTTAAATCATGAAGCAGAGTCACAATGCTGGAAAACTTCGTATGATTTAAAGAGAAGAGCACCCTTGTAGGAAAAGCATTTCATTGACTACACATTTAATTGAGAAGGAAGTGCATGAAACTGAAAATGGAAATAATAAAAGCAATTTTGGTGTCTATGGTTTTGGTGAAAGGACCTAATACTGCTGTTATTTTCACATCAATATTTATAAAATAGATCTGTTACGGATATTCTGGCTCCAGTTTTGAGGTTCATCACTGCCTCCCAATATTGAACATCGTACTCATCTTTCCAGCTTTATTTTCTGCAGTCTTCCACTCACCAGTGCCAGCAGGAGTTCCCTGTGTGCTGCAGCCTCCCTGTAAGTCTGCAAATCATCTTCATACTGTCAGTGTTGTAATATAGTTCTTGCTCCCAAAGGAGATAACCTCACCTGTTTTCATGTCACTTACATTGCACTAAATTGGCATTCATACTTGTCTACAAACAATACATTTCTAAATGCTGTTGAAAATTTGGAAAGGACTATCTGTAGACTGAAACTATGTTTTATTATGATGTTTCAGCTTATATCTAGAAAAGAGTAAAAATAAAATGATGCCACTACATTCTGTATATGAGAATGACTCTCTCTACTGAGTTACCAGTATGTAAGCAGTACCCCAAGGAATCATCATCATTGAGGACAGACTTATTCTGCTAATGCACAGTCTTTGATATAACTCCCATTTAAAACAAATGCTAGCTTTTGTTAGAAATATAGCGAAAACCATAACGTTAAATAAAATATAGAAGAATGAATTCCAATTTTAGCTTCATTAACACCATGTTGTAATCAGCAAGCTGATCATCCATTAATTAGAATAGTATTTGCAGTGTTTTATTTCTTATTTTGAGAAAGGGAATCAATACTACTTAAAGTTTTGAAAATTGTTAATACCTAAAGAGCATGCCTCTTCTCCAACTAGCGGAAAGGTTAATGGGCAATGCTTAGGTTTCTGAGCACCTTGCAAAGTGAAGAAAAGGATCTTTATCATTCTTTGGTCATGAAGTTTTCTCCCAACAACCTGTAGAGTCTCCTCTGGTTCACCATGACCATGTGATTGCTTGAGCTATGATTGATGGCCCATTAATAATGGAAATTGTGTGCCAGGGAAGTTTATTTTTTTAATACCAGAGCTTCCTTAATTTAAAAATACTTAATTCTTTTAATTAATACCATCTCTCTTCTTTAGTCGGTTACACCATCAATTGTTGATTTTCTTCTTCCTGCCATGGCCTAACTTCACACCATCCACTATTTATGTCAATCACCAAAGATTGACATTTGGTGTCAATTGATATTTGGTTTTCAAACTCCTTTCCTGGCTTACAACTTCTAAAATCCTAAGAAACTCCAAAGTGATGTTTTTGTATGCTAATGAGTTGACTGGTAGGTGGTAGCCCCTAGGTAGCTTCAGGGTGAGTCTGGTCACACAAACAACAAACAAACAAATCTCATATGTTTCTTTATTTGTGGAAGTTTAATAAATGTGTTTACTGGCCAACATTCTAGTTAATACGATATTCTGAAATTATCAGTGGCTGTTATTTACTCCAGTCATTCTTAGGTTAAGACAATTACAGATGGTCCCTGACTTAGGATGATTTGACTCTAATTTTTTGACTTTATGATGGGCTTATCAGGACATAAACCAATAAATTAAAGAGCTCCTTATGATATAAAATGAGGTTACGGTTTCTACTGAATGCTTATCACTTTCACCATCATAAAATAAAAAAAAATCATAAGTTAAACCCATGGTTAAATCTTAGGCTGTCTGCTGTGTTGCAAGCATTAAATGAATGTTTTGACTTAGAGTATTTTCGACTTACCATGGGTTTATCTGGATGCAATTCCATTATTAAGTAGAGGAGAATCTGGTAATAGACTACAGTTGTGCCTCAGCATTCATAGGGAATTGGTTCCAGGACTCCCACAGATACCAAAATCTGTGGATGCAAAAGTTCCTCATATAAAATGGTGTAGTATTTGCATATAACCTATGCATATCCTCCCATATACTTGAAATTATTTCTAGGTTACATATAAGTTCTAACACATGTAAGTACTATATAAATAGTTGTCACAGTGCATTGTTTTCTTTATATTATTTATTTTCCAATAGTTTTGAGTCTTAGTTGATTGGATCCCAAATGGTATTAGTCAGAGTTCTCTTAGAGGGACAGAATTAATAGGAAATATATATATAAAGGGGAGTTTATTAAGTATTAACTTACATGATCACAAGGTCCCACAATAGGCTGTCTGCAAAACTGAAAAACTAGGAGTCCAATGTTCAAGGGCAGGAAGCATCCAGCATGAGAGAAAGATGTAGGCTGGAAATCTAGTCCTGTCTCATCTTTTCACATTTTTCTGCCTGCTTTATATTCACTGGCAGCTGATTAGATTGTGCCCACCAGATTAAAGGTGAATCTGCCTTCCTTAGCTCACTGACTCAAATATTAATCTCTTTTGGCAACACCCACACAGACACATCCAGAATCAATACTTCAATCCAATCAAGATGACACTCAGTATTAACCATCTCAAGCCCACCCCTTGTCAACTTGAACCCATACACATCTCCTGAGATCATACATAATCTTCAAATAAAGTCAATAATAAAGTCATAATTTTGACTAATGTAATACAACTATCCTTCGTACAACCAGAAATGCACCAATTCCAAATACTATTACATAAAGTTAACAATATTTAAATGCTAATATGAAGTCAATAAATCTTATGTCACATGATAAAGGAAAAGGAAATAAAATGAAGATATTTTCATAGTACAAGTGTATACATGCACAAACATGTTTTTAACAAAAGAAAGAGTAAATACTCTTGACAGTTACAGTCCTCGTTTCTGCAGCTCGTCATGTGGTCTTGGCTGGTATTGATGACTACCTTCTTCTACTAACCATTCTGTATTACCTTTTCCTTCAGCAACCACCTCAACAGGTCGTGGTGTTTCTCCTGGTGAAGTGACCCAAACCTTCATTCCTGAAGGGTCTGGATCATTTGTAGTTCTACCTGGATTGGGCTGTTGAAGTTTCCCATTGACCCTAATCACAGGTCATGGTAATACTAAGAGACTCCCTAATGGATCTCCTGTATTCCATGTGTACTATTCCTTACGTCTGTTGTGGAGTAACAGACTGATTTCATGTCGAAAGTCTGGGTCAATCACCCCAGCTAACACTGTAACTCCCTTATTAGCCTGTTGACTTAAAGGTAGGAGGAGCTCAAAGTGTCCAGATGGCAATCTTAACTTCCAGTTTATTGGAATCGTTATTATGTCTCCTGGTGGCAGCATTCCTCCCTCTGGAACTAAGACCTCTAGACCAGCAGAATGTAACGTCACAGAAACCAGAAGCAAAAATTTTGCTAATGGATCACTAGGGATGATGGTGAATGGTGCCACTTCCACTTCCACACCTTGATTCCCGGGCCCATGAATCCTGGCTATGTGAAAAACAATACCATATATTGGACACTGATTCAGAGCATACCTGGCCTTCTGGACAACTTTGCCTCAGCCCTGCAAAGTTTTATCACCTAGTTGGCACTGTAATCGTGACTTCAAAAGGCTATTCCACTGTTCTATCAATCCAACTGCTTCAGGATGATGGGGAACATGGTAAGACCAGAAAATTCCACGAGCATGAGCCCACTGCCGCACTTCTTTAGCCGTAAAGTGAGTGCCTTGGTCAGAGGCAATGCTGTGCGGAATACCATGGTGGATAAGGTATTCCGTGAGTACCATGGATGGTAGTCTCGGCAGAAGCATTATGTGCAGGATAGGCAAACCCATATCTGGAGTAAGTATCTATTTCAGTGAGGACAAACCTCTGTCCTTTTCATGATGGAAGAGGTCCAATATAATCAACCTGCTACCAGGTTGCTGGCTGATCACCCCGAGGAATGGTGCCATATTGGGGGCTCAGTGTTGGTCTCTGCTGCTGGCAAATTGGGCACTCAGCGGTGGCCATAGCAAGGTCAGCCTTGGTGAGTGGAAGTCCATGTTGCTGAGCCCATGCGTAACCTCCATCCCTGCCACCATGACCACTTTTTTCATGGGCCCATTGGGAGATGACAGGAGTGGCTGGGGAAAAAGACTGGTGGTGTCCACAGAAGGCGTCACCCTATCCACTTGATTATTAAACTCCTCCTCTGCTGTGGTCACCCGTTGGTGAGCACTCACATAGGATACAAATATCTTCACAGTTTTTGAGCATCCTTCGAGGTCCATCTACATACCTCTTCCTCCAATTTATTTGTCACCAATTTTCCAATCATGCTTCTTCCAAGTCCCTGACTATCCAGCCAAACCATTGGCTACAGCCCGTGAATCAGCATATAATTGCACGTCTGGCCATTTCGCCTTTCATGCAAAGTGCACAGCCAGGTGCACTGCTCAAAGTTCTGCCCACTGGGAAGATTTCCCTTCACCACTGTCCTTCAGGGATGTCCTAGAAAGGAGCAGTAGTGCTGCAGCTGGCCACTTTCGGGTGGTGCCTGCATATCATGCAGAGCCATCTGTGAATCAGGCCCTAGTCTTCTCTTCCTCTGTCCACTGATCATAAGGAACTCTCCCATGAGCTTATTGGTGCAGGCGAGAGAAGGCAGGGTGGCAGGAGTGGAGACCATGGGCATTTAAGCCACTTCCTCACGTAACTTACTTGTGCCTTCAGGACCTCCTCAAGCCCGATCACATATATACCACTTCCATTTGATGATGGAATGCTGCTAGGCATGACACACTTTGTATCTAGAATGGGTCAGAAAGCACCCAGTTCATGATAGGCAGTTCAAGTTGCATAGGGAGGGCCAACTGTATTGTAGAAAGAAAATCATCCTACAGCAAATTCCAAAGGTGTGTTTCAATTAAGTTTCAATGAAGCTTGAACATATTAATTGATATATTGCTCTAAGTATATATCAGTTGAAGCTTGAAAATTTCTTTTCAAAACACACATTTTTGTTTTGCTAGTGTTTGTTCTGATAGGACTTTCAACCATAGGATAAGGCCATCTTGCATTTACCTAGAGAAGTATATGGATTAGAAGTCTTTCATTTCCATGATCTTATATGATCCTAATGGCTTTTTTTTAAAAAAACCACTTAGCTACCTGAAATTCCCCTTGGGATGCAAAAGATCTAAATAAGTAGACAAAATTACCATTTTACAGACACAGAAACTAAAGAACAAAGAGGTTAAATGCCTTGACAAAGATCTCAGGGCAAGTGAGGTTCAAGGGGAGCAACAGAATCAGTTTTTTCTAGTCAAGATAATTTTCTCCAAGGAAGTATCCTAGTGAGTTGTAGGTAACTGAAATTGCCTACATACAATTTTCCCTAGTGGAATGTTTATTTTCCATACAGCAATCTTTTCAGGTGTGGCATTTTAAAATGCAAGTTTGACTGGCAGGTGACAAAAACAGGTCTATCTACAGATACACAGTAGGCGGCAGGGGAGGAGTTGGGGGAACTTCGTAGGTATACAAACATAAAGGCAAAGAGAAAGAATACTGTTGGCAAGATAAAGAGTGAGCCGCTTCAGGGGTTTGTCTGTTATTGAAGTAGAAGAGGGCTAAGCCAGTAATTCCCTTGAAGACTCTTCTGGTTTTGATTTCTTAACATTTATAACTATTAATTTGTATTGTGTTAATCACAGGTCAGCAGCACATAGAAATATACAACAATTTTAAGTGTAAATTAAGCAAACTTCTTATGCAGGTCAATATTAAATAAATTAAAAATATAATCTTGAAAACAAACAAACAAACAAAAAAGCCTTCAAATTTACCAGAAAATAAGAAACTTTGCGTGCAATCGAAGTTGGTAAAATAATGAAAGTAGAATTTTACTGTAAGGCTCAAAGTCCACTGGGCAATGAGAATGATGTTATGTTTTTGCATTAAGCCTAAAATTTTTCTTTTTATTATTTATGAGTATTCATTATATTCAAGAGTATATGTGGTTCTGCCCAGATCATAAAGCAAATAGAATCCCTTCCCATAGAGGGTTGCTTTAAATAAACAGCAGCAAGAACATTTTAGAGAGTGCCTGATGTATAAGTACATTCTCTCAATTATAAGGTATAGTAAATATAGCTCTATAATATATATTAAATAAGAAAAGAAAGAGCTATGCTGGAGGTGTGTCTACATATAAAAAGCTAGTGTCTACTCTGCACCTGTGCCTAGATTTAAATGAAGCTTCTGCATCATGGTAGAGGAACATTTCCTCATTGTAGATTTATAAAAGCTTCTATAAATGATGTAAAAAGAAGTCTGCTACTCAATAAATCATCAGTACCAGTTCCTGCAGCCTGGAGAGTTTTCTTTAGGGATATGATTATAAGAACTGGGCAGATTTTACTGAGCTGGAGTTGGAGAGCTAGGGAAATCATGGTCCCAAAGCACAATATGGCTGTCAACATTCTGAGCGTCTTGCCAAGCCCTGTGAATTGTGTTTCTGTGGCATTATTTGGGTGACTGCCATTTCCTAGATAGATAGACCTGATCAGTGTTATCTAACCTCAACAGAACAGGTTCTTCTTAATCTCACCTGTCAGTGTCAGCTAAGAAACTCCAAAGTTGTGTAAGTCTGGGCTCTCTAGACAATTTCTTATTCCAGCATAATTCAAGTCTTTGGCTTCTTTAAATTACTTCTTTCAATGAGAACAACAAAGAAAATACATGAAAAACTTAAAAAATTAACACTATAATCTGCACTGGGGGTGTGGTGGGGGAGGAGAGGGTAAAATGGGAAAAGAACTAATATTTACTGAGCAACTACTATGAACCAGGTGCTATGATTCACTCTATAAATATAGTGGACACTTATGTCAATATTAATTATTTAAAAATACCAATAACGCTATCCATGTTTATTTACTTCAGATTCAGTTATTAAAACCCTTCCATGACATCTGGTTTCAGCTGGAAGAGGTAGAGAACTGGAAAGAGCATGACCCCCATTCTTACAAATAGAAAAAAACTGGGACAACTGCAATTTAACGGCTTTTCTTAACCCCTTCAGATAACTGAGGTTGCAGGGCAAATAACCAACTCAAGACCAGATGCCTATAAGGAGAAACAGGACTTAACCATGGGGAAGAAGTTGGCATGCACCCTATAAACCAGCAGGAAAATCAAACCAGAAATGTTCACAAATTGCTAAAGGCTGAGCATGGGCCAGCTGGGACAGTGAAGCCCCTGGGGACAATGGACTTGGGAAGGTGGTCCTATATCCTTGCTGAGTTTTCCTCCAGGAACCTCAGCAGGTTCTAGTGTGACAAAACTTCCAGTCCCAGTTTTCCTGGGACTAAAGGGGATCCTGACATGTGAAATATGCAACTTCATAACCAGGACAAGGTGGTTAATCTCCACAGGAAAGATTGTGGAGAATCTTGGGGAAACTTCTGTATTCCTGGGGAGGAACGAGGGAAAGGGAAGAAGCAGAACCAAAACTCATCCAAGCCCCTCTCCCCTTTCTCCTGAGCACCAATCCTACCATCATGTGTGTATAAATATGTACTTAAAAAAAATCCACGGACACTTTATATCTCAGAAAACACCCTTACGAACAAACTCGGGGTAAATGTCTCTCTGAACAAATTGAAATCAGTTCTCTCACAAGATAAATTCCTAACACAGAATATGAATAAACAACACTGCAATTATTATTATTACCTGAATTAATTAGTATTGCCTTAATTAGTTAATTACTATTACCTGAGTTAATCTTACTTCCCCTGGATTTTTTTGCTGCTTTAAAATAAGCACAGAGAGCACAGAATTTTTATCTAGCCCCTCTCCCTCCTAAACTGCATTACTCAGCTAGGTTTCAATGAATAATGCAAAGTTTGAAGTCTAACATTTTAAGAGGGGGTTTCAAATTTGCATACATATTAAGATCAAATAACTGCACGTCTAAGTTTCATACCCCTAAGAGCAGTCTTAATGATTCTGGTTCAGTGGAAAATGTCCTCATTGTTTGTCTTCCTTTCCTTTCACTCATGACTCTGAATTGCAAGGAGGAATTAAGACATCATTTTTTAAAAATATGAAGAGAAATCACTGAAGGAAGAAAATACATGACATATATTTAAAATCAATTTATTGTTTTGTTCTTGGCATAGGCAGTGCATTTATCCTAGGTAATACTATTATCTGTGTATTGAAGCTTAATTTCTGTTAGCCCTTCTTTAATGTAATGAAAATGAAATCTGTCTACTGATAGTGATGTGCTGGATCTAATTGGACACATCTGTTCCCTGCTTTGTGGTCAGTGATGTCCTATTGGTGTTGCAGGACTTTTCCTTAGTTCAGCTAAATATGGGGTCCTTGTCTGTCCCATGACCATGAAAATTTAGGCTCGCAGACAGTTTGAAAGGTGAGTACAGTGGGATTTTATTGGGTGAAAAGGAAAAAAAGGGAGGAAACAGGGACTCTCCACAAGGCCAGTGTCCCCTGCTAGAGTGCTTCCCGCCTCTCAGTTTGAATCTCAGGTTTCAACACAGGAAGAGGAGAGACTTGGTTCTTCCCCACTGCAAACTGCATGAACTTCCCAAGGCTCTACCCCAGTGCACAGGCTGGTGGAGGGACCGCCTCCCACCTGGCTGTCTCATTGGCAGATAGAAATAGGCCAGGGCAGGAGTATTTACACCATGGAAATAGAAAATGCTACACTTAGAAACGTTAACATGTAAATGTTGTTTAATGGATACTCTCTAATAACAAATACTTACTGCATAGAAGGGAAGGAGTTAGTATTCCAAGCTCATGAAGGAGCCACAGAAAGTGAGGTGAACCTGAGGGTGTCACCACTGGAAGGTCTTTCTAGTGCCCTGCTTTCATGGACATGTGCTGAACCACTTTCTGAAAGTATCTTCACCCTAGTTAATGACAGGTCATAAGTTATCTCTCATGAACCAATTTTTTTTTTCTCTGCAATATACTATATCCTAAAATAGTATACTTCTGGTATCTTAAGGACTGTAGTGGGTTGAATTGTGGCCCCCCAAAAGATATGTCCACATTGAAATCCATGGAATCATTGAATGTGTCCTTATTTGTAAAAAGAGTCTTTGCAGATGTAACTGATTAAAGGATTTGGGATGAGGTCATTATGGATTACCCAGGTGAGTCCTAAATCCAATGACAAGTGTCCTTACAAAAGATAAAAGAGAAGAAAACAGAGACAAAGAGAAGGTAAGCATGAAGACAAAGGCAGAGAGTGGAGTGACGTGGCCACAAGCTAAGGAAGCTGAGGAGTGCATAGAGTCACTAGGAGCTCGAAGAGGCAAAGAAGGATTTTTCCTAGTGCCTAGAGGGGACAGTGTCCCTGCCAAAACTTTATTTCTAACTTCTGACCTTTAGAACTGTGAAAGAATAAATTCCAGTTTTTCTAAGTCATTAGTTTGTAGTAACTCATAATGGCAATCATAGAGGCCAAAGGGAATTAAGACATTTTAATTATTTCTTTAGGACATACGCTATTCAAGATCCACTAATTCAAAAGATATAACGGATGTGCAGTCTCTTTCATCCTCTATCTTTTCACTGATTTCCTCTGGAAAACAGTCCTCTCCCTCATCTGTTATCAATATGGGCATTTCCTGAGAAACTCACATTCAGTATCTGCTCTCTACTTCATCTTTCACATACGGCTGAAATGAATCATTTAATCTGGCATTCTCTCCACCCCCCTACTCAGCAAGTGTTGGCTCTTTTCTAATCTGGGGTTTTCTCTGCAGCTAGCAGGGTGTGATCAATACCAAACTGTGACAATTTAAGCAAGAGGGAAATATCACTTTAAAGAGGAAATGCCAAACATTATCAAATAAAAGCTCAAGAAAAGTGTGACATGAGCCAGCAGCCACAGAACTACAGCACTGTCAGGAGAACGTGAAAAGGGAAAAACAAAAACAACTTTTTTTTCTGTATTTTGCATTCAATGGAAGTGTCTACTTCTCCAGGCTCATCTCATGCCATTTTCTCCAGCATTCTCTATACTTCCAGGCACAGTAACTGTTCATATTCCTGGATGCTTTCAGTTCAGATTTAGTTTAGACTGACTTGGCCACTCATATGATAGTATGAGTGGCTGTGAAATATCTCTTACCTTTTGACCCCCAAATTCTACTTTTTGAATCTGTCTTAATTATCAAAAATCCATCTTTAAGTTGTTACATTAAGATATTCATTTCCACAGAAAATAGAAAGGGATCTAAATAACCGACAAGAGGATACTGATTCAATAATCTCTAATACTTGAATTTGGTAACTACTACGTAGTCACTAAGATGGTATTTATGAAGGTCATGTAGCAACATAAAAGACATGCAATATTTTATATAACATAATGACAAGACAATAGAATGGGTTATAAATTTGTAAGTAGGTTAATGTGTATATGCATATAGAGAGAGAATATTAATTTTATATTGCACTATAACTAATTAGCACAAGTTCAGTGGCTTAAAACAACACTCACTTATTAGTTCACAGTTCTATAAGTTAGAAGTCCTGGGTTCAACTGGATTGTGTGCTTAGGGTCTCAAAAGGCCAACAAGATGTTGGTTGGGCTGGGTTCTTATTTAGAGAATCGGAGGATTAATTTGCTTATAAGTTCATTCAGGTTGTTGGCAGAACTTAGTTCCTTGTGTCTCTATGGCTGAGGCCCCCATTTCCTTGCTGGCTATGGCTGGAGTCCTGCTCTCTATGGGCTACCCACATTTTTTCTCATGTGGACCCCTCTATCTTGAAGCCAGCAATGGTGCCTGGAATCCTCATGTTTCAAATCTCTCTGACTTCACTTGCCTTCTTCTTCTGCCTTTAAAAGATCTCACATGACTAGATCTGGCTTGCCTAAATAATCTCTGTATTTTAAGGCCAGTTGAGTTGGGACTTAATTAGATGTTCAAAGTCCCTCCATAACGGCAATCCCAAGACTAGCATTTAATGGAATAAGCAGAGATGGGAGTTTTACTGGGTCATCTCTAGAATTCTTTCTATCTTCCCATACAGGGGGGATGAAGTGTACATGTAAAATTTGGTCTAGGTGTGCACAGCTTAGGAAACAATCAAGAAAAATGAAGTCAACCTATGTCATAAAAGTATATAATGGAAAATCATATGTCTAATAAAGGGTTACATATATATGTTTGTGTATACACGTATCTCCACAATACATAAGGAATTCATAGAACTCAATAACAAAATACCACAAATAATCTGATTTTTAAAAAAAGAAGCAGAGGAGTTGATAGACTTTTTTCCCCCCAAAAAAAGACATACAGATGGCCAACAGGTATATGAAAAGGTGCTCAACATCACAAATCATCAGAGAAATACAAATCAAAACATAATGAGACATCATAGGACACCTATTAGGATGACTGTTACAGAAAAGACAAAAGATAACAAGTACTGGTGAAGGTGTTGAGAAAAGAGAACCCTTATACACTGTTGGTAGAAATGTCAATTGGTAGCCTTCATAGAAAATAATATGATGTTTCCACCCAAAATTTTAGAAAGAGCTACCTTATGATCCAGCAGTGCTGGGCTCACCTCCATGCTCTGTATCCATCCATCTGTCTCACTCCTCCTTTTTGTTCAAGTCTATCAATTTGATGATGCCTTACTCTAGGTCTTCTTGATACTTCCAAGATACTAATAAGAACCAATGTGAGAAGATACTTGAAGGTATTATGTTATGTAACTACTAGGTAATACTATTATTATAGAACAGCACAATTATTAAGTAATTATGGCTAATGGAAAAGGTCCCAGACCATTTAAACCTAATAGTTTTCTAATTTTTAAAAATTGGAAATGTGAGTTCCAGAAATAACAGATTAATGAACACATCCGTCACAGGTGAAACATTAGAAGGAATTATGATACCCATGGATTTTTGGTCACTAGGGGTAGGAAATATGATCAATAGAAGCAATAAGAACAAGTCATTCCAAAGTAATCATAATTTTGATAGATTTTGTTAGCTTAGACTAAGGAAATGCTTTCAGCAAGGAACCAGACCAAAAAAAAAACTCATGGTAATTAGCATAGATGAGACTAAGAACTGTGAGCTAGATGATAATAAAGTAGGTAAATTCATAGCTGAATGAATAACTGCCTCCAAAAATCTTGATTAAAATAGAGGTCAATTTGAAGAGTCCACAGACATGCCACAAGCTTACCGCCAGTGCTGCTCTATTTAATACTTTTAATCAATGACTATGTTCTCACTCATAGGTGGGAACTGAACAATGAGATCACTTGGACTCGGGAAGGGGAACATCACACACCGGGGCCTATCATGGGGAGGGGGGAGGGGGGAGGGATTGCATTGGGAGTTATACCTGATGTAAATGACGAGTTGATGGGTGCTGACGAGTTGATGGGTGCAGCACACCAACATGGCACAAGTATACATATGTAACAAACCTGCACGTTATGCACATGTACCCTAGAACTTAAAGTATAATAATAATAAATTAATTAAAAAAAAAAGAAAATATTCAAAAGGCATTCTTATCAAATTTGTAAATTAAAATAGCTAGAAAAGCTAATTAAGACAATAATGGGCAGAATTAAAAGCAAAAAATCCCAGGAAACATAAAGTTTCAAGCTGAAATCAAGAAAGTGAAACTAAATACAGGCAAATGTGAATGCTTTCACTCAGGTTTATGTCACCATGGTGGCAACATAGCCTAACAAAAGTTCACATTAAAACAACAACAATAACAGAGATTTATGTTGGCTGCATCTCCCATCTAAGCCATAGTCATGTGCATGCACAAAAATATTTGTTCAGGGTAGATTACAGATTATTCCAGTGCCAAGCAAGTAAATGTTCTTTCGTTCCCTGAACTTACTGAACTACAGTTGGAAAGTTATTTCAGATTCTGTATACCATGTTTTGAGGGGAGAAATAAATAATCTGAAGGCTAGGCAAGGCAATTTTACCAGAAAGATAACTGTATGGAAACACAGGTATATACGGAACACACTTTAAAAAATGGAGCATTTGGTTTAGGAAAGACAATTAGAGAAACAATGTGGTGTGATAGCTATGCCCCCAAACTTAATAGGCTTGCAGGTGGAAGAAGGGCAGGGCCTATCGGGTATAAATTACAGGGAGCTTGATTTCAGCTGAGTAAATATAGGGAAGAGCTTTCTAACCATTCGATTGGTCCAGAAACAGAATATGTTTCTTGGTGTAATAGCAAGATGCATCGTCCTGGAAGATTTCAGGCAGATGCTGGATAATGCCCTTTGCAGTGTGTTATATATGGGATTCCTATATTTTGTAGGAGGTTGGATTCAGAAAAGAAAAATAATGCTGATATATGCTGTTGTCCTTATAATCTTCTTTCCTCCCCATAACTGGAAATGCACACACATCTACAGTAAGCATGGACAGTGCATGTGTGGACAGACAGAGTCACTGAAAAAGAACAGGTGGTTAGACAAGAGACTTCAAACGTTGTGACAGATGGATGAAAATTTGTAAACAATGATTTAATATAGTGTGGGTGCCAAAATGCTGGGATGATAAACAAAGTGGTAGCATCACAAAAGGAATTGTTTTTTTCTAAAGGATGTTGGGTCAAGGGGATTTTTTTGTTAATAGATTCTCTGTACTTTGCATGGGTATAGGAGCATACCCCAGTTATTATAGAACTCAGAACATGGCAATGTAATCATGAAAGTTAGAAAGGGGTGGCCGATCCTGAGTTATGCCCACTGGTGGCTACTCTGCCTCTTTGATGCTAAAATCAATTGCCCAAAAGGCTTAAGAAAGAAATGTTTCTGATTTTGCATTTATTTCTCAGATCTCATAGCATTTTAGAGTCACATTTAATATAAGAAAGATTTGCAAGGGATGTCAGCTTTGGATATAGAACAGGATTATGGTCTTACTAATTCTCTTTTTCTTTAAAATTGCATACAACTTTGAATATGTGAAATAAATACTTTCATATCAATTTACCTTTGAGGTTCACTAAAATTAAATCTATCATATTATTGATTCTCAAATATGACATCTATCATTTCTTAAACTTAAATGATTTTTTATCTTTTAAAAACTTCTATCTTCTGAAAAGTTTTCAAAAGTAAGATGATGTAAAAATAAGCAAAAAGAAACCCAAATCAATTTCAAGGTCACTCAACTTAAAACAGTAACTTTTCAGCAATGTGGAGTTCACCAAATTAGAATCATAATCATTCCAAGGTTAAGGTTCAATTTTGCATTCTCGCTGAGAAGGTTCAGTTAAAATTTCAGAGGTTATTGAAGACATAATTGCCATTTAAAAATATTTACACTTTATTTGCACTGGGAAGATAGTAGTAATTATAATAGAGACTTATGTCATTCATTACAATATTGGTTTTCAGTTTGTTGATATTGAAGGGGATAAGTAGCAGGAATTGATGAAATTTTGGAACTAGAAGAGAAAAATTAATTTAGAATATTTTTTAGTCTTTGGAAACTGAGACCCAAAGAGGTCAAACCTCTGCTATACTCCATGAACCTGGTTACTGGGAGAGGTAGGTCTAAAAGCCAGGACTCCAGGTTCACCATTGAATGCTCTGTATATAACATGGAAGGGTAAAAGAAATCCAAAGTACACTAAGTCAGGAAAGACTGCACTGCAATGAGTGTTTGGCTTACACAATGAACCACATGAAGCTCTTGAGGGAGAAGTAAACATACCAAAAAGCAGAGTGCTTTTCTTCCAGAAATGGATCGTCTTAGCTCAGGAGACAAGCCTGCAAACCTAAAAATCAATACAAGATTTAAATCATGTTTCAATATATTCATATAGAAAATACATGACTGGTTTGCTCATGTATGTACCAGAAATGTTTCAGGAATACGGAACAAAGATGGAGAGGTGTAAGGATGCTCTTGGGGGGAAAGGGATGTTGAACTGGATCTTGGAGAATGGGTGGAATTTGGAAAGGAGAAAACATGGAAGATGACATCACAGGAAGATGAAACTGTATGAGTAAGTATAAATCACATTCACATCTGTAAAGTATTCCCAAAATACATGAATGTGTTATCATTTCTATTTGGTAAGAGTAATTTTCGTTTGGGAGAGCAATTACATGTTTATCATCTATCCTTGCTGAGTTCAGGGGGAAAAAGAAGCAAACTGGGAACTATTAGTTAAATGCTTTACTCTTTTTTTTTTTTACCCTTATGTCCTTTCTTTCCACAAAGGAATTGAAGCAGTGTGTAAAAAGCTAGACAACAACTGTAGAAAATTAATTACTAAGTGAAAATAATAATAAATCCAGAAGTAAATGTAAGACTACTCAACAGAAAAGCACAGTATACAAGGCCATTCATCAGGGGCACAGATCCAGCTAGCAAAGATGCTCATCCATTAGGGAAAAACAAATATATAATTCAGGAGAGGACATTTGTCCTTGTGTCTGAATAGAGAAATCACCTCATGATGTACTAGGTGATGGCCTTACCATCTCCAAACCTATAGCTGTAATGAGTAATTCACATGAATATTTCTTATAATGCTTCTCAGTGCAGGACAAGAACGTTAGCCAGGGCACAGCCTGCTAAAAGCAATTTTATGAAGGATGCCAAACAGTATACCTTGCATGCCCCAGATCTCTGGTGACCTAGACATCTTGATACAAGGGTGAATTTATAGCACCTACTGAGGGGAGAACTATACATTCTTCAGTCTGTGCTCATTCACTCCTGCCACAAATTTGATTGAGCAGTTATTATGTGACGGCCACTAGGCAGATAGCAGTAAATTATATCCTATTGTGGGGATGAAGAAAGCAAACGAGTAAGTGCTACATGATTAATGTTGTGAAAAAATCTAAATCAGGAGGTGGTGTTGCTACTCTAGAAAGAGTCTTTATGAAAGCACTTTTATATATGATAATATTTAAGTAGAGACATGAATGAAATGAGGAAGGAAGCTATAGGGATATCTGGGATAAAAGTGAGCATAGAAAACAGCACAAGCCCTAAATAATAGTCTACTGTAACACTAGCAGGAAGACCAGCAGGCTAACCTCTTTATAAATCTTATTTCTCAAAACTGGGCCTTGATGAGAATTTCATAGAAGAGAGTTCCAAGGATGTAGTCTCTAGTGAGAAAATGTACTGGAAATCTGCTCAGCTGCAAACTAAGGAACATGTCATGTTCTTGAATATCAGCCAGGTGGAGGGCAGGGTAAGAGTCCTTTTTGAAAATAAAAGAAGGCCTGGTGGGCCTGGAGACCACTCATAAAAGTGACAGATATTGTATAGAACCAATATCATCTGCAAAGAGCAGTTGTGTGTCTACTTCAATACACTGGCAAATGGGTGCAGGAGGCCCAGTGGTGTATACCACAGAGCACAGCCAACCTTATTTTAGTTAAGATATATTTTTAAAATCCCCTCCTGCTTTAAAACACCATACCACAGCCATGGAAAAGTCTCCTAAAATATCCAAACACTGTCCCAATTTCTTCCTGGTAAATCTTCCAGGATTAACTGACTACAAATTGTAGTCTTATGTAACTGACTTGCTGTATAGAACCATTTACTTGAAATGAGCTGATTGAATGCTGTGGGGCATCTGTCAAAAAGGTTGAGTTTGGTTTTAAAGTTATTATCTATGGCAAAAAAAAATCATAGAATCTATTGTCTATTTGGGGTACTTCTTACTATTACCTAAACTATGTAATTGTTTTAGAGAACATGATTTATATTTTTAATCTCAGTAGCAGGGGACATACATCTAGAATTTTGAAAAACAGTGTCAAATCATTTACGTAAAAGTAAAAAAGGAGGAGAAGTAAACTACATGTGTATTTTGTGCCATTACAAATATTATCTCTTAGGAGGCCATCATCACAACCTTCCATGATCTTCTAAGAGGCATTAAGGTGCAAATTTTACAAGACTATCATTAATTGAATCCATTGGAATTGTGAGGTAACCAATTCCTAAGCAAAGCCTGAAGAAAGATTAATAAAAGCTGCAAATAATCACAGCTTTTATTGTTCATGAAATACTTTTCCCCAAGATGATAGAGAATATATCAATAAAATGAATTATCTTGACCTAAAACTCACCTACTCTAGAGTAGGAAATATTTGTGTAAGAAATCTAGGCTTATAATGTTATCAAAAGCAAATGATCATGGGGATTAATGTCAGTTATGAGCCTCCAAATTAAAGCCATTATATGAAAATCTGTATTTACAAAAATCTTAATTTATAAATTTTATAAATCACCACTAATAAAAATTGACAATAAATTAAGAAAATGATGTGAAATTAAATGGAAACAATTACCCGCTCATCAATAAAGCAGTAGAGCTTGAATACCTATATGCAAATTCTGTACCATATTTAATTAAACACTTCAGTAAGGTGTCTTGGTCTATTTGCTCTGCTATAACAGAATATCACAGACAGGGTAATTTATAAAGAGGACATATTTATTTCTCACCTTTCTGGAAGCTAGGAAGTCCAAGATCAAGGCACTGGCAGGTTTGGTTGTCTAGTGAGGGCAGCATCCTCCGGAGAGGGAGAACAGTATGCCCTCACATGGCAGAGGAGCAGAGGAGCAACCTAACTGAACCCTGTGTGAAGGCTCTTTCATAAGGTCTTCAATCCCATTCACAAGGGAGGAGCCTTCATTACCTCATCACATCTTAACAGCCCTACTTCTTAATACTATCCCATTGGCAACACCTGAGTTTTGGAGGAGAGCCACTGAAACCACGGCAATAAGCTATCACCTTTCTGCTATGGCTTCAGTGTCTTTTCCTGAGATCTGTAGATTATTAATAACACTTCATCTAAATACTAAGATGTTTTCTCCTGAGATCTACATGTTATTAATAATACTTTGTCTAAATACTTTGAATAGACTTCAATACTTCATTGCTTTTTTTTTTTTAAGACTAGTGATTTACTATGATTTTCCACTGAAAGTCAATTAAACCAGACTTTCTCAAGGGGCTAACAAATTCTCTCCCTCTGAATGCTCAGTAGAAAGGGCTTTTTAAGATTCAAGTGGGGCTTTAGGTAATTCTCCAGTTTTTCTACTGCATTCCTGCTATGCTATTTGGGAATATTGTTTAGTATCATACAAGTTATTCACAAGAGTTTCACTTGACCTTCAGCAGAGCATCTTCCAGGGGCAATACCGTGTCCTGTGGGCAGGTTCCATAATGCTCCGGAGGATGGTTGGGACTCTAAGGCCATCATCACACCACTGCAGGCTGTACTCCAAGGGCACCGAGACACCTGCCAGGGACATGACTGGCCATGTATCAAGGATGGATGAATTTCATGCACAAAATTTATGAAATGTGAGGCATGTGCAACATCAGCAGAAAAGAAAGATCAGCTATTTTAATGCTGTATTTTTATTGGAAGAAGCTCCCTCTCTCTCCCACTGCTGGCTCAGACGAACCTGGAAGTTACCGAAGTCCTAGAAGTGACCACTTTCTTGGTGAAGATTTTCTTTTGTTGGTGCTGCAGGGAGCCATTATCTAGATATTAATAATTGTCTTTACAGCCAAAACATACAGGCATTGGTCTGCTAGGCTATTAATTGAACCTCACAAATGCTGCTTGAGCCCCTGCTCAGTGCTGGGCACTGTCCTTGGCATATAGGGGAGGGAGGGGTGGAGCCCTCTGAACCACAGAGAGCATTTAACCTGGGATTACTGTTTACAGTAAGCAATCATTTACTGAGCATCACTCTGCACAAAGCATGTGCCTACATTTTTACATTAAGCTATTCGTTTAACTCTCACAAGATCTCATGAGCTGAGTATTATCATCCTGTTACTATTACGCCCCTTTTCCCCATGAGATGCTTTGGACTCAGGAAAGTGAAGTGACATGTATGGTCACATGGCAGTCATGAATGGGTGCAGTGTCTGCATCCCCTGTACCCGTTCATTCTTAAGAAACTCTTTCTTCTCCCAGGACCTCACTGCACAGAATGTAGTGCGTCAGTGTCCATCTTGGCATCACCTGGAGCTCGTTAGAAATACAGGGTCTTCTCAAGGATCTAGAACTAGAAATACCATTTGACCCAGCAATCCCATTACTGGACATATACCTAAAGGATTATAAATCATTCTGCTATAAAGACACATGCAGACGTATATTTATTACAGCACTGTTCACAATAGCAAATACTTGGAACCAACTCAAATGCCCATCAATGATAAACTGGATAAAGAAAATGTGGCACATATACACCATGGAATACTATGCAGCCATAAAAAAGGATGAGTTCAGGTCCTTTGCAGGGACATGAATGAAACTGGAAACCACCATTCCCAACAAACTAACACAAGAACAGAAAACCAAACACAGCATGTTCTCACTCATAAATGGGAGTTGAACAATGACAGCACATGGACACAGGGAGGGGAACATCACACCCCAGGGCCTGTCAGGGGGTGAGGGGCAAGGGGAGGGATAGCATTAGGAGAAATACCTAAGGTAGATGACGGATTGATGGGTGCAGCAAACCACCATGGCACGGGTTTGCCTATGTAGCAAACCTGCATGTTGTGCACATGTATCCCAGAGCATAATTGAAAAAGGAATACGGGGTCTCAGGCTTCACTTACTCACTGACAGACTTTGTGCATCAACATGATCCCAGCAGGTTGTCTGCCTGCTGGATTTCAGTGGAACCACTCCATGAATGATCAAGGCAGCAGAGAGCAGCACCTGCCACAAAAGCCCACATCTCCCTTCTTTGCAGGATGAAATTCTGTAGAGGGAAAGCTCATTTTGACTCCATATGTTTTTGTTCTGGAGTGCCCGAAGCAACTCGTTACAAGGTGATTGCACGGAGAAGGCAGTTTTTTCTCACAGACCTTGGAAAAAATTGTATTTCCCATAAACAAACTTTATATGTAATCATTCATTTTAGCAAACATTTATCATGTCTTCTGTGCCAGGCACAGTGTGAGGTGCAGATCTTAGTGACTTCCCAAAGGAAGTGGCCAAACATGTTACCCCCTGCTTATTGGGATTCAATTACTGGTCTTCAAGTTGTTTGTTTGTAAGAAAATTGCATCTGCAGTTCCCTTAATGCTGCTTTCTTGTCCATTCATTCGTTAGTTAACAGACATTTAAAGAACGTGTGCAAGACACTGCAGAAGTCTTTTTTGTTTATACATAATCAGCTTTTACATTAAAGTATACCCTGAAGGTATTCTTCAATGAGCACATATTTTTAAAATGAAGTTTTTTGTTGTTGTTGTTGTTTGAGCTCTGGCAATTTTATTATGAATTTTATGGCTAATAGACTTCTTCCAGTTTAAATATTTTGAAACTTTTAACCAATTTCTTCCTTGAAAATCGGTCTCAAAGAAGAGTAAACTTAGAAATCACATGCTAAGGCCAGGCACAATGGCTTACACCTGTAATCCCAGCACTTTGGGAGGTCAAGGCAGGTGGATCACGAGGTCAGGAGTTCGAGACCAGCCTGGCCAACGTGGTGAAACCCTCTCTCTACTAAAAATACAAATATTAGCTGGGCTTGGTGGTGCACACTTGTAATCCTAGCTACTGGGGAGGCTGAGGAAGGAGAATGGCTTGAACCCAGGAGGCACAAACATACACTGAAAACATGATGCTAATAGCTCTTGCAGTGAGCCAAGATCATGCCACTGCACTCCAGCCAGAGTGACAGAGTTTCTTTCCATCTCAAGAAAACAAACAAACAAACAAACAACACACACAAATGCTGAAACTTTGTAGGATTTATTGGCTGCACAACAATTTAACTTGAATGATTTTCAAATTCAGCAGAAAAATAGAAAAGACAGCAATTTGATAGTATTTAATTTATTTGATTTTATCCAAGGACTGACCTCTTATATAACAAGCCTGTTAGGGTACCTGGCATTTCACAGGGGTGGTGAATTTAAATATTTCAGATCCCCATTTAACACTTATTTGTCATATCAAGATGTATTTTCAAAGTCACTCACTGGACACTCTATTTCTTTGGGGGAAGTTGTACCTCTAAAAAGCCCATGAAGGACAGATTCACTACAAAGAAAAGCATCCCATCACATAACTTAATTTAGCCTTGGAGTGTTACAGGATGCCAAGCCTTCAGGTACAGAGAATATTTCCTCTTAGATCTACATTTTAGGCTGATTCTATGTATGCTTGGGAGCTTTTATGGAGTCAATAGATACTGAAGACCAACAAATTTGGTTCACACCACTTTGAAAGATTAAAAAAAAAAAAAAAAGATTTCTAAAGACAGTCATCCATCCCAAGAGGCGTGTTGATGGTAATTGGTTATCTTTTAATCAAATGTTTTTAGGTATATTTACAGACAATAAATGTATGCAATTATGTATACTGTTCAATGCATTTTCATAACTCATGTAACCATCACCTCCATCATTCCCATCACCGCAGAAAGTTACCTATTTACTGTCCATTTTCTTTCTCCCAGATACCATGCTTGGTGATCTATAATGTGTTACAATTCTCATTAAACACTTTGAAATACACAATAGTACCTCCTTTCTAAAATATAAAAGGAAATGTTTAGCATTTGCCCAGTCGCTGAGCTGCTTACTCAGTGAAAATGCTGGGATTTGAACCTGGTATACCTGACTCCAGTTCCTTAATCAGACCTGTATCATGTTAACTTATTCCAACTCCTTGACCCCAGTGATCTGCACATAGTGGCAAGTCAATAAATGTTTCCTAAATAGATAAAAAAGAGTGCTGTAATTTTGTATATTTCTAACTCTTTGTACATCTCCCTATATAAGTTATCCTGTTTTCAAATGATGTTGGTGAACACTTTAGTTACTTTGTTCATGTGTCTGGATTGGTGTAGCCTTGCAAATTGCAGAAACATGTTACTAAAGAAAAGAAAGTAATCCCTACTTCACTTGGAATAATAAGAAACTAACAATTAGAACCTCCAATTATTGGGCATTTGCTACTTGCCAGGCTCTGCTGTTTACTCTATCCCCGTTTAGTGTTCAAGAACACTGTCTCAAATCCCACCTCTCCTTCTTATTAGATGTGTTTTTCAGGTATATTATTTTAGATTCATGTGTTTCAGTTTCTGTATCTTTGAAATGGGATTAATAGTAGTACCTACATAATTCATGAGAATAAAGCAATTGGAAATGCTTAGAAATTGCCTGACACATATGAGGCAATTTGGGGATTAGGTGGGGGGAGTTACTATGATCTATCTCATTAAAACATTTTTAAAATTTCAATTAAAATTACATTCTAAAATCAAGGAAGATATTGCGGTTCATACTGCCCCACAGAAAATTTAAGTAACACTTCAGAATAATTTTTCTCTGTGTAAGAATTTTCAAATATCTGAATAGACTTTTGACAGAATCTTTGTATTATATCCATGTATAAAATACATGTATAAATGACAGAATTGCACTAAATATAAAGTAACACCACTAACAAACTAGAGTCATTAACTGTGGAAACTCCATTCTCAGGTAAACACTGAGGTGAGGGAATCTAAATGGCAAACTAATAGCTCACAATCCACTCAGCTGACATTAGGGTCAGGCAAAGAAGTGAATCTGCATTTTGTAGGGTGAATATTTAGCTAAGAAAAAAACAGGATGGTGAAATACTGTACATTTCCCCCCTAATATCTGTTCTCACCACCTCTATTCAGCATTTTATTGCAGATAACAGCCAGGGCAATTAGGCAATGAAATAAAATAAAATAAAATGCATTCAGATTGGAAAGGAAGAAGTAAAACTATCTGTATTGTAATATCTAGTAGATAGAAAATCCTATGAAATCCTCTAAAAGTATTAGAACTAATAAATGAGGTCAGCAAGTTTGCACCATACCAATATCAATGTACAAAAATGAATTGTTTTTCTATACAGTATCAATAAGCAAACTTGCAATGAAATTAAGAAAACAACACCATTTAGAATGGCATCAGAAAGGATTAAATACTTAGTAGTAAACATAACAAAAGAAGTGTTAAGCTTATATTCTGAAAATTCCAAAACATTGTTGAAAGAAATTAAAGAAGATCTAAATAAATAAAAAGAGATTCAGTGTTCATAGATCAAAAGATTCAATATTGTTACAATGAAAATATTCCCCAAATTTATGTACAGATTCAATGCAACTTTTGTCAACATATTGGCTGAATTATTTGTTTGAATTGACAAACTGAACCTAGAATTTATGTGGAAATTCAAGAGACCTAAGGTAGCCAAAACAATCATAAACAGGAAGGACAAAGTTGGAGAACTCACACTTTCCAAATTCAAAACTTACTAAAAAGCAACATTAATCAAGACCAAGTGGTACTTGTATATGAATAGACATGTAAATCAATGGAATGGAATAGAGAATCATCTAATAAACTCTTACATTTACAATTAATTGCTTTTTGAAAAAGTTGCTAAGGCAAGTAAATGGGGAAAGAACAATCTTTTCAACAACTGATGTTGGGATAGCTGGATAGCCTATGCAAGAAAATGAAGTCAGACCCTTACCTCACACCTCACACCATATTCACAAATTAACTCAAAATGAATCAAAGACCTAAATGCAAAAGCTAAATCTACAAAACTATTAGAAAAACATAGGTATAAGTCTTCATGATCTTGGATTTGGCAGTGGTTTCCTAAATATAACACCAAAAGCATAAGCATTCAAAGAAGGATAAATAAATTAGACATCACAATCAAAACTTTTGTGGCTTAATGAACACTACAAAGGAAGTACAAAGAAAACTCACATAATGGGATAAAACTTTTGAAAATTATATGCCTAATAAGGCACTTGTATCTAGCATATATAAAGATCTTTTACAATTTAAAAGGAGGCAACAAGGAACCCAATTAAAATATCAGAATAGGATGCTGCATAAGCAAAGGGCAAGACTGGATATTTTCCCAAAGAGGACATATGAATAGCCAATAAGTACATGAAAGAACGCCAAACATTATTAGTCAATAGAGAAATGCAAATCAAAATTGTGATGAAATACCTCTTCAAACCCACTAAGATGATTATAATGAAAAAGTCATATAATGGCAAGTGTTGTTGAGGATATGGAGAAATCTAACCCTCAAACACCGTTGAAGGGAATGTAAAATGGTATGGCCTCTTTGGAAAGCAATGGAAGTCTCTCAGAAAGTTAAACATAGACTTATTTTGCCCAACAATTCTACTCCTACATATATACCCAAGAAAACGGAAAACATACATCCACACAAAACTTTGTCTGTGAATGCTCATAGACGCATTATTAATAATAGTCAAAAGGTGAAAGCAACCCAAATATCCAGAATATCCATACGATGAAATATGATATGGCAATAAAAAGCAATGGAGTATCAATATCCATGCTACAACACAAACATATACTGAAAGTGTCTGAAAGTGCTGCTAAGTGATAGAAGCCAGTCCTAAAGGACCACCCATTGTAAGATTCCATTGACAAGAAACGTGCAGAATATATACACCTATAGACACAGAAAGTAGATTTGGGGTTGCCTAGGGGTAGGGAGGATGGGGGACAATGCAGAGTGATAGCTAACAGGTATGGTGTTTTTTTCCTGGGGTTCCAAAAATATTCTAAAATAGATAGATAGTGGCAATAATAGCACAAATCTATGAATATACTAACATTATTGACTTTTATACTTTAAGTGAAAGAATTCTGTGGCATGCAAATTATATCTCAAATAACTTCTACAAGGATCAGAAACATAAGGACACAGCAAGTTTAAAACTAAAAGAACAGGAAAATATTTATTTTACAAGCTGGAACCCAAAGCAAGATGGCCTGGCTACACTACAATCAGGCAGTAAACTTTAAGGCAATGTATATTACCAGAAATAAATAAGGACATTTAAGTATGATAAAGAGATCTATCTACCGATGATATCACAATTTTAATTTGTACAAAACCAGTAATATAGCTTCAAAATATATAAAAGAAAAATTGATAAAAATAAAAAGAGAAATACATGCCTCACACCAAAACTGGAAAACTTTAATACTCGCAATAGCTAATAGAATGAGCTCATGCACACACACAATCAGGAAGAATATAGATAATTGGAATAACACAACTAAAAAACATACCTAACTGACGTTATAGAATGCTCTTACCAACAATGACTGAAAATACTCTTTTCCAGTGCATAATAAAACACTTAGCAAAACTGTCCATATGCCAGTCCATAATGTAAACATCCACACATTTCAGAAGATTGAAATCAATCAGAGTATGTTTTTTGACCACAATGGAATTAGGCTGCATATTATTAACAGAATAATAACCAGAAAATCTCCAACTGATTGGAAGTTAAAAGCACACGTCTAAATGTCATTATTAGTTTAAGTAAGAATCATGTTGGAAATTAGAAAATACTTTAAAGTAAGTGAAAATGAAGATGCAACATACTAAAATTGTTAAAGTGCAGCTAAAGAAGTGCTTAGAGTGAAATTTTAGTATTAAATGCATGTTAGAAAAGACAAAAGACTAAATTGGTGATTTTAAATTCCATTTCAAGAAAATAATAAAGATACAGCAAATTAAGCCCAAAGAAAGTAGACAAAGAGTATTAATAATAAGTAAAATAAGAAATAATAATAATAATTCCTCTATCCTAGAAATGTTTTATTTTAAAAGTCTGTATGTAAAATGTTTGGCACAGTGCCAGAAACATAGTTAGGCTGCAATGCACATTACTTATTTATTTTTATTATTAACACAGCAACAAGAAAAATGGAAAGATCCATCCCGTTTCTCTTTAGGGGCAACATGTGCTTTTGACAGTGTCTGTTTTCATTGTGATAGCCTCCTTCTAGCGGAAAATCAGCTCGCATAGCTTCTGGTGGAAATTTTAAGTGAGCATGGGAAGAAACAGGTGGAACTAACATTTATTGCCTCGTTCTATGTGCCAGACACTCTGCTAGGCACACTGCTCATGTTCTTTTATTCCACCCTTACAAGAACCTGGAGAGGTAGAGATTAATCAGCACATTTCACTTTGGCCACTGAGGCTACTAGAGGTGAAGCATCTAACCCATCATTCAGTTGCTGAGGGCAGAGGCCGGCTTTAGCCATCAGCCTGAGCTTAAACCGAGGCACGTGCGTGAAACTGCATCATCAAAGCATCCCTCTAGCTGTGAGGTAAATGAATCCTGGCTAAATCGATATATTCTTAGCCGCCTTCCCTTTTGGGCTCCAACCTGGGAGCATTGTTTTTATGCTTCCCTCAATCCCAAAAGCATTTAACATACATATATATATATTTGTGTGCATTTCACAGTGACATTGGCTTGGGACTAGTCTTCCTCCAGCCCACCTCTAGGCACTCACAGTAGCAGAGAACTGGCCCTTCATATGCAGGAGCAAGACACAGTGTGGCAGGTGTCCTGCTGCCTGGGTGCAGAGCGGTGACCTCACCCAGCGATGATAGAGGCATCAAGAGTCATTCCAATAGAGCAGGAGTGAAGGGGAGACACTGAGGACTAATATTTCCTCAGGATCTGCTCTGTGCCAGGCCACATGTGAGGTCTGCATCTGAGCTGCCTCTCCTTGTCTGCTTCTCTATGACTAGACAGGGTCAGAACTTTCCATCTTTCTAGTCCTCAGTTTTCAATGGTGGGGAGAGATGTTAAAGGCGGCTGAAGCTTGACTACTCACACCACATAGAGTGTGCACCCGACATCCTCCCATTGCTGCTACAGTGACCCGAATCTGATATTGTAATCCGCTGGGGGTGGGAGGACATGCAAGTAATTTATCACTTAAAGGCAACTATAGTAAGTGTGATCTTCAGATTGAGAAAACAGAATTGTTCTTCAACACCACATAGTATAAATCTGTCTCCATACAGTTCTGTGTGGCTTCTGTAAAAAGTCAAAAGCTATAAAAAACCAATAAAGTAGCTGCTGTATTTCCATTGCATTGGCCACAGATGAGCTACACAGCCTATTATCCATTTTTTTCTATCTGTATGAAGAGTGCATTCAGACTGCATAGTAGAGTTGTTAGAGAAAATGGATGCTTTAAAAAGATACTCTCATCAGACTGTTTAGAATTTAAATCTCAAAATTTGGTGTTTTAGAAAAGTAGTAATATCTAATTTAATCAATAAGTTAGTCTGTCAGACAAAAAAAAGCAATAATTTTTTTTTATTGAAAGCGACTTTTTTTGGCCCCTCCTTCTACCACAAAAGGAAGACAACCAAGACGTAGCGATCTAGAGGGCTTCCCACCACGCCAGGGCTGCTGCTGCAAGTGCAGGACCAAATCCTTTCATTTCTGCTACTGGTATTTCCTAAATTCTCCCCAAATGTCAATATTTTTACAAACAAGCTATCTGCTGTCGCTTTAAATAAATGTGTTAACAGCCTTAAATAGAAAGCTAAACACTTTATCTATATTGATAAACTGACAAGTCCATCACAACCAAAAGAAAATGTGAAGAAGCTGCTTTTGCTAAATTTCTTGTTCTTAAGACAGAGCCAGGGAAATGAGATGGTGCAAATGTTTTCATTCATTCAACACATGAGAAAGAAGATTCACTGCTGGTAACCAAAGGCAAAATTCCCTCTGAAACCCTCTGAAATAGTTACTGGAAAAATTTGCACCCTGTGATCATAATCTAATTTCTAGTAAATGCTCCTTCTGTAAAATCTGTGATGAAGCTGTTCCTGGTCCCAGTACCCACCTTTCAGAGATGTGACCTTTCGGAAGTCTCTGGGGAAAACAGAGTGGGAGGTACAGGGTTTGCTAGCAAAGCATTAGGAGATTTTATTCATGTCATGATAGACATTTGGATTCATGGGACCAAGGACATGATTATTTCTTACCTAACCAAACGTGGACCATCAGAACAGAATTTTTATACGAAAGAAAAATTTATCTTGCCATTGCAACATTTCCCAGTGCCGTGGTACCCCCCACCTCCTCTCATCACCAAGGCAACCAGAGTTATTATGGAAAGTCAGCCAGCCACTGTGCCTTTGGCTCACATTTCCCCAGAGAAGTTTTTTTTTCCTTCGTTAGCTCTTAGCATCGTGATACACTGTCTGATATCAAGCATTAAGTGATCAGGAGAATCCTACTTAGCAGTGTTTCTCAGAATGTAGTCTTAACACCACTTCCATCAGCATCGTGTGTGAGGCTTACAAATGCTGATCCCCAGACCCCTTCCCCACACCCATTATATCATTGAGGGGCCTAGGCATATCCATTGTCACAAGTACTCCAAGTGATACTTAAGGCACTAAAATGTAATAACTGTTGATCTAAGGGAAAGGTCATAGAGGATTATAATTCCTTACCTATTCATGCTGTTTAACTGATAAGGAAATGCAGATTTCTGGAGGGAAATCATATTGCTTTATGCTGGGGCAATTTTTACTTTTAACTGCTTGTCTTGTTGAACCAGGATCTCTGGTTCCACCCAGTGCCAACTGAACACTCTTAACAGAAGTCCTGAGAGTCATTAGTGTGTTGTCCTCGATACCACATAGGGCAGAGATTAAAAAGCACGCTTCACTTCAGCCACTGAGGCTCCTAGAGGTGAAGCATTTAATACATCATTCAGCTGTGAGAGCAGATCCGGGATTTAGACAGCCACCAGCCTAAGTCTAAACCTAGGGACACGCACTAAACTGCATCATCAAAGCATCCATTTAGCTGTGGGGTAGATGCACCCTGGCTAAATTGGGATATTCCTGACTGTCTTCTCATCCAGGTTTCAACGTCGAAGCATTGCTTTTATGCTTTTCCTCAGCCCTGAAAGAACGTAGCATATATATTTACACTCACTTTTAAGTGGTCCTGGCTTGGGACTTGTTTTTTCTCAGCTCATCTCACACACTCCTGGCACAGAACTGGCCACACATATGCAGAAGCAAGGAACGAGGGCAGGTGTCGGGCTGCCTGAATGCAGAGCAGTGACCACACTGAACTGATGATAAAAAATCAAGAGCTATCCCAAAAGGAGTGAAGGAGAGGGACTCAAGGATAACATATCCTCAGGACCTACTCTGTACTATGAATCATCAACGATTCAGGGCATTCTTTTCTCTGACTTCAGACCAAAGTGGGCCTGTGGCTGATTGGACAGAGTACATACTGAAGTGTTATGTACTTGTATAGCCATTCAACCATCTTTATTGCATTTATGCTTTTCAACACATATGGCCTAGGGATTTCAGATGTTATTAATGTAATATAGAAAAACAACCTGTAGATTTTGCTACCTATAACATTTACCTGGCTAATTAAGAGAGTACTTTATTTTACTGTTTTCTTTCTGACGCCTGTTAATCCAGTTCAAATAACTACTATGATACTCCTTATAGATGGAGTCTAAAACCATATTTGGTTTCTGGTTTTCTTTAATTATTTATTACGTAGTCAAAATAAATGCATTAGGAAGTTTTAATGTAATCTGATACCATCCCAGGAGTGATCTGTATTGTCAGAGTAAACAGTCATTCATATTATTAAGAAATTGCATAATCTTTTCCTGAAATTAAAAAAAAATTATGGGTACATAGTAGGTGCATATTTTTATGGGGTACCTGAAATACTTTGATGCAGGCCTGTAATAAGTAATAATCACATCATTTTATATGATTTTGAAATATCCTTTCTCCTTTTACATTTAAGTAACCCTTAAAAAACTAGTCTAAGAAGCTTGTTTATCTCCCTAAAATAGAGGTTTCAAATGGCTCCTGTGTTTTCTTTTTTGGAAAAACAGCTTTATTGAGAAATAGTTCACATACCATATACTCACCACTTACACTCAGTGTAAAATTCAATGGCTATCAGTATATCCACAGAATTGTGCAACTATTACCACAATTTTAGATTATTTTCATTAACCTCAAAAGCCCTGCAACCCTTAGATGTCACACACCCATTATCCTTCTCCTACCCTCTCTGCCTAGGCAGCAACTACTCTACTTTCTGTCTCTATAGATTTGCCTATTCCGATATTTCATGTAAATGGGATCTTGTAATACGTGATACTTTGTGACTGGCTTCTGTCACTTCACATCATGTTTTCAGTGCATATCCATGTGATGACATGTATAATAATAGTCCACTCATATTTATTACATATTAATATAATCATTTTTTATTACTGAATCATGTTCCCTTATATGTATACACCACAGATTCTTTGTCCGTTCATCAGTTGATGGGACATTTGAGTTGTTTCTACCTTTTGCATATTATAAATAATGCTTCTATGAGTGTTTGTGAACAATTTTTGGGTGGATATATAGAAAAATAAGCATTCTCATTCTTTTATAGATAAGTCAGGTTTACAGAGAAACTTGAATATGAGGAATTTAAAAAGATTTAAATGAAACACATTTTAGATGACCCAGAAGACTTCCCCACTTTAACCAAATTCTTCAATGATTTCCTTTGTATTCCTCATGTTGTATTTAGGTAAATTTGTTTTTCTACCTAAGCAAAGTATTTGGTTTGGCTGGAGGGCTGGGTTTATATGGTATCAGAGTGTGGTGAAAACAGCCACAGAAAGTGGCTGGATTATTGAAATCCTTAAATGCTAAGGCTTTTTTTTTTTTTTTTTTTTTTTTGGCAAGGTCTTGCTCTGTCACCCAGGCTGGAGTGCAATGGTGCTATCTCAGCTCACTGCAACCTCCACCTCCTGGGTTCAAGCAATTCTCCTGCCTCAGCCTCCCAGGTAGCTGGGATTACAGGTGCATGCCATCATGCCTGGCTAATTTTTATGTTGTATTTTTAGCAGAGACAAGATTTCACCATGTTGCCCAGGCTGGTCACAAACTCCTGACCACAAGTATGTGCTCGCCTCGGTCTCCTGGAGTGCTCGGATTACAGGCGTGAGCCACCGTGCCTGGCCTGCTAAGGCTTTTTATGTGCAGACAATGGGCAATCATGGATTGTCTCTGATGCCCCTAAATTTAGAGGTGGTAGAAGAAAAGTAATGACCAGATACAGAGGCTGCAGAACAATAACACCACGTGAGCAAACGAGAGAGCCTTGAAAAGAGGGCCATTCAACAATGTCACATTTTTCATCTCATAAAACTCAAGGATTCTGAGGGCTGAGACAACTTAGGTATTCACAAGGGATGTTCAAGAAAGCAGCTTGAACTGAGTGGGTGGGAGGAAGGAGAAGCAATGAGTGCTGGCTCCTCTTCATGTCAAGGTAGCAACTTCCGAGTGTCTTCAGCATTTTGGAGCTAGGAAGGGGGACAAGCTGAAGACATGAGAAAAGGAGTAACCATCATGGATGGTGGGGTTGCGGGGAGGAATAGAAAAAGGGACACAGGTGGAAGTGCAGTCTTACAAAAATAAGACAATTTGTTCTCCCAATAAAGAGCAACGGAAGAGGGACTCAAAAACAGGGACACTTTGAGGCAGAGTAAAGGTAAAATGCAATTATTCACTTTGAGTGACCTCAGTATTTTTAGTTAAAACTAAGAGTGATTCTTTCTGGTACTATATGTATATATGTGGCAACAGGAGGTATATATACCAAACATATATCAATATGCAATACTTGGGAGATGTCAAAAGCCCACAAAAGATGAACTGATAAGAGTGTAAACTAAATTCTATTTATAATTAGTGTTTTTTTTGGGGGGGAGACATTGTGAAAATCCCATACACCTCGAATTTGTGATTTTGATTCATTACTAGTTGGAAGTCTCATTGAGGGTTAGTGAAAGTAGAAAGCAGGCAGTGGGGTACTCACTGGAGTCAGGGGCTACTGTGACAGTTACAGGGACAGATGTGACCCTTTACGGGGGATACCATATGTGCTACTCAATGGTCAGGTAAGATGAGAGAAGGACTTAGAGGTTGTGGACACAAAGAAATGTCAAGACCAGAGATTTGGACAGTTGGAAAGAGCATGGTAAAAAGCAGAGATGATGGAGTGAGGAGGAGAAACACAGGTGCTTCAGGAAGGAAAGAAGGAAAAACAGAGTTAGGGCATGAAGGAGGAAAAATGAGCACAGAGAAGTTGAGAGGGTGAAGATATTAATCATAACCCTTTTAAAGATCCGGGTCAATAGGAGAGAGGGTGGCAGAAAGGAAGAAGCAGGAGAGATAGGAGGTGAAAGTCAAAGCAGAGCATTTCCATATTTAGTCATTAAGGAAGAGAAGACCTCAGTAAAGAAGAGGTCAGTGGCTTGGCCATGCCGGTGAGTGCTCAAAATGGAAGAGATGAAAGGCCACAGCGTGCAGGGTGTAGAGGAACTGAGGGACCGGGACTGGTAGCTACTAAGGATGACAGAATAAGATAGAGAGCAACAGAAAACTATGGCTCTGATGCTCAAGTCTGTGAGGATAAAAGGAGAAAGTTCCGGACACTGTGAGATGGCACTGATAAAGATGGTGACTGCTATGAGATGCTGGAATAATCTTCAAATACGCAGGGAAAAAAACCTAGAAAGGGCAGGTGTGACTTGGACAAGGAGGGGAGAGGAACATAATGGGAGTGAGATGAGGAATAAAGAGGATTGGAGGCAACCTGGATATTCACATGTCACCGTGTGTGTGTGTGTGTGTGTGTGCATGCGCGTGCACAGAACTTGCCAATCCCAGAGTTCTAATTAGAATATTGGCATGACAATGTGGTCATATCCATTGGGTCTGGAATTTTGAATTCTTTTGAGTCTTCAGGAAGAGAGCAGGGAAGAAGAGATCTGCTTTCTTGTTTCCAAGCTTTCTTTTTTGAAATGAAAAGGTTGTATGGCTTGTTCCAAAGACCAAAAGAAAAATACTCCCCCAAATACATAAACTGATTTCAAAAATAATGGTTGTCATTTTTTTTCTCAACCCTTCATTCTCTTTAAAATCAATTTGCTAAAGAATCAGATTAAAGAAGCATTAAATATATTGCATTATCAAATCAATCTTCTATACTTCTTAATTAACTGCTACATTTTCTTCTGAATTTTTTCTAAGGTTGATTATAACTACCACCTTTTATATAACAAAAAGATTGTTTTTCTTTCATCTTTGGTTTCAAAAATAAACCTTAACAAATATTTTACCCAAGTATCCACAGGAATAATTTTCTCATGTTCCAAATTTAAAAATTCTATTAGATTTTCCTGGCCTTTACGGACTTCTGCTTAACCATACAAAATAATTCTAATTTTGCCTATTTTCAGGAAAAGATTATTTTGCTATAGATTTATTTCTAAACAAGCCAATAGTGATTAATGTAAAGTGAGAATATCAACATGTGGACATAAGGGTGAAAATAGTAGACATTGGAGCCTCCAACAAGGGGAGGAAAGCAGGGAAGTAAGGGTTAAAAAACTACCTAGTGGGTGCTATGCTCACTATTTGGGTGAGGGGTTCACTAGAAGCCTAAATCCCAGCATCGCCCAGTATACCCACAAAACAAATCCACGCACACATCCTCTGAATCTAAAATTAAACAAAAAAGGAATATCAACATGAAACCTATTCTTTATCAGTCTGGAACTAAACTATGGTGCACAGAATCTTAGCAGACTACCTTCTGGGTTCATGAACGAACCCAAATGTCTGTGGAAGAAGTTAAAATGTTTGGATAATATTCAGAGTTCAATTACTATGAAAATATTCAAACCTAGTAAATTGCCGCATGGTTCCAAGGACCCAATGAAATGTGCCCCCAGAGTTCCAGATTTTTTTCCATAGGAATGGAATGTTCTGATAGGCCCTCATCTTTAGAGTTTCTAGGCTGGTCAAAGTCTCACATTTATTTCCACAAATGTCATTAATCTTGGACTCTGTGAAGTATTCCAGCCTCAAGGTGGCTGCAGGGAAACAGCAGAGCATGATGGTGAAACAGAGCTCAGAGTGAACAGATCTTCATTCTATTCTCACATCTTCCTTCTGGGACCTCAGTGCACAGTTTCCTTACTTAGAAAAGAAAAACACAGTCCTGTACCTTGTGGGGGTGTCCAAATCTAATCTAAACTGCTTACATCCAAGGAGCTAACTTTAATTCTTAGAATAAACGTGAGGGTTCAATTATTTTTGTTTTTATAAAAAAGGACAATAATTTTACAGGACACAAGTTAGAAAATAAGCAGCATTTCGTTGTGAGGCAGAGAAAAAAAAAAGTCAAAAGCAAATCAAGTCAAAAATCAGTTTAAGATACAGCCATTGCTTCCAGACTGTGATCTATTGCCACTTAGAAGGAAATACATCTTTTTAAAAGGCGGAAAGAAAGCTCAGCATTATTTAAATGTTGTTTAGCCCTGCCTGTTTTCTGGGTCACCTCTCGCTGCCACTCAGGGGTGGTGGCTTGGGAGAATATAAATGAAATTCAATACTTCCTTCAGGAAGACACAGTTTGAAGGATGCTGTCTTCCAAAGAGCAAAACACAAATCATTCCATTTAAATACAATTTTTGAATGGGAAAGCCACTTGGGCAGCATGGATCATGGAATGTGAACAGGATAAGGAGCCCAAGGGCAGTGATTCCATCCTGGTCTGCCACAGTCTACACCAAGGTCACATGAGATCTCTAAGCCTTGGTTTCCAAAACTGTAAAATGGGGAGAAGGAGGATAATAATTGCTATGACTGAAGTTACCCTAACCCTTAAATAAGGTAAAGGACAAGAAATAACTTTGGAAAGCAGAAAGTATTACATCCATGTTAACTATTATAGCCATTCTAATCTACTGGATTAAATTGTACACTGAAATGTACCCATTCTGCTTAAAAAGCAAAACCAAACCAAACAAACAACAAAACCAACCAGACTGTAAACCAGGTCCTGTCACCAATTAGTTGTGTGAGTTTATACCACTCATTTACTCTCTCAGGGCCTGTTTCTCTTACAGGATCATTCTCACAGACTGGCAAGATCCTCATGACATAAAGACCAATCCACACTTTGAAAACAACAAAGTACTATATAGCAGGGATAGTCATCAAGTTGACTGTGCCAAAATAGAATTAGAAAAAAAAAATTCCTATGTTTTGTTTGAACCACTTTTTATTGTCAAAAGGAGCCATTTTCACCATCCAAAATATGATAATGTTCTAAGTTGGACTCATGTGTACTAATACAAGAAAACAATTACTGGCAATTTATGTGAACTGAAAGGGAAAGAGCATAGTATTGATCTCTTGCTTAGTTCTCGGCATAATGAAATTTAACAGAATCTCTGCATCCTTCTCCTGTAGAGCCACACTCAGCACAGTGTTATAGCATCACTGCAGGGGTTCTTTCATAAGAATGAGATGGCACTTTGTAGCCAGGCCATTAAACCTGGCTTTTTTGAAAAGAATTAGCCAAGAAAAAAAAAAATCCACATCTACCTGGTACTTGAAATCAATTTTGCATTATATTATGTGATCTAGGGACTCAAATAGGCATGAGAAGAAAATTTTCCAGCCTTCTTGTTATTTGGGCTTCAAGTAGAACATATTGAGAAATAGCAATAACTTTAAAAAATGAGCCCTAAGAATTACACATGAAGAAATAAATGGCCATAAAACCTAAAAGCAGTAGAATAAAATAATAAACACCATATAATCTTGCAATCTAAATAAATGCTACAATTGCTGCACTCATGTTTCTTTCATCTGCTGATTTCCTTTTATTCTATGAAGGAAGTTTCTGGTGCTGAAATGGCATTTCTGCCTCAGTATGCATTTCTTCATTCATCTTCAGTGTTCATCCGTCTCAGTTTCTATCAAATAGTACTGAGTTTTCAACTTCAGTTTTTGAAAAAATTACTGATTTGTATTTTTTAAATCTTCTTTAATAGTGTACTAATGACATTTTTCAGTGTGCGTTGCATCCCAGTCATTTTGTATTGCATCAGGAGAGCTGAGGCCACTTTTGAATTTAAAACTTACTTCATATCCATGATAAATGTTATTGTCATGCACAATAGCAAAATTATTTCATAATTAGCCAACAACGTTTCCACCTAACAGGATTAAAGAAAAACATGAACATGCACACACACAGAAACACACACACACACACATACACACACAAACACATTAGTAAAAAGCACATGCCTCTCTGTGAATACGATCCCAAGACTCAGGGGGTAACCCAGCAGGTGGAGAAGATGCATTTATACTGCCATAACCAAGGCAATTTCGTCAATTCTATTATGGAGAGGCTGGAAGAGCACAAACAACCCATTAAGCTTAAGGGGGATCTGGAGAGAGCCCTTGACAAAGCATTAATGCAAGACAAAATTGAATGTAAACACAACAATTAACACTGATGCATACTGAGCTAGGCAACCATGACTTTACCGGAATGGACAAATAAGATTGTATCTACTTAGAATAATGAGAATTTTTAGAATAATTATTCATTCTGATGGGATAAAAGTATTTAAAAGCTAAAAATAAAAACCAATTTTATTGCCTTATCAATATTAGTTTGTTAAATTTCAAATTTTAAAAGAGAACCCTTTAAAGTTTTTACTTTTGGTTTCTGAAGCTTTAAACTCAAAATATGTTTTAGAGAACATTTTATTGTTACTTTTAGTTTTCTACTGTGTAGATAAAGCAGGATATTACAGTTAGCATGGTATGTGATAACTGAATTTCTAATGAGTTATTTCAATTCAGTTAAAAACAAGTATCAATTTTTCTATTAAATACAATTGATAAATAATCAACTATCAATTAAATAACTCATCTATTGAATGGATTATTTGAATGCAGTTAAGAGCAATCATCAATTATCTGTTGAATACCCGGGATCCCTGGGCAAGTACTGGATGATGTACAAAAATGAAGAAGCGTATTTCTTTTGCCCCAGAAGTCTGTAAATACAGAAATAATTTCATTATTTGTGTGACTTCTCAGTTTCTCACAAGATATATATAAATATATAAATATTCCGTTACATTTTTTATTCCCACCATATTGTTAATGTTTGTTTTATTTTGTTTTTTGGTTTTTTTGTAGTCGTTTTCATTCTGACTAGTTTAGAAGTTAAATATCATTACTGTTACTATCATCACTAACAACATCACCTACACACCTAAGGTTTATATTAATAAATACACAAGATTCAAGACTCCAGTCTAACCCAGTCTGCAATGACATAATTGCATTATCAACTCATAAACATGGCAGTAAGCAAAAACCAAAATCAAACCACTACTCAACATGGCAATAAGCAAAAACCAAACTCTACTCCTAAGGGCAAAGTTATCATTTATGATCTCAGCTCACTTTGTTTGTTACTCATAGCATAAACTGAATATGTTAACTGAAGTATAATCCTTAATGATCTCCCCAAATTATATCCCTTGGAACGCTGGTTTTAAGAAATGCTTTTCCCCCAAAAAGCATTCCTTGAGCAATGCCGTATTCATCTTTTCTTCTTAAAAAGTTTCACACGGCACATTGGCATATTAAAGGCTACTGCAATAAAGAAATCTATTTATCTTTGTTTAACCCACCATTTTCTAAATTTCTCTGACCAATGGACTTTGCATTTCCACCTCACTCACTTAAGAACAGCTATGGACAATCCTCAGAAGTAGTATTTTCAGGAAGACATGTTAAGAAATGTTGACTGAGAAGAGAAAAAATTAATTCAGATGGATATTACATTCTCCCAAAGCTTGAAAACTCTAATTATTCTGCCTGAAAAAGAGATTGTGACACCATAATTAAAAACTGTTGAAATTACAACGCCCTTGACATTCCACTTCCGCAAAGATATTTCCAAGATGTAACATGCCCCTAGCTGAAGGACACTGATAATACCTCTTTCTCTGTTGTACCCATTATTCAGGGCACTTGCATCGTGGGAACAACAAAAAAAAAGTGAAAATGTTAAGCCATTTGACCGTACATCAAGCTTTAATGTAGGCATATTTGTTTTTTCTTTTGTCTCTCTGTATTCCACTCTCAAAATCAAACAATGATGAGTTTTATCTCAACAAGAAAATTGTTGACATAAAATATTAAAATAAGTAACCATCCAATCATGTATGATTTGGAGCTACTAGGCAAAAGCTACCAGCATTAAATACATTTCAAGTTCTTGCATTAGAATATCCTTCTTGCCCCAGGGGCTGAGTTCTGGGCCTGGTGGGGCTGCTGACCACTGCTCATACAGTGCTATTGGTACAAGATGGCAGAAGTTCCTTGGGTAAAGAAACTACATTACTCAGAGAGAAAAATGCACACAATGTCTGCCAAAATGATTCTTCCTTTTGATTACTGTTTTATTTCACTGCTCCTTTCTGCCACTGGACTCCGCCTGGCATGATATATTTTTAGATCACTGAAATCCTAGTAACACACTTTTAAAAATATTTAAGCGATGCACAATTATGTGGATAAAAAAAAAAAATCCAACAGGTCAACATTCCCATTGTTTAGAAGCAACTTCAAAGGAGGATTGGTTGTATGTCCATCGGTACACCATGTTTGCAGGAGTTGAGGAAGCAAAGGAATTTGCTTAATTCCTCAACTCAAAACTAAAAAGAAGCCAAATCAGCACCATTATATGACTTAGCTGTTTTTGCTGCATTTAGAGTAGATGTAGCTGGCATTCAATAAATTCTTTTCATCTCTGTCACCCACCGTACTAGAAATAAGCTTCTGAGGCTAACTTTTAATGCAGAAATCTAAGATAATGCCTAAGTAATAAAAACAAGATCAGTCTTTGTCAAGTTGCTGGACAATTAAATGCCATACTTCCCCCCCATGCACACTTCTGCCCCATCTAAGATGAATTTAATTTGGGGACAGAAGGAGTTTCTATTGAAAAGCCAAAGAAGACAAGCTGCATGAGCTTAAAGGACTACACGAGAGCTTAGGAAGCTGTTTTGAGAGACATAGGAGAGACAGCCAGACAAAGAAAACACATTGAGCCTTAGAAAGTCTCACTGCTTCTCTTTGGGCATCTTTAATTGGCAAAGAAAGCTCAAGGGCCTTTTTTATTCCTCCAACCACACTGTACGAAGTAACTAAAGGATAGCAGATTTCAGGTGTCATCTCTGAGAGGCAGCTAGTGGATATCATAGCTATGGCTACAGCACAAAATACTCTTGTGCTAACCCACTCTGGCCTTGCCCTAGAAACTCTCTGGGACAGTTTGTGTTTAAGAATTCCTTTAGTGTTTCTTGGACATAGTTATGACTACAGTGCAGCCAGGACTGTAATTCAAAGTTTGATTGATTGATTGATTGATTGACTGATGTATGCTAAGCTCAGCTGTCTGGCCACTGACAGATTCAAGGAGTATCCAGGAAACATGGTGAGTGAATCCCCATGCTGGTTGTTTCCTTCAGACACACAGTGATAGAAAGCATCCCTGGGACTCTTTCCTCTTTCATCATAGAAGAGCAGAGAAGAGCATCATATATCCTGAGCTCAAAGACTGACTGCAGCTGCAGAATCAAGAGGCTTACAAGGAGAGGACTCCAGCATGGCCAGGAACTTTGCTTTAACAAAGCAGGAACTTTGCTTTAACAATTAGTCCCGACCTGTTAAAGAGTGGGACTGCTAGTATTTATAGCAACTTCTGATTCTATTACCATGCACAGCCCTCCATCTGAATAATGTGCAGATATTTTTTGTTCCTGGTAATGGTAAGGGTCTGGAAGCAATGGCCTCTCTCATTAGGTATCTGATTAGGTGAAAATTCCTTTGGGTTTTATGTAATCATCGTGGTGGCATTGCATTAGTTATGAAACAAAGCCTAACTTCATTTGAAGGATTCTTCAATAATCAGGTTAAAAAATTACTTTTAATTTTGATTTTCTACTATATATATATATTTTAAACATCCACCTTTTAAGTGTACTGCAAACCCACTCAGACATGAAATACACTTTGCATATTTATCCTTTAACTATGCGTTTGAATTAGATTGGGGCTTGAGGTCTTCGGAAGTGTCAAGGGGGTATTTTCTATAAAAACGATGAATAATTCAAGAGATGTCTGTCAGAATACATTTAAGTTCATCTTGATTTTGACTGTCACAGGTATGTCATACAAAATCCTGCTAGTAATTATCCCCTATCCCATCTTTAGAAAAAAAAAAAAGAGTTTCATCTATATAACTCAACAAATGCTTCACTGAACTGGAACAGAATAGCGATTTTTAAGCTCTCTTTTGAAGACCATTGTGAACAGCCACTGTGTAGTTTACTTTTCACCGTCCTATTCAACATTTTTTTGTTTATGGTGACTCTCTTGCTATTGCTTTTCCATTTTTTCCCTGCGAATTAAGATTTTAAAATTAATTATAAGATACTGTGTTTGATGTTTTAAGGAGTCTTGAGGTGGAACAAAGTTTATTTTCATTTGAAAGCCACAATAAATATAGAAATATAATTGAGTGTGCTGAAGGAAACGGAATAATTTAGAAGTCATAGAAATAATCCCTAATCCACTGAGAATTTTAATCTTTTAAATTAAAACATTAGAAAACTTAAAGGCTTAATACACACAACTCTAGTAATTTAAGGGACTCTTTACTTGTACCTAGTACCATTTCCTTAATCACAACTAGTAAAATTAGCAGGCAAGGGCACTGTTATGCCCTTCTATCTTAGCCACTGTATCTGTGGCGTATGAATAGGACATAATTCTTGGGAGGGAGGAGGTGCCTAAGGAAAAAATGAAAGGAAGGAAACACAACAACAAAGTAAATCCAAATAAGCTATGACAATGGGGCTGATACTTTAGATTTGCACTATATTTTACAGTTTATGAAGTGTTTTTCCTTTCATTCAATTATTTTGTCTTCACTCTTCTTTAAAATTATTGTTGTCCCTACCTTACAGGTGAGAAAACCATAGCTGGAAGAAATTAAGTAAATTACATATCATTTAAAAAATACATAAATTATTATTTTAGTCATATTACTAAGAACCAATGTTCTTTAAAGAAAGTATAAGGAGGACAGTGTCTCTAGTAAATCTATGAGTTTTTCAAAAAGAGAACTCAGTTAAACTTTCAGGGATAATAGCCCATTAAGGAAACGATAAATACATAGCTACTAATTAAACCTTCCATTGGGATAATTACTTAACTTCATTTCATTGGCCAATGTATTCAGCTTTCAGGGGCCAGTTCTCAGAGACAGAAGTAAAATAAACTAAGATTTCAAGAAACTGAGCTACTGAAATCTCATTTCTGACATAGTATGAATTTCCATCCCCACCCAAATCTCAAGTCCAATTGTCATCCCCAATGCTGGAAGAGGAGCCTGGTGGGAGGTGACTTAGTCATGAGAACAGACTTCCTCCTTCCTGTTCTCATGATAATGAATGAGTTCTTAGGAGAGCTGGTTGTTTTAAAAGTTTGTGGCACCCCCAACCCCTCGCCCTCTTCCTCCTGCTCCAGCCATGTAGGACGTGCCAGTTTCCCCTTCACGTTCTGCCACGATTGAAGATTTCCTGAGGCCTCCCTAGCTATGCTTCCTATACAGTACAGCCTATGGAATCATGAGCCAGTTAAACCTCTTTTCATTATAAATGACCCAGTTTCAGGTAGTTCTTTACAGCAATCCAAGAATGGACTAATACAATTTCTTCAGTAGGAAAATTGTTTCCTATTATACAACATGAATATTACATCCCTGAAAAGTATGGCATTATAGAAAGCCAGTTTAGAATAAAAGACATTAAGAAAGTGTATAAAACTTGGTTTTCTACATGTTAAAGAAAATTGTAAATTAAAATACAATATGCATTCAGCTCTATTATTCTTAATGTCAACAAAAAGTCCACAGGCTGAGGTCAGAAAGCAATACAGTTAGACTATAATCCAGACGATAAACAAAGATTACTTATTGATGAAACCTATACAATTAAAGTTTAATTATATATTTGATTTCAGTCATTTTCTTTAGATTTTCATATAATCTTTTCAAAACCCAAAGAATTTGGTCATTTTTTATTATTTCAGCAACTTTCTTACCCCTTTCTGAGTGTACACACCATGATTTGTCTGATTGGCATTCTTCCACATTAATTTATTTAAAGTTAGCTATGCTTAAAGTAAGATATTTATTTACTATTTCATACTGACAAAAAAATCAAAGAGAAAATATGACTGGAAATTAATAAACCTGACTTTCACAAAACTAAAAGTTATCCAAATAAACGATCTCACTCATGTTACTGCTGTCTGCCATTCATCAAATGCCTAGATCTTCCCTTATTCCTGGGAAGCATTTGGTCTGTGATCTTAACCTGAACCTAGTTCCCGCCAAAGCATTTGAATTATCAAGTCAATAAATCTCCCTTTGATAAAAGTAGGTAATCCTAATGGCCTGCCTCTTAATTATCATTAATAATTCTGATAGTCACTTTCTGCTATAATTGTACTCTTTCTTGGTTCATAATAGACAGATCCAAGAAAATTCTTAGGTGATTTAGGGAAGTGTGACACATTCTCAAATGAGAGGTCCACTAAATAACCTGACCTCACACAATGAGTTAATACAGATGACCTCTAGGAATGACCTAGAAGGACTCTGTCCTGTTTATTTTCCAAGACAACTTACACTTAGACCATTGCTGTCTGTTTCCCTCCAGTGAATGAATTCTGATAAATAACTGAATTGGCCTGATAGCTGAGGGGTTAACTAAGTACCAGTGGATAGGAGAATTATTGAACAAAATTATTTTTAAATTGTACTTCTCTGCTCTTTTAAATGAAAAATAGTGACCATAATTTAACCTTTTATTGGTGGTCTTGGGTGAAGATAATGAGCCTCCTTTTTTTGTGATAAGATAGATGGAAACTGCTTAGGTAAAATGGAAAGTGAACAAGATTTGGATTCAGTAGCCCTAGGTGACTTTTCTTACTATGACATTATTTAGCATAATTTTGGATTATGCTAAATTTTGAGTTTATGTCTATATTTTATTCTCTTTCACTGAAAAATTAGGGCCAATAACATCCTCATTTGGCCATTATATAAACAAATGAAATGATTCCTATAAAACCATATACCACTATGTATTTGCAATATGTTCATTAATTGTGATTGTGGTTGTTTCCATTCTGATCCTACCCCTGGGGGTTGTGGGGCTGTGGAGCTTGGCTCTGTCACCTGTAGAAGGAGCAGAGCTTGTCCAGCTGCAGAACCTCTGGGTGGTGGCACTCAGCCACCTCCACAGCCTTAGTGAACCCACACCACGCCGAAGCTCTAGGCTCTGCTTCTCTCCTATTCTTTTTTCATTTCCCAAAATGATTTTCCTCACTGCTGTTAACGGTTTTCTACTTCCTCCCGTCAGTCAAGATATCCATTATTTCTCCATCACTAGCTCAGTGACATTCGGTGACACTCGAGGCAACTTTCTTTTACACTGTGTGCTTTTGGGTGTGAAAGATGAGTAGCTGTCTCTCTGTATTTCGAGACTATAAGAGAGTGTGTGTCAAGAACACTTTAAAGTGTGTCACTCCTTCATTATCCAAAGCAGATGATCTCACAGACACCTGAATAGTTTTTCTTGAAGCCTCTCTCAAATGCCAACCTCAAGTGGAATTCCAGGCATGCCCAATTTAAAAGTCTACATCTAAGGTTATACTATTCAAAGTTCAGTGAGGTATCTACGCAACAGGTCAATGTGCTCATGAAACATTTCTTGTTATAACACTTTGTAGCATAAATAGCATCTTGATTAGTGGCCTAACTTAGGGAACAGACAGTGGTAGCAAGAAAAGTAGGTATCTAGTCAATAACTACCCTTTGAAAGACACAGGGAGGAGGCACATTTCCTGCATTCCTTCTCTAGCAATTTGGACAGGGCAGAGATTCTGTTTTGGGGAAGGCCAGATTAGAACTCCTGCCTGGAACCCCAAGTAGACAGGTTAGAGTAGCCACTTAACAATCCTCACAGAAACCTTGAGTTCTGAAAAGTTCTTTCATGGAAAAAAAAAAAAAAAAAAAAAATGAAAGAACCAGAAAAAAAATAGTCTTTGTACATGTGTACATATCTATAAGGAATATGAAAATAGCATCTTTGAATATTCTGGGATTATGAAGTTTTCAATCAGCAAATATTATCCTACATGAGAACCTAGAGTTTTGGAACATACAGGAACATGCAGTCTTTCTTTATTTTTCTTACATTTTATACAATTTTATTCATTGGCAGGCAGGGCTGTACCTGTGGTATGAGTTCCAGGGGCCTGAAGGTGCCCTGTGTGGCTAGAAATGAGGGACCTCAGAATGAGCAACAGACAACGGGGACAGAGAAGGGATGAGTCAGGCAGGGTTGATAGTCAGGACTTTCACTCTTTATGAGGTGGGGGTAGGTAGAACTCCATGAATGGAGAGTGACTTGAGCCTTCACTTGGAACCTCACACAGAAGAGTGATCCACAAATGTCCATTCAACTGTGAAGAGAAAGAGAGGTATCAGACCAAAACCAAAAATATGTGATTTATTTTACAAGTACAACCTTTATGAATTTAAAATTCTAGTTCATTTTAAAAATGAAACACTTGGCCGGGCGCGGTGGCTCAAGCCTGTAATCCCAGCACTTTGGGAGGCCGAGGCGGGCGGATCACAAGGTCAGGAGATGGAGACCACAGTGAAACCCCGTCTCTACTAAAAATACAAAAAATTAGCCGGGCGCGGTGGCGGGCGCCTGTAGTCCCAGCTACTCAGGAGGCTGAGGCAGGAGAATGGCGTGAACCCAGGAGGCGGAGCTTGCAGTGAGCCGAGATCGCGCCACTGCACTCCAGCCTGGGCAACAGCGTGAGACTCCGTCTCAAAAAAAAAAATAATAAAATAAAAAATAAAAAATAAAAATGAAACACTTAACTTCATTTTTGTGATTTTTGAGACAGAGTCTCACTCTGCTGCCCAGGCTGGAGTGTAGTGGTGCAATCTCAGTTCACTGCAACCTCTGCCTCCCGGGTTTAAGCAATTCTCTTGCCTCTGCCTCCCAAGTGGCTGGGATTACAAGTGTGTGCTGCTATGCTCAGCTGATTTTTGTATTTTTAGTAGAGATGGGGTTTCCATGTTGTCCAGGCTGGTCTAGAACTCCTGACCTCAGATAATCCACCCACCTCAGCCTCCCAAAGTGCTGGGATTACAGATGTGAACCACTGCACCCAGCCTTCATTTCTTTTATTTAATGAACATCTATTTATTAGTTTGCCAGACTTGATGCAACACACATAGTGAGAATGTAATTTTATGAACACGAAGAGAAAAATAGTTTCAAGTCTCTAATTGTAACATCATAATGGATATTTCAGGGTCTCTGTAGATGAATTCAAAAATGGCACCACCACTCAAAAGAGGAACTCCTCTCTGATTGTTAAACCCTGCTAACAAATGGCATTGGTATTTTAATTCTTCCAGAAACACTTGGCAGCTGCGATCCAAGGCCACCTATAGCTATAAGATGACTATTTTAAATGTTCTTCCAAATAAGTAAAGACCTTTTAAGAATATTCAGTTAATTTTAATCTTTAGCATTCATATCAGTAACTTTATGGACTGAACTTTTACATTTAAAATTATAATGAAATGGTCTTATTAAGTGATATCATAGGATATCATTGAACAGTAGATTAATTTATAACTTAGATTAGATTTTTGGAGATTGCATTACAATACAAATAATATGGTGTTTTTTCGATATCCATTCATTTGTTGCTTTGTTTACTAAATCCACATTTATCAGAGTCTAATAGAATTTTCTCACAGGAGAAATGATAAAGTTTAATATCAATGAACACTGTTCTCAGGGAAAGTCTCTACCTTATGTATTAAATTAATTTTAATCAAAACAATTTCGGTCCTTTCCTGCCTTATGTGTTAGCAAATTAAAAATGGAAATGAAGACTCCTTACTCAAAAACATATTTCTTCCTTTTAGTTTACCGGTAGAAAGTCAAGGACTTGAAACTCTTTGAACACATTTTTCTTCCAGTTTTGCGGTTGTTCAAAAAGTCAGTAACAGATAGATCGAGAATTGACCAGACATTGGTTTTCTTCAGAGCACGGCAACATATCCTTTCTTTATCCACAACAAACAAATCTTATTTAATTTATACATTTTTGTGCTGAAATAAATACTTTTACAGAAGAAAATACCTTCTAGGTTGACTGAGGATCACAGACATTTTATCAGGCTGCCCACGGCTGATAACCAAACACTGTGGCACATGAGCAAATTGTGTAGACCGTGGGTACAACACGACCTTACAGCAGCAGAGTTGGAGAAAGGGCATCTAGATGAACAAATGTCTAATGGAACCTAGACAATTTGCTGTTGCAGCATTGAAACCTTCATAACCACCAAGCAATAGAGAATTTTATTTTACATTCCTAGATGCAAGGTTATTGATGACCAGACCATATGAGTCAGCCAAAAATTTAGTCATGCAGGGGAATCTGAATAATAGTGAAACTGATAGTTTGTACTACAATTTACCTAGGATGTATTTAACCTATGATAGAAACTCTTAAAGAATTCCACTTCATCATGTTACCAGATTAACAGACAATCTCATTTCCTCTGTGAAACATACTGTGGTTGCCCACAACCTAGTAAACATTCTCTAGTAAGCCTGCGCACTTCTGCTCCCACTGTATTGAGTTGTAAAGCTGCTAAGAGTCAGCTGAGTTGGTTCCCAAAGTTAATCCTGTTGTACTTTCTATCAATATTACATAAATTAAATTATCTGAAAGTTGGTAAAATATAAATGTAAAAGGGACTAATTGCAATTTTTATGAAAATTATGTAAGTGACATGGAAAGATAACATCATGGTGAGGAGGTTGCTTAAATATTTGTGTTATGGAAGCAGGTGTGGGTAAGAGACTGGAAGAAAGTATGAAAATCTAACTTTTCTAAACAGATTGAGATGCAACTGTTTCTCATTCCACTTCAAAGCTATCAAAATTGATAATCATTTGTTATCATTATTGGTGGGACATTCCAAGAAAGATGAAGCAGTATTGTATTAATTCATTTTCACAGTGCTGATAAAGACATACCTGAGACTGGGAAGAAAAAGAGGTTTAATTGACCTTACACATGGCTGGAGAGGCCTCAGAATCATGACAAGAGGCTAAAGGCATTTCTTTTTGTTTGTTTGTTTGTTTGTTTGTTTGTTTGTTTTGTTTCTGAGACGGAGTCTTGCTCTGTTTCCAGGCTGGAGTACAGTAGTGCAATCTCGGCTCACTGCAACCTCCACCTCCCGGGTTCAAGCTATTCTCCTGCCTCAGCCTCCTGAGAAGCTGGGACTACAGACACATGCCACCATGCCTGGCTAATTTTTGTATTTTTAGTAGAGACAGGATTTCACCATAAATGTACTTCTTACATGAGAGTGGCAAGAGAAAATGAGGAAGATGTGAAAGCAGAAACCCCTGATAAAACCATCAGATCTCATGAGACGTATTCACTACCATGAGAACAGTATGGGGGAAACTGCCCTCATGATTCAAATTATCTTCCACAGGGTCCTTGGCACAACATGTGGGAATTATGGGAGTACAATTCAAGATGAGATTTGGGTGGCGACAGAGTCAAACCATATCATGTATTCTAACCAATAGACTTTTATTCAAATAAAAGCCCTTGGCCTTACATTAAAATGTTGATGAATAAATGTCTATTTGCTCATTTTAGGTTAAAATGAAATGTTCAAGGTCACATATAATTTGTTTCATCATTCCCTACTTTAAAAATTAATCAGCCAACTGTTGGCCAAGTACACATCACTTAGGGGGTTACTTCTGTACTTTAGTCAGGCAAGTTTTATTGTATTTCTTCTGTGGTTTTCTTGGATGACTACTTTTAAGTTCCTGTGTAGGAACAGTGAGTTGATTTTGAATGGTAACCAGAGGAGGAAGATACATTTAATTTATTATTTACATCCATTGTAATGGAATGATAGAACGATAGAAACATTCCTCAGGGTAACTCTGACTTTGTTTTGTTACAAAATGGCTCCAAATGAGTCACTCAGCCTTGATTTCATATACTTGGGTAGTATCCTCCAATATTAATTTCATGGACTGATAGAATATTACAAAAGCAATGCTGTACAACTATGGGACCTAGGCTTTAAGGGGATTGGGACCATCTGCTTTTGCTTTCTTGCTTCCCTGAGATGCTGTGCAAGGAAGCTCAAGCTCTTTAATGGATCTCAAGCCATGTAGAGAGAGAGAGACTCTGGAAGATAAAAGATCACTTTGAAGAAAGAAAGACCAGCCAGCATCCATTCATTCCAGTCATCATAGATGAGGTGGTAAATACATGAGCAAGTCCATCTTGGATGCCCCAGACCCAGCCATGACATCAGCTGACTGCAAATACCTGAGTTTGCCCAACTGACACCACAAGGAGTAGACACAAGCTGCCCAGCTGAGCCCAGACTGATTGTAGAATTTTCAGCAAATAAAAAATTGTTTTTTCAAACCACTAATTCTGGGAGTAGTTTGCTACACAACAGCATGTAACTATCCCCAAACTAAATAGTTACAAAGTCTCGAAGCCTCTGGCAGATGGTTCTCTGATTTCCTGAAATATATAACCACAACCTATAATGCACTAGCATCAGTAAAAATAAGAAAGCTTGCCCCCTCCACACACACAAAAGGAAAGCTAGTACTTACGCTTGTTAAAGCTTTAAGAAAAGAGTTCTGTTATTTTTTAAAATTTAGGTTTTAAGTTAAATCCATAACCTTAGAGGGAACATTTTCCAGGGGAGATTTTGCTCATACTGCAGAAATAAAATATGCTATGCTAAAAAGGGAAGTGGCAGCGGTAAATCTGCAATATTTTAAAAATAAAAAGTCAAAGAAGCAGAATGATCAAACAGTCTATCAACACTGCGTTAATTTGAAAAATATAAGCAAGACAACAGATTTGTTATTATAGATTAATATAAGCATGATGTCAAATGTAATTATTGTCTTTGAAATCAGTGTGTCACTGTAGCAGTAACAAACATACGTTAGAACTGATTTTTGATAGTATAATCTTAGCCCTGAACTTCCCCAGTTATTATCCTTCCTGCTGTGTGTGTATATGGAGAACATAAAAAATACTGTAGTTAAAGTGGGAATGGGACAAATGAGAAGGGATATAATCTCTCCCTCAGGAACTTCTACAAAACCAGCAATATCAAAGTAAAGACAATCTTCCAATAACTTGTATAAATAACCATTACAATGATTAATAGTCCTTGTGTTTTTTCCATTCTCTCTAGTGCATGTTAAAAGGTGATGTTTTATTTAGAAAATGACCAACATCATTTGACTATTTGCAATAAGGAGCTCCATACAAAAATGATATTCTCAAAGCAGAAAGTATTTTCAGCCTGGTATGAGAAGATAAAATATTTCAAAAATTACTATGCTGTGTATTTCTAGCTTTTTTTTTTCATTTCTCAAGAGACATATTTCTTTCCAGGAGCATAGTTGATAAAACATGATTTATTTTTATAATGTAAGCAGAGAAAAGCTGAGAGTACCTAAGTAGCTTCAATAATCTTGTAAAATTAACTACTGGTGATTTCTGCTAATTTTATATCCTTGTTCTGGGCTTTGATTTAAGGATAGCCTTATTTTGCTGTTTGAATCTGACAGAAAAATATACTTCTATAATAAAAAGAACTTACTAAAACATTTCTTTCTATTCTATAGTTTTCAGAGGAATCTAGTACTCTTTCTATTCACTCAAGAATGCCATTTAAAATGACTAAATTTTAATTAATTGTTAAAGTTAACATCCCTTACTCTGTGTCCTTTCAGTTTAGAATGACATTCTCTAATAGCTAAAGTATGAGAGATTCATTACAGAACATTTGGCAAATAAAAAATCTTAAAGAGAAAATAGAAACAAAAATAATCTTATAACCCTGAGATAGTCATGTAAATTTTGGTAAACTGTCACCCAGTACAGATATATGAATGTTTAATACATTTTACACATATGTTTTACTCCTCTGTAAAACACAAAACTTTGGTCTGATTTTTTTCTTTGTAATTTATATTTTTCTGATAGTTGGGAAAATTTTTGATGATCCCTGTTGTTTGTTTAAAAGAGACTTTATTTTTTAAAACAGTTTTAGATTCACAGCAAAACTGAGTAGAAGATATGGAGATTTCCTGTATACTGCCTGCCCTCACATATGTCTAGTCTTCCGTATTATCAACATCCCCCACCAAGTAGTATATTTGTTATAACTGATAAACCTACACTGACACTTTGCTGTGGTTTAAGGGTGTCCCCTAAAATTTCACGTGCTGAAAACTTAACCCTCTGCCTTCATGAATGGATTAATAAGGGCTGCACCCTCAAGAATGGCTTAATGCTACTATCACAGGAGTAGGTTCATTATTGTGGGAGTGGCTTTGTTATCAAAGCAAGCTCTCTTTGGTTCTCTTGCTCTTGGCCTCTTGCCATGTGATGCACTCTGTCATCTTAGGATGCAGCACGAAGGCCCTTGCCAGATACCAGTGCCAGGGCTTTGGACTTAACAGCCTCCAAAAACATGAGCTAAATAAACAACTTTTTTCTTTATAAAATACTGAATCTGCAGTATTCTGTCATAGCAATAGAAAACAGACTAAGACATGCATCATTATCACCCAAAGTCCATTGTTTCCATTAGAGTTTACTCTTTGGTTGTAAATTTTGTGGGTTTAGAGAAATATATAATGATATGTATTCACCATTGTATTTTCATGAACAGGGTAGTTTCACTGCCCTAAAAATCTTCTATGTTCTGCCCATTTATCTCTCCCTCTCCCCACACCCCTTGGAAACCACTCATCTTTTTACTTCTTCATGGTTTTACATTTTTAAGAATATCGTATTGTTGAAATTATATAGTTTGTAGCCTTTTCTGACTGGCTTATTACACTTAATAATGTTTACATTGCTTGATAACTTTTTATTTTTAGCAATAAATAACATTTCATTGTCTGGAGGTACCACAGCTTATCTCTTCACCTATTGAAAGATATTTCAGATGCTTCCAAGTTTTGCCAATTACAAGTAAAAGTGCTATAAGCATCCACGTGCAGTTTGCAGTTTGTGTGCGTGTGTGTGTGTGTGTGTGTGTGTGTGTGTGTGTAGACATCAGTTTTCAACTCCATTGGGTAAGTTCCAAGGGCCACAATTGCTAGATTGCATAGTAAGAGTATGTTTAGTTTTGTAAACAAACAAACAAACAAACAAAACCCTGCTGTCTTAGTCCATTCTGTGGGTTGCTATAATAGAATACCTAAGACTAGGTAAAGTTTTAAAGAAAAGAGGTTTCTTTGGCTCATGATTCTGATGGCTAGAAAGTCTAACAGCATAGTGCTGGCATCTGTTTGGCTTTTGCTGAGGGCTTCCTGCTGTCCCGTAACATAGCAGAGAGTGAAAAGGAAAGCAGGTGTGGGTAAAGAGACCAAACTCAAGAGGCAACCTCACTTTAAAACAACCCATTCTCATAGGGTTTAATTCATTCTTGTGAGAACTAATTCAGTCTTGTTACCTTCTTTGGTGAGGCATCTTAGGGTCTTTGGTCCAGTTTTAAAATTGGGTGTTGTTGTTTTTTCATTGTTGTGTTTGCAAGAGTTCTTTGTATGTTTTGGATAACAGTCCTTTATCAGAGGTCTTGTGTAAATATTTTTTCCCAGTCTGTGACTTCTCTTTATTCTCTTGAGAGTGTCTTTTGCAGGTCAGAAATTTTTAATTTTAATAAAAAAGCCTAGCTTATTTTTTTTCCTTTCACAGATTGTGTTTTTGGTGCTGTGTCACTGCTGAAGCCTAAGTCATTTAGATATGTCTCCTATGTTACCTTCTAAATGGTTTATAGTTTTCTGTTTTCAGTTAGGTCTGTGACTCACTTTGAATTAATTTTTGTGAAGGCTGTAAGTACTGTGTCTAGAATTTTTTTTTTTTTTTTTTTTTTTTTTTTTTTGCATATGGATATCCAACATTCTAGCATCATTGGGTGAAAAGACTATCTTCTCCATTGTATTACTTTTGTTTCTTTGTCAAAGATTAGTTGGGTCTAGTTCTGCACTCTGTATTTTGTTCCATTGATCTAGTTGTTTATTACACTGTCTAATTACCGTAGTTTTATAATAAACCTTGAAGTCAGATAGTGTCAGCCCCCCAACTTGGCTTTTCTTTTTCAGTATTGTGTTGGTTATTCTGAGTATTTTTGCCTTTTTTCCACAAAATTTAGAATCACTTTGTTGATATCCAAAAAATAACTTGCTGGAATTCTCATTGGGATTGCATTAAAATCTATAGATCAAGTTGGGTAGAAGTGACATGTTGTCAATATTGTATCTTCCTATCCATGAATATCAAATATCTTTCCATTTACAGGAATCCCCCATTATCCGTAAGACATATTTTCTGAGAACTCCATTGGGTGTCTGAAACCATGGATAGTACAAAACCATATGTATAAAGATGCTTCTAAACTTATAATACAGTTAAGTCATGATAAACTTATTGTAAGTTGAAAATATGATAAGTCAAAATGCATCTAATATACCTAGCCTATGGAACATCATAACTTAGCCTAGACTAACTTAAATGTGCTTAGAACACTTTCATTAGCCTTGGTTGGGCCAAGTCATCTATCGCAAAGCCTATTTTATAATAAAATGCTGAATATCTCATGCAATTTACTGAATACTGCACTGAACGTGAAAACAGAATGGCTGTATGGATACTCGTAGTACGATTTCTACTAAATGCATATTGCTTTTGCACCATCCTAAAGTAAAAATGTCATAAGTGTAACCATTATAAGTCAGGGATTGTTTTGTACTATGTTTTTTCCTAACAATACATACTTACAATAAAATTTAATTTGTACATTAAGCAGAGTAAGAAATTAACAACTCATACAAAAATTGAAAAATTATAACAATAAAGTATAATAAAAGTTAAGTGAAGGTGGTCTCCCTCTCTCTCAAAATATTTTATTGTACTGTAGTCATTTGTTTTTGGACTGCCATTTACCACAAGTAACTGAGACTACAGAAAGTAAAATGATGGGTAAGGGAGATCTACTGTATTTGAATATCATTTTATTTCTTTCATCAGAATTTTGTAGTTTTCTTCACAAAGATCTTGTACATAACTTATTATATTTACATCTAAGTATTCATTTTATGGGTATCATAGGTGTTATTGTGTTTTTATCTTCAAATTTCACTTGTTTATTGCTGGAAAATAGGAAAGCAATTAACTTTTGTATATTAATGTTGTATCCTGCAACCTCACTGTAATGACTTTTGAGTTCCAGGAGTTTTTTTGTCAGTTCTTTCAGATTTCCTATATAACAATTATGTCATCTGCAAACAAAGACAATTTGATTTCTTCCTCCTCAATATGTGCACCTTTTATTTTGTTTTTTGGTCCTATTGTATTAGCTAGTACTTTAGTAAGATGTTGTAAAGCAGTGAAACAGAAACATCTTTGCCTATTTCTGCTTGTTTCTGATAGTATTAAATGCAGAAGAGGATTTACCCTGCTTTGTCTTGCTCGCATTTGCATGATTCAAAAGCAAAGTTTATTTATCAAGTTGCTACAAGTTCAAAATTAAATACATTAATGATCTGAAATGTTTTGAAGATGACTGCCATGAAAATTCAGTTTTGTGGTTGTGATGGTTAATACTGAGTATGAATTTGATTGGATTGAAAGATCCAAAGTATTGATCCTCGGTGTGTCTGTGAGGATGTTGCCAAAAGAGATTAACATTTGAATCAGTGGGCTGGGAAAGGCAGACCCACCCTTAATCTAGGTGGGTACTATCTAATCAGCTGCCAGAGTGGCTAGAATATAAAGCAAGCAGACAAACATGAAAAGACCAGCCTCACCTAGTCTCCCAGCCTATATCTTTCTCCCATGCTGGATGCTTCCTGCCCACAAGCATAGGACTCCAAGTTCTTCAGTTTTGCAATTCAGACTGGCTGTCCTTGCTCCTCCGCTTGCAGATGACCTATTGTGAGACCTTGTGATCGTGTAAGTTAATAAACTCTGCTTTATATATTTATCTATCCTATTACTTCTGTCCCTCTAGAGAACACTGACTAATACAGTGATATAAATGGAGTGCCCAGGAGCTTTACATTCAGTTGTGGATTAATGCAGTATCCAGATCTTTGCTTCTCCAATAAGTCATATCATGTTTTCTATACTGCCTCCAAGTGGAAAAATATGAGGAGAGTGTCAGAACTATTCATTTTTAATCAATATAAATATGCATATGGATTTTTTAAAAGTCTCACATTTCCAGCATGGCAGTAAAGTACTATCTCATTTTATTTTAAATCTAATGTAACTAATCTGGTAGAATATTTTAATTGCTATGAAGTATTCCCACATGAATTCTTCTCAAGCTGTGAGTGCCTAGTGTATACCGAATTGTGTCATTAGTGATTTTTCAGAAAAATATCCTGGGAACTCACCATTTTTTTTTAGATAGGGTCTTGCTCTCTTGTCCAGGCTGCAGTGCAGTGGCCTGAGTATGGACCCAAGTGATCCTCTCACTTCAACCTCCCAAGTAGCTGGGACCAGAGGCATGTGACTCCATACCTGGCTAATTTTTATTTTTTTTTTAATAGAGACGGGGTCCCCCTGTAGTGCCCAGGCTGATCTTAAACTCCTGGGCTCATGTGATCCTTGCACCTTGGCTTCTCAAAGGTTCGGATTACAGGTGTGAGCCACCGTGCATGGCCCCAAAACAACCACCTCCTGTTTACCTCCATGTATTCAACTGGATGTTACATTTTCATTTCTTAAGGTATAACTACAGAAATTTTTATATATAAATACAGCAAAACTAAAATACAAGATAAGTTGGCACATTTAATAACAGACTTGAATACGAAGCACAAACTTGAAGTGCAAGAACTACGCCACTTCCAAGGGCATGTTCATTGTCAAGAAAGACAAACAAACAAACACGTCGTATACTGGGAGATGAGTGAAATACACAATGGTCTGAAAAGTATAAATGTGTTTCATGCACTTATTTGAGGGCAGTGGTAGATTGTTTCCCTGTTCAAAGCTTGGGCTTTCAGGAAATTACCATGGAAGTAGTGTACTTAGGCATTACAGGCAGAGTGTAACTTCTGAGCAAAAAATAATGAAAACAGACAAAACAATAACAATTAGAAGCTTGTTATTTTACATCATGTTTTTACTCATGACTTTATGAACTTGTATTTGCAATGGTACTTTATCTCTATGAAAGCCATGACTTCCAAAATAAGCAAAGATGTGATTTATTAAATAAGCCTATACTCAAAACCATGGAGAAGTTGTGCTCATTTGAACAGGCCTGCTAACTGCATATGAACAAAATGCCTTAGCATGTAAATATAAGTGTCTTTGTATGTGCCAGAGATGCAGACAGAGCTCACGCAGGGTTCTGTCATCTTACCTGAGGCATCTTCTCAGAATGTGACAGGGCCTAATTATAGATCTGAGGGCACACAAGGGAAACGTAACTCTCCAATTATCAGGCCAATCTGGCTTTCCTAATTTAGGGTGCATTGGGCAGAAAATGCAACAGCACTGCTTCAGAGTTAGATCCTGCAGAGGATAATTATAAAAGTTTATCCTTCTTAGGGAATTCCAGCATTATGTAAACCCTTTCTTCTTTTCATGTCTATCTTTTCTAAAAAGGGCAGCCTTTTAAATCATGGATATTTGATGAAATGGTCTCAGTTAATCAATGTCAGTACAATGAAACAAAGGATTAAGTTATTTTTAAAAATGAAAACAGCTTGTAATTACAACCTCCTCTGCAAACTAAAAAAAAATAAAATAAAATTAGCTATAACACGCAGAATAGCTTTAGTCTCTGCTTTTATTAACTTTATTATTTCCTCAATTCTAGTTTCTCCCATTATTAGAATCAATTCAATGGTGAATATGAAGGTTCAAGGTCTCTCTCCACCTACATGTTTTTGCTTTTGTTTGCACAAATCTCAGGGGCTCCATGTTTGGGAAAAAAAAGCAAATGCATTCCAGACCTTGAGGCTGTGCAGGGGATTTGTGAATCATCTCAAGGACACAATTATGGTGGGAGGTAAAGTAGGGTTTAAATGAGGTAATTATCACATGCCTGACCTGGACAACAGTGTGAAGAGTACAGTTTTAAGTAATGAGAGAGGAGAGGAAAAGCTAAAGGCATCTGTGAGCCCTTCTTGAACAATTAGAAGGGGGACCAGATGGTTTGGTCAAATTAATTTCATGCATTTCTCTGATCTGAAGTAATGGGTACAGTCATTCAATATACATGCAGGTCCCATTATGTGCCAAACACTAAGCTACATGCTGGGGACAGTCAGAGTCCTGTAACTGAGCCCCAGATCAACTGCGCTCTGCTCAAAAGTGAAAGCCCGAGACAAGAGTTAGTGGGAGGAAAAGCAGGTTTATTTGGAAAGCCAAAACCTGAGAAGATGGTGGACTAGCATCTTCAAGTACCATCTTAAGTCAGTGCAAATGTCGTGTTTATGAATTTTGTTGTTGTTGTTGTTGTTGTTAAGGGCGGGGAGAGAGGAGGGAGTTGAGATCAAGAGGTGATCAATGACTGCAGACATCTGGGCACCATTGGGGATCCAAGGAGGTTGGGAACTTCTTTGTCCTTTGTCAGGTCACAATGCTCCTATAAATCTTTAGCAAAACATAGTTAGTTGTTGACATACTTCTCCTTTAATTTCAGAGTTAGTTAGTTTTAAAAAGGACATGGTGTTTGCATAGTATCTCAGTGCTCTAAAATTATCCTAGCCTATAAGCAGGAAGGGGTAAAGACCCCTTAAAAAAGGGGTTAGCTATGTTAGATCTTTTGCTGTTTCACTGTTATAGTTTCTACTCTCAAGGAGCTTACATGAGGACAGGAAATATGGGCAGTTAGAAAATGGCCTGTCAAGATGGGTGATCAGGGTCTTGGAATGAGCAGGGAATAGGACACCTCACCCAAATGTGGGGACCAGGTAAGTCTTTCAGGAGGCAGTGACAACCAAGTTGAGATTTTAAAAGGAGGTAGAAATTGGCCTCTAGGGGAGGAGCCTTTGGAGGACGGAGAACATCTGTAGCAGTGGAGCCAGAGAGAAGATAGCATGAGGCTGTTGAGGGACTGGAAGAAATGCTGGGTGGCTGGATCATAGGGGAAGGTCTGGAAGTGCAGCCGCCCAGTAAGGACCTTATGGGTCACATTAGAGGATCTGGGATTTATTTTGCAGAGTGGAGAGTCACTGGATGACATTAAATAAATAAGACTACCTGTATACCCTTCTAGAAAGGCCCTGTGACCGCAGGTGGACATGGATCACAAGAAGACAAGACTGGAAACAACATTGGGCCTTATTTCAGTAATCTGGGAAACAATGGTAATGTCCAAAAGAATTACCACAATCTTAGTGGCTCAAGACAACGCAAGTTTATTATCTCCTCATTCTGGTGGCCTGAAGTCAGTCATCAGGGCTGTGTTCCTTTCTGGAGGCTGTAGAGAAGAATCCGCTTCCTGGCTGCTTCCAGGCTGTAGAGGCTGCTGCATTCCTTGCCTCATGGCTTCCTTGCTCTTCAAAGCCAGCAGTGGCTGCCCACTCTTTCGCATAGTGCCTTCTCTCTGGGTCTGACTCTTCTGCCTCTCTCTTCCCCATTTAAGGGTTCTTGAGATGACATTGCGCCCACCTGGATAACCCAGGCTAATCTTATCCTAAGGTCAGCTGATTAGTAACTTCAATTTCATCTTCAGCCTTAATTCCCCCTTGCCATGTAACAATATATTCACAGGTTGGGGATTAAGGTGTTGACATCTGTTGGGGGTCATTGTCCTGCCTCCCACAGTGAGATAGAGAAGTAGAAGATTCAGAAAGCAGAAGTGACAAACAGTGATAGATGACTTTTTGCAGAACAGTCTGCATGCTCAGTCAATTCAGTTTCTTCCTCTCTTCTTTCCTTCATTTACTCATTCACTTATAGGTTTGCACTATTTTTTTTCTAAATAGGTGGCTGACCATTCTTTATAAGAGGGAAAATATAAAGAGATCAGAGCAGAAGTGACTTAAGGGAAAATCTGAGTAAATAGCCAAGGTTTACCTCTAGAAATTGCTCTGGGATTTCCAACACAACAACAAAGTTGTGATTCCTGTGTTTTAGTCATCGTCTTGGTGATTTTACTCTGAAACACTTTCAGGGAATCATTACCATTCACCTTTAATAACTCTTTAGAAAAATCCCAGTAATTACCCATAAAATATCTAGTTTTAAACAATGTAACTCCCTGATGATAGCTCCAAGATAAATTACCACATTTCCTCAATTCTAAATATACATTTTCCCACATTATAATGTTTCTAAAATCAGGATTGATATGGACATTTAATATAGTGGGTGTTTTCTTTCTCTCTCTCTCTCTCTCTCTCTAAAGCTGTTTTTAGTTGATGAATTCTTACAATTAAGGGAATATGGTAATTGTGAAATGTACTTCTAGCTGTCCTGTTGTACTAGTTTATTAGTTATATAAGGGTTTTTTTGGTCAAAACTGAATATTATTTTAGAGGAATTGATCTAAAGACAGTTAAAAATAAGCTGAATAATAGCCCCAAAAGATATGAGGTCTCCATCCATAGAACCTGTGACTATTACTTATATGGCAAAATCTTTGCAGATGTGATTAGGTTAAGGGACCTGAGACAGAGAGATTATCCTGGACTCTCAGGGTGGGTCCTAAATGCAATCCCATGAATACTTATAAAAAAGATATTTGACATACATAGAGGAAAAGGTCATGTGAAACAGAACCGGGAGAGATTTGAAGATGCTGACTTTGAAGAGTGGAGTGATGTGGCTACTAGACAAGGAATGCCAGCAGCCAACAGAAGTTGAAAGAGGCAAGGAACAGATTCTCCCCTTGAACTTCCAGAGGGAGTACAGCTCTGCTGACACCTTTATTGTTGTCCCGCTGATACTGATTTCAAACTTCTGATCTTTAGGACTATGACGGAATAAGTTTCTGTTGTTTAAAGCCACCGAAGGTGGGGTAATTTGTTACAGCACCTGCAATAAACAAATACAGCAGCTTTTCTGACAGTAAGTGTGACACAGAACATTCCTATCTTGTGATGATAAAACAATTCCATGGGGGCCTAGGAAACTTTTATGTTCAATCTTAGTTATGCAAATTATAGTTTTTTCTTTAAATAATTCAGTCATTACAGTGAACTTTGTGATTGTCTCTCTAGCAAATAGTCCACTGCACCCCTCACCCTGCCATGATGTAACAGGCATAGAATCTGTACAGGGAAGTAAACTCCACCTGCAATTCGAGGGTGGGCTCTGTCTATCTCTCTATCTCTCTATCTATCTATCCACTTATTTATTTATTTTGAAACAGTCTCACTCTGTCACCCAGGCTGGAGTACAGTGGCATTATCTTGGCTCACTGCTACCTCTGATTCTTGGGTTCAAGTGATTCTTGTGCCTCAGCCTCCTAGGTAGCTGAGATTACAGGTGTGTGCTACCACACCCGGCTGATTTTTTTTTTTTTTTTTTTTTTGTATGTGTATTTTTTTTTTAGTAGATATGGAGTCTTGCCATGTTGGCCAGACTGGTCTCAAATTCCTGGCCTCAAGTGATCCAACCACCTTGGACTCCCAAAGTGCTGGGATTACAGGATGGGCCACTGCGCCTGGTTAGCTCTATCTATTACTTAATCTATCCATGTTAAACCCATTTCTCCAACCGCACTGATTGTCTCAGTTACAGCGCACAAAGTTAATAGCAAATGAAATCCTCTTGGACATAGACGATGATTTAGAAATATGATCCAAATCCTACTAAAAAGTTATGAGATGTTTGCGAAAAATGGTTCCTCACCCTTTGCAAGAGTTTTTTTTTTTTTTTTCTCACTGGATATGAACAAGGAAAAAGTTGATGGCATGGTAGACAGAATGGAGAGATGCAGAGATGTGGGTTCTGGATGACAATGCTGATATATTAGATTCTTTACTGAGTACTATCATGGCATAAATACTGTTTCATACAGCTTATGTGATTATTTAATGTCTATAACAATGCTCTGAGGCACATAGGATACATACATTCACACTGATACACCTAGATACTTTTGTGTGGCGTAGGTGGGGAGATGCGCATCACTGCCTGAAGCCACCGAGCACTGAAATCACATGGTAGCATGGGCAGAAAACTCCTCCCTGATTTTCTGCAGTACAAGTCTAATCAGCCCCAACTCTGAATTAACCCAACTCTCTGCTTTCTCCTGGATTGTTTGTATGGTTTGGATATTTGTCCCCTCCCAATTGTTTGTTGAAATTTGATCCCAATGTTGGAGGTGGGGCCTGGTGGAAGGTCTTTAAATCATAGGGGCAGGTCCCTCATTAATGGGTTAGTGCCTTTCTCATGGCAATGAGTGAGTTATTGATCTATTAGTTCATGAGAAAACTGATTGTTAAACAGAGCCTGGTATCTTCCTCCTTTCTGTCTTTCCTCCTCTCTCTCCATGTGATAACTGCTCTCCTTCCCCTTCTGCCATGATTGGAAGCTTCCTGTTGTCACCAGAAGCAGAAGCCAGAACCATGCTTCTACAGCCTGCAGAACTGAGAACCCAATAAACCTCTTTTACCAGCCTCGTGTGTTTCCTTTATAGCAACACAAATGGACTAAGGCAGGTATCAAATACTGTTAGTGAAAGCCGTGTAACTGAATAATATGATACCCCATAACCCCATCATTTCCCACTTCATTTTAGATATGAGTGCTGCTCAGTTATTCCTTCACTTGCTACCTGCCAGCTAGCATTCAATTCTCTAATATAATTATAAACATTTATTGCTTTCCTCTATTGCCCCAACCCACTTGATTTTCCTGCTGTCCACAGAAGACCTTGCTTATCATGTCACAGAGATGAGGGTGTCACTTGTGAACATCCTCAACCAGTTCACCCATCCTTCTTTCTCACTCAGTCGTGGGTTACAGCTGGGTTCAGCTGTGCAAGGTTCTCTACCTCTAAATTAGTTCCCATGGTTGTCTATTAGCCCAGCCTCTGACATTCTGCAGGGACTGTGCACTAACAAGGGAAAACTGAACTCATTAACAGCTCTTCCCCTCATTAAAATCTTGCCTTTCTCCTTGTATTCCATATTGCTGTGGTAATTGGAAATTAACGAAAATGGAGGTAGGAATGAATGGGTGTAGGAGGCGAAGCATTAAAATAGCTAAATCAGAATTCTCTGTCTTGAAAGCCTCAGGAAGATAAGGGAATTGTACTGATTTATCCCTGACTGCATTAGGAAGGCAGAACTAAGCTATCAACAAGGACAGCAACAGAGCCAGGTCAGCTCCCTCATTTACATCTTACATAGTGGGGAATTATCATGGGTGGACTAAGAAACCTATCATCTTTTACTAGTATAGAAGCACTCCAGAGCACTATACAGGAAATGCCCTAAGCTTTGCTAAGTGAAAATAACAGGTTTTTTTTTTTTTTTTTTTTTTGAGACGGAGTCTCGCTCTGTCGCCCAGGCTGGAGTGCAGTGGCGCGATCTCGGCTCACTGCAAGCTCCGCCTCCTGGGTTTACGCCATTCTCCTGCCTCAGCCTCCTGAGTAGCTGGGACTACAGGTGCCCGCCACCGCGCCCGGCTAATTTTTTTGTATTTTTAGTAGAGACGGGGTTTCACCGTGGTCTCGATCTCCTGACCTTGTGATCCGCCCGTCTCGGCCTCCCAAAGTGCTGGGATTACAGGCGTGAGCCACCGCGCCCGGCCAATAACAGGTTTTCAACCACTTTTCATTGAGGGGTATGACGATACAAGAAGGCAAGCATCAAATATTTTATACAGTTCCCTAATTCAATAATCTTCCTTAGATTTTCCCTCTCTACAACCCCCTATCCACTTATTACCTTTCCCAGAATCATCACCCAACTACTGTTCCTCCTCTTATTGCTGTTGCAGACATTAGCCTCAACATTCCTGTGATAGACAATACTATCTTCCCCGATCTCCATCTGATGAAATCCTGCTCACCTTTCAAAGTCCAACCCAAATGTTATTTCTTCTGTGAAAACTATAGTGGCTTCCCTTTTCGCTCATCTTATCAGAGAAGATTGGTCATCCCGGTCACTAACCTAGTGCTCATACTCCCAATGGCATCCATAGATGATTAGTCAGGCAAATCATTCTTATTTAGCTTTGCACTCTGGGAATGGAAGGGCAGAGACATGATATCTTTGTCTTTATAGCCCCTACTCCTAACACTGCTGTTGACACTATTTTGTTGAAATGAGTGCTCTAAATATAAGAATACATGTATAGGCCTATTGCCACAAAGGTTTGTAAGTTGTTCATAATTCTCAGGAAACACAGCAAGTACAAGTGCTGGGCGTTGTTGTGTTGCATAATTCCAAGAGGCAATGCAATTTGAGTTAGGGAAGTTGTGAATGGGGAAAGACAGAGGCGCCGTACACTGAGGCCTAAAGAAACAGCACAAATCCTACTACAGCCCTTTTGCTATCTCTTCAAGTCAGTCCTGAAATGACCTGGGAGAAGAGTGCCAGACAGAGAAAGTTGCAAATTGGCTCATCTCCACTGTGGACTAGGAACTCACTGAACTGAGATACATACATGAAAAGGGCACGGAGATGATTACTTTTCAAAGGCATATAAAACACCTAAGTAGAATAATACATGAATATTTCAGTACCACTAAATTCCTCACTGCATTAAAATCTGTCATCCATACAGTAATAGATGGTTTTGAACTTATCACTCTCATATTTCCAAACTAGCAAATATAAAAGGGGTTCTGCATGCTTATTTCCTTGATTTTCTTCATTTTAATTTTTTAAATTAGATTTTAAAATGTTGTAGGTACATAGTACGTGTATATATTTATGAAGTACATGAGATATTTGATACAAACATGCAATGTAAAATAAGCACATCATGGAGAATGGGGGTATTTGTCCCAGCAAGCATTTATCCTTCGAGTTACAATCAATCCAATTACATTATTTAAGTTATTTTTAAATACACAAATAAGTTATTATTGACTATAGTCATTCTATTGTGCTATCAAATAGTACCCAGTTCTGCATGTTTGTTTAGACAAAACTTTGCTAGTCACAGCACAGATTGTGCTGATTGTAGACTATTGATAAGCTTTACTTGGAGAATCAAATATTGCCACCTTTTGTTATCACTTCTGACATGCCAGGCACTATAGCGAGCACTCATATAAATGCAAGTAGGATTGTCCTTGGACTCACAGGTAAGGAAAGGAAGGCTTTTCTCTAAGAGGCTGGATGATTTATTCAAGGCCACAATCCAGCAAGTGAGAGGCCAGGATATGAAACTCAATCTGATGAATGTTACAGCCCATGCCCTTAATTACCAGGAAGAGCATAATGTTCTCTAATGAGGTGCAGGAGGTGCAGCCACCCAAATGCTGCCAGAGGTTGCTGCTGGCAGGAGGGGGATGTGAAGCTTTCCCCGAGTAGAAGAACCCCCCCTTCTCCAGACCTTTCTCAAGTCTCACAGAAGCATGTGTTTCATTTTGTCCTGTTTCCTGTGGAATTTTCCATCAGCAAGGACACCAAGGTTTGGGAACAGAAACAAGAGGTTAGAAGTTTCTCTGTCTGTACCTCCATGCTGAGGCCATCATCCTTGAAGGCAACACAAGGAAGGTCTTTTGATCATTTGTAGCTGCTTCAGCTTGAAGGGACCTGTGTGCGTTTTCCTGGGTATCAAGCCTTGGGATTTGCACTTCCAAAAATGCTCCTCCTACCATCTCTCATAGTCTTCAATCTCTAGTGTCACCTCTGTAAGGCTGTCCCCTTTGTTTCCATAGGTTCCTGTCCTTATCCTAGTTAGAGTCCCTACACCATATCCAAATCACCGGTTCACTGATTTCCCTCAGTGGACTGGATGCTCCTTGGGGTCATGATCTCTGTCTTCTTCACTGTCCTATCTCTGATGCCTAGCACTGTGTGTGGCACTTCGTGGGAGTTCAGTAAATAATATTTCCTTTATGAATGAATGATTATTTCATATTAACTGTTATCAGCTATCGAGGATCTGAGGAAGGAAGGATCAGAACTAGTAGGTGCTATTTTATGGAATAGGGAGAGGATGGTCATCAGAGAAGATTCAGGACACAAATTGCTATTAAGGCTAGAATCAAGGAGGAGCATTGGATCAGGTTTGGGGAGTCATAGGGCTAGGTTAGGGCAGAAAATGAGGTATTCTTCATAGTCATAGGATACAGGGTACTTGTTGTGATGGGGAGGAGGCAGCATGAGAAGGAGTGGAATAACAGAAAGCAAGAAGAAAATACTACAAACAAATTTTAATCATAAATTATGGTTAAAAGTATTCTCTCTGTCTCTCTCTCTCTCTCTCTCCATATATATATATATATATATATATAGTCTATGATAATAATCATATGTACTTGATTCTTGGCTCATGTGATTAGGAGGCCATGCAGTCCCATGATCTGCCATCTACAAATGGAGAAAGCTAGTGGTATAATTCAGTCCAGGTCTGAAGGGAGAACTGGGGTTGGTGGTGGAGGTGGGATGTGCTTGTGTAAGTCCCGGAGTCCAAAGGCCCAAGAACCAGGAGCTCCAATGACCAAGGGCAGGAGAAGATGATGTCCCAGCTCAAGAAGAGAGAGAGAAAATTTGCCGTTCCTCTGCCTTTTTGTTATATTCAGGCCCTCGAATGATTGGATAATGTCCATGTACATTGTGGAGGCCATCTGCTTTACTCAGTCCCCAAGTTCAAATGCTAATCTCTTCTGGAAACATCGCGGACACATCCAGAAATAACGTTTTGCCAGCTATCTGGGCATCCCTTGGTTTAGTCAAGTTGACACATAAAATTAACTACCAAAGTAGTTAATGTAATGAGACCGTGTTTCTTAGACCTTCTACAATAAGCTAAGAACAGTGGCAGTTAATACGTGTCATGCCCTACCCATTCTAAGTACTTTTATACATTCTGTAATCTCTATAACTCTGTGAACTATGTACTATCGTTTCCAAATTACAGTTTAAAAATGGAGCATAGAGAGGCTGAATTATTTGACTGAGGTCACACACTGGTAAGTGGTAGAACTGCAATTCCAACCCAGGGAGTTTGATTCTAGGTCTGTTCCCTGGCACGGACTGAGGTAGTCACAATGGGAAATATAAAAGTAGATAATTTTGAGAACTACATGGGAGGAAAGAGTTTGGAATTGCTGTTGGCTGGATTTGCAGGGGCAAAGTGAAAAGGGCAGGCAAGAGGGAAGGATAGTTAATAAGAAAGAGAAAAAAATGAAAATGGTTTATTTTTGTTTACCTGGTATTTTGAAGATCAGAGAAAAAACATTTATCAAATTATGTCATCTTATTTTACTCCAAACAAATGTAAGGGAACATAAACTATGACTGTAACTGGGTAGATACAGCAGTCATCACTGATGCTAGAAGATAACAAAACTAGCTTCTTGCTAATAAAAAAAAAGCACCTTTCAGCTGTGATTATAAATATATACTTTTACTTACATCAGGCATAGGTTAGGTTGGAAAATGTCCTCTTTTCCCAAGCAAAATAAGTAATGAAGTTTAACATCTTTTACCTTTAAGTAAGATATGGATTCAACCTCGGCTCCTCTTTTTACTAGCTTTGTTAATTTGAACAAGTTAGTTGCCTTATTCTTCATGGGATTTCATAGGTTAAATTTGCAATATGTAGAAATCATCAAGTTCAATGCTTGCACACAGTAATTGCCCCCATAAATGGTATCTATCATTAGCAATAGCCAGCCTGATGAAAGCCAAGTGCTCTGTTCTTGTGGTCCTTGTAGTTCTTGCCAGTGGAAGCACATCACTCACAAAGTTGAAGGGGGGGCTTGTGGCTGTCTCTCCTGAAAATGCATTGGACAGTGGGATTTTTTGTGTGTGTGTTCAAAAAAGCTCATTTGAAAAGGCTGAAACTTTACCCAAATTTGGATTTTCTCCAAAACAAAGGCTTATGCTAAGGTATTCAGTAAGATTGCATCTAGTAGTGCCAAGCAAAACCACTTCACATAATTAGAGAGGCCTTGGTGGAGCCATATGTCCCAGGAATGGTTGAGTGGGTTTATAGTTGGAAACAGAAGAGAAACTGAAGTAGGGCTTCACCCAAAACATCATCGTCACCCAAACGGTTGACATTTCTGCTACTTTTCTGAAGTGGATCATGAAAAAATTGGCAGGTAGCTCCTCAACACGCAAGTGGATGGAATCACTGACATATAGTACTGCAAGCTATTGGGTTTTGTTCACTATGGCTAATTTGAGGTATACTCATCCTTCACATTTTAATTCATGCTCGCAAATAACCTTCAAAACTTGGTTGGACTTGCCTGCTCGTTCACAAACCCTGAGCTTGCTTCATTTGTATCACCTGCTATCTTATTACCTGAAACGGGCTCAGAGGTCTGTGCTCTAAACTTCTATCTCCCACAGGGCAGAAACACTGTCTCACCTGTTTTTGTATCTCAGTGGTTACTTCATAGAAAAAGTATTAATAGCTTCTATTCTATTCTTTTTTATCATATAGCAGTTCCAAATATGATTTTATTTTATCTTTCTATGAGGTAGACACTACTATGACCCCAACTTATGTATGAGAAACAGAGGCACAGGTGGCTAAGCTAGAAAGGAAATTCAGGTCAGGTTATCCCACTCCAGTCCCTACATAAACCAATGCACTAGATTGTACTTCACAGCCTGTGTGGAATAATCCTCACATTACTCTTCCTGAATAAAATAAGAGGGCTTGAGAGAATAAGTTTACTTAGAGTCTCATGACTTGGAATAAAACAAAAAGCTAGGTGTAGTTTCTAAAAATACTGATAACTTTGCTCTTCACATTCCACAAAATTCTTTCATTTGCTCATAAGCAGCCTTTTGGGTTACACATTCTCTTTAATCACGTTATATGTAATGGCTGTGTTTCTACAATCAACTTTGGACTTACTATAGATTTCCATCACAAAGAACAGAACCATACCAGGTGCAATATTAATGAGATATCTTTGGATTATTGGCATTATCTATGGAGGATTTCAATATCAATCTTTAATCCTTGACATAAAATGTGGTTTGCCGACAATTCAGTCCCCAAGGCATGGCTGCTGTTATACTGTGGGTACCTTTATTTAGGCAAGAGCCTATCATGAGACAGAACTATCAGAAACTTCCTTTTAAAGGCAACAACATGTAAAGTATGAAAGAAAATCTTAAACAGAGCCTTAAAAAAGTTGAAGTACTGAATGTCAGCATATCTGTGTTTACTGAGTGACCTGGGTACTGGATAACCTGAGGGAATGAGGCCATTAGAGTCTTTGAGAACTGAATGGAGACCTGTGGTATGACAGAGACCAAACACAACCCATGGCAAAGGACTGGGAGAGTCATTTTAGGTGATAGGCACAACTGGACCCCTATCACACTGCTTCTCCCACTGCCTTCCTAAAGATTCCTTTCATAAAATCTCAATGGTTATTAAGAAATAGAGCTGGCATCTGACAATCCATGGAAGGAACTGCTTTTCCACCCACTTTGGAGAAATGGCTACATGCGACATCGAGCAGAAGATGATGAGGACAATAATGATGATGATGGTGGTGAGTGTTCACTGAGTTCTTTGTATGTGTCACTTACTCACCGGTTTAATCACTCTCACCCCAGAATTTGTGGGGTCTGGGGCAAGAGTAGAAATGGAGGTCACATGACCTATTTTGGTCCACTTCAAAATCATTAATCAAGATAAACAGTTACCAACTATGTTCTATTTTCCTATTTGACAAATATTCCTTCATAAAAACCTGAAAGGCCATGAGTCTGGGAATTATGCCTTCTCAGCCTCCTCAAAGCTCTGTGTGGGAGTGTGGGAGCACAGGAAAAGACCCTCAGTTCACCTCCTTCTCTTCCCACTCAGTCTGTGCAACTCTGCAAGGGGACATAGGTGTGTACAGGTCAACATCCAAGTCCACAAATCAAAGCACCCCCCATACCCTTGCTAACTGTCCCTTCTTCAGGAGGAGAGATGGTCACACAGGCAGGGTAGGGTAGCCACCTGATATGGCCTGGCTCTGTGTCCCCATCCAAAATCTCATCTTGAATTGTAATCTGAATTGTAATCCCCGTGTGTTGGGGAAGGGACTCATGAGAGGTGATTGGATCATGGGGGTGGTTCCCTCATGCTGTTCTTGTGATAGTGAGTGAGTGACTTCTCATGAGATTCAAGGGCTTTATAAGGGGCTCTTCCCCCTTCACTCTCACTCTGTCTCTCTTCTGACACCTTGTGAAGAAGGTGCCTGCTTCCCCTACCACCACGATTGTAAGTTTCCTGAGGCATCCCCAGCCATGTGGAACTGTAAGTCAATTAAACCTCTTTTCTTGATAAATTACACAGTCTCAGATATATCTTTAAAGCAATGTGAAAACAAACTAATACATCAACCTTCAGGAGGACAGATGGAAAACAAGAAGCCTGCAAAGGCTCTGAAGCAGATGTAAGGGCATCAGGGCAGGAAGCTAGAGTTCTGGTGCCCAGAACTTGTTCTGGAAGGGGTAACATGAACTGGAGGATGGGGCAAACACTTTTTTGACACCTCTCCACATTTCCTAGATTCCTCACTTTGGAAGAAAGAGCACTACTATAGAAAGGTAAAAATGGTTCCCTCTGAATTCCAGAGCCAGGATGAAAACCTTCTGCCCAGGTCTGAGGATACCGGGTTTATATGAATCATCTAATTTAACATTTTACTGCTTTTAAAATCCATGAAATCACTACTGTTCTTATCCTCTTACAGATGAGAAAACTGAGACATACAAGAGTTCAGTAACTTGCCCACTAGTGATAGAATCCGATAAGGGCAGTCTGACACCAGAACATGTGCTATAATATGCTGTAACTTAAGAACACTGACATAAAATAAAAACTAGATAATTTCTTCGAAACCACTGCTATCGTTAGCATGTGTCCCCAAAGTTTATGCGTAGGAACGTTAACCCCCAGTTCAATAGTGTTGAGGGGTGGGACTTTTAAGAGGTGACTGGCTCATGAGGTCTCTGCCTTCATGAATGGATTAATATCATTATTGTGGGAGTGGGTTCATTATCGTAAGAGAAGGTTTGTTATAAAAGTGTGTACAATTCCCATCTTGTGCTCTCATGGTCTCTTGTCTTTCCATCTTCTGTCTTCTTCTGTCATGGGATGATGCAGCAAGAAGGCCCTCACCAGATGGCAGCATCTTAATATTAGACTTTCCAGCCACCAGAATTGTGAGAAATAAATTTATTTTCTTTATAAATTACCCTATCTGTAGTATTCTGTTATAGCAACACAAAATGGACTAAGATAACCACTGAATTGAGATATGGTTTAAAGAAATCATAAGTCATATAAATTTTTACTCAGATTTGAAAATATCTCGGCAAGTTTCACATTGCTTGAAATCCTAAAATATATCAGAGATTAAGATGCTTCTCCAGTGCAAAAGATCTTTCAATGTCAAGTTCAATCCAGACCTCGTCAGTTCAAGGTATTTGGAGAAGCATTCTGTCTTCATCCTTAAGGGCAAGGCAAGGTAAGGCTCTCTTTTGAAAATAGAAATTCAAGTCAATAAGAAACAATGTGTTTTTCTGAGAGATGAAATCAGAGTTCAGCTGGTCCTGGTTATAAGGAAAAAGCTAGGATGCTGACCAGAGCCTTCTATACAGAGCATAAATGAACCACTAACATGCAAGAACCAAAAGACAAGCTCTGGTTGCCAAGTGTTTGGTTTTGCTCCATACTGTGAAGATGCATTTAAAATATATTTTCGAAGTATGTTTGAGAAACACCACTACAGTCCCAGGGAGTGGCATGATCCCTGGCACATAAACATAATCATTCATTTGCCAACTAATAGTACCTCTAATTTTGAATATGTTCTTATTGACAAGCTGCACAGAATATAGTACTTAAAATAAATAAAAATACTGTGCTTTCCTTTCTTAAACTTTTATGATGCACAGCCAAAGGGGATGTATCAGAACAAGCAAATGAGCAACATCTGACTCTTCAAGTTAAACAATTTTTTAAGCTAAGCTTTAAAAACTGTCATTTTACAACTTTGTCAGCATTTAATTACTGTGTAAATTGTACAAATACACTTCGATTAATTACTTTCAGATGTTTTTAAGTGATAAAAGAGCACTACTTTCCATTTTAATTTATATAAACCACTTTCTAATTTTGGTTCAAGTATTTTATATTTTTATGGTTTCATTATGGCTCTCCTTTTTGATTTAATTACATGTTGCTAAAATATCCTTTTTTTCTACTAAAGAGTACTGGAATTCTACCTTTTTCCATGTTAAGAAGTTCAAAATCTATTGAGAGTACCTACAAATAGCATTAACTATATGAGACAGATACAGTACTACATTTTACTGTTTAAAAAACAAATCAGTTAGGAACTGTTCCAGACTAAAGAGAAACTTCAAATATATGCAATATTTGATCCCAGCCTGGATCCTGTACCAGAGTGACAAAAAATGCTAGAAGGACATTAGTGACTCAATTCATAGAATTAGAGTGCAAATGGCATGTTAAAATATCACATGTGTGTATATATAAAGGGAGAGATCAGGCACATGTGTGGGAGAGTTCAAATGATAAAGAAAATGGAGTTAAGTATTAGTAAGAGGTGAATCTGGGTAAGGGCTATATGGTTTTCATTTTGCTATTTTTATTCTTGCAACTTTTTGATAAGTTGGAGATTATTTCTAATAAATAGTTTTCTAAAATGACGTGTTATAAAAATTTTTTCTCAGCACTTTTTTCCCTGGAAAATTCTTTCATGGATTCATAAGCTTAGTTACCTAACGATAAATAAATGTTTAATATTTACTGCCCTTGCCTTATTACGGTCTCACTTGGTTCTAGTTGAGTCTGAGGCAACCAGCCAATGTGGCAGCAGGTTTAGCTAGAACATTGGAAAAGTCAAGGAGAAGTCATGCTTGGGACAAAGAGGCCAGGCCTGGCTTCCCTCTCCCCCTGAGCCTTTCCTCCCAGCACTAACCTTTGGAAGTTTTGAGTCTTACTGCACCAAGATGTGGTGAGTGGTTTGCACTTCATCAGTGCTACTACATGAATGACTGCATGAGCAAATAAATGAGCAACTGCAAGAACAATAACAAATCTTTTCAGCTATTTTATGTAAAATGTAGGCAATTGACTTTTACTTCTTGGAAAACAGAATAGATGTGCTTTTTCCTATTCCTCCTGCTAAGCACAACTAAAAAGCCCAGATATTATATAAACAATAATAAAACAAATCTAAGAAGACTCTGAAAGGTGGTGAGATAAAGGCAGACCGACAGGAATTCTGGGACTCAAGGAGTGACACAGTGGTGAGATCTCTGGCTTTTCTCTCTGCTGCTTTATATATCCCAGATTTGGAACTGGGAAAGTCAACAACTCAAAAATGCCAACAAGGATGAAAAAAAAAAAAAAGCCCAATGAAAGCCTGCTCTCTCTAGTTAAAGGACAAGAAAAGAGGCAGCCAGATAAAACAAAAAACTTTTAGCCATTGCTCTATTCTAGCCAAACACCACAGAAAAAAAAAAAAACAAAAAAAAAACAAAAAAAAACTGGCCCCACCACCCATGCCAACAAATGCCACAGTGGAGAGTCTAGACTTCAACCTTCTCTGAGCTGTAAGGAGCTGATTCAGTTTGACCCCCACCTGACCTCCCTCCCACTGAGGTGGTATCAGAGAAGGCCAAATAAGGAGCTGGGACATTTATCCCCTCTGAGCGGCAACAAATCCTGTTTTTTCCCTTACCTCCCGTGTCAACGGAGACCACATGCATGGGGAGGCTGGGCTTCTGCCTCCACCCAGCAGTAATGAGGCATCTCTCCCTCTTCTCCCTGGGTGGAGTCAGGAGAGGCCTAATGGAGGGTCAAGAGTTTTTCACCAACCGGTGGACATGAGGCAGCCCCCACCCATGTAGTGTCAGGCGGGCTACAGGGGAGCAGCAACCAGGCACTCATTCCTCCCAGCTAGGGAAGTGTTAGTAGAGACCTAGTGGGGAGTCAGAAGTGCCACCCCTGCCCAGCAGTAACGAGGAGCCTTCCACCATTACCACATTGGGTATCAACTGAGGCCCACTAGTATATCTGGAATTCTAATCCTACCTGGCATTAACAAGATGGTGCCCCCATTTCCCTTGTCAGAAAGGTGTCAAAGGAAGACAGCTCAATCTGAAGGTTGAAATAAAATTCAGAGTCTTACAACATAACACCCCAAATAGTCAGGTTCAATAAAAAAATTACAAATCATATAAAGAACTGGGAAATCTCAAAATGAGTGAACACTGACAATTGACAGATGCCAACGCTCAGATAACAGTGATGTCAGAAGTATCTAAGATTTTTAAGGAACTGTAATTAAAATGCTTCAGTGAGTAATTATAAACATGCTTCAAGGAAATGAAAAAATAGAAAGTTTCAGCAAAGCCATAGACAGTTTCAACAAGGAAATAAAAGATGCAAATAAGGGCGGGGTGCAGTGGCTCAGGGCTGTAACCTAGCATTTTGGGAGGCCAAGGCGGGCGGATTACGAGGTCAGGAGATGGAGACCACCCTGGCTAACATGGCGAAAACCCGTCTGTACTAAGAAATACAAAAAACTAGCCGGGTCCGGCGGCAGGCGCCTGTAGTCCCGGCTACTAGGGAGGCTGAGGCAGGAGAATGGCGTGAACCCGGGAGGCGGAGCTTGCAGTGAGCCGAGATCGCGCCAGTGCACTCCAGCCTGGGCCACAGGAAAGACTCCGTCTCAAAACAACAACAACAACAACAACAACAACAACAAAAGATGCAAGTAAGAACCAAATAGAAATTTTGGAACTGAAAAATAACTGACAGAAGAAATCTCACTGGATGGGTTTGAGGAATGGAGGGGACAGATGGAAGAATCAGTGAACTAACTGGAAGGTAAAACAATAGAAATGATAAAATCTGAAGTTCAGAGAAAAAAAATAGACTGAAAAAGATGAACAGCCTCAGAGACCTGTTGGATTATCCCAAAACATTGAATATTCATGTCATTGGAGTACTGGAAAGAGAGGAGAAAGAAGGTGAGGCTAAAAAGGGATTCGAGTAAATTATTGCTAAAATATTTCCAAATTTGTCAAAACACCTGAACCTATAGATTGAAGAAGTTGAGTAAATCCCAAGCATGATAAAAACCAAAGAAATTCACACCAAGGCATATAAAAAAACTTCAGAAAAGTAAGACAAAGAAAAAACTCTTGAAACCAGCCAGAGAGAAAATATGCATTTCCTATGAGGAAAAAAATAATTGAATGCCCTTAGATTTTCCATCAGAATCCACGTAGGCCAGAAGGAAGCAGAAAAACAAGTTTCAAGTGCTGAAAGAAAGGACTGTCAACCTACAATTTTATATCCAGTGAAAATAGTCTTCAGGAATAAAGGGGACATCAAGGCATGCTCAGAAGAAGGAAAACTAGGACAATTTGTCACCAGCAGGTTTGCACTAAAAGTATGGCTCCAGGAAGTTTCCTAAACAGAAAGGAAATGATAGAAGAAAACTTGGGACATAGGAAGAAAGAACATGGCAAGCAAAAATATGGTTAAATAAATAGACTTTCCAGACTCTTCTTGAGTTTTCTAAGTTATACTGAAGCAAAAATTATAACACTATCTGATATGGTTCTAAATGTTTGCAGCTACAAGATCTATGAGTTTGCAGTATCTATGCAGAAGAAAGCAGAGGAAAGCAATGAATTGTCTGATGAACTTGGGAAAACAAATAAAAAAAAACTTCAGAGGCAAAGACCAAACTAAAAGGAATACATAGCAAATGTAAATTTAGCCATATACATACACATAGGCATATACAGATACAGAGGGTGATGCAGTGGACCTCAGAAGAATGAAATTGTATGTGAAGTTACTTAAGGATGTTTTCAATAGAATGGCTATTGACAAGCCTGAAGGCCTGGTTGTGGAGTCCACCTCATGACCTTGTATGTACGGGCGGACATCTAACCTGCTCTTGTGAACTGCAGCCTCTTTTGGTAAGCCACCTATACTGTCCCCTCTTGAAGAGGGGCATCTGCCATTGCTTGTATTGTCCTCCTCAGTAGCCAAGGCCTCATTTCCTCCTGAAACACGTTCCTTGTTGCTGCTTGTCCATGTGAACGTCTAAGCATCGCCCGTTCCTGCTATTTATAGGGACACCCCATAATCTCACAGTGGAGGCTCCACACCAAAGCTTCCCGACCACTGTCAGGCCCTCCAGAGAGCATGTCTTGTGGCAGATGGATTTCCTGTCTTTCCTGCCTCACCTCAGAGGAAGCATCAGATTCCAGATCCATGCCTTTCCCTTCTGGGTCCATCTGGCTTAATCTAATCAAATGTAGGCAGACGTGTTCAATGTATGCAGTGGGGGAATCCCACATATTATCGACTATATTACTTTGTATAACACACACACAGACACACACACACACACATTGAACTTTGAAGATGGAAGGGGCCTTAGAAGTTAGACAAAGTGGTGGTGCCTAGAATTTTAGATTTTCCAGATAAGTAGAATGTAGAAAAAAAAAAAAAGAGGAAGGGCAAGGAGAGAAAAGGTATTTTGCCCTAACAAGGGACATCAGATTTTACCATTATTTAATAAGAGAAAGGACATTGTTAACAACATAGGATAAACAATCTCAGAATGTAAAAATTACATAGATTAACTTTATTTAAAAATTCACTATATTGTCTTTTTCTTCTTGTTTTCATATTTCACTTGGTCTCACACTCCTGAAAACTTTTTGTAGCCTAAAAATGTTACTCCAACCAGCAATGGGGAATCACTGAGCAAGGCCAAGCCTCTTGTTTCACAGATGAGAAAATGATTCATTTATTCAGGATTACTAACCAGCCAATGGCCTACTGGTGTGCACCAATTTCTAGTTCAACGTTTCTTTTACTACATTTGCTAAATTAAGTTTCTGATCATGATAATGATTTCCGTTTTGGTGTTGATATCAGCAACAGCTATATTTAATCTCAGTTAACCATCTATCTCCTCCAAGGACTGTGAATAATCAGGGGTTCATATTAATCATTTATAGAGGTCTCACCAGAAGAGATCTTGCATATCAAGCAACAAAAATAGTGTGACTTCAACAGTAACATTCCTGATTATGTATTGCAATAAACAGATACTACAGTATTGTTTTTGTAGAGATTCTTATTTGGTAAAAATTTGCTCCTTAAAGTGATTACCAAGGTTTGAAGATTTTACTCATAATTGAGAATAACAGAGCTCACTCTTTTCAAATTTTTCCATGAATTTAAGAACTAAGCAGTCAAATGGCATCTCTTTCTAAGCTTATAGCTATTTTTAATTTTTCTCTTTCTCTAGCAATATTATCCAGTTTCTACTCTCATATTCTGTGTTATTTTTGATTAATTCTATCCAGAGATGTGGTTTCAGTTTTTCTCATTCCAGTCTATTTTTCCATTCCTCTCAGTCATGTTTTCCTAAAGTAGCTTAGGAATTTGCTCTTTGGCACTGAAGTGAATAAATCACCCTTAATCTGGCATGTGAATGAATATCTGATCACATTCTATAATTTTACTTTGAAAACCCTCATCAACTATTTCTGCTTCATTAATCCTAAGAAATTTTGGACATTTAGCCCAGTGTAATGTGGGTTTTATAAAAGACAAAAAAGAAGCCTAAATATGTAATCTTAGCATAAGAATAAGAGAACAAAGTTTTGGAAAGAATAATCCAAGCCACAAAGATTGCTGCCTGTTCAAAAAGGACACTCATAATTCCTGCTTTTTTTTGTTGTTTTTTGTTTTTTGTTTTAGAAAGATACACATAACTCTTGATGGGAAACCAGTTTGCTTACTTGCAAACTTTGCCACACAAAACCAGACAACATGAGGTTTTGATCACAAGACTATCGGAAGGATCAAGTTCTGATCACTTAACAGAGTTGAAAGAAATAAAATATTTTACTAAGTTTTACAGTATAACTATACAAGTTAAGTGAACTATATAAATTAACTGAATAATTTCCAAATATAGTTTGGAGGTTAAGGAATTTGGCGTTAAACAAAAATAAACATTCCAAGTAGGCCATGTAAGAGTGGTGGCACTAGGCAAGTTACTCGACTGATCAAAGCCACACTTTTCTCTTCAGTATTACCTACCTGATAGAATTGACCATAACAATGGCAATTATAATTAATTAGCATTTATGGAAACTTTACTATTCTAGACAGTATGCTAAGTATTTAACCCTCAAAACACCTCATTATGATGAAGCTTGAAGTCATTGTCACAGCTGGTGAAGCTGGGGTTCAAATCTAGAACCTCTGACACTAGAAGCCATGCTCAAAACACCCATTAAAATGGGTATTATTTGAGGTAATGAACATAAAGTGCTTAGTATTATATCTGACATTATAAGGGCTTAGTAAAAGCTTGTAGTTATTTTTAATATCAGAAGAATGTTTGATTAATACAAAAGAAATTTAATATAATAACATCTTAAGGGATATTGTAGCTTATTACATGTTCTGGTTAAGCGTTGACATCCTGACAACCACTAGATTCCTTGAGGACAGGCACTGAGTGCCATTTTCTTTCTTAGCCCCAAATTCCAATACTGACTGCCTATTTTAGAGTAGTCTATAAACATAAATTGAAATAAAAGTTTTCAGAATGGTCACAAATGTTTAGTGAAGTCCTCATTTAATCTATCACAAGCATCGAAACTCCCAAAGAAAATCTGGGCATTAGCAGCTGGCCTAGAACGAAAGTCCCTGCCTCCTTTTGCCTGTATGTAATAAGGGTACAGCCCTCATTACTGGCAAGTGTTCCCATCTTTAAAACACATTTAAGATGCGAAGAACTTTGTCTTATTTTTGCCCTTATCAAATTGTATTTATTAAGTAACCATCTGTTTCCAAAATTGTAGTGAAGTCATATAAAACAAGGTAAGGGCTGACTGCTCCCTAAAGTCATTTAAATAAGACACTGAAAATTCTCAAGGGAGTTTGAGTAATTGACTGTTAGGAAATAAAAGTTTTGATATCCATTTCCTTTCTTAAAATTTTTTTTTAAGAAACAGGATCTCACTATACTGCCCAGGATGGACTTGAACCCCTCGACTCAAGCAATTCTCCCACTTTACCCTCCCAGGTAGCTGGGTTGAAATCTATTTTGAAATAAAATATATGGTTGTGTCATTTCTAATTACTCGTTCAACATCAGAAGAAAAAATTATTTCTTTAAATTATTTTGGTTTATAGCACTGTCTTTCAGTAAATGGCATTCTGATATATCATTCATAAAATAAATAATTACAGAGATTGTTTAGTCAAATGACCCCATTCCAGTTTGCTGACTGGAATGAAAGAGAAAACCAGGAACTAACAAGTCAATTAAAATTTATTTACAAGGAACAAAGAACTTTTGTGTCTTGCTTATAATCATACAGCCGATTAACAGAAGAACCAATTTATCTCCCGATTTAGGAATTTTCTAGGGGTCTGAAGAGGAACTCAGGATAACTGCACGTTAATGAGACAAAAGACAGGCTTCAGACCAGTACAAATGTTCCAAATCTAAGTGGCATTATGTAATCACCAATATCTGAACACTGTTTTTAACTTTAAAAACTTATATTATGTTTGTCAAGGCCAGATTGGTGTGAGATTTTCCTTTTTATTTTTATTTTTAAAAAGAAAGGTTAGTTAAAATAATACATAATTAAACACAATCTTTTTATGCAAATCAACATAGACAACTGCTTCAATTACATTTCAGAAAATGTAGACGTCTAGTCAAAAACTTTGCAAAAACTTTTGCTGCTGAAAACCTACATGTACTCAAATCAATATTTCAAATTTGCTATAAATCTTTCAGTTGTGCACAAACCATTACAAATTGAAGTAAATGGGCTTGAATTTAATCTTGCACAGCAGTCTGTGAGGCTGTTTTTAAAGCCATTGTAATAAAAACCTTAAATCCTTATAGACCTAATTTTTATATGCACAAAAGTTTTTCTCTCTGAACAAATAAATGATGGTGATGGATAGCAAACCTCATTAAAGAGGAAATCAAATGCAATAATTCTGTAGGCATGTAAAAGACTCTCTTGGCCACCACAAAGCCACCCGGAAAAGAGTTTGCTGACTGGAATGAAAGGGAAAACCAGGAATAACAAGTCAATTAAAATTTATTTATGCTGCAGGGTAGCAGATTGTATTTTCTAAAAATGGCACAGCAATATTTCTGGTCCCACATGCTCCTTCTTGAATTTGAGTGGAGCTTTGTGCCTAAATGAATGGAAAGCGGCAGAACTGATTCTGCATCGTTTGTTAAGGCTGGGTCATAAAGGAGATATGGCAGTTTGCCTGATCCCTTTCTCAGGATGCCTAGTTTGAACTCAGCTGTAACTAAGGAAGTGCCAGCCCCTGGAAGAGGCCACCTAGAGGTAATCGTGCTGACAGCTCCAGCCCAGCCCGACCTGTGAGTCAAAGAGCCCTGGGATGTTTCCAGTTCCCGTCTTGGAACTGCCCTAACTGATACCAGTGGGGCAGAGATGAGCTATCTCCACTGAGTCCAGCCTAAATCGCAAATTCAGGAGCAAAATAAATGTTGTCATCAAAAGCCACTACTTTCGTGATTTGCCACTCGTTTATTGATAACCAGAACATCCAGTTTTTGAAAGGTACAGTCAGGAAGGACAAATTGATTTTTATTTAATTCTTTATTGGTTTTCAACCGTCTCCACATTTTCAAATTTTCATTGAAGGGCAGGATAAGTAAAGACCAATGTAAACCTTCAGTGTGCTGGATTCAACAGAGAAAGCCCTCAAATGAAAGCCTGACACCTCAACATTCACATGTGACCTTGGACACATTACCAACCAAAAACATCGGATATTAGTATGATATAGTCCCTAGGCTGAGCCTAAGTAAAACCCTAATCAAAGGAGACCCCACCTTCGACAGCCTCATTCTTTGCTTCCTGCTCCTTTCAGCCTCACCGTTCCCAAGGCACCTGGTTCTTCCTGGCAGTAAAACAGTTGGAAATTTCAGTCACACTAAGGCAGCATGGAATATTTAAGCTGTCTTCTCAGATGACTTATGGGGGAAGAAGAGAAGCACAAGGAGAAGCAAAGCTGTATATAAAGAAAATTAATTATTAATGGTGTTGGTTTAGGTGCCAGTCTGGGAAACTGTTTGAGCTGGAGAATTTGCTTGCCACCTGTTATAGACTGAATATTTTTATACCCTTAAATTTCATAAGTTGAAATTCTAACTCCCCGATGGGATGGTATTAGGAAGAGGGGACTTTGAGACATAGTAAGGTTTAGATGAGGCCATGAGGATGGGACCCTCGTGAATGGAATCAGTTTGTTTATGAAAGGGATCTCACAGGGCTCTCTCTCATTCTGTCTGCTGTGGAGGATACAAAGAGAAGTCGGCAGCCTGTACTCTGGAAAAGAGCCCTCACCAGAATCTGACCATGCTGGCACCCTGATCTTAAACTTTCAGCCTGTGAGCAATAAATTTCTGTTGTTTGTAAGCCATCCAGTCTATGGTACTTAGTTATAGCAGTCCAAATGGACTAAGACAGCACCTCTCAATTATATCCATCGGTAGGAGCATACTACACAGAAGACAGAATGTACAAAGACAGGAAGACATAAAATGCCACAGTGTATTTAGGGGCTATTCTGTATTTTTTCAGTGTAATGTGGCAAGAGAGGAATGGCAGAAAATTAAACTAGACATGTGGACAGAAGAGAGAAAGTAAGGGTCTTGCGTTCCCTGCCGTGGAGTTAACCTTCCTGCAGTGGCCATTCAGAATCTGCCCAAGAGTCCCATTGCGTAGGCAGAAAATGCACAGATCAAGAGGCAGGAGGTCCAGAAGCAAGTCATGGGTCTGTGCTTTTTCTCTTCCTGTCTTTAGATGCCTACGGAAGCTCAGGGCTCAGTGGGGCTGAGTGATTGTAGAGATTCTTCAGCCCTGAAAGTCCATGATATCTGTTATGTTACGCCATCATGTGAGGTCGTCATGAGACAAGGAAGGTGGAGATTTCAGTGTGAGCTGTGAGCTGTGGAGGCCACCATTCTCCACTTTTTCTAGGGTGCTGGCATGAAGATGCTGGGAGTAGATCTGTGCTTTTCTTTACTTTTAAAGCATTCAGTTAAAGACCATGACAAAATGCCCAGTTCCATGAGAATAATTTTGGGAAACAATAATAGTCATCAATTCTTCTTTAACATCACATTTTACTTTTCATCACATTATTTTTCTTCCCTCCTTCCCAATTAGCCAGATTGGTTTTAAAATATTTAAGATGATATTTCTTTAAGTTGCACATGCAACTGCCAAGTAAAGAATCGGAAAATTAGGCAAAAATATGTCACTGAGATATGTCTGCATATTCAAGGATAAGGAAGACTGGGAGTAGAGCCCACTCTTTCTACTGGGATCAAACTTTGATCAAAAATTGGTTAAACATTTTTATATCTTATTTTGACAAAACTATCTAAAAAATTACAGCTTATTTCAGCCAAATAAATTCAGATGAAACTCAAACACAATGTGAGGGACCAGAAAGAAGGCATTTGTGGCATTTTCCAAAATAAACATAGTGCATTCATATCAGAGAAAAGAGACCAATGGAAATGTACATATTCCTAATTACACTAAGAAGGGAAGCGATATGACAATTAAAACAGCTAGTGATACAGCCAACTTTGACACAGTATTTTTCTGCCTTTGATTAACCATGTGATTTTGAAATTTTTTAATACTTTATTACCTACATATGAACAAAGCTGATCATTGCTGGCCTATTGTACCTCAAGCAAGCCTGTGAAAATAAATGGTGTGATATTCACAGATGCCCTGCAGTAGGTATTAGTGAGCTTGAATTTCATTTTCTAGCTCTGGCAAGTCTTTCTGAGTCGTAAGGAGGTAAATATTTTTTCTCAACACTCCTGTTAGGGTTTCCTAGGTGACTGAGGGTAAGGCCAGAGTCGCTCAGCCGCCGGCAGCACAGCTGCACATCTGGCCAGGCAACTCGGGGAAGAGCAGCAGGTTTTCTCAGGCTGTAAATCACTACAATGAAAGCCCAGCCTGCGGCTGAAGAGTAATGTGAAAGCGCAGCTTCCAGAGCACAGGGCACAGCGGGGAAACACACACAGAGACACAGACACAAGCAGACAGACACACAGACACATACACAGAGATATACAATATGTCTTCATATGTACACAAAGGCACACACACACATACACATACATATGCACAATCCTCCTACACACACACAGACAAAACAGACATGGACAATCAGACAAACACACACTCACAGATGCATACACACCCCACACATCTCCATGCATGTAAATGATGAAGGCAGACACACAGATCCATGCACATGCCCGCACATGTGCACAAAGATAGGCACACACACAGATGCATAGACTCATGCTACCCCACACATATATAGACAAGACAGACATGGACAGACACACATACATATACATCCACACATGTACACAAAGACATATATGCACACAAACATGCAAACCTGCACAGAGACAGAAACAGACACACACAAATCCACATACACAACCAGACCTACTCACTCTTCCCAGCCACAAGTCATGGCCTGCAGTGTGGGGTGCACGTACAAGAGAAGCAGCAGCCACCCTGCCCCGTACAACATGAACTTCATCCACTGCAGGCTGCTGCCTTCCCACAAAGGCAGAAAATAGGCCTCATAATAGTAATTAATGTTGTTATTTCTAATACAACATGTTCTAACTCTAAACGGGATCCGGATGTATTTGGGGTGTGGGGTTGTTTCTCACAGTTGTACATATAGTGCAGTTATATTTCAGTCCTAAGGATTTATTTGGCTGCTCTAGGCTCTAGCTGTCTGCATCCAATTTATCCATCTTCGTGGGAGCTGATGACAGTAAAGCTTCTCCCTTCAGGCCCTGGATTAAGACACTTGCCAAGCTGACAAGTAGTACGGCAAGTCTCTGCTTACCTAGACTCCCCGCTGGATTTACTTCAAAGCCCACATATTCTGAAAATTCATAATCGGTCCCACCAACATGTATTAGACACAGCCGTTCAGAAAAGGGATGCCCAACAGGTATGAGGCAAAACTTCAACACACAGCCAAGCCTGCAATAAGGGGGTCACAGTATTCCTCTCTTGGGTCTCCTCTCCTTTCTGCCTCTCTTCATGCAGCAACGCAGATACTGCTTCTTTCCTCCTTCCCGTCGATTACAATCCATAGAGTGAAACTTGGAGGATACAGATCTAAACAGCATATTTGAGTTTTTATGTTGTAGCAAGACAGTGGTGATTTTGAGCAAATAGGTCATGGAAGCTTTAGATCTCCCATTCATCCTTTGAGACTCAGTTTCCCTTATCCAGGAAAGTTTCCTTGACTACTCTACTCCACCTCTCTTTCCACCATCCACCTCTTCAAGGTATTTCTAGTACCCTGTACAAACTTCTATTGTTGGTCTTAACTCACTGCTTTCTATCTGTTTATGTTGCTGTGTTTTCCATTACTATGTAAGTTTCTTTGAGGCATGCACCATCTATTCAAATTTCTCATCTCAGGAGAAGGCACATACATAATAGGTCCTCAATAATGATCGTCCTAGCACATCAATAACAATGTGATGTGCTAGGAAAAATCAGTGGCTCAGATTGTACGTTTGTCACCAGGATTTTCAGGCACTGGTGTGGCTCTCTGGAACTTCACACTAAGGTTATCTTCTATCTCTGTAACCCACTAACACACAGTAGGTGTGACATGAGTTGAGGTGGCACCTTCTCAGGCTGAGTGCATAAAAGTGTCTCATAATAGTTTAACAGAATTGACACTTGCAGAAAATATTTTTCATCAGCGTAATGCATGTGCTGTTTGAAATTTTTTAATTGTATTCATGGCTCTTTGTTACTACTTATTCCCCAATGACTATAATAACTTTCTTGCTTAGAGGAATCAACATGTCTAAGAGATATTTGTTTTCATTAATCAAAACGAGCTTTTAAATAGAAAATGGTAAGTGTTTTTGATAGACTGAAACTCACCATACAGCATCAGATTCTACAACTCTTTCTTGACATTCTGGAGAAATATGTTCAGAAATCCAGTAACACGAGATTGGGGCATCAAATAGGGTATTTGCTAGTTAAGTGACTCCTATTCATGAATCTTGCAGCCTGGTAATCTAAATTTGTGCCAGGTACTTAAATTCTTATTTGATCCTCACAGCAATGTGATAGAGGTAAGTATTACTATCTACATTCAAAGTTGCTGTATATCTTAGTTCTTTGGGCCCCTCACAAATAATTTTCATTGCAAATGTTAAGCCAGTAAACGTGAAGGCCATGCAGTTCTTCCTATGGCAACACTCAGGGGACATCTTATGCTTTAGGAAGTCTCTATGTCCAAAGCCTTTGCTGTTGTCTACAGAAAATGGAATAGCGAGTTTTTAATTGGGGCGGGCAGAAGGCCAGGTTTATTTAAAAGATCACAAAGCTTTTAATCCGCTAACCTTATACTTGTTAATACTACCAATGATGATGTGAATTAATGTTACAATTAGTCTTTACAATTTTGCAGATTTTATAATTTACCAATTTTACAATTTAGCTTTTCCAAAGGCCAAATGTCTTCTGCAAGAGGCACCACCACATGCAATAATGATCAGAAAGCTGAAGATATATGAAAATTCAGAGTGTTCAAACAGTGATATTTTACATTTCTGCTCTGGGGTTCAGAAACAGATCTCTATGTATCACCCTTTTGGTTTGGTCTTATTTTGTTTTAAATTAGTAGGATTAAAATTCTCACAAACTAGGTCATGAGTTTAAACTCCTTACCTCTTGAAAATGACCATCAGTACATTTTATTATGCATAAATTATACCTCAATTAAAAACAGAACTGTTGATCTCCCAAGAGCAAAACATTACTTTTCTGGGTAAAGTAGGGTGGGATACTGCAGTTCTCAATTTTTTTTTTTTTACTATAAACATGAATAAACAAGTAATAGCTCTTTATAGAAATGTGAAACATGTTCTGTTTTTATGTTTTCAAACGTTCAAAGGGAAGCAAGATGCAGCCTTTTTCACTTCTCTAGAAAAGGCAAGATGGGAAAAGGACAGAGTGCAGCACTGAAACTCCACTCACAGTTTGGGTTAAGCAATTGCTGAGGAGGAGCAGGAGAAGTTTAGTGAATTATAAACATGAATAAATATTTTTCCAACTGGAAAGAAACCATTTCAGGGTTTTGTGGACATCAGGGGAATATCTGGTAACATGAAGTTACTTTCTCGTCATTATGTGTGGTTACAATTAGAAATGGGGAAGCAAGCAGAGAACTCTGTGTGTGGACATGTGTGTTTTAAGAAGACAGAAAAAGGAGATGAAAGGAGGAGGTTGACCTCAGTGTCCTATCAGGTCTCTTCCAAATTATAAATTCGATAAGTGCTATGAGGGTTAGACTCATACAAGCCAAAGGGAAGAAACCAAACCAAACGATAAACAAACAAATAAAAACAAAACACCTAATAAGCTGCAACTGGTAGACAATAAGAAAAAAACTATCATCTCACAATATAATTCTTATATGCCTTTTACCTTCGTGGTAAACTTACCAGGTAAGTAAAATTATTCCTACTTTAAACATATAGAAACTGCAGCTTAAGGAGATTAAATAATTTAGCCAAGTTTATGCAAACAGTGAGAGACAGTGCTGGTTTCCATCTGATGTTTGCATGACTCCAAAGCTTGTCTTCTTCTCACAGCTTATCTGACTTTAGCCGCCAGAGCCATTCTCAAATATGGGAAGTAATTTCAGTCTGTCTACTGCTTGCCTGTTATGTAGCCAACATGAACTCTGCCAGCAGATGAGACACTGCAAGGCAGGGGCTGCCAGGCAGACTGGATCATGGTGTTTTAGGAATGTCTCAATCCTGCGTGTCTCTAACATGGAACATTATGGCTTTGCTTTGCCAGATGAATGCAGACATAGCAATGCTATAACCTAGAGAGATGCAACTGTAGACTACATGTCAAGAATACGAGATCGTGGATATTAGTCATTTGTTGGATGCATAGTTTGCAAATATTTTCTCTCATTCTGTAGGTTGTTTACTTGGTTGTTTCTTTTGCTGTGCAGAAGCTTTTTAGTTTAATTAGGTTCATGCTCAACATCACTAATCATTAGAAAAACGCAATTTGAAACCACAATGAGATACCATCTCACACCAGTTAGAATGGCTATTACTAAAATGTCAACAAAATAACAGATGTTGGCAAGGATGTGGAGAAAGGGAACGTTTATACACAGTTGGTGGGAATGTAAATCAGTTTATCCCCTGTGGAAAGCAGCTGGAGATTCCTCTAAGAACTAAAAATAGAACTATCATTCATCCCAGTAATCCCATTACTGAGTATCTACCCAAGGGAAAACAAATTGTTCTACCAAAAAGACACATGCATTTGTATGTTTATCACAGCACTATTCACAGTAGCAAAATCATGGAATCAACCTAGGTGCCTATCAGCAATGGATTGTATAAAGACAATGTGGTACCTACACACCATGGGATACTACACAACCATAAAAAAGGAATAAAATCATGTCCTTTGGAGCAACAAGGATGTAGCTGGAGGCCATTCCCCTAAGTGAATTGACGCAGAAACAGAAAACCAAATACTGCATGTTCTCACTGATACATGGAAGATAAACAACGGGTATACATGGACAGAAGCAATATGACAGTAGGGATTCCAGAGAGGGCAAGAGTTGAAAAACTACAGATTGGGTACTGTATTAGTCTGTCCTCATATTGCTATAAAGAAATGCCTGAGAATTTATAATTTATATAGAAAAGAAAAGAGGTTGAATTGGCTCATGGTTCTATAGGCTGTATAGGAAGCATGGCCGGGAGGCCTCAGGAAACTTACAGTCATGGTGGAAGGTGAAGCGGAAGCAGGCACGTTTTACATGGCCAGAGCAGGAGGAAGAGAGGAAACGGGGAAGGCACCACACACTTTTAAATAACCAGATCTTGTGAGAATTCTGTCATGAGAACAGCACCAAAGGGGGAAATCCACCCCTACGATCTAATTACCTATCACCAGGCCCCACCACCAACTTTTGGGATTACAATTTGAAATGAGATTTGGGCAGGGACGCAAATCCAAACCATATCAAGAACTATGCTCATTATTTGGGTGATGGGCCCAACAGGCGTCCAGATCTCAGCACTCAGAATTATGTAATATATCTATGTTACAAGCCTGCACATGCACCCCTTGCATCCAAAAACAAAACAAAACAAAACAAAGCAAAATGAGGTGTTTACCAATTAGCCTGTCCTATTAATTTACAGGCTTATATTAGCACTCAGCATCTGGAATAACAGGCACAGGCATGTGTCTGCAGCCTTGATATTTTACCTTAGGAATAAAAACAATTACATATGAGTATTCTCTCTTTATTTATCTTAACATACATAATTCAAATATTCTGTTGAAATTGCTCTTCTCAATAAGTAAAGCTACAGAAGTCTGGAGAACATGTACATTCCAGTAACCACAGAGGCTCTAGGAACAAACAGCATGGTTGGAAATCAGCCAGACGGGACAAAGGTCTTCCTAAACATTAAATCCATACAAACTCCATTACTTGTCATCACGACTACAATGTTTCCCTTTAATACACAATTCTTCACTCCATAAAGTTTTTTGTTAATTTCCCAGTAGTACCTTATCATAATCTTCTCATAATCTCTCAATCTTGTAACATATTTGTTACAAGGCATTATACTTTTCACTAGAACACATAATGTTTGCTTTGGGATTCTGACTTTGCTCAATTAAGTAAGCAAGCCTTGGGCCAATTATTCTACTACTAATAAATAGAACATGCATCCATTTATTCACTCACTGAACACATATTTTCCAAAATCTAGTCTGTGCAAGTCCCTGACCTGGCACCAGGGATATATTGGTGAACAAAACAAAGTCCATGGACTTCACATGATACAGGGGAACTAGACAACAAATAAATTCACACAAGCACAGTAAAATGTCAGATAGTTGTAAGTGTCATGACAGAATAGCAATCCAGAAAAAGCTATGCAGGATGACAAAAAGTGCTATTTCAGGCAGAGGTTAGAGAAAGCTTCTCTGAAAAGATCATTTGAGTATGGATCTAGATTAAAATATAGGGATAACCAAACAATTATAAGGGGAAGAGCATTTCAGGCAGAAGAAACAACAACTGCAAAGACCTGAAGTCTGTTGCTAGATGGCATTTTGGCTGACTCTCTCCTATGATTATAGAAAATAAAATCACCTATCAGACCTCTAATCCAAAGTCAATATGAAGCTTCATTTTCCCACAGTAGATAATGTACATATACAGAGGCAAATATGAACACATAAAATTATTATAGTGTTGCAGTTTGAGGGACTATAACACAAGGTAGTGTATTCATCAAAACTCCAGAGAAACAGAGCCAACAGGATGTGTACATATATAGAAAAAGATTTATTACAAGGAATTGACTCATGGGATTACAGAGGTTGACAAGTCCAAATCTGCAGTGTGGGCTGGCAGGCTGGAGACCCAGGGAAGCTTATAGTGTACATGAGGTCCAAAGGCAGTTGGCTGGAGAATTCCTCCTTGCTCAAGGAGACTAATTTGTGTTCTCTTCAGGTTTTCAACTGTTTGAATGAGGACACACACACTATGATGGGGAATCTACTTTACTCAGTGTTCACTGATTTAGCTGTTACTTTCATCCAAGATCATCCTACAAGTTGACACACAAAATTAATCATCACAGGCAGTGTGACTTCCAGGGCAACAGGAGGGGAATGTGTGCTGAGACCAGCAGATGTGGGGAGGAGCATTTACTTGGCTGCAGACACTCACTTGGAAGAGGGTAGCTGGGTGCTCAGTCCCATTTTCAGACCAGTAAATGCTGGGTATTCATTCACTCAGGTGAGTGGAGTTGGGAAGTCTAAATGCTGGTATTGGTCTAAGAGAGATGTGTTCACATGTGGCAGGACCAAAGCCAGCTGGGTACACTAAGTGTCAAGCAGGAGATGGAATGAAGTACCAGGACCCCTGTCACACCCACATGCCAATCCTGTGCTCAGAGCCAATCCAGAGTTCAGTGGGAGGAGGAAGGCACACTACAATTGAGGGGCCGCTCAGAGACCCAGGCCTTATATCTTGTTCAACACACCTCAGTCTGGTTGGCAGCAAAGGAGATGATGATGGTCAAGTAATTCCTAAACCACGAAATCCTAGGTTTAGAATGCTCAAACTTGCAATTGGAGCCATTGGTGAAGTTAGCTTTGATTAAATGGAGAAAACAGAGGTAGAGAAAATGAGAAGAGAGCTAATGTACATCTGTGCAAATTAGATGCATTCAATAATAGTTTTGTTCCTATGAAAATGTACATGTCTGGCACAAGTAGCCTTCTGCATTACTTAGTACTGCTTAGGAAAGTATTTGTCCACCAAAATCTTCTGGGTCACTTTCATCTGAGTCATTCATTTGTTACTGAATTTTGACACATAGAAAATATCTTTATTCTACCAGCTAAAAATCAACAAAAGACAGAAACTAAGATTCTAGTTTTATTCACTTGGTGAAGATACTAGTAATTTGGAGCAATGTTTCCTTAAGGCAGATAAGAATTCACCATGCTTTATTCAACAAACTTGCAGAGAAATTTCTGGTTTACTTCCAGGACACATTGTACGAAAGAAACAATAAATCTAGTAAGCATCTATCTTAGCTGCTCAGAAAAATGTGAGAGAGTTATTTGTATAACTCAGGTTTGCAGGGAACTACTATTAATAGTGTAGTTGATTCCTGTTATCAATCAAAGTATTATCCAAAAGTAAAGTATCTCTTAAATCAAAATATAGTGTATCTCTTTGGACAAGATCTACTTTCCTACTTTTAAGTACATGGCGATAAAGTATGATGGATTGTTTAGGTGCTTAAGAAGTAGTTAAAAAGCTATTTTCAAAATAAACTCACTTGAATGAATAGTCCTTTCTCCATTTTTAATTGTGCGCTCAAATATCTACCATCTAATGCTTAGACAGGAAATAGTAACATGTAGAAAAGATCCTGTATTTTAAAATGTCTCAAACACAATCATGTGCCACATACTGGGACTTTAGTAAGAGACAGACCACATATATGATGGTGCTCCCTCAAGATTATAATGCTGTATTTTTACTGTATCTTTCTTATGTTTATACATGTTTCAATAAGTAAATACTTACCATTGTGTTGTAATGGCCTACAGGATTCAGTGTAGTAACATGCAGTGCAGGCGTGTAGCCTAGGAGCAATGGGCTCTACTATTATATTAGTCTATTTTCCTACTGCTATGAAGAAATACCTGAGACTGGGTAATTTATAAAGAAAAAGAGGTTTAATGGACTCACAGTTCCACATGGCTGGGGAGGCCTCACAATCATGGTGGAAAGAGAAGGAGAAGCAAAGACACATCTTATATGGCAGCAGGCAAAAGAGTGTGTGTAGGAGAGCTGTCCTTTATAAAACCATCAGATCTTGTTAGACTTATCCACTATCATGAAAATAGCATGGGAAAAACCTGCCCCCATGATTCAATCACCTCCCACGACATGTGGGAATTATGAGAGCTACAACTCAAGGTGAGATTTTGGTGGGGACATAGTCAAACCATATCATTCTGCCCCTCGCCCCTCCCAAATCTCATGTCCTCACATTTTGAAACCAATCATGCCTTCCCAACAGTATCCCAAAGTCTTAATTCATTCCAGCATTAACTTGCCTATGAGCCTGTAAAATCAAAAGCAAGCTAATTACTTCCTAGATACAATGGGGGTACAGGCATTGGGTAAATATACCCATGCCAATGGAAAGAAATTGGCCAAAGTGAAGGGGCTATAGGCCCCATGCAAGTCCGAAATTCAATAGGGCAGTCATTAAGCCTCAAAGTTTCAAAATGATCTCCTTTGACTCCATGTCTCACATCCAGGTCACGATGATGCATGAGGTGGGTTCCCACAGCCATGGGCAGCTCCACCTCTGTGGCTTTACTGGGTACAGCCCCCCTCCTGGCTGTTTTCATGAGCAGGCATTGAGTGTCTGTGGCTTTTCCAGGTACATGTTGTAAGCTGTCAATGGATCTACCATTTTGAGGTCTGGAGGACAGTGGCCCTCTTCTCACAGCTTTACTAGGCAGTGCCCCATTGGGGACTCTGTATGGGGGGCTCTGACCCCACATTTCCCTTCTGCACTGCCCTAGCAGAGATACTCCATGAGGGCTCCTCCCCTGCAGCAAACTTCTGCCTGCACATTGAGGCATTTCCATACATCCTCTGAAATCTAGGTGAATGTTCCCAAACCTCAATTCTTGCCTTCTTTGAACCAGCAGGCCCAACACCATGTGTAAGCCACCAAGGCTTGGGCCTTGTACCCTCTGATATAATGGCTCAAGCTGTACCTTGGCGCCTTTCAGCCACTGCTGGAGATGAAGCAGCTGGGATGCAGAACACCATGTCCCAAGGCTGCACAGAGCAATGGGGCACTGGGTCCAGCCCAGGAAACCATTTTTTTCTCCTAAGTTTCCAGGCCTATGATGGGAGGGGCTGCCATAAAGGTCTCTGACAGGCCCTGGGAACATTTTCCCCATTGTCTTGGCAATTAACAGTTGGCTCCTCTTTATTTATGCAAATTTCTGCAGAAAACTTGAATTTCTACCCAGGAAATGGGGTTTTCTTCTCTGTTGCATCAGCAGGCTGCAAATTTTCCAGACTTTCATGCACTGCTTCCCCTTGAATGCTTTGCTGCTTAGAAAATTTCCCCCGATACCTTAAATCATCTCTCTCAAGTTCAAAGTTCCACAAATATCTATGGAAGGGGCAAAATGCCAGCAGTCTCTTTGGACAGCAAGAGTGACCTTTGCTCCAGTTCCCAACAAGTTCCCCATCTCCATCTTAAACCACCTCAGTCTAGACCTTATTGTTCATATTACTATCAGCATTTTGGTCAAAGTCATTCAATAAGCCCCTAGGAAATTCCAAACTTTCCCACATCTTCCTGTCTTCTTCTGAGCCCTCCAAACTTCTCCAACCTCTGCCTGTTACTCAGTTCCAAAGTTGCTTCCACATTTTTGGGTTTCTTAATAGCAGTACCCTATTCTACTGGTACCAGTTTACTCTATTAGTCCATTTTCATACTGTTATGTAGAAATACCTGAGACTAGGTAATTTATAAAGAAAAAGAGGTTTAATGGATTCACAGTTCCACATGGCTGGGGAGATCTCACAATCATGGTAGAAGTCAAAGGGGGAGAAAAGGCACATCTTACATGGTGGCAGGCAAGAGAGCCTGTGCATGGGAACTGCCCTTTATAAAACTATCGGATCTTGTGAGACTTATTGGCTATCACAAGAACAGCACTGGAAAAACTTGCCCCATGATTCAGTTACCTCCCACTGGGTCCCCCCCATGACACTTGGGTATTATGGGAGCTACAATTCAATATTAAATTTAGGTAGGGACACAGCCAAACCATATTAACCATATAGCCTGGGTGTGTAGTAAGCTCTCTACTATCTAGGTTTGTGTAAGTCCACTCTACAATGATAGCACAAGGACAAAATCACCTAACAACACATTTCTTAGAACATATTGTTGTCATTAAGCCACACATGACTATATCTATATCATGACTAGAAATCAGACATCTATATACCTATTTTCACTGTTTCATGACATTGAAAATGCATCTTTAAAAGGACTGCCTTTCATCAACTTACATGTCTTAAACATATATATAAGAGAAGGAGCTTTTCACAATTCATATGAGTTTTAAAATTGTATTGAAGAGTGAAAACCCAACACATTAATTACTAGTTGATAATTATTTGTTTCCTGGAAAATTCCTCTGAGAACTTTAACAGTTTCAGACAAGAGGAAAAACAGGGTAAGACTGTTTCTCCCACAACTCTTGTCATTCAATTATTTCTACATAAAGACATTTAGTACATAGTGAAGAGTGAGGACCTAAATCTATAGGAGTCAGAGAATGACCCAAATCATCCAAAAAAAAAAAAAAAAAAAAAAAAAAAGACTGTAGTGAACTGGAATAGACAGGAAATCCCAGTATTCTTTCCAATGAGTCACTTTTTAATATTGAATACTAAGGTTCTCTTGTTGTGAACCAAGTTAAGCCAATTTGACCATCTGCAAAGGGCCAACGCCTTGGTGAAACCTGTAGCCTCTGGCCATGAGTCAGATGAGATATAAGAATGAAAGAAAGTCAGACAAAATTCTGCTGGAATGGAAACATTTATTAGCAAGTAGATACAAAAAGTCCTATACCACCTACTCTTGTAAGCTCTTGTCAGCCTGCTCTGCCTCCAGACTCTCTTAGAAGAATCTTGCATGACAGATTCACTCTGAGATGCCCAGTACTCTGAGGCAGTACCAACTTGCCTCAAATCTGAGCTCCAGATCTATATGTGTAAGGCTGCTGGGCCTTTCTTTTTTAAGGGCTATGGTGCCTGTACACTCTTGCTAGTTAATTGCTTGGTTTGACAACTACTTATTTCAATAATATAAGATTATTTTCTAACAACCTTCCTACTGAGGAACATACTCTGGGATGGATGGGAAGTGCTTGTGTAGACTCTGTGATTATTAATTTCATGTGTCATTTTGGCTAACCTATGCTGTCCAGTGGTTTGGTCAAATGCCTGTCTAGATGTTACTGTGAAGTTATTTTTTAGATGTGATTAACATTTATAATTAGTAGACTTTAAAGAAGATTACCCTCCATAAAGTGGGTGCGCCTCATCCAATCAATTGAAGACCTTAATAGTGAAGACTAAAGTTTCCTGAGGAAGAAGTAATTCTGTCACAACACTGCAACATAGAGTCCCTCCTTGTCTGAATTTCAAGTCTGCCCCAAAAATTTCAAACTTGTCAGCTCCCAGAATCATGTGAGCCAGTTCCTTAAAATCTCTCTCTCCCTCTCTCTCTTTCTCTCTCTCTCTCTCTCTCTCTCTCTCTCTCTCACACACACACACACACACACACACACACACACACACACAGTTTCTCTAAATAATCCAGATTAATTTAGATCCCAAAGGAGCACAGCCTTGATTTGGGTACTTCACATGCTAACTAACAGCCTCTAAAGTGTACTTTATTAAAGATAACTTATTTCACACACTTTCAACATAGTGTTAAAGTAAATGATCACACAGACAATATACTACCTCATTGTGTGTGTTTCTTCCTTCATCGTACCTTCTATTTACTCTTTTGGCCTCGTTTCAAATTGAGAGTTAAGCAGATAGAGAGAACTTACCTTCAGTGTATCTTTCCAGTTATGCTTGTGTTGTTCTTGAAATATTTACTCAAGAACTTGAAAGCTTACTACAGTAAGAATAAGTATGTGAAGAGTATATAAGGTGAATCTTTGGCTTTTAATGCAGAAGCTGCCATGTAATACAGCAGAGAGTAAGCTCTTGTAGGTGAAACTCTCCTCTGCCTATTATAGCATCTCATGAATGGCCTTGGAGTTGCCTCTCACTTTATCGTGAGTCCTCAGAGCTACACTGATTACTGTAGAAAAAATAAGCCATGCTTGTTTATAATTATAGCTTCTGCCTCTACTCCCGGTATCAAAAGTAACGTACTCAGAAGCCAAAATGAGAATTAACTTTCCATTCGTTTCTGGTCCTGAACACTCATTGTTGTCACTCCACTGCAGCTCACTGGAAAACATCTAAACTAGAAGATAAATGGTTCCAAAGAAATATTTATTTAGGTGACTCTTTAAAAAGTGACATCTTCGTGGAGTTTTGTGTTGTTTTTGAAAGCAGGAATATGCAAGTGAGAAAATTTTCAAACATTGCACTAAAGTCCACTATTTATCTACTACCTTCAAATATCAACATAGCTCAAAAATGTCACTTGGAAAACCAATCCCAAAAGATGCCTCTAGAAAAATGAGTTATAGAATCAAGTTGATTTTAGAAATGCTTTCACTATACATGCCCCTACTCCCATCAGAAATGCACAAAGCAGAGACCATAGTGAAGGCACTGTGAAACACTTCAGTTAAAAATCTGCTTACCTTTGTTAAACTTAGTGGTTTAAAAATATACTTTATAACAGAATACTTTGGAAAACTTTTCTTAACAATCCAGAAAGTGCTGAAACATACTTTGAAAAATGTTGACATAAACTATCCCAGACACAATGAGGTTAAAAAGAAAATTTTCCACATTAGGAGATTCTATAACTTCTCTGAAGAAGTCATCTCAGTGTCTGGCAGACAGAAAATCTTTTCTTTATCTGAGATAAATCTTCCATGCAGCATTTTAAATATTTCCTTCTGTTTAGAACTCAGGGAGAAGAAGAACAGCTGGCCACCATTTTCTATGTAAGAAATCATTATTCACTTAGAGACCTTTATTAGAATATCCATCTACATTCTTTGCCACAATGGGAATAAGTACAATGATTAAATCTTTATTTTTTAATATTATTATTATTTTACACATGGGGTCTTCCTATATTGTCCAGCTGGTCTCAAACTTTGGCTTCAAGCAATCCTCCCACTTTGGCCTCCCAAGTCGCTGACATTACAAGTGTGAGCCACCATGCATAGCTAAGTCTTTCTTAGATATTCCTCTCTCATAAGTGTTAACTATCTTTGTTACCCTACTCAGAGCCATCTACTTTTTCCATTACCTTTTAAGTCAAACAGGCCATAAATTTATATATTCTACCAGAAATGTGGCCTGTATGTGGTGGGTACTATGATGCTTCCAGGTCACGGCGGAGTGATACCTTGTGTGGGAGTTAAGTTCAAAAGTCAGCAAATGAAGCAAAATCATGTAGCGTCAAAAGTACTCCTGAAACCCTATTAGAAAGGCTTGATGGTGGAGAGGAACAGGTCATATTTAAAGATGCCCCAAAGAGATACCTTGCCCTCCAGATCTGGAACACATGGCTGTATCAAATAAAATACAAGAATTGGCTTTCTTCTCAGAGGCTATGTTTTATGAAAAATGCGTTTCTTTAAATACTAGAATCCTACTTATACCTTGAGGGCTCACAGGAACTAAAATTGACTGAGAGAAGGACAATTCCATATCTCTCACCTCCTGCTCTCTCCCAGGATTGCCTTCACTAAGGGCAATAGCAACAAAGTTACCAACACTCTTTACGTTGTTATTTTGTTCCCTCTCTTTCTCTTTTATTTTTGCATTTGATTAAAAAGTGGATCTGGTGTGTTGAATTTGTATAAACATTCATAGGATGCATTCACTCAGTGTCAAAATGTATTTTATTGTTATTGTAGCTTAATTTTAAAAATCTTTTCAGCATCTTCCAAGTACAAGGCAAGATGAATCATTACCAAGCACTCACTATATGTAAGGAGTAGACGGAAAGATGGTTATGACTCTACACTTAGGCTTGGAATTCGTATCTTTTTAAAATTATACTTTAATTTCTGGGATACATGTGCAGAACATGCAGGTTTATTACATAGGTCTACACGTGCCATAGTGGTTTGCTGCACCCATCAATACTTCGTCTACATTAGGTATTTCTTCTAATGCTATCCTTCCCCTAGACCTCCAACCCCTGACAGGCCCTGGTGTGTGATGTCACCCTCCCTGTGTCCATGTGTTCTCACTGTTCAGCTCCCACTTATGACTAAGAATATGAGGTGTTTGGTTTTCTGTTCCTGTGTTGGTTTGTTGAGAATTACGGTTTCCAGCTTCATTTGATGGCGATATGCATAAACAAAACTAAAATTCAAATAGGACTGTATTAAGTCCTATTAGTAAGTATTAATATCATATTAAGTGTCATAACAGGATAGGAAAGGAAGAAATTAATTTTTCTCAAATCAAGGAAGACTGTTGCAACAACAAAGGACACTGGAATCAGGTTTCATAAAATAAGTAGGATTTTACTAAATACAGAAGAGTGTGCGTGTGTGTGTGTGTGAGTGTGTGTGTGTGTCTGTAGATGTAAGGCAGGAGGGGAGAAAAATTTTATGCCAACGGAGCAAAGAGAAGACAAGTAGCCTTGAAATGAAAGGTAAGAAAGAGCCCTAAACCTGGAACTTCCGTGTTGCTGGAAGGTTGGGTAATGAAGGAAAATAACCAGAACTGAAACTGGAAAGATGGCTGGGGCTAAAATGTGAAGGCCCTGAATGCTCTACTAAGGAATATGGAATAGAAAACAAAGGAATCATGACAATCTCTTGGCAGAGGGGTGGCATGTTTAGATCCTACTCATGGTGGAGTGGATGAAAGGCAAGTAGGGAAAACCAAGCTCCTCAAGGCAGCTAGTAGGGCCGAGTATTTTGTCTTAGACTTTTCCACTGGGTTTTTTTTTTTTTTTCTTCCTGCAGGGGCATTGCCCTGCATATGTATATTCCTCCCACTCCCATAAAAGCTGTCTGTTTTCCTTGAATTCTTTGCCAGTTTTATGGTAAATTCGGTAATTTTTCATTTCCATCAAGTTCTCAGAACCACCATATGGTTCAGCACATACAGCTACATATGTAGCTGCTAACTGCAACTAGTCATGATGCTGAGACGCCGGTCTCTGTCCATGAGAAACACAGAAAACATAAGGGGGAATGAATGATCAATGGAAATTGTGGACAAAACCCTTCCACCTCACTTCTGAGTGAATCTTCTTGAAAACTTTCCTATTCCGAGCAATAGTGCTCCCAGTAATATAGAACCACTAATGATTTATCCTCCCAACAAACACACATCTAATAGCAAATAAATGCCAGGTTCTATTCTATTGTAGGTTCTCTAGGATGCATTAACAAGAAAAAGAGAGAAAAATTCCCTGACAACAATCTAGCTGGGAAGGGAGATTGTCAGGGACTCAAAAATTAGCAATAAATATAATAAGTCAATTTTTCATCATGTTACAAGGTGAGAAGTATAATGAAAAAAACAGAGACAGAGCAGATAAGGAGTATCAGGAGGGTGGCGTGGGAAACCTGATCAACATCATTAACGATAATGAAAATGAAAATTACAATGACATGCCACTTCAAACCTGCTAGATTAGCTAAAATGAAAATGATTGATAATAGCACATATTGATTAGGATTTGGAGAAACTGCAACTCTCCTATACTGCTATGGAGATGTAACGTAGATCAACCACTTTAGAAAATTGTCTCAGGCAAGAAATGATGGTGACTTGAAATAGGGTAACAGTGATGGAGGTTGAAAGACAGGATGTAGTTTCAAAAAGAGTCAAGAGGATTCATGATGGATTAAATGTATTAAGTAAGATAAATAGGATTCTATGGCAAGCTACAATTTTTTATCTGAAAAACTAGAACAATTGGCATGGTAATTACCAGACGGAAAAGATTTCAGGAAGTACAGGTTTGGTTAGTGGGAATCATAAGTTCAGTTCTGGACACAGAAAATTTGAGATATATATTTTATATCTAATAGGAGATAGAAGGTATGTAGTTAGATATGAATCAGGAGTTAAGGGGAGTAGTCTGAACCGAAGACATCAGTGTTGAGACTGACACTGCATAGATGATATTTAGAGCCCCGAGACTACCCGAGATCCTCAGAGAGAGAGAGAGAAGAGAAGATCATTGAGAGGTTAGAAGTCCAAGGACCCTGGGATGCTATTGTTGTGTGTTATTGTTGAATTTAGAATTCAGGAAAATGAGGATGCTACTGAAACAAGGTGTCCAGTGAGGCCCAAAGGAAACCTAAGTGGACAGTGAAGACAAGGGAAGGAAGTGTTTCAAGGAGAAAGGAAAAGTGAGCTGAGCCTAATGATCTTGAGGGGTGAAAAGGAGGCTGAGAATTAGCCACTGGATTTGAAAATGAAATGTTGGTCACCTCAGTAAAGTTACTTTCATGGAGTGGACATAATTGGCTTGTTTCCCCAGTGCCAAAGTTATAACTAATGATTTGTGCTAGTTGTGAATGGAATGATGTGAAAGAAGATGGATGGATGGATGGATGCATGGATTTGGACAGATGTTCACCTCTACTATGAAAAAAGCCTTCAAATCACCTTTTCAAGGGGGACTTCACTGCTTCATACCATGAGTAAAGGACATTGTTTTGGTCATTATAAGGCAAGTCAAGTCTTCTACTCCTAACCTATCCAAGGCTCTCCATTTACAAGTTCACCCATGATTGTAAAATGCATAATAATGAAAAAACCCAAGACACTATGTGAGACTGTAATGAAAACCAACACCAAATAAATTACTCATAAGTAAAAGTTAATGATGCTTCTTCTTGTTGTGCAGGGAAACCACATTCAATGATGTAGGCAATAGCAAACTATAAAAATAGATCCAATGGAATTAATTTTCCCAATCAAAATTATAGTGGCTATTTTCATGATTTATGTCACTATTTATTACAAATCAACATGGCTAGACCAGTTTAAATCAGCAAGAGTCATAAAGAAAATCCCTAGTGCATGTTCATACTATGGTCCTCATGGGGTATAAATATTAACTGCTGGAGAAGAAAATGGAATAATCAACCTTTATATCTTTAATTCCCTTTATCACTAAGGTACAGACATTCCAATGGAGTGATTATTCTAATCATAATAGTCAACAGCAAATTAGTTCAATAATATATTGCTTACAAAAAACTCAACTCTAATCTAAATTCCTAAATTACTGTTTTACACGATGTAATACATGCTTGAATTCATTCTTAGTGCACGTACAATGGGTATAGGAGGAGGATCTGATGGAGAAGTATGGAATAGGCCAAATTCTGTACCCAAATTCTCATTGTTATTCCCGCTAAAGGGCACAGTTTCTAGAGATGCAACATGAGCTGTTTTGTGATAAGTAAGAAGCTGAGCTTCAGGTCTTAAATTTCTAATGCTATGAAGAAATGATACAAATTAGAAACAATCTCTATAATCAATCTGCAACTGTTTTCAGAGAAAAGCTAACATATTTTAGTTCTTTGACCCAATCATGGACAATATCTTTTTTTTTCTACAAATAAAATGGCAAAGCTTTATTGAAATACAACAGAGAAGGCTTAATTACAGCATACACCATGTTCATGTATTTGAAATTTCAATATTTTTAAGGACAGTGTTCCCCAAATTTATATTTAGATTCAATACGATTTCATTAAAAATACCAAACGGTTTTTTTTTTTTTTTGGTGAAATTGAAAAGCTGATTCTGATATTTATATGAGCCAAGGGGAATTTAGTTTAACAGATATCATCATTTATAATAAATAATAATTCTTTAATATCTTATCAGTTTAGGAATAGTTAAATTGATCAGAGAACAGAATAGAGAATCCAGGAAAAAATATGTATATGATATTTTAGTCTGCTTGTGATGTCATAACAAAATATCATAGACTATGTGGCTTACATAACATTTACTTCTCACAGTTCTGGAAACTGGAAATCCAAAATCAAGGTGTGACTAACTTGTTTCTGGTAAGGGCCTCTTCCTGGCTATCTTGTAACAATCAAACATCTACCATTTCAGTATCCAATTTATGTTAACCATTCTATTGATTTTTGAGGAGTTAAAAAAAATGAGGAGACTGGCTCTTCATTTCTTTTCCCATTCCTGTACGTTTCTACCTTCATTGAGTACCACTCTACCCCTGACACTCTGCTTCAGCCATCATCTCCCTCTAGCTCCTTAACTATGTCAGCCATGCTCCTTCTTCAGAGCACTGGCACTTTCCCTCTGCCCATAATACTCTTCTCCACAAGTATCCCAATGACTCATTCCCACACTTCCTTCTGGACTTGTGCCAAGTGTCATCTTATTTGAGAGCCCTGTCTTGACATCTCCAAATCATTTATCAGCACTTAATTCTGAGACACATACATAGAGTTTTCTTCATTGATTATTCCCCTCCACTGTAATCCGAATTCATGAGGCTAGAATCTTTATTTTACCCAATGCTCTTATCCCAGAAATTATAGGAGTACCTAGCCCATAGTAGGCTCACAATAAATATTAAGTAAAGGAAAGAGAGAGAAAGACTTTATTGGTCAAGGCGAATTTGATAGGATTGAGAATGAAAGAAACATTTTGTCTAATCTTCAAGACTCTATGTATGTGCTTTCTCATCCAATAAAAGACGGTCTTTCTGGTAATGAATTCCCCACCTTCTCAAAAATTTTAAGGATTATAAAATAAATCTAACCCAATACACTAAATGCAGTGTACATATTACTGAAAAATACCTAGATCAACAGAGTTGTGCTTATTTTGCTGACAGTTTTGCATATATTTCACTCTTTTTTTTTTAAACAGAAGAATGTCCATAAGGCAGAACCTTCATTTTCCTAGAAGTTTAGCCCTATGGATGATAAAAAATAGAGCTCTTAAAATCATTGTCTTAATAACTAGTCACTGCACATGAAAAATAGAATTGTCAGAAATAACAATTGAGGCAAAAAACAACCTGCTGCCAGAGGTTACTAACTAGCAGGAGAATCTGACATTTAAGCGCTGATTCTCATCTCTCTTTCAATGTATAAATAAACCATGAAAGAGAGAGACCCAGCCACAAAAACATGTGAGAGAAGCCAAACCTCTGTCTCCAACCTTTGAAAAAACAAAATATAGAGAATGTAAGTTGCCTCCAATGATTGCCTGAAGCATTAGTTAATGTCTGCAAAAACATTTCAGGACGAAAGCCACCATGGAAGAGCTAAATCTTACCATCTCAACAACGAATACTTTTCTTTATTTTTGTGTGTGTGTTTTCATTTTTTTGTTGTTGTTATTGTTGTTTTGTTTTTTTGAGTCAGAGTCTCACTCTGTCACCCAGGCTGGAGTGCAGTGGCGCAACCTCGGCTCACTGCAACCTCTGCCTCCCGGGTTCAAGCGACTCTTGAGCCTCAGACTCCCATGTAGCTGGGATTACAGGTGCGCACCACCAGGCCCAGCTAATTTTTTTGTATTTTTAATAGGAACAGGATTTCACTATGTTGACTAGGTTGGTCTCGAACTCTTGACCTCAAGTGATCCACTTGGCCTCGGCCTCCCAAAGTACTGGGATTCAGGTATGAGCCATTGAACCCAGCCACTTTGCTTTATTTTTAAACACTTCATTAGAAATTCTTTTAAAAAGATTCCACCAAAAGCAAAGCCTTATTGCCTTCCAGTGAGAAATTTCCATTCAGTCACCATGGTAACAAAGACACTCTGGGGAGGGCAAAGTGTGTCTTAATGTGAGTCTGCTGCCATCATGAAGTTCCATATTTAACACACCTGACCGAGATGACAGCCTGTGGGGACTCACCACTTTACTTAATTAGCTGGAGGGAGTCAAGGAAACCACTTATGGCATAGCAGTCCAGTTTTCCACTCTATGTGTTCCTCAGGTTCATTATAATATAGCAGATGTACCAAACCAGGAGCTCACGTCAGATGCTAACAATCCATATTTATTCCCAACATTTCAAGATGTTGTTGCGTGTTCGTTTCCCTAAAGCAGTATTTTTCAAAGTGTGGCTTCTCTACTCTCAGCATCATTAAAATCCAGGAATGTGTTAGAAATGCATATTTTCAAGGGTCACCCCAGATTTACAGAACTGGAAACTTTGGGAGTGGAGTCCCCATGATCTGCTATAACAAACCCTACAGGTGATTCTGATGCACCACTTAAGTTATATTTAGCTTACATCAGAAAGAAAAGATCTGGCTATCCAAATCCAATTGAACAGATAGTTGATGTTGCTAATTTATATATTTGTTTATCAAATGTATATTGAGTGCCTGTCATGTGGTAAGCTTGCATTAGAGGCTGGAGATTTAGTAGTGAACAAAACACACAGACCTTGACCTCACGGATCTTATATTCTAGTTGAAAGAGACAAACAGTAGACAAGATACACAAATCATATGATATCTCAGAAAATGATAAGTGTTATTGAAGAAAGAAAGCATGAAAAGAAGATGGGTATTTTGGAAGAAGAAACATGAATGCATTTTAAATAAAATGGCCAGGGTCTGCATTACCAGGAAAATTAAATTTGAGCTTTGGGTTGTATAACTAATTAGTATGACAGAGTTTATTAAAGGATGGGTTTTTTGCACTATTTAAAAAAGCCAATTTATAAATAGATTTACAGAAGCATTTACATTATGGTTCCATTTAAGTATGGATGTTCTAAGTACTTTACAAAACTTTCAGAAATAAATATTGTTTTATTCAAATCTTAGTTCTAAATTTATCCCTGCTCTTGCTCTATTTGTATGTTCAACTTTATTTGTATACTTGAAATTATGTTATTTATCATTATATTAAGTCAAATATTTAACTGAAAAGTTAGACAACTGCAAAATAATGCATATATATTAATGTCAAAGTTTTGATCTAATTTTCCTTGAATTGATAATAAACAGACAAAGAATGCTATAGTGAAAGTAATCCTTTAACCACTGATAGAGCCTTTTAACATAGGGGTTACCTATCAGTGAGAGCCAAAAGAGAAAAAGTTTTGTAGTTAGGAAAGTAGACTCCGTTTAGACCCAGACCCCTAGGGAAAATGTTGAAGAGTTGTTCTGGAATGAATGTGTCCCACCAAAATCCAATGTGTCTTAAATCCCAGTGTGACTCATAATGGGAAACAGGGCATTTCAGGAGGTGATTAAGGTGAACTAAGGCCACAAGACACTAATCCAATATGACTGATGTCTCTATATGAAGAGGAAGAGACATAGAAGTGTGTCACATAGAGAAAAATTTATGTGAGGACACAGCAAGAAGGTGGTCATCTACAAGCTAGGAGGAGAGGCCTCACGAGAAACCAACCCTGCTGGCATATTGAACTTAAACGTTTGGACTCCAGAACTGTGAGAAAATTAATTCCTGGTGTGGCATTGTTATGGCAGCCCAAGCTGACTAATACATGACCATAAACATATCTTTTTACATGTAGAGAGAGTTCATTTGCATTTAGAGAAAATCTCCTTGAATGCTGCTAAGCATTGCAGACTTCACCAGGTCATCACGACCAACAGAAGGATGGTGGCAAAACCCACTGGTCCTGTTTGGCACCTTGCAGAGGGATACTGATGGCCTGCTGGTAGTACCATGCAGTCGGGGTAAAAGTAACCACAAGTTGAAGGCCAGGAGGTAGGAATAAGAAAGAGAATAATTAAAACACAACTCATAATCACCTAATTTGTATTAAATAACATTTCCGGAACTGATAATATTATCATGAAAGGGAAGATAACGAAAGATAGAATTTATTAAATAGATTCATTTAAATTTATGAATTTATTTATAAATTTATCACTTTTGGGTACATCTACTAGTTACTATGTTAGGTATTGACTTCAATAGAACACTAAAAGAAGACATAGGGATTTTAAAAACACGTATTAAATACTTTGTTTATAAGCAAATATGTTATAAAGATAATTGCTAAAAGATAAAAAGTTCTATAAGAGCATATGATGGGGTCAAACCTTGATCAGACAAAGCTTCCCTAAGAAAGAGACATTTGAGCTGAGCAGTGAAAGGACATTCTAACTAGAGAGAATGAATTCTGATGTGGGCAAAGTACAGAAAGCTCCTTGTGAGATGAGATGGAAGAATCAGCCACAATAGATCATGCAGTTGTAGATGAAGATAAATGTTTGAGGCTTTGTCCAAAGAGCAGCTGGAAACCACAGAAGGAGCATGGTGGTGGTGGTTTGGGCAGTGGTGTTGAAGGGAACTGATACGATTGAATGGGCATGATTTTATGTGAATAATAGTGACTCTAGGTGCAGAATGTGTAGAAAGAGGCAGAAGTAGACACAGGAGCAAAGGTAACTTGGACTAGAGATGGTGCAAGGAGGAGAGGTGGGCTATCAGGTATGTGTGTGTGGTTAATGTAAAACAGGAAAATGTGAATTAAACCTGTGAGAAATTTTAGTGGGAAAATATGTAAATGGAGTCAAAAGGCACCATGGTACTCAGAAAGCAGGAAGAGAGGTTCAGAAAAGAGAACAATTGATAGTGGTAAGTGATGTGTCACTCTGAGAGATGTCTTAAGTACAGTAGTTTCAACATGAGATGCTTTGGAGATGAAAGTGCCATAACTTATGCAAGTTGGGCTATGCATCTCCCTAAGAACAAAATGGTGACCTTCGGGGAAAGGGGACTAAGCTTATATGATAAGGTGGGTAGGCTAATGGGAGCAGGATTAATCTGTTGGATCATCCATGGCAGTAGAAGCCGGTGGCACCCCTTGAAGTTCCCACTAAGTCCAGGTTCACATGTTTCCTTGACATTATGTGCTTTATCCAAATGGCCTACCTGGTGGAATAATCTGCACCTCTGGGTTGTCACTTCTGACCTGGTTTCCTCTATCACCCATCCCACTATAATTCCTCTCCCCACTGGCCTCTAAGTTTCCCATAATGTGCTATCTATTTGGCTGCTGGAAACAGCCATTGTAATTAGAAAAAGCTAAGGAGAGATTAGTGGGCTTTTTATGGTCACTTGAATAGTATCTGGAATACTGAAATTGAAAACTCAACTGAATTTTTAAAAAATTCCAAATGGGGCAGTATGGGAAAGGGGATAAAACCCACACACGGCATAGCTGGCCTTCAGAAGCAAGTTATCGACTCCTCACATCACTGGTAAGAAAGGACAAGTGAGCCCAGAGGCAGAGGTTGATGGATACCAGTGGTAGCTTGAAGTGTTTGTCTCATTTCTGTCTTCTTCCTATGATTAGGCACTCAGGTGAAGTGGAGGACATTCTAAGAGTCCCCACCTCACCCCCTTTGCAGCCGGAAAGATATTAAATATCTATATTTAATTTTGATCAGTTGGGACAAGCTTAGTAAGCATCTGTGGTAAGCTAAGAAGTACTATGCCCTATGAGGAATGTAGAGATTAATTAGACAAATCTCTTGCCCTCAAAGAACATATGAGTCAATGGTAAAAAATAAGAATGTTCAGCAAATAAAAAGGCAGAGTGTAAAAACGGGTCAATTTTCATCTAACAGAGATTCTTTGGGAGGGATTCCTGAATTGGGAAATATGTCAGACCAGATTATTCTAACTTACCTTTCACACTTAACAATCAATTTATCTATGAAACAGCTTCACACATAGCTATAGATATGGATCATTACTCTCAGCTCTTCCCACCTGATCTCCTCTCATTTTCTCCTAGCCCTCTGGGGTGGGCAACGGAAAATCATCAATGATTATCAGGGTAGGAATCAATGCATTGGATTATTCACTCCCCCATCCTCAAAGCCTAAGAGTTAAATGAATTGAAGGATGCAGAAGGTGAGGATATTTCAGTAGTGTTCCTCACTGTGGTATTATTCTTTATAAAAATATTAATGTACAAATAATGCAGTATATACTGATTCCAGTTTTTTATTATTATTTTTACATCTTACGTTTTTTTAGACTTGGCCCTGTGTTTTCCTCACTGACTCAAGGGTCACTCTTGGCTTGTTTTTGTACAAACTATCTAGACCAATATTATGTGTCTACCAGTTAATTCAAGATTCCTTGTGACTTCACATTAAAATGTACAAAGATAAGGGTTGAACCACAACAAACTCTCAGGAAAACCACATAGTTTTGTCATTAAGTCATAACCTGAATCCAAAAATTGGGTTTTTTTAAACAGTAATCTCCCCTTCTTCAAATAATAGATCAAGAGTAATGTCTACTGAATTTGTTAGGTTAAAAAACTTATGGAGGATTTATAATAGATGGGTAAAGCTGACAACACCTGAACCCAATGATCAATAATAACATTACAAAAAGTGACACAGACAACCAGATATGTGCCTCCTGGTAGGAGTTCAGAATAGCATCCAGGGAGTAGTCTTGCCAGAAGACTATGGTCAAGCCTCCTGATCTGCATACCAGACTGCAAGAAATACAGGACACCGAACAAGATGTTAAATAAAACCATGAGAATACAACAGCAAAATTTAGACTGGGAAAATCTATAGAAATAAATGACCCATTTCTCCAACAACTATATTGTAACAGGAAAAAAAAAAGAGCGAGAGAGAAGGGAACCTATAATTACAAGAGAATTAAGTGACATACAGACCAAGATACAGATCTCATTTAAATCCTGATTTGAATAAATATCTATAAAAACTATATGAGACTTTAGTTGGATATTTGATGAAGTTAATAATCTCAATTTTTTAACATGTACTAGTGGCATTTGGATTACATTTTTAATGAAATCCTTATAATTCAGAGATCATACTAAATACTTATACATGAAACAACTTAAATGTCTGAAATTTGCTTCAAAATAACTCAACGTGTGAGAAAGGAAGAAATAGGTAGGAGCATAGAGAAAACAAGATTGGTCATGAGTTGATAATTCTTGAAGCGAAGTATTGTAGTACTTGGAGGCTTACTATGCTGCTCTTTTGTTTGTTTGTTTATGTTTGAAATTATCTATAATAAAAACTATCCAAAGGAAAAAAAAACATTAGGGAGAAAAGGGGAAGAGAGATACAGATATACTATGAAGAATCAGGAATATGCCTTTATCCTAATGGATGTCCCTTTTCAATGCATGTATATTGTGCTGAGAAAATTCAAGACACAACCTGTCTTTCAGTGCATTTGATGTCAGATTAATGTTGCTTAAAAACTCTTTCAGTACTATTTGAAATATGATCACAACATTTGGAAAATTTTGGAAATTTAAACAGAAAGAAACTGCAGTGTTTAATTTTATGTGTCAGCTTGACTGGGCTAAGGGACACCAAGATATTTGGGGAAACATTATTTCTTACTGTTTTTGTCAGGGTGTTTCTGAAAAGTATTAGCATTTCTATCAGTAGACTGAGTAAAAAAGATCTGTTGTCACCAATATAGGTGGGCAAGAACCAATCCGTTGAGGAAAATCTGTTGAGACATTGTTTTCCTGATGATCTCAGGAATTTGAGTCACTTAAAAAGCCAGAAGACCTGGGTTCTGTTCTGGCTAGTTCTTTATCACCTCTGGGCTCCTATCCAAATACAGCAAAAAGGCAGAGCAAGGGCATATTATCTCTCTCTCTTTTGGAGTTGGCACATCCATTTCCTCCTGCCCTTGGACATCAGTGCTCCTGGTTCTTGGGTTTTCAGACTCCAGCATTTCTACCAACCACCCTCTCTCCCCCAGTACTCGCGGGGAGGGAAACCCTTTGTTTCTAGACAAATCCTATAGAAACTCTTTGTTTCTATGAAGACACAGTAGGTTGATCTATTTTATAAGCTTGCTGCTTGAATTACACCACTGACTTTCCTGGTTCTCCAGCTTGCAAATGGCATATTGTGGGGCTTCTCAGCCTCCAAAATGGTATCAGCCAATTTGCATGATAAATGTCCTCTTATGTGTCTCTCTATGTATCCTGTAGGTTCTTTTTCTCTGGAGAAGCCTGACTAATACAGAAACCATTTGGAATCACTCCAAGAGTGAATTACATTTCAGGGGGTCTATTTGAACTAGCTGCAATCAGCAACTCAAGTATTTCTTTTTAACTCATTGCCTATGAATTACATTTCAAACTAATCAACTTGTTTATTTCTGCTAAAATTTCAGAAACTAAGTGATTAGCTTAAAATTTCTGTCCTGCCCAGTCTTTTTTTTTTTTTTTTCTTAAAAGCAATTTTCTACCACAAATTCTGCTAAGGTGAAGAAAGCCATTAAAGTATATTGCCTACAAAATAGTAATATACAGCAAAAATAATCCAGGAATTATGGGTAAACAATTTAATCATGCATTTTCATTGGTTAGTCAGAAAAAAAACTAAAGAAATTCACAACAAAAATACATGAAAGGAAAAGGGAAGATGAAACTGTGGGACAGCTGGCATTCATCCACTGGCACTTAATTAAATTGTCTGGCCCCCTTAAATTCAAATCATTTTAATCAAGAAAATAAACATTAAAAATCTAGAATGAATTAAGTTCAAAAAGATAATCAGAGCTCTGTTGTTTCGCCTTTGAGAAAACTTTTCAGTGAAGAAATAACAGAATCCAAATATTTCCTTGTCGCATGAATATGCCTGTGATAGGTACATATGCAAATATATTTTAAAACCTTTAAGCAGTAATTGTTTGCTATATATAAGAATATTGCTGCTCAAAATTAAAAGATACATCTGATTCTTTCACTTATAAACCCTTTGTTTCTGTAAAGACATAGTAGTTTGATCTATTTTATAAGCTTGCTTCTTTGTGGGGAAGCACATTGTCTATTTTGTCAAGGACACCAGCCTCAATTTCAAATAGCTTTAAGACCAGCATGCAGTGGCTCACCCAGCCCCAGCTCCTTCTGCTCTGCTCACCAGGCACTGGCGATCTGACCTGCCTGTCTAGGCTGCCCTCTATTTTTGCCCTCACCACTCCAAGTGTTAGCATAGATGCTTTAAAGACCCTCCAGATCCCACCTGGCACCAGCTACAATAGGTTGATGCAGGTCTCACTTGCCTTCTGCTTTGAACATCCTTGGCAACTCATTCACTTGTCAGTAACCTTCTCCAAGACCAACCAAAGAAAGTTAGTATCAGCACTTTTCTTCTCAATAAAACCACAATTCCCATGTAAATTCAGTAGATGTGCAGAACCTGCCTTATGCTTACACTCAACAGTGAAAACTGCCCCACCTCCACACACACACACACACACACACATTCACAACGCATGGCTGGATGGTTTATGTGTCACCAACACCAAGTATCAGTGAAGTTCAAGAACTGAAAGATGGATAAAGAATGTAAGAATACCAAACCTGTCAATTATCTAGACAAAATTTAGACAGATGGAAGGGAGGGACAGGGACAGACCTGGCAGAGGCCACTAAATAAAAAAGGCTTTATATTATGAACAAACGTGACATTTCTGGAGAACAATAAAATTACAGTTCAGCTGTGTACTATATAGGAGAAATAATTATGAAATAAGGTTGGAGAGATGGCCATTTGTAGCAGGCTCTAGAGAACCTTAAATTCCAGGTGGTATAATAAAACATGTTTTTGCAGTTGACTTTAGAGGGGATTTTGAATAGAAAAGGAGATCTGGCAAAATCAATGAGATAGGAAGATTGATTTGGGATGAAACTTACTAATAGAGCAGAAAATAGTGATGGTCTTGATGCAGGCAGACAGTGGTAGCAGAAGGAAGAAAGAGAAGAAAGGCTGCTTCAAGGCAACAAAGCAAAACATAGCCAGGACTCTGATCCTAATGTACAAGAAGGAAAGGGAATTGTTGAAGATGACTCCAGTTTCTAATTTAGTTGAGTGGAAATTGGTAGTGCTTTGCCAGAATAGAGCCTATGAGAATAGAATAAGTTGTAAGGGAAAAAAGACGTTCTTTTGTTGACTATGAAAAGAAACTTGCTGCTCAAGGATGTTGTGGTGAGAATATTAGCTTAAGGCCATATAGCTCTAGCCCAAGATGAACTGGGCTAGATGAGCTCCAGGGTCCTGCATAACTCTTGTATTTCTAGCCAAGTAGATGGTGTGGTGAGTTAGAGGAGATATTGTTTTCCTGATGATCTCAGGAATTTGAGGCACTTAAAGAGCCAGAAGACCTGGTTTCTTTTCTGTCTAGTTCTTTATCACCTCTGAGCTCTAAAATCAGTTAAATATGAATAATCAAATCACAGGTTCAGTTGGGTAGAGGTTCACTCTTCTGTAAACAATGAGATTTATTTTAATCCTGATCTTTCTGCAGGTTCCCCATTAGCTTCCCTTTGGATGTCCTCATACTAGCTGGCATCACCGCTACTCACTCATCCACACGTACCCCACTTACTGACGTTAAACATAGAGTGCAGTGACCAATCATTCTCTGGTTGGTTTCCCATTGACTTCAAGATCTTCTGGCTTATAAAGCAAAAAGACTCCTACAGGGTAGTTCAAGTAAACATGAGGTTGACTGAGAATAGAGGAATCTCACAGAAGCCAAAGGCAGGAAATAATAGGAACATGAGGCATCTTGGAAACCAGACCAGATGGCGGTGTGGAAGCCAGGCAGCACCTTCTCTCCCAGCCACAGGCCTCCTCCACAGCTGCCTGACTTCATTCTGTGCACTTGCCCCACCTCCCCTCTCTGTTCAGGTGCTTCTCCTGCTTGTTCATGACTGGTCATAGGAATGTCACCAGCCTCTCCTCTCCTCTCTATTTATTTTTATGTATGTATGTATGTATGTATATATGTATGTATGTATGTATGTATGTATTTTGAGTCAGAGTTTTGCTCTTGTTGCTCAGGCTGGAGTGCAATGGTGCCATTTCAGCTCACTGCAACCTCCGCCTCCGGGTTCAAGCAATTTTCCTGCTTCAGCCTCCTGATAGCTGGGATTACAGGTGCCCGCCACCATGGCAGGGTAATTTTTGTATTTTTAGTAGAGACGGGGTTTCACCATGTTGGCCAGGCTGGTCTCGAACTTCTGATCTCCAGTAATCTGCCCGCCCTGCCCTCCCAAAGTGCTGGGATTACAGGAGTGAGCCACCACGCCCAGTCCCCAGCCTCTCTTTTCCTCTTTTCTTTACACACCTGTCATTTCAGTTTTCACAACCATTGCCACATCCTCAGGCTTCAAATTCTTGAAAACAGCACCAGTTTGGTTTACCTCATCTTTTGGAATCAAGTCTCACAAGTTGCTGAACTTCAACTCTCTTGATGTTTCAGGTCCTAGCGTAGATGTCACTACTCTTGATGAGCCTTCCCTGTCAACCCCCCATCCCTGGAGCCAGGCTGGTGTCGCACAGCATTGGGGCGTAAGTGTCCCTGTCCTCCCCACTAAAACAGAAGCTGCTTAGGGGTAGAGACTGTGTCTTTTACATATTATTTCTCCAGCACCCAGCTCTTTAAGTAAATAAACATAGACTCCATGGGTTTCTCTAAATCAACCCTATATTAAAATAATCCCTTCAAGTTTGGAAATACTTCAAGTCTGTACTTTTTGCTCTTGCTGAGGTCACCTTATATGTCTACATTTCTGCAAAAGTACCTGTGATCCTTCCAGCCGTTCCAGCATCTAGCTGAGGACACACACTGAAGATCTTCTCCTTTTGTCTAACCTCTTGGCATCTCGTGAAATCAACCAGTGCAAAATGCGTAAGAATTCAGTCCCAGTCATAGGCTACAGAGATGTCAATTTGCAAGTAAAGTTATACCAGATTCCATTTTATTTTGCATTGCACAATGAAGCAGTTTAAATGAGGACTTTTCTTATCCTGGGATCATATAAAGGGAATGCATTAAGATTCACTGAATTTTTATATGGCATTACCACAGTTGTCTTATTGAGAGAGATAGAATAATAGGGGTAAAAAAATAAAAATAAACTTTTACATCTCAGAAATTCTAAACCACATACTTACAAAAAAGCAAGTGAGCCCCTCTGCAAAACATACAGTTGGTTCATTTCCTACACAGAGTCTTGTTCTGCTCCATAAAGCATTTAACATTTATTTTAAATCAGTATATTTCTTTTCTCTCCATTTTCATTCAGCAACCTTGTACTGATAGCACACTCAGCATCAGGCCTAGGCCTCCAGACTTGTAGGAATGAATCTTGTTTATCTATTAATGAACACATCAACAATCCAGCAAATGGGCCCCATGTTTTCTGGTTCACAAAGCAGTTTCGTATAAGAATCATCTGATACCAACAAAACCCCTTACATGTTACAATGGCGGAAACAGTCAGAAGAGTTTGTTGTGATTTCTCAAGGTCACGCCAAGCACACAGCATGTAACGCTAGGCTATCTGGCTCCAAATCCATTCTTTCTTCACTGAATCGCGTGACTTCTCATTCCTACTTCTTACTTCTTCAGGAGAATGGACAGGGAATAAGTTGTGTCAAATATTGCTTCTGTGAAGGTCCCTGCCTAGACCCTGACTGTTCATTTAGCAGTGCAGCCCAGGTGAACTTGAGCTTCCCTGGGACTCAATCAGGACTGACAGGAGTTGACAATGAGCATAGAATCGCCTTTAACATCACAGCCAATAGAGAATACCACAGTTGACAAGTTTTGTTAGAGCCTCAAACAGCAAGAAATAAAATTTTAAATTAAAAGCTTTACACAGTGTTCACTAAAGCCTGGCATTCTTGTCATTATGAGAACTATTTTTGTCATTATGTTCCAATTTTTGAAGAAAAGGATTTTCTCCTTAACTTCCATGGGCTTCTCGGCAGTTGAAGATTTTAATGGAAACATAATATGTAGGATTATGTCATTTTTCTTAAAGAACTAAAAACCAATTACATTGGATCAGTATTTTCCAACTTCTGATCCGTTATCCAGAGACAAATTTTGTTTCCTTCAACAGCTCCTTCTCACACACCTTCTGCAGAGGCAACTGATCTCCTCTTCACCTTATCTTGTTTTATTTCCTTTCATTTCTAGGATTGGAGATTTTTAAAAATGAATACTCTACCCTAACACTGTGTCATGTGAGTTTTAAAACTAAAAAAGCAAACAGGATTACCTCTGTGAATACAGCACTAACTATATGAATACAGAGCTGCACTCATATCTCAGAAGATGTTGTTCTACTCATGGATCCCAAAAGGGGTGACTCTAGAAATCCCAGAAACAGTTAAGCATCTTGTTAGATACACAGATTCCCAGGCCCATGCCTAGGATGTACTGGTCCAGGGACCAGCAGCATCAGCATCACCATCTGTACATTTTAGAAACACATATTCATAGGTGTGAGGCCCAGAAATCAGTGCTTTACCAAGTCCTCCAGGTGATTCTTATTTATGGTGAAGTTTGAAAAGCACTGATTTAAACAGGAGAATAAATCTCAATTCAAAAAGCATGTACTGAGACCCTCCTCAAAAAGGCCCTGGGTTAGTTGCTGCAGGGAAAAGGAGAAACTCGCTTTGTACTGTATTATTTTTTGAATGTTATTTTTCTTCTAACATTTATTAGAAGTTACTATGTGCTAAGCAGTCTGTTATAGGTTTCTTAAGACGTAAAAGTTAGAAAGATACAATACCTAGGCTCAAGGAGTTTACAGTCTACTAAGACTTAAAGCAGGGGCTTGGCAAATTTTCTTTCTGTAAAGGGCCAGAGAGTAAATATTTTAGGCTTTGCAGGCCACGTGGTCTCTGTTGCGATTCCTCAGCTCTGCTGCTGCATCGTGAAAGCAGCCGTAGATAATACGTAAATGAATGAGCATGTATGTATTCCAACAAAACTTCATTTATGGATACTAATGTCTGGATTTTATACAGTTCTCACATGTCATGAAATATTATCCTTCTCTAGAGTTTTTCGACCGCTTAAAAATGTAAAAACAATTTTGGGGGCCTTACAAAAAGACATGAGGGCCAGATTTGTCCTGTGAGCAGTTGTTTCTGGTAAAGTAAAGCCAGTAAAGCAGTCACAAACAAAATATGAGGGTTCGAGTCTCTGTGACATCATCAATAGAAAATGGAAAGTCGGGGAAAGCTTTTTTCAAAGGAAAAATGTTGAATGCTTTCTTCAGTAAATAGTATTTTCTGTCATTTCCTATCCTGTTGTTTTCCTACAAAATAGCACAACCATTTCTTATATTTTTCTAGAGCAGAAACAGATTCACCTACTTAAGCACATCTATTCCATCTCCTTATCCACACTGCATTTCATAAATATAACACAGTGTTGAGGGAGGTCTTTATGTTCTTTCCCCATGGATCCAATTGTATCCATTTATTTAGATACGAAAGACAACATTTTCAATATTAAAAAAAGGAAGAATATCTTCCATTAAGCATACACCGCACTACTTACATTCTCCCTCAATCACGAGGAGGAGGATATTGGCCATGTTACAGACAACATTCGCATCTGTCTCTAAAACTGCTGACTTATGTTGTCTACTGCTGGCTCCAACATTTTGCAGGATCATAATTAACTCAAGATTTTTGTTTGTTTTTCATCTGAGCTTCCCACAGTTAAGTGTCTAAGAGTCCAGTTTTTAAAGATTAATATTCACAGAAATATAAATGCCACTACTCTGACAGAGCAAGCGACACATGATAAGAAAGTTCAGGCAAGAAATCCTGGAAGCAACGGAGAAGCAGCAGTTGCTAGGAATAATAGAAAGGATGTTCCCAGAAAAGGAAAAAGCTCATGAAACAGCTTTGAGCGGGATGGACCTTGGTATATTTGGGGCACTGAAAGTAATTTAGGATGGATAGTGCCTAATTGTAAAGAGAAAGGACAAGGGAGGTGTTGTGTCAAGAGATGAGCCTGAAAAGATCGCAAAGGCCAGATTACAATCACATACCTTGTCAAGAAATAGTAATCTCTACCCTAAAAGTTATAGGAAATCAGGTAGTATTTTATGCTAATGGGAAAAATCAAGTGGCAGCAGTGTGGAGATGGATCTGCAGAGGGACAAGAGTTGGGGCAGGGAGACCAGTTAGGAGAACATTAGGAGGATATTTGCAGGAATCCAGGTAAGACAGGATGAGGGCCTTCACTAAGGTGTTGGCAGTGGGGAAGGGGATAAGGAGTGAAATTCTAGAGAAATTAAAAAATCAAAACTACACGTCCTGGTGATTGCTTGATGGTGGCAGGTGTGAAGAAGTGACAGTAGTCAACATGATTGCCAGGTATTTTGGCCTGGACAACTAGTAAGATGATGGAACCCTGGCAGCTTCTGTAGGCAGAAGGAAGTTGCTCAGAGACAGCAGTTACTCCTTGCAGGTTGTTAATTCGTAGGCTGCCTTTCACCTTTGCTGTAACCAAAATACAATGACTCCTTTATCCTTTAACTTTTCATTACAGTTTTCTACACAACTTGAATGTAGACACACTTATAATTCAATGTCATGTCATTCAATTAATCAGCATACTCTATTCACTACAGCTTGGAAAAGTTATTGATCAAACACGTGGAAACGCTGACAGCCTACAACTGACTGCTTCAGATAAAATAGAAATGTCAAAGATGAAATGATTTTTGTCACTAGCGTATTTTGAATAATGATCCTTGATTAGTAGTGGTCCCCTATGTGGTTCGACAGGCCCACTGATCAAAATTAAGAACGCAAGTTCCAAAAGTCATCCAAACTTTTGGGAACATAAACTCCATCTAAGTTATGCTGTTAAGTCTTTTTAGGAAGTGCTCACGCTGCTGGTCTTCTGAGTATCCCACTTATAAGCAAGCAGTGAGATCAGTTATCAACTCAGCATGACTTTGAAGGGTCAGGAAGACGCTCTTAGAGTAACATTAATCTTTCTTACTGGAGGAAGACAGAATCTTTTCTGCTTAATTAAAAGCTGTAGCATTAACTTAAAAGTTAAGTTAGGATGTGATAGTAGAATGATTTCAAGTTTTATAGCCAGAATAGCAAATTTCAAGGACTGACAATGCTATATGACTAAGAGCAAGTCACTGAGCCTCTTGGACTAAGTTTGCTCATTTGTAAATTTGGAAACCATTTGCCCATCCCACTAAACACCCAAGGGCTTTGCAAGGTTACAAAATAGGTAACAGTTGGTAAAGCACTCTACACCTCTAGAATTCCTACGTGTATACAAATTATCACAATTACTATTGCCATTATTATTATCACAACTCTTTTGTTTAAGTCATATAGTATGGAGGATTATTCTAGAATAACGCATCTGAGATGAACATGAGGGAAAGATAAATTAGGGTGAAGGACGCTCTTTGCATTCGCACATAAACATACCTCAATGGTTTCCCCCAGTCTCCCAGTTCAGCTAAGGCAAAAGAAAGAAATTTTGAAAAGAATAGACAAACAAGTGACAAGCTACTTCCTCCTAGCTAAATGCAGAAAAAGAGAAAATCCAAGAAAGAAGGAAATCCAGAGAGAAACGCACAATATTATACAATTAGAAATAGGAAAACACGGCAACAGCAGCAAATGTCAACAAGCTACCCTAGAACACAAGAAAGATTTTTGAAAACCCTTGTTTTAGTAGTAGGGCAACTACTACAGGGACCAAAAAAAAAAAAAAAAAAAACAAGAAAAACACCGATCACCTGAAAATGACTTTACATGATAGTAATTTACTCTGACTACTTGAAATAAACGATTACCAAAACAAATTACAAAAAAGCCATTAAAAATTGTTTGAAATTTATAAATCCTATAAAAGATGTCACATATCAGAGCAGTCCATGGAGCAAAACTGAAATCCTGAAGGAAGAAATTATGATGGTAAAAATAGACTAACAGAGGAAGTGAAAGCACAGCTAAGTTACACAGCTAATGACAGAGAAAAAGAAATCACAGAACTCAGGAACAAACCAACAAATTCCAAACTGATAATAATCAGAGTACCAAAAGACATAGAAATGCAAGCAAATTGTCAACTTTTCACAGGTAGTGAATTAAATATAATCTTATAGAACGTCAAGACATCAAATTCTAATACAGATATTTTGAAGGAATATGAAAATTCATTTGGGGACAATCCTCATTAAATGTATCCCAGCACCTACTTGTCACATTTTAAAAGTTTGAAACAAAAGAGCAGAATAATATGAGGTCTTGAGAAGAAAGGAGAGAAAGATGAAGATGTAATTAATGGGATATTTTGGATTGGTTTCTATAGAATGCATTGCCTGAGCACATACACTGGAGAGACTACTATAGAGAAGTCAATGGATAAAATTTTAATGAGAGCCCTCTGCTGAGAAATACTATTACTCTATTACTTTGTTTGTTTGTTTGTTTGTTTGTTCATTGACAGAGTCTCGCTCTGTTGCCAGGCTGGAGTGCGGTGGCACCATCTCGGCTCACTGCAATCTCTGCCTCCTGGGTTCAAGTGATTCTCCTGCCTCAGCTTCCTGAGTAACTGGTATTACCAGTGTGCACCACCACACCCAGCTAATTTTTGTATTTTTAGTAGAGACGAGGTTTCACCATGTTGGCCAGGATGGTCTCAATCTCCTGACCTCATGATCCGCCCATCTCAGCCTCACAAAGTGCTGGGATTACATGTATGAGTCACTGGACCCAGTCAAAATACTATTACTTTTATAAAGTGTGTATGACTGGATTCTTAGGAGTTAAAAGTAAGGTCTGGCAAATGAATGACCTGAAGCATTAATTTTGCCATAATTTTGCAAAGGCAATAATACTTTTTCAGGCCACCAGATTAGAAGAAATCATAACCAAACTTATTTGGCAGCTCAGATGGCACAGTTTGGAAAGCAGTGAGTCAGAGATCAAAGAACAGCAAGGCAGGCACTTCCTTACTGATGGTGTGTCCGGAATTGGTTCCTTCCAGTGGGTTCTTGGTTTTGCTGTCTTCAAGAATGAAGCTGCAGACACTTGCGGGGAGTGTTACAGCTCTTAAAGATAGTGTGTCCAGAGTTTGTTCCTTCAGATGTTCAGATATGTCCGGAGTTCCTTCCTTCCAGTGGGTTCGTGGTCTCACTGACTTCAGGAGTGAAGCCGCAGACCTTTGCAGTGAGTGTTACAGCTCTTAAAGGTGGTGCGTCCAGAGTTGTTTGTTCCTCCTGGTGAGCTGGTGGTCTCGCTGACTTCAGGAATGAAGCTGTAGACCTTTGCGGTCAGTGTAGCACGGACACGAAGAGTGAGCAGCAGCAAGATTTACTGTGAAGAGCAAAACAACTAAGCTTCCACAACGTGGAAGAAGACCCCAGTGGGTTGCCCCTGCTCCCTTGGGTGGCCAGCTTTTATTCCCTTGTTTGGCCCCACCCACGTCCTGCTGATTGGTCCATTTTACAGAACACTGATTGGTCCATTTTACAGAGTGCGGATTGGTCCATTTTACACAGTGCTGATTGGTTTATTTACAATCCTTTAGCTAGACACAGAGCGCTGATTGGTGCATTTTTACAGAGTGCTGATTGGTGCATTTACAATACTCTAGCTAGACAGAAAAATTCTCCAAGTCCCCACTCAACCCAGGAAGTCCAGCTGGCTACACCTCTCAATGGTATGTAATATGTAGCATACAATAGAAATTTTTGGTAAGTCGAGTCCAATCTGATGTGGCAGATAACACTTGTTCTCATCCATCTATCTCTTTTGACTGTCTTGTTTTTCTGGAAACTGAAAGCCTCAAGGAACAAGCTGTGTCTTACTATAGACGAGAATTACCTGATGCTCAGAATTTAGGCACAAGGCTGACTCCCAGAGAAATCCATCAGAAAAGACAATTTCTCTATTTGAAGGCTAGAGGTAAGTGTTTAAAATGGTAGAAAACCTTAAAAAGTTATTTATTATGTCTTACAGCTAAAAAATATCCCAAAAAGGATAAATGGAGAGCTTAAAACAATGAGAGATTTGACTTGAAATCTACTTAAGAACTGGTTGATTGCAAGATTAGGAAAAGAAATGGTTAGAAATATCAAACAAAAGAGTTAATTAGGTCATATTTTGAGAAGCACAAAATACACGTAATATTTTTAAAGTGCTCCAAACTGTGTCAAGGGTAAAAGCCAGCATGGAATTTGGATTTCATATCACACCTGAAAAGATATTCAAGATTAACTTACTCTGTTGAAATATATATTAAAAGTAATGATAACTACATCAAAATATGTTGTTAAAGATATATAATCAGATTGGCAGATAGTATTTTCAATGGAAATTAAAAATTTTCAAATCAACTGCAGAACCATCATAATAAAATGGAATAAAAAATAGTAAAGAAAAAGTAACCGGGCAAAGGAAGTAGTAGAAAGCTATCACTTAAAATGTATAAAGAAAAAGAAAATCTAATAAAAAGCATAAGTCACTGAACAAATTCAATGATCTGATGCCTGTAAGAAACACACTTAAAATTAAAATGTAAATGGAATAAAATCCAAAAGGTAATTTAAAGCCAGACATGTCTGTAGAAATACAAAAAAAAAAAAAAAAAATTAAAAAGGAGATTTCTACTGTGGCACAAAAATTTTAGAAAGATTAACAAGTTACTATTGTATTTTTTACAAGAAAAGCCTGAGACAAATTAGATTTAATAGGGCTTATTTGAACAAAGAATGATTCAAAAATAGGGCAGCACTCAGAACCAGAAGAGGCTTAGAGAGCTCTGCCTAGCAGTGTGATCAGTGAGATCTTATAGCCCAGATATAGGAGCAAAGTAGGTCAATCACCAGATTGGTACAGCTAAGCATTTGCCTAATTTGGGCAAGATGGAATAATTTGGCTGCATGTGATTGGTTGAAACTTGGCTGCTTGTGATTGGCTGAAACTTAGCTGTTTGTTATACCCTTAAATTAGGTTTTTGTTTGTTTACCTACTAAGATAGCAGTTTGTTAAGTAGGAGTTCAAAGTACAGAACTATCTCAGACTGATGTGTTGGGAAAAAGCTGAGTGTTGGGAGGGAAACTGAGGCAGGGCTTGCATAATGTCCTCTGGAACGTGTCTAGACTTGCTGGCTCCTGGCTTCTGGCTTTCCTGGGCTCCTAGATAGATTGTACTTCCATTATATCAAGTAGCACTAAACCATCACAGCTGTAGATCATGCGCCTGCCCTTTTGACCTCCACATTCTAACCACGTGTTTCTCTGTTGGATTACCAATAAATAGTGTGGGCTCCCAGAGCTCGGGGCCTTTGCAGCCTCCACAATAGCGATGGTCCCCTGGTCCCAGTTTTCTCTCTCGAACTGTCTTTTTCTCAATCCTTCGGCTCCGCGGGACTTTGTCACCCCCGACATCTGGTGTTGGGTCTGATGACCCCAACACTGAGGGCTTCCTGCTTGTTTAATATATTAAACAAGTTAACTTGCATATAAAGTTAAACAAAAATATTTTAACAATGTTGTATTTGTATGTTCTAACCAACATAGTAACAATATATTCTGAAGAAAAAGGATTAAAAATGGGAAATATATTGTTCCCAAAAACTTCATCAGTTCATAATGTTAGGCTTAGTAAACACAGAATTAAAAATAAAAATATAACAAAAATTTCAAAATGGAATCAAACAATAATATAAAATAACTGTAATAGTGAGAGCTTAATGACAGGAGAAACTTGATTAAGTTGACACAGACTATTTTTTAAAAATTGCTTAGATATTGGGATAAGAAAAACAATTGATAAATATTAGAATGGCTGACAATCTGTATATTTTATAATTTTTTGTTTTAAAACATTTTATTAAGGTGAAATTTACATAACAATAATAATTTTAAAGTGAACAATTAAGTGACAACCACAATTAGTCATATGTTTTGCAATCACCACCTCTATCTAAAAATTACAGCAAATGAAGCCCTGTGGAAGCAAGATCCAGATAAGGCTTTTTTTTTTTTTTTTTTTGCCATGTGCATATGTGACTATGTATTTTACAAAGAAGAGGGTTTTTTTCCCCCTAAGGCTTCGGGGACCAAAAAAAATTGTAAACATAATAATAACATTAAAAACAATCATCTATGGAACACTTCCTTTAGACCAGTCACAGTGTACAGGACACTACAGGTTTTTTTTTTTTGTTTTTTTTGTGTTTTTTTTTTTGAGACGGAGTCTCGCTCTGTCGCCCAGGCTGGAGTGCAGTGGCCCAATCTCAGCTCACTGCAAGCTCCGCTTCCCGGGTTTACGCCATTCTCCTGCCTCAGCCTCCCGAGTAGCTGGGACTACAGGCGCCCACCACCTCGCCCGGCTAGTTTTTTGTATTTTTAGTAGAGACGGGGTTTCACCATGTTAGCCAGGATGGTCTCGATCTCCTGACCTCGTGATCCGCCCATCTCGGCCTCCCAAAGTGCTGGGATTACAGGCTTGAGCCACCGTGCCCGGCCGACACTACAGGTTTTATCTCATTCAGCCTGTGTGGAACTTTAGCTCTCCACAGTCTAAACCGCTTATTATTCTCACCTTCTGCTAAGCCACATGTGATATAAATTGTGTGGCCTATCAGATAACTAGGGTAAAGTTAGAGGATTGGCATAACACTGCTGGAGGTTTTCGTTAAAAGTCCAATTTGAAAATAAATTTGTATGGCAAAATAGAAAACTTATTTAAATCATTCTAAAGTGGCTAAAGCAAACATCAAAAGAAGCTATTACTACTGTCTTATTTTCAGATACAAGAGAAGAAATTTGAAGTGTGACCATTTTATTAAGCATGGCATCGTATTATTTGTATTATGTGAGACATCATGTTTTTATAAACAGTTTTAATGATGTAGAAATTAAGATGTTGAGCTTCATTAATACTTGACTTTATCCAATGGGATCTAAATCTGCTTTAGTTTCACTTCCAGATAACTGCCTCTAGCTCTCGATATGCTATTCAGAATTGGTTTTAGAGGTTTTAAAAGAGCATAAAAGAGAATTTATCGACTGTCCATAAATAGATTTTTATAATTATTGTTACAATCATTATTGTTAGCATGGTGACAATAAACATCCTACAAAAATTCTCCCTCACAAATGAAGCTTTTCTATTCCTACTTATAAAGGGTAGACCTCAAAGTGAGGATGAATGTAAAGGAACAAAGTGTGCCCCCAAATAAACTAATTTAGCATTACTTATACAGCCCTCATATGCATGCAATATGTCACATATGATATACTAATACACCCTAATGTATCTTATGTTATCATTCTGGTTGAATATTCCTTATCTGGAATGCCTGGAACAAGAAATCTTTCAGATTTTGCATTGTTTCTGATTTTGGAATATTTATGCATACATAATGAGAGATCTTGAAGATGGGATCCAAGTCTAAACACAAAATTTTTTTGTGTTCCACATACACTGTATACACGTAGCCTGAAGGTAATTTTATACAATATTTTAAATGATTTTTTTCATAAAACAAAGTTTGTGTGTATTGAACTATATACAAAAGCAAAGGAGCCCAGGTGTGGTAGCTTATGCCTGTAATCCTAGTACTTTGGGAGGCTGAGGTGAGAGGATAACTTGAACCTTAGGAGTTTGAGACTAGCCAGGGCAAATAATGAGAATCTGTCTCTACAAAAATAAAAATAAAATCCAAAAAAAGCAAAGGTGTCAAATTTCAGCCACTCAAGTGAACAGTCTATGATTGTTAGGCATCATCATTATTCCTGACTCTAAATTCACATGCTACAAATAATCAATCATTTTTTTGTGCTTATTCATACGTAAGTACTTAACAGGAAAAAACATAACATACCATAAACAGACTGAAAAAATCACGTGTTCATGGTAACTTACCAGCCCGGTGACATCACCAGAACATGTGTATCAGCTGTGAAACAACAGTGACAACAAACAACAGCAGGCTTTCAGCCACCACCTACAATGCTGTGTTTTGATTAATAGGTTACTGTGCACTGTATTTTATTTTTTTAGGTGATAAGTAACATCAGAAGCAGTTGAGACACCAGGAAGTGGGTGCTCTAGGGATGATGAGAGAATCTGCTGTATGGCTTTTAACGATGTTTCCTCCAGAGTCTTCTGCCTCATTAACAATGGTTTTTATTTTAAAAATCTCTCTTTGATTTTATAAATGGACGTGATTTCTTGTTGTCATGAAGGCATTGCTGCTCCAGTCCTTCAATAAGTCCATCACACACTTTAACCGTGTTGTCTATAAACACTTTATCTGGAATGTTAACAGCATCATCTTCATTGTCACTATTATTACCACTACCTTAATTCAGAACCTTTTTGGCTATTTCACTGTTGGTCAATGAATGAACAACTGGAGCCTCATTCAAGAAAGTTTTTTATGTTTAATCTCCATCGATCTAGGGATAGCCTAGACACATGGCTGAATTAACGAAGTCACACTTAAGGGAAAGCACATGGTATAAACATTATTTTTGATGAGAATTTCAGCTGAAAGATGAACAGAACAGCTGTCAAGGAATAACAAAAGCTTGCAGTTATCATCCAGTCCAGCCTCCTTCCTGCAGAGACAGCAAGCTGCTGGTATAAAATGATTGTGAAACCAATCAGAAAAGATGTCACTGGTGATCCATGCCTTTTTGTTAACGTAATAATAGACTGGTAAGAAATTCACTTCTTGAAAACAGAGAAGGCACAAGCTTTTGCATATTACAACAATTTTATTCTTCCGCATGCCTGACACATTAGCACATATATCCCAGCATAGTTATTCTGTCTTTGGCATTCTTATTCTTGTAGAAGCTGTCTCATCAGCTTTAGTCAGTGTCTTTCTTGGGTGATAACACTAAAACAGCGATGTTTCATCAGCATTATAGAGTTGTTCTGGTGTCAGATTTTCATCAGCAATGATCTTGGCAAACTCATCAATGATTTTTTTCACAGCTTCATGAACAACAGATGCTTTATCACCACAGTTTTAAAAAAATGTAATACCATTTCTTTTCTGAAATTTCTGAAACCAGCCTGTTGAATATTTAAAGCTATCTTTTATTCACAGTTCATCTTGATAGATCTTTGCTTGTTTCATGATCAGCATACCATTAAGTGGCATGTGTTCACTGCAACCCTGACAGATCCACTCTTTCAATACACAATTGAGATCTTCATGTTTAGCTGTATATGATTTTCTAATGTTTATTAACTTCGGTTCATCATTGTCAGCATACAACTTCAACAATGTGTCCTTCTGTTTCTCCAGGTCATATTTAATGGTCATTCCAACACCATACTCTTTCTTCTATATATTTCACTCTTACACTGCTGTCTAGTTTCACCAACAGCATGACTTTCTGTGCTTTCAATAAACACAAATGCTTCCTCTTTTCTTATCACTGTTACCCGTATGGGTATCTGCAGACCTTTGTGACATTTTCAACAGTATCTTTGCACCACAGAGGAGAGAATAGGCAAAAAACACAGGGAGTAATCCATTTAAGTCTTGGTCCCACATGAGCCATCGTGGGGAATCTGTCATTGGTGTGCCTGGCTTGCACACGTGCCATTTCATTACCCTTTTTGGATGCACTTGCATGCGGGAATCTGGACATGTGCAGAAAAGACATACTGTAGCTGAGTGGAGCTGGACGGGTTTTTTGGTCCTTGGGGACTTTGAATAAACTGTGAATAACCAATAAGATAATTCAATTTCATCCTAATTTCACCTTTCAACAATGCCCTCCTGTAGAGGAATCAAGGTAATTAGCAAATTTGTGATGGAGCTTGCATTTTGACTCCTACCCATCACATGAGATCAGGTGTGGAATTTTGTACTTGTGGCATCATGTTGGTTTCAGATTTTGGAGCATTTCAAATTTTGAATTTTCAGATTAGGGATGTTCAACCTGTTGTTTAAACAGTCACTTAACCTAAATAACAATACCATAAATTTCTGTGAAATCATTATCATTGATCTAGACCCACTGGTCAACATTATTCCTTGTCCTAATACTTCTAGAACTCTTGAGCACAAATAACATATCTTTGCAAAAATAGCAATTCATTTCTATTGCCACTCTAACCTCTTCACAACTTGAATAGAATGTGACTATTTTTTTCCTTACAGTACAAAACCAAAATATAACATAGTAGGATTATAAAAAACTATCCAACAAATACCTAGATGAGGTTTCAAAAATGTTATTTTTACTAACTTTGCCAAACTGTAAGGCAAAAATGAAATGAGATTTTCTTGCTATGAAAAGAGTAGCCTGAGTCCTTCCATTATCCACAGACAGAAATACAGCAGCACAATGCGATCACCTTCAGAGAACAGAAAAATATGGTTAATAAATAACCATGCATCAGGATAGTCCACTTTTCTGGAGGACACCTTAAGGCACTTTACAAACACTTCTTATGGTGAGCATTTCTATTCCAATAATGAACTGGAGGAAGAGTCACAGTAACTAGCTAAAAGAAAAGTAAATAACGAAGATAATGAGGTAAGGCACAGCATAGTAGGTAACACTGTGCCTCTCCATCAGACCTGGTGAAGCTCAATGCTTTACATTTTGTTTTATCTTCACAACAACCCTAGGAGGTACATAGCATTCCCCGCTACCCCTCGACCTTTACAGGCAGGTCACAACTTAAAGTGATTCATCGAGGGTCACACAGCTAGTAAATTGCAAAACCAGTCTTGACAATTCCAAACCCAAACTCTTCACCATTCTGCTTGTGCAGGCTCCTGAAAATTATTTTAAATGTGATTCATAATATTATTATTTCTTATGTGAAAATAGTTAGAATAATGCCAATTCTGGAATGCCCTGTGACACAACACTAGCAAAGGTTTACGTTTTTCCCCCATTCTATTGACTACTGGGATCCTATGGCTACCATTCCATTGACTACTGGGATCCTATGCAGTTCAGCGAGAGAACTGCAGAGGCTAAGGTGACACTGTTGCTGTGATGAGTTTTGCTCACAGGTGAGTCTGGACATTTTGTTTCATTTCAGTTAGGATAAATTCCATTGTGCCTGTTGAAGTCACTGAGAGTTCTTTGCTTGAATAAAAGATAAGCAATATTTTGAGGTAGTCATGACTAGATTTTTAACAATGTACATCACAGACTTATTTGTATATGTGGCCAAAATCCTAAAATTGGAATAAACGTATGGCATCTGTATTAATTTTCTATTGCTGCCATAACAAAATGCCATAGACTGGGTATCTTAAACAATATAAATGTATTTTCTCACAATTCCAGAGACTGGAAGTCCAAGATCAAGGTGTCCACAGCTGTGGTTTCTCCTGAGGCCTCTCCCCTTGGCTTGCAGATGGCTGTCTTCTCACTGTGTCCCCACATGGCCTTTTCTCTGTATGCACGTCCCCAGTGTCTCTTCCTCATCTTATAAGAACGCCAGTCATTTTGGATTAGTGCCCCACCTTTATGACTTCATCTAACCTTAATTACCTCCTTAAGAGCCATTTCTTCAAATATAGTCACATCAGAGTTGGGGCTTCAACATATGAATTGGGGAGAAGGAGAGACACAATTCATTCTGTAGCAGAATCAGTCCAGTGCATCTCATCGATGTGATAACAAATACACAATGATTCAATTTCATCTTAATTTTACCCTTTAACAATGCCCTCCTTTAGAGGAATCAAGGTAATTACCACATTTTCAGACTAAATTCTTGCTAGTGGTAACGCCAACTACAAAATTGGTAGAAAAAGTGTCTTGGAAGACTATGACTTCACTGAAAATAATATGAAGAGAAATCTGATAATTGAAGTAAAAATAATAAATGTAAAAAATAAAAATGTGGGTTTTTGAGTATAAATTATTCAAATAATAGATGGATTAAAATTTGACAACTAATATACACACAAATAAATACTTCTAGTGCAGGCAGTGACACCTTAATTCTATGCAAGATGTTACACGTTTTTGAGCAATTTTCTAAAAATAAACAAAGGGCATAGTAAGTAACGCACATAGGTCTTGGCTCCACATGGGTGATCATGGGGAATCTGCCATTACTGCATCCAGCCTACACACGTGCTGTATATATTACTCTTTGTAGGTGTGCCTCTTCTTAGAAAACTGCTCAAAAACACTTCTGGCTTTTGATCTGGCATGTAAGAACTTGGAAGTAAGTTGTTTCTCTGTTCTAACGAGAAGTAAAAAGCTGAACAAACTAAAAAATTTTCAACACTGCTTCTTAAATGTATAAGACAAGTGAGGTCACAGGTCATGGGGCAAACAGCAGCTGACCCCCAAGTTGGAAAGACAGGCAAATACAGAGAATTACAACTCACCAGAGCAGGAACCCACAAGCAGAAATCCCCCTGGGAGCCAGTGTCCAGGTAGGAAAACCTGAACTGTGATTGACAGATTGCTGGAAGCTCAGTGAGTACAACTCTGGGAGTTAAAAACTCCAGCCATTGGAGGGCCTCACATTTTTGTGAATTTTACCTCGTGGAGCTCTAGCAGGTTTTCACAGAGAATATTGGAGAAAAATTCCCTGAAAAGGGAAAAAGGAACATTTCTGAAACATGCCAGAGCATTCTCCTCCTCTTCTCCTTTTTCTCCTTCTCCTCCTCCTCCTCCTCCTCCTTCTTATTCCTCCTCTTTCTCCCCTTCCTCCTCTTCCTCCTCCTCCTTCTTCTTCTCAGAAGATTATATTGATTTTGTTATGACATGTTGAGATATTCAAAGATATTTCATCTATTCTTCTTAACAAGGTCTGCCCTCAGGAGAAACTGTTTGACGACAGCCAAAGCTGCTGGGGTTTTATCAGAACCTAACTGACCTGCAGGGAAGGAAATATTCAACTCCAGCCCATACCAGTCATCCTGTCCCATCTAAGGGGTCAGGGAAGCACTGATTCCAGTCCAGAAGCACAGCCTCATCAAAGACTGAGACCTAATCATAGACTATAGAAGGTTTCCCTTCCTCCACACCTTACTGCAACATTACTAGAGGCCTATTTACAGCAATTCTTTTACCTAGTACATCATGTCTGGTTATCAAGAAAAAAATTATTAAACATAAAAGGCAAAATCAAACACAAAACAAACATAGTTTTTAGAGACAGAGCAAGCATCAGAACCAGACTTAGATAAATCAGGGATGTTGGAATTACCAGACTGGGAATTTAAAACAACTGTGATTCCTATGCCAAGGACTTTAATGGATAAAGTAGACAGCAGGCAAGAACAGATGGGTAATGTGAACAGAGAGATGGAAATTTTAAGAAGGAACAAAAAATGCTAACAATTAAAACCACTGTAGCATTTGACAGACTCATTAGCATGCTGGACATAGCTGAGGAAATAATTTCTGAACTTGAGGATAGCTCAGTAGAAACTTCGAAAACTAAAAAGCAAAAAGAAAGATTTTTAAAAAGACAGACCAAAATATGCCAGAATTGCGGGACAACTATAAAAGGTGTAACATACACATAATGTAAATACCTGAAAGATGAGAAAGAAAGGAACAGGGGAAATATTTCAAACAATAACACTGAGAATTTCCACAAATTAATGTCAGACATCAAATCACAGCCAGGAAGTTCAGAGAATGCCAAGCATGATAAATACACCTGTTAGGGGTGGCAACTATCTGAATTACCAACTGGCCTGCAGCAATCTCACTTCTTGCATCGTCAGAAGAAAGAATTTGATGGAGAGACATAAGACAGAAAAAGAGACTGAGACACATTTCAGAGCAGGAGTGAAAGTTGACTGAAAAACTTTACAGCAGGAAAGAAAAGAAAGTACAATTGGAAGAGACCCAAGTGGGTTCTTTGGAGGCCAAGTGCCCTGTTTACACTTGATGCTAGGATTTTATATGCTCGCCCTCTTCTGGTGTCTTATGCCCCTTTCCCTTTCCCCTCCCCTGGGGTGAGCTGCCCACATGTGCAGTGCCCTCCATAAGCTTAGGAGGTGAGCATGCACAGCGTGTTTAGGAAGTTGTATGCATGCCCACCGGAGGCTTTCTTCCCTTTTCTGATGGAATGCCCCCCAAAGGCCACGCTCTGCCATTTTGTCTCTTAATGTGCATGCTCGAGCTTACTCACCCGATTCCTAAGATTTTATTGAAAGTTGATTAGCAATTTCAAGTGTTTTTATCTGTTTGGGAAATTGCCTCTCACTAGTGGCAGCTACCAATTATCATTGTTACAGAGGCAGTGTGGTAACTGCTGAACCATCGCCTGATGGTCACCTGACATTCCTGGTGGGTAGTGGGGGAACTCCTTTCCTGTCCTGCTCATGTGTGGCTGTCTACTGTAACATACCTAAGTGTAGCATTTTCAAGCTATAGAAAATCAAAAATAAAGAAAAAATCGTAAAAGAAGTCAGAAGAAAAAAAAGAGCAAAAATAAGAATATTTAACTTCTCAGAAACTATGTGTATTAGGGTTTTCCAGAGAAACAGAATTGATAGGCCAGGTGCGGTGGCTCACTCCTGTAGTCTCAGCACTTTAGGAGGCCGAGGCAGGTGGATCACAAGGTCAAGAAATCGGGAACATCCTGGCCAACATGGTGAAACCCCATCTCTACTAAAAATACAAAAATTAGCTGGCTGTGGCGGTGTGCGCCTGTAGTCCCAGCTGCTTGGGAGGCTGAGGCAAGAGAATTGCTTGAACCTGAGAGGCAGAGGTTGCAGTGAGCCAAGGTCTCGCCACTGCACTCCAGCCTGGTGACAGAGCGAGACTCTGTCTCAAAAAAAAAAAAAGAAAGAAAGAAAGAAAGAAAGAAAGAAAGAAAGAAAGAAAGAAAGAAAGAAAGAAAGAAAGAAAGAAAGAAAGAAAAGAAATAGAATTGATTGTATATACATACACTCACATATATACATACGTGTGTGTGTGTGTGTGTGCGTGTGTGTGTGTACTGAGGTATTGACAGAAATAAAGAGGGATTGAGATTTGTTATGACAAATTTGATCACACAGTTTTGGAGGCTGAGAAATCCATAATCTGTCATCTGCAAACTGGAGACTCAGGAAAGCTGGTGGTGTAATTCTAGTCTAAATCTGAAGACTGACCAGGGGAGCTGATGATGTAAATCCGTGTCCAAGTGCAGGAGAAGATTGATGTCCAAGTGCAGGAGAAGATTGATGTCCCAGTGCAAGTAGGCAGGTAGGAAGATAAAAGGAGCAAATTCCTCCTTCCTTCACCTTTTTGTTCCCTTCAGACCCTCAACGGATTGCATGATGCCCACTCACATTGGGGAGGGAAATCTACTTTCCTGAGTCCACCTATTCTCATGCTTAGTTATAAATAGGAACAAAGGACAAGGGCAATGAATAGAAACAGTAACAAATATGGTAGATATTAATTCAACTATATCGGTAATCACTTTTTATGTCAATAGTCTAAATGTACTAATTAAAAGATAGAGATTTTTAGTGTGGGTCAAAAAAATAAGACTCAACTATATGTTGTTGACAAGAAGCTCATTTTAAATAAAAAGACACTTAAATATTGAAATTAAATGGGTGGAGAAAAACATACCGTGCTAACACTGATTAAAAAAAAAGCAAAAGTAGCTATATTAATTTCAGACAGAGCAGACTTCAGAGCACAGAAAGCTATCAGGGATAAAGAGGGGCATTATATAATGATAAATAGTTAATCCATCAAGCTGACATAGCAATCCTTAACATGTATGTGCCTAGCAACAGAGCTTCAAACTATGTGAGGCAAAGCTTATAGAACTTCAAGGAGAAATGAATCCACTATTATAATCAGAGACTTCACCCCCTCTTTACCAGAAATGGGCAGATCTAGCAGGCAGAAAATTAGTAAAGACATAGTTAAAGTAACAACATCATCACCTGGATATAATGAAAATCTATAGACTACTTCCTCTAACAACAGCAGAATACCTACTCTTCTTAAGTTCACGTGGAACATTCATCAAGATAGACCATATTCTGGGCCATAAAAAACATCTTCACAAATTTAAAAGAAGAGAAACTATACAATATCTGTGCTCAGACCACAGTGGAATTCAACTAGAAATCAATAATAGAAATATAAGTGGAAAACCCTAAAGTACTTGGAGATTAAACAGAATACTTCCATATAACACCTGAGTCAAAGAATAAATCTCAAGACAACATAAAAATATTTTGAGCTAAATGAAAATAAAAATAAGACTTAAAATGTGTGGAATGCAGTTGAAGGCAGTGCTTATAGGGAAATGTGTGGCATTGACTATTAGAAAAAGAGAAAGATTTAAGATAATCACCTAAGTTTCCATTAGGAAACTAGAAAAAAGCAAGTTAAATCCAAAGTAAGCAGGACAAGAGAAATAATTTAAAAATTGAAGCAGAAATCAATGGAAATTAAATCAGGAAATCAATAAAGAAAATCAACAAAACCAAAAGCTGTTCTTTTGAAAAATGTTGGGTTAATAATCATATTAGATTAACAACTGACATTAAAAATAAAAAGAAATGTTTTTATATATAACTTGTGAAAGGAAAACAAAATCTTGGGACCCCAAACTCACTATGCCAAAGGGAAAAATTAAGCATGGACACTGAGTCATGCAGAAAACTGCCTTTTCTTTTGTTCCTGAACAGAGAGCTGCAAGTTAGAAGGCCACATATCTCCCCAGGTGGCCTCCTTCACCCTGACAAGGTAAGTTAACAGCTTTTCTTCACAAGTATAGGACAAAGACAAGACTAGAAAACTTCCCTCTGCCCACCCTGAGACAAAGGCTATTGGACTTCTTTCTCTACTCCCTGTTTACTTCATCTTATGTAAATTGCAGATTTACTGAGCATCGGACAAATGCACAATTGACTGTTCCTCTAACCCCTCCTTCCACATGCAACATGTGGATTCAGTGAGCATTAATCAAAGCCTCACAAGTATGTGACCACTTACTTGCCTACACACCCTCTCTCTTTTTTTCCTCTTTTCCCTTTAAATATTGAAGCCCTTGCAACTCTCTTTGGAAAGTGTTGGCCACAGATCCCACTGTGACTTGTGTCTCTTTTTTTCCTGAGCACGTCCTCAACCTTGGCAAAATAAACCTGTAAATTGATTGAGACTTGTCTCAAATGCCTGTTTTGGTTTACATACTTTTGATAGAAAATACATGAGAAAGAACAATATCACACAAAACTGGCTTCCTAAACTGGCTGATCATGAGACTTCAACAACACAAGATAATTATTAGTTTTCTGTGACCATTATTATTAAAATTCAGAGCCTTGAAGTGGACCAGCAAATATTCCTTCTAAGATCAAGTCATTTGCCAGGTGCCATGGCTCACGCCTATAATCCCAGCACTTTGAGAGGCCGAGGCAGGCAGATTATTTGAGGTCAGGAGTTTGAAACCAGCCTGGCCAACATGACGAAACCCCCTCTCTACTAAAAATACAACAATTAGCCAGGCGTGATAGTGCGCACCTGTAATCCCAGCTACTCAGGAGACTGAGGCAGGAGAATTGCTTGAGTCTGGGAAGCAGAGATTGCAGTGAGCTAAGATCGCAGCACTGCACTCCAGCCTGGGTGACAGAGTGAGACGCCATCTAAAAAAAAAAGAAAAGTTATTAGACTCCATCGAAGGGTCTACTAAATATCCCAAGTCATGTCTGTGAGCCAAATTAAAGTATGAACATTCTTTATCAGACAATTCAAAAGCACATATGTGCTTACATGGCTTATGACCAAAATAGCCCTTTAAAAAAATAACTTCATGGAAGCAGAAATGTCTACTGCTGCTTATAGCCATATACCTGCAACACAAAAGAAAAGAAAAGATTTTCCCAAGCAATGTTAAGCATCTACCACATACATAACATTATTCCTTCACAAGCAATATGTGTTTACCTTGAAAATGTTTCATTCAATCCATATTATTTGTGGGCAGCTGTAAAGAACTGAAACTAAGAGAGTGTGGCCTTGGGAACCAGGCAATGAGGGTTTCAATCCTCAACCCTGCTGCTCACAGCCTGGGAAAACTTGGGCCAGTTTCACCTCTCTGCACCTTTGTATTGTTCTCAATTGTAAAATGGGAAGAATAATATTATTCATTTCGTAGTACTATTCTGAAGAATAAAGCTGATATTTTGTTATTGTATGTCACCCAAACAGATCTATCTCTTATGCTTAAAAAGAGGGGATACCTATGAGGAAGAACATGTGGTGTTTAGTTTTCTGTTCCTGAGTCAGTTTGCTGAGAATGATGGCTTCCAGCTTCATCCATGCCCCTGCAAAGGATATGAATTCATTCTTTTTTATGGCTGCATAGTATTCCATGGTGTATATGTGCCACATTTTCTTTATCTAGTCTTTCGTATGGACACATGGAGGGGAACACTACACACTGGGGCCTATCGGGGGTTGGGGGGCAAGGGGAGGGAGAGCATTAGGAACAAATACCTAATGCATGTGGGGCTTAAAACCTAGGGATGGGTTGATAGGTGCAGCAAACCACCATGGCACATGTATAACTATGTAACAAACCTGCACCTTCTACACATGAATCCCAGAACTTAAAGTAAAATGAAAAAAATAAATAAATATTTTTTAAAAGAGGGGATACCACGGTTTGATGAGGTTATGTGATTTCGCTGTAGTCACAAAGTGAGTGAGCATCAGAGGTGGGCTCAGTGCGCACCTGCTTTGCAGCATGTGTCCTTATTTTTTCTGGAACCTTTGAGACCACACTTGCTTAGCAGAGTATGATCTTCCAGAGAGGAGCAGGACCCTAGGCCTGCCACAGCACACAAACACTTGGTTTGTGCTCAATACATAGGCTAGCTGAACAGGAACACTAATGGGAAGAGGAAAGAGACTACAAATGGCACAATTGCAGGTTATGTGATCATTTACTTTCTATTCAATGTCAAATTTTGCATAAATTCTTTGGCTACGCCCTGAAGTAATTACTATGCACAAACTACTTGCAAAGTAGCTACATATTAAAGGGCATAGAGTAGACAAAAGAGTTACATCTCACCATAAAAGTCTGCAAACATGTCAGTCTACCTCACTTTTAGTATCCACACGTTTTTACTCCACCAGCCCTCTACCACTCTTTTTTTAATCCAGTTTTTCTTCAGAACATTTTTTTCCCACCTCTCTCAAAGTTTTGCACTTGAATGTGGTCTCTCTGGGAAAATCTTTCTGTAAGACCTCACTTACCAGAGTGAGTTAATAAAAAGAAACTTCTATTTTGGTACTTAGAAAATACATGGAGCCTTGTATATAACAGTTAAATGTACCTAAATGGTACTAAGAAGAGATGATTAATTTACTCAGATCACGTGTCTTTGTTCCTCATTCTTTCTCCCTCATGCTCCTAATATCAAATTCCTTGTAATCATACTAATGACACTGATAGAAATAATTCCTACCTAGAAAACTGACTATTTAAGTATTTAAGAAATGTAGAAAATGAGGAGAATCTGGAACAAATTAAACTGAGTCCCTTTTAGCAAGCTTTGGACTGAATTCATCCCTGACCACCATGTTTATTTTATTTTATTTTATTTTATTTTATTTTATTTTATTTTATTTTATTTTGACGGAGTTTCACTCTGTCACCCAGGCTGGAGTGCAGTGGCATGATCTTGGCTCACTGCAACCTCCGCCTCCAGGGTTCAAATGATTCTCCTGCCTCAGTCTCCCGAATAGTTGGGATTACAGGTGCCCGCCACTACACCCAGCTAATTCTTTGTATTTTTAGTAGAGACGGGGGTTTCACCATGTTGGCCAGGCTGGTCTCGAACTCCTGGCTTCATGATTCACCCACCTTGGCCTCCCAAAATGCTGGGATTACAGGTGTGAGCCAACGCGCCTGGCCTCTGACCACCATATTTATTAATTATCTCGCCTCTCTTCTGTTAGCCACCTATAGTGGGTTTGGTAAAGAGGAAGCTCAGAGACACTGCCAGCTCTCCCCAAACAGGTGCAGCTCCTGTCCCAAGAGGGACTTAGGGGAGTCAGCAATCTCTGAAACTGTAAGTAACAGTTTGCATATATTTTCATCTATGCATTTTTCTGAGGTAAAAGTCTCGCTTTGATCTTCAATCTCAACATGATCTGTGATCTCAAATGGCTGAAGTCCCACTTAAGTATCCTCTTCCTCTCAGCTCTGGCTCCCTTACAGTACCATTTTCAGGTCAACACCACAAAGACCAAACTCTGGGTACTTCGCAATTTCTTCACAGTATTGAAATAAATGATAGTAGGCAGGCCCAGAGAATGACAGTGTGGGAAAACGTGCTTGGGAGGACTGGAGTTGAATGAGAAAATGCTCCTGAAAGCTCGTTTCCTCAACTTCTTTTGTTTATTTATTTTAATACAGTGATGAAATTAAAAGGGCTTCCCTTGTTCTAGGAAAACAAACTTCATATTTGGGTATTTTGTTTAAAATGTTCTATTGAGATAAATTTATCAAATTCGGGTTCTCTTACAGCTTACCGGGATTGCCATTTTAGGAAGTTTTATTTAGGAAGCTCCCCCTTATTTAGCAATTCTTCTTCCTTGAGAAATTCCATTTCCTCAAGAAGTGAATCTAATGTGACCAAATAATTTACTCTTAATTAAAAGTTAGCTTCCCATAGCAATGAAAGACTAGAATAACGGAAAGATTTGTGGCTGTAGAAATGACCTCTGTTTCAACATTTCTATTTCTATTTATTTAGCAACCTATAATAAAATAGAAAATAACCCAAAATGGCATGGTCTTTGCCCCACCCTGCATCAGAGGCTGAAATTCTTAAATTCCTATAGAGAACACTCCAGGGGCTGAGTTCTCTAAATCTCTTCCATCTCCTGTCTTAGCCCTACAAAATTGGTCTGTAGGATTTTCCTCATCTGTCTATCATATATGATCAGCACACCTGGAACTTAACAATAAAAGCAAAAATAATAAGGAACTATTTGTATATTCCAGACACTGTTGTGAGTAATTTAAATATATTAACTCGTATACTATAATTCCAGGAGCCAAATCATTGTAGTCCCCATTTTATAGATGAGAACAAATACCTAGAAATAATACTTAATCACTACATCAGATATTCTTAGCTACTTAATGCAATCATGAGATAAAGAACCTGAATGAGCTATGTAAACATGAGGTACTATTTAAATGTTATTAGCTACCTTTCAATTTCACTTATGTTTTATAGGGTTTGCTGCTGCAAAGGCAGCCAAGTTGCCCCCTCAAAAAACATCTCAAGCTCTCTGAGCATGAACATCCACCTTCCTAGTTCATCAGGTTCCAAACTTCAGGGCCATATATTTCTGCTGCTTCTTTTATTTTATTTTATTTATTTATTTATTTATTTATTTATTTATTTATTTTCTGAGACAGAATCTTGCTCAGTCGCCCATGTTGCAGTGCAGTGGCGCTATCTCGGCTCACTGCAAGCTCCGCCTCCCGGGTTCACGCCATTCTCCTGCCTCAGCCTCCAGAGTAGCTGGGACTGCAGCCACCCGCCACCACGCCCGGCTAATTTTTTTTGTATTTTTAGTAGACACGGGGTTTCACCATGTTAGCCAGGATGGTCTCGATCTCCTGACCTCGTGATCCGCCTCGGCCTCCCAAAGTGCTGGGATTCCAGGCGTGAGCCACCGGCCCGGCGATATTGCTGCTGCTTAAAGTTCCCCCTCCATAGTTAATCAGTCCTCCCATCCTGTTGATTCTACCTACACCAAGGCTCTTGAGTCTCTACTCCCTTTTCTATTTGTCCCGGAAGTTCTTCAGTTCAGGTCCCTATTATCTCTCACCTTAATTACCTCCAAGGCCTCCCTCACTGGTCTTTCTTTACCGCATGTTCTCACTCATAGGTGGAAACTGAACAATGAGATCACTTGGACTCGGGAAGGGGAACATCACACACCGGGGCCTATCATGGGGAGGGGGGAGGGGGGAGGGATTGCATTGGGAGTTATACCTGATGTAAATGACGAGTTGATGGGTGCTGACGAGTTGATGGGTGCAGCACACCAACATGGCACAAGTATACATATGTAACAAACCTGCACGTTATGCACATGTACCCTACAACTTAAAGTATAATAATAATAAATAAATTTAAAAAAAAAAGTGAGAAACCACTGGCAACTTCCAAATATCTGGGGAAAAAATAAATAAATAAATAAATAAAAATAAAAAGCAAACAAACAAACAAAGAACAGATCTAACCAGGCCCTCTCTCCCCTGAATACCTTCAGTTGCAACCATTGCAATCAGATTGGGCAAGACATTTGTCTGGGTCAAAGCATTTGAAACCTAGTTCTAATTCCACTACATACGGATTAATTATTGATTCTTGAACATGTTATTTTACTGCTTTAAAGCTAAATTTCTTCTTGTATGTAATGAGATTATGTAACATTTGCCTTGTTTATCTCATAGACTATAAAGATTAAAACAACAATAATGTATTTTTAAAAAGCTCTTTGAAACTATAAAATTTATTTCCAATGTGTAGCTTTTACTAAAATTAAAGTCCAGGTTTCTTGACCCAGCATTCAAAACCTCCAAAATCTGACCGTGAGCAGTATATCCAAATAATCTCCCACATTAGAGATGTCCAAATCCTCCATCTCCTCTGGGTCCTCTCTCTTTGTACTTTGAGACCTCTGAATATACAGCTTCCCCTGCCCAGAATGCTTTTTCATTCCATGGCCTCTTTCAGATACTTACTCATACTTTAAGACCTAAATAAAATCTAATTTTCTCCAAGACACTGACTACAATTCCTCAGCAGGACTTAATCTCTGCCTTCGCTGGACTTTCATACCACTTAGTTACCATTTGTGAGCTCTTACTATATATATCTGACATTGTGCCAATGCATTTATCCATCTCTGCATATTATCCTTGATGCATATAACTACATAATCCTCTATGCATAATCTTCACAGTGACCCTCATAGATGTCATTATTTCCATTTGTAGGGGAAGAAACTTACTATTAGAATGGTCGATACCTTGGTCAAGTTTACATGAAGTGTAAAGAGCAGGGCTGGGTTGGACCAGGTCTGTCTTCCCTTGGAGCCTCGGATCTTGACTCATCCTTGGTGTCTACATAGCAGCCTTACCACAATCAGCCTCAGAATAGTAAAAAATGCAATTCTCCATCTCTCTCACACAAGTTTGTGAGTCACTGGAAGGCCACTCTCATTTCCTATTCATTTGTACCACCAAGTGACTAGTATTTTCCTTCCACATAACAGGATGATCAGTATATCTGGACTGGAATTAACTTATGAAATCTTTTTTGCTCCAACTGTAACTTTCTCTCCCATCCCTGCTAACCCTCTCACTCTCTTCTTTTTTCTTTTCTTACTATCCAGTACTAAACTCAGGTGAAGAATGCTCCCAGTTTAGAAAATGGATAGCAGGCAGAACTACTTGGAATTAGGGTGAAAGTTTTTCCCACCTTAATTCCTGGTGTTTAAAATGAAAATATTCTATTAGAATCTCAAATCCTTCACAAAATATATAAACAATTGATATTTTTTGCCTAAATTTTGAGTAAGGTAACCAACATCTCATTCATTACAAAGAGTTGTTACCATTTTACATTATACCCATAAATCATAAAGAACTTTATATAAAATTTATTCTAAAACATTAATCATACTAATATAATTTTTCCTATTCTTTTACCCAATAAAGGAGAAGAGCCACATCTTCTAATGAGAAAGAGTTTGAATTCAAAGTTTTTAGAATAAAAATTCAGAAGTTCTATTTTCTTGTGAATAGTAGGAAAAAAGATTACTCAGCTGGCCAAAGTAGCAAAGACACAGCTCACATTAGGAAAAATTACAGCTTAACAAAAAAGCAAATTTAAAAGTCTATGGGTTCTCTCTGGAATGCATTCCATTGAATCAATGAAGTGCCTCACAAAAACCTTAATAACCAATGGTATTGTACAGAGGAGCAGAACAACCTTTGATGTCTCCTTTGATTTCCAAAGGCAGATTCTGAAGGAAGGAAGCAGTCCAAACAATCAAAGAAAGCACTCACAAATGTCTAGACTACACCAAGGATCAAATTAACCTTCAATATCCTGTTCCATAGCTATGATAAAATTTGTCTTCCTGAAACATTAGATTGTTATTCCAGCATGTTACTTATAAAGAAAGGATTGTGCGTAAGAAAATATTTCCTTTTGTCATATCAGGAAATGTAGAAATAGGGAATATGGAAGGCATGTGGAAATATAATTTCAGTTCTCTAAACCAATTTGAAAATCATTAAAGGGATGGCAGTGGAAGTTTCAATATATTATAATTAGAAAGGACCATAGTCTTAGAGATAAGAAAAATGAAGCCAGAAATATCAAGTGACTTGTGCAAAGTCACACAGTCATTTAGTGTCAAAGAGGCGAAAGACAAGGTCAAGTTAGGTTCTTTATGCTCAGTGCAATGCTTTTCTCAATACACCATATCTTAGGTTAGTCAGAGAACTCAGACTAACAATGTCCATTCCCTCTACAATTGATAGCTTTAATCAGCTCTGGTGATATTGGCCATACCTATCATTAATAGTCTCAGAGATGTTTCAATTTAATAACAATACCTGGCATTGAGTGTATTTCATATGTCCTTGTCACTGTGTGAAGCACGTTGTATGTTTTGTCTCATCCAATCCTCACAATAGCCGCTGAGGCAGAACTCTTCACCTTCTCGCAGATGAGGCTTAGAAATGTTCTTATCCAGGAATACAGAGCTGGTAAATATAGAGGTAGAACCCAAACACAAATTCAAAGCCATCCACTAATTTACACCCTGTAGAAGTAAATTAAAAGCCACTTTACCCAGCATTTTCTAACATATCTTTTATTCACTGGCATTTCTGTATGTCTGTAATGTAATAATTATTGGTTTTTATTAAAAAACAACAACCTCATGCATCTTTGATGTCTCCATAAATGGTTCCTGGCACATAATCAGTATACAATAAATATCTGTAAAATTAAGAACGAACTGAGGCAGTGTGCAGTCCTGAAGGGACTTCTGAAAAATATTTTAAAAGATAAATGTATGTATTAGCTACTGCAAGGTAAAACAGAACCCCATGTAGAATAAACTGATTCAGAAACCCTATGTGAAAAACTGTTGACCACAGGGAGAGGGGCACACAACTAAGAAGGCAAACCCTAGACCAGCTCACTGCACTGTAGTTTAAGACCCACTAGTCAGCTAGCCCCAAGGGTGCAGATCTGCAACCCAGGCAGAGAGGAGCCGCAAGTAGAAGCTGAGATCACTCAAGAACAAATGACCTGAAAGAGTGACGCTGAAGCTAACACATGAAGGATGATGAAGAATCCATGATGTGACTAGAAGACAATTTAGAGGGAAGAGCATATACAAAAGCCCAGTCTCTAAAGAAGTCAAGGCATGGGGAAGAAACGGAAGGAAATTCAATATGAAGATCAAGGACTGGCATAGAGCTGAGAGGTGAGACTGGAGAGATGAGGAGGGATCAGAAGAAACTGAGCTGGGGAGGCTTGATGAGGAGTCTGCTGCCCTTTATTCCGAGGGGAGTGGGGAGCAAAGGAAGAGCTTAGGCAGAGAGATTACATGATCAAATCTCAAGCAAGAGAGCATCAGCAGCACATAATATTTATACAGCACCACTCTGGGGACCATGACAGGGGGCATCATCATGATGTAGAGTAAGAAGTATTGAGGCAAGGCCCAAGGGCCAGAGTAACAACAGTGACAGAAACCAGAATAAGAAGTGGACAACAGTACCCCGGGGGATCATCTGAGATATAATCAGAAGAACTTTTAGAAATATTGAAGAGGCTCCAGAGCTAAGAATTAGAGATTCCCTTAATTGTAGATAAGCGTAAGTGAGAAAGACATGTTATATGCATACATCAATATGATTTAAGTGCTAAGTATTTTCTCAATGCATTTTAATCTTCTGCCATTTAGTCATTAATTTGATAAATATGATACTTCTCTATTATCTGAAAACTTAATTTGCCAGAATATGAATCACTCACATAAGTATATACCTTATGTATTTCTATATCATTTTGTAGGTTACAAAGGGCTTTTCTGTCCATTTTCTTAATTAATCTTTGAAAGATCCTTGTGAAGTTGACAGGACAGCAAACACTGTCTCCATGCTACAGATGAGGCTCACAGAGGTAACGTGGCCAGGGTCAGTGAAAATTGAACCGGAATTTGAGTCTTGACATGTCCCTTTAGCTACATGATCATAAGATTATACAATTTAGTGGGATTTTTCTTCTGTCTCATCTGTCTAAGCTTGTTGTAAACCAGAAACTTCAAGGATCTCAAGCAAATAATATTACTACCACTTGAGCATGTACTCATGCAGATGTCTAAGGTTAGTACTAAGAAGATTAAAAACAGCCAATGCTGCTGTAATTATATTTTCTGAATCCCTAATTGGCATAAGGGCCAATATATTATAGCACAATGAAGCTACTGAAACAGAATATTTGATCTTGAGGCTGTCTTGGAAAATTGGGAATATACCACCTTGCAATAATAGTAATAATAAAAAATAACATTTGTTGAACACTTACATTTTGCAGGGGAATTTCCTAAGTGCTTCACTTGTATTAATACATCAATCCTCAATATAACCCTATGATGTGGGTACTACTATTGTCCATATTTTACAGAGGGAAAACTGAGGCACTGAGTTGTCAGTAACTTGCCTGAGATCCCACAGCTAGTAACTGGAAGTAGAGTCAAATTTAAACCTAGGCCGTGCTGAACCAGAACCCTTGCTCTTAACCATCAATACTCTACTACTACCTCTCTCCCATTCTTGTCAGCAAAATCTCTGTCTTAACCCTCCTAGGAGAATATTTGAACTTCAAATACTATTTCCAGAAATACAAATACATTAATGATGCCTGTTAAAAGAATGATAACTCAGGATAGCAGAATATCACTGCTCAATTTGGTAAACCAACCAAAGAATGGCTATAATTTCATTGCTCTGAAGATGATGAACAATCCAGATGTCAATATTCAATTCGAAAAACAAATATTGAGCAGCTACTCAGTGCTCAGCCCTGTGGTTGACCTAGAGGTAATGCAAAAGACAAAAATTGCATTTGTGAATCTCTGACCTCAAGGAACATCAGACATGAATGAAAGAAATGCATGAAGCCAATATTTAAATAACAATGATTAATATGTAGTGAATGCATACTGAGGTTCCAGACACTGTTTTCAACACAAGTACTTTTAAAATCCTTACAACAACCCTAGGAAGCAGTTGCTATTGTTAACCCCACTTTATAGAAGAAAAACTCAGGCACCAAAAGGTAAATCCCCTTGCCCAGGGTCATGAATCCAGTAATCAGCTGAACTGAGACTTGAACCTGTGCCGCCTGGTTCCTGAGCCCATATGCTCAACACTAGCTCTATTTCTCTCTATCACAATTTCATGCTTACAATAGGGTGAATAATTTAGACTAGAGGTGGATCTACAATCCAAGGCATCTTAAATTTAAGGCAGGAGGAAGAGAATGCCTCACTGAAGCCTTAAGCCCAAGTTAATTTTGCCAATAATGCTTTCAATAGAGTGTCCTGAAGCAGAAATATGCAGTGCTTATCTGATTCCCAGTTTGCTAATGTTTATTGTATTTACCTTCAATAGCCAAGAACACTGCTTGGAAAAGGAGTAAGTAGCTAGGCAAGCATGGGTTCACCTTCCTATGAGTCCTCCTTTGGGTACCTCAAACCCAGAAACATTCCAAACATTCATCAACAGGTGAACAAATAAACAGATCGTGAGACATTTCCATACAACAGAATACTCAGCAATAAAAAAAGAACTACTGATGCAACAACATGGCTGAATCTCCAAGCAGTGATGCTAAACACAAGAGGCTGGATGCAAAGAAGTACATACTATATTATTCCATCTATTTGAAATACTAGAAAAGCGAAATTTCATCTATAGTGATAGAAAGCAAGTCTGTTTTGGGGTAGTTTGGGGACCAAAAGAGGGTGGGGGGTATTGACTAGGAAGGGGCATAACAGACTTTGTGGAGTGCTGTTAATGAGATTCTTTTGGGGTTGTAAAAATGTATGTATTTTTTTAGTTGTGGTTATATGGCATATAAATTTGTGAAAGATCATAAAAATGTACACTTAAGATGGGTACTTTTTTTTACATGGGGCTCTGAGTTGGATTCTGGACCAGAAAAGAATACATTAATAGGAACACTGCAAATTTTGAATAAGATGTGTAGATTAGTTAATATTATCATATCCATGTTAATTTCTTAGTTTGTATGATTTTTTGTAAGTTGTCTTTAAATCTAAAATAATTTCAAAATAAAGAGTTAGAAAAATTTTAAAGCATGGTTTTCACACACTGAGTTCCTCCAGGACCAAAGAAGATCTTCTGGAGCCTTAGCTTCCTTCAGACCAGAGCTCCTCCTCCCATAGATCCCCTCACAGTTGTGGTGAAAGCCTGTCAGCAGAGTAGGTAGCCCTAATAAAACATGGCTCAATTAAAAGGATGTAAATAATGTTAATAAAAGAGAAAAGAAGCCTTTTCTTAGCCCAAACAAAACTCATCCAAAGAACAGGTCACATCCCTCCCCCTCCTTCCAATGGGGCTTTATGGTATGACAATTTGACTATCATTGTAGATGAGGCTGGAAAGTAGAAAAGAAGTCATTCTCTCTACAATCTTGCCAAATACCTTTAAAATTCACTTTTCCTACAAAAAACAAAAGTCACCAGGCAATGAAGGATAGTGACCCCTGAGTGATGGACAATAATTGCCCCTAGCTTACTGGCCTAGAGAGAGAGTCTCTAGGCAACAGTGTTGAGGGTAGAGGTGGTATCAAGGTAGAGTCCTGTGGTCTCCCAGATGGACTTGGAGCTGGCAGTCCTAGGAGACTATGGTGGCAGTGGCGGGGGCTAGAGGTCAAAGGGCACAGGGAGGAGAGAGTTGTGTGGAGAAGGAGCTCTGTAGATCTGTAGCTGGACCTCTGATTATTTTTACCTTGAGGACAAAAGTCTACGATGTGAAAAACGGCCTGTGGATTTATTTTGAAGCCTTCATGTTTAGAATATCTAGTTATGTGTTTGATTTTATTTTTTATTTTGAATTTCAATCACACGAATCCTTGGCGGAAAGCCATACATGAGATTTTAGAGTACAAATAAGAACCACATTGACCCTAGCACAGAGTATTCAAAACATGTATACCGACATTATCCATAGCAGGATTTTAAAGTTCAATTAATTTGTCTACCAATATCATAGAAATCATGTGTACATCATATTCATGGTATATGAAAATGAAATACATATTCCTTTTGGTTATACAAATGTTGAAACCGTCTCCTAATTTTTCTGTAGACCTGGGCATCTATATTTAAGACACACAAACAAAGTTTAAGTTGGAAAGTTGCCAAAGAAACTAGAAATTCTGGTCTGTCCTATTATTTAATATGTATGCATCCTTGCTGGTAATTTAATATTCTTAATCAATTCAACTAAAGCATAAGATATTTACAAAACAAAAATCAGAAATCAATAAACAATACTATGGTTGAAGTTGATCCACATCTATGATGCATCCTGAAATGAGGAAGTCTGTCTGCAGAATTCCAGTCATTCACTCTGGTCCTTAGGTGGCCTGGGTATAGGAGTGAGCAGTGGTTATATGCCACGTAGACAAAAATAAACAAAACAAAAATCAAATTAATTCCCAAACTACTTTTCTGTCCTTATCACAAAATAGGCTTTTGGTTCTGTTTTTCATTCAGATATTGTCCCAGGTTCCTGTATTTATTAGGGTTCGCTAGATGGACAGAACTAATAGAATATATGTACATATGAAAGGGAGTTTATTAAGGAGAATTAACTCACACGATTAAGGTAAAGTCCCACGATTGACTGTCTGCAAGCTGAGGAGCAAGGAAACGAGTGGTAGGTCAGTCTGAGTCCCACAAGCTCAAAAGGAGGGAAGCCAACAGTGCAGCCTTCAGTCTGTGGCTGAAGGCCTGAGAGCCCCGGCAAACCACTGGTTTAAGTCCAAGAGTCCAAAAGCTGAAGAACTTGGAGCCTGATGTTCAAGGTCAGGAAGCATCCAGCACAGGAGAAAGATGAAGACTGGAAGACCTAGCAAGTCTAGTCCTTCCACGTTCTTCTGCCTGCTTTTATTCTGGCCCCACTGGCAGCTGATTAGATTGTGCCCGCTCAGATTGAAGGTATGCTTCTCCCAGTTCAATGACTCAAATGTTAATCTCCTTTAGCAACACCTTCACAGACACACCCAGGAACAATTGTTTGCATCCTTCAACCCAATCAAGTTGACACTCAATATTAACACTGTATTACTCAGACTACAACTAATAGTAGTGATTATATATTGATGGTCCTACATGATCTTCACTCTACCTGGATAGGAGCTATTATCACCATCATTTTCATTTTCCAGAATGGAAATGGAGGCAGTCACACAGTAAGCCACAGACACCCAGGCCCAGCTGATTCCCACAAGCACAAGCCTTTATCGGCCACACTGATCCACCTCTTCCTAACCCCTGAAAAGAAACTACAAACTGGTCCATGCTACTCATAGACTGGGCTTCCTGATTGTTTTGATTCTTAAAATGCTTTCATCAGGACCTCTTTGGGCCAACCATTTAGTTTTGGCTGTGTGACTGTGCATGTTTCTGAACCTTCTGGGCCTCTGTTTCCGGAGCAACCTCTCAATCTAAACTCTCAAATAAAAGGTGTCCCCGTTACCACAGGGGCAGCTTGACGTGGTGAATTCATCACAACTGAGGGAGGGAAAGAGGCTACTGTTGGCATCTTGGCAATTATGTATGAGCCGGGAGACTGGGCTTGCCCAGGTCTCAGGTGACACAGCTGTAAAATGCTCAGCCTGATTTCTCCCTTAAAGACTGTTAAAAGGAATTAAATGAGACAATGTGTGACTCAACACAGTGCCCAGTCATTTAAAGGCACCCAAAGTAGACATTATTAGAACAGTTACCATGGCTCTTCTAAACTTACTAAATCTCCTATGGTTTGTGCCTTCTGGGGTCACACACAAATAGGGAATCGCCTTCTACAGCCTGAGAGTGAAGAAATCCCACTTGGGTAAGCACAGAAATGAGACAATCCCTCATTGTCAGAGACGTGAGTCTGTCAATCTCCTCCTTCCTGGACAGAAAAAGAAAACGTAACACAGAATTGTCGTAAAAGATAAAACTTAATTTGGATTTCAGCATTCTTTGTGTTAATTCAGCTTGCATGCTGAGGCCAGACCACCACAGCATGGTGGGGTGAAGGAGTCCAGCTAAGATGACAAATAGGGATAGAAACGCAACCCACGTGCTCCCACTGGAGACTGCATCTGTCTTGGAGAGGGGAAGACTTCCTGCTAATGCACAAAGGTGCCCTCCCTACCAACTCATGGGCCCACCAAGCCTCATGCTCACACCTCATTCTAATTCACACACCAGTGGCCCTGAATACTATTAGGTAACACTTAAAGACTATACAGTTTCATATCGTTAAGGAGCCTCACAGAGGCTTGTTAACCTAATATTTCCATTTTATTTACAGCCAGTTTCCTGTTCTCACTGATGCACCATCACATTGGTGCTTATCAATCACCAAATCACATGCAAATTGATGTTCAAATCGAGAAAGTCTTGGGTTTGTTTAATCACATAGGGACAGTGCCTTTCTTGTTTGTGTTTCCTCTACTGTCCCAACACAAGGCTTTGCACAGTATGCATTTAATTCAGCAAGTTGAATTTATGAAAGAAAAATTCCAATCATAGCTTATTTTCTAAAAATCTGATTAACATCATGGTCATATATTTTTTTAAAGATATATTTTGGCCTAAACCTGAACTTATGCCCCAATCAAATTCCTCTGAAAAATTTTCTCTGTAACATTTCAGATTCTAGAGACTAAATTGCCTTCCACCAACAAGTTGATACAATGCAAACAATAAACCAATAGAGACTAACACAAAATTTTAAAAAAGAAAAAAACAAGACTCTCTTTATCTTGCTCTGAACATGTCTCTGGGATCCATGACTTTTCTACTGTGTATAAAAAGTTTAACCAAAAGCAAGTGTGTTTCCAGCAGAAAATGAACACTAACTGGTTTCAGCACATTAATTCTGAAAACAGCAGAACTAGTATTTTCTTATCCACACTTTATGGCTGACAGACAAATTTTTTCATCAGATTGAAATCAGCCAATATAGCTTTTTTTACATTTTTATTTTATTAAAATAACAAGAGGAAAATGAAGAGATGGAACAAGAATTTAATAACTTCTAAGACTACTCAGAATAAACTAGTTTGTGCAACCAAATAAGTTTCAAAGATTTTAATTAGTGGACTGAAAAGCCACTTGGTTACATACTGTGGAGGTTCATATTTTCAGAGCTGAATTCAAACATTGCTCACATCATTAACTTAAAGGATTTTGTCATTAATTTTTAATTATACCAGATCTAACTACACAGGACATAGAGTGACCCATAACATTAATCTTATTTAAAAAGACAAGGCAAAATAAAATCATAAAATTTACATATAGATCATGATTTTTAACTTTTTGAATCACCTTTCTTGGATAACATTTACAGAAAATAACATGGGCACATTTCAGGTCTACACTTAGGTAAACGTCGACAGATGTGTACATGTTCATCTCCTCAGAAGGTCCCCTGTATTCCCCGGCCGTCATTCCCAACCTCCTGCTATGTGAGAATCATTCATCTGCTTTTTGTCAATATAGATTAGATTTGACTCTTCTAGATATTTGTACAGCACATACTTTATTGAGTCTGGCTTCTTTCACTCAGTATTATGTTTTTAGGACCAATGCATCTTGTTGTGTGTAGCAGTCATCTGTAACCTTTTATTGCTGGGTAGCATTCTGGTGTTTGTCTGTGCCACAGTTTGTTTATACTTCACCTGTTGATGGACTTTTGGGTTGTTTCCACTTTAGCTATCATGAATAAGTCTTCTATAAACATTCACATGAAACCCTCTTTGTGGACACACGTTTTCATTTCTCCTGGGTAAATACCCAGGGAGTGCGGTTGCTGGGTCTTACGTTAAGTGTAAGTTTCACTATATTAAAGACTACCAGTTCTTTTTCAACTAATTTTACTACTTTATACTTACTAGAAATACATGCGATCCAGGTGCCTCACATCCTCACCGTTGGTATTGTCCTAATTTTGACCATCCTAGTGGGCTAATTGTGCTCTAGTGAGGTTTTATTTTGTATTTCTTTGGTGACTCATCATGTTAAGCATCTTTTAGGTGCTTATTGGCCTCTACCACTACTAGATCTAGTTCTATGAAATGTCTGTTCAAATTGCACGCCCGTTCTTTTCAGTTTGGTTGTTTGGCTTCTTATTACTGTGCTATAAACTTTATATAATTTGAGCAAAGTCTTATGTCAGATGCATGCACTGTAGATATTTTCTTCCAGTTTAAAGTTTGCCTTTTCATTTTTATTTCTTGATGCCTTATACTTCAGTGAAGAACAATTTATCAGATTTTCCTCTTATAGTTAGTGCTTTGTCTTATCTAAGAAATCTTTGCCTGCTACAAGGTTTTTTATTTCTTCTAAAAGATTTATAGATTTTGCTTTTGCATTTTTGTATGTACACCATTTAGGATTACTATCTGAATAGGGTGTAAGGGAAGGACAGAGGATCTTTTATTCCTCTTACTAGGATATTCAATTTTCACAACACTATTTATTGACAAACCTATTTTTTTTCTCCATGGAATTTTCTTTATATCAATTAACAAATCAGCTGTGGGTGCTTCTGGACTTTATTTGGCTGCACTGCTCTGTGTGTCTGTTATAGGCCAAAACCACACTCTCCTAGTTACCATATCTTTATAGTAAGTTTTTAAATCACAAGTTGTAAGTTCTCCAACCTTTTCTTCTCATCAAAATGGTTTCGCTATTCGAGGTTCTTTGAATTCCCAAAACTTATCATTTTAAAATTTAAAAATAAATTTTTGTAAATAAAAAATCCCCTCCTGGGATTTTTATTAGAATGATGTTGAATCTTTAGATCAATTTGAAGAGAATCAACATCTTAACCATACTGAAATTTTTGAATTATGAACACAACAAGGAAGCCTTTCCATTTATTTTGTCTTTGTTGATTTTTCTCAGCAGTGTTTTGTAATTTTCAGCATACAGGTCTGGTATGTATTTTGATAAAATTGTATGTAAATATTTTATGGTTTTGCCTATCAAAAATATTATTTTAATTTCATTTTCAGTTGCTCATTGCTAGTACATGGAAATATCATTGGTCTTAGCATACTAACTTTCTATCCTATTACCTTCCTGAAGCCTGTTGTAGCAGGCTGTTTTTGTTTTTGTTTTTTTTGAGAGAGAGTCTTTTAGAATATCTAGGTTCACAGTCATGTTGTCTGTAAGTAAATCTAGTTTTACTTCTTCCTTTCCAACTCATATGCATTTTTTTCTTGCCTTATTATACTTTCTAGGACCTCTAGTACAATGTTGAATATAAATGGTGAGAGCAATGATTTATATCTTTTGTCTAATTTTGTTCAGGCTTTCATCACTAAGTAAGATATTAGTTGTAGATTTTTTCTAGTTGCCTTTTATTAGATTAAGGAAGTTCCCTTTAATTTCTAGTTTGCTAAGAGTTTTTTTTTTTTTTTTGAGACGGAGTCTCGCTCTGTCGCCCAGGCTGGAGCGCAGTGGCCCAATCTCAGCTCACTGCAAGCTCCGCCCCCTGGGTTTACGCCATTCTCCTGCCTCAGCATCCCGAGTAGCTGGGACTACAGGCGCCGCCACCTCGCCCGGCTAGTTTTTTGTATTTTTTTTAGTAGAGACGGGGTTTCACCATGTTAGCCAGGATGGTCTCGATCTCCTGACCTCGTGATCCGCCCGTCTCGGCCTCCCAAAGTGCTGAGATTACAGGCTTGAGCCACCGCGCCCGGCCTTGCTAAGAGTTTTTTAAAATGAAGAATGGATGTAGCATTTTGTCAAATGTTTTTCTACGTCTATTGACATGATCGTATGTGTGTTTTCTTTATTTTTTTACCTTATTATATTGATATGGTTAATTTCATTAATAGATAAAACAACTATTTATTTATGGTGCATGTGTATGTGTGTATAATTTAGTGGTGTTTATCTCAACAATGCAAGTTCATTGTTGAGATAAACACCACTAAATTATGGTGGTGCATTATCTATATCTATATCTATCTATCTATCTATCTATCTATCTATCTATCTATCTATCGATATATATGTATATAGCCAGATTCAATTTTCTAATAATTTGTTATGCATGATGACTATAATCTTGAGTTTGTCCTACTTTAAACTGTGTTCACATTGTCCAATTCATCATCCACACTCAACTGAAACTGCATGTTCCAGTCACTGACAACCTCCAAATAGCTAAGTGCAATTGCCTTACTTATTTTTAGTCTTTGATTTCATTAACTTTGCTGTAATAATTTATACTGTTAGTCATCTTCTCCTTCCTGAAAATTCCATTCTTTGCTTTACAGACCTTGTACTGTACCTCTTATCGATCCCTGTCATTCTCTCTGATTCTCTTATGAGTTCCCCCTCTTTCCTCCTGCTTTTTTAGCACTTGACATAACATCTACCTTGCTATGTCTTTTACCCTTTCATGAACATGTCCCGCCTCCCTGGATTCTATTTCAAGTCTCTCTTTACCTAGTATTTTCAATAGTATTTAGAAATACTATTGAATCAATAGTATGGAACAATAGTGTTTCCATATATTAGCAATGAGCAACTGCAAAATGAGATTAAAACAATATATTTATAATAGGCAAAATACAAAATATTTACAGGCAATTTTATTAAAATACATGCCAGACCTGTATGCTGAAAATTACAAAACGCTGCTGAGAAAAACGTGGTTTCCTGTCACAACAGATGTCCAGAAAGGATTTGTGCATGACAACAAGAATGGATTCTGAAGACTTCTCTAACATTTCTGGGGGATTTGGTCTCTACAAATGACTTCTATTATCTCTGCTCTGAGGACATTTATAAATAAACTCTTCATTATCATGTTTTATAAAAGAAACTTCATAGGAAAACCAGGAAGATACCTTTCCTCTGTAGCTGGTCCACTCTCTGACTTGATTGATCCCCACAAAAAGCAGTCAGATTTCTGCACGGACATTCTTGCACAAACATGTGATATGGACCGTTACTATGTTATCAAATTCAAATCAACATCTCAGTCTTCCCAGCATATGAACAGATCTTCACTATCACGAACATCTGATTTTGGTTTAATATGGATCCTTAGAGCCCAGCTCCTATCTATAAAGTCAAGAAATGGGGAAAGAGAGGGTTAACATGTCATGGCTGGAACCAACCCTACACTCTACAGCTGTGAACAATTAGGCTTGTCAGTGTTCCCTTCGCAGAAACTCCTGCTACTTTATCAGGACTAATAAGCAATAGAATTTTGACTTTTTGATAGGTAGGGTTATAAATCTATTATCAAGGCTTGGAGAGGACAAGATGAGTTTATATGTACAAGTAGAATCTTTAACTCTGGACCCCACAAGATACTCAAGCTAGGAATGCCCTATTTGTTCCAAGGCAGGAGTGGGAGGAGATGGAGGAACTAGATCTGGAACAAGAAATTCTTTTCTTTTAACAAATTTCCCCACAGTAGAGTAGTTAACAGCAGCACAGATCAAGACCCTCGAATTTCTGATAGGTCAACCATATGATCTTTGCTCATGTGAAATTCTTCCTTTCACATGTCTCAACAATATTTTATTGCTTTCATTGTATTTTGTAAGTTGCTTTTTACACATTTTTAGATATGAAAATGGATACTTGAACTCTTGGAAGAGAGCACAGAAAAGATTAAGAAAACTTAAATTGAATTTTGGTGTGTCTTATTACTAATAAAATTCTATGTGTGAGAAAAAAGTTTTCTTAAACCATAAAATATTTTCAATGAATACCCTTGAATGCCATTTTATTTGTAAAGTCTCCATGTTTAATTGAACAAATAGATAAGTAAAGCTTCTCACTGTACATTCGTTTAACAAAATGCATAGAATTATAACCAAAATTTTGTTTGCAAAATTAATACCTTTTTAAAAGCCATTAAATCTCCAGTCGTTTTAATCCATCTTTGGTATGAGTGACCAAGAAAAGAGTTTTAAACTGCTTCAGTATTCATCCAGAAGTATTTACTTTTTCCTCATTGTTGGTCAATATCCCTGTTCTTACAGTGTTCTGTTTGGAGAGATTTTCTTGAATATCTTGGTCTTTTCTGATGTCCCATTATAGAAACTTATTCTGACACATCTCTGCTCTACTATTATCACCCATCATGATTCCAGAAAGATCTTTCTAGACCATGAATCATTCCTGTTACTTCCTCACTTAACAGCCTCCACGTTTTCCCATAGATTTAAGAATAAAATTCAAATGCCTTCTTTTTTATTATTATTATTATTATACTTTAAGTTCTAGGGTACATGTGCATAATGTGCAGGTTTGTTACATATGTATACTTGTGCCATATTGCTGTGCTGCACCCATCAACTTGTCAGCACCCATCAACTCGTCATTTACATCAGGTATAACTCCCAGTGGAATCCCTCCACCCTCCCCCCTCCCCCCTCCCCATGATAGGCCCCGGTATGTGATGTTCCCCTTCCCGAGTCCAAGTGATCTCATTGTTCAGTTCCCACCTATGAGTGAGAACATGCGGTGTTTGGTTTTCTGTTCTTGTGATAGTTTGCTAAGAATGATGGTTTCCAGCTGCATCCATGTCCCTACAAAGGACACAAACTCATCCTTTTTTATGGCTGCATAGTATTCCATGGTGTATATGTGCCACATTTTCTTAATCCAGTCTGTCACTGATGGACATTTGGGTTGATTCCAAGTCTTTGCTATTGTGAATAGTGCCGCAATAAACATACGTGTGCATGTGCATTTATAGCAGCATGATTTATAATCCTTTGGGTATATACCCAGTAATAGGATGGCTGGCTCATATGGTACTTCTAGTTCTAGATCCTTGAGGAATCGCCATACTGTTTTCCATAATGGTTGAACTAGTTTACAATCCCACCAACAGTGTAAAAGTGGTCCTATTTCTCCACAGCCTCTCCAGCACCTGTTGTTTCCTGACTTTTTAATGATCGCCATTCTAACTGGTGTGAGATGGTATCTCATTGTGGTTTTGATTTGCATTTCTCTGATGGCCAGTGATGATGAGCATTTTTTCATGTGTCTGTTGGCTGTATGAATGTCTTCTTTTGAGAAATGTCTGTTCATATCCTTTGCCCACTTTTGGATGGGGCTGTTTGTTTTTTTCTTGTAAATTTGTTTGAGTTCTTTGTAGGTTGTGGATATTAGCCCTTTGTCAGATGAGTAGATTGCAAAACTTTTCTCCCATTCTGTAGGTTGCCTGTTCATGATGGTAGTTTCTTTTGCTGTGCAGAAGCTCTTTAGTTTAATTAGATCCCATTTGTCAATTTTGGCTTTTGCTGCCGTTGCTTTTGGTGTTTTAGACATGAAGTATTTGCCCATGCCTATGTCCTGAATGGTACTACCTAGGTTTTCCTCTAGGATTTTTATGGTATTAGGTCTAACATTTAAGTCTCTAATCCATCTTGAATTAATTTTCGTATAAGGAGTAAGGAAAGGATCCAGTTTCAGCTTTCTACTTATGGCTAGCCAATTTTCCCAGCACCATTTATTAAATAGGGAATCCTTTCCCCATTTCTTGTTTCTCTCAGGTTTGTCAAAGATCAGATGGCTGTAGATGTGTGGTATTATTTCTGAGGACTCTGTTCTGTTCCATTGGTCTATATCTCTGTTTTGGTACCAGTACCATGCTGTTTTGGTTACTGTAGCCTTGTAGTATAGTTTGAAGTCAGGTAGCGTGATGCCTCCAGCTTTGTTCTTTTCACTTAGGATTGTCTTGGAGATGCGGGCTCTTTTTTGGTTCCATATGAACTTTAAAGCAGTTTTTTCCAATTCTGTGAAGAAACTCATTGGTAGCTTGATGGGGATGGCATTGAATCTATAAATAACCTTGGGCAGTATGGCCATTTTCACGATATTGATTCTTCCTATCCATGAGCATGGTATGTTCTTCCATTTGTTTGTGTCCTCTTTGATTTCACTGAGCAGTGGTTTGTAGTTCTCCTTGAAGAGGTCCTTTACATCCCTTGTCAGTTGGATTCCTAGGTATTTTATTCTCTTTGAAGCAATTGTGAATGGAAGTTCATTCATGATTTGGCTCTCTGTTTGTCTGTTACTGGTGTATACGAATGCTTGTGATTTTTGCACATTGATTTTGTATCCTGAGACTTTGCTGAAGTTGCTTATCAGCTTAAGGAGATTTTGGGCTGAGACAATGGGATTTTCTAAACATACAATCATGTCATCTGCAAAGAGGGACAATTTGACTTCTTCTTTTCCTGACTGAATACCCTTGATTTCTTTCCCTTGCCTGATTGCCCTAGCCAGAACTTCCAACACTATGTTGAATAGGAGTGGTGAGAGAGGGCATCCCTGTCTTGTGCCAGTTTTCAAAGGGAATTTTTCCAGTTGTTGCCCATTCAGTATGATATTGGCTGTGGGTTTGTCATAAACAGCTCTTATGATTTTGAGGTACGTTCCATCAATACCGAATTTATTGAGCGTTTTTAGCATGAAGGGCTGTTGAATTTTGTCAAAAGCCTTTTCTGCATCTATTGAGATAATCATGTGGTTCTTGTCTTTGGTTCTGTTTATATGCTGGATTATGTTTATTGATTTGCGAATGTTGAAGCAGCCTTGCATCCCAGGGATGAAGCCCACTTGATCATGGTGGATAAGCTTTTTGATGTGCTGCTGAATCCGGTTTGCCAGTATTTTATTGAGGATTTTTGCATCGATGTTCATCAGGGATATTGGTCTAAAATTCTCTTTTTTTGTTGTGTCTCTGCCAGGCTTTGGTATCAGGATGATGTTGGCCTCATAAAATGAGTTAGGGAGGATTCCCTCTTTTTCTATTGATTGGAATAGTTTCAGAAGGAATGGTACCAGCTCCTCCTTGTACCTCTGGTAGAATTCAGCTGTGAATCCATCTGGTCCTGGACTTTTTCTGGTTGGTAGGCTATTAATTATTGCCTCAATTTCAGAGCCTGCTATTGGTCTATTCAGGGATTCAACTTCTTCCTGGTTTAGTCTTGGAAGAGTGTAAGTGTCCAGGAAATTATCCATTTCTTCTAGATTTTCTAGTTTATTTGCGTAGAGGTGTTTATAGTATTCTCTGATGGTAGTTTGTATTTCTGTGGGGTCGGTGGTGATATCCCCTTTATCATTTTTTATTGTGTCTCTTTGATTCTTCTCTCTTTTCTTCTTTATTAGTCTTGCTAGCGGTCTGTCAATTTTGTTGATCTTTTCAAAAAACCAACTCCTGGATTCATTGATTTTTTGGAGGGTTTTTGTGTCTCTATCTCCTTCAGTTCTGCTCTGATGTTAGTTATTTCTTGTCTTCTGCTAGCTTTTGAATGCATTTGCTCTTGCTTCTCTAGTTCTTTTAATTGTGATGTTAGAGTGTCAATTTTAGATCTTTCCTGCTTTCTCTTGTGGGCATTTAGTGCTATAAATTTCCCTCTACACACTGCTTTAAATGTGTCCCAGGGATTCTGGTATGTTGTATCTTTGTTCTCATTGGTTTCAAAGAACATCTTTATTTCTGCCTTCATTTTGTTATGTACCCAGTAGTCATTCAGGAGCAGGTTGTTCAGTTTCCATGTAGTTCAGCGGTTTTGATTGAGTTTCTTAGTCCTGAGTTCTAGTTTGATTGCGCTGTGGTCTGAGAGACAGTTTGTTATAATTTCTGTTCTTGTACATTTGCTGAGGAGTGCTTTACTTCCAATTACGTGGTCAATTTTAGAATAAGTGCAATGTGGTGCTGAGAAGAATGTATATTCTGTTGATTTGGGGTGGAGAGTTCTATAGATGTCTATTAGGTCTGCTTGCTGCAGAGATGAATTCAATTTCTGGATATCCTTGTTAACTTTCTGTCTCGTTGATCTGTCTAATGTGGACAGTGGAGTGTTGAAGCCTCCCATTATTATTGTATGGGAGTCTAAGTCTCTTTGTAAGTCTCTAAGGACTTGCTTTATGAATCTGGGTGCTCCTGTATTCGGTGCATATATATTTAGGATAGTTAGGTCTTCCTGTTGAATTGATCCTTTTACCATTATGTAATGGCCTTCTTTGTCTCTTTTGATCTTTGATGGTTTAAAGTCTGTTTTATCAGAGACTAGTATTGCAACCCCTGCTTTTTTTGGTCTCCATTTGCTTGGTAAATCTTCCTCCATCCCTTTATTTTGAGCCTATGTATGTCTCTGCATGTGAGATGGGTCTCCTGAATACAGCAGACTGATGGGTCTTGACTCTTTATCCAGTTTGCCAATCTGTGTCTTTTAATTGGAGCATTTAGTCCATTTACATTTAAGGTTAATATTGTTATGTGTGAACTTGATCCTGCCATTATGATATTAACTGGTTATTTTCCTCGTTAGTTGATGCAGTTTCTTCCTAGCCTAAATGGTCTTTACATTTTGGCATGTTTTTGCAATGGCTGGTACCGGTTGTTCCTTTCCATGTTGAGTGCTTCCTTCAGGGTCTCTTGTAAGGCAGGCCTAGTGGTGACAAAATCTCTAAGCATTTGCTTATCTGTAAAGGATTTTATTTCTCCTTCACTTATGAAACTTAGTTTGGCTGGATATGAAATTCTGGGTTGAAAATTCTTTTCTTTAAGAATGTTGAATATTGGCCCCCACTCTCTTCTGGCTTGGAGAGTTTCTGCCGAGAGATCTGCTGTTAGTCTGATGGGCTTTCCTTTGTGGGTAACCCGACCTTTCTCTCTGGCTGCCCTTAAGATTTTTTCCTTCATTTCAACTTTGGTGAATCTGGCAATTATGTGTCTTGGAGTTGCTCTTCTCGAGGAGTATCTTTGTGGCATTCTCTGTATTTCCTGGATTTGAATGTTGGCCTGCCGTACTAGGTTGGGGAAGTTCTCCTGGATGATATCCTGAAGAGTGTTTTCCAACTTGGTTCCATTTTCCCCCTCACTTTCAGGCACCCCAATCAGACGTAGATTTGGTCTTTTTACATAATCCCATACTTCTTGCAGGCTTTGTTCATTTCTTTTTCTTCTTTTTTCTTTTGGTTTCTCTTCTCGCTTCATTTCATTCATTTGATCCTCAATTGCTGATACTCTTTCTTCCAGTTGATCGAGTCGGTTACTGAAGCTTGTGCATTTGTCACGTATTTCTCGTGTCATGGTTTTCATCTCTGTCATTTCGTTTATGACCTTCCCTGCATTAATTACTCTAGCCATCAATTCTTCCACTTTTTTTTCAAGATTTTTAGTTTCTTTGCGCTGGGTACATAATTCCTCCTTTAGCTCTGAGAAGTTTGATGGACTGAAGCCTTCTTCTCTCATCTCGTCAAAGTCATTCTCTGTCAAGCTTTGATCCGTTGCTGGCGATGAGCTGTGTTCCTTTGCCGGGGGAGATGTGCTCTTATTTTTTGAATTTCCAGCTTTTCTGCCCTGCTTTTTCCCCATCTTTGTGGTTTTATCTGCCTCTGGTCTTTGATGATGATGGTGACGTACTGATGGGGTTTTGGTGTAGGTGTCCTTCCTGTTTGATAGTTTTCCTTCTAACAGTCAGGACCCTCAGCTGTAGGTCTTTTGGAGATTGCTTGTGGTCCACTCCAGATCCTGTTTGCCTGGGTATCAGCAGCAGAGGCTGCAGAAGATAGAATATTGCTGAACAGCGAGTGTGCCTGTCTGATTCTTGCTTTGGAGGCTTCGTCTCAGGGGTGTACTCCACCCTGTGAGGTGTGGGGTGTCAGACTGCCCCTAGTGGGGGATGTCTCCCAGTTAGGCTACTTAGGGGTCAGGGACCCACTTGAGCAGGCAGTCTGTCCCTTCTCAGATCTCAACCTCCGTGTTGGGAGATCCACTGCACTCTTCAAAGCTGACAGACAGAGTCGTTTGCATCTGCAGAGGTTTCTGCTGCTTTTGTTGTTTACTGTGCCCTGTCCCCAGAGGTGGAGTCTACACAGACAGGCAGGTTTCCTTGAGCTGCTGTGAGCTCCACCCAGTTCGAGCTTCCCAGCGGCTTTGTTTACCTACTTAAGCCTCAGCAATGGCGGGCGCCCCTCCCCCAGCCTTGCTGCTGCCTTGCCGCGATATCACAGACTGCTGTGCTAGCAATGAGGGAGGCTCTGTGGGCGTGGGACCCTCCCGGCCAGGTGTGGGATATAATCTCCTGGTGTGCCTATTTGCTTAAAGCGCAGTATTGGGCTGGGAGTTACCCTATTTTCCAGGTGTTGTGTGTCTCAGTTCCCCTGGCTAGGAAAAGGGATTCCCTTTCCCCTTGCACTTCCCAGGTGAGGTGATGCCTCGCCCTGCTTCAGCTCTCGCTGGTCGGGCTGCAGCAGCTGACCAGCACCAATTGTCTGGCACTCCCTAGTGAGATGAACCCAGTACCTCAGTTGAAAATGCAGAAATCACAGGTCTTCTGTGTCACTCGTGCTTCAAATGCCTTCTTATGACATACACAGTACGTCATGATTTGGTTCTAACATCAATTCTGTCCCTCTACATTTATAGAGATAGTGATCTCCGTGAGGGCAGGAACTTCGTCTACGATATTTTTTATATCTGTGTCTCAGCATCACCACTAGCACTTAATATTTCTGGATGGATGGATAAATGAATGAATAAATGACCTTGTGTATTTCAGGGCCTCCTTATTTGATGGTGCGCTCATTACAAAGAGTTAATATGATGTTTGCAAAGATAATTATACACTTCTGAATGGGAACCTGTGTAGTATGGTGGATTTGCATATCTATTGTCAATTACATGTTCTATACATAAAATTCCACAAAAAGTGAATTGTGAACAAAATAGAATGTTGCCTATGTCCTCTACATATCCTTTTCCTATGTGTTCTAGGAAAGAAAATCAATCTATTAAGACCATTTGTGTATGTCAGTTAGAGAAAATGTAAAATGAAATAAATAACTCAGTTTATGGTGCCCAGATAATGCCACCAGCTGTCAGAGGAAGATGCATCTGGTGGCCAGGAAGAGTTTCATGGAGAGACTGAAAGCTGCTCTGGCATCTGCAAGAAGAGAATGGGTTAGGTGTGAGGGGATGTGCATCTCCCAAAGGGCAAAATCTTGAGCAGCCAGGAACACTAAAAGCAGAGACAAGAGCAGAAGTAACACAATCCCGACCATTATTCCTTTTATGTTGAGACATTAGTATAATAGGATTACATATTCCTTCTGCCCAACAATTCCACTTTAATTTTGTTGCTATTCTAAACTCATTAAAAATACACTCTGGCTCCTCTCTGAGCCACAATGCTAATGAGGTAGCACTATTAGCATCAGAGCTTAGTCTGAAGTAATTACTTCTAGCCACATTTTGGCTTCTTCACTGAATGTAGAAAAGTGAAGAAGCGATTCTGGAAGTACTTTAACAGGTTTTAAAACAGATGCTTTCATTTGGATCACTGACTCTAGGAATCGTCAACCACTTGGGAACAGTCATCCATAAAAATAATTATTTCTGTTCAAAATGAATGACTAGAATCAGTTTCCTAGTTGCCAGAATTTTATCATTAACACTATTTGATGACACTCTCTCTTAGTGTGTTTTTGGTAAACTTTAATTCCTGTACTCTGGTTTCTCATTCTACAAAGTTGATCTCTTTCTTTCCTTCTCTGTTTCTTTTTCTTTTTTTAAGTTGATGGGTTTTATTGTTGTTGTTGCTCTTGTTGTTTTGTTTTCTAAATTGTGACAAAAAAGAAAAGAGTGAGGAAATCAACCCTAAAGGATACGGTTAATTTATGGTTTGTAATGTGGGGAAGTAGAAGGAGCAATGATAAGAGAAAAAAGTGAACGTGCTTATTTGTGGAAAGCATGCAATTGGGAGTAGTGGCGCATGAAGGTTATTCTATTCCTATTCCTGTATTCTTAAGAACATAAAACAGTTACTCCTGGGGCCTTCTTGAGTCTCATGAGGCAGACATGCTGGGACATTAGGGCAAACAATTACTGGGCAGAGGGTTAAATGTCCCAAAGTAAATACAATGTGGATGCCTTGCATTATGCTGTGGATATCTTGGTTTTAGAACCACACTACACTGTTAGCTACATATGTGCAACACCCCAACTCTAAAGGCCCCTCTGCCATGATGGACATGCAGATTCTCCTTGCTTGGCTTTGTTTCTGCTCCAACCATCCTCATTTTCATTATGAGATCCATGGGAGACATAGATGCTACTTGGCCCACAGGTATTCTATCTCCTAGAATGGGCTTGCTTAGCTGCTATTATGTAATTCCTCAGCATCTCACCATTTTGCCCACCTCCACATCTCACCTTCCTCTGCTCTCCAGCTGGAGCATCCTTGTGTCACAAGGCCATCTATCAGAGCTCTGCTATTTCTCCCTGCATTGCCCTTACTCCTGTTTGAAAATCATTTCCCCGCAGGGCGTGGTGGCTGACGCCTACATCCCAGCACTTTGGGAGGCCGAGGCGGGTGGATCACGAGGTCAGGCGAGCCAGACCATCCTGGCTAACAAGAAACCCTGTCTCTACTAAAAATATCAAAAAAAAAAAAAAAAAAAAAAAAGAAGAAGAAGAAAGAAAAATCATTTCCCTATCACAAATTTCCAGCAGCTCCCTAGCCTGGCCTTATCTCCACCCATTTGCCCATTGACATTAGACCAAGCACTTGTTTTTTGTGCCCAAGGGGAGAGGAAGTGTAAGACCGCACTGCAACTGGGAAAAGTCCACAGACTCTTATGTTATCCTTGGATGGGTCTCTGTGTCTTGTTGTCTTTCTCTCTTTTCTTGCTGGTCTTGCTCTTCAGCTGAACTTGAGATGTTCTCTCCCCAGTTCTCTCCACAAATCCTCCTCCAAGTATCCCCTTCACTGAGAAGCCTTCCTTTCCTGCAGCCCACTCTCCCCCACTCCTTCTTCTCCTCCTGCAGGACTTCGCTGGGAAGTAGCGATTTGATATTCCATTTTCCTCCATGAAACTGTAAACACTGGAGGATAGCAGTCATGTTGTATTGTATTTTTTTTCTGTTTTCTATTTCTACAGTACTTAAATCCATGATGATAAATGTATTTGTTTACAACAGATACAGAATGAGCCTCCATAAGACAGTAGGCAGTACAAGACATACATTAATTCAACAACTATGTTTTATGATTCTATTATGCGTCAGGCAGTGTGCTCAAACACCGCGGTGACCCTGGCCTCCAGTTTCCAGTCCAGTAAGGGAGACATCACACAAATACATAACTTGCAAACTGTGATGAAATTGCCATGGAGAATTACAGAATACCATAATGAGTTTATAACTGGGTGATTGTACCTAGTTTGAAGGAAAATGGTTTTGCATTGGCACAGTGAATTCAGTAAACGAGTGAGTCAAGGAATAAATCCTTATGTGAGAAATAATCCTTGTGCAAGAAAATGCCCAACGGACTTAATATACTTTACTTACTAAATAAATCCATATGAAACACAAAGAGAGGAACTACTAATCATAATCAATGAAAACCATAAAGTAAATAATTTGATTGGAAGTAACTTGAGAGATCATCCAAAGTAGTGCCCTTAAAATGTCAGAGAGTCCCCTGAACTTTGATAAACTAATGTTGCAGACAATTGCAGTGAGACCCCCTAAAGTCCATGGATGCCTCCTTAAGGACTGCTGCTCTAAAAGCACTGTTTCCCACAATCCTTGTAGATATATGGCATAACGTACAGTCAGGGTATGTTAGAATTTTCCAATCAGAGCTATAGCATACACAGAATAGCAGGTCCTCTGAAAATCTTTGATTGTTCAGTAAATTCCAAGGAAAAGATCCTTGAAAAACAAAATCCACAATACTTCAAACCTAAATTCAGAATATATTCTCCTAAGCCTTGCTTTTTAGGAGATATAATAAAGGAGAAGTAATCTATAAAAAGACACATCCACAATATTCAGAACCCTTGCAAATCAAATCAGTATCCTAAATAGGGACAACATCAAAACAAAACGTTACCTTAGTTTTCTTCTGAATACAGTGACCTAGTTTATGTCCCTCATAAACAAGGGAATAAAATGAAGTGCTGTTTCTGACAAGTGCACATCCTTCCAGATCAATTCTAGAAGCAGGAAAAAAATAGCAAGGAATGCTATTGAACAGGTGTAGAACAGCAAAATGAGGAAAAGAAGAAATCATTGTTTTTGTTTTTGTTTTTGTTTTTGCACAATATAACAATATCAGTTTCTATTCCATCTATAAAGAGAAAGTACATGTATGATTTTTCAAATTTCAGAAAAGTTTCAGCGTTTAGAGAAGCCATTTTGTAGAGCTGTTTTAAAAACATATGACTATGTTCTATAGAGCAAAATGTCCGCACTCAGATAAGTGAGTCTGAATCCTTTCCTAACTAAGCAACTTTAGATTTACACATTTAACCTCCATAGCTTGTTTTATGTTCTGTAAAATGGGAGAGATAATAATAGCAACAAGAGTAAGAATAATCTCATAGGACTGCGCAAACATTTAAGTAAGGCAATCCATGTAAAACATTTGGAACAATACTTGGCCTGAAAACAATGCAAGAAAGAGAGTAGAAAGGAAAAAAAAGAACAAGAAAAAAAAAAATCTTCAAATTAAAAAGGGTTGAGTGAAAACAGAACTTGAAAATACAATTTATGAGAAACAAAAGCCCTGCAGAGTTGGGGGGATTTTACAGATGTCAAAAAGGAAGAGGCAAAATATGAAAAAGAAATCAGAGAAACTCCTCACCCGTACCAGCTTGAATGAGCCTGTTTATCTGTTCCGGGGACTTCTGTCAGAATTCAGCCCCCAGATGGCAATGGAAACCATGATGATCGGATGATACTCTTCTGGCTCTATTTCTGCTTTACAAACTTTGCTTTAAAATTTACAAATGCCTTTCGTGTCCATTTTCCAAAAAATTTAATAACTTAACTTAATGTTTATTGACACTGACCTGTAAGATACGTTTCCTGGGGTTGCTATGAATCTGACATAACATCTGCAAAACATGGTAAAAAGCATAAAATGCTATCCAAATACCTCACCATCATGTGAAAATATATGTGAGGAAAATTATGCACAGAAAGATAAGCAATCGGCATGAGGCAAATTATCTTGAACAAGTATGACACGATTAATTTGCTAAGAGAAGGACCACCAACAAGTTATGATCAGCTCCAAAAAGGTTGTTTTAACAACTTTGCACCAAACAGAGCAGGCCCCTCACTGGCATAGTGTGCACAAACATACTTTCTCTTTCCTCAGAGAATCAGAGTTTAGAGTCGCTTTCTGTTCCCATCGGTTCTACAGAACAACATTCTTTAGTCGGTTGCTGCCACAATCTGACTGGCTTCCAAGCTGAGCTACTCCAAATGCAGCCTGCACCACCTTGCCAGGGGCTTCAGACAATCTTCAGGCCTGTTAAGACACAGCGGATCCCTTGTAAGTCATTTGGCTCCTAGCACTTCCTGTGCATGCCAATTAGTCTGCGGCTTGCTCTTTCTCTGTAGCCATTAGAACCCCATTTCCATTCCAGGAACCACGTGACTGAGGAACCAAATGATGCTGATGCCCAATGTTTGTCATCAACCTGGTCCTCAAATGTCCTTGGCAAAACCTACCTGAACCCTTAGGAGGCCATTTTCAGAGCAGGAAATATGAAAATATTTTACAAGGAAGAAATATAAAAGCATTTTACAAGGTAAGAAGGGAAAGTATTCACATAGCCACTAGTTTTACATAATCATTTGGAGGGAGGAAATAAAGGAGCGTTCAAGGTAAGCAGATTTCTGTTTTTGCTGTTCAAAATGTTGTTTTTCTATTCCCATAAACCTATTGAAATGGTCTGCATTGTCCTGCAAGTTCTAATGCCAAAAAATTAAATGCACTGGACTAAGATGTTGGGAGATTGTTTTTTTAACTCAAGCTATAAACTGCACATGACAATATAACACAGCTATAATGAGGGAGACTAATGGAGTAGTTGGAGCATACAAGAGAAATATGCAGAGATTTGGGGTCCGGAGGCAGGGCATGAAAACAACATGTTGACTTTCTGCATGCGCTTAGCAAAATGCTCCTGAAGCCAATTTACAAAGCGGCCATGTATCTGCCGGCTTCTCTCAGATACTCTTTTCATGAGTCTCCTCTACTCTCAAATATATTACAACCATCCCTGAAAAACAAACAAACAAATGAACAAACACTGCATGGAGGAGAATCCTAAAAGTAAATGTCATTCAACGATCATTCATTTTACAACCAGAAAACACTAAGAATATCATGTGTTTGAAAGCTACTTTTTATGTAAAAATGTCCAAACAGGTTAACCCCCAGCAGACAACTTTTAGTTCATAATATGTGCTCAGTCACAATAGCAATGATTTTCTTCCCAATCTTATTTCCTTCTGTTTACTAATAGGCCCTGTCTGAGTGCCCCTACCTTATAGGAATAAGAACAGAGAGCTCAAGTCGGGAGACATTCCTGGTTCAAATGCCTGGTGGAAAAGAGGGCCCCCAGACCAAATCACTTAATCTAAAGCCCTGGTACCCAGGCCACACACAAAGACTTACCAGGTGTATTGTTTCCTTAAAATGACTTGTCTGAGGTCAGCAGTTGAAGTACCACACTGTTTCTCTTTCCCAGTAGCGATTTCTACCACTTATAAAAGGAAGGCAAATCTTTCCTTCTCCCAGGATATCACAAAGATCTACTGTCCCGCAGGGTAAAAAACCTCCTGACGTACAAAACAGATGTATGTATAATCCAAAAATTGGTGTTGTGGTTACAAAGAAAAATGGCTGGAAAGAGTAAGGGAAAAACTTTGATTAGTGAGGTGGTCTCTAAATCTTAGATTTCAATAAAATTGAACAAGGTCATTTAGTGAAGAATCATTAAAAATAAAACATGAAAAGATGGTAAGCAATTTTTTTGGCACATGCCTCAAGTTGAATGATTTTGTTATACATTAAGGGAAGAAAAGCTTATTTCATTTCCATCTGCTAATTTATGTAAAAACATTTTTCTGTGCAGTGTTAACGATGGAAAATAGAGCTTGCACTGATGCTGAGCTCATTCTAGCAACAACTGATGTTCATCAGACATTTCCAATAAAATTTTACCTTCTGTGTATGATAAGTATCAACATGAAAATAACAGCAACATATATTGAGGCTTATTGTGGGTCCTGTTTTCCATATTTTAACTTATTGAACTCTGTTTACATCCCTATGAACTAGATATTATTTTTACCTCATTTTGCATTTGAGGCAATAGCTGCCCAGGGCGCTTAAGAAAATTGCCCAAAGTTACACAGTCAGGCAGAGCTGAGTTTTGAGTTTAGGCAGTCTGATTTCAGAATCTGCGTTCTTGACTATAACCCTGTGTTGTCTCAATGCATGTATAATAAATATATTTAGTTTGCATTCAGAACCAAATCCAGAAACTTTTTTGTATTTCAAGTCTTATGATCAAAGTTAATTTGAAATTTGAAAATGCATATAAAAATTTTTATTGCAGAAAAATGATAGTCAATGAAAGCTATTCAATGAAAAAAAGTATTATGTTAGAGTAAAGAGTCTAATGGAAGCGAAATGAAAATATATGTTCAAGGAGAAAAAAGAGAAGACATAAAATTTTAATTGTAAAGTTAACAGTCTTACATGTTTCTCTTTTTAAAAGGATTTTATTGTGAATACCTATAAACCCATCACACAGACACTTTATTAATATTTTATTATACCTGATTATCACAAATACATACATCTATCCATGCATACATCCTTCCAATTTAGTTTTTAGAGATGGGAGTCTCGCTCTGTGGTCCAGGCTGGAGTGCAGTGGCACAATCATAGCTCTCTGGAGCCTTGAACTCCTGGACTCAAGCCATCTTCCTACCTCAGACTTCAGAGTAGCTGGGATTAGAGGTGGAGCTACTGCACCTGGCTTCCCAATTTATTTTTAAAGCTTTGCTAGGTTACAATTTACATACCACAAATTTTTCCCAGTTTAATATTTGAATGCAAAATTTGAGGGTTTTTAGTAAATTTGTCAGAATTTCACAACCACCTTCACAACAGATAAAAACTGTACGTATTCATCACATACAACAATTTTTTTGAACTATGTGTACATTATGGAATGGCTATATCAAGCTAATTAACATATATGCATTAACTCACGCACTTTTTTGGTGGTGAGAACACTTAAAGCCTACTCTCTTAGCAATTTTCAAGAATACAGTACATTGCTCTTAAATATAGTCACCATGTTTTACAACAGATCTCTTGAGCTTACTCTTCTTATCTAACTAGAATTTTGTATCCTTTGACTAATTTCTCTCAAGCCTTCCCTTTTTGCTCCAGCCCCACCCTATTCCCTGGTAACCACTGTTCCACTCTCTATTTCTATGAATTCAACTTCTTTATATTCCAAATACAAGTGAGATTATGGAGTGTTTGTCTTTCTGTGTCCGGATTATTTTACTTATTATTATATCCTCTAGGTTTATCCATGTAGTTGCAAATCATTTATTTTCTTAACATAGATCTATTAAGGTTTTCTGTTTCTTCTTGTGCCAGTTTCAGTAATTTGTGCTTTTTAACAAAGTTTCCATTTCACCAAAATTATCTAATTTTTTGGCATAAAGTTTACTTAATAGTTCCTTATAATCCTTTTAATTTCTTTAGGTTTTGCAATGACATCTCCATTTTCATTCCTGATTTTGGTAATCTGTGTATCTTTTTCTTCTTGATCAGTCTAACTAAAGGTTTATTAAATGGTTTGTCTTCATAAATAAACAATTTTCGTTTTCACTGACTTCCTCTACTTTTCTGTTTTCTGTTTTATTTATTTCTACTGTAATCTCTATTACTTCCTTCCTACTACTTATTTAGCATTTAATATGCTCTTTTTTCCATAGTTTCTTAAGGTATTTACTTAGATTATTGATTTTTAGATGTTACTTCCTTTCCAATATAATTATTCAAATCTATAAATTTCTCACTACTTCCTTAGCTGCACCCCATAATTTTTGATATGTTGTATTTTTTATTTTAACTTAGTTCAAGATATTGCATAACTTTCCTTTATTTCTTCTTTTACCCATGGGTTATTTAGAAATGTTTCTGTTTAATTTCAAAATATTTGGAAATTTCCCAGGTTTCTTTTTGTTGCTTATTAGTTTAATTCTATTGCAGTCAAAGAATATACTTTTTACAAGCCAATCCTAAAAAAAACTATTGAGACTAATTTTATGACCTAATATATGGTTTATCCTGGATAATGTTCTGTGTATGCTTGAAACAGAAGTACATACTGTTATTATTGGGTGTAGTGTTCTATACGTGGCAGTTTTGTCTAGTTAATAGGGTAGTTTATTAAAATAGGGCAGGTAGTCTATTCTGGCTGATCTTTTGTAGAGTTGTTTCATCAATTACTCAGAGATGAGTATTGAAATATCCAATTGTAACCTTTGAACTGTCATTTTTCTCTCTTCAAGCAGGTCAGATTTTGCCTTGTATATTTTAGGGCTCTTTAAATGGTGCATGTACATTTATAATTGTCATATATTTTACATATACTTACCCTTTAATCAATAGGAAATGTCATTCTTAGTCTCTATCAATCACTTTTTCTTAAAGTTTACTCTGTCTGATACTAATATAGCCACTCAAACTCTTTCTTAGTCACTGTTTCAACGGCATATCTTCTTCCATTCTTTTATTTTCAACCTATTTGCATCTTTGAATCAAAATGTGGGATTTATAGACAACATGTATTTAAAGTTCATCACTTATAGACAGCATATACTTGAACCATGTTTTATTTAATTTACTCTGATAGTCTCTGCCTTTGGATTAGAGTGCTTCATCCATTCATATGTAATGTCATTAATGATATAATTAGATATATGTCAGCCATTTTGCTATTTTTTAATATTTGAGCTCTTTTGGTTCCTCTGTTTCTTGTTTCCTGCCTTTTATAGAATTAAAAATATTTTTAGTTACTCTTGTTAATTTTTGGACAATCTTATAGCAATATTTTTCAAGTTATTTTCTTAGTGGGTGCTCTCAGTACTAAAATATGCATTTTTAACTTATCACAAGCTATTTCAGGCTAATACTGACTTAATTCCAGTAAAATATTACAACATTTTTTTCAGTATAGCTCCATTTTTTTCTCCACTCCTTTGTGTCTTTGGCCTATTGTATTGGTTAGGGTTCTCCAGAGAAACAGAACGAATAGTTGATAGATTTTGGCATATCTATGACATGCTGCTCAAAAAGAAAGAAACCACCCTTCTGTGGTGCCTATGTGTATACCCCACGATGCCTAAACCAAAAGACTAAGAAAATAAATATACTATTTAAGGGATAAAAAATGCAAAAATTCAAGATGAATGAAAACTCAATGGGAAACTACCTTATTCCAAAAAGAAAAAATTTCACTGTAAAAAAGATGCACTGCATTGCACAAACATTGTGATGTCATAATGATCCTTTAACTGCATGCTAAACAATATGTCCAAAATTGCAGAGTTCTTAAGAAGGCAGCAGGACAAGGGTGATTCTGAAATATCTTATAAATGGCCAGAGCACATTTATTGGGATTTATTTCCAGGCAAGCAATCAGCTTGCTGAATCACTAAAATGAGATTAATGCTTAAGACATGCATGCTAGTTCAAGCCATTGACTTCTGTCATTTAAAGCAGTACAAGTCTCAGTCAACTCTGTAGTTGACTGACTTAAAGATATCATCTCCTGAAATTGATCTATAAATTCAATATTATTTTTAATAAAAGTAGTATAAACTTGGAACAGTAAACAACCAAGAATAGCTAAGAACCCATAGAAAAAATAAACTAGATGAGAGTAGCTATTGTACCAAATATCAGTAATTATTACAAGGCTATAATATTTAAAACCATGTGTCCTTGGCAAAGGGAAAGTAAAAACAGACTGAGACATATGGAAACCTCATTGAGAAAAGAATGGACTTTTTTTTTTTTTTTTTTTTTTTTTGCCAAATTGTATTCTGATCATTAGCTTTTCCTACAGTAAAAGAAGTGTACTCCCACGTTACACAAAACACACACTAAAAACTGATTACATGTTCTCTAAAGAGTTAAATATTAAAAGCAAAACTAAAAACTTTTAAAAGTAGAATATAGAAGGATACCTTTATGACACTGGAATGGAGAGAATTTCTTAAATAAGCACAATGCTTTACAAACCAAAGAGGAAATTGTTAAAATTATCAACTGTATTAGTCTGCTTAGGCTGCCATAGCACAGTACCAGTGGGTACAGACTGGGTGGCTTAAATAGCAGAAATGTGTCTCACAATTCTGGAGGCTGGAAGTCTGAGATCAAGGTGTTGACGAGGTTAGTTTCTTCTGAAGCCTCTCTCCTTGCCTTGTCCATGGTCATCTTCTCCCTGTGTCCTCACATCATCTTCCCTGTATTCCTGCCTCCAAATTTCATCTTATAAAAACAGTCGTATTTGATTAAGGTGCATTCTTAAGACCTCATTTTAACTCAATTACCTCTTTAAAGATCCGATCTCCAAATACAGTCACATTCTGAGGTGCTGGAGGCTAGGCCTTCAACATATGCATTTTAGGGGAACAAAATTCAACTCATAACAACAACCCAATAGAAAAGTGGGCAAAAGATTTCAAACGGGCATTGCAAAAAGAAAACAAAAAACAAAAAACAAAAAAAAAACCCAAACGGTCACTAGTACATAAAATATGTTGAATCTCATTAGTATTTATAGCAAAACATCAGTAACACATCTTTTCACACCAGACTGGTCAGAATTTTAAAGTCTGACAGTAATACTGAATACTGGCAAAGATATGGATCAGCTGGGCTGTATATGCTCAGCTGATGGATTCAATTTTCATATAATGATCTTGGAAAAAAATTTGGTTCCTCTAATAATGTTAATAATATTTGGTTTATCTAGCAATGTAAAACAATTTGGTCCTTCTAATTCTGTTAATAATGTTTCTGGGTCATGCCCTATGACTCAGAAATGTCAACCTTAGAAATATGAACTAGAGAAAGTCTTGTACATTGATATCAATAAGCTTATAAAGATTGCTCATAACAGGACTGCGTGTGGTAGCAAAAGATGAAAAAACAAATAGCATTATCAATAGCATTATGGATTCATAGTGATATAATCCTAAAATAAAATATATAGCTATTGAAAGGAATTTATTATAGCTAAAATTAAAAATGTAGATGAGGCCGGGCGCGGTGGCTCAAGCCTGTAATCCCAGCACTTTGGGAGGCCGAGACGGGCGGATCACGAGGTCAGGAGATCCAGACCACCCTGCTTACCCGGTGAAACCCCGTCTCTACTAAAAAAATACAAAAAACTAGCCGGGCGAGGTGGTGGGCGCCTGTAGTCCCAGCTACTTGGGAGGCTGAGGCAGGAGAATGGCGTAAACCCGGGAGGCGGAGCTTGCATTGAGCTGAGATCCGGCCACTGCACTCCAGCCTGGACGACAGAGCGAGACTCCATCTCGAAAAAAAAAAAATGTAGATGAATCTGAGAAACATAAAAGTGAGTAAAAAAAGCAATTCAAAATAAAAAGAAGTTTGATTTCTATAAATTTCAAAAGCATTCAAGACATAAAGGGATTTTCTTAGAGATATATACATGCGTGATTAAAACCATAAAGAAAGAAAAGGAGAAAATAAACATAAAATCCAGGATAATGGTGCCACTGAGAAAGTCGGAAGACAATGGGCTGTGGGGGAGAGACACATAATACAGAGGTATTTATTGAATTCATTCTAAACCCTGTAAAATTGATCAAATGTTTCATTTTATTATTATATACTCAATACTTAAAATATTTAAAAGTTAAAAAAATAGAATATGTAAAGGCACACGAAAAAATGTGAGACAAAAATGCTATAGATGTCTTTCTTATTAGAAATGAACAATTTAAACATCTATATAACTGGGCTATATTTCTGTCAAGTCTCAAACATTGTCTTCTACATTTTAGATTGTAAGATCATCATGTAATAAAAGTGTAATGGAAAGGCTATTAGTGAATAAACTTGTTTATAAAACACTGCATCCAGATAAATGCCAACGTACTATAAAATGATGATTTCCCCGCAAATCTTAAGTGAATACTCTATGAAGACAAGTTTCTACCATATTGTAATTTCTAAAAAGATCTTCATTCAATCTATTTTACAACAGCCTGTGATAAGACAGTATATTCCTTCTTCCAAGCATAACATGTCAAAGTTATCAGAGGTACGCTGGGATAGACTTTAGGGAAAAGGACCCACATAGATGGGTCTGAATTCTTTAAACCAAATGTTCAAATTCAAAATGCATGCATGTGTTTAAACATACAAGCAGTATTTTTTTTTATAAAGGGATCAGAGAATCTGAATCTGAATAACAGGCTGCCTGGCAGAGGAAGACAAATTTCATTATGACCCCTCACCATTTTGCAAAACCCAAGACTTCCTATATGGAGCTTCTACCTAGACTCAGGATTCCACAGCCTAATTGAGTTGCCAAATATTGGCCCAAAAAGAAGAGAAAAATGATACACTGTGTTCTGCTTCACCTGACGTTGCTCCAGAAAAAACATGCAGTGCAGTCTCAGGGGACATGCTCAGCCCGACAAGCCTGGGAGAGTGGCTGCCTGTACGCTGGGCTGCTGGGCGAGGGTGGATAGATGACAGGAGGTGAGACCTAAGGGGGAGACACAGCCTGTCTTGTGAAATAGCATCAGATTTCCACCCTAACCTTTGCCTATTCAATAGATATTTTCTATCTTTTTAGTGTAATTCAAAAGCAATTCATGTGAAAACTGCTTTCAGAGAAGTAGGGGACATTTAAATACAGTATTTACCCTGTTAGTAACAAAGACTCTACCACCTTCGCAATCTCAACACAATCCCAGAGAAGAGCTTTCTAGATTTCTAAGATCTCTCTTTCACCTATTTCAGATTTTCAGCCCAAGCAGTAGCCAAGAAAGACATATGGACAGAGACAGAGACCGACTGTGTTTCTCGTCAGGATTTTTCTAACAGTTGTGCCTTATAACACCCATCACCAGATTTATAACACTTTCAAATACCCTGCACCTTAAGTTTCTTAATAACCCTGAAAGTTCCATTCTTGGTTAAGTGTTAGACATAATCATCCTAAATCACAACTGGGATAATCATTGAGTATCAGTGGCACATAATAAACACATCCCTGAACACAGACCAGGAAAAAGTAGGAAGCCAAGTTATTCAATAACCCAGTATAGAAATCACTCTAAAGATGGAAAAATTTGTTTCTACTTGAAGATTAAATATACACTTTAAAGAGAATCCTGTCCAACAGCCTTCATGACTTATAATTAGCTCTGAGTGTAGTTAAGAGCTAACGAATTACACAACCGTGGAACCAGGGAAGGAAACCACTTTCTCCACAACCTTCCAGGAGACACTGCTGAGCATGATAGGGTATAACACTGCTGCTCTGGCCTGGTTGGACTGACAGCATCATCAAATGCAATTAAATTTCACAAAATGTCAAAATATAGCAAGAAAACCATATCACATAATGTCACAGTAGCTCTGCATCTGAAGAAATTCTTTGCATAATTTATTGTGCATGTGCTATTGCACGGCATGATCAAAGCAAAAGGAAGAAAAAGAAGCAAGGGCCACTAGTGTGGGCCCAAACTGATCACCTGAAACACAAAGCTGTGATTTGCATAGTGATCATAGGGCTGTGGATTATAGTACAACAGAGCCCTAAATTAGAGATACGAAGCTTGGGAACCATACCAGTAAAACTGTCTTTGAAGCTTAGGTTATAACAGGGTTTATCACTTTCTATTCAAGGGGCCTCCCAGCTATTATCAATGCAATGCAGTGAGTCTGAAGCAGAGCACTGACTGGCCACAGTAAGTTAAGTATTTTCTTTTGGTCTAATAGAAAGCTTCTTTGAAAAGAAAGAGGTTTATTAAGATGCTGGAGGTTTCTTCACAGGAATATAACAATGTTTGGCTGAAATTACAGGACGTTAAATAAATGACTCAATGTGGTACCTTGAGCATCAGGCTCCATTGTTAAAGCCAGCACCCCAATCGGCTGTAAAAGGGAGTGAGGATCCATGGGGCAGAAGGGAGCAGAGCCAGATGCTGAGAGATCTCAGAGTTGGAGGAAGGAAACAGCTGACAGCAGAGCACAGACTCTGTCAGTCCAGAAGCTCAGGAGCTGTGATCTGAATTCAGCACGTGGGGAGGAGGAGGCCACGCAAACCAGCTTCCCTCTCTGGAGCCTCCTGGACAGTCACCGCCAGGGAAACGCCAGTGACAGCTGAAGGGAGCTGCCCACATGTGGGAAGCCAGGGAGTGCGGGGTTTTACAAGCTTGAATAGACGTTAAAAATCACCCAACTTGCACATCAGGCAAAGGAATGGCAAAGAAACTAATTGCACTGAGCTACCCAGAGGCTTATCCTTAGGATGCAGACCCCACATTTATAATCCAAGTCATTTCTATCCCTTGCCACTCAAAGCAGATGAGCAGCATTTGGTGGAAATGCTGACTCTCAGACCTTTCTTGGGCCAAATGAACCAGGAATTATTTTGAAACATCCCCAGAAAATTCTCATGCATACGAATGTCTTGAAAGCACTTATCTACACCACAGGGTAACTCTTCCAATCCAGCAAAGCACAGATTCTGGAGACAAACTCTGCCAGTTCACATCTCAATTCCTACACTTACTAACTGGCTGATCTAGGCAAAAGCCTTAAACTCTTTGTCTCTCAATTCCTTCTACAAATGTGAGGTTTAAGTAAATAAACGTGTGGAAAGTGCTTAGCACGATGCCTGGCATGAAGTCAACTCAAGGTAAGTTTTAGCAATTATTGTGTTAACGTTTTTATTTATAACGACTTGCAGAAAAAGCACAGCAGAAAAGTAAGTTATCAACTATTTTAGCATTATATGACTCTGTTTCAAAATACGGATTAAATTATGCAAGGCTTTTAAAGCTTGATTCAGTGACTCCCCTGTGTTTTTAAAGAACAGCATTGTCTTCTAGCTCACTGTGAAAGGCTGCAGACTGACTTGTTCTTGCTTCCTACTCCTGTCTCATCTTTGCCACAATGTCCCCAGAGTTCGGGATTACCCAGCAGGGCAATTCAGCATGTTTAGGACATCCACCAAAAATGGCTACACTTCTACCCCACCCACCACAGACATGAGAAAAGTACAGCTCTATGGATCTATTGTAATTTTGCAGTCAGAAAATCTGGACGAAAATTGATTTGACTTTGCATAGGGGTAAGTTTTGGGTTACTACAAAATGTAAGATCTTTTTCCAATTTTTATACATGTTATTTTTTTCCTCACCTAATTGTACAAGATAGAAAAACGTAAAACTTATTTTTAATTACATGCTTTGGGGGCATATTTACAGCATTTAATGGACTTAGATAGATCCAACCATTGTGAACTATTCATAATTTTGCCCCGGTATTGTATTATCTCCCTTCTATGTTTTTTCATGATGCACTGTCGGCCTAAAATGTCTTTCTCAATTATAGCCAGTGGCAATATCCTACAACCATGACCCACCAAGATCACACCTGTGACTGCACACGTTGAGTTTATTGCTCCTCATTGTGGAAAAGGAGAGTGCACACCATGGGGAGACATGGGGCATCTAAGTCCGAATGTTAGGAAGGACTTATTATAAGATTTGGGCTAGTATTTGGTGAATATGGGTAGGAAGGAAGGGCTTTGCTCAGGACTGAATGCTGTTAGGAAGTGAGGGTAATTCCATGATTATCTCAATAAATCTTATCAATAAGGCAGGAGAGATAGAACACGGTTAAATCTGTAACTTGTAAAGGAGCAGTTGGCTGGGCGCGGTGGCTTGCACCTGTAATCCCAGCACTTTGGGAGGCTGAGGCAGGCGGATCACTTGAAGTTGGGAGTTCGAGACCAGCCTGACCAACATGGAGAAACCCCGTCTCTACTAAAATACAAAAAATTAGCCAGGCGTTGTGGCGCATGCCTGTAATCCTAGCTACCGGGCAGGCTGAGGCAGAGAATCGCTTGAACCCGAGAGGTGGAGGTTGCAGTGAGCTGAGATCATGCAGTTGCACTCCAGCCTGGGCAACAAGAGCGAAACTCCATTAAAACAAAAACAAAAACGAAAACAAAAAAAAAACAAGGCCGGGTGTGGTGGCTCACGCCTGTAATCCCAACACTTTGGGAGGCCGAGGTGGGTGGATCACGAGGTCAGGAGATCGAGACCATCCTGCCTAACACGGTGAAACCCCGTCTCTACTAAAAATACAAAAAAATTAGCCGGGCGTGGTGTCGGGCGCCTGTGGTCCCAGCTACTCGGGAGGCTGAGGCAGGAGAATGGCGGGAACCCGGGAGGCGAAGCTTGCAGTGAGCCGAGATTGCGCCACTGCACTCCAGTCTGGGCGACAGGGCGAGACTCCCTCTCAAAAAAAAAAAAAGGAACAGTCATTCATATTATCTAGGATAGAGGAATATTTGACCATTTTGTGGTTTGGACAATCTTCATGCATCTATCTGTGTTCAGACATAATTACAGAGTGCTATTGTCTTTGGCTTGATCCATCCAAGCACAGATCCATCAACATTGTCTGATGTTGATGTTGTGTAAAATTGTTCATATGCAACAGAATGTCAAGGCCCAGCTGTGTGTGCCAGGCCAACTCCTTACTCAGGGGCTAGTTTTCTCACAGGAAAACTCTTCGTCATTCAAAGTTCAAAAAGGTCTCCCATAAACACCACCGACGCCGCTCCCCCTGAGTTAGGTTGTCCTTAGGGCTCCAATTGCACACTGTGTGTGCCACTTATGGAGCTCATGTCAATCAGGCTGTCCCGTCTGTTTACTGCCCTGTCTCCCTACTACATAAGGAACTCTTGCTGGCAGGACATTTAATCTGTGTTTGCTTGGTGTCTTTGTTTCCCCTTGAGATCTTTTCTCCAACCTGCTTCACTCTGCTTTCTGTCCAGAAGACTGCCCTATATGATTTGCAACAACAAACTCCCATGTCCTCTGGCTTGCAGTTTGACTGCAGTGGAATGCCCTGACAGGAGGTGAGAGGAAGGGAGGAAAGGAAAGTCAGTGTATCATTCCTGTTGCCTTAAGATGGATGTGTCACTCCTTGCACTTCTCAAGGGGACATTTCTACCAGACTCTCTCATTTCAGGTTTGGGTAATTGTTCTGTTCCTTCTTCCCATTAGCTCTAGGGGTGATAACAGCAACTCTCTTCTTACTAGCCTAGGGTACTCCACCATCACACCATCCTCTCTAGGGCTCTAAACGTGCCTTTGTGAGCAAATCCTCCTCCAGTGATCTTAACACAAGTGTGCCTTCTTTTTCCTATTGAGGATGTGACTCACACGTTATGTTTCCATCTGATTACATGCCTTCTTTTCTGCCAGCTGCTGAGAATAAGACTCTGATTTCACGGGTATACATTCTAGACCTAGACAGTGAATGGCACTCATTTGACTGGAGGAATATATTTATTCTTTGCATTAAATCTTTCCTTTTTTCTGTATTGGGTGTCTTCTAGAAGGGCGTCAAAGAGACTGTTGGTTGTGTATGGCAGATATTCCGGAGAGGAGTAGGACCAGTGTGTGGAACAAGCCACTTAAGGGGAATATTCTTGGAATCAGTGGCGGGGTGTTTTCAGGGAGCAGAAATCCCAGAAAGCATGCTCTAAATGGAATCAAAAGCTACAATTATTTCAGTCTAAATCCACTTACCTGTATCTAATAAATTCAAAGACACTGAATATATATTACCTGAGTACATGAGATTTAAGAAATGAATAAAGAAAGGAAGTTTTGGTCGCTTGCCTGTCAGATTGAATGGCCCCATGCAGTACAACTGCCATCTTCTGAAGAATTATCCCACACACATCATTCTGAAGCTGCTTTTCCAAAACGCATTTTGTAGAAAACAGCCACATTTCTTCATCAAAGAGAAAGAAGGATTGTGCTAAGTGGTTTATTCTAACATATATGACTTAAAATCCTGGGCTTGAGTGCCGACAGAACCATTTTTCCACATTTGACTAGTTTCAACAAAATAATGCCCATACCTAGAGAGAAGGAGATACCATCATGTCCTTTCCCCCACTCATCCTTTAAAACAGTCAGAGTTGCTGCAAACAAGGAGAGATTCTCCATTTAAAACCGTCTCTGGGAGAGATCACTGTGGGATGACAGCTCTGGCATCTGCAGCTGAGGATGGTGGGTATCAGCACGAAGATGATTTAATTATTTCTTGATGCCAACGGAGGTTTCGCCTGATTGTTTTCCAGCTGTTCCATATTAAAATAAATTGCACACATTTAAAAGAGCCAGTAAACAGGGTAGTAATGATTCGTATGCTCTCATATCTTAATAGTCAACTTTGAACAGAATTATTTCAGGTATAAATAAGGCAGAAAGCACATCGAGAAATTCCACTAATAGGTTCAGAAAGTGGGGAAAAGCCTGTTTGAGAAATATGTATATAATTTACGTATAATTTTTATATATTAATTTATATGTATAAATTATATACGTGTGTGTGTGTGTGTGTGTGTGTGTGTGTATTTTTTTTTTTTTTGAGACAGAGTTTCGCTCTTGTCACCCAGGTTGGAGTGCAATGGTGCGATGTCAGCTCACTGCAACTGCTGCCTCTGGGTTCAAGCAATTCTGCCTCAGCCTCCCGAGTAGCTGGGATTACAGGTGCCTGCCACCACGCCTGGCTAATTTTTGTATTTTTAGTACAGAAAGCAATGAGGTTTCACCATGTTGGCCAGGCTGGCCTCGATCTCCTGACCTCAGGTGATCTGCCCTGCTCGACCTCCCAAAGTGTTAGGATTATGGACATGAGCCACTGTGCCTGGTGGAGAATGATATTTTTAATTATCTCTTTTATGCAAGGAAATATAACAGTTATATAAAACAGATACATTTTTTTTTAATTTCAACTTTTACTTGAGATACAGGGGATACATATGCAGGTTTGTTACATAGGTACATTGTGTGATGTTGAGGTTTGGAGTATGGATCCTGTCACCCAGGTAGTGAGAATACTATCCAATAGGAAATTTTTCTACCCACTCCCCCTTCTCTTGATCCCTCCTGCCTCTAATAGGCTTGATGCCAGCTGAGGTTTCACCTGATTGTTCTGCAGTGTCTGTTGTTCCCATGTTTGTGTCCACGTATGCCCAATGTTTGGCTTCCACTTATAAGTAAGAACATGTGTTATTTGGTCTTCTGTTACTATGTTAATTCACTTAATATTATGGCCTCCAGCTGCATCCATGTTGCTGCAAAGGACATGATTTTGTTGTTTTTTATGGCTGCATAGTATTCCATGGTGTATATGTACCACATTTGTCTTATCCAATCAACCATTGATGAGTATCTAGGTTAATTACATGTCTTAGCTAAAATAGCTGCATTCTGTGTTTTAAAAATATCTCAAGGCAAGATGGGAAGATATTCCAAAAAGAGGAAAGTCATGGTATACCTGGAAATCTGAGATGTTCTTACAAACATCATCTCTGTTAGCCTATGAAATAGGAATGGATTCTCCAAATTTCTTGGAAATGTTTAGAGAAAAGATTGAGAAATAAAAATCTAATTTTTTTCTTTTTTTCAAGACAAGTCTCACTCTGTCGCCCAGGCTAGAGTGCAGTGGCACAATCTCAGCTCACTGCAACCTCCACCTCCCGGGTTCAAGCAATTTTCCTGCCTCCGCCTCCTAAGTAGCTGAGATTACAGGGGCGTGCCACCACATCCAGCTAATTTTTGTATTTTTAGTAAAGATGGGGTTTCATCATGTTGGCCAGACTGGTCTCGAACTCCTGACCTCAAGCAATTCATCCACCTTGGCCTCCCAAAGTGCTGGAATTACAGGCATGAGCCACCGTGCCTGGCCTGATTTTTTCAATACTTGATCAGTGAACTGTAGTTTCTACTCAAAGATTTAATTCAGCAAGTACAGCAATGGTGTGAATAGAAGCCTAAATGTTTAGCAAAGCAGATATATATTTAAACACACACAACAACAACAGCATGATGGCAAAATATCAGGGAGTAAATATTAAGTCCTTAAAAGAAAAATGTTTTAAACTAGATAACAATTTTAGCTGACACAACTACAGAGAGAGCTTGCTTCTTGTGCAAACAACTGCTGGAAGAAGACACAATAAAACTATTTAAATTTCGTATCAATTTCACTTCTAAATTATCTTTCTCTCCTTTGTTTGGATGAAGTCAGGTAATTGAATAATATCACGATTTATACAAAATGTTATTTAGCATGAGGACTACTAAAAAGATACATGAGAGAAATGAAGTGCTACTTAATAACTATCTACAGATAGATGGCTTCTCTCACTTTGGCTGCTGCACTTCCTTTCACAAGGATTTGGGGGCCCAGTTGACCTAAGTCTTCCAAGCTGGTGTGTCAACTCCAACATGAGCCTGGCATATCCCTTTAACTTTTTGCCTTTTGGTTATAGTTTTTTCCTTGGCTCTTTTTTTTTTTTTTTGCATTAATTTACTTTCTTTTCATTGAAATAAGATGATGAAGGCTTTTTATTCTAATATCCATAAACTCTGACTCATGCTATAATTTTACAATAAATGTGTGTCGTATGTGTGTCTTAAAATTGTTTTTCCAGATTATTATATTCTTTTCCTGAAATTAGTCAGTTTCAATTAGTCAATATTTATTAAGTTAGAGAGTGTGGAAAGAAGGATTGATGGGGGTTAAACATGTAAGACTTCAAGGGCTTGGTAACCTAAGAATACAAATTGGCAAATTATAATTGCTGAATAAGGAAGTCAATAATAAGTGCTATAGGTTTCCAGATAAGTTGCAATGAACTGGACAGGTGGTTTTTAAAAAGTATTAAATTGGTTGTTTTATGCCAAAAGAAATTACTGGGGAGAAGGTGTGGAAATGGATGACAATACTAAAACCATAACAAGCAGAAAGGACAGATACATTCCATGACAGTGAGGAAGAGGATGTGGTCAGAGCAAACTACTGCAAAAGGGCAGTGGGAGATGAGACTGGAAATGTGGACATGAGGCCAATGAGCTGCCACAGAAAGAAAGTGCAGGGGATGTCATCACAGGCTCTCAGGTGCCTATGATGTCCCTTCCAATCCTGGTTCTTCCACCTCTCAGCCTCAGTTCCTCAACTGCAAAATGGAGATGATAACAGCAAGTAGCTTCAGAGAATTCCTGTCAGTATTGTCAATAGGAGAACTCCTTCCACAGTGCATACTACATATCAAGGGATCAAAAAAGCATGAATTCTTATTATGCACCACATTGGGTCTTGTTGGGTCTTGTTGTGTCACCATTAGTGAGTTCTTGCTGTACAGTGACAAGACAAATCACACATCTGGAAAACAACACCATTACTCTGTTCAGATGGAGGAGGCCACTCTTCCCACATCCCCTTTATGCAGGCTTCTCAACACAATTTAAAGTCAATCCAGCAACACAAATTTGAACTGGTCTCCTCTTACCAAGCCACAACATCCCATTATCCCCGACAGCCTCCAGGACGAAGCCTCTCACCTCTGTACTCAGCTGGAGGTTCTCAACAGTGCTCCAGTACCATCTTTTATATATGCTGAGCTTCCCAGTACAGTGAACAAGGACTTGGGTCAAGAAATACCTGGATTCAGATAGTGACTGCATACGTTACTCTTGACAAGTTATTTTCTCTGAGTTCAACTTTCTTACATTTAAAACATGTAAATAATAAAAGCATTTGTATATGCTGTTGTGAAGCTTAAATGAGATAACTGAAGCAGAACTATCTTACCAAAAGAGAGTCAGACACAGTGGCTACACTACAAACACTTCAGAGCCCGCTTCATGCCGGATGCCAGGCATTGTCTGCTTTAATCATCATAATCCTATGAAAGAGATGCTGTGCGAGTCTTATTTTCCCTGAGGAAGCTGAGGTCTAGAAGGGGTAAGTAACCTGTGGAGTCACAGATGGAGTGGGTGCAGCGCTGCATCTGAACCAGGCCATCTGACCTGGCTTCATCCTCTCCTTCCCCACCTTCTGAGAACCCCAAGGAAGAAAGTGCATGCATTGAGCGTCAGTTCCCCCAGGGCCTCCCTGGCTTCATTGACTCATCCATGAGAATGCGTTTGGTTAACAGAAAAGCCATAATCAAGGGGAATCCCTTGTGTCGTTGTGAAGTTGTTTACTTATTATCCTGTGTTTTATCCTTAAGGTCAGAAGCTGCCAGCCATTGCTAGTAGTACAGAGAGGTCGCAAGAGTCAGGCTAAGGTCTCAGCTGTTCCCCCAATTCGTGTCTCCTTTCCATCTAGAGGAATAAATTTTGATCAAAATTACCATATCTAAACATGACTGCCTCCACTGTCCTAGCTGTAACCTGACAACATTTGCAATCAAGTTGGCTGTATGCCTCAGCATGAGCCTTCACCATTTAGGAGCTACTTTCCTAGTTGACCCCTCACTCCCTAACAGTCCTTCTCTCAGGTTCTCTGCTAATGGTGATTTTTCCATCCTCCACACCCGTTTCAATCTTGCTCTGCTTACTCTATCATGTATCTGGGGAACTTCCCATTTCTTTGTTCTGACAACACAAGGCCTAGCTTTTTTAAATGGCAATTTCCACAGAACATTAATGGAACTGAAACTATTCTCTTATATTTCTTTGAAGATCTATATCCAGCATATCACTGGGGAAAATAAAAATAACTTATTTCTGAGAACAGGGCTGAAACTTTTGTACCTTTTTTCGTAGTATGATAATCAACCACTCTCTTTTACTCCTTTAGTATATGACATATCTTAACACAGATATTGAAACATCTATTCCCTCACCAAGTAGTGAAAAACTAGCTGTTTAAAGTAGGATTTACTCTCTAACTGCTCCAGGAAAACATTTCATCTGTTTTCCTCTTCCATGTGCCTCCTGTACCTAGCGAGAGGGGAAGTATGATTCCGTGGGGATGATGTGTTTCTTCTCAAACACTCAGCTGAGTTGTTCTCTCTGTGATGAGGCCACACACCTGCGCTTACCTGAATAAGTGTGACTGATCTGATTTTGCACGTGGTCCTAGAGACACAGTATATTTTTCATATATATAAATGTCTGACCTCTACCAAGGATATCAGAACATCTTACATTTCCCTCACAATTCAACTTTTTTTAGGGCTGTCTCAGTAAGCAGATGGGTGACCTACATCCCTAAGTGAAAAGATCATGAAGTATTTTGAGAGTTCTACAAATCAAACAAAACTAAAACAGCATTTTGAACCACATTATGGAAATAGCTGAAGAATCAGCCTTTACGCATGTGGCTCATTCCCCATATTCATGTTGAACTGCCATTATCAATTTTTTAATGAAGTTTAATTTTCTTTAGTTTTACTTTACTTCAATTTCACCAGTTGGTAATTTGCGTTTCTGTTTTGACTCGCTTTGCTTTTTACAACTGAAACAGTCATAATAGATGTTGATGACAATCACAGAACCTCTGCCTCAAGACATTTGGTGGTTTCAATACAACTACTTCAAGCCACACTGTGCTTATGGAAATGACCTGAGACCTCAGAGATTATTTTAATTCAGTGAAAACATTGCCAGACAAAATTTGATGGATCTGTATGTGAACTTTGTTTGTCCACAGTATTTAGCTTCTGTCACCATCATTAGCCTATTTTAGGCTAGTAAAAAAAAAAAAAAAAAAAAAAAGTGTAATTGTTAGATAACTGATCACATCATCACTGTGGTTTCCTGGAACTCAGCACCAGGCTGAGTCTGGGTTAGGTGGAAAGAGGTAAAGCCTATGGCAGAGAGGGAGACCACCACCTGCTCAGAAGACTGGACCCTCACAAATGGCACATGACCTTCAAACTCCACCAAGGTAGTACCATCTTTAAGGTAAAAATTCCATCTACCTCTGAAATCATGAGATTTCTTGCCATAACTACTTTCTCTTTACGTAAGTTGAGTAAGCTGGTCATGAGAAGGGACTAGGGGGTCTACCCTACTGTGTGGTAGAGATTTCCAGCTCTACCACACACTAGCTGCTTGATCCTGAGCCTCAGTTTTCTTGTCTGTAAAATGCAGATAATAATATTACTATCCACATGAGATTGTGGTGAGGGTTAAATCAGTGTGAAGGCATTGAGACCAGTGCATCAATATTGTGAAGACTCAATAAATGTTAGCTAGTGCCATGGTCAGTTTTATGTGTCACCTCGGCTAGGCTACAGAATCTATTTAATCAATCAAACAATAATCTAGTGCTGTTATGAATGTGTTTTTGTAGATATACAATTAGTTGACTTTAGGTAAAAGAGATTATACTTGATAATCTGAGTGGGCCTCATCTAATCAGTTGAAAGGCCTTACGAACAAAACTGACGATTTCCCCTGGGAAGAAGTAATTCTGCCTCCAGACTTCATTGCCAGCCCCTGCCCCAAATTTTCCGGCCTGTGGCTCACACCTGTAATCCCAGCACTTTGGGAGGCTGAGGCAGGAGGATTGCTTGAGCCCAGGAGCTCAAGACCAGCCTGTGCAACACAGAAAAACCCCATGTCTACAAAAAATACATAAATTAGTCAGGCGTGCTGGTGTGCACCTGTAGTCCCAGCTACTCAGGAGGCTGAGGTGGGAGGATCAATTGAGCCTTAGAGGTGAAGATTGAAGTGAGTCAAGTTATCATCCAGTCTGGTTGACAGAGCAAGACTATCTCAAAAAAGATCTTGAAAAGAAGTTGCATCTCATTATTCACTAGTTATGTTCTATAAAGTTGCCATGAACACTGAATTAGTGAAGACAGATCCATTGCTCCTACAGGAAATACAGGGTTAGGTTCCTGCAAGCCTCAGGTCACATTTTCATCAACTGATCAGTACACAGCTTTGTTTACGTGTTTCTGATACCTTATTTAATATATATTTATTAAAAATAATGAATTGCACAATCTTTGAATGATTTAAAGCCAGGGGCTTTAGAGGTCATTTGCATGATTTAGGTTCATTGGCCAATACCGTTGTAAAACAAGCCAGTAACGCTGGCATTGAAAGACTTCTCCTTCACATAATTCTTTTGTATAATAGCAGGTTTTTTGTTTTGTTTTGTTTTGTTTTAGTTTTTCTGGGTACATAGTAGGTATATGTATTCACGGTGTACATGAGATGTTTTGATACAGGCATGCAATGTATAATAAGCACATCCTGGAGAATAGGGTATCCATCCCTCAAGCATTTATCCTTTGACTTACAAACAATCCATTTTCACTCTTTCTTTTAAAATGTACAATGCGGTTATCATTGAGTATAGTCACTCTGTTGTGCTATCAAATAGTAGGTCTTATTCATTATTTCTATTTTTGTATACCCATTAACCATCCCCACCTCCTCCTCCAACACCCCCACTGCCCTTGCCAGGCTTGGTAACCATCCTCCTATTCTCTAAGTCCGTAAATTCAATTGTTTTTAGTTTTAGATCCTACAAATAAGTGAGAACATGTGATGTTTGTCTTTCTGCACCTGGCTTATTTCACTTAACATAAGTATTTCCAGTTTCATCCATGTCATTACAAAAGACTGAATCTCAATCTTTTTATGACTGAATAGTACTCCGTTGTGTATAAGTACCACATTTTCTTTATCCTTTCATCTGTTTATGGACATTAGGTTGCTTCCAAATCTTAGCTATTATAAACTTGGTAGGTATTTTAAAAATTATTCTACAGTCTCTTGATCTACAGAACCTGCCTTGCCTGCAAGTTTAACATTTTTCACACTATATTGCTTTTTACATGTGTAAGCCAGCCAGCCCTAGCCAAGAAGGGCTTAAGGGGTTTTCCTGGTTCTGGGTAAAATAACCTAACCGTAAGTTTCTCTATTTTCACCCTCACAACAGTGTTGTTCTGTATGGTGTTCTGTTTTGTTTTGTTTTGTTTTGTTTTTGGCCTGTCATTATCTCATGAAGCCAGAAATTTAGCCACTTTTCCATTTTTCCTATTAGCTTCATCAAAAACTATAGACGTTGTTTTACTGCTTTTCAGAGTGGCCTCATATACAGAGCAGTAAATGTCTTTTTCTTTTTGCTGGACGTACTCTATAGCTGAGTCATTAACATTGAACTCACAGCCAACAGCACTATAACTCATGCCTGAAGGAAGCTTGTCTAACACATGTATTTTCTCCAAAAGGCACATTGTAGCCTTCTTGTGCACTTAGGAACATCAGGCAGGCAGCACTTCAGCACAAGGTTTGGCGTCATTTTAAACAGTGAAATCACCCAGAAAAAAACATAAAAATATGAAAAACATGGCACTAAACTGACCACAAAAAGGACACATTTATCATATTAGTGCTGGAACAAGAAGGCAGAGTGTTGCTTCGTTCAACCTCGGCTGTCCTGGGCAATTCAAACTTTTCTCTGCTCTGTGTATGCCTGTGAATGACCATGAAAGAACCATGAATACGAATTTGGAGATTACGAAAACACTCTAGTAAGTTTTGATACAGGAGGAGGGCAGGGAAGTACTGGGAAGAGAAGGGTGGGGTCCCTGGCAAGGGCTCTGCCCTCATGCCTGTGCCCACAGATCTAGGTGAGGACAGGTACTCCTGCCTTTGCACCCAAATGTTGCATTTTGCAAGACCACCTTGGCCCGCCATGCCCCCATCCAGTGCCCATAAGACTCCTGAGGCCCTAGCAGGCACAAACACAAGCAGCTGAACGTCAAGAGGAACTCACTGGCAGAAGAGACACAAGCAGCTGCATGTGAAGAGGAACACGCCAGCAAAAGGGCACACAGGCAGCTGGAAGCTGAGAGGAGCAGAGGAGCAGAAGAGCACACTGACAGGCACCAGCAGATGCTGGCAGGCCATGGACCAGCGGAACGACACAGATGCCAAGGGGAATATGGCTGGGGCAGTCAGAGAAGAGTCAGGTCACTGAACACCCAACTCCAGGGGAAAACCACCTTCCCACTTCATCCCCCTTTTGGCTCCCCAGCCATCTGCTGAGAGCTACTTCCGCTATTCAGTAAAACCTTGCACTCATTCTCCAAGTCCACATGTGATCCAATTTTTCCAGTACACTAAGGCAAGAAACCTGGAATACAGAAAGCCCTCTGTCCTTGCGATAAGGCAGAGGGTCTAATTGAGCTGATTAACACAAGCCACCTACAGGTGGCAAAAGTAAAATAGTACATGGTAACACACGCCCACTGGGGCTTCAAGAGCTGTAAATATTCACCCCTAGACACTGCCATGGGGTTGGAGCCCATGACCACAACCTGCCCGTCTGCATGCTTCCCCTACAGGTTTGAGCAGCAGAGCACTGAAGAAGTGAACCACACCCCCATTGCATGCCCTGTGAGGGAGATAAGGGAACTTTTCCCATTTCAGTGTGTATATTTGCAAATACGGAATCTGTGAATAGTGAGGATTAAGGTATACATATATTTCTTCTCCTGGCTCTGTTTCTCTGGTAGAACCCTGATACAGCTAATATTATTAATTATTCTCAATATTCCTGAAATATCTTGGAGGATTTTTTAAATTGGAATTAAGTATTGTATGTGAATAGTAGGTATTGAATAAATATGAATAAATGTTTGCATAATTAAACTGACACAAACATCTGCATTTCATAAAACATTCTGGGATAACATGTGATGGGAATAAAGGAAAGTTCAGCCACATGTAGCTTGGATGTGCATCTCACCAGGTGAGGTGCATCACTCAATCGTGGTTGGCTCAGGTGGGTCCTCCAGGACAGCATGATCAGAAGAGTGGCATTCACCCACCTAGGTTGAGAGTCCACTGTGCAGCAGATATTGCCCCACAGTACATGGTAAGATAAGTGGGGAAAAGAAGAACAAAATATCTGCAAGAAAAATAATGTCATAAACAATAACTAACCACCATAATTGAAAAATAAAGCAAAGTACATGGGTAATACCATAAGTAAAGGGAAATGTATCACCTTAGAAGGGAAGGAGATTTTAAGCTAAGGGAGATTAAGGGTGGGGTCTCATAAGGTGTCTGAATTTCAGGGTCATTCTAAAGGAAAAGCACAGTGGCTTACAACGAAAAAGGGTGGTCATTCTGAAGACAACCTGTGGTGATTTGCCAAGAAAATGACCATTTAAATGATTTCGTCACAATATAGATCCAAGTTAACAGTAATTTGGACAATAACAAATTGAGAACCAGAGCTATCAAGAAAAACTCTGCAAATGAAAGAGCTGTAGCAAATAGCAAAAAGGGACATGCATTTTCATTAACACAAGATGCACCCCAAAGGTATAACTATCTGTAACTGAAATTGCAACATTCTTAAAATGTAGGCAAATTTTCCTACAAGTACTAAGAGCAATAAAGAGAATTCTCACAAGAGAACATATAAAATGAAGGACAGATGTTGAGTATAAATATATTTGTCTTACAGAGTCAAAGAAGATGTCTTTTCATTTGTTTTATTTGGATTAGAACACACCAGAGGGTTGTTCATGCTGAACAGTTTCTACATAATTTTTTTCCATTCTGATAATCTAAATATTCCAGGAGTAACTCCATAAATGTGATACCTAGAAGAATGTCTTAGTGAATAACCAGTTAACGATTCATTTTTTCCATTCAGCAAACATTTATTGAGCATTTAACATGAGCCAGCCACTATCCCAGGAGTTGGGAATGCAGTGGTGAGCAAGAGACCTAAAGCCTCTGAATTCATGGAGTTTACACTCTACTAAGTAGTAAAAGCAACAAAGAAGCAAGAATTAGAGGTGGTGTTAAGAGTAATGAGGAATATAAAACAGGGTGATGAGATAAAGAATGACCTGGTGCTGCTTTAGATTGGGTAGTCAGGGATGGCCTCTCTGAGGCTGAATACAAAGATCCAGGGGAAGAGCATGTCAGGCAGATGTAAATCAGCACAAAGGACTTTGTGCTGGGATGAGCTTGGCATGTTCCGAAATCAGAAAGAAGGCAAGCATAGGTGGAATATTGTTAGCAAAGAAAGGAGTGGGGGAAAATGGCATCATAGAGGTGTGCAGACACCATTCAGGAAGGCCTTTTTGGAAGGATAAGGAAGAGACACTTAATTCCAAGTGGAAGGGGAGCCAATGGAAGTATTTAAGCATTATACTGATTATTCTTAAAGATCACTCTGAAGGGTGAATAATGGATCGCAGAAATAAAAAGACCAATTAGCAGCTTTTAATTTAAATTCAACAAACATATGACAGCTTTGGTTAGGATATTGGCAACAGAAGTGGAACGAATTAGACAAATTTGGGATACAGTTTGAAGGTATTGTTAAGAATTTGGTCAGGAATGGGGGAAATTTAATATTATTCTCAGATTTTTGACTCGAGTGACTGGACAGATTATGGTACGATTTTTGAAATGAAGAAACTACAAAAATATTTGAGAAGGAATTTGGAAACATCTGTTACATATCTGACTGGAAGTATCAAGTGGACATTGAATTGTATGGATCTAGTGTTTAGGGGTGGAGATAAACTTGATGATCAACAGTTTATAGAGAATATATAAAGCCACAAGACTGGATGAGAGCACTAAGGAAGAGAGCATAGAAAAAGAAGAAAAGAAACCTTGCTTCAGAGACCTGTGGAACGCCAACATTTAGCAGTCAGACTGCTGTGCAGTGGTATGCAGCATCTAAAATGGCCTCTAATGATCTTCATCTCCTGGTATTCATGCCCTTACATTGTCTCCTCCAACAATGAATAATAGCTGGTGAACGTGACCAATACAATACTGCAGAGGTGATGCTGCATGACTTTCAAGGTTTGATCATAAAAGGAATTGCAGTATCCACCCAGCTCTGTTTGTCGGCTCACTAGGGAAAGCCAGTCGCCATGTTGTGAAGACACTCAAGCAGCACCACATGTGGGTGAACCAGACCAAGTTAGACTTCAGATGACTGCAGATCTCTCTGACATCTGACTGCAACCCCATGGGACTCCAAGTCACTCCCAAACTCATGACCCACAGAAACTGAAGAAAACGAAAGATTATTGTCATTTTAAGCCACTAAGTTTTGAGTTAACTTCTTAAGCAGAACAGGTATTGATAGAGTAATAAGCAAAATAGATCAAGGAAACAAAGCCAATGTTTCAGGAAGATGGCCAGGAAAACTGAGGCAGTAGAGAAAGAGTTGTAGGTTTGAAGAGAGAGGGGATGTGAAACAATCATTTGGGAGAATGGGCAAGGGATCATACTATAAAACTCCGTAGGACTGGTGGGTAGCATTGAGTCCCCATTTGAGATTTTCATTTATCAATCTTCAGACTTATGTGGTTTTTTTTTTTCCCTCATGAATATTTAATAGCTTGGATTCTGGCAGAGTAGGCAAGAAATGGGGATAGAGTGGTAGTTTTATCAGATGAGTATAAAGAAGGAACAGAAGAAAAAGAGAGTTGATATTATTGCAAGAGAGAGATTACAAAGATAGACCATGAGCTTGAACATGGGTAAGAAAGATAATGAAAATATGGAAGGCAACTGAAGGTGAAACGTATGAGGACTCAAGGCTTAGAGTCCTTGCTGGAATGGAAGAATGCTGGAAGGAAGTATCAGAGGAGACAAGCTGGAACAAAAAGAGGCAGTGACTAGACATTAGTTTGCTTAAAACTGAGATTTTTAGATGCATTATAGACGTCGACAGAGATGTCTCCATCATTATAAGGAAATAACGACAATTATTTTGAAAATAACAGTTAATATTTATTAGATATGTACTACATCCCAGACCTTGTTTTAAAAACCACTGATGGGCCAGGCCTGGTGACTCACGCCTATAATCCCAGCACTTTGGGAGGCTGAGGCAGGTGGATCACTTGAGACCAGACGTTCAAGACCAGCCTGGGCAACATGGCAAAACCCTGTCTCTACTAAAAATATAAAAATTAGCCGGGTGTGGTGGCTCACACCTGTAATCCCACCTACTCAGGAGGTTGAGGTATGAGAATTGCTTAAATCTGGGAGGTGGAGGTTGCAGTGAGTGGAGATAACGCCACTGCACTCCAGCCTGGGTGACAGAGCGAGACTCTGTCTCAAAAATAAATAAATAAATAAAATAACAAAACAAAAACCATTCATGCAGTATCATTTCTCCTCACAAAACCTTAATTTTACAGATAAGGAAACTGAGGCATGCCCCAAATCATACAGCTAACAACTAGCACTGCTGGAGTTGAAATCCAGGCTGTCTAATACAGAACACACACTCTTAACCAGTCTGTCACAAGACTAGAGGAGTGGGTAGCTACCAACAGCAACAGAAAGAGGTATTGTATGGTGATTTTCTTTTTGAAAGAAGATAGAGGAGAGAGAATGAGATGCAAATATAGGATGGCTAGGCCATATCCAGTTGCTGAGATCTGTCAGTCAGGTCAGGTTGAGGGATGTCCAGGATAAGGATGAGATGGGAATCTGAATGTTGACAGAAAATCTGGAAGGCTTGGGCTTCTGAGAGCAATGGAGGCAAATGGAAAGTAGATGCATACTAGACTGGTCCTGTCACTCTCTTCAGATGGGGGAATTTGGTGTCCCTAGGCAATGCTTCTCATTTGCAGTTCCAGCGACATGATGACCTAGGGATGAGTGAAGGATATCTGGTGAGCAAGTGTTAGGGACTCTGATGATATCAAATCTAGGAATTGCTTCCATGTTATCTTTGCATGAAGATGCTGAAAGGGGCTAGAAATTTAGGGACAAGTTTAAGGATTATTGAGACTCTTGTAATCTGAGAAACAACTTCCTACTCTGAGTCAATCGTTAGGAATTCAGGGTTATTACAGCATAGATGAGTAAATAAAAATTGATATTGGAGAAACTAGGTCATGTGATACCTTAAATAATTAGGAGACCAAGAAAGGGTAAAATCCGGGGAGTTCTATAGTGTATTTTCTTCTACTTCCAATACATTATTTTGAGGAAATTGTTTGTTTGACTAACCAGAGATTGAAGCAGTTTCCTGGATAATTTAGGAAAAATAGACAAGTTCGCAAAAAAGTAATGTATCAGTGGAAGTCTACACACCAAACTCGTCAAAGTTCTTATCCCTGAGAAGGGAAAGAAATATGATTTGTAAAAACGTAGTTAATGGAGACATTAGATGTGTGTGCCATGTTTCATTTCCTGGAGGGACTTGGGAAGAAGAATTATGAATGTTCAAAGTTATTCTTTTGGGGTAGTGAGAATATGAGTGTTTGTTTTATTTTTCTATATACTTTTTTCCAATTTTTTAACTCTTCAGAAAAAAAAGGAAAAGGAGCCTATGAAAGAATTATTAAACATTATTAAAAATATATTTCAATAAGAAAACATATGTTCTAGGTAAAAACTAAAAGGAAATGTTTTATGGAAACATAAAAATTAGGTTACAGGACATTTTATTTCAAATAGGAGACATAGAAGACTACATTTGTCTTTTCCTCTTCCTTAAATTAACCGCCTCACTTTTTTTAAAACTCATGACACATGAGTGCACAACCATGACCAATTGCAGTGAAACATCACTTACACATGCCCATAGTGAATGCTTGCATAGGCATGGATTCACTTTAAAAAGTGAATGGCTGGTCGGGCGCGGTGGTTCACACCTGTAATCCCAGCACTTTGGGAGGCCAAGGCGGGCTGATCATGAGGTTAGGAAATTGAGACCATCCTGGCTAACATGGTGAAACCCTGTCTCTACTAAAAATATAAAAAATTGGCTGGGTGTGGTGGCGGACACCTGTAGTCCCAACTACTCAGGAGGCTGAGGCAGGATAATGGCATGAACCCGGAAGGCCGAGCTTGCAGTGAGCCAAGATCACGCTACTGCACTCCAGCCTGGGCAACACAATGAGACTTTGACTCAAAAAATAAAAATAAAAAATAAAAAGTGAACGGCCAAAAGCCCATAAAGTAATTATGACCTTGCAAAAAAAAAATTCATCCTCCAGAAATGTTACACATAAATTTATTTCACTGAGAAACAAAACAATCCAAAAAAAAAATGCATCATATATAGTAATCAGGACCCAGGTTTTTATTTTATCAGCAAGCTGGCCATCATTTTATAGTCCTTCAAAAATGTATTTGAGGGCTGCTTAGAAATAGAGTGTGACACATACACATTTTACTTCCAGGTGAATAAGGGTCTTCCGAAAAGTGCTGAGCCCAAGGCCCTAGACAGGGAAATTTCACTTATCTCCACATAATGATGACTTGGATAAGAGCAGATCATATTGTCAGTGCCTAACAGGTGCATTATGTAGGCTAAAGCCACTGAGAACCCACAGGATAAACAGAAAAATCGATTAGAACAATGCTCTTCATGTCTGTTGAGCATTTTCAGCTGTCTAAGGAGATCATGAGGGCTTCTATCTCTAGGACTTGGGCCGCCTATAGAGTGGAATCAGGATCTGGGTTCAAATCAAGGTTTAGGTTCAAATCCTGGATCTTCCACTTTCTATCCATGCAACAACTGTGCAAATTACACAACCTCTCTGAGCTCTGCCTTTCACATGCTTAAATGTGGCAAAAAAGGCCTGCTTTGTAGGGGCATAGTGATACCCTAACAAAACATTCATCCAAAACTCTCAAGAAATTAAGTAATAACATCTTAGATGCATTTGGCAGGAAGCTTATCTGATGCTTTACTCTCCCATTCCCAATTCCAGAAAAAACTAGTCAACTTCATGAGGATTATTGTACGATAATAATAACAACAACATCAATAAATGTGTATTGAATGCTTTAAGCTGTTCTGGGACTTTTGCTAACTATTTCTATACTTTATTCCATTTAAACCTAACATCTGTCTAAGGAGGATGTACTCCAGTATTCCCATTTTTGGAGGAGGAAAGAACCTAAGTTTATAACGGAGAAAGCTGAGACTTGAACCCAGTTCTTCTTTTTTTTTTTTTTTAAAGACGGAGTCTCACTCTGTCACCAGGCTAGAGTGCAGTGGCACAGTCTCGGCTCACTGTAACCTCTGCCTCCCGGGTTCAAGTGATTCTCCTGTCTCAGCCTCCCAAGTACCTGGGACTACAGGCATCCTGCCACCATGCCCGGCTAATTTTTGTATTTTTAGTAAAGACGGGGTTTCACTATGTTGGCCAGGATAATCGTGATCTCTTGATCTTGTGATCCAGCCGCATCGGCCTCCTGAAGTGCTGTGATTACAGGCATGAGCCACCACACTTGGCCCAAACCCAGCACTTCTGACTCCAGAGGCTACCTGCCTAATCACTAGGAGATGCTAGTCCTTCATAATTAAAAATAAACGAGAGGAAATTCCAGGACCAGTTTTCAGAAAAAAAATATTCAAGGACACCTCTTCAAATCATTATGTAAATTTTCTTATATGAAAACTAAACATTGTTTCTTACAATTTGAGTCCAAATTTTAAGAGCTTTGATCCCACAGGTTTTGTCGTATCATCTTGATCAAAGTGAATTATCTACAGTTAATAGCTGCAAACCGATGTTGAGCTGCACTTGCTACATCACTTTTGAAAACACAGTCAACATATAAGTAGAACTTCCCAAGGAACAAGCCAGAAAAATATATTTGTCTTGCATCTGTTTATTTTCATTGCCAAGTAGATAAGTAATCATCTGCTCTAGTACAAGGTTTATCAGCTGCCTGGATGCAACAAGAATGAGTTAAATTCCAAGCCAAACCATGTAATTAGTTGAGTTAGGTACACAAGAATAATCCAGACGGAAGTGGGCTTAATAAATGTTTTTTATTTAATTTTCACTAACAGAGTCACTAATGAAATACATTTTCTACTCTCTTCCTCCCTTCTTCAAGGAAATTCAGATATGCCTTTATCAGCACTAACTAGCTGCTATTCACTATTATAATAAAATTATCAAAACCAAGTATATCAGGCTTTGAAAATGAAGTTATGAATATTTAATGCCTTATAATTAGAAGAAAACAAGACATTGGTGCCAATGCATTCATTTTATTCCCAATTACCAATTTTGTGGGGATGTATTTATCCTCTTCTGACCAATGTCTCAAATCCTACTGGCCAGTAGACAGCTCTCATTTTACCCAACTACATCCAAATAGAAGCATTTAGAAATGATGATATTAATTAGAAGCTAAAAACCAAATTATACACTTATCATATTGAACAAATATGAAGGTTTCCATGAATTGGTGTGTTCTTTGGAAAAAAATTAATTGTTTAGATGCATAATTCAATTAGGTATGAGTAATGGCATAGTTTCTTCATTTTGTGGAATAGAAAAGCAACTGCACCCTGAAAGCTCTTGACACCATTTTTTAAATATTAAAATTATCTCAGGCTATGAACAAGTATAAGGAAAATTTTAGGTGATAATCAATATTGAGCTTTCACAAATATGTGGCATTCGATTGTGGTAAAAATATGGGAACTATTGCTCTGTCATTCTCAAAAATGTTACCATTAAGTGGCTTGAATATTTTTAATTTTCACATTTAAACCATATGTTTCTCTGGGATTTATGATCACTTTTGGCTACATAGGTATCTAAATCAAAGATGACCATGCCACTGCACTTATTGCCAGAGACAGGAGTCCCCTTGGATCACGCTCAATATTGTCCATGACACAGCTCCTCATTCTGCCCACCGCTCCTATCCTGAACACTTTGGTGTTACACTCACACATTTCACGGGTGCATACTCCTCATGTTGTTTGTGCTATGCTTTCTGCCTCGAGACTTTCCCACCTTTCTTCAGTTCACTGTCTCTTAAGAGTCAGCTCCAGCTAAACTTCTCAAGTTGGGTAAGATGCTCTGTCGTGTGGTTCCATAGCACTTTGTGCATACTTCCATTATTGCACATTTTATTTATATGGATTTCCAACTAGGGTGTGAACAATACCTAACGCATCCGGGACCAATCAGTCTCTTCTCTGAGAACCTGGAATCAGGACACAGAAATTCTATTTCATCTTTTTTAGAGACTCAATTTGAGAGGTCTTGAAAAGCTGGGATGGAGGTGACTTTACACTTACCAAATTAGGGAAAGCCAGTCTTTGAAGACAGGAGGAAAGAAAGACAACATGGACTAAAAGCAAAAAGAAGCCACAGTCCATCAAAAAGTAAAAAATAAATCAGTTTGACATTACCATTTGCTGTGTCCAGAAACTAAGATTACGTACCCACCCTTGGTTTCTATGAGATTCTCATGTTTCCTTCCAACAAACTCCATTTTTGCTTAAACAATTTTGAAAGCATTTTACTTTCTAACAAGCAAATGATCCCTAAGACATTATATGCAGAAAGTGATAGTGTATGTCTGATAACTGAATGAATCAATGAGTGCCTTTTAATGTATTAGATCAGAAGGAGTCGTCCCTCTCAGCCCCTAATACCCAGCAGATCTTCAAACTTTTTACCTGTCATTGAAAAAATAACAATTTTTAAAAGAAGAAAAATGGCAGTGCAGTTTCATGGAAGCTGGATATGGAAGGAACTTAGAAGGTGTGCAAAAACATCTGCCTCCTCAAACTGCCACCACTTTAGAGTTCATAATCATCCTGCATCATAATAGAGCTCAGGTTTCCTAGCACACAAGCCATTTTTTTCTCTTCCAACTAACGTGCTTTCTTATACCTTTAATTGAAGCACAACCAGGGAAACATCTGTGCTGTGACATTAGCTTTCAGATGAGCAAAACCAGAGTGGTTCTACATCCTGTAGTTTTTGAAAAAGTAGCAATGAGGGTCAATGATAAGAGTTCATATCTTTAAGACATTCTATTCTCTTTGTATTCAACCATGATAAAACCTGTACCTTCTGATTAAAGGATCAGAAGGCCTCTCAATTTCAGCCTTTCTAAGTGTTTCTCCATCATTTAGAATTATAAATTAGAGTGGTTTAATGAAGCATTATTGGAGAGAAATAAACTGCATTGGGGATAAGATTTTGCATAAAAACAAAATTACAGTTATCAAATTAAATCCTATGAAACTACTAATGACACTCGTCACAGACTTATAAAAGATGGTTTTAAAATTCATATAGAAACAAAAATGTCTGATATAGCCAAGGCAATCCTAAGCAAAAAGAACAAAGCTGGAGGCATCACCTTACTGACTTCAAACTATAATACATTGAATACGTGTGGCTACAGTAACTGAAACAGCAGGGTACTGGAACAAAAACAGACACATAGACCAATGGAGCAGAATACAGAGCCCAGAAGTAATGCTGCATACCTACAACCATCTGATCTTTGACAAAATTGACAAAAAAACCCACAAAAAACAAAAAACAAACAAACAAACAAAAAAACAGGCAATGGCAAAAGCACTCCCTATTCAATAAATGGTGCTGGGATATCTGGCTAACTGTATGCAGAAGATTGAAACTAGACCCCTTCCTTACACCATACACAAAAAATGACTCAAAGTGGATTAAAGACAAATCTAAAACCCAAACTATAAAAACTCTGGATGATAACCTAGGAAATATCATTCTGGACGTAGGACCTGGCAAAGACTTCATGATGAAGATGCCAAAAGCAATTGTAACAAAAATCAAAATTGACAAATGGGACCTAATTAAACTAAAGAACTTCTGCACAGAAATATAAACTATCAGCAAAGTAAACATCCTACAGAATGGGAGAAAATATTTGCAAACTATGCATCTGACAAAGGTCTAGTATCTAGCATCTATAAAGAACTTAAACAAATGTATGAGCAAAAAAACTACAACCGCATTAAAAAGTGGATAAAGGACAAGAAAGGACACTTTTCAAAAGAAGACATACAAGAGGTCAACGAGCATATGAAAAAATGCTTAACATCACTCATGATTAGAGAAATCCAAATGAAAACCACAATGAGATACCATCTCACACCACTCAAAATGGCTATTAAAAAGTCAAAAAATAATAGATGCTGGCGAGATTGTGGTCAAAAGGGAACACTTGTATACTGCTGGTGGGAATGTAAATTAGGTCAGCCATTGTGGAAAGCAGTTTGGCAATTTCTCAAAGAATTTAACAGAATTATCATTTGACCCATCAATCCCATTAGTGGATATATACCCAAAGGAGTATAAATCGTTCTACCATAAAGACAAATGAATGCGTATATTCATTGCAGCACTATTCACGATAGCAAAGATATGGAATCAGCTTAAGTGTTCATCAATGGTAGACTGGGTAAAGAAAATGTGATACATATACACCATGGAATACTATGCAGCCATAAAAAAGAATGAAATCATCCGCTTTGTTTGCAGCATCATGGTTGAAGCTTGAGGCCATTACCCCAAGTGAAATAATGCAGGAACAGAAAACCAAATACTACATATTCTCACTTACAAGTGGAAGCTAAACATTGAGTACATATGTACACAAAGAAGGGAACAACAGTTACCAGGGTCTACTTGAGGGTGGAGGCTGACCGGAGGATAAGAATCGAAAACTGCCTATCGGGTACTATTCTTATTGCCTGAGTGTTTTCATGATCTGTACACCAAATCCACATGACACACAATTTACATATATAACAAACCTGAATATGCACCCCACAAACCTAAAGGTCTTTTTAAAAAACATTTTGAACCAAAAATATATACATTCCTCATACTTGTTCCTCATGCAGATCATAATTTCTTTCACAATTAGTCACAAATAAAAATTACTTAAAGGTAAATGCAAAGCAAAAAATAAAAATCTATGATAAAGAATTAACTGTCAGTTACATAAAGCTCGATGATCAATAACTAAAATGCATTGATTATTCATTAGATTCAGAGAGATGCCTGATCCTAACACTGGCATTATCCTTCCACTCACCCAACTCTGAATGGTTGTTTGGATTTGTTTTGCTTCCTTTTCAAATTGTAATAAATTAATTGCCTCCATCTCCTAGAAATCCAGATTTATGTTATCTTTAAATATTTCATCAGTACTTTGGAGGTTAAATTTTTAAGGGCAAATATTTAATGTGGGTCTCCCCATGCAGATAGCTGCTTAGAATGATTTCAAAATAAATGTGCATTTTATAGATTATATATAAATAAAGATAACTATGACTTGCATAAACAGTATTAGTATTTGTAAATTCTAGTTATAAAAATATCTTCCTCTCTCAAAATAAGGCTCATCTACCTAAAAATGGGTAAACTATGTCTTTGTTGATTTCTTGCATTTCAACTTAATGATTTGCTTATTTAACTAATGCTGTTTTATTCAGCAGAGACTTTGGAAATGTCAAACAGGATATTTTTTTCAAGCTGTTAGTCACAGAAAAATAAATAATAAACACAAGCAGGTATTTTCAATCAATTCTCATCTGTTGAATAATTACAACCTTCTGTGAGGATTTAGCATTAGCACAAGCTTCCCATGCACATTCTAAATACTGAACTTCATAACATTACCCCAGAATACTTTTCTTTTCGTTATCTATTTCTTTATACTCTGTGTTTTCTCTTTCAAATGTTGTAAGCTCATAGAAAGAGTAAAATATCCTATATCATAAACATGTCAAACCATGATTATACTATTTTCCCTACTTAAATCAATAAATAGAGAAAGAGGAAACATTATAGAAAGAAAAGGGTTCTTAACAATTCTTCAGTGTTGATTTGACACAAAACAAACATGGGGAAATCCTAGCACTACGGCTTATAAGCTGACTTTGTGTACCAGGTTGTTTGTTTTAATCCTCTTTTTTGTTTTGTTTTGTTTTGTTTTGTTTTGTTTTTGAGACGGAGTCTCGCTCTGTAGCCAGACTGGAGTGCAGTGGCTCTATCTCGGCTCACTGCAAGCTCCTCCTCCCGGATTCAAGCGATTCTCCTGCCTCAGCCTCCCGAGTAGCTGGGACTACAGGTGTCGGGGGCGCACGGCAACATATTCAAGCTTATGTACATGACATTTGCGTTCCAGGCATGGAAAAATACTGAGGCACTGTGTGTATGTTATTTGTGCATGAGAATGTAACTCCTTGACCCTGAAAACAGGACAAGGAGCGGAGTATGTGATAAGGAACGCTGAAAACTGTCTCCTGAGAATGCGGTTTGAGTGCTTTTACGAGGCCGTAGGTGTCTCAGGACCCGACCTCAAAAAGCCATCTAGTGGATGTTTGTAGTTTAACAAGTCCTTTCAATAAATACTTGGAGGACGGATTCTGGGGTGGCACTCTCAGAAGAGCTGTCCCCCTCCCCACTCAGCTGGAATTGTCTGAGAACTCATTCTTGGCATTCACTGCAAGCTATAAGCTTTGCAACAGGTGCGCGCCACCACGCCCACCTAATTTTTGTATTTTTAGTAGAGTTTCACCATGTTGGCCAAGATGGTCTCGATCTCCTGACGGTGTGATCCGCCCACCTCGGCCTCCCAAAGTGCTGGGATTTCAGGCGTGGGCCATGGCCGGTGCCCCGCCAATCCTTCTTATATACTATCTCCTTTATTCCTCAAAACAACCCTAAGGTGTAGGTACTAAAATTTTTGGTATTGTACACATGAGGAACTTGACACACAAGAAGTTTAATCAATTCTCCCTAGATCATGTATCTGGTAAATGGTGGTGCAGAATAAAAACCCAGATATTCGGGCATGAGTGAGTCCATGCTCTTAAACACTCTGAGTACTGCCTACTTCTTAGGCTCTTGTAAAAAAATTAAATTAAATTAAATTAAAAAATAAATACGGTTGACTCTTGGATGACTTGGATTTGAACTGCGTGGGTCCACTTCTAGGTGAATTTTCTTTTACCTCTGCTACCCCGAGACAGCAAGACCAATCCCTCCTCTTCCTTCTCCTCAGCCTACTCAGCATGAAGATGATGAGAATGAAGAGCTTTATGATGCTCCACTTACACTTAATGCATAGTAAATATATTTTCTCTTCCTTAAGATTTTCTTAATAACATTTTCTTGTCTCTAGCTTATTATAAGGTAAGAATACAGTTTGGGAGGCCGAGGCCGGTAGATCATGAGGTCAGGAGATCGAGACTAACTAACACAGTGAAACCCTGTCTATACTAAAAATACAAAAAATTAGCCAGGCCTAGAGGCGCACTGTAGTCCCAGCTGTAGCCTGTAGTCCCGGCTGTAGCCTGTAGTCCCAGCTACTCGGGAGGCTGAGGCAGGAGAATCGCCTGAACCTGGAAGGCGGAGGTTGCAGTGAGCTGAGATTGCACCACTACACTCAAGCATGGGCAACAGGGTGAGGAAAAAAAAAAAGAGAGAATATAGTATGTATTAATAATACATATACAAAATATGTGTTCAGTATGGCTTCTGGCCATTAGTAGGCTATTAGTAGCTAAGTTTTTGGAAAGTCAAAAGTTATACATGGACTTCCAACCATGCAGAGAGTGGGGATCATTTCCCCTCATCCCTGTGTTGTTTAAGGGTGGATTGTATATGTCAAACCATCAGCATAGTTTCTGACCCTTAGTAAGCACCCAGTCCAGGGTAGCTATGGTGCCACCATCATGGTTATAGGTTGATAATTATGATAGTCAATTATAATTCTTGTTACTGGATTACACAATAATTTTTATATTTTAATTCACTTTTATATCCACAATCTCATTTTCTGTCTGCTGAAAAAGAATGGCCCTTCTTGTGATTTTTTTTAAATTGCTTCAAGCATGTGTTATTTTTGGCATTCTGTCACAAGCCCTCTACAAATATAATATCAGTCAGTGGTCAAAGAATGTGATACATAATTTTTACGAAAACAAAAACAGTGGAATATTTTAACAAAGTAATTTTGTACTATAAGCATTTGCTGCCTGATCTAGAATTATATTAGCATGAGGAAACTATATCTCCTGAGTTTTTACAATATAAACTGAGATTGTTTTCATTACAGTCACAACTTTTCAGCAGACTACATTAGAAAGAAGAAATAAGGGGAGGAGAAAGAGACACACACACAGAAGCTAAACAAATTATAAAATACAAATCTCTAAGTTGTATTTTGCAAAAAGATGGAAAGATTTTTTATGATCTTGAAATCACAGCTTTTAATCAAAGATTGAGAATTCCAAATAGTAAGCATTTAGCTGATGGAAAAGCTTGAAGCCTAGGTTATTCCACCAAGAAGCTATTCTGACACTGATGGAATTGCATGTCAAGCAGAAATGCCTACATTCCAGTAGTGTCTTTTTAAATATATGCTCCTGAACATATATTAGAAAGCGGATGCCTAACTTGGATCATTTTCAACTGAGAACAGAATGAATTTATCTTCCTTTGTCTGAAAATCATATGGGTGCTGAAAATTGCCAAGTTCCAATATTCAGTCAACATTAAGCAAAATGAACCAAGGATAGCAATAGCTAGAACCATTCCCAAATGTTACCCATAAATTAAAGAAATTTTTGTCTCCTTAGCATGTGATTTACTTGGAAAACTTTTAGTGCTAATTTCTGATGGATGCCAAAAGTCATTTTATTGAAACGAAGCATTTTAGTGTTGAGTTCAGTTCCAGTACCAACACTGTTTCCAATAAGCTTTCAGATGAACACTTCAACATAATTCTTGTTTTACTACATATTCTGGGGACTCAATTAGAAAGAATGACAACATTCCTGCATTCTTTGGATTTCACTATAAAGGAATTTGAGAGTCCAACTTGGGTAAATCAACCAACCCACAAAGCACTGGAAGCAGGGCTCTTTAGGGCTAAACCCTTTCCCCTGATGATAATCATCAAAAGAAATTATCTCGTAACTAAGAAAGCTAGCAATACCAGTCTAATACAGGTTTTATAAATTTCCTAATGGCTTTCATCATTTTTGTTTCTCCTATCATACAATAAGGTCATCTGGGTATGATCCTAGTTAAATATTTCTTTCCCTACTTAAGAACATTTTCCTGGGCATCAGTAATCACCCAAATCCCTCCCCAGTGCCTTTATATACACTAAAAATGTCTCTGCCTCAAGGTACTAAGTGCTAACAAAGTCTATAGACAGCTCATTTTATTTAAAATAATAAAATTATAAATAATATAAAATTTTGTGCATTGGATAAAGATTGGAAAAGCCCATAGAGAGATCTGAATTGTTGAATGAAAATGATAAGATGTATTATGAAAGGTGTTCTGAAACATTTTATATATATATATATACACACACACACTCATACATTTTTCAAGACAAGGTCTTGTTCTGTTGCCCAGACTGGAGTGCAGTGGCAGGGTCATAGCTGCTGCAGCCTTGAACTTCTAGGCTCAAGCAATCCTCTGGCCTCAGCCTCCCTCTCAAGTAGCTAGAAATACAGGGAAGGGTGCCTATCTAATTTTTTTAAATTATTTTTTGTAGATACGGGGTCTTGCTACATTGCGCAGGCTGGTCTTGAACTCTTGGCCTCAAGTGATCCTCCCACCTCAGCCTCCCAAAGTGTTGAGATTACAGGTGTGAGTCACTATACCTGGCAGAATACATGATTCTTAAAATAATCAGGTTATACTGACATCCAAAGAGTGACAACTTTCTTGAGAATAAATGGACACACAAATTTGCCTATGGCACAGTAATGGAGGAAGAGACCACGATTATAAAAGTAAGAAAGAAAAAAAGAGATGAAATTGTAACAAATTTTCATATGCTGAGTGTGGACTAGTCTGTCAGTTGGTAATCTCTAGGAGCTCCAGAATTAGAGGGCCTATTCATTCATCAACTTTTTCCCAGGAGTCTATCAAACACTCACAAGATGAGGCAGAGATGGTGCCTGGAATAGCCCCCTTTCAATGGGACATGGACACTAAACCCATCTTACATAAAGTAAAATCAGGAAGATAGTGGGGACAGAGTAGGAAACTCTCCTGCCCCTGGTCACCAATAAAGGTACACTAGGGTGGAGGGAGGGCTAGCAGCAAAAGCCACTTGCAGCTGAGTGAGGGATGGGAAAGCTGCTTGAACCCAGGGTCCCAAACCGATATTAATAAAAAGAGAGGCCTGCCACTACTGGGAGAATGGTCGTACGCTTGCCCTCACTCAAGAGCACCTTCCAAGATCCTTCATTCATAGAAGGCAGACTACGGCTGTGGGGGATGAGGAGGGTGTGTAGTGAGGTCAGAAGTCTGAACCACTAAGAAAGTGCACCTCCCGAGGAGCGCCTCTGCCCCGCTGCCAACCCTCTGGGAAGTGAGGAGCACCTCTGCCTGGACACCGCCCCTTCTGGGAAGTGAGGAGCGCCTCTGCCCGGCCGCTGTGCAACCTTCCAAGTGTGAAGTGACAGCCTTGTGTGTGATCTTTTCTGTCTTCTCCAAGTTTGTATATTCAACATTAAAGTTTACTTTTTAGTTGAAAGAAAGAAAGAAAGAAAGAAAGAAAGAAAGAAAGAAAGAAAGAGCACCCCCCAAAAGCAGGTGAGCAAAGCCTTCCTAAGACTGAGGCTAATTAGAGAGAACCAAGAGAACCGTGAATCTCCACCAAATAATATGCAATAGCAATCCACTGCTTGGGATGGAACAAGACCATGCAACAACAACAAAAAAATAAAAACAAAACAACAACAACAACGACAAAACACATGCAGCTCAGGCATACAGGGCCAGCAGAGAGCTGAGAGCAGAACAGAAACACTGAAAAGAGCCCTGCAGTAATCCAGACCTCACTCTAAGCACAAAGCAGCAGCAGCAGCCACTGTTGAGGAATTTGAAGACTGGTGCACTGAGGGTAACTACAGCAGCAGCAACAACAAACCCAGTTAACCACTGATAACAACTGAGGGACTTCCAGAAGAAGCAGTGTGCTCATTTCAGCTGTCAGTAGTGCACACCTCCATGTTTACTACTCTTTTACGTAAAATATCCAACATTCAATGAAAAATAGTGATATACAAAAAAGAAGTATATATTCAAATAATAAACCAGTCAACACAACCTGACCCAGAAATGACTGAGATGTTGAAACTATCAGTCAGCAACTTTAAAATAACTATAACTTATGCATTAAATGATTTAGTGTAAAAGGTGGACAACTTGTCTTAATAAATGGGAAATTTCATCAGAGATGAAATCTTTAAAAAAGATTCAAATAGAAAATCCAGTGTATATATAATGGAGAATTCTTTACAGGCTTATCAGCAGACTGGACACAATAGAGAAAAGAATCAGTGAACTTGAAGATAGGCTGATAGAAATTATCCAAACTCAACTACAAAGAAAAATAATAAGGAAAAAAGAACAGATTATCCCAAAGATGTGGGGCTATCAAATGGTCTTACATACATATACTTGGAGCACCAGACAAAATATAGAAAGGGGAGGATAGGACAGAAAGAGTATCTGAAGAGATTAGCTTCAAAATTAATGAAAGAAAACAAAACAGATCCAAGAAGTTCAGAGAATCTAAGCAGTATAAATACCAAGCAAAGCACATCACAGTCCAACTGCTAAAACCATATATAAAGGGAAAATCTTGAAGGTAACCAGAGGAAAAAAAAAAAAAAAACATTTCCAGCAGAGGCACAAACACTGCCTCTATCTAAGATAGGAATTAGCACAAATTTCTTATCAGAAATCATGCAAGCAATAGACAATGGAATAACATCATGAAATAATAGAAAGGAAAAAATTCCGTCAGACCAGAATTCTGTTTCTAGTGAAAATACCTTTCTAAAATGAGGGTGAAATGAATACTTTTTTCAGACAAACAAAATCTGAGAGCAATTATTTGCCAGTAGTCCTGCATGACGAGCAATGCTAAAGGAGGTTCTTTAGGCAGAACGAATGTGGTATAAGATAGAAATTTCTATTTACACGAAGAAAGAAAGGATACAGGAAAACAAAAAATGTGGATAAATATAAAATACATTTTTCCTAATTTTAATATCTTTAAAAGATGATTGTCTGAAGTCAAAATAGGTACAGGATCTTTTGTAAAATATATGAGAACAGTAGGACAAAGGACAAGAGAGAAAGGAAAGGGAAATACATGATAGTAAGATGCTTATACAATACGGGGAGGCCCATAATATTATTGAATCTGAACTTTGGTAAGATAAAGAAGTGTAATGCAATAGTTAAAAAGGAGACTAACTAACAAACTGATATAGTATGGATATTTGTCCCCTCCAAAGCTCATGCCGAAATGTGATACCCAGTGTTGGAGCTGGGGCCTGGTGGGAGGTGTTTGGGTCATGGAGTGAATCCTTCTTGAAAGACTTGATGCCATCCCCATGGCAATGAGTGAGTTATTGGTCTGTTAGTTCATGCAAGAGCTGGTTGTTTAAAAGAACCTGGCATTCCTCTTGCTTCCTCTGTCATCATGGGACATGTCTGCTCCCCTTTCACCTTACTCCATGAGTAAAAGCTTCCTGAGACCTCACTAGAAGCCAAGCAGATGCTGGTGCCATGCTTGTACAGCCTGCAGAACCGTAAACTCAATAAATCTCTTTTCTTTGTAAATTACCCAGCCTCCAGTATTTCTTCAGAGCAACACAAAGCAGACAAATACATAAACCAATAGGGGAGATGAAATAGAATCATAAAGAATTCAAAAGAAGACAATAAAGGGGAACAAATGAACAGAGAACAAATAGGGCAAATAGAAGATAACTAGGAGGATGGAATGGCAAAATTAAATATAAGTATATCAACAAAGACATCGATAGTACAAACACTTCAATTAAAAGGCAAAGATTGTCAGACTGGATGAGAAAAAGCAAGACCCAATTGTGTGCTGTCTAAAGAAAACCCACTTTAATATAAAGACATAGATAAAAGAATGGAAAATATATACCATGCAAATACTAATCAAATGAAAGCTGGAGTGGTAATATTAATAGCAGAACATTCCTTAATGTTCTGAATAATGAACACTACTGTTGAAAAAGAGGGGCATTTCATAATGACACAGGAGTTAATTCATCCAGAAGATACGATAATTCTAAATGTATACGCATCTTATCACAGAGTTCAAACACACAAATAATAAGTGATGTGACGGTAGTTTGGTCGATTGGTTTGGTTTGTGCAACTTCTCAATTGCTGTGACAAACTGACTGCACCCTTGGTGCCCATCACCATCACCACCTTCCTGCTTCCCCAAGTTAAGTGATAATGGTCTTGACATAGCCATCAGAAAATCTACAACTAAAGACAGATATTTTTACCTCCCAAGAAAAGAAAATTTTCATAGAAACATGTGTCCCTGGATGTCTTTAAACAAGGACATTTTGAATGAAACTGAATGAGAGGAAGTGCCAAGAAATTAGTAGCAACACAGATAGAACTGTGTGGGGAAGGGATAAAATTTCAAAAATCAGAAATTCGATCTACTTTTGTGACACTGAGTTCTATGAACATTTACTTATAAGTAGGCTTAAATTTGTATCAAGAGACTTTAAAATGAAGGGATTAATCTGTTAAGCAAACACGAATCCACAGACATCACTTATCTGGTGACTATCTTGTCTGTGGAAAATCATTATTTAACTTCGCACCTATGCATTCCATTATTTCATTCTCATACGCAGCAGCTGAATGATGTCAGAAACTTCTCATAGGAATTCAGTCAACAAGGAAAATTGCTTAAAATAAGGGAAGGAAAAATAATGGTTAACAACAATTTCCTTCAGAAGAAAATGTCATTATTTATTAATAATATATTATTTAGTCACAGATTTTTTTGTTACAAATTGCACCACCCTAGCTCATCAAATTTTTCTTGTAACCAATATGATGCCATTAATAATAGTCTGAAATATTATTGGTTTCAGGTTAAACACTTGTATTAATTCATTCTTATGTGCTATAAAGAAATACCTGAAACTGGGTAATTTATAAAGAAAAGAGGTTGAATTGGCTCACAAATCTGCAGGCTGTCCAGGGCAGCTTCTGCTTCTGGGGAGGCTTCAGGAAGCTTCCAATCATGGCAGAAGGGGAGAGGAAAGCAGGCATATGTCACGTGGCTGAAGTAGGAGCAAGAGAGAGAGAGGGGAGGTGCTGCACACTTGTAAACAACTAGATCTTGCGAGAACTCTATCATGAGAACAGCACCAAAAAGGGAAATCCACCGATGATCCAGTCACCTCCCACCAGGCGTCACCTCCAACACTGGGGATTACAATTTGACATGAGATTTGAGCAGGAAAACCGATCCAAACCATATCAACACTCTCATATGGAATAAAGCCTTAACATTCCACTTCAGGAGGTTAAACCATATGAGGATCCTTTATACAGTGTTTTCTACTTTGGAAAGGAAGAATAAAGCATAAGGTATATGAAAATGAAATACTAAATTGACATTTGAGTGTAGTTACTCCTTCCAACAGTGTTATCCAAAATATTTGTATGTATGCCTCCTCATCTCCCTTAATTTTATATACCTTACAATTTCACTTTAGTGCCAAACATGAGATTGTTCTCTAAACCCAGCCCTGTCTCAGTAACTTGATTTGCATGGTTTTGTGTAAGGTGATTAAAATAAATAAGACTTTTGAGATTTGCTGAATGAAAATCTAACCAATGTTTCACACACAAAGGCCAGCAATAAGCCCATTTTAAGTAAAAATGTCACGATCATCAATCAGCTAAGTTCCATGAGAGCAGTATTTTGTTGCATTGCTCTATCTACCCAGCTACTAAACTGAAGCCTGACACATAACAGACACTCCACAAATATTGTTAAATGAGAGAATGTGAAAGACCCTGCAACACAGAAAAATAAATATCCATGAACTCACTGAGCCAAGAACCGTCTGAATGCATCCTGTGATGACTGTCATAGAAGTGTGAAACACATATACAAAAATCAAGAATAAAGAAAATAAAAATAGGGCTTCATATAGAAATCCCTTAGCCTAGGATGTTAAAAGAAAACATTGTGTGGATTAATTTGACATATTGGTAGGATGGGCAAAGAGTATTTAAATACAAGACATTTATCAGGGAAAAGGTAATAATAACAAATTAAACTTCTTTCAGAGCTCTGCACACCCATAGTCTAGGGTTTCTAGCATAGTCAATTCTACTTTTAAGTCAATCACTACAAAGAAAATAAAATTAGTAAACTAAATAAATGAAATAAGTAGAAAAGAATTTTCCTCATGTTTGTTGATATCTGTAAACCATATTTTATTTACCTAATAATGTGTTTAGCCAGATTTGTGTCCACTTCAGAGTAATGGGCTCAATACAATTTCACCCTAGGGTTTTGCTCAGAAACAAGTCTCACAAATCAACTTAACAGCAACAAAAATAGCAGAAAAAAAGCCCTTACATCTCTTCATCACATATTCCCAAACTGTGTATCTCAGAATCTCAGATCCACCATTTCTCACAATGCATTCATGCTTTACTATAGACTGAATTGAGATCCCCCAAATTCGTATGTTGAAGCCCTAACTTTTCCAATGTGATGGTGTTTGGAGATGGGGCTTTTGGAAGGGAATCAGGTTTAGATGAGGTCATGAAGGTGGAGCCCTCACAATGCAATTAGTGCTCCTAAAAAAAAGAGAGAACGGGAGCTTGCCTTTCTCTCTCTCTCTCTCTCAGGAGAGTACATGGAGAAGGAAGCCATCTGTAAGCCAGGAAAGAGCCCTCATAGAGGAACCAAATGGACCAACACCTTGATCTTAGACTTCCCAGATGCCAGAACTGTGAGAAACAAGTTCCTGCTGCTTTAGACTCCCGATTTACGATATTTTACTACGGCAGCCCGAGCTGACTAAGCCATACTTTCAGGAACATAATAGGAATAACAAAGCAGAGATAACAATGCTACAGTCCCACTATTGAATGGTTAGCCCTGTATTAAGGGTTTGAATAAGCACTGTCACATTTAGTCATTGCAACCTCTCCTGGAAAAAGTATCATTGTCATTGTGAACTTAAACATGAAGAAATTGAGGCTCCAAGAAGTTAAAAAAAAATGCCCATGAAATACTAGAGTCATGATTTAAACCAGGGCCTGCTGACTGTAGAATCAGAGATCTTAAGTCCTAAACTGTATCACTCTTCAGACTTTTTACTAAGCTCAATTAATCTACTTCCTGATACAAAAAATAAAGATTTTCATGAATACTTTGATATTTACATGCAGAATTATGAATGCTTCTCTTCATAAGAAGGAAGGTGCCCTCCTTACCCACAAATGTGACAACCTTGAGAACCTCTGTCCCAGTTTCAACAGTGCTACGTATTGCACTCTAATTATCCCACTCTATGAAATTGCTAGTGTTTGGGGATAAACAGGAAAATGACCTCTGAAGTCCACCACCTGACTAAACTAACTAAACCTCACCTAAACTAACTCCTAGCCAGGACTCTGAATTCCAACCTGCCTAATGTATGGCCTAATGATTAAAGTACATGTTCCAGACACACACAAAAATGCTACCACTTACTCGCTTTGGATCCTCAGTTAGTGGTTTAACTTCTTGGATCCTCAGTTACCTCGTATGTAAAATGAGATCTACGCTATCTGTCCCAAAGGACCATTGTGCTGGTTACATAAGAAAAGATACTTAAGTGCCTCGAATACCCCCGGCACTTAAGAAGCTGGACCACATGTTTGTTCAAGAAATATTAATCATATTGGTCACATATCCTTGTTGCATGTTCTTATCCTGCATGCTTTTTTATGGCAGTCATTATAATTGTAATCAAGTTTAAAATTACCCCTTTATGTGATTCTGCCTCTCCACTAGATTATGAGCTCTTCAACAACAGGAACCACACCTGTTTGATTCTCAGCTATATCCTTAATATTGGAAGAGTGTGTAATGTACAAAATAAGTATACGCCGAATGGATAGCTGAGGGAAGAATGAGTGAATGAGTGTTCCCACTTATGCAGACATGCTGGATGTGAGGGCTGAAAGCTTCTTAAAGAGTGCAGAATTGGAAAATGAGCTTTGAGCCTTTTAAGCTACCTCTCAGCAAAGGAATTCCTTCCACAGACTTAGAAGCTTGTTAGGATGAAGCTTTGAAAAAAGAAGCCTAGCTCTATAGAGATGGGATGAAAAAGAGAAAAAGTGTAAGCGACATTGGCTGGAGAGTCACAAGACCACGAGAAGCAGTAAGTCATTGATGAAATTAAAATAGCTGGACCAGGCAAGAGAGCGCTGGTAGTCGTCACGTCCATTGTTGTCAGTGAGCAAAGCAGAAGGGAGTTAGGAGACAGCTTTGTTTGGTTAAGTTAAAAGACTTTATTTTTTAGAGCAGTTTTAGGTTCACAGCAAAATTGAAAGGAAGATACGGAAAGTTCTCAAATACCCGCTTCCCTCTCAAAACACAGCCTAGGAGGCAACTTCTGAGTTCATGTGAGAAGGTGCCTTTGGGAAGAGGAAAGCTTGGTCTCTGATAAGTAAAACTGGCCTACCAATTTCTATATTGTGTTACAACTGTTTCATTGGCTAAGAGGAAATAAATGAAAGAAAATCTAATATGTGCCCAAGGGAGGTGCTCAGGCTCATGGCATTTGGGTACTGGGGCATTTGGCATAAAATCCATGATTGAGATGAACTTGGGTTACAGTGATAACTGTACTCTGCCTTTTACATGTGACTCCTTTGTGAGGGATTTACAAAGAACCAACAGAGCAGCAGGCTCTATTAAATGATCTCCAATTATCAGCTTCACAGGAAGGAAGGTGATTAAAATTTAATGACATATCCCAGCTTGTTGCCGTTCAATAGAGCTGCTGTCATCTTCCTGTCAAGGAGAATAAAGAAGTGGGAAATGTTTAAGAGAAAAAAAGAGGAATATTTAAAGGTAAAATTCTTTATCTGACAAGGTAGGAGAATAAATTAGCCATGTGAAGAAAATTATCAAAAGTGCATTTGCCTTATAATTACTAACTTAGAGTCTGCATGTCAAATGGTTACTATTTATGGATTTAATAGGCAAAAGAATTCTCAGTATGTGCTTTGACTTCTAATATGCTTAGTCATGACATTCTTATCAATACTCCCCACATTAAAATCCCTGTGCTTTGTACATTTCTTAGTTAAATGGGCTACTAAACTTGTGATTTAGTTTGAATATAATGTATGACAATAAAGTAACAATTTGCTTATGTGGTTCAAACTGATATTCTGTGGAATTGCAATAGACAAGTTCCAAAACCGTTTGGGGCAGCTTTTTTTCCAGTGGCATCACTAGAAAAGTAAACACACTCCAATGTAAGCAGCACCCCCGATATAGATTGGTCATTTAGGTGCATTTGCTGCAACTGAAGTACCTGATCAGGGGGTTCCTCCCTAGGAAGGCAAAGGGAGCTCTAAGAAAGCCCTAAAGAGAACTCCTGTCAGACTCTGGAGGGGGCAAGGATATGGGCACAAGGCATAAATAGTTAGAAGCAAAGAATGTGTGTGTAGCAACTTTTCACCGGTCAGTCTTAAGCTATAAATTACATCAATGTGACTGCAACGTGTGACAAACACAATAGCTTTCTCTCTGTGACTAATTGCCTGAAACCAATTTACAGTGAAGCAAATCATGCAGGCTACAAGATGAATCTTTGAAAGTCTTGATTACACCTAATCTTCATACCAAGTTATCACGGAAACAGATCTCAGGGCAGCACCTACCTACTGAGAGTCAACACCAGCCAGTCTGGATAATCCTGGGGCGAGCATCCTCACTGGCCCCACGTGGTCCTAGATCACTGCTCCAGTCAATGGGGTGCCTCTGCCTTTTCTCTTTCCCATCCCCAATTTCTCTTTTCCTCTCTTTTTGTATCTTGTACCAGCCAATTATTAGAAACACCTGCAGGCAGAGCCTAGGTTCGCTAACCACACTTAGGAGCTTGCAGTTTAGGAAGAGCAGTTGTGCCCTCAGAAAGTTCAGAAAGATGACCACAGAGCTATTGGGTATATGCCCTGTGAATAAGTCACTGTGGTGGCCACTGCTGCACACCTAGAACCTCTTTCAATAGGACCTGTTGTCCCAGCTGTTGGGGGTGTTGATGGCTTCCTTTGAGATTGCTTCAATGGAGCCAAGCTCAGTGGCACATGGGCTTTAGTCCTAGCTACTAGGGAGGCTGAGGCAGGAGGATGGTATGAGGCCAAGAGTTTGAGGTTACAGTGAGCTATGTTTGTGCCACTGCACTCCAGCCTGGACAACAGAGCAAGGCCCTGTCTCTGAAGTAAAAAGAGATTGATTCAGTGGCACAGCACTGCCTCATCCAAGGTCACATCTCAAGGTTATGTCCCTTTCCAGAGTGGCTAACAATCAATGACTGAGTAATGAGGGCAGGTAGAGGTGGTGTTGATCTCAAGAACACTCTACCATAAGCATCATGCAGGTGAAACATGCAGATTCTGCTTTCTGGGACCCAATCTACAACACTTGGTACCATAAATGATCCCAGGAAAAAATGTCCTACGATGGGGTTTTGGAGCTGGATCATGGATCCATGCCCAACTAGCAAAAAGGACCTACCTCTGGTGCTAGGTAATGCACAGGCTGGCATAGGGCAGCGGTTCAATTCTTAAAACTTTCAGCAGTGGTCAGTTGGGACAGTATACTGGTAGAAGGAAGTGCATTAGCTAGTGTCCAAGATATATAGGACAAAGAGTGGCTATAAGGATAATAGAATTAGTTGGTTATTGCTATGCTAGATATTACAGAGGAGGCAGCAGTGGGAGTGTGTGTGGGATGGATGAGTAGCTGAGTGATTAATTACTGATTGAAAGTTGTGCATGAAGCCAAAGAGCTTCCTTGACAGATTACAAAGAGGTTTCACCTTTGCAGATAAGGCAGCGAAAGCTGAGGACCAGACTCAGGATGTAATTGCCAGAGCAGCTGAGTCCCAAATAAAGTTAAACTCCTATCCAAGCAAGATCTACTATGCCAAGGTCAGACCCTTGCTTGGAAAAGGATGGGACTATGACACACTGGATGAAACATCTCAGTTGATGCCCACCAAAAATCTTAGATCCCCAGACCAGAGTCCCCAAAGCTCTCTGAAAGCTACCGAAGCAGCCCATTCTTACCTATCCAGAACTAACACTTCTCCTAACCTTGCTTGATGATGATACAGAGAGCTCGCCCCTCTAGCAGATAATATATATCCTCTCAAAAAAGAGACTCTACCAGAGCTGCTGCAAGTTCCAGCCAGCTTGGACAAACAGTGGTATACATGAAATTGTATTCTGAGGGTGCTTGGTCAAGAAGACCAGAACATAAGGTTGGATTTTTAAAAGATTAATTTGAGAGTATTCTCCTGGGAAATAATACCTAATCCCTTGGCAAAGACCCCAGGAGATGGTGTGAACTTGCTGCTAGCAAGCCTCCAAAAGGCATGGAAAAAGCCAAGACCCATGCTAAATGAGGTGAAAAAGTCGGAATTGGATGACAGATGTTGGAAAGTGGCTTAAAGGCTGAAAGAAGAGGCACACTGAAGTGGTTATACAATGTGATGCCTGAAAACCCACCAGATGATTATGTTTCTTAGGAAGTCCTGGAGGGTGTACAATTTGCTAGGGCCATAGGAGCAAACTAGTGAGAGAGCAGGTTAGGGCTGATGGGAGGAGAGACCATTACACCGCTAGGCTAATGGACTGCAATGCAGAAGATAGCATCTCGAAGCGGTAGAAGCTACTTAGCAACACGCAGGCGTCAAAATCCAGGTGAGAATAATTATAATAATGAGCAGTAAGGCTGAAGTCAGGGGATGCTGAGGAGAGTTACCGGGCTGCTTAACAGAAGACAGTGTCCTAGAGGCCAAATAATCGGTCAACAAGAATATGATTCAGTTTGCAGCATCAAAATAAATCAAGCATGGATTATGAGAAGTCTGAGGGTGATGTCTCCTGTAAAATGTCAGAATCTTTTGCAGAATTTCCAGACCTGAGCAAGTTTTTGTACAGAGAACTCATTGACTGAGGAAGACGGCAGGTCTGCAGAAGGAAGGAGCTCTCCAATACCCTCTAACAACACAGCCAGGTGTACACAGAATTGATTGCCCTGGTCCTTCCCTAAGGGGACCTATGGCCATTTATGCTAGGGAAAGATACAAATATTTTTAAGACCATTGGAAACAGGGTCTGAGTTGACATGGGTACTTGGACTCCTGAAGCATCATCATAGCCTGTCTCTTAGAACGGAGGTAATGAGAGCCAGGTAATACGTGGAATCCTACCATGCTTTTGTTCATAGTGATTCCACTGGATCCACAGCCCCATCTCGTGATCATTTCTCAAATCCCTGAATACACAGTTAGAAAAACATACTTGATAGGTAAGGACAACACCCATGTTAAGTCCGTAGTCAATGAAGTGAACACTATCATAATGGGGACTAAGAAATGAAAGCTACCCCTCCCTATAGATGGAAGCTTTGCTACAGCCTCACTTATGGGGTGCCCTTGAAAAACAGTGGCCAGAGAAAATCCTCCCAGTGAGCAGCACTTTGAATGTGCACCTGGTTATCCACTTTGCATTGAAGAAAAGTGCCCAAGGTTAGAATATATATGAAATTATGGGGAGTAAAAATGATTTGGGTGACTGGTCAGGATCCTGGAAAGAAAACAAAATTGGAAAATCAAGGACGAGATGTCTTGGGTAGGGACATGTGAAAGGACATATTGAAGTGGGTATGAAGTGTGACCTTAATTTGCATGTTAGTGCCACCTAAGAGCACTAAAAAATCAATCCATTGATATCAGTGAGCCTCTGTAATCAGCTGTCCCAGTGCTGACATGGTGAGCATAGGAGAGAGCCTAGGCAGCAGGGACGGAGGCTGAGTTAACAGCATGGGTCCAACAGTCCAGCTAAGAGCAACCTAGCTCCTGCCACTGCAAAAGATCCACCTGCCTGGACAGAGACCAACAATGAGTCTTTAATACAGCACATGACTTCAAGGAAACTAAACTGACAAATAATTTGGAGTGCCAAACTGACTATAACAGATTCCTTCTACTCTGAAAAGGCAAGAAATTCATTCTGAGTGACATAGACAAGTATTTTATGCTTTCCTGCCAATAGGACATGTGGGCTGTCTGATTTACTGGCACAGGATCCCACATAGCATTGTATCAGACTAGGGCACACACTTTGAATAAAGGAGGTATGAAAGTGGACGCATGACAATGGGATTCACTGATCATATCACAAAACACAGCAACCAGAAGCTGCCAACCTAACATAGCATTGAAATGGCTTTTTTTTTTTTTTTTTCTGGAGTCTCGCTCTGTCGCTCAGGCTGTCAGGCTGGAGTGCAGCAGTGTGATCTCGGCTCACTGCAACCCCCTCTCCCGAGTTCAAGTAATTCTCTGCGTCAGTCTCCCAAGTACCTGGGATTACAGGCGCCAACCACCACGCCTGGGTAATTTTTTTGCATTTTTAGTAGAGATGCAGTTTCACCATCTTGGCCAGGCTGGTCTTGAACTCCTGACCTCGCGATCCACCTGCCTTGGCCTCCTTAAGTGTTGGGATCACAGGCATGAGCCACTGCACCCGGTCAGAATAGCCTTTTAAAGGCATAGTTGAAGCAATACTTGGGGATGCAATATTTTACAGTCTGGGGCACCACCCTTCAGGATGCGGTACACACAGTAAATTGAAGTCTTTTATATGGTGCCGTATCTCCAAAAGGAATAATACATGAATCCAGGCACCAAGGGATGAGAAATGGAGCAACGCCACTTCCTATCACTCCCAGGGACCGGCTTAAGAAATTTGTGCTTTTCTCTTCATAAATCTGGACTCTGATGGTTTAGAGGTTCTGATTCCTAAATAGAGATCACTTTTGCCAAAGGATACACAGAGAATCCCATTCAATTATAAACTATGACTGCTGCCTACTCACTTCAGATTTCTTATGCCAAGGGACCAGCAGGCAAGAAGAGTCATGATTCTAACAGAAAAAATATTTCCTGATCAACAAGAGGAGGTAGGGTTGCTGTTCCACAATAGAAGTAGAGAGGAATAAGTCTGGTGTCTGATCAATCCACAGGGTACCTTTTGGAACACTTTTGGCTAATTTGTACTGTAATTGGACAAGTGAAGCAACCTGGGCCTTATAAGGGCATGGTGATCAGGGCTCAGATTCCTCAGTGAATAGGGCCTGGATCCCAACAGTAGGTAAGCCACTAGGACCAGCAAAGATGCTAACTGAATGTAAGAGGAATCTAGAATGGGTACTTGGAAAGGGATATAAGTAGCAATTGTGGCCCTAGGACCAGTTTCAGCAGTGGAGCTATCATTTCATTGTGCTAACCTTCTTCTTCCAAGTTTCCCCTAGGAAGAAGTCCTCTGGAATCCTGATAGAGCTGGTCCCAAAATAAACAGAAAAAACTGAATTCAGGCTGGGTGCAGTGGCTCACATCTGTAATCCCAGCACTTTGAGAGGCCGAGGAGGGTGGAACATGAGGTCAGGAGTTCAAGACCAGCCTGACCAACATGGTGAAACCCCGTCTCTACTAAAAATGCAAAAAATTATCCAGGCGTGATGTGATGCAGCTGTAATCCGAGCTACACAGGGGACTGAGGCAGAAGAATCACTTGAACCCAGGAGGCAGAGGTTGCAGTGAGCCAAGATCGTGCCACTATACTCCTGTACTCCACCCTGGGCGACAAAGCAAGACTCTGTCTCAGGGGAAAAAAAATAATACTGAATTCAAGCAGCAGGAAGAATTAACTGCCCAAATCTCTCTCCAGTGAAGAACTCACTGGCTGCTGAGAGTGCTGTATGCAGATCGCCTTTAGTTGTCAGACTATTCAGCGATTGCCTCAGCAGCAGAGAACTGTCTCACCCAAGGCCATGTCCCTTCCCAGGGTGGCCCACATCCAGTGATGAAGGTAAATAAAAGCCTGGCATCTCAACACAACTCGGGGAAGCTCTGCAGGGCGCTTCCAGCTAGAGTCTTTCTGGGGTCAGCCCAGGCTGTCATTAGGCCAAACAGTTGGCCCACATCACACGTCAACTTCTCCCTTGGCCCAATCCTGCTTCCCTTTCCTCCCTTGCATAGGGATTGATCCCAAGGACACTCCTTAGTAAACACTGGCACACTAGACTCTAGCTCAGAGTTGGCTTCCCAGGCACCAACCTCAGTTTCCTCAACTATAAAGTATTAATCTCACATGGAAACCATCAAATGACATATTCTCCATATGAGCACTTTCAAAACCATAAAGACATACAACTATAATGCTACAATTACTATTGTTATTATTTAAATAATTATGCTCCCAATTCTTTATTCCTTATATTTTTCTAGTATGATACACTTTTCGGTTCTGCTAAAACGTGAAATCTATATGGTTCTAGCTCTAGGGTGAGGTGTATTTGCTATGCTGAAATGGCAAAAAGGGTTTTGGGGACAAACATCAACCTTACTTCGCCTCCACAAAATAAAAAGCTATCTGGTACCAGCACTTTTGTAAAAAGTTATTCACTTGTATCATGTTGCCTATGCATTCCTATAGAAGCAGAAACAAAAAATTTCTTTATCTACCCTCACGGATTTTTTTAAATAAACAAAACACAACATTAACCAAAATAAAACCATTGGCCTTAATCAGGTTGTTCTTTGCCATCTGTGCTAACTCAGTGAAGCAGGAGTGGTCGCTACCTGTTCTTTCCCTGGGGGTGAGCAAACAGTCCTGCTTTGCCCTATTAATTAACTTATGGGCAGGAAATGGGTGTCAAATAGGGTAGCATCTCATCTCTGTGGTTGTGTAATCATAAAATGTAGCCAATTGCTTTGCAAATAGCCAGCTTCTTCAATCTGTTGTGGATGATCTGGGTAGAAGATAAAGCAAAAGCAGTCTGGATGAGCTAGCTACTCTCAAAATATCCAGTGGCTTGATCACCTATGAAAACAGCATTAACTGTTTGATATTACTGTCATTTGATGACAGTTTGATATTACTGTCATTTGCTTAATGACAGACCCTGAGTTCACAGACAATTTAAGCAGCTCACAATTGAGCTGTGAATGGAGATTCAAATACAATTTACCCATTTACTGGGCCACTTGATATTGAAACTCTGCAGAAAACTCTATCATCAATACTTTCCCATCACCTGCATCACAGAGAGGTCAAAGGCATCTGTGATGACAAACTTCAGTCATCACCCTCTCTCATCTGGGCATGAAAAGGCAGAAGCCCACAGCAGGGAAGGGCATCTGGTGGGAAGATGTCACTTAGACAGTCTGCCAGTGCCCATCACAGAGCCTGAAGCACAGTAAAGGTGCACATGATAAATTTCCACTGAAGGTGAACATTCCAAACTCTACCTCCCCTATTCAGACCCTTTCTGAAACCTTGAACACTTAGTAAAATAGGATGGATAATTGCATCAAACACTGAAAGCAAGCTGAAATTTTTGATTGATATTTTATGAACTAGTCTTGAAAAACCAGAATCAGGTACAAATCATTCTATGGTAAGTAATGTTAACATTTCAGGTCAAAAGGTTTTAAACTGTTCTCAGTAGGAACATGAGATCCTTCTGATGTGCCCCCAACATTCCACACATTTTTAAGAATATATATTTCAATTTTTAAAAATAGTGATAAGAAAACAACAAATGCACTCAAGTGTGTTGTATAACAAAGAATATCATCAACCTTTACAAATTAATGTGCTTGCCAGGTCAGTAAAATTCCCATGCCCGCTCTGGGTAAATCTAAACTTCCATAAACATGTCTTTAATTTAGAGGCTATACCCTGCCTAAATCTTTTAAAAATTCAATCCTGCCCATATCAGTTCATGTAGAATTACACAGCAAAGTACACAACTACACACATGCTCAACTCAGTGAATGTGACACAAGGTTTAAGGGCATCCTCCACTTACAAGTAGTTGTCATTATTAATTACAAGGTTTCAGTGCTTGTTAGTCATGTGACCTAACAACTAAGACACATGATAAGATTTTACTTTAAACTCTTTGAGCTTCATGGACCAGTGAGCTTTTACTGGATAATAAGATACCCCAACAGTCAGTAACTAAAAATTGTATTTAGCACAATATTATGTGTTGGTCAGCAACTTGGACTGAGTTCAGCTGGGTGGCTCTTCTGTCTATTCTGAGCTCACTCATGCATCTTTTGTCCACTGCTATATTACTACTGCTGATTTTTGTCTCTCTCACACGTCTGGGGCTTCAGGTAGAACAGCTTGTCTTTGTTCTGTGTGATCTCTCATCTCATCCTCCAGCAGGAGACCTGGGCTTGTTTACATTGTGGTGGCAGAGTTCAAAGAGTGAGAATAGGTATGTGCACACTCTTGTGATCCAGGTTCAGAACTTTTTCACCGTCACTTCCACTGCATTCTATGGGAAAAAGTAGGGTAGAAGGCCAGCACAAATTCAAAGGCTGGAGAAATAGAATCCCTCTCTTAATGATAAGAGAAGAATTTTTGGCTATTTATGTAAATACCTACTTGATGCTCTTGTCTGTAAATATCAGAAAGCTCATGTAATTGTTGAATTAAATATAATAACATATAAAAAAAATCACAGGATGCTTTGGAAATGCTCAATAAATATTGGTGACTTTTTCTTCTCTGTTCCCTTTCAGATTAAGTAGGTAGGGTCACAAAGCAAACAGGTAACTTTGCTTGGGTACCTTGTCGATACTATATTATTAATTTAAGATTTAAATGGAAGTTGCTTTGAGTTAACTTTATTAAATTATGTAATAAATTTGTTAATCATAAATCTATATAAAATTAACTTAATTATACACAAACTTATGTATGATACCAAGTCACATACACAGAGAAATTCTATACTAACCTATATCAGTGTGAAACTCATGTCTAAAGAGGTGCATGTGAACCAACTCCTCTCAGTATTCAATCCCTGGAATCTGGGCTGTCCCTAAGACTCACAACCAATTGAATACAATGAAAGTAGCAGAAGTTTCCAGGCCCAGAAGTTAACAGAGTGGTACTTAAGGAAGTTCTACCTCCTTCATCCTGGAGCACTAACTAGCCTGGCCCTCCACATAAGGAGGCCAACTATTCCCCATCAACTCCAGTTGTTCCAGCCCTCAGTTATTGGAAGCTTCACAGATGAAACACCATACAGCAGGGAGCAGAGATGAATTGTCCCTCCAGAGGCCTAGATTCTTGATCCACAGAATCATAGATACCATTGGAACAATAAAATATTTTTAAAACACTACGTTTTGGGGATAGTTTGGAATGCAGTAATAGATAATAGGAACAACCAGGAAATCTCTGGCCATAGCTGAATATTTTCACTGGGCTGAAAGCCATTACCATAAAACTGCTGCTAGTGACACACAGTTCATTGATCCGTGAATCTGAGAGGAACTCAGAAATCAGGAAGGCTGGCATGATTGAAAGGAGATGGGTGAGGGGAGTGTGGTGTCACTATGGCGTCAAGACCCAGTTGGAATCACAGCCTGTAAGGCGAGGTTTATGAGCAGAGCAGCTGTGAGGCCAGGATCTGCTCAATCAGCTGGTTCCCAGAGCGCTTAGCTCAGTATCCTCTGCAGGGTATCCTGAAGGTTCAACAGAAAACCAGGTCCATGAGCAATGAGGTGCTGAAGCAAGGTTCTTGGGCCTAGGTGAACGCTCATCGCTGCACTTATCTGGATATACAGAACATAGATAACACCATGACCTGCAAGTGCTGCCAGGGCCAGCATGTTGGAATGAGGCGATCACAAACAGGGCAAACGTAACTAATGCTTTAATGGCTCCCTGAAGCCCTGATTCTCACCTCACAGTCTGGTTAGGCACTGTCAGGAAGTCCCAGCAGCAGCAGAATGTGCCAGCCCAATGCACCCTGCCATAAGGAATGCAGAATCCTTTGAAACAGAGACTCAAAAAGGAAAAGAAAGTCTCAGAGCAACTAACACTGATACCAGATCTACTATCATGTAAGTGATGATGCTGAGAAGGAGTTATCTGGGCTCTTCATCCACATGTGTACATTCAGATACAAGCCCTAGACATTTATTGAACATCTGCCCTGTGTTCCATGTTCTTCTGGGGTCTCTAGGAATATGGGATTAAGTTTCTGAAAAACAAGGTGCTAGCAATAAACCACTGTACCTCCTAATGGACATCATTACCAGATTCAACAAATGAGTATTTTATTACAGTGGACAGTAACTTTTTAAAGCACTTCCTATTGTCCAGTAATATACAAGAAGTTTAAGATGTGATGATGAGGAGTCAAGAATGGGTTTAAATTATGACACCAGGAAACTGCATACATCATAAAGAAGACTAAGTGCTATGGGAAGACATAGAAGGAAGGGAGTAATTTTGACTGGAGGATCCGGATGGCTTCATAGAAGAACTGACCTGTGAGCTAAGACTTAAGGACAGGTGATGAAGATTTCAGAAAGCAGAAGTGAAGGAAATACACATTCAAGGCCAGAAAGAAAAAGGTGCATTCCAGGCAAAGAAACAGAGCGAAGAAACAGAGCTCTAAAACAATTCAGAGTGTTTCTGGAGGGGGAAGCATGAGGTGACAAAAGATGGAATGAATGAAAGGAGAATAATGGAAGACAGAGCTGGAAGGGAAGTTGGAACCACACCATGAAAAGCCTTGAATGTCATACTAAGCTGATTGATTGTATTATAATGAAGTGCTACATTGTGAGGTGCTGGGAAGGACAAAAAGATTAACTCAAGATAATAGAAAAATGCAAGCAAATGGGCAAAAAAAGGATTTTTGCCTCAAACTGCATGCTGCTACCACCACCAGGGAGAACTTCACATGGCCTTAGCACAATCAGCAAACTCTTCCATGCACTTCCATGCAGCCACTGCTACACCCCACTCGCCAAACACAGTACAATGTGCACATGAAGATTTGTGCAAAGGAGTAAATGAATTAATTTTTCCCTGCCTATCCAAGTTGAAAATTGTTTCTCTTGTTTGTATCACAACATATTGCTTGCTCCTGAAGCTATTCAGATGCTTTTGTGCTTTTCTCTGAGATTTTAAGGAATTTATGGGCAGGGAGCAGACTGTGCCTGTCCACATATACCCTGACACCTATAGCAGGGTGCCTTCCAAACAGCTGCTGTTCATTATTTGTTGAATATATAAATACTATGGAAGATAAAATAGTCTAATTATATCACAACGACGTGTTGATCTAAGTTGAAAATAAACCTATTTACATTTACCATCAAATCCGGTATTATTTGTGGTCTTTATTTTTTTGTTCAACACTTAACAAAGAAGAGATACTTTCCAATACTTCCCTTCTCCCTATGATAGTGTGTGCGTGTGTGCGTACACATATATGTTTTTCCATTCCTTTGTCACCCACAAAATGCACCTTTTTTTTCTACTTCGTGTCTTCCTTCTCAGAAACCTGAACTGGAGTCAAATTAAATGAATCTTATGTTTTTTATCTCCTACTGTGATGTGATTCTTTAGACAAATATTCTCACCTCCTTCCTACACCTCTCCCATCCTCTTATGAATGCAAATGGCCTTTAACATCCTTCCCCAAATAACTCTCAGACACCTTTCTCTTTTATCTTGTTTCCATGGATTCCTTTCAATTAGTGGCAAAGTGTGTGGAAATCTTTCTGAAAGGTCATTTTACTAATAGGATAGTCTCATTTTCTAAGTCTCCAACCTAAATTCTATCAGTTTGTGATCATATTTCCCATCTTCTCTATGGTTTTATGTACTCCCTCTCTGCGTGCTTTGAACTAGGAAAGTAACTGCCCTACTCATTTTCTTTTTTCCAGTAATTGTCCCCATATTACTGTTAATACAGATTTCTAACCAGACTGAAAACATACCCCTCACTAGATATTACTGTCTATGGACTACGGAAAACACTGCCTACACAGAATGTCATTGGACATTCTATAGCACTTAAAATAATGATCTTGGCCTTTATTCTTCCTCATATACTTCCTAAATTATTGTTTTAAACATTGTTAAATTTTACCTTTTTAGATCGATACCTGAAGTTTTTCATCATACTTTTAATTAGTGTGATTGCCATCCCATACATCATAAGTGCTGGCATTACAAAATAAAACAATGATATTACTCATTATGAGTATCCAATGGTATCTAAACACAGTAACAATGAATATTCTATTTATATAAATATGAACAAGCTCATTTTATATCCTTCTTGTTTTCCCCACTCTATTTCTCCCTCAGCATCTTACCTTAGTATAAACATTTTCATGTTGGACATTCTTTTGTTGATTGTCCCATTTCTCTACATCAAAATATGCACATACATTTAATTTTCCCTTTGGCCATAAGACCTTATAAGTGTTAAAAATTATTTTGGATTAAATTATCATTATATTTATTATTAATACATTATAACATAACATAAATATATTATAATTTTGATAAACAAACATTACATATAAAATATGCACTTCTTAATAAGATGGCTGTTGCTATGTCTTAGTCCATTCTGCCTCTATAACAAAATACCAAATACCACAGATGGGGTGGCTCATAAACCACAGAAATTTACTTATTAGAGTCCAAGATCAAGGTGCCAGCAGATGTTGTCTGGTGAGAGCTTGTTTCCTGGTTTGTAGATGGAACCTTCTCTCTGGGTCCTCATGTGGTAGAAGGGGAAAGACAGCTCTTGGGGCCCCTCTGATAGGGCACTAATCCCACTCATGAGGGCTCCACCCTCCAGACCTAATCACTTCCCAAAGGACTCTCTTTCTAATACCTTGGAGGTTAGGTTTCAACTTATGAATTTGGTGGAACGTGGGGCAAAAATATTCAGGCCATAGCAGGCTGTTTTGCATGTTTTGAGGTTTTTTGGTGCCAAGGAGATGTTGATTCTTGTATCTGAGATCACTGTCACTTGATGCGAGAAGAAAACCTGAAGAATCAACTCTACTTTTAGTTTCTGTGTGTGCTGTTTACATCAGGGGTCCTCAACCCCTGGACTATGGACAGGTACCTTTCCACGGCCTGTTAGGAACCAGGCCACACAGCAGGAGGTGAGTGGCAGGCAAGTGAGCAAAGCTTCATCTGTATTTACAGCCTCTCCCCATCAGTTGCATTATCACTCAAGTGCTGCCTCCTGTCAGATCAGCAGCAGCATTATATTCTCATAGGAGCACGAACCCTATTGTAAACTGCACATGTCAGGGATCTAGGCTGTACACTCCTTATGAGAATCTAATGCCTGATGATCTATTGCTGTCTTCCTTCATTCCCAGATGGGACTGTCTAGTTGCAGGAAAACAAGCACAAGGTTCCCACTAAGTCTACGTTATGGTGAGTTGTATAATTATTTCATTATGTATTATAATGTAACAATAATGGAAATAAAGTGCACAATAAATGCAATGCACTTGAATCATCCTGAAACCATCCCCCACAACCCTGGTCAGTGGAAAACCTGTCTTCCACAAAACCAATCCCAGTTGCCAAAAATTTGGGGGACCACTGGTTTACATGAGCTAGTAAAAATGGAAGGTGGTGTTGTATCATAACAGTGACTCAATTCTTTGAACTCCTTTTATGTTGTAAGCAAAAAATGAACTAATGGTCTATAAAATACATTTGTTAAAGTATCAGCTGACAACCTACTAGATCCTCGTTCTATTTTGTTGAAAGTAAGTAATTGGAATCCACCACATTTGCAAAATGATTTGCTACTCTGTTCTTAGAGTTATTTATCTTCTCTGTTTCTAGGAAGCACATAAAAAAAGGCTTTATCAAAACTTAACTAAGTGTTATTGCTCATACTTGTTACTGTTTTACTTAAAAGCACCTTATTTAACCAACATATTTAGAGAGGGGAGGTATGTTTCTCAATCTTTCCTGGGGGATACACTATCTTTAGCTTCCAAAGCTGTTTGCTATTTAAATATGTCCTTTGATCAGAAGGCACACCTTGTACAGGAACAAGAGCTGTTCAGGGAAAAAGGTCTCCCAACACATGTGCTTTGACTGTATTTTCATCAAACTCTTGGAGCTGTGGATCAGCTCATTAAATTTATGGAAAATAACTGCCATATATTTTAACTGGCATTATCAACATGAATTATCAAGTCAATTGGCCAAATAGGACTTCTTTCTGTTAGAAAAAAAAGGGCTGCCTTCATTTTTTAAGTTCAAATAAACACATTTTCAGTAATTCCTATTCAAGAATGAATTCCATTCATGCCAACACTGACATGGGTCAAAATATCTTGTTTCTAATTCTATGCTTTCCCCTTGTGAGAAATATGGCAGGAGAGATCAAAGGTCCATGTTGGCTTTTGGTGCCTTAAGAAAGGTGGAGTTGCTGGCACCAATATTGCAAATTGTGTGTGTGTTTGGTGCCTCAGCAGTTTTTAAACTTGTGGCACAATACCACTCTGAATGAGAGGTATGCCTTATGTTTGTAAATTGAGAGAACTGCAACTGTAGAAGGGAGGAGAAAAAAAGACAGCTAGTTTGATGTCACAATCACAGGCACATGCTCAAGCAATTTTAGGAAAATGGAGATGAAACTCTGGAAATATTTTTTTAAAAAAACTGTTGCACCCATGTGTCCCTTGTAAAGTCTCTATGTACCCTCAGCATATCCCAGCTGACTTAGTGTAAACTGGCAGTGGGTACTGGGAAAGAATAAAATCAGACCTGGTAAATGATCAAAGGAAGGTCATAGAGCCAGAATATCTATACTTTCCAAACAAACAACTTTGTGTCATTGCCCAGCACATAATTGTACTTATATTTCAATAATTTTAAATATAATGCAGAGGCCACATCATTTTGTCCTTCTAGTTTGAAGAATACCATGCTAACTTTGTTACCCGTCAGAGCATTCAAATTTTGCATTAAAAACACTAGAAATATAAAGGAAGAATTAGAAAATATGCATAAATTAAGAACAATAATAATAACAGCATGATAGGCAACTCAAAGGATGCTTGGTGATTAAAACACCTAAGGTCTTATAATTCTGCAATAACAACTGTAGCCTGGATTCTTACTTATAATGATAATCGTAGTGAATTAGAAAGCAGTTGGTCGTGGAGGTACAATAAAGGCAATTTGAACACTAATAAAGGGAAGCTGTCAAGCAGATCCAGCTAATGATTTATAAAGATAAAGAAACTACTTTAGTGGAGTTTTTTATTTTTTCCTGCTTACAACAAATTATTTCAATTCAAGCGTAACATTTGATTTTGAGAAAGAAAAAAAGATCAATTTAGCTTTTATTTTTGGTCTTATTCCATATTCCAATTATACTTCCACTTCAGTGTGTGAAGAATACAAGGCACCAAGCATCACCATAATGAAAGCAAGTCTAGGATTCCTTCTTTTGTAGCTTTTTTCTAATTTTTAATTTTTGTGGGCACACAGTAGATGTATATATTTATGGGGTACATGAGATGTTTTGATGCAGGCATTCAATGTGTAATAATCACATCATGGAAGATGGGATATCCATTTATCCTTTGTGTTGCAAACAATCTGATTATACTCTTGTAGTTATTTTTAAATGTACAATTTAGTTATTATTGAGTATAGCCACCCTGTTGTGCTATCAAATACAAACGCCTATTCATTCATTCTATTTTTGTACCCATTAGCCATTCTCACCTCCCCCTCTTCACCATCCCCTCCACTACGCTTCCTAGCTTCTGGTAACCATCAAGTCCGGGATTCTTGAAGCCAGTTTTGTCACAAATATACATCAGCACGAGAGTTGCTAGGCAGTGTAAAATGGTATTTACTACTTGAAAATACATTAGCTAAAAACAGAAAATGTGATTCTTGTGTTCAGAGAATGTCAATAAATACCATGAGGAAAGCAAAGGGAATCCATTATTTATAATGGTAAGTTACACGATTAATAAGTTAAAAATTACCTCCAACATCTGCTTTTCTATATATTTGAGTAAATATCACTTTTTATACTGAACCAAATGTGAAAAATAATGGGAAATGCATAACAACACTATTTTGAGAAACTTTCGTTTCGTATAAACAGCAAGTAGGCAGGCACTGACCCAGTTCATCCCCTTACTCTACATAAAATGCATTCCAAGTCCTGTGCTCTGGAGCACCGAAGAAATGACAGGTTCTTCCTAAACTGCTGAATATTCAAATCCTGCAGTGCTGTGGGTCAGAGTCACAGCGACCAGGGATGGGGTGGAAATCATGGTGCCTATTCTTCTGTGATCACATCTGCAATTGGGAAAAATCCTGGGGAATGTGTCCTCTCACCCATGGTGTCACTAGGAACCAACTTTCTACATATGTATCTGTAGCATCACCTAATTACCATCCCACAAAGCGTTCTTCAGAGAATCAAAAGGCTTCTTAGTAGCTACAGCTAAGATTTAAAAGAATAGGCAAAACCATAACCTTGAAATTTTTATTGAAAGTTGCTAATATAAACTTCCAGTGATCTGGGTAGCTGAATTCTAAGATTACAAATAAACTAAAGGAAAAGAGAAAAAGGAGAGAAACCTATTGTTCAAGTATTTTTTTAAAAAATTCCCTAAGATAGAAATATAGAACAAAGAGACTTCTAAAGGTTGCCTTAGATTCTTAACAGGATATGATATAAGAAATGTACATGCAGATGGCGGGGACTAGGGGATGGGAGTAGAGAGGACAACATATACACTCGCACTGAAGTTGTCTATACTGACTACATTCCAAGCCATTTAACTGAAACAGTCGTTTGGTGTCTTTACCCCCTTGACCTCAACTTGCTTTTCTTACTATGCACTTCCTCTTTGCCAAGTCATTTGAAATTGTGAAAGTCTGAGTTTACAGATGCTGTAGGCTTATTCTAAATACCTGAAGTGTGCATAACTTAGAACCTACAGAATGTTGAGCAGCACAGATTACAGTTTGGCAGATCAATCTAATGAGAATGGAAAAGGGATCTTGTTACCCACTGCATTTCCATTCCCACTGGCATAAACTGAAATAATCATGCACATACCACAGGCTAGGGGAAGGAAATACAGGTTGGGGGGTGTAATGCCAGTGCTCCGAAGGGAGATGGCCCCAACCGTGTGTTGGCATACCCTCGAGGTAACCTAGCTTTCTTAAGAGCTAATGTGAAATCACCTGCTTGCCACAGGCCCCAATCAGAGGAAATGAGAAAAAGGCAGTGGACAAAATGAGTAGGAAGTCCCTTAAGACATGGGGAGAGCATCACATTTCTCCAAGGGGAAGGAAGAGAGAGCTGCTGGGAATCAGAAAGTAGTGCGACAACAGCTAAGAGAGAAGGACAAGGCGAGGCTCCAGCCCTCAGAACTTAGGCTCCATTCCCTCCAGGCCCTCTCCCTGCAGCTGCCTTGTTGCTATTTTTTTCAATTCAGCCTCAACTTTGCAGACTTACTAAGCTGTTTGTTTAAAAGACATTCACACTCATGATCACAGTAAGAGAAAATAGATAATCCCTGGTAGATGTCCAGCCTACAGAGGATACAGCAACATGTGTCAAAAACTTTTGAAAGTACATCATATTTGACTGAGCAATTCTGCCTCCAGGATTCTGATGAAAGGAAATAACCAGGTATGTGCATAAAGATATATATGTACAGGAATGTGCCTCACCACATTAGTTATAAGACGAAAAAAGTGAGAAATATAAAACTAAATTTCCAACCATATGGGAAGGATTCAATTAATTTATTGGCATCACAATATGAACTACTATAGACCATTAAAATGATCATATGAAACTATATTTATTAACATGAAAATATACTTGTATTATATAAGTATTTTAAAGGAGATTATGCAATGCAATGCAGGGGCTTCTCATTTTGTTTTTAAAAGACATGACTGCATGAGAGAAAGTCTTAAAGACCTTGCTCATGTAATAAAATCAGCTACAAATTCAATTGTAGAAGGAAATATTGATGATCCGTTATTAAGTTTGAGAAGCAAGTAGCAGAACAGTATTACAGTCTGTCTCTCAGTAAATAAAATAATGTGCATAATATGTGTTCATTAAATATATATATGCATGCATCAACAAAGAATGAGAATATTCACCAAAATGTTAACAATGGTAGGATTACACATGGGTTTTATTTTCATTTTTGTACCTTTCTGAATTTTTCTAAATTTTTACAAATACAAGTTTTCATGATCAGAAAAAGCAGTGATTCTTTAAGTCTTACATACAACACTGCTGTTCATTCCCTTGCAAATAAAAGGCACAAGAAACTAGCACCAACTTCCCACTTTCTGACATCTAAATACTGGTCATTTCATGTTTCTTTTTGGCATTGAAACTGAGGTATGGGGGCGGAGCAAGATGGCCGAATAGGAACAGCTCCAGTCTCCAACTCCCAGCACGAGTGACACAGAAGACCGGTGATTTCTGCATTTTCAACTGAGGTACTGGGTTCATCTCACTAGGGAGTGCCGGGTAATCAGTGCTGGTCAGCTGCTGCAGCCCGACCAGCGAGAGCTGAAGCACGGCGAGGCATTGCCTCACCTGGGAAGCGCAAGGGGGAAGGGAATCCCTTTTCCTAGCCAGGGGAACTGAGACACACAACACCTGGAAAATCGGGTAACTCCCACCCCAATACTGCGCTTTAAGCAAACAGGCACACCAGGAGATTATATCCCACACATGGCCGGGAGGGTCCCACGCCCACGGAGCCTCCCTCATTGCTAGCACAGCAGTCTGTGATCTAACTGCAAGGCAGCAGCGAGGCTGGGGGAGGGGCACCGGCCATTCCTGAGGCTTAAGTAGGTAAACAAAGCCGCTGGGAAGCTCGAACTGGGTGGAGCTCACAGCAGCTCAAGGAAACCTGCCTGTCTGTGTAGACGCCACCTCTGGGGACAGGGCACACATAAACAACAACAAAAGCAGCAGAAACCTCTGCAGACGCAAACGACTCTGTCTGACAGCTTTGAAGAGAGCAGTGGATCTCCCAACACGGAGGTTGAGATCTGAGAAGGGACAGACTGCCTGCTCAAGTGGGTCCCTGACCCTTGAGTAGCCTAACTGGGAGACAGTTCACACTAGGGGCAGTCTGACACCCCACACCTCACAGGGTGGAGGACACCCCTGAGAGGAAGCCTCCAAAGCAAGAATCAGACAGGTACACTCGCTGTTTAGCAATATTCTATCTTCTGCAGCCTCTGCTGCTAACACCCAGGCAAACAGGGTCTGGGGTGGACCTCAAGCAATCTCCAACACACCTACAGCTGAGGGTCCTGACTGTTAGAAGGAAAACTATCAAACAGGAAGGACACCTACACCAAAACCCCATCAGTACGTCACCATCATCATCAAAGACCAGAGGCAGATAAAACCACAAAGATGGGGAAAAAGCAGGGCAGAAAAGCTGGAAATTCAAAAAATAAGAGCGCATCTCCCCCAGCAAAGGAGCGCAGCCCATCGCCAGCAACGGATCAAAGCTGGACGGAGAATGACTTTGACGAGATGAGAGAAGAAGGCTTCAGTCCATCAAACTTCTCAAAGCTAAAGGAGGAATTACGTACCCAGCGCAAAGAAACTAAAAATCTTGAAAAAAAAGTGGAAGAATTGATGGCTAGAGTAATTAATGCAGAAAAGGTCATAAACGAAATGAAAGAGATGAAAACCATGACACGAGAAATATGTGACAAATGCACAATCTTCAGTAAGCGACTCGATCAACTGGAAGAAAGAGTATCAGCAATTGAGGATCAAATGAATGAAATGAAGCGAGAAGAGAAACCAAACGAAAAAAGAAGAAAAAGAAATGAACAAAGCCTGCAAGAAGTATGGGATTATGTAAAAAGACCAAATCTACATCTGATTGGGTGCCTGAAAGTGAGGGGGAAAATGGAACCAAGTTGGAAAACGCTCTTCAGGATATCATCCAGGAGAACTTCCCCAACCTAGTAGGGCAGGCCAACATTCAAATCCAGGAAATACAGAGAATGCCACAAAGATACTCCTTGAGAAGAGCAACTCCAAGACACATAATTGCCAGATTCACCAAAGTTGAAATGAAGGAAAAAATCTTAAGGGCAGCCAGAGAGAAAGGTCGGGTTACCCACAAAGGGAAGCCCATCAGACTAACAGCAGATCTCTCGGCAGAAACTCTACAAGCCAGAAGAGAGTGGGGGCCAATATTCAACATTCTTAAAGAAAAGAATTTTCAACCCAGAATTTCATATCCAGCCAAACTAAGTTTCATAAGTGAAGGAGAAATAAAATCCTTTACAGATAAGCAAATGCTTAGAGATTTTGTCACCACTAGGCCTGCCTTACAAGAGACCCTGAAGGAAGCACTCAACATGGAAAGGAACAACGGGTACCAGCCATTGCAAAAACATGCCAAAATGTAAAGACCATTGAGGCTAGGAAGAAACTGCATCAACTAACGAGCAAAATAACCAGTTAATATCATAATGGCAGGATCAAGTTCACACATAACAATATTAACCTTAAATGTAAATGGACTAAATGCTCCAATTAAAAGACACAAACTGGCAAACTGGATAAAGAGTCAAGACCCATCAGTCTGCTGTATTCAGGAGACCCATCTCACACGCAGAGACATACATAGGCTCAAAATAAAGGGATGGAGGAAGATTTACCAAGCAAATGGAGAACAAAAAAAAAGCAGGGGTTGCAATACTAGTCTCTGATAAAACAGACTTTAAACCATCAAAGATCAAAAGAGACAAAGAAGGCCATTACATAATGGTAAAGGGATCAATTCAACAGGAAGAGCTAACTATCCTAAATATATATGCACCCAATACAGGAGCACCCAGATTCATAAAGAAAGTCCTTAGAGACTTACAAAGAGACTTAGACTCCCATACAATAATAATGGGAGACTTCAACACTCCACTGTCAACATTAGACAGATCAACGAGACAGAAAGTTAACAAGGATATCCAGGAATTGAACTCATCTCTGCAGCAAGCAGACCTAATAGACATCTATAGATCTCTCCACCCCAAATCAACAGAATATACATTCTTCTCAGCACCACATCGCACTTACTCCAAAATTGACCACATAATTGGAAGTAAAGCACTCCTCAGCAAATGTACAAGAACAGAAATTATAACAAACTGTCTCTCAGACCACAGTGCAATCAAACTAGAACTCAGGACTAAGAAACTCAATCAAAACCGCTCAACTACATGGAAACTGAACAACCTGCTCCTGAATGACTACTGGGTACATAACGAAATGAAGGCAGAAATAAAGATGTTCTTTGAAACCAATGAGAACAAAGATACAACATACCAGAATCTCTGGGACACATTTAAAGCAGTGTGTAGAGGGAAATTTATAGCACTAAATGCCCACAAGAGAAAGCAGGAAAGATCTAAAATTGACACTCTAACATCACAATTAGAAGAACTAGAGAAGCAAGAGCAAACACATTCAAAAGCTAGCAGAAGGCAAGAAATAACTAAGATCAGAGCAGAACTGAAGGAGATAGAGACACAAAAAACCCTCCAAAAAAATCAATGAATCCAGGAGTTGGTTTTTTGAAAAGATCAACAAAATTGACAGACTGCTAGCAAGACTAATAAAGAAGAAAAGAGAGAAGAATCAAATCGACGCAATAAAAAATGATAAAGGGGATATCACCACTGACCCCACAGAAATACAAACTACCATCAGAGAATACTATAAACGCCTCTACGCAAATAAACTGGAAAATCTAGAAGAAATGGATAATTTCCTGGACACTTACACTCTTCCAAGACTAAACCAGGAAGAAGTTGAATCCCTGGATATACCAATAGCAGGCTCTGAAATTGAGGCAATAATTAATAGCCTACCAACCAAAAGAAGTCCAGGACCAGATGGATTCACAGCTGAATTCTACCAGAGGTACAAGAAGGAGCTGGTACCATTCCTTCTGAAACTCTTCCAATCAAGAGAAAAAGAGGGAATCCTCCCTAACTCATTTTATGAGGCCAACATCATCCTGATACCAAAGCCTGGCAGAGACACAACAAAAAAAGAGAATTTTAGACCAATATCCTTGATGAACATCGATGCAAAAATCCTTAATAAAATACTGGAAAACCGGATTCAGCAGCACATCAAAAAGCTTATTCACCATGATCAAGTGGGCTTCATCCCTGGGATGCAAGGCTGCTTCAACATTCGCAAATCAATAAACATAATCCAGCATATAAACAGAACCAAAGACAAGAACCACATGATTATCTCAATAGATGCAGAAAAGGCTTTTGACAAAATTCAACAGCCCTTCATGCTAAAAACGCTCAATAAATTCGGTATTGATGGAATGTACCTCAAAATAATAAGAGCTATTTATGACAAACCCACAGCCAATATCATACTGAATGGGCAACAACTGGAAAAATTCCCTTTGAAAACTGGCACAAGACAGGGATGCCCTCTCTCACCACTCCTATTCAACATAGTGTTGGCAGTTCTGGCTAGGGCAATCAGGCAAGAGAAAGAAATCAAGGGTATTCAGTTAGGAAAAGAAGAAGTCAAATTGTCCCTGTTTGCAGATGACATGATTGTATATTTAGAAAACCCCATTGTCTCAGCCCAAAATCTCCTTAAGCTGATAAGCAACTTCAGCAAAGTCTCAGGATACAAAATTAATGTGCAAAAATCACAAGCATTCTTATACACCAGTAACAGACAAACACAGAGCCAAATCAGGAATGAACTTCCATTCACAATTGCTTCAAAGAGAACAAAATACCTAGGAATCCAACTGACAAGGGATGTAAAGGACCTCTTCAAGGAGAACTACAAACCACTGCTCAGTGAAATCAAAGAGGACACAAACAAATGGAAGAACATACCATGCTCATGGATAGGAAGAATCAATATCGTGAAAATGGCCATACTGCCCAAGGTTATTTATAGATTCAATGCCATCCCCATCAAGCTACCAATGAGTTTCTTCACAGAATTGGAAAAAACTGCTTTAAAGTTCATATGGAACCAAAAAAGAGCCTGCATCTCCAAGACAATCCTAAGTCAAAAGAACAAAGCTGGAGGCATCACGCTACCTGACTTCAAACTATACTACAAGGCTACAGTAACCAAAACAGCATGGTACTGGTACCAAAACAGAGATATAGACCAATGGAACAGAACAGAGTCCTCAGAAATAATACCACACATCTACAGCCATCTGATCTTTGACAAACCTGAGAGAAACAAGAAATGGGGAAAGGATTCCCTATTTAATAAATGGTGCTGGAAAAATTGGCTAGCCATAAGTAGAAAGCTGAAACTGGATCCTTTCCTTACTCCTTATACGAAAATTAATTCAAGATGGATTAGAGACTTAAATGTTAGACCTAATACCATAAAAACCCTAGAAGAAAACCTAGGTAGTACCATTCAGGACATAGGCATGGGCAAAGACTTCATGTCTAAAACACCAAAAGCAACGGCAACAAAAGCCAAAATAAACAAATGGGATCTCATTAAACTAAAGAGCTTCTGCACAGCAAAAGAAACTACCATCAGAGTGAACAGGCAACCTACAGAATGGGAGAAAATTTTTGCAATCTACTCATCTGACAAAGGGCTAATATCCAGAACCTACAAAGAACTCAAACAAATTTACAAGAAAAAAACAAACAACCCCATCCAAAAGTGGGCAAAGGATATGAACAGACATTTCTCAAAAGAAGACATTCATACAGCCAACAGACACATGAAAAAATGCTCATCATCACTGGCCATCAGAGAAATGCAAATCAAAATCACAATGAGATACCATCTCACACCAGTTAGAATGGCGATCATTAAAAAGTCAGGAAACAACAGGTGCTGGAGAGGCTGTGGAGAAATAGGAACACTTTTACACTGTTGGTGGGATTGTAAACTAGTTCAACCATTATGGAAAACAGTATGGCGATTCCTCAAGGATCTAGAACTAGATGTACCATATGACCCAGCCATCCCATTACTGGGTATATACCCAAAGGATTATAAATCATGCCGCTATAAAGACACATGCACACGTATGTTTATTGTGGCACTATTCACAATAGCAAAGACTTGGAATCAACCCAAATGTCCATCAATGACAGACTGGATTAAGAAAAAGTGGTACATATACACCATGGAATACTATGCAGCCATAAAAAAGGATGAGTTTGTGTCCTTTGTAGGGACATGGATGCAGCTGGAAACCATCATTCTTAGCAAACTATCACAAGAACAGAAAACCAGACACCACATGTTCTCACTTATAGGTGGGAACTGAACAATGAGATCACTTGGACTCGGGAAAGGGAACATCACACACCAGGGCCTATCATGGGGATGGGGTAGGGGGGAGGGATTGCATTGGGAGTTATACCTGATGTAAATGACGAGTTGATGGGTGCTGACGAGTTGATGGGTGCAGCACAGCAACATGGCACAAGTATACATATGTAACAAACCTGCACGTTATGCACATGTACCCTAGAACTTAAAGTATAATAGTAATAAAATAAAAAAAAATAAAAAATAAAAATAAAAATAAAAAAAAGAAAGCTAAGGTATGAAGGAGGGGAACAAAGTGAAGAATATCCAAGGGAGAAGAATGAGGCATCCATAGGTCACATCCTGATGCACATGACTCATTCCCACAGATACATTAATTAGGACCAAACCTTTAGATTGTACAATGTCATTTTCATTTAAAAGATGAAAAAGAACTTATCACCTTTATGCAAAATAAAAGTCATCTTGAGAGATGGTATCATTATTCTATTACTATACTCTTACGAGGTACATAAAGTGATGTCAAGAAGGCGTATATCATCTCTGGTTGTCCATACGCATCCTATTGAAAACTGTGCACATGCACTCTGCATAGATCTTTTTTTCTGTAATAGATTAGGAAAGAATGCCTGACATGCTTAACTAGATATCAAAATAGCAAAGGAAACTGTCAAACATGGAGTAACTGCAGTAATGAAATAACTATGTGAAATACTTCAAATAATGTTTGAGATTGCTGAACTTAATCTATAAGAAATCATTGAGAAATGGAGAGGAGCCAAAATCCTGGGGTTCAAAAACTTTCCCATTTTTCTAAAATGTGGCAAGTAAACTCTAAAACCATAAATGAGTAAGCATGACACCAAGTGATAAACCACTGTAGAACAGATTACTAAGCAAGTGGTTTGTGATCTCTGATTACACTGGAAGCCAACATGGGTTTAGGAAAAAAAAAAAAAAAAGCCTTAACTAATTTCATTTTTAAAGTAGGACCATTAAACTAGGAAGTGCTATAATATATTTGCATATTTAGTTTTGAAAAGCCATTCACCAAAATCTCTCATAAAATCCCTACATACAAGATGGAGAATGTGACCTAGATGAATGTCCAGAAGGTGGACTGTTAGGATTCACAAAAAATAGTGACTGCTGAGCCCATCTCTTCCTTGAATGGAAGCTTCCAAAGTGTAGGTGTGTACTGATATGAATGTGTGAGTGTACTGAGGTGGAGGTAAGTGTGTATGTGTGCCTATGCATGAATGGGTGAAAGGGCTTAATGGAGAGCTACCACTACTACTCCTCCACACACACACACACACACACACACACACACACACACACAGCCTTGCTAATTTTCCTCAATTCCTTACTTTTTTCACCCTACACATTAGAGCTTCATTGAGTCCTTTCCATTCCTCTTCTAAAGCATATACTCAATTTGTCTACTACACATCATCTCTATTACTCCTACCTGATTGACGCCATCACCACCTCTCGCCTGGACCACAAGAAGCATCTTCTAGCCAGTTCTCTATTCTGATTCTCACTCCCTACAATAAATTTTCCACAACCAAGCTGGAGTGAGCTTTTAAAAACTTAAATTAGATCATCCCAAGCTTGTGCTTAAAATCCTGCAACTCATTAGAATCAAATGAAAACTTCATAGTCTGGCCTACAAAGCTCCATGTCTGTCTGCTGCCCATCTCTCCCCATCAACCATCAGGTCACTGTAACACTCTCCCCCTCACCCCCTGCACTGTAGCCACTGTCACCTTAATGCCTTTGAACCAGCTGCATCCTTTGCCTGGAATGTCCTTTTCTAGGGACCTCCCACTCTGCTTCTGTTTTTCTCCTAAGAGTGAGGAAGAAATGATAAACAAGTTGGGAAATATGAGCAAGGAGAATTTATACCTCCACTAAGCAAATAAACAAAAACATTACAGACCAACCTTAATAATTATCTGGAAGAGTTACTAAACATTCACAAAAAACAATATTTCATTCACTAACGTTTATTGTCTACTTTGTATGTAAGAAACTGTTCTAGAGGTTAGGGATACTCCTCATGGAACTTACACTGCATTGGAGAGAGAAAAAAATAAGCAAATATATAATGCCTGTCAACAATGAGTGTTACTAAGGCAAGGCAGGGTAAGAGCAATAGTGAGGCTGGGGAGAAGTGGTTGCTTTTCTAGATAGAGTGGACAACAAATGCCTCTCCAATGAGGTAAGACATGTGAGTGGAGACCTGGCAGAGGTGGGGAGACACAACCTGAAGAATATCTGGGGGAAGAGAATTAGAGGGAGAGCAAGCAGAAAGTGCAAAAGCCCTGAGGTGGCAGTGTGCTTGAGCAAACAAGGAACACACAAAACACAAGGATGCTAGAATGCAAAAAGAGTAAGGACTGAACAAGTTAAAGATGCATAAAAAATTACAACCTAGGCATAACCAGGGGTCAGATCAAACAGGGCCTTGAGAACAGAAATCATCCATTATCATGGGTATCTTGTTGTTTTGAGGGGGGAGATGACATTACTTTGGCATAATCAAGTATTCCTTTGGTTTTAAGTGGGATAACTGACTGCTCAAACATAGGAAAAACATACATATTGCTATGTAGGAAGCCAGGAAATAAATTTGTTGATAAAAAAATAGATGCTTCATTGTTCAGTTCCCACCTATGAATGAGAACATGCGGTGTTTGGTTTTCTGTTCTTGTGATAGTTTGCTAAGAATGATGGTTTCCAGCTGCATCCATGTCCCTACAAAGGACACAAACTCATCCTTTTTTATGGCTCCATAGTATTCCATGGTGTATATGTGCCACATTTTCTTAATCCAGTCTGTCACTGATGGACATTTGGGTTGATTCCAAGTCTTTGCTATTGTGAATAGTGCCGCAATAAACATACGTGCTAGGTGGGAACTGAACAATGAGATCACTTGGACTCGGGAAGGGGAACATCACACACTGGGGCCTATCATGGGGAGGGGGGAGGGGGGAGGGGGGAGGGATTGCATTGGGAGTTATACCTGTTGTAAATGACGAGTTGATGGGTGCTGACGAGTTGATGGGTGCAGCACAGCAACATGGCACAAGTATACATATGTAACAAACCTGCACGTTATGCACATGTACCCTAGAACTTAAAGTATAATAATAATAATAAATAAAATTAAATTAAAAAAAAATAGATGCTTCAGAAGAACCCTTCATTTAAGGACCCACCAAGAAATGTCCATGAAAACCTGCATGATCTGGGAATATAGTTCCCCTGTTTTTCCTCCATTCCATACAACGAGGATGGAATCCAAGGCACATCCGTTTAGTCGCCATTTGTTACCCCATCTTCTCTAAATATCTAAGATGTTTTTAGTTTGGCAGACTTTGTATTTTGCTCTGTAAACGGGCCATTGCCTTCAATCATGTTTAACCTGACCTACATCACTGGGGACCCAGTGCCTGGAAAGCTAACTGCACACAAAGGTTACTTTATGAATATTTGTTGAATGAATGAATAAACAGCATATCTGGCTTAAATTTACCATCTGTAACAAAGAGACACTGTTCACTGGGCCGGTAGTAATATTTCTTTAAGAATTTAGAATAGTCTATATTTATTTAAGGCCAATGATCTAAATCAAGCTCACCTGCACCCTCTGTAATTCTTACTCAGAGAGGAAGACTTTCACTTGCTCTTTAGTATCTAAGGGCATTAACAATCCAGCAGAAACCGCTTACCAAGAGAATGGGGGAAGAGCAAAACACATTTAAACCAATCAGGGCTCAAAGGGGAGAAATGGCATCATGGCTGCTCTTACAACTGTAAATTATTCACACTGGAAATGCTGAACAGAAGGAAGGAAGACGGAAGGGAAGGGAGGAAAGGTGGGCGTGGGGAAGAGGAAGAGGGAATGGGGAAGAGGAGCAGATGGAGAGAGAAGAACTATTTTGGTTGGGAAGCCAGGAAGAACCCACCTTGGGCCTTACTTTCTTTGTTCTTTTAAGTCTCGATGGCGAACATTTGTGACAGGTTGGCAAGGTTCAGTGAGCACCAATGGGTCAGGGTCTTCTGTTCTCTCTCAGGCTCCTGCTCCTCATTGCAGAGTTGCTCACCAATCTGCAAAAGGTCTCAACTTGGAAGCAGCTCCTGCCCGCTCCATCCAAGGCCATTGAGTTCACGCAGATTTTCTTTTGCAGCGACCCCACAGGTCTGGAGGGCAGTGTGGGAGTGCGTTCCAGCTCTGCACCCAGGGAAAAGCCACTGAAGAGCGCAGACCACTCCAACTCCCCAACCTGTGCCTGTTGAACCGCTCCAGGTAGAACTGTTGGACTTAGCAAATAAAAATGCAGGACGCCCTGTGTGTTGCTTAGCAAACCTAGCCCTAGAAGCCCAGAGAAGCTGGGGCAATAACCATACTGAGGAGTGGTGTGGGCAACCGAGAATGGAGGGGACCAGGGAGGGAGGGCCCGGAAAAAAAATTTTAAAAGCCAGGGGGGCGGAGCAAGATGGCCGAATAGGAACAGCTCCAGTCTCCAACTCCCAGCGCGAGCAACACAGAACCGGTGATTTCTGCATTTTCAACTGAGGTACTGGGTTCATCTCACTGGGGAGTGCCGGACGATCGGTGCTGGTCAGCTGCTGCAGCCCGACCAGCAAGAGCTGAAGCAGGGCGAGGCATTGCCTCACCTGGGAAGCGCAAGGGGGAAGGGAATCCCTTTTCCTAGCCAGGGGAACTGAGACACACAACACCTGGAAAATCGGGTAACTCCCACCCCAATACTGCGCTTTAAGCAAACAGGCACACCAGGAGATCATATCCCACACCTGGCCGGGAGGGTCCCACGCCCACGGAGCCTCCCTCATTGCTAGCACAGCAGTCTGTGATCTACCGGCAAGGCAGCAGCGAGGCTGGGGGAGGGGCGCCCGCCATTGCTGAGGCTTAAGTAGGTAAACAAAGCTGCTGGGAAGCTCGAACTGGGTGGAGCTCACAGCAGCTCAAGGAAACCTGCCTGTCTCTGTAGACTCCACCTCTGGGGACAGGGCACAGTAAACAATAACAAACACAGCAGAAGCCTCTGCAGACGCAAACGACTCTGTCTGACAGCTTTGAAGAGAGCGGTGGATCTCCCAACACGGAGGTTGAGATCTGAGAAGGGACAGACTCCCTGCTCAAGTGGGTCCCTGACCCCTGAGTAGCCTAACTGGGAGACATCCCCCACTAGGGGCAGTCTGACACCCCACACCTCACAGGGTGGAGTACACCCCTGAGAGGAAGCTTCCAAAGCAAGAATCAGACAGGTACACTCGCTGTTCAGAAATATTCTATCTTCTGCAGCCTCTGCTGCTGATACCCAGGCAAATAGAGTCTGGGGTGGACCTCAAGCAATCTCCAACACACCTACAGCTGAGGGTCCTGACTGTTAGAAGGAAAACTATCAAACAGGAAGGACACCTACACCAAAACCCCATCAGTACATCACCATCATCAAAGACCAGAGGCAGATAAAACCACAAAGATGAGGAAAAAGCAGGGCAGAAAAGCTGGAAATTCAAAAAATAAGAGTGCATCTCCCCCAGCAAAGGAGCGCAGCTCATTGCCAGCAACGGATCAAAGCTGGACGGAGAATGACTTTGACGAGATGAGAGAAGAAGGCTTCAGTCCATCAAACTTCTCAGAGCTAAAGGAGGAATTACGTCCCAGCGCAAAGAAACTAAAAATCTTGAAAAAAAAGTGGAAGAATTGATGGCTAGAGTAATTAATGCAGACAAGGTCATAAATGAAATGAAAGAGATGAAAACCATGACACGAGAAATATGTGGCAAATGCACAAGCTTCAGTAACCGACTCGATCACCTGGAAGACAGAGTATCAGCGATTGAGGACTAAATGAACGAAATGAAGCGAGAAGAGAAACCAAAAGAAAAAAGAAGAAAAAGAAATGAACAAAGCCTGCAAGAAGTATGGGATTATGTAAAAAGACCAAATCTACGTCTGATTGGGGTGCCTGAAAGTGAGGGGGAAAATGGAACCAAGTTGGAAAACACTCTTCAGGATATCATCCAGGAGAACTTCCCCAACCTAGTAGGGCAGGCCAACATTCAAATCCAGGAAATACAGAGAACGCCACAAAGATACTCCTCAAGAAGAGCAACTCCAAGACACATAATTGCCAGATTCACCAAAGTTGAAATGAAGGAAAAAATCTTAAGGGCAGCCAGAGAGAAAGGTCGGGTTAACCACAAAGGGAAGCCCATCAGACTAACAGCAGATCTCTCGGCAGAAACTCTCCAAGCCAGAAGAGAGTGGGGGCCAATATTCAACATTCTTAAAGAAAAGAATTTTCATGTCCAGAATTTCATATCCAGCCAAACTAAGTTTCATAAGTGAAGGAGAAATAAAATCCTTTACAGATAAGCAAATGCTTAGAGATTTTGTCACCACTAGGCCTGCCTTACAAGAGACCCTGAAGGAAGCACTCAACATGGAAAGGAACAACCGGTACCAGCCATTGCAGAAACATGCCAAAATGTAAAGACCATCAAGGCTAGGAGGAACTGCATCAACTAACGAGCAAAATAACCAGTTAATATCATAATGGCAGGATCAAGTTCACACATAACAATATTAACCTTAAATGTAAATGGACTAAATGCTCCAATTAAAAGACACAGACTGGCAAACTGGATAAAGAGTCAAGACCCATCAGTCTGCTGTATTCAGGAGACCCATCTCACACGCAGAGACATACATAGGCTCAAAATAAAGGGATGGAGGAAGATTTACCAAGCAAATGGAGAACAAAAAAAAGCGGGGGTTGCAATACTAGTCTCTGATAAAACAGACTTTAAACCATCAAAGATCAAAAGAGACAAAGAAGGCCATTACATAATGGTAAAGGGATCAATTCAACAGGAAGAGCTAACTATCCTAAATATATATGCACCCAATACAGGAGCACCCAGATTCATAAAGAAAGTCCTTAGAGACTTACAAAGAGACTTAGACTCCCATACAATAATAATGGGAGACTTCAACACTCCACTGTCAACATTAGACAGATCAACGAGACAGAAAGTTAACAAGGATATCCAGGAATTGAACTCATCGCTGTAGCAAGCAGACCTAATAGACATCTATAGATCTCTCCACCCCAAATCAACAGAATATACATTCTTCTCAGCACCACATCGTACTTACTCCAAAATTGACCACGTAATTGGAAGTAAATCACTCCTCAGCAAATGTACAAGAACAGAAATTATAACAAACTGTCTCTCAGACCACAGTGCAATCAAACTAGAACTCAGGACTAAGAAACTCAATCAAAACCGCTCAACTACATGGAAACTGAACAACCTGCTCCTGAATGACTACTGGGTACATAACGAAATGAAGGCAGAAATAAAGATGTTCTTTGAAACCAATGAGAACAAAGATACAACATACCAGAATCTCTGGGACACATTTAAAGCAGTGTGTAGAGGGAAATTTATAGCACTAAATGCCCACAAGAGAAAGCAGGAAAGATCTAAAATTGACACTCTAACATCGCAATTAAAAGAACTAGAGAAGCAAGAGCAAACACATTCAAAAGCTAGCAGAAGGCAAGAAATAACTAAGATCAGAGCAGAACTGAAGGAGATAGAGACACAAAAAACCCTCCAAAAAATCAATGAATCCAGGAGTTGGTTTTTTGAAAAGATCAACAAAATTGACAGACTGCTAGCAAGACTAATAAAGAAGAAAAGAGAGAAGAATCAAATCGACGCAATTAAAAATGATAAAGGGGATATCACCACCGACCCCACAGAAATACAAACTACCATCAGAGAATACTATAAACACCTCTACACAAATAAACTGGAAAATCTAGAAGAAATGGATAATTTCCTGGACACTTACACTCTTCCAAGACTAAACCAGGAAGAAGTTGAATCCCTGAATAGACCAATAGCAGGCTCTGAAATTGAGGCAATAATTAATAGCCTACCAACCAAAAAAAGTCCAGGATCAGATGGATTCACAGCTGAATTCTACCAGAGGTACAAGGAGGAGTTGGTACCATTCCTTCTGAAACTCTTCCAATCAATAGAAAAAGAGGGAATCCTCCCTAACTCATTTTATGAGGCCAACATCATCCTGATACCAAAGCCTGGCAGAGACACAACTAAAAAAGAGAATTTTAGACCAATATCCCTGATGAACATCGATGCAAAAATCCTCAATAAAATACTGGAAAACCGGATTCAGCAACACATCAAAAAGCTTATCCACCATGATCAAGTGGGCTTCATCCCTGGGATGCAAGGCTGCTTCAACATTCGCAAATCAATAAACATAATCCAGCATATAAACAGAACCAAAGACAAGAACCACATGATTATCTCAATAGATGCAGAAAAGGCTTTTGACAAAATTCAACAGCCCTTCATGCTAAAAACGCTCAATAAATTCGGTATTGATGGAATGTACCTCAAAATAATAAGAGCTATTTATGACAAACCCACAGCCAATATCATACTGAATGGGCAACAACTGGAAAAATTCCCTTTGAAAACTGGCACAAGACAGGGATGCCCTCTCTCACCACTCCTATTCAACATAGTGTTGGCAGTTCTGGCTAGGGCAATCAGGCAAGAGAAAGAAATCAAGGGTATTCAGTTAGGAAAAGAAGAAGTCAAATTGTCCCTGTTTGCAGATGACATGATTGTATATTTAGAAAACCCCATTGTCTCAGCCCAAAATCTCCTTAAGCTGATAAGCAACTTCAGCAAAGTCTCAGGATACAAAATTAATGTGCAAAAATCACAAGCATTCTTATACACCAGTAACAGACAAACACAGAGCCAAATCAGGAATGAACTTCCATTCACAATTGCTTCAAAGAGAATCAAATACCTAGGAATCCAACTGACAAGGGATGTAAAGGACCTCTTCAAGGAGAACTACAAACCACTGCTCAGTGAAATCAAAGAGGACACAAACAAATGGAAGAACATACCATGCTCATGGATAGGAAGAATCAATATTGTGAAAATGGCCATACTGCCCAAGGTTATTTATAGATTCAATGCCATCCCCATCAAGCTACCAATGAGTTTCTTCACAGAATTGGAAAAAACTGCTTTAAAGTTCATATGGAACCAAAAAAGAGCCCGCATCTCCAAGACAATCCTAAGTCAAAAGAACAAAGCTGGAGGCATCACGCTACCTGACTTCAAACTATACTACAAGGCTACAGTAACCAAAACAGCATGGTACTGGTACCAAAACAGAGACATAGACCAATGGAACAGAACACAGTCCTCAGAAATAATACCACACATCTACAGCCATCTGATCTTTGACAAACCTGAGAGAAACAAGAAATGGGGAAAGGATTCCCTATTTAATAAATGGTGCTGGGAAAATTGGCTAGCCATAAGTAGAAAGCTGAAACTGGATCCTTTCCTTACTCCTTATACGAAAATTAATTCAAGATGGATTAGAGACTTAAATGTTAGACCTAATACCATAAAAATCCTAGAGGAAAACCTAGGTAGTACCATTCAGGACATAGGCATGGGCAAAGACTTCATGTCTAAAACACCAAAAGCAACGGCAGCAAAAACCAAAATTGACAAATGGGATCTCATTAAACTAAAGAGCTTCTGCACAGCAAAAGAAAGTACCATCAGAGTGAACAGGCAACCTACAGAATGGGAGAAAAGTTTTGCAATCTACTCATCTGACATAGGGCTAATATCCAGAACCTACAAAGAACTCAAACAAATTTACAAGAAAAAAACAAACAACCCCATCCAAAAGTGGGCAAAGGATATGAACAGACATTTCTCAAAAGAAGACATTCATACAGCCAACAGACACATGAAAAAATGCTCATCATCACTGGCCATCAGAGAAATGCAAATCAAAACCACAATGAGATACCATCTCACACCAGTTAGAATGGCGATCATTAAAAAGTCAGGAAACAACAGGTGCTGGAGAGGATGTGGAGAAATAGGAAAGCTTTTACACTGTTGGTGGGATTGTAAACTAGTTCAACCATTATGGAAAACAGTATGGCGATTCCTCAAGGATCTAGAACTAGATGTACCATATGACCCAGCCATCCCATTACTGGGTATATACCCAAAGGATTATAAATTATGCTGCTATAAAGACACATGCACATGTATGTTTATTGCAGCACTATTCACAATAGCAAAGACTTGGAATCAACCCAAATGTCCATCAGTGACAGACTGGATTAAGAAAATGTGGCACATATACACCATGGAATACTATGCAGCCATAAAAAAGGATGAGTTTGTGTCCTTTGTAGGGACATGGATGCAGCTGGAAACCATCATTCTTAGCAAACTATCACAAGAACAGAAAACCAAACACCGCATGTTCTCACTCATAGGTGGGAACTGAACCATGAGATCACTTGGACTCAGGAAGGGGAACATCACACAGAGGGGCCTATCATGGGGAGGGGGGAGGGGGGAGGGATTGCATTGGGAGTTATACCTGTTGTAAATGACGAGTTGATGGGTGCAGCACAGCAACATGGCACAAGTATACATATGGAACAAACCTGCACGTTATGCACATGTACCCTACAACTTAAAGTATAATAATAATAAATAAATTAAAAAATAAAAAAATTTATAATGAGATTAGGCTAACATGCATTTCATAATTTTTATAATTATTCTTTTATTGTAATTAAGCACAATGCAAATATTTAATGCAAACAACTAAATTAATAAAATTCTTACACAGCAAAAAAAAAAAAAAAAGATTTTAAAAGCCAGTCCCACAGCTCCGCGACATGTCCCAGCCAGGGCGCGGCGGGGAGCCTTGGACACGAGTGCACTTGAAGGTGAGGGCTCAGAGTGGCCGGTGGGACTTGTGGCTGGTGTTCTCGGCCATGCCCTGGCCCCAGAGGCTGTTGGTGAAGATGCCCCAGCGGAGCGAGGCGCTGGGCCGCACGTCGGGTTGTTCACTGTAGCCTACCAACTCGCCCTGCAGGGAACCGCCTTAGCACAGGCAGCTCGCGCCTGCCAGCAGCGCCGCGGCCCGGGCCGTCAACACCTCTTCCTCCCTACTGAGAATGCCCCGATCGTGCTCCCCAAAACCCAACACATCCACGCCCCCCAAAAACTGGGAACCCACGCGGATGTCTTCTGTTTACCGCAGTCGCTTGAATACCAGATGGCGAGAGTTCGCGCGCAGGTGGAGTGGGGATCCTGGCTCGCGGCTGCCCAGGAGAGGAGGGAAAGGGCAACCCGGGGCTCCGCCTGTGGTACCCAGCTGTGCTCACCCCCACGCCCCAGACACCAAAAGGGGCTGGGGAAGGGCACATCTGGCGGACCCCTCCCGGGGAACCAGGCGGGTTTAGTAGGTGCGCAGCCTGGAACACAGGGAGAAAAGTGCCGCTGCTCCTCGGGAAGTTCCCGGCTTTACAGCACCCAGGACAACAGCAGCGGCACCCGGGGAGAGGCTCTCCACCCCGCCCCGCGCTCCCTTCCAGTCGCGGGCTTCGTGCTCTCCTGCCCGGGCTTTCTCTCACCCGCCCGGCGCTGCGTCCTGCAGTCCCAGCCTCCCTCGGGTACAGGGAGCACCTTCCCCAAAGCCAGGAGAAGGGGTCTCCCTGGACACGGACATCCTGCTCGACCTGCCTGGGTGTGTTTAGAGGCGCCACCGGCAGTTTAACTTAACAGCCCATTTCTCGGCCGGCACTTATAAAAAGCCCCAGGTTTGATTCTTGGTTTGAACCTGGGAGCTGAATTGGCTTCGAAAACATTTCTTTCATTTTTATTTATTTCAACTCTTTAGGCAATCCGGAAGATGACGACCAAATTATTCTTATGCAAGGCAGTCACTTGGGTCTGATTATTCATTTCTGGGCTTTGCAGGTGTTTGAACTGCTTCTGCTCAGTCAGTATGCAAAGAACTGGGTAAGGCCTTTGGTTTTGGCTCCTAAACGTCCCTGTCTTCTTCAAAGGTTCTCTTTTTAAAATACTAGCTATAGTCTATCGATAATCAGCTCAGAGTGCTGCACACTAAAGTTTCTACATGTGAAAGTCTCCTAACTCTTTCGGGCCCCTTGCAAATTACCACTGTTGCCTGTTAGTGGTGGGCCTCTGATGAGCTTTCCAGACCCTTCTTCAAAACCAATGGACTTATTCCCAGCTCTTGAGAGTTCTATTGGCAGGAAACCCTCAGATATCAGTCCTCTTTAGAACTGCTTTGCCTGAAAAGGGACATCTCCACCAACGTCACCTCCTCCTTCCAGGGTAGCATGAATCCAACGACTGATGGGTGTTGGGTTAGGGAGGCCCACTTGACCCTCCTGCCCTGGCTAGCGACAATTCTGATCATCATTCCAGCTTCAGATCTTTCCGAGGTGTCTCTACTGAGGCCATATATGGCTCGGCAGCTCCCTTTGCCTAATCCTTTTTTCCCTTCCTTTCCACAGGTGGTGATCCCAAAAGCACTCCCATATACACATCCAGCACCTTAAAAATCCATCAGAGTCTGCTTCTTAAAGATCCCAACTTGAAAAAGTTGGTACTAGGAGTGGCCCCAGAAAGCAGAGGTTAAGATCAGCTCTTGGAGTTGTATTACCCACCAACCCAGTTGGAAGAAGTATACCATCCCTGGAGCTAGCTGGATCACAGATAATGCTGGCACAAGGTATCAGTTCCACTATAAAAATGTCCACTGGTGATAAAAGGGGATGTTATTTGTAAAGTAAAAGCACTAGCCTGTGCAATGTTTCAGGTTTTTGGGAAATGCAAGGGAAATTGTAATTCTAAGGACAGTGGAATTGGGTGGCTCCCAGTTGATGCTTTGGGGAAAGTTAATGAAAACATTGGAGCAATTAGTTGGCAATTAAAAGCTAAATGTAAAATCCGAGGGCCTCTTAGCATATAATGAAATTCTCATCTTCTGCAACCAGACAGCAAAGAAAACTGAAGATCAGGCCTGAAATTTAATCCATAAGAGTGGCAGAGCCCAAGAGAAGGTTAACTTCCCAAAATAGGCTGGTCTGCCATGCCAAGGCTGGCACCTTGGTTGGGAAAACAATGGGATATCAACATATGAGAGAAGCATATTGGGGCTGATGCCCATGAAAATAGCGAATTCTCAGTTTCCTCTGGAACTCCTGAGAGTGCAGAAGTGGCCCAATGCTCCCTAAGGGTGAGTCCCCAACCTCATTACCCTTGAAGAAGATGCAATAGCCTCTTCTTTGCAAGAGAGTTTGTGTACCCCTAGGGATTTACTTCCTCTTCTCCTCTGACCACTAAGGGTGGAGGCCTTAATAAGAAACACGCCCTCCTGAGAGTGGAAGAAAAATCCTACAAAGATGAAAAGACTTGTCAAATCAGTAAAATATTTAGGGATCAAGTAGCAGGACTTTGCTTTCAAAGTAAATGACAAATTGTTGCATCCTGCACCTCTCACCTCCAAGAAAAAAGCACAATACCTGGTAGATCTCTACTATTTGTGGAGACAGCAGATTCTACACCTAGGAGTACTATTCCAGCCCACACACTGGTACCCAAGTGGCTGCCAGTTTGGAGAGGCCCATAGCGGGAAAGGGTTGTGCAGTAGGTCCAAGCTGTGGCATAAGCTGCCCTCCCTCTGGGGGCATGTGTGTGGGCAGACCCCTATGTTAAAAGTGTCGGTGGTAGGAAAAGACACCACGTAAGGAGTCTGGCAAGGCCCTGGAGGAGAATTACAATGCAGACTCATAGTTCTGGGACAAGTCCATGCCACCTGCAGTCATGTCATATATACTCACGAACATTCCTGATGCACTCCTCGGCCCTGGTAGAGAGAGAGTGCTGGACTCATGCAACTCTAAGTGACCATGCAGTAGAATGGTCAATAGTGATCTGGATTCTGCCAGACCCACCAAGTCGTGAGGTTGGACAGACATAAAAGCATTCCAACATACAATGGAAGTAGTACATCTGGGATCAAGTATAAGTGGGGCCAGAGACAGCAGCGTTGGCCTGTACTGGCTCCCAGAGCCAACTGTTTAATTTCCAGGAATTTTGCAAGCCAGTTGTTAAATACAAATATCATTACAAATTAAATTATATAAACTTACAATTAAATAAATTATATTAAAGGAAAAGGCAAGAAACACTCAAACTTTATTACTTCTTAATGATTTTACTACACTTTACTACTACCTATGCTTCTGAGATTATGTCTTTTGTGTCCGAATGATAGAAATACTCTATAATAGTGTGCTACAGTATGTCTCTCCACCATTTCTCATTCAGTGATGGTATGTTGGTAGTTTGAAATAGCTGTTTTGAAGGATCTATGTAAGTTACATTGTCAACTGCTACAAATGAGGGCTTGATTTATTATTTTTGTAGACTGTCTATACAGTCGTACAGTTGTGTAGATTGTCTACACAGAATGTAATAGGAAAAACCTTAATCGTGTAGATTTTATGTATTTATTTGTTTATTTTAGAAACTGGATCTCATTCTATCATCCAACCTGGAAGGCAGTGGCAGCCTCAACCTCCTGGGCTCAAGGAATCCTCCCACCTCAGATTCCTGAGTAGCTGGGATAACAGGCACATATCACCATGCTGTCTAATTTTAAAAAATTTTTTAGAGACAAAATATCTCTGTTTGCCCAGGATTAGATTAAGTTTTAAATGTGTGTCATTTCTATAGTTATTATATTGTGTATGGCAGAAAAAAAAAAGAAAAATATTCCAATATTTTACAAATTGTTATTATTCCATTCAGCCAACAAATTAATTACATCATTTGCAAAGGACTGAAGTTCCAACATATATCTTTGTTGTTTCACTTTTGTCTTACTCTTTAAAGTTGATGGATATCAATGGATATAAAACTATCAGAACTATATTCATTCATTCATCAATTGCAATCATAGGTTGACTATGGATAAAATAATTTTTCAAAAATCAACAAAAGCATTCTGTAAGAATGTATTGGCTATATGGAATTTAAAATCAATAATATTGTTTATTTTATTATTATTTATAAATGAATACTACATATCCTTCTTGTCAGTAAAATTATAAACGTATGTATGTGCATTTATATGTATATACACACTTTTTTTGAGAACCAGTGGTTAAACTGGCTAGGGGAAGTGTAGACCCTAATGTTATCCACCAATTTTGCACCAGCACTCCACCTGCTTTTCACACCTCCACATAGAGGATCCATTTTGACCAAACCCAGAGCTTGGTTCATTCTGAATTATGGTTGGTAGATAGGGATCAGCATTACAGCCCCATTCAGGAGCAGCTACAAATGAGCCCAAAAGCCTAGGCTCCAACTAATGAAGTTTGATCCAGCTACTGCTGCCTCTGAATATACAACCTGACAGCAACAAAGACCAAGGTAAGCTCCCAATATCATAATTCCTCTGGGAAGCCAACTGGACACATGGTGGTGAGTTTATTGAGCCCCATCTTTCCTAGAAGAGCCCATAGCTTGTTCTTACAGGAATAAACAACTGTTCCACATATGTGTTTGCCTTTGTATCCCAAAGAACCTCATCCATCATCACTAACCAGAGGCTTACAGAGTGCTTGATTCCATACAACATAGCATCCAGCCATGTGTCTCATTTCACTGTGAAGGAGGTGTGGGAATAAACCCATGATTATGGGGTACACTGGTGGCATCCCATGCCACACAATCTGGAAGCAGCCAATGTGATAGAGCATTGTAGTGTCCTGCTGAATGTGCAGCACCAGTACCAGCTCAAAGGCCATTCGCTACTTCAACTATGAAGTGCTCTCCTCCAGAGACTCCTATAAGGTGCTGTATCTCCAAGAGGAAGAAACACATGGATTCAGGAAACAATGGGTGGAAGCAGGAGTGGATCCATTTACCATGACTCCTTATACCCCTTGGGGAATGTTGTGCTTTCTGTCCCACAAATCCTGGACTCTTCAGGTCTAGAGATTTTCAACCTTAAAAAAGCCATACTCTAGCCAGGGACAATGGAAAGAACCTACTGACCAATGACTGCTCCCTGGCACTTTGAACTCTTTGTGGTCCTGAGACTGTCAGGTGAGAAAAGGAATCCACCTCTAGACAGGGGTAATTGACCTTGATTAGCAGGATGAGATAGGGCTTCTCTTACATAAGGAGGCAGAGTGGAATATGTGTAAACTCAGGGGATCCACTGTGGTACCTCTTGGTTTTCCCTCAATCAAAAGTAACTCAGCAGACATGCACAGCAACCCTGGCCTGCTAAGAGTATGATTACTAAGAACTCCAATGACTCAAAAATGAGGGTTTGAGGGTAAACTACCAAGACCTGCAGCAGTGACAGCTGAGGGTGAGAAGAATGGAGAATGGTGACATAAAGACCATAAATACCAATTCCAGCTGCAAACACGAGAGTAGCTGCAAACACGAAAGTAGCTGCAAACATGAGTGGTTGTGCATCCTGCTAACCGTCCTCTTTGAGCATTCTATCAGGAAGAAAGGCCAGTGTGAACCATGGAGTCTGAACATGCATGGAGAAGTGGACCTGCATGGTGCAAGGGGTGGACTTTGGACGCCATGTAGGTGTGTTTCTGAGATCTTCCTTTAAGCAAGAAATTGCCCTGAAGGGTTCACTCACTGAGGGATTTGCTGCAGCATTCAAGTCAGAGACACGTTCTTCCTGGGAAGCTAATGACCAAGCACAGTGGGAGTTTTAGGGCTTGGCCACTTCTTTCCAGTTGGAGACTTTTCTTACAGGTAATCTCTGCCCTGAGCTGTCCACTAAACCGGCCTAGACTTTCTCTAGCTGTCCAGTCATCTGAGGCTGTTATGCCTTCCTCCTTTCCCTCTCCTTTCATAGGTGGCAGATCACCACAAGGATGAAGGTTTTCCCTCCCTTTTCCTACATCTTCTTCCATTTATCTCTCTTCCCTTTATCTTTTACCTTCTGTACATTTCTTGTACTTCTAATTTTATCTTGACATCTGCTTCCCAGACAACCAAACTAACTCATATAGCCACTTGATTGGTGACAAAGGTACAACTGCAATATATCTTTGTTCAAAGAATTCAAATGATCACTTTTTAAATAAATGGCACTGGGTCAATGAATTATGGGAAAGACTTGAATCTTGACCCCTGCTTCACCCTATACACAGAAATTAATTCTAGATGGATTTTGGACCTAAATGTTAAGAGAAATAAATAAGTTGTTTTAAACAGAACCCAAAAAGCACCAACCAGAAATGAAAAGTTTGATAAATTAGATTTTATTAAAATAAAGAATGTCTAATTGTGAAGACACCATTTGGGGAAGGAAGAGGCAAGGCCCTAAATGAAATAAGATGTTTGCAATTTATATATCCTATAAAGATATTATGTCCAGAATATATAACAATCTCATTTAAACCAATAAGAAAAAAGATAACGCAATTTTTGCAGAGGGAGTTTATTAGGTTTCTATGGCTGCTGTAACAAATTACTACAAAGTTGATGGCTTGAAATAACAGAAATTTATTCTCTAACATTGTTGGGGGCAAAAGGTGTGAAATAATTATCACTTCGCTGAAATCAAGGTGTTGGCAGCGTTTTGTTTGCTTCAGAGGCTGTAGAGGAGAATTCATTCCTTGCTCCTTCTGAAGGCTGCTGGCTTTCCTTGGTTTGCAGCCACATTACTTCAATATCTGTGCAGTCACATTGCCTTCTCTTCTGTCTGTGTCAAATCTCCCTCTGCCTTTCTCTTGTAAGAAGGCATGGGATTACATTTAGAGTTCACCCAAATAATCCAGTATTATCTCCCCATTGCAAAATCCTTGATCTCATCTGTAAAACCCTATAAATAAGGTAATATTTAGGTTCCAGGGGGACCACATTTTGAGGGGCCACAATGTAGTTTACTGTAGGGGAAAAGTGTGTGAATGGTACTTCCCAACAAGGATATCCAAGTGGCTGACTGTGAAAACTCTCTAAAGTCCTTTAAAATTAAAAAATTCTATCATTCTATAAAAGTCAGTATTCCTAGAGTTAGATATTGTAAGGACAATGTGATAGCCTTTTTGTTTTGTTTTGTTTTGTTTTGTTTTGTTGTTTTTTTGTTTGTTTGTTTGTTTGTTTTGCTGTTATAGTTGTTACTATTGCTTGGGGGATAATTCAGAAAGTTTTAACAACAAAAGTTATTGTTAAAAAACTGAGGGGTGAGGCAAAGAAATAAAAGAAGATTGGAATTAAAAAACATAGACATTGGGAATAAGTAAGATAATATGGAATCAGGGGAGCAAGAAAAAGCAAACACAGGTAATATTAAAAAATTTTATACCATGAGCTGAGATCTACAAGTTTCCTAAGATGGCACTCTGAATAAATGTATTCCCCTGTGGAAAGTCTCAACATGGTCACCTTACTGTGATTAAGTCCTAAGTACCTGAGCCAGCAAATGTAATCTCCCAGTGTTATCCAATGGAAGAGGAAACATTCTACTGATTCTAATTAGGCCACGTACAAGGAATGCTTAGTTTTATATGATCCCCTAAAACAAAGAACACATTATATGTAAGTTTTTCTTAAATACAGGCATCCAGAGGAATAAATATCTCTCCTCTGTCTTATTTTTATACCACTGATTTAGAGAAAGAACTGAATCGTTAATCCCGTGACAAGGCAGTCTCTCCACCTGTGCACCAGAAAACTGCATCTTTCCTTTCTAATTTCCAGCCCTGGTTTCACAGGGGGCTATGAGGACTAGGGGAAACAGTGAACAGGACTCTCTCTCTCAAGGCCCAATAAACTGAAAGAGCAAATTTGCAAATGCTTACTGGGGTACACTCGAAGGTACCCTAACCATATTATTTACACTCAGAAGCATCCTAACTATGTAATTGAAGCCCTAGAAGTGTCTCACTTCCTCCCAAAGAGCAGCTAAAGCCCAGGAGCATTAGAACATTATTAGAAAATGTATCTGGTAAAATGGTTATTAAATAAAGTATGACTCATTTAGGTGGCTTTAATCTCTCTGATTATGTGCCAAATAGGAACTGAAAGTGGTTTAGCACATAAATCCATTTAATCTAATTTGTAACATAAAATGTCGGATTCCATTTCCATATTATCAGTGTGGCAGCAGGCACTCAGGTACAAGACTTCTGGCTGCGCAATGGGCCAGTCACCAAAGGAGGGGCCGCTCCCTCAAGTAGCATAAATTTTACTTCAGATAAAACACACATTGTTGTACTGGGGAGAAATCTGTGATCCAAGAAAAAAGGCATTGACATTGGAGTTTGGGAACCCAGGCTCTGATTCTGGAACTAGCACTAATGAACTGTCACCTCCCCCACACTGTCCCTACATTTCTAAATCTGTGGATGAGAGAATAGAATAGGACATTTTCTAAGAGCACTTCCATTTCTAAGTAAAAGGATTGGTAGAAAATTTAGGGACAATGTCTTCCTGGTAGGCATAGGGGAAACACACCTGCTAAATAGATTGCAAAACCATTTATTTCACTTTATCTCTACTGCCAAGTTCCTACTTGAAGTTGTTGTCACCTCCCTGTAAGGCTCCTGCACTGGTCTCAACAGAAAGCTTCATGGCTTTTCTTGGCACACACAGCCCTAATCTAGAATGATCTTTCCAAAACACTGTCTGAAGCTGTCTTTTCCTGAATACATATTCTGATTGAATTCATGAAACTTATGTTCATTCATGTTAGAGAATAGGTATTGAACGTGGGTGAAAAGAAGAAAGAAGAGCAGCTGGGATTCCAAAGGCAGGTAGAAGAGTTGAGATTTATGTAACAAAACAAGCCTCTATAGGCTTTCCAGCAAGGCAATGGCATGATAAAATCCACTTGAGAAAATTTGTTCTACCAGTGGATATCGCGCACACTAACAAGAAAGAAAACAGAGGAGAAGCCAGCCAGGGTGCTGTGGCTGACTTGTAGGAGGGGGCTGACAAGAGACCTGAATGGGCCTATGCGCCTGTCAGAGGGAAGTGGAGCTGGGGGTCACTCCATAGAAACCATTGCAACAAAAGAGGAAAAGGAAAATATTAAGAATGGTTTCACTGGCCTTATGAGACAACAAGAATGGGAGCAAGAAGGAAATAAAGTATTTTGGGGTTACTACTTTCATACCTTAAATATCTGGAATTTCAAAGAAACTATAGTTGTAACAAGATCATTCTAATTTTATTGAGCTGTTACACATTTATGATGCTTTTAAAAGCTAAATGTATAACTAGAAATCTTTTCTAGCAACAACAAAAAATTTTCTGTTAAACTGGTAGCTCACTGGTGATGAGCATCTTTAAATGTCCATTTCTCTAATGCTTTGTTATTCTAATAGTGTCAGGTTACATATAACATTTTATTGTAATATTACTCATAGTCTTAGGTAAACATTTTGTGATACTGTAATTAACTCAAAGACCCAATTTTCAGTGTTTTGTCTATATTTTAACTCCCACAATATTATAGCAATTATAAAATTATAGTTACACCAGTACAAATGATGTCGTCTTAATTTTAAGAGCAATTTTAACATATAAAACATATTCTCTTTTTACCTGTTCATTGTAAGAACATTATCCTTTTTTTTTTTTTTTTTTTCATTATTGCTATTCTAGATCAGGACAGAGTTAAGAAACACAACATTACTTGAATTTCCTATGTGACCAGGAAATCCACACATTTTTCAATAGGTGTTATTTTGGTTCAGTGAGTCTCATTTCAATTTCTTTTCTGCTGTGTCTGGTTTCACAGTATCATTAATGACCTAACTTGCTTTGGTCTCCCTGCAATTGTCTTGAGAATTTACAATACTGGATTTATTCACTTACTATAAATGCAAAGCAGGAATGCAATTTTCAATGTAGATGTTGCCCTTAAAACACACAGATATTTATCATCGACTGTTTTTTAATCAATTTCTTGGATTTTGGACACAGAAGTGTTCTGTGTGGTAACCGTTAACTTGTATAAATAAAATATTGTATATGAAAAGTATCAGATTAACAACATTGCAAATTAAACTCTTTTTAGCTAAAGAACATAATGATAGAATCCAATCTTCACGCTACATATGCCCTCTGAATTCTACCTCAGAAAGTCCACCTGTAAAACCAAGAATTATTTCCTGAGAGTGAAGAATATTAACTAGAATTTTAACAATAAAGTAATGTATAAAGTGAATGTCATAAATAAATTGACATCTTGTTATTCCAGATGATCAACCTGTGAAACCACTGGACATTTTCCCCTCTGAATTCTCTTACCAATCCACTGGAATTCAGTTCTCTGAATTGTATTACATAGGTTCCTGTCTAAAATCACTGTCATTCCGGAGTGAACAGGATTCAAAACTTATTATTCTAAACTACAGGTCTCTGCAGCTCAGGCACGGTGTGGCTCAGTTGGTTCCTCTTTACCTCCAGTTCTGTATTCCAAATACACAAACATGTTTATCAATTCCTCCTACCTGCCAAGGCCCTTCTCACCTCCTAACCTGCGTACCTGTTATTTACATTGGAACTCTCTTTTCTATTTTGACTAACCCTACTTGTCTTCCAAGTCCCAGCTGAGGGATCACTTCTTCAGCAAGAACTTAGTTCCCCCTTAGATAAGATTAGCTCTCCCTAATATATGTTTTCATAGTTTCCAGTCTTAGCATAACAACTATGAGACTCTCTTTAATGTCTGGTTTCTCCTTCAGAATGTAAACTTCATGACAGGTGGTAGACATTAGGTGACTTGCAGGACGTTATAAGGATTAGGTGAAATCAAGTGTATAGCACTTAGCCACACACAGAATAAAAGGCTTTAATAAGTGGAAGCTATTTTTCTTACAGCAGTTTACATGCTTGGTGTCAAAATGTTAATATAATAGCAATGCTGTGAAGCCACTGGAGTCAAAAAAGCTACCTCAAAGTACCTCAACTTAGGAAGACTAGAGTGGTCATATCTCCAGAAAATCATCAAAGCCAAGCTCAGTTGTCTTGACATTCAATGATCCTACGTTTGCAGTCACAGCTGTCCTTTAAGACCACTTTTCAAGTCTTACAGTAAATTTCTACTCTTCAATTAGAAAATAGTAAGAAACATAATAAAAATAAGTTAAGAACAAGATAATTCAGAAATTTTTTGTGTTTCAAAAGATAAATGAATAAATATGTCAATGTAGATGGGAAAGATAATGTTTACCATTGGAAGAATGAGATACTTTCCAGCAATAAAATAGAACCAACCACTAACAAACATGACAATACAGATGAATCTTAAAAACATTATGCAACATGAAAGAAGATAGACACAGAGTACATAATACATAATTCCATTTGTATGAATTTTACATGAGACAAAACTAATCCATGATGACAGAAAGCAGATTGCTGGTTTTAAGGGGCAAAGAGAGTGGTATAGAATACAAACAGGCATAAGGGAACATTTTGGGGTGATGCAAATGTTCTATATATTTATTGTGATATGAACAGGAGGCAGGGAAATACTAGGTAGAAAAGGGTGGGGTCCCTGGAAAGGGCTTCACCCTCAAGCCTGCAACCACCACCCTAAGTGAGAACATGCATTCCTGTTTTCCCACCCGAATGTTGCCTTTTCCAAAACCACCCTGGCCTGCCCTGTCCCCCATCCTGTACCCATAAAAACTCTAGGTTCCACTGGCAGAAGGGCAGCAGAGTGGCAGAGCAGCAGAGCAGCATGGCAGAGGAGAGAAGAGAAGCATCTGAACATCAAGAGGTGAAGCAGCTGGAAGACTACAGTTGGAGAGGAGTTTGGCTGGTGACAGTTAGAGAGGAGTTTTGGCCAGATGGCCAAACTTCAGAGGAAGACCACCTTCCCACTCCATCCCCTTTCCAGCTCCCCATCTAACTGAGAGCCACTTCTGCCACTCAATAAAATCCTCCACATTCACCACCCTCCAATTTGTTTGCACAATCTCATTCCTCTTGGATGCCAGACAAGGACCTGGGTGCAGGTACAAGAGGCTGTCACATTGATCCCCCACTGAACTGTTTAACACATAAGCTGTCCATGGATGGCAAAGCTAAAGCAGCTCACTGTAACACACACCCTCTGGGACTCTGGGGATCACAGCAACCCCCAGATGCTCCCACAGAGCAGTGCAGAATTCTACTCCTGCCAGCACCCAGAAGCATTCATCCAGGCCTCTGAACCTCCTCACTTGCATGTGCCCCTCCCACAGGGGTTTAAGAGCTGCAGGGTGAGTAGGTGAGCCACCCCTTCACGAGTCCCATGAGGGGGCCAAGGGAACTATCCTGTCTTAATTGGAGTGGAGTTTATATGCAGATATGCACTGGTCAAAACTCACAGAACTGTACATTTAAAGAGGTACATATGATAATAAAATTATTATGTATAAATTATACACCAAAAACTGAAAATTATATTTAGGAAAGAGACTCCCTATGGTGCTGAAAGAATTAGAAAGATACAAGGTTTTTTAGGAGCATAGAGGTAGTACTAACTTGTATTTGCATCTTTTAAACATTAATCAATGTGAAAAGTTCCTTTTTAAAATGTGTGTATGTTTGCGTGCGTGTGTGTGTGTGTGAATGTATTTCAGTTTGCTGTTATTCCTGAACTTCAAAAACCTTAAATCTTGTTAGTAATTAAAAATAAATTATCTCAGTAGGAAGCAGATGTGTTACCTTGATGATTTAGTATCTACTTGACCGCTTAGGTGAAATTGTATTTTAAATTACTGACCAAGAGTTTCACTTGTTCTACTCTTATTGTTAGATGCATTTTTATGTGACATTTGTAATTAGTTTTATTATATTCACACTTGATACATTTAATAAATTAGCTATCTTTATTTTCTATGCATATGAGATGAATATAAATATGTACACATGTGCACGATTCATTTTTCTTTGAGATAAATATTTCAGTCTTTACTTTTGATCTTGCTCGGACAGGAGTGTCATAACAAAATACCACAGACTGGTATAAACAATAGAAATTTATTTTCTCAGTTTTGGAAGCTAGAAGTCTGAGGTCAGGATACAAGCAAGGCGAGATTCTGGTGAAGGCTCTCTTCCTAACCTGCAGCCTCTGCCTTCTCACTGTGTCTTCACAGGGCATTTTCTTGGTGGCATGTAAGTGGAGAGAGAGTGCCCACTCTTCCTCTTCTTTCTTATAAGGCCACCAACCTAGTAAGAGTAGGACACCACCCTTAAAACTTCATTTAACATTAATTACTTCCTAAGAATCCCATCTCCAAATACAGTATCACTGGGATTTAGAGCTTCAGCATACAAATTTTGGAGAGGGACACAATTCAGTCCCTAGCTTCAGGTGACTGATTTTGAGCAGAAATTCACTGGTTTGTTTCTCCAACAAATATTTATTAAGTACATGCTGAATGGTGGGTTCTGGAGACCCAAAAGTTGAAGAAGACATAGTCCAAACCCTCACCATAGGCATAGCCTTTGACAGTTGGTTATAAAAGCAAAGGGAGAACAGCTTGTAAATTTGGAATGTGAGATAAATGAAATGGGTCTTTTGTTTCATTAGACCTTTAATTGAGTAAATGAGAATTAAAGGAAAATAGAAGTGAATGAGAAGTAACAGTTCTCCAATTTTTTATATACAGAAACAAGAGCATATATTTTGATAACTTGGTATTTATGTTGTAATTTAAAATATGGGAATGAACACTTGGACTTACACTGCATCCCTTCCTCTTTCTCTCCTCTCCCCACTGGTAACAGTGATTGATGGTGGCCTGAAATACAGAATTGTCAGTGGGATATAAGATACAGTGTTCTAACTGGACACTAGACAGGTCTCAGTGCCGGTCACCCAAAGAGTTGCCAACCCTTCAGAGTGTTCTTATATATATCTGGTTTGCTTAGGAAATTGAAAGCTATTTGAATCTCACTAACCTCTTCCCTTCTAAAAAAAATGTTATTTAATTTTTTTGACACTAGAAAAGTTGATCTGTAGCAACAACAGAATACATTTGAAGCTGAGTTGAAAGGTAGCTGCAGGAAATTGTCCAGCATAAGAGAAAAAAACCCTCTAAAATACTCTAAGCTTCCTAGTATTTCTTAGTGTTAAATTGTAAGCTGTATTTTTTCATTGTTTTCATGGGAGCTGTAGTCATCATAATTTGAGTCAAAACAGGTATTTTCAAGGTCTTAACATTTCAACACAAATTAGTTAATATGACCAAGAAAATTCCACCAAGAAGTCTACATCTGCTGGTATATGGCTCAGTAAGCTTGAGCCAGCCTCTCGGCCTCTCCAAATTTGAATGCTTGTATCATTAAGATAAAGGCCCAACATATTCAGAGGCATGAGACATAACTTAACAGCAAACAAAAATGTCTGTGAGTTTACATACATTACCTCTCTTAATCCCTAAAACAACGATGAAGTAGTATTATTAAATACATTTTAATGTATGAGGAAACTGAGGGCAAGAAAGGTTAAGTGACTTTCCAATGGTCTTAAAGCTACTAAGAGAAGACACACAGTCACTGTGAAAACAAAGGCCTGCCTGACTCCAAAGCCCTTGCTCTTTCCACTTTCTCCCCAGCCTCTCACCTCTTCTTTTAAATAACAGCATTTTCACTTTTCAGAGTAGTTTTACATGCATGGTCTTGTTTGATCATCACAATTCTTCTGGAAAACAGGAAAGAGCAATCACATTTTCTCTGTAATACACCATGGAAACAACAACTTAGAAACTTTCCCAAGATCACAACACTAGAATATGTTAATCAAGTGTCGAATTCAGTCTTCTGATCCCCATTTCAATATGCTTTTCATTACAACCCATTTTAAAAGATTAAATTGACTCCCAATTTATAACACCTATATTTTCTCTTTCACATCCATCATCTGTGTGTTCTTGACCCTTATGTGTTCCTTAGAGATGGTTTCCTTTTCATTTGGGGCACAGAAATTCTTCTTCTTCTTCTTCTTCTTTTTTTTTTTTGCGACAGAGTGTTGCTCCGTTACCCAGGCTGGAGTGCAGCCGCGCAGTCTCGGCTGACTGCAACCCCTGCCTCCCAGGTCTTAGCAATTCTCATGCCTCAGCCTCCATAGAAGCTGGGATTACAGGTGTGCACTACCACATCTGGCTAATTTTTATATTTTTAGTAGAGGCAGGGTTTCACTGTGTTGGCCAGGCTGGTCTCGAACTTCTGACCTTAAGTTATCTGCCCACTTCAGCCTCCCAAAATGCTGGGATTACAGGTGTGAACCACTGTGCCGGGCCACAGAGATTCTTCTGTTTATGCATACAAACATCTTTGACAAGCACCTCTAAATCTGAGACATTTTAAAGTCAGCCAGAGGTGAGGCCATTATTATAGTCAAGGCAGAAAGAAATTTTTGTCAAATTTATTTTCATACTGTAATGTCCTGACTATTTGGATCCACTGTATTTTCCAGTGGGCTTTCATTTCACTTCTGGTTCTCAGCATCCCCCTCCTTTTACAATTCCAGGGAGCAGATCCTTCAGTGCATCTAGATCTTTTATACTTGGGTGTTTTGGAACAGAAAATCACAAACTAAAATAGGTACACTTGTTTTTGGTGTTAGCACTGCTTTTTCCCAGATATAAAGCACTACAGCTGCTTATGATTTATGAACCACTCTAAAACTCTTCTCTCCTGTTTTCATCAATAGTACTGGGATTTAATAGCTTCATATCCTTCTAGGGACAGCTCCTATCTTTGAAAACATAGCAACTGATTGGGGAGTTTCACTTAGGACTCTAGTCTTAAGAAATGAATATGCATTACCCAACCCCTCCTTATCTTAGCCAAGCCTTATCCGATGCTTTTGGCAAGGTACTTTTCTTAAAACTGGGAGCTTCATCTCTTGCCCCACTGTCAGCGAGATCCATGAAAAGGAGAGTGCTGGGTTTATTAACTGTCAGCACTTACTCCTTACATACATAACTTTCACTCCCTCACAACTTAATCCTCACAATACATGGTAAGTATTTTTAGTCCTCATTTTTAGATGATGAAACTGAGGCTCGGGGACATAAAGTAATATGCTCAAGATCATACACCTGTTATGTGGTAGGAACAAGATTCAAAACTAGGCCTGTGATTCCAAAATCATTTTTTAGGTACTATGTTATATAGGTGCTATGCAGCTCTCTACTATAGTGTTCTATATTACACTATACTATACAATACTATACTATACTATACTACTCTAGACTATACCACTCTAAACCATTTCACTCTACAATATACTTTGTGACACTACATTATATTATACTATGCTACACTATACTATACCATACTATATTATAGCATGATATACCACATTAAATATAATATACTATACTGTAATATATATTATTTGTAGAAATTATACTATATTACATTACACTGCATTACATTAACTATACTAGTTAGCAGATTTAAGTAAGCATCACTATATCTGGAACATACATACAAAGTCATTATGGAGAAGATACCTTACATTCTGGAATGATTTACTGGTCACATGGTATAGCCCACATGATACTTAGCATGCAGTGCTAGTGCAGTAGCTTTGTAGATTCTGTTGCCTGGGAAATGTTTAATGGTTTTGCTCAGGCAGTTCTACAGTGCATAGCTAATGGTAGATCCATTTGCAGTTTGGGCTCTAAGCAGAAGGAAACATTTTTCCCGGAAGAGATTTCTAAACATCACACCTCTGATTTTCATAGTTTTGGAAGAACATATTGTAACATGAAATACATGAATATACTGCATAAATAACGTTGTTACGATGTTAAAGGAAATTATTCTAAAATAAAGACCAATTTACCCACAATTATTCTTCGACAAATCAACTTTTCTTTTTTTTTCTTTCGGTTTGTGTCCAAATGCATATTTTTACATATTAACATGATAGCGCAGATACAATTTTATATCCAGCTTTCATTACACTAAGCTTTTTAAAAGAAAGCATTTTAATAGGGGAAAGAAGGTACTTCCAGTGACCATGTCAAAGGACACTGCATGGCAGAGATGAAAAAGTTGATGAGGCTTGCCTGGAATATGAATACTTTCTGTACCTAGCAACCAAGAAGTACAAAGGAAAGAAAACCAGCATCATCTAATGTATTATTTCCTTTTACTTACGCCACAAAATTAGAACCATATTTATACTGAGAGTGAATGAAGGCCAGCAAGTAAAGCCCAGCAAGCAATGCCTGCTTTTCCTGCCATAAGACCTTTGGCTTGTCCAAAGTTAAGTGCTAGCCATCTGTGTTAGATTCCCAGCCATCCAAACCTACTAATATTCATAAAATACCCCCAGAGCTGGCCAAGACGGTAGACTGATATCAAAAGCTTCTGCCAAGTAGAAAAGGCATATCTGTAGACAAGTGTGATGCTGGAAGGACATAAACTTCACTGTTCTTTGATAAACAAAAGTGAATGAGTCCATCAGCCTGCACCTTGTACTTAGTGGAGACTGGGATTTTGTTTTGGTGTAGCTTGTGCCTACACAACGTGTAGCCATCTGTCCCTTCCACACAAAATAGGAACTACTTGTAGATATAATAGTAAACATTAATATCTACAACACTCAAAAAAGTGTTTAAAAAGTGTTAAAATGTGTGTTAAAACTGGCTGGTGATAATGAAGGAATTTGAAGGGGAGTGAAAAATGCCTCGTGTGGGAGCTGTCAGGGCAGCCTGCAACAAGCCATGAGAATTGGTATTAGGTTCAGTCAGAATTTTGACATCTTCACTAACAATCTTGAAAAGCGAGTGAATGACCCATTAATAAAATGCACAGATAAAGTGCAATGATGGATTAGATGCAAAAAAGCGACATTAGTGATGTTAGCAAAATGAGATGCATCTTCGGGAAATGCTCACTCATCTATTTAGACAGAAAATCACCATCGGAAACTCATTTAATGGGAGCAGTCAGTCTAGGGAGCACCACTACCAGCAGAGGCCTGGAGGAAATGCTGGGAAGAAAGTTAGATAGAGATGGGAGGCTGAGCCTGCACAATCAGAGCTTCTCTCTGGAAAAACATCATGACGTTTGCCCAGTGTTCATGGGCTTCCCACAGCTCTGGACACCCAGCCAGAGCTTCTAAAATTCACTCTGCTTCTGCCCCGTGGCCAGCCTGTCCTCTGATTTTTAATTCTGGTTGGGAAGATGGATCCAGATGGGCTTCCCATCAATGCTCTGCACAAGGAGAAGTTGGTGATGTTTAATGCTTTACTGCTTTGAGACCAATAACTCAGCCAAAGCTAACGGTGTGAATCCAGACCCAGGATTGAAGGCTAGGATTATTCCTGAATGGCCCAAGGAAATGTGCCAAATCTCTGGCTTTTAGCTGATTACAAGCTTTCTGGGGTAAAGTTGGATGTAACCAAGACTCGAATCACGTTTTTCTCTAGTATTTAGAGGAAGTAGATCATGGATACTCTGCTATTCACTATGGTATATCACTTCCATCAGCTGACAGGCAACTCCTAATGATTCTAAACAAAATTTGCATTTAGACTCACACTTGCCTTACAACGTTAGGCTGACCTTGCTCCCTTAGCTCCCTTCTTAGTGGTCACTCCCTTCAGGATCCTACAATGATGGTTGCTCATTAGTTAAGAAACAGTCATTTTAGCTATGGACTGAGGAAGTTAGGAACAAAACTGCTGGTTTCTCATTAATTTGTATAAATGTTCTCAAAATATCAGTGCACAAAACTCATTATATTTCTTAATTTTTCTAAATCAGGTTAAATCTGCATGAATCAAGAAGAAAGGTGATGTCTTAATTTACAAGAAGCTTGGAGGACATATTCAATTCAGAAAAATTGAAAGTGGGCTCTTGGTTTGAGTTCATCATGATTGCCACCCAAAAGACCACTTCTTTAAGCTCGTGTCTTGCCTCAAAGGTAGGTATCGTTGCTGTTCACAGTTCTGCTGCTCATGGTACCCACTGCTTCTACAAACATGTGGGTTGGCCGCTGGTCCTGCTGAGGTTTTCAAGGTGGCAGTGCTGTGGATTCATGCATCTATGTAGTAATCACAGTACGTAACAGTTAGTTTTTCAAATCTTGCCTCCCCTCCATCCCCTTCTAGTAGCCCCCAGTGTCTATTGTTGCCATCTTTACGTCCATGAGTACCCAATGTTTAGCTCCCACTTACAAGTGAGAACATGAGGTAGTTGGTTTCCTGTTCCTGCATTAATTTGCTTAGGATAATGGCCTCCAGCTGCATCAGTGTTGCTGCAAAGGACATGATTTCATTCCTTTTTATGGTTGCAGAGTATACCATAATGTGTATGTACCATATTTTCTTTATCTAATCCACCATTGATGGGCACCTAGGTTAATTCTATGTCTTTACTGTTATGAACAGTGCTGTGATCAACATATAAGTACATGTGTCTTTTTCATAGAACAAATTATTTTCTTTTGGATATATACCCAGTAATGCAATTGCTGGATTAAATGATAGAATAGTAGTTCTGTTTTAATTTTTTTTTTTTTTTTTTTTTGAGGCAGTCTTACTCTGTTACCCAGGCTGGAGTGCAGTGGCAAGATCTGGCTCACTGAAACCTCTATCTCCCGGGCTGAAGCAGTCCACCTGCCTCAGCCTCCCGACTAACTGAGATTACAGGTGCCTGCCACCAAAGCCAGCTAATTTTTATATTTTTTTGTAGAGATGGGGTTTCATTATGTTGGCCAGGCTGGTCTCAAACTCCTGGCCTCAAGTGATCTGCTCCAGTTGGCCTCCCAAAGTGCTGGGATTATAGGCGTGAGCCACCATGCCCAGCCCTGTTTTAAATTCTTTAAGAAATCTCCAAACTGCTTTCCACAGTGGCTGAACTAGTTTACATCTCCACCAATGGTATATAAGCATTCCATTTTCTCCACAGCTTTGCTAGCATCTGTTATATTTTGACTTCTTAATAATAAAGCTCATGATTTTCAAATCCTGAAAAAAAAAATAGGCTATTTGGGAATAGGATCCAGTCTATTATTTAAAACCAAATTTCCACTAAAATAAATTACTTCGTCACTACTTTTAAAGGTAAGTCAGATAGCTTATTTTAAGTTTATGGCTATTTAACACTTGGAAGAGGTAAAGATTACTGCATGAGCATAAATATAAAATACTACATGCCAAAGTTGAGTTTTCCAGAGAAGAAATGACAACAGTAGGCAGAATCGGCAGTTCTGTGTGTTTTATATTAGAAGTATCTGATGGGCCGAGGATTTGGATGGGGCAACCTGAATCTGTGATTCTTCAAGGTTAGGGTTAATTGATTATTGTCCCAAATCTGACTTGGAAAACCAAAATCACATTGGTCATATCACTTTAGTCCAGATCTCTTTATGCCACAGTTCGCTTTAGGGCACTGAGTCTACCCTTTCCCACACTGTGCCGTGAAAAGACCAGTTTCAAGGTGCAGCCCTCTGAGAATGCAGGGTTGTGGACTACATCCAACATGAATTTTAGACAGTCTGGCCCAGCCCTGATGGACCAAACTCAGGAGAAGCTTTCACTTGTTTCATAGCCCCCGATGGAGCCAGAACCATCGCTTGTCAAATGTCAACTGGATACCACCATGAAGCATGCAAGAGCAAATATCTGACATTTTCTAACCCCTGCAGCCTTTGCTTCTGTTGTTCCCAACATGAATCCTCCATCTGCTCCACTGATTTTTCCCTCTCAGCCATTACAGAGATTGATGCTGAGATTACATTTAATGTCACCCTCAATTAACCTGAGAGGACAGGATACAGCCCTTAGTCCGCTCCTGGGACTAAGAGAAAAGAAGAGACTTAGGGTGGGAAACTGAAAAGGCTTTTATGTTCCTGGCTCTTCTGCAAGTACATCTCTCAGAAAATTGCTGTTTTATTGTTTCCAGGCATTGAGCTCACATTACACCAGCCCAAGCCAGGAAGGTTCTGTCAACCCATCCATCAGCTTTTATAGGGTGAGGACCTCTGGGAACATGGAAACCACTCAACAAATTGGAAATGTTAATGACATGGTCCAAGTAAACACCAAATCTTCATGGCTGGACATTTTCTTCCTGTACCTTTCCCCAGCTAAAAATGATATGGAACATTATTGTGAGGGGACTTTTTAAAAAGCATGTGTGAGTCCATGCATGCACGGGTGCATTTGCATGCTTAAAAGAGAGGACTGACCCAAAGCCATGGGGGATTTCCAAAGGAAATGAACCTTTCTTAGAGAATCAGTCTTTCCTCTCTGGAAATTGGTCTATATACAACCCCAAACTATTACAACTGCACTGCAGTAATGAGCTGTCAGATATTTCCCGTTATGTAAGTGAATCTTATTATTTAATCAGTTAATAGTTTGTGTCTGTTTGTTTGGTTTTGTTTTTGTTTTGAGACGGAGTCTCACTCTGTCACCCAGGCTGGAGTGCAGTGGCTTGATCTCGGCTCACTGCAGCCTCCGACTCCTGGGTTCCAGAGATTCTTCCGCCTCAGCCCCCCAGGTAGCTGGGATTACAGGCTTGCGTCACCATGCCTGGTTAATTTTCGTATTTTTAGTAGAGACGGGGTTTCACTATGTCGGCCAGGCTGGTCTCGAACTCAGGTGATCCGACTGCCTCGGTCTCCCAAAGTGCTAGCATTACAGGCATGAGCCACCACTCCCGGCCTCAGTTAATAGTTTTTAACCAACATCAGAATAATGTAAGTTGTCTAGAAAACAATGTTGACAATTCAGCTGAAAGATAAATAGGAGCCCTCTATAGTGTTAGACTAACATCTATAGGACTAGTCTAACATCTCTCTAATGTTGGAATATGTTGAGCATTTTTACAAATATTTAATGACTATTATTTTTCGGAGTGACCTTAACCATTACAAGGCAGAGACCAAATTCACCTGCAATGCTCAGGTGTCTGTCGCTCTGTAGCAGTCCTAAATGCCCTGGCTCACCATGGAGAAATCAAACTGCTCCTTGACAAGTGATCCAATACCTTGCATTGCGTCAAATAATGTAGCAGGAAAAAATGGAAAAAGACTGAAAGTGACTATGTTGTCACTGTTCTTCCAGGTTGTCATAGTCAAATCACTTTTGCTGCTTTTATTCAATAAAAACATACTTTGTCCTAATTCTGTAAGGATGTCCCTAAATACGTTATTTCTTCTCTACCCACAACATACACAGTGAGCACATGGCAGAAAAATATCAGAAGCAAGAATTGCACATTGACATTTGGAATTGACTCTAGCCGTTGCAATTGTGCTAAACACTGGTTGTTGGTTTTTTAAAATAAGTTGTCTAAATTAAACACTACTGTTTCAGACATTGTTAAGAAGCGTAAGTTGTATTTGATTTGAAGTGTACATTCACATTCTTCCTGAGAAGTGTTGAGCAGTTTGTCCCTAGACCAAAAAAAAAAAAAAAAAAAATTGTATTTTATTTCCACTCAGAAAGAAAAACATATTTTTGATATTCAAAATTAGTTATTAAAATCAGATTCTAAGAAGTTTCTCAGAATATTTTATTTGTTGTGGAATGTAAGTTCTACTAGATGATGGAAATCTAAATGCTTCTATAGAAATAGTGTTCAAAGATTTTTTTTTCCAATTCCAATGATCTCTCAGTAATTTTTAAGGGAAGGGTGGTGGGGCAGAGAAGGACTATAGGGAAGTGGATTTATTTTTTGTTTTAAAATGTTCTTCCCATTAAGTTACAGATTTTACTGAAGATATTGACAAAGAACTTCTTTCAAAGGTGAATTCAGGTAATTATAGATAATATCTTCATTTGTTCACTATTAGGTTAAACCTTATGATACTGCCATTTTCTTACATGAAAATTGGTCAAATATAGGAAAATTTTCATATGTTCAACCTAATATTTTATTCTTTCATTTATCATTATGTATATCCTTGCTATACGTCAGTATATGATGTGGGTTTATAATAAAAGACAGACATAATAAATCCATGAGCACAAAGAGCAAAAGAACAAGGGCTGTGTAACAACAGAGGAGGGATATTGTTTTTGGAAAACCAGGCTAAGGATCACTATCACAATTGATCAGAAAACCTAATTTAGAATTTCCTGGAATTTATGACAAAACTGGAACAAATGTTACATTGCTTTTACCTAATAATGAGATATATAGATACTTATAGAAGAATGTCAAACTTTTTCTGGCTATTAAGAAAAATATATCAAATAAGCATCCATATTAGAGGAATTTCTAAAATTAATACCTAGTATTTATGGAACGTTATGTAGTTTATCACTTTTCTCTTATGAATGATTCTATTTAAATTAATGTATCAGTTGGAAAAGAGGAGCTTAGAGAGAATGTTGAAAAGAGGACTTCAGAGAGAATCTGGAAGTAGACTACATGAAGAAATGGGTATTTTTCCTAAGGAAGTCTTTTCCCTCTGAGAACCCTCTGATTCACATACTCACTATGCGAATTAGGGCTGTAAGGTATGCTCCTTACTGGAAAGTTATTTTACATTGCAAACTATTATATTGATTTTCAGATAAAAAATTAAACTAATGTGTATTAAGCCATTTAAACTGTTTTTTGTTGTAATTCCCCAAGAACTGGACAAACTGACATCAACTTCCTGGATTTGTTTATTTGGGAGAACAAACCTGAGAATGCAGGAAGATAAAAGGAACCTTGGAAACTTTGGGGGTAGACTTCCTTCTCTAGATATCCTCCCATTCCAATACAATTTCAATAGGGATTAAAGAGAATGCTTTCCGAAGTCAATGAAAGACTTCTATAAATCAACGCATTTCTCAGTATGCTTAGACAAATCATTATGCCTCTATGAATATTTAAGTAGAAAAATAAAAAATATTCATAGTTCTTGTATTATAATCCCTTTAGTTTATGCACTCACCACTGGGCTATATGGTGTTTAAATAGGAAGTGTTGAAAGAATAACCAACCACTGAATGAAAGGTGTGGGTGACTCATTAGATAGCTAACTTCCCTTTGGGTTAATAAGAGAAGTTCTGACATACATGCTCTAACATGATGAAGGGTCTAACATGTCCAAAGTAGGAGAAGGCTTTAAGCACTAGAACCAATTCTTTCTAATCACTGTCAACAGTATTTGCAAAGTATTCTTCCTAAGATTAACTGATAGAAACCAATCCAAACCTGTTTCTCCCTAGCCAGTCAAAATGCTCAAGGGAAAATCTGAAGATGGATACATTTATAAGCAATTATAAATGGTGAAATGCATTTGCAAATATATTTAACACAAATGTAAAACTGGTCAATATCCCCAGGATAATAATCATTTGCATCTTCATCTAACAAAATTTATTTGTATCTTTATCAATGAGAATTGTTTTATTACTATAAGTTGTCTACAAATTAGAGAATTGTAAAATATCTAAAAGATAACAAAAAACATAAACCCATATAGAATCAAATAACCCCAGTAGGGACCCCTAGACAGTGCCCAGCATTCCATTGACAGAACGTCCAGTAGTTCTTTGCCCGTTTCAAAATCGTTCACCTTTCTTTCGAGCATTTTAATTCTCAGATTAAAAGACTTCGAAAGTACACATCCATTGAATATTTTTCAACAAAAACAGGTAACAAGAAAAATATTTCCACCTCCACAATGCCCTTTTCTCTTCTCATCACCACTACCACATTAGGCTAAGTTTGCAGAGTTCTGTTATTTAAATTTTAAATTTAACACAATAACAGTTATGATTATCAGTTTTAAAAAGGATCATGTTTGAATTTTGCATCACCAGAAAGCAATTTATCATTATCCTCTGGATACCCTATAATCTTGAACAAATCTGTACCTCCTTCCAGTGGGTTTTCAACAAAAAGAATAGAAGTATTACAAGAACCAGTGTAAGGAGAAATGAGTCTTTTCCTACTAATTCTTTTATTACAGTCCTTATTCTTTCCTTTTCTCCTGGTATCAAAAAGTATTTTGCAACAATGGGTAAGGCTCCGCCCCAATAATCCTAACAATATTGGTAGATTTTTTTTCTCCCATAGGGAATCTGGTACCTCACAGAGTTCTTCAAACTGTGCCTGCTTTAAGCATAAGACACAGGTAAGTCTGTGTCCTAATTAGCTCAAATCTGATTATGAACAAAAGAGTCCTCAAGGATTTCAAAGATCATTTAATTTGACAAATGCATTATAAAATATATATCCCTCCTGATTAATTTGATTGGTGTAGCACCACAGAGGAAGACATCATGTTTCTGAGTCAAAGGACCAAGGGTGACAGTAGTTGGCTGGGTGACAAGGAATATCTGAGGGCTGTAGGGAACACCTATCAAGTGGGTTGTCTGTTGATTTTGAGGGAGAAGGATAAGCACAGCCATAGTTTACTGACAAAGAGTAGCATCTCTATCTGTAAGAAAATTGTAATATTGGCTCTTAGAAGTTAATGACAATTCTTAAAGAAAGAAGTTAGTTTAAAGAAAGAAGAGTTTAGCATTACATTTATTTTTGTTTCTTTAGTTCACAAAATCTTACTTTAGGATCTTTGTTCTAAGAAATCACTCAAAATTTTGGTGAAATACTATATATCTGTTAGGGAAGCTATTTCCTAGTTTAGTATCTATTATTTAATAAATTCCTCTATTTCTCAGTTAAGGACATTCACCAAAAAAGGGTAAGAAAAAAAAAAGAGCTCAGCAAATGCATCTGCCTGTGCATCTAGTCCAGAATGTGACTTCACTTTTTACTCTCTTAGTAGCTGCTTTTGATGAGTACAAGTTCTTCATTTTAATGAATCCCAATTTACCATCATTTAATGTTATTGTTTGAGTGTTTTTAAGCGATATATGCCTGTCTAAGGTCATGAAAATAACATTTTACCTTTCAGATGTAAGTCTGTGATCCATCTAAATTGATTTTTCTGTAAGGTGCGAGGTGGGGGTCGAGATTCCTTTTCCTCCCCACCCCTCAATATTCATATCTAATTGACCCAGCATAATTTACTTAAAGGTCCAATCCTTTCCCCATTGCCCATACTGCAGTGGCAACTTTGTAATTACAAAAAAAAAAAAAAAAAAAAAAAGAAGAAGAAGAAGAAAGAAAGAAAGAGAAAACTGTTATAGCAGTAGGTCTGTTTCTGGACCCTTATTTGTTTTATTGTTCTCTTTGTCTATCCATGCACCAACACCACATTGCCTCAATTATTATTCAGGGATGACAAAAAACAGATAACATGGAAATAGAGCTAAGAAGAAGATATATTGCTATCTTGAATCTCAGGGGCTTACACGTTGGACAAAGATCATAGATGAGGAGGAGGAAGACATGGTAGAGGATGTAACTTCCTGGTATTAGAATAGGCAGATAGTTAGAAATGAGCAGTCCCATGTTTGTTTCGTCTGAAAAAGTAGACAACTCAGGTAAGAAAGGGTTAAAAGGATGGCTTTGGGGGTGATTTAAGGAAGAAGAAAAGGCCTGTTCCCCAGAAGAATACGATTAGAGCCACTCTTTGTGGTTAAGACATCCTCTCCACAAAACTTCTGTAAAAATGTGAGCATGTTTCTTGGAAAGATTAACATACTGACCTGTAACATCTGCTAAAATAACAATGTCAGTATTTTAGCTAGCATTTTACACACACACGCACACACACACCCCAGCTTTGAGCATGATTGGTCATCCAGCCAATTCTATTGTGCACTGTATGGCAGATTATTCCCCTAGTACAAGTTTATTAATCTGATGTGCATAGAAGAGGAGTTACTGCAGTGTGGGTTTCCTGCAAGGAGGCAGTGTCCTGTGTGTGGAGACAGACCCAACATCCAAGGAAGAGGTGACACTGTCACAGTGTAAAATAACTTCCATGAAAAGAGGAAAACATGAAAACATGAAATTCATGCTCCAAATTCTCAGTTTCATTCTTCAGTCACTAATTTTCAGGTAACCAAAAATGCACCGCACCTGGATGAAAATGACGCTTATCTTACGCCAACTTTGTTCCAGGCGAATATGTCACTCCACGTATTTGGTATTCCACAACTCAAATATTTTGCCTCTGATTTTTTTGTATGAAATAAATTTGAGTAGTAAATGCCAAACTAAAAATTTTTCCGATTGGATATATAAAATTTCCCAGGTAACAAATACCCTACAGCAATGGTAATTTACAAGGGGCCTGAAAGAGTTCACAGATTTTCAAACCTAAAAACAAATCAGGTGATCCCGCACTTTGGGATATCTAATTAGGAGCCAAAGCCAGAAGAAGCCTTACACAGGTCTCTGCCTATTGTTAGCAGGAGTATTCAGACCTGTGCAAAAACCGGAAACTAATCATCAGACCCAGTGACCCACTTGGTTGAGAAGAAAGAGCAATTTGCTTAGGGTCTCCTAGACTATCTCAATAGTTTAAATTAAAAAAATAATAATAATAACTAGTAAGAAACTTTTCAGGAACCAACTTAGCCCCCAGCTTGGGACATTTAGTAAGTGTGGGCCAAGAAATGGGCTGTAAGGTTAAATAGCCGGTGGCGCCTCTGAACACACCCACCCGGGCAGGGAGAGTAGGATGTCCTTGTCCAGGGAGACCCCCTCTCCTGGCTTTGGGGAAGGTGCTCCCTGTCCCCGCGGGAGGCTGGGTCTGCGGGACGCAGCGCTGGGCTGGTGAGAGAAAGCCCAGGCAAAAGAGCACAAAGCCAGCGACTGGACGCGAGCACTGGGCGGGTGGAGAGTGTCTCCCCGGGCGCCGTTGCTGTTGTCCCGGGTGCTGAAAAGCTGGGAACGTCTCGAAAAGCAGCGACACTTTTCCACCTGTGCGCGAACTCTAGCCACCTGGGACTCAAGCGCCAGCGGCTTGAGCGCTGTGGTGAACAGAAGGCACCCGCGTGGGTTTCCAATTTTTTGGGGTGTTTGTGTGTTGAGTCTGGGGGAGCGTGATCGGGGCATTGGCAGTGGGGAGGAGGAGGTGCTGATGGCCTGGGCCGCGGCGCTGCTGGCCGGGGCAAGCTGCCCATGCTAAGGCCGCTCTCTGCGGGGCGAGTTCCTGCACGACGTGTGGGCTACCGTGAACAACCCAGATGTGTGGCCTGGCGCCCCGCTCCGCTGGGGCATCTTCACCAACGACTTCTGGGGCCAGGGCATGGCCGAGAACACCAGCCACAAGTCCTAGCGGCCGCTCAGCGTCCTCACCTTCAAGTGCACTCCTGTCTAGGGCTTGCCTTTGACCCAGGGCCGGGAGTAGCTGTGGGACTGGCTTGAAGGGAGTTTCTAGTTCTCACCACGCGTTGGCCTCTCTGCCTCCCTGCCTCCCCGACTCCGGTTGTTCACGCCACCAGGTCCCAGGTCCTCTCCAGGCTAATCTGGGTTTCTGGGCCAGGCGGGAGGCTCGCGCTGGGGAGTTCCCTTCGAGTTTCCAGAGTTTCCCCAGTTTCCCGAGGTGCCTGTGTTCTAGGCTGTTTGTTTTCTCTGAACAGATCTGGGAGTGGGCGGGAGGAGCCGCCAGGGCACTCCCCTCCCGCCAGTCCCTCTGGGTGAGCAAGGCAACCAGTCCTACACAGTTGCCCCCAGAGGTGTGGTGTGTGGAAAGGGCGGGGGAAATGCTGTTTTCAGGGCCATAATTTCTCAGTCTTGTGGGCAACTTTGCAGGTGGGGAGACTGTGTGAGCCCCCTTGAATGTATCTAGGATCTGCCGATGCTAGGTGGATTAAGGCGAGAAGCAGAAAAGGTATCAAAAACGGAAGGATCTGAGATTCTACTCTGCTTACAGCGAATGGTTACCTTGCCAACATTTTATAGATGCTGGTAGAAGACAGGAGAAGCCTGGGCCAGCGACAAAGTACTTGATTATTTTATTATTCAGGACAGAACAGGCAGCATGGGCTTCAGGTTCAGCTGGTTCTTCTTGCACCTCAAAGTCCCATAGGTGATACAGCAGTGGACCCAAATGGATACTTCATCTATGTCACAGCAGGTGATCCTCAATCTTTTAAAGCGGTTCTCTCAGCAAGCAACCGCCCCCAACCCCCACTCCCACCAAACACACACACACATACACCAAACTGCCTTTCCCCAGAGGATATATTATTATCCTGGTCAGGAAACAAATCTGGCTTCTGCTCCAAAGGGAGACATTATCTCTGTCTTCGAAGACTGTTTGCTACACAAACATCCTTGAAGTCATCCAGGACAAAAGCTGTAAGAAAAGGTGTGGAAATGGCATGGAGAATTTCTCCCCAACAGGAGGGAAGAGTGGATCTCCACCCTTGGCTGCCCCAGGTGCCTCCAACCTGACAAAGCCACCAGCAATCAAAACCCTCCTGGCATCCTGGCGAAGTGGTTTTCCTTGAGTATCCTTGAGCTGTTTCTGATGTGAATAGTTTAAAGTGTAAGGGGGAGCCAAAAAGTATTTTAGAGTGGAGTGTTCAGTTTAAAGATGCCGAGCCTCAGACCTTTTATTTTACAAAGAACATAAAACACTGGCCTTTGAAAATTATCTGCAAAACATGTTTTATCTTAGTTACACAGAGAAGAGAAGGCTATGAATGAAGGAAGGCTGATAACTTAAGCTTTACACTGGAGTGTGAAAGTGTGAGGGGATAACAAAGGGTCACAGTCCTGGGCCATGAGAGTTTTGTGCATATCATGTAGATGAATCCATGAATGAAGTCTGGAGATTTCTTATGAGGAATTTTATTTTAATCAACAAATGTTTTTCTATCTTCTTTTGGAGCTACCTGTATATTTTTCCAACCTTTGAGGACCCTGTCATCCCAATTTTAAAATGGGGAATGCCTGATCATGCCAAAGTAATAGAATTGTGCACCTACTGACAGCAGAGGTTTTCTAGCTATTTTTTCAACTTCATCTCCACCTTATTCACTCACTCCAAACCAGCACTTTTTATTCTTAGCGCACACGCTACCCACTGGCACCTTAAGACCTCTGATTTGCTATTCCTCTTTCTGGAAAGCACTTTTTTTTTTTCTTCTGGGACAGAGTCTCACTCTGTCACCCAGGCTGAAATGAAGTGGCACCATTTCCGCTCACTGCAACCTCCGCCTCCCGGGTTCAAGTGATTCTCCTGCCTCAGCCTTCTGAGTAGCTGGGATTACAGGGATGCACCACCGTGCCCAGCTAATTTTTATATTTTTAGTAGAGACAGGGTTTCACCATGTTGGTCAGGCTGGTCTTGAACTCCTGACTTCGTGATCCGCCTGCCTTGGCTTCCCAAAGTTCTGGGATTACAGGCGTGAGCCACAGCGCTCGGCCCTAGAAAGCACTTCTTTAAGATATTCACATGGTTTGCTCAGGCTTGCTGAAAGTCCCTCCTCAGAGAATCCTTCCCTGTTATCCTAGCTCAAGCAGCAAGCACACCTCCCTGACCTCAACAATACTCTCTTATTTTGCATTTTCTTTAATAGCACTCATCACTTTCTGGCATTAGACATTTATTTTTTTATTATTCCCCAGCCACAGCACAAGCTCCTACCATCTAAACTACCTGCTACACAAAGTAGGTATTCAGGAAATTAATAAATTAGGGAAATGGTAAGCAAATTTTCACACACTTTTTAAGATGATGCTTTTAAATGTGGGAATTACGTCTCTTTGGTCTCATTTCTTGACATCTTACCTTTTTCTCTCTTGCTACAAGAGAAAGCAGAAGCAGCCTGAGTTCCCTGGACACACACAGAGAGTGTGGATGGGTCCTGATTACCGGCAGGCTCTGATACTGAGAGCACCTCTGCTTCTGAGGGTATAGGGAAAAGCAATGTTTTTCCTTTTGTATTCTTACCACTGTTACAGGTGACTTCTGGCACCAGAGGTACAGGAAAGACAAACTGTTTTTCTCTATGCACTCTCACAACACTTCTGGTCACCAAAATGTGTAGAGCTTTCTCACACATTAAACAATTCTCCACTTTTTGACAGACACTAACTGGGTGTCTTGCGATTCAATTCTGACAGTAATCCAAGTTTGCATGGACCCCCCTCACATGGATTAATGGTACAGGGCCACAAGATTGCTCCCAACTTCAGATGCCAATCACAAGCAGTAGGTTCCCAGATTACCCACGACTTCTGTCTGACTTGGCTTCATATCAAACATTCTCATGACTCCCTGCTCAAATTCAAAATTTTCTAAGAGCTGCTCATAGAACTCAGGAAAGCACTTTACTTGCTACTACTCATTTATTACAAAAGGAACACAGGAACATCCAGATGGAATCGATTCATAGGGCAAGGTACTGGGAAGGGGCACTGAACTGCTATGCCTTCTCAGGTTGTGCCACCCTCCATGTACTCAGCAACCTGGAAACTCTCCAAACTCTGTTATTTAGGGATTTTTAATGAAGATTATATTACATAGTCATGATTGATTAAATCATTGGCCATTCGTCATTAATTCAACCCTTAGTCTCTTTCTCCTTCTCAGAGGTTGAGGTGTAGGGCTGAAGGTTCAAACCCTCTAATCACATGGTTGATTCCTCCGGCAACCAGCCCCCATCTAAAGGCTATGCAGGAGCCCTCAACCATCACTCATGTCATTGATGCAAGAAACACTTACCACTTTCGAAGATACCAAGGGTTTTAGGAACTGTGTGCAGAAGACTGATGATAGACCGAATACATACATTTCTTTTTTTTTTTTTTTTTTTGAGACGGAGTCTCACTCTGTCTCCTAGGCTGGAGTGCAGTGGCGGGAACTCGACTCACTGCAAGCTTCACCTAACGGGTTCACACCATTCTCCTGCCTCAGCCTCCTGAGTAGCTGAGAAGACAGGTACCCGCCATCACGCCCGGCTAATGTTTTGTATTTTTAGTAGAGACGGGGTTTCATCATGTCAGCCAGGATGGTCTCGATCTCCTGACCTCATGATCCGCCCTCCTCGGACTCCCAAATATATACATTTCTTATTATTTCGGAGTCCACCCTCTGGTCTCTGGCCACACACTTCTTATGGCAAAACAAAATAGAGCTCAATAGATACGGGCACATTACTAGAGTTCCATTCAGTCATTAACAGTCACTCCAAGGCATCATCACATCACATTGCATGAGCATGTCTCCTAGGGCCAGGCCGCTCAGGTTCGCAGGCTTCCATTCAATCTCATCAGGGTCCAAAACCAGGATTGGTCTCAACAAATGTGTATCTTCATCCTTTCAGGAATCTGGTACAATTGAGCTAAGAGACAATGTTATCTCTTGCACTGAACCTCTTTCAAGGTATTAATGTAACATTATATTTCCTTTATTGCATAACTCATTTGTTTATTCCTTTACCCTAAGCTACAATTCCTCCTTCTCTTTATTGTAACCAAGATTTTTCACCTTTGTGAGGGATATTAGGCTTGGTGACTGTGCTGGTCTAGATTACAGGCATAATACTAGTCTAGCAAGAACCTCCCTCTCAGTTCACTCCCATTCATATAGGATAGGGTTACAGAGATACAGAACTAGTAGGATATTTTTTACCACCAGGCAATACAGTTACTGATTCCCTAAAATCCTGATTCCCTAAAATCAGGATTTTAGGGAATTCTAGTATACAGGTTTTAAAGCATCGTTAGAGTTTCTTGATTGGAATCACCCTTGCTTCCAGCACTTGCAGTTGCAGCCTTGCTTCTGTATTGAATCACTGACCATTGAATAAGATAGGGAAAAACAATCAAGTCAGGGTGATGTGGGGAAGACAGAAAAAAGTATAGTCATCATTACCAGCATCTTCCCCAACCCCTCTTGACAATAATCGCACACTCATCCCACCACCCTTCCCCATTCCTCTTCCCCAGACCCACAAGATAAAGAAAGAATCTATCTAGTGGGGACACGCCTTTAGTCCCACTCATACTGAGTGTGACCCACACACTGTAGAGGCATGTACACCAGCCCTTTGTGGCTTTATCTCCCCTTGCTTAAACAACCAATGTGTCATTTGCCCATTGCACTTCTCTGGCACACTATGATTCTGAGGAGGATGTCTCTGCCCATTGTTAGGCATTACAGGCTGTGAAGTCTGTTCCTTGATCTGAAGAAATAAGATTTGGCAGTCCATACTGGTGTAACATCCTCTGTTTGGGTTCTTTAAAGCATTCTAAGCATTTGCACCTATCACGAGGTAAACAAAGCCGACTCCAGAGTCAGTGTCTAATCCTGTCAAGACCCAGGTGTAGCTCCCCCAGGGCTATCAGTATCAGTTTCACTTGCCAGCTATGTTCAGGGCCTTCCCTCCATGGAAATCTGCCCCATAGCCACTTGCAATCTCTGTCGGTTTTGCTGGCAGACAGACCATTCTTTTTGGCATTCTGTGCTTCAGAAGATGCAAGAGGACCACGTCTGGTTTCCGCCATCTCTCTACTGCTGCAGTATTCTCATGTCAGCTCATTTCATGGACCCAGCTCCTCTTCCTCTTTTCCCATGCCTTCTCCTTATAGTTTTCTTTAAAGCTAGGTGATAACGTGCTGCATTAAGCTCAGATCAGAACCATGAACTCTGCTTTCACCTCCAAGTGCACCGTTGTGTTTGCATTGGTTCCTGGAATTACATCCTTCAGTACTTCAGATACATTGTGATGATGATTAGTTCGTTTGCTCCTGGTATTGGTGAAAATGTGCTAAAACAGTAACTAAAATGATTAAGACTCAAGGGATTCACCCTAGAGGAAAAATAAGAAGAAGCAGATGTTGTTATTTATTGGCTAAATAATCTAGGAAGACTATAGAAACCACTTACAAGCATTTGAGGGTTGTAATTATGACAAGGGAAGGGGAAGAAGAAAGATAACTGGCTAGAGCAGAAGACAGGAGAATGTGCTGTGTATTGGGCTGTGGAAACTCACCAGGAAAGTGTTAACAGACCCAACATCGGAGACACCAGAAACAGATGACAAAGGAGTATATTTAATTCTTTTTCTTCCTTGGATTTTATCTTAAATTGTAAGTGAATGTGTATTGACTTACCAGAGAGAGCTAGGTTTGGCTGGAAGATGTAGCAGTTGGCCCTCTGCTCTCTGCCCTAAAATTTTCCAATCTCTGGACTCCCTCCAGCTCTAGTAAATTACAATTTCTGGGGAGTGGGTCAGGAAATCGGCACTGGTAACAAGCACACTAGGCAATTCTTCTATACACAAAAGTTGGGAACCACCAGGTGTGGTAATAACTAACATTTATGTAGCATTTACTGTTTTATACATGTAATCATTTTAATCCTCATAACAACCGTAAGAATTAGGTGTTATTATTGCCACTGTTTTGCAAAAACGAAAACTGCAACAAAGAAAGGTTAAGTGGTTGCCCAACTGACACAACTAAGAAGCACTAGTGCCAGGATTTGCCCCTCACTTGACAGTCTGCTCCTAAGTCCACATTCTTAATGCCCACAGGAAGCTGCCTCTTTGAGAAAGGTTAACTTTGAAGTCCTGTTGGTCTCATGGGCTAGAACTACAAGGAGGAAGGGTTCCATTCCTCTTTTATGTAAAGTGGAATGATCCTTTCTTTTTGTTTTTAAACAGAGGTGAATGAATGATTTAAGGCCCTCTGTGTACAGGTGTGAGCATGTAGTGATTTGAACACCTTAAATTTGTCCTAGATTTGTGCTAACTTGACCATGGGGCTTATATCTTTTTGCATTGAGAATAAAAGGCTGAGATATTTAAGTCTGAAAGGAGCTTCTGCATTTGAAATAGGAAGGTGCTTTCATGAGGAATGTTCATTGCTCTTGAAAAATTGAAACTGCCTACCTGAAAAACAAGTTCAAACCAGGCTTAACAGACTGGACGCCAAGAAAGCGTTTCATAGAAGTTTTTCCAAGTTGGTGTTTGTTTAATAGTGAGTCTTATACTGTAAGTTATCTGGGTTGGTTTTGGTTTGCTTTGTAGTCTGTTATCCAGGATTGTTCTTTCAGCCTTTATGTCCATATTTTTCAACTCATATTATATACTACAGAAAACTAATATTCACAATGATGCACTGAGATGCACTTCTAAAATATCAAAAATAAAGACTTACCCATGGGGAGGTTGTATTCTAGCAGCAAGTGGAGATAAAGAATAAACAAATATAAAAATATGTTAAACAAGATAAATAAATAGTAATGATAAACACTATGTAGAGAATTAAAATAGGCTGATATGATGCAATGTCTATTAACACAAGGTGGTCAAGCAAAGCCTCTGTGCAGAGGAGGTGACAATTAAATGAGATCTGAGTGACGAGTGGAAAAGAACATACTAGGCAAGAAAAGCACCTAGTGTAAGGGCCGTAATATGGTTTGGATTTGTGTCCATGCCCAAATCTCATGTTGAATTGGAGGACAGGGCTGGTGGGAGGTGATTGGATCCTGGGGGTGGATTTCACCCTTGCTGTTCTCATGACTGAGTTCTCACAAGATCTGATGGTTTAAAAGCGTGCAGCACTTCCCCCTTCACTCTGTCTCTTGACCTCCTGACGCCATGCGAAGAAAGTGCTTGCTTCCCCTTCACTTTCCACCATGACTCTAAGTTTCCAGAGGCCTCACAGTCATGCGTCCTGTTAAGCCTGTGGAACTGTGAGTCAGTTAAACCTCTTTTCTTGGTAAATTACCCAGTCTCATGTAGTTCTTTATAGCAGTGTGAAGGTGAGATCAAGTATGATAGGTTTGGAAACAGAAAGACCAGTGTGACTGGAGTGCAGAGAGGGAGAAAGAGAGTACTGCAGATGAGCGGAGAGGTGGCCTGCAGCCAGAAGCAGAGCTCTGTACACCGGGGCAGGGCAGTTTGATTTGCAGTGGGAAGCAATCGAAGTGCTTTAAGCAGAAGAATAGAGTGATCTAAGTTTTAAATGCTGTCCTGCTGCAAAGTGGACAATGGATTGTAGATGGCAAGAAAAGAAACAAAAGACTGGCCAGGAGGCTTATGCAGTGGTCCATGGGAGTCTGACTACAGCTCCCGGGTTGTTAAAACTTATCCTATGTTACTTTTTCATTTTATCCTTTTTTATTTTATGTCCTGTTAAAAAAATACATTGTGGGCTGGGCGCGGTGGCTCACGTCTGTAATCCCAGCACTTTGGGAGGCCGAGATGGGCAGATTACCTGAGGTCAGGAGTTCAAGGCCAGCCTGGCCAGTATGATGAAACCCTGTCTCTACTAAAAATACGAAAATTAGCTGAGCATGGTGGCGGGCACCTGTAATCCCAGCTACTCGGGGAGCTGAAACAGGAGAATTGCTTGAACTTGGGAGGCGGAGGTTGCAGTGAGCTGAGATCGCATCATTGCACTCCAGCCTGGACAATAAGAGCAAAACTCCGTCTCAAAAAGAAAAAAAAAAAAAAAATTACAGGAGGCCCTGATTTTTACTGAGCTCTTGCACTAGGCACCAACAGACCAGACCAAACCACAATGGAGTCACTCATACTAAGTGCCACATAATCAAACTGAAGCATTCAGAAAGTAGATAGATCCCCAAACACACCAATTGTTCTGACAACAGGAGATTCCCGTCTGCCTGCATTAGCATAATAAATGAGTCTCCTCTGCTTTAACCCTCCCAAAATAAAAAAAGGAAGAAATCTGAAGTTACCTGATGTTAACCAATCAGCTTTTTTTTTTTTCTATTGCTCTGTTTCCTTGTTCCCACCTTATAAAGCCCCCTGTCCTGCCATGCCCTGTGGGAGCTCTCATTCTGTTTTATAGAATGGAGGCTGCCCCATTCATGAATGGTGAATAAAAGCCAATTAGGTCTGGTGCCATGGCTCATGCCTATAATCTGAGCACTCTGAGAGGCTGAGGCAGGAGGATTACTTGAGCCCAGGTGTTCAAGACTAGCTTGCGCAACATGGTGAGACCCACCCACCTATACAAAAAAAAAAACAAACTTAAAAATTAGCCAGGTGTGGGTATTGTGGTGGTCTGGGGTCCTAGTTACTCAGGAGGCTGAGGCGAGGGGATGGCCTGAACCTAGGAGGTCAAGGCTGCTGTGAGCCATGCTCACGCCACTGCCACTGCACTCTAGCCTGGGTCACAGAGTGAGTGAGGCCCTGTATCAAAAATTTAAAAATATATATACCATTTAGATCTATAACTAAATTTGTTGTAATTTTGTCTTTTGGCAGTCCTTTTTCATCTCAGGATATTACACTATCTTGCAAAATGATTGTGATAGTATGTGAAAATTGTTTTGTTTTAGTGTCTTTATTAGGAAAAAAAAAATTAAAGTCAATCCCTTGTTTTTACCCCAAGTTTTGTTTTTGAAATTGTGCTGATTTGGATTGGAGTCTACTGGCCTACTCTTCTAGACCATGGAGAGAATACACAATATCCTAGAAAACACAGAAACGAAGAGTGTGCATAGCAGGTTTCTTGAAATGAATGACTGAACAATGAAGCACAGGACAACATAACAACACAGTATAACCTCAGGGCGCATTGAGTCATTTGGCCCTCACTTGGGCATACCCTTGGCTTCTTTCTTGGTGTCTTTTATTGAAGCTTCCCGGGAACACACCTGTCCTGCCTCTGATTTGAACCTTCTTGATTCCCACCCTCAGCAGTGTTCTCTCCCACAACTTCAACAGAGATTCTCTAATCATCCACAAAGGCATTAAAGCTCCACTCAGTTTATATTTATGTCCTTTTCCCTGGGATGGAAAGAAACCTCTGTGTTGATTGGGATCATTAGAAATTCCCCCAGAGAGACATGGACTCATTATGTTCTTCCCGTGTGTTAATATGGATTTACCAGAAGCCCCTGGAGAGCCGTGTGTTTATACGCACAGTTCCTGTTCAAGAAGGGTAACTACCTGCAGTGTTTACAGTGCACAGGCCCTTTGGAAATGGTCTCCAAGTGACTGTAAATAAATTGAAGTGAGTTAGAGGCACACTGTTCTAGACGCGTGCTGTTTCTTCTGGGCAGGCTCCCTGGGGAAGGATGAATTGATGCTGTGTTGAGCTCTCCCTGCACAAAGAAGAAAGTTTTCTGAGGAGGAGCCCCGGAGAAGAGCAGGGGAGAGGGTGAAGAGGGAGGGAGAGAGGAAGGCGTCCTTGGCCACTGAATGTGTGATACTGTGGGGCTTTTACAAACTATCCTTTTTAAAACCTACAATTTCAGGCCTGACATTAAAATTTAGGTACATCAGGATGGTGCAGAACATTAATGTGGAGGGAAATTCAGAGTATTTTTATCAGGGCTTCTTATAAACTCAGTGTAACCACAGAACCAATTCAGTCTGGTTCAGTGTTGTCTGTAACAATATTTAACAAAGTGATGGGTTGTTTTTCAATTGCAACAGACCCCCAGGTTGCAAGTCAAGTAACCAGAGCATGCCCAGATGAAGCAAGCATGTCAGATTTGAGACTGTGGAGCTAACCTGAAGGAAAAAGTCGTCCGTAAGCAGCACCTAAGTACTCAGATCAAGAGGCCAGGCCCAATTAAGAAGGGAGAGGTGCCCTGTTTTGTTGCAGTATGAAGTTAAAAGCCAATGACCCAACACCACATCTTTGTATCACCCAATCAGGTCACACCTCTTTGCATCTTCCTATCTTCCTCATAGCTACTCTCTGCCTATAAAACCTGTCCCCAGTCCCCAGCTCTGGGAGACAGACTTGAGCACTGCTCCCTGTCTCCTGGCCAATTAACTTGCAATAAAGCTTTTTTTTTCTCCTTAAAAGCCAGTACCATATTATTGTTTTCTATATGTGTTGAGCAGTGAGCCCATTGCTTGGTAACTCTGGGGTGTGGGATCTAGTGGTGGTGCTTCAGGGAACAGGAGATGCAGTGTCGTCTTGAATTCCTTGAAAACACAGGCAAAACGTAGTTAATATAAGTACATACGCATTTTTTCTAAGGAGCATATTCTTAGCTGTTATCACACAAAAGAGCCTATAAAAAACACATTGCGGTTCTCTCATCCCCATAGGAGTGGCTGCTTTTCTGTTCCCTGGTATAGGGCTCTCTTCCAGGACCACAGTTTTTTTCTTTTACTTAAATGCGAGCTATCTTTCAAAGAGCGCTAGAACAGAAAGATGTAGCATATCTAAAGTGCCTGGCTTCTGAGTGTGTGAACAAGACAATGCATGTCTCTTTTCCCTTGCCTGGCTACGGCCTTCCCATGACTTTCTTGCTTTCCCAATTGTGTGCCCCTGAGGCCTCTCCTGGGAAGCGTACCCTCTCTCAGGGATGGTGCTCTCTAGCCCCTGTGAGCCCATTACTCCTCCCCTCTCCTGGTCTGTTTTTGAAGGAGCCAAAGGGAGTTTCACATGCAGCAAAGATTATTTGTATTCGTATTTGCCACAGTCTGGAAGGTTCTCAGCTTATAAGAGATCATTATTAAGGTTATTTCAGAAAAAAGATTGTTTTCTTTTCCTATTACCTGCTTCATTTTTAATGAGAAATGAAAACTAAGCCTAATAGAATTAGAGACTCATAGAGCTGACAGAAAATAATTGTCAACTTCCAGCTCAATACAATAAGTATTGATTCATTCAGTGAACTTTCCTTTGAAGCCTATCTACTGAATGTGGAGGACACAAGGATAAGCAAGACAGACTAAGGAAAAATTGTTCATGATCTATTAAAAGGCAGTTAAGAAGTTTTAAAAATTGGTTAGGTGCTATAACGGAAATACATTCAGTATATGACACCTAAGATTTGTTTTTATTTTTAATTTTTTAAATTTGCATACATTTAAGGAGCAGAAGTGCAGTTCTGTTATATCATGGATATGTTACTGGCACCCTGGGTTCTTGTAATCTCTCAAGATAGAAATCAAGAGAGATCACAAGACATAGCAGCAAAGAGGACATTTATTTAGCTTGTGCACAAGGAAGCCAGCACTGTGGAAGGAAAACGTGGGGAGGGGTGGGTATGTCCCTGGAAGATAGTATGGGGGTTACCTTTAAAGGATTTTTCTATAGGGAAGGGTTTTGTCAGGGCACAAATAGGAGGGGTTTCTCTAGCCCTTGTGCAGTGGCTTGACATGCTTCTTTAGACATTGAACATAGCATTAGCATTTTAAATCTCTATCCCTGGGTGACATTTTTTGCAATAAAATGAGGAAGGGGTAAGTATAAGTTGAAGTTTAACTGCACATATGGGGTCCTGGGGAACTCCTTAGCCCCATAAAGCAGGAACTTGTGGTTAATAGCTTCTTGGGTCTTTTGTTGCTGATTGGCTGGAAGTTAGGTAAGCTATAGCTTGAGTAAGGGACTTTTGTGCTTTTTCTCTAGACCACATCAAAACAAAAAGCCAGCCAGCCTGCTTGTCTCAGATATATTGTGTGGTGGTGAAGCTGGGCTTTTAGGGTAACCATTACATGAATAATGTACATGTACCCGTTAAATAATTTCTCATCCCTCACCTCTCCACCACCCTTCTGAGTTTCCAAAGTGTATTATTCCATACGCTGTGTCCGTGCGTACAGATTATTTAGCTTCCACTTATAAGTGAGAACATGCAGCATTTGACTCTTTGTTTCTGAGTGTTTCACTTAAGATATGGCCTCTGGTTCCATTGGATGGTGTTCTGGATGGACTATTATCAAACTTTTGCCTGAACATTTCTGACTATTCAGTTCTAAAATATCAGACTGAGCTGAAATTGTCTCTTAGTTACTAATATTGTATATTAAGTATATATGCCCAAAGGGTCAGGCAGGCTTACTAACTGAGTGAAGAGAGTTGGGTATAAGGTTATAGCCATTTGATTCAGGGGCACTTTGCATATTAAACATATGAAAATGCTTTCTTCTTTCAGAGGAGATTTGTTTTCTTCTATTTTTCTTCTTAAAATGTGCATTTCTGCCTGTGTTTAATATCCCATGTCTAATAGTAATATAGACAAAAAAAATCCACTCTTCTCTTTACCATAAGATACACAGTAATGCATATATAATGATAAATGACAGCTTCAGTTTGGGAACGCAGTGAGGATTGTGAGGGACTATGGCAAATTGTGAACACCTGCTTCATCTAAATGGACGCCTAAATTATCCATGCAGGCTGACCCAGTGTGACTAATTCCTCTGATATTTCAAGAAAAGCCAACACAAAACTTTCATGTTTGGATGTTAAACATGTAACAGCTAATCAAATAAGTTCACAGACTAATCCTGGCCCATGGCAGTCTATTTACTACATTTGAACAGACAATGATCTTTGTAACTCCAAAGAGGATATTTCTTTGGATTGTTACTCAGAACAAATGTACTCCTTCAGTATTTCATTCACTCATTCATTCTTTCATCCGTCTATTCCTTCCAATATTTATTGAGTGCATATGAGTCAACCATTATGCACTGCGTATAAAGCTAAAACTAAAAATATGATAACGATCCTGACCCTGAGGAATTTGCCTCCTTTCCATCTCTCATTTTGTCTACACTGAACCTTTTACAACAAACTTGAGCCTTTGAGATTGGCTCTTTCCTCTTCTGATCACCCAATTTTAATGAATGACTTAGTTGGTCAGGAAGGCTGAGTCTGAAGAAGTATGAAACTGTAAATTTGGCCACCCTGAGGACACTGAGCCTAGATTCTCTTCTCTGAGGACAGAAGCCTTCATGCCCTTCTCTCCAGGATCTGTCTGATTTTTTTATTGATCCTCAGATCAGGAAAGTGGAGGTTTTAGTTGCTCCTCCCAGTAGTCTAGTCCAGTTGTCCCCAACCTTTCTGGCACCAGGGACCAGTTTCATGGGAGAAAATTTTCCCATGTACCGGGGTGGCAGGGGAATGATTTTGGGATGATTCAAGTGCCTTACGTTTATTGTGCACTTTATTTCTATTATTATTTGCATATTAAACGTATTGTAATTATTAATGTAATAAAATAATATTACAATAAAAATATTGTGATATATAATGAAATAATGATACAACTCACCATAATGTAGAATCAGTGGGAGCTCTGAGCTTGTTTTCCTGCAACTAGATAGTCCCAATTGGATGGTGATGATGGGAGACGGTGACAGATCATCAGGCATTAGATTTTCATAAGGAGCGCACAACCTAGATCCCTCACATGTGCAGTTCACAATAGGGTTTGCACTCCTATGATAATCTAATGCTGCTGCTGATCTGACAGGAGATGGAGCTCAGGTGGTAATGTGAGCAATGGGGAGTGGCTGTGAATACAGATGAAGCTTCACTTGCTGATCCATTGTTTACCTCCTGCTGTGCAGCCTGGTTCCTAACAGGCCACGTACCAGTATTGACCCATGGCCTGGTAACTGGGGTCCTTTGGTCTAGTCCACTGACCTCTCCCCATTTCCTCTGGGTGGGGCATATAACAATTGGACTATTTCATAAGGTCAAGTCTCACCTCAGAGCACTGGAGTCAGATCCACCCAATACTTCATTTTTCTGGTCTTTGGTGGGAAAAAGATTACTTCAATTTTCTTTCCCTGCGGGAATGAAAATGAAGTGGACAACATCTCTTTCCTGTTCCAATTTTATTTGTCATACTATAGTCTGAGATATTCAGAATCCCATAGGTTGTAAGTTGTGTATATATCAGGTATTTGGAATTAGCCTGTCATTACCAACTTAGAAATCTGCCATAATTATTTCTGAATAGTCCAGTGGGAAAAAAAAAGGAACGATCAACAAGTTCTGCTCTCTATTCCTTAGATTGATCTGCCAGAATATAACTAGAACTGTTTAAAAATCTGTGGTTTATAAATTCTGCATGTAATCAGGTGTTGGGAATTCCATAACATCTATACCAAAATGGTGGCTAATAACCACATGTGAGTTTTTGAGCACTTTAAATGTGGCTAGTCCACACTGAAATATGTAGTAAGTGTAATATATAAATAAAATTTTAAAAACAAAAGCAAAAGAATATAAAATATCTCATTGATGATTTTTGAATATTGATTACCAATTGAGAAGATAATATTTTGGATATATTGGCATAATTAAAATATATTATTAAAAATAGTTTCACCTATTTTTTTAAACATGGCTACTAAAATATCTAAAATTACATATGTGGCATGCACTATCTTTCTGTTGTATAGTGCTGGTCTAGACCTTACTTTTGTCAACTGACTTACCAAAGAGGAAGCATTTGCATAACAAAAACAAGTTAAGGTACAGGATAAAGACTGGACTAGTGTTTTGGTAAAATACTTTAGTTGTGTAGACATCTGCAGGCAATATCTGTTAGGATGTATGCCCCCCAACCATGCTCTCTACTCTACTTTTCCCTGTAAAAATATTAACTCAATTGGGATTGTTATCTTAGTTATAAGAAGATTTATTTTAAGATAAAGTTTAGAAGTCTGTTTTTTTCAGCATTTCTATCTCAGGAAATACTTAAAGAGATTGAACAGTATGTTTCTTTTCTTTCTTTTTGGGGAGGATTTTTTTTTAGTTTAACTATAATAGTCTTACAATACAGAGTCTTGGTTGAATGGGAATTTCTGTAAGAGGGCTTTTAGTAAACATTCTAAAACTTATGCTTTTCTTCATTCTATTTATTTCAGCAGCAGCTGTGAATAAGCTCTCTGATACCCTGAAGAGTCCCTTGTGAGGTGGTCACTAATGGTGCTTCCAGGTGCACAGTTTGGGAGGTTGGTTTGTGGTGGCACCATGGTGGAGAAAAAACATTCATTCCTGGTTTTTCCCAACTGTGGATATGATCGTAAGGGAAATCATCTCTAGTGGCGGGGACTCTTGCCTCCAGCCCTCTGGGACTTGCCTCTGGATCACCATTTGTTCAGGGAAGACCATAGCAGCCAGAATGATGTATTTTGGGCTTGGATTGCCTTCTGTGTGGAGTGAGGAGACAAATGGGCTTAGCACCTACCTTCTAGTCTTTTCCATGACACTAAAATTTTTTAAAATATAATTTTACTATATTTAAGGTTGTTTAATCATAATTCTGGAAGAAAGAAAAATGATGCAGACTCAAATTTATAGAATAATTACATGTTGGGACACATTTTTAACTAAGTAATCAAATAGCTTATCTTTATAAATGACAGATTTTTCTCTGCTTTTCCTCATGCTATTTTAATGGTATCTGTAGTCTCTTTGTAACTAATGCAGAGACATTACTTTCGTTTATTTTCCTCCTGGCTGACCATATTTTTGACAGGCATGAACTCATTCTGTTTCCGTGCAGTAAATATAATTTTATACTGACAAGTGGCTTTTAAGCTGATGTACACCTGTGACAAAGCTGTCTTTGCGAATCACAGACTTGCTTTTGTTACGAGCTACTTTTTGCTGTGCATCCTATTCACACTGAGGACCTAGATGAAGTAATAGACTGAAAATTAAGTACAGTCATGTGCTGTATAACTGCATATATGGGGTAGATTTGTAAGATTATATTGGAGATGAAAAATTTCTAATGTCTAGCACATCATAGTTGTTTTGTCATCAAGGCGCAATGCCTTATGCATGGGTTTGTGGTGATGCTGGTGTAAACAAACCTAGTACTGCAAGTCTTGCAAAATAGAGCACATATAATAATATAAGTTACATAAGACTTGATAGTAATAATAAATGACTATGTTAGTGTTTACATACTTACTATACTTTTTATTGTTATTTTACAGTGTACTCTTTCTAGTTATTAAAAAAAATAAAGCTAACTGTAAAACAGCTGCAGGTAGGTTTTTCAGGAGATGTTCTAGAAGAAGACATTGTTATAGGAGAAGACAGCTCCACGCATGTTATTGTCCCTGAAGACCTTCCAGTGGGAAAAGATGTGAAGATGAAAGACATGGATATTAATGATCCTGACCCCACGTAGGCCTAGGCTAAAGTGTGGGTTTGTGTCTTGGTTTTTAACAAAAATGTTTGGAAAGTAAAAAGTTAAAAATGATTTTCAAAATAAAAAATCATTATAGAATGAGTATAAAGAACAAAAATCATTTTGTACAGTTGTACGGTGTGTTTATGTTTTAAGCAGTTATTACAAAAAAGTAAAAAGGTTTGTTAAAAATGTTAAAGTCTATGAAATAAGTAAATTACAATAGATAACATTAATTTAAAGTCTACAGTAGTGCATAGTAATGTCTTAGGCCTTCACATTCACTCACCACCCACTCACTGACTCACCCAGGGCAACTTCTCGTGCTGCAAGCTCCATTCATATACCTACCATTGTGTTACAATTGCCTATGGTATTCAGTACAGGCACAGTGTAGGCACACTGTGCAGGTGCCTACGAGCAATAGGCTATTCCTTGTAGACTAGGTGTGTAATGGCCTATACCATCTAGGTGTGTGTAGGTACACCCTATGATGTTCACACAACATAACTAAATCGCCTAAAGACACATTCCTCAGAACATGTCCTTGTTATTAAGTGATACATGACTGTATAAGCTAAATTTTCTTCTCTCTACTTGATTTCAAGTAATAGCTGGTAAGCAGGACTTCAAAAACCACTAACATATTGTCTTCATTTTTATAAAGTTTATACCAACTATCTGCATGACAATTTCCCTTTGTGTATAATCACAATGGACTTTATTAAGCATCCCAGTGAACAGTTTTTTAAATTATTAAACATCATTATCATTATAAATACAAATAAAGGCCCACAGTCTTTTATTGCAGTAAATTGATATGTAATGTTTTTCAAGCAGCAAGCATCATGAAGTGCCTATTATCATGCTGGCGCTTTATTCTTACTCCAAATGTATGGTTTACCTTTTCCTCATCTTGTTTTTTCTGCATAGTATTTATGATACAGAACTGTGAATGCTTTGAAAGGACTGTATGAAAGTTAGCATAACGTTCTTCAAGTTAGAATGACAAGCTATGTGAAAAATGTGTATATTTATATATTTATGTATGTATATTTATAGATATTTATATATGTATATAAACACACACATATATATGTATAAATTATATTCCAAGTTATTTCATAAGTCTAGTGTCTCCATGGGAACAAAATGAAAGTTATGAATTTATAAGGCAGAGATATCCAGGCTTTGAAGTCCTCTTTTCGTGATGCAAAGAGCTGGAATTGTCCGGTCCCCTGTGCCCCATCACAGTTAACCACAGGTAGTCTACCTGCAGTAGGCACCTGTTTCTCTCAGTCTAGACAAAAGCTTTCAAGGGACACATGGGCAAAACATTTTCTTTTTTTTTTTTTTTTTGAGACGGAGTCTCGCTCTGTCACCCAGGCTGTAGTGCAGTGGCCGGATCTCAGCTCACTGCAAGCTCCGCCTCCCGGGTTTACGCCATTCTCCTGCCTCAGCCTCCCGAGTAGCTGGGACTACAGGCGCCCGCCACCTCGCCCGGCTAAGTTTTTGTATTTTTAGTAGAGACGGGGTTTCACTGTGTTAGCCAGGATGGTCTCGATCTCCTGACCTCGTGATCCGCCCGTCTCGGCCTCCCAAAGTGCTGGGATTACAGGCTTGAGCCACCGCGCCCGGCCGCAAAACATTTTCTTAACAGCCCAGTTCCCAGAGGCTTAACTTCCACCTGTTTACTTTCCTAGAACAGATGTGCTTGAGAATGTGCTGTGGCCATGGAACCAGGATGATTCTCTTCACCTCTCTTTCCTGTTCACAGTGAACTTGTCTTTACAAGTCATGATTCTCACTGCTCCAGAATCTTACTAATGCCTTCCTTACACCTCTGGTGTAGAAACTTGAGGTAGTGCAAATGGACAATTGAAGTGCTGGGGTCAACAAAAACCTCCTTTAATTAAGGCTCAATAAAGCCAAAGTCCACTTCCTAATTTCTCCCAGTCTCTTTCTCTAAAGAGTAAAGCATGACATTAGAAATAGCATATTTTGATCTCTGTTGCAATGTTCTGAATTCAGAAGGGTTCTCATCAAAATAGGTACCATCAGTTTATTTGAATTAAAAACATGAAACGATAGTTTCTGACAGAGAGTTAGTCTGATTTGCAATTGGTTTGATAATGAAAACTGATTTTGCCAATTAAGCTAAATTGTAGACATCCTTCATAAATGGAATGAGTTAAATCTCCCCATTTTAATGAAAATATTTAAAACATATATTATTTTGTATGCAAATATATAATACATGTATTCTATTTTTTAAAATTGATATATTAAAAAAAGTTTTTTTGCAAACGTGTATTAAAATTGACAGAATGTTCACTTCATAACTTAATTGGATTGAGCAGGGTGCCTCTAGCTGAAAGAGTAACAAATATAAAAAAAAACTCCTTTAATAAAGGACCAGGCTTTTGGTGCATTTTTCAGAAAGTAGAGGAGTAAAACATGATTCTAATGACAGAGTTACAAATCACTTTGCATCAGGTGGGTTCCAGTTGTTTGCTTTCACAAAGGAATTGAGTTTTCAGTTGATACAAAATTAAAGATAATTTTTGATGATAAATCACTATGTGCATTTTGGCATTCTGAAAGGAATTCATAGAACTGAATCATTCCTATGAGACAACTCTTCCTATTATCATATGAACTATCCATAAAGAAAAAACTGGGAGTACTGTTGATGTTGCTCTAGCAATAGGTAATATTCAGATACAAGAACAATAGCCCCCAAAAATGCATTTTTACATTTAACATTTAATTGTCAAAATGTGTTATACAGATGTGTGTGTGTGTGTGTGTGTGTGTATATACACATATATATATACACACACACATATTTGTGTGGTTTGATCAAGTCTGAATTAATAATAAAGCTAATAACAGTGCAAATTGAACTTTTGGCATGTTAAACCATATGATTACAATACATTTAAAAATTTAAATGTATACACATACTTATGATGTTGAAGGATCAATTAATAAGAGATTTTGAAGCATAAATATATATTACAGTAAGTTAAAATGCTGTGGGTAAAATAGAACAGAAATATTTCTTTCAGGGAGAAAGGAATTATGTAAAATAGCTTTTAAGGAAGAGTTTCTTCATGTTTGTATAAATGAAAAATGATGGAGTTTCACATTGCTATGGCATTTAGACTCCACTGGGCACATTTAAAGCAGTGATATTAAGGTTTTATTTTAAAATGTCAGTATATACAATGAACTGAAAATCTTTTTATTTAAAATTATGATGCAAATTTAAATATTAACCTAAAAGATGAGAGAGGACACATAATTTTTTAAAATTCTTTTATGAGGCAAAAAGATAAAATGCCACTACTGTGAACTCTATAGAACTCTGACAATAGGTCACTGGCCGTGTGTTACATTGCTTTAAATGTCAGCATTATAGTTCTAGTAAGTGATTTTTTTAGTCTAGTTGAAAATCTATACTTAAAGTACCTTGGAGACAATGATCGGAAGAAGGAACAAATGAGCAAGGCAGGTAACCATCTTCATTCAATGCTTGCAGAGAGGGAGTACATGAAACTGCAGGTGACCTTGGGCATAGTGATCATAAGCTGATAAAGCTTAGGTTGAATTCTAAGCAAAAAGGAAAGTTCTATTAGTAAAATGACTTTTTAAAAAGTTTCAGCAGGCTTTGATACTAAATGCAAAAAAGCCATGGAAACAAGACAAAAGGGGCAAAGGAGTCTGAAAGCAGATATTCATTTAGGGAAGGATGTTAAAGAAGGCTATTTGCATTCACAGGAAGATAGGAGATGTATAGGAAGAAGTCGAGAAAATTATTTGATAAAGCAAATTACCATAGAAAATGAAAAACAAAAAGATTAATTTTAAAAACAAGACCTCAGTTCAGCTTTCTACAAAGAGACAGAAAAAGAAATAGATGTGCTTTGTGCAAAACATAAAGATAAATTATATTTTAAAAATTAAGATTATGCAGTGACATGGTTTTTCTTCACAGAAATCTCATCTTGAATTGTAGCTCTCATAATTCCCACATGTTGTGGGAGGGACCTGCTGGGAGATAACTGAATCATGGGGGCAGTTTACCCCATACTGTTCTTACGATAGTGAATAAGTCTCATGGAATCTGATGGTTTTGTAAGGGGTTTCTCCTTTCGTTTGACTCTCATTTCCTCTTGCCTGCTGCCATGTAAGACATGCCTTTTGTCTTCTGCCATGATTGTGAGACCTCCCCAGCCACATGGAACTGTGAATCCATTAGACCTCTTTTACTTTATAAATTACCCAGTCTCTAGTATGTCTTTATCAGAAACGTGAGAACAGACTTATACATGCAGACAAAAGGGTAATGAGAATTAGCACACGTTCATTGAATTAGGAACAAAATATACACCGTAACTGATCAAAGAAAGGAAGAAAAACATTTTGAAACTACTTTTTTGCCATTAATTTGACTTAGAGTATTTCATCTGCCATATGAATCACACACAATAAATATTTAATAAGCATCTACTGGGCCTAAGGCATTCTGTTGGTACACACAGACACACCTTGGTCCCCAGCCATGAGTTGTTTAGATCTCATGGGAAAGCAAAAGAACATAAAAATAACTACAAGAACTAGTGGTGTATTGAGATCCAAACAAGAAACTTAGCCAGGAGGAAAATTAATTTTAACTTGGGTAGGCAGAAAAGAATTTGTGCATTTACTCATTCTTTCTACAAATATTCACATGCGTATTTTGTGACAGCATAGAATGCTTGATGATGGTTCCAGGGAACTTCTGAAAGTGTTGATGGTATCTGAAGTTCTAGCTCCATTCACCTTCCTGGCATGGCAGCCTTCAGTTTGAAGCCAAAATATATGTTGCCTATTTGCATGAATGTTTCATTGACCATGAGTTGACCAAGTCCTTTTTGAATTTCTCAGTATCTCAGTTTTGCATTTCACTATAACAGAATTAAGTCTGCCCGCCTTAGGGTGATGGTCAAGGTTTTTCATTTTCTCATCCCAATTTAACCTCCAGCTTCATCTTGCCATCACCCTCCCCTATCCCTTCCATACTTATATGTGTTCTCCACTCTTGTGATTTTATGCCTCCCCTTCTGAAAACACTCCATATTGTTTTAGACACCTGTTCTGTCACTCTTGTTGGTTCCTCTGCCTCAAATACACTTTTTCTCTCTGACTTTGAATGCATATTTCCTTCACTTTTGCTTCCTGAAATCCTCCTCAATTGTCCTCAAATCTTCATTCATGGGCTGGCTCTTCTGTGCAGCCTTCCCGGACCCTACATTCAAAATTATTCCCTTTCTCTGACTTCCCATGGCGATCAATCCTTCTTAGATTAAAAGGATCTCTAACTTGTTTTTCAGGAGGCTGAATCAGGGCTGTGTTGAGGAATATTTTTCTCCAAGGTTCTCTTTTCTTCTTGCTGCTCTGTTTGTTTCTGGGGACCTGGGTGATGCTGGTGAAAGAGACAGGCATCACGGTGTTTGGAGTGTGCTTGGTTTATACCTCTTTTTCCTTTTCCACAAGCAAGATAAGTCAAAGTCATAGTCATTTTAAAAGTTTTAATATCAAGCAGCAGAAAGGCTATTCAGAGAAATTTTCTTAAAACACTGGTCTTCAAACTGTCACTTTAAAAAGTAGTACTAGGACTTTTTCTAAGGTGATCTCACATGGCACTCCATCATAATAAATAACATTTACTTTATTAGTATAAATTTATTTTAAAAACTAAAACTTTTAACATTTACTTATTATAAAATCAACAAAAAATTTGGCACAGGAAAACACCAGTTGGCTGCAAATTTATATCTACATGCAGTTTATTTTAGTTTTTTGTTTCAGTTGTACAGTCTTGAGAAAATTCTTGATCTGCACAGAAAAGTACTTGCCAAATAATAATAGCATTTTTATAGCTTATGAATTTCTGAACATTTTTCAATTAAACAGATGCTAGGTTTGTAAAAGTATTAAATAAAAAATTTTAGGTTCAGAGTTTTGTACTTAAACATAAACAACTGTAAACATAAGTAAACATAAATACTGCAAGTATTTATAACAGAATACTATTGAAATGCATCATGCTAATTATTTTGGTTATTGAAAAACTAAATAGCGTTCCTGCAGTGCAAACATTCGTGGAGTAGATGTGTCTAGTTTTTGCCTGTCATCCATTTCCATTAGCATCCAGCACATGTATGTTATAGCAATATACTTGCTTGAACAATTTTACATGTACTGACATGGATAGGCTTGAGCTATAAAGAAAAGAAAAACACAGCCAGACTTGTACCTCTCTCACCAATGACACATTTTCATTTACAGTTTACATGAGGACACTGAGAGTCTTTGAGGTTAAGTCAATTAAGTTAGACAGTGACCGTGTATGAATGAATGTCTGAGTGAATTAGACTTTGAGTCCTGGGTTAATTTTACCTCTCCATGGTTTCTTCATGTTAATCATGCCGCTTGTTGATTGGTGATTTTTGGTGACAGATTCAGTGACTGTTTGACCGTCTTTATGAGCTCCCTCTAAAACTGTCAGCTCTAAAGGAATAGTCATCAGAGTAAACAGACAACCCACAGATTGGTAGAAAATATTTTCAAATGACACATCCAACAAAGGACTGATATCCAGAATCTACAAGGAACTCAAACAAGTTAGCAAGAAAAAACAAATAATCCCATCCAAAAGTGGGCAAATGACATGAACAGACATTTCTCAAAAGAAGATATACAAATAGCCAACAAACATATGAAAAAATGCACAACATCACTAATCATGAGGGAAATGCAGATTAAAACCACAATCAGATACCACCTTACTCCTGCAAGAATGGTCATAATTAAAAAGTCAAAGAAACAATAGACGTTGGCATGGACATGGGGAAAAAGGAACTCTTATACACTGCTGGTAGGAATAGAAGGAAATTAATGCAACATCTATGAAAAAAGATTTCTTAAAGAACTAAAAGTAGATCTACCATTTGATCCAGAAATCCCACTACTGGGGATCTACCCAAAGGAAAACGAGTAATTATATCAAAAAGATACCTGCACATGTATAATTATTGCAGCACAATTCACAATTGTCAAGATATAAAACCAACCTAAGTGCCCATCAACCTATGAGTAGATAAAGAAAATGTGGTATATATACACCATGGAATATACACTACTACATATACACTACTCAGTACCTATACACTACTCAGCCACAAAAGAGAATGAAATAATGTTTTTTGCAGCAACTTGGATGGAGCTGTAGGCTATTATTCTAAGTGAAGTAACTCAGGAATGGAAAACCAAATACCATGTTCTCACTTATAAGTGGGAGCTAAGCTGTCGGTACACAAAGGGATACAGAGTGTTATAATGGACTATTGCAACTCAAAAGGGGGAGGTGGGAAGGGGGAAAATGATTAAAAAATGACATTTGGAGTACAATGTACACTATTCGAGGGACGAAAACATTAAAATCTCAGACTTCACTACTATAAGATTCACTCACATAATCAAAAACTACTTGTACCCACAAAGCTCCTGAAATCAAAAAATATATTTTTAAAAAACCTGTTAACTCTAGAGTGCACAATCTCCTCAGTGTGGTTGCCAGTGAGCTTTCTCTGGGTCTACAGATGTTGGTAAAAGCTGGGTCACACACAGCCTGAGGAGAGAGAAGAAAGAGCGAAGCAGTGAAAAAGAACATTTAGAGCTGGTCCCATTGACAGGAGCAGTGATCTGAGATTATGTGAGGTGGGTAACGATGATACCCCAAGACTACCCAGACTGGTGATGCTGGCTCCCAACAGGTGGCTATTTTCCCAAGGCCTATTTTGGTGGTAATTAATCATAAAGATTAAGTGTAATCATATCTTTCAGAGACCCATCTTGTATCTTGTGTTATTTGGTTTTAGGCAAATGACCACAGAATGAAAACTCTTGTGTTTGCCACATGCCACAATCACATCCATAAATTTTATAGCTGAAGACATACCAGTGAGACAATATCACACAACCCTTGCCCTAAGCTCTTTTTCCCCACTCCCAGGCCTTTTCATTCTCCCATAATCTTACCTATATTTTCTTTTTTAATTAAATTAAATTTTATCTTTTTATCTATTTTATAAAGTTATATTTTAGTTGACAAATAATAATTGTATATATTTCTGGAGAACAGTGTCATGTATTGATAGATGTACACATTTAGGAATAATCAAATCAGGTTAATTAGCATACCTATCACCTCAAATGCTTATCATTTTCTTGGGGTAAGAACATTAAAAATCCTCTCTTTTAGCTATTTTGAAATAGACAATATACTATTATTAACTGTAGTCATCATGCTGTGCAATAGAACACCAGAACATTTCTCCTATCTAACTGAAACTTTGGACCCTGATATGGTTTGGCTCTGTGTCCCCACCCAAGTCTCATCTTGTAGCTCCCATAATTCACATGTATTACGGGGGGGACCTGGGGGAGATGATTTAACCATGGGGGTGAGTCTTCCCTGTGCTGTTCTCATGATAGTGAATGGATCTTATGAGATCTGATGGCTTTAAAAATGGGAGTTTTCCTGCACAAGCTATCTTTCCTTGTCTGCCGCCATGTGGGACATGCCTTCCACCACGATTGTGAGGCCTCTCTAGCAATATGGAACTGTAAGTCCAATAAGCCTCTTTCTTTTGTAAATTGCCCAGTCTGAGGTATGTCTTTATTGTCCAATAAACCTCTTTCTTTTGTAAATTGCCCAGTCTGAGGTATGTCTTTATCAGCAATGGGAAAATAAACTAATACAGACCCATTCATCAACACCTCCCGTTTCCCATCCACAACCCCCCTCCAGTAGCCTCTGGTAACCACCATTCTACTTTCTGCTTTTATGAGTTTGAAATTTTTAGATTCTGGATATAAATGAGATCATAGCTATTTCCCCAAGGAAGGCAACAGATACATGAAAAAAATACTCAAAATCTCTAAGAGAAATACAAATTTAAACCACAACGAGATATCACCTCACATCTGTTAGGATGGCTATTATCAAAAAGATGAACGGTGGTGTTGGTGAGGATATGGAGAAAAGGAAACACTTGTACACTGTTGATGATATAATAAATTAGTACAGCCATTTTGAAAAACAGCATGGTGTTTCTTTAAAAAACTAAAAATAAAATTACTATATAATCCAGCAATGACCTATATTTTCTTTACAGCCTTCTCAAACCCTCCTAGTTCCTCCTATTGTGGAGCTCCTTGGCAGGTACTTCTGGTCTGACTGCAAAGCAATGAGGCACTTTGTTGTTAATGCTAGAGACACCAGTCATTAAGCCTATCAGAATTAATGACACCAGTAATTAAGTCTATTAGAATTCCACAAACCACACAGGAAGATCAGTTGATGATGATCAGTAACATGTTATATTCAAAGAACTACTTTAGTCACCTATTTTCATGAAAGAAGTTGAGCATATGCATTTTTGCCTATAGATTGTTAATGGTAAGAAAAACTGAAGCATATTAGAAATTTAAGCACATACTGAGATTTTCTTCCCCTATTAAATCCATAAATAGCAGCCATGTGACATGCAGACTCTTAAGCTTTTAATGGCAGTAATTACAAGGCCCTCTCTCTTTTGAACTTTACTTTTCTGTGATTGATTTATTCTCTGCCTTGTCAGATGAAAAAGTTTAACTTAAAAAAAAAAAAACGAGTCTTTTTTGTATTTAAAAAAATTCCCTATGCCTTTTTTCTCCTTGATGTGAAGACAGACTATTGAGTGGTAAAAAGCTGAGACAAGTCATGACATCCTGATCTCCTTCCTGTCTGGGTGTGTGATCCTTGCAGATTGTCTAATAGCCTGGTGCTCAATTGGCTCTTTGTAAATCCCAGTGTGTGAAACGAAGACAAGGAGTCCACCATCAATTTGATCCAAGCTCATGTCAGGCACATGTTTTACCACAAAGAACCAATAGTGCCCTAAAACCCATGAGCCAGAGGACCTACTCTTGGCTTACATGAGGTTGAGGATGTCTCTCCTCTCTTTCTTCTCAACCAATTGGAATAACTGCATTGCCCATTTTACTTTCTAGAAAACCATCTATAAATCTCTCTTGCTTTCCACTTTCTCCTTGCATCTTCTTTGTACCTGCCTCCTAACTTGTGGTGCTTTACCTTATTGACAACAGAAGGATGTGATAACTGACTGTGGACCCTTCCCTTTGGTTCAGTCCAAAACTATTTTAATGTCATCATTGTAGTCATGTCTCCTCTGGTCTTGTGACTTTGCAACCCACAGATGCCTACATTCATTTCTTTCCACTTTATCCTGTCACTGTTGAGCCAGGCTTTTCTCAAAGAAGGTTACTGTCTCTTTTATTCTCTGAATAATCCTACTTAACCTTCTTCATAATAAGCCAGCAGAAGTTCTATAGGAGGACTGATTCTGCTGACGTGTAGCATAGAAACCCCATAACTAATAGTTTCAAATTCTGTGCTTTTAAAAACATTTAGCTCTTACACCCAGAAAATCTCCATACATGAAAGCATTCATTCATTTATTTATTCAATATGTATCCTGTGTATGGCATTCTACTGGGCCTTAGATATAAAGCCAAGAACGAGATAGATATGATTCCTGCCCTCAAAGTGCTTACAGTCTGATGAGGGAGGCAGATAAAACACAGTGGTTAGAGTATAATTGATTACAATTGTGATAATGCTACAAATGGCAAGTTCAGAATGTCATGAAAATATGTGACAGGGAGACTTGCCTGATATAAGACCAAGAGGTTTGTATGCCCACTGCAAAATAACAGACTCATTACACTGAGACAGCAGCGATGCAGCAGAGAAAGTTTAATGACCACAGGGTGCTGAGTGAGGAGTTGGAAGGAGACCCTCAAATGCATCTTCCTGAGGAATTCTGGGCTAGGGTTTTTAAGAGGATCATGGAGGGCAAGGGACTGGAGAATTAGTGTTGTTAATTGGTCAGGGCAAGGGGGGTGAACTGTTCAGGATTTAGAAACCGCATTCTTTGGTGAGTAGGCTTCTCATGAGGTCCCTCAGACCAGTTGAGTCAGTGGGGTCCCTTGGACCTGCTGATGTAGTAGTTTCATCAGTATGCAGAACCTGAAGGACTATCTCAAAGGCAAAGCTTCTTAATGTTTCATAATGTTCAAGTTCTTTTCTACAGAGGAGTTAAGGGAAAGTATAATCTTATAACAGGGTCTACATGATTCTAGGACAGCAGATAACAAACAACTATGAGGAAGCAGGTCAGAGACTGAGCTAACTTCACAATTAATACTGAATGTGCTACAGGCTGAGTTTATGTTGGTTTCTCCCTCTCCCTGTTTCCTGATTAATTTTGACTAATTTTTTAAAGTTTATATGGGGAGTTTCAGGCCAACAAAAATTAATGTTTCTTAAGCACTAAATACGCACCTGCCAAGCCTCACAACAACTCTATGAGATAGGGGCCATTACTATTTTCATTTTATATAAGAAGAAACTGAGGTCCAAAGAATAACCAGCCCAAAGTGAAACAGCTAATAAGGGATGAAGTTGGAATTTAGACCCAAGTTTGTATGACTCCAGAGACTATATCATTAACCTGTGTGCATCCCCACCTACCACAGAGGAACAAAGAACAAGTCTCAGGAGACCTCCTAGCACATCTGCTGCCAAGGCCTGGCTCCCCTTTGTACCACGAACCAGTTATGTTATGTGAAATTAAATATAGGTGTTGGAACTTAAAGCTATTTTGAGCCTTGAGAGGAACGTGGCTATGTGGTCCAAGTCATGTAGTGTGCAGGTGAAGCTTTGTTTTTTCACGTAATAATGAGAAAAGACTAAAAGATGTTGCCAGAGATAGGACCCCTTGAGATCATTATCCCTCCTTATAAAATGTTAAAGCAATCTTCCTGGGCTATAGCAAGCTGTAACACATCAATTCACTGTAATGTATGTATTAACCTTGTATGGAAAATGTTGTAACCCTGCTAAACTTATCTGTCTCTGTCATGTAAAATCTTAACTTCGGCTGGGTGTGGTGGCTCACACCTGTAATCCCAGCACTTTGGGAGGCCAAGGAGGGTGAATCACTTGAGGTCAGGATTTCGAGACCATCCTGGCCAACATGGTGAAACATCGTCTCTACTAAAAATACAAAAATTAGCCAGGCATGGTGGCACATGCCTGTAATCCCAGCTACTTGGGAGGCTGAGTGGGGAGGATTGCTTGAACCCGGGAGGCAGAGGTTGCAGTGAGCCAAGATCGCACCACCACTCTCCAGCCTGGGTGACAGAGTAAGACTTTGTCTCAGAAAAAAAAAAAAAAAAAAAAAAAAAAAAGAAGCTTAACTTCTCCACTTTGGATCACTGACTACATTCCTTTGGAGTGTGTGTTTTCCAGGTGGATGTCCTCAAGCTTTGCCCTCAAATAAACTCTATACTTAATCATATTTTCTAAATCTCATTATTTAGGGTTGACACTTGTTAGATCAAACGTTCTTAATGTCTGAAGGGCCATGGGCCCTGTAGAAGATACCCTGTGGCCACAAACACTTAGATATTCCCCTAATAGAGAGATGAGGTCTGTGTTTCCATCCATTGAATCCAAGCAGCCTCTGTGACTGCTTTGACCAACAGAACATGACAGGAGTTTCATTATATTAGTTTCTAGACACATGTCTTAAGGAACCTGCAACTCTGGTCCCTTAGAACACTCATTCTGGGGGAAGCCAAACACTATGTAAGAAGTCCAACTACCCTGAGACTGCCATACTATGAGGAAGCTCAAGCTAGCCATGTGGAGTGGCTATGTTGGGATAGATACCTGGCATCTTTAGCTGCTGTAGCCATCATAGTCCAGGTTCCAAGAACGAGTGAAAAAACCATCTTGGTCATTCCAGCCTAACAGACTCAACAAGGAGAAAAGTTGAAGACACAAGTCAACAGCCAAAACCAAGGCCCTGGGCACATGCAGCTATTTGAGCCATACAAGCTGAGATCCCAATCATCACTGGGCAGACACAAGTCATTCCCTCTGTGCCCTGTTCGAATTCCAGACTCAGTGTTGTGAGCCTAATTAAATCCTTGTTGATTAATTCTACTAGATTTTGGAGTAGTTTGTTCCACAGCAGACCTTTGAAAACTGGATGGGAGCAATGGATCCTCTTCTCAGAGCAATGCACACAGACACAAGTACACACACATGTGTGCACACACACACACACAAGTTTATGACAAATCCTAGTGTTCACCACTCCCCTCAAATTGATCTGCTGATTCTAGACAAAGCATCTGGCCACTGAACAATTTTAGAAGCCTTTAGTTTTATAATTCAGGCCAAAGAAAAATAACAACAAAACAAATGTTAGATGCACTTCCACAAGTGAATATAACTTTACTCCTATGTTAAATTCAAGCTGTAAGATTGGAATAGGATTTCCTTACCAGACTCCTCTCAAGAGGCAACATTTGCAATGGAAGCTTTTCTTTTTCTTACTTTACAATTATTTTTATATATAATCCGTAACATAAAGCATAGAGAAAACATAATGAATGCCTGTTTCCACCACCCAGCTCTATCAAACCTTGACACTGTACCATATTCATCTCCTTAAAACAAATTATAGGCCGAGAGTGGTGGCTCACACCTGTAATCTCAGCACTTTCGGAGGCTTAGGCAGGCAGGTCACCTGAGGTCAGGAGTTTGAGACCAGCTTGGCCAACATGGTAAAACCCCATCTCTATTTAAAAAAAAAAAAAAAAAATTACAAAAGAGCCAGACATGGTGGTGCACGCCTGTAATCCCAGCTACTCAAGTGGCTGAGGCAGGAGAATCACTTGAACTCAGGAGATGGAGGTTGCAGTGAGCTGAAATTGCATGACTGCACTCCAGCCTGGGCAACAGAGTGAGACTCCATCTCAAAAAAAAAAAAAAAAACCCACAAATTATAGGCACATTTGAAATATTTTACTACTTTCTATTTCTCCTCCCTCCTTAGAAGTAACCTTGATCCCAAATTTGGTATTTATCATTCCTATCCTATGTACATTGTATAATTATTACTTTGAAAGTATAATACTATAAATAATAAATGGCATTATTTGACTTATTTTCAAACTTTGAATAAATATTATCATTCTATTTATAATTGTGTAGCTTTCTTTCCTAATCAACATTAGGTTTTTGAGATTTACCTATGTTGATATATGTAACTTAAATTCATTAAGCTTAAGTCTTGTACAAGGTTTCATGTCTTGAATTTGTTCATCCATTCTCCCATGAGTCATCTGGGTTATTTCCACATTTTTGCTATTACAAACTATGCTACAGGAGTGTATAGTGTCTATGTGCATGTAGATGAGAGCTTCTCTAAGGTACATACCTATAATTGGAGTTGCTGAGGTACCATGTGCAGAGAAATTGCTCTTCAGAACGGGTGTGGCAATTCATAGTCACACCAGCAATTAGGCCCCCACTATTCTACATCCTCACCAAAATTCAATAGCATCAGATTGTTTAACTTTTGCTAGTCTGATGTGGATAAAGTTGATTCAGTTCAGTGTGTGGCTCACCTGTAACCCATAATTACCAGGTCATAAAAATTGAACACTAAGTACTGATTTAATCAAAAATTGTAAGAGAACTCAAAGTATGGAAAGAGTGGCTGTGTGTGCATTTATGTTTGTGCATTAGGGCACAGTAGTTGTATGGTGATGGGGATAATACTCACTTAAAAGAGATTAAGTCTTATGCTTTTTAGTAGGAAGTTAATAATGTCTATAATTGAAAAATCAGGAAATTTTAATATAATCATATTATCTAGAAACCTGGAGGCAAATATCTGAAGGAAAAAATAAAGAGCTAAAAGATGAGAATGGTGGCTTCCTGGGATTAGGACCAGTGGTGGGGCAGGATATGGCTCTTCTTTTTTGCAATCCTTATGTTCTACTTGACTTTGTTTTCTCTCAATTCCATGTGTATTGGGAGCCAGTGAGGCCCTCCATCAGCACAGTACATAGGAGCCTAGGAGCTCCTGGACCTCCTCACTGCCAGCCACCCTCACTAAGAAAATCAGAAGTAGCAGTTGCTGCACAAACACTTGAAAATCTTCCACTCCTCATTGCCATGGGAACCATGGTCACAGATTCCCGGGTCCCCATGAGTCGTGTGTGTGTACGTGTGTGGGTCCTTGTCCCTGTGTGTTTTCAATGTCCAGCATCACCTAGTGCAGTCTGTGATGCCTGGAGAAGCAAGTTCAGCTTCTTATGACCTCCCTCTCTCTCCCTCTCTTCCTCTTTCCTTCCTTTTTTTCTTCCCTCCCTCTATTTCTGCCTTATGTCAGAATAGACAGGAAAAGAGTAGTTAGGAACCAAGCAGAAACCCTGCTGGATGCCATCATTTGGAAGAAAGGTGATGAGCTGTGGGTCTGAGAAGCCTTAAGAAGAACAAACATGCTACCCCTTCCCTGGGGGAAGAGTCCTGTGCACAGAGAAGAGGCACCCTAAGTTTGCTGAGGAGGAGAGCATTCTCCCCACCCTCTTCCTCCTTAATCTTTGTGTTTGATGTAAACTTATTACAGAACAGGTATGGGAGGGAGCTCAGGGGACACTTTCTCTCTGAAATGTTTAGAAAGAGGCAAGAAAATGCTTTTAAAGCAAGAGATTTTCCAATGCCTTTATAATTTAGTTTTTGTCTTCTTTGACTCAGCTATGAAGTTTAACATAGATTTACCAACACAGGGGCTTTGTTCCTAATCACTTCCTCCTGCTCTTCATCTGCTTCTTTCATTCATTCACTGATTCATTCATTCATCAGCAAATATCTATTGAACATCTACCATTTTCCAGCCACTGTTCCAGTCACCTGGAATCTCCCGGTGAATATGCAAGACAAGGTCTTTGCTCCTGGATGGCTTCCCTTCTAATGAGGAAGACAGATGATGAACCATCAATGACTGAGTGAATGATGTGAGTGTTGTAAAGAGAGTGGGGGCAGCCTCCCTGTGCCAGGGATGTCTGAGCTGAGACCCGATTGATGGTGGAAGCCCTCGCTGCGAGGATCTGGCAGAGGGTTCCAGGTTTGAAGGTGATGAACAAGTGGAGAGAGACGGGGTGAGGGCAGAGAGCAGGCGGGATACAGATAATGAAGGGCGGTGTTGACTGGGAAGCCAGTATGGATCTTATTCTGAGTGCAATGGAAAGACATTGGAGTCTTCTGGTTTGTTTATTTGTTTTGTTTTATTGTGGTGTGGGAGCGAGATGATCAGGTTTGCTTTTTTAAAAGTTCAAGCTTGTGGCTGTGTGATGAAAAGAGCCCTGTCAGGAGGCTGTAAGTGTTCTGTGGGAGGTGGAAGGCTCTTAAGGCAAAGCAGTAACCACGGCAATGAAGGAACACGGACAGTTTGGGTGTATATTTTAGATGTAGAGTCAACAGGACCTGCTGGTAGATGAGGTGAAAGAGGAGAGAGGGAATCAAGAGTGTCTGGGTTTTTAGCTTGAACAAGTTCTTTGTTGAGAGAGAAAGATTAGAGAGGAATTGGCTTGGGGTAGGTGGTTAGGGAAGGAAAAAGACTCAAAAAGTCGTGGTGTCCCAAGGGAGAGAGAAAGGGGATTTATGTGTTTCTGTAGAAGGGCAGTTAAGAGAAAAATGAGGAGTTAGGTGAGCCGTGGTGACTTTTGAAGGAAAGATATCAATAGAACGATGAGTCAGAAGTCACATTTCAAGAAGATGGTGAACACCAGGAAGGTGGGATAGTGTCAGTTTTCACTCACAGTGTGTCCCCAGTTCCAGTCACTGTGTGTGGCAAATGGCAGGTGCTCCTCAATCATTTGTGAAGTGAACAATGATAGAGCAGAAGGCAAAGAGGTATTGGAGCTCAGTGAGAAAGACTTTTAGTAAATTTGGGAATGAAAGCATTGGGAGAAAAAGAATGCTAAATGGCAGACATGTTAGATTTTTTTATTTTTGTGCGTGTTAAATTTAACAGATATGAGATACTTGAATATTTGTAGTCACAGAAGAGATAACTCTAGAGAGGAGAGATGAAGAAGCTGGCCCAGGAAGGAATAATTGATGGCAAAGTTTTTTCGACAGGAGGAAGGAGACTAACATCTGTTGTCTATCTATTATGTACCAAGAAGTGGGCTAGGCTTGATAGTTGTTATCTCGACATCATAATAGCCCTTGAGGTGGAGACAAAACACAGGATACTCAATTAAATTTTAATTTTAGATAACAAAATATTTATTTTAACATTGTGGCCTCATTTAGTAATTTTGGTGTAAATATGCCCCATGCAGTATTTGGGACATACTTATATTTTTAAAAACATTTAATGCTTATACAAAATTCAAATTTAATTGGATCCCCTATATTTTCATCTGGCAACTCTATTTTGGGGTAAATATATAATTGCCATTTTACCTGAAGGAAACTGAACATCTGAGATATTCAATAACATTGCCCTCATTCACCAAGTTAAAGTAAGTGAGAATGTCAAGATTGAAACCCAGTCTTTTTGACTTCTGAACCCCACTTTTCTCACTTGTGATGTCACGGGAGATTGGAGTCCAGAGTCTCTGGTAGGGGCTAAGCTCAGTGAGAAGGCTCTTATCCCAATTGTATGTGTGCCTGGTCTCCCTGTTAAACTCCCAAAGGTAAGGAACTTCTTGGGGTCATTTTTGTGTCCATTAAAAGAGCCATTTACTACATGATTCTTGATGTACTTCTAGGTGGAACATTTTTTCTAACACATTAAGATAAATGACAAACTTTTGAGAGTCACCTCTGTTTAAATCGCCAACCCCTGGGCTAATTTAAAGAGGGAGCCTGGCCAGACAGCACACACAGCACTGCTGAAATCAACCAGATATTTACCAAATTAATGCTTGTGAATGAAGAGGACAGCTTTATTTCTTTTGAGAATAAATCTATTTTATATATATATAAATGGACTCAATATTAAAATTATCTGTGTGAACTATGCTTGTCCCTTTGGCAGGACGTGGGTGAGGTAAGCTTACCCCAACCCCTAAGAGGCAGTATAGTCTACGATGCAAGAGCTCTGACTCTGCAGTCAGAGGCGCAGAACCTTGACTTCTGGTTCCACCACATATTTGATATTTTGCAAGTTATTTAACTTCTCTTAGTCTCCTGTTTCCTGCTCTCAAAAATTGGGATGAAGATGATGACAATAATAATATCATCCCGACAGAGTAGATGCAAGGACTAAATGAGACTGCACATGTAATAAACGCTTAACAGGATAGTAGCTACCATCTTCATCACCATTACTGGTGGATAATGGTAAATAATGGTAATATGGTAATAATGGTAAATAATAACAGTGGATCCACATTTTACAAGTTGGGGAGAAGGTTGTGTGAGGATTTCGTTGTTGTTCAACTTTGAGAGCTGTTTGTAACAAGAACCTCATGTGAATTTTTATGGGGACATTGACACCAGGCTGAAACAAATCTGGCTTAAATTATGAGCAGGTAAAATGTTGCTTACATATGTCACCAAACATAAGAAAAAAGTAGTTTCCTCTGAATGCCATTTATTTAGTTGCCCAGATTTATATGGGGATTTGGGAGACTTTTCTTGAAAATGAATAAAGTTAGCCAGCACTTTACGGAAAACAACTAATGGTATTTGCTGTCAGAGGTAAAAATGGTGCTTTTGAGTTGTAATGGTTAATATAGGTGTCAATTTGACTGGATTGAGGGACGCCTAGATGAAGCATCATGATTGGGCGTTTGAGAGAGTGTATCCAGAGGCGATTGGCATGTGAGTCAGTGGACTGAGAGAGGAAGACCTGTCATCAGTGCTGACTGGCGCTTCCAAAGGGCTAGGAGCAGAAAAAGCAGGCAGAAAAAGAGGGATCCTCATGCTCTCTCTACTCTCTGCCTCTCTTCCTGAGGAGGACACTTTTTCTCCTTCTGCCTTTGGACATAAGACTTCAGGTTCTTTGGCTTTTGAACTGTGGGACTTACTCGAGCAGCTTCATGGGGGCTCTAGGGCCTGAGTAGGGGCTGCACTGTTAACTTTCCTGGTGCTAAGGCTCCTGGATTTGGACTGAACCATACTACTAGCTTGAGCCACGCTACCAGCTTCTGTGCTTCTCCAGCCTTGCAGATGGCCTATGAAGGGACTTTGCTTCTGTGATCCTTTGAGCAAATTCCCCCTAATAAACCCTCTTCCATGCATTCTACTGATTCTGTATCTCTGGAGAACCCTGACTGATACACAACTGAAAATGAGAATTTTGAAAAATCTACACCTGAACCATGAACTTTCTAGGACTTACAGTCTTTTCTGACAACATAGGTTAGATAGTAATGAATACAATTTTTTGATATCATATAGGGAAATGGCTCATCATTTGGAAGATCTCAATAAATTCAGTGAATCAATAACTTAGAGATAATTAATGCATGATGTAACAAAATCATGCTTTAGAAAAGGATACAGTGTTTTAATGTAACCAGACACCAAACGCTTATTTGATAAGGTTTTAGAGTCCAAATTGCAACTAATCTTCAAGCAATGACCATCTATCCATTTTTGGTGTAACATCAAAGAAAAATATCCACAATTATCTAAAAGAGCAAGAAAATACCCCTCTCTTTTCCAACTACACATCTGTGCGAGGCTGGATTTTCTTCACGTATCTCAACCAAGACAACAGATTACAATAGAATGAATGCAAAACAGATATGGGAATCTCGTTGTCATCAATCAAGCCAGACATTAAAGAAATTTGCAGAACAATCCTCATTGCTCTCTAAATTTTTGGTTTGTTCTTGGAAACCATAACTTTTAAAATACAGATATTTGTGTTAATATGTAATGGTTGTATTATTATTTTTAATTAATTAAATATTTTTAAATTCCCCATTAAGTTTCTAGTATGGTAAACGCTGCTAGATATGACACGCTTTGGGGGTTCTCAATAATTTTTAGGAGTATAAAGGAAACTGAGAGCAGCAAAAAGTTTTAGAACTTCTGGTGGTGGCTAATTTGCTTTTCAGTTGGAGGTACTGGGGCATATGTTGAGACAGAAAACTATCAACAGGTAGATACTTCTCCCTGGCGTGCAAGTCAGTTACTGTCATAAATGATTCTTCAGACAACATCTCAGGTCTTGAGTTCTTCCATCCACTTAGCAGTCACCATATGGAATTCTCATGTGGTCAGAATTGATTCTCAACTTCTGGCTCCTATGGCAGTCTCTCAAACTTCTTTCATTTCCTCTGCAGAGTACAGCTAGGGTTCTTACACCAAAGTAAGGGAATTTACTTTGTAGTTCCTTTGCTTTGTACTTAATGCTACTAATGCCCATGTTTAGGTTTCTTTTTCTTTTTTTCTCTTTCTTCCTTCCTTTTCTTTCTTTCTCTTCTTTTCATTTTTCCTTCATGTCTTTATTTTTGGTTTTCCCTTCTTTTTCAAAAATGAGGCTATTAGAGTGATTGTAGAGTTATAATAGAAGAATCGCCTTTATATTGTAAATATAAGGTTGGTACATTAATATGTTTTTCTTGAGAACATCATTCTACACCAGGCAGCTAACCCTGTGATCTCAAGCAACTTAGTGAAGTCTGCAACTCTGACAATTATAAGACATATATTTTGAACACTGACTGGTACTATTCTTTGTAGAATGCATGAGGACCAAATCCACAAAATACACATGCTTTAAAATAAATCACTAACAATTTGGAAGCCTATGCCCAACAGAGTGAAAATGAGATTGCACAAGTATAATTTCAAAATCAGTTTACAATCCAGTGGCAAATTCATGGTCATAATTAGCATCGTGATCACTATTGTGATAATCATAATGGATAAAAGGAAATTTTCAACTCACAGCCATTCATGCATGGAAGACAGCAAAACTGAAAATCCTGTTGCATCCCAACTGGTTCTAACAAACTGAAGCTGGGAAAAAAAAAAAAAAAACATGAATTTTGAGTGACTTAAGATGCCATGCTGTTACTAATTCCATCCAAAAATTCTCCTGATTGATGAACATGGAGACCTGTTTTATCCAATCACATTCAAACTTATGAACTTGTCTCCTCCTTTGCCGGCCACTTGTGTTCAATCTTTATTTAAAATAACACCATGAGCTCACACACACACACACACACACACACACACACACACACATCCTCTTCTGTTTTCTAGCACTTAACCAGGATTTTGTCCCTCGGTACAACTAGTCAATAAATGGCTTCACTAGTGTGTTTTCCTTTCCCCAACAAGTTAATAAACTTGGATTGGGTCTCCTTTAATTTCAGTTTTCTTTGTTTTATTCTTTGATAGCTGCTCACTAAGGGCAGGACCTGTTCTTCATATTTTACATATAGTTTGAAATTTTAATTCTCACAAAAGCCTCTGATGTAGTCAGGTCACATGCTGGTGAAGATCACGAATTCAAACCAGTGTTTGAGTTCTGATCTTGCTCCCCTACCTGCAGCTGCATGATCTTCTGCAAATGTTTGTGCCTCACATCTCTGTGCCTATACTTATGTGTAAAATGGCAGCAATAATAGAACCAAATTCTTGACTTGTTGAACACAAGGAAGATAACACATAAGGAACATAAGGAAGATAAGGAAGATAAGGAACATAAGGAAGATAAGGAAGATAAGGAACATAAGGAAGATAAGGAAGATAACACATAAAGACGATTAGAATGGGCTGGGCGCGGTGGCTCATGCCTGTAATCCCAGCACTTTGGGAGGCCGAGGCGGGTGGATCACAAGGTCAGGAGATCAAGACCATCCTGGCTAACACGGTGAAACCCCATCTCTACTAAAAATACAAAAAAATTTGCCAGGCGTGGTGGCGTGCGGCTGTAATCCCAGCTGCTCGGGAGGCTGACGCAGGAGAATCGTTTGAACCCGGGAGGCGGAGGTTGCAGTGTGCCGAGATGGCACCACTGCACTCTATCCTGGGTAGCAGAGCGAGACTGCGGTCTCAAAGAAAATTAAAAAAAAAAAAATTAAAACATAAAAAAAATTATTGCAATGGTGCCTAGCACATAGTAAAGCATTCAGTACTAACTATTATGAACTCTCTTTACAGATGAAAAATCTGAGACTTCCAGCAATTGAGGAATTGGTTTAAGGTCATAGCTAGTAAATGGTGGATCTTGGGTTTCTTCCCCAAGATTTATTTTATGGCAAAGCCTGTGCTAAAAAAATTCTTGTTTATAACCACTTTCTACAATGTTTCCTTTCGCTTCGTTGTATTATTTTCTTAAGTGGTGTAGTCTTGCCTTTTCTTGTTTATGTTATTTCATTCCTTTTAAATAATCTAGATGACAATATAATTCCTCTATTAACACTTCATTCTTCACCAAAGTTTCAATCATTTCAGTGACAAATATCACCCTCCTTACCCATTGTTCGTGCCTTGAAGACATTTTTTTCTAATGAACATTCTTATTTTTCTGAAACTAAAATTTGACCTCTTTCAAAATATTCCTTTTAATGTATGTAGTTTCTACTGATAAGCATCTATTATCAATAAATAAGCAGTTGTGTTGAAAACCAAAAAATGAACATCACTATAATTTCTGATCTTAAGATAGATGAACTTTGTAATCAGTTAGGAAGATATGTGCTTGTGATAAGACCTTACAAATTTTTAGGATTTTTTTGCATCTAGACAAACCATGGACATTATTTTTGAACATTCATTATTATTATTATTTGAGACAGAGTCTTACTTTGTCACCCAGGCTGGTATGCAGTGGTGCAATCATAGCTCACGGTACCCTCAATCATCTGGGCTCATGCTGTCCTCTCACCTCAGATTCCAATGTAGCTGGCACTATAGGAATACACAAACATAACCTGCTGAATTTTTTATTTTTTGTAGAGATGGGTTTCACTATGTTGCCCAGGCTGGTCTTGAACTCCTAGCCTTGAGAGGTTCTCCCATCTTGGCCTCCCAAAGTGCTGGTGGTCAGTCACCATGCCTGACCTATCATTATTTAAATATAAGTTTATATCAATTTTGAAATCATGCTAAGAAGCAATTTCCATGAGGGGACTGACATTAGAGATTCCTTCTTAAAGATCTAATCTCCAAATGCACTAGCAAAGTGTTTAAAGAGAATATAAGTATGGATTTTTAAGGAATGGAAGCAATTATTATATCAACGACACACACACAATACATACACCACATACACACATAACTCCTGTCTTACTCAGGTTAAGGAAAGAATTAATTTGTATATCTTATATTAAGAGCTACATGTACACTTTTTACCCAATGAACACCTAATATATTTCAATTATTGATTGGTAAATTGTTTTGTTTCTGACAATTATGTCAGTATCACAGAGTTTTATTTTTATACTTTGCATTTTACTTTCATAAGAATTTTTTCTTCATGACTGATTACAAAAGGAATTATGAGCTACATGGCAATTACAATGGAGAAAACATTTTGGTTGAAAAAAGTTGTTTATTTAACTTGACAACAGTAATTTTGGGTTTTAGTAAAGTTAATGAGATATTAGGTACTTTCCACAATGAAAATTGTTTCTGTCCAATGATATTTCATAAATTGTGTGATTTATAGCTCTAGATGACAGGCAAACACACTGGGAAACTGAGGCTTTATTTAAGCAAAAGATACAGGTGTGATAAAGCTTGATGGCTAAAATAATGGAATGTCTTGAAATTCAAACATATACCAATGTTCCTCATTTCTCTTTTTATAAATCTGAACATTGTCAAGCCATGGATTTGTTTTGCTCTTTTGTTGAAAGCCAGGACATAGAGAATATAGTCCCAAGTTGTGCTAGAGGCAAAGAAAGAGAGGAAACACTGGGTGGAGAAAGGAGTTGTGCCAAGAGGTCAGGAAACCTGGGTTCCACCCAGTTCCACCCTGATCATGACTTGCCATGTGACTTTGGGCAAGTTATTTTACATTTCTTGATCTCCATTTTTTTGCCTATAAAATGGGAGCGGGTCAATGTCATTGACTACTTTTGAAAATCTACTGTATTCCCAAAATTCTGTACAGTTGAACTGCCAATTTTTTTTCTTTTTTACACACTCTTGTTTGAATAGCATGTGTATTGAATATTTATAATGCTATAGTTTAAATATTTGTCCCCTTTAAAACTCATGTTGAAACTTAGCTGCCGTTCTAATGGTACAAAGATATGGGGCCTTTAAGAGGTGTTTAGGTCATAAGAGCTCTGCCCTCATGAATGGACTAACACTGTTATTATAGGAATGGGTTCTTTATCACAGTAGTGAGCTCATCCCCTCTTGCTCTCTCTTGCCTTCTCTTCACCCTTCTATCATGTGATGGCTTCTGCCCATTATGATGTGGCAAAAAGGTCTTTGCCAGATGCTGTCAACTTAATGTTGGACTTCCCAACCTCCAGAGCTGTGAGCTAATACAATTTTGTTCATTATAAATTACCTAATCACTGTTATCATAGCAGCACAAAAAGGTTGAAGACATACACACACACACACACACACACACAGAGATAAGTGTACACACAAATATTTGCTTGTACTATGAGCTGAAAGGGCCTAGAAACAATAACACTCTAAATCAATGAGCACATTGGTGCCCAGATCGCAGTTTCCAGTGCCATTCTCCAATAAAAGGAACCAGAACTTCTCAGAGAAATGACTAATTTTAGGACTGATGCAGGGAATATACAATATCAACCTGGAGCATCTTCTATTACCAAAAAGAAAGAAAATGCTCAAAAACAATTTTAGGAATATTCCAAAGGGATACAGGACCAATATGAAAGGCCTCTTAATAGCCAATGCTTAAAAAATCTGAGCAATTAATAGTATGCCATTGAATTATAACATGAAATATAAAATCATTATGGTTGGCTCCATACTGATGTAAATAAAAGTTTGAATAAATAAATGGAGAAAGACAAATATCCCAAACAGAAGAATTTCAACCAATTTGTGTAGTTGACTGAACATATACACAAGTGTATACATACATACATAAGTAAATAAGCAGGAAATAATAGAATATCTCCAGTGCAGAAAAATTCTAAACAGTTTACATAGATACTCCCTTTTTAGGAAGTATCCACCACCTTTCTACCATTTAAGAATGGGCCGTGTATAGAGATTTTCTTCAGTATAGAGTAAGGGAAAGGGAAGAGTAACTTGATTATTTATTGTGGAAAAACTAATACTACCCTAGCCAGATGATTAAGATGATAATCAACAATAATAAGTATATTGATTGCATACATCCTTCATATGATACAATAAAAATGGCACTTTACCTCTGTGATCTTTCTTCCCCCAAACCATAAATCCAGCCTACTAATGAGAAAAATATCAGACAACTCCCAATTGAGGGACAATGCACATAATAGCTGACCTGTACCCCTCAAAACAGTCAAGGTCATCAAAAATAAGGAAAGACTACTGAATTATCACAGTCTGGAGAAGCATAAGAAGACATGACAACTCAATGCAATGTGGTATCCTGAATGGTATTTGAAAGAGAAAAATGGCATAGGGAAGAAAAGGGAAATCTGAATAAAGTATGAACTTTAATAATAATGTGTCAATATTGATTTATTAGTTGTGACAGATGTACCACATTAATGTAATATATTAGCAATAGAAAAAACCAAGTGCGGAGTACATGGGAAATCTTTTTACTCTCTTTGCAATTTTTTTGTAAATCAAAATATTTTCTAACATAAACATGTATTTGAAACTATCTGGAAAAACAAAAGACCAAGAATAATGAAGGCAATCTTCAAAAAGAAAAAAAAAAATGGAAGGATTTATGCTACCCAGCTTCAGCATTTATCGTAAAGCTACTATATCTAAAACAGTATAATATTGGCAAAAGGACAAATAGATCAATTAAATAGGATGAGGAGTCTACAAAGAGGCCCAACTTATATAGTCAAGTGATTTTCAACAAGAGCACCAAAGCACCACAATGGGGAAAGGAAAATCTCTTCAACAAATATGCTGGAATACTGGATTAAAAACAAACAAACAAACAAACTTTGCCCCTACCTCACATCATACACAAAAAGAATCAATTCAAATTGAATAATATTCCTAAAGGTAAAAACCTAAAAAATATAGCTAATGAACAAACACTTAGAAAAATATATCTTTGCAAATTTGTGTCAGGCAAATATTTCTTAGAAAACCCATAGTTGAATCATAAGAGAAAAAACTGATAAATAAGACTTCATCAGAATTTAAAACTTTGGCTCTGGAATACGCCATCAAATAAATAGACAAGTCATAGATTTTGAGAAATTATGGGCAACACATATATATATGACAAAGGACTTGTTAACATGTGTGAAGAACTCCTGCAACACCATGATAAAAAAGATGAAAATTCAGTCTAAAAAATGGGCAAAAGACTAGAACATACACTATACAAAAAATATAATAAATGGCCAATAAACACATACTAAGGAGCTAAATAGCATTAGTCATTAGGGGAATTGAAATTAACACCATAATGATAAACCATTATATAAACACCAAACTGGCTAAAATTTAAAAGACTGACAATCACAAATGTCAAGAAAATTTGAATTTACTGGAATTTTTATACATATAAAATGGCACAACCAGTTTGTAAAACCATTTGTCAGTTACTTTAAAAGTTACACATGCGCCTACCCTATGACTCAACATTTTCCCACTTAGGTAATTATACAAGACAACAGAAAACATGTCTATAAAATTTTTGTAAATGAATGATTATAGTAGCTTTATTTATCATAGCCCCAAACTGGAAACAACCAACGTGTCTATAACCTTGTATATTCACACATGAAATACTGTTCACTCAAAAAAGGAGCAAACTACTGCTAAAACAGAATGGGTAAATCTCAGAAATCTTCTGCCAAGGGAAAGAAGTCAAAAACAAAAAAGTTCATACCATACACTTCCATTTATATGAAATTCTACAAGAGATGAAAACTAATCTATTGCAATGAAAATTACATCATTGGCTGCTTCTTGGGAGGTGCTATCTGAATAGAGGAGAGAGGAGTGATGGAAATATTCTGTGTCTTAATACACATTTATCAAACTGATTGAATGGTACACTTAGATACACATTTCTTGTGTGTAAATTATACCTCAATTCTTAAAAGTTCCCAGGAATATTTAGGGATGCTGTACATAATTAGTAATAATAAATAATAGATAAAATGTATTGAGTAATTATAATGTTCAAACATTGTTCTAAGTGTTTTACTTATATTAACTCACTTAATCCTCACACTCACTCTTTGGAGTTGAGACTATGAGTATATTATGAAACTGAAATATCAAACCTGGCTCCAGGGACCTTGCCTTTAATCGGTTTGTTGTATGGCCCTATGAAGAGAAATGTGCAAGGATCAGAATCATCATCTAAAATGGTACCTCCTTGTAGAACATTAAGGGCTCATCCCCATTTGAGAGCTTCTAGCCTTCTGAGTAGCCTTCTTTTCTACTCTCATGGGCTTTACTTCTGCTTACTGAATTCAGGCACTTAATTCTGGAATATAATGGGATCACAGTTGTGATATAATTGGTGATTTATTATTCATCATTTTTAATTGCTTTGGATAAATGAATGTTTGTGACAGGAGCCAAATACTGAGGTCAAACAAACCGTTCTACCCACCTTATGTTCTGTGTTTACACATAATTGAAGTAATCTCAGAATTGAAATAACCTGGGGGTCCCAGGTGAAAAATGATAATAAAAAATTGAAATCATAAAAAGTTGCTAGTGGTAGTTCAGCATAAATAGCATGGGGAATGAGGTGTATTCTGAAAGATTAATTCATCAGGTAATTCTATAGTGTGTTCCATGACACAGTTTTTTTTCAGTTAGATGTTTACAATCACCAAGAAAGCTCGTGTTTCTCCTGCCCACTGGTGCAGGTCACCCATCGGGTTACTGAGGCAATCCAAAGGAAAAGTATGACAAAAATGAGTGAAAATTAGAAGGACTAATATCCTGGGAAGGGGTCCAGAGTTCATTCATAGGAAAAATACTCTGCATTTCCTAAAACTCAGGGGAAAATTCGGATCCGGTCACTCGTCAGCTCAGCATCGGTGCGTGGCCTTAGAGAGAGGTTGAGCTGGTGTTTGAGAAGAATCAAATCATCCCCTTAGGAAGCACACTTCCTCTCTCCTGAAATACAGAAGTCACGCGGAAGAGTAAAAAGATAGAGTTGAGACTCCGTCTCAAAAAAAAAAAGACAAAATGTCATCCTGGATCAGCAGAACGAATCCTGGTTTTAGCAGCTAGTTTCTGGCTGCTCTGTGAGGCAACACGTTTTTCAACATATACAGTAACGCTTATGCACTTAAGTAGAATAAAAGAACAGCAGGTCTTCACGGTATAAAAAAGGCACAAAGACTGGAGCCTGGCTCTCAAAGGAAAGTTGAAAAGGAAGTCTATTTTCCCTAGTTAAGTACTAAATATATGTCATCAAAGAAAAATAAATGAGCACCTTCAAGGACCTCAATGTTCTAAGGAAATGGCAATATAAAAGAAAATCCCTGGATTTGTCAAAGAAAAAAAAAGGCAAGGAGGGAGGACATTCCCCAAGACAAACAATGGGGCAAGCAGAGATATATTGAAATATGTTTAAAAAAAAAAAATCAGGAGGTGTTGAAGACAGAGCAATTACTGTTGGCACCGAAACAGGGGAGTATGAATAGGGAGTGAGGGGTCAACTAGGAAAGTAGCTCATAAGCAGTTCAGCTAATGTGAATATGTAATTCTACTACGAAGAACTAGTCATTAGCATTTTATTTTCTTTGTGTGACTTTTGTGGCTTTGTTACCAAGCAGCATATAATTTATATTGATATTTATCTGACTTTATTCCAACAGATAAGAATAAGAAACATTACCATATATTTTTAACAGCGTTTGGTTGCACAAGGAACGGGTATTTTTGAACAGTTACATGGACTTAAATCTTTTCCTAGGTTTTTGTTTGTGGTGGTTTCAAGAATTTAATGCTATTTCCTATTCTTTGGTTATTTTCTTATTTTAAAAAATCCTCTTGACCAGGTGTGGTGGCTCATGGCTCTAAACCTAGCACTTTGGTAGGCGGAGGCAGGAGGATTACCTGAGGCCAGGAATTCAAGACCAGCCTGGCCAACATGGTGAAACCTCATCTCTACTCAAAATACAAAAAATTAGCCAGGCGTGATAGCACATGCCTGTAGTCCCAGCTCCTTGGGGGGTGAGGCAGGAGGATCACTTGCCTGAGAGTTCAAGGCTGCATTGAGCCAAAATCACACCACTGCACTCCAGCCTGGGTGACAAAGTGAGATCCTGTCTTAAAAAAACAAACAACAACAAAAAATCATTTTGTCAGACTGTTAGGCTATTATCTGACCCCTTTCAGTCTTTATTGAATTAAATGCTCTCAGTGCAAACTTAGAGGTTAATCATAGAAAACTATAGAAAGTAGGTTGCTATTAGTTTCTCTATATTCCTTCCTCCTTTCTCCAAATGTCAATTCCGATATTCCTCAAGAACATGTAAAATCTACTCTTTCATTTATTACTAACAGAGATGGGCATTAAGGTCTAGAAATATCCCAGAACTTTTTTCTTTCATCATTATCTCTCTGTCTTGCTTCCAGATGTTTTTAGAAAGTAGATGTGGATGTAAATGCTACTCTACCAAGAATAAAGCTGGAAATTAAAAGGAAATTGTATTAATAATAAGAAAATGGAATGTAATTTTATTTAGAAATAATACTAAATCAAATCTGACTATGATCCTGCTCTTTTTAATCCCCCAAGTGGGTAGTGTTTACTTAACCTTGCCCAAAGACAGGTCTGGCCTCTGCCCTCAGCTGTTGAGGTAATCTCTAAGCCCTTAGAATATCATGCCTGATAACAGTGTTTTTGTTTACTGGGGGCCTTGGGCCCGGCCAGATAGTTTAACAGTGTGATTTGTCAGGAGGGATTTGGGGCCCATGGTACCAGCTGACCTCAGGAGGGGCTGGAGACTTGGGTTAGCCACATGGATAGCCAACCATGTCTATGTGATGACCCCCAATAAAACTCTGGACACTAAGAATCAGGTCAGCTTCCTTGGTTGGCAGAACTCCATGTGTACTGTCACAAACATTACCTGAAAAGTTAGCACTGTCCATGACTCCACTGGGAAGTGTGTATGTGGATGTTTCTTGAACTCTGCCCTATGCACCTCTGCCCTTGGCTGATTTTAAGCTGTATCTTTTCACTGTAATAAGCTGCAACCAAGATTAACTGTTTTCTGTGAGTTTTGTGAATCCTTCTAGAGAATTATTAAAACTGGAGGTGATCTTGGGAACCCTAACTTGAAGTTGGGATCGGAAGTGAGAGTGGTCTTGAATGTCCCAGAATCCACACTAAATGAACCTATTCATATTTTATCTTTCACATGTTGGAGCCTAAGAACCACTGTTATTACTACTGGCTCTTATAAATATGTGAAATGTATTCTAATTTAAATAGTTAAAGAAAGAGCAGGTAAAAATCTGTGTTAGCTGCAAAAAATAATTAAATTACCTTGGTATTGATATCCATCATGCTTTACTGCAGATGGCAATGTTGTCATGATCCTCTGTTGATATTTCTCAGAGATGGTCTAAGTGTAGAATCGCTGCTTGCTTGTGATAAATCTGAATTATTTTTCTAAAGGATGAGTCAGAGACAGGACACAGACTCTTCTGGTCTCTTGGCATGAGTATTATTTGATGAAAATTTCAGACAGATGTAAAAAGATGGCTTTGCATGGTACCAGGGCTCAGAACACTAACTGACACATATTACTGATAAGACATTTAGCTTAACCCATCTGCCTTCTAAGAAATGTGACTATTTTCCATAAAATATCCTTTTTTTCTAAAAACCAGCTAGGATATTGGTGTAGTTCTTAGACAGAAGGTGGAAGTTATACTGTATGCAGTTATTTGATCTGATGGAAAAGCTGAAAAACCCAAATTTCTGTGTCTATTTTTAAGATCTCAAGTTTTCAGGGAAAATATTGTGGGTGTCTTTCAATTTATTTAATAAAAAAGTAGACTTACAATGAAATAAATATAGCTCTTGTTGCTGCTGCACCCTTCTATGAGGCCCGCAGGCACGGTATTTAGGAATCTTCTCTTGTATGACTTATTGCTCACCCTCTTCCTACTCCCTTCAGTAATATATTCTGTATGTTACCAGTAGGCTTTTGCTCACTCACCTGGCAAGCACTTTTAAGATGTCATTGAATAAGAAAGTTTAATGGAAAGATGAATATATTTATCCCTTCGGAATAGCACCTGTTCTGCCTAGAACCTGGGTCTAAAATGTCAAATGTCAATTCCAATCATACAGGAATTTTTCTCTCTAAATCTCTCTTTTAGGAACCTAAAACTGTGCGTGCTTAACAGTTTCTGGAATATAATAGACAGGCAAAATTGTTATTGAATGAGTGATCAGAAACAAAGGGTCTGGATTAGAATAACAATAAGAAGGAAAAAGTGGCCAAGCATGGTGGCTCATGTCTGTAATCCCAGAACTTTGGGAGGCCAAGGTGGGTGAATCATTTGTGCTCAGGGGTTTGAGACTCCCTGGCCAGCATGGCAAAACTGCATCTGTACAAAAACTACAAAAACTGAGCATGGTGGGGCGCACCTGTGGTCCCAGCTACTTGGGAGGATGAAGTGGGAGGATGGCTTGAACCCAGGAGGTGGAGGTTGCAGTTAGCTGAGATTGCACCACTGCACTCTGGCCTGGGTAAAACCCTGTCTCAAAAAAAGAAGAAGGAAAAAGTACTCAAATGAGCTTATTGGAGGGTGTATTTACAGATGAACTGTTTACGCACATGAATTGAAAGGGATCATAGATGTAACCCAAGGGATAATGCAGTAAGCTCACGCACAAAGGAGCTATTTTCTGTCCTAGATACAAAGGGAAAAGGTGAGGGAATGGTTACCACAACCTGGAATAAGTTTGTGTAGAGAATGTTGCTTTGGGAGAGACAATGAAGAACCCAGATAGCTGAGGTCCTTTTCAGGGAATGAGCAGAGAAATAAATGCAAATGCCTTGGCATCACATCCCTCTCTCACTCTAACTTACTCTTAAGATTCCTGCTGGGAATCTAACCAAGTTCATGAGAACCTGTGGTGAACACCAGAATGGCCAGTCTCTGGGGAAGGGTGCAGAGTAACCTAGAGGAGAAAAGGAAAGATATCCAGGAGGGAGTTTCCAGTGTGGACAGGGAGATGGGGCATAAGCAGGCACTTCCCTATAAAGCTTAATTAGAGCTATTCTAGGGGCAAGGACAGGATGCTCCTGGATTCAACAGACAAGATACCTGCATCATCAGGGTCCAGTCAGAGAACAAACACTACACAATATTTTGAATAGAGAAAGGTTAGGGTAAAGAATTCTTAACTAATAACAGGCAGGTAGCTAGCTATAAGGCATTAAGAGAACTCTAAAGAATACAGAAATCACAGACACGGTGGCAGATAGACAGCAGTTTCTACCCCTAGGCTGAAGCAGAGTACCCAAGCCAGAAACAAATGTGGAAGAAAGCCCTCCATTCAAGGCTAAGATTCACACCTCATTGGAGAAGTAACGTTATACGGCCACGTTATACGGCCACTGATGGCAGAGGAGTTCACTGAGGCATGTATGACTGGCTGAGGCTGGAAAACAGGAAAACGTTCATGGAGGTGCTGACAAAACGTGCCAGAAATCCACCCATTGGGTGCTGATGTAAAAGCTCCGAATTAGCTCGGCTGAGGATCCTGCTCAAGGTCTAAGTGCAACAGGAGCAAGAAGAAAGGCAAGCACAGGGAAGCATAAAAAGAAGCCCCTTCCTCCTGCAATCTCCCTCCAGTGTCCTCCACTGACAAAGACGAACAATATGCCAGGTGGCAAAAAATATTTACAGGGTCCATATGCAAAAATCACAGGGTGATGAAGAGCACAATTCAAGTTGAGAAGCATCAAATTGATAACTGACACACTATCTAACACAGGAGTAAATGGGGTTATGGAATTAAAGGAGGAATTCCTAAATTTTGAATGAGTTGGAGTTTTCTAGGTGAATAATTTGAAGAGGAACATTTATGCTGCATGTAAAAAAAAGTTGTAGAGTTGCAAGAACATTACATCGAAAGGATTATAAATAATTCTGAATGATTGCAGTTATCTATGACCATTAGAAGCCCCAAGTATGAGCTCCACCATGTGTAATTATAAATGACATTTTACTTTTACCTAGCTAGCAATTTCTTCAAAAAGGAAAAGAAATAAAAGACATTAAGAGTGGAAAAATCTTATTTTTCAAAACAACACAATACCTACCTGAAAGTGGAAATGCAAATAGCTTTTCTAGACTTATCCAATTATAAAGTCATGGATAGATTCATTCTGTTGAACTTTCTCATTTTCAAGGTGGTCTGGGGTAGGATGGGGCTTGCATTGCTGGTGTTTCAAATGTGGGCTTAACAGGTGATCCAGAACTGTCTGCGTGGGAGAAGATAAGACTGCAGAGATTGATGGGGGCTAGGAAGTTTCTATTGTTTTCTGGAGATACTATATCATGCCCTAAAAGCATTGCAAAATCTATACTCCCAAGAGCAGGTATGTGTGTGTGTGTGTGTGTGTGTGTATATATATATATGTAAACATTTTTACAGTTCTTGAAAAGCAAGGGAATTAGGTTAAATAAGGTCATAGATTTTTGTTTTTTTAGCTTTTTTTGTAATTGTTGTTTTTAAATTTACAAATGACATGAAATTAACTTTCAACAGATAAGTAGTTCTTATAAATTCTAACAAAACATACTAAAATATAAAAGCTTCACCATTATTTTTAATAGGTTTTCATGAGCTCTAATATTTCAGAGTGCTGACTCTTAAATTAATAGCATGGCAAAGAGGAGGTAGAGCAAGATGGCCAAATAGAAGCTTCCACTAATTGTCCTCCCCATAGGAACATCAACTGTAACTATCTACACAAAAATACACCTTTCTAGGAAGCAAAAATCCAGGTGATCCAGGTGAGGTGATCACAGTACCTGGTTTTAACTTCATGTTACTGAAAGAGGCACTGAAGATTATAGGAAAGACAGCCTTGAATCACTGACACCACCCCTCCCTATCCCCTGACAGTGGCTGCACGGTGCAGAGAGAGAATCTGTGTGCTTGGTGGAGAGAGAGCACAGTAACTACAGGACTTTGCATTGGAGCTAAGAGCTACCCTGCCACAGGGGAAAGAAAAACGACTGAACTCAGCCAATGCCCACTGAGGGTGCATTTAAGCCAGCCTTAGCCAGAGGGAATCACCCATTCCAGCACTCAGAACTTGAGGGTCTACAAGACTCACCACTCTATGCTGAAGTACTCTGGGGTCCTAAATAAATTTGAAAGACAGTCTATTCTAGGCCACAAGGACTTCAAGTATTAGGCAAGTCCTAGTGCTGTGCTGGGCTTGCAGCCAGTGGACTTAGAGGACACATGACCTAGTGAAACACCAGCGGGGCAGTCAAGGGAGTGCTTGTGCCACTCCCCCACCTCCACCAACCTCAGGCAGCACAGCTCACAGCAATGAAAGTGACTCACCATGTCTGCTTGAGAAGAGGAGAAGGAAGAGGAAAGAGGACTTAGTCTTGCATCTTAGATACCAACTCAGCCACAGTATGATAGGGTACCAGTCAGAGTCATGAGGCCCGCAGTTCAGGCCCTACCTCCCAGACATTTCTAGACACATCTGGGCCAGAAAGAAATGAAGGCCTTGAATGGAAGGACCCAGTCCTAGCAGAATTCATCATCTGCTGACAAAAGAGCCTTGGGGCCCTGAATAATTAGCAGTGATGGCCAGGTGGTATACTGCAGGCTTTGGGTGAGACTCTAAGACATGCTGGCTTCAGGTGTGACCCAACACATTCCCAGCTGTGGTGGCTATGGTGAGAGACTTCTTCCGTTGAGAAAACAGAGGGAAAGTAAAGGGGACTTTATCTCACACTTTAGGTGTCAGGTTGGCCACAGTGGGCTAGAGCACAAAGCAGGATCTTGGGTCCCTGATTACAGGTTTTGGGCCTTGGATGTTATTTCTGGACCTGCTTTGGGCTAGAGGGGAGCCCAATGTCTTGAAGGGTTAGTCCCAAATCTGGCAGCATTCACCACAAGCCAACTGATGAGCCCTTGGGCCTTAAGTGAACATCAACAGTAGCTGGGCAGTACTTGCAATGGCTCTTTGTTAGTGGTGGCCTGTGGCGAGAAGCTCCTTTGCCTGTGGAAAGGGGAGGGAAGAGTGGGAAGACCTTTGTCTTGTGGTTTGAGTGCCAGCTTAGCAGAAGCTAATAGAGAACCAGGTAGATTTCTAAGATTGTTACTCCAGTCCCTGGCTTCTAGATGGCATCTCTGGACTTACCCGGGGCCCTGAGGAACTTGCTGGCCTGAAGTGCAGTACACAAGCCTGGCTGGAATCACCATCTGTTGATTATAGAGCCCTGGGGGCTCGATCGAACATAAGTGGTAGCCAGGCAGTGGTTACTGCAGGCCTTGGGTGAGACTCAGTGCTATGTTGGTTTTGGGTCTGACCCAGAACAGTCTCAGTGGTGGTGACCACAGGGGAGCTTTTGTCACCTCTCCTCCAGCTCTAGGTGGTTCAGCACAAAGAGAGAGAGAGAGACTCCATTTGTTTGGGAGAAAGTAAGGGAAGAGAACAAGAGTCTCTGCCTGGTAATCCAGAGAATTCTTCTGGATCTTATCTAAGTCCACCAAGGTCACACCTCCAGAAGTCTGCAAGAAGCACAGCAATACTGGACTTGGGATGCCTCCTAATGCAGCTGGAGCTGAGATCACAGCACCCAAATCCATTTGAATATCTGAAAAGCCTTCCCAAGAATGATGAGTACAATGAAGCCCAGATTGCAAAGACTATAATAAATACATAACTCTTTAATGCCCAGAATGATACACACATACAAGATGTAAAAATTAGCCTCAAGGGAGGCCAATCCAAGAGTTATTGACCTTAAAGAAGAGGTAGAGAAAGAGATAAGTGTAGACAGTTTATTCAAAGAGAGAATAACAGAGAACTTCCCAAACCCAGTACAAGAAGACTATAAAACACCAAGCAGATTTAACCCAAAGAAGACTACCTCTAGACATTCAATAATCAAACTCCCAAAGATCAAGGATAAAGAAAGGATTCTAAAAGCAGGAAGAGAAAATAAACAAATAACATACAATGGAACTTCAATACATCAGGCAGCAAAGTTTTCAGTGAAAACCTTGCAGGCCAGAAGAAAGCGGCATTGCATATTTAAAGTGCTGAAGATGAAACACTTTTACCCTAGAATACCATATCCAGTGAAAATATCCTTCACACATAAAGGAGAAATAAAGACTTTCCCAGACAAAGAAATGCTGAAGGATTTCCTCAACACCAAACCTGACGTACAAAAAATACTAAAGGGAGTTTGTCAAGCTGAAAGAAAAGGACATTAATAAGCAACAAGAAATCATCTGAAGATTCAAAACTCACTGATAATAGTCACTACACAGAAAAACACAGAATATTATAACACTGTAATTGTTGTGTATAAGCTACTCTTAAGTAGAAAGACTAAATGATGAACCAATAAAAATAATAACTACGACAACTTTTCAAGACATAGTAAAATAACATATAAATATAGCCATGCACAGTGGCTTACACCTGTAATCCCAGCATTTTGAGAGGCTGAGACAGGACAATTGCTTGAATTCAGGAGTTAGAGACCAGCATGGGCAACATAGTGAAACCTCATCAATAAAAAAATAAAAAATTAAAAACAAAATTTCCAGTATATCAAAAGAAACAACAATAAGTTAAAAAGCAGAGGATGAAGTTAAAGTGAAGCATTTTGTTTTATTTTTGCTTGTTTGTTTATGAAATCAGTGTTAACTTGTTATCAGTTTAAAATAATGAGTTATAAGAGAGTATTTGCAAGCCTCGTGATAACCTCAAATCAAAAAGCAACAGATACATAAATAATAAAAAGCAGGAAATTAAAACACACCACCACAGAAAATTACCTTCACCAAAAGGAAGACAGGAAGGAAGGAAAGAAGGAAGAAAAGGTTACACACACACGCGCGCGCAAAGAAAAAAAAAGAAAGAAGAAAAAACAAATAACATAATGGCAGGAGTAGGTCCTTACTTATCAATAATAACATTGGATGTAAATGGCCTAAACTCTCCAATAAAATACATAAAGTGGCTGAATGGATTTAAAAACAGACCCAACAATCTATTGCCTCCAAGAAACACACTTCACCTGTGAAGATACACATAGACTGAAAATAATGAGATGGAAAAAGGTATTTCATGCCAATTAAACCAAAAAAGAGTACGAGTAGCTATAACTGTATAAGACAAAATAGATTTCAAGACAAAAACTACAGGAAGAGGCAAAGAAAGTCACTATATAATGATAAAGGGGTCAACTCAGCAAGAGGATATAGCAATTGTAAACACATATGCACACAACTGGAGCATCCAGATATATAAAGCAGATATTGGTTAAGCTAAAGAGAGAGAGACCCCAGTAAAATAATAGCTAGAGAGAGAGTTCAACACCCAACCATCAGCATTGGACATCTCTCCCAGATAGAAAATAAAAAAAGAAGTATTGGACTTAATCTGCACTGTAGAACAAATGGACTTAATATATATTTACAAAGCATTTCATCAAACAGCTACAGATTACACATTCTTTTCCTAAGTACATGGATCATTCTCAAAAAGGTGGCCGAATAGGAACAGCTCCAGTCTCCAACTCCCAGCGCGAGCAACACGGAAGACCTGTGATTTCTGCATTTTCAACTGAGGTACTGGGTTCATCTCACTAGGGAGTGCCGGACAATCGGTGCTGGTCAGCTGCTGCAGCCCGACCAGCAGAGCTGAAGCAGGGCGAGGCATTGACTCACCTGGGAAGCACAAGGGGAAAGGGAATCCCTTTTCCTAGCCAGGGGAACTGAGACACACAACAACTGGAAAATCGGGTAACTCCCACCACAATAATGCGCTTTAAGCAAACAGGCACACCAGGAGATTATATCCCACACCTGGCTGGGAGGGTCCCACGCCCACAGAGCCTCCCTCATTGCTAGCACAGCAGTCTGTGATCTAACTGCAAGGCAGCAGCGAGGCTGGGGGAGGGGCGCCCGCCATTGCTGAGGCTTAAGTAGGTAAACAAAGCCGCTGGGAAACTGGAACTGGGTGGAGCTCACAGCAGCTCAAGGAAACCTGCCTGTCTCTGTAGACTCCACCTCTGGGGACAGGACACAGATAAACAACAACAAAAGCAGCAGAAACCTCTGCAGACGCAAACGACTCTGTCTGACAGCTTTGAAGAGAGCAGGGGATCTCCCAACATGGAGGTTGAGATCTGAGAAGGGACAGACTCCCTGCTCAAGTGTGTCCCTGACTCCTGAGTAGCCTAACTGGGAGACATCCCCCAGTAGGGGCAGTCTGACACCACACACCTCACAGGGTGGAGTGTACCACTGAGAGGAAGCCTCCAAAGCAAGAATCAGACAGGTACACTCGCTGTTCAGCAATATTCCATTCTGCAGCCTCTGCTGCTGACACCCAGGCAAACAGGGTCTGGAGTGGACCTCAAGCAATCTCCAACACACCTACAGCTGAGGTTCCTGACTGTTAGAAGGAAAACTATCAAAAGGAAGGACACCTACACCAAAACCCCATCAGTACGTCACCATCATCATCAAAGACCAGAAGCAGATAAAACCACAAAGATGGGGAAAAAGCAGGGCAGAAAAGCTGGAAATTCAAAAAATAAGAGCGCATCTCCCCTAGCAAAGGAGCGCAGCTCATCGCCAGCAACGGATCAAAGCTGGACAGAGAATGACTTTGACGAGATGAGAGAAGGCTTCAGTCCATCAAACTTCTCAGAGCTAAAGGAGGAATTATGTACCCAGCGCAAAGAAACTAAAAATCTTGAAAAAAAAGTGGAAGAATTGATGGCTAGAGTAATTAATGCAGACAAGGTCATAAATGAAATGAAAGAGATGAAAACCATGACACGAGAAATACGTGACAAATGCACAAGCTTCAGTAACCGACTCGATCAACTGGAAGAAAGAGTATCAGCGATTGAGGATTAAATGAACGAAATGAAGCGAGAAGAGAAACCAAAAGAAAAAAGAAGAAAAAGAAATGAACAAAGCCTGCAAGAAGTATGGGATTATGTAAAAAGACCAAATCTACGTCTGATTGGGGTGCCTGAAAGTGAGGGGGAAAATGGAACCAAGTTGGAAAACACTCTTCAGGATATCATCCAGGAGAACTTCCCCAACCTAGTAGGGCAGGCCAACATTCATATCCAGGAAATACAGAGAATGCCACAAAGATACTCCTTGAGAAGAGCAACTCCAAGACACATAATTGCCAGATTCACCAAAGTTGAAATGAAGGAAAAAATCTTAAGGGCAGCCAGAGAGAAAGGTCGGGTTACCCACAAAGGGAAGCCCATCAGACTAACAGCAGATCTCTCGGCAGAAACTCTCCAAGCCAGAAGAGAATGGGGGCCAATATTCAATTCTTAAAGAAAAGAATTTTCAACCCAGAATTTCATATCCAGCCAAACTAAGTTTCATTAGTGAAGGAGAAATAAAATCCTTTACAGATAAGCAAATGCTTAGAGATTTTGTCACCAGTAGGCCTGGCTTACAAGAGACCCTGAAGGAAGCACTAAACATGGAAAGGAACAACGGGTACCAGCCATTGCAAAAACATGCCAAAATGTAAAGACCATCGAGGCTAGGAAGAAACTGCATCAACTAACGAGCAAAATAATCAGTTAATATCATAATGGCAGGATCAAGTTCACACATAACAATATTAACCTTAAATGTAAATGGACTAAATGCTCCAATTAAAAGACACAGACCGGCAAACTGGATAGAGTCAAGACCATCAGTTTGCTGTATTCAGGAGACCCATCTCACACGCAGAGACATACATAGGCTCAAAATAAAGGGATGGAGGAAGATTTACCAAGCAAATGGAGAACAAAAAAAAGCAGAGGTTGCAATACTAGTCTCTGATAAAACAGACTTTAAACCATCAAAGATCAAAAGAGACAAAGAAGGCCATTACACAATGGTAAAGGGATCAATTCAACAGGAAGAGCTAACTATCCTAAATATATATGCACCCACTACAGGAGCACCAAGATTCATAAAGCAAGTCCTTAGAGACTTACAAAGAGACTTAGACTCCCATATAATAATAATGGGAGACTTCAACACTCCACTGTCAACATTAGACAGATCAACAAGACAGAAATTTAACAAGGATATCCAGGAATTGAACTCATCTCTGCAGCAAGCAGACCTAATAGACATCTACAGAACTCTCCACCCCAAATCAACAGAATATACATTCTTCTCAGCACCACATCGCACTTATTCCAAAATTGACCACATAATTGGAAGTAAAGCACTCCTCAGCAAATGTACAAGAACAGAAATTATAACAAACTGTCTCTCAGACCACAGTGCAATCAAACTAGAACTCAGGACTAAGAAACTCAATCAAAACCGCTCAACTACATGGAAACTGAACAACCTGCTTCTGAATGACTACTGGGCACATAACGAAATGAAGGCAGAAATAAAGATGTTCTTTGAAACCAATGAGAACAAAGATACAACATACCAGAATCTCTGGGACACATTTAAAGCAGTGTGTAGAGGGAAATTTATAGCACTAAATGCCCACAAGAGACAGCAGGAAAGATCTAAAATTGACACTCTAACATCACAATTAAAAGAACTACAGAAGCAAGAGCAAACACATTCAAAAGCTAGCAGAAGGCAAGAAATAACCAAGATCAGAGCAGAACTGAAAGAGATAGAGACACAAAAAACCCTCCAAAAAAACAGTGAATCCGGAGTTGGTTTTTTGAAAAGATCAACAAAATTGACAGACCACTAGCAAGACTAATAAAGAAGAAAAGAGAGAAGCATCAAATAGACGCAATAAAAAATGATAAAGGGGATATCACCACCGACCCCACAGAAATACAAACTACCATCAGAGAATACTATAAACACCTCTACGCAAATAAACTAGAAAATCTAGAAGAAATGGATAATTTCCTGGACACTTACACTCTCCCAAGACTAAACCAGGAAGAAGTTGAATCCCTGAATAGACCAATAGCAGCCTCTGAAATTCAGGCAATAATTAATAGCCTACCAACGAAAAAAAGTCCAGGACCAGATGGATTCACAGCTGAATTCTACCAGAGGTACAAGGAGCAGCTGGTGCCATTCCTTCTGAAACTATTCCAATCAATAGAAAAAGAGGGAATCCTCCCTAACTCATTTTATGAGGCCAACATCATCCTGATACCAAAGCCTGGCAGAGACACAACAAAAAAAGAGAATTTTAGACCAATATCCCTGATGAACATCGATGCAAAAATCCTCAATAAAATACTGGCAAACCGGATTCAGCAGCACATCAAAAAGCTTATCCACCATGATCAAGTGGGCTTCATCCCTGGGATGCAAGGCTGGTTCAACATTCACAAATCAATAAACATAATCCAGCATATAAACAGAACCAAAGACAAGAACCACATGATTATCTCAATAGATGCAGAAAAGGCTTTTGACAAAATTCAACAGCCCTTCATGCTAAAAACGCTCAATAAATTCGCTATTGATGGAACGTACCTCAAAATAATAAGAGCTGTTTATGACAAACCCACAGCCAATATCATACTGAATGGGCAACAACTGGAAAAATTCCCTTTGAAAACTGGCACAAGACAGGGATGCCCTCTCTCACCACTCCTATTCAACATAGTGTTGGAAGTTCTGGCTAGGGCAATCAGGCAAGAGAAAGAAATCAAGGGTATTCAGTTAGGAAAGGAAGAAGTCAAATTGTCCCTCTTTGCAGATGACATGATTGTATATTTAGAAAACCCCATTGTCTCACCCCAAAATCTCCTTAAGCTGATAAGCAACTTCAGCAAAGTCTCAGGATACAAAATTAATGTGCAAAAATCACAAGCATTCTTATACACCAGTAACAGACAAACAGAGAGCCAAATCAGGAATGAACTTCCATTCACAATTGCTCAAAGAGAATAAAATACCTAGGAATCCAACTTACAAGGGATGTAAAGGACCTCTTCAAGGAGAACTACAAACCACTGCTCAGTGAAATAAAAGAGGACACAAACAAATGGAAGAACATACCATGCTCATGGATAGGAAGAATCAATATCGTGAAAATGGCCATACTGCCCAAGGTTATTTATAGATTCAATGCCATCCCCATCAAGCTACCAATGAGTTTCTTCACAGAATTGGAATAAACTGCTTTAAAGTTCATATGGAACCAAAAAAGAGCCCACATCTCCAAGACAATCCTAAGTCAAAAGAACAAAGCTGGAGGCATCACGCTACCTGACTTCAAGCTATACTACAAGGCTACAGTAACCAAAACAGCATGGTACTGGTACCAAAACAGAGATATAGACCAATGGAACAGAACAGAGTCCTCAGAAATAATACCACACATCTACAGCCATCTGATCTTTGACAAACCTGAGAGAAACAAGAAATGGGGAAAGGATTCCCTATTTAATAAATGGTGCTGGGAAAATTGGCTAGCCATAAGTAGAAAGCTGAAACTGAATCCTTTCCTTACTCCTTATACGAAAATTAATTCAAGATGGATTAGAGACTTAAATGTTAGACCTAATACCATAAAAACCCTGGAGGAAAACCTAGGTAGTACCATTCAGGACATAGGCATGAGCAAAGACTTCATGTCTAAAACACCAAAAGCAATGGCAGCAAAAGCCAAAATTGACAAATGGGATCTCATTAAACTAAAAAGCTTCTGCACAGCAAAAGAAACTACCATCAGAGTGAACAGGCAACCTACAGAATGGGAGAAAATTTTTGCAGTCTACTCATCTGACAAAGGGCTAATATCCAGAACCTACAAAGAACTCCAACAAATTTACAAGAAAAAAACAAACAACCCCATCAAAAAGTGGGCAAAGGATATGAACAGACATTTCTCAAAAGAAGACATTCATACAGCCAACAGACACATGAAAAAATGCTCATCATCACTGGCCATCAGAGAAATGCAAATCAAAACCACAATGAGATACCATCTCACACCAGTTAGAATGGCAATCATTAAAAAGTCAGGAAACAACAGGTGCTGGAGAGGATGTGGAGAAATAGGACCACTTTTACACTGTTGGTGGGATTGTAAACTAGTTCAACCAAATGGGAAACAGTATGGCGATTCCTCAAGGATCTAGAACTAGATGTACCATATGACCCAGCCATCCCATTACTGGGTACATACCCAAAGGATTATAAATTATGCTGCTATAAAGACACATGCACACGTATGTTTATTGCGGCACTATTCACAATAGCAAAGACTTGGAATCAACCCAAATGTCCATCAGTGACAGGCTGGATTAAGAAAATGTGGCACATATACACCATGGAATACTATGCAGCCATCAAAAAGGATGAGTTTGTGTCCTTTGTAGGGACATGGATGCAGCTGGAAACCATCATTCTTAGCAAACTATCACAAGAACAGAAAACCAAACACCGCATGTTCTCACTCATAGGTGGGAACTGAAAAATGAGATCACTTGGACTCGGGAAGGGGGACATCACACACCGGGGCCTATCATGGGGAGGGCGTAGGGGGGAGGGATTGCATTGGGAGTTATACCTGATGTAAATGACGAGTTGATGGGTGCTGACCCATCATGTGAGGACATGAGATTTGGAGGGGCCAGGGATGGAATGCTATGGTTTGGCTGTGTCCCCACCCAGATCTCAACTTAAATTGTATCTCCCAGAATTCCCATGTGTTGTGGGAGGGACCCAGGGCAAGGTAATTGAATCATGGGGGCTGGTCTTTCTCATGAATAATATTATTCTCATGAATAATTCTCATGAGATCTGATGGGTTTATTGGGGTTTTTGCTTTTGCTTCTGTCTCATTTTCTCTTGCTGCCACCATGTAAGAAGTGCCTTTCACCTCCCACCATGATTCTGAGGCCTCCCCAGTCAGCTGGAACTGTAAGTCCAATTTAAACCTCCTTTTCTTCCCAGTCTTGTGTATGTCTTTATCAGCAGCATGAAAAAGGGCTAATACAATTTCAACTTAACCAGTCTTGTGTATGTCTTTATCAGCAGCATGAAAAAGGGCTAATACAATTTCAACTTAACCAGTCTTGTGTATGTCTTTAGCAGCAGCATGAAAAAGGGCTAATACAATTTCAACTTAATCAATGTGGTACATCATATCAACAGAATGAAGGTCAAAAATCATATGCTCATTTCAATTGATGCTGAACAGCATTTGATAAAATTCAATATCTTTCATTACAAAAATCATCAAAAAACTAGATACAGAAGGAACACACTTCAACATAATAGAAGTTATGTATGACAGACCTGTAGCTAGTATCATATCGAATGGGAAAAAACTGAAAGACTTTCCTCTAAGACCTAGAACAAGACAAGCATGTTCACTGTCACCACTGTTATTCAACATAGTATTGAAAGTCCTAGTTAGAACAATCAGACAAGAGAAAGAAATAATGGGCATTCAAATTGGAAAGGAAGAAGTCAAATTATCCTTGTTTGGAGATGATATAATCTTATATTTAGAAAAATCTGAAGACTCCATCAAAACTCTATTGGAACTGACAAACAAATTCAGTAAAGGTGCAAGATACAAAGTCAGCATACAAAAATCATTAGCATTTATTTATGCCAACAGTAAACAATCTGAAAAAAGAATCAAGAAAGTAATTCTATTTACAATAGCCATAAATAAAATTAAGTATGTAGGAATTAACTTAACCAAGAAAGCAAAAGCCCCACTATAAAGAAAAGTATAAAACACTCATGAAAGAAGTTAAAGAGGACACCAAAATATAGAAAGATAGTTCATGTTTATGGATTGAAAGAACTAATGTTGTTAGAATGTCCATATTATCCAAAGCAAACTATAGATTCAATGTAATCCCTATCAAAATATCAATAGCCTTCTTCATAGAAATAGGAAAAACAGCCAGGCATGATGGCTCATACCTGTAATCCTAGCACTTTGGGAGGCAGAGGTGGGCAGATTACCTGAGGTCAGGAGTTCAAGACCAGCCTGGAAAACACGGTGAAACCCCCTCTCTACTAAAAATACAAAAGTTAGCCAGGTGTGGTGGTGTGTGCCTGTAATCCTAGCTACTGGGGAGGCTGAGGCATGAGAATTGCTTGAACCCAGGAGGTGGAGGTTGCAGTGAGCCAGGATCATACCACTGCACTCCAGTCTGGGCAACAGAGCAAGCCTCCATCTCAGAAAAAAAAAAAAAAAAAAATGGAAATAGAAAAAACAATCCAAAAATGTATGTAAAACCACAAAGACCAAGAATACCAAAGCTTTCCTGAGCAAAAGGAACAAAACTAGAGGAATCACATTATCTGACTCAAATTATACTGTAGAGCTATAGTAACCAAAACAGCATAGTGTTGGCTATAAAAACAGACACACAGAGCAGCAAAACAGAATAGATTAACCATAAACAAATTCATACATCTACAGTCAACTCATTTTTGACAAATATGCCAAGAGCATACATTGGGGAAAGGACAGTCTTTTCAATAAATGGTACTGGGAAAACTGGATATACATATGCAGAAGAATGAAACTAGACCCATCTCTCCCACCATATACAAAAATCACATCAAAATGGATTCAAAGACTTAAATTTAAGACCTCAAACTATGAAACTACTAAAATAAAACACTGGGGGAAACTCTTCAGGATGTTGATTGAGGCAAAAATTTCCTAATACCACACAAGCACAGGCAACCAAAGCAAAAATGGACAAATATGATCACATCAAGTTAAAAACCTTCTGTATAACAAATGAAACAACAATGTGAAGAGACAACCCACAGAATGGGAGTAAATATTGGCATGCTACCAATCTGACAAGATATTTATATCAGAATATATAAGGAGCTCAAAAAATTTCAGGGGCAAAAAAATCTAGTAATCCAATTAAAAAATGGGCAAAAGATCAGAACACACATTTCTCAAAAGACATACAAATGGCAAACAGACATATGAAAAGGTGCTCAACATCACTAATCGTCAGAGAAATCCAAATCAAACCCACAGTATCAACTCACCCCAGTTAAAATGGCTTTTGTCCAAACACATGTTTACCTAGGTAACAAACCTGCACATCCTGCACATGTACCCCAAAACTTAATTAATTAATAAGTGGCTTTTGTCAATAAGTTGGGCAATAACAAATACTGGCAAGAATGTGGAGAAAAGGGAACCCTTGTACACTGTTGGTGGGACTGTAAATTAACACAACTGCTATGGAGAATACTTTGGAGGCTCCTCAAAAAACTAAAAATAGAGCTACCATACAATTCATCAATGCCACTGTTAGGTATATACCCAAAATAAAGGAAATCAGTGTATCGAAGAGATATCTGCACTTCTATATTTATTGAAGCACTATTTAGAATGGCCAAGATTTGGAAGCAATTTTAGTGTCCATCAACAGATGAATGGATTAAAAAAATGTGGTACATATACAAAATGGAGTACTACTCAGCCATAAAGAAGAATGAGATTTGGCCATTTGCAACAACAAGGTTGGAACGGGAGGTCATTATGTTAAGCAAAATAAGCCAGGCACAGAAGGGCAAACTTTGTATGCTCTCACTTATTTATGGGAGCTACATATCAAAACAATTGAACTTATGGAGATAATAAATAGAAAGATGATTACCAGGTACTGGGAAGGGTAGTAAGAGCTTGGGAAAGAAGTAGGGATGGTTAATGGGTACAAAAAAATTAGAAAGAATGAATAATACCTAGTATTTGATAGCACCACAGGGTGACTATAGTCAATAATAATTAAATTGTACATATAAAAATAACTAAAAGAGTATAATTGGATTATTTATAAAAGAAAAAGGGATAAATACTTCTGGTGATGGATACCCTATTTACCCTGATGTGATTATTACACATTGGATGCTTGTACTAATATATCTCATTCACCCCATAAATATATATACCAATTATGTACCCATAAAAATAAAAATAAAAAATAAAAATAAAAAACAGCATGGCATATCATGACAATAGTTTAGAGCTGCTTGTAAAAGTTTTCTCAATTTTAAATTTTTTTTTCAAAGTATTGATTTGTACTCTAGTTTTATAACACTGCAGTTCCATCAGATAACAAACTCTGGAATAATAATTATATGGTAAAATATTTAGATTATAATAATTGTTCAAGTAAAAGAACAGATAACACCAAAATGAATCTACAAAGTGCATATGAGGTAATGTGATTGACACAATGCCGTCTTTTCCTCCCAGATTTCTTGAAGTATAATAGACAAATAAAAATTTTATATAATTTAGCTGTACAATGTGATGGTTTGATAGATGTATACACTGTGATGTGATTACCACAATCAAGTGAATTAACATAGAAAGCTATTGACTCTGGCAGTTTTTATGACTTCTACTGAAAGGTGCCTCTCTCCTAGGAAATACCTTCATCATGAATCTCTGAAGGAAAGTCAGCACAGTCCTTAACCTACCAATGATCTTTGTGGAAAGCCAGCATATTCTAAAATCAAGTTTTCTCACTGCTTCATATGACTGTCATCTTTGGTCTTACAGAACACTGCCAATTTGTTTCCCTTCTCTTTCCCCAACCCCTGGTCTTGAAATTATGAATGTTTTTAATAAATGCCTGTGGTTTTCTGGCAGGAAGATAATAACTTATTATCTCCAAGCAACTGTAAAGAATTGAAGAGAGGTCACTTTTTTTTTTTTTTTGAGAGAGTTTTGCTCTTGTTGCCCAGGCTGGAGTGCAGGTGGCACAATCTTGGCTCACTGCTACCTCTGTCTCCTGGCTTCAAGTGATTCTCCTGCCTCAACCTCCTGAGTAACTGGGATTACAGGCACCCAACACCACACCCAGCTAATTTTTTTTATTTTTAGTAGAGATGGGGTTTCATCATGTTGGCCAGACTGATCTTGAACTCCTGACCTCAGGTGATCTACCTGCTTCAGCCTCCCAAAGTGCAGGGATTACAGGCATGAGCCACCACACCCAGCTGAGTGGTCATATTTTTATGCTTTGGCCTTATTGGTGAAGGCGGCTTCTCTACCACTTTTAAAATTGAAAGCAGTGTTTACAATCATAATTTGCTTTTCTGCCATTTTCCTTATGTCCCTATAATTAATAATGATATTAAAGGTAATAATTGCTAACCATGTAAACTATAACACTATGTGCCCAGTACCATAAAAGCATTTTCCCTACATTTGCTCATTTAATCCTCACAAGAATTCTATGTGCTAGGTATTATTATTTAACTAAGAGACAGAGAGCTAAGCAACTTAAGGCCTACAACTAACAAGTCAAAGAGTCAGGACTTCAACCTTTGCAGTTTGCCTCCAGCATCTGTGTTTTGTTGGGTTGGGATGGATTAAAAGTGGGTCTGAAGGATTTGGAGTAAGAAAATCTATGTCAAAATCCTGGGGATTAGAAAGTCAGTTAATCCCTTCAGTATTTTTTTATCCTGATTTATAAAATGAGTGCATTGGATGAATTTTAAGCCTCCTTCCCATTCTTTCCAATTTCAGACAGGCAGGGTGGGCCTTTGGCTGTTATTGTTGAGGTTTTCATTGTCTTAACCCTCTCCACCTCCACCTGAACTCAAAATGTCTGCTCTGTTATCAATTCTTTCCTTCCAAGGCTAGAAAGTCTTTGGGAATCTGCCTCCACCCACTTTTCTCTTGTGGAGTTTTATTGTCTGAGACAGCTTAATAGGGGCTAGATGTAAAAATGCAGCCTGACTTTTAAGTCACTATATTGTGTCATTTTCTTACTGTGTGCCTAGAATTTCAATGAGAAATTATTTTTGTTTCTGTGATGAAGCCTCTAGAATCATTTAAAAGATTTTCTACTCTTGAACTAGGACGAAAATACTTAACGCTGTCTGTGTGGTCAGACAATACTCTGCTTGCAGCTCACTATTTAAATGGAAAGTGATAAATGCACTCATAAGATAAGCTTCAAATAAAGCTTTACTGCTACACTCCACAAATAGCCAAACTTTGTGCCAGGAGTTGGGACTTTTGTTTCACTGTAAGCCACAGCTGTACATGCAATATGCAAACTTTCAGACTTTGTATTTCAGGTAATTTGTCTGGGGCCAGTTGGTCAGGCATAATACTGAACTGTTTTTCTCTCTGTTATCTGTTTGTTTTGATCATGCAGGGTCTTTTGTTTTGCTCATGACACAAAAAATAAATGAAGCAGCAAATTTCTTCAGATACAGAGATCCTGTGACAATATGGGTTATGGGTTCCTTGCTGTATTTGATATTTTGTGCAATTTAATGGCACTTAGAAATAATCCTTGTTTATTTTGAGGAGTACAGCATTGCTCTCCTGTGGTGTTTAATAGTGTCTACTGGAAGATTATACAGCAGATTGCCTGTTGGCCTGTTAGCCTGTTTACTTAAGTTATTGTCTCCTTAATATATTTGGTAGTAATTATACGAAAGGAGATTTTTGGAAAGGGATAATCCTTTAAGTCTACGTTTAATTTCTCGGTAGAAACCAATTTCCCCTCTTTAAGTGTTTCTATGTTAGTGATATTGCCTTAAGTGACTTGGTTTCTAGATCTTTCTGTCCTGTTCTGAGGGATATTTCCTTACATGCTGCCAGTGCTCAGATATTTTTTTCAAAATAGCTTGGAACCACTATATGTTGTATGCCCAGCACTTAACCAGGCTGGGATTTTTAGGATTTAAGGGCTAAAAGCTTCAATGGTTTCAAAACTCTCTGTGATGTTAGTAGTGTGTGCAGAGCAAAGAGAAGGTTTCCAAATGTACATGAGAGTAGCAAGCATTTGTTGTTCTCATGGGGGAACAGCCTTGGCCCATAGCTCTGTTTTTAATTCCTGTCTTGGCCATCTGATTTGTTTCCTTCTTGAGATGACAGGATCAGAAGGAAGAGAAGGGGCTTCATTACACATCTAGGGAGAACATCTCTGGACTTATGTGAAGATAGGGGAAGCAGTAGAATCCCTGTTAGTAACAGAGTAAATAATGTATTTAAATAGCCTCTATGTCTCTGAATGCAGCCTTCATGTTAACTGCTTTTGAATTATAGAAAAAAATCAAAAAATCTATTGAACAGGCAAAATTTAGGGCAGAAATGTGAGCTGATTTCATAAGACAGGTCACATCTCTCCTCCCCAAATCCACCCATCCTTGCTCAGCAGCTCAGAGTGCAGGCAGCTATTATCCCAGGCTTGCAGGGATGGGGGTGTCCCTGGAGCAGTGTTAGGCAAACCAGACAACACTGTACAGTTTTTCTTTTTCTTTTGGGCCAATACTTGGCAGGTCAGTCAGGCTGTGGGATCCTGAATCTAGGTAGCTCTCCATATGAAGACTTTGGTCTTGGGAAAGGCTAAAAGGCCGGAATAGAACTTGTCTCCCTTTGCAGGCAACATATTATTCAGATTCAGATACAGTTCCAGATATCTCTTGCATGTTTGTATACATGCATGAACTGAGCATACATTAGTGCTCAGAAAGAAAGGAATAACATTTTGAATTTGAATAGTATTTTAAAAATGGACTTTATATGCTGCTTTCTGTCCCTCCAAAGTCATTCCCTATTTACTTCTGATGACTTTGAAAGGTTATGCAGGAAAGATGAATTCTACTTGCACATAACCTAGTAGAATAGCAGAATGTTGTGAAACAGCAGATCAAATGAACATCTTTATAGAAATGTCAAAAAACCTTTATACTAGAGTGGCTTCCCTCCACAGGGCATTCAATTAATTATGAGCTGATAATAAACAATACTTTTTATAATACCTTGACATTTATCTGGGTGCATTGTTTTATAAACAGTATTATTCACTAACAGCCTTCCAGTTCTGCGTTTATTACAAGGTGATCTTATAATTCTAAATGGGAAATTTCTACAATAAGAATTTGGTAGATTTATAATTAAGTTTTATAAAGATTTTGAGGTTGTCATTGATAATAAAAAGTTACATATACAGCATTCTATCTCATGTTCTTTGGTCTACACTTCTATATTCTTTTTGGTACACAATTTTAGTAAATTTGTGTTAAATATTGTTAGTTCCTTCTCATGCTTCTACAAAGAAATACCAGAGACTGGATAATTTATAAAGGAAATTGGTTAAATTGACTCACTGTGCTGCCTGACTGAGGAGACCTCAGGAAACTTACAATCATGGCAGAAGGGGAAGCAAAAACATCCTTCTTCACAAGGTGGCAGGAGAAAGAAGTGCTGAGCAAAGGGGGAAAAGCCCCTTATAAAACCTTCAGATCTCATGAGAACTCACTCACTATCATGAGAATAGCATTGTAGTACCTGCTCCCGTGATTCAATTACCTTTCACTGGATCTCTCCTATGACACATGTGGATTATGGGAACTAAAAGTCAGGTGAGATTTGGCTGAGGACACAAACAATATCGTCCCACAGCTGGTCCCTCCCAAATCTCATGTCCTCACATTTCAAAACCAATCATGCCTTTCCAACAGTCACCCAAAGTCTTAGCTCATTCCAGAATTAACTCAAGTCCAAAGTCTCATCTGAGACAAGGCAAGTCCCTTCCACCTATGAGCCTATAAAATCAAAAGCAAGTGAGTTACTTCCCAGATACAATGGGAATACAGGGATTGGGTAAATATACTCTTTCCAAATGGGAGAAACTGGCCAAAACAAAGTGGGTACAGGCTGCATGCAAGTCCAAATTCCAATAGGACAGTCATTAAACCTTGAAGTTCCAAAATGTTCTCCTTTGACTCCAGGTCTCACATCCACAGCATTCTGATGCAAGAAGTGGGTTCCAATGGCCTGGGGCAGCTCCATCTCTGTGACTTTGCAGGGTGCAGCCCCCCTCCTGGCTGCTTTCACATGTTGGCATTGCGTGTCTGTGGCTTTTCCAGGCACACTGTTCTATCTGTCAGTTGATCTACCATTCTGGGGTCTGGGGGATGGTGGCCCTCTTCTCACAGCTCTACTAGGCAGTGCTCCAGTGGTGACTCTATGTGAGGGCTCGGACTCTGCGTTTCCCTTCCACACTGCCCTGGCAGAGGTTCACCGTGAGGGCTCCACCCCTGCAGCAGACTTCTGACTGGACATCCAGGCATTTGCATACATCCTCTGAAATCCAGGTGGAGGTTTCCAAACATCAATTATCGACTTCTGTGCACCCACAGCCCCAAGACCACATGTAAACCACCAAGGCTTGGAGCTTGCATCCTCTCAAGCAATGTCCTGAACTGTATGTTGCTCCCTTTTAGCTACATCCAGAGCTGAAACAGCTGGGACAAAGGGCACCATGTCCTGAGGCTACATAGACTAGGGGGCCCTGTACCTGGCCCGTAAAACCATTTTTCCCTCCTAGGCCTCCAGGATTGGAGGAGCTGCCATGAAGTTCTCTAACATGCCCTGGAGGCATTTTCCCCATTGTCTTTTGATTAACATTTGATTCCTCATTACTTATGCAAATTTATACAGCAGGCTTGAATTTCTCCCTAGAAAAATGGGTTTTTCTTTTCTACTGCATCATCAGGCTGTAAATTTTCTAGGCTTTTATGCTCCACTTCCTCTTGAATGCTTTGCTGCTTAGAAATTTCTTCTGCCAGATACCCTAAATCATCTCTCTCAAGTTCAAAGTTCTACAGATCCCTAGAGCAGAGGCAAAGTGCCACCAGTCTCTTTGCATAGCAAGAGTAACCTTTACTCCAGCTCCAAACAATATCTTCATTCTTGCATAGCAAGAGTGACCTTTACTCCAGTTCCCAACAAGTTCTTTACTTCACACCACCTTAGCCTGGACTTCATTGCCCATATTACTATCAGCATTTTGGCCAAAATCATTCGACATGTCTCTAGGAAGTTCCAAATTCCCCACATCTTTCTGTCTTCTGAGCCCTCCAAGTCTCTAGGAAGTTCCAAACCATCCCACATTTTTCTATCTTCTTCTGAGCCCTCTAAACTGTTCCAACCTCTGCCTGTTACCCAGTTCCAAAGTCACTTCCACATTTTCAGGTATCTTTACAGCAGTGCCCCACTCTATGTGATACCAATTTATTGCACTATTTATTGTACTATTTATTGCATTATTTATTGTACTATTTATTTATTGTACTATTTCCTTCTCATGCTACTATGAAGAAATACCTGAGACTATAATTTAAACAGGCAAGAGTTTTAATTGACTCACAGTTCCACATGACTGGGAAAGCCTCAGGAAACTTACAATCATGGCAGAAGGGGAAGTAAACACATTATTCTTCACAAGACAGCAAGAGAGAGAAGTGTCGTGCAAAGGGGGAAAAGCCCTTATGAAACCATCAGATCTCATGAGAACTCACTCTCACAAGGATAACATGAGGGTAACCATCCCCATGATTCAACCTATCACCAGGGCCCTCCTACAACACATGAGGATTATGGGAACTACAATTCAAGATGAGATTTGGGTGAGGACACAGCCAAACCATATAAATATTAAGTGGATAAGAAATAATTTAGTAGACTATATATGAAGTTTAAAGAACACAATAGAGTGGACTCCTTTATATTATGTCCTTCCCCAATTCTATTCCCTTCTCAAACTCTGTTTATGATTGTGTTAATTATTTTCTTTCTTGTCTTTATTGTTTACATGTGTTTGTGCCTCTAAACATTATACAGTTTTGTTATGCGTGTTTTTGAGATACATACAGATGAAATCATACTTTGGAAACTTAGTTTTCCCACTCAACTTTATACACCTGAGATTCATGTATCTATTTATGTAGCTGAAATTTGTTAAATCCTACTTCCTTATGAATGTATTCAACCCATGTTTCACTATATCACTATTTATCCATAATTATTGCTGATTAAAAGTGTCAAACTCTGTAAAATATTGAAGGGCCAAATATGAGAACCATGACCCATGAGTGACACAGCCCCAGGAGATCCTGAGAACATGTGCCCAAGTTGGTTAGGCTATAGCTTGAGCTTGATTTTATACATTTTAGGGAGATCTACGATTTCAATCAATACATGTAAGATGTGTATTGGTTTGGCCGGAAAGGCAGGCTACCTTGAAGCTGGGTGGGGGCTGGGGCTTCCAGGTCATAGGTGGATTCAAAGATTTTCTGATTAACCATTGGTTGAAAGAGTTTCACTAAAGACCTGGAATCAATTGAATGTAGTGGCTGGGTTGAGATAAAGAGCTGTGGAAACCGAGGTTCTTATGGCAGATGAAGCCTTCAGGTAGCAGGACACAGAAAGAATAGATTGTAATTGTTTCTTATCAGGTTTAAAAAGGTGTCAGACTCTTAATTAATTCTCTCCTGAATCAGAAAAAAAGACCTGGAAAGGGAAGTGAATACTCTACAGAATGTAGATCTTCCCCATAAGAGAAAGCTTTACAGGGCCATTTCAAAATATGTCAAAGAAATACATTTTGCAGTAAAAAGATGCTTGATATTTTTAGGGCCTACTTTCTGTCAGGCTGGTATCATATTGCTACAAGGAGTCTGTTTTGTTAGTCTTAAGGTCTCTGTGTTAATGTTAATGTTAATGTTAATGTTAATGTTAATATTAGTCAGCTGTGCCTGAATTTCAAAGAGAGAAACGTATAACGAAGTATGTCCGACCATCCATTCCCATCATGGCCTGAGCTAGTATTTCGGCTTTACTTTAGAATGCTCTTGACCAGGAAGAAGGGTCCATTCGGCTTATTGGGAGGCTTAGAATTTTACTTTTGGCTTACAATTCTATAAGCAAATCTTCAGGTTTTCAAATTTTTGTTGTCACAAACACTGCTGTTAAAAAAAAGATCCACAAGTCTTTAATGCTTAAGATTTTTTTTTTCTAAGAAATATTTCAAGGAGTGACATTTCAGGGAACAGGGAATGGATTTCTTTATTACTAAGTAAGCCAAATGTTTCCCAAGGCAGTTGCTCCAATATATATTGGATCAGCAGAATATGTGATCAAATGGTGTCAAATTTTAAAATATCACCAAGTTGGTGGGTACAAAATGGAGTCTTACTGTGGTTCTAGTTTATTTTTTTCATGAATTCCAATGATGCTGAGCATATTTTTCTTTATTATTGGCTATTTAACTTGCACTACTTTAAGTGCCTATTTTTCTACTGAACTGTGAAAATTTAAAATTTTTATTGAATGAAATGCCCAGTTTGTACAGTATAATCAATTTTTACCATGCCTACTCCCCTGTAACTCACATGCCTACCAATTTAGAAACTATTTCCTTACCTAAAATTTCCTTACATTATTTCTCAAAAGATTCTTTCATTCCAAAAGCAACCACTGATCTATCTGATTTCTACCATCATAAATCAATTTTATCCATTCAAGAATCTCAAATAAGTGGAATCATATGATATGCAATTTTTAATGTTTTGCTTTCTTCACTTAGCATGATGTTTTTGAGGTTCATTAATGTTGATATGCTTCTTAGAAAATCTTTTTTATCATGAAGTAGTTCTCTTTGTTCAAATGTATAAGCACATAGATTGTTTTTGGTTTTTAGCAATCATGAGTAAAGCTTCAAGGAATATTTTTCTACAAGTTTTTGGTAGATAAGAACTCTTTCAATATCCTTCTCTGCTAATTCTAACATCTGGATCAGTTCTAGGTGGATTTTAATTGACTGATTCTTCTCTGCATTAGGGGTTGTGTGTTCTTGCCTCTTTGTCTGCCTGGTAGTCTTTTATTACATAACAGATATTGTTGGGTGATGAAAATTTTTGTATTTCTATAGATTTTCTTGAGCTTTGTTTTACTATGCCATTAAGTTACTTGTAACACTTTGCTGTTTTCAGGTCTTACTCTTGTGATTTTTAGGCATTTCTGAAACAGAGCCCAGTCTAAGGTTAATTATTCCTCATGCGTGAGGCAAATATTCCTGAGAACTCTGCCCACAGCCTTAAGCATTGTTTTTCCTGTCTGCTTGGTGGGAGCACGCATTGTTTCCAGCCCAGCATAAGCAGTCTCTTTTTCCTCTTTTGATGATTCTTTCCTGGGTAGCTTCCTCACATTCATGTTCTGATTCCCATCAGAGTTCCTCTGCAGATCTCTGGAGTTGTCTATCTGTGCAGCTCTCTCCTCTCTGGCACTCGACCCTGTGAACTCTCGCTGCCCAGGTCCCAAAGGACCAAGCTTGATCTCCTCACGTCGGGGAACCCACCTCAGTTCTGCCTCCAGCATCGCAGCCTAGGAACTCCCTCAAGGCTGTTAGCTGGAGCAGTTGTAGGGTTTATCTTGTTTGTTTCCCATCTCTCAGAGATCACCTGCTGATTAATGTATTTTGCTGTTGTTTCAGGCAGAGGATATGTCTGGTCCCTATTAGTCCACTTTGTCCAGATCCACCAATATTTTGAATCATATATTCATATTTTGAACCATAACCTCCCAGTTTGGCACCTTGGGAGGTTGTTTCCCTCCAGGGAAGGGGGTCATTGTTAACTTCAGGATGTAAGAGACATATGCCCTTCTTTAAAAGAAGACATTGCTAATGGAGGTAGGTAGTGGAAACAGCCAGAATGACACCGTGACAGCACCATTCTTCAGGGTGAGGGACATTTCCAGGGGTTCTCTCTTCTCCCTCAGTGTCAGAATCAGGAAGTCATCCTGCTCAGCATCTGCTGGCATGAGCTTTTGTTGTGGTCCCCATTGAGGCTTGAGGACCTGAAGAAAGTTCTTTTCCTTTTTTTTTTTTTTTTTTTTTTGATGGAGTCTCACTGTGTCACCAGCCTGGAGTGCAGTGGCGCGATCTCTGCTCACTGCAACCTCTGCCTCCCGGGTTCAAGTGATTCTCCTGCCTCAGCCTCCCGAGCAGCTGGGACTACAGGCATGCACCACCACGCCCAGCTAATTTTTGTATTTTTTTAGTAGAGACGGGGTTTCACCATGTTGACCAGGATGGTCTCGGTCTCTTGACCTCGTGATCCGCCCACCTCGGCCTCCCAAAGTGCTGGGATTACAGGCGTGAGCCACCGCGCCTGGCCGAGAAAGTTCATTCTTAAAAGGAGAAAGTGGGGTTGGAAAAAGAGTGTTTCTTATTAAAGTTGGGCGCATGATAGAGTGAAACGTTTGTCTTGAGGTGTTAACCTCTTTGGACACCTTAATATTTTTGCCAGCATTTTCACCTAAGAAGTAGTTTGCACACACAGCACAATAGTATTGGTAGTGGCTTCACCTGGTGTAAGATGAATGATCTGAAATGAATGTGCTGGTTAATCTGGGGGATTTTCTTCCAGATCAAATTTACTTGAGGGGAAATCCACATGATGTTGGACACAAGTGTCCTCTCATAAAGAGCCTTCCAGGGATGAACGGCTGACGCAGGGCTTCTCTGTAAAGTGACTCTGGGAACATTTTCCCCAGTGCGTTAGAAATTTCAGCATCTCTTTAAAGTCCTGCCTCGGGGACCCAAATCTTTGAATATCTCCCACATCTGCTCCAAAAATTCAGTCCTTCTCACTCATTATAGCAATGTTAGAAATATAGTCCCATTTGCAGTTTGCAACTTGAATTAAACCAATAACACAAACAACCTAGAACAATGCATTTAAATTTTTGGTATTACAACATGAAATATGCAGACCAGTTTCAGTAAGTTTGAGAGAATAGAAATGTATCATGCTAATGCAGCCTCTGGAATCAATAAACCTGGTTTTATTTCAATAATCCCCTATGATTTCCCCTTCTAAATCACAGCATGAAAGTAGTTGCTTCTCTATCTTGTAAAATACTCACGTTTTTATTTCCTATCCTGAAAATAACATTCTAAGGATTCAGGTAGATTATGCCAAGCATATTTGAGATCCAGGTTGATAACAAACATTGAGCATTTTCCTCATTTGGTTTTCCAGTCACAGGGCTTCTGAGAGAACCCTGAAATGGGAGCATGGTTCCAATGACTGAAAAGAAAGAGCAGCCAGCAGACTAATTGGCATGCAGCTTGGACCAAGAACTGCCAAAATGACCTAGAAAGGATCTGCTGTGTCCTGACAGGCCTGGAGATTTCCTGCAGATTCTGGCACGGTGGTACAGGCTGTGTCTGGAGCTCAATATGAAAACCAGTTAGATTGTGGCAGCTGCTGATTAAAGAACATTGCTCCCTAGAAAGGGTGTGGAAAAATGAGAAGAGTGGAAATCCGCTATAAACTGCTTCACAAAAGAGGGAAAGGAATGTCATTGAACTCTATGTCAGTGACGGATCTTTCCCATTTGCAGAAAACTTATCAAAATAACCTCCCTTGGGCTTATCACATCTTACCATTGACCCGTCTTCTAGCAGCTTAAATTTTTCATGTCTGTTAAAGAGGATTATCTATCTTTTCATATCATTTTTTTCCTATACATGATGATGGTGAGGCATTTTATACTTTACACGTATTTCATGCTTTATGTACATCATATCATTAAAATACCACAGTGATATGGTTTGGCTGTGTCCCCGCACAAATCTCAACTTGAACTGTGTCTCCCAGAATTCCCACATGTTTTGGGAGGGACCCAGGGGGAGGTAACTGAATCATGGGGGCTCGTCTTTCCATGCTATTCTTGTGATAGTGAATAAGTCTCATGAGATCTGATGGGTTTATCAGGGGTTTCCGCTTTTGCTTCTTCCCCATTCTCTCCTGCTGCCACCATATATGAAGTGTCTTACCCCTCCTGCCATGGTTATCAGGCCTCCCCAGCCATGTGGAACTGTAAGTCCAATTAAACCTCTTTTTCTTCCCAGTCTTGGGTATGTCTTTATCAGCAGCTTGAAAACAGACTAATACAGCAAATTGGTACCAGTAGAGTGGGACATTGCTGAAAAGATACCTGAGAATGTGGAAGCGAGTTTGGAACTTGGTAACAGCCAGAAGTTGGAACAGTGTGGAGGGCTCAGAAGAAGACAGGAAACTGTGGGAAAGTTTGGAACTTCCTAGAGACTTGTCGAATGGCTTTGACAAAAATGCTGATAGTGATATGAACAATAAGGTCCAGGTTGAGCTAGTCTTAGATGGAGATGAGAAACTCGTTGGGAACTAGAGCAAAGGTGACTCTCGTTATATTTTAGCGAAGAGACTGGCGAAATTTTGTCCCTGCCCTAGAGATATGTGGAACTTTGAACTTGAGAGATACTATTCAGGGTATCTGGAGGAAGAAATTTCTAAGCAGCAAAGCATTTAAATGGTGACTTGGGTGCTGTTAAAAGCACCCGGCAGGGTGCGATGTCTCACGCCTGTAATCCCAGCACTTTGGGAGGCCAAGATGGGCAGATCATCAGGTCAAGAGTTTGAGACCAGCCTGACCAACATGGTGAAACCCCGGTTCTACTAAAACACAAAAAAATTAGCCGGGCGTGGTAGTGTTTACCTGGAGTCCCAGCTACTCAGGAGGCTGAGGCAGAAGAATCACTTGAACCCTGCAGGCAGAGGTTGCAGTAAGCCCAGATTGCGCCACTGTATTCCAGCCTGGGTGACAGAGTGAGACTGTGTTTCAAACAAAACAAACAAACAAAACAAAGGCATTCCATTTTAAAAGGGAAACAGAGCATAATAGTTCAGAAAATTTGCAGCCTGATAATTCAGTAGAAAAGAAAAACCCATTTTTTTGAAGTGAAATTCAAGCCAGCTGCAGAAATTTGCATAAGTAGCAAGGACCCTAATGTTAGTTCCCAAGACCATGGGGAAATGTCTCAATACCATGTCAGAGACCTTTACGGCAGGCCCTTGCATCACAGACCCAGAGGTCTAGGAGGAAAATGTGGTTTTCTGGGCCAGGCACAGGGTCCCTGTGGTGTGTACACACTAGAGACTTGGTGCCCCGTGTTGCAGCTGCTCCAGCCATGGCTGAAAGGGGCCAACATACAGCTTGGGCTGTGGCTTCAGAGGGTGGAAGCCCCAAGACTTGGCAGCTTCCATGTCTTGTTGGGCCTGCGGGTACAGAACTGAAGTCAAGAATTGAGGTTTGGGAACCTCTGCCTAGATGTCAGAAAATGTATGGAAATGCCTGGATGCCCAGGCAAAAGTTTGTTGCAGGAGTGGGGCCCTCATGGAGAACCTCTCCTAGGGCAGTGCAGAAGAGAAATATGGGATTGGAGCCTCCACATAGAGTCCCTACTGGGGCACTGTCTAGTGGAGCTGTGAGAAGAGGGCCACCATCCTCCAGACCCCAGAATGGTAGATCCACCAACAGCTTGTACCATGCACCTGGAAAATTCACAGACACTCAATGCCAGCTCATGAAAGCAGCCGGAAGGGAGGCTGTACCCTGTGAAGCCACAGGAGTGGAGCTGCCCAAGGCCATGGGAACTTACCTTTTGCATCAGTGTGACCTGGGTGTGAGACCTGGAGTCAAAGGAGATCATTTTGGAGCTTTAAAATTTGACTGCCCAACTGGATTTCAGACTTGCATGGGTCCTGTTACCCTTTTGATTTGGCCAGTTACTCCCATTTGGAACATCTGTATTTACCAAATACCTGTACCCCCATTGTATCTAGGAAGTAGAGCTTGCTTTTGATTTTACAGACTCATAGGCAGAAGAGACTTGCCTTTTCTCAGATGAAACTTTGGACTGTGGACTTCTGGGTTAATGCTGAAATGAGTTAAGACTTTGGAGCACTGTGGGGAAGGCATGATTGGTTTTGAAATGTGAGGACATGGGTTTGGAAGGGCCAGGGGCCGAATGATATGGTTTGGCTGTGTCCCTGCCCAAATCTCCACTTGAATTATATCTCCCAGAATTCCCACAACACGTGGGACCCGGTGGGAGGTAACTGAATCATGGGGGCTGGTCTTTCTCTTGCTAGTCCAGTGACTAATTATCATGAGATCTGATGGGTTTATCAGGGTTTCTGCTTTTGCTTCTTCCTCATTCTCTCTTGCTGCCACCATGTAAGAAGGGCCTTTTGCCCTCCACCATAATTATGAGACCTCCCCAGCCATGTGGAACTGTAAGTCAAATTAAACCTTCTTTTTTTCACAGTCTCAGGTATGTCTTTATCAGCAGTGTAAAAATGAACTAATCTATCTTGCAGGTAAGTGTACAGTAAAGAACTAAAAATTAGGTTATTAAAAGCATTATTTTTTGAAAAGTAGATCTGAAAAAGTCTTTAAATTTTAAACACATTTTGGAAAGCAGGTGAATAGCTACAAAGTGTCACCCATTTGTGATTGGCCCCATTACCATCCAACATTTGAATTTCTCTAAAAGAAAGAACAGAAAAAAGGTAGACAGTCTCAGGCATTTGGGGGAATTTCTTTGATTTTTTTCCAGGTTTTATTTTTCTCTTTTTTGTTAATGAGTGTGGGGGTGTATCTGTGAAAATTTTTCCCAAAACTTTTCATCCCAATGTACTTTATTTTATTTACTCCAAAGTCTATATCCTTAAAATGGCATGTTAAAGTCTAAAATTTCTCCGCAATTATTGAAACACCTTTTTTTTTTAACCTTTATACTCATGATTTCTCTTTGTTATAGATGGCACAGAGATTATTTTTATTCTCTGTTAGTGAAAAAGAAATAAATGCTATTTTTTAAATATTTTTCTTCTTCTGGGTTTCAACGCTTGTTCCATATGCTTTCTTATTACTTTTTCTCTCAGTTGCAGAACTAGACGGAAAGAATATGCTTTCTGCAGAAACCGTCATTTGTCTCCATTCCCATGTTTCTGTTTATAACAAAAAGAAACTTAGCTTACTCGCTCAAAGGAAAATCAAGATAAATTTTTGTTGGGATATTATTACTGATTTACAATGTCGATTTGATTTTCGAATATTCAAACATCTTGGATTTGTCTTGCTTTAGATATTTCTCCTATTAGGCATCTCCTGGAAAACAGATACTAGTTTAAGGGCTCAAAAGAAGCTAACTCTACGCAGGCATTAGAGGTAAAGGCCTTCAGTTCTGGGGACATTGATCATGAACTGGGGCTACATGGCTTTTCATGGGTCCCATTTCAACTGTCTGCAACATTTTTTTTTTTTATCAGAATTCCAAAGGGGTACCTGAAAGGTTATGAGCAAGGGCTTTGGATTTCTTCTAAAATCACTTCTAATCAAATCATTCGCTTCTAAACTATCATTGCTTACTAATACTCCCTGTACATTTCACATTCCTCTATTTAGTAAATAAATTGCATTAAATTTGTGAGAACTTCCTTGAAATTTTGTCTTTACTCCTTACTCAAATATAATGTAATGTGTAAATCCTTACTCTGCTAGACACTGTGCCAAAGCAATAAATCGTGTCCTCTCAGGCTAAAGCAGGTCACTTCATTGTACATCACTATGGCATCCATATCCATACCTTTCTGCTATAACATGCATCAAACTTTGCAGTTATGAGCAGGTAAACACCAGGGTTTAGCTTTCACAAAGCTCGATGGAGAATTAGTCCCACCAGCCTTCCAGTGGGTGGGTGGACCCTCAGGCCATACACCTAAAGAAGCCTTCTTACTCTTTGACAGATGAGGCTTGGGTCCTTGGGAGAAGTTGGAACTGACTTGTATCTGGATGGCTCACTTAAGTTCTGGGAATAGACTACAAACTCTACACTTGAGGTTAGCAAACTACAGCCAAGTCCTGTTTGATTAGAATACAGCCATGCTCCATTTATGTATGGTCTATTGTTGCTTCAGAAAGTTGAATAGTTGCAAGAGACTATATGGTCTGCAAAACCTAAAACATTTACTCTCTGGTTCTCTATGGAAAAGGTTTGCTGAGCCCCACTCTAAAATAGCAGTCAGCTTTCTTAGAAATAGTTCAGGCCTGGTCTGTATGTGCTGAATAGGTTAGGCTAACCTCTGAAGCTGGATCTCCAAAAACTCAATTCCATCTCAGGTCTTGTAAATCTATTAGTCACTAAGCTTGTTAACATGTATATGGTTATATGCTATGAGCTTTAAAGTGTGGTGCCAGGCTTGGATTGGTCTTCTATGAGTGGTCTATGGGCTCTGCCACTTGCTGCTAGAGGACCCTTCCCCAGTCATTTCTAAGCATGTTATCCCTTGCTCTGCAACGTTATGTGACTCTCTGTTGCTACCTGATGACATTTACATGCCTTAACCTGACCTTCTCCACATGTGAACCTACTGCACCATTCCAGCCTTAGTTTCCATGTCTCACTGAATACCTGTTAAATGCTTCAGCCAAACCTGACTCCTTAACACCTGTCAAACATACTTTCTCCACCTTGGTGACCAAATCTTTTTGGGACTATTTAAACACATTCAGCTTTCTGTTGTCGTTTATTTGGGTTCTTGTCTCATGTACCCTATCAGGTTTTCAACTTTGTGAGGGCAAATTCCATATCTCCACTCATTTTTACGTGCCCAGTACATCTGGCTGTTAGGAAGGACTTAGTGATGATCGAGGCCATTGATCCTTAGCACTGTTTCTTGAATTTGTTTGACCCTCAGGAATATTCACCTTTGGATGCTTTCAGTTAATTTAGAGTCTAGTGTATTAATATTTGTATACCCAGCATCGAATATCTGGCACATAATAAATGAATGAAAAATAATGAATAAAAGAAAGGATGAGAAGAAAGTGGTCCCATTTACTAGGAGTGCTAGGGAGGCATTTGGGATCGTTGGCTCTGCTGCTGCATGATAGGCTTGGGACTTTCAAGACTGTCATTTCCTCCTTCTAAACTTGGAATTTCAATACATTACTGTGAGGCAGACAAAGGTATATGGGACAGGGTCCTTCATCTAAATAATATACCTCTTTGGAGTGTGATTAATTGAAAGGGACTGTAAAAAGCTAAAAACAATGTTTGAGTGCTATCTGTCAGCCATAGTGATAAAGCACTCTATATACATGGTCTTATTTAATACTAACTACAAATGCATAAAGTTGATTTTTAGAAAAACTTTCTGTTATGGAGAACTTTAAACAAGACACTAGTGTGATGAGTTTTCACACACTCATCACCAGATTCAACATTTATTAATTCACGGGCAATCTTGTTTAATGTATGCTTCCACCCACTTCTCCTCTCCCTTGTTATTTTGAAGCAAATCTCAGATATCATATAATTTCATCCATAAATATTTTGGCATATGTAATAGATAAGAACTCTACTTTTTTCTTTTTAAGACAGGGTCCAACTCTGTCACCCAGGTTGGAGTGCAATGGCGTGATCATAGGTCACTGCAGCAACAATCTCCTGCCAGGCTCAGGCAGTCCTCCTTTTTCAGCCTCCTGAGTAACTAGGACTACACCACACCTGGCTAATTTTTTATTTTTATTTTTGTAAAGACGGGATCTTGCTATTGTGCTCAGGCTGGTCTCGAACTCCTGGCCTCAAGCAATACCCCCCCAAACTTGGCCTCCCAAAGTGCTGGAATTTCAGGCATGAGGCACTACACCCAGGGGAAAAAAAAAAAAAAAAACTTTAAAAAAAATTCACAATACCATCATTAAACCAACCACTCAGCACAACTATTCTTTAATATCAAATATCCTGTTATCTCTAACTATCCATTAATTTTATATATTTTTGCTTGCTTGAATCAGGATCCAAATAAAATCCTACTTTATGATTGTTTGTCTTTTAACTTTTTGTGATCTACAGGCTTCTCCTTTCATCTCTTTTTTTCTCCCTTGCAATTTGTTTATTGAAGAAACCAGGTTGTTTTCCTATATTTTGGATTTTGCTAAATACATCCTCATTATGCCATGTCTCAGAGTTCAGATTTTTCTGACTGTATGCTCATGAAGTTCTTCAACTTTTTCCTCACTTTCTTCTGTTCTCTGTATTTACTATAAATTAATAGTTTGATCCAAATATTTGATCAGATTTAGGTTGGATTTGAAGAGCAGGACAAAAAAAAAAAACTGTGCTAGGCTCTTCCATCAGGAGAAATGTAATGTCTACCTGTCTTCTTTTGGTGATGTTAGCATCCATTGATCAATTATGAATTGAAAAATAATGGTATTATTATATCTTTCCTTCTTCATTTATTAGCTGTCATACTGTAGATACTGCTTTTTATAAATTATTGTTTTACCCAGTTGTACAATTTACATAGAAAAGGCCAGATAGTTGTTGAATTTTTCTTTTCAATATTTTTTCTCAAAATGATGGTTTGACTTATGTATATCCTTCAATCGTGACAACTTTTATTTTTTAAAAAGAATTATTATGAATACAGAAGTTTAAGCATATGTGAGGTATTTCTATCCATTGCAATTATTATCCTTATCAATATATAAAATATCCTATCTTTGGTCAGAATGAGTCCCTTTAAATTTCCTCTTGAGACTTGTTGATATCATTCTAACAATCTTTGATACAGTCCTTGCTATCTAGAGTGACAATGTGTTCTAGGCTTATCTTATGCATTTCTGGCCCAGACCTGAAATAAGCAATTTCTCCAAGAAGTTTTGGGGATTTTGTAGTGGTAGATGGTATTTGGAGACAACAATCTTGGTGTTAGGAATAAATATTATAATTTTAAAACTTTTGAAAAATTAATTGCTTTATTAAAGTATAATTTATATACCATAAAATTCACCCATTTTAAGTGTGCAATTCAATGATTTTCAGTATATTTAGTGTGTTTACAGAGGTGTGCAACCATCACCAAAATCTACTTTTAGAACATTCTCCTCATCCCAGAAAGAAAACTTGTGTCCATCGAGTCATTTTTCATTCTCAACTCAGCCCTAGGCAACCACTAATCTACTTTTCTCTGCATATATATATTAGGTGATTCTGTTCCAATATGTGTTCTTTTGTGTCTGGCTTCTTTCAAGAAGCACTATGTTTTTGAGGTATATCAATGTTTTGGAGCGTGTATCAGAACTTCCTTTTTATTGCTAAACAATATTTTATTGTATAGATCTACTACATGTCTTTATCCATTCACCAGTTGATGACTGTTGGGTTTGTCTCCATCTGTTGGTTCTTGTGAATAGTGCTACTATGAACATTTACCTAACAGATTTTGGTTGGACATATGTTTTCATTTCCCTCGGGTAGATACCTAGAAGTGAAATTGCTGGGTTTAAGGCAACCCTATATTTAACATTTTGAGAAATTATCATACTATTTTCCAAAAACAGTGGCTACACAATTTTACATTCCCACCAGCAATATATGAGAATTTTGATTTTTTCACATCCTCTCCAACACTTGTTATCTTATTGTTGTCTTATTGTTTATAGTCAGTCTAGTGGGTGTGAAGTGATATTGTGGTTTTGATTTGCATTTTCCTAGTAACAATGGTGTTCAGCATTTTTAATGTGCTTATTGGTCATATCTTCTTTAGAGAAGTGTCTATTCAAAGTATTTTGCCCATTTTTTAATTGGATTACCTTTTAATATTGGATTGGAAGAGTTCTTCTGGATATGTCACTTATTAGATATCTGACTTATTTCTTCCCTTTTGTGGGTTGTCTTTCACTTTCCCTGCCCGTGTCTTTTGATGTGTAAAAGTTTGTAATTGGGGATTATGTTTAAATTACTGGGTTGTTTTTCTTTTCTCACTTGTGTTTTGGATGTTGTGTCTAAGAAATCATTGCCTAACACAAGATCACAAAGATTCACTCATATGTTTTCTTCTAAGAGATTTAGTAAATTTTTAGTAAAGATTTTAGTAAATTTTTGTGTATGGTGTTAGGTAGGGAAACAAATTAATTTTTTGCAGATGGATATTCAATTGCCCCAGCACCATCTGTTGAAAATAGAATTTTTTTCCCGTTGAATTTTCTTGACACCTTTGTCAAAAATCAATTGACTGAAAATGAAAGGAGTTATTTCTGGGCTTTCAATTATATTCCATTGACCAATACATCTGTCCTTATGCTAGTACCATACTCTCTGTATTACCTTATCTTTGTAGTAAGTTTTGAAATTAGCGTAAGTCTTTCAATCCTGTTCTTTCTCAGAATGGTTTTGGTTATTCTGTGTCTTTTGCATTTCCATAGGAATTTTAGGATCAGCTTGTCAATTTCTGCAGAAAAGCCAGCTGGGATTTTGACAGGCATTGTGTTGAACCTGTAAGAATTTGGGGAGTATTGCCACGTTAATAATATTTAGTCTTCTGATCCATAAATGTGGGATGCCTTTCCATCTACTTAAGTCTTTTAATTTCTTTCAGCAATGTTTTGAAGTTCTTAGTATACACACCTTGCTTTTGTTAAATTTATTCCTAATAGTTTATTCTTTTTGATGCTGTTGTGAATGAAATAATTTTCTTAATTTTATTTTCACACTCTTCATTGCCAGTGTATATAAATACAATTGATTTTTGTATGTTTATTTTGTGAACTTCCTGAACTCATTTATTAATTCTAGGGGTTTTTTTAAGTGGATTCCTTCAGATTTTCTATATATAAGATCATGTCATTTGTGAATAAGATAGTTTTACTTCCTGCTTTCTAATCTGAATACTTTTATAGATTCATTGCCTAATTGCCCTGGCTAGAACCTTAGTATGTGCTGAATAGACTAATAAACATTACCATCTTTATCTTGTTCTCAGTCTTAGGGGGATAATATTCAATCTTTCACCATTAAATATGTTAGCTGTAGGATTTTCACAGATTTTTTTATCATGTTGGTGAAGTTCCCTCCTATTTCTTATTTGTTGAGAGTTTCCTTTTCATGAGTGGATAGATATTGTTTGTAATTCTTATTTACCTATAAGGAAACTAGCATTCTGGTGATATGACTCCAAGGACCAAGCTCTTAATCATTGTGCTATCTCTATAGCACCATCTTCCATTTAATTTTCACTCTACCCCCGCCTCTGAATTCTTTTAGCTCACCTTGTTAATGCTGGTGTTCTCCAGGATTTTCAGCCCTTCCTCTGGTTATTCTATCCTAAAGTGAGAGTATGGTTTCAATCATTCACTTGTAAGCTGATGACTACAAAATCTGTATCTCCTACCCTCACAGAGCTCTAGTATATCTTAAAGCTTCCAAGACTCTTCCACTTAGATATGTAAAGAACTTCCCAATCCATCATGTCCTAACGTGCCCCATTACCCCCACTCTACTCAAGTGGGCTCCTCTTTCCAGCCTAAAACCTGGTATGATCCTATAGGCTTCCTGGTCCTTGGTCCCTCCTCTCACTTTTTCTAATCAATTGCCAAGTTCTGCCTATTTTAACCACCAGAGCAGTCTGGTGGTCTTTGCAATCCATTCTTTTCTCTTCATCTCCACTGCTACTATCTTGTTCCTGTTTCCAGTCTTGTTCACCCTTAAATTCACACACCACATTACCAACAGAATGATTTCTCTGAATTACAGCTACTCTGACACTTAAATTCTTCAGAGATTTCTTATCACCCAGCACAGCAAGCAAGGCCATTCTTCCAAATATTAAAATCATTAAATGCCCATTAAGATGTCAATTTTAATAGCTGCATGATACTTTCATCATTTGGAGACATTATAAATTATATTACCTTCCTCAAGGATCTAGAAGTAGAAATACCATTTGACCCAGCCATCCCATTACTGGGTATATACCCAAAGGATTGTAAATCATGTGGCCATAAAGACACATGCACATGTATGTTTATTGTGGCCACTATTTACAATAGCAAAGACTTGGAACCAACCCAAATGTCCATCAATGATAGACTGGATTAAGAAAATGTGGCATATATACACCATGGAATACTATGCAGCCATAAAAAAGGATGAGTTCATGTCCTTTGTAGGAAGGGACATGGATGAAGCTGGAAACCATCATTCTCAGCAAACTATCGTAGGGACAAAAAACCAAACACCACATGTTCTCACTCATAGGCGGGAAATGAACAATGAGAACACTTGGACACAGGAAGGGGAACATCACACACACCAGGGCCTGTTGTGGGGTGGAGGGAGGCGGGAGGGATAGCATTAGGAGATAAACCTAATGTAAATGACGAGTTAATGGGTGCAGCACACCAACATGGCACACGTATACATATGTAACAAACCTGCACGTTGTGCACATGTACCCTAGAACTTAAAGTATAACAATAAAAAAATTATATCAACAGATCTATTTCTACTTTCCTTTGCCTGTCTTGTTGATTCATGCCTCAGTGCTTTTTGTTTATTCTGTTGTCTTTGAGAGATTTTTTTCTCCTTCGACAACATCCCCTCTATTCCTTTACACCCTGAAAAGCCTGGCTGACTAGACCCTCCTTTTTGAAACCTTCCTCTAACTCTTTCAGAGCTAATTATGCCTTCCTCTGTATTTTTTTCAGAACATTGCAGAAGCCTATAATATTTCATGTATTATCCTATATTATAATTATTTGTTGTTGTTTTACTCTCACTCTAAGTTCGAGTTCAGCATTTATACTAGATTTATATAGAGTAGTCTCACAATATCCAGCATACAGAAAATACTCAAAAAATATTTGTTGAACTCACCTAAATTTTGCTTTATCTATAAACTTCCTTGCTTTTAATAGATCATTTTCTAATTTGTCAAAATTTAAATGCATTTTAAAGAGAACATACTTAAGAAATAATATTTTTTAAATGACAAAGTAATATATGTTTATTTTAGATTGCATGAAATACATAAGTTTGAGGTGGGGATTCTTTTGCAAGTGATTTTTCAAAGGAGCATGCTCAGAAGAAACTGGAATTCAGTGAAGGGAGCAGAATAGGAAAGGGGAGAAACTAAGCAAAGATTTGGTCTGATCCCATGGGGAGCTCTGGAGGGAAATTGCACTACAGAGCTTCTCCTGCCTTGAGACAAGCAATGGGGACTTTTGTACCTAACCCGCCTCACACATCTGTCCATTGTTGGCTTCCATGGTTGGCATAACGCACAAAGGGGAGAAAGAGAAATGCAACTTTCAGGGCCCACCAGGAAAGGAGGCCCCAGATAGCTCAGGGAAATGCTCCTGAGAAGGGTGCAGCCAGTCAAAAGGAAGGAACCTGAAACCTCAGGTCTGGGCAGGGCATCAACAGCACCTGCCAGAGCAGGGTAAAGTGCTCATAGACAGAGGTCTTAGGGGTGAGTTGAAAGCAGGTGAGAGATTTATTCCACTACTGGTTCATTCACTTCATCTGCTGTGTCACACACTGTGCTAGTCACACACTGATGACAAACAAGGCAGACAGTACTCCTGGGCTTTGCTCCTGAGCTTTCTTCTGGCCATAGACATGGGGCTGTAGGGAGTTAGGAACTAACCAAAGAGATGCATCAACAAGATCACCAGTGGATGGCGAGCCAGAGAGGAACCCAAGAGGCAAGGGAAAGCTTGTGAGCCATTGTCTGAAAGATCTGGAGTCTGAGTGGTTGAGCTCCTTCTGGTTTCAGCTCTTGAAGGTGTGAAGAATGATTCTCTGGAAGCTATCCAGTCTTTGTTCAATACCATCCTGAAAAAAGTTGACTCAGATACCAGTGCCCAATTTACCCTCCTTTCTGGCTGAGTTGGATGAGCAGTAGCCTTGTCAAAGCCTCTGGATCAAAGTCCTGGAAAGAAAGAAGCACCACCTTTTTAAGGCTGTCAAAAAGAAAATAATCTGGAATTGGCTCCAAGACCTTCAAAATTTATTGCACAACTGGCACCATAGGAGGGTGAACATAAACAATGCTCCTCCTTCTGAAAAATAAGGAATGTATGAACAAGGTCAACCATAAAAGGCACATGGACCACAACATCTAACTGAAGTAGCTGGATCTGTCTACAAACCAGTGATGTGTCACTGTGAATATTTGGAGCTGGTGAGATGACCAGATCCCCAGAGCCACTGGACACCGAGAGTCCTACTCCAGGCTCTGGAGGCCAATCTGCCCTCAGTGTTTACGGAACCCTCAGGTTGGGTGGTCTCCCAGTTTCCAGAGATATCCTTACAATAAATCCCAATTGCTGAAGGTAACCCTTTGAGAGGGTCTCTGTGGCCCTGAGAGATCCTGAGTGATACACAGGCTCTAAATGTGTAGAGGTCTGCAGACAACAGGTCAGGGAGGGCTGGAAGCAGAGTGAGCCACTACATTCCCACTTTTGACTTTTTTTCACTCCAGCCTGCCCTTCTCATTCCTGCCAAAATTACAGATTGCACCAACCCAGAGGTAAGCCCTGAATTAAGGATTTGGGTCTCCATCCAATTTCAAAGTGCAATCACTGAAACAGGTACTTCCATCAGTACCACTTGGTTCTCCATGAAGCAGGACAGTTCCTTCTGCTCCCCAAGCCCAGCTCCACTTGGTTCCAGTCTGCCAGAACTCAAGACATGGGTCACCATCTCTTCCCTTTCAACTCCCAGGTTCTGTCAAGCATGGCCCTGATGGAAAGCCACGGTAGTGGAGTGGGAGTTGTCTCTTTTAACTAGTTGTTTTCAGGAGCATGTTTGAACTTACATCTTAAAAAACTCCAAAATATTTATTTTAGAAAGCAGGTTCCATGTCCCAAAGACTGTGGCAAGTGGGAACTTAAGGTCCCTTGAAATCATCCAACTGTGGAAGTGGTGATTTAGAGCTAAAGCAAAGATCTAAATTCTCCAGGCTGAAGTTTAGCTGAAAGAGGGCTTTGGTTCTCTCCCTCTATCCCTAAGCCTTCTTCCCAAGCCACCCCTAGACACCCTGTCCACAGAAGCCATGGTTTGTGATGGCACTTCGCTCCTGCATTCTGGGAGATGCCATTTCACAATGGTTGCTCCCTTTACACCTGTCACATGGCCCCCAATCAAACAAACTCCGGTGGACAGATTCACGCCAGCAACAGGTTCACAGCAGACCATGGAGGTATAGAGCACATGAATCTTCCATTTACTGAGAAAAAAAAGTGACAGAGAGTCTGGGGAAAGAGTACAGGTTCAAATAGGGACCCGCTCCCTGCTTTCTGTTCCCCTGCATGCAAGCCCCTCCCATCCATCCCCATTCCTTCCACCTGAGATCAGCGCTGAGCCCCCAAAGAAGTTCACTGAGTCTTTTGGAAATGTAACAAAAGTGAATACAATTGGTGCAGTTGCAATGAGGCCCCAGATGCCCAGGTTTGACATCCTCTGAATCACCCCCTCTCAAGTGTTACTGAGGGCTATGGGGATGTTTGCTTTCCACATACATGGCAGCATCTCATTCCTTGGCTTCTCTAGGAAAGCAGCCATTCCACATATAATATCTTTCCAGCTAATTGAAATCTGACAGCAGAGGTTTCAATATTTCCTTAAAAGGCTGGCAATGTGAAAACCATTTTATATACATTTCTTACTTATGATCTACTCCTTTGCCTTCATACAACTAAGCATTTTGAAAATGTCATAAGTTAACCTCTTCATGATGACTTGGGGTCATTATTATGAACACCCATTATTGTGTCAAGGTATCATTTTCTCTAGAAGGAAGAGACCATGTCTTAGGTGAAGAGGGATTGTTAGTCCACACTCCACCATTTTGTAAGCCCCCCACCATTTCGCAGACCTTGGTCAAAGTGAAATATTTCACGGTGGTTCGGGCCATGAGAAACATTCTGCCTAACCACCTGACCACAAGGCACAGGAACTTCCTTATCATACCCTGCTGGGCAAAGACCCAACTAAAGGAATATCCCTATCATATGTTGGGAGAAAGTCCAAGGAGTGTCACTGCACATCTTGTAGGATCAAAGGCCAAACTACCTCATCATAGGAACGTCTTATCAACATCTTCCCAGGCAGTAAACCATATTGCCCAGACCCCTTCCGCCTATACCAATAAGTACCCCGGCCTGTAAGCAGCAGTGGGCACTGGCATTAAGCTGATCCCCCACCTCGGCAGGTTTATGCTGGACATAAATGTCTGCATTTGCTGTAGAATTGCCCTCTCTCTCACTATGAGTCTTTCTTTAGCCCTCACCTTCCCTTCAAAACCTAACAGGGATGTCGTGTGCATTTGTGGGATTGGATTCCACTCATTTGTAACAAAGATCCTCATAAGTCATGGTAGTGGGTCTAGTTATGTTAAGCATGAAGTACTATCAAGTATCCTTTAACCTTACCATGAGAATCCAAAAGATGGAAGGCTTATTCTGTGCATATGACTGCTCTAGGCAAGAATGTGCACCAACCATCCCTGGAGGATAAAGATTATCATCATTACCATTGCAAGGCAATGATAGCTCCTTACAGTTCACATCACTTTTTTCCAGTTGCTCTCCTTCTTAATTATTAAAAGCCCTGGGCACAATGGCCCATGCCTGTAATCTTAATGCTTTGGGAGACTAAGGCAGCAGGATCACTTAAGTCCAGGAGCTCATAGCAAGAGCCCCATCTCCACAAACAATAAAAAAGTTAGCCAGGCATGATGGCACTTGCCCGTAGTTCCAGTTACTCAGGAGGCTGAAGCAGGAGGATTGCTTGAGCCCAGGAGTTTGAGGCTTCAGTGAACTAGGATCATACCACTACACTATAGCCTGGATGACAGAGCAAAACTCTCTCTAAAATAAATAATTTTCTAAAAAATGTCCTTCAAGATAGGTGTGACTCTCTCTAGAGCATAGCTGAAAAGATTAAATGGCTTGTCCTAGAGCACAGAGCTCAGCAGAGCTGAGAACAAAATTTAAATCCAGTGTTTTTCCCTCTATGCAGCAGCAAGCCTCCACTAGAGTTTTATGAAGGTCCAACTTGTTGACAACAGGGAGAAAAAAAAATCTAATGTTCCTTGATATTTTAACCTAACAAACAATCATCAACCCAGAAAAAAACCTTCCAAAAGTCTAAGACATATACATGTGCTTGCCTGTATGTATAGACATTCACCCATCAGCCATAACCTTAAATCTGAAGTCAAGAGCCAGAAAAAAAAAAAATCTCAGGGTAACATTATTATTGCTTCAGTCATGAAGTCTCACTTCCAGGACCAGTTATGACTTAGGTTTACGTCTCCATCCTTCCAGATGTCTCCAAAACCCTGAATCCTAGGGCTTTTCTTCTGCTGATTTCACTCTTTCTACACACATTTCTCACCACTCACCGCCTGCCAAAAGGGAGTGATCCCTAAACATGTGCAGTGATTTATGCTTTCCATGTCTTTTCCATCTGCCTACAGTTATGCTACAAGATCTATGGGGAAAGGACTAACCAGGTCTGCCTAATCAATACATTTGCATGACTTAAACTGATTTCTACCACTTTCAGCCTGAAGTGAAAGTGTTTTTTAACGCTGGATGGAGGCAGGGGACTGTTGACCCTTGCACAGCCTCTTGTTGGCTTCAGTCTGCCCCCACCAGCAGCTCCTCATGGGAAACGCAAATAAAGCAGAAAACGGGGTTTCTGATGAGAAAAGAACTTTTATCTGAAGAAAGAGAGTCCTTTTCAATTATCAGGTCCAGAGAGACATCAAAAGGAGACAGTAATTACTTTCTACTCTCCCCACTTCGAGCTACTTGTTCATCTCTTGAAATTACTTACTAATGCCACCAGTAGCTCTTAAATTAACCTAATAATGCCTCACTGGACACTATAACCCACATCCTATTGTTTAACAATGTACAGCTAATCACTAATTGTCATTTGGGATCCCTATTGACTCTAACAGGGAGGGCATCATGTCCAAGAAGCTGAAGAAGAGACAGTGAAGGATAGGGTTTATTAAGGAGGACTCTCATACAGAGATGATCCTGTGGCAGCAGGCTGGATGGGAGAGCTGCTATCATTTATAAAAAGCATGCAGTTTACATAGCATTTTCAATTAGTTCCCTCCACCTAGAAACCTCCAGTTAACCCCAAACAAAGGACCTTGATCCCCTGTATGACCTGCTTTCCAAGGGGTGGGCAGGGGGTTCAGATGTACTTCATAGAAAAAGAGTGAATCTCCTGGTTGGTCACTCCCAATTCCTTAGCTCAGGAATCCAAATCAACACTCTTCTTAGAACACAGGGTCACTCTCAGGGAATGCTTAAGTTATTACTGTCTGGTGCACTTGCCATACACTAGTCAATATGTCAGCCATTAAGAATTCCTGATAACTGTGTACCAGCCTGCTCCTTGTCCCGCTCTCGCCCTCTTTTTTTCTTTAAAAACCTGCTTGTAACAAAGGCTGGAGAGAGCACATAGCCAAGGTTCCTTGGATCTGAGTCTTCCAGGCAGCTGTCCTCACTCTGGCTCAAGTAAATTAAGTTAGATTTTGTGCCTTGCCTCTTGCTTTTAGGTTGACACTGATGCGAATAAATGACCCATGCTCCTTCACTGTCTGCAGCTTGGACTCCACATGAGAGGGTTTCCTAAGAGAGGAAGGAGGCTGCCTCAGACGGAGGAGGAACTCACGTCTGCCGAGGACACAGTTATGTCCAGTGAGGTCAGGGGACGGCTGTTGGCAGCTTCCATTAATTCTACTGGGGCAGGGAAGTGGCAACTGGCCGTTATTGGAGCTGAGGATGCTGGAATCGATTGTAAAGTGAACAGCTGCCCCTTAGATTGTAAGCCTACCTTAAGGAAACAGAACTACAGGGAGAGAGGAAAGAGCAGATTTTCACAAGACTCCTTGTTAGGCTTTGGTTCCCATATCCTTCCCCACAGCTTCAGCCTAAGTGTCCAGCAGCCCACCTGCTCACCTTTTCCCAACTCCCCAAAGGTAGAGGCTCCTGCTGGTAAAGAAACAGTTGAGAAGTGGGAAAGATAAAGGTTACAAACACTGCCCCAGATAATCCACAAAAAGCTTTGCTGGAATCAGGTTATGCATCTCTGAATCTGAGCTAGATTTGTTGGGGTCAGTTACCATGCTTGCTTATTGGCTCAAGAACTGACAAAGGAGGTGTCTTAAGAATTGCTTGCTGGATGGATAAATAAACAGCTGAGTGTTTGTCTGAGCCTGGAAACTGCCTGCATCAGCACAAAAGTAAAGCCCCAACGCCCTTAGGCCACATCTGCTGGAAGACTTCCTATCCATCAGTCCCAGGAAAATGTAGGCAAGATGAGGCAAGTCCTGACCAACACAGGAAACTGCTCTCCTTCTTTCCTGGCCTTTCTTCCACTGTGATGCCAAAAATTTCATCAAGTCCAGTTAGCCAGAGAGTGGGATGTAAAAGGAGTTTCCTGGATATCTGGTTCTACCATTGCCCCATGAGTATGATGGTGACGAGCTTGGGCCCTGAAATCAGAAAGCCCGAAGTTTGAAATCTCAGTCTTCTTACTTGCTAGCTGTGAGACTTCGAGCAAATTACTCAATGTTACTAAACCTCAATTTCCTCAGTGGATAAAATGGGGATAATATTGGGTAACACACTAACCCTAATGTCAGGAATAGAGTTAGTGCTCAATAAATGTTTATTTCTGTTCCCGTACACCCCATCCTGCTAATTCCCTTCTTTCTCTTCTTCCCTATAACTTCCAACTGCATTATTGCCTATGAACAGAGGGTAGAATAATCACAAAACTGGAAAGTTTGGGACAGCCTAGAAGTTATTTACAAGTCTAGGAGCAACCACTGAGGCCTTCCCAATGCCCTGGCTTTTTAAAAAACACCTAATTAGGAGCCAGTGAGGTCCCTAAGCCCACATAATTTCCTGGGAATGATAGGGGTATGTATTTACAAAATAACTCTTTACCCTTTAAAAGAACACAAGTATTTTTGGCTCCCATGATATCTCAAGTGGCACCTAGATTGCTGAAGGTCTGCTATCCAATGAGTAATGTCACTCAGAGAGGTGGTATGAGTGATCTAGAGTCTAGGTCTGTGAACTGGGATGCGCCATTTCTTCAAGTCTTGGTCTCCAAGGCGTAAAATGGAGAGATTGGACCAGATGATCACCAGAGAACCTTCCAATTTTAAGACTTAAAGTTTAAATGGTATTATGATATAGAGCGATTGTAAAAAAGTAAAACCCCCAAAACTTAACCTCCCAGGAGGAAAATTAAAAAGTTTTCATTGGAAGTAAATGATAACGTGGCACAGTTGGATGTGAATATAACGGCATAAGGAGGTCGGAGGGCCTAGGTGCCCTCTCACACTCATTCTCAGCACCAGATGTGGGGGCACCTGGAACAGCCTGTAGGGAGGCTAATGAATTCCACCCTCACTCCAGCTCTGAAGTAACCTCCATGGTAGAAAAAAGACAAGGAGCCCCTGAGTCTCTCTACTGCTTCACTGGCTACTCCCACTCTGGAAAGCAGGGGAGGAGGAAGACCCCAACATCTTCCATCACTGCTGAAGACACCCCCCAATACCCCCACACCTCTGCTTCAGCTCTTACCTGTGCCCCCACCCCCACACAGCCCTCTGCTAGCCATTAGGTGTTAGCTGCCTTTCACTTGCAAAAGGTCTTCCTTTGCCAACTTTTGTCACAAATTTTTGCGTATTGCTTCCATACATTTGCAGATAGGATTCAGTAGGCCCTGATTCCAACTATGTAAGAGAAAACAGAATGACTGCACTTGCTGTCACAGAAGGGTTTCAGGAGAGCACGTTGATTGGCTAAACAGTGCTGGGAGAGGTACTCTAACTATGTTCGACTGAGATGCTCAGACAGGAGCTTCCCCACAATCCAGGAAATCAGACTTTTCAATGTTGACTTGAAATCCTGCCTGATAGTCAGGAAAAAGCTTTTTTCAACCATGGGAGAAGAATGAGGAGGTGGGGATGGAGAGGGATAGAGTGTCAAACGATTCCATCCGGGACGGGGCATGGAAGGACAGTGGCGGACCCAAGTCCGGAGCTGTTCCCTCCAAACAGTGAATGTTTGGCAACCTTACCCAGAAGTTCTGATATTTCTAGTTAGTCAAACCAGGCTCTGATTTCCAAAATAAGGCCAAATCCAGAACAGTTTGGGAAATGAAGGTATCTGGCTGAAAGACAAGAGTTGGAACCATTGCCCTACCCTCAGCATCACGTTGACAGAAACAAATTCCTCTGCTATGCTAACTATCCACAAACAATTTAAGCCAAGAAAAAGTCCCAACTAGAAAAGCAGTGAATGAGCACCAATCCAATGAGGCCCATCATTTTTGAGTGGACACCCTCTGAGCAACTTGGGATTTCAGAGATAGCAACTGGAAAGGTAGTAACTACTCACTGGCCACAGGGATGACTGAAATGAGACCCACACCAGGGATAACACAAAGGATAAAAACAGTTTAAAGCAGAGATTGAGTTTATTATTTGCTGAACAAGAGTAGGATCGCGTTTCATTAAGAAAGGTCAAGACGGTTCTCTGAATTGAAGGTGAACAGGACAGACACACTGTGGGAAAGAGGAAGTTTTGTCCAAATTTGTGATTGACTGGAAAACAAGAGTAAACTCTCTTGGATTGTTTGCTGTTCTATTTTGGATCACAGAAGCACAAGCACAGTTCTCCGAAAGGTCCTGGATGGATCTGATCTGTGGGGCATGGCCCTGGCAGCCTGGGGTCTGTGTCTCCTCTCACTGAGGTGAAGTTTTTCTCTGGCACCCACTTTGGTTAAGAATGAGGAGCCCTGGGCCCCCATCAGCCTGTGGCATGGCTCTGCGCCCATCACCCAGCTCTCTTTTCCTCACTGCCTAGGATGGAAAAAAATGCAGCTTTCCTGGACACAGGAATGAGATAACCACATGAAAGCAGATGGGTAATTTTGTTAGCACGTAACTACTAATATGATATTTTCCAAACAGGAAAACTGAGGCACTGAGCCCCAAGCCCCAGTAAGTTGGAGGCTACGTGATTAAAATGTTGCTGAGTAGGGGGAAAAAGGCAAATTTTAAAGAGCTAACCAAAAACTAATAGGGTATAAATCTGAGTGGTGCAATTGCAGGTGATTTTTATTTTCTAATTTTCTGTATTGGTGTTCTATATTCTCCAAATTTTCTACTCTGTGTGGTTTTGAAATCTTTTTCTTTTTATTTTGCTATAACAAGGATGAAGTCAAGGTCATGGTAGTTATTGCAATGATGAGTTTAGGCCAGGCTCACACCTGTAATCCCAACCCTCTGGAATGGTAGGAGGTAGGAGGATCACTTGAGGCCAGGAGTTTAAGACCAGCCTGGGCAACATGGTGAGACTCCACTTCTATAAAAAATGTATTAGCCAGGGGTGGTGGTGCATGCCTGTAGTCCTGGCTACTTAGGAGACTGAGATGGGAAGATTACTTGAGCTCACAACTTTGAAGTTGCCAGGAACTAAGATTATGATGATCATGCCACTGCACTCTAGCCCGGACAACAGAGCAAAACCCTGTCTCCAAAAAGAAGAGAAAATATTACATAGGGGTGTGAGGTCAAAAAGTTTAACTCCTGATGCAGACAATAGGGCACAAAGAGTTCAAAACTAAATAATGCGTTTACCCAACCCTGCATATTAGCCACTATAAAAGTAAGAAAAGATGGTGCAGGTGTGCCCAAGGACATGTAGTTTTCTTCTCAAGAAAGGAAAGTACCTAGAATAAGATAATGTAAAAGGGTGAGTGCAGGGGTAAACAACGCCTATTTTTTTTTTTTTTTTTTTTTTGAGACAGAGTCTCACTCTGTCGCTAAGACTGGAGTGCAGTAACACGATCTCGGCTCGCTGCAACCTCCGCCTCCTGGCTGGGTTCAAGCGATTCTCCTGCCTCAGCTGGGATTACAGGTGCATGCCACCACATCCGGCTAATTTTTTTTTTTTTTTTTTTTTTGTATTTTTAGTAGAGATGGGGTTTCACCATGTTGACCAGGATGGTCTTATCTCCTGACCTTGCAATTCGCCCACCTCGGCCTCCCAAAGTGCTGGGACTACAGGTGTGAGCCACTGCACCCGGCCTAACAACTCCAATTTAAGCATCAGTGTTGTGTCAGAGTTTGTGATGGCTGGGAGGAATGTAATCATGTCTAAAATTCACTATTCCCCAAAAGCTGACTGTCTAGGAGAGACACAACTGAATTTTTGGTTGAAATGCAGTTAGGAAGAAGGGAGATACATGCACGGAATGAATATAAGAGGTTGCGGGGAGGGGCCTTGCATGAGGAGTGGAATGAGGAAAGGTGAGAAGGGGGACTTCCTGAAAAGGTATGTCTGTGCTGAGTGTTGGAGGATGAGCGGGAATTTGGCTTCTGAGTGGGAGAGGCACTCTCGGAGAAGGGGGTGCCCCCGCACTGGGAACAGCATGAGCCCAGGCCCAGAGGTGTGAATCAGCATGGTGCATTTGGAGAAGGTATGAAAAAGGAGTAGTCAAAATGAAAAACAGACTAGAGTTGTCCCCCAACAAAATAAATGTAATGTCCCCAATAAAATTAAAATGTTTACAAACCAAGACTTAGTAGCTCTGATAACAAGTATCTACTCTTTTAGAAGATAATAAACTGGTCCATAATTCAGGTGTATGGAAACAAAGTGTCTGTTTTGGAAAACAAAAATGAGGCTCTGCTCTCACATCTTGATACAAAGTGAAATGCTCTGGTCACCCCCTAGCCTTTCGAGTGCTTTCTTGTCTGTGGCTCCCAAGGGCTGCCCAGAGTGGCCATTGTGGACCCCTCAGGACCCATCAGCAAGAATCCCAGGACTTCACTCCATGTGGTTCAGAAAGGGGTTGTGTGGCTAGGTCATGCCATGCTTGTGAAATTGTTTTTTTCACCAAAGGAGCTAGTCAGGATGGCTGAATGTTTATTTCAGAAGCAGTGGATCAATGCCATTCCAAAAAGTTAAATCAAGTTAGCCTAAAGCTGCCTCCTTACATATTTAAGTTTGGCCTAAAGGTTTTCCTGTACATCGGAAACCATAACAAGCAGAGATGTAAACCAACTGTAGCTCACATCTGTGCTAATCACTGTGTTTTGGGCAATCAAATGCAGCCAACTGTTCAAACCATGTTCAAATATGGCAAATGCCGAGCTGTAAGCCATCCAGTGTTTCTGTACCTCACTTCTGTTTTCTGTACGTCACTTTCCTTTTGCCGTCCATAAATCATCTTCCACCACGTGGCTGTGCTGAAGCTTCTCTGAATCTGCTGTGATTCTGGCAGCTGCCCAATTCACAAATTGTTCATTGCTCAATTAAACTCCTTTACATTTAATTTGGCTGAATTTTTTTTAAAACAAAAGCTAGTATTCTGTTTTAAATCACACGGGGGAGGCGGAATACCCTGCTAGTTACATCAAATAAAAGAGGAGAGAAAGGGAACATTTTCTGATAGTAATCCATGCCCACCTATCCCCACAAACAGCCTTCATCAAAGGTTGAACTGACCCAAAAGATGCTCTGGCATTTACTCAGGGGTCCCTGGGGGGAATCTGACCTTTCCAACAGGCACTGGTAGGTGGCAGAAGAAGCCTCCTTGTCACACAGCTGGGACTCTGCTTCCAGTAGAAGCCTGACTGAAACCCCTGGAATTAAAGAGGGTTAGACAATTCTGCAGGCTGTGGACTAGGGTCCCAGAACCCTTCAAGGGCCAGGGCAGGCTGGAGGCAACCTGGGCAGATGTTTGCCAAGAACAGCAGGCAGCTGAGGCAGTGCAGCCAGAGTGAGACTCTGCCAGCAGTCAGGCTGGGGGGCTGAGGCAGTGCAGGGAGAGAGCCAGCTCACACTGGTCTGCAGGTGGAGAGGATTCTGCAAATAGGGAAGAAAAGTATCAAGAGTAGCAAGAAGCCCCAGGAAAAGGTTGAGATGGGCCTCTCAGAGCAGAGTGGGGATAATCAGTAAAGAAGTAAGGATTTGAATGCAGAGAGAGGAAATTAGCCTGTCATTACACTCTAAATGGTTCAGGGACAGGCAACCTAACATAGAGGATCTCACTCCTATCAATGGAACAGAATAAATAACTCAGAAAAAAAGTTACATACATACAACGAACTGATCTTCAACAAAGCTGACAAAAATATACACTGGGGAAAGGACTCCCTATTCAATTAATGTGCTGGGAAAATTGGATAACCATAGGCAGAAGAGTGAAACTGGATCCCTGTCTCTCACCATATACAACAATTAACTCAAGACGGATTGAACACTTACATGTAAGACCTGAAATTATAAAATTTCTAGAAGAAAACCTAGGGAAAAACTCTACTGAACATTGGTTTAGACAAATAATTTATGACTAAGACCCCAAAAGCAAACATAACAAAAACAAAAATAGACAATAGATTAATAGACTTCATTAAACCTAAAAGGTTCTGCACAGCAAAAGAAATCAACAGAGTAAACAACTTGCAGAATGACAGAAAATATTTGCAAGCTATGCATCTGACAAGGGACTGATATCCAGAATCTATAAAGAATTTAAACAATTCAATGAGAAAAAAATAACCCCATCAAAAAGAAGACAAAGGATATAAAGAGACACTCTTCACAAGAATACATACAAGTGGCCAAAAAACATATGAAAAAATGCTCAACACCACCAATTATCAGAGAAATGCAAACTAAATTCACAGTGAAATACCATCTTTACAGCAGTCCAATTGGGAGCTAAACAATGGTACACGGGGACATACAGAGTATGTTACCTGCACCAAGTGTCCTCCCTGGCCCCCTACCCTTAGAGGTCTGCAGGCCAAAATTGTACAAAAAGCAAGATGACAGAGTCCGGGGAGATAATGCCAGGTTTCCAGGCATGAAGGCCAAGGCCGCACTGCATGCAGGACAGGGGCGTCTGGAAATACAACTTTCCTTGACCCAGAACAGCTGGAAAAAAGGCTCCATAGTACATTTGTAAACAAAAAAAAAAAACATAAAAAAGGAAATTACCCCAAATCCTTGCCTGGGTTCCAGGCTAGGAGGAAATAGGACAATGAACCTTTCATCGCTGGCCATTTCTATACATGCACAGAAATGCTTGAAGACTTTTAGATTGCCTTTTACATAACATATGGAAAGTATAAAAGGGAGATGTGATCGAATTGTGGGGCAACCCTTAGATTGGGTGTAAAGAGATGATGTTTAGGTGGAACTCACACAATTAAAAGAAGTCCATTGTCTTTGGTGGCATGCATTGCAGAAAAGAAAGCTAATGCAGGTCCCTACGGTAGGAACAAACTTGGAGGACAGACAGAAAGGCAACCATGACTGAATCATCCAGGGGGGAAGGTGGGGGAAGCAAGAGCAGGTGCTGATGAGGTTGGCAGGACTCAGGCCCTTTGCAACCACTAGGGAGAGGGGTCCGAATTCCATTGCAAATCTGATGCACAGCCCTTGGTAAGTTTTAACCAGGACGGTGATGTGATCAACTTAAATTTAAAAAGATAACTCCAGATAGTCTATGGAGAACACCCAAAGGGGAAGAGAGTACAAACATGAAGCCCAAGTAAGAGGCTTCTGTAGTACTCCAGACAGGAAATAATGGTAGTTTTGACCAGGTTGGACATAGTGGAGAGGTGGGGAACCGCATCCGTTTGGGAAATGCTTCAGAGGTCGTCTTGACAGACGCTATAGTGGATTGGATGTGAGTTAGGCAGGAGAAGGGAACTGAGGATGGACCTCTAGGATTTTGGGCTGAGCAACTCTGGGTGGATGGTGGGATCCTTTAGTTAGATGAAGAAGAGAGGCAAAGCTGGTTTGGAGTGGAGGAGTGAATCATTAAGAACTCTGTTTTTGAACATGGTGAATTGGGTATTAATAGCTTATAAAATGTAACGCTATCTTAGAATCCATAACACTTCCCAGGAAATGTGGCTTTTTCACTGGGGTTTTAAGCTCCACTGGGAAAACCACATGCAGCACCCACATTGTTAGATGTTGTCCTCAAGGTCAGCAAACAATGACTTTGTCCTTGGGTCACTCATTCATTCATTCCTCCCTTAGACACACATGTATGTTCCAGAAGGAAAGTCTGCATGTCCTTCAATCTTTGTAATAATCAATTGGTAGAGGCCCTTATGACTTCTAAAGGTCCAGACAGATCTAGAATCTGTCATTTTACTGTTTAAAAATTATCTTTCTTCGTAGATATAGACACAGAAAAGTACAAATTATAAGGTCACAGCATGGCCTCTAATCCCCTAGTTCAGGAAATGCAGACAAATACTGGCCTCAGCCAGCCTCCCCAGCCCCACATCCCCTCCAGGCCCAGCCCTGGTATCCCGTTCACCTTGCAGCCTAGATAGGAAGTTTCTGTCCTGTCCCTGGAGACAGGGTGGCTGCACTTGGAAGGGCTGGGTTTTTCACATGGCGTGGGTGACAGGCTGGTAGCGGGAGAGGGATTGACCAGGAGCCCAGGCCAGAGCTAAGAACTGATCTAAGAATTGCATGGTGGAGAAAGGGCAGGGACCAATCCCATTTTTTTTTTTTAACAAGGCAACTGGCATGCAGGAACAATCAGCTGTCTCCTCTCCTGATTCTGGGGCTGAAGTCATTTTATTGAAGGCCTGGTAGTATCACATGGGGGATGGGAAGGGAGGAGGTTTAGTTGCCTGGAATTGGGACAGACAAAAGTATGCCAGAAATCATCTTCTACTGAAAACTTACAGCTGGTCCCCTTTTCCTTTTGAATGTCAAATAAACAGAAGAGAAAGCAGATTATGTGCATACCCTCCTCATTTCCCTAGGGATAAGGTGTGGGTTTTCAGTCTTTGGATGTTTCTTACCAGACTGAGCTAGAGTGAGCTGTGCCTATTGGGAAGACAGGGTGGGATTCTAGCCTGGGCTTCCAGTGTCAGGGATCATGGCCCAGGTCTGTTCAACTCCACTTCCCTCCTCCCAGGTATTGTGGGCCTTGTGTCAGATGTTGTCAGGATTCCTGTGCCAGGAGGCAGTCCAGGAGCTCTACCTACAGCTGCTGCTGACTGTGCTTTGTCATTTTTGCTGGGTGATTTAGCAAAATGCTCTCTCCAGAAGATGACAGAACACAACAAGGAGGGGCCCCTGGGAAGCAAAATCAACTCTGACCCCATTAGGTAAGCCTAACCACCAGGGAATAGAGAAAGGAAATGAGGCAATTTCCTGAGGGCCCTGGACAACCAGATGTGGGTCCCTCAGGGAGGCAAGGAAGAGAAGAGTGGGCTATGGCATGGGTGCTGCACCATCGTACACTGGAGTACTCTCACAGGTGTTCCAATTTCATGAATCCCATTACCCTCCCGTCCAAGGACGAACCAGGCCTGACTCTACTTAGCATCCGAAATCATGAGATCTGGCATGTTCAGGGTGGTATGGGCAGTGGACCAATTTCATGAATCCTTGTATTACATTCACTCTTCTACTGACCCACACAATGGTTTTTAATCCATGTTCATAACTCTACACATAAGAGATTCGATTAGACAGGGGCAAGGCTGTGTCATTCTCTCCATGAAGTTTTGGCCACTTGAGTCAGCCTTTTTGGCCTCTGGCTTGGTTTTGCCATTAGCTGCATCTTCTTATATGAGTTGCTGATAGAATTCCATTTCCTCATCTGCAAAATGGGAGTCCTAAATAAGTGGTTATCACTCCTTCTTTAAAATTTAGAACATTTGGGCCAGGTGCGGTGGCTCATGCCTGTAATCCCAGCACCCTGGGAGGCTGAGGTGGGAGGATCGCTTGAGGTTGGGAGTTCCAGACCAGCCTGACCAACATGGAGAAACCCCGTCTCTACTAAAAATACAAAAAAAAAATTAGACAGGCAGGGAGGTGCATGCCTGTAATCCTAGTTACTTGGGAAAGCTGAAGCAAAAGAATCGCTTGAACCCAGAAGGTAGAAGTTGCAGTGAGGCAAGATTGCAACATTGCATTCAACCTGGGCAACAAGAGTGAAATTCTGTCTCAAAAAAAAAAAAAAAAAATCAGAACATTCAATTCAAATGAAACCTTGAATAAAAATGAAAATGAATGGAACCAATAAATCAGAGACATTCTGATTAGGTGGCTGTGGAAGTGAAGAGAGATTCTAACCCTTTTTCTGTGCCCCAGAGAGCAGAATTTGAAAACCATGGCACTAGGATACCTCCATTGCCCCTCTTAGCCCACTCTGTGACTGGATGAGGGGCAGGGTGAAAGGGTGAGTGGATTGGTAATTGAAGATGGCTCCTGTAGAGCCATTACTTTCTATCATCAGGACAGCAGAACCCAATCATGAAAGGGCTGAGAATTGTCTCCTAGCTTGCCAGCAGAAGGGTGCAAACCAGGGCATAACATCTGGTCCATCTTTTTGTCCTTTTCACAAACCCAATGGAGGTGGCCTTCAGTTGTGCCCTGGAAGTAGTGAAGATGGTGCTACTGGCAGCTTTGTATGATAAAGTGATGTTCTATACAAGGTAACATCACTGCTGGGAACTTCCATCCAGCTCCAGATCTTACTACACAGAGAACATGAACCTGATAAGGTGGGACCTCTTTTCCAGTAATGTTGGCACCACTCTGGCCCCTGACATTGTCTCCCAGGTCCCAGCATTCAACCCTCCCTTCCCCATCACCTAGCCCTCTAGTCTCTTGATTCTTCAGCTCTCACATCTTCCTGTTCTGTGCAAATGATCTCTCGTGACTACCTGCCCCACTGCAACTCCTGGCTTCCTGTGCCCCATCCCAGTGATATTGTGAAGAGCTGTGAACTCTTCATTCTGCACTGAATCCTAAACTGTATCTGCAACCTGCAGTATGGCTTGGATGAGTGTAGGAAGATCCTGGCAAGGGTCTTCTATGAACAGGTAAGAGTAGGGGAGAGGTCAGCAGCTCCAGCCATTCATTTCCTGTAGCTGAGGAACTAACTGGTTAACAGGATGTTGACTAACTTGCACCAGAAAGGAGATAAAAAGATAGGGCTCCCTTCCTGGAACTTCAGGGGCCTGGTTAAAGGTGGATAGGAAAGAATGAGGAGGAGGTAAGCAGGTCTAGTCTTCCCGAAATGATCCATGGATCCCAGCATCTGGCTTGAAATTCAAGCCTTGTCAGAATTACCCCCCAATTCCTTCTCCTTTATCTCCATCCCATGTGAGCAGATCTGCCATTGCTCTCAGCTGGACACAGTCTTTGCCGGAGCATGAGGCCTGAGGAAGTCCTAGAGGAGCGCTGGGTTCCCATGACATTTCCTCTTTTCATGGACATTGTCTCCTGTTTCTACAGCTCCTCTGACATTGATCAGTGATACAGACTCTGGGGCAAGACTTCTGGGAAATCTACTCAAATGTACAAAGGAGCCAACTTCATTATGAAGGAAATTGGTCTCCTGAGATTCAGTAACCTGGAACTGCACCTAGGAAATGTAAGAGTATGGGGAGGACCAAATGTGACGTGAGTCCCTGGAGCACTTTATTTCCCTCCCTTGGGTCTCCTGGTTAGCCAGGCCTTATTATATCCCTAACCCCTCATTCTGGGGGCATTACAGCATCCAGTGTGTAGATCTATGTAGATCCATCTGCAAGTGGCCAGAACGTCCTGAGCCTGCTGTCTCTGCAGCAAGTCCAGCCCCTAGATTGCTCATGTCAGTTTCTCTTAGGCACCATCTATGCTCTCAAAACCCTGTTCCCAGAGTGTTGTATGATCCCCAGGGTGGTGAGTCACCTCTACCTTCTTCCAGATAGGCAGAGCATTGTTCCGTCCTTGCAAGGAAAACTACATAGTGAGGTGTGGATGACGGTGCAGGTGGTGAAGAACCTGTGGAACATCATCTACCACAGGCAGGAAGAGGACATCAAGCTGTTCTTCTGCAGCATCTCCAAGCAACTACATTCATTCATCAATGATGTATGCCCCTAAGTCCTGACAATCAGGTGAGAACAATATAGGCTGGGGCTGAGGATGGACTCTGGGAGCTTAACTAATGGTTCTGGGTTAGGGCAAGGGACTGGTGCAAGGCTGAGATAACCAAAGAGCAGAAGAAAGGAGACTTAACTACTTGAAGCAGCACACAGAGCAGGTCCCACATGCCTTTCCTACTGTATACAGATGTAGCATACACTGCCTCACTTACTCTCAACAGAAGTTCTTGTAGGAGCCACTCATTGAAAAATAAAAAGCTAACATACTGATAATGACGTTGGTTCTGACGTTGATTCTCCTCTTTTTGTTTTATAAACAGGGATGCAGTGGTTAAATCTTTGCATGCCAAGATGATTATTTCATTAAGATAAATTTCAAGTAGAGCCACTGGACTCAAAGGATATGTAACATTTTAAGGATTTTGATGCTTATTGCCAAAGATGGAATCATTATCTACTCCCAAGATTCCTTGTAGCCTAGATGTCAGTGACTTAGTAAAAGAACACCCCTCAGAGTAGCTGTGATCCAAAAATCATTGTCAGAGGTGAGAAGTAGAGCATCAGCCCAACATGTTAAATTGTATGTGGTTCCTACACCAATCAAAAAATGGACAAAGGGCATGAGGCAATTAATTAGCAAAAATGAAATACACATAGCCAATAAACAGAAAAAATGTTTAACCTCACTGATGATTGAAAAATATTAATCAAAACAGTAACAAGATATTATTTTTCACTTATCAAATTGGTAATGATTTAAAAAATATATAACTTAGATTTGGCAAATGTCTGGCCTCATCTGATGGGCAAGACCGCCTTGCAGAATTCAGGTGCAACAGTTCCCCTAGGACTAAAGTCTCCTACAGGAGTAAGTCAAGTCTAGGAGGATGGCCATTCCTGGCTGTGCCCCACTACAGACGCTCTGGCACCAAACACTCTGGGATCTGCACTGGCTGGAGTGCTGCCCTTACCACTCCTCTAAGCAGCTCTTCCTGCCAACTCAAGTGTCCGTGGTGGTCAAGGGGTCTCCTCCTGCTGGGATTCCAGAGGCCCATGGCCAGAGCAGGTTGCTCCTTGCCAGTATAACTCACCCATCCTCCTGGGGTCGTTGCAGGCCAGGAATGAGTTCCAGTGTGCGGTAGCCCCATGCCGGGTTCCCAGCTTCCCCTTCAGCTCAGCTTCTGTGACTTCACTCCACCCACTCTCAGTGCCTTCCCTCTGAAGGTCTGTTAGGGGTGTGCCAGTTAGCCCAGTCCCTCGGTGGCAGCTGTCCCACCTGGCAGTGTCTAGTGGGCCATCTTGCCCAGTTCCAAACATTCTTACATATACCACCTTATATACATTTGTAAAAGTTTCTCCAGGCTAGATACCAAAAAGTAGACTTTTGTTATGCAAATGAAGCTTAATAGAGTGTAAAGTAAAACATCTTAACCATCCCTCCTCCTATCTTGATGTTAATTCCCACCACTGTTCTTCCTAACTTACAGGCTTTTGCTAGCCAATATTTCATTTGTCTTTCTTTAACCCAGAATTTAGATGCTGTTATTATTGTTATTTTCTACAAACTCATTAGATTTACATACATTCTCATCAATTCCTTTTTGCATCTCTCACTCTCTTTGAGGATCATCTCTCTTCATCCTGGAATTCAACTTTTAGAAATATCTTTAGTGCTGGTATCTTGATGGTGCACTCTCCTGGTTTTTGTTTGTTTGCAATGATTTTATATTACTCTTATTCTTGATAGATGGCTTTACTGGTGACACAGTTCTAGACAACTACAATTATTTCTCTTAGCACCCTGAAGATACCACATTACCGTTTTCTGGCTTTCTTTGTCACTATTGAGAAACTTGAAGTCATTCTAAATTTTGGCCCTTTTAGGTGATCTATCTTTTTTCTCTGGCTGTTTTAAGATTTTTATCTGTGGCTGGGTGCAGTGGCTCATGCCTGTATTTCCAGCACTTTGGGAGGCAAAAGCAGGAGGATCAGTTGAGCCCAGGGGTTCAAGACCAGCCTGGGCAACATGGTGAAATCCTGTCTCTACAAAATTCGACAGTTATCCAGGCATAGTGGCTCATGCCTGTAGTCCCACCTACTTGGAAAGCTAAGGCAGGGGGATCACTTGAGTCCGAGAGGTCAAGGCTGCAGTGAGTCATGATCATGCCACTGCACTCTAGCCTGGTGACAGAGTGAGACCCTTTCTCAAAAACAAAACGAAACCAAAAAAAAAAAACACTTTTTTGACTGTTTTTAGTGTTTTACAGAAGTATATAAAATAGTATCATGAAGTCTCATCTTCTGTATGCTTCTGTTGACCAAGGATGGTCAACAACTCATGACCATCCTTGTTTTTTCTACACCCTTTCCCTGCCAGGATTATTTTAAATCAAATATCAGACTTTATATTGTTTTTTTTTCTATAAATATTTTCATACAAATTTCCAAATCATACTCTTTTAAAATTAAAACATTAGAAAATTATACTATACATACTACAAATTAAAATACAAATTATGCACGAATTTTAAAGATAAAAGAGGTTCCCAAAATGTGTAGAACAGAGGAACCTGAGGCCATTTATCCAGACCCTTAAGGCTGCTGGTTTACTCTTTTCTGCCTCTGAAATTAGGAGCATTTCAAAGAAGCATTTACTAGTTCTAATTTACATTTCAACTCATTTCGGAGGCTGAATCATTTGTCCAAGGTCATAGAGTGAATTACTGGGAGAAATAGGAGGAGGATTTCCAATTGAGAGCTCTTCCCTGTAACCCACATTCCCTACATTGTTCTTTAGTCTTAACAACTTTTGTCCTGAGAAAGAAAAGAGGTAAGGAATAGGAGTTGAGGCTACAGAGAAAGAAAAGCAGATATTTCCAAAGAATAGTAGAAGAAAAAATTGACCTCACCTTTCACAGCCTTTGTTAGCTACAGTAGCCAAACATCAATATCTATGTTTGATATAGAATGTACTTCTGCCAACTCCCTACCCTTGCTGCTTATATGAAAATCATTTTATATTGAAAACCTACTGTGTATCAGGTACTTTTCTAAGCATTGGAGATACTGCACTCATGTCCTTAACCTCATGAAGCTTACATTCTGGTGGGGGAGAGGAAACCTGCCCTAAAAAGAGTACATATATGTTAGATAAGTGCCATGGAGAAAATAAAGTAAGGTAAAGGGATAAGAAGTTTATGAGGGTGAGATGACAGAGAAGGCCTCTTTGATAAGGCAGCATTTAAACAGAAACCTGTGTCAACCTGAAAGAGTCAAAAAGGTCAGAATCCAGCTTGAAGAGAGTTTATTCAAGCACAGAGGTTGAGAACAGGCCACCCAGGAAGCACAGATTTCAAAGAATGGAAGTCAGTGTTCCAAAGTGTAGAAGTTTGGGATCATTTACATAGACAAAACTTTGGGATCATTTACACAGACAAAAATTTCAGCATCTTTATATGTAAGGATTAACACACAGTTACAACAATCTAATTAGTCAAAGTGGTCTTTTTCTTTTGGGAAAAGTATATTTAACATTTCACACTGAAAATACAACAGTCTTGGGGTCTTGGGCACCATCTGGTCTGAGTTCTGTATAGGACAACAGAGGAAGCAGTTAATCTGTAACAAAGATCAGTGATTGGAATGGGGAAGATATGGTCTCTGATCTCTCCTAGTCATTTACAGAACAAGAACAATGAGGAAGAGAGTTATCTACAATGTAAGAAGCAGAATTGCAAACATGCTGTGTGGCTCAGATCCAGGGCTTAATCTCTTCCTTGGCATAACAAATTTTGAGGGTCCTGACATTTTATTTTATGTTTTTCACTCTTAAAGGAAGTGAGGTCATAAACCATATAACTGTCTAAAGGAAGAAGATTTGGTATGTTCAAGGAACAAGAGGTCAGTGTGATGATCATGGAGAAAGTAAAAGGAAGAACAGGAGATGAGATTAGAGAATAGCAGTGAAGACAGAATCATCTTGGGTTCTTCTAGGCATGGTCAAGATTTAGGATTTTACTTTGAGTGGCATGGGACCTCCCTGAAGCACAGTTCTTAACTCCTCTAAGTTGGGGGAGTGGGGTGAAGGGTGCCTGTGATCAAGTGTGGGGCTGTTCATTTTAGTAGCAAATGGAAATGACCATTGTTCTTCACTATTTTCCATGCCATAATTTCCTTTCTTTGATGCAGACAAATGAAAAAGAATGTTTGCTTTTACAGATCATGCTTCTAAGTCATTTTGTATTGAAGAATGTATGTGTGTATTTGACTATCATGACTTGAACATTACAGGTTTGCTATTGTTGCCATTTTAGTGTTGTAAATATTTGTCCTCAGGGTGTTTGACTCTGGTTTGAACCCCATTAAAGTATCCCAGTGCCTGATCAGAGATAATATTTTGGATATGGCGCTTTTGAGTTCATGGAGCAAATGCCTAGCAGACAACAGGAAATGAACAACTCATTATTTTTATGGTTCCTTCACAGCTCTTTATCTAGAAAATCAAGTGGAACTAAATGATGTTTAAAGGTTCTTTCTTTCCTCAGTGTCAGCAGTGTAATGAAATAGTGTGGGCTCCAGCATCAGCCAGACCATCCTCAAATATTAGCTCTATAAGTGGGAGTCTTAGGAACTTGGGTATGTCACTTTAACCTCTATGCCTCAGTTTCTGCATCTGCGTATGAGGAAAATAGTGCTGATCTTGCATGTTGTTCTGAGTATTGAATAAAAATGCCCATAAAGCACTGAGGTTTGGCCAGCACATGGATGTCCTAGAACACATTTGTGTTGCATTGAGTGAAGCTTCTGGGTGAGAGTGACGGATGCGATTGAGGGTGGCAGGTAGGGAATGTCCTTATAGCTGTGGTCAGGGAAAACCAAATTTGTTAGCTGTTTCCCTGAGTGTGGCCATGCCCCCTCTAGAACACTAATAACTGGGCAGTGGTATCTGTCCCCTTTGGGCTCTAACCCTGGCTTCAATACTGACCCTGCCATTCCGTACCTCTGAACACTTCCCTCCTTGTTTTTGAAACTGAGGTCCCTGCTGAATATCCTAGATTCCTCAGTCTACCAAAGAGTTCATCTTCCTTTCCTCATCCCACCCAACCTCTAATAAAGACTGTCTAAATCACCCAGATAGCAGGAAGTCTTTCCTCAGGAAGGAAATTCTAGGAACACTTACACGCATATCTAGTGCCCAAGAAACCTTATGACCAAGAAATGCTTTTTCAAATGTCTTACATCTTTTCTGTTAGAGCTTAAGTCCAGTTCTTGTTATCTGTTCTAAATGTAAATAAAGTCAGCATTATGCTATAGACTTTGATGGGCTTGAAGGCCCACAGTGAAAAGATTTTTGTTGAGCCCTGATTCTTCCTGTTATCTATATATTTTCCATGCTAAGGAATCTCCTGTCTCCATCCCTTCTGCTCCCATCCTGATCTAAACCCTCACCCTTCCCTAATGGGACCATTTTAATGACTTCCCAATACCCTCTTCCTCTTCTCTACCTGATGCTCCACTTAGCAACCAGACTCTCTTTAAAACATGTACATTGGACCATGCCACCCCTTGCTTTAAATGCTTTAATAGCTTCCTCTTGCTCTTAGGGTCTAAATCTGGTCCCATATACTCACCCCCAAGGCCTCTGAGGACCTCTGCACCTTTAGCCTACATCACTTTCTATGTCCCTGGAAGCTACAGCCATACTGGTTCTTTCTCCAACATGAAGAGACCCCTTTCCTATGGGAATGGCTTCTGCTCTTACCCTACACAAGGCTGGCTCTCAGGCTAGCTCTTGCCCTTTGGATCTTAGCTGGAATGTCACCTTCTCAGAGAGGCATTCCCTGGCCAGCCTGTCTGAAGGAGACTTCCCGGTTACTCTCTCTCAGTAGTCAGTTCAGTTTTCTTCTTTGTACGTAATTAGTATTTACTTGTTTGTCTTTCCTGCAGCAGAATATTCACTTCTTGAGGGTGGAGAGTCTGTCTTTCTAGTACACCCCATATCCCAGAACCTAGCACAGTGCCTAGTGATAGTAAGTACTCAATAAATAGTTGCTGGAGGAATTCATGATTATTATTTATGACAGAGAAAAACTGTAAGCAATTTAATTATTCACTAATGGGGGTTCATCAAAAAAAGTATGACAGTAATCCCAGCACTTTGGGAGGCCGAGACGGGCGGATCACGAGGTCAGGAGATCGAGACCATCCTGGCGAACACGGTGAAACCCCGTCTCTACTAAAGAAATACAAAAAACTAGCCGGGCAAGGTGGCGGGCGCCTGTAGTCCCAGCTACTCTGGAGGCTGAGGCCGGAGAATGGCGTGAACCCGGGAGGCGGAGCTTGCAGTGAGCTGAGATCCAGCCACTGCACTCCAACCTGGGCTACAGAGCAAGACTCCGTCTCAAAAAAAAAAAAAAAAAAAAAAAAAAGTATGACAGAATTGGCTAGGCATAGTGGCTCACAGCTGTAATCACAGCAACTTCAAAGGCCAAGGTGGAAGGATCACTTGAGGCCAGGAGTTTAATATGTTGATGAAAAAATCCAAACTCTGCAAAATATTTAAAGAGGTTTATTCTGTGCCAAACATGAGTGACCATGGCCCGTGACACAGCCTCAGGAGGTCCTGAGAACAAGTGCCCAAAGTGGTTGGGTTACAGCTTGGTTTTATACATCAAATGTATGCATAAAAGGGAGACAGAAGTTATATGCAAAGACATAAATCAACACATGTCAGGTATACATTGCTTCAGCCCAGAAAGGTGGGACATCATGAATGGGCGGGGAGGGTGGTTTTCTAGGTCAAAGGCAGATTCCAAGATTTCCTGATTGGCAATTGGTTGAAAGAGTTAAGCTTTGCCTAAAGAGTTGAAGGCAACAGAAAGAAATGTTTGAGTTAAGATAAAAAGAGTTATGGAAGCCAAGGTTCTAGTTATTTAGATGAAGCCTCTAATTAACAGGCTTCAGAGAGAATAGATGTTGTCTCTTGTCAACCTTAAAGGGTGTCAGACTGTCTGGAAAAGAACTAGTAAAGGAAGGAGATTTTATGAAGAATGAAATTTCCTCCACAAGAGATGGCTTTGCAGGGCCATTTCAAAATATGCCAAAGAAAGTATATTTGGGGGTAAAATATTTTATTTTTTTCAGGGTCTGCTATCTGTCGTGTGATTCTATACCAGAGTCATGTTGGAGCTGGGTATCTTACTGCTACATAGAGTCTATTTTGTCAGTCTTATTATCTCTGTTTTAATGTTAATTCAACTCAGTTGTGACTAAACATAAAAGAGAGGAGGGTATAACGAGTCATGACCAACACCCACTTCCTATCATGGCCTGAACTGGTTTCTCAGATTTCTTAGGGATCCCAATGGCCAAGAGGGGAGTCCATTCAATTGGTTGGAGGGCTTAGAGTTTTATTTGGTTTACAGAGACCAGCCTGGCCAATGTAGCAAGTCACTATCTCTACAAAACATATAGATTAAAAAATTAGCCAAGCATGATGGTGAGACAGCAGGGATGGGACTCAGCTCCACTCCTACTACAGTATCTTTCCATACATACTGACTAACCACCAGACCTGGCACTACCCCATTGGCACCATACCTGCTGATCACAAGACCTTACAAACTATGTGAGAAAACTGAAATAAGAAGCATTGCACCATAAATCTTACTGAAGGGAATTAACCCTATTGCCCTCATGTATGTAAGTCCAGGAAAATTATAGATCTTAACCTCTTGCCTCATTATAATAAAATCCTCACCCCAGGAGGGGCTTTTCTGCCATTATTTGATCTTGCAATGTACATACTAACGTGACTTCCCACTGCATCTATGCACCCTGCACTCTGCCCTGCAAATGTAATGATGCTCATATACCTCATGTTTATTCATGTCGCCCTTCCTAAAACACCACAAAGACCTGTCCTCAGAAAGCCAGCCAGAGAACTCTTGCTCCTATGCTGTCTCCCTTGTGTTTGAGCATAAGTCTTAATAAAGCCTTGTCTGGGAAACTTTCTGAGCCTCATGTCAATTTTTATTGCATACGAGCCTAAGAAACAGTGGTTGATAACAGTGGTGCAGGCCTGGAACTCCAGCAACTCTAGACACTGAGGTGGGAGGATCACTTGAGCCCAGGAATTTAAAGCTACCATGAGCTATGATCCCACTACTGCACTCCAGCCTGGGTGACAAAATGAGACCCTGTTTCTTAAAAAAATAAAAATAAAAAACTGATAGAATCCTGTGATTGGTGATTATGCTGTATAGAGAAATATTTTACAGGAAGAAAAAAATTGTTAATCTTATTTTTGTAAAAATAAATTCTGCCTATATTAGGTATTTAAAAAATATATACTACCAGGATAGGTATCAAAATATCAGTGTTATCTCTGGGAGTGAAAGATTTTTCTTCCTTTAAAAAAAAAAAAAAAAAACTTGTATTTTAAATATTTCATACAATGAAACAAGTATTACTTTTGTAGTGTCAAAAATTATTCTCAATGGAATTCTACAATAATGACCTGATATGTGGGGTGTTACAGAATGGGGTTGGATAGTTAGTCTTTAGGGTTCTGTAGTCTGAGTTGACCCTCTTCTGGTTTTAGCTCCTGAAGGTGTGAAGAATGATTCTCTAGAGCCTATCCCATGTTTGGTCAATGCCATCCTGAAAAAAGGTTGACATGGATACTAGCACCTAGTTTGCCCCTACTTCCTGGCTGAACCAAATGATCAGTAGCTTCCTCAAAGCTCCGGTGTCAAAGCCCCAGAAAGAAAGAAGTGCCTTTTCTTGTTTTTATTATTTCTTTTGGAGACAGGGTCTCACTTTGTTGCTCAGTCTGGAGTGCAATGTCACGATCATGGCTCAGTGCAGCTTTGAACATCTGGGCTCAAGAAATACTCCCACCTCAGCCCCCTGAGTAGCCAGGACTACAGACACACCACTACATCCAGCTAATTTTTTATTTTTTGTACAGATGGGGTCTCACTATGTTGCTCGTGCTGTTATCAAACTCTTACACCCGGTGAGGAGGAGCCAAGATAGCCTATTAGAAGTAGCTGCAGTCCACAGCTCTCACGGAGAGGAATGAAAGTGGCGAGTGAATTCAGCACCTTCAACTGAAATATCCAAGTTCCCACATTGGGACTGACTAGGCAAACAACTCAAACCACAGGAAACGAAGAAAAGCAGGGTGGGGCAACGGCCCACCCAGCAGCAGCACAAAGCCAAAGGAACCTCCAACCCAAGCCAAGGAAAGTAGTGAGTGATTGTGCAACCCCACCCAGGAAACCATGCTTCTCCCACGGATCTTTGCAACCTGTGGATTGGGAGATCACCTCGTGAGACCACATCACCAGGTCCTTGGGTCTGATACACAGAGTTGTGTGGAGTCTCAGCAAAGCAGCTGCACAAGCACACACAGAGACCCAGGAGTTTTACGTACTCCAGCCCCAGGAATCCTGGCAAGGTGGGAGATCTGTCCATACATTCCCCTAGGAAGGGGGCTGAATCCAGGGAGCCAAGCAGTGTCATTCTGCAGGCCCTACTTCCAGGGAACCTCACAAGTTAAAACCCGCTGGCTTGGAATTCCAGCCAGCCAGTGGCAACAGGCCAGAGACTCCCTAAGATGGGACCAAGTTCCTATGGGGAGGGGCAGCCACCATCTCTGTGGTTTGGTCAACTCAGCCATTCCACCCCTCCAGCTCTGGAGAGTCTAGGTGGTCAAGATGAGGAGAAGTGCCCCCTGACCCAAATGCAGCACACCTGCTCTACCAAAAAGCAGCCAGACCGCTTCTTTAAGCAGGTCCCTGATCCCATTCCTCCTGACTGGGTTAGACCTCTCAATAGGGGTCTCTGGACATCTCATACAAGAGCATTTGGGCCAGCAGCATGTCATACCCACTGGGACAGAGCTTTCATAAGAAGGTGCAGGTTGACACTTTTGCTATTTTGCAGCCTTCACTGGTCATACCTCCAAGTATAAGAAAGGTCTGGAGCAAACCCTCAGAAAACCACGGCAGCCCTAAGGAAGAGTGACCTTCCTGTTAAAAGAAAAACAACAAAGGGAAAACAACAACGACTACAATATCAACAAAAAGACTCTACAAAAACCCTATTCAAAGGTCAGCAACCTGAAAGATCAAAGGTAGATAAGCCCGCAAAGATGAGAAAGAATTAACACAAAAACGCTGAAAACTCACTGAAAGAGGCAGAGTGCTAGTTCTCCTCCAAATAACTGCAACACCTCTCCAGCAAGAGCACAGAGTTGGTCTGAGGCTGAGATGGCTGAATTGACAGAAGTAGGCTTCAGAAGGTGAGTAATAATGAACTTCAATGAGCTAAAGAAGCACATTGCATGTTGTAACCCAATGCAAAGAAGCTAAGAATCATGATAAAACAATACTGGATCTGATAAACAGAATAGCCAGTTTAGACAGGAATATAACTGACCTGATGGAGCTGACAAAACACAACAGGAGAACTTCAAATGTAACCACAAATATCAATAGCAGAATAGACAAAGCAGAGGAAAGAATATCAGAGCTTGAAAACTATCTATCTGAAATAAGCCAGGCAGACAAGATAGAAAAAAAAGAATAAAAAGAAATTAACAAAATCTCCAAGAACTACAGTATTATGTTAAAAGACCCAACCTGTGACTGATTAGGGTACATGAAAGAGGTGGGGGGTGGGAAATGGAACCAAGTTGGAAAACATACTTCAGGATGTCATCCAAGAGAACTTACCCAACTAGCAAGACAGGCCAACATTCAAATTCAGGGAATCCAGAGAACCCCAGCAAGATATTCCATGAAAATCAACCCCAAAACACATAATCATCAGATTCTCCAAGATGAAAATGAAAGAAAAAATGTTCAGGGCAGCCAGAGAGAAGGGCCAGGTCACCTACAAAGGGAAGCCCATCAGACTAACAACAGACCTTTCAGCAGAAACCCTACAAGCCAGAAGAAAGTGGGAGCCAATACTCAACACTCTTAAATAAAAGAATTTCTAACCCAGAATGTTGTATCTGACCAAACTAAGCTTCATAAGTGAAGGAGAAATAAGATGCTTTTCAGACAAGAAAATGCTGAAGGAATTTGTCACCACCAGGCCTGCCTTGCAAGAGCTCCTGAAGGAAGCACTAAATATAGAAAGGAAAAACCAGTACCAGTCACTAAAGAAACACACTGAATTACACAGACCAGTGACACTATGAAGCAACCACATAAACAAGTCTGCAAAATAACCAGCTAGCATCATGATGACAGGACCAAATTCACACATACCAATAGTAACCTTAAATGTAAATGGGCCAAATGCCCCCAAATAAAAGACATAGAATGGCAAGCTGGATAGAGCCAAGACTGATCGGTATGCTGTTCTCAAGAGACCCATCTCACATTCAAAGACACACATAGGCTCAAAATAAAAAGGTGAAGGAAAATTTATCAAACAAATGGAAAAGAGAAAAAAGCAGAGGTCAAAATCTTATTTTCTGACAAAACAGACTTTAAACCAACAAAGATCAAAAAAGACAAAGAAGGACATTACATAATGGTAAATGGTTCAATTCAACAAGAAGAGCAAACTATCCTAAATATATACATACCCAATACAGGAACACCCAGATTCATAAAGCAAGTTCTTAGAGATCTACAAAGGGGTTAGACTCCCACACAACAATAGTAGGAGGCATTAATACCCCACTTACAAAATTAGATCATCAAGACAGAAAATTAACAATGATATTCAGGACCTGAAATCAGCTCTGGATCAAGTGGACATGATATATATCTACAGAACTCTCTACCCAAAAACGACAGAATATACGTTCTTCTCAGTACCACATGGTACTTACTCTAAAATTGATCATATAATCGAAAGTAAAACACTCCTCAGCAAATGCGAAAGAACTAAAATCATAACAAACAGTCTCTCAGACATGGCACAATCAAGAAAAAGAAATTCAATCAAAACCACATAACTACATGAAAATTAAACATCCTGTTCATGAATGACTCCTGGGTAAACCATGAAATTAAGACAGAAATCAAGAAGTTCTTTGAAACTAATGAGAGCAAAGAGATAGCATACCAGTATTTCTGGGACACAGCTGGGGCAATGTTGAGAAATTTATAACACTAAATGTCCACATCAAAAAGCTAGAAATATCCCAAGTTAGCATACTAACATTATAACTGAAAGAATTAGAGAACCAAGAGCAAACAAACCCCAAGGCTAGCAGAAGACAAGAAATAACCAAAGGTCAGAGCAGAACTGAAGGAGATGAAGACACAAAAAAATCCTTCAAGAAAATCAGCAAATCTAGGAGCTGTTTTTTTAAAATAAATAAATAAATAAAATAGAAGCACTGCTTGTCAGACTAATAAAGAAGAAAAGAAAGAAGAATCAAAGAAATACAATCAGAAATGATAAGGGGGATATCACCACTGACCCCACAGAAATACAAACAACCATCAGAGAATACTATAAACACTTCTATGCACATAAACTAGAAAATCTAGAAAAATGAATAAATTCCTGGACACATACACCCTGGCAAGACTGAACCAGGAAGAAATTGAATCCCTACATAGACCAATAACAAGTTCTGAAATTGAGGCAGTAAAAAATAGCCTACCAACCACAAAAAGCACAGGACCAGATAAATTTATAGCCGAATTCTGCCGCAGGTACAAAGAAGAGCTGGTAGCATTTCTACTGAAACTAGTCCAAAACAATGAAAAGGAGGGATTCATCCCTAACTCATTTTATGAGGACAGCATCATCCTGATACCAAACCCTGGCAGAGTTCAACAAATAAAACTTCAGGCCAATATCCCTGATGAATATCAATGCAAAAATCCTCAATAAATACCGGCAAACTGAATCCAGCAGCACATCAAAAGGCATATCCACCATGATCAGCTTGGTTTTCTCCCCATGGTTGGTTCAACATACCCAAATCAGTAAGTGTGATTCATCACATAAAAAAGAACTAAAGACAAAACCACATCTTTCTGCAATAGATGAAGAAAAGACCTTTGATAAAGTTCAACATCGCTTCATGTTAAAAACTCTCAAACTAGGTATTGAAAGAACATACCTCAAAGTAATAAGAGCCATATACGACAGACCAACAGTTAATATTACACAGAATGGGCAAAAGCTGGAAGCATTCCCCTTGAAAACCAGCACAACACAAGGATCCCTTCTCTCACCACTCCTACTCAACATAGTATTGAAGTTCTGGCCAGGGCAATCAGGCGAAAGAAAGAAAGGGTATTCAAATAGGAAGGGAGGAAATCAAATTATCTTTGTTTGCAGATGACATGAAAACCCAATCTTCTCAGCCCAAAAGCTTCTTGAGCTGATAAGCAACTTTAGCAAAGTCTCAGGATACAAAATCAGTGTGCAAAAACCACTAGCATTCCTATACACCAGTAACAGGCAAATAGAGAGCCAAATCATGAACTAACTCCCATTCACAATTGCTACAAAGAGAATAAAATACAGCTAACAAGGGATGTGAAGGACCTCTTCAAGGAGAACTACAAACAACTGCTCAAAGAAATCAGAGAGGACACAAACAAATAAAAAAATTTTCATGCTCATGATAGGAAGAATCAATATTGTGAAAATGCCATACTTTCAAGGAGCACTTGAAATCAGTGGGTTGGTTTTCTAGAGCTCCTGTAATAACACACCTCAGTTGGCTGGCTTAATACAACAGAAATTTATTTTCTCACAGCTGTGAAGGCTGGAAGTACAAACTCCAGATGTTAGCAGGATTAGTTTCTACTGGAGGCTTTGAGGGAGATTCTGTTCCATAGCTGTCTCCTGGATCCTGGTGGTTCTTGGCAACCCTTGGTGTCCCTTACCTTGTAGATACATCACTCCAATCTCTGCCTCCACTTTTACATGACACATTTTTCCGTGTGTGTATGCATGTGTGTGTGTGTGTGTGTGTGTTTTCTTAAGAACAGCAAACATTGGATTTGGGAGGGCCCACTCTAATCCACTATAAACTTCCCTTAGTTTGGTTACATCTACAAAGACCCTGTTTGCAAACTAGGTCACATTTGAGGTTCTGAGTGGACATGAATTTGTCAACTCAGTTGGTAACGGACCAGTCTGAGGGCAAGATAAGAGGTGAAACTAAGCAGGAAGGTTGAGTGCAGAGTTATGAGAGAAGTGTAGTCAGGGCTAAGATCTAAGCAATGCTGTTCTACTCCTTTAGAGGAGAAATTTTTCCGTCTTTTATCTTCCTTCAGCCACTCCTGTGACTACCTCATCCCAATCCCTCTCTGCTACTTCATAGTCCTTAAAGGTTAGAAGCATGAGCTCTGCACTTCTGTGTCTTTCATTTCTAGATCCTGGTTCTCTTGTTGGCCACATGCACTCAGGGACTTATTTCCCTCTACTTCAGTTTTCTCTGGAAAAATGGGATGACAACAATACCAGGTTCATATAGCCATTTTGATAACTGAGCAATGTAATATTTTATAAAGTGCTTGTCTCAAAGGAATAAAGTATAGATTCAGGTAACTTGCCTATTTTTAAATGAGTTGCCTTTTTATTGATTTGACTTATTTTATGCTAATGTCAAGTGATACTTTGGCCTTCTCTTTAATTTCTATCTTTTATTTGCCCCACTGCCTCTTATAGATGGTACAATGGTAGAAAGTCCAGACTGTGTCCAGAGACGCAGCCAATCCTGCACATTGAGGAGGATGAATTAAGTTCCTTGACTGGGGCAATAGTTGTAGTTTCCCACATGCCAGGACACGGTCCCTAACAATGTCCCACAATGGTAGCTGCAGCTTTCACTCAAACAAGACAGTGATGTCATGACATGAAATGGTCTCTCCTGGCTATGATCTACTGTTTGCAACTGGTATCATTTGGTTCTGGCATTTGTTGCTCACACTAACATATCAATGATAGGCCTATATATCATCCTTTGGTCAAGTGAAGGCCCAGTTGGGTCCTGGTCTCATTGGATGGTGCATTACAGGGTATGGCACTACATCCAAGACGTGCTTAGAGTGGCTTGCTACCTGTCAAACCCTCCGAGCCTCAGTTTCTTCAAATATAAATGGGGATGATATCTACCTCTTAAGACTGTGTATTAGGTTGTTCGGGCTGCCAGAACAAAATATCACAGACTAGTGGCTTAAACAACAGTTCTGAAGGCTGGAGGTCCAGAATCAAGGTCCTGTAAGGGTTGGATTCTGGTGAAGGCTCTCTTCCTGGCTTGCAGATGGTTGCCTTCTTGCTGTGTGTTCTCATGGCCTCTTCTCTGTGCACAGGTAGAAAAAGAGATCTCTGATGCCTCTTCCCCTGTTTGTAAAGACATCAGATTAAGGCCCAATAGATTAAGAGGCCTTATCAGATTAAGGGCCAATAGATTAAGAGGCCTTATCAGATTAAGGGCCAATACTTCTGACCTCATTTAACCTTTATTACCTCCTTATAGACCCTATCTCAAATAGTCATATTAGAGGTTAGGGCTTCAACATATGAATTTGAAATACATAATAGGCCCAGTGCAGTGGCTCATACCTATAATCCCAGCACTTTGGAAGGCTGAGGTGGGTGATCACATGAGGTCAGGAGTTCGAGACCAGCCTGACCAATATGGTGAAACTTCGTCTCTACTAAAAATACAAAAATTAGCCGGGCATGGTTGTGCATGCCTGTAATCCCAGTTACTCAGGAGGCAGAGGTAAGAAAATCACTTGAACCCAGGAGGAGGAGGTTGCAGTGAGCTGAGATCGCATCATTGCACTCCAGCCTGGGCAATAAGAGCAAAACTCCATCTCAAAAAAACAAACAAAAAACAAAATACATAACAGTATTTTGAGGATGGCAGAACATAGATCATGCTCTGAAGATGGTAGCACTTTTGATGTGGGTCATAATGAGGTCAAGAAGGTTGCAGCAATCAGGCTGACGAAGGAAAATCTGAAGAGACCAAGACAAAGGTAAATCCCCTGATCTCTGGAGAAGGACTGAACGTCAACACCAGAACCCCTACTTGGCAGTATCCATGTTTTGCTGCACCTCTAGTTATACTTGAATTCACTGTTTAATAACTATCTGTGGTTTTCTTTTCTTGATGCCACCTTCTCCCTCTCTTCCTACTTTCAATCAGCCGCCAGATATGCCTTACCTGCCTTCACGGCTATCTGTTTAGTTCAGACCTCCATCTTTGATGGCTTGGATTTGAAGAGTAGCTTCCTGTTTGATCTCTCATCTTTGTCCAGTCCAATCCACTCTCACACTACAGACAGGCCGATTGTGTAAAATGTAGACTAGATCCTGTCACTTTCCTACTTGAAGGGTTTCAGTGACTTCCTATTTTTAAGACAAATCCAAATTTGATAACAGGTTCACAGGGCCAACATTGTCTGCTCTAGCTCCTGCATGTCCCTCTGCCTGAGTGCCTGCCAACTCTACCTTTTTTTATCCTCTGACCCAGATGGCTCTGGGTCTCTGCCCATGCTGCTCTGCCTGCTCCGGTCTGCTCCCACACTCTTACACCAGACTCACTTTCCGGAGCTCAGGTTACAAGCCACACAATTTGGAAAACCTCTTTTTGGAGGTTGGGTGGGATCTAGCCCATGTGCTCACAGGTGCCTCTTCCTCCTCTGCTGACAGTTATTCCACTATACTGAAGTTGCCTGTAGTCTCCCACATTAGACACTAAGATCTGGGAGGCAGGGCAGCTGTGTCTGCAGTCTTACTGATTGTTGTATCCCCAGCACCCAGCACAGCACCTGACACATGGCAGATGTTCAATAAATGTTGGTTGAATGAATTATCATTTTAAAATCATTTTTAATATTTGTGAATGTATGTTCACAAGAGCCTTATTTACAATAGCTAAAAGATTGAAACAACTCAACAGCTCACTGATGGATGAATGGATAAACATAGTGTGCTATGGATATACATGAATATTATTTAGTCTTAGAAAGGAAAGAAATTCTGGCACACACTGCAACATAGAGGAATCTTGAGGATATTATGCTAAGTGAATTAAGCCAGGCAGTAAAGGAAAAACACTGTATGATTCCTCTTACGTGAGCTTCCTAGAGTCGTCAAATTCATGGAGATAGAGAGGTAAACAATGTTTGCCAAAGGCTGTGGGGAAGAGAGAATGGGGAGTTCATGTTTAATAGGTAGAGAGTTTCAGTTTGGGAAGGTGAAAATGTTCTAGAGGCATATGGTGGTGAATGTCATAGATCTGTAAACTTAAAAACGGGTAAGATGGTAAATTGTATGCTATGTGTATTTTACCACAATAAAAATGGCCACACTAAAAATATTGCTTATGATATTCCAAGTGAAAAAAATAAAACCTCCAGGTAGTACTGTAGAGAGAGAGAAATGGATCAGTGGGGTGTCTGCCGGTGACTGTGATCAAGATTCAGGAACCCATGGTGGGCAGGTCGGGTAAAGGCTCCTGCCTTAGTCAGCCTCATTGCCTCTGGACAGCCTCAGGTAACCCTCACACCTGCTCCAGACACTGCTTTTCATTTTTTAGTTTATTTCAATCGAGATATTTAAAATGAACATTCAGGTTTACAGGAAACTCTACCCTTACAGTATAGTCACTACGCTGTCTGCTAAGTAGGAGTGCATTGAAATAGGCTTCTCTGTAACTTCAGGAATGAAACATCATTAAGGCATCCAGCAGCAGACTGTTTCCAAAGATGTCAATACCTCTGTCTCCCACCTTGCAGGATTTTTGCAAGGAGACCTTGTCTTTCCTCCCATCAAGGGGTGGCATCTCTTTCTCTTCCCCTGAGTCTGAGATGGCAGAAGTGATGTTGTGTAGGCTTCCAAGGCAATGTCATGATAGTGTTTGTGCTCTCCAGGGGAGCCAGGTGCCATGCGATGAACAAGCTCAAGGTAAAAGACTGAATGAAGAGGCAGCACATGCCGTGAGGGAGGCCATGTGGGAAGCTGAACACTTGCTGTGTGAATGACCTTCCAGCTCAGCCCAGCTGTCCTCCACCATGATTTCATGAGACAACCAGCCTGACGCCACGTGGGACAGAGCAGGCCAACCAGGTCCTACCCAGACCCAGAGAATCATTGGGTCATAATAATCATTGCTGTTCTAAGTCACAAGGTTTTTGAAATGGCTTGATTTGCAGCAATAGATAACCAAAACCACATCTTCTGCCAAATTAAGCATGAAGAGTGTAGAATTGTATTATAGAGAGCTCTAGTGTAGAGCCCCCTCCAGTTTGTATTCACTGTAATACTATTAAATTAAAAGGAAAGAATCCACCTACAGCTCCCTCATCCCAATGCTTCACTTATTTTCCTTTTTTTCATTTCTAGCTTCTGGTGGTGAGCATACATAGATAAGCAATGTTGTGGTTATCAAGTACATAGCATTTTGCAGCTTTCCCTCTTGGCTTTATAGCATTCAGTCACACATTCAACAAATACTTATTGAGATCTACTCTATGCTGGTCACTGAGAATTTAGAGCTAAATAAGTACATACCATTTTTTCACAATTTTTTTTTTACCATACTTTACATAATCATTTCCTTGAAATTGCTTTTTGAGTTAAACACAAATTGAGCCAGGTGTTTGTCTTCGTAGAAATTTTAGCTCTAAAGAATTTATGGTAGATTATAATATGATCTATAGTATCAAACCATAAAATTAAAAGTATCAGAAAATAAAAATAAATATACCATGAACCTAGTCCAATAGAATTACTCTAACTAAATATGAAGCAATGAGATTTCAGCCAAGACAAACAAATAGTGAATTATTCTCATTGCTTGATTAAAGCATGCACATCATTCTCCTAATTGAAATGAAAATTCTGACCTCATCAAATAGTAGGAGTGCAAGGTGACTCCAAAGTGGAGAGGTGGAGGTAGCACGTGTGGGCAGGTGTCTGCTCTTCAAAGGGCTTGACTGTGAAGAGGACAGAGTGTGTTGTGGTGGGGAGGGGCGGTTAGAAGGGAGACACTGTTAGGATGCAGAAGGCAAGGTCCCGTTGGAGAGTCAGTAACAGGATTCAGGGAGCAGAGGGGCTAACTCGTGGGGCAGGGTCCCTGAGATGGCCTGGGGATGGGATCGGGAACTCACACGGGAAGACTGGCCTCCCCCCACGCGAAGAGTCGCTGCCCTTCTGCCTTGTGACAAGAGGGAAGATAAACACAGATGAAAATAGGTTTGTGGATTTGGAAGGAAAACGAAGGTGTTTCCTGGCTAACAACGTCTATTTTTTTTCTGTTTAAAGTAGGAGATGAAGGGGAGTGTGGGAGAGAGGGGTTGGAGGTTTGAAAGGGATAGCAAAGGTTCCCATGCTCCTTTGTTGAATCTGCTGATGATCTATGCCGAGTTTAGACGGTTGGAAATCTGAACCCTGGAGCGGACTGAAGGAAAAAGATAGATTGGGCCATGGGTATCCCCAGGGCCTTGGCCCAATCTTGAGCAGTCTCCTGACCCCCATGAAAAGCTACCATCTAAACTGCTGTAGACGGGCTGCAGATTCTCCTGCACCTGCTTTTCTGAGACTGGTGATTCATGGAGACCCTGGAGACAGGCAGAGGGTGCAGCCAATGGCACCCCTCCAGAAGAGTCTGAGGGGAGGAGAGGCAGTGGACTGGACACGGATTTCTGTTGAGCATTTCCGTTGGGCGCGAGGCCTCATGGGAGAGGAGGGAACCCGCCAGGCTCAGAGCTGCAGCACTGGGGCAGGGACTCAGTGGGCCAGGTAGGATCCAGTCCCAGAGAAACGGGACAGCAGGGCTGTGTGGTGTCCAAAGGTGGAGAACTTTCATCAGAGGCTGAAACCTAGAGGAGGAAGAACCACATCATGGGAACACAAGGAGGGATATGGAGCTGAGAGCCGGTATGGGTCTAATCTTGAGCAGGCTTCTTGGCAGCCATTCTCCCTTTCTGACTCCGAATTTTCTGACTTTCCTTCCCTCCTAGGTGCTGTCAGAGTTCTCCTGGTCTGAGTGTGTTCCTCTCCTGAGAGTCTCAGGAGATGGCTGCAGGAGCAGTGGCTGGATCCATCCCTGTGCTGTGCTTGGACGGTGACAAATCTGCTGCTACACTGGGCAGTAGCAGTAGTTTGGCAGTGATTTGGCTTAATTGCTATGTGCGCAGCAGTGGTGCATGTGGTCAGCATCCCTGAACTCACATCCATGAAGATTTCTGGTGCCATGGCAACATCCCCTGCTGCTTTGAATGTGAAGAGCTTCAGCCATTTTTGATTCACCCCAAATTTGAAGAGCTTTAGCCATGTCTGGTCAAAGTCCCTTGTGCTCACAAGTCCAAACAACAGGACTCAGTAGGGAGCCCCCAAGAGTGGTAGACTTGGTAGACCTCTACCTGTAGACCTAGGCTGGCTGCAGCATACCTCAAGATAGATGGGTCAGTTCTGGGAGCAAGGCAGGATTCTAGGTATGGTGGAACTCAGTGGTGTGTTTCCACTGAACCTCATCCTCTCCTAGTGGCACTGGCCACACCATTCTCTTCCCACTGGGACTCATCCAGATTTATTTTAGTCCCCGTTGGAGATTCAAGTGAGGTGTTAAGACTGAGCCCACACCTAGGAGCTTGGGGAATCCCACAGGGCAGAACCAAGGTCAACCTACCCAGCAAGTCTGGCTAAGAATTTTCCTTTGGAGAAGAATTATCTTCTCTGTATTCAGGATTAGTGCTGGAGAAACCAGAGTACAATTAAATAACTCTCAAACTCTTAGTTCTAAGATTCTGAAAACTCTTCCAGATTTGAAGATACTGAAAGAAAGCTCAATGTCACAGTCTTCTGGTGAGGGCCAAATTACATAGTCTGTGTGAAAGAGCTCTGCAATGTTATCAACTGCATGCCACCCACCCATAGACAACCTTAGCATCACTATATGTAGAGAAAACTAGAACAGCAAGTGTTTGTTTGTTTGTTTTGAGACAGAGTCTCACTCTGTCACCCAGGCTGCAGTGCAGTAGCATGATAGCTCACTGCAACCTCTGCCTCTCGGGTTCAAGCAGTTCCCCTGCCTCAGCCTCCTGTAGCTGGGACTACAGGCGCACGCCACCACTCCCAGCTAATTCTTGTAAATTTTAGTAGAGATGGGGTTTCACCATATTGGCCAGGCTGGTCTCAAACTCCTGACCTTGTGATCCACCCACCTCAGCCTCCCAAAGTGCTGGGATTACAGGCATGAGTCACTACGCCCAACTGCAAGTGTTTATTTTTTAAACGAGAAAACGAACTAAGGTAATCAGGAGTAGGCCCTGTCCCAGAGACAATATTTAGAGGGACACAAACATCATAGTATGAGGGAGAAAAGACTTTAAGAAAGGTGTTGCTCCTCCCAAACTTCAATTAGTTCAAAACTTGAAACTTGAAAGTCCTGTTAACAGGTAGTGGTAGGTACTGTACATGAAGAAACCTGAGCAGAAGAGGATTGTCACACAGGACAAAGTGGGGGTGTAGACGGACATCTGCTTCCCCATGGCTGCCAATATTAGGCAGAGATAGAGGTTAGGGAAGCCATGGCTGCTGCAGCAGATTCTGGGTTGGTTCACCATAAGCAAGTGCTGAAACAGAAAGAACAGAAACACCCACCAGCTGCCAACCTGCAGGAGGAAGTAAAGGAGGTACAAAAGCAAGAGCATATGAAAGTTCAGGGTGGATTTCTTCAGAAAAGTGATGTGTTCCTGCATCACCACTATGGAGCCGCCCTCTTCACCTACCCCCAAATCCACTGACTTCCCCTTGACCTGTTTACGGTGAAACTGAGCCATGAAGAATTCCATAAGGAAGAGGAGGCCTATGAAGATGAAGATAAAGAAGTACAAAGTTCTTGTTATGGAATCTTAAAACCTTTTTTTTTTTTTTTTTTCAAAACACACATTTGGATAGGGGCAAAGATGGGAATTAGAATGACGATGTTGCAAAGATAATATCGTCAGTCACCTCATCCTGTACTACGTATATTAACTCCAAAAGTAATTTAAGTGCCTATCCTGTGCCTGAGGATTAGGATCCTTCCAGGGAGTCGGGATGAGATGTACAGCAGGGGGCACCCAGGAACCCTGCCTTGCTGGGTACACTCTGTATTGCCCAGGTGAACATGATATTCCCAGATCGCCTAGTTGAATGTATTTGGGATTTTCCTCTAGCGTAGTCTTTGTCTTGAAGCTGACTGTGCCATAAAGACCACAAGATGGCACCCAGTGATTTTATGCTTCCTGTGTCCATGCCTTTGTCTAATCCTTTCCTTCTGAGTGCAGGCAGAGACTGTGACTTGCTTCTAACCAACAGGATACGGCAAAGGATGTCATTCCTGTGTTCCCAGTATGTTATGTAGAAGTCCACTTCAGCAGACCAGAGCAAAAGACTCTCCTCCACTGGCTTTGAAGAAGTAAGTTGCCATGTCATGAGAAGGCCAATGGCAAGGAAGTTCATGCAGCTTCTTATAGCTGAGAGTGATCACCAGCTAACAGCCAGGAGAAAAATGGGGATGATGGTCATAGAACTACAAAGGAATTGACTTCAGCCAATAACTTTAATGAACTTTGAAGTGGATTCTTCCCCAGTCAAGCCTGCAGATGAGTATACGCTTCCTGTGCCCATGCCTTTGTCTACTCCTTTCCTTTTGAGTGTGGGCAGAGACTGTGACTTGCTTCTAACCAATAGCATATGGCTAAGGATGTCTTTCCTTCACCATACAGCCTAGTGTACACCTTCATTATTGTTTGGTGAAACCATGGACAAAGGACCCATGCTTTGTCTTCCATATCAACTGTGAGATGATATATGAGTTGTTACAAGCTGCTAAGTTTTTGGAAATTTGTTACACAGCATTGGAAAACTAATGCACTGACTCTGGAGCCAGTACAATGGTACAAGAGTCAAGGGAAGCTGAGTAACCTCAGCATTAGGCATACATGGAGACAATTCTTGACTTCTTGCAGGATCTGGCCCAACCATACTTTAGGAGGTCTAAGTATGTTTTAGCAGAGAGTGCTTGAGACAGAGACCACTGCTGCTGTGGCTTCTGCCTCTTCTCCCTAGATAAGAAAGCTCCTGCATTCTCAGCCCTGGAAAAATGCTCATGGTTCTGAATAGATCCATCCTGTTTTGGATTTGGGCTCAGCAAGGTGGGACCTGAAGTCCCAGAACCATCAATTGCATATGCAATTACAAGTAAGTGACCTGATGGACTCCACAACCTCAGCAGGCACAAGGCTCAACAGTTGCTTGCTGCCACTTCAGCGCTCATCCTAGGCTAGGCATCTTTGTGCACTGAGTAAGCTGCACACAACTATCTGAAGGACCCTGGGAGGCCTCTTTTTGAAACTCAGTTGGGTTTGTGGGAAGGCCAATACCCTGTGGGTGAAGTTCTACCCAATGAATGTCTGTAGTTCTGTAGAAGACAGGTTACCTCTCAGAGCTGTGGGACACTTTAGGGCTGAATCAGAGCCAAATGTTGCTGTATACCTAATGCCTAGAATTAATTTTTGGTACATAATAGGGGCTCAATAAATATTTTGGGGGCACACAGACTGTAACCATAGGCTCTCAGAGAATCTTGATGTTGTTTCTAGGGCTTGTAGGTCATGGTAATGCTATTCTCAGGCAAGTTCACTAAGAGTCAAACTCAAATGTCTTGTTTATATCACAAGTAAACCTTTCACAGTCACTCTCCCTGGGTTTTTCCTGGTTGCAGGCAATGGTTCCCAGTCATTGAGACTGTACCATCTTGTTTCAATGGATAGATGGAGGCTACCTCAGATGCTTCAGATTAACCACAAAGGAAGGACAGTTTGGATAGCAAAAGCAGTCAGTCAGCAGCTATATTTGAGCATTTACTTGTCTAGTTGAAGATTGTTCCAGGCAGAGGGAACAACAAGGGCCCTTACCTTGAGATGGTGTATTGATCAGTGTTCAATGGCCCTACAGAATGGAGATCATCTGGTGAGAACAGAAACCTCACCAGTAATTTAAGTAGGGAGAATGTAACACAAAGACTTAACTAGTAAAAAGTAATGACTCAAAGCGGAAAAAAGGGACTTTAAGGCATCCAGAAGTAGCAACTGCAGGAAGCAGCTTCTACATCTTGGACTGAGGAAGGAACTAAGAATGGCATGGATTCAGATGATTAGGAAACTTGCCAGAATGTGTGGGTTAGAGCAACTTGCCAGAGGGTATAGGTGAGATGTGGTCCACAAGAACAACTTAGATGAGTGCTATCAAGTGTCCTGCACACCAGAGAACCAACTGCTGCCCTAAAAAATTAGCACACTGGAAGGAATTCCCTTGTTTCTACTATTACCTCTTACTGTCCTTCCAGTATTATCTATTGGCAAATTCTAATATCAGTTCATCTCACAAAGGAGAAATGTTTACAGGGTCCAGTTCCAGTATCCAAAACAGGGCAAGAAATGGTAGATTTGGAGCTGAGAGGCAATATGTTGATAACTGGCAGTCTACATTTTTGGTCACTCGACTTCCATATATGTCTACACACATTTGAACAGTCAACAATGAAACAAGCTCCAGCTGTCCTTTGTACAAGCAAAGAAGTTCTCACACTTTCCCCAAAATGGAGGCAATCACTCCCAAAAGACATTATTCATTGCTGATTATATTCAGTAATTCCAAGTTTAGTCACAGTCATACTGAAAATGTGTTACCTGATAACTGAATTGTAAAGTTAACCTTCAACAACTTGTGTATAAAATCAGGGAAAGAAGAACAGAGAAGAAAATAGTTACTGTATACAAATAAGTATATACACAAAAAGTATATAAATCTACTGCAATCTTTGTAATTATTTATAAGATCACAGTAGCTATCTCTGTCTTCCTTCTCTACTTCCCATTCATTTATTTGTCCTCATTCAGAAACTTAACTAGATGGGGTTCTTATCTTGGTAGGGTGACCCAAACCATCATTTCTGAAGGGTGGGACTCCCCAAGGGTCTTGACTTTTTCTTTTGCTTGCTGTAGTTTTCAACTAAACTTTACTATTTGGCATGAAAAGTATGCAGGCCTCCAGATATAGCTCTCCTTGTCCCCCATTGTGTAGCAGCAACCCTATTTCTCATTGACAATTGTGATCAATCACTTTGGCTAGTAAAGTAACCCTTTCATCATATTGGTTCAGTGGTGTAACCTACCACAAACGGTCAAGTGGCAGTCTGTCTTCCAAATCAATGGAACCATTATTATATCCTTTAATTTCCTCTTGGGAACTACAACCTCCAAACCAGAAGAACTCTAGGTTGCTGAATGGGATGAAAAAATTCTGCTAGTGTTTTACTAGGTATAATGAAGTGCTTCTCTCACTTTCAACTTTGATTCCCAGATACATATGTTTTGGCTGTGTGGGAGATAACACCATATAGCGGTCTCTGGTTCAAAGCATACTGCAGCTTGTAAGACAGACCACATTCTTTCAGGGTGTGTTCTCCCAATTGACAGCATAGCTGAATTTTCAGTGAGTCAGTCTATCTTTCAATTAAGCCAGCTGTTCCTGGATGATGGGGTATTGTGGTAGGATTCCATGGGCATCGGCCTATTGCTATACTTCCTTTACTGTAAAATTCGCTCCTTGATCAGGCACAGTTAATGAGATATTTCATGAGTCTACAGAGAGTGGTGCTGACAGAAACATTTAAGGCAGGAAAGTTAAATCCTTATCCAATAGATGTGTCTATTGCAGTGAGGAAAAATCTCTATCTCTCAATGGTGGGAGAAGTCCAGAGTAATCAATCTGCCATCAGGTGGCTGACTGGTCCCTGGGAATAGCTCCATATGAGCCTCAGTGTTGGTATCTTCTGTTAGTAGATTAGGCACCCATCAGGAGCATGTTCAGTTCAGTGGGGATGTCCATATTGTTGAGCTCATGAATACCCTCCATCTCTCCCACCATGGCTGCTATATTCACGGGTCCTATTGAGCAATCGATGGGTTGGCTGAGGAACATAGCTAACTGACCAACACGGTGCACCATTTTGTTCACTTGATTCTTGAGAGCTTCTTTTGTAGTGGATGTCTGATTTGGTGAGCATTCATGTATGATAAAAATATCTTCATCCTCTGTGCTGACTCTGAGAGTTCCTTCCACATACCTTTTCTTCAGAGTTCTTTGCCACCCATCATTAAGTCTGGTTCCTTTTAAGTCCCGTGCCATCCAGACAAACTGTTAACAACTGCTCATGAGTCATGTAGATATTTAATTCTAGCCATCTCTTAGTATAGCAAATTGGGCAACCAAATATACTGGTCAAAATTTTGCCTACTTGGACAATTTTCCTTCCCTATTCCCCCGCCCACCCTGCCAAAGATCATCCCTTAATGGAGTCTTATGCTGCAGCTTTCTTTTTTTTATTATTTAAGTTCTAGAGTACATGTGCACAACTTGCAGGTTTGTTACATATGTATACATGTGCCATGTTGGTGTGCTTCACCCACTAATTCGTCATTTACATTAGGTATATCTTCTAATGCTATCCCTCCCCCATCCCTCCACCCCACAATAGGCCCCAGTGTGTGGTGTACCCCACCCTATGTCCAAGTGTTCTCATTGTTCAATTCCCACCTGTAAGTGAGAACATGCCATGTTTGGTTTTAATGGTCACCATTCTAACTGGTGTGAGATGGTATCTCATTGTGGTTTTGATTTGCATTTCTCTGATGGACAGTGATGATTAGCATTTTTTCATGTGTCTGTTGGCTGCGTAAATGTCTTCTTTGGAGAAGTGTCTGTTCATATCCTTCACCCACTTTTTGATGGGGTTGTTTGATTTTTTTCTTGTAAATTTGTTTAAGTTCTTTGTAGACTCTGGATATTAGCCCTTTGTCAGATGGATAGATGGCAAAAATGTTCTCCCATTCTGTAGGATGCCTCTTCACTCTGACGGTAGTTTCCTTTGCTGTGCAGAAGCTCTTTAGTTTAATTAGATACCGTTTCTCAATTTTGGTTTCTTTGCTTTTGCTTTTGATGTTTTAGACATGAGGTCCTTGCCCATGCCTATGTCGTGAATGGTATTGCCTAGGTTTTCTTCTAGGGATTTTATGGTTTTAGGTCTGACATTTAAGTCTTTAATCCATCTTGAATGAATTTTTGTATAAGGTGTAAGGAAGGGATCCAGTTTCAGCTTTCTACATGTGGCTAGCCAGTTTTCCCAGCACCATTTATTAAATAGGGAATCCTTTCCCCATTTCTTGTTTTTGTCAGGTTTATCAAAGATCAGGTGGTTGTAGATGTGTGGTATTATTTCTGAGGGCTCTGTCCTGTTCCATTGGTCTATATCTCTGTTTTGGTACCAGTATCATGCTGTTTTGGTTACTGTAGCCTTGTAGTATAGTTTGAAGTCAGGTAGCATGATGGCTCCAGCTTTGTTTTTTTGGCTTAGGATTGTCTTGGCAATGCAGGCTCTTTTTTGGTTCCATATGAACTTTAAAGTAGTTTTTTTCCAATTCTGTGAAGAAAGTCATTGGTAGCTTGGATGGGGATGGCATTGAATCTATAAATTACCTTGGGCAGTATGACCATTTTCATGATATTGATTCTTCCAATCCATGAGCATGGAATGTTCTTCCATTTGTTTGTGTCCTCATTTATTTCGTTGAGCAGTGATTTGTAGCTCTCCTTGAAGAGGTTCTTCACATCCCTTGTAAGTAGGATTCCTAGGTATTTTATTCTATTTGTAGCAGTTGTGAATGGGAGTTCACTCATGATTTGACTCTCTGTTTGTCTGTTATTGGTGTATAGGAATGCTTGTGATTTCTGCACATTGATTTTGTATCCTGAGATTTTGCTGAAGTTGCTTATCAGCTTAAGGAGATTTTGGGCTGAAATGATGGGGTTTTCTAAATATACAATCATGTCATCTGCAAACAGGGACAATTTGACTTCCTCTTTTCCTAATTGAATACCATTTATTTCTTTCTCCTGCCTGACTGCCCTGGCCAGAACTTCCAACATTATGTTGAATAGGAGTGGTGAGAGAGGACATCCCTTTCTTGTGCCAGTTTTCAAAAGGAATGCTTCCAGTTTTTGACCATTCAGTATGATATTGTCTGTGGGTTTGTCATAAATAGCTCTCATTATTTTGAGATACGTCCCATCAGTACCTAATTTATTGAGAGATTTTATCATAAAGGGCTGTTGAATTTTGTTGAAGGCCTTTTCTGCATCTATTGAGATAATTATGTGATTTTTGTCTTTGGTTCTGTTTATATGATGGATTACATTTATTGATTTGCATATGTTGAACCAGCCTTGCATCCCAGGGATGAAGCCCACTTGATCATGGTGGATAAGCTCTTTGATGTGCTGCTGGATTCGGTTTGCCAGTATTTTGTCGAGGATTTTTGTATTGATGTTCATCAGGTATATTGGTCTAAAATTCTCTTTTTTTGTTGTGTCTCTGCCAGGCTTTGGTATCAGGATGATTCTGGCCTGATAAAATGAGTTAGGGAGGATTCCCTCTTTTTCTATTGATTGGAATAGTTTCGGAAGGAATAGTACCATCTCCTCTTTGTACCTCTGGTAGAATTCAGCTGTGAATCCATCTCATCCTGGACTTTTTTTTGGTTGGTAGGCTCTTAATTATTGCCTCAATTTCAGAGCCTGCCCATTATTGCTGTGTTCAGGGATTCAACTTCTTCCCAGTTTAGTCCTGGAAGGATGTAAGTGTCCAGGAATTTATCCATCTCTTCTAGATTTTCTAGTTTATTTGCGTAGAGCTGTTTATAGTACTCTCGGATGATAGTTTATATTTCTGTGGGGTTGGTGGTGATATCCCCTTTATCATTTTTTATTGCGTCTATTTGATTCTTCTCTCTTTTCTTCTTTATTAGTCTTGCTAGCGGTCTATCAATTTTGTTGATCCTTTCAAAAAACCAGCTCCTGGATTCATTGATTTTTTGAAGGGTTTTTTGTGTCTCTATCTCTTTCAGTTCTGCTCTGATCTTAGTTATTTCTTGTCTTCTGCTAGCTTTTGAATGTGTTTGCTCTTGCTTCTCTAGTTCTTTTAATTGTGATGTTAGGTTGTCCATTTTAGATCTTTCCTGCTTTCTCTTGTGGGCATTTAGTGCTATAAATTTCCCTCTACACACTGCTTTAAATGTGTCCCAGAGATTCTGGTATGTTGTATCGTTTTCCTCATTGGATTCAAAGAACATCTTTATTTCTGCCTTCATTTTGTTATGTACCCAGTAGTCACTCAGGAGCAGGTTGTTCAGTTTCCAGGTAGCTGAGCAGTTTTGAGTGAGTTTCTTAATCCTGAGTTCCAGTTTGATTGCACTGTGGTCTGAGAGACAGTTTGTTATAATTTCTGTTCTTGTACATTTGCTGAGGAGTGCTTTACTTCCAACTATGTGGTCAATTTTGGAATAAGTGCAATGTGGTGCTGAGAAGAATGTATATGCTGTTGATTTCGGGGGGAAGAGTTCTGTAGATGTCCATTAGGTCTGCTTGCTGCAGAGCTGAGTTCAATTCCTGGATATCCTTTTCAACTTTCTGTCTCATTGATCTGTCTAATGTTGACAGTGGGGTGTTAAATTCTCCCATTATTATTGTGTGGGAGTCTAAGTCTCTTTGTAAGTCTCTAAGGACTTGCTTTATGAATCTCGGTGCTCCTGTATTGGGTGCATATGTATTTAGGATAATTAGCTCTTCTTGTTGAATTGATCCCTTTACCATTATGTAATAGCCTTCTTTGTCTCTTCTGATCTTTGTTGGTTTAAAGTCTGTTTTATCAGAGACTAGGATTGTAACCCCTGCCTTTTTTAGTTTTCCATTTGCTTGGTAGATCTTCCTCCATCCCTTTATTTTGAGCCTATGTGTGTCTCTGCACATGAGATGGGTCTTCTGAATACAGCATACTGATGGGTCTTGACTCTTTATCCAATTTGCCAGTCTGTGTCTTTTAGTTGGAGCATTTAACCCATTTACATTTAAGGTTAATATTGTTATGTGTGAACTTGATCCTGTCATTATGATGTTAGCTGGTTATTTTGCTCATTAGTTGATGCAATTTCTTCATAGCATTGATGGTCTTTACAATTTGGCATGTTTTTGCAGTGGCTGGTACTGTTTGTTCCTTTCCATGTTTAATGCTTCCTTCAGGAGCTCTTGTAAGGCAGGCCTGGTGGTGACAAAATTTCTCAGCATTTGTTTTTCTGTAAAGGATTTTATTTCTCTTTCATTTATGACACTTAGTTTGGCTGGATATGAAATTCTGGGTTGAAAATTATTTCCTTTAAGAATGTTGAATATTGGTCCCCACTCTCTTCTGGCTTGTAGAGTTTCTGCCGAGAGATCTGCTGTTAGTCTGATGGGCTTCCCTTTGTGGGTAACCCGACCTTTCTCTCTGGCTGCCCTTATTTTTTTTCCTTCAGTTCGACTTTGGTGAATCTGACAATTATATGTCTTGGAGTTACTCTTCTCGATGAGTATCTTTGTGGCAATCTCTGTATTTCCTGAATTTGAATGTTGGCCTGCATCGCTAGGTTGGGGAAGTTCTCCTGGATAATATCCTGCAGAGTGTTTTCCAACTTGGTTCCATTCTCCCCTTCACTTTCAAGTATACTAATCAGACGTAGATTCAGTCTTTTCACATATCTTGGAGGCTTTGTTCATTTCTTTTTACTCTTTTTTCTCTAAACTTCTCACTTCATTTCATTCATTTGATCTTCAATCACTGAAACCCTTTCTTCCAGTTGATCAAATCAGCTACTGAAGCTTGTGAATGTGTCATGTAGTTCTCGTGCCATGGTTTTCAGCTCCATCAGGTCATTTAAGGTCTTCTCTACGCTGTTCATTCTAGTTAGCCATTCGTCCAATCTTTTTTCAAGGTTTTTAGCTTCTTTACAATGGGTTTGAACATCCTCCTTTAACTCGGAGAAGTTTGTTGTCATGATCTTCTGAAGACTTCTCTCAACTTGTCAAAGTCATTCTCCATGCAGCTTTGTTCCGTTGCTGGCAAGGAGCTGCATTCCTTTGGAGGAGAAGAGGTGCTCTGATTTTTAGAATTTTCAGCTTTTCTGTGCTGATTTCTCCCCATCTTTGTGGTTTTATCTAACTGTGGTCTTTGATGATGGTGAAGTACAGATGTGTTTTGGTGTGGAAGTCCTTCCTGTTTGTTAGTTTTCCTTCAAACTGTGAGGACCCTCAGCTTCAGGTCTGTTGGAATTTGCTGGAGGTCCACTCCAGATGCTCTTTGCCTGGGTATCTGCAGCGGAGGCTGCACAACCGCAGATATTGCAGAACAGCAAATGTTGCTGCCTGATCGTTCCTCTGGAACCTTTGTCTCAGAGGGGCATCCAGCTGTGTCAGTAAGCCCCTACTGGGAGGTGCCTCCCAGTTAGGCTACTCGGGGGTCAGGGACCCACTTGAGGAGGCAGTCTGTCTGTTCTCAGATCTCAAACTTCATGCTGGGAGAACTGCTACTCTCTTAAAAGCTGACAGAGAGGGATGTTTAAGTCTGCAGAAGTTTCTGCTGCCTTTTGTTCAACTATGCCCTGCCCCCAGAGATGGAGTCTACAGAGGCAGGCAGGCCTCCTTGAGCTGTGGTGGGCTCCACCTAGTTTGAGTTCCGTGCTGCTTTGCTTACCTACTCAAGCCTCAGCAATGACGGGCACCCCTCCCCTAGCCTCGCTGGTTTCTTGCAGTTCAATCTCAGACCGCTGTGCTAGCAGTGAGCAAGGCTCTGTGGCCATGGGACCCTCTGAACCAGGCATGGGATATAATCTCCTGGTGTGCTATTTGCTAAGACCACTGGAAAAGTGCAGTATTAGGGTGGGAGTGACCTGATTTTCCAGGTGCCATCTGTCATGGTTTCTCTTGGCTAGGAAAGGGAATTCCCTGACCCCTTGCACTTCCCAGGTGAGGCAATTCCTCGCTCTGCTTCGGCTCATGGTCCATGGGCTGCACCCACTGTCCAGCAAGCCCCAGTGAGATGAACCTGGTTCCTCAGTTGGAAATGCAGAAATCACCTGTCTTCTGCATTGCTCACACTGGGAGCTGTAAACTGGAGCTGTTCCTATTCGGCCATCTTGGAACCTCCTATGCTGCAGCTTTCTACTTTTGTGTGGTCAATATATGATGCAGACCAATCTGTAAACCAGTCTGTAGTTCTTTATTCCTAAGGCAGTTGGGCTAATGGAACTCTCCATGAGGCCACAGGCCTGAATTGAGGGAGAGGAGTTAATTTAGGAGGTGCTATATCAAAGGAATATTACTTACCACTGCCTGGACACTTTGCTCTCCTAGTGCTTGCTCCAATGTCATGTGCGGCTAAGGCCAAGCCTGGGGGCCATGAATGGCAGTGGGAGGCAGACAGATTCCTGGATAGAAGGGGGTAGGTCCCTGGTAAGGCACCTCCTTCATGCCAGAGAGGGCCTGAAGGCTGGGGGCCAAGCTGCCAGTCTTGAGGAGTGGAGTTGGGACTTGTGGTGCCCATTTCAGGCTGCCCATGGCCATCCAGGGACCATGCACTTCCTCCCCTCTGAGGTCCATAAAAGCCCCAGCCTCATCCAGAGTGAGACAGAGGGCAGAAGATTGAGAGATGATGGGATGACCAGCTGTATAGAGGAACTGCCCTCTCTGCTGAGAGCTTCAGATACCTGCAGAGACCTCTGAATGACCTACCTGCAGAGAGCAGCCACCCTCCCCAAGGCTTCTTCTCTGCTGACAGCTGAATGCTTGATGGGACAACCTGCCTACAGAGAAAAGATACCCACTACAGGTATCCTCTGAGCTGTTCTAACGCTAAATAAAGCTCCTCTTCATCTTCTTCACCCTTTACTTGTCTGCTACCTCATTCTTCCCAGATGCAGGACAAGAACTCGGGCAAAGGCACCACTGGCTACAGAGGTTTCTGGGAAGAAAATTGACACTTCAAAGATCCCATAACACTATGATTAGATGTTTAATCTTTTCCAGAGCCAGTAGCAAGCCAGAAAGTATTTCTCAAAAAGGAGAATGATTATCTGCAGAAGAGGGCATAGATGTATTTTAAAAACCTGATATGTCTGCATTGTGATTATTCTATGGGTGCTTGCCAGAGGCTGTAAGCACATTATTTTCCACAAACATTTAGAAAATCGTTGGATCCACTGGATAACAAGGTACGTGGAAGAGCAGCTTGCATTGCAGTCTGGACTTGCTAAAGAACTTTCCCTTGTTTTGATCCTTACTCAAAACTGTCAGCCTAATGGGTGACTTAGTTCAAAATCAGGACGCATGGTGCTTCCAAAATACAAAGAAGACCACCAAGAATTTTGCTTCTTCCTCTTGTGGTAAGTGGTGCAAGGCTCAGTATCTTGCCTTTCATCTCAACATGCTGCAGAGCATTGGATTACCTGTAACTTCACTAAGCTGGTGGGCTTCTAATTTATGTGGTATTTATCTTTTGCTTGTGGGTCATGTATATCTTACAAAATTATCTAAATTATTTGCTACTTCCTGCTTAGCAGATTCAATCAGCATAATGTTATAAATGTAGTAAACCATTGTTATGTTTAGTGGATTGCTGAATGATTGGGATTTCTCTGGGCTGTATTATGATAGAGAGCAGGAAAGTTGATGTAGCCCTGAGACAAGACTGTGAAAGTGTACTGTCTTTTTACCTGGCTCTGCCAAGTAAAAGCAATCTACTTATAGCTATCTTTTGCAAATTGTTGTGGAGGGCAAAAACAACACTAACTAGGACCATAGCTGCATACCAAGTGCCAGAGGCTGTGTTGATTTGCTCCAGTAAATATGCCAATCACATCTGGTACAGTGGCTGCAATCAAAGTTTCCAACTGATTAAGTTACAATAATCCAGAGTCATTCCGAAAGATCCATCCAATTTTTGCATGGCCCCAACAGGCATGGAGATAAGAAATATATCACTATTCTTGTTTCAAGTTTTTGATAGTGACACTGATTTCTGCATTTCCACCTGGGATGTGACGTTTCTTCTCACTTAGTAACTTGATAGAGAAGGGAAGTTCTAGGAGCTTCCATTTAGCTCTTCCTATTCAAATCTCCCTCATAATATGGGTCAGAGAGCTAACGCAGGGATTCTTCCAGTTTCTGAGTACACTGATTCTGATTATACATTTAGGATCTGGGAGAATAGCCACAGGGTGGGTCTTTGAACCAAACAGGTCCACTGTGAGTGGAGTTTTGGCCAAGGCCATCTATCACAGGAGCAACATAAGCTCCCACTTTGACTGATGAGATGCAGTGATATCTTGGGTCCTAAGGAATTAGCATCAATTTAGAACCAGTGTCTCATAATTCTTTAGAAGTCTGGGTGATTCTTTTTCTCCAGGGCTTGGTCACTCTAGTCAATGACTACAGATGTCTTCTCTGTAGACAATGTATATGTCTACAGAGGACTTCTCTGTGGAAAATCTCAGAGTAATATTTACTGTATATATTGTGACAATGCTGCGGAGTCCAATTCTATCAACCAAGGGACTCTGGGGCTATAAATTGGCTTAGGTCTGGCAACTGGGTTAGAGGCCATGATTCTCCATTGTGATGACTCAAACCAGATGTTTTTCTGTTAATTAGATCGGGAGTAAGCAAATCTTTTCTGTAAAGGGCAGATAGCAAATACTTTAAGGTTTGCAACCCAACTGGTCTCTGTTAACAACTACTCAACTTCCCTGTTGTAGCAAAAGAGGAGCCATAGACAAATGGATGAGTGTGTTTTGTGTTTCAATAAAACTTTATTTATATAATAAACAGAGATTCCCCTAATCGTCTGAGCCTGTTTATCTTTTCTCTGCCCTTTCTTTAGACAAACTTAATTGGGAGGTAATGGAGCCAAGTGAATGACACTTTTGTTAACTATTCATCTGCTTTCCAAAATGTGTTTAAAATTTAAAAACTCTATTAGATCTTCTTTTTTAAAAATAACGCTTTTAATACTTTAATTTTTATTATTTGTTGTACACCTACCTGCAAGATAGGTTTCTTAAGGTTGCTGTCAGGTCTTTGAGCCCAAGCTAAGCCATTGTATCCCCTGTGACCTGCACATACATATGTCCAGATGGCCCGAAGCAAGTGAAGATTCACAGAAGAAGTGAAAATGGCCCGTTCCTGCCTTAATTGATGATATTCCACCATTGTGATTTGTTCCTGCCCCACCTTAACTGAGCGATTATCCTTATTAAATTCCTTCTCCTGGCTCAGAAGCTCCCCCACTGAGCACCTTGTGACCCCTGCCCCTGCCTGCCAGAGAACAACCCCCTTTGACTATAATTCCACTACCCACCCAAATCCTGTCAAATGGCCCCACCCCTATCTCCCTTCGCTGACTCTCTTTTCAGACTCAGCTTACCTGCACCCAGGTAATTAAAAAACTTTATTGCTCACACAAAGCCTGTTTGGTGGTCTTTTCACATGGATGCGCCTCAAGTTTGGTGCTGTGACTCGGATGGGGGGACCTCCCTTGGGAGATCAATCCCCTCTCCTCCTGCTCTTTGCTCCATGAGAAAGATCCACCTACAACCTCTGGTCCTCAGACTAACCAGCCCAAGGAACATCTCACCAATTTTAAATCGGTTAAGTGGCCTCTCCCTACTGTCTTCTCCAACCTCTCTCACTATCCCTCAACCCCTTTCTCCTTTCAAACCTGGCGCCACACTTCAATCTCTCCCTTCTCTTAATTTCAGTTCCTTTCTTTTTCTGGTAGAGACAGAGGAGACGTGTTTTATACATGAACCCAAAACTCCGGCGCCAGTCACGGAGTCGGGAAGACTGTCTTGATTGTGAATAATCAAGCAGGTGTTTAATCACTGCAGGGACACCTGCTTGATTATTCACCCACGTTTCAGAAGTGTCTGATCACCACGGGGACGCCTGCTTTGATCCTTCACTCTTAGTGGCAAGCAACACTTTCCTGGGGGCCAAGCACGGCCACCCCTTCTCTCCATGTCTGTACCCTCTCTTTTCTCTCCACTTTCCTAGGGGACAAGTACCCCCCACCCCTTCTCCATTTTCCTTGGGGGCAAGCACCCCCCGCCACCCCTTCTCTCCATGTCTCTACACTCTCTTTTCTCTGGACTTGCCCCCTTCACTATAGGCAACTTTCCACCCTCCATTCCTCCTTCCTCTCCCCGAGCCTGTGTTCTCAAGAATTTAAAACCTCTTCAACTCACACCTGACCTATAACCTAAATGCCTATTTTCTTCTGCAATGCTGCTTAACCCCAATATAAACTTGACAATGGTTCCAAATAGCCAGAAAACGGCACTTTTGATTTTTCCATCCTACAAGATCTAGATAATTCTTGTTGTAAAATGGGCAAATGGTCTTAGGTACCTGACGCTCAGGCATTCTTTTACACATCGGTCCCTACCTAGTCTCTGTTCCCAATGCAACTGGTCCCAAATCTTCCTTCCCTCCCGCCTGTCCCCTCAGTCCCAACCCCAAGTGCCACTAGTCTTTCCAATCTTCCTTTTTTATGGACACATCTGACCTCTCCCCTCCTCCCCAGGCTGCTCCTCACCAGGCTGAGCTAGGTCCCAATTCTTCCTCTGCCTCCATTCCCCCACCCTATAATCCTTTTATCACCTCGCCTCCTCACACCCAGTCCACCTTACAGTTTCATTCCACAACTAGCCCTTCCCCACCTGCCCAACAATTTCCTCTTAAAGAGGTGGCCTGAGCTAAAGACATAGTGAAGGTTAATACTCCTTCCTCTTTGTCCAACCTCTCCCAAATAAGTTCATGTTTAGGCTCTTTTTCATCAAATATGAAAAACCCAGCCCAGTCCATGGCACGTTTGGCAGCAACCCTGAGATGCTTTACAGCCCTAGACCGAGAAAGGCCAGAAGACCGTCTTATTCTCAATATGCATTTTATCACTCAGTCAGCTCCTGACATTAAAAAAAAAAAAAGCTCCAAAAATCATATTCTAACCCTCAACCCCACAACAGGACTTAATTAACCTTGCCTTCAAGGTGTACAATAATAGAGTAGAGGCAGCCAAGTAGCAATGTATTTCCAAGTTTCAATTCCTTGCCTCCACTGTGAGACAAACCCCAGTCACATCTCCAGCACATAAGAACTTCCAAACACATGAACCACAGTGGCCAGGCATTCCTCCAGGACCACCTAGCCCAGGATCTTGCTTCAGGTGCCAGAAATCTGGCCACTGGACCAAGGAATACCCGCATCCCTGGATTCCTCCTAAGCCATGTCCCTTCTGCGCAGGACCCCACTGGAAATTGGACTGTCCAACCCAGCAGCCATTCCCAGAGTCCCTGGAACTCTGGCCCAAGGCTCTCTGACTGACTTCTTCCCAGATCTTCTCGGCTTAGCAGCTGAAGACTGACACTGCCTGATCACCTCAGAAGCCCACAGGACCATCACAGACACTTTAGGTAACTCTTACAGTGAAGGGTAAGTCTGTCCCCTTCTTAATCAATATGGAGGCTACCCACTCCACATTACCTTCTTTTCAAGGGCCCATTTCCCTTGCCTCCATAACTGTTGTGGGTATTGACAACCAGGCTTCTAAACCTCTTAAAACTCCCCAACTCTGGTGCCAACTTGGACAACATTCTTTTATGCCCTCGTTTTTAGTTATCCCCACCTTCCTAGCTCCCTTATTAGGTCAAGACATTTTAACTAAATTATCTGCTTCCCTGACTATTCCTAGGCTACAGCCACACCTCATTACCACCCTTTTCCCCAGTTCAAAGTTTCCTTCACATCCTCCCCTGTATCTCCCCACCTTAATCCACAAGCATAGGACACCTCTACTCCCTACTTGGCCACCAATCATGCACTCCTTACCATCCCATTAAAACCTAATCACCCTTACCCCGATCAACGCCAATATCCCATCCCACAGCACACTTTAAAAGGATTAAAGCCCATTATTACTCGCCTGTTACAGCATGGCCTTTTAAAGCCTATAAACTCTCCTTACAATTCCCTCATTCTACCTGTCCAAAAACCAGACAAGCCTTATAGGTTAGTTCAGGATCTGCACCTTATCAACCAAATTGTCTTGCCTATCCAACCCATGATGCCAAAGCCACCTCCCTCCACAACCCCTCCATAATGCATTATTCTGTTCTGGATTTCAAACATGCTTTCTTCACTATTCCTTTGTACCCTTCATCACAGCCTCTCTTTGCTGTCACTTGGACTGACCCTGACACCCATTAGACTCAGAAAATTACCTAGGCTGTACCGCCCCAAGGCTTCATAGCCCCCATTACTTCAGTCAAGCCCAAATTTCTTCATCTGTTACCTATCTCAGCACAATTCTTCATAAAAACACATGTGCTTTGCCTGCCAATCGTGTCCAACTGATCTCTCAAATCCCAACCCCTTCTACAAAACAACAACTCCTTTGCTTCCTGGGCATGGTTGGGTATTTTTGCCTCTGGATACCTGATTTTGCCATCGTAACAAAACCATTATATGAACTCACAAAAGGAAACCTAGCTGACCCCATAGATCCTAAATCCTTTCCCCACTCCTCTTTCCTTTCCTTGAAGACAGCTTTAGAGAATTCTCTCCCACTAGCTCTCTCTGACTCATCCCAACCCTTTTTTCATTACACACAGCTGAAGTGCAGGGCTGTGCAGTCAAAATTCTTACACAAGGACCGGGACTGTGCCCTGTGGCCTTTTTATCCAAAGAACTTGAACTTATTGTTTTAGCCTAGCCCTCATGTCTGCGTGCGGCAGCTGCCACTGCCTTAATACTTGTAGAGGCCCTCAAAATCACAAACTAGGCTCACCTCACTCTCTACAGTTCTCATAACTTCCAAAATCTATTTTCTTCCTCATACCTGATGCATATACTTTCTGCCCCCCTCCACTACCTCTTAGCAAGCCGAACTCATTGCCTTAACTCGAGCCCTCACTTTTGCAAAAGTACTATGTATCAATATTTATACTGACTCTAAATATGCCTTCAATATCCTGCACCACCATGCTGTTATATGGGCAGAAAACGGTTTCCTCACTACACAAGGGTCCTCCAACATTAATGCCTCTTTAATAAATACTCTTCTCAAGGTCGCTTTACTTCCAAAGGAAACTGGAGTCATTCACTACAAGGGCCATCAAAACGCATCAGATCCCATTGCTCAGGGCAGTGCTTATGCTGATATGGTAGCTAAAAAAGCAGCTAGTGTTCCAAGTTCTATCCCTCACAGCAGTTTTTCTCCTTCTCATCTGGTCACTCTCATCTACTCCCCCACTGAAACTTCCACCTATCAATCTCTTCCCACACAAGGCAAATGGTTCTTGGAACAAGGAAAATATCTTCTTCCCACCTCACAGGCCCCTTCTATTCTGTCGTCATTTCATAACCTCTTCCATGTAGGTTACAAGCTGCTAGCCCACCTCTTAGAACCTCTCATTTCCTTTCCATCTTAGAAATCTATCCTCAAAAAATCACTTCTCAGTGTTCCACCTGCTATTCTACTACTCCTCAGGAATTTCTCAGGCCCCCTCCCTTTCCTACACATCAAGCTCAAGAATTTGCCCCTGCCAAGGAATGGCAAATTGACTTTACTCACATGCCCCAAGTCAGGAAACTAAAATACCTCTTGGGTCTGGGTAGACATTTTCACTGGATGGGTAGAGGCCTTTCCCATAGGGTCTGAGAAGGCCACCGCAGTCATTTCTTCCCTTCTGTCAGACATAATTCTTCAGTTTGGCCTTCCCACCTCTATACAGTCCGATAATGGACTGGCCTTTACTAATCAAATCACCCAAGCAGTTTCTCAGGCTCTTGGTATTCAGTGGAAACTTCATACCCCTTACAGTCCTCAATCTTCAGGAAAGGTAGAATGAACTAATGGTCTTTTAAAAACAAACCTCACCAAGCTCAGCCTCCAACTTAAAAAAATAAAAAAAAAAAAGAAGGACTCTGTCAAGAATAGAGCCCAAAACCTCACCAACCAAAAAAGTAATTACACTGAACCCCCTTAGACCCTCTCTAATTGGATGCCTTGGGTCTTCCCAGTTCTTAGTCCTTTAATACCTGTTTTTCTCCATCTCTTATTCGGACCTTGTGTCTTCCATTAATTTCTCAATTCATACAAAACCGCATCCAGGCCATCACCAATCATTCTATACGACAAATGCTCCCTTTAACAATCCCACAATATTGCCCCTTACCACAAAATCTTCCTTCAGTTTAATCTCTCCCACTCTAGGTTCCCACACCACCCCTAATCCCACTTGAAGCAGCCTGAGAAACATTACCCATTATCTCTCCATACCACCCACCAAAATTTTCGCTGCCCCAACACTTCAACAATATTTGTGTTATTTTCCTTATTAATATAAGAAGGCAAGAATGTCAGGCCTCTGAGCTCAAGCTAAGCCATCGTATCCCCTGTGACCTGCATGTATCCCCTGTGACCTGCACGTATATAAGTCCAGATGGCCCGAAGCAAGTGAAGAATCACAAAAGAAGTGAAAATGGCCCGTTCCTGCCTTTACTGACAACATTCCACCATTGCAATTTGTTCCTGCCCCACCTTAATTGAGCGATTAACCTTGTGAAATTCCTTCTCCTGGCTCAGAAGCTCCCCTACTGAGCACTTTGTGACCCCTGCCCCTGCCCGCAAGAGAACAACTCCCTTTGACTGTAATTTTCCACTACCCACCCAAATCCTATAAAATGGCCCCACCCCAACTCCCTTCCCTGACTCTCTTTTCGGACTCAGGCCACCTGCACCCAGGTGATTAAAAAGCTTTATTGCTCACACAAAGCCTGTTTGGTGGTCTCTTCACACGGACGTGTGTGAAAGTTGCTATGGTATTCTAATCATATGATGTACATAAAGCATGAAACACTTGTAAATTATAAAATGCCTCACCATCATCATGTATAGGAAGAAAATGATATGAAAAGGTAGATAATGCTCTTTAACAGGCATGAAAAGTTTAAGCTGCTAGAAGAAAGGTCAACAGTAGGATATGATCAGCCCAAGGGAGGTTACTTTGATAAGTTTTCAAATGGGAAAGGCCCTTCACTGACATTGAGTTCAACAATACTCTTTTCCTATCTTTTGTGAAACAGGGTTTATAGTCATTTTCCACTCTTCTCATTTTTTCCTGTCCTTTCTAGGGAACAATGTTCTTTAATCAGCAGCTGCCGCAATGTAAAAGGCTTTCAGACTGAGCTACTCCAGACACAGCCTGAACCACTTTGCCGGGGTCTGCAGGAAATATTTAGGCCTATTAGGACACAGTAGATCCCTTATAAGTCACATTGGCTGTTCTTGCTCCAAGCTACATGCCAATTAGTCTGCAGGCTATTTATTTTCAGTCATTGGAATCATGTCCACTTTGGGGTATCTCTCAAGAACCCCATGACTGGGAAACCAAACAATGCAAATGCCCAATGCTTGTCATCAACCTGGATCTCAAATGTGCTTGGCATAATCTACCTGGACCCTTAAAAGATTATTCTGGTGTTAGGAAATGTGAAAAAAAAAAAAGTAAATATTTTACAAGATAAGGAAGCAACTAGTTATATGCTATGATTTAGAAGAAGAAATTGTAAAGTATTATTAAAAGAAAACCAGTTTTCTGTGTTGCAAAGACTATCACCATGTGTTTCTATTCTCTCAAAGTTGCTGAAACTGCTCTACTTTATCTTTCATGTTGTAATACCAAAAATTGAAATGCACTGCTCTAGGATGTTTGTGTCATTGGTTTAACTCAAGCTGCAAACTACAAATGGCGCTATATTTCTAACATTGCTGTAACAAAGCAAGGAGGACTGAATAGTTGGAGCAGATGTGAGAAGTGTTCAGAGATTTGGGGCCCAGAGGCAGAACTTTAAAGAACAGTTGAAATTCTGAGTGCACTCAGAAAAATGATCTCAAAGTCACTTTAAAAATGCAGCTTCACAACAGCCAGCTCATGAGAGGCTCTTTGTGAGAGGATGCCACTCTCTGATATAACACGAACTTTCCTCCTAACAAATTCAACATGGTGGGGGAAGAAAATTCCCCCAATTAACCAGCTCATTCCTTTCAGATCATTCATCTTACCTCAGGTGGATCCACTACCAATACTATTGTGGTGCATATGCAAACCACATATGTAAAAACACTGGCAGAAATCTTCCAAAGAGGTTAACACATCAAGACAAAAGTTCAACTCCTATCACATGTCCAGCTTTAATAAGAAACATTTTCTTTCCAACTCTGTTTCCTTGTGTTTACAATGCACTTTCTCCAAGCCCCCAACCTCAATTGGGACCACAACAAAAGCCCATGCTAGCAGATCCTGAGCAGGATGTTTTTCTGATTGACATATTCAGAGAGAAGAAAGACCCCTGGAAATGTTGCTCACCAGGAGGAGTGGGGTTGTCCGGGTGTCATTCTGGCTCTTTCTACTACGTGCTTCCATTAGCTATTTCTTCTTCTTTTAAAGAAAGGCCCGGAGGCTGAGGCAGGAGAATGGCGTGAGCTCGGGAGGTGGAGCGTTCAGTGAGCCAAGATTGCGCCACTTGGCTCCAGCCTGGGCAACAGAGCGAGGCTCTGTCTCAAAAAAAAAAAAAAAAAAAGGCACACCTCTCACACATTCTGAACTTAACAATACCACCCTACCTGGAGGGAAATTACTTCCCAGGGTGCCAGACAAATGTCCAATTCAAAATATCAGTGCTTTCTGGTCAAAGTGGAATAACAGGGACCAGATGTATCCTCTGCCTGAAACACCACCACTGCCACTCCTTAAAAAGCAAAATACATGAATCCACAGGTGATCTCTGAGGGATGGGAAACGAGGTGAGCCCTACAATTGCTCCAGCTAACAGACTTGACACAGTTCCTAGGCTGCGGTGCAGGGAAGCAGAACTGAGGTGAGTTCCCCGACGTGAGGAGATGAAGCCTGGTCCTGGGAGACCTGGGCAGCGGGATTTCACAGGGGAGAGTTCCAGAGAGGAGAGAGCTGCACAGAGATCTGCAGAGGGACTCCCATGGGAATTGGCACATGCGTGTGAGGAAGCCACCCAGGAAAGAATTATCAAAAGAGGGAACAGAGACCGTTTTGATGGCGGGCTGGAAACAATGACTGCTCCCACCAAGCAGATGGGAAAAACTCTTATTTCCCAGGGCAGTGGACAAAATACTCAGGAAGGTTTTGCCTCAGTAGTGAGGAAGAATTAACCTTAGACTGGGCTCTGTTTCAGAAGTGCCTAAACGTCGTAAGAGTAAGACCTGAAAACAGCAAACTGTGTCAAGCAACTTAATTGCATAGAACAAAGCTCAAGAAAATCTATAGGAATAACAAAAATTTCCATCATTTTTTTTCCATCTTTTTTTATTAGATGACATCTAATCAAAGACAACCAGCCATGTGAAGAGACAAGAACATACACCCACAACAGAGAAGAATGAATCAATTAAAATCCATGTAGAACTGACCCAGGTGTTAGAATTAGCAAAGAAGGATATTGAAAGAGTTCTTTTATACCAAAAACCTGTAGAAGAATCTGCCTAGCAGCTTGATTAGTAATTGCTAAAAACTGAAAACAATCTAGGTGTTTATATGGTTGAATAAGCAGACTACTTGGTGATAAAAAATATTTTCTAAGAGATGCAAAAACATTAATGAATCTCAAAAACATCATGCTAAGCAAAGAAAGCCAAAACATAAAAAAGTACGTATTATATGATTCCATTTATTTAAGATTCTCAAGCAGGTAAAGTTATTCTGTGATAGTAGATATCATATCTGTGGTTGTTTCTGGAATTGGGGAATTGACCGAAAAATAACGCAAGGAAACTTTTAGGGCAAATAAATAGTCTCAATATTGGTAGGAATGTGAGTTTCAGGAATGTAGGCATTGTAAAAATTGATCAAACTGTCCATTTTATTCAATAAAAATTTGTTCAAAATATTTTAATAATCGAATAGAAAAATAGCTACTTTGTATAAAAGCAGATAAAATAGTCAATAATAAACAAATGAAATTGTGCTCAGTGTCATCAGGATTCCTTGAAAAATAAATTAGAACCACAGTGAGATACCATTTTGCACCCATCAACTTGATATTTTAAAATCTGACGGTATTTGACACTGTTTCATCACATACTCTGCTGATGCAATATATATGGGAGCAACCACTTTGGGAAATATTTTGGCTTACTTAATAATGAAGAAATCCATTCTCGGTGCCCTGAAATGCCACTCTTAGAAATGTTTCTTTTTTAAAAAAAGTATTGAGCATCAAAGACTTGTGGATCTTGTTCATAACAAGAGGGTTTGTGGTAACAAAAACCTGAAAACCTGAAGATTTACTTATAGAATTATAAATAGTAGTATAGTCAAACATGGGTTGAATACATTCATAAAGAAGTAGAATTAGGCCAGGCACAGTAGCAAATGCCTGTAATCCCAGCACTTTGGGAAGTCAAGGCTGGCAGATCGCGTGAGGTCAGGAGTTCAAGACCAGCCTGGCCAACATGGTGAAACGTTCTCTCTACTAAAAATACAAAACTGAGCCGAGTGCAGTGGTGCAGGCATGTAATCCCAGCTACTCGGGAAGCTGAGTCACGAGAATCTCTTGAGCCTGGGAGGCAGGGCTTCTAGTGACCCAAGGTCATCAGGCAACTGCACTCCAGCCTGGGCAACAGAGTGAGATTTCCTCTCAAAAGAGAAAAAAAAAAAAGAGGTTGGGCTTGGTGGTTCATGCCTGTAATCCCAACACTTTGGGAGGCCAAGATGGGCAGATCACTCGAGGTCAGGAGTTCTAGGCCTGGCCAACATGGTGAAACCTGGCTTTACTAAAAATACAAAAATTAGGCGTGGTGGAGGGCGCCTGTAATCCCAGCTACTCCGGAAGCTGAGGCACGAGAATTGCTTGAACCACTGAGGCAGATGTTGCAGTGAGCCGAGATCGCTCCACTGCACTGCAGCCTCTGCCACAGAGCAAGACTCAGTCCAAAAAAAAAAAAGTAGAATTTAATGAATTTCAGCTAAATGAATACATAGATGAATCTCAGGAGTATAAAGTCAAATGGGAAAAGTTTTTCCAAAGAGTACCTACAGTGTGCTTCTGTTTGTATCTCAAAAACATGCACAACTAAGCCATATGATGTTTAAAGGCCCAAACACATTATAAAACGATAAGGACAAGAAGAGAATAATTAACACAATTCTAAACATGGAGTTTGAGAAGGGAGTAGAGCTGGGGAAAGAAATGCAATACAAAAGTATCCATTGTATTATGTAAACTTTATTTAAACTTTATATGTGTTTTACCAAAATTCTTTCTTGTGCACTTTATTTAACACAAAATTTGATAAAAAGTGAACCAAAAAGAATATAGAAGGGTAGACTAAGGAATGTGAGATAAAGTGCTGAATATGTAAGTTTTTATTATCAATGACAACCTCAAAATCATTATAAAACTCAATTATAAATCTGCCAAATTCTTAATGTGGAAATTTCTCACTTAGAATTATAAGATCACCATGTAATGAAGGCAGAACTGAAAGACTATCAGTGAATAATGTTTATAAAACAATGCACCCAGATAAATGTCAAGGTATTATGAAAAGTATTATTTATTCCCAGCCCATAATTAATTGAATGCCCTGTGGAGGCAAGACGCTCTAGTATAAAGTTTTTTGTCATTTTTATAAAGATGTTTATTTGATCTGCTATTTCACAACACTTGATTATGTGGAGGTAGAATTCATCTTTCCTGCATAAACTTTCAAAGTCATCAGAAGTAAACATGGACTGACTTTGGAGGGAGGAAAAGCAACATATGAGGTCCCATTTTGAAACACCTAACATTCAAATTCAAAGTGTTATTCCTTTCCTTCTGAATACTGCTATATGCTCAGTGCATGCATGTATGTAAACACATAAGAGATATCTGGAGGAACTGCATCTGAATCTGAATAATGGATTGCCTATGAAGGGAGACAAATTCTATTCTGACCTTTCAGCCTTTTGCAAAACCAAAATCTTCATATGGAGATCTGCCTAGATTCAGGATTCCACATCCTGACTGAGTTGCCAAGTATTGGCCCAAAAGACAGAGAAACACCATATGTACCCTGTACAGTGTGTTCTGGTTCACCTAACAGTGCTCTGGAGAAACATTCAGTGCAGTCTCAGGGAATACATTCAGCCCTGCAGTCCTGGGAGAGTGGTTGCCCACATTCTGGGCTGCTGGGCAAGGGTGGATAAATTACAGAATGTGAGGCTTGGGAGAGGAGATGCAGCCTGTCTGGTAAAATTGCCCGATTTCTGCCCTAATCTTTGTCTGTTCAACAGATGTTTTTGATAATTTTTTTTGTAATATGAAAACAACGTGAAAGCTACTTTCAGAGATATAGGGTGTATGAGGCCATTCTTGCATTGTTGTAAAGGAATACCTGAGAGTGGATGAACAATAAAGAAAAGAGATTTAATTGGCTAACAGTTCTGCAGGCTGTACAAGCATGGAGCCAGCCCCTCTTCAGCTGCTAGGGAGGCCTCAGGGAGCTTTTACTCATGGCAGAAGGTGAAGTGGGAGCAGATAAATCACACGGTGAGAGCAGGAGCCCGGCTTTGAGGAGGTGCTGTATACTTTTAAACAACCAGATCTAGTGAGAACTAACTCACTAATATGAGGGCAGTACCAAGCCACGAGGGATCCACCCCTGTGAGCCAAGCACCTCCCACCAGGCCCCACCTCCAACACTGGGGATTACATTCCAAAATGAGATTTGGGTGGGACAAACGTCCAAACCATACCGTAGAGGACATTTAAATACATTATTCACTCTGTTAGTAATAGGGATTCTACTGTCTTCCCTGTCTTCACGTAAGTCCAGAATGCTCTCCCTAGATAGATAATGAAGTCTCTTTACCTACTCCCGATCCTGTCATCTAAAGAGGGAACAAATCCGATGGCCAAGACAGGCATAAAAATAGAGCTACGGACCGACGTCGTTCCCCCTTGACGACAACAAATACTTGCTCCTCTCGGGTATATTTGGAAACCTCCTTCCCTTTGCTCTGCACACAAGACTCATGTCACAAAGATTTATGAAATGATTGAATCTTTTAGCCCTTAAATCCTAAAAATCCCAACTTGGTTAAGTGCTGGGCATACAGCAAAACCGTGGTTCCAAGCTATTCTGAAAAAGCCACTGAGGCATCAGCAGCATGTAAGGAAAGATCCCTCAGAGCAGGTCAGAAACAGCAAGAAATCAAGTCAGTTAAGGCAATATCTCTAATATAGAAACATTTAAAGAGGGGAAACTGGTTTCTACTGAGAAATTAAATGTAGATTTAAAAGATTATCCCTTTCCAAAAATCTACTCATCATGCAATTACTACCAAATGTATTAAGGAGACAATAACTTAAACATGGTAACAGGTCAGCAGGCCATCTTCTCCACAACCTTCCGGGAGACACTGCTGAGCACAGCAGGGGTGCAATGCTGTACTCCTCCCAATAGGCAAGGATTATTGCCAAATCCCATTCAATTGCACAAAATATCAAAATACAGCAAGGAATCCATAACCCACAATGGCACAGGAGTTCTGCATCTGCAGAAATTTACTGTTTCATTTATTGTGTGTGCCATAGCCCCGCATGGTCAAAGCAAAAAGAAGACAAAGAGGAAAAAGTTTCAGTATTGTAGCCCCAGACCAGTCACCTAAAACACAAAGTCTGGGAGTTTGCATATTATATATACAACTTGGTTTACATTGAAACAAGAGTCAACTCACAGTAGAAAAGTTGCGGATTTGTGGAAGGTAACAGTAAAGCTTTATTTGAAGCTTGACTTATCAGTTAAGCTTTCCATTTAAGTTGTGAGTTTCAAGCAGAACATTGTCTGACCACACAGACCGCGTTAAGAATCTTCTAGTTCAAGAGTAGAAAACCTTTTAAAAGATTCTAGAGGCTTCATCGCAGAAACAAATTAATATCTTGTTGAAATTACAGGGCACACAGTAAGAAAATGACACAATATAGTATCTTAAAAGTCAGGTGGCATTTTTACATCAAGACCCCATTAAGCTGTCGCTGTCTCAGAGAACAAGACTCCACCAGAGAAAACGGGATGGAGGCAGATTCCCAAAGCCTCTTTAGGCTTTGGGGGAAACAATCAATAGAGCAGACATGTGAGTCCAGGTGGAGGTGGAGAGGGTTAAGACGATAAAAACCTCAACAATAATGGCAAAAAGGCCCACTCCACATGTCTGAAATTGGGAAATGTGAGAAGGAGCCTTAAAAATTATCCAATGCTGGGGAGGCTGAGGCAGGCAGATCACCCGAGTCAGGAGTTCAAGACCAGACTGGCCAGCATGATGAAACCCTGTCTCTACTAAAAAAATACAAAAAAAAATAGCCAAGTATGATGGTGTGTGCCTGTAATCCCAGCTATTCGGGAGGCTGAGGCAGGAGAATTGCTTGAACCCGTGAGGCAGAGGCTGCAGTGAGCCAGGATAGTGCCATTGTACTCCAGTCTGGGCAACAAGAGTGAGGCTCCATGTCAAAAAAAAAAAAAAAAAAAAAATCATCCAATGCCTCATTTTATAAATAAGGATAAATAATACCAAAGGGATTAACTGACTTTCTAATCCCCAGGATTTTGACATAGATTTTCTTACTCCAAATCCTTCATACCCACTTTTAATCCACTCCAACCCAGCACAGATTCTGGAGGCAAACTGCAAAGGTTGAAGTCCTGACTCCTTGACTTGTTAGTAGTAGGCCTTGAGTCAAATTAAACTCTCTGTCTTTTCATTAAAATACCTAATTCAAAAAGTTATCGTGAGGATTAAATGAGCAAATGTAGGAAAAATGCTTTTATGGTTCTGGGCGTATGGTGTAATGCTTTATATGGTGAGCAATTATTATCTTTACTGTCATTGTTAATTATGGGGACATAAGCAAAATGGCAGGAAAGCAAATTATGATTTTTCAAAAATGCTTTCCACTTTAAAAGTGGTAAAGGAGCCATCTTCACCAATAAGACCAAAGCATAAAAATGTGACCACTCTTCAATTCTTTATAGTTGCATGGAGATCTGAAGTTATTCTCTTCCTTCCAGAAAGCCACTGACCTTTACTAAAAACACTTAAATTCAAGATCAGGGGCTGGGGAAAGGGAAAGGAAACAAATTGGCAGTGTTCTGTAAGACCAAAGTTGGCAGCTGGGAAACTTGATTTTAGAATATACTGGCTTTCGACAAAGATCATTGGTAGGTTAAGGATTGTGCTGGTTTTCATTGAAATATTTATGATGAAGGTATTTCCTAGGAGAGGCATCTTTCAGTAGAGGTCTTGAAAGCTGCCAGAATCAATGGCTTTCTTCTATGTTAATTAGCTTGATTGAGGTAATCACTTCACGATGTATACATATATCAAAACACAGCGTTGCCCATCTTAAATATATACAACTTTTATTTGTCTGTTATACCTTAATAATTCTGGGGTGGGGAAGAAAGAAGGCGTTGTGTTGATCACATTACCTTGTATGCTACTTTAGAGATTCAGGTGTCATCTGTGATTTTATTTGAATTATTATCATAATTGAAATATTTTATCATATGACAATTATCACTCAAGAGGTTGTTATCTGATGGAAGCACTGTATTAGAAAACAAGTACAAATATATATTTGAAAGGAAATTTAGATGTGAGAAAATTTTACAAAGAGGTCTAAACTATTGTCAGAGTACATCATGCTATTAAGAGTCAGAACCCTGTGAAGTGTTAGAGCTCATGAAAATCTATTAAACATAATGTGAAGCTTTTATTTTTTGGTATATTTTGTTAAAATTTAATGTTAAAGCAGCTATTCATCTGTTAAAAGTTAACTATAAGTCACTTGTAAATAAAAAAAGAAAGAAGAAATTAATGGTTTTGACCCTAATTCCCTTGCTTTCTACCAACTATAAAAATGACTACATATATGTACCTATGCTTGACAGTACAGACAATATAGTGGCTCCCCATGTCCTCAGAGAATAGAAACTTCTTGCTTCCCTTTACTTTCTAGCTCCTGTCAACCTCTCCAGCCTCATCTCCCATGCAAATGGTTCGGGATCACCTACCAAGTCCACTAAGCACATTCTTAGGACACCAGCAATGCAAGTCACATTCTACCCTAACCCACCTCCAAAATGAGACAGTTGAACTCAGTGAATCTATCCATAACTTTATAATCAGATAAATCTAGAAAAGCTACTTTAACTTTAGCTTTCAGGTAGTTACTGTATTTTATTGAAAAACAAAATATTTCCCATTCTTTATAAAGCCTTTTATTTCTTTTTCTTATCTAATAAATCACTGGGTAGGGAAAAGTAAAATGATATTTGGCATTACACATGGCAAGAGAGCATGCTTGGGGCTTCTAATGATCATAACTGACTCCAATCATTCCAAGTTACTTATGATCCCCAATGGAATGTTCTCTCAACTCTACGACTTTTTGTTTAAGATGCAGCATCTTTAGCGTATTGCTCTTCCTTAAACATTTTACTTAAAAAACTTCAACTCATTTAAAATTCCTCCTTTAATTATCCTAACTTACTTTTGGGTTAGATAGAGTGTCAGTTATCAAGTTGTTGCTTCTCAACTCAAAGTGTACTCTTCACCACCCTGCGATTTTTATATCTGGACCCTGCAAATATTTTTTGCCACCTGGCATGATGTTCATCTTTGCCACTGGAGGACACTGGAGGGACACTGCAGGAGGAAGAGGATTCTTTCTTTCTTTTTTTTTTTTTTTTTTTTTTTGAGACAGAATCTCACTCTGTCACCCAGGCTGGAGTGCAGTGGTGTAATCTCAGTTCACTGCAACCTCTGCCTCCTGGGTTCACGCCGTTGTCCTGCCTCAGCCTCCCGAGTAGCTGGGACTACAGGCGCCCGCCACCACGCCCGGCTAATTTTTTGTTTTTTTGTTTTTTTGTTTTTTTAGTAGAGACGGGGTTTCACCATGTTAGCCAGGATGGTCTCCATCTCCTGACCTCGTGATCCGCCCACCTCGGCCTTCCAAAGGGAAGGGGCTTCTTTTTATGCTTCCCTGTGCTTGCCTTTCTTCTTGCTCCTGTTGCACTTAGCCCGTGAGAGGATACTCAGCCGAGCTCATTCTGGAGCTTTTATATCAGTACCCAATGGGTGGATTTCTGGCACATTTTGTCAGCACCTCCATGGGTGTTTTCCTGTTTTCCAGCCTCAGCCAGCCACACATGCCTCAGTGAACTCCTCTGCCATCAGTGGCCCTATAGCCTTACTTCTGCAATGAGGTGTGAATCTCAGCCTTGGATGGAGGGCTTGCTTCCATATTTGTTCCTGGTTTGGGTGTTCTTCAGCCTAGGGGTAGAAACTACTGTCTATTTGCCACTGTGTCTGTGATTTCTGTATTCTTTACGTTCTCTTAACACCTTAGAGCTAGCTACCTGCCTGTTATTAGTTAAGAATTCTTTACGTTAACCTGTCTCTGTTCAAATTACTATGTAGTGTCTGTTCTCTGACTGGACCCTGATGATGCAAGTATCTTGTCTGTTGAATCCAGGAGCACCCTGTCCTTGTCCCTAGAATAGCTCTAATTAAGCTTTATATGAAACTGCTTGTGTATGCCCCATCTCCCTGTCCACACTGGAAACTCCCTCCTGGATATCTCTCCTTTTCTCCTCTAGGTTACTCTGCACCTTTCCCCAGAGACTGGCCATTCTGGTGTTCACCACAGGTTCTCATGAACTTGGTTAGATTCCCAGTGGGAATCTTAAGAGTAAATTAGAGCGAAAGACGGATGTGATGTCAATGCATTTGCATTTATTTCTCTGCTCATTCCCTGAAAGGGACCTCAGCTATCTGGGTTCTTCATTGTCTCTCCCAAAGCAACATTCTCTACACAAACTTCTTCCAGGTTGTGGTAACCATTCCCTCACCTTTTCCCTTTGTATCTAGGACAGAAAATAGCTCCTTTGTGCGTGAGTTTACTGCACTGTCCCTTGCGTTACATCTATGACCCCTTCCAATTCATGTGCATAAACAGTTCATTTGTGAATACACCCTCCAAAACCTAATTTGAGTACTTTTTCTTTCTTGTGATTCTGATCCATACCCTTTGTCTCCATTCATTCAATAAAAATTATGTTCCAGACACTATTCTAGACATTCACAATTCTAGATTCTTGAGAAAGAGAAAGAGAGAGAGATTTAGAGAGAAAGTTCCCACTACTGAAATTGACATTTAACATTTTGGACCTCGTCCAGTGTCTGAGCTGAGCAGGTGCTATTTTGAATGGGTGAATATATTCATCTTTTCATTAAGCTTTCTTATTCAGTGATATATTAAAAGTGTTTGCCAGGTGAGTGGACAAAAGTCTACCAGTAACCTACAGAGGATATTACTGATGGGAGTAGGAAGAGGACTGGCATTAAGCCACTCAAGACAGGATTCCTAAAACCAGTGACTGTGGGCCTCATAGAAGATCAAACAGCAACAAAAGCTATATTTATTTCATTGTAAGTCCACTTTTTATTGAATAAATTGAAAGACACCTACAATATTTTTCCTGAATAAGTGAGATCTTAATAATAAATATAGAGGGCTGGGCGCAGTTGCTCACGCCTGTAATCCCAGCACTTTGGGAGGCTGAGGCAGGCAGATCACGAGGTCAGGAGATTGAGACCATCCTAGTTAACACGGTAAAACCCCATCTCTACTAAAAAATAAAAAAATAAAATACAAAAAATTAGCCAGGTGTGGTGGTGGGCGCCTGTAGTCCCAGCTTCTTGTGAGGCTGAGGCAGGAGAATGGTGTGAACCCAGGAGGTGGAGCTTACAGTGAGCCGAGATCACACCACTGCACTCCAGCCTGGGTGACAGAGCGATACTCTGTCTCAAAAATAATACTAACAAAAATAATAATGAACATAGAAAGTTGGTTTTTTCAGCTTTTCCATCAGATCATATCTCTGCACACGTCATAACTTCCACCCTCTCCTCAAGAACTATCACACACATAAATATCCTGGCTGGCTTTTAGAAAAAAAAAAGATATTTTATGGAAAACAGTGACATTTCCTAGGAGGCAGATGGGCTAAGCTAACTGTCTTATTAGTAATGTGAGTCACTTAATGTTCTAAGCCCTAGTACCTTGCAAAGGCATCCTTTTACATCCGTCTGAGATTTTCATCAACTAATATTCATGCCAAGAAACCAGAAAAGTCTATTATGTCCTGTCTTTTACTCATCCTTTAAAATAAAAAAATCAGATTTACCCCCAAGCAAGCAGAAAAGCAAAAATTCTACACTTAGGCCATCTCCAAGAAATAGCATGAGAGGGTGATCATGGCATTGCCATCTGCAATGGAGCATGGAGAATACCAACACCAAGGTAATGTAATTATGTCTTGATGCCAACACAAATTATTACTGGCTTTCCCCCAATTATGTCTTAATGCCAACACAAGCTTTTACTGGCTTTCCCCTAGCTGTTCAAAATTAGAATAAATTGCACATATTATGTGAGCAAGTGATAATCATGATTCTTAGATTCTACCATGTTAATGATAAAATGTGAATATGTTCACTTAGTGCATATTCTGGGATATCCAAGACCACTCTCACTTCTGATACCAACTGCAACTAAGGGTTGCCAAGATCACTTTGTTTTAATAATTTTCTAGAAGGATTCAGAACTCACTGAAAACAGGTAAATTTTTGGTTGCAGCTTATTACAGTGAAAAGATACAGCTTAAAATCATCCAAGGGAAGAGGTGCATGGGGCAGAGTCCAAAACATGGCCACACACAAACACTTCCCAGTGAAGACATGGACAGTGCCAACTTTTCCAGCAATGTTTGTGACAGTGCACATGGAGTATTGCCAACCAAGGAAGCTGACCTGAGTCTTGGTGTCCAGAGTTTTTATTCGGGCTCATATCATAGACAAAGTTGACTGTCCATGTGGCTAACCTAGCTCCAACCCTTCCAGAGGTCAAGCTGATAGCATGTGACCCAAAGCCCTCCTCATAAATCACACTGTTAAACTATCTGGCTTGGCCTAAGGTCCCTGGGAAACAAGGACATTCTTTTCAGGTGGGATATTTGAAGAGCTTAGAAATTACCTCCCAAGAGCTGAGGGCAAAAGCCAGACCTGTCTTTGGGCAAAGTTAACTTCTTCTTTATCCACTTAGGGAATCAAAAAGATCAGGAATTATAATCAGAAATTCCATGTAGCACTAGCGTTATTTATAAATAACTTAACATCCCATTTTGGTATTGTTAGCATGATTTTCTTTTAATTTCGAGCTTTATTCTGGGTATAGTAACATCTGTACCACATCTACTTTCTAAAAACATCCAGAAGACAGACAGAGAGATAATCAAGAAAGAAAAACCTCTGGGGTATTTCTAGTTTTTAATGCCTAACTCTGTCAGTAATAAGTAAAATAGGAGCAGATTTTACATGGCCTTGAGGAATATCAAAATTGGCACTTGGAGGAAGGAGAATGGACAAGCTAACAGCAACCTACATTCTGTAGTTTTCTATCAGTGAGCTCTGGTTTCCACTAGAAGAGAATTCAACTCAATAAAGATTAAACAGGGTCAGATAATAGCCTAGCAGTCTAGTGAAGATAATTTTTAAAACAATAAAATAAAAGAATAAGGAATAAGCATTAAATTCGTGAAACAAAGAAAAAATCTAGGAAAACAGTTCAGTCCATGTACCTGTTAAAAACAGCTTTTGTGGAACCAAAAACTGTTAGGATTTGGTAAGGTTTCTTATTCTTTCTGAGTTGTCTATTCTGTTCCATTTTCATTTTTATTGGAATAAAGTTATATAATAAAATATCAATATGAAAAAAATCATGCTTGGTATGAAGTTCAGGAAAAGTCATTTAAGGAAAATGAAATGCTATTTACTAGTTCTATATAGTGTAATTACATTTTCAAATTGTCCCCTGCATTTTTAGATGGTATTTGTCACACAGTCAATGTAATTCTTCAAAACTGAAATGTAAACTTCCCTGTTCCCCCATATGTTTCTTCAATTTCTGTCCTTTTTGCTACAGTTTTCTTGTTCATCTACTTTATTTTAAGTAGGATCATCAAGATGACCATGCCACTCTTTTCTGATGTTCATAAGCTATGTGTTGGCATTTTGTGATAGAATTGCTTTCTTTCATGTTTTAGTATCACCTCTTTTGATCAGAATGTTCTTCTTTTGCGATTAGTCAATCACTTGACATTTATTGAACATGGATCAGTGCATACACAATGCTAAGCATTGCTAAGCTTTGCTAAGCCATTACATAAATGGTTAAGAGTGCAAGGTGGCAATTAAATGATAATTGTAAAATAAATCAGTCAATTATCAGTGATATAAACCTCCTGATAAGGAGTAACTGGTTTGGTTTGGGTGGGCAGGTACAGTATTCAGTCTTGAGAAAGAAATTATTTGGGAAGATTAGAAGACAGCATATGGGTGTCCGACATTTCAGGAAAACCATAGCAAACAGGCAGTTCATGGTATCCAGGGTATTTTTCAGTAGCAGTGAGGAGTACATCTGACTGGAGCAAAATGCTCAACAAGGAAAGTGCCAAGATAGAACGCCAGAAAGTGAGTGCAAGACCACTCAGAGTCTGTGTATTCCAAAAGAAAGACAGAATGGGAGCATGTTAGAATTTGCACTAAAACCAAGCAGATCTTATTTCCAATCCTGTTTCTGCCGCCATTAGCCTTGGATTTCTCATCTTTGTAATGGAGATAATAATAGCACAGACCTCAGAGTGTATATGTAAGTATTAAATGGAAAAACTCCTATCACAGTGCTTAACACATATCAAGGGACAAAAAAAAATGTTTGTTTCTATTATTAGCCTCACCGGGGGAGTCTGGGTCTTGTTGTGTCACTATTAAAAGGTCTTGGTGTAGAATGATATGATGAATCGTTCATTTGGAAACAACACCTCTTGCCCTGTATAAAGGGAGGAGGACACTCTTTCCCTGTTCCATTTATGCAGCCTTTTCATACATTTTAAAGTCAACTTAACCACATGAATTTGAACTGGTCTCCTCTTACCTAGCCACATCATTCCATTATGCCTGAGGGACTCTGGACCAAGCCCCCCAACCCCTGTAGTCAGTGGCAGGCTCTCAATAATGACCCAGCACCTTCTCATATATATACTGAACTTTAATAATGACCCAGCACCTTCTCATATATATACTGAACTTTAAGTCCAGTGAATAAAGACTTGGGGGTCAGGAAAGACCTGGATTCAAACAACAGATCGGAGTTAAAAAATTATTCTTTTAGCTTCATATTTCTCATGTGTAAAAATGTAAATAATAAAAAGCACCTGTATATGTTGTTGTGAGGTTTAAATGAGATAATTAAAGCAGAAGTATCTTACCAAAAGAGTCAGACACAGTGGCTACACTACAAACACTTCAGAGCCCGCTTTGTGCCAGGTCCTAGGCATTGTCTGCTTTAATCATTATAATGATCCTATGGGAGAGATGCTGTGCTAGTCCCATTTCCCCTGTGAAAAGCTGAGGTCTACAAGGGTTAAGTAACTTGCCGAGTCACAGATGGAGTGGGTGCAGCGCTGCATCTGAAGCAGGCCATCTGACTTGGCTTCATCCTCTCCTTCTCCACCTTCTGAAAACTCTGAGGGGGAAAGTGCATGCGTGAGTGTCGAATCCCCAAGGTCCAGGGCCTCCTTGGCCTCATTGACTCATCTGTGAGAATATCTTTGGTTGACTTAAAATCCATAATCAAGGGAAATCCCTGGTGTTTTCTAGGAAGCCATTTACTTATAATTATGTGTTTTATCATTAAGGTCAGAAGCTGCCAATCATTGCTAGTGGTACAGAGAGGCTTCAAGAGTCATTGCAGCACTATTCACAATAGCAAAAACATGAAATCAACCCAAATGCTCGTCAATTATTGATCAGATGAAGAAAATGTGGTACATATACACCGTAGAATACTATGCAGCCACAAAAAAAGAATGATATCATGTCCTTCGCAGGAACATGGATGGAACTGGAGGCCATTATCCTTTGCAAACTAATGCAGGAACAGAAAACCAAATACCACATGTTCTCACTTATAAGTGGGAGCTAAAAGATGAGAACACATGGACACATAGAGAGGAACAAAGACACACTGGGGTCCTTCAGAGGGTGGAGTGTGGAAGGAGGGAGAAGATCAGGAAAAGTAATTAATGACTACTAGTCTTAATACCTGGGTGACAAAATAGTCTATACAACAAACCCACATGATATAAACCTGCACTTGGACCCCTGAACTTAAAATAAAAGTTTTAAAGAAAAAGAGTCAGGCTGAGATCCTGGCTGTTCACCTCACTCTTTTCCTTCCATTACCATTATTGGGCACATCTGTCCCCTCTCTCCTAGCTGTGACCTGACGACATTTGTAATCAGGTTGGCTTCGTGCCTTAGCATGAGTCTGAGCTGCTGATGAGCTACTTTCCTAGACAACCCCTCCCTCCCTAACAACAGTCCTTCTCTCAGTTTCTGTGCCAACAATAATTTTTCTGTCCTTAGCACCTCCCTTCTTGCACCTATTTTGATATTGCTCTGCTTTCTCTATTGTTTATCCTGGGAATCTCCCTTTTGGTTGTTGTTCTTTGTGCTTTGACAAATCAAGACATTTTTCTTTCCAATTGCTATTTCCACAGAACATTGAGGTCCTTGAAGTTGCTCATTTATTTTTCCTTGATGACATACAGTTATCACTAATCAGGGAAATAGACTTAGTTTTCAACTTCCTTTGAGAGCCAGGCTCCAGTCTTTGTGCCTTTTTATACTGTGAAGACCCTCTATTCTTCTACCCTACTTAAGTGCATATTATGTCTTAATGTGTACGTTTAAACATCTGTTGCCTCACGGGGAAGGCCAGAAGCTAGCTGCTAAAACCAGGATTCATTCTGCTGATCCAGGATGACATTTTGTCTTTTTACTCTTCCACGTGACTTCTGTATTTCAGGAGAGAGGAAGTACGATTCCCGTGGGGATAACGTGTTTCTTCTCAACCACCAGCTCAGCCTTTCTCTAAGGCCACACACTTTTGCTGACCTAAAGAGTGGACTGATCTGATTTTTCTCCTGGATTTTAGGAGGGGCAGAGTATTTATTCTATGAACGACCCCAGGATATTAGTCCTTTCAACTTTCACTCATTTTTTTCACACCCTTTCTTTGGACTGCCTCAGTAACCCAATGGGGTTGGAGGAACACAAGCTTTCTGGATGATTGTAAACACCAAACTGAAAAAAACCTGTATCATGGAACACGTTATAGAATTATCTGATGAATTAATCTTTCAGAATACACCTCATTCCCCATGCTATTTATGTTGAACTGCCACTAGCAATTTTTTATTATTTCAATTTTTCATTATAATTTTGTTTTAATTTTAGTAGTTGGTAGTTTTTTATTTTGTTTTGCTTTTTTAAACAGCAAAAGCATTTGTAGTAGATATTTATACCAATCAAGGATCCTTCTGCCTTAAGCTATTTAGTGGTTTGATTACAATCATTTAAACTGTACTGTGATTAGGGGAGCTCACCTGGAACCCTCAGGTTATTTCAGTTCTTAGATTATTTAAATTCTGTGTAAACACAGAACATAATGTGGAAGATCTGTTTGTGTGAAAACTCTGCTTCTCAACCATATTTGGCCCCTGTCACAAGCATTCATCTATCTAAAGGTAGTTTAAAATGATGAATAATAAATCACCAATTATATCATGACTGTGGTCCTATCAAATTCCAGAATTAAGTTGAGCTGGAATTTGGCAGGTAGAGGTAAAGCCCATGACAGTGGGAGAGAAGGTTACTCAGAAGGATATATGCTCTCAAATGAGGACTAGCCCCCAGAGTTTTACAAGGAGGTACCATTCTTAAATGACAATTCTGATCTTTGCAGATTTCTCTTTGCATGGGGACATACTGTTGCAGAAATCTGGAGGAGCAGCGAGACCTTGGGGTGAATACAGGAGGATCTTTATGAAGTGCACTCAGACCCAGCAGACTTAACATCCAAAAACTGGACCAAGGAAAAAGATATGTCTTGGCTTTTATACATACTTCAAAAAGGGGTTGGCTAGTTTGAAGCAAGCTTACAGTGGCATGAAAGCAAGGATGCAGAGGCAGAACAAAGACAGTTACTCAAATTGTGACAGGTTCATAACTCAGGATTACACATGACTGTTGCTATGCAGCCCAGATGTCTGTTATCTAGGTTTGCTCTGGTGCCTAGCATGGGCTTATCCCATAACATTCACTATGGCGCCCAGGTGGCTGTATCTCAGGCCTGCTCAGATGGTTTATGACCTTTACTCTGCTGATTAGATAAAACAGAATACTTGAAGTCACTATTACAGAGAACAGGAATCTATAAACTCATACCGTGAAGAAAGGAAAAGTTTTCCTTCTCCTTATGTTGAGGGAGCGCTGGGAGAGTCTCCAGAGCACATTCCTTTCTGTCCTAGCTTCTCAGATAGTCTTTATCGAGGCTTTTCTTGGGTCTGGGCTGTGCCTGTTGCTGCCTCTGGGATAAGTCAGCCTAATACAGGAAAGCTTATTTCTCTTTCTTTATAATTTTATTTTTCTTTATTTCTTTAATTTCTGCCTCAATATAGCAAACTGATTAAAAATGGGGGCTCTGAAGGTTTGATTTTCAGTTTTATGATTTACTCACAGTGTCAACTCTAAACAGTGAGTGTGAGGATTAAGTGAATTAATATATGAAAAACACTTAAAATAATGTTTGAACATCGTAATTCGTCAATAAATATTATACATTATATACTATTGGTAATTGTGTGCAATATCTGTTAAGATTCCTGGGTTCTTCTTAGGACTGAGATGTAACTTACATATAAGAAATATGCATCTAAGTGCACCATTCAATCAGTTTTCGTAAATGGGTATCAAGACACAGAACATTTCCATCATCACTCCTCTTTCTTCTATTCAGTTAACACCTCCCAAGAAGTAGCCAATGATGCCATTTCTGTTACTATAGATTAGCTTTGGTCTATTGTAGAATTTCATATAAATGGGACCATATAATATGAACTTTTTCGTTCTTGACTTCTTTCCTTTGAAGATTTCTTTTGGATTTACTCATTCTGTTGTAGCAATAGTTTGCTCCCTTTTATGGGTGAGCAGTATTTCATGTATGGATATACAATGTTAGAGACATCTGCATTGTTTTCAGTTTGGGGCTGTGATAAATAAAGTTACTATAAACATTCTGATAGTGTCAAATTCTTTTCAAAACATGAAGTTGTCGGTCTTTTAAGTTATAGTCAGTTTATGCCTATAGAATGGTATATCATTGTCATGTTAATTTGAACTACACTAATGACCGATTTTTAGCCTTTTCTTATGTGCTTATTGACCTTTTGTCATATTTTTTGTGAAGTGTATGCTCTAGTCTTTTATCCATTTTTAAAAATTGGGATTATATATTTTTATTATGGAGTTACAGGAGTTCTTCACCTATTATGTTTACATATCCTTCATCAGATACATGTGTTGCCCAAATTTTCTCAAAAATCTATGACTTGTCTATTTATTTGGTGACATATTTTAAAGAGCTAAAGCTTTAAATTTTAATGAAGTCTTGTTTCTTTTATGATTCAGCTATGCTTGTTCTATGACATATTTGCCCAATACAAATTTGCAAAGATATTTTTCTAAGATTTTGTTCATTAGCTCTATTTTTTAGTATTTACATTTTAGTTATACAATCCAATTTAAATTTTTTTGTGTGTGTATGGTGTGAGATAGGGGTAGACTTTTTTTAATCCAACATGTTTGTTGAAGATATTCTCCTTTGTCCATTAGGTTGCTTTGGTGCTCTTGTTGAAAATCATTTAACTGTATATTTGGTCCTCTTTCTATACTCTCCATTTTGTCTAATTAATCTATTTGTCCTTTGCCAATATTACACTGACTTGGATTTAGTAGCTTTATGGTGAGTCTTGAAGTCAGGTAGAGTAAATCATCCTTCTATTTATTTTCTTTTTTTTTTTCAGGATTGTCTTGATTATTCTTGGTCTTTTGTGTTTCCAATATTTTCAAATAAATGTTTCATTGAAATAGCTTTAGATTTATAAAAATTGCAAGGATAGTAACGAAGCTATCCATATATCCCACACCCAACTTTTCCTATTGGTAGTAGCTTACATTAGCATGGTACATCTGTCATAACTAATAATCAATATGGACACATTATTATTAAAGTTTATACTTTATTCAGATTGTCTTAGTTTTTCCCTGATGTCATTTTTCTGTTCCAGATACCATTCAGGATACCACATTGCGTTAGTTGTTATGTCTTCTTAGGCTTCTCTAGACTGTGGTGATTCCTCAGTCTTTCCTTGTTTTTGATGACCTTGACAGTGTTGAGGAGTGCAGGTCAGGTATTACATAGAATGTCCCTCACTTGGAAGTTTTATGATATTTTGCTTTTTGCTAGGCTGGATTTATGGGATTTGGGAGAGAAATACTATAGAGGTAAAGTCTCATTTTTGTTATATCACACAAAGGGTACATGGAAGCAATGGCACTCATCACTTCTGACGTTCACCTTGATTATCTGGCTGGGATAATATTTATCAGGTTTCTCCATGATAAAGTGGTAAAGGCACTCTTTCCTTTTTCTTTCCTTATCATGAAGGAAACCACAATGTACAGCCCACACTTAAGGGACTGAAAGGTGGTGGATACTCCTTGAGCAGGAAGTATCTGCTTAGACTATTTAGAATTCTTCTGCACTGGAGATTTGTCTATTCTCTTCTATTCATTTACTTACGTAAGTATGTATTTCTGTATATATTCAGTCACTATTATTATGATTTTTTTTTTTTTTTTTTTTTGAGACAGAGTATCACTCCGTCACCCAGGCTGGAGTGCAGTGACCCGGTCTCAGCTCAATGCGACCTCTACCTCCTGGGCTCAAGTGATTCTCCTGCCTCAGCCTCCTGAGTAGCTGGGACTACAGGTGCACACCACCACATCCAACTAATTTTTTGTATATTTAGTAGAGACGGGGTTTCACCTTGTTGGCCAGGCTGGTCTTGAACTCCTGATCTCAAGTGATCCACCCACCTCAGCTTCCCCAAAGGGCTGGGATTACAGGCATGAGTCACTGCATCCAGCCCAGTCATTATCTATATAAATTATTTGGAATTCTTCTATATGGGATATTTGTCTCTTATTTATTTATTCAATTATTTATTCATATCATTATGGAGCCAAGTATATTTGTTATAGTCCAATACTATGCTATGTATTTGGTTGCTCAACTTTTAGCATTGGCTATTAGGAGCCCTTTTAGTTTTCTTCCTGTATCCCTTTCACATATTCCTATCATTGTTTTGAGCATTTTCTTTCTTTTTGGCACTATAAGATCCTCCAGGTTGATATTGTACATTCCCTACCTCAGTCCTGAAATTAGCCATTTCCCTAAGAAGTTCTTATTTCTTTTTTCGAAGAATGGCATCAGAAACTGAGATCTGGGCACCAATGTGCCCATTGATATAGGGTCTTATTGTTTCTAGGCCCTTTCAGCTGATAGTACAAACAAATATATGTGTGTATACTAATCTCTCTCTATCTCACACTCTCTCCCTCTCTGTCTCTGTGTGTGTGTGTGTGTGTGTGTGTGTGTGTGTGTGTGTGTGTGTGATCATAGCTTTCTTCTCCACCCTGTGTTGCCCCTCTTTCTTTGCATCTGGTACACTTGGGACTATCTATTCTTTATATTACTAGCTTTCAACAACAGAACAAAAAAATCCATGGCTTGACAATGTTCAGATTTTCAGAAACAGAAATGAGAAACATTTGGTGCATGTCTTAATTTCAAGACATTTCTATTATTTTAGTCATCAACCTTGATCATACTGTATCTTTTGCTTAAATACTCAGCTTTAAAGTAGAAAGATAAAAAATCTGTAATATTGACAGAACTATCAGAAATATAACACTCCACCAATCAGTAATTGAAATACATTAGTTATTCACTGGGTACAAAGTACTCGTGTAGCTCTAAAGGCAAGACAAACATTAACCATTCTGTTCATCTGACTACAGAAGGAGATTTGTGTGTGCGGTGTGTATGTACTTCGCATGTGCATGTATGTTTGATATAGTAATTGCTTCTATTCCTTAAAAATCCATAAGTACATAAGTATATTCCCTTTATATATTGTGCATCATTATCTATCAATATTGACTAGAAAATTTAATGTACATTAGTAGCATTAAGTACAAAGCAAAACAACCACAAAGTAAATTTCTAGAATGTGACTTAAGAGCCCTACTTGTATTGTGCAAACTGCATTTGGAGGTTAAATCTTTAAGAAGAAATCTCCAATGTCAGTTCCCTCGTGCAAACTGCTTCTAAGGATGACTTCAAAATTGACATTCTTTACCTTGTGTATGAATAATGATTACCATGGTTTGCATAGGTGTAAAAATACTAAAACTTTGTCAAGTCGACTCACATGAAACACATCTTCCTAACTGGTTATGAAGTTTATCTATCTAAAGGTTAGAAATTATTTTGATATTCGTATTTTGGTTTTCAACCTGTTTATTAACAGATGCCTCTTTATTAGTAGGTACTTTACATACATCAAATGGAATATTTTAAAATAAGTTAACTTTTACTTTCAGAAACCAAAGAATGTTTATAAGAAAATAATTTTTTCAAGAAACAAATAACTTGTAATGAGTGTGGTATTTATCAATTAAATAGTTAAACTCTTTGGTGAAGAATGAAGTGTTAATATAGGAATTCTTTTATCATGTAGACAATGATGGATTTTTCAACAGAGCTTTTAGAACGTTTTCCATTTTCCATTTCATTATGATCTGCTATTTTCTTCTAAAATGTTATATTTATAGGAATAAAATAAACAAGAGAAGGCAAAACTATATCATTTTTAAAAATTAATACAACAAAGCAAAGGGAAATGTAGAAATTAGTTATAACCAAGAATTCTTCAGCACAGGATTTTGTCACAAAACAAATCTTGAGAGAAATCCTAACTCTATCATGTACTAGCTGTGACCTTAAGCAAATTCCTCAACTGCTGGAAGTCTCAATCTTTTCATCTGTAAATGGAATTCATCATAGTTAATATTGAATGCTTTACTCTGTGCCGGACACCATTCTAATCATTTTTATGTGTTATCTTGCTTGCTGTGTTCAACAAGCCTGTGGATTTTGTTCTATTATTGTTGCCATTTTACTCATAAACATAGGCACATAGAGGTGAAAAAACTTGCAGAAAATCAAGCTGATGTAAGTCAGAGAACAAGATCAGAACTCAAGCACTCTGGTTTGAATTTGTGATCTTCAGCACCAAGTGACCTGACTACAATGGAAGTTTTGCTAAGAATTAAAACGTCAAAATATATGTAAAATACTATTCTTCCACTTAGTGAGCAATTATCAAAAAATAAAACAAAGACAACTGAAATTAAAGGAGACCTAATCCAAGTTTATTAACTTGTTGGGGAAAGGAAAACATAGTGAAGCAATTTATTGACTAGTTTCAATGAGGTGACAGAATCTGGGATATTTAAGTGCTAGAAAGCAGAGGAGGGTATATGTGTGTCTGTTCATGGTGTTATTCTAAATAAAGATTGAAAACTAGTGGTTTGATTAGGAGGGAAGAAGTTCATAGGTCTGAATGTGATTGGCTAAAACCAGTCCCAGTGTTCATCCATCATGAGAATTTTTGGATGAAGGCACTAAAGGCATCCTAAGTCACTCAAAGTTAATCTTTCTTGATCAGCTTCAGCTTGTTAGAACCATTTGGGATGCAATGGAACTTTCAGTTTTGCTAGTTTCCATGCATGGGCTGCTGTGAGTTGAAAATTTCCTTTTATACATGGTAGCCATTATGATGGTCATAATAGTGATTATGATACTAATTATGACCATGATGTTTGCTATTGGAATGTAAAGTAATTTCAAAATTATATTTGTGCCATCTTGTTTTACCTCTGTTGAACAAAATGGTCTCCCAAACTCTTAATGATTTACTTTTAATTTTCAAACATGTATATGTTATAGATTTGGTCACATGCATTCTATAAGGAATAGTGTCAGTCAGTGTTAAAAATATACACCATATAATTTTCAGAGCTACAAACTGGAATCCTCCCCAAGTTACTTGGGATCACAAAGTTTACTGTCTGGTGTAGAATGATGTTCTCAGGAAGGAAATATTAATATAGCACTTTTATGCTTACAATATAAAGATGAGTCTTCTATTATAATCTCTACAACCCCTCATGGATCTCCATTTTATTTTATTTTTATTTTTTATTTTTTATTATTATTGTACTTTAAGTTCTAGGGTACATGTGCATAACATGCAGGTTTGTTACATATGTATACTTGTGCCATGTTGCTGTGCTGCACCCATACACCTGATGTAAATGACGAGTTGATGGGATCTCCATTTTAAAAAAAAAGAGAGAGAAAAAACCAAAAGTAAAGACATGAAAGAAAAAGAGAGAGAAGAGAAATAAAGAAAAGGAAGGAAAAGAAAAAAGAAAAAGACCTGGACATTAATGTCCAAACCTAGACATTAGTAGCATTAAGTACAAAGCAAAACAACCACAAAGTAGATTTCTAGAATGTGACTTAAGAGCCCTACTTGTATTGTGCAAAAAAAAAAAAAAAAATGAAAAGTTTGAGATTATTGTCACATAAGCCAGAGGTTGAAAATTCCATATAGTGGCTGTTTAGCAGATAGAAGAATATGAGACCTGGGACGTGATCCCAAGAGCCTTTTATGACAGTAATCGACTTGCATGCCAAAGAGAAGTATCTGCCTGTTGATAGTTTTCTGTTTTAACATGTGCCCCAGTGCATCCAACTGAAAAGCAGATTAGCCTACACCAACAGTTCTAAAACATTTTTCTGTCAGTAATTTTTACATTACTAAAAATTATTGAGAACCCCAAAATGTGCTTATTTTTGTGTATCATTATCTATCAATATTGACTAGAAAATTTAAACAGAGGTTTTAAAATATTTAATTCATTAAAATAATAATATGACCATCACACATTAACATAAATGTTTATATATTAAAAGTGTGTGCTTTATGCTTTACAAAACAAAACAAAAATTTTCGTGAGCAAGTAGCATTGTTTTGCTAGTCTCTTTAATTTCTGGCTAAATAGATGACATCTAGATTCTCATATCTGTTTCTACATTCATTCTGTTGTGATTTGTTGTCTTAATTGAAATATACAGAAAAAAAAAACAGCCTTTTACAGATATGTAGTTAGAAAAGAAAAAGTATTTTATTGCGCTTTTAGATAATTGTAGATATTTTTCTTTGATACTACACCAAAAATGGATAAGTGGTCATTGCTTGAAGATTAGTTGCCATTTAATCTTAAACCTTATCAAATAAACTTTTAGTGTCCTATTACATTAAAACACTAGATCTTTTTAAATGCATGATGTACATAATGTATATAATGTACATTTGTACATAATTGGTTCACTGAGTTATGCAGCTCTTCCAAATGATGAGCCATTTCCCTATGTGATATCAAAAAATCATATTCATTAATAGTCATCCTATGTCATCAGAAAATACTTTAAGTACTAGGAAATTTATGATGCAGGTACAGATATTCCAAAATTGTGATTTTCAGTTATGTATTATTCAGGGTTTTCCAGAGAGACAGAGCCAGCAGAATGCCTTGTAGGGGATTTATTAGAGGGAATTTACTCACAGGATCACAGAGACAAAGTCCCACCACAGGCCATCTGCTAGCTGAAGAACCAAAGCAGCTGGTAGCATGGCTCAAGCCAGTAGCATGGTTCAGTCCAGGTTCAGCAGGCTTAGAACCAAGAAAGTCAATGGTACACCCCCTAGTCAAGCCCAAGAGCCCCCAGGAGGCTGCTGGTACAAGTCCCAGAGTCCAAAAGCTGAAGAACATGGAATCTGATGTCCAAAGAGAGAAGGAGAAAAAGTGTTCTCCTCCAGAAGGGAGAGACAGAGGAGAGAGAGAGAGAGAGCACGCGCACACGTGAATACCACGTTTCCTGTCCATTTGTCCCAGCTACTCCCCCAGTCCTTTGGAGGTGCCTGCCCACACTGAGGGCAGGTCTTCCTCTCTCAGGTTGACTCACATGCCAGTCTCCTCAAGATACTCCCTCCTAGACACACCCAAACACGATGCTTCACCAGCCATCTAGGCATCCCTCAATCTAGTCAAGTTAATACCTAAATTATTTGGGAGGCCGAGGCGGGCGGATCACGAGGTCAGGAGATCGAGACCATCCTGGCTAACACGGTGAAACCCCGTCTCTACTAAAAATATAAAAAATTAGCCGGGTGTGGTGGCGGGCGCCTGTAGTCCCAGCTACTCCGGAGGCTGAGAGAGGAGAATGGCGTGAACCCGGGAGGCGGAGCTTGTAGTGAGCCGACATCGCTCCACTGCACTCCAGCCTGGGCGACAGTGCGAGACTCCACCTCAAAAAAAAAAAAAAAAAAAAACTAAATTAACTATCACAACTTCAAAGTACAATTTCTACCTTTGGCAGTAAATATCATCGGTTACTTTCTTTGAAGTGATGGCTCACTTCACTCATTTTCAAGAAAAAGTTTCCCAAATCCCCACATCTAAACTAAATCTAAAAAATAGTTTGTCTTCCAGTCATTCTTTCAAGTAAAAGAAGTATTCCCTGAAGAAAGCAGCTAGTTTGCAATCCAAGCATTGCACAAGTACATTACAAACATCTTGCTTGAGTATGCAGCGTAAGTGGTTTATGTGTACATCTCACTTCACCACATAAAATATTAGACAGAAATATACTAAAGGTTGAAGATTTAGTAAAATCAATATTTTTTATTCCTTCATCAGGGATTGCAAGTACCTTACAGTGAGGAAATACAATGGGTGTCAGTGCTTTGATTTGGGCAAAAGGCAGTTTTATCCACGATTGCTTCTGATCACCACTGCAAATGTCAACATAGTGAAAAAGTCAAATAACATGTTAATATTACAATAAAAATAGTTTTGACCCTGTGGACACATTGAAAAGATCTTAGCAATCCCCAACATTCCAAGGGACCACACTTTGAGAACCACTGGCCTATTTTGAGAAAAGAAAGAACTCATCAACCCTTAGATGAAATTCACACAGGGGACTGAATATTGCCAATACCAGTTCCCAATCCACACTAAGCAAAATCCAAGGACATCAGCAGCTAGGGACTTCACCCACTGCCATCCATAAATGGAAAGAAATTTGCATGTGATTTATTTGGGCAAAATTTTCAGTGCTAAGTTCTGAAATAAGCCAAGAAGCACTTCATTATAACGATCCATTTTAATGTTGAGCTCAGTTCAAACATCAAAGCAATAAGGGTTCAGAAAATACATTGAGGCAATTTCTCTTTTACCATATATGCTGGAGTCTGACTTAGAAGGAATCTCAACATTTTCTGCTAGTGGCTAGGAAATATTAATGATTTTAAAATAAAACAGACCAAAACTCTCTTTCTAGCCTCAATAAAGAATAATTTCCTGGAAATCTCTGTATTTTTATAAATGCACAATAATGAAATTGATAATACATCCTGGATAAATCAACTAACCTAAATAACGTTAAAGTCAGGAGAGCTCTGTAGGAGAAAACCGTGCTCTCTAAAGGCACTCCCCCAAGGAACCACAGTTAAAGAGCATAGTTAAAGATCATAGTTAAAGAGACTAGCAACACTAGACTAAAACAAACAGTTTTTAAAAGTTTTCCAACAGTCTTTACCATTTCTGTTTCTCCTATTATAAAATGAGGAGATCTGGACACTTTTTCTAGTAAAATATTCCCAAGCGCTTCCTGCAGTACCTTAAAATGAACTAAATATGCTTCATTCCAGTAACACCAAAGGATACTAAGCATTATCAGAGGACTTCGCCATTTTACTGTGTTATGACAGATAGATAGATAGATAGATAGATAGATAGATAGATAGATAGATAGAAAGATAGATAGTAAATGATGTAAAGCTTTGAATGCACATGGAACTAAAGATCAGAAAAGGGTATTAAGACATTTGAACTGTATTCAGATGATAGGATCATTGGTATAAACTGACATAAGCTTGTTTTAATAAGTGGTTTTACAATAATTACCATAGTTGGTTTGATATCAAATGCTGCTTGAAAGTTACTCTTCCCACAGGTCCTGGCATCATCACCTTCCTGACTCCAAAAAAATCAAGTTTCAATGATCTAGCCACTGCGAGGTCTATAACAAAAGACCAAAGTATTTCTACCACCCAAGAAGAGGAATAATTCTATGACAATATGTGGCCTAACTTATCATTAGACAAAGAAAACTCATATGAGAAATAACTGAAGAAAGTATAGAGAAAAGAAGAGGAGGTCTTACAAAAGTTGGAAATAACCTTGAAAATAAAATATGAAATTACATTCACTTTCATGAAATGTGGTCCAAGTTAAGAAAAGTAGCAAGTAATTGGTGAACCACTCTTTTGACATCTATTATTTGTGAGGTTAATTTTCATCAAGATAATTAATATGATGTGGTGTGAAGGTTATAAACACACCTGTAAATTATTCCATGCTCCTTTTATTGAGAGGTGGGAGCTCTGCCTCCTTTCATGCAATGTCAGTGAGCTTGTGGCTGCTTAAGTGCAGTACAGCTAAGGTGAGGTTGTGTAACCTCTGTGCTGCAGCTTCAGCCTTGTTCACTGAGAGAGTTCACTCCTGGAGTCTTGAGTCACCACGAAAGAAGTTAGGCCGTTCTGCAATGCCATGCCTGAGAGACCACACATAGGCATCCATTTGACAGTTCAGATGAGCCTTCAGTTCCTACCTATTAATTTACTGCCTCTCAACTTTAAATCTACCCCTTTACTCTGCTTTGTGATACTAGAGATGGATCCTATAAACATTTCTTCTTTGCCAGCTGGCTCAATGTCACTAGAGGCTTTGTTAGTAGAAGGCACTGAAAGGACACTGCAAGGCCATGGCAGGATAAAGGGACTTCCTTTCCAATTTGGGTGTGCTGTTTATCACCTTGGTAGCCAGTAGAGTGGTATGTGAAAGGCCTAGTTGTGCTTATCTCAGGAGCTCTTGAAGACCAGCTTCAGGCAGCTGGTACTTCTAGCAAGTTTCTCCTCTACCCAGTAGGCCACTCCTAGTGGCCAGCCTGGCCCATGCTCTCTGGAAATTTTCTTTACCACTGGAAGAGTGTGTGCACTTAGGGCAGCCAAACCTCTCCAAGAAGGTCTGAATCAGTGTTGAAATGGGTGGTAATGAGAGCTTTATTTCTCAGTTCCTCCCTAATTCACTTTCCTTCAGCCCTAGAGGTAGTAGCTGCATTTTTCCTTTGCTGCTTCCGGTTTGATAGTTAATCATCAATTAGAAGTTATAATTTTTATATTAAATATTTCCTGTTCAAATTACGGGTGTAGTTTCTGTTCCCAGATTGAATCCTGATATAGAATTAGTATTGGGAGTCATCTGAGGAGATAGATTTTCAAAAATGGGATTTGGAAATGGGTTCTGCACATAATTAGGTTTGAGGGCAGTACTGAGTTTCTTGCCAAAGTCAAATTGGATGCTAATTATCTGTGACATAATGTGGTATTCCAATAAGTTAGATTATCACCTATGGTTGATTGTGATGACATGCTAACTAAAGCAAATGCCTTGGGAGCCCAAGTGACTGCTGAACTTGATTGTTACAGAAGCAGTAATGACAAGGACTGTGGTGTGGACTTGATTTTCTCAAGTGCATTGCTGCACTTTCAGAAAGGAAAGGACAAACTCAAGGTCATAGTTGAAGAATCAGAGCATTTCTGTGGCAGTCATAATATGTCATTTCTTGTAACCACAGAGCCACTTGCTGAAAATCAAATACAAAATTTAACTGTGCAAGTGGCTGGATTACAATAACAGTTGAATTCATGGCCTTAACAAGATTTCCATGTAACCATTAGAGAACTGATTGAGAAATAATGAGGCCCTGAAACTTGGAATTGGGAAGTCTGGTAGGATTCAAAGGAAATTGAAAATCTCAAATCCACAAGTCACTATGAGCACCTTTGACAATGGCAGTAGATCACTTCTACCATGACTAGCCTTCCTTTGCTGGAAAACCCTATGATAACTTCATCTGGAACAGATGCTTTCAAAGGGATGTTAATTATCCTCAAGACCCACTGTAATTACCTCATGTTGCCCCTATACCCACAACTTGAGTCAAATCTCAGCATGTTTCTGGGACTTAGATACACAGTATGACCCTGGAGAAAACAGCCAATATTATAAATAAAATGGTTGCAAGATTTTCTAACATGTACATTGACAGAAACCTGGGGATGTGTATGGGAGTGGATTCTAGGAGAGTTAGACCAAAGAGAGTAAAATATAACACTGTGTCAAACTAAATTCATTTATATAAGTTCACTGACTAGAGATTCTAAATGTCATATTGTAAATTATGCTGCTGGAGGTGGCTCTAACATCTTTCTTAGTTGGTTAACTGAAACTTGAACTCGGCAGTGCCCTCATTTAATGAGGATGAGATGCCAGAATTTCTATGCATGATGTGGAGGAAGGAATCCAAAGGCTTAGGGAGATAGAAATATTGGTGTGTAACATGCATACCCGTCTCCCAATCACATCTTCTGAGAAAGCTTAGAAGGCCCTCCCTTCACTAAGATGTTTATAGTGAGGGAACACCTGTGTCCTTTAAAAGCTCAGTGGTCGCTCTCATTCACAAACTAAATGTGACAATAGGGGAGGCTACCCTGATTTCAATGGAGTTAATAAAGTCCTGGAGTAATGGCAACCAAGAGGCAGCATGTAACTGATAATGACAAGGTGGGAAAACTTATCACAAAAGTCAGCAGCAATATACAGGTAATCAGATTGCTTTTGGCCAATAAGGATCTCAAATTGTGCTTAATTGATCACATTATATACCACAAATAAAATACACAAAAAACCTACTAAAAAGTTGCTGGATCTATATCATGCATCAAAAAACTGTGATCTAGTCTTCTTTTTTTTTTTCCAGGTTTTATTTTTCTGTGTTTTTTTGGGGGGGGGAGGGTAGGAGAGGACACAGGGGAGAACTGTGAATTTTTTTTTTTTTTTTTTTTTTTTTTGAGACAGAGTCTTGCTCTGTCCCCCAGGCTGGAGCGCAGTGGTGAGATCTCGGCTCACTGCAAGCTCTGCCTGCCCAGTTCACGCCATTCTCCTGCCTCAGCCTCCTGAGTAGCTGGGACTACAGGCGTCTGCCACCACGTCCGGCTAATTTTTTGTATTTTTTGTAGAGACAGGCCTTCACCATGTTAGCCAGGATGGTCTCAATCTCGTGATCCACCTGCCTCGGCCTCCCAAAGTGCTGGGATTACAGGCGTGAGTCACCACACCCAGCCAGATCTGTGAATTTTTAATCAAAACTTTCCATCTCAACATACTTGGTTTTATTTTTACATGGAAACATGCTGTCCTGTACTTTTTCATCAGCCTCCTTACTAGGAATTGAGAATTTTCTCCTTTTCTGTCTGCATTCTCTTACTCAATCTTTTTCTTTATCTGTCCAGTATGGCACTACGTACTTTATATGATTTTTAAAATTTTATCTATGCAAAACCTTATCAGGTAAATATTAACCCCATTTTAGAGGAAACAAACTGAGGTTCTAAGAACTCAAGGGCCAAACATACAAGGTCACACAAGTGGAAGTCATCGTTTGAAGCTCAGCAGTTGCACTACAGGGCCTATATTCTTCTTTTTTATTGTGGCTTTATTAACATTTTATTGTAAGGTGTAAAGAAAAAGAGTGTCTGAAACAGATCTCAATCAATTTAGAGGTTTATTTTCCCAAGGTTGAGGACATCCCTAGGAAAAAGAGACACAAGCCACAGTTGCATCTGTGGTCCATGTTTTTTCCAAAGAGGATTTTGAGGGCTTCAATATTAAGAGGGAAAAAGCAAGCAGGAGAAGAAAGAAGAAAAGAAAAAAAAAACAGGGAACATATGGTCACATTCTTGTGAAGCTTTGATTAGTGCTCACTGAATCCACATGTTGCACGTGAAAAGGAAGGGATAGAGGAACAGTCCATTATGAATTATGTATTTGTCTCATGCTCATTAAACCTTCAGTTTACATAAACTCAAGTAAACATAGAGTAGAAGAAGAAGTTAAATATGCATTCATCTCAGAGTGGACCGTGGGATGATTTCTAGTCTCCTCTTGTCCCATACTTATGAGAATAAGATGTTAATTTACATTATCAGGGTGATGGAGACCACCTGGGGAAATATCTATTTATGAAGAAAACAAAAGGCAGTTTGTGTGTGTGTGTGTGTGTGTGTGTCTCAGTTTCCGAGCTTGCTTTCCCTTTTGTCATAGCAAGTTTGGGATCTTGCGATTTTATTTTCCTTTCACATTTCCCTTTCTTTCTTAAAAATCTTTTGGAGAAAGCATTGTAGAAAAAAATGAGTCTTTAGTCACAGGTTTGGCCTGATCCCCTAGTCATTGGGACAGTTTATTCCTAGATGGTTAGGTTCCACATTGTTAAAGGGGCTCATTCATAGCAGATTGTGAAGTCTCATGTCCCACAGAGAAAAATAAGGGGAGGAAGAGAGAATGAAAGTGAAGGAAAAAAGGACAAAATATCATAACAACAAAAGGGGAAAGCAATCTTGAAAAACTGATTTAGGTCATACTACTCTGAGGTCCATATATCAGTAGGCAGGTACAAAAATGGTTAATGTATATAAATAAGTTGCTATTATTTCTCCCAAAGTTTAAGTTGTCTAGCTTCAGTTCACAGGGCTTTAAGAAAAGAACAGTTTTAATTTCTAATGATTCCAAGTCAGAGAAAAAAAAGGGAGAAAAATGAAAGAAAAAGGAAAGAAAAGAACATTAGTCTGGAGACTTGTAGACAAGAAAGAATTCAGGATTCAATCAAAATAAATTGCAGACAATTAATAAAACTGAAAAGCAAAGGACAAGGATCTAGCAGCAGGTGTTCTATAGTTCCTTTTGAAACATATTTTTTCTCTCTAGTCCTCCATTTTCACCAAAGACAAATCATAGTAGCACTAAACTATTTGCAAAATAAATTTTTGTCTTATTTATACATGACCTCATTATTTGCATGTTTGGCAAGAATAATTATTTTCTATATAGCTTCATTTTTTAATATTGGCTTTGTTGGAGCTCATATATATGTGTGTGTGTGTGTATATATATGTGTGTGTGTATATATATAGAGATATGTGTGTGTGTGTGTGTGTGTGTGTGTATATATATATATATATATATATATATATATATAGATCTCCTCAGATTAGACTTTTCAAAACCCTTGAGCCCAGCCAAGGATTTATCTGTGCTGCAGATAGCTGTATGAGTTTAGGTGAAGTCCTCTCTTCTTAAGTTCCCAAGATAACCTGGGATTCCTGGACCTGTCAGAAAGTGACTTATTTATCACAGGTCAAGAATACTGAAAGGAACTGCATAGGCAAGGTATGAGGCTGGTTTTCCTAAGAAGTTTTCACCTATGTCACCTTCAACTTCTCAAAGCAGTCTGATCATACCTGAAAATATGCCATTCAGTCAAAGACTTTGTAAAATACCAGTGTCTACAATTGCACCCTGTTGTAAAAGAAAGTAGAATTTTGTTGAACTTATGCAGTTAACTATTTTGTCATAAATTAAGAATACTTATAAATAGTTTCTAAATTCTGGAGAAATTATGTAGAGAGAAAGAAATATGCTTCAAATTTTGCTCACAAGAGTATACTTTTTTACTCAATTGTTAAAAGATGTAAACAGCTCAAAAAAGTTTTCTTCACTCTGAAAAACAAAACAAAATGAATCAGCAATGTTTCAAAACTATACAAATTATTTCAGTCCTCTATTAGTTCATTCCCATGTAGCTAACTCATTCCACTTGATAATTCAGTTAGCAATCCTTATGAACACATCAGCTTTTTAATTAGAGTCCTGGAAATTTTTCTATTTCAATGGCATAATCTCCAAAGTTATTAGAAACCTGCCTTTCAGAGCACTCATAAGAGTCCTATAACTGATTAGAAACTCCTGTTTTGAAAAGGATCAAAGTAAAACAATAATTGTGGATGACAAAAGTCTTAGAATAGTCACAGTTAAAGACACAATGATAAGGACATTTGTTATGGCATATAATAGTGTAACATGATAATGATAATTATTACTGATAACATTTCTGAAGACATTTCAGAATTATATAAATTTGGACCAAATACTCATTAATACATTTATGTCAATTTACCTCAAAAAAGTTAAACACCATTTTATATTTGATAATGTTTCCTATATGATTTTAGCACATTAAATAAGCCGAATATGTCTCTCTTGGACTTACAAAAAGTCAGTTTAAGGTCAAAAGACTGAATTTAGAATTTAATTTTGGAACATTTGTTAAATGTCAAAGGTTTTAAACAGTTGATATCATGAAATAGGATCAAAGGTTACTATAAAATCATTCATTCATTTAGCCAAAATGACAATTCAAAGATTTTGAAAAATTAAAAACTTTTACTCTTTAGTAGTGAAGATACTTGCTTTCCCAAACAATAAGTCCTAATAAAGATAGCATAAGCCAACTGAATCTATCTTTCTGTCTCCCTTTCTTTATTTTTTGGTAGTTTATTCAAAGGACAAATGAAAATCTCCCACTATCTGTTAATATTACACAAAAATATTGTTCAAAGAGGAAAACAAATTATACCTTTCCATTAGTGTATGATAAAGCTAATTTTAGTAAAATCTTATAAATAAATCTACCAAGTTTTAATCAGTTTGATCATAAGATAAGATTTCAATAAATCTTTTATAATTTTTCATTAAAGAATAGATCAATGCTGAAAAAATCCCTGTTATTTCAACATGGAGGCCCAGATTTTGGCGCTGCTTCCGTGTGCTTTTTATTTTAATGTCTAATTTATAGAAAAACTAAATAATACCTTTCAAAGTTTAGCCAACTTGATCACATTTAGAATTCCTTTTATAAGACTTATCTCCGAAAATCAATTTTACAACATGCTTAAATCTTCACTTTTGTTCTATTATCCTTTAATTTTAAAAAATCCTTAAAAACCTCTAGATAAAATTGCTTTCTCTTTGATGAAAATCACAGTATCACATCTTTTTAACTTTTTATCAAAAATACATCTTACTTTTCTTATACTGTTTGTATGTATCTAGTAGTTTTAATTACATTGATTAACTGTTATGTTAACTCTTAATGACCATATTTTTAGAGAAAAACCTTTGAGGTAAGCAATTTTAATGATGTACCAAATGCATAGTCCAGGTCAATAGATAATACCTGGGCCCTGGCCAAAGGCTCATATCTAAAGACATATTAGTTTATGCAAAAGTTAAACAAGTATTAAACGTATTCCAGAAGCAACATTAATATCTTAAAACATCTAATATAGATAGTATCTGACCTGCTTGACTAATTCAGGCCAGAGAGATGTTTAAATGAAATTTTTAAAGATGTTTTTATTTTATTTTACCAACAACTTTAGAACTGTCTTCACCAAAGATTATTAAAGTTATGTGAATTAAAAGGCATTTGAGTTAAAATTTCTATTTCTCTGATAAAATATTTGACTTATGCACTTTTTTCTTTAAACCAATTAATTAGAGCTCTTTTGTATATATTGGCATAGAGAGACAGTCAATTATATATTTGTTTCACACTCAGTAAATCTGCACTTTACATAAGCTAAAGTAAACACAGTGTAGAAGAAGAAGTTAAATATGCATTCATCTCTGAGTAGGCAGTGGGATGATTTCTAGTCCCTTGTCTTATACTTACGATGATAAGCTATTAATTTACATTGTCAGGGTGATGGTGGCCACCTGGAGAGATATCTGTTTAGGAAGAAAAGGAAAGGCAGATTTTTGTATGTGATTCAGTTTCAAGTTTAACTTTCCCTTATGATATAGAGTTCAGGGTTTCAAGGTTTTATTTTTCTTTTATAAAAGTGTCATGCATATAAGCTGCTGTGAAAAATAACTTGACAGATACTCTAAAATTTAAACATGAAATTGCTATATGACCCAATAAATTCACTCCTAGATATCTCCTCAAAAGAAATAATGGCTGGTACTCAAATACATGTACATGTATATTCATAGCAACACTATTCACAACAGCCCAAAGGTAGAAACATCACAGATGTTCATCAGAAGAGGAATGAAGAAATACACTGTGGTATATCCATCCAACAAAACACTACCCAGCCACCAAAAGGAATGAAAAACTGATACTGTAACCATAATAAGTCCATTGCCATATGCACACAGCAAGTCAATACCAGGTTGCAGCAGAAAAAGAAGTTTAATTATAAGGCTGCCTAACAAGAAGATGGGAGGAAGCCTCAAATCTATCTCCCCAAGGAGTCTGTGGCTAGAGTTTTCCAGGGTTTTGGAGTAGGCTAAAATGTGAAGATTATTGATTGGTCAAATAATGCAAGGTGAAGGGAGATAAAGTTGTATTCCCATGCTGATTCTGTTCCTCTGCTGGCATCTTCAAAATGGTTGGCATCATCTGTTTTACTGAAATTCAGAATCTAGAAAACAGTTTAAGCAATTCTTTTTTTTTTTTTTTTTTTTTGAGGTGGATTCTTGTTTTGTGGCCCAGGCTGGAGTGCAGTGGCACCATACCTGCTCACTACAAGCTCTGCCTCCTCCTGGGTTCACACCATTCTCCTGCCTCAACCTCCCAAGTAGCTCGGACTACAGGCACCCACCACCACGCCCGGCTAATTTTTGTATTTTTAGTAGAGACGGGGTTTCACCATGTTAGCCAGGATGGTCTTGATCTCTTGACCTCATGATCCACCCGCCTCTGCCTCCCAAAGTACTGGGATTACAGGCATGAGCCACCGTGCGCAGCCTGCTTAAGAAATTCTTTAAAAAAAAAAAAGCCTTATGATTCTATGACAGAAATCCTATTTAAAACAAAAGTCTTATATCAGAAATCCTATTTATATGAACAAAGGGATGCACATGTTTTCCAACTTGGTTCCATTCTCCCCATCACTTTCAGGTACACCGATCAAACGTAGATTTGTTCTTTTCACATAGTCCCATATTTCTTGGAGGCTTTGTTCATTTCTTTTTACTCTTTTTTTCTCTAATCTTGTCTTCTCACTTTATTTCATTAATTTGATCTTTAATCACTGATACCTTTTCTTCCACTTGGTCGAATCAGCTACTGAAGCTTGTGCATGCATCATGAGGTTCTCACGCCATGGTTTTCAGCTTCATCAGGTCATTTAAGGTCTTCTCTACACTGTTTATTCTAGTTAACCATTCTTCTAACCTTTTATCAAGGTTTTTAGCTTCCTTGTGATGGGTTAAAACATGCTCCTTTAGCTCAGAGAAATTTGTTATTAGTGACCTTCTGAAGCCTACTTCTGTCAACTTGTCAAAGTCATTCTCCATTCAGCTTTGTTCCATTGCTGGCAAGGAGCTGTGATCCTTTAGAGGAGAAGAGGTGCTCTGGTTTTTAAAATTTTCAGTTTTTCTGCTCTGGTTTCTCCCCATCTTTGTGGTTTTATTTACCTTTGGTCTTGGTGATGTTGGTGACCTACTGATGAGGTTTTGGTATGGATGTCCTTTTTGTTGATGTTGATGCTATTCCTTTCTGTTTGTTAGTTTTCCTTCTAACAGTCAGGTCCCTCAGCTGCAGGTCTGTTGGGGTTTGCTAGAGGTCCACTCCAGACCCTATTTGCCTGAGCATCACCAGCAGAGGCTGCAGAACAGCAAATATTGCAGAACAGCAAATATTGCTGCCTGATCCTTCCTCTGGAAGCTTTGTCCCAGAGGGGCACCCTCCTGTACGAGGTGTCTGTCCGCCCCTACTGGGAGGTGTCTCCCAGTTAGGCTACACAGGGGTCAGGTACCCACTTGAAGAGGCAGTCTGTTTGTTCTCAGAGCTCAAACGCCATGCTGGGAGAACCACTGCTCTCTTCAGAGCTGTCAGACAGGGACATTTAAATCTGCAGAAGTTATCTGCTGCCTTTTGTTCAGCTATGCCCTGCCCCCAGAGGTGGAGTCTATAGAGGCAGTAGGCCTTGCTGAGTTGCAGTGGGCTCTGCCCAGTTCTAGCATCCCAGCTGCTTTGTTTACCTACTGAAGCCTCAGCAAGGGTGGACACCCCTCCACCTGCCAGGCTGCAGCCTTGCAGGTCAATCTCAGACTGCTGCACTAGCAGTGAGCAAGACTCCATGGGCATGGGATCCACCAAGCCAGGCACGGGAGAGAATCTCCTGGTCTGCCAGTTGCTAAGACCATGGGAAAAGCACAGTATTTGGGTGGGAGTGTACTGATTTTCCAGGTATAGTCTGTCACATCTTACCTTTGCTTAGAAAGGGAAATCTCTTGACCCCTTGCACTTCCTGGGTGAGGAGATGCCCCGCCCTGCTTCAGCTTGGCCTCCATGGACTGCACCCACTGTCCAATCAGTCCCAATGAGATGAACCAGGTACCTCAGTTGGAAATGCAGAAATCACACATCTTTTGCGTTGATCACAGTGGGAGCTACAGATTGGAGTTGTTCCTATTTGGCCATCTTGGAATGGAACTAGCAGCAGATTTTCAGATAACCTAGTAGATCCCTGGATTTGAGGGATCTTGACTCTTCATCTTTCAGCTCACAGCAGGCACTCAACTCTCAGTGCTACTGACATTTAAAGTCTGGCCACTTTTCACAGCTTCTCCCAAAGTCAGTAATTTCCCTGGTGACCAGCAAGGGATCTAGGGGCTGAAATTAGCAACTGATGACCTGTGTGTCAAAACATTTCAACTTTCTTAATCCTATTGTTACAGGACTGCCAGGTTTATATGCCTGCTGTGCAGTAACAGACCAATACACTAAAACAGTGGACTGTGGGGTTTGTTGTAGAGGAATAGTTTTTAATAATTACATGACTACTGAACAAAGTAATAATAGGAATTCTCAAGCCTCAAATTTGTTGTGTCTAGGAGTTCTGGGCAAGTGTCTTTAAGGGGATCATAGGGAGTAAGGGACCAGAAAATGTCTTTATTCTTATTTTATTTTAAGTTCCAGGTTACATGTGGAGGATATGCAGGTTTGTTACATAGGTAAACATGTGCTATGGTGGTTTGCTGCACCTATCAACCCATCACTTAGGTATAAGCCTAGCATGCATTAGCTATCTTTTCTGATGTTCTGCCTCTCCTGCACTCCCCCAACAGCCCCCAGTATGTGTTATTCCCCCAATGGGTCCATGTATTCTTATCATTCAGTTCCCACCTATAAGTGAGAACATGCAGTGTTGGGTTTTCTGTTCCTGTGTTAGTTTGCTGAGGATAACAGCTTCCAGATCCATCTATGTCTCTGCAAACGACATGATCTCATTCCTTTTTATGGCTACATAGTATTCTATGGTGTATATGTACCACATTTTCTTTATCCAGTCTACCATTGATAGGCATTTAGGTTGATTCCATGTCTTTGCTATTGCAAATAGTGCTGCAATGAACATACACATGCATGTATCTTTATAATGGAATGATTTATTTTCCTTTGGGTATATACCCAGTAATGAAATTGCCTGGTCAAATGGTATTTCTGGTTCTAGGTCTTCGAGGAAATGCTACTCTCTCTTCTACATTGATTGATCAGTGATATTGCACTTTGTGTTCATGTATGGGAGGAGACCAGTTTTACTATTACACAAATCAGTCTCCCTGAGCATTCAGGGAGCAGAGTTTTTAAGGAGAACTCGGTGGGTTTGAGGAAGCCAGTGAGTCAGGAATGCTGATTGGTCAGAGATGAAATCATAGGGAGTTGGAGCTGTCTTGTTGCGCTCAGTCAGTTCCTTGGTGGGGGCCACCAGATCAGATGAGCCACTTTATTGGTCTGGGTGGAGCCAACTGTTCCATCAAGTGCAGGGTCTGCAAAATATCTCAGGCACTGATCTTAGGAACAGTTTAGGGAGGGTCAGAATCTTGAGGCCTCCAGCTGCATGACTCCTAAACCATAATTTCTAATCTTGTGGCTAATGTTAGTCCTACAAAGGCAATCTAATCCCCAGGCAAGATGGAGATCTGCTTTGGGAAAACGCTGTTACCATCTTTGTTTAAACAATAAACTACAAACTAAGTTTCTCCCAAAGTTAGTTCAGTCTACACCCAGGAATGAACAAGGACAGCTTGGAGGTTAAAAGCAATATGGGGTCAGTTAAGTTAGATCTTTTTCACTGTCTCAGTCACAAATTTGCAAAGGCAGTTTCAATCCCTCCTGCTGGGTTTTATAACACCTCAATCTTAAGGTATAGGCTATGAAGATGGGAAAAGGCCTTGATCATTCTGGATTCTTCCTGCTGACAGAGGTCATAGTGGGAATGGGAGTGAACCCCAAGGTGAGAAGAGTGGAACGCTTTGCAACTGTCTGAGTGTACTCATGCAGGCCTGGCTGGGCTTTCAAGGCTTACATGGCAAAAGCATCAGTCCTCTCATCTATAGTTTTACCAGTTTTTAAGTGAACAGCCTACTATAAGGTAAATAATGAGTTCTAGGATGAGGAGTGTAATTCCCAATTTTAAAAGCAAAGATTTGAAAGCATTATTTTGGGGACCTCTAACCCATGAAGAATTTAGAATTTAGTCTAAACTGCAGGAAAAAAAAAAAACTCAAGAACAGCTAACAACAGTGTAATATAGTTTTTCTTTTGAAGCATAATTTCTCTCTCTCCAGTCCACATTTTTATTAAAAACAAATCATGATAGAACTGATCTGTTTACAAAATAAACTTTAGTCTTACTGTACTAGGCCTGACTATTTGCATAAGGTGCAGCAAGAATAATTATTTTTCACTTAGGCTTTTTTATTTGGCTTTGATGGAACTCTGCTCCATGAAGAATCTCAGGTAAGACTTTTTAAAAGCCGAGCCCAGCCATAGGTTTGTACCCTCAAATACCAATGAGTTGGACAAATTCCTCTCCTCTTGAGGTCCCAAGGTAACTTGGGGTTCCTGGGCCTGTTAGAAAATGACATTCTTTACTTACCACAGGTCAGGAACCTTGTACAGGGACTCTGTGTAGACAAGGTATGAAGCCAGATTCTCCAATAGGCTTTAACTGGCTGTATAAGTCAACTTTGATTCTTTAAAGGAAGCATTTCTTTCCAGTCAAAGCCCTGGTAAAATAACCAAGTTCTCCAATTGTGTCCTGTTACAAAAGAAAACAGATTCTTATTGCACTTATGCAATTAACTATACTGCCATAAATTGAGAATATTCACAAATAGTTTCCAAACTCTGGAGAAATCTGGTAGAGAGGAACAATATGCTCCAAATTTTGTTCACAGGAATATATTTTACTCACTTGTTAAAAGTTGCAAATAGCTGTAAAGAAATAAGTTTTCTTGACTCTGAAAACAAAAGGTTTAGTCATGTTTAACACATTAGCTCTCCATGAGAGTCTTAGAATTTTGGATTTTTTCCTCTATTCCAATAGCACAATTTTTAAAGTTATCTGAGACCTACACTTAGAGTCCTATATCTGATTATAAACTGCCTTTTGAAAGCAAGACAAAATATCTGCAGATGACAAAAGTCCATAGCCACTATTGAAGTTATGATTGACTAGAAATTTTGGTTACTTCAGTGGCATACAACAATTTTACATAACAATTATAATTATTAATAATGTACACTATATTATATCAACATTATGGAAGTTTCCCATAATTTTGGAACACATACTAATAACACATTTATACAAATACAGTCCAAAGTAAGCCAAACACCATTCACTCTTCTATTTGAAAGTTTTTCCTCTACTCTACTGTCGCAATCTCCAGCGTTATGAATCAGAATCCTGAATTTAAGAGCACCTGTTAAATTTTATAGCTGATTATAAAACCATCTTTTAAAGAGGACCAAAATAAGATGATAATTGTCTGTGGATGACAAAACATTTTAGGGAAGCCACAGTTAAAGACATGATTGACAAGGAAATTTGTTACCTCTGTGGCACACAGTCTGTTAACATAATAATTATAATTATCACTGATAGCATATACTAAGTCATATTAGAATTGTAAGAGTTTCACATATTCAGAACATATACCAATAACACATTTACACAAATGTAGACCAAAGAAAGCCAAACACCATGTCATATTTGACAATGCTTCCTGTATGATTGTTGAACAAAATAAGCCAAATGTCATTTTTGGACTTTAGAGGACCATATATCTAAAATACTAGGTTAGAAAGAAACATAATTTATAATTTGATTTTGGAAAGTTTGTCAAATATCAAAGGTTTAAAACACAGGATATCACAAAATAGAATCCCAGGTCACCATGTCATTCATTTGGCCAAAGTGATAACTCCAAAATCTTAAAAGAAAAACCTTTACTCTGATAGAAGACTTAGCTTTCCAAACAAGACCCAGTAAAGATACCAAGAGGCTAAATGAATTTGTCTCTTCTCTCTCCTCCATTTTTTTTCCTGCCATTTACCCAAAGTAGAAAACATTTCATTATCTTTTAACATTACATAAAAATCATCTTCAAAAGAGAAAACCAAATTTCATGTTTGCATTAGTGCATCATTAATATTAAAGCTGGATTTTTAAATAAAATTTTATATCTCCATCCAGTTTTAATTAGTTAGACCATAAGGTAAGATTTTCATAAACTTTTTAAAACCATTTACAATGTTCCATCAAACAGCAGATCAACTTTCTGAGAAAACACTGTTATTCCGACACATAGGCTCAGATTCTGACCACACATCTGTATGATTTTTAGGTTTTTAAACTATGGAAAAAAAATCTAAATAATTTCTTTTAAATCTTAGCCACCTTGTTTATACCCAAATAATTTTTTATAAGATTAACCCTTTACAAACTCTTTTCACTTTGCTTAAAACTTCAGTTTTGTCTCATTACTCTTTTAGGTTAAGACAATCTTTAAAGCCCCTAAACTAGACAAAATTACATTTACCTTTAACAAAAGCCATATCCCTATGCCTTCTTATAATCTTTTACCAAAAACACATTCCCCACACACCTTGTACATAAACTATTTCTCCAGTAATCTCAATTTCATGTTACAATATTAACTCTTAGCAGCTTTTATTTTTGGTGAAAAACCTGATAAGTAAGCGATTTTCATTATGTACTAGGGGTGGAATTTGGGACATCAGATAGAAGTGAAGATAAGTTCTGACTCTTTTCAGCATAGCTAGGGACATGGCTCTCCACACGTCCCAGGCCTCATCTATAATGTAATGCTCCAAAGTAGGTAAATTGAATGATTTTCAAAAGTCAAGGAAACAATTTGACCTTAAAGCATTTAGCAGATCTGATATCTGACCTTAATTTAACCCAAATGTCTACATTTTGAAGGCATTTAATTTTACCAATCATCTTTAAAACTGTCTTTGTTTCCAAAAGATTACTAAAGTTATGTGAACAAGAAGGCATAAAGTTTCTACTTTTCTGACAAAATATTTGATTTAAGCACTTATTTTTCTAAGCCAATTAATCAGAGCTCTTTTATATATAAACATCACACACACATGAAACACATGTAAATACGGACAACAGAAGATTCAGCACTTGTAAGATTTTTTATTTGCTAGTTTTTTAACTGGATTACTGGCTTCAGGGTACAGCCCTTGAAGGAACAGGGCCAGGAAAGCATGCATTTCTACGGCCTAATCACAGCTAAAGGCAAAGACAGATCCCCAAAATTAAAGGTGCCTTTTTATACTAGATCCTGGATCCCCAAAAAGATGGAAATACTATGGGAGAAGACAGTGCAGTGCTTTTACCAACTGTGCATTTCACTGTAAGGCAACCCTAAGCCAATCGGCCCATTTTGTAATTAGGCCAGCCCCCATGAAAGTCTCATCTCTCAGTGAGGGATGAAGATGTTTCCACATACTCCAGGTGGCCAAGAGCATGCTTCCCTGATCCAAGTGTGCAAAGAGTCAACTATCCCTCCATAACTATTATTAGCCATCTCCTAAAGTATATTTCCTACCTAGCTGTTACACACCAACTCTTTCATAATGAGAAGCAATTTCTGATACCCCTAAACTCACAATCATCAGATAACACAATGCAAAACAGAACAGAACATTTTATTTTGAGAGGGATCTATCCACTTTTAATTCCTGGGATTTCATGAGGAAAACAGAGCTTTTTTTTCAAAAATGGGGCTTGTAGCACCTCCTGATTTTCCCAAGGAGTCCCTGGCTGCCAGAAGTTATCTTAAGGTCTCTCATGTGTGCATTAAGAGTGACAAGACAAAAAAAAATGGAGACAAATAATTCAGTCCACTGAGAAGAAAAAAAAAACTTTTTTTCCAGAAAAACAAGATCTAAGAAGAGAAAAACAAAGACATTTTAAATACATCTTTAGCTTGTTTATCCACTTTAATTAAGCTGACTTTTAACCATAGTGCTCTTTAAAAAAGAAATCCTTTCAGATCTCTTATTACCCAACTTTAGCCATGCCAACTGGCCAATATTTCTAGCTTCTGAACTTTACCAAAGGTAACCTCCTAGGTGCTTCAAAGACATGGTAAGCCATTTCTCTCTTTCTTTTTTTTTTTTTTACAGGATTTAGAATCTCCATAAGGTAGTTCAGAGAAAGGAAAATTCAAGAGAGAAAATCAGAAGCTATCTACGAGGGGGAAAAAAAAACCCTCAATAAATGGCAAAGTTACATAAATAAAAAACTGGAAAGGAATCATTCCAGAAGCCAAGAATAGAACCCAGGCCACCATTGTCAAAAGGCAAAACCTTAGCTACTGAGTTACAACATTGAGCAGTTTCTATTGCTCTTCCGAGAAGGAGTCTAGAGAAGCCAATTTCAAACTTGCAAAGGTTTTTAACTCCTCAGGAAAATTTTTAGAGCTAACTATGACATGAATCCCCAAATTTCTGTCTTCTAGATAGTGGAAACCAAGAGAAAGTATTCCCACATGGTCACAAGGTTAAGCTCTTAAGGACACAAAGCAAGACAGAGAAATTTCATCTGGTATTGGTTTCAGGGACTTGCAGCAAAGTTTGAAACTGAACAGTCTGCTGGGCTGGCTTGAAAAGTGAGCTTGAAAGTGGATCCTAAACCCACATTCTATCCTGTGACACTCCTTTCTCCATTACAGAACACAGAAAGACAAATTCTTGGCACAAACTACACCAGATTTTGTACTGCATAAGAGTAGTCTCACAAATTCTTTTTCTATTAATCAAACCCTTGCAGACAGACAAATAGTGACCTTTACCATTTACCCAGACAGAGAAAGAGAGAAAGAGCGAGGCTGCAAACTTGGCTGGTAAGAATCTTACCCTTTTTGCTGGCATACCAGGTTTCTGGGCTCCCTGTCTCTGCATCACCCAGAAGAACGGAGCAGCTTCTGATGACCCTGCTCACTGTGCCATAGCTGTGGGGTTCAAGCCACTTTGCAAGAGAAAATTACCCTTTCCTGCTTTATGGAACCATAGGCAATATTCTTAATTTGCAAGATGCTGCCCAACACACTGCATGGGGAATCAAATTAACATTTTCCATCCCAGCAAAAGACACATGAAAAAACAAATATTTGTCACCTTATTCAGCACCCAATATCAACCTGACAGAGCTCAAACCTTTTCCCATCAGTCCCTGTTGTCTTTGATCTACTCCACGGGGGGAGGGATGACCTCCAAATGGTAATTCACAATGAGGTATCTGGGCAAGGTGAAGAGCAGTTAGTCACCCCAAGATAGGCCTGTTGAACCTTCTTTAGGGCTCATTGAATGTGACCACACAAATAAGGATGGTTATCTGAGTTAGGCCTGCTGGACTTCAACCAGCAACCCCTTCTGCAATCCCTTCTACATACACAACCACACACAAAGACAAGATGAACAAAAGGCCTTCCAAATCAGATCCCTAACCAAGAACTCCAAGAGTATCCCTTCCAAACTATCCTCCTGTTCTTCATCTAAGAAATCTCCTCGAAATCTTCCTGATTGAGAAGTCTCCCAAACCAGGACTCTTCCTACTAGTTAGAAAGAACCAACTGAGACTCCCAGGTGCAATGGGGCTACAGACACAGATACCCAGTGGGGGAGCTACAGACAGACACCCCACAGTGGGATTACAAACACCCCACCATAGGGCTACAGAACTAGTTGGGAGAAGGAAGAAGGCATTGGCAGGGCCTAGGATACCCACCAATCCAGATACTCCACAGTGGGGCTACAGATAGACACCCTGTGATAGGGTACAATTAAGGGACATGTCCCCATGACTGTTTCTCCTTTGCAATTAAATCTATGCACAATGGGTCAGCAGTGCCCTGCCAGTAGAGAGAGTACCAGAGTCAGTCCCAAGTAAAAGAGAACTAGGTGGCTGCTTGGGTTGGCTTCTGAATCCATCACTGAAGGGGGGCCACTGAACCATGGGCAGGTAGCCACAAGAGCAATCCCAGATGAGCCTCCAAATTTGTAACTGCCCAAGGGGTCCACATTGCCCACTGCATAGACAGAGCTGATTCATCAAGACAGGGGAATTTCAATAGAGAAAGAGTAATTCTTGCAGAACTGGCTATGCGGGAGACTGGAGTTTTATTATTACTCAAATCAGTCTCTGACTTTTTTTTCGTATGTGGTCACACAAATGTTTTCTTTTGAGAAGTGTCTATGTCTTTTGCCCAATTTCTAATGGGGTTGTTTTTTTCTTGTAAAGTTGTTTAAGGTACTTGTAGATACTGGATATTAGACCTTTATCAGATGGATAGATTGCAAACATTTTCTCTCATTTTGTAGGCTGCCTGTTCACTTCAAAGATAGTTTCTTTTGTTAAGCAGAAAATCTTTAGTTTAATTAGATCTCAATTGTCAATTTTTGCTTTTGTTGCAATTGCTTTTGGCATTTTCCTCATGAACTCTTTCCTGTGCCTATAGTTTGAATGGTAATGCCTAAATTTTCTTCTAGAGTTTTTATGGTTTTGAATTTTACACTTAAGCCTTTAATCTATCTTAATTTTTGTATAAGGTGTAAGGAAGGGATCCAGTTTCAATTCTCTGCATATAGTTAGCCCGTTCTCCAAGCACAAGTTATTAAGTAGGGAATCCTTTACCCATTGCTTGTTTTTATCAGGTTTGTCAAACATCAGATGGTTATAGGTGTGTGGTCTTATTTCTGAGTTATCTAGTCCATTCCAGTGAGCTATCTGTTGGTTTTTGCATCAGTACCATGCTGTTTTGGTTACTGTCGCCTTGTAGTATAATTTAAAGTCAGGCAGCATGATGCTTTCAGCTTTGTTCCTTTGGCCTAGGATTGTCTTGGCTATTTGGGCTCTTTTTTGGTTCCTTATTAATTTTAAAATAGTTTTTTCTAATTCTGTGAAGAATGTCAGTGGTACTTCAATGGGAATAGCATTAAATCTATAAAGTACTTTGGGCAGTATGGTCATTTCACAATATTGATTCTTCCTATCTTTGAGCATGCAATGTTTTTGCATTTGTTTGTGTCCTCTCTGATTTTCTTGAGCAGCGGTTTGTAGTTCTCCTTGTTAGCTATATTCCTAGGTATTTTCTTCTCATTGAAGCAATTGTAAATGGGAGTTCATTCATGATTTGGCTCTCTGCTTGTCTGTTGTTGGTGTATAGGAATGTTTGTGATTTTTGCACATTGATTTTGTATCCTCAGGCTTTGCTGAAGTGGCTTACCAGCTTAAGAAGCTTTTGAGTTGAGACAATGGGGTTTTCTAGATATAGGATCATGTCATCTGCAAATAGAGACAGTTTGACTTCCTCTCCTCCTAATCAAATACCCTTTATTTCTTTCTCTTGTCTGATTGCCCTGCCAGAACTTCCAATACTATGTTGAATAGGAGTGGAGAGAGGGAGAGGGCATTCTTGTCTTGTGCCAGTTTTCAAGGGGAATGCATCCAGTCTTTGTCCATTCACTATGATATTGGCAGTAGGTTTGTCATAAATGGCTCTTATTATTTTTAGGTATGTTTCATTGATACCTAGTTTATTGAGAGTTTTTAACTTGAATGGATATTGAATTTTATCAAAGGCTTTGCCTGTGTCTGTTGAGATAATCATGTGGTTTTTGCCTTTAGTTCTGTTTATGTGATTAATTACATTTATTGATTTGCATATGTTGAATGAGCCTTGCATCCTGATGGTGAAGCCAGTTTGGTCTTGGTGAAGAACCTTTTTGATTTGCTGCTGGACTCAGTTTGCCAGTATTTTATTGAGGATTTTTGCAACAATGTTCATCTGGGATATTGGCCTGGTTTTCTTTTTTTGTTGTATCTCTGCCAGGTTTTGGTATCAGGATGATGATGGCCTCACAAAATGAGTTAGGGAAGAATCTCTCCTTTTCAATTGTTTGTAATAGTTTCAGAAGAAATGGTACCAGCTCCTCTTTGTACACCTGGTATAATTCAGCTCCAAATCTGTCTGGTCCTGAGCTTTTTTCAGTAGTAGGCTGTTTATTACTGCCTAAATTTCATAACTTGTTATTATTCTATTCAGGAATTCCACTTCTTCCTGGTTCACTCTTGGCAGGGTGTATGTGTCCAGGAATTAATCCATTTCCTCTAGATTTTCTAGTTGTTGTGCATAGAGGTGTCTATAGTATTCTCTGATGATTGTTTGTATTTCTGTGGGGTCACTGGTGACATCCCCTTTATCATTTTTATTGCGTTTATTTGATTTTTTCTTTTTTCTTATTTATTAGTTTAGCTAATAGTCTATTTTATCAATTTTTTTAAAACAACAGCTCCTGGATTTGTTGACTGTTTGAAGGGTTTTTCATGTCTCTGTCTCCTTCAGTTCTACTCTCATCTTGGTTATTTCTTGTCTTCTGCTAGTTTTAGTGTTTCTTTGCTCTTGGTTTTCTAGTTCTTTTTGTTATGATGTTAGGATTTCAATTTAAGATCTTTCTAGCCTGTTGATGCGGGCATTTAGTGCTATAAATTTTCCTCTTAACACAGCTGTATCGTAGTTTCTTGTACACTGTCTTTTTGTTCTCACTGGTTTCAAAGAACTTCTTGATTTTTGTCTTAATTTTGTCATTTACCCAGGAGTCATTCAGAAGCAGTTTTTTCAGTTTACATGTGGTTGTATGGTTTGGAGTGAATTTCTTAATCTTGAGTTTTAATTTGATTGTACTGTGGTCTGAGAGACTGTTATGATTTTAGTTCTTTTGCATTTGATGAGGATTGTTTTACTTTCAATTATGTGATCAATTTTAGAGTAGGTGCCATGTGGCACCAAAAAGAATGTATATTCTGTTGTTTTTGGATGGAGACTTCTAAAGATCTCTATCAGGTCCACTTGATCAGGTCCACTGATCTAGAGCTGAGTTCAAGACTTGAATATCTTTGTTAATTTTCTGTATCAATGATCTGTCTAATATTAAGAGTGGGGTGTTAAAGTCTCCCACTATTATTGTGTGGGGGTCTAAGTCTCTTTGTGGGCCTCTAAGAACTTGTTTTATGAATCTGGGTACTCGTATATTGGGTCCCTATACATATATACATTTAGTTAGCTCTTCTTGTTAAATTGAACCCTTTACCATTACATAATACACTTGTCTTTTTTTTTTTTTTTTTTTTTTTTTTTTTTTTTTTTTTGAGACTCAGTCTTGCTCTGTCACCCAGGCTGGAGTGCAGTGGTGTGATCTTGGTGCACTGCAAGCTCTGCCTCCCAGGTTCACGCCATTCTCCTGCCTCAGCCTCCCTAGTAACTGGGACTACAGGCACCACCACCATGCCTGGTTAATTTTTTTGTACTTTTAATAGAGACAGGGTTTCACCATGTTAGCCAGAATGGTCTTGATCTCCTGACCTCATGATCCGCCCACTTCAGTCTCCCAAAGTGCTGGGATTACAGGCATGAGCCACTGCACCCGGCCTGTTTTTTTGGGGGTTTTTTTTGTTGTTGTTGGTTGTTGTTGTTAGTTTAAAGTCTATTTTTTCAGAAATGAATGAGGATTACTACTCCTCCATTTTTCTGCTTTTGATCTGCTTGGTAGATTTTCTTCTATCTCTTTATTTTGAGCCTATGTATTTCTTTGCATGTGAGTCTCTTGAGTATAGCACACAGATGAGTCTTGACTCTTTATCCAGCTTGTCATTCTGTGTCTTTTAATTGGAGCATTTAGCCCATTTACATTTATGGTTAGTATTGTTATGTGTGAATTTTATGCTGCCATCACGATGTTAACTGGTTATTTTGCAGACTTGTTGATGTAGTTGGTTCATAGTATCATTGCTCTGTGTACTTCAGTGTGTTTTTGTAGTGGCTGGTAATGGTTTTTCTTTTCCGTATTTAGTACTTCCTTCAGGAACTCTTGCAAGGCAGGCCTGGTGGTGAAAATTCCTTCAGCATTTGTTTATGTGAAACGGATTTTATTTCTCCTTTGCTAATGAAGCTTAGTTTGGCCAGATATAAAATTCTGGGTTGGAAATTATTTTCCTTAAGAATGTTGAATATTGACCCCTAATGTCTTCTGGCTTGTAGGATTTCTGCTGAGAGGTCTGCTGTTATTCTGATAGGCTTCCCTTTGTAGATGACCTGGCCTTTCTGTCTGACTGCCCTGAACATTTTTTTCCTTCATTTTGATCTTGGAGAATCTGATGATTATGTGTCTTAGGGTTGATCTTCTCACGGAGCAACTTACTGGGCTTCTCTGGACTTCCTGAATTTGAATCTTGGACTTACTTGCTAGGTTGGAGAAGTTCTCCTGGATAACATCTTGAAGTGTGTTTTCCAACTGGGTTTAATTCTCCCCATCTCTTTCAGGTACTCCAATCAGTCATAGGTTCAGTCTTCTTACATAATCCCATAAACTTGTCTGCCTGTCTTATTTCAGCAAGAAAGTCTTCAAACTCTGAAATTCTTTCCTCTGCTTGATCTGTTCAGCTATTGATACTTGTGGTTGCATTGTGAAGTTCTCATGTTGTGTTTTTCAGTTCCAAAAGGTCATATGTATCCCTCTTTAAGCTGGTTATTCTGGTTAACAGCTCCTGTAATGTTTTATCATGGTTCTTAGCATCTTTGCATTGAGTTAGAGTATGCTCCTTTAGCTCAGTGAATTTTGTTACTACCCACCTTCTGAAGCCTACTTCTGTCAGCTTATACATCTCAGTCCCAGTCTTTTGCCCTTGTTGGATAGGTATTGTGATCATTTAGAGGAGAAGAGGCACCCTGGCTTTTTGAGTTTTCAGCATTTTTTCATTGATTGTTTCTCATCTTCCTGAGTTTATCTAGCTTTGACCTTTGAGTCTGCTGGTCTTTGGGTGGGGTTTTTGTGGGGACTTTTTTCTTGATGCTGTTGTTGTTGTTGCTTACTGTTTTTGTTTTTTTCTTTAATGATCAAACCCCTCTTCTATAGGGCTGTTGTGGTTTGTTGCGGGTTCACCCCAGACCCTATTTTCCTGGGTCCTTCCCGCCCCTGTAGATGTCACCCATGGAGGCTCCAGAATAGCAAAGATGGCTGCCTGCTCCTTTCTCTGAGAGCTCCATCCCAGAGGAGTACCAACTTGTTGCCAGTGGGAACATTCCTGTATAAGGAATGTTGTGGGAAATCTCACTCAGTTAGGAGGCACAGGATCAGGGACCCACTTAGCAAAGCACTCTGGCTGCCCTTTGGCAGATGGGGTGCACTACACTGGGGTAAATCCCACTTGTCTGGACTGCCAGGATTCCTCAGAGCCAGGAGGGGAAAAGACTGAGTCTGCTGATCCACAGAGACTGGCCAGCCGGCCCCTACTCCCAGGGGCTCTGGGTCTGGGAAATCAGAGTTCTGTCCATAAACCCCTGGCTGGAGTTGCTGAAATTCCTGCAGGGTGGACCCAACTGATGAAGAGAAATGGGTCTTGTTCCAGCCTAAAGAAGCAGTCTGGCCACAATCTGCCACAGCCACTATGCTGCACTGTGGAGAAATACTCCTGGGTCCAAACCACCCAGTCCCTCAAGTACCAGCAGGGAAAAATGGCAGACTGGAGCTACAGTGATGGCTGCTACCTCTGCCACTAGGAGCTCCACCATCTTAGGAAGCAGGCACCTGCAGTGATGGTGGCCACCCTTCCCCTGGGAAGTATGTAGTCTTAGGCAGTCTCCAGCTGGCAGCCACTGAGAATCTCCACAGCTTTGTGCTTGGGACCCAAGGACCTTGTGGTGTGGGCTCACTAGGGGATCTCCTGATCTGTGAGTTACACAGACTTGTGGAAAAAGTGTGGTTTTCCAGGTCAGGTATCACAATCACTCACTGCACGTCTTTACCTATGTAACAAACCTGCACATCCTGCGCATATACCCTGAAACTTAAAATAAAATAAATAAAACAAAATAAAATAAAAATACTCCAGAGCATTCTGAGTTTTTTTTTTTTAAACAAGGTCTATTCTCTGGAAAAACTATTTAACCAACACATAACTTCTGGGAAACTTTATCAGAGACTAACTGATCTAGGGGAAGGGAGATACCCAGCTCCAGCTGGCTCTAGCCAATCCCATGGGACTGAGTGCTGGAACACATCAACAGCCTAAAAAAAATCACATGATCATATCAATAGATGTACAAAGAGTATTTGACAATATCCAATACCTATGTATGATAAATACTTTCAGCAAACTAATAATGGAGGGAACTTCGTCAACTTGATAAAGAACACCTATGAAAACCTACAGCTAACATCCTACTTAATGATGAGAAACTAAAAGCTTTTCTGCCAACATCAGGAAAAAGACAAGGATATCCCTTCTCACCACTGCTTTTCAACATCATACTGAAAGTCCTAACTTATGCATAAGACAAGGAAAGGAAATAAAATATATACAGATTAGGAAGAAAGTAATTAAATTGTCTTTGTACATGGATGACATGATTGTCTATGTAGAAAATTTGAATGAGTCAGGAAAAAAAAACTCCTGGGACTCATAACCTATTATAGCAATGTTACAGGATACAAGGTTAACATGCAAAAGTCAATCACTCATCATTCTTCTGCATACCAACAGTGAAGTGGAATTTGAGATTAAAACCCAATACCATTTACTTTAGCACCCCCAAAAAATAAAATAGTAGGTATAAATCTAACAAAATACATACAAGATTTACAAAGTTGGAATGAAGAAAACTACAAAACTCTGATGAAATTAAATAACTAAAGAAATTGAAAGATATTCCATGTCCATGCATAAGATGACTCAATATTGTCAAGATGTCAGTTCTTCTCAACTTGATCTATGGATTCACAGCAATCTCAACTAAAATCTCAGCGAGTAATTTGTGGATATTGACAAACTGATTCTAAAGTTTATATGAAGAGGCAAAAGTTCCAGAATACCTAACATAGTATTGAAGAAGATGAACACAGATGGATAACTGATATTTTTCAACTTCAAGACTTACTATAAAGCTACAGAAATCAAAGTGGTATGGTATTGGTGAAAGAACAAAAAGAAATAGATAAATGGAACAGAAAAGAGTCCGGAAATAGGGCTTAGTAAATATAGTCAACTGATCTTTGACAAAAAGACAAAGGCATTACAATAAACAAAAGATTGTCCTTTCAAAAAATAGTGCTACAGCTGGACAACTACATGTAAAACTCATTCTAGACACAGACATTACACCATTCACAAAAATTACCTCAAAATGAAACAGACCTAAATGTAAAATGCAAAACTGTAACAATCCTAGAACATAACATAGGAGAAAATCTAGCTGATCCTGCATTTGATGGTGATATTTTAGATATAATGCCAAAGGCATGATCCATGAAATAAAACATTTGATAATCTGTACTTCATTACAATTAAAATTTCTGCTCTGTGAAAGACACTGTCAAGAGAATGAAAAGACAAGCCACAGAACTGAAAGAAAATATTTGTGAAAGATACATCAGACAGGCCAGGCTTGATGGCTCCCTCCTATAATCCCAGTACTCCGGGAGGCCTAGGAGTTCAAGACCAGCCTGGGTAACATAGCAAGATCTCATCTCTATAAAATACATACATATCTTACAGAGGGCGATTATCCAAAATATACCAAAAACATTCAAATCTCAACAATAAGAAAACAAACAACCCCATTTAAAATTAGGCCAAAGAGGGTCCAGGTTTGGTGGCTCATGCCTGTAATCCCAGCACTATGGGAGGCCAAGGTGGATGGATCTCATGAGCCCAAGAGTTCGAGATTAGCCTTGGCAACATGGCAAAGCCCCATATCTATAAAAAACACACAAAAAATTAGCCAGGCATGGTGGCTCATGCCTGGGGTCCCAACTACCCAGGAGACTGAGGTGGGAGAAAGCTTTGAGCCTGGGAAGCAAAAGTTGCAGTGGGCCATTAAGCCACTGAACTCCAGCTTAGGAGATGGAGTGAGACCCTGTTTCAAAAAAAAAAAAAAAAAGAAGTGGGTCAAAGACTTTACTTTAACAGACATCTCATCAAACAAGGTATACAGATGGCAAATAGGCATATGAAGACATGCTCTACATCATATGTCATCAGTGAAATGCAAATCAAAACAATGAAGTATCACTACATGCCTATTAGAATGTCAAAAATCTAGAATACTGATGCCACCAAATACTGGTGAGGATGTGGACCAACAGGAACTTTCATTCATTGCTGGTGGGAATACAAAATGGTACAGCCATTTTGGAAGACAATTTGGTGATTTCTTACAAAACTAAACATACTCTTACTATGTTAAGTCATCAGTAGTACTCCTTGATATTTACCCAAAGGAGTTAAAAACTTATGTCCACACAAAAATCTGCACAATGATGTTTATAGCAGATTTATTCACAATTGCCAAAACTTAGAAGCCACTTAGATGGCCCTCAGTAGCTGAATGAATAAATAAACTGTGGTGCGTCTGGACAATGGAATATTATTCAGCACTAAAATGAAGATATCAACCCATGAAAAGACATAGAGGAAGCTAAGTCCATATTACTAAGTGAAAGAAGCCAATCTGAAAATGCCACATACTGTGTGATTCCAAATTTATGACATTCTGAAAAAGGAAAATCTATGGAGACAGAAAGATCAGTGGTTGTCAAGAACTCGAGGGAGAAAGGGACGAACAGGTGAGACACAGAGGATTTTAAGGGCAGTGAGACTATTCTGTACACTAGAATGATGGATACATACCATTATATATTTGTTCAAATGTATAGAATGTATAACAGCAAGAGTAGGCCCTAATGTAAACTATGGACTTTGGGTGATATTGATGTGTGAATGCAGGTCTATCAGTTGCAAGTAATGTACCACCCTGGTAAGGGATGTTGATGTAGGGAGGGAAAAATCTTTTTCCTCTACCCACCTAGGTTCTCACCTGGAGCCCTGCGAATTAGGCTGATAATAAAAATAAACAAATAAACAGATTAACAAAAGAAAACAAACAAGAGTTTATTAACACCTGCAGCATGCATATAGGTGGGAGGAACTCAGTGGTGAGTAAAATTTGACCTTAACAGAAGAGTAATAACTTTGTAGAGATATGATAACACAAAAGAAAAGGTTTTAGTCTTCCAAGGGAGGCAAACTGTGGGAAAGTAAATCTATGGAAGGAAACTAATGGATGATAAGAGTTATTTCGTAAAGTTTGTTTGTGTAGACTCCTTTTGTAGTTATGTCATCTCCAGTGATAAATTTGTTATTCCTTTCCTGGTACAGAAAGAGTGCATCTGGACAATGGAATATTATTCAGCACTAAAATGAAGCTATCAACCCATGAAAAGACCTTCAGAGGGGAAGGGAGGGGAAACACCTTCAGAGAGAAATTTGTGTTGTATTTTCCCACAAATAGAGGGCGGGCAAAGAGCTCATACTGTATGTGCTTTTTCTTAATCATTTTCAGTTTGAAATGATCTTTATACCAGCTTGCCATATTTTGGGGTTTGTACTCTGAATCCCTTTGTTGATAATGTGGGAAATTATGCATGTTTGAGAGCAGAGAGCATATGGGAAGTCACTGAACATTCCATTCAATTTTGCTGTGAACCTAAAATTCCTCTGAAAAAATAAAACCTATTTTAAAAAGCTAAAGACTAAAAAATATAGTTTCTAGACGTATAAAAACTGAATGAATTTGAAGAAAAACCATTCTGAAAAATATTACCATCAATCAAAATATCACATTAATAAAGTATTATGATTTTGTATTATATAAAATTATGACACCAAAAATATTTTTGTAAGTTTATGTATCACCTTTACACATATTACAAATATGGATAAATAATAAAGTATTTTAAAGAAGGAAACTTTAGGCCAGGCATGGTGGCTCACGCCTGTAATCCCAGCACTTTGGGAGGCCAAGGTGGGTGAATCACGAGGTCAGGAGATCTAGACCACAGTGAAACCCTGTTTCTACTAAAAAAAAAAAAAAAAAAAAAAAAAAAACAGAAAATTAGCCGGGCGCAGTGGCGGACGCCTGTAGTCCCAGCTACTCGGGAAGCTGAGGCAGAAGAATGGCGTGAACCCGGGAGGCGGAGCTTGCAGTGAAGGGAGATCGCTCCACTGCACTCCAGCCTGGGTGACAGAGCGAGACTCCGTCTCAAAAAAAAAAAGAAAGAAACTATATTTTAGTACTTTTAACTACACTTTTTTCTGGCATTTTGGACACAGGTATCTACATTTTCATTTTGCACTGCAAATTATATAGCTGCCCTAGGCACATGTTTCCTTTCTACATGCTCCAATGATGTCACTCACCACTTTTGTTTATCTTACTGACTTTGAGGAAGGAGGCCAAATAACCTATAGCAACTGAGTTTCCTGAAAAAGTTAAACTCCAAAGTAACTGAGTTTAACTTTTTCCATTTTAACTCTACGACTTTATTTGAGATTATCAGAAGACAATTTTCCCACCAATCCCCCTAACACCCATTGGAATATTTGAAGCAAATTTTTGACATTATATCGTTGTATACATATACATGTTTCCATGTGTTTCTAAAATATAACATACTCAGTGTGCTATTAGTATATTTAGCATGTTCATCCAAAAGCAAGATCGAACAAGAAAGTGATAAGCACTAGATAGACATAGCTTTTTCTTGTTGGTAAGCTGAAAGAGGACAGGGGTATTAAGCAGCAGTAGCACAAACCTCTATTGAAAGTAACATGCCCTTCCCCAATAAGGATGCAAGTTACGGAATGAATAGGCCCAACCAACCACAGCCATATAGAATAAAAGGTTTTGTAATGAAAGAAGCAGAAAAACCTTTTGTCTCTGAGCAGGAACATTCTCACATGAAACAAAGAAGTGCTGCTATTCTGTCGCAGAGCATTAGTTTTTCGTAGATACTATTATAAGCATATTTCTAAGATAAGAAAATGCTTTAGCTTTCTGCTATTTATTAGGTGAAAAGCAAAGCCATGAGTATCTTTTTGCACATAAATAATTCTGAATTTTTTAGATATTCTTAATAGAAATGAGGGCTTGAATTTAAAGACCCACATGGTTTCATTAAGCGCCAGTTGATGGATGCTGCTTCTCCTATAGTGTTTTCTTTCCTTTTCTTTTCTGTTAGGAAACCTCTTTACTCATGCTAAACTAAATAATAAAAATACAAGACTAAATTGCTTAATTTGAATTTCTGGGTTTTAGTGCTACCTATTCCATTTTGTTAGCAAGACATGTCTTCTCATTAGTAGAATTCATAGTAGAAATTGGTAAATTATTCATCTTGTTTTTGCTGTTGCATTTAAAAAAAAGGAGAGATCCTTACAAGGCAGAGATTTTCAATAGATTACTGAGTTTCTGAATTGTTTGCAGAATTAAACAAGAGGAGTGTTTGAGAAGTAATACATAAGTCAGTATGTTAAAAAGAAATATTTTAGTTACTGATTACAGCTAGCTTTAGGAGAACTCCTCCCAAAAGCAATTAGTCTTTGAATTAATTCCAAATGGCTTCATTTCCACTTAAATTTGCCAAAAACAAAAACAATGCGATGCCAGCTTTTCCAGCAGTGTTTAAACAATTAATTTGCAATATTGATCTGAGTGCAAATGAAGTGGAAGACAAAGAGTGTTTGTTCATTTCCATTTAATATGCATTTTTTTAAAAGATACCATTTTAGGCAAGTAATCTTGACTCTATAATATTAAGGAAGCCCCTTTTAGCTCTTTGTTTTATTTTCTTTCTTATTTAGTTTTCTTTTTTTCTTTCTGCACTGCAGAAGTAGTTGTGTGAAAAATAAGCAATGCAGGCCAGGCACGGTGGCTCACGCTGGCAATCCCTGCACTTTGGGAGGCCAAAGCAAGTGCAAATCACTTGAGGTCAGGAGTTTGAGACCAGCCCGGCCAACATGGTGAAACCCCGCCTCTACTAAAAATACAAAAATTAACTGAGCATCGTGGCAGGCACCCGTATAGTCCCAACTACTCGGGAGGCTGAGGCAGGAGAATTGCTTGAACCCAGGAGGCAGAGGTTACAGTGAGCCAAGATCACACCACTGTACTCCAGCCTGGGCAACAGAGCAAGACTCCATCTCAAAAAAATTAAAAAATAAAAGCAATGCATATATTTTATATAAAATAGCTACCTAAATAATCCCATAGAGATTGTACCTTCTTAAAAAACATTCTTTATATTTGCCCTTTTCAATAAAATGATGCAAATACAGAACAGAAAAAGAGACTGAGGATGACATAACTCAGTCAAAAGGAGCTCTGTCCACAAAACAGAGCTTAAAATTAAAATGAATAATTTTTCACATAGCCTGCAAGTATTCCATGGTTCAAGCTACAACTAGATATAAAATAAGAAATGTTTATTTTGAAATCCTGTTTTTAAAAAACATTTATTATGGAAAACATCTGATTTGTACAATGGTAGAGGGAACAGTATAATGAACTTCATGGACATAATGAACAGTATAATGAAATTCAGCAGTCATCACCATGTGAGCAATACCATTTCATATATATTCCCCCCACCCATCTCACCCCCACTGGACCACCAAATTTTTGACATCATATAATTTCATACATGTACATTTTAGTACGTATTTCATTTTCTTTTCTTTTCTTTTTCTTTTTTTTTTTTTTTTGAGACAGTACCAAGCACTGTTACCCAGGCTGGAGTGTAGTGGCATGATCTCTGCTCATTGCAACCTCCGCCCCGCACTTTCAAGCAATTATCCTGTCTCAGCCTCCTGAGTAACTGGGACTACAGGCATGCGCCACCAAACTTGGCAATTTTTTTCACCCAGCAAATTCTTGTGTTTTTAATAGAGACAGCATTTTGCCATGTTGGCCAGGCTAGCTTAATAAAAACAGCTGAATCTTCTGAGTTACATTAGCAAAATACCTATGTATTTAATTTTAAGGTTCTTAGGTGAACATCTGATATTCACAGGCAATTAAAAATCATTAAGAAAGAAATAACTTGATGATTAGCTTTGTTTAATATTTCAGTTTTCAGAAGAAATCTAGATAAGCTGTTTTAAAATGAGAGAATTGAGTACATGTAAATCGGATAAATGCTGTCGGTGAACTTTCTGTGTAATTTAAATATGAAAGTTATTTTGGATTGAATAATAGACACTTGTAGGATGTCTGAGTCATTGCCAATTAAGAAGGAGTTGTGATACAGGGAGAATATACCTCTAAAATCTGTGAAATGTTCTCATCTATAAAATACTAATATCTGATAGTTCAAGATTTCTTGCTTCTTAGGTTTTCACTAAAATTTAAGGTTATTAAGAATAAGAATTCTAGTTAATACATAATTCTGTATATAAAATGTGCAAAAGAAGATGTGTTTTCACTGGAAAAAAAGAATAATATTTTCAAATTCAGAAGTTGTCTAAAGGTTAATTCAAATTATGGGTTGAAAAGGGATATTTATGAAACTGGGTAGAAAGGAACCAGTACACAAGGGAGAGAGATGTGGAGAATGTTAGAAATATGAAGATATATTTACAGTAAGGAAGGCTATAAAGAAAAGAGAATAATTTTATATGAGAAATGAATTTGTATGGTGAATTTTAGTCCTAAAGTAAAATGAATGGTTATTTAAAAAAAAAAAATTAGGATAAAGCAGAAAGTCCAAGCATATCATAGATGATCTATATAAGTCACACATAGTTCTTTTCCTATTTCTCTATCTTCATGCATATATACAGAAAATAGAAAGTTGAAAAGATAGTAATATATTAGGTAGTAAAATATTCTTTAAAACTTCATAGAAAACTGGAAAAAATTTGTCAATTAAAACTGCTTATAAAGCTCTTAGTCTTGATGAAAGTAAGTTAAAAAATATTATAAAGTGGCCAGATGCAGTGGCTCACACCTGTAATCCCAGCACTTTGGGAGGCTGAGGGGGGCAGATCATGAGGTCAGGAGATTGAGACCATGCTGGCTAACACGGTGAAACCCCGTCTCTACTAAAAATACAAAAAAAATTTAGCCAGGCATGGTGGCAGGTGCCTGTAGTCCCAGCTACTCAGGAGGCTGAGGCAGGAGAATGGCATGAACCTGGGAGGTGGAGCTTGCAGTGAGCTGAGATTGTGCTACTGCACTCCAGCCTGGGTGATAGAGTGAGACTCCATCTCAAAAAATATATATATTGTAAAGAAATACATTGGCAATTTGGCAACTCTTTTTAATATAAGTAAGCATCAAGCCAGACTTACCATGGAGCTGAATTTCACGTAAGTGCTTGCATTGCTTCATACTATATTTGCAATTTTGCATAGATAGGACTACCACTAAAGTACTTACTGGTCACACACCTAAAGTGAATTCCCAAATTGCACAAAATATATAGTGGTATTAGTGGACTTAAAGACATTAATATGTATATCAGGAACAAAATATTCATCCTGTGCTTTTCAGGCTCTGGATAACATTGTAGACTCCAAGGTGAACTGAGTAGGAGAAAAATTGGTGGTTGGTTTCCTATTTGTTTTTGCTTCTAATTTTCATTTATTTACTGTTTGTTTTCATATATATATATATATATATATATATATATATATATATCCTTCCATTAGAAATAGAAATCTTTCCATTAGAAACTAACAAACATGTATATGTAAAATATATGTATAACATATATAAAAACATATATATGTTTCTTAGTTTCTAATAGAAGGATTTTTATTTAGTTCTATGAATAGTCATTTTGTTTCCTATGCATTTCCAACAATTTATCATTTGCTTTATTTATCTAAAATTCCTAATCTGTCTTGCCAAACCTCCAAAAATTGATAGAGTGTACCACCTATTTAAAACTTAATTCATTTTGCTGGCTGGGCATGGTGGGTCACGCCTGTAAACCCAGCATTCTGGGAGGCCAAGGTGGGCAGATCACCTGAGGTCAGGAGTTAAGACCAGCCTGGCCAACATGGCAAAACCCTGTCTCTACTAAAAATATGAAAATTAGCCAGGTGTGGCAGCACTTGCCTATAATCCCAGCAACTCAGGAGGCTGAGGCAGGAGAATTGCTTCAACCTGGAAGGTGGAGGTTGCAGTGAGCTGAGATCGCGCCACTGCACTCCAGCCTGGGAGACAGAGCAAGACTGCTTCAAACAATAATAATAAAATAAAATAAAATAAAATAAAATAAAATAAACTTAATTCATTTTGCTTATCTCTGATGATCTAGATAGCTACAAGAGCTTTAAGTTCCCTGACAAAAAAATAATGAATAAATAAATAAATAAATATAAATAAATAAAAGATATTTTTAGAAGTTCTGAGCAGAAATGGGACTTTTGTTTTGAGATGGAGTCTTGCTCTGTCACCCAGGCTGGAGTGCAGTGGTGCCATCTAAGCTCACTGCAACCTCTGCCTCTTGTGTTCAAGGGATTTTCATGCCTCAACCTCCTGAGTAGCAGGATTATAGGTGCCTGTCGCCCACACCCAAGTAGTTTTTGTATTTTTAGTAGGGATGGGGTTTCACCATTTTGGCCAGGCTGGTCGCAAACTCCTGACCTCAGGTGATCCACCTGCCTCAGTCTCCCAAAGTGCTGGGATTACAGGTGTGAGCCACTGTACCTGGCCAAAATAATACATTTTTTGTTATTTGAAAAAGAAGGTGAGAGTAGAAATGTTGAAATGGTGTTTATTTCCACAGTAATTCAGTTCAATCAATAATTTTGAGTTGGTTTCAGATGTTTTCCTTTAGGTAACAAGGGAAAACTGTGATATGGATACAAAGTTTTAATGTTCAGGAAAGATTGGCCTTGTCGTTAAGAAAATTATATTGATTGTGATTTCTCCTAAACTACTTTAGTTGTGTTTGCCAATATTAACATTAAGTGATATTCACTTGGATTAAGTAGTAATTTCAAAAATGAGAGACTTTCTAGTGATTTTTGAACCCAAGCCATTTATCCCTGATACACCTTCATGTGTATACTTAAAAACAAAATATGTACAAGTGTCGCACTGGTTTGAAGATTCTATTGGTAAAATTTACCTAATCAGTTGTCAGTACCTTATCTAGAAATCAATCTTGGAAAAGTGTTATGATACCCTTTTAAATAGCTGAAATGTCTCACACTTGTAATCCCAGCACTTTGGGAGGCCAAGGCAGGCAGACTGCTTGAGCTCAGGAGTTCAAGACCAGCCTGGGCAACCTAGCGAAAGCTTGTCTCTACAAATTAAAGATTTAAAAATTAGCCGGGCATGGTGGTGTGTGCCTGTAGTCCCAGCTACTCTGGAAGCTGAGGTGGGAGGATCACTTGGGCCTGTGAAGTCAAGGCTGCAGTAAGCCAAGATTGCATCATTGCACTCCAGCCTGGATGTCAGAGTAAGACCCTGTCTAAAAAACATAAATAAATACAGACACAGAAGTAAAGAAGTTGTGTAATGGTTCTTACTTTGCCCCTATTTTGTTGTACAGAATTTCAGTGAAAGATTATTTATCCTCCTGCTGATTTTCTAAAAGTGATATTTGTATTTACCATTTTCTTAATGATGGAGAGAGAAGTTAGTTGTCTTACTTTGATAAGTTTGGCATAGGACCCATCGTATTTGTGATGTTTGTAGTCATAGTTCTGTCACTAGAATGCCAGCAATTAGACATATGCAATGAGTAACATATTTTAATACAGTGTTTAAAGTGCTGCAGGCAGTAACTACTAAACACCTAATCACAGTATTTTAATTTGTGACATATCAGAGAGAATTATAGGACTTTCTGCAGTATAAATGTCCTATTAACTAATTATTGTACTAAGTTACAGGGCTTTAACTCCTGGATCTAAAAAAGGCACTGACTCCTATTGCATTGGCACCAGTCATCTTCAGACCTGTGAGAAGGTGGCAATCAAAATGAAATGCTTTTGTAAGACAAAGAGCCAGAAATTTAAACTATTCAATCCCTCTATGCTTAGACACTATTAAAGAAGAACTGGACATGTGAGAGATAGTAAGGGTTGATGTTGGGTGATAAGATGGTCGCTGGGACGTGTGGGGTCCTTGGTACTTGTCTTCTTGGAAGAAGGAATTCAGGAAAGAGACATGCAGCAAGAGTTAAGTAGTAACAGAGTTTACATAAAGTGACAGTACACTCTGAAAGACAAGGCAGAACAAGCTGCTTGAGAGAATGAGCTAGCATTGGCTGAAACAGGGAAATCTCCTTTATGGGGATCTTACATGATTATTCATTAAAAAGATGTAAAGGGGTGCCACTAGCAAGCATATTTTGGCCAGTTCTCTGGGTGTACATGTATTATGGCCCTACATACTAGTACATATGTTGTGTGTCTCACTGTCATATTCAATTTCCTCCCAGGGCTGTACTTTTTACTATTATAATGAGCATAGGGTGAGTTATTTGAGGAGTGGGCATGCTTGTCAGAGGTTAAAGATTCTGTCTGCTTATCTCCAGCCAGGGCCTAATAAGTCCCAGTCAAGACCAGATAAGCCCAACCATAAGGCCAGATGCAGCCATTGTAGCCACTGTTTTTTGCTGAGTCTCAGTGAGATGTATCTCCAAGGATGCCTTTCTCAGGGCTGCCTTTCATGTTCATGTCTATCTATCTGCCTACTCAAGCAATTGACACTCTGAAAATCTTTGGATATAAGGACATGTAGGTCTTCTATAATTATTTCCTGCTGACATAAGATGAAGAGTCTCACTGTCTTCCTTTCTGTCTTGGAAGGACAAGACAGAAACTTTTGTCTCCTGAAACTTTTGCCCATTGGCATCCAAGCCAAGGTGTGTGCATAGTTTTGGGGTCTCTAAGTATAATTGATTGATATTCCTGCTGAAGTATCATTTGCAGACAGGTAGCCTGAATGTGGGAGGAAATAAATTTAGTTAATAAATTGATGAGGCAAGGACCTAAGAGGAGAAGGAGGATAGCAGAGGGTGGGCCCACAGAGGCCAGAATCAATTGAGGATGTTCCATGTCCCCAAGAATGGGCCTGTAGATGTTTATCTTTCTTGTAGCCATTGAATGCTGTCCTGTATGACTTCTGACTGTTTCACATCAAAGCAACATTCTTTTTTAAGTATAGCAGAGGTTCCTCCCTGAGCTGAGATGTTGATGTCTAAGGTGTGGTGGCTTTGGTGGACCATCTCATGTGATAATGTGGCATGCTCTTGTTGAGAGCTTAAAATTTCTGCAGCTCCTGTTCCCACTTCATCTAATCTGGTTTCTAGCCCCAGAGTCATAAGTAAGAGGAGAAAAGCTATGGCTACTCTCTTTGAGATGCAAACTTGGGAGGTAAGGGAGATAGGAACTGACTGGATGGTTTAGGAAGGTCATATCAGAGGAAAGACAAATCAGAGAGAAACTTCCCCTCCAATTGTTAGAGAGGAATAGATATACAACCACAGATAAAGTCTGACTCTTGCCAGCATAGCTAGGGGAAATGGCTAACTGCACATGTCCCCAGGCCTTACTTAGAATTTAATGGCTCTATATCAGGCAAATTGAACACTTATCAAAAGTCACAGAATCAGTTTATGACTTTAAAGCATTTAGTAGACCTAATATCTTACCTGCATAATTTATACCAAATGTCTAAATTTTGAAGACATTCTCATTTCATGTTACAAATAATATTTAAAACTGTCTTTATTTGCCAAAGATTACTAAAGTCACATGAACTAAATGGCACTGAAGTTTCTGTTTTCCTGAGAAAATATTTGATTTAATCACTTTTTCTTTAAGCCAATTTATTAGCATTCTTTTATATATACATCACAGACACTATATATGTTTCTGTGATTATATGTGTGTGTACATATAAACACACACTTACATACCTATAGACAGAAGAAGATTCAGTAGTTGCCAGTTTTTACATTTTTCTTTCCCGTTTTGCAACTTACACAGACCATCTGTAACATGCTTGGACTTTCCAGCTTGTCCTCAACTTCCCTCTTTTCTAAGTATTTAGTCATTTTACTTTAGGACAAGAATTTACCATACAGGGTCTTTCCTTATATAAAATTTCTTTCATTTATAACCTTCTTTACCAAAAATGCATCTTCATATTCACAACTTTTTTATATCACTTTCCCCTACTTTCTGTTTTTTCTTTCTTTTACCTTATTTTCATTTTCTTCTGTTCCCTCTAAATAAGATTCCCAAGAGTGAGGCTATTTTAAGTTGAGGCAACATTATCTGTTTGATGTTTCGGATCTGAAAACTCTAAGATGAGGAAGAAGAAGGCATTTACTTATCTTTTGGTTTGAAGAGAAACTTCAGGTCCTCTAGTGGTTCACAAAAGTAACTGAGTGTTGGTTCTGTTTCTTGTTCTTTGGAGCCTTTCCAGGTATTTATTTTGGAATGATGGATCCAACCACAGATGTCAGAAATCTTGATTGTTGTTGGAGTGGAAAGTAAGACAGTAAAAAGTCTTTCTCATGAGGGGATTTGTTGGGATTTAGGGGACCCATTTTTCAGATTTTAATGAGGACCTGGGCCAACTATGGCCACCTTTTTAAATATTTTTTCTAGTGTCTGAGGCAGTTTGGGTATTGTAGTTCCTACTGGGGTCCTGATGAGGAATGCACATGGCCTCAACAGTCCTACAGGTAGGTCATCCCCACAGTGGGGTGTTACCTCACTGATGGTCTGACTTTTTCTCATGAGAATGCTTGTCCCAGCCGATACAAATATCCTTTCTTAATCTAAAGGTAAATGTCAATTTTGAAAGTCCTTTATGAGCTCCTTGGGGGTCACCCAAAAACTTTCCTAGGTTTTCCGTAACTTGACAAAAGTCCTACCTGGTAAAGAGGACCTGGACCTGGGTTTCTCTGGTTGGTTCACTTACCTCTTGTAATGGGCAGAGCCTCGAGGAAGAGCCGGGGGTGACTGTTTCTCCCTCTTTGGCCTCTGGAGGAGGAGGCTGAGGGGAGTGTGCATGAGAGTTTCCAAGTCTTCTCCATGGGCTCTGGATCAGGTGTCTAAGCATAGTCAAGACAGTGGCATCTACTTTACAAGCTGTACAAAGATGAGGGTCTTCCCTTAAGACCATGAAGGCTTGTAAATAGGGGACCTCTGACCATTTGTCCTGATGGTGGCAGAAAGGGTCCAGCTGAAGAATAGTATTAAAATTTGTACTTCCATTCTTTGGCCAGGATTTTTATAGTTATGTAAAGGAAAATTAGTTTTGTCTTTTTGGTTTTAGGGTTTGAAAGTCAATTTTATTTCAATTTTTAAGGATACACTTGAGTGGGGGAAATCCTGGGTTATGCAGATCTGGATTCCTGGTGACCTGGTCTATTAAGAGGTCCATTCATTGTGCCACTGTTACCAAAACACCAGGAGTTTGGTTTAGGTACTGCTACTCACCACACAGAAAGTCAACTACTGAGACGACAACAATTTCCAAGGAAGAAGACTTTAATAACACGCTGCAGCCAAAACAGGAGATCAGTCTCAATTACATCTCCTTGATTAACTAAAATGAGGGGTTTATACAACAGCGAAGAAATGTAACAATGTTGGAAAACAGGAACTAGGGAGGGGTAAGGAAATAATCATGACCAATGAGGGGTGTGTCATCTCATCTGGATGTGGTGATCCGGTGAGTTTCAGTTCTTTGATAATATTTTTGAGAGGCCTGAAGGTCATTTCCTGAGGAAGGAACTCAGACAAATATAAATTTCAAGCTTTGAGATCAGAAAGGTCAATTTCTGTTTATCCAAAAAAAAATCTGTCTATGGGACTATCAAGTGGGTTTCACACCCACTAGCGCTTGCAAAGAAGGGACCTTAACAAAGTGCCCTTTGGTCAGTCTACATGTTCTGGCATTAGGAATCTCACTTACAGTTCAGATGTGTCCTTGACATGACCCAAATGAAAGAGGGAAGGAAATCAGAAAGGTCCTACCTAAAAACGAAGACAAGAGAGTCACACTTGTTTTCTCATTCAACCTTTTAGTCAGGGGACCTGGATCCTGTAGAAAAATAGTACTCATCTGAAAGAGAAGACAAGGGAGTATTCCTGTTCTCTCAGGCTCAACAACCTGCACCAGGCCTCCCTGGGGCCCACCTGGACCAACTTCCCCTGGAGGGAGTGTTTATGGAGCAGCTCCCATCTCAAGGGAGTGTTCATTGCCCAAGCATCTGCAGCACTTTGGGCTTTGGAAAATAGAAGCCTTCTGGAGTTATGTAGGACAAGTAGTAGGCCTGATTTTATGACAGGAATGTTTGTGTCTAACTGAATTGATTCCCCTCTTTTCTTGTGGGTGTGAGTGGCCATACCTATTAGGTTTTTTAGGTCCCATAAAGGGAGTCTGGCTGAAAATGTGTTTTACCCAGCAACTAAAGTCTTTCTCTGTGCAGAGACAAAACTCCATTTGCCCTGGATAAGTGCAGAGGTGTCCTGATATACACAACAAAAAGGACCTCTAAATCAACCTTGTGGATCAAAGATAAAAGGGAAGAATGTACAAAAGTCTCCAGATACAAGAGAGCCAGTAAAGTAAGAATACAATTGGAGTGTCCTGAGATCTCTGAAGGACAAAGGGCCTAAAGGGTAAGGGACCTGGAAAATACTTCCCGAATTTGGTTTACCATCCTGTTTAAAAATGAAGAAATAGTGAAATCAAATAAAATGTCTGTCCCGTGTATGCCTTTGAGCCCCATACATGCAAATATAAAAAGAAATTAAATCCCAACTCGAGGGGATCAGGTAAAGGACCAAAAGACAAGAGAAAGGACAATGCTGAACTTTATTATTGGGGAAAAATAAATGTAGAGTTCAAGGGAGGGCACACTGACTTAGACTACATGGAGTGGACCTTGAAGCCCTCCCACCTCTGCCTGTCACCTGTCAGATCACCTGAGAAATCAAACATAGGTAGCAAAGTCACAGTGGCTGAGGAAATTGTCCTGGAGATTTGCAAGTAAGTGAGAGAGAAGAGAAAAAAAAAAAAAAAGCCTTGCCTTAAAACAGCAAGAATGCCATTAGGAGTAGGAGGTTTTCCTTTAATCTTTAGTAAAGCAAAGAAGCAGAGGTAGTCAACCAGGTAGTCTGGGACCACCATAGCACTTACCCTGAAGAACAGTTCACAGGTTAGGCTATCTGAGTCATGACACTCAACACTGGGGAAGCCCCTTTGTGGGGTTCTTACACGATTATTCATGAAAAAATTGTTACTACCAAGCATGTTTCCATGGTCCCCTGGCACACATGTATTATGGCCATGCATGCTATACACATGTTGCATGTCTCATTAGCATCTAAAATCTCCACCCATGGGTGTGTTTTTACTACTGTAATGAGCAAAAGACCACTCTAGGGTGAGTTATTTGAGTATTGTGCATGATTTTCAGGAGGTAAAGTCCCTACCACGCTTATCTGCAGCCAGGGCCTGCAGTCCCAGTCAGGGCTAGATAAGCCCAAGCACAAAGCTAGATGTAGCCATTAGAGCCCTTGTATTTTGCTGACTGTCAGTGGGTTGCAACCCCAAAGATTCCTTTCTCAGAGCCTCCCTTTCACAGTGCTGCCTTTCCTGCGCATGTCTGTCTATCTGCCTACTCTTAACAAGACTAGTGCAGAGTTTTTCTATAAATCAAACATTAGTATCAAGAGCACACTGTTTCAAGGCCAATATTTGGGCCCCTGTGTTGGAATAAGAGGATTTTCTCACAGCAGCGACTTGCTCTTTAATAGAAAATTGTAAAATATTTAAAAGGTTTTTGGAAATCTTACCCTGTGATTGGCCAAACTGATTAAAATTAGATAGGATTTCTTATAAGGTGTCATTAAAATTAGCTTTATGCTTAATAATATACCATCCAAAAGTATAATTAGGTTTTCTCTTTTGAACAAAACTTTTATATAATATTAATGAGATAATAAAATATATTTGTTTATCTTTTGAATAAACCGCAGGGAAAAAATGGAGGGAGGAGATACTGATGTGGTTGGCCTCATGCTGTCTTTATTAAGTCTTAGTGTTTAGGAAACTAAATATTCTCTCTATCAAACAGTAAACATTTTTGTTTTATCACTTTGGCTAAATAAATGACTATTTTATAGTGATTTATTATTTATTTTTGTAATATCAAGTGTCTTAACCCTTTGATATTTGACAAACTTTCCAAAAACAAAATTTCAAGTTCCAGATTTGGTTTTCTTGACCTCAAACTAACATTTTTTGGATATTAGGTCACCTTAAGTTCAAGAGAGACATATTAGGCTTATTTGGCATTTTAGAATTATACAAGTAGCATTGTCAAATCTGAGATGCTATTTACCTTTTTGGGGGTTATATTTAGATAGATGTGTTGTTAACATGTGTTCCAAGATTGTATAATGTTCCAGAAATTCTTCTATGTTTTAATATATATTATCAGTAATTATTATAATTATTATGGTAAATTGTTGCATGCCACAGAAATAACCAAATTTCCTTGGCAACTGGGTCTTTAACTATGGCTGTCCTAAGACTTTTGTCATCCACAATTGTTGTTTAGTGTTGAATCCTCTCCAAGAGTGACTGATAATCAGCTACAATCCAGGGCTTGCTTCTTTGGGGAAGCTCGTGAAAAGGACTTGAATGCTGATTTATGATTACTTTGGAGACTGTGCTATAAGATTAGAGAGAAAACTTTCAGTACTCTAATTAAAAGGCTGATGTGTTCACAAAGATTACTAACTCAATGTGAAGGAGAGGAGGAGTTGATTGCATGGATTGAAGTAATGGAAGATGGAAATGATTTGTAATAGCTTTTTTAGCTTGAAATATTACTACGCCTTATTGTTTTGTTTTTCAGAGTCTAGAGAATTTTTTTCTTTTGAGGTAGATAGCCTTTAATAATTGAGTAGTGTATACTCTGGTAAACAGAGTTTAAGGCATGTTTCTCTCTGCCAAATTTCTCCAGAATTCATAAACTATTTGTCAATATTAATTCATGGCAATGTGTTTGTTTCCATAAGTTCAATAAGAACTTATTTTCTTTTATAAAGAGACACAAATTGGAGGAATTGTTTATTTTCTCAGGACTTTGACTGAAATGGCCTTCCAAGAAGTTATAGCAAAGTCAATTTAGGAGAGCCAAGGTGGACAATGATTCTTGCAGCACTTTGTGTGTGAAATAGGGCCAGGTATATGAGACTGAAGCTCGTTTTCCAAGAAGATTTGTCTGGATGTGATTTATCTTTGGTGGAAGTATAGGGCTGGAGAGAGAAAGGTTGTTTCCCAGAAGAAAACTATAGTATTCGATTAATCTCTGATTATTGGGTGGCCATGAGGTCACCCATGGTATGGAGCTGCCCACAACACCCCTCTTTAGCATGAAGCAGGCAGAAAATCAATTCCCCAGGATTGAGAAATAGATAAATAGAAAGAGAGGGACTGAAACTGGGCCAATTGTCCTGTTGAACTGATGTTTATGGTTTATTTTGAATAAACATAGAAATTGACCCTCCCAGTCTTAAAATTTGAGAGAGTTACAATTGTCTTATCTGAGTTCTTTTCTCAGATAACCAACCATCAGGCCTCCCAGACAGTATCAAGGATCTGAAACTTACCAAATCCTTGCATCTGGACAATGAGGAACCAGATCTCTTATCCACTGATAGGATTTGACTCTGTCCCCACCCAAATCTCATTTTGAATTCCCACATGTTGTGGGAGGGACTCAGTGGGAAATAATTGAATCATGGAGGCAGGTTTTTCCCATGCTGTTCTTGTGATAGTGAATAAGTCTCACAAGATCTGATGGTTCTATAAAGGAGAATTTCCCTGCACAAGCTCTCTGCCTGCTGTCATCCATGTAAAATGTGACTTGCTCCTCCTTGCCTTCTGCCATGATTATGAGGCCTCCCAGCCACGTGGAACTGTAAGTCCATTAAATCATTTTTCCTGTATAAATTACCCAGTGTTGGGTATGTCTTTCTCAGCAGCATGAGAATGAACTAATACACCCACCATGATTGCCTAAATGACCACCTGTTTCCTGTTGACCAACTCCTCTTCTTCACCCCTCCCTGATACCTGTTTTCCTGCATGTAGTTACATTTCTGCTCTATAAACCTCTGATTTTAGTCTGCTAGAGAGATGGATTTAAGACTGATCTCCTATCTCCTTGGCTGCCAAATAAAACCTTCTTCCCTGGCAATCCTAGTTGTTTCAACGATTGGCTTTCTGTGCTATGAGCCGCAGGAACCAGACTGAACCCCTGGTGTTTTGTTAACAGTACCTTATGTTCAATTGGATTTTAGTCACCTTTAGTCATCTTTTTTTTTAACCTGAACTATATACATCCTAATAAAATGACCAAACTTGATAGCATCATGAAATGTTAATAATGAATATGCATTATTAGAATCTGTCCTTCGCTTGTGGTTTGGCATGTCTGCTATATTGAAACTCATCTCTAGGAGCACATGTAGTGGAGTCTGGATAGGTATGTCAGTAAAGATTTTTCTTTTTTTCTTGTTTATACTTTGAATGTGTATTTAGATTCAGGGGGTATATGTGCAGACTTGTTACATGGGTATATTGCATGTTACTGAGGTTTAGGATACAAATAATCCCAAAACCTAGGTAGTGAGCATAGTATAAAATGGCAAAAAGTAATAGTTGGATCATGTATTCCTACTGTCTCTTTGCTACTTTGCCACTCTGCTACATGTTTTTCCCCGTCTAGCAGTTCCAGTGTCTATCATTGCCATCTTTATGTTAAGGAGTACCCAAAGTTTATGTCCTACTTATTTTTATTTTTATAATTTCAACTTTTATTTTACATACAGGGGATGTATGTGCAGGTTTGTTACATAAGTATCTTGCGTGGTGATGAGATTTGGGGTATGGATCCCATCTCCCAGATAATAAACATATACCCAGTAGGTAGTTTTTCTTTTGATGCCCCCCTCCATATCTGACCCCTGTATTAGGGCACAGTATTTATTGTTCCCATCTTTATGTTCATGAGTACCCAATGTGTATCTCCCACTTATAAGTGAGAACATGAAGTATTTGGTTTTATCCTCCTGCATAAATCACTTAAGATTAGGGCCTCGAGCTGTATCCATGATGCTACAAAGGACATAATTTCATTCATTTTTATGGCTGCATAGTATTCATGGTGTATACATATCATATTTTCTTTATCCAGTCCACCACTGATGAGCACCTAGGTCGATTCCATGTATTTTCTATTGTGAATAATGCTGCAACGAACATATGAGTGCATTTGGCTTTTGGTCAAACAATGTTTTCTCTTTTGGATATATACCCAGTAATGGGATTGCTGGGTTGAATGGTAGCTCTGTTTTAAGTCCTTTGAGAAATCTCCAAACTGTTTTCCACAGTGGCTGAGCTAATTTGCATTCCCATCAACAATGTATAGGTGTTCCCTTTCTCTGCAGCCTCACGAGCATCTGTTATTATATGACTTTTTCACAATAGCCATTCTGACTGTGTGAGATGGTTCCTTACTGTGGTTTTGATTTGCCTTTCTCTGATGATTAGTGATCTCAAGCTTTTTTTGTGTGTTTGTTGGCTGCTTGTATGTCTTCTTTTGAGTGTCCGTTCATGTCCTTTGCCCACTTTTTACTGGGGTTATTTGTTTTGTGCTTGTTAAATTGTCTTTTTATAGATTTCAGGTATTAGACCTTTTTCAGATGCATCGTTTGCAAATATTATCTCCCATTCTGAAGGTTGTTTACTCTGTTTGTGGTTTATTCTGCTGCACAGAAGCTCCTTAGTTTAATTAGGTCCCAATTGTCAACTTTTGTTTTTGTTTCAATTGCTTTCAGAAGCTTATCATTCTTTCCCAAGGCCAATGTCCAGAATGGTATTTTCTAGGTTTTCTTCCAGAATTCTTATAGTTTGAGGTCTTACATTTAAATATTTAACTCTCCTAGAGTTAATTTTTGTATATGGTCACAGGTAAGGGTCCATTTACATTCTTCTGCAAGTAACTAGCCAGCTATCCCAGCATCATTGATTGACTAGGGAGTCCTTTCTCCATTGCTTATTTTCATCAACTTTGTTGAAGATTAGATGTCTCTAGGTGTGTGGTTTTATTTCTGGGTTTCCTATTCTGTTCCATTGGTCTGTGTGTCTGTTTTTGTACCAGAGCCATGCTGTTTGGTTACTGTAGACTTACAGTATAATTTGAAGTTGGGTAATGTGATGCCTCCTTTTGCTTAGGATTGCTTTGGCTATTGAAGCACTTTTTTGGTTCCATATACATTTTAGAATAGCTTTTTTCCTAATTATGTGAATAATGGCATTGGTAGTTTGATTGATAGGCGTAGCATTGGATCTGTAGATTGCTTTAGACTCTATGGCCATTTTAACGACATCGATTCTTCCAATCCTTGAGTATGGAATGCTTTTGCATTTGTACATGTATCTTTCAGTGGTGTTTTGTAGTTCTCTTTCACTTCATTGGTTAGATGTATTCTTAAGTATTTTTTTTTGTATGTGTGGCTATTGTAAATGGGATTGCATTCTTGATTTGGCTCTCAGCTTGAACATTATTGGTGTATAGAAATGCTACTGATTTCTGTATATTGATTTTTTTATTCTGAAACTTTCCTGAAATTGTTTACCAGTTCCAGGAGCCTTTTGGGAGACTCATTAGGTTTTCTAGGTATAGAATCATATCATCCATGAAGAGAGAGAGTTTGATTTCTTCTTTTCCAATTTGGTTGCCTTTCATTTCTTTGTTTTGTCTGATTGCTCTGGCTAAAACTTCACATCCTTGTCTTGTTCCATTTCTCAAAGGAAATGCTTTCAACTTTCATCCATTTAGTATGATGTTGGTTGTGGCTTTGTCATAGATGTCTCATATATTTTTAGGTATGTTCCTTTGATGCCTAGTTTTTTTAGGGTTTTTATCATGAAAGAATGTTGAATTTTATCAAAAGTTTTTCTGTGTCTATTGAGATTATTATATGGATTTTGTTTTTAATTGTTTATGTGGTGAATCACATTTGTTGATTTGTATATGTTGAACCAATCTTGCATCCCAGGAATGAAGCCTACTTGATCATGGTGAATTAACTTATTGATGTTCTGCTATATTTTTTTGCTAGTATTTTATTTAGGATTTTTGTGTCTAAACTCATATGGCTATTAAATAGGCCTGTTGTTTTATTTTTTATTTTCTTTGCCACGTCCTGGTGTCAGGGTGATGCTGTCTTCATAGTGTGAGTTAGGCAGGAGTCCCTTCTCCTTGATTTTTTGGAATAGCTTCTGTAGAATTGGTAGCAGCTCTTCTTTGTATGTCTGGTAGAATTTGGCTATAAATCCTCCTGGTCTGGGGCTTGTTTTTTTGTTGTTGCTGTTGTTTCTGGTTTTTTGTTTGTTTGTTCTGTTTTGTTTTTGAGGTGGGGGAGGTTTCGTTTGTAAGTTTTTTATTACTGATTCAATTTTAGAACTCAAAATTCATCTATTTAGAGTTTCAGGGGTTTTTTTTATTCAGTCTTGAAATTTGAGTGTTTCCAGGAATTCATTCATTCATTTCCTTTAGATTTTATGGTTTATGGATATGAGGTGTTCATAATAGTTTCTGAGGATCTTTTGTATTTCTGTGGGATCAGTTGCAATGTCACCTTTGTCATTTCTGATTGTGTTTATTCAGTTCTTCTCTCATTTTCGTTTTTTAGCCTTGCTAGTGGTCTATTGTGTGGTTTTGATATACCTTCTTGGTATTGACTTCTATTTTTATTCTACTATCATCCACAGGTATGTGTGGTATGATTTTGATTTTTCTGAATTTATTGAGACTTGCTTTATGGCTGAGCATGTGGTTGATCCTGGAGTATGTTACATGTGCAGATGAGAGGAATATATACTCTGTGGTGTATTGCGTAGATGTCTACTAGGTCCAATTCATCAAGTGTCAAATTTAAGTCCAGAATTTATTTGTTAGTTTTCTTTCTCAATGATCTAATGCTGTCAGTGGGATGTTGAAATCTCTCTCTATTTTTGTGTGGCTAATTGTTTTTGTAGGTCTAGAACTAAGCAAGGGTTTTTCTTAACTCCTTTCCAGCTAATTAAGAAGAGGAACGTGTCCCCATAGGCCTCCATCTCAGTCAGGTGTGTTAAATGTGGGCCTTAGATGGCAGTAGACCACACATTCAGGGAATCTTTGGCCCTCTCCACAGTGAGCATGAATGAAAATTTCTTCAAGACTTCTAAGGTCATTAAGTCAGTGTGTGTGGAATTTGTTGTATAGATTCTGTAATGCAGCATGGACAGATTAGCAAAGTATTCAGCTAAGGTAATAGTAAGATTTAGCTTTTCTGTGGTCGCTTTCATCTAAAAAATTATTTTTTTAATTATTTTAACTAATCCATCTGGCAATCCTTGGAGGCCAGTTAGACTGTATATTTTGTTCTTTCAGAGTTTAGAAAAAGAAAGTTGGCTTCTGTCTCACGGTTTTGTGGCCTGTTCTCTCTCTTCTAGATCTGTTTACACACTGGAAGGGAGAAGGGAATTAGCTCTTAAAAGTCACATTCTCCTGCTAGTTAGTAAAATCTTGAACGAGGAAAAACTGACACTTTTCTTCATGATGACTAGTTACTGAGGACAGGATCTTAAGCAGTGAGCAGTGGTGCCCAACCTTTTTGGCACAGGGACTGGTTTTGTGGAAGACTGTTTCTCCATGGATAAAGGAGGACGTGGTTTGGGGATGAAACTGTTCCACCTCTGATCATCAGGCATTAGATTCTCATAAGGAGCACACAGCCTAGATCCCTCATACGTGCAGTTCACATTAGGGTTCACACTCCTATGAGAATCTAATGCCACCACTGATCTGACAGGAGGCGAAGCTCCACCCTAATGCTCACTCATCAACCACTCACCTCCTGCTGTGTGGCCCCATTCTTAACAGGCCACAGACCAATAAAAGTCCATGGCCTGGGGGATTGGGACCCCTGATACTAAGTGTTCAAATTCTGAGACAATAAATAGTAACAGGAAACTTTTATGAAAATAGAAGTCTTGCTTTAGGAGTGTATTTTTTCTGTAATAAAAAAGAACTACATGGGCCAGCATGGTGGCTCACGCCTGTAATCCCAGCACTTTGTGAGGCAGAGGCAGGCAGATCACCTAGGCCAGGAGTTTGAGACCAGCCTGGCCAACATGGTGAAACTGTCTCTACTAAAAATACAAACATTAGCTGGGCATGGTGGCACATGTCTGTAATCCCAGCTACTAGCAGGGCTGAGGCAGGAGAATCTCTTGAACCCGGGAGGCGGACTTTGCAGTGAGCCGAGATCGTGCGGCTGCACTCCAGCCTGGCAACAGAGTGAGATTCCATCTCAAAAAAGAAAAAAAAAAGAACAACAAATGAGATACAAGCAAAAATACCTATGTAATATTTCATCTCTGTTCATCTAGAATGTTTTCCAAGTAATATATGGACTATATTGGTAAGAATTTCTTTGAAGTGATCTTATAACCCCAGCTACATCCTTAAATTTTGAAAGAGTGCATAAAGGCCTGGTGCAGTGGCTCCCACCTGTAATCCTAGCACTTTGGGAGGCTGAGACAGGCGGATCACGAGGTCAGGATATCAAGACCAACCTGCCTAACATGGTGAAACCCCGTCTCTATTAAAAATACAAAAAAATAGCTGGGCGTGGTGGCACACACCCGTAGTCCCAGCTATTTTGGAGGCTGAGGCAGGAGAATCACTTGAACCTGGGAGCTGAGATCATGCCACTGCACTCCAGCCTAGGTGGCAGAGCAAGACTCTGGAAAGAAAGAAAGAAGAAAAGAAGGAAGGAAGGAAGGAAGGAAGGAAGGAAGGAAGGAAGGAAGGAAGGAAGGAAGGGAGGGAGGGAGGGAGGGGGAGGGAAGGAAGGAAGGAGTACGTAAGTACAGTTTGTTATTAGAAAGAAAAACTCGCTTTTATTGAATTGCCAAGCATATACATGTACATATACATATAATTCAGAGAATTGTGCAAAATAATTCTTTTGTTTTGTCCTTGTGTTGAGTCTCAATTTTACTTAATTCATCTTGATTAATAATCAGGTGAAATCTGTCCTCTGTAGTCTCACTCTTCCTTCCTCTCACATTCACTCAATATGGATTGAGTGCCTGTAATAAGCTACATACTTTTTCAGTTGATGGGACTTAAACAATACACAAAAGAAAGGGTCTGCCCTTATGGTGTTCATAATCTAAATAAGAAATGACTATAAGGGGCAGAGCAAGATGGCCGAATAGGAACAGCTCCAGTCTCCAACTCCCAGCGCAAGCAACACATAAGACCGGTGATTTCTGCATTTTCAACTGAGGTACTGGGTTCATCTCACTGGGGAGTGCCGGACGATCGGTGCTGGTCAGCTGCTGCAGCCCGACCAGCGAGACCTGAAGCAGGGCGAGGCATCGCCTCACCTGGGAAGCGCAAGGGGGAAGGGAATCCCTTTTCCTAGCCAGGGGAACTGAGACACACAACACCTGGAAAATCGGGTAACTCCCACCCCAATACTGCGCTTTAAGCAAACAGGCACACCAGGAGATTATATCCCACACCTGGCCGGGAGGGTCCCATGCCCACGGAGCCTCCCTCATTGCTAGCACAGCAGTCTGTGATCTACTGGCAAGGAAGCAGCAAGGCTGGGGGAGGGGCGCCCGCCATTGCTGAGGCTTAAGCAGGTAAACAAAGCTGCTGGGAAGCTCGAACTGGGTGGAGCTCACAACAGCTCAAGGAAACCTGCCTGTCTCTGTAGACTCCACCTCTGGGGACAGGGCACAGTAAACAATAACAAAAGCAGCAGAAACCTCTGCAGACGCAAACGACTCTGTCTGACAGCTTTGAAGAGAGCAGTGGATCTCCCAATACGGAGGTTGAGATCTGAGAAGGGACAGACTCCCTGCTCAAGTGGGTCCCTGACCCCTGAGTAGCCTAACTGGGAGACATCCCCCACTAGGGGCAGTCTGACACCCCACACCTCACAGGGTGGAGTACACCCCTGAGAGGAAGCTTCCAAAGCAAGAATCAGACAGGTACAGTCACTGTTCAGAAATATTCTATCTTCTGCAGCCTCTGCTGCTGATACCCAGGCAAACAGGGTCTGGAGTGGACCTCAAGCAATCTCCAATGGACCTACAGCTGAGGGTCCTGACTGTTAGAAGGAAAACTATCAAACAGGAAGGACACCTACACCAAAACCCCATCAGTTCATCACCATCATCAAAGACCAGAGGCAGATAAAACCACAAAGATGGGGAAAAAGCAGGGCAGAAAAGCTGGAAATTCAAAAAATAAGAGTGCATCTCCCCCGGCAAAGGAGCGCAGCTCATCGCCAGCAACGGATCAAAGCTGGACGGAGAATGACTTTGACGAGATGAGAGAAGAAGGCTTCAGTCCATCAAATTTCTCAGAGCTAAAGGAGGAATTACATACCCAGCGCAAAGAAACTAAAAATCTTGAAAAAAAAGTGGAAGAATTGATGGCTAGAGTAATTAATGCAGAGAAGGTCCTAAACGAAATGAAAGAGATGAAAACCATGACACGAGAAATACGTGAGAAATGCACAAGCTTCAGTAACCAACTCAATCAACTGGAAGAAAGTATCAGCGATTGAGGATCAAATGAATGAAATGAAGCAAGAAGAGAAACCAAAAGAAAAAAGAAGAAAAAGAAATGAACAAAGCCTGCAAGAAGTATGGGATTATGTAAAAAGACCAAATCTACGTCTGATTGGGGTGCCTGAAAGTGAGGGGGAAAATGGAACCAAGTTGGAAAACACTCTTTAGGATATCATCCAGGAGAACTTCCCCAACCTAGTAGGGCAGGCCAACATCAAATCCAGGAAATACAGAGAACGCCACAAAGATACTCCTTGAGAAGAGAAACTCCAAGACATATAATTGCCAGATTCACCAAAGTTGAAATGAAGGAAAAAACCTTCAGGGCAGCCAGAGAGAAAGGTCGGGTTACCCACAAAGGGAAGCCCATCAGACTAACAGCAGATCTCTCGGCAGAAACTCTACAAGCCAGAAGAGAGTGGGGGCCAATATTCAACATTCTTAAAGAAAAGAATTTTAAACCCAGAATTTCATATCCAGCCAAACTAAGTTGCATAAGTGAAGGAGAAATAAAATCCTTTACAGATAAGCAAATGCTTAGGGATTTTGTCACCACTAGGCCTGCCTGACAAGAGACCCTGAAGGAAGCACTAAACATGGAAAGGAACAACCGGTATCAGCCATTGCAAAAACATGCCAAAATGTAAAGACCATCGAGGCTAGGAAGAAACTGCATCAACTAACGAGCAAAATAACCAGTTAATATCATAATGGCAGGATCAAGTTCACACATAACAATCTTAACCTTAAATGTAAATGGACTAAATGCTCCAATTAAAAGACACAAACTGGCAAACTGGATAAAGAGTCAAGACCCATCAGTCTGCTGTATTCAGGAGACCCATCTCACACGCAGAGACATACATAGGCTCAAAATAAAGGGATGGAGGAAGATTTACCAAGCAAATGGAGAACAAAAAAAAGCAGGGGTTGCAATACTAGTCTCTGATAAAACAGACTTTAAACCATCAAAGATCAAAAGAGACAAAGAAGGCCATTACACAATGGTAAAGGGATCAATTCAACAGGAAGAGCTAACTATCCTAAATATATATGCACCCAATACAGGAGCACCCAGATTCATAAAGCAAGTCCTTAGAGACTTACAAAGAGACTTAGACTCCCATATAATAATAATGGGAGACTTCAACACTCCACTGTCAACATTAGACAGATCAACGAGACAGAAAGTTAACAAGGATATCCAGGAATTGAACTCATCTCTGCAGCAAGCAGACCTAATAGACATCTATAGAACTCTCCACCCCAAATCAACAGAATATACATTCTTCTCAGCACCACATCGTACTTACTCCAAAATTGACCACGTAATTGGAAGTAAAGCACTCCTCAGCAAATGTACAAGAACAGAAATTATAACAAACTGTCTCTCAGACCACAGTGCAATCAAACTAGAACTCAGGACTAAGAAACTCAATCAAAACCGCTCAACTACATGGAAACTGAACAACCTGCTCCTGAATGACTACTGGGTACATAACGAAATGAAGGCAGAAATAAAGATGTTCTTTGAAACCAATGAGAACAAAGATACAACATACCAGAATCTCTGGGACACATTTAAAGCAGTGTGTAGAGGGAAATTTATAGCACTAAATGCCCACAAGAGAAAGCAGGAAAGATCTAAAATTGACACTCTAACATCACAATTAAAAGAACTAGAGAAGCAAGAGCAAACACATTCGAAAGCTAGCAGAAGGCAAGAAATAACTAAGATCAGAGCAGAACTGAAGGAGATAGAGACACAAAAAACCCTCCAAAAAATCAATGAATCCAGGAGTTGGTTTTTTGAAAAGATCAACAAAATTGACAGACCACTAGAAAGACTAATAAAGAAGAAAAGAGAGAAGAATCAAATCCATGCAATTAAAAATGATAAAGGGGATATCACCACCGACCCCACAGAAATACAAACTACCATCAGAGAATACTATAAACACCTCTACGCAAATAAACTGGAAAATCTAGAAGAAATGGATAATTTCCTGGACACTTACACTCTTCCAAGACTAAACCAGGAAGAAGTTGAATCCCTGAATAGACCAATAGCAGGCTCTGAAATTGAGGCAACAATTAATAGCCTACCAACCAAAAAAAGTCCAGGACCAGATGGATTCACAGCTGAATTCTACCAGAGGTACAAGGAGGAGTTGGTACCATTCCTTCTGAAACTATTCCAAGCAATAGAAAAAGAGGGAATCCTCCCTAACTCATTTTATGAGGCCAACATCATCCTGATACCAAAGCCTGGCAGAGACACAACAAAAAAAGAGAATTTTAGACCAATATCCCTGATGAACATCGATGCAAAAATCCTCAATAAAATACTGGCAAACCGGATTCAGCAACACATCAAAAAGCTTATCCACCATGATCAAGTGGGCTTCATCCCTGGGATGCAAGGCTGGTTCAACATTCGCAAATCAATAAACATAATCCAGCATATAAACAGAACCAAAGACAAGAACCACATGATTATCTCAATTGATGCAGAAAAGGCTTTTGACAAAATTCAACAGCCTTTCATGCTAAAAACGCTCAATAAATTCGGTATTGATGGAACGTACCTCAAAATAATAAGAGCTATTTATGACAAACCCACAGCCAATATCATACTGAATGGGCAAAAACTGGAAAAATTCCCTTTGAAAACTGGCACAAGACAGGGATGCCCTCTCTCACCACTCCTATTCAACATAGTGTTGGAAGTTCTGGCTAGGGCAATCAGGCAAGAGAAAGAAATCAAGGGTATTCAGTTAGGAAAAGAAGAAGTCAAATTGTCCCTCTTTGCAGATGACATGATTGTATATTTAGAAAACCCCATTGTCTCAGCCCAAAATCTCCTTAAGCTGATAAGCAACTTCAGCAAAGTCTCAGGATACAAAATTAATGTGCAAAAATCACAAGCATTCTTATACACCAGTAACAGACAAACAGAGAGCCAAATCAGGAATGAACTTCCATTCACAATTGCTTCAATGAGAATCAAATACCTAGGAATCCAACTTACAAGGGATGTAAAGGACCTCTTCAAGGAGAACTACAAACCACTGCTCAGTGAAATCAAAGAGGACACAAACAAATGGAAGAACATACCATGCTCATGGATAGGAAGAATCAATATCGTGAAAATGGCCATACTGCCCAAGGTAATTTATAGATTCAATGCCATCCCCATCAAGGTACCAATGACTTTCTTCACAGAATTGGAAAAAACTGCTTTAAAGTTCATATGGAACCAAAAAAGAGCCCGCATCTCCAAGACAATCCTAAGTCAAAAGAACAAAGCTGGAGGCATCACGCTACCTGACTTCAAACTATACTACAAGGCTACAGTAACCAAAACAGCATGGTACTGGTACCAAAACAGAGATATAGACCAATGGAACAGAACAGAGTCCTCAGAAATAATACCACACATCTACAGCCATTTGATCTTTGACAAACCTGAGAGAAACAAGAAATGGGGAAAGGACTCCCTATTTAATAAATGGTGCTGGGAAAATTGGCTAGCCATAAGTAGAAAGCTGAAACTGGATCCTTTCCTTACTCCTTATACGAAAATTAATTCAAGATGGATTAGAGTCTTAAATGTTAGACCTAATACCATAAAAATCCTAGAGGAAAACCTAGGTAGTACCATTCAGGACATAGGCATGGGCAAAGATTTCATGTCTAAAACACCAAAAGCAACGGCAACAAAAGCCAAAATTGACAAATGGGATCTCATTAAACTAAAGAGCTTCTGCACAGCAAAAGACACTACCATCAGAGTGAACAGGCAACCTACAGAATGGGAGAAAAGTTTTGCAATCTACTCATCTGACAAAGGGCTAATATCCAGAACCTACAAAGAACTCAAACAAATTTACAAGAAAAAAACAAACAACCCCATCAAAAAGTGGGCAAAGGACATGAACAGACATTTCTCAAAAGAAGACATTCATACAGCCAACAGACACATGAAAAAATGCTCATCATCACTGGCCATCAGAGAAATGCAAATCAAAACCACAATGAGATACCATCTCACACCAGTTAGAATGGCAATCATTAAAAAGTCAGGAAACAACAGGTGCTGGAGAGGATGTGGAGAAATAGGAACACTTTTACACTGTTGGTGGGATTGTAAACTAGTTCAACCATTATGGAAAACAGTATGGCGATTCCTCAAGGATCTAGAACTAGATGTACCATATGACCCAGCCATCCCATTACTGGGTATATACCCAAAGGATTATAAATTATGCTGCTATAAAGACACATGCACACGTATGTTTATTGCAGCACTATTCACAATAGCAAAGACTTGGAATCAACCCAAATGTCCATCAGTGACAGATTGGATTAAGAAAATGTGGCACATATACACCATGGAATACTATGCAGCCATAAAAAAGGATGAGTTTGAGTCCTTTGTAGGGACTTGGATGCAGCTGGAATCCATCATTCTTAGCAAACTATCACAAGAACAGAAAACCAAACACCGCATGTTCTCACTCATAGGTGGGAACTGAACAATGAGATCACTCGGACTCAGGAAGGGGAACATAACACACCGGGGCCTATCATGGGGAGGGGGGAGGGGGGAGGGATTGCGTTGGGAGATATACCTGATGTAAATGACGAGTTGATGGGTGCAGTACAGCAACATGGCACAAGTATACATATGTAACAAACGTGCACGTTATGCACATGTACCCTACAACTTAAAGTATAATAATAATAAATAAATTTAAAAAAAAAATTAAAAAAAAATAAATAAATAAAAGAACTAGAGAAGCAAGAGCAAACACATTCGAAAGCTAGCAGAAGGCAAGAAATAACTAAGATCAGAGCAGAACTGAAGGAGATAGAGACACAAAAAACCCTCCAAAAAATCAATGAATCCAGGAGTTGGTTTTTTGAAAAGATCAACAAAATTGACAGACCACTAGAAAGACTAATAAAGAAGAAAAGAGAGAAGAATCAAATCCATGCAATTAAAAATGATAAAGGGGATATCACCACCGACCCCACAGAAATACAAACTACCATCAGAGAATACTATAAACACCTCTATGCAAATAAACTGGAAAATCTAGAAGAAATGGATAATTTCCTGGACACTTACACTCTCCCAAGACTAAACCAGGAAGAAGTTGAATCCCTGAATAGACCAATAGCAGCCTCTGAAATTCAGGCAATAATTAATAGCCTACCAACCAAAAAAAGTCCAGGACCAGATGGATTCACAGCTGAATTCTACCAGAGGTACAAGGAGGAGTTGGTACCATTCCTTCTGAAACTATTCCAATCAGTAGAAAAAGAGGGAATCCTCCCTAACTCATTTTATGAGGCCAACATCATCCTGATACCAAAGCCTGGCAGAGACACAACAAAAAAGGAGAATTTTAGACCAATATCCCTGATGAACATCGATGCAAAAATCCTCAATAAAATACTGGCAAACCGGATTCAGCAACACATCAAAAAGCTTATCCACCATGATCAAGTGGGCTTCATCCCTGGGATGCAAGGCTGGTTCAACATTCGCAAATCAATAAACATAATCCAGCATATAAACAGAACCAAAGACAAGAACCACATGATTATCTTAATAGATGCAGAAAAGGCTTTTGACAAAATTCAACAGCCCTTCATGCTAAAAAAGCTCAATAAATTCGGTATTGATGGAACGTACCTCAAAATAATAAGAGCTATTTATGACAAACCCACAGCCAATATCATACTGAATGGGAAACAACTGGAAAAATTCCCTTTGAAAACTGGCACAAGACAGGGATGCCCTCTCTCACCACTCCTATTCAACATAGTGTTGGAAGTTCTGGCTAGGGCAATCAGGCAAGAGAAAGAAATCAAGGGTATTCAGTTAGGAAAAGAAGAAGTCAAATTGTCCCTCTTTGCAGATGACATGATTGTATATTTAGAAAACCCCATTGTCTCAGCCCAAAATCTCCTTAAGCTGATAAGCAACTTCAGCAAAGTCTCAGGATACAAAATTAATGTGCAAAAATCACAAGCATTCTTATACACCAGTAACAGACAAACACAGAGCCAAATCATGAATGAACTTCCATTCACAATTGCTTCAAAGAGAATCAAATACCTAGGAATCCAACTTACAAGGGATGTAAAGGACCTCTTCAAGGAGAACTACAAACCACTGCTCAGTGAAATCAAAGAGGACACAAACAAATGGAAGAACATACCATGCTCATGGATAGGAAGAATCAATATCGTGAAAATGGCCATACTGCCCAAAGTAATTTATAGATTCAATGCCATCCCCATCAAGCTACCAATGAGTTTCTTCACAGAATTGGAAAAAACTGCTTTAAAGTTCATATGGAACCAAAAAAGAGCCCGCATCTCCAAGACAATCCTAAGTCAAAAGAACAAAGCTGGAGGCATCACGCTACCTGACTTCAAACTATACTACAAGGCTATAGTAACCAAAACAGCATGGTACTGGTACCAAAACAGAGATATAGACCAATGGAACAGAACAGAGCCCTCAGAAATAATACCACACATCTACAGCCATCTGATCTTTGACAAACCTGAGAGAAACAAGAAATGGGGAAAGGATTCCCTATTTAATAAATGGTGCTGGGAAAATTGGCTAGCCATAAGTAGAAAGCTGAAACTGGATCCTTTCCTTACTCCTTATACGAAAATTAATTCAAGATGGATTAGAGACTTAAATGTTAGACCTAATACCATAAAAATCCTAGAGGAAAACCTAGGTAGTACCATTCAGGACATAGGCATGGGCAAAGACTTCATGTCTAAAACACCAAAAGCAACGGTAGCAAAAGCCAAAATTGACAAATGGGATCTCATTAAACTAAAGAGCTTCTGCACAGCAAAGGAAACTAACATCAGAGTGAACAGGCAACCTACAGAATGGGAGAAAAGTTTTGCAATCTACTCATCTGACAAAGGGCTAATATCCAGAACCTACAAAGAACTCAAACAAATTTACAAGAAAAAAACAAACAACCCCATTCCAAAGTGGGCAAAGGATATGAACAGACATTTCTCAAAAGAAGACATTCATACAGCCAACAGACACATGAAAAAATGCTCATCATCACTGTCCATCAGAGAAATGCAAATCAAAACCACAATGAGATACCATCTCACACCAGTTAGAATGGCAATCATTAAAAAGTCAGGAAACAACAGGTGCTGGAGAGGATGTGGAGAAATAGGAACACTTTTACACTGTTGGTGGGATTGTAAACTAGTTCAACCATTATGGAAAACAGTATGGCGATTCCTCAAAGGATCTAGAACTAGATGTACCATATGACCCAGCCATCCCATTACTGGGTATATACCCAAAGGATTATAAATTATGCTGCTATAAAGACACATGCACACGTATGTTTATTGTGGCACTATTCATAATAGCAAAGACCTGGAATCAACCCAAATGTCCATCAGTGACAGATTGGATTAAGAAAATGTGGCACATATACACCATGGAATACTATGCAGCCATAAAAAAGGATGAGTTTGTGTCCTTTGTAGGGACAGGGATGCAGCTGGAAACCATCATTCTTAGCAAACTATCACAAGAACAGAAAACCAAACACTGCATGTTCTCACTCATAGGTGGGAACTGAACAATGAGATCACTTGGACTCGGGAAGGGGAACATCACACACCGGGGCCTATCATGGGGAGGGGGTAGGGGGGAGGGATTGCATTGGGAGTTATACCTGATGTAAATGACGAGTTGATGGGTGCTGACGAGTTGATGGGTGCAGCACACCAACATGGCACAAGTATACATATGTAACAAACCTGCACGTTATGCACGTGTACCCTAGAACTTAAAGTATAATAATAATAAATAAATTTTAAAAAAAAAGAAATGACTATAAATATTTGTGTATATATTTATATTCAGTATATATAATACATGTATTTATTCATGTAAATTTGTATTCACATATATAGTTCTATTCTGTAATGAATATGTCTGATGTTGATAAGTGCTATGAAGAGTTCAGGGAATGCCTCAAAAATAAGGCGACATTTGAGTGGAGACATGAAGGAATGAGCCATGTGAGTATTTGGTAAAGTATATTGCAGACAGGAAAAGTCGAGGCCTTGAGGCAGGAAAGAGCTGGAATGTTCACAGAGCAGAAAAAGCGGCTGCCATGGCTGGAACAGAGTGAGATGTTGTAGAGCCATATAAGATAAGGTCAGAGCCGGGGACGGTGGCTCACGCCTGTAATCCCAGCACTTTGAGAAGCTGAGGTGAGTGGATCACGAGGTCAGGAGATCGAGACCACCCTGGCTAACACGGCGAAACTCCTTCTCTACTAAAAATACAAAAAAAATGGCCAGGCGTGGTGGCATGGCACGTGCCTGTAGTCTCAGCTACTTGGGAGGCTGAGGCAGGAGAATTGCTTGAACCTGGCAGGCGGAGGTTGCAGTGAGCCAAGATCACATCACTGCACTCCAGCCTGGGCGACAGAAAGAGACTTCATCTCAAAAAAAAAGAAAAAAAGGTAAGGTCAGAGAGATGGGAGAGTGTGTGAGTGAGGGGTGTGTGTCTCTGCATGCACATAGGCACGCAGGGCCAAGCCTCCATCTTTTTAAACTTCATTTACTCTCCCATTTCCTGCTATGCTTGCTTTTCTACTAGACCCTTGGCTTTGTTGACAGTTGGTGGTTTTGTCCAGATATTTTTTCTTGATGGTGCCAGGCCCTGGAGGGTGTGAGAAAAGACTTGGGAGAAAGAATTCAGGGTTTTTTAACTGCTCTCTGTATGTTTTCAGGGAGTGGGGATGGAAATTGAAAAAAAAAAAACAAAAAAAACAAGACAGGCTTTGAGTTAATAAAGAGCCTACAAGACATACAAATCTTTCCTTTGATAATATCAAACAACTCTTCATGCCTAAATTTGGTGCAATTTTTTTTATTTTTTTTGAGACAGAGCCTCACTCTGTCACCAGGCTGCAGTGGAGTGGCACAATCTCGGCTCACTGCAACCTCCACCTCCCAGGTTCAAAAGATTCTTCTGCCTCAGTCTCCTGAGTAGCTGGGATTACAGGTGCCCGCCACCACGCCTGGCTAATTTTTGTATTTTTAGTAGAGACAGGGTTTCTCCATGTTGGACAGGATGGTCTCATGAGATCTTTTGACCTTGTATCCGCCTGTCTCAGTCTTCTTTTTATGCTTGCAATCTTTGTCTAATTTATGTTTAGTTTTAGTATTTATTTGATTTTTACTAATATTTAAATAATCTATGTTTTATAAAGCTACAGAGTAACACATACCAAACAATTAACAATTAACATGAAATAGCAGGTCCATTATCTTTCCTTCCCCCAAACCTTTACTATCCATGGGAAAGTAAGGAACATTTGCTCTCATACATTTTTACACTTACAGAAAACAAACAATTTCTATAGGTTCAAGAAGCAAATTAGACATTGTTCTGGTTGCAGAATATTTTGGGCTGTTTAAACATCAAGTTGGAGGATTAATACAGGTAGATGATGCAAGCATAGATTTTTTAATTTTCCAGAATTTTGTACAGAGTTGAGAAGAGTCAGTATTTAGAATTTAAGATTTTGTTACTCAATATAAATAATTACAAGACAAAGTTAGGAATTGATTCTGATTTTTTATTTTTCATAAGAAACTGGCATGAGCAGTAGTTTATTATTTGCCAGAAAAAAAAACTGTGCCAATTACTTGTGAGAATATAATTACTATAGAATTTGGTACATTCTATGCCTCTCCATCATCTCCTACTACTACTCACACCCTGGATACACTAGGCTGGATTTAATCTTATGTGATGTAGAGGTTCATTTAGAAACTCAATATTGAACTAAATCCTTTGTAAATAATGAATTTTAAAATGAACTAATTTGTTCTCAACACTTGAGATTAGGGTAATCACTCTGTCAGAATGTATGTACAGTAGAGATAAAAGGCCTTTAAGCAGTAAAGGCTGGTAATTCTATTTTCTTCTATGAACCGATAATGCTTATGCCCCAGGAGGACTATAGTATGAACATCCATTTGAGGTTTCCTTTATGACTCTTGCAGATTCAAGCTGGACTGTGCATGTTGGCTTACAATAAAGAGTGACGTAAATCAGGAAAATCATCAGTCAAATTTTGATTGTTTAAGAGAATGAATGCCATTCGTTCTATTTTTTATAGCACAGGTCTCTATTTCCCATGTCCTCTAACTTAGCTTCTCAGCACAGGAATAAAAATTACTGAATTTTATTAATGGGTAATGTGTTTGGTAGTGGCTTTTCATTACATTTTCACAGGGTGTCTTGAGATTTGAGATTTTTTTTTTATTATTTTATAATTGTGAGACATGCTTGTAAATGGAGAAACTTGGGTGGGGTTGAGAGTGAGAGAGAAAACTGACTGACTTGTAATGACCACAAGATGTCCTTTGTACATGGATGCAAAATAGTGAAGCAGTCCCAGGCAGGGTGACTTGGAGGCTTTTTCTTTTCCTATTGGAGATGACTGTCTGTTCCAATTCATCCATCCATCTATTCATCTTTACTTACATCAGTCCCTCAAACACCACAAATTATAAACTGAAGCTCTGGCACCTGGAAAACAAGCCTAGTTCTCATGTCCCCCTGGGGACAAATCTGCAGCCTGACCAATGGGAGTATCACCAATGGAAGTGTCAATTTGGTAAAAATGGAAGGATGGTGGGGCTAGTGCATCTCCTTACTTAAGGAGGGGCTGCATCATCTCAGGGAGCTCCATTCATGCCTATTCTCAGCCTTGTTATTGATTTGTCCTCATGCCAGTCCATATCACACCCCCCATCATCCTACTCACAAAAAGAGCACACAGATAGCTGTAGAAAGACAGAGATTGTCAAACAAGCATCTATCTCTCTTACACTTACATTTGAACAAGAAAGTAAAAATAGAATATGAACTATTATGTATTGTGTGTAACAAATTACCACAAACTTAGCAGGTTAAAACAATGCACACTTACTATCTCACAGTTTCCGTGGGTTAGGAGTCCAGGCATAGCTTAGCTTGGTCCTCTATGAGGCTATAATCAAGGTGTTGGTCAGGCCTGTTCTCATCGAGAAGGCCCGATTTGGGATGGGTCCATTTCTACATTCCTTCAGTTCTCAGCAGAATTCATTTCCTCACAGCTGTAAGATGGAGGTTCCTGACTTCTTGCTGGCTGTCAGCTGGGGTCACACTCAGCACCTAGAAGCTGCCCACAGTTCTCTGCCACATGGTCCTCTTCATAGGCCATCCCACAGCATGGCAGCTGACTTCTTCAAAGCCTGTAAGGGGAGGAGGGGATGGTTAATGGGTACCAAGAAATAGTTAAAATGAATGAATAAGACCTACTGTTTGAGAACACAATAGGGTGATTATGGTCAATAATAATTTAATTGCACATTTTAAGATAAAGAGTGTAACTGAGTTGTTTGTAATTCAAAGGATAAATGTTTGAGATGATGGATACCCCATTCTCCATGATGTGCTTATTTCATATTGCATGCCTGTATCAAGACATCTCACATACTCCATAAATATATACATCTTCTATGTGCCCACAAAAAAAAGAAGCCTGGAAGAGGGAGCATCTCCACTATCAGCCTACTAGCAAATGAAAATTTAAATAATGTACCATAATCACAGGCATGATAACCCCTCACCTTTGCTACAGACTAAAGGCTACAAGTCCAGTTCTTCTTCATCACTTAAGGGAAGGGGATTGCACAAACACACAAACAACAGGAGGCAAGGCTCATGGCAGCCACCTTAGTCTGTCTGCTTAGAATTTACTGTAAAATGATTTTTTTACTTATTATATTTCACCTTGTTCCCCAAAAAGATGTGGAGTAGATTATGGATAAGGCAGACCCTTGCACTGTCATAGAAATGTACAGTAAACTGAGCAGTAATTTTTGCTGTATATGGATCACTCCGGAATACTTTGGCCAATTCCAGGAAAAGTAACCAAGAAATGTAGTGGAATAAGCATCATGTTTTAACATAGCAAATGAAAAATAAAGTGGGATTTAGACAATTAAGATCACATTGAGTAGTGAATGGCTCTATGCCAATGCTAATCTTTTTTTTTTTTCTAGACAACATTTCACTTTTCATTTCCTACTCTCCAAAAGCCATGTTCTCCATCCCCTTCATGACCTTACGACAGGAAAATCCCCTTCATTCTGCCATTACTGCCCATACCAGCATGGATTTGGCATCAAGACCACACAATCACTCATAGAAGAGACACTGACCATCTATTGACATGGACCATCTATCCATGACTACCACTTCCCTGGGCATTGCCATTGTCACTCTGTCCAGCCTGGGCTTCGGTGAGACCACTGTCTCAGGCTTAGCCAACCCAGTTGATTCAGCCTCTTCTCACTACTCTTAACTGGTTCCTCCATCTGCTACCTATTTACCTATGGTGGCAACTTTCTGCTACTTATCAGCTACTTATCAGTTTTTCAGTTCAGTAAACTTGACTAACTTTGGTATTTAGGCCATGCCCCAAAGTTGAGATTTTTGTATATGTCATTTCAATAGAGCTTGAAAATGGGCTTACTGAGACATTTAAGACTGTATTGGAAAATATAGAATTTAGATTTACCTGAAATTGGATTATATTTAAAGATCCATTGCTATTGCTAATGCTTTATCCCAGGTATTTTTATAACCTAGATACTTTTATGTCATTGTTTTGCTATATGTGATGCAAATTATGACTCATGTTCTATCACTGTAACTTCATTTGGTAATCTCAGTTTAAATTCATGACCACCTACGTTAAATGGACCCTTGATATTGCCATGCTATCCTGCTCATTCTCTAGTCAATTTACTCTCTCATTTCATAGACAACTATTTCACACCTTCCTCACTCATCTCAAACACTTCCTTCCCTATTATTCTCAGTGGATGACTGGGTTTTCTATTTCACTGAGAAAACATTAGAATAAATCAGCCACAAATTCTCACCACATCTCCCAAATTACCTTATGCCTCTAACCCTGCACTCTGCCTTCCTTCCATTTGCTGTGGATAAACTGTCTGTGCTAGACCCACCTCCTCTTATCTACTCAAAAATATTACTCCAGCAATGGCCATTCTTTCTCTTGCATCATCCATTTTTCCCACTCTGTTGAATCATCTCCACTGGCATATAGCCAAACTATAATATCTTTCATCTTTAAACATCTTCCCTTGTTCCCACATCTGCCGAAAGCCACTATCTTTTATCTATGCTTGCCTCTGTTACAAAACGCTTCAAAATACATGTCTCTACTCATTGAGCCCATACCTTTCCTCTGATCTCTCTTGATCCCTCTCCAGTTAGGCTTCTAATCCCAATTTTCTTTTCTTTTTTTTTTTTTTTTTTTTTTTTGGAGACGGAGTCTTGCTCTGTCGCCCAGGCTGGAGTGCAGTGGCCGGATGTCAGCTCACTGCAAGCTCCGCCTCCCGGGTTCACGCCATTCTCCTGCCTCAGCCTGACTACTTCATTTTCTAATCCACTGATGGATTTTAAGTCCCCATCTTCTTAGGCCTGAGTGATGTTTGACAGAGGTGACTCCTGCTTACCTCGTTCACTTGGCTGCACTCAGTCTTGGCTCTCCTCTCACCTCACTCGCCCCTACAACTTCCTTTGCTGGTCCCTCCCCATTTTTCTTTCCTCTAAATGTTGGAGTACCCTAAAATCTCATCCTTAAAATTCTTCCTTCTCTATCTCACTGTCTTGATTATGTCTCTCAGCGCTAAATACAGTCACCTGGCTTTAATATCATCTATACACATGCAAATAAAAAAATTCAATCTCTGGCTTGAACTTCTTGAATGGCACACTCATATGTCCAGACAACTTTTTGACATCTCTGAATGGATGTCTAAAGAGCATCTCAAACTCAACATACCCAGAACAAACATTCTGGTTTCTACCACCATCGAACATTCTGAAACATCTTGAAAACTCAGTAAATAACAAGCCCATTATTTTGGTTCCTCAGGCTAAAAACCTTGCCATCATCTTTTTTTTTTCTTTTTTTTTTTTTTTTTTTTTTTTTTGAGACGGAGTCTGGCACTGTCTCCCAGGTTGGAGTGCAGTGGCGCGATCTCGGCTCACTGCAAGCTCCACCTCCCGGGTTCACATCATTCTCCTGCCCCAGCCTCCTGAGTAGCTGAGACTACAGGCACCCGCCACCACGCCCCGCTAATTTTTTGTATTTTTAGTAGAGACGGGCTTTCACCATGTTAGCCAGGATGGTCTCCATCTCCTGACCTCGTGATCCGCCTGCCTGGGCCTCCCAAAGTGCTGGGATTACAGGCGTGAGCCATCGCGCCGGGCCCTTGCCATCATCTTAAGTCCTGTTCCTCTTACATCCCACAGCTATCCAATAGCAGATTCTGCTGACTTTTACTTTTAAAATATGTGCAGAATACAACCAGCTCTGAACACTTCTCTCCACTTCCCACACTCCTGTCCACGCCTACCTCATCATGAAAGCTCCCTAATGGCTCTCCCTTCTTCTACCCTAGCCTCCTTGTAACCTATAGCCACACATAGTCAGAACTGTTTTTTTGCCACGTAAGTCAGAGAATGTCACTCTTCCGCTCAAGACTTTCAGAAGGCTTCACCTCATTCTGAATAAAAGCTAAGTCCTTCCAGAGCCTAAGCCTCTCCTTTCCTACCCCTCTTTCCCTTTCTCATTATGTTGCCTCCTCTTTTGAAACGCTCTTCCCCCAGATAGCTACTAACTTGCTCTCTCACTTCCAACAAATCTCTCTTAAATTTCGCCTCAGCATAGGTACCTCCCCAGGCCAACCTATATATAATCACACTCCCCATCCCCCACCATCTTGCTTAACCTGCTCCCTTTTTCTTTATATTATTAATTGCCACCTGACACATTTTGTTTACGTGTATGTTTCTACCTCCTTCAACTACAATATAAGCTCCACAAGGACAGACATTTGTTGTATTCAGCACTGTGAATCCAGTGCCTGGAAGAAATAGTAACATGTACAGCAGTAGCCACTCAATGATTATTTGAAGAATGAAAGAATTCAGTGACACATTACATTTGAAAGAACATTCCATTCATCAACAATGACAAAAAAATAAATATCAGTTGTGCCAGCCACCTAAAGGAAAAGTAGAATTTAAATGAATCAGCACCACAAAGTTTCTGACACTCTAGACAAGAATAGGAAGCAAGCAAAGACATGAAATTGGAAATATTTGTGACATGTTTGGGTAAAAATTAGGAAGCCAATTTCTTTACTCAGAGGCTTTGCATATGGAAGCAAAAGATTACAGAGTTGGAAAGGTGGGGGCCATAAGTGAAAGGCTAAGAAGCTGGGATTTGATTCTCATCTCATTGGTCTATTAGGGAGCAAAGAGGATCCTCCTTCATGGTCCCATCACATCCATTGCACATCTTAGTCTCTGCACTTCCCATGTGATAATAATCGAAGGTCACATACGTGTGTAAACTTAAAGGATGTCTGACTCCACCAGAATGTAAACTCCCCTAGCATGGGAACTATGCCTTGTCTGCAGTTTGCTTTGTTTTACACCCTTACATGCCATAGTAACAACACTTGAGGTGATGCTCAGTATATAAGCCCCAACTAAACATATTCATTTAGTTAGTTGAATGAATGCACAGCTGGATGAATGAATTAATGACTCTCACTAAGTGTTTGTTCGTTTGAACTAAAAGCAGCTGAAAGTCCTTTACCTGAAGAATACCTTTTTGATTTAAAATACATTAAATATACATGCGTATAAAGCAATAATAAAATGGAGATACTTTTCAAATCAACAATAATACAACTCACAGGCTATCTTAGTGCAGAAGTGTAAAACAGCTCTGTGAGAATTCATCTTCAGCTCAGTCTAGGATGTCTTGGTAATTTACAGGACCCATTCCCCTTATGTTTGCATGAACCATAATGAAATTTGCCACCAAATGTCTTTGGATGTTTTTAATGAGAAAAAATGGTAGTGTTGGAGATGGCCCAGCTGTTTTCGTGCCTGGCACAGTGCCTTGCCTACAATAGGTACTCAGTAATAGTCAGTGGAATGCAGTGAGAGAGAGAAGGAATAAGTGGGTTCATGAATGTGCCTGCCTGTGTCTCAGCATTCCTGTATCTCAGCAGAGAATTCTATGCAGGAGGGGCTGTGATGATGGAAATAACCCATCCTCCCTGAGCATTTAGCTTTTTGCTGCTTGGAGATGAGTTAACACTGACTAATTACCCAGCTGTGACTCATAAGTGAGGGGCGGATGGAATTTAGGCAGCAGAAAAACTAGGAGCGAAAAGTTTTCAAGGATTATGCTGAGGGTGAGGAGTCAGGTGGGCGCATGAGAAAGACAGAAACCCAGCTGTGGACCTGTGAGCTGGGGACTAGGCCATCCCTTACACAATGCCGAGTAGAACATAGACACAGAGCTTAGAAAAGTGTCAGCGAATGTTTCCACAAGTGCTCCTTAGTCACCTCAAGGCTTCTGGACACATTCATCATCTTCCCTCCCACAGACGGCCCATCACTGTTGTCTGCAGAGTGATTCATTGTCAGGGTGAAAATCTTAGGAAATTGTCTTCACACAAAAAATCTGCTCCCTAGCTCAAAACATTCAATAACTCCTCCACCCCAGGAGACATATTTTTTTTCTCCTATCTATAGTCTTCCACAATCTTTTTTTTTTCAATGATTTGTATGAACACATACTACATATATTACCTTCAAGTCTGTGCAGCCTTTGCCTTTCATCCTGTTGAGCAGCTTTTCCCTCAACCTTCTAGTAAGCTTCTTTATAAATCACTCTCATTCTCTTTCCAAGCACTGCATTTGAACTTAGTGAAGTTAGGCTGTTTCATCTTTTCCTTCCTTTTTTTTTGAAGGGGTGCATATTCTGAAGAAAAGTCTACAAATCATTCCTTCATCTAATTCAAAACCCAACATGTCACTTTACAGTTGAGTTTCCTCGAGAGACTCTGCCGTGGCTCCATGGAGGATGTCCAGGTCCTGAGGTCACTCTGCGATGTGTCAGAGGAGAGAAGTAAGGGTATCTGGGATCATGCAGCAGGATTAATGGAGTCCAAAGGAAGAAAATGGCAGGGAAAGAGGGAGAATTCTGGGACTAGATGTGTCAGAAGTGGGAGAAGTATGAACAAACTGGGAGTGACTAAGAGAGACTCTGATTTGACACAAGAAGGCATTTTTTTAAAACCCAACATTTTTACAGAAGCCATAAATTCATAGAGGATTTTTTAATATGGCAAAGATGATTTAGCCAATGTCCATTCACCCAGTCCCTTGTCCTTCTGTGTCTCTTTTTGCACATCCATTCACAGTAAGGTCTCTGGTTTGTTTATTCTGTTCTTCCCATTTCAATGACATGTTAACTATGGGCAAGTCATTTCACCTCTGAGGATTCCCATTTCCTCAACTGAAAAAATGAGGGAAATGGAGGATTGCTTGCTAAGATCCCTTCTAGTGTGTCAGTTAATTGATGTTATCATGACAGGCATCCCCTGTCAGATCCCCAGAGTTTCAAAGTGAATTTCTCACCACTTATGGGCCCAGGAACCAATCCCCTCTATGTTGGGGGCAGCCCCTGTGTGCATGTGGAGTTGAGCTGCCTGGATTCCAGTGCAAGACTCCCAAGGCTGGGGGGAGGGAAGCTTGTGGAGGGGAGTGATTAGCACTGACCTGAGTCTGAGGACAGGCTCTGCCGCTGCCCAGATGTGTGAGCCCTCTCACTGAGCCTCACTGCTCTGTCATGTGAGGCTGGACCACAGCAAGCCAAGTGAAGCACTCAGTACGGTAACCAGCATGTGGGGAGCACTGAATACCTGTCATCTGTTTCTGTAGTCTTTGTAATGATCATCATCATCACCATCATCATGAAATTGTCACAGCTTCAATCCAGGAATACTAGGAAGGGCTCCTGCCTCCATTTTGTAGAAATGTCAGACTTCAATAAAAAGAAATCCAGGGGAGTGTAAATTAGTTCAACCATTGTGGAAGACAGTGTGATGATTCCTCAAGGATCTAGAACTGGAAATACCATTTGACCCAGCCATCCCATTACTGGACATATACCCAAAGGATTATAAATCATTCTACAGTAAAGACACATGCACACCTATATTTATTGCTGCACTATTCACAATAGCAAAGACTTGGAACCAACCCAAATGTCCATCAATGATAGACTGGATTAAGAAAATGTGGCACATATACACCATGGAATACTATGCAGCCATAAAAAAGGATGAGTTCATGTCCTTTGCAGGGACATGGATGAAGCTGGAAACCTTCATTCTCAGCAAACTATAACAACATCAGAAAACCAAACACCACATGTTGTCACTCATAAGTGGGAGTTGAACAATGAGGACACATTGACTCAGGGAGGGAACATCACACACTGGGGCCTGTCGGGGAGCAGAGGGCTGGGGGAGGGATAATATTAGGAGAAATACCTAATGTAGGTGATGGGTTGATGGGTGCAGCAAACCACCAGGGCATGTGTATACCTATGTAACAAAACGGCACGTTCTGCACATGTAACCCAGAACTTACAGTATAATAAAAAATAATAATAAAAAAATAAAAAGAAATCGAGTTGACTACCTCTTTTGAGTCTATATATTTGGAGTGCTAGGTATGATCAGAATCTATGTGTGATGTAACTGTTGCTTATGAAAATTAATCCTCCCCACCTCCCGTCATCCTCCATCTCAGGTGACAGACAGGGAACTTCTTTAAATTCTTGTCATAAGAGCTAATGGTAATACATACTTTCAGATTTTTAAAACTGAGGCATAGTGTGGGAATTCAGTATCTTCAAATATAACAGAAGGGCAACTATAACATTAAAACACTGTGTTAAAATTAAATGTTTATCAAGGGGAACAAAGAAGGGGGATATTCAGTGAGTTACTTAAAAGTGAATGTTGTAGTTATTACCTGAGCATGAAAATGCAGAAGGAAAACATTAAAACCATTTTAAAGGAGTCTGGAAATTTAGCATAACATAGGCAGGAAATAGGAATGAATCATCTTTTTTGTGGTTGTTCATAAAACATCTTGCAACCATTGCTGGATTTTTTTTCATTCTCCTCAGTGGTGGGGTTGGAACAAAAGGGACACTAGAAATGCAACTTTTTGTTCAGCAGCAAAGTCTGAAAGCAAAGCCTTTGTCAAGGCATTTATTTTAGTCAATTATTAATATGTCATCTGTGGAGTGATTCTCCTTGTTCTAGGCTTGATCTTGTACTAATCCCTCTTCCTAAGATTATGCTGTGGAGCCCTAAGGAGTTAAAAGAAAAAAAAAGTGGGCTTCACTGGCAGGAACAAAAATAGGGGTAGAGAGGAGTGAAAGTTCTGATTAATTAGGTCAACTGCAAATAGTTGCAGTAGCACCTAAGCATCCTGTTACAGCACTCAGCTCACAGCCCACCTGCACCCAAGCATTCTGTCTGCAAGCATTCAGCTTAAGCAGCACAACCTTATAAGATTCCCCTCCAGACTCTGCCTCTTGGTAGATAGCCTTCTTTCTGCTGTCTTGCTTGCTGCTCCCTTGCAATGTATCTCCCCCTTTTCTCTGAATAAATTTGCCTTTCTAAACTCATTACTGTCTTGGTAAATCCCTTTACCGCCTGTGCATTGGCCTCAGACAGTCATTGACCATGACAGTACCTGGAGCATGGCACCTGGTTGTCTTTTGATCCAGGATCAGCAGAGTTTTTCACATCACTTAATAGTTGAATCTTTGCTATTTACCTTCCTGGGATAAATATATTTGCCAGAGGCAAAGTATTCCATAACAAAATGACTTACTAGAGTTGCCTCCTCATATTTATTCTGAGTCCTTAAAGAGTTACTAACATTATTGATGGAAGAATTAGATCATTGGATTATGAAAAGAAAAGAAGACCACCTTTTTTCCCTTTTTCTTAGTTTCTGCTCTTTTAAAAACATTTTTTGACTCTTTATGACTCCCAGCAAGATTTCATAATCTGTATTATTATTTCAGTGTGCCAAAAATAATTGCTACATTTTAAAAGTAAAATTGGCTTTTCAAGCCACTATTATTTTTAATGCTCCATATTCTTATAAAAGGACCTATTATCACTTAGTCTTGCCATATTTCTGAGTTTTTGAAAACTGTTTTAAAGGTGAAAAGACATTTTTTAAATACTTAAAGCCATTCTTATTTCTACTGAGAACATGAAATATGTATTTAATATGTATTTAAAGGAACACACCTTTTCTGTCCTAAGAAAATCATAGAAAGTATAATTAAAGATAAAAGCAGCTAAAGCAAGTTCACCACACAGAAAGCCTATTGGAAAGTGCTTAATGGATTGGACACTGACGTGATTAATGGCCAGATCCTTACATCGTTTCTATTTAGCCTTAAATACGCTGCCTAAAGTGCCTATGAAGGAGAGGTAAAGATGACCAACCCAAGACCAGGCGCGGTGGCTCAGGCCTGTAACACCAGCACTTTGGGAGGCCCAGGTGGGCAGATCACTTGAGCCCAGCAGTTGGATACCAGCCTGGGCAACATGGCAAAACCCCATCTCTACTAAAAACACAAAAATTGGCTAGGTGTGATGGTACAACCCTGTAGTCCCAGCTAAAAGGGAAGCTGAGGTGGGAGGGTGGCTTGAGCCTAGGAGGCGGAGGTTGCAATCAGCCAAGATTGCGCCACTGAACTCCAGCCTAGGCGACAAGAATGAAACCTTGTCTTTCAAAAAAAAAAAAAAAACCCAAATGCCTGGGGAAGAATACCCCACCAACAACAATTCCCAGAAAACATTTGTTTTAAAAGTATCTGCCTAGTATAAAGGAAAGAAAGAAACTTTGTGTTGGTGCTTATCTCCGAATCTTTAAACAAATTATATAATTTCTGTATGTGTCGGTATGTGCTACTCTTTACACTTGGAAACCCTGATGATTCTATGGTCTCCTATCTTTTTTCCTGAAATGTTATAAGAAAAACTTAGAGGTAAATGTAACAGACCTGAAGGTTTTCAGAAATAAAAGTCCTGGAAATGCATCTGTACTTGGATATCAGATTCATCTCAGGCTTCACAGGGTAAAAACTGTGCTCCCAGTCCTTCCTCATGGCCCTACACCCCCACCACGGGCTTCTTGGTTGATGGAAAAGCTATAACACCAGTTGCGCAGACAAAATGTTTGACATCTTTCTCTCAATCCATCACTAAATAATTGTCTAGTCTACCATCAAAATATATCCAGAATCTGTTCACTCCTCACTGCCACCCTGGTCCAAGTCTCTGCATTCTCTCCTGATTTATCTCCTTGCTTCTAACCTTTTGCTTTCTCTCCAGTCTATTCTTAGTACAGCAGCCAGAATAACACATCAAATTGTGTCACTTCTTTGCTTAACATCTTCAGTAGCTTCCTATTTCTCTCAGAGTAAAAACTTAACAATGGCAAACAAGATCATAAAATTGGCCCGATTGGCCCACAGAATTGATGTTTCTGGTTGCCCTCCCAGTCTTAAAACTTGAAAAAGTTACATTTGTCTTATCTAAGTTCCTTTCTCCGGAAATCAACAATCTGGTTTCCCAGATAGTATCAAGTAACTGAAACTTACCAGATCACCGCATCTGCACAATGAGGAGCTACACCCCTCACTCATCACAATTGTCTAACCAATCGCCTGCTTCCTGTTGATCAACTCTACTTCCTTATCCGTGCTTAATTCCTGTTTTCCTGCATGTAGTTACATTTCTTCCCTGCTATATAAACCCCTGATTTTAGTCAGGGAGATGGATTGGATTTAAGATTCATCTCCCATTTTCTTGGCTGCAGCACCCAGATAAAGCCTTCTTCCCTGGCAACGCATATTATCTTAGCAATTGGCTTTCTGTGCAGCAAGCTGCAGGACCTAGACTGAACCCCTGGTGTTTCAGTAACAGATTTTGGTTCCCTGACCTGAAAGTCTTTGCTTGTGTCTCAGCTACTGTGGGCCGGAAGAGTTTCAGAAGCCCTCCTTAGCAGCTATGCACCCCTTTTTTGGCCAGAAGGGAGTCTTGGTCTCTCTCTCTCTGCAGCCCCACCACTGGTGGCCCCAACCTTGTTCCTAATTGCCTAGAAAGAACAGCCTTTGAAGACATCTGCATCCAGATAGGTGAGTGTCCTTTGTGGGCCCCGACAACAGGATCTGCCCCTCTCAATGTGGAAAAAAAAGTTAAAGGAATTTCTTTATGCAGATTGAACAAGCCCAGCTACTGAGAGCGAGAAGCACTCTGTTTCCATTTGGACACTCATGGAGGTTTGTGTGTAATTGTTGTGTGTGTGTCCAGGCAAGTGAATGTCTTTTGTGGGTCCCAGACAACAGGATTAGCTCCTCTCAACTTGGGACATTTTTGAGGAATTTTTCTTTGCAGGTCCATCAAGCCCAACTGATGGAGAGAGGAAGCACCCTGACTGCTTCAGTTTGGTTGCTCTTGGTGTTTGTTTTTTGCTAAGGCAGTGAGATTGTGTTTTGTTATTATTTGTGCATGTGTCAATATGGTCATGGGAAATTAGAATTCAATAAACTGATATTCTTTTGTAATACTGTTTGGTCCCAGTATTCACTGGAATCTGGAGTTTGCTGTTGAATAGGAAAGTGGGATGGAGTTCCATGTATTCAAGCTTTTATGCTGCTGTTCTAAGCCTAGTTAGGCCTGGTCAGTAGGTTCCAGGTGGTGTTTTTCTGTGATGCTGTTTGCCTCCAGTGTTCTTTGGAGTCTCGGGATGTTTGCCTTTCCAAATCAAACTGCCATGGAAATCACTTTACCCAAAATTCTGGTGCAGATCCTTCATTGGATTACCTATCAGGACAAAGTTTGGCCATGTGAACACGTTCATAGACCACTGAGTTTGTATTGCTATCTCATGGCTAGAATTCCAAGGTAAAAGCTGTGGATCTTTGTGTGTGTATGTACATATCTGGATGTTGTGTTGTTTTTATAGGATACCAATATGGCTTATAAATAAAAGAGTGCTCATAAATAAATAAGTCCAAGCAATTTTTAAGTTCACATGATTTAAGTAAATCTTTAATTAAAAAGCTGGCTTAAAAATTATTGGTAAAATAAAAAATAGAAATATCTTCAGAATTGTCAGCATACATTTTTTCTGACTTTATATTTGTCTCTGCTAGATATTTTGAGTGTCAGAGTTTGACACAAAAGGTTATAAAACTATTAGCCCAGCCAAAACAAAATGATCTTTGTTTATGTGACTTTGTTTGACAAATAAGACTAATTTAATGTTGTTTGTTTAATAAAAACTGCTGGATCTTCTGAGTTGTTGGCAAAAATACTCATGTATCTAGCTTTGAAGTTTTTACTTAGGTGACCATCTGATACTAACAGACTGTAAATATGTTTGAAAATGAAATAACTTGGAGTGATGACTAGCTTTGTCTTATATTTCAGTTTCAAGAAATAATCTGGATAAACTGTTAAAAAGAAAAAAATGAGTACATGTAAATGGGATAAATGCTTGTAGGTGAACTTTTTGTATAATTAAAATCTTACAGTTATTTTGGATTGAATAATAGATGCTCCTTGCATATTTGGTTCATTTCCAATTAAGAAAGGGTTACAATATGGGGAAATACGCTTTTTACAATTGTGTCATGATCTTATCAATAAAATACTAATATCTGATAGACCAGGATTTTTTGTGTCCTAGGTTTTCACTAAACTTTAAGGTTACTATGAATGAGAATTGTAATTAATATATTATTCTGTATTTAAAATGTGCCAAAAAAGATGTATCCTTAATGAAAAAAAAGAATAATTTTGTCTAATTCAGAAGTTATCTAAAGGTTGATTCAAATTATGGACTGTGGTAAATTTTGTCCTAAAATAAAATGAGTAGTTATTTTTTAAAAAGAAAATTTGGAACAAAACAGAAGGTCCAAATGATATGGACAGGACACAGGGAAATACTGGGTAGAAGAGGGTGGTTCCCCGGCAAAGGCCCCACCATCAAACCTAGAAACCCATGGCCTTAAATAAGGACAGACATTCCTGTTTTTGTGCCCAAAAGTTGCCTTCTTGCCCACCATGCCCCCGCATCCTGTACTCATATAAACCCCAGACCCTAGGCTCCAGGAGCAGGAGACAAGCAGAGAAACAGAAGAGCAGAAGAGTGGCAGAGAAGGAGAGAAAAGAAGGAACATGAGGAAGAATTCAGCTGGGGATGGTCGGAGAATCAGCCACTGGACGGCCAAACTCCAGGAGAGGATTGTCTTCACACTCCATTTCATTTCTAGTTCCCCATCCATCCTGCTGAAAGCCACACCCACCCCCCAATGAAACCCCCACATTCACCATCCTTCAAGTCCTTGTGTGACCTGATTCTTCCAGGACTCTGGACAAGAGCTTGGGATACAAAAAGCTGTCACACTGGCCCTCTGCCCTTGCAAAAAGACAGAGGGTCCACTGAGTTGGTTAACACTTAAGCTGTCCATGGACAGAAAGGCTAAAAGAGTGCATTGTAACACACGCCCACTTGGGTTCTAGGGGTCACAGGCTCCCACCACTGAGCGCTGCAGTGGGGCTGGTGCCCAGCATCCTGGCTCCTGCACCTGTCCATCTGTGTGTTCCCCCTCCCATAAATGGTTTGAACAATGGCATCACCAAACAGACAAGCCACACCCCTGTTGTACATCCTGTGAGGGGGGTCAGGGAACTCTCCGTTTCACAAGCATGTCATAGATGGTCTGTGTAAGTCATATGTAGTGTTTTTCCTGTTTCTCTGTGTGTCTGTTGTCATGCACATATGAAGAAATTAGAAAGTTGAAAATATTAGATAGCAAAATTGTATTTAAAACCTGACAGACAATTGGAAAAATTTGGTTAATTCACATATCTCATAGTTAAAGCTCTTAGTCTTGATAAAGGTAAAATAAGAAATATTATAAAGAAATATATTGGTAGTTGGAAATTATTTTTAATACAGTTAAACATAAAGCCATATTTAGGATGGAGTCAGATTTCACATGCATGTTTGCATTGCTATGTTTCACACTGTATTTGTTATTTTGCATAGATAGTACTAGCACTAAAATACTTATCAGTCACATGCCTAAAGTAAATTTCTAAATTGCACAAAATGTATAGTTGTGTTGGTGGACTTAAAGACATTAATTTGTGTACCAGGAACAAAATATCTGTCATGTGTTTTTTAGGCTCTGACTAACACTGTGGCCTCCAAGGTAAATTCAGTAGGATAAAAATTTGAGGTTGGTTTCCTGTTTATTTGTTCTTTGCTTCTAATTTTCATTTATTTGCTGCTTGTTCTCCTTTGGATTTTACTTATATATACATATATAAGACCATTCTTTTCTGGTTTCTAATGGAAGGCTTGTATTTGGTTCTGTGAACGGTAATTTTGTTTCCTATGCATTTCCAACAATTCATCATTTGTTCATTTTATCTAAAATTCCTAAGCTACCTTTGTCAAGCCTCCCAAAATTGGTAGAGCACACCAACTATTTAAAATTTGATGAGGTTTGCTCATCTCTGACAATCTATAGAGCTACAAGAGCTTTAAGGTTCCAAGCAATAAATAAATTTTTAAAATACTTACCTTTATAGGTTCTGAACAGAAATAGCACATTATTTTGTTATTTGAAAAAATAAGTGAGGGGCTAGGCATGGTGGCTTATGCCTGTAATCCCAGGACTTTGGCATTGGCAGGCTGAGGCAGGCATATCACTTGAGGTCAGGAGTTCAAGTCCAGCCTGACAAATGTGGTGAAATCCTGTCTCTACTAAAAATACAAAAACAAAATAGCCAGGTGTGGTGGTGCACACCTGTAACCCCAGCTACTCAGGAAGCTGAGGCAGGAGAATCACTGAAACCCAGGAGGCAGAGGCTTCAGTGAGCCAAGATGGTGCCACTGCACTCCAGCCTGGGTGACAGAGTGAGACTCCTTCTCAAAAAAAAAAAAAAAAGGAAGAAAAAAGAAAAAATAGGTGAGAATAAAAATGTTTAAATGGTGTCTGTTTCGAAGGTAATTCAATTAAATCAATAATTTCAGCTGGTTTCAGATCCTTCCCTTTGGGTAATAAGGAAAATCCATGATATGGATACAAAGTTTTAATGTTTAGGAAGGATTAGCCTTGTACTTAAAGAAATTATACTGACTTGGATTTCTCTCAAGCTCCTTTACTTGTATTTACCATTATCAAAATTAAGTGACATTCACTTAGATTAAATAGCAATAAAAATATGAGACTTTTCAGTGATTTTTGATCCTTGAAGCCTTTTATCACTATTGGGCCTTCATATGTGTACTTGAAAACAAAATATAAACATGTTGCACTGGCCGGAAGATTCTAATGGTGAAAGTTACCTAAACATTTGTCAGTACTGTATCTAGAAACCAATCTTAAAAATGTGTGATGATGCTCTTTTTAAAATAGCTGAAAAGAAATTGTGTGCTTGTTCTCATTTTGCCCTTGTTTTGTTTCCAAAACTGATACTTGCATTTACCATTTTTTTAATAATGGAGAGAAAAGTTAATTGTTTACTTTGATAAGTTTGACATAGGACCTATCACTTTTTTTATGTTTTTGGTCACAGTTCTGTCACTAGCAATGAGATATATGCAATGAGTAACCTAACTAATACAGTGTTTGAAAGTGCTGCAGCCAGTGACTACTTGACACCAAATCACAGTGTTTTAATTTGTGACATGTTAGAGAAAATACTAGGACGTTCTTCAATATGAATGTCCTATTAACTAATCCTTGTGCTGTTAGTTACTGGGCTTTGACTCCTGGGTCTGCAAACAGCACTGACTCTTTTTAAATATCGAACACTGACACAAGTCAAAAGCTCATCTTTAGACCCTGGAGAAGGTGACAATCAAAATGGGACCGGGCGCGGTGGCTCAAGCCTGTAATCCCAGCACTTTGGGAGGCCGAGACGGGTGGATCACGAGGTCAGGAGATCGACACCATCCTGGCTAACACGGTGAAACTCCGTCTCTACTACAAAATACAAAAAACTAGCCGGGTGAGATGGCGGGTGCCTATAGTCCCAGCTACTCCAGAGGCTGAGGCAGGAGAATGGCGTGAACCCGGGAGGCGGAGCTTGCAGTGAGCTGAGATCCGGCCACTGCACTCCAGCCTGGGCGACAGAGCGAGACTCCGTCTCAAAAAAAAAAAAAAAAAAAGAACTGCTTTCACGAGACACAGGGCCAGAAATTAAAACTATTCAGTCTCTCTAGGCCCAGGGACTATTATAGAAGAGGTGGGCACATGAGCTTGTCAGAGCTGACTTTGAGGAATAAGATTAATTCAGAATTTTTCTATAAAGTTAACATTAATATCAAAAGTACACCGATGCAAGGCCAGCATCTGGGCCCCCCGTGTCAGAGTAACAGGGCATTCTTGGAACATCAATCTACTCTTTAATAGAAAATTGTAAAATGTTATAAAAGGTTTATGGAAATCCTTCTTTGTGCTCAAACTGATGTAAATTAGATTTGCTTATAAAGTTTTATTAAAATTAGCTTTAACATTGATAATATGCCATGTAAGGGTAAAATTTGATTTTCTCTTTGAACAAACTTTTTGTGTAACATAAATGAGATAATAAAAGATGTTTGTTTGCCTTGAATAAACTGCAGGGGAAAAAAGAAGGGAGGAGAGCCAGATTTGGTTGGCTTCATGCTGTATTTAGGGCTTACTGTTTGGGAAACTGAGTCTCCTCTCTATTAAAGAGTAAACACTTTGGTTTTATCATCTTGGCTAAATGAATATTTTATAACAACCTATGATTCTATTTTGTGATAGCAAGTGTATCAAACATTTGATAGTTCACAGACTTTCCAAAAGCAAAATTTCAAGTTCCAAATTCAGTTTTTTTGAGCTTAAACTAACTTTTTGGGGGATATTAGGTCCCCTGAAGCCCAAGAGAGACATATTTGATTTATTTGTTACAATTATACATGAAGCTTTGTCAAATATGAGGTAGTATTTAACTTTCTTTGGGTTACATGGATTTTATGATATTCTGGAAATTCTGACATGTCTTAATATATATAGTAATTATTATGATTATTATGGTAAAATATTATATGCCACAGAAATAACTAAATTTTCCTGGCAACTGTGTGTGTAACTATGAATGTCCTAAGACTTTTGTCATCTATGGTTGTCGTTGAGTGTTGATTCCTCTCAAAAAGTGACTTATAATCAGCTACAGTCCAAGACTTGCTTTTTGGGGGAGTTCATGAAAAGGACTCTTGAATGCAGTTTTATGATAACTATGGAGATTGTGCCATCAGATTAGAGAGAAAACTTCCAGGACTGTAATTAAAATGCTGATGTGTTCATAAAAATTGCTGAACCAATATGAAGCAGAGGAGGAGACAGTTGCATGGACTAAACTAATGGAAGGCCAAAACAATTTTTAATGATGCTTTTTTGTTTGAAATATTGCTGATTCTTTTTGTTTTGTTTTTTAGAGTCTGAAGAATTTTTTTTCTTTTGAGCTATTTATAGCCTTTAACAATTGAGTATACTCTTGTAAACAGAATTTCAGGCATATTTCTCTCTTTCTCTGCCTTATTTCTCCAGAATGTGTAAACTATTTGTGAATATTATTAATTCACGGTAATGTGTTTGTTTGCATGCATGTAATAATAATCTGTTTTCTTTTATAATGGGACACAGCTGGAGGAACTGGTTATTCTTCCAGGGCTTTGACTGAAATGGCCTTCTGAGAGGTTCCTGCAAAGCCAGGCCTACATAGACAATGATTCTTGCTGCACGTTGTGTGGATAATCAGGACAAATATATGGGTCTGAAGCTTATTTTGTAAGTAGTTTGGTCCTGCTGTGATTTGCCCTTGGTGAAACTGGGGGACTGGAGAGAGAAAGACTATGTCAGAAGAAAACTATAGTATTAGATTAACCTTTGACTCCTTACCCATGGTATGGAGCTGCGCACAATGTCCCTCCTGAGCATGAAGCTGAGATCCCAAAAGATCAACAGCGAGATTCCCCATGATTGAGAGACTGACAAATAGAAAGGGTAGGGGGGCTGAAAGTGGTCTACTTCTCCCAGAGAACTAATGTTTACTGTTTCTTTTGAATAGAGACAGAAATTGAACTTCCCAGTCTTAAAATTTGAGAAAGTTGCATTTGTCTTACCTGAGTTCCTTCCTTAGGAAACCAACCATCAGGCCTCCCAGATAGTATCAAGGAACTGAAACACTTACCATATCACTGCATCTGGACAATGTGATGCCAGACCGCTCAACTGTCGTGATTGCTTAACTGACCACCTGCTTCCTGTTGACCTACTTCTCTTTCTTACCCCTCCCTAATTTTGTTTTCCTGCATGCAGTTACATTTCTTCCCAGCTATATAAACCCCAAATTTTATTCAGTCGTGGAGATGAATTTGAGACTGATCTCCCGTCTGCTCAACTGAAGCACCCAATTAAAGCCTTCTTCCCTGGCAGTATGTGTTGTCTCAGCGATTGGCTTTCAGTGCTGCAAGCAGCAGGACCTGGACTGAACCCTGACATTTCAGTAACAATCAGATGTGGTCAGAGCTCAACTCCCTTCCTACCATCTCCCCTTTCCCACTACTTGTTAACCTCACCTTGTGCCCACTGGGCACCAGCCACACTGGCCTCCTGGCTGCCCCTGAACACAGCAAGCACAACACACCCAGGAGCTTTGCCCAGTCCCTCCACCTGGAATACTCTTGCCTTGAAGAGTTCCTCTTTCGAGTCTTTACTGAATTATTTCCTTCCCCAGGAGGCCCTTCTTGAGCTCCTCTGTAAAACTACAACCAATCCCCACTTATATTCCGGGTACTCCTTTTCAAGTTTTGCCTTTTTTTTTTTTTTTAAACAAAGCCTCGCTCTGTCACCCAGGCTGGAGTGCCGTGGTGCGATCTCGACTCACTGCAACATCCACCTCCCGGGTTCAAGCAATTATCCTGCCTCAGCCTCCTGAGTAGCTAGGATTACAGGCATGAGCCACCACACCAGGCTAATTTTTGTATTTTAAGTAGAGGTAGGGTTTCACCATGTTGGCCAGACTGATTTCAGACTCCTGACTTCGTGATCCACCCACCTTGGCCTCCCAAAGTGCTGGAATTACAGGTGTGAGCCACCGAGTCCAGCCTGTCATGTCTCTTCAAAAACCTCACTCCCCACCTCAATTAACATGTTCTCCATGGAGGTAGGGATTTGTTTTTTCTCTGTTTGGCTCATTGATGTCCCAGAGATCCTAGAATAACATTTTGCACAATAATACTTTGCACCCACTTGGCACTGCATATGAGTTTGTGGGATGAAAGAAGATGAGCAGCCCTATATTACTAAGAGAACCTTTGCCAATGACAGTGAAGAGAACTTTTAAGAGGACTTGCACGTGGTAATTAAGGGGATTTTGCTTCACTTGCAAGACTTAACCGTCTTCCTCAGATTATAATTTTGTTTGTGTCTACATCAATTTGAAAGTCTCGGAGAGTCAGAGTAATGTAGTCTTTAGCTTTTTGCCCCAAATCCCTTTACTCCTTTCATATAGTAGTTGTTTGCTGAATGCTTATTAAAATGAAAGAAAACATGGCAGGGTGTGGTGGCTCATGCCTGTAATCCCAACACTGTGGGAGTCAGAGGTGAGTGGATCACCTGAGGCCAGCAGTTTGACACCAGACTGGCCAACATGGCAAAACCCTGTCTCTACTGAAAATACAAAAATCAGCCAGGCATGGTGGTGTATACTCATAGTCCCAGCTACTTGGGAGGCTGAGACAGGAGAATCGCTCGAACCAGGGAGGCGGAGGTTCCAGTGAGCCAAGATCGTGCCACTGCACTCCAGCCTGGGTGACAGAGCGAGACTCCATCAAAAAAAAAAAATAAGAAGAAGAAAGAAAGAAAAGAAAGAAAATGACAAAATGTATGGAAAGGAATAAAACAAAATTAAGCAGATTTACCCTGTCTTGGACTATATACATATGCACATACATATTTATCTTTTAATGATATTGAAATATTACCCAGGTATATTTACACAAATTAATTATACTGGATTAGTAACAATAAAAAATAATACTAAACAGATGAGAGAGGGAGTGACACCCTAGGTACTGTAGGTAAATTTCTAGTTATTGCCTTCAATGACGATAGTTCCAGGAGACAGCAGAAGATGAAAGGGGTGAACTTGTCCTTCTCAGGCAATCTCAGTTCCCATGAGCCTTCAGGGTGTGAGCATCTTGCTGTGATGAATAGGATTCTAGTGTTTACAGATAAGCCTTCTTCATACAACATGGCCTCTCTACAACTTTAGTGCTCAATTGTAGAAACAGCTATTTGTCCCACTTACGAAGAATGATTTCTCTGGGTTTGGCTTCTTGAGAGATGGTATGTCAGTCTCTAACATGGAGCCAGTCAAAAAGAACTTTCAAGAGTAATTTTGACTGGGTGTGATATTTGCTTTATTTACTGACTTTGAACCTAACCCCCATGTGACTCCACAGTAGCCCCTCAGCACCACGGTATTCCAAGTAGAGCCACAAAGGTGATTACTCCTTGCTGGAGATTAAAGACTAACTGCTGATGCAGCAGAGAAAGTAGCTGGGCATTGCAATAACGTTTTCTAAATAAATAATGATGTTTCATGATGAAAATGGTGACCCATTGCTCTCATCTCTGCAAGAATGGAAGAGTGAAAAGTGGGTTTATAATACTGCAAAAATGACATATTTCAGATGTAGGAAAGATTTGCCAGATTTTGAGATGGTTTCTTGAGAGAGGTTTTAGAATCTTCTTATGTGGAAACTTTTCCTTTTAAACTCATTCTGCCTAGAATGGTTTATTACAAGCATTTTTCAAAGTGCATTCTAGCATTATGCAACATACTAAGAGTGCTTACTCAAAATAAGGACTCTGTCATGAAGTACATCTCAGAATCATTTGAGAAGTGTTAACTCAGATATATGAGAATGGGTGGGTAAATTTTATATACTTGTAATGGCTCCTTCAGTATACTACTTAAAATTTGTTTCAGTTGCCTTGTTTCTACCTTCAAGAATAACAACAGCCAAACAAATCTTCACAGAGTTATTCCTTTAACAACATCACCTTAATAGGGTTTCCTTTTGAACCTTTTATTTTAAAGTTACGGAGAATTTCTCACCAGTCAACAGCAAGTGTAAGATAATAGCCAGAAAGAGATTCATAGGCATTTCATGTGTATTCTGGTTTCTAAGTGGTGGAAACATTACTTGTTAGTACCAGTGACAGAGGCTATAATTAGAATTGTACATGTTGGTTTTTGCCTCAGCAGTAACTATGTCTGTGAAGACGTGTGATGGAATAAGGTACACTGCAAGCTACCCGTAAAGGATAAGCACATAGAGAGGATATTTCATCTACAAGAGCTTATTCATCATATATTAAGTGACAGTTTCCCCCATGTAAAATCAAAATGGCATCTCATTAACTCTCCAAAAATTCATCATTTTCTTTGTTTCCCTAGGAAGTTTTCAAGTTCTCCAGTGAATCATTTAGGAGCAGAAGCAGCATAATTCGACAGATGCCTTGGGAGGAAAATATGAGGCACAAAAGTAAACAGGAAAGAACAAAACCACCGAGTGAGGCATTATGTTGTCTGTGTGACAATTTAAGATATATCAGTGTCAACTTTGTGTTGCATGCATGTGAGGTTAACTTTACCCTACTTGTAGGAGTGGTTAGTTAGCAGTTAAAGTACCCGGCTCAGGAGTCCATGCTTTTGAGGGCCTACACAGACACTTCCAATTTTGCTGTCAAAATCCATACCAGAAGTTTGTCCTTCAGTATGAGGGTTGTTAGAAAATAATGATACTCTGCTGAAATAAGTTGTGGCCAAAATAAATGATTGTCTAGAAAGACTGTACAAGCACCATCATCCTTGAATGACAGGGGTCTAGGATCCCAGCAAGCCCAGCAGCCTTACAGAGCTAGAACTCAACCCCATTTGGTCCCCACACTTCACAAAGGCGCTGAGCTCAACAGGATTTGAAGATAGGCTGTTCTGCCTTGGGGTAGTGCCCTGTCCTCAGAGAAAGCCTGCCATGCAAAGTTGTGTGGGAGAGCCATAAGCCTGAGGAAGGACTTCTCTGAGCTCATAAGAGCAGATGGTGTAAAACTAGCTTTGTACTTGCTTGCTGATAAACATTTGTACTTCCAGCTGCTTTTTATCCAAGGCTTACTTTCAATGTTACATCCCATCTGGCTCTAAACACAAGGGACCCAGTGTTTACAAAGGATGTGGCAATCTTTAAGCAGTCGCATTGACTTAGGTTAATTTGGAACATCAGGAATCTGGTAGTTGGTATTAAAATGTAACCCGGTAAGAGGAATATTTTTAACATCAGTCTTCCTGGAATCACAGAATCTATCATAATTCATTTTGACAGTAACTTTATATCTTAGTAACTTTGGCCAATAAACTCTAATCATCTCTATGTAGATACTACATTTTTTGATAGATAGGAGCCATATTTGACAAGGTCTTTCTTTGGTAATAATTTAACAAGTGTTGCTGGAAAACCAGTTTTACTCTTTGCTTTTCAGCTAAACATATTTGTTTCTACCATCCTGAAGAAATATTCTAGGAAAAAAATAACTCCCAATTAGTGATCATTGTGTTGAGTTCTCACTGTGTCTTTTTCATCTTTTCAAGTCTCATGTGGACCATAGGAAGTTTTCTCTCTTGGATGCATTTTAAAATTTAAATTGATACCATTTCATGAAAAGCAGTCCCTTTATGAAGCATCTTTCATGTCTTGATGCATGCGTATGTGAACGTCTGCTGCCTTCATAGAAACACAGGTGTTTGCACCATTTTTAAACACAGGGCTTGCTTTCTATCCATTGCTACATTGTACTAATCATCTACAGTTGCCCTTCTAAGTCATAGATGTAGGCTGTTTACTGTATATTTAATTATGGACAAAGTGGACTATTTCAAGTGAGTTATCTGTGAAAGTAGATTTTTAAACACCTCTTAGGAAGCAAAATAATCCATCATGCTTTTATAACCATATGTTTCACAGTAAGAAATTGGATCTTGTCCAGAGAGATGTGACATATTCTGATTATAGAAGATTTTGCTTTGCAGGAATACAGGACAGACAGCAGGAATCAAATCTACTATTAATAGTAGTGTCCAGAAGCTATTATGCTAGTAAATCTTTCTCTTCCTTTTAGCTGCTAAAATAAAAGCTTCCTGGTTTTCTTGTTATTCTTACATGTCATGAAGTAAGCCAGAAACCTCTCACCATATTTGTTTGATAAAGTATGATGAACATTTGGCTACCTTCAGGAAATGCAGCTCTAAAATATTTGGATCTTCACCAAGGAAAACTCTAGATTATTTTTAGTTCCTTTTCCTTATTGATTTCAGATTACAAAGCAAAGGCACCATCTTCTATGTGACAATCAACAATAAGTGGTAGAAAAATTGTGCATCATGTCATAATTTTATAAATATTTTTATTTTAATCTGCCTTCACCTATCATTGGTGCCTCCTAGGGGAAGAAAGTGTGGCTTTTTTTGCTTTTTCTTTTAAAAGCAAGATTTGAATTATCTAAGAGACGAATGGAGTATACAATTCCATTTTAGTCTCCTGGTTGTTTAGTTTCTTCATTTAAATTTTATCAGTGAATTTTAGAGCTTATGAAAATCACAAAATGAATTACCAGCTTGAGCCAAGTACAGTGTAGGCTGGCAGCCATGCTGTTGAGATCTGTCCCAGTTCAGTTTTGTCGTGTTGCTGCAGAGTAGAGAAAATGTTAAAGTGTCTTTTATTCAGGTCTGCATTTGAGATACAGATGTGACCTGTGCTCATGTCATGGGAGGGCTGCCCTAAGCCCCTCTGCAGCATGGTGTTGTGGCAGTTCACATCTTAACCAGGGATGTAGCCAAAAACAGAATTATTAAGCTGTGGCAGAAGTGACTCGGTTTCTTAGCAAATAACCATTAAATTTGTTTTATTTCTAACACTGACCCAAGATATTTTCACCTCAGTATTGAAGCCTGGGTCTTTCTGTGTATGTGTCTGCATCTGCCTGTACCTGTGTGTGGTATCTTTGTGTTTTCTCAGCTGTGCCCCATACTCTGGAAGCTGAGCTAGGAGGAAGAAGAGAAAGCGACAGCAAGGAGCTTCCAGGTTATACTTTGCCTGGAGCTGGAATTCAACTGCAGTAATCTATAGAATTGAGGAAGGCTGCTGCTCTCCTGTCAGCTGATTAGCCAGATATGCAGCTGTGCCGATGGCGGCCAGGCTTAACACTTAGTCACCTTGGAGACCCTAACAGGGGGGTCGAGAAAAGAGATTTACCTCTTTGCAGCTCAGGAGAATCCTCTTCTGTATCCTCACAAGCCAGAAAAGGAAAATCAAGCCCAGTAATATCTGCCACACAGAATATATTATTATCTCACCTCTTATTTTCACTAGTTTGCTATGAGACAGGATAAGTCAGGTATCAACACCTTTATTTTTAACTAATCATCCAATTAAAGAACACAAAAGTAATTTTCCTAAAGTCACATAGTTGATCATAGGTATATTAATATAAACTGTTGCTAGGTATATTATTGGGTGTTTTATTTATAATTTCTTTTCCTTTTCCCTGTGTAATTAGGAATAAGTTTTCACTGGGCTTTTTTTTCTAAAAATTAAGTTAGTTTCTTTGAAAGTTAAACCACTTTCCTTGGAAAAGGCCCCCAAACCCCTCTGTCTAGTTCCTTATTGTTTGAGTTTCATCTAAAACCATTAGGTTGAAATAGACTATACATCGTTTAGCAAATTTTGTCATTATCTGTGATCTCCAAGATCCACAACTGGGCTGTCCCCCCAGTTTTCTTGTCCTAGGAAATCTTGACATATCCTAAGGGAAATATTTTTCCTAACTTCCCAGTTTTCTGCTTGGCATATTCACTTGTTATTTTAGAGAAATATTTTCTTAAATATTTTAAGTCTATTTGATTTGACTAGAGAGGAGGGAGGAAAATTAGCAGTATAGACAATCGAAGTTTGGGTTAAAGATTCATTTGTGAATATGACTTCTCAAAATTAACTTCGTGGACTTTAGATAGTTTGCCATGATCTTAAGTGGATATTTTCAAAATAAAGAGAAACACAGGCCTGTTTCCAGCCTTTTCAGATCTGCATTCCCCAATAAAATTAGCTTCTCCATACCAAAGCTTATACCACGGAATCCCCACTTTATCCTCACAGGCTCCCCCAATGGCCTCGTACCACAGGGTGTCATAACTCACAAAACATCAGCTTTCAGACCTGGGGGAATCTTTGCAACCCAGTCCCACGGCCGAGCCCTGAGCCCTATTTGTCTCATCTTAATAGTTGGAGCTCTTTGAGGATGGAAGCGCTTCCGTATCTGCCCGAGATGACATACATAACCAGGCATCCCAGCCTCAAAATGCATTTTAAAACTTATATTTTTTCTTTCTTGCTTTCATCTTTGAAACTCTGTGTTTCACTCTTTCCCAAAAGAAAGCCACCTCTAGTTTCTCCCACTCTCCCACCCAGCTTTCTCTGTGTCCCAGGACCTTCATTCACTAATTGATTTATTCAGCAAATATTTGCACCAGGCACTGGGCTAAGCACAAGTCTTGCACCAGTGAACACGAGTGACAAGCTCCCTGCATTCATGGAGCTCGCAGTCTAGTGGGACAGAAAGATAATAAAGGCAGTAAACACCCAGATGCATGTGTCATTACAACTGGGGTGATTTTCATGAAATAAAGACTGTGCTGGTGCCTGAAGAACCTGGTGGAGGATGAACACATAGCCCTGTCATTTTTCAATCTGCACATCAGTCTTCTTGAGGAGGCTGATTGCTCCTTGCCTCTCTTCCCATCTCTATGGACCCAGCAGCAGTCAGCACCACGGACATCCTGTCCACTGCAGGGCTCGGAGAGTAAGGAGAAAGCAGGGAGGTTGGCTGTGCTCTCACCTGTCACCCACCTCAAGGATGAAAGTGCCTCCCCACCTGGTGGCTACCCGGCACTCAGGGCTCAGTTGAGTCAAGGACGTGAACACCCACCATAGTGAGGAAAGTGCTTTAGTCAGGCAAGAAGGTGTGATGCTGGGGATGTGAAGAGAAGCCTCTTTCGGATCCCCAATGAGGGCTGTTCTCTAATAACCTTCATGAGGGGCAGTGGGGTGGCTCACTGGATAAAATGCTATCCAGGAACATGGATAATGACCTGACCAGAGTCACGTTTATAGTTGCACTCGTAATTCTTAGGATGAATTATTAATAGTAGGGTATATTACATTCGTTTTAGAAATCTCTTTGGGAAGACACATGAATGCTTTTGTAAAAATATTTCAGCTTTTGAATAATCAAAAGAAGTAATTAATCTTGAAAAAAATTAAAGTGCACCTATAAAAAGGGAACATCAATGTACTATTCCATAATAGGCTCAGAGTTAATGCGGAACATTCGACAAGACACTCATTCTTGGGGATTTATTTTCAACGTTAGAAAGAAATACTTGCTCTTGACATGACAGAATTCTTGTGAAGAGGTTTACTCTTTTTTAAAAATATGTACTTGATGTTCTTGTACCAATATGTACTTTGTAAACTCAAACTATAATCTAAATTACAAAGATAGCTTGCAGCTTTTAAATAAAATGGCCTTTTTCGTTTTTTTACCTTGCTTTTCAGTGTTAACGAGTCATAGAAATACAATGTCCTATTGCATCCATTTGAGTTGAAGTCTTGTAATACAAGCTATTCCTTTTTCTTCCTTCTAATTCTAAAGGGTTTGGTTTTTTAGGTTTAAAAATGAGTTTATTATTTACAGAATCATAAATTACATAAGGGAAAGCATCCAAATCATATGGAATCACTCTCAGAAATTTTATTACTCCATGTGTTGTAAAGCAAAGTTCTTAAATAAAATCCAGTGACAAATATCTTAAGATGTTTAAAATCTTTTTCTTTGTACATTTAAAGTATTTGTAGTTTGTGTGAGGGAGTCTTACTTATATTTTTGAAATTCTTTTTCTTATTCTTTATAACTATTAATCGTAATAGGCTGTTTGAAATGTTCACAAGAAACATCTAAAATTGTAATAGGAAAATTCTGCATGACTTTCTTGTTAAACTTTTTAAAAAGAAAAAACAATACTACACAACATATTAAAGTCAATTTTAAATAGGCCTCCCTTTAAATGCATATCGGTTGTACACACACGGAAACACAAACTAGGTTTTACAATGTACATTACAACTTACCAGTAATAAAATTTTTTCTGTTAATTAGAAGTGGCACAAAGCTTTTTACAAATTTATATATATATATAATATCAGAGAAGAGTTCTTTTTCAATTTAACAAATTGCTGCAATAATTTTTTATTCCAAAAGAAAATGCTAGAATAAATGCTTACTGGCTTACTTTGATAGGTGCCAAGAAATTCTCAAATGATCTCCTTCATTCATGCCCCCAGTTTTGCCATGAGCACTAATTTCCTTTATGCTAAGATTTGTTTTTCCTGATGGGCTTTGTTTTGTTGTTGTTATTGTTTAAATGCCTTCTATTTCTGAGGACATAATTATTAATAAATTATGCATGTGGTTTAGTGTACTTGATTCTATCCAGTTGCTTTGCTCCCTGGAAAAGAAGGGTTTAGGGGGACAGGGATTCTGAAAGGGGTCAGAACCAAGAAGCATGCTTGCTATAGAGCCAGCCCAGAACAACAAGTAACCATCACTGACCATATTGTGCCAACATCCCATGTTTCTGGGTGGCAAATGTGTGTCAAGGGTATGTGTGAATGTTTTGACGCACCAGCCATTTTAGCCTGTGGGCTAAAAATAGGACAATAATTCAAAGTGTTCTATATGTGCCTTAAAATGCCATTCTTATGAGGTCCTGTGAGGGAGACATAGATCTTTTTAAAGTGTGCAGGTCAGGCATCAACAGCTTGAGTAAGCTTTTCTTTGGGAGTACTCAGGATTAACATTGGATTGAATTAAGACTTCAGTTAATATATGTGACTGGTATAATTACTTCAATAAGTATATTCATCCTTAATTTGGCAGATACTTTTAGAGCCCATGTGACATAGCAGACATGTTTGTCTAGACTCCCAGACTACAAAAACAAACAGCACACAATGCCTGCCCTCAAGAAATTCAGGGTCTCCTGGCTATCAGAGGGTTAACTTTCACTCAGAACATTTGACACGTTGTAAAGTACTTTAAAATATTATTATATTCGTTACTATTATTTTATCATTAAAAGTAATATCAAATTTACTGAGCCCTTAACTATATGCCAGACATATGCCAAGCAACTTTTATATTCATTATCTCAGTTGACGCATACAGTGTGTGACAGTTTAGAGCATGGCTCCTGTAGTTAGATGAACTAGATTTGAATTTAAATCCATCTCAATCACTAGCTGTGATGACTTCAACATCTTAGTTAATACATCTGTATAAAATGCAGTTGATACTAACACCAACCCCACTGGAAAGCTGTAAGGGTTAAATGAGTAATTGTATAAAGTACTGAACATAGTTTTCGGTGAAGTAGGTGTTTAATAAATTTCAGTTATTATAACTACCAGCACTCTGAGAAGGGCCATTCCTGCATATAGGACTTACCATCTTATGGTACAAATCTTGTGCTTTCCTGAAGATAGAAGAGAACAATAGCAGACGGGAGTAAAAAGTCCAGTAGGTAACTCTTTTGGAGGAGGAATTTGGTCTTCTTTATCACTAAAAGTTTGTTTCAAATTAGTATGAAGGCAAATCTTGTCCTTAAATGCTCATCTATGAACACCACAGAAGTTTGATTTACCCTCACTGGAGCCTGGGTTAGTCCCCATTAATCTTAAGGGGCTGATTTGGTCTCTTTTGTAAGAACAGCCTAGAATGAGTCAAAATAAATGTGCTATTCCTACTCCTCTATTAATACCTGTCATGGGCTGAACAGTGTCCCTTCATAATTCATACGTTGAAGCCCTAGCCCCAGTAACTTCAGAAGGTGGCTGTATTTGGAGACAGGGTCTTTAAAGAGGTAATTACATTAAAATGAGACTATTAGAGTGGGCCCTAATCCACTGTGACTGGTGTCCTTATAAGAAGAGATTAGGGCTGGACGCAGTGGCTCACGCCTGTAATCCCAGCACTTTGGGAGGCCAAGGCAAGTGGCTCACCTGAGGTCAGGAGTTCGAGACCAGCCTGGCCAACATGGTGAAACCCCATCTCTACTAAAAATACAAAAAACTAGCCGGGCATGGTGGTGGTCACCTGTAATCCCAGCTACTTCGGAGGCTGAGGCAGGAGAATTGCTTGAACCCGGGAGGTGGATGTTGCAGTGAGCTGAGATCGTGCTATTGCACTCCAGCCTAGGCAACAAGAGTGAAACTCCATCTCACAAAAAAAAAAGAGAGAGAGAGACTAGGACACTCAGAGAGGCACCAGCAATGTGTGTGCACAGAGAAGAGACCATGTGAAGAGGCAGCAAGAGGGTGGCCATCTGCAAGCCAAGGAGAGAGACCTCAGAGTAAGTGAACCAACCCTATCGGTATCTTGGTTTAGAACTTCCAGCCTCTAGAATTGGGATAAAATAAATTTCTGCTGTTTAAGCCGCTCAGTCTGTAGTATTTTGTTATGGCAGCTCTGCGTGGCAATCTAATGCAATGCTTTACACCGAATAAGCCACTTATGGTCTATTCTCCCTCCATCCTAACCTCAAAAGCACCTAAAACACCACCTTCCTTTCAATTGCACTTTGATGTCTGGATAAAGGGAACAGGAATGGTTATATATGATCAGGCTCCTGCTTAGCATGGTGTAATTTTAGGGTCACAATTTCACCAGCAAAATATATGGGAATAATCTTTTCTTCTGGTAAGAATTGTCAGCTTTTTGGGTGTCATTTTTTTAACCAGCAGGTATGTTTGTGGCTTAAATTGATTTATTACGCATTTTTTGCGCTCTTAGTTTTACACAGCAGGAGACATAATTTCATGGGTCCTTTTTTCATGTTTTAGCCATATTTCAAATAGCTGAAATTTCTTCCAATTAAGAAGTTGAAATAGTGAATGAGAGATGTCAGCCTAAGTAATAGATTCTGATCAGTCACTCACATGCCAGAATAAGATAATTTGCTCACTTTGGTACTAAAGAGAAAATCCTCAGCTACTAAGAAAACCTGAATGGACTGGAATGGGGCAGGGGGTTGGCGGATGGAGACAGAATTAGCAAAGACAGGAATAATATATAGGACAGAACTTAGAATAACTGAGAATACAGACAGAGAAATTGGATAAATATTTGAGGAAAGAGAGGAAACACTAAAAATGGTTGTGAATTGAAAAAGATGCTCTTTATAGTATTCAGTCTCTAAGCTTATAGATACTCGAGACATGGGAAATTTGAAGAAAAGTGTGGCCCTCTCTTATTTTCTATTGTGAGTAAAAATTTCAAATCATATTGGTCAGTATAAAATGAAAATTTTTAATTGAACAGAAGCCTCAATAAAAACAAAGTTCCAGTATTTATTTCTTGAGCTACGACGTGAGGAGTGTTAAGTACAATAATGGGAGGTGGGGCCCATTCAGAGGCACTGTCTATGCTTGCTTGCAACCTCTGATGCTTCAGTCACTGGAGAAGACAGATGGTTAATTGAGACCAGACCTAGTTTTTGCTGGTGTTATCATCAACAAGGAAGACATTTTCTGTTATCAGAGAATTAATTTGGCAAAGGTAGTCCAGAAAACACTTAACTAGCTACTCACCTTGGAAAAATCATTAAAGTTTGCCACATTACCGGTTTCTGATGTGTGAAATAAAAAGATTGGCCTTCTTTAAATGCTGATAGAAGAAACATTGTGAACTGTTGGTTTATGAAAATTTTTACTGATCTGTGGCCAAATTAAATTTAAAGGAATATAATGTAATGAGTTTTTTATAAAGCTAAATGTATACAATTTGTAACTTCTGAGATTATTCCTGTTCTATTTTATTGCTATGAGAATGTCCTTTCTCTTCTGAAATGATAATAAAGGCAGGTGGTTTATTTGTTAATATCCTTATTTGAAATTAATTATCCTTAATTTCCTTATTTATTAATATCCTTATTTATTTATTAATATCCTTATTTTTTAAATTAAGAGTATTGGCCAATAATTAGTAATTATTAATATATTTATTTGACAACCTTCTGACAGTCCCCCAGTAGTTTTTAAAAATCTAAAATTCTGATGCCTCTCAGTTACATAATTTCTAATATTTCATCTACCTCTAAAGTTTAACTGTTTCGTGATTTAGAGTAATGTTATAGAGAATATGTTGGGGAGTTCCCTCTAAACCATTTATTCAAAGGTTTTTATGTCTTGGGACATGACTTTCCACATCTGCTCAGTTTCAGCAGGACAGACCCAGATGGGGAAGGCATGGATCTTGAACATGATGCAGCCCCTGGTAGTCCTTCTGTCATGGGACCGGCTCTGTGGACACTCTGGCAGTGGCCCTAGGAAGTGGTCAGAAAGCACTGGCATGGGACCTCCATGGGAGGTAATGAAGCGTCCTCATAAGCATCGTGAATAGGCAATGCTTAGAAGTTCACATGGATAAGCAGCAACAAAAAATATGCATTAGGAGGAAATGGGGTCCTGTCCACTGAGAAGGGTGACATGAGAAATGCCGGACTTATGTCTTCAATGGGTGTAGTACAGGTGGCTTACCAAGAGAGGCTGCAGTCCAGGAGAGCACGATAGATGTTTGTCCGCCCACATGAAGTCATGAGGTGAGACTCAGGAACTAAGTAGAAGTTTCAGATCAAAACTAGAGTTCAAGGCTAGTCTCAGACTTCCAGCAAAGGTGACTAAAACTGATTCTAGGTTGTTGAGTTAGGCTACTTAAACGTCTCTATTCACAGATCTAGGCAGATGATAGTTTCATTTAATATCCTTATTTGATAAAATTTAAGAGTATGAATTTTAATTATTAGTGTTCGTACTTGACAACCCTCTGAGAATCTCCTTAAGGTTTTTTAGCTATCTAAAATTCTGAAGTAGCCCATGTCCATTGACAAATGAATAAACAAAATGTGGGGTGTACACACAATGCAATATTATTCAGCCTTAAAAAAGAAGTAAATTCTGACACATTCTCCGTGGATAAACCTTGGGAACATTATGCTAAATAAAATAAGCAATCACCAAAAAAGACAACTACTGTATAGTTTCACTTACATGAGGTACCTAGAGTAGTCAGACTCCTAGAAACAGAAAGTAGAATGGTGATTGTCAGGGGTTTGAGGGAGGGAAAACTAGGAAGTTATTATTTAGTGTGTAGAGAGTTTTAATTTTGCAAGATGAAAAAGAGTCGTGGAGATTGATTGCACAATAGTGTGAATGTACTTAACACTACTGAACTGTACAGTTAAAAATGGTTATGTTGGTAAAGTTTATATTTATTTTACCACAATTCTTTAAAAGCATATCAGTGAAAGAAGCCAGATACAAAAGACTATATGTGATATGATTCCAGAAAACAAATCTGTAGAGTCAGAAAGTCAATTAGGGGTTGCCGGAACTAGACAATGGGAATGTGGAGTGGTTGCTAATAGGCATGAGGGATTTGGCAGGGGAAGAGGAGAAATATTCCAAAGCAGGACTGTGGTGATGGTTACACAAGTCCATGATTTTACTGAGAGTAATTAAATCATATACTTTAAACAGATGAATTTCATAGCATTTAAATTAAACCTCAGTAATTGTTTAAAAATAGTCATTTGGGGGGAAAAATTCTTAAAATTCTGACGCCACAATGGAATATAATTTCTAAGATTTCACCTACCACTAAAGTTCAATTTTTTGGTGATTTGAAGTAATATTATACAGATTATGTTGAACTGGACAAGCTTGAGCCATCTAATTGGATGTAAGTAACTTCAGATTTTGAGGGTCTACATAACAGAAATCATGGAGTGTCCAGGAACCAAGCACAGGCACGTTGGTTTGTTTAACATTCTCATAGAATAATACAGTAGAGAAGCAGGAAACGCAACTTGGGCTTCTCAAAGAACCATTCTAAAAACACTAGTACATAAGTAAACATACAATTTTCGTAATTCTAAGATCAAGTGCACCTGAACATATATGTGATAGGACCTCATCCTGAATGTATCTGTCATTCATTACTGTCATGACCATCTTAAGCACAAAAAAGTCTCTAGCTTCATAACAAGAATTATTTTATAAGCATGGCAAGATGAAAAGAAAAACAATTTTAAATCACGTATACAATGTTGCTTAGCCAAATCATGAATGAACTCCCATTCACAATTGCTTCAAACAGAATAAAATACCTAGGAATCCAACTTACAAGGGATGTAAAGGACCTCTTCAAGGAGAACTGCAAACCACTGCTCAGTGAAATAAAAGAGGACACAAACAGATGGAAGAACATACTGTGCTCATGGATAGGAAGAATCAATATTGTGAAAATGGCTATACTTCCCAAGGTAATTTATAGATTCAATGCCATCCGCATCAAGCTACCAATGACTTTCTTCACAGAATTGGAAAAAAACTGCTTTAAAGTTCATATGGAACCAAAAATGAGCCCGCATTGCCAAGACAATCCTAAGTCAAAAGAACAAAGCTGGAGGCATCACACTACCTGACTTCAAACTATACTACAAGGCTACAGTAACCAAAACAGCATGGCACTGGTACCAAAACAGACATATACCCCAATGGAACAGAACAGAGCCCTGAGAAATAATACCACACATCTACAGCCATCAGATCTTTGACAAACCTGACAAAAACAATAAATGGGGCAAGGATTCCCTATTTAATAAATGGTGCTGGGAAAATTGGCTAACCATAAGTAGAAAGCTGAAACTGGATCCTTTCCTTACTCCTTATATGAAAATTAATTCAAGATGGATTAGAGACTTAAATGTTAGACCTAATACCATAAAAACCCTAGAAGAAAACCTAGGTAATACCATTCAGGACATAGGCATGGGCAAGGACTTCATGTCTAAAACACCAAAAGCAATGGCAACAAAAGCCAAAATTGACAAATGGGATCTAATTAAACTAAAGAGCTTCTGCACAGCAAAAGAAACTACCATCAGAGTGAACAGGCAACCTACAGAATGGGAGAAAATTTTGGCAATCTACTCATCTGACAAAGGGCTAATATCCAGAACCTACAAAGAACTCAAACAAATTTACAAGAAAAAAACAAACAACCCCATCCAAAAGTGGGCAAAGGATATGAACAGACATTTCTCAAAAGAAGACATTCATACAGCCAACAGACACATGAAAAAATGCTCATCATCACTGGCCATCAGAGAAATGCAAATCAAAACCACAATGAGATACCATCTCACACCAGTTAGAATGGCAATCATTAAAAAGTAAGAAAACAACAGGTGCTGGAGAGGATGTGGAGAAATAGGAACACTTTTACAAGAAGTACCATATGACCCAGTCATCCCATTACTGGGTATATACCCAAAGGATAATAAATCATGCTGCTATAAAGACACATGCACATGTATGTTCATTGCGGCACTATTCACAATAGCAAAGACCTGGAATCAACCCAAATGTCCATCAGTGACAGATTGGATTAAGAAAATGTGGCACATATACACCATGGAATACTATGCAGCCATAAAAAAGAATAAGTTTGTGTCCTTTGTAGGGACATGGATGCAGCTGGAAACCATCATTCTCAGCAAATTACTGCAAGAACAGAAAACCAAACACCGCATGTTGTCACTCATAGGTGGGAACTGAACAATGAGATCACTTGGACTTGGGAAGGGGAACATCACACACCAGGGCCTATTATGGGGAGGGGGTAAGGGGGAGGGATTGCATTGGGAGTTATACCTGATGTAAATGACGAGTTGATGGGTGCTGATGAGTTGATGGGTGCAGCACAGCAACATGGCACAAGTATACATATGTAACAAACCTGCACGTTATGCACATGTACCTTAGATCTTAAAGTATAATAATAAAAAAAAAAGAATGTTGCTACCAGTTAAGATATAGAAGGTCATAAAAGATTGCCAAACATACTGTAATAAAAACAAAGACAAAAAACCTAGACCAGATAAACTACAACATCACAATTTTTTCAAATCAATCAGAGAGCTAAGGAAGCAAGGAAACCTGTGTGGCCTAAACTCTAGAAAGTGGAAAGCCCTTCATAAACAAGAAAAGGCTAATGAGTATTCTTGTCCTTAGTGTAATGGAGGGAGGAGAAAGAATATGATGTAGATGAAGGGGGAGAAATCAGCTAAAATTTTAATAAATATTTAGCAGCTAATTTTGAACTGAAATTACAGATTATAACTCCAAGGAGCCCAAGCCACAGAATAAATCTATATTCGCTCCCCATTTCTTTATTATGCATCTTTACCTGATACTTGGGACAGAACAGACAGCTGAGAAAAATCAATCCAAGATATTCTATGTGGAAAAAGAGAGTTGCATAAGGCCCTCCCTGACAAGCATTTATGGCAGAATGAGATCTCCCAAGGTACAAAAGCCTGGGCAGGCATGAATATCAGAGCAAGCTTTCCAACTGTGTAGAGAATTGGCATCCAGGCTCTAAACTAGACAGAGCCCTTCTACAATTTGGAAAGCTGGTTGTTTGGATGTAAAGCATGAGGATACTTCTGGGATTTCATGAGAGCTCACATTCAAAGTTTACAGGGAGAAAGTCTTGATCCTACTCTAAAAGCATTTGAAATCAGTGATGAACTGACCCAAACCAAAACTGCAAGAAAATTTAGGCTCAGATTAGCAGTATAGCAGATTGACTGAACTCCTCAATTAGCAGCCTGATTCAAGAAGGATAATGATTTCTATGGAGGTAAGTATTATTAACTTCAGTCCCTACCATTCTTTTATACAAGATGTCTAACATAAAAAATATGGGATACACAAAGAAGCAAGAAATATGGCCTGTGGGCAAAAGAGAAGACAGTGAACAAATGCAGAATATTAGGTGACAATATTGTCAGATCAGGATTTTTAAATGACTATAGTAGAAATACCAAATAATCTAGTAAAAATGGAGTAAAATGTGAAGAGATGGGTAATTTCAGCAGACACGGAAACTATAAAAAATAATCAAGTAGAAATAAAAATACAAAATCAAAAAAAGAATGCATCAGGTAGACTTTACAACATACTGAACTCAGTAGAGAGAATAATGAATAAACCTAAAGACAAATCACTAGAAAGTATCTGAACTGAAACAAAAAGTGAAAAACCTAGTGGAGAAAAAAACAGAGCACCTGAGATCTTTGGGACAACATCAAACAACCTAACATATGTATAATTGGAGTTTGAAAAAGAGATGACAGAGAGAAAGGGGAAGAAGTATTAAAAAGGTAATGACTGAGAATTTTCCAAAATGCTTTAAAGATATCCCAAATAGCCAAGAAGTTTAGTGAACTACAAATGGTCCTGTAACAGCTAGATATCCCTATGGAACAAAATGAACTTTGACCCTTTTCTCACTTTTTCTGCAAAACTAATTCAAGATATGTCATAGAACTAAGTGTAAAATCCAGAACCATAAAGTTATAGTGTTATATCTCCTCTGCCATGAGGTAGACAAATATTTATTGGACGAGATTTAAAATGTGCTGGCCATAAAAAAAGAAAATTTAAATTGGAACTCATCAACATTAAATTTTTCTCATCAAAAGACATCATGAAAAAATAAATAGGGATGCCACAAACTGGAAAAACATACTTAAGTGTATGTCTGACAAAGAACTTGTATCTAATGTATGTGATAACCCATAGGTCATATTTGGCAAGCTTCCCAATTCATCCAGCTGGAGGAGGTCTTGTGTTTCATGGCAGCATCCAATCCCTGAGTAGAGAATCTTATCATGAGTGGCTGACATACTGATTTATGTATGAACTACTGACCTTGCAAAGGATGTTGACTTGTTCCTGAATAATAAAATTTTACTTATTTGATTCTGAATCATGGAGTTTTACCAATTGCCTTGCAGGCAGACATTTTAGCCTGTATATTGCAATCCGTAGCCAATGACTGTAACCTCTATATTGTACCCTCCAATGAAAAAGAACAACTCAGGTATGAGGAGTCTCCCTCTTTTCTCCTAAAGTTTCTTATGAAAGTCATCTTGTAACAGACCCTGGAACACTCCCAACTTCCGTGTGTTCGATCCTCACATTTGGCTTCCAGTAAACCGTCATCAAATTATTTCTGCCTCAACAGCCTTGATCTCAGTGGACATATATAACTACAAACCAACAACAACCATAACAAAAATGAACAGTTTTAACAAATGAGTGAAAGATTTAAGTGGACAGTTCACAATAGAAATTATATGAGTGCCCTATGGTTAAATGAAAAGTTCACTATTAACAGAGAAATGGCAATTAAAACAAAGCCATTTCATACCCACTAGAATGGCTAAAAGAAAAACGGACATCACCAAATATAGACAAGGATGTGGAGCAAGAAGAAGAAACATTAAGTAAAAGTAATAATTTCTCCTCAATGTCTTCACCAGCAAAAAATATTGACATGCAAGGTGGAGAAAGAGATGAGAAAATACATGGAAAGTGTTTTGGCACCTAGTGCATGCCCAGGACAGGTTTGCTTTTAGTAGCACCACCTGATGAATAAGTGGGAAGGGAAGAATTGGCATTGGTGCCAAATGGGTATGCACAACTTGCTCCTATCCTATTGCAGAGCTTGCTCAAATATCACGTTTTCCATGATGCCTTCTCTGACCACCCTACTTAAAACTGCAATGTCTGGCCAGGCGCAGTGGCTCACGCCTGTAATCCCAAGACTTTGGGAGGCCAAGGTGGGTGGATCACCTGAGGTCAGGAGTTCGAGACCAGCCTGGCCAACATGGCAAAACCCATCCCTACTAAAAATACAAAAATTAGCTGGGTGTGGTGGCACGTGCCTGTAGTCCCAGTTACTCAGGAGGCTGAGGCAGGAGAATCGCTTGTGCCCACGAGGTGGAGGCTGCAGTGAGCCGAGATCGCGCCATTGCACTCCAGTCTGGGTGACAGACCTAGACTCTCTCAAAATAAATAAATAAATAAATAAATAAATAAATAAATAAATAAAAACTGCAATGTCCTCCCCATTTCGATATTCTCCTAGTTCCATCCTTGTTTTATTTTTCTCCAGAGCATGTTATCATCTGTGTTACACTGTATTTTCCTTATTGTTCATTTATGGCATCTTCTTTTCCAAATATTTTTATAATGTAAGTTCTATCAGTGTAGTGGGTTGAATGGTGCCCTCCCAGAAAAAGATATGTTCACCGAGAAGCTGAGAATGTGAACTGATTTGGAAAAGAGATCTTTGCAGATATAATTAAGGATCTTAAGAAGAAGTCATCCTGGATTAGGGTGAGCCCTAAATCCAATGACAAATGTTCTTAGAAGAGAAGAGAGGAGAAGACACGCAGAGGAGAGGGGTGATGTGAAGATGGAGGTGGAGACTGGAGTCACACATCTATAAGCTAAGAAGCACCAAGGGTTGCTGGCAGCCTCCAGAAACCAGAAGAGAGAGAGGCACAGAATAAATTGTCCCTCAGCCTCCAAAGGAACCACCCTTGCTGACACCTTAATTTTGGACTTTTGCCCTCTGAAACTGTGAGGGAACAAACTTCTGTTGTTTTAAGCCACCTAGTTTTTGTTGATTTGTTGTGAAGAATGTAACTGAAAACTATTATGGAGAGTAAGAATTTCTGTGTATTTTTGTTCTTTTACATAACCTCAGTGCCTAGAAAAGAGCTGGGTTTGTGATAAGTGTTCAGTAACTATTTGTTGAATGAAAACCTGGAACCCAAAATGTCCCAGTATGGCCATGGAAGCCCCTTGTCCACCCTAGCAGGTGTCAGCAAAATTTTTCTATTGAGGGCCAGATAGTAACTATTTTCAACTTTGTGGGCCATATGGCTTCTGTCTCAACCATTCGACTCTGCCATTGTAGTGCCAAGGCAGTCATAAACAATAGGTTAATCAATTACCATGTTCCATAAAATGTCTTCCAAAAACCAGTGTGCCAGATCTGCTGACTTCTGGGTACTGGCAAGCAACCTCTGAATCTCAAGCGCAGCTTCTTACCTGCCAAGAACTGTCCGGCAGCCATCACAATTGGGCACATTAGCATGATCTGTTGGACAAAAGTAAGGTGCTTTTAGAAAATCCTGATGCATTTAAGGTGGAACATGGGAATTTGTTAAAGGAGGAAGGGTTTCTCAATTTTTAATTTTATATTAGAGATATTTTGCTCTGGTGTGTGCAAGACTTATGCAAGGTATTTTTTGACATTAATGGATGGTACAGGGTGGGGTGTGGGCAAACTCCTTGGTGAAGCTATTATCACCCAGTGATAGGAGGGTAGTGACTTCCTCTGACTTCAGGGTGCTGTACCAACTGGCTTATGGGACTCGATGCTTGGGATTGGGGGCTCTAATTCAGATTGACTTATTGGTTTCCCTAAAGCCAGAAACCTCAAAGGCTTCTTTCTTTCCTTTCTACCTTGATATGAAAGCTCAAACAATTCAACAGATGAATAAAAGGAAAGTGGAAAGATGCATTTTTAAAGGATGTAGGTTTAGGAATGAGAATATTTACGTGTTCTCTTTATCCACACCACTCTTGCTCAGTAGACTAGAGTTCTTTGAGAGCAGGGTGCTTTGTTACATTCACATTGCAGTTTTTGTATATTGATGGACACAATAAAGAATGAATGACTGAATAAATAATTGAATAAGTTATTTAGATAAATACATATTTACATAAACACGCACCCATTACTTAGATAGATCAATGCATATTTACCTCCACACACACATTCCAAAATATACACAAAATGTTTTTTATATAATATAGAATTTCTTTACCATAGCATATCTCATCCTCAAAATACTCTATAATTATTTATAGTTTTCATCTTTGCAAAGAATCAGATTGTTGCTAAACTGTACACGGTAGTATGTACAAAAATCACACTGCTGTTCTTCTGAGCAAGCACGCGTCTCTATGGGTGCATACATAATATGAGGGTCTACATTCCATCCGCCAAGCCAAAGGCTTTTAGAGACATGATATGGATACGCCAAAGTCCCACTTAAATAACATGTGAACGCTTTGGGCCTGTCGGGAAAGCTGGGCCAGAATCAGCAAGAGAATCTAAGCAATATTGCTTGTCTGTATGAGCTCCAAGCTGTGCAGCTCAGGAGTGAGCCTGTGGGTGGATTTACCTTCAGTGTAAAGGTTTTGGCTGGCCATAGAGGGGGATATCTTGGGAGCCAGAGACCAGAGTCCGTTGGTGACCAGAATCTCTCCCAGCACCAGCAAGGGAGCTCTCAAGGATGATCTCCCCCAAAGCTGTGATGTGACCTGCTGCAGCATAGAGTCCAAATTTGGACACATGATGCCAGAGGCACACAGGAGCAATAGTGAGAGGGTCCAGAACAATCTGAGAACATACTGCTGGGGCTTGTTATGACGCCTGAGCTATTGAAATCTGGGGCAGTTAGAGGGCTGGAGACGAACCTTTTATGCTGCTCTGTGATCATGAAAAACTAGCATACACGCTAGCGTAGCCCTTTAAAGAACTAACATGTAAATATTTCTCAAGAGAAGAAAGAGCACTTTTTCAAAGTTAGTTATATGGGATAGAATGCTCGGGGAGATTTCATTGCACCCCCAAAGTAATCCCGTTCCTTCCACCCTGTTTTCCAGCATGGGCTACTGCATCCTTCTTGTGCATGGACTGAGCAAGCTGTGCACTTGGCTGAATGAAAGTGGGACTCTACCCTGATTTTGTCCACTGTGTTGCTGCTGCTGTTTCTCTGGAAAACTGTGAAACAGAATGAAATTTGGCTGTCCAGAGAGTCCCTATACAGATTTGATTCGACTTATAAAAGTAAATCTCTTTTTTTTTTTTTTTTTTTAAGACAGAGTCTCGCATTGGAGTGCAGTGGCGCAATCTCAGCTCACTGCAACCCCTGCCTCCCAGGTTCAAGAGATTCTCCTGCTTCAGCCTCCCAAGTAGCTGGGGTTACAGGTGCCTGCCCCCACACCGCTAATTTCTTGTATTTTTAATAGAGACAAGGTTTCACCATGTTGGCCAGGCTGGTCTCGAACTCCTGACCTCGTGATTTGCCTGCCTCAGCTTCCCAAAGTGCTGGGATTACAGGCGTGAACCACAGCGCCTGGCCAAAAGTAAATCTCTTAATGTTCTCACCACAAAAAATACAAGTATGTGAGGTAATGGATATGTTAATTAGCTTGGTTTAATCATTTTACAATATATGTATATATGTATATCAAAATATCACATTGTATCCCATAAATACATACAATTATTATTTGTCAGTTAAAAGTAAGTAATTATATAAATAAATAATAGTAAATAATAATACATTTTAAACATTATAATGAATTAATAAATCTTAATCCAAGAACTTAAAGAAAAATAAATCCCCATTTATTTCTTTGCTTACATGTCTCTTTACAAACTAGGTAATATGGAACTGGTAATATTTATTAACCAAGAAAATGTAGTTTAGTTTAGTAGTGCTCTGAATGGAAGATATAATTTATTTAAGGTCTTTAATTTTTTCAGATGATATGAAATCCAACAACCTGCTTCTAAAGTTAATTTATGAAGAAAAGGCCTGTGGGAAGGTTTTTGAGTCTGTGAATTCAAATGGAGACAGTATTAATGATGAGTGGGGCTGTAAAATCAGCTATAAACAAAATGAAACCTATAAGCCTAATTTCATTGTTCAGTCAAGCAATAGGTACAGGTGTTCCCACAGAAGGAAGAGAAAGAAATGCAATACATTTTCTTTAGAATATTCCAAGATGTTAAGTTGAGCTCTGTTGCCTCGGTGCTAAATGAGGAAAGACTTTTTCATGTCCTGATGTTTTTCTATGTGGTAGAAGCTGTTTCTAAAATATAACAACGTTGATCTTTAACCACTTCATTTAGATATGACTGACATATAAAAACCTGTACATATTAACTGTATACATCTCAGTGAGTTTGGTGGTAGGTGTACACCTGTGAAACCATTACCACTATCAAGACCATAAACATGTCTACCACTTCCCAAAGTCTCCTCCTGCCCCTTTTCTTGTTGTTGGGTTTTGTGTGTGTGCGTACAGTAAGAACTCAACATAGGATCTACTAGCTTAGCAAATTGTAAGAATACAGTACAGTATTACTAGTTTTAGGCACTATGCATTCGAGTAGCCCTCTCTCTCTTGCTCTTTCGCTCTCTCTCTTTCTCTCTCCCTCCTTTGAGATGGAGTCTCGCTCTGTCACCCAGGCTAGAGTGCAGCGGTGTAATCTCAGCTCACTGCAACCTCCACCTCCTGGGTTCAAACGATTCTCCTGCCTCAGCCTCCTGAGTAGCTGCGATTACAGGTTCCCACCACCATGCCCAGCTAATTTGCGTATTTTTAGTAGAGACGGGGTTTCACCATGTTTGCCAGGCTGGTCTCGAACTCCTGACCTCAGATAATCCACCAGCCCTAGCCTCCCAAAGTGCTGGGATTAGAGGCCTGAGCCACCACACCCAGCCCTTTGCCCCTTTCTTGAAAAAATAGTTAACCGTTTATGCCTGGATTTGTTTCTGGGTTCTCTAGTCTGACCCATTGGTCTGTGTGTCTGCTTTTATGCCAGTACAATACTGTCTTGATTACTGTAGGTTTGTAATATAAAGTCAGGAAATATGATGCCCAGAGATGATTCAGCTGTGCACACCCCTCAGTGTTCTGGGAGGAGTGAGACAGAAATGGACCTCCTGGGCAGGATCCCACAAGTTTGGGGAAGTCAAGTACTCACTTTGCCCCATGAGAGAAATCACAAGCTGAGGGGGTCTCTCAGCACCAAGCTGTGCCACCCTGAGGGAGGGTGACAAGTGAAGTGAAACTGCTCTTCTTTTAAATGCATTCGCTCTTGGATTTTTTGCTCCAGTGGGGAGTCTTAGCTGGACTCCAGGGCTCCCGCAGCAGTATTCTCGTCTATGGGTGGTTGCCAAAATTAGTTTTCCTTTTTTCTTTTCTTTTTCTTTTTCTTTTTTTTTTTTTTTTTTGAGACGGAGTTTCGCTCTGTCGCCCAGGCTGGAGTGCAGTGGCGCGATCTCAGCTCACTGCAAGCTCCGCCTCCCAGATTCACACCATTCTCCTGCCTCAGCCTCCCAAGTAGCTGGGACTACAGGCCCAGCCACCACGCCCAGCTAATTGTTTTGTATTTTTAGTAGAGACGGGGTTTCACCCTGTTAGCCAAGATGTTGTGGATCTCCTAACCTTGTGATCTGCCCGCCGCGGCCACCAAAGTGCTGGTATTACAGGCGTGAGCCACCGCGCCTGGCCCAAAATTGGTATTTCTGTTGGGAGGATGAGGGCTGGAGCCTCTTATTCTGCCATCTTGCTGACGTCTTTCCCAGCCCTGTATGTGTAGTAGAGTGTACACATTCTCTGGGGCTCTCTGCCAACACAGTGTGTGTGTGGAGTTTCTGCCTCACCACTTCTCCAGCTCCAGGGACCTTCACCTGGCTCCTGCTTGTATCTCAACACCATTTTTAACTGCCCCAACTCCAATGAATTGCCAGTCTGTATCCTATTCCAGTATTTATTCCTACTAAATCAGCTGTCTGTCCCCATTAAGACTGAGGTGGCTAATTCTATCAGCCCAGTTTCTCTTGCTTCCCTTCTGAGTGTACCCATTATCTCATTCACTATCCCCTACCTCCCTCTCTTGATTTTCCTTGTTAATTTGCTAATCCCCAACCCTGAACACACTCTTCTAATCTTTGTTCTTTCTCCTATTAAAAGGCCACAAGTTTTGCTGGCTAATGTCTTAAAAATAGACTACTCCTCAACAAATTTGTTCTCCTTATCCTCAGCTGTGTTGTAAAACTTGTTCCTCTCTAGCTGATGACTCATATGTCCCTGTCTGCTTGTGTTCATTTTATAGCTTTTCCTGATCCCCATGGCCTTACTTCATAGAAAACTTTGATGCCCCCTAGAGTTTAGTTGTAAGCATCAAATGAAATAAAGTATCCGAGGTGCCTAAAGTCTGTGATGAGAGTTCATAGGTGCCATGTCTACTCTGCTAAGATAGAGGCCATGTGGATGAATGCCCTCAACTCGCTCGCTCTTTTGCAAGTTCTATTTTCATCTGCATCCTCCTCCTTCCCTATGTCACAGAGAAAAAGTTGTGTCTATTGTGAAGTATCTAAAATGGTATTTGATCATTTTTTAAAAGGTAGCTTTTATCATTTATACAAATAAATGAAAAAATTAAATCACAAGTGAGTATTTTGGATAATAGAACTTTATCAGTAATTCCAGTCACAAGTGTCCCATTAGCTCATCCCAGTCATTCCAATCTCTCAGTATCTCTCTCACCAGCTGCCACTGAATGGAGATTATGATTCAAAAATTTTAGACAAGAAAAAGTTCTTAAAAACTGAACTTTTTAAAAGTAATTTCAGCATTTATTTTTGATTTAGGGGGTACCTGTGCAGGTTTGTTGGGTATATTGTGTGATGCCGAGGTTTGGGGTAAGAATGATCCCATCACCCAAGTAGTGAGCATAGAGCCTATAGTCCCCTTAGTGTCTACTCTTTCCATCTTTGTGTCCATGTGTACCCAGTGTTTAGCTCCCACTTGTAAGTGAGAACGTGCAGCATTTGCATTTCTGTTCCTGCGTTAATTCACTGAGCATAATGGCCTCAAGCTGCATCCATGTTGCTGCAAAAGACATTATTTTGTTCTTCTTCATGACTGTGTAGTATTCCATGGTTATATGTACCACATTTTCTTTAATCCATCTCGATGGCAATTTAAGTTGATTCCATGTATTGCGAATAGCACTGCAGTGAACATATGAGTGCGTGTAAGACTGAACATTTCTATGCCAAGCTGTTGTAGTATGTCAGGGTTTACATAATCTCACAGGAACTTTTGTCTGTCTATACTACACTCGGTGTACATCAGTGGCAAGTAACAGAAACTGATTTTTGATAACTTCAACGACAAGAGGAATATATTGCAAAGGTGAGGGAGGCTCACAAAACTGAAGGGAACATCGAGGAAGCTGGCTTGTGGCAAATAAGAAATGGGTGATGTTGTGGGCTGACTTATGTCCCCCAATATCTGTATGTTGAAGCTCTAATCCCCAATACCTCAGAATGTAACTATATTTGGAGATAGTCCTTTAAAGATGTTTTAAGTTAAAACAGGGCTGTTAGGACCAAATCCAATCTGGCCGCTATCCTTATAAGAAAAGGAAATTTGCACACACAGAGAGACAACACTGGTCGGTGAGTGGGTGGGCTCAGGGGAAACACCATGTGGGGACATAGCAAGAAGGCAGTCACCTGATAACCAAGCAAGGAGGCCTCAGAGGCAACCAGCCCTGCCCACACCTTGATCTGGACTTCTGGTCTCCAAAACTGTTAAAAAAAATCCATTTCTGTTGTTTAAGCCATCAGCCTAGAGTGTTATGTTACGGTTCTGTTATGGCAGCCCTAGCAACCTACAGGATGAGCTGACTACTACAGGAGGCTGGACAATAAGCTCTAAACCGCTGCTAAAACAAATCGGTCAACTCCCATTGCTTCTGTTTGTCCTCACATGGAAGTCCTGGAAGAGAGATTTCCATTAGCTTAGCTTGAATTTGGGTCACCTACCCTTGTCCCCATCAGATTACAGTCCATGATGAAGAGAGCAGAGAAGCTTGAGGGACTCCCCAGGGAAAATCAGGTGTGACTAAGAAGGGAAAACCTATTCCAATACCTCAAAAACAATGGCATGTTCTCTATATTCTGCTTCTACTAAACCTTTTTAAAGTAAATTTACCTGATTTTAAAACTTGACAATTTTGCTTTTTTTGACAGAAAATAAAAACTCACTTTGGCATGCATGCCTTCCATTTCTTAATATGCTGCATAGTACTAGGTAGGGAGCTTTGAAATTAACCTTTGCTTCTGAGTTTCATTCAGTTTCCATCATACCAGTCTACCTTAGCATCATGACCGTAGACCACTTTGGGCATGTTCTCTCTCACCACTCAGGGCCAGTCTTTCTGTAAAACAAATGTTAGCATCCAGAAATGTAACTTCCTTTTAGTCTTTTTTTTTTTTTTTTTTACCTTAGATGTTCTTTTCACTATTCAGCTATGAGAGCTTTTATAGAGAACTTTCAGAGAGCTCTGCCCTATGTTAAGCTTTTACCTGAAAAACAACCATGTCTTAATCTAAGCAAGCCTGGGTACTGGGCCTTTGGAGGGAAAGCAGCATCTTATGTCAAGGATAATGGGTTGAGGTTCAAATCCTACACCTAATGCCAAGAATTCAAAGAAATCTCCTTGGTTTTGACCATGCCTCTAGAAGGGTGTTGTTCTTTTTGAGAGTGTGTAGTAAGTCAAGATTTGATCATTAAAAGAAGATCCTTACACCTGTGTGATAAAAGAGATTTTTTTTTTTTTTTGTAGTCTTAGAGGTCAGTGGAGAGCACTTGAAAGAATTTTGTTAATATGCAAATAAAAAGTAATACTATTTAAAAAATGAATATCATCTTTAAAAAAAATTTGGTGTCCTAGAATAATATTTAAGAATCTAAGACTTTAAATATACACTTATTCCTTCAAAGCCAGATGTCTTTATAAATTTGACTATGCTGAGTAATGTTTGGATGAATTTAATAAACATGCCTTGCTATGTATAGTGAAATCTAAATGCTTTGGTTTATGTGGACTCTGCAGTCAAACCTCTTGAGTTCTTCTCCTAGGCTTACCACTTACTAGGTATGTGACTTTAAGCAAGTTACTTAAACATTCTGACTTTCATTTCTTCATCTGTAAGTTGGATGGCATAAAGGTCAAATGAAACAAACATGTAAACCGCAGCAATGTGGTAAAGCAATGTAAACTATTAGTGTCATTACTATGACCTAAGTACCAAGATACAGAGGCCGTGAGACCTGAGTCCTGCACTAGAGGGACTGGCAGCACGAGACAGTCTTGGGCACCCTGCAGTCGATACAGGGGCTGTGCAGGCAGGGCACTAAGGTGGGCATTCAGAGATGCTTCTCTTTGGGTCCTGCCCTAAGCCTCAAAAGATGAATAAATCCCAAATTCGCCGTAATGGTCACAACCCAAGAGCTGGCTGTGCCGAAATATGTCAGTGATTTCTTTCACTTGCGTGTTGAAGGCTTAATTGCCAATTTGAATACAATCTGCTTCAGAAAAGTAGCAGAAATGTCAACCATTTGAGTGAAGATGAAGTTTTGGCAGTGGCCCTGCTTCAGTGTCTCCTCTGTTCCAAATTATAAACCCACTTAACCATTCCTAGGACACATGGCTCTACCAAGGCCTCTCTAATTATGTGGAGTGGTTTTGCTTGGCAGTACTAGAATTCTTACAGAATACCTTAGCATAATCCTTTGTCTTGGAGAAAATCCAAATTTTGATTAAGTTCCAGCCTTTTCAAATGAGCTTCTTTGCACAAACAAGATCCCACTGTCTGATGTATTTTCAAGAGAAAGATGACTGGGTCCCCAACAGGTTCCACTGGCAAGAGCCTTATTCATAAGAAGCACAAGTCCACTGTGTCCCATCAGGTTTCATAACACTGCTAATTAGGACTTCCATTCATGGGGATGCTGTGCTCAATGGTTTACACATTTTAACTCCATCTTTATAATCCCATTTTACACATGAGGAATCAGAGGCTCAGCAAGAGTGAGCCATCTGCACAAGCTGACATAACCAGTAAGAGAAGTCAGAATTTAAGCTCACATTTGACTTAAAAGTGAAAGAATACATAAACTTTTGTTCTTATGTTTTCCAACCTAAATTAGACCAAGTATAAGCAAGGAGAAATGTTCATAAGCGTGACCACACTGCAAAAAATGTTAATTCCTAATAACAAGAAACCATATGATGTACTAACTCAGGCATGGTGATGGCTACTCATCTTCAGCTGGTTTCACAGCCCACACTACCTGGCACTTGTTTGGATTAAAATCATTACTGAAGTGACATACTTTGATTGATTTTTCCTCCAGAGTTTTAAACATACCTAGAAAGACACAACATAAAATATATTTTCTTTTATTTCTAGTCCATGGGCTCTCTAAGAGTTGTTTAGGAGAGTCCCTGGACTCCAGGTTAAGAATCCGTGGCCTCAATCAGAGGTAGAGACTAGCACTGAGGACAATATTCCCTGACACCCGGGACGTCCAGTTATCGACTCACTGGGAAAAAGTTGATGAGTTCCTGAAGGTGTTGACCACACTGTAATTTAAGGACAAAAAAAATTACACTTCAGACCAGGGGGTGACAAACTATAGCCTTTGGGTCAAATCTAGTCCTCTACCTATTTTTGTAAGTGAAGTTTTATGGGAACACAGACATGCCTATTTGTTTGTGTATTTTCCATGGCCGTTTTCATGCTACAATGACAGAGTCAAGCAACAGAGGTGGTGTGGCCTGCAGAGCCAAATATCTTCACTATCTGGCCCTTTAAGTGTTCTTACCACTGGCATAGGTTATCTGCTACCTCTGCAGGAAATATGTTCTTCTTTACTATTCTCCTCTGCATTTCTGATCCAAAGAAAGTAGCAGCCCTCCTGCTGCACTCAATGTAAACTTTGTGAGAGTAAAACCTTAGTGCTGCTGGTGTGCTGTGGTGCCTTTTGGATTCACATCACACAATGGCTCATCTTCAGGACTGACCTTGATGATGTGTAGGAGGTAGTTAAACATAATGGCTAAGACTTGAAGCTTTCTGCCGTTTCTTGCTCAGCTGCTTTCCAGCTTTGTGACCATTGAAAACATACTTAACCTTTCTGTGCTTGTTTCTTCATCTTTAAAATGGGGATGAGAATAAGGCTACCCACCTGATAGAGTCATCGATAGAATTAAATGAGTGAATTCATGGCAATGTTGTGTTTAGTTCAGAGCTTGATTCATAACAACCATTCCGTAAGAATTAGCTCTTAAAAGTATAGTCACAGTCAAACTAGGGGCCAAGTCAAAAGAGGTGTCAAAATTTAGAGAGGAATGAACTTTCCCCTTCCACTCCTCTCAGCTTCTGGCTGAACAATACTTTTTTAAAAAATTATGTTTGTTTCCTCATCTGAAATTTGAAAATGTCCTCTTGATCTTCTGCACAGTAATGTCAAAAGAGTAATAGTTTTTAAATATGACGGTACAATTGCCAGAACTTGTTTTTCTATCATTTTTACTGTTCTATGACTACATGATGTAAGAAATGGGAATTAAGATTCTAAGTTGAGGCCGGGCGCGGTGGCTTATGCCTGTAATCCCAGGACTTTGGGAGGCCAAGGCGGGCAGATCACGAGGTCAGGAGATCGAGACCATCCTGGCTAACATGGTGAAACCCTGTCTCTACTAAAAATACAAAAAATTAGCCAGGTGTGGTGGAGGGTGCCTGTAGTCCCAGCTACTCGGGAGGCTGAGGCAGGAGAATGGTGTGAACCTGGGAAGCAGAGCTTGTAGTGAGCCGAGATTGCGCCACTGTACTCCAGCCTGGGTGACAGAGCCAGACTCCGTCTCAATTAAAAAAAAAAAAAAGGAATCTTTTTTACCTTGAAAAAAAGGTTTTTATTAGAATCTTGACTTGCTGTGGTTATAACAGTTTTTGATCTACTGAAATAATTTATGACTATGATGGTTAAATTTAGGTGTCAATTTCACTGAATTAAAGGCTTTACCAGGTAGTGGGGTATGTCTGTGAAGGTGTTTCAGAAGAGACTGGCATTTGAGTTGGTGAACTGAGGAAGGAAGATCTGCCCTCACTATGGATGGACACCATTTAGTCAACTGAGGACCAGGATAGGAAAAAAAAAAGAAAAAAAAAGCAGAGGAAAGGCCAATTTGCTCACTTTCTCTTCTAGAGCCAGGACAGCCTTTTTCTCCTGTCTATGGACATCAGATCTCCAGGCCTTTGACCTCTGAGACTTGCCCCAACAGCCCAGTGAGTTCCCAGGCATTCAACTTTGAATAGAGAGTTACACCATGGGCTTCCCTGGTTCTAAGGCCTGTGGACTTGGACTGAGACATGCTATGGACCTTCCTGGGTCTCCAGCTTGCAGACAGCCTATCATGGACTTGACAGCCTCTGTAATCACATAAGCCAATTCCCCTAATAAATCCTCTCTCATCTATCTATCTATCTATCTATCTATCTATCTATCTATCTATCTATCTATATCTACTTACCTACCTATCTATCTACAGGCATAACTCGGAGATATTAGGGGTTCAGTTTCAGGCTACTGCAATAAAACAAGTATCATCATAAAACAAGCCACACAATGTTTTTGGTTTATCAGTGCCTATAAAAGTTATGTTTACACTGTCTATTAATTGTGCAATAGCATTATGTCTAAAAAACAATTTACAGGCCTTTTAAATTAAAAATGAGAAACAATTAACAATAGTTTATTACTAAAAAATGCTAATGCTCATCTGAGCTTTCAGCAAGTTGTAATCTTTTTGTTGGTAGAGAGGGTCTTGCCTCGCTGTTGATGGCTGCTGACTAATCAGAGACGGATGCTGAAAGTTGAAGTAGCTGTGAAAATTTCTTAAAGTAAGACAAAAGTTTGCTGCATTGATGGATTCTCCCATTCACGAAATGTTTTTCTGTAGCATGTGATGCAGTTTGATAGCATTTTACCCACAGTAGAACTTCTTTCAAAATTGAAGTCAATCCTCTCAAACCCCACCACTGTTTTACTACTAAGTTTATGGAATATTCTAAATCCTTTGTTGGCATTTCAACAACGTTCACAACATCTTCACCAGAAGTAGATTTCATCTCAAGAAACCACTCTCTTTGCTCATCCATAATAAGCAAGTCCTCATCCATTCAAGTTTAAGCTTTATCATGAGATTGCAGCAATTCAGTCACATCTTCAGGCTCCACTTCTAATTCTAGTTTTCTATTTCCACCACATTTCAGTTGACACTTTCTCCATTGAAGTCTTGAACCCCTCTAAGTCATCCACGAGGACTGGAATCAACTTCTTCCAAACCACTGTTCATGGTGGTATTTGGACCTCCTCCCATGAATCATGAATGTTCTTAATGGTATCTAGAATGGTGAATCCTTTCCAGAAGGTTTCCATTTACTTTCCCCAGATCTGTCAGAATAACCACTATCTAGAGCAGCTATAGCCTTACAAAATTTATTTCTTAAATAAGACTTGAAAATCTAAATTACTCCTTGATCCATGGGCTACAGAACAGATGCTGTGTTTGCAGTCATGAAAATAATATTAACCTTATCATACATTTCCATCAGAGCTGTTGGATGACCAGGTACATTGTCAATGACCAGTTATTTTTTTTTTTTTTTTTTTTTTTTTGGAGACAGAGTCTCGCTCTGTCCCCCAGGCTGGAGTGCAGTGGCACAATTTCCGCTCACTACAAGCTCCGCCTCCTGGGTTCATGCCATTTTCCTGCCTCAGCCTCCCAAGTAGCTGGGACTACAGGTGCCCACTACCACGCCTGGCTAATTTTTTGTATTTTATTAGAGACAGGGTTTCACCGTGTTAGCCAGGATGATCTCGATTTCCTGACCTCGTGATCCGCCCACCTCGGCCTGCCAAAGTGCTGGGATTACAGGCATGAGCCATCGTGCCCGGCCAATGAGCAGTAATATTTTGAAAGGATTTTTTTTTTTTCTGAGAAGTAGGTCTCAACAGTCAGCTTCAAATATCCAGTAAGCCATGCTGTAAGCAGATGTGTTGCATCCAGGCTTTGCTGTTCCATTTATAGAGCATAAGCAGATTATATGTAGCATAATTCTTAAGGGCCCTAGGATTTTCAAAGTGGTAAACAAGCATTGGTTTCACCTTAAAGCTATCAACTATATTAGCCACTAACAAGAGAGTCAACTTGTCCTTTGAAGCTTTGAAGCCAGGCATTGGTTTCCCCTACCTACCTATAAAAGTCCTAGATGGCATATCCTTATAATAGAAGCCTGTTTTGTCTACATTGAGAATCTATTGTTCAGTGTAGCCACCTTCACCAATTATCTTAACCAGATCTTTGCAGGATAACCTGCTGCAGAATCTCCATCACCACTTGCTGCTTCACCTCTCACTTCTATGTTATGAAGATGGCTTTTTCCCTTAAGCTTCATGAACAAACCTCTGCCAGCTTCACCCTTTTCTTCTGCAGCTTCCTCACCTCTCTCAGACTTCAAAGACTTGAAGACAGTTAAGACTGTTTTGGATTACACTTTGGCTTAAGGAAGTGTTGTGGCTGGTTTGGTCTTCCATTCAGACCAATAAAACTTTCTCCATCGCAGCAACAAGGCTGTTTGTCTTTCTTATCACTCATGTAATTCACTGGAGCAGCACTTTCAATCTCCTTCAAGAATGTTTTCTCTTCATTCACAACTTGGCTAACTGTTGGACACAAATGGCCTCGTTTTAAGCCTATCTCTTGGCCTATCTCAGCTTTCCACATGCCTTCCTCATTAAGCATAATCATTTTTAGCTTTTGATTTAAAGTGGGAGATGTGCAACTTTTCCTTTCATTTGAACACTGAGAAGCCATTGTAGGGTTATTAACTGACCTAATTTCAATATCACGGTGTCTCCAGAAATAGGGAGGGCTGAGGAGAGAGAGGTGAAGGGACAGCGGGTTAGTGGAGCAGCCAGAACACACAACGGTTATAGTTTAAGTTCATTTATAGATCACAGATCACTATAACAGATACGATAGTAATAAAAACATTGGAAATATTGTGAGAATTACCAAAATGTGATGAAAAGACACAAAGTGAGCATATGCTGTTTGAAAAATGGTGCCAGTAGACTTGTTCAACACAGGGGTGGCACAAACCTTTAATTTGTTTACAAAAAAAAAAAAAAAACCTCAATATCTGCTCTCTGCAAAGCACAATAAAAGAAAGTATCCATATATATAGATATAGATATATAAATATGAATATCCTATTGGTTCCATTTCTCTGAAGAACCCTAATTCAAGGATCTTTACATTTCCTTATGGAAAAAATATGTCAACACTTGCATACTTCAATTAAAACCCTTAAAAGTAAAAACCCAGGGCATTAAGAAAGTCAACACAGAAGCCTGACTCTGGAGAGGGGAGTAACATTGGAAGCTACAGATACAGGGAATGTTTTGCACTTATCCCATTTGTATTTTTTTTTTTCTGAAACTTGCTCACTGTTAAATGAAGGATGGGAAAAGGACAGTGGGAAATGTTACAGTGGAGCTTAATGGTGGAAGGCAGTGTGTCTCTGGGCTTTTAGTTACCCACTTCTGCTTCGTTCATATAAATATGATATGTCCTCTTGCTATCACAGAACAGTGCTCTGATCTTTTCACATTTCCACAGGACCGTTTTGCATATTTCTCATTTGAAAAATAAATTGGAGTAACTACGCTAACCGAATGAGAACTAAAAGATCAATTCCAGTAAAAAGGCATTCATATCAGCGCAGTAATAGAAATGCTTTTAAATGCAGTAGGAAGATGGTGATCTTCTAAACTGTAATGTCTTTGTAACCTAACCTTACTCAGCATTCTGCATTTAAATTGTATTTTTTAATAGAAATCAGAAATTTAAACCATTTCTACCATCTTGCACCTGCTCCTGTGATTAAATTCTTAATTCATTCCAGGAAGCATATTAAATTATATTACCAATGCTACTTCACTTGTGTACATGGAAAATCAATGAAGTAGCCATTTTTAAGTTTCAGCTCTGCTGCTTTCAGGTGCTCTGTTTTCTTTGGGTGGTTCTCTTCCTTCCCACACTCCCTGTCAGTTTTCACTTATTTGAAATTTCATCAAGCTCCTAGTATTTTAACTGGCACATCCTTAGCTGGGTCCTAAAGTTCAAATGATCCTTTATATGCAAAAATGTAACCAAATTTCAATGAAAGTGCATATTTTCCAAATATATTTTCCAAACAGGCTCCAACACATAGTACAACATTTCCCTGCTGATATTACCTTTAAATTAGATATTGTACTAGTTTTCTAGGGCTACAGTAACAAATTGCCCTACACAAAGTGGCTAAAAACAATACAGAAAAACAATGACTTTTTTCACACGGTTCTGGAGGCCAGAAGTCTAAAATCAAGTGTTTTGGGGTTTGATTCTTTCTGGAGGCTCTGAGGGATAACCTGTTCAATGCCCTTTTTTCAGAGGACTTATAAAAGCACAGTTTTATTATATAAGATGTAAAATGTGGTAAAAGATGCTTTAATAAAATATTTGCAACACATATAAGAATCGATAGCCCTAATGTACAAGGATTGTCTACAAATTGATTGGAAAAAGACAATTTTAAAAGGGGGAAGAAAATGACAGTTCATCAAAGAGGGAAATACAAATAGTCATATTGTATGAAAACACAAGCAACCTTACTTTTCACTGTTGTCAGAGAAATGTAATATGAAAATGATGAGATATAATTATGTAACACATTAGATTGGCAACATATAAAAGAGGCTGATACTTTCCAGTGCTTGTAAGGGTGTAGGGGAATAGACTTTTATATGCAAGTCAAGCAAAAATGTTTAAGTTGCTAAAACATTTTCAGAACATTATCTGAAAAAAAATCTTTGTTTTCAAATTTTTGGGTTTTTATTAGAGTATTTTAAAAATGTGTACCAACTTATGGGGTACATGAGAAAACGTGTAATGTGCATATAATGTGCACTGATCAAATCAGAGTATTCAGAGTGCTCATAATCAGAGTACAATACATTTTTAGTTAAGTACAGTTATCCTATTCTATTATCTAATACTTCATTTATTCCTTTTAACTTACTATATGCTTGTGCCCTTGAACCCACTTCTCTTCCTCCCACCTCTCTCCCGCCTGCTTATCCTTCCAGGTCTCCCTTACTTATTTTCCCACTCTCAACCTCCATGTGTTCTAATTCTTTAGCTCCCACATATGAGTGAGAATATACAATATTTGTCTTTTTGTGCCAGGCTTATTTCACTCAAGGTAATGACTTCCAGTTCCATCCACGTTGCTGCAAATGACATGATTTCATTTTTTTTCGTGGCTGAATAATATTCCAGTATACCACATTTTCCTTTTCCATTCATCCATTGATGGACACATAGGTTGATTCCATATCTTAGCTACTGTAAATAGAGCTACAATAAACATATAAGTGCAGGTATTCCTTTGTATATTGATTTATTTTCCTTTGGGTAGATACCCAGTAGTGAAATGCTGAATCAAATGGTAATTCTATGTTTAGTTTTTTGAGGAATCTCCATGCTGTTTTCCATGGTGGTTGTACTAGTTTACATTCACACCAACAGTATAAGATTTCTCTTTTCTCTGCATCCTCACCAACATCTGTTATTTTTGTCTTTTTGATAACAGCCCTTCTGACTGAGGTAAGATGATATCTCATGGTGGTTTTGATTTACACTTCTCTGATTAGTGATGTTGAGCATTTTTTCATATACTGTTCACCATTTATATGTCTTCTTTTGAGAAATGACTATTCATGACCTTTGCTCACTTTTTAATGGGATTATTTGGGTTTTTTCCCTTTGACTGAGTTCCTTGTATATTCTGAATATCAATCTAATGTATGATGAATACTTTGAAAATATTTTTACCCATTCAACAGATTGTCTCTTTATTCTGCTGACTACTTATTTTGCTGTGTAGAAGCTTTTTAGTTTAATGAAGTCTAATATGTCTAACGTTGTTTTTGTTGCTTGTGCTTTTGAGATCTTAGTCATAAATTATTTGCCTACACTACTGTCCAGGACACTTTCCCCTAGGTTGTTGTCTAGCATTTTTATAGTTCCAGGCCTTACATTTAAGTCTTTAATCCATTTGGAGTTTATTTTTGTATGTGGTGAGAGGTAGGGATCCAGTTTCATTCTTCTGCATGTGGCTATCCAATTTTCTTAGCGCAATGTATTTAAGAGGGTGTCCTTTCCCCAATGTAAGTTCTTGTCAGCTTTGTCAAAAATCAGTTGGCTGTACTCATATGGCTTTATTGCTTGGTTCTCTATTTTGTTCCATTGATCTAAGTATCTATTTTTATATTGATACAATGCTGCTTTGGTTATTAGAGCCTTGTTATATATTTTGAAGTCAGGAAATATATGCCTCTAGTTTTGCTCGGGATTGCTTTGGTTACTTGGGCTCTTTTTCGGTTCCATATGAATTTTAGGATTTTATTATTCTAATGCTGTGAAGAATGGTGTTGATGTTTTCATGGTGATTATATTGAATCTGTAGATCGTTTTGGAAACTATGATCATTTTAATAACATTTTTTCTTCTGATCTATGAGCATAGGATGTTTTTCTATTTGTTTTTGTCATCTTCAATTTATTTCCATTCTTTTGCAACTTTCTTTGTAGAAATATTTCACCTCTTCGGTTAAATTTATTCCTACCTATTTTTAGGTGTTGTAAATGGGACTGCCTTCTTGATTTTGTTGCAGTTTTTTTTTGCTCCCACATATCAGTGAGTGGGAGGGAGTGGTGCCCACCAGCTTCACTTCTTCACTCCCACTGCTCAGTGAGCAGGAGGGAGTGGCACCCAGGGGCTTCTTCTCTCCCATTGTTAGGCAAGTGGGAGGGAGGGTTACAGGTCTTTTACTCCCACCACCCACAGCTCAGCAAGCAGGAGCATTATAGCTCTTGTGTTCCCACTGCCCACAGCTCAGCAAGCAGGAGTGTTACAGATCTTTTGCCCCTGCAGCTCATCAAGTTCTGGGTTCTTGTCCCAGGACCAAGAGGAATAAGGTACAGGGACACTGGAGAGTGAGTAAGGCAGAGTTGAATTTTACTGAATGACAGAAAAAAAAGCTCTCAGCTGTGAGAGGGGACCCAAAAGCGGGTAGCCATCTGTAAGGCTGAATCCAGGGTTTTGATGGGCTTAGGATGGGGGAATGCTTGCTGATTGGTCCATGGGGGGGTCTTGGAAAAAGCACCATTTGATAGGTTAAAGGGCATTATTCAGAAGGAACCAATAGAAAGACAGAACCTGTCTGCCTAGGAATTTGTCTTTTTTTGCTATCAATTTCTTTCTCAGCTAGACTGTTATTGGTGTGTATGAAATACATTACCAATTTTTGTACATTGATTTTGTAACCTGTAGCTTTACTGAATTGATTATCAAATCTAAGAGTTTTTTGGTGGTGTCTAGCTTTTTCTAGATATACAATCATATTATCAGCAGGCAAGGCTAATTTTAATTCTTCCTTTCTAAATGGATGTCTTTTATTTCTTTTTCTTCCCTCATTTCTCTGGTTAAGACTTCCAGAAGTGAGACTTGCCAGAAGTGAGACTGTCATCAGTAACTTCTTCCTCTAGCAACTCCCAGCTCCTTCACTTGGCCTTTTCCTCTAATCTAATCAACAAGAAGTCCAGGCAGTTTTCTTCCAAACAGACTCAGTCCATCTGTCATTTTTTTCTGTTGTCAATTCCTTAGTTAAAGCGAGGGAGCAGGAACTGAGCCAAAGTACTTAGGTTAAAATCCTAGCTCTGCCACTTACCAGCTATGTGACCTTGAGAAAGATACTCAGCCTCTCTGTTCATCAGTTTTCCATCCATAATTTTAGGATGATAGGGTTACAAGGATTTAAGAAATTAATACAGGTAAAGTGGTTAGGACAGCATCTGGCACAAAAGTAGGCATTCATAAATGTTAGCTGCTATTCTTATTCTCTTGTAAAGTCAAAGAACTACAATCTCTTTAAATAAACAACCTAGTCCTAATTATTGTTATTTTAAAGTCACTTTATTACCAACTTTGAAATCCAAACAAGTTTAATAAAAATTAACATAAGGATTGACATGACCCTTTTAGGGAAAAAAATCAACAAAATGTTTTTATAGAATTCAAAAACTGCCTACAATATTAACTGACTATGAACAGTAAAATCATAAGTCCCCCAACTGACTGAATGGACTACCTCTGGACCAAAGGTACTCCAGAGAAACCTTAAAACCTGAATTCCCAGCCATAACAGGATAGAAAGTCAGATATGCCTCATTATATCCCTCCCTTCACCAGTGTAGACACAACAGCTGACCATCATTAATGTTAAAATAGAAATCATAAAACTGATGGAACAGATTCTTTTTGGCAATAAGACACCAAATTATATACAAGATGTAAGGCCATGCCAGTTAACAGTGAAGTCATGCAACCCTACACATAAAGAATAAACTATGCTTTAATGGCCACTAGGTTTTTCTTTTTTCCTAGTAGCTAAATAAGCACTAGCTTCAAAATAAGGAATATTAAGACAATTGCAGCTCATCCACTGCCAAAGTTTGACTAACTGACCTCCACCCTGCTCCATGAGCCATGACTACATCTTTGATCGGACAAGAGACTGAATTCAGTAACTTGCTCCTGGTAAGAGACTACCCACCATGAACTGGTTCTGGACAGTTTGCAGAGGCCACACACACTGAGTGTCTTTGTGTCCCTGCTTCGCCTTTTGATGTATAGGGTCTAATTGTAATAAATTTAAATGTTAAGTCTCCACCCAAAGTGAACATAAGACACATGTAATATACATGTTTGTTTAGTACACATGCATTAGGACCCCTATCATGAACACTCATAGCTCCTCCTGTAACCTGTTGAATATGTCCACTTAGCCAACTGTTTCTTGTCTCCTCCTTTCCTCCCTGGAAGTGCAGGCTATGTCTCTGCTGGAAGCTGTGCTGTGTGAGGATAGCCACCCTGCAAGTTGTAACCCTTTATAAGAAATAAAACTCTTCTTTTCTAAATGTTTGAGTTGCGTGATTTTTTCGGTTGACATAGCAAAGTCAATGTCAAATGCCTTGTGTTTTAGCTTAAGAACTACAAAATGAACCAACAATTTAAACTTCCACTTGTTCAGGGGCAAAAAAGAGGAAATTTAGAAAATGGAAAATGTGTTTTCTTATTAAAGTATAATACATCTGGTTTTTAAATAATCCTGTTGATCTTTCTATTGTGTTTTTCATATCTGAAAATCAAAGTAAAGAGCATTCTTCTGTCAATGTCATAAAAGGTAGAAATAAATAAGAATATCAATTAGTTGACAGTACTCTTCATCAAAAATAGTCCTTATTTTTGTGAAAATCAAGGACTTTGAATGAAAGATGCGGTAAGATTCTTCTTCTATTCTGAAGAAATTCCATTAAATAGGAATTTGAAAAGAAGGAGGAAGGCAATTGATTGACCATGCAGAGTTGTTCTCCAAGAAATCGTCTATCACGAAGTCATGACACTTTGCTTCATGAATATTATGAATATTCCTGAATCCCTCCTCTTCTCTCTATACCTGCTGCTGTTGTTCTGGATCTCAGTGTTGCACCTCTCTCTCTCTCTCTCTCTTTCCCTCTCTCCTTTCTTACTGCAACAACTCTCACAGAAATCTTCTAAAATATTAAACTATGGTCTCATTTCTCTATTTAAAGCACCCCACTGACTCCCCGCTGCTTGTTAAACAGTGTGGCTCACAAGACTCATTTCAGGAACAAAGAAACATTGAACTTGTATCTGCTCTATGGACCAAATGGACCTAACAGATATTTACGGAACATTTCATCTAATGGCTGCAGAATACACATTCTTCTCCTCAGAACATGGATCATTCTCAAGGATAGATCATATTTTAGGTCTGAAAATATGTCTTAAAACATTCAAAAAATTGAAATAAAATGAAGCATCTTCCTGACTACAAATGGAATAAAACTAGAAATCAATAAGAAGAGGAATCTTGGAAACTATATAAATACATGGGAATTAAACAATATGCTTCTGAATGACCAGTGGATCAACAAGAAATTAAAGAGGAAATTGAAAATTTCCTTGAAACAAATGATAATGGAAACACAACATACCAAAACCTATGTGATACAGCAAAAGTGGTATTAAAATGGAAGCTTATAAGTGCTTACATCAAAAAAAAAAATTTCAAATAGACAGCCTAATGATGAATCTTAAAGAACTGGAAAAACAAGAGCAAACCAAACCCAAAATTAGTAGAAGAAAATTAATAATAAAGAGCAGAGCAGAAATAAACAAAATTGAAATGAAGAAAACAACATAAGAGATCAATGAAACAAAAAGTTGGTTTTTTGAAAAGATAAATAAAATTGACAAATCTTTAGCCAGACTAAGAAAAAAAAGAAGATGTTAAAACTGACACTGACACTGCAGGCCTGACACAGTGGCTCACGACTGTAATTCCAGCACTTTGGGAGGGCAAGACGGGCGGATCACGAGGTCAGAAATTCGAGACCAGCCTGACCAACATGGTGAAACCCCGTCTCTACTAAAAAAATACAAAAATTAGCCAGGCATGGTGGTGCATGCCTGTAATCCCAGCTACTCAGGAGGCTGAGGCAGGAAAATTGCTTGAACCTGGGAGGTGGATGTTGCAGTGAGCTGAGATTGTGCCACTGCACTCTAGCCTGGGCAACAGGGCAAGCCTCTGTCTCAAAAAAAAAAAAACCTGCAGACATTCAAATGATCATTGGTGGCTACTATGGGCAACTACATGACAATAAATTGGAAAATCTAGAAGAAATTGATAAATTCATAGACACATACAACCCACAAGATTGAACATGAAGAAATCCAAAACCTGAACAGACCAGTAACAAGTAACGAGATCGAAGTTGTAATAAAAAGTCTTCCAGTAAAGAAAAACCCAGGACCCAATAGCTTCACTACTGAATTCTACCAAACATTTAAAGAAGAGCTAATATAATATTCCTCAAAGTATTGTGACAAATAGAGAAAAAAACACTTTCAAACTCATTCTGTGAGGCCAGTATTACCCTAATACCAAAACCAAAGACACATCAAAAGAAGAAAACTTCAGGCCAATATCCCTGATGAATATTGATGCAAAAATCCTCAATAAAATATTAGCAAACTGAATTCAGCAATACATTAAAAAGATCACTCATCATGACCAAGTGGGATTTATCCCTGGGATGGAAGAATGGTTCAACACATGCGAATCAATCAATGTGATACATCATATCAACAGAACGAAGGATAAAAATCATACAATCATTTCAACTGATCCTGAAAAAGCATTTGATAAAATTCAACATCTCTTCATGATAAACACCCTCAAAAAACTTAGTATAGAAGGAACATACCTTAACATAATAAAAGTCATATATGACAGACCCACACTAGTATCATATTGAATGGGGAAAAACTGAAAGCCTTTCCCCTAAGATCTGGAAAATAACAAGGATGTCCACTGTCACCACTGCTGTTCATCATAGTACTGGAAGTCCTAACTAGAGGAACCAGACAAGAGAAAGTTATGAAAGCCATCAAAATAAGAAAGAAAGAAGTCCAATTATCCTTGTTTGCAGATGACATGATCTTATATTTGGAAAACCTAAAGAATTAGAACTGATAAACAAATTTTAGTAAAGTTGCAGGCTACAAAATCGACACAAAAAAAATCAGTAGCATTCTACATGCCAACAGTGAACAAGCTGCAAAAGAAATTTTAAAAGTAGTCCCATTTACCATAGCCAGAAATAAAATCAAGTACCTAGAAATTAACTTAAGAATCAAAAAATCTCTATAATGTAAACTATAAAACATTGATGCAAGAAATTGAAGAGGACACAAAAAATAGTAAAACATTCCATGTTCATGGCTTGGAAGAATCAATATTGTCAAAGTGTCCATACTATCCAAAGCAATCTACAGGCCCAATGCAATCACTATCAAAATACCCATGGCATTCATTACACAAATAGAAAAAAAAAAATCCTAAAACTTATATGGAATCACAAAAGACCCAGAATAACCAAAGCTATTCTAAGCAAAAAGAACAAAAGTAAAGGAATCACATGACCTTACCTCAAATTATACTACAGAGCTACCATAAGCAAAACAGGATGGTACTGGCATAGAAACAGACATATAGACCAATGGAAAGAATAGAGAACTCAGAAACAAATCCACATACCTAGAGTGAACTCATTTTTGGCAAAGGTGCCAAGAACATACAGTGGGGAAAAGACAGTTTTTCAATAAATAGTGCCAGAAAACTGGATATCCATATGCAGAACAATGAAGCTAGACTCATCTTTTGCCATATATAAAAGTCAAGTCAAAATGGATTAAAGACTTAAATATAAGACCTCAAACTATGAAACTAGTACAAGAAAATACTTGGGAAACATTTCCAAGACATTGGTCTAGGCAAAGATTTATTAATACTCCACAAGCACAGGCAACCAAAGCAAAAATAGACAAATGGGATCATATCAAGTTAAAAAGCTTCTGCACAGGGGGTGGTTCCAAGATGGCCAAATAGGAACAGCTCCAGGCTACAGCTCCCAGCGTGAGCAACACAGAAGATGGGTGATTTCTGCATTTCCAACTGAGGTACTGGATTCATCTCACTGGGACATGTCAGACAGTCAGTGCAGGAGAGTGGGTGCAGCTCACCGAGCAAGAGCCAAAGCAGAGTGACGCATCGCCTCACCCAGGAAGTGCAAGGGGTAAGGGAATTCCCTTTCCTATCCAAGGGAAACCGTGACACACCACACCTGGAAAATCGGGTCACTCCCACCCTAATACTGAGCTTTTCTAAGGGTCTTAGCAAGTGGCACACCAGGAGATTATATTCCACGCCCGGCTCAGAGGGTCCCACACCCATGGGGCCTTCCTCATTGCTAGCACAGCAGTCTGAGATCTAACTGCAAGGCAGCAGGGAGGCTGCAGGAGGAGCGCCCACCATTGCTGAGGTTTGAGTAGGTAAACAAAGCAGCAGGGAAGCTGAAACTGGGTGGAGCCCACCACAGTTCAAGGAGGCCTGCCTGCCTCTGTAGACTCCACCTCTGCGGATAGGGCATAGACAAACAAAAGGCAGCAGAAACCTCTGCAGATTTAAATATCCCTGTCTGACAGCTATGAAGAGAGTAGTGGTTCTCCCAGCATGGAGTTTGAGATTTGAGAACGGACAGACTGCCTCCTCAACTGGGTCCCTGACCCCCAAGTAGCCTAACCAGGAAGCACATCCCAGTAGGGGCAGACTGACACCTCACATGGCCGGGTACCCCCCTGAGATGAAGCTTCCAGAGGAATGATCAGGCAGCAATATTTGCTGTTCAACAATATTCACTCTTCTGCAGCCTCTGCTGCTGATGCCCAGGCAAAGAGGGTCTAGAGTGGACCTCAAGCAAACTCCAACAGACCTGTAGCTGAGGGTCCTGACTGTTAGAAGGAAAACTAACAAACAGAAAGGACATCCACACCAAAACCCCATCTGTACGTCACCATCATCAAAGACCAAAGGTAAATAAAACCACAAAGATGTGGAAAAAACAAAGCAGAAAAGCTGAAAATTCGAAAAATCAGAGTGCCTCTCCCCCTCCAAAGAAATTCAGCTCCTTGCCATCAACAGAACAAAGCTGGAGGGAGAATGATTTTGACGAGTTGAGAGAAGAAGGCTTCAGATGATCTAACTTCTCCAAGCTAGAGGAGGAAGTTCGAACCCAGCAAAAAGAGGCTAAAAACCTTGAAAACAGATTAGACAAACGGCTAACTAGAATAACCAATGTAGAGAAATCCTTAAATGATCTGATAGAGCTGAAAACCATGGCACACAAACTATGTGACAAATGCACAAGCTTCAGTAACCATTTCAATCAACTAGAAGAAAGGGTATCAGTGATTGAACACCAAATGAATGAAATTAAGCAAGAAGAGAAGTTTAGAGAAAAAAGAATAAAAAGAAATGAACACAGCTTCCAAGAAATGTGGGACAATGTGAAAAGACCAAATCTACGTCTGATTGGTGTACCTGAAAGTGACGGGGAGTATGGAACAAAGTTGGAAAACACTCTGCAGGATATTTTCCAGGAGAACTTCCCCAACCTAACAAGGCAGGCCAACATTCAAATTCAGGAAAAACAGAGAACGCCACAAAGATACTCCTTGAGAAGAGCAACTCCAAGAAACATAATTGTCAGATTCACCAAAGTTGAACTGAAGGAAAAAATGTTAAGGGCAGCCAGATAGAAAGGTCGGGTTACCCACAAAGGGAAGCTCATCAGACTAAAAGCACATCTCTCGGCAGAAACTCTCTAAGCCAGAAGAGAGTGGGGACCAATATTCAACATTCTTAAAGAAAATAATTTTAAACCCAGAATTTCATATCCAGCCAAACTAAGTTCCATAAGTGAAGGAGAAATAAAATCCTTTACAGACAAGCAAATGCTTAGAGATTTTGTCACCACCAGGCCTGCCCTACAAGAGCTCATGAAGGAAGCACTAAACATGGAAAGGAATAACCAGTACCAGCCACTGCAAAAACTTGCCAAAATGTAAAGACCATCGATGCTAGGAGGAAACTGCACCAACTACCGAGCAAAATAACCAGCTAACATCATAATGACAGGATCAAATTAACACATAACAATATTAACCTTAAATGTAAATGGGCTAAATGTTCCAATTAAAAGACACAGACTGGCAAATTGGATAGAGTCAAGACCAATCAGTGTGCTGTATTCAGGAGACCCACCTCACGTGCAGAGACACACATAGGCTCAAAATAAAGGGATGCAGGAAGATCTACCAAGCAAATGGAAAACAAAAAAAGGCAAGGATTGCAATCCTAGTCTCTGATAAAACAGACTTTAAACCAACAAAAATCAAAAGAGAAAAAGAAGGCCATTACATAATGGTAAAGGGATCAATTCAACAAGAAGAGCTAACTATCCTAAATATATATGCATCCAATACAGGAGCACCCAGATTCATAAAGCAAGTCGTTAGAGACTTACAAAGAGACTTAGACTCCCACACAATAATAATGGGAGAATTTAACACTCCACTGTCAACATTAGACAGATTAACAAGACAGAAAGTTGACAAGGATATCCACGAATTGAACTCAGCTCTGCAGCAAGCAGACCTAATGGGCATCTACAGAACTCTCCACCCCAAATCAACAGAATATACATTCTTCTCAGCACCACATCGCACTTATTCCAAAATTGACCACATGGTTGGAAGTAAAGCACTCCTCAGCAAATGTAAAAGAACAGAAATTACAACAAACTGTCTCTCAGACCACAGTGCAATCAAACTAGAACTCAGGATTAAGAAACTCACTCAAAAACGTTCAACTACATGGAAACTGAACAACCTACTCCTGAGTGACTACTGAGTACATAACAAAATGAAGGCAGAAATAAAGATGTTCTTTGAAACCAAAGAGAACAAAGACAAAACATACAAGAATCTCGGGGACACATTTAAAGCAGTGTGTAGAGGGAAATTTATAGCACTAAATGCCCACAAGAGAAAGCAGGAAAGATATAGAATTCACACCCTAAAAGCACAATTAAAAGAACTAGAGAAGCAAGAGCAAACACATTCAAAAGCTAGTACAAGGCAAGAAATAACTAAGATCAGAGCAGAACTGAAGGAGATAGAGACAGAAAAAAATCCCTTCAAAAAAATCAATGAATCCAGGAGCTGGTTTTTTGAAAAGATCAGCAAAATTGATAGACCCCTAGCAAGACTAATAAAGAAGAAAAGAGAGAAGAATCATATAGATGAAATAAAAAATGATAAAAGGGATATCACCACCAAGCCCACAGAAATACAAACTACCATCAGAGACTACCATAAACACCTCTATGCAAATAAACTAGAAAACCTAGAAGAAATGGATAAATTCCTGGACACATACACTCACCCAAGGCTAAACCAGAAAGAAGATGAATCCCTGAATAGACCAAAAACAGGCTCTGAAATTTAGGCAATAATTAATAGCCTACCAATCAAAAAAAGTCCAGGACCAGACAGATTCACAGCCAAATTCTACCAGAGGCACAAGGAAGAGCTGGTGCCATTCCTTCTGAAACTATTCCAATCAATAGAAAAAGAGGGAATCCTCCCTAACTCATTTTATCAGGCCAACATCATCGTGATATCAAAGCCTGGCAAAGACACAACAAAAAAAAAGAGAATTTTAGACCAATATCACTGATGAACATAGATGCAAAAATCCTCAATTCAATACTGGCAAACCAAATCCAGCAGCACATCAAAAAGCTTATCCACCATGATCAAGTGGGCTTCATCCCTGGGATGCAAGGCTGTTCCAACATATGCAAATAAGTAAACATAATCCAGCATATAAACAGAACCAAAGACAAAAACCACGTGATTATCTCAATAGATGCAGAAAAGGCCTTCGCCACAGTTCAGCAGCCCTTCATGCTAAACTAAAAACTCTCAATAAATTCGGTACTGAAGGAACGTATCTCAAAATAATAAGAGCTATTTATGACAAACCCACAACCAATATCATAATGAATGGGCAAAAACTGGAAGCATTCCCTTTGAAAACTGGCACAAGACAGGGATGCCCTCTCTCACCACTCCTATTCAACATAGTGTTGGAAGTTCCTGCCAGGGCAATCAAGCAGGAGAAAGAAATAAAGGGTATTCAGTTAGGAAAAGAGGAAGTCAAATTGTCCCTGTTTGCAGATGACACGATTGTATGTTTAAAAAACCCCATCGTCTTAGCCCAAAATCTCCTTAAGCTGATAAGTAACTTCAGCAAAGTCTCAGGATACAAAATCATTGTGCAAAAATCACAAGCATTCTTATACACCAATAACAGACAAACAGAGAGCCAAATCATGAGTGAACTCCCATTCACAATTGCTTCAAATAGAATAAAATACCTAGGAATCCAACTTACAAGGGATATGAAGGACCTCTTCAAGGAGAACTACAAACCACTACTCAATGAAATAAAAGAAGACAAAACAAATTGAAGAACCTGCCATGCTCATAGATAGGAAGAATCAATATCATGAAAATGGCCATACTGCCCAAGGTAATTTACAGATTCAGTGCCATCCATCCCCATTAAGCTACCAATGACTTTTTCACAGAATTGGAAGAAAACTACTTTAAAGTTCATATGGAACCAAAAAAGAGCCTGCATTGCCAAGACAATCCTAAGTCAAAAGAACAAAGCTGGAGGCATCACGCTACCTGACTTCAAACTATACTACAAGGCTATAGTAACCAAAACAGCATGAGACTGGTACCAAAACAGAGATATAGACCAATGGAACAAAACAGAGTCCTCAGAAGTAATACCACACATCTACAACCGTCTGATCTTTGAGAAACCTGAGAAAAACAAGAAATGGGGCAAGGATTCCCTATTTAATAAATGGTGCTGGGAAAACTGTCTAGCCATAAGTAGAAAGCTGAAACTGGGACCCTTCCTTACACCTCACATGAAGATTAATTCAAGATGGATTAGAGACTTAAATGTTAGACCTAAAACCATAAAAACCCTAGAAGAAAATCTAGGCAATACCATTCAGGACATAGGCATGTGCAAGGACTTCATGTCTAAAACACCAAAAGCAACAGCAACAAAAGCCAAAATTGACAAATGGGATCTAATTAAACTAAAGAGCTTCTGCACAGCAAAAGAAACTACCATCAGAGTGAACAGGCAACCTACAGAATAGGAGAAAATTTTGGCAATCTACTCATCTGACAAAGGGCTAATATCCAGAACCTACAAAGAACTCAAACAAATTTACAAGAAAAAAACAAACAACCCCATCCAAAAGTGGGTGAAGGCTATGAACAGACACTTCTCAAAAGAAGACATTTATGCAGCCAACAGACACATGGAAAAATGCTCTTCATCACTTGCCATCAGAGAAATGCAAATCAAAACCACAATGAGATACCATCTCACACCAGTTAGAATGGCGATCATTAAAAAGCCAGGAAACTAGTTTACAGTCCCACCAACAGTGTAAAAGTGTTCCTATTTCTCCACATCCTCTAGTTCAACCATTGTGGAAGACAGTGTGGCCATTCCTCAAGGATCTTGAACTAGAAATACCATTTGACCCAGCCATCCCATTACTGGGTACATACCCAAAGGATTATAAATCATGCTGCCATAAAGACACAGGCACGTGTATGTTTACAGAGACACTATTCATGATAGCAAAGACTTGGAACCAACCCAAACGTCCATCAATGACAGACTGGATTAAGAAAATGTGGCATATATACACCATGGAATACTATGCAACCATAAAAAGGGATGAGTTCATGGCCTTTGTAGGGACATGGATGCAGCTGGAAACCATCATTCTCAGCAAACTACCACAAGAACAGAAAACCAAACACCGCATGTTCTCACTCATAGGTGGGAATTGAACAGTGAGATCACTTGGACACAGAAAGGGGAACATCACACACCAGGGCCTGTTGTGGGGTGCTGGGAGTGGGGAGGGATGGCATTAGGAGATAGATCTAATGTAAATGACGAGTTAATGGGTGCAGCACACCAACATGGCACATGCATACATATGTCACAAACCTGCACTCTGTGCACATGTACCCTAGAACTTAAAGTATAATAAAAATTTAAAAAAAAAAAAAAACTTCTGTACAGCAAAGGAAACAATCAACAAAGTGAAGAGACAACTCACAGAATGGGAGAAAACATCTACAAACTACTCATCTCACAAGGGATTAATAACCAGAATATATAAGGAGCTCAAACAACTCTCTAGGAAAACGTTTAGTTACCTGACTTAAAAATGGACACAATATTTGAATAAAGATTTCTCAATGGCAAACAGGCATATGAAAAGGTGCTTAACATCAGTGATCAACAGAGAAATGCAAATCAAAACTACAATGAGATATGACCTCATCCAAGTTAAAATGGCTTTTGTCCAAAAGGCAAGCAAGAACAAATGCTGGCAAGGATGTGGACAAAAGGGAACCCTTGTAAACTGTTGGTGAGAATGTAAATTAACACAACCACGGTGAAGAACAGCTTGGAGGTTCCTCAAATAAACTAAAAATAGAGCTACCATACTTTCCAGCAATCCCACTGCTGGGCATGTACCCAAAAGAAAGAAAATCAATATATCAAAGAAGATATCTGCACTCCCATGTTTGTCTCAGCACTGTTCACAATAGCCAAGATTTGGAAGCCACCTAAGTGTCCATAAATAGATGAACGGATATAGAAAAGTAATACTTATAGACAATGAAATACTATTCAGCCATAAAAAAAATAATATTCAGTCATTTGCAACAACATGGATGGAACTGGAGGTCATTATATTAAGTGAAATAAGCCAGGTACAGAAAGACAAACATCACATGTTCTCACTTCTTTGTGGAATCTGAAAATCAAAACAATTGAACCCATGGAGATAGAGAGTAGAAAGATGGTTACCAGAGGCTGGGAAGGGTAGTGGAGGGGTTGAGAGGATGGTTAATGTGTATTAAAACATAGTTAGAAGGAACATATATGGCCTAGTATTTGATAGCACAACAGAGTAACAGTAGTTAGTAATAATTTAATTATGCATTTAAAAATAGTTAAGCATATAATTTTATTGTTTGTTACACAAAAGATAAATGCTTGAGGGGTTGGAGACCCCATTTTCCATGATGTTATTTTATGAATTGTATGCCTGTATCAAAACATCTCATGTATTCCATAAATATATATGCATACTATGTAAACACAAAAATTACAAATAAAAAATTAATTTTAAAAAATGAGACTTTTTAGGGCCCCTTTACTTCCAGACTTAACTTTCTATGATCCAGCCACTCTTCATTTCTTGTAGTCCCTCAAAAGCGTCATGCTCTCTTTTCCCTGGGGCTTCTGGTTAAGACATTCTGGTCTAGATACCTTTTCCCTTCTGGAAGCTAACTTTATCTCTCCTTAAAGCCTCAGCTTAGCTGTCACTGACTCTCAGAAGCCTTTCCTGTTCTCCACATCTTGGGTAAGCATCCACTTCTCTGCTCCCTTGGTACCCTGATCAGCCATTTTGTCATTGCCCATATTTTCTCCCCCATGTACACCCTTGAAGGCAGGATCTCTGACTGTCCTCAGCATCTGGCACAGCTCCTGGGACACAGAAGGCCCTTCATATATACTGTATAACCACATCAATTATTTCAGAACACAGAAAAGCTTGAAAATTAATTTGACCAGAACCATCTCGCTTCTGGAATTTTCCTTTATTAATGGTTCTGCTATGGTTTGCACAGACTTTCACTTTTCCTTCCTTCCATTCCCCTTGAGCTCTATTGTTCCCATTGTTACCAGGACAAGCATGTGATCATTTTCTCAATCAAGCCCAATATTACTGTCCACCAAAATTAAGTAACTAAGGAACTTTGCGAGTCTCCTTGCATACCCTAGGATTGGAATGTGTTTTTCTTCCATCATGGTACCCCTGAGAACTCTGCATATCAAGGAGGAAACCATGACTTTGTAGCTGGGAGAAGAGTGAGAGAGTCTTTCACACTAACCAATTGCATGGGCTCCCACATTGAAGGAAACAAGAATAGTGGAAAAGAATAAAGGGAAAGAAGACAGGATAGAGGGCACCAGATGTTACATCTCATGTTTTATAGAGGAGGTTGTTGTTATGAGCTATTCTCATTATGAAAACCACTAAATCTTTTCTTACTCTGGCTCTTTATTGTGCACTCAGAGATCCCTTAGGCTATTTCATCAAATATCCATGAATAAAAAGCCTGCCCACAAGACAGACACAAAAGGAAAGAAGGGCTGGTCTAATGCTGCAATTCTCCCTAGAAGGAAGAGGGTTTGTAATCAGCCTTGGCAGGGCCTAACTGTGCAGCAGCCCCAGTGTGGGTGCATCTGCCCCCTGCACCATAAATTAGGAAAGCCGATTGGCCTGATAACTGTGAGGTTATGTACATCTCTTGTTGTATGATATGCTCTCAGGTCTACCACTAGGCCTTGCTGTGCTCCCAAAAGATGCCTCAGGTGAGGTGACAGAGACTTACTAAGGCTCCCGCTATGTCGGCACAAACAAAGGCTGTATGTTTACCTGCTAAGGGTGTTTTGTTCATACACAGCACATTTGTTCAGATGCACACCTGTCTTTTTCATATTCCATATATGCATGTTTAGTGTCTCATATAATTCACAAATTTAAAGATGTCCTAACTTAGAGAAAACAGACTATTTCAAATACAGGTCAATACAACTGTAAGTGAAATGGGAAGTAAACTGATAACATTCCTAATTAGAATTCATTACTGCTTTTTTTAAAAGTGTGTTAATTTTAGGTTTGGCGTTCAAAATCTGCCTTACAATGCCAAGGTTTACTACAACTATGCCAATTTCCTGAAGACCCAGGTCGGAACAGGGAAGCAACCTACCGCAATAGAATGGCCCTTACATAACCCATACAGGAAGTGTACTGACCATTGTACTTTGAAGACACTTGTCTATTTCACTCATCCCATTCCAATAGAGGGGAAGTTTGTTTGTTTCTCTTGACAGTGAACTGATCCTTGGAGGTGATGTAGCTCTTGGACTCTGAGTCTTTTAGCTCAATATTCAAGTCTGCTATTAATTCAATAACTCTACTTTGCATCTAACTCTTAGGGTTTCCTGGAAAATTTTCCATTGCTACACACTATGCAATTAAGTGACAATCAGTTGAGTATATATATGCAGGTAGACAGAAATTGGTTGCTAAAAATATACTGGTAAGTTCTCAGGGCATCTATTCCAGTGAATTATTAATGGGGTGAATGTGGAAAATCTAGGCCTGCCACTGCATAAGGAAGATTTCTATGGAAACTTTTAAAGCAATGAAGATGCCTTTATATGTTGTGTTAAATTAAGAGTAAAATGAGAAGGCACTTTATGGCCAGGTTTTGACTTTAAGGCTTTTGAAAAACATGTATGTATTTATATTTTTCCAAGGTAAAAAGCTCTGATGTACTCCTCATAGCCATCGTGAGATGCAGCATATCAAACAGCCTTATAGCTGTGGCTGTATTTCATTCTTAAGAAAAGCCCATAGCTGTGGTACTCTCAGAGACTTTTCATATCTCCATGCAGCATTTTCATGGTGGCTATCTCTCAAGATTCCAGATAAGAAATATATTTGACCTTTAACACATGGAGACTTGATAAATAAAATACATGAGAGTACAATAAAACAAAGTGAGTTCTCTCCTTTATTGAATACACTAAGAGAAGTCCATTTGACAGGATTCTGTACCCCACCAATGGGCCCATATTTGGTTGACTTCTGTAATACAATTCTACCTTTGTAAATGCCTAAAACATACTGATATGATTTGGTTCTGTGTCTCCACCCAAATCTCATCTCAGTTGTAATCCCCCTAATCATCATGTGTTGAGAGAGGTACCAGGTGGGAAGTACTAGATCATGGGGGTGATTTCTCCCATGCTGTTCTCGTGATAGTAAGTGAGTTCTCACAAAATCTGATGGTTTTGTAAGGCAGTTTACCCTGCTGCTGCTCACTCTTGCCTGCCGCCATGTAAGACATGCCTCTTCCCCTTCCACCAAGATTGTAAGTTTCCTGAGACCTCCTTAGCCATGCGGGAAATGAGGAAATTAAAACTTTTTTCTTCATAAATTACTATCTTTAGAGCAGTGTGAGAATGAACTAATACACACATATACCAATAGGTATGGGTAATTGAATAATATTTTTCACTTAGGATATTGAGAGTCTGTTTTCTAAAGTTCTTACCAAGATGTTCTTAAAGCTTTGTTTTAAAAATCATCACTCAGCAGAATGCTTTTTGGGTTTTGCTTCTATATTATCTTTTGGAATAATATTCTGTACCAGCATATTATTCATTAATTACTTAACATACACCAGGGCCCAAACTTAATCCGTACCCAAAAAGTTAGCCACCAAAAACATTCTCCAGATCACAAGAAATGGAAGTTCCCCATGGAAAGTCAGAACAAGCCTTCATGTTTTCATTGAGGAGTGGAAAATATACTTAAATCATTATTAAACAGTCATGTTCTTTCTCTGGGAAGCAGTTTACCAAAAGGTTACAGCTCTATCCGAGATTGGTGAAGTGCTGTTGAATTTTACATTTTTAAATGCTATACTTTAGCAATATGAAAATATCATTTTAAACTTTAAGGACACAGATCAGGTATATTTTAGCTTTAACAATGAAGTAACATTTAACAATGCGTTATTGTGTGGAGAAAACGAATACTAAGTTTTCCTGAAAAAATTGGATGAAAGGAAATGTTTTAGTATTTTATTTTTCATTCTCAAAATGTATTTGCTGTTATCTTTAAATGGGTAAAGTAAGGCAGGCTTTAAGACACTTGGACTACTAAGTGGATATGAGTCACTGGTAGCTGTTTTTAAAAAATTAATGTAGGTCAGGCATAATGGCTCACACCTGTAATCCCAACACTTAGGGAGGCTGAGGCAGGCAGATCACCTGAGGTCAGGAGTTCAAGACCAGGCTTACCAATATGGTGAAACCCCATCTCTACTAAAAATACAAAAATTAGCTGGGCATGGTGGTGCACACCTGTAGTCCCAGCTACTCAGGAAGATAAGGCAGGAGAATCACTTGAACCCAGTAGGAGGAGGTTGCAGTTAGTAGAGATCACGTCACTGCACCCCAGCCTGGGTGGCAGAGCGAGATTCCATCTCAAAAAAATATAAAAAGAACTAATGCAGTTAGATAATTTGAGGTATCACCAGTGAAAGCATAAAAATATATGTTGCTGCATTAATTCTGCTTTTGTAAAATGTATGTCTCTTGATAAATGAAAAACAAAAAAAAATAAAGCTACAGATATATCATACAGTGATTGGTGAAATATTCTGTGCTCTCAGTCCAGACTCAAAACTCTATCTGGTTGAGAGCATCCTCCTTGTGTGCAGTCACCTGCTATGACTGTTCAATGGATGTTGGTGTCTTTTAAAATAAATTTTCACTTTTTATCATCATTAGAGAGAAAGGAAAAGATACTGTGACTATGCATCATTTTGGTGATTATTAATCTAGGTGACCAGAAGATCGCTAATGTTATTTTGATATTGCTAATTTCCTATGAAATTGGCTGACAGAGGAAGTCTTTCCCCTTCTGAGTGTCTCCCTTCCCATTTCAGTGAATCTAATTTTTTCCACATATGCAGACAGCAAGAAGGAGAATAACGGGGAAATACAAAACTAAAGGATCTAAAAATCAGTTCCAACAATCATCTACTACAGCTATCAGTGACAGTACAGATTCCCAAAGCAGTAGGGAAGTTAGTCATTCAAATTGTGTTTATTGACAGCCAATCTTTTTTTTTTTTTTTCTTTTGGTTGGCTTGTATTTCCCAAACTAGTTCATAGTAAACTGGTAATTATATACAACATGACTATATTGTTTCTTTTATATTTTTATTTTATTTTTATAATCTTGCAGAATTGCCTCTGCACCTTCCCTTTAGCCATAGCCAATTTAAATATATTTGTATAGTGTGAGAAAACCTCCACTGGAAAAATACTGCATTATTAAGTTACAGATTCAGTTAAAACCCTAAATCATTTTTTGAAAAAAAGAAAGAAGAAAGAAAGAAAGAAAGAAAGAAAGAAAGAAAGAAAGAAAGAAAGAAAGAAAAAGAAAGAAAGAAAGAGAATGCTTACCTTTAATTTTCAACAAATATGAGTGTTCACTTTGCTTTGCTTTGCTGTGAGAGCAGCTTCCATGCTTATACCTATTCTGGGTCCTATAAAGCTTGGGATCATATATGACGGAAAATCAGAAAACCACTGGCAGATCTGCGATATGCCTCCAAAGCTTTCTGACCATTGAGTTATTTCAGGAAAAGTTTCGGCCATTCAAATACACTTTATGGGAGTAGAGAGTTCAAAGACCACCCAATATCTCAGTTCTTCCTACACAAGAACTCTTGCAAAATACCTTCTCTATTATATTAGCCCACAGTGACCCTGCTTGTGGGTCAGAAGATGCCCCTTAGAGAACTTCTGATGGGCCAATAGTTTGGTTAATTAATTTTAAAAGTTAAGATGGATAAAGCAGATAATATATAACTCTGAACACTGTTTTAGCCTAAAATATACAAATGTACTTCCATTCAACCACATTTTAAAGTCGAGCAAAGCACTTTCAATAACAATCCATCATTTAAAAAACCAAATCACCATTTTCATATAAACCATATCCAAAATGCATCATCTATGACTACTATCAGTTTGGACAACTTCAAAGTAGAATAAAAATTTAAAGATTCTTGTAAAGTAAGTTGAGTAGAAAATCCATGATTTTCATGTTTTCCTCCAGTCTTTTACATTATATCAACACCTAATTGAACAGCAGTTTTCTGTTTCTTGGCAACTTCACCATTTTAGCTTTTGTAAAATGTTTCCTTGGTTTTCAGAAATGACAACTCTTGTCACACTCAGATTGTATCTGTTTATAGGATGTTTTACTAAATTATGCAATTATGATTTTAAAAATACAACTGAAGTGAACAGGAATAGATACAACTGACTACTGGCAATCAAACAATCAGTGGAAACAGAGGTGCACAGGCTTACAAAAGAGCAGTGCACTACTGAAGTGTGGATGCGGGTATAACTCAGTAAATGTCACAGAAGGATTGGAGACTCTCCAGTAATCTGATGACTTTTTAATAGGACATTATTTAAAAGAGAAAATACATCAACTCTAGGTAAATTAATAAAAACCATAGCTTCTACTATTGTTCAGATTCATTAGATGACAATTTTTGGTTTTCTGCTGGGCATCAAGAATCCTGCATCTGGGAATACAGAATAAGGCTGCCCAGTGTGTCAGGCTGGTCTCTCCAGTATCACTGGAATATGACTCCATATTCCACTGAACATTTGTTCACCTAGATGTCCTTCCTACCACTTCATCTGATAACACCCTGCTATACCCAGTACTCCAAGATTGCTGATGTGCCTCAGGTGTTTGGATATCAGCCATATGCAGGATTTAATCCTGATAAAAGGGCTGAGATCCTCAGTCACCCAGACAGCTATTTTCCTCTTCACACGTACGGTTTCAGCACGAAATATACAGTAAATTAACTAAAGTTGAATTTCTCCCCCAATATTGCAATCAAATGAAAGATGTATTACACTGCCCCTTGGAAAACTCAAGTGTGCCTAAGCATTCGTGAGACCTTTAGAATGGCCTTATACGTTCCTAATACATCTGTTACTGATGTTTTAAACAGAAAATATGAAGGAAAAGAAAACTGCTGAAACATGATTGAAGTTCCTGGTCACGTTGTTTTCTGTTGGTATAACTAAAATGTAAGGAGTATACATTTCATGATTCTCTACAAATGAAACCCTATCCCACTCTTTAATTTGCTAAAACATGGTAAAGGAAGGGACTGACATCGTTTTGTTGAAATATATTTAATTCATAAAGTAGAGACTTCTTATGATAATAATGCTTGTTGATATAGTACTTAATCATCTTTCTTGTGTGGACAACCAGAATGTACCAAGAAAATTCTATAAAACTTGGATATATATTTTTTCAATAAGAAATATTTATTTTAAAAAGAAATAAATGGGTGAACATTAATGAAATATCATATATTAGAGCTATAATGATATATGACAAAAGCTCATTGCAGCTGCAAATTAACCTACTTTTTAATGATATCCTAAGTTCCTTCAATACAATTATTGTATCAAATTTCCTATGAATGCTCAACAAAACATGCAGTTTGAACATTGTAAAAACCAGAAATCATCGAGTCAGGAAAAAAACACCACTTATTTATGCAGCTTATTTTGGACAAACTTTTAAAGTAACTTTCATAACTACAGATGGCCTTAGACGCCAGCTGCCATGTGTTTCTGGAAGGAATTAAAATTCCAGCACCACTTGTTGCCCGGGTGTGGCACATGGTGATGGTTCCTCAGCTGGAGCAGTGTTATCACTGTATTGGTCCTCACATTTAGAGCTCTGGACTTCTTTTATGATATCTCATGTGAAATTTTGGCATTATTTTTGTGTCTTCTGTTGATGAAATTACATTCTCACTGTACATGTGTTGTCTGGCAGTTTTGTTCATCAAATCCAAGAAGCAGTGTTTTACGTAAAATATACACTAGAATCTTTTTAGTCTCGTAGTGGTAGGTATACTTTAACATTAACGTACTATAATTTTTATTCAAAGATTTTTTTCCTTCATACCATTCTTGCACACCAAAAGCTAGCTTAACAGGTGATCTATTATGAGTCAATGAGGCAATTTTGACAGGATGTTGTTTAGATTCTCCATTTCAATGGAATCCAGAGTGGTAGCTGCCTCACTGAGTTCTTGTAAGAATTCCTGTGAAGCCAGCACGGTGCCCTGGCTGGCTGCTGAGCAGTGCGTCAGCCGTTACTGCACCCAGAGTCTGACCGCTGCCTTCACAGTTTCATTTCTCCTTCTCCCCAGGAGCCGCCATTTTCCCGGCCTTGCCACAACTTCCACTGCTATGCCTGCCTCCACCATCAGGGCAGCCTGTAGAATTCATGGATCCCTGGTTCAAATTACTCTTCCATTCATAGAACCCTGCACCGGCCCCACCTCATCCAGAGTGGAAGCCCTGACTGTCTGCCCTGCCATGGCCATTCCCCTGTCTGTCCCCATTCCCTACTGCTTCCTCTGTGGTTCCTCAGCTCCAGCCACATCAGGCCACTTGAGGCCCCTGGGATTCACACCACAGGCACGGCCCTGCATCTGGGCTTCTACACTCACTGTTCCCACTGCCCAGAGTGCTTTTCCCTAGTATCTGCATGCCTTACCTCCACACTTCCTCCAAGATATCTGTCACATTCTCCCTGAGGCCTTCTCTGACCACTCCACATGAAATCGCAACAGTCCTGCCACCCCAGCACTTTCTGTCCCTTTGCACTGATCTATATTCTACACAACTCTCATCACCCTCTAATATACTTAGTGTTGTGTAAACTGTGTGTCTCACTCTTCTAGAAGGTAGTCCCCACAAGAGCTAATATCTTTGTTTATATCCCCAGCACATAGGACAGTATGAAGCACATGGTAGGCCTACAATAAATATTTGTTGAATAAATTAAAACTGCATGTACATGCACACTACTAATGCTGCTTTTTAGCACGTGAACTGTCTGATTAACAATCAATCTCTTACTCAGGATCCCAAGAACGCTTGTCATCCAGGAACACACATCATGTTAGAAACAGATGAATGCAAGATGCCTTGAGTGTTCACTGTTAGTTATGAAGAAGTAATAATAGATGATGTTTTGACTGATGGGAGCAAGTTGAAGGCTGTTGACAGCAATGAAGAAAATTATTTTTTTGGAAGATGAGAAAGCCATGGGAGATGGGAAGAGCTGGATGTTTCAGCCTGACATGGGTTCATTAGGCCTGGGGTGACAACTGAGTCACCACTCAAGAGGTCCAGAGCTCCTCTTCATCTCTACAAGTAAGATCCAAGAATCCTAAAACACACTGGTTATCTGAAGGAATGGGTTCAGAGAAGAAATAACCATGTTAGTTAGTCAGAATGTAGCAGGTGTGGCTGTGGGTACTTGAGCAAAAATCATCTCAGTGGTTCACTGGCAGCCTAGCGAGATATGCTATTGGGTCCACTTTTACAGAGAAATAAACTTGGCCACAGACACAAATCCAAGCCACACAGCTGGAAAGTGTCATAGTCATAATGGAGCCTAGGGCTCCAATCCCATTCTGTTTCCACTTCACCAAAGCAGCTTTCCATCCATCCTACCCTCAAAACAAGAATAGCGTAAGTTACCTTCACAATATTCCGTTTACAAGGCAGAGAAGTGTGAGACTGTCTTTTAAAAAGAATTTCATTCGATAAATTTCCTACCTTCTGGTACTTACAGGGTTGATTCTCAACTCTCAGAAGAGTCAACTATTTAGAGTATTCATTTCCTGCCTCTTCAGCTCTGGTTTTATTTGAAATCTTGTTGGCAAATTAATAGGAGGGAGGTTTTCAGGATCACCTATGTGATCCAGAGCTGAACAGGAGGGCAGTTCAGCTTAGGTTGATTGATCATTACTCCCTGGGGATAAGGGAGGAGCAGGGGAAAGGCTAACATGGTGAAAATAAGGTACTGCATCCTGAAATTGAGTTTACCTGGGCTATATTTTAGTCATGAAAAACTGAGGTTTTATGAATGATTTTTTTAAACAATCATGTTTTTCTTTTTGATTTTTTTTTCTCAACAAAAAATAGAAAATAAATATCTGACCTTAAGTATAGATAACCTCCAACAAATAATATTTGAGAATGAAAATCAGACAAGCAATTCGGGGTGTACACACTCAAAGGAAATCGCAAACTAAAGTACATGATGCAATTTTACCTAAACACTGAAATTTCTTACAAATCACTTGAACAATGACAAACTGATGGCATCCATGACTTTTGAACAGATTGTGCAAACTCCGAAGGAAATGCTTGAAATAAAAAAATACATCTAAATGTTAGTTGCCTAACTTCTATCAATTGCTATTCTCTTTATGGTCTTATATATGATACTTTTTTTGAGATTCAAGTCTATAGTTCTTTGGTCAAAGATAGAGTTTAAAAATAGTAGAGCCAAAAGCACTACTACGTAATTTTTATATTAACACCAGGTAAGCCAAGTTTATTTACTGTTATTGATTCTAAATAGGCTTTCTATTATGTAATAGTTTTCACAGATGTAATTTTCACTTTTTGTGACAGGCAGCTAATTTTTCCAGTTAAATAAGGAATCTAATTAGTTCAGTTTGTTTGTTTGTTTGTGACAGAGTCTCGCCCTGCTGCCCAGGCTGGAGTGCAGTGGCATGATCTCAACTCACTGCAACTTCCGCCTCCCAGGTTCAAGCGATTCTCCTGCCTCAGCCTCCCAAGTAGCTGGGATCATAGGCACGTGCCACCACGCCCAGCTAATTTCTGTATTTTTAGTAGAGAGAGAGTTTTGCCATGTTGGCCAGGCTGGTCTTGAACTCCTGACCTTGAGTGATCTGCCCGCCTCAGCCTCCCAAAGTGTGGGGACTATAGGAATGAACCACTGCATCTGGCCTAGTTCAATTTCTTTAGAAATGTTTTACTTCTCTTGGAGTACTATGCCAAGATATTATAGTTGAATGAACTGGCCAAGGAAAACAAAACAACAATTATTCCACAGTTGGTAGCAGCATATTTAGACATAGCATATGCTATATGGATACTGAGCTATATGATTATAGCTCAAAGGACTACAGTCATTTATCTTGATGGCTAGGCCATTGCTCATATTTTTTGGGGAAACAAATAGATTTACCAAAATCCTCTGCCTCTTAACACAATAGAAACACCAGTGATTCTGAGATACTAGTTATTTCGTTTGTTTGTTATAATTCATAATTTACTTAGTTTCTCCTAGATTTTTGTTTACTAAACTGTACAGTGAGTAAAATAATCATTTTAACTTAAAAAATGGAAAATTAAATAATATAATATATATATTATATATATAATATAATATCTGGGAAAGTATTCTATAAGCTGCAAAGTGTAAGACAAATGTATGATATCATTACCACTATTTTAGATCATCAGGACTAATTTTATTTTTCTCTTAAGCAAGTGCAATGGCTTGGAGGAAAGAAAATAATTTTCTTGCCTACCTACTTCTGCTTAATGAAATGTTGTTAGATGCAAATTAAGAGCCTCTTAAATGCTTAAATACATGTTGTGTTTATCAAACATTTAAGCTTTCCAATATTAGAATAAAATTATCACTAGATTACAGATTTTTCTATGACAACTATCTTTCTTATTTATGCAGAATTATTTTTCTCTGTACTTATATTTGTCTTTTAAAGTGAAAAAATTTTTATTGCTCGAGTATGCTATATGTGCTCTTTTAATAAAAGTTTTTAATTCATCTGATGAGCAAAAATGATTTTTTAAAATGGTGAGAGCCACACCGGGTCTTCAAAAGTGGGCTAGAACTCACCAGTCTTTTCCAGTTCAGTGAAGTACTTGTTTTTTATATCAGTGGAACTCTAAGTTTCTTTCTATGGGTTCACAAAAAACTACAAACAGAACCTTTGTATGACATACCTAAAGAAGTCAGATTCAAGATACGCTTACATTTATTCTGACAATTGACATGGGAACAAATCTCTTAAATTATTCAACTTTCCAGTAGAAATAATCCCCACCTGGCTTTTCTGAAGACCTTGAGCTCCAATATAATTCAAACACATGTTTAATTAAAGAAGAAAAACACAAAATAGGTTTTTTCTTTGCATGAGGGTATGATAAATTGAGAAAAATATATGTTTTATAAAACTAAATTTATAAATAATCAAAAGTGATAACTTTTACTTGCCCTTGAAGAATATTTTTAATAAAATTCAGCTTTGTTTCACAAGTAATGTAGTGCTTGCCTGTGGTTGGGGTAATTCTGCAGAAATTTCTTCCTAGGAAATGAGAGGATATTACCTGCAGACCTTTGCTATTACCAGGAAAAAAAAAGGTCTACATATTATCCAGATGGAGGACTGTGCTTGGTAATAGAATCAGTAAATTACAATAAATGCCAACAAGCCTATTCCAGTCCGGGGCTATTTGTTATAGCAGCGTCTCCGCTCTGACTCTGCACACAGTGTGTATTAAAGGACTTCTCTGCTCACAGTGCTTGTATATACTTTTTTCTTCTTCTTGATGTTTGCTCCTGGTTTGGAGAGCTCAAAATAAACTTATTTCCTGTTTCTAATCAAAAAGAAAAAGAAGAGAAAAACAATTCTGTAGTTGGTGATCATGACTGTCCACCTGGCAGGGGAATCATGGGTGAATATAAAATCCCAGAAGGGGGATGAGGACCAGCAGGAGAGGACCAGTTTCTTGGACAGCAATCAGGCACCTTAACACATGGGAAACCTGAGGGAGAAGCTCACATCAAATTTGGTCTGACTTTTCCCAGAGTGCTTTTACTTCAGATGTTTACTTCAAGGTCTCCAACTCCAGAGAAATAAGGAAAAGATCAAGTTTTAAGAAACACCTCTTCTGTAATAAAGGGAAGAAAATGTCCCGGGGATGTTTTCTATTCCTGCTTGAAATCAAGGAAACAATGAGCATGGGAATCACCATCACCATATTCACTGCGCACCCCTTAAATCTGTTAGAGGTCAGAGAGCTTTGCCTGAGCAAGTAGGTTCTGGCTGAGGATGCTTTTTGTAATCACTTCCAGGGAGTAGCAGTGTACTTTTTGAGCCTTAGAAACCAGGATCTTTCATGGTGCACAGGAGTATTATTTTCAGCACATGAGGATTTTGTGTGTGGTGGGGGGAGGGGTGGTGGTTGTTTTCTTGTTTGTTTGCCTCCCATCATAGTTACAATATTCTCTCACTTCCCAGGACAGCTCTTGGGCTTTGCTGTCCCTCAGTTACTGCTGACATATGCTTGGTGGATATAAAAGGCCCTAGAGGCCTGGCACAGCAGTACATGCCTGTAATCCCAGCACTTTGGGAGGCCAAGGCGGGCGGATCACGAGGTCCGGAGTTCGAGACCAGCCTGGCCAACATAGTGAAACCCCATCTCAACTGAAAATATAAAAATTAGCCGGGCATGGAGGCACACGCCTGTAGTCCCAGCTATTCAGGAGGCTGAGGCAAGAGAATTGCTTGAACCCGGGAGGCAGAGGTTGCAGTGAGCGGAGATTGTACCACTGCACTCCAGCCTGGCAACAGAGCGAGACTCCATCTCAGGGGGGGAAAAAAAAAAAGAAAAGAAAAGAAAAAGAAAAAGCCCTAGAACTGTCTTTGCCAATTAGAGATGTCTGCAAAGAAGTAACAGCTTCGTGTATTTTCTCTGTCCAGCTGCCTCTTATAGTATGTTTCTCAAAGCAGCTTCCTAAGCCGGTGTATGTGTCTTTTAAACTAATGCAATTTGTCGTCTTTGGCCTTTTAGTTGGAACTTCTTCTGCTCCAAAATTAAATTGATCTTCTTAAATAGGGCAGAATGGGGAGCAAGGATGCCATTTGCTTATCAATGGATTAGACGATCACAGATCCTGTTTTTATTACTCGGACATTATCTTGGCTTTTCTAGATTCAGTCAGCTCCACAGTTCCTTGAGCAGCAAAGATGAAGAGAACCTATTAAATTGCCAAATATGTCTTCTCTACATGTAGCAGAAAAATCTACATTATGTAGCTGTGCTAATTTGGCTTTTTATTGTGTAAGAAGTAAGCTGATCCCCTTGTTTCCCATAGCAGCCCAAATTTTCTGTATTGATGCACATGGAGACCTCCTTTGAACTTGGTTTTGAACTTTGGGACTGTTGGCCTTTTTATATGGAATTGTGCATCACTTAATATTTTTATTTTTATGTGTTTGCCAGGATTGTCATGCTGTGAACTACATCAGATAAGGTGTGTCCTCATGGCAGAAGAAGGAAATAAGACAAAATGATGAATCCAGTTGAAGCACCATTTTAGAGATATGATTTAGTTTTCATTTTTCATGCATAAATTTTGTATAGCCTTCTCCTTAGTAACACCAGCTCTACTGATGCCCTGATCCAAAGATGTTTATGTAAATCTCTCTTATCCAAACCACAGAATTCCCACCATCATGTGTAAATAGAAGGCACTAGATAAGCAGGTTGTCAGCAATACCACCAGGCCAGAAACTCTGCTTCTTGTGAGAATTTTCTACCAAAAGAACTTGAAAGTATCTCAGTAAGCCATAAAAGGTTGAAGTCAATTTAATCACGCTAGCTCTGTAAATATTTCTAAATCTTGCATTACTTAAGGGCTATATTTATACTAATATGTATCAAATCAATGCCAAATTTATCTCTAGCAGTAAAATGTTAAAACAACTTTTAAAAAACTATCTTTTAAAAACAAAAAAGGTGACCATAAAGATTGGCATATTCATATCCTTTCTAAAGTGAAAGTAAAGGACAAATTCAGCTTTCTTTTTAGTCACGGAACACCTGGGGGAAAAAGAGAACAAGGAAACTGTGCCACACTTAGGGGTATTTGAACAATTGTGGCTTAACATTTCTAGTTTTCACTTAAATTTAGTTAAAATGGTAAATTTTACATCTATCTTACCACATAAAATATATAAATCAGAAAATAATTTTAATTAGAAAATAAGTTTGTTATTTTTTAAGTCATATTGCACCAAGCGAGTGCCCCAAACAGCCTTGAAACACTGACAAGAGATACAGCAGGAACAAAAAATGCAGTCAAAGGGCTCCCCAGCTTCATCCACAGCATAACCCAGCTCTTGCCAAGATTGACAAGATCTTGACAGGAAGAGTCTACTCTTCTTCAGTAAGTGGAATGCTTATCACTGATCAAGCAGTCTTGTGATTCCAATAAACCCTTTCCTTCTCGACTCTCATTTAGTTGTGGTGCCCCCGCCTCTTCCTGGAGCTGACTATTAAGACTTTCAAGTTTAGGGAGGATGAATCATTCATCTAAATGGATTCTCTCTTTTGTCAGTCAAGAGAAGCATTTACCGGAGTGTCTTTCCTGGAAATACAAGGTCTGAGGGATGTTCATAGCTGCCCATTAAGTAAGGTCAGTGAGGAGTCCAATGGTCAAATAAACTTAGGAAATGCTGAGTTACACAAAATAGGTTCCTTTGTTGCAAGAGTCATTAATAGATGTTAACTCATGACTTTTCAGGAGAGGAATATTCAGAATTTTCTTGGGAGTCTGAGGCAGGAGGATCACCTGAGGCCAGGAGGTTAAGACAAGCCTGGGCAACATAGTGAGACTCTAACGCTACAAAAACATTTTTTTTTAATTAGCTAGGTGTGATGGTGTTCACCTGTAGTCCTGGCTTCTTGGGAGGCTGAAGTAGGATGATTACTTGACTCCAGAAGTTCAAGCCTGCAGAGAGGTATGATTCCACCACTGCAATCCAGCCTGGGTGACAGAGCAAGACTCTTGTCTCTAAAAACAAAAACAAAAGAATTTTCCAAGAAAATTTTCCTGGTAGAGCTTTCCCAGGATAAAGCATTCCATGAATATACTTTTGGGAAAACATTGGTCTAGAAAAAACATGAGGAGTGCAATGCTTTGAAGTGTTATAACCAAAATAGCATTACTACAATCTGTGACTACAATTTGTACTAAAAAGGGGGAGAGGGTGTGAGATTTAACTGCAATTAGTAGTGGTAACTTTTGCTCTTGTGAATAACTCCTAGACAATCAACGGGTTTTGCTCTTTCACTCACTACTCACTTAAGAATTGGTAACACGAGCAGGATTATTGAAGAATGGGACAGGTGGAGTTCTGTGTGTTGTATCTCTGTATTTCTGTTAGGCATGTTGGTAATGGTGGCAATGGCCACAATGGAAGTGGTAGTGGGTGAGTAGGGGTGAAAATAAAGGTCGAACTTCTGAACTTAACAGTCATGTGGAAGTCAGTATAAATGGCAAAAGAAAGGTTAAGATGATTAGAATAAGGGAAAATAGTGGTGTATTTATTTCTACTTGTCAGGGTGTTAACAATTAACACTCATACTGAAACGGTTTCCATGTTCATAAGCTTCAAAAGGACAAGATAAATATGTGTGTGTGTGTGTTCATTTCTGTACATCTTAAAGTACCTACAGTTTTTCTTTTTTTGATTTTTTATTTTTCATTTCTGTAGGTACATAGTAGGTACATATGGAGTATATGAAATACTTTGATATAGGCATATAATGCATAATAATTACATCATGGTAAGGGGGTATCCATCCCCTCAGGCATTTATCCTTTGTGTTATAAACAATTCAATTATACTCTTTTATTATTTTAAAATATACAATTAAATTGTTATTGACAATAGTCACCCTGTTGTGCTAACAAATACTAAGGTCTTATTCATTCTTTCTATTTTTTGTACCCATTAACCATCCCCACTTTCCCCCTACCCCACCCACTACCCTTCTCAGCCTCTGGTAACTGTCTTTCTACTCGCTATCTCCATGATTTCAACTGTTTTAATTTTGAGCTTCCACAAACAAGAGAGAACGTGCAAAGTTTGTCTTTCTGTGCCATGCTTATTTCACTTAACATAATGACCTCCAGTTCCATCCATGTTGTTGCAAATGACTCGTCAGAAGTTTGGTTATCCCACGTCATGCTAGTGTAACACCCCATTTTATCGGCAAAGATGAAAAACTAGAATTACCATTAAACTCGTCTTCAACAATAAGCTAAAGGTTTTTTAACTCAAAGTTTAATACACTATTTTGAATGTGGTGATAAAGCTGGGTTTGCCTTTTTATGTATAAGTGTTTATGTCACATCTCAATTAATAATTACTCTAGAATTCCTAAAAACTCAGTACAAGCTAAATAAGTTTGAAAATCATACGATTTATTGCTATAATTTTGTATAAACTAAAAATGGTGAAATTGAATCAAGGAGTGAATGCTTTGAAAGCTGTAGCATTTTTGCACCAAGAAATTTCCTAAGAAAATAAAAAGTAATCAAGGAACGGGGGAATATGAGTGTTAGTTATTGATATATTTGTTTTTAGAAACATATGATGCTTATTATTTTACTCTACTATTTTTAAGTCTCTATGGGCACATTTATTTTTTAAAATCATTGTTATATCTCATATGTACTACTTTAGGATCAAAAAACAAAAAACTGGAAAAATTCCTTTCAATGCCTTTTTGGCTCCCTGGGCCATGTAGCACCATTAAAATCCTATTTCAGGACTCATGTGATTGTCTTTTTTTTTTTTTAGACAATCCTTTCTAAAGAAACCACCCTTAATGACCTAGTTACAAATTTCATTTCAATGGGAAATTTCCTTCAGCTGTGGTTTTAACATTATGACAATTTTGACTCCAAATGAAAATGATAGCAGAGATTCTCTCATATTTCATTAGCCAAATCCTGAGCAAGAGAATAATACTGGGAACTTTCCTTTTAAGTCACATATTATTTTTAATTAGTATGTATGAATTAAATAAAGAAAAAAATTGTTTATACATAACCAACAAATGAAAAAAATTATAATTTCATTTTGGTAAAATCAAATGCGACACATTGTTGACACTAATGACAATGTTTTACACTTGTAGAGTACTTTGTAGATTTCTGAGTGACAGTTATTACTTCAGTAGAAACTCACAATTAGTCTGCTAAATAAAAAGGGGCAAAGAAGCAATGAAAGCCTTGAAGGTTCAATGACTTGTCCAGGGTCACACAGCAAATCACTTTCAGAGGTGGGGTTATCACCCCACTTTACCATCTGCTCCTCCACATGCCGAGTACCTGTATCTCTGTGGTACAGACTGTGTAACTCAATCTAGTAGATTAAAATAGTAATGACAGCTACCATGTGAATAAAACTTTCCAGTTTATAGAGGTCTTCCACATAAATTATTTAATTTCATCTTTCCAACAACATTTTGAGATTAGTATTATCATGACCATTCTCATTCAAATGAAACAACTGAGATTTGACAATATCAAATGACTTTGGCCTTGGCTGTAAAAGACTCGGGTCTTTGAATCCTAGTTTCTTGTCTCTAAGCTGCTCAAGTAACTCTCAAATGCAGAAATTTATATTTAATTTCATGATGTCTTTTTGTCTGTTTGCGAAAAAGCATCTTCCTGTCTACAGTCATGCTCCAAGAACAACCTCTCCATCAACAACACACCGCATATACAACAGTGATCCCATAGGATTATAATGGAGCTGAAAAATTACTATTGTTTAGTGATGACATAGCCATCCTAATGTGGTCATAGTGCAAGGCGTTATTCACGCGTTTGTGGTGATGCTGGTGTAAACAAACCTACTGCACTGAGTCATACAAATGTTTAGCACATACAATTATGTATAGTACATAAGACTTGATAATAAATGTCTGTCACATAGTGATGTATTTACCATTTTATAATTGTTATCGATATTTTAGAGTGCTCCTTCTACTTATAAAAACAAACGTAAAACAGCTTCAGGCAGGTCCTGCAGGAGGTATTTCAGAAGGCATTGTTATCATAGAAGATGACAGCTCCATGCGTGTTATTACCCCTAAACTTTCCAGTGGGATAAAGTATGGAGGTGGAAGATAGTGATATTGATGATCCTGATTCTGTGTAGGCCTAGGCTAATGTGTGTTTTTGTCTTAGTTTTTATAAAAAAGTTGAAAGAGTGAAATAGAAAAACTTACAGAATAGGGATATAAAGAAAGAAAAATAGTTTTGTATAGCTATACAGTGTGTTTGTGTTTTAAGCTTAAGTTCCATTGCTAGAGTCAAAAAGTTTGAAAAATTCCAAGTTTACAAAGCCAAAAAGTTACAGTAAACTAAAGTTAATTTATTATTGAAGCAGAAAATTTTTTTATAAATTTAGTGTAGCCAAAGTGTACAGTCTATAGCCGTGTACAACAGCATTCTAGGCCTTCACATTCATTCACCACTCACTCACTCACCAGAGAAACTTCCAGTCCTGCAAGCTCCATTCTTGGTAAGCGCCTTATATAGGCATATCATATTTTATTTTTTATACTGAATTTTTACTGTAACTTTTCTATGTTTAGCTATGTTTAGATTCAGAAATATTTACCACTGTGTTACAATTGCCTATAGTATTCAGTACAGTTACATGCTGTACAAGTTTGTAGTCTGGGAGCAATAGGCGCTACCATATATCCTAGGTGTGGAGTAGCCTATACCATCTAGGTTTGTGTAAGTACACTCTATGATGTTTGCACAAAAATGAAACTGCCTAACCTGCATTTCTTGGTACTTATCATTAATCGATGCATTACTGTATGTCTTTCTTATGGAGACAATAAAGTTAGTGCACATTTCCTAAGCCAGCATTCCTCAGTAACAGAGAGAGGTGACCTAGAAAACAGCAGAGATCATCACATTTAGATGACTCTGAGCTTTAGTACGCTTCCTTAAGATATATCTGCTGTTAAAGTACAGCAGTGAGTCAAAGGCAGAGAGAGATTTTCAACATGATTTTCACTTAATTAATGGTATTTATTTAATAATAAAAATAAATAAATTTTGTTTATTTCTCAATGAGCAGCTGCCTTTTTAAAATTTGTATCTTTTTTTTTTTTTTCTTTTGAGATGGAGTCTCGCTCTGTTGCCCAGGCTGGAGTGCAGTGGCATGACCTCAGGTCACTGCAACCTCTACCTCCCAGGTTCAAGCAATCCTCCTGCCTCAGCCCCCCTAGTAGCTGGGATTACAGGCATGCACCACCATGCCCAGCTAAATTTTGTATTTTTAGTAGAGACAGGGTTTTGCCATGTAGGCCAGGCTGGTCTTGAATTCCTGACCTCAGGTGATCCACTCGCCTCGGCCTCCCAAAGTGCTGGGATTACAGGCATGAGCCACTGCGCCCAGTCTAAATTTGTATCTTTAAAAACCATTGTCTTTTATATAATTTATATCAGAAAAGTTGTGAAAGACTTGTAGAGAATTGATGTAATACGAATGATTCTTGTCCACAGCAATGTAAATTGTTTTCAGAAGAATGCAATTGAGTATTGCCCTGTAAATACTGACCAGTTTTATATCTATTTGGAAATTCATCTCAGCATTCCTCTGAATTCTCCTTTTTCATAATTACAGTATTGTGCTGTTTCTCTCATTAATGGGTTAAATGAAATCTTTAATATATGTTTAGCTTATGTTTGCATGACAGTTGTGATTTTACTTTTTAAAATGTCCTTTAATCCTGGAATGTAATATTTATTCCAAAACCCAGGTTTGCTCATTGGATATGATGAGATAGTACTTGTATAGCAAGTACTATCAGTATTCTTATATTATGAATTTAAGAAACTAGGGTGAGCACGATGGCTCATGCCTGTAATCGCAGCAATTTGGGAGGCCAAGGTGGGTGGATCATGAGGTCAGGAGATCGAGACTCATCCTGGTTAACATGGTGAAACCCCATCTCTACTGGAAAAAAAAAATCAAAAAATTAGCCGGGCGTGGTGGCGGGCACCTGTAATCCCAGCTACTAGGGAGGCTCAGGCAGGAGAATGGCATGAACCTAGGAGGCAGAGCTTGCAGTGAGCCAAGATCATGCCACTGCACTTCAGTCTGGGCAACAGAGTGAGACTCCATCTCAAAAAGATAGAAAGAAAAAAGAAAAAAGAAACTAAGAATTAATATAAGCGCCATGGTGTGATTTTTGTGTCTCCCCCAGAATGCATATTCTAACTGCCAAGATGATGATATTAGGAGTGGGGCCTGTGGGAGGTGATTAGGTCACAAGGGCAGAGCCCTCATGAATAGGATTAGTGTCCTTATAAAAGAGGCCTTATCCCTTCCACCATGTGAGGTCACAGCAAGAAGGCACTTTCTATAAGCCAGAAGGCAGGCCCTCACCAGACACTGACCTGCCTTGATCTTGGACTTCCCAGCTTCCAGAACTGTAAGATATAAACTTCTGTTCTTTACAAGCTACTCTGTTTGTAGTGCCTCGTTACAGCAGCTGAAACAGACTAAGACAATAAGAATATAAGTAAGATTGAGAGATGAGCAGGTTGCCAAAGCCTAGCGTCAAATCATAAACACAAGCATCACGTTCTACTGCCTCTACTCCCTGTGCCTACCTCAGAGCTGGGATACTGCCAAGAGTTCTTTATTAATGATCTAGGCTGCGACAGAGATGTGTGGCTTTGTCCAGCCTAAAAACTCTAAAGATATGGTTCTACCAGAACATGCCATTCCCACAGGAACATCTGAGATCATTGAGAATAGATTTTATTTGGAGCCTTGACACTATAAGCCCGGCCAGCTTTGGGCCTTTTCATAGCAACAGAGCACACTGATCCTGATATGACACAGACGCATTAAGCTTCTCCCATGACCCTTTCACGGAACCCTGAAGCGAATCCGTTAAGATTCTGTGTGGCACAGTTACAGTGTGAGAGATGGTAAGAAGCAGCTCTCCACAATGGCATCCTCAATTTACTAATTACTGCTAATTTTGCTTGGAGACAAAAGTGTAAAAAAGATGCGGTTTCTGAAAGTAAGTAAGATTAGCATGAACTTTTTATGGATGAGCGTAAGTCTCTAAATGATCAGAATATTATAACAGAATATTAAATTTGGTCTTGGGTAAAATATTTGTTGATATGTACTACTGAAACTAAAGATAAAAACAACTTCTCGTATATGCCATATCTCCCCTTCCTTAATACTATCCTCAGTGATATTATAAATATTGTTAGAATAAGTTTTACAAGCAATACTCATTCAAATATATGCAATATTATTTTGAAAACAGCACATATTGAATGTGTTTTACTCTGATTCTTCAGAAAATTAAATTTTAAGAAAATTAAGGGACAATAAGAAATGTAATAATTTTTAGTAGCAATTATTTTTGAAATACATTCAAGTAAGGGGGATACATTTTTTTCTTATGGCTTTTTCACCAGCTGTACCAGCTTTCATTTCACTTCTATCGTATCAGGACTGCAGTTCAAACCTTTCCTACTTTCTTACTGAAGCTCCACAGAATCCATAGTGCCAGGCCAAATAAGTCAAGGAAAAGCTTTTCGCAGAGCCACTGCATCATGTTGTCCTGCCAGCATTCCAATTAGAACTCTGAGGATGACAAGTTCTACATCATCATCTTAGAGTAAAATGTAACTGTGCCCCGAAGACCCACTCATCTCCAGCATATCTCCAGCCTTCCTTTCTCTCATCATACTCCCTGTCCATTACGTCCCACTCAGCTTCAACTGTGCCCAGCACATACTCATCCCTTTCCTGATTCCTGTGCCTCCATAAATCCAGGGCCTTAATGTCTACTCCCCAGCATGGTTACACCATTGACGTCTTCATCACTGAGACTTCTTCTAATACCTGAAGCTTGAAATGTGCCCCTTTTACCTGAATCTCTCTCCTCTACCATTTTTCCTATTCTCCCACCCTCTCACTGTTCCTGACCTTGATCTTTGGAGGGATTATGATCAAGAACTGAAGCTGCTCAACTCTTCTCTGTACTCACCACCCTCTTCTCACACCCTAACCTGCTTGACTTGAAATGGCAGGGTTTCTCTACTCCCACTCCCTCATTCATGCTGGCCCTGGTTGTTACTACTGTTAGGGTTTCTGGTCTCTCTGCTTCTCATTTGCTTCACAATCCCTAAGCCACCTTTAACACACTTGGCCATCTCATGAATGTGTGTAGTGCCACCCTAGACTTTTTCACATCCTGATTCTTCTTGTAACTGTTTGACCAGACCCCAACCCTAGGTAACCCCACTGCCTGCTTTCAGCTTTTGCTAGGCCTTCATATAGACGCCAAGGTTTGAAGGAGAATATGACAAACTGGAGCTAAATGGCGACACTTAGAAAACTCTAAGGAAAACATGATGAAAAAATTAAGATATTTCTTCCGTGAATAAATACATTCTTTCCTCATCATACCCTTTTGCTACCTTTCTCTATGCCCCATACACACTCAGCAGCAGATGGCGTCATTCAGAGCTCTTATCAAGAATACAGAGTTCAGCTGGGCACGGTGGCTCACGCCTGTAATCCCAGCACTTTGGGAGGCTAAGGCGGGTGGATCCCTTGAGGCCAGGCGTTCGAGACCAGCCTGGCCAACATGGCGATATCCTATCTCTACTAAAAATACAAAAGGGAAATTAGCCAGGCATGGTGGCAGGGACCTGTAGTCCCAGCTACTCCAGAGGCTGAGGCAGGAGAATCACTTGAACCTGGGAAGAGGAGGTTGCAGTGAGCCGAGATGGCGCCACTGCACCCCAGCCTGGGAGACGGCACGAGACTCGGTCTCAAAAAAAAAGGAGAATACAGAGTTCATCTAAAGTGAATGCCTAAGGTTCTTCTCTTGGGCTTCAGCCCTTCTGTTTTCCTCAAAAATGAAGAGTTTGACACTGTTGAATCTCTTGCCATTCCCATTACTCCTATTCTCCTACTTTTTTACTCCTACAGACCCTCACCCCCGCTTTTTTGAAAGTCTCTTATTCTGTGCTGAGGTGGTCATGCAGTTTGTTCCTTCTGTATCTGATAACACTCCTCCTCTAAACTTAGGAGGTCAGAGATATTCATTGATTACCCGTTGTCTACACATGTATTGTCCAAACCTTTTAACATTCAGGACTTTTCATAATCCAGTTACTTTTCACCATTATCTTCTACTACTCTTATGCTGTGCAGCCTCCAGATAAAATAATTACTTGTCCATGAACGGGAAAGACAGTGCTACCAAAATACATTTTATGGTGTTAAGAAATAACTAATATTTTTATGTTCTGCAGAGTCATGGCTTCCTGAGCAAAACTTACTGGCAACTTGGGTTAACAGATGTTGATCAACAGCCATGCCTTGGAAGTTGGAGATAGTGAATCACTCCTGAGAGATTTACAGGTTTATTTGCCTCTGGGTTTCTTTATTTACAGTTCAAAGGGCAATAAATTCCTGAGCCTAACATTTATATTTTAAAGCGCTATAACATCTAGTACCTTTTGCTTTTTTTCCAACAGAGGGTTTGTTTGCATTAAAAACATAAGGTTTCCCTCCTTCTCCCTAAAATCTACCCTTTTAAAATATTATGTTTACATAATATTTTATATAAAAGCTATGTAAATATTATGTTCCCTCCTTCTCCCTAAAAAGGAGGGGACACCTGAACCACCAGTTGTATAGGTTATATAGGAACCAGCACTTGGGTTCATAATTTGGGAGTTCTTCCATATTGCAGTCTCCTTCTACACCTCTGTACATCCAGAGTAACATCTGCTCCCATAGAATCACCCAAAGGGGAAACTGGGGACAGGGAAACTAACACCAAGATATCCTATAAGTAAACAATCAGCCTGTCTCTGACCCGGAAACCTTATATTTGTTCTCAGGAGAAAATAAGTAAACATACGTATTAGAAATGTATCAAACAGAATTGTTCCAAAGAAATTCATTTAAATGCTTTGTGTAAGATGAGAACGAGAATTCTTTCACTTCATGTAGAATGTGTTTTTATTCAGGATTCTCACTTCATTTATAATATGTTTATACTTAGCTTTTTATATAAAACTGAGTTATCTATAAAATGGTGGTGAAAGTGCTTTCCCACTTTCTCCAGATTTGGGAGTTATTTGTATATAAACAGATTGTTAATTACTGAAATGGCATTGCAAGTGACTCTCTATGCCCCTCCTCGCCAGACCATCTATTCAGCTTACAATTTCTGTTGAAGTTCTCAACCTGAGAAGGTTGATAAGAAACCCGTAGCATGGAATCTCCTGATTTGGAAGGGAGTATCTTTCCCATCATTCTATTTTTGGCCATGATGGCTGCAGGACACTGTGCAGAGAGCACAGTTCTGAACAGAAGCACTGTGGATACGAGCAATGCTGTTAGGACCCTCTTGCTTTTATGTTTATATTCTCTTAGAGAAATTAGAATGTTTGGGGATTTTTGTTTTCATTCTCCTTGAGAAACTGGAATGCATTAATTTATGCCTTTATAAATATTTCTGGAAGAAGCCAGACCGCTTTGCCAATCATCAGAACTGCCGGTTTTTTCCCCTATTGGGGAGTTCATTTTCCCGCCCCCTTAGGCTTTTAAACCTTCCTGGCTGCATTTGAAATCCAGTCCTTTTAAGTCTCTATCTTGAGTAATAACTTAAAACAACTCCTAATTCAGGATGTTGGTTGAGGAAGGAATAATTCAGATAAAAGAATCTGGGAAATAAGGCATATTGATTAGCAATCAGCCTTACAAACATTATCTTACTTTAGGATCCCAGGCGTGAAACTTCTTGTCTACTTCAAGTTCATTTATTTCTTCAACCTCCTGTCTTCAGCCAGTCAGGAGTGAGCTGTTCCCTGCCACAAAGACTGAATTTTTGTATCTAAGACTTTTGAGATGATCAAAATCTTTCCAATCTTAAAGTGCTCTGTGTAGACTAGAAAGAGAAAAGTGAACAATTTTAGATTAATAGCAATAAGGAAAAAATAAATAAACAAGGAAGTGCAACACTCCGTGAGTTGCCTCTGGAGCGCACCTGCTGTGGGGGAGCTGCCTGCCCTCAAATCTGTCTTCACGTGATGACTCCCCATCTTTTCTTCAGTCACCTTGGGCAGGTCTCTCTACCAACCTCCTGTTTTCACTCCTCAAACAGGGCCCAGCCCTGTGGAAAACCAATTCACAAAGCACTTTCACTTCTCATGTGAATTGAACCACTCAGAGTGGTTGGTAGGATATGCATCATCACTCTTAACTTTCAGAAAAGGAAATAGACTGGAGAAAGTCACACCGCAGTACAGTGGGGAGCTGGTATGTTGGATTCTAATGCCAGAGCTCTTTCTGCTCTACCACACTGTCCTGCTGGCCAGTTTTCTGTTTTCTTTCCTCAGGAACTCTGCTGTTTACCAGTATATCAACTTAGTTAATTTGTATTACCTCTCAAAGTCAAAGATTGCTCATTTATAAAATCAAAATAATGTAAATACCAAACAGCAAAAAGGAACACGAAACTGGCCTGGTCAATTAAGAAAAAATAAATACATTGAAATATGTCAGGAGTTACATTAAATACAAATAGACCGAATGCTTCAATCTAAAAATTAAGATTATTAGTCTGAATTGAAAAGAAGAAACCATCTATGGCCATAACACCCTGAACACAACTGGTCTTGTCTGAAAGGAAAACAAATAAATATTGTGTTCCTTATAAGAGATACACCTTATATAAAATACCTTTATTTAAGGTATTATCTGCCAACATCTTGGTGTTGGCAGGGTTGGTTCTTTTTTGAGAGTTGGGAGAGAAACATGTGTTTCAGACCCCTCTCATGGCTTGTAGATGGTTGTCATCTCTTCATAAGCCTCTGTGTCCAAATATTCCCTTCTTATAAAGGCAGCAGGCATATTGAATTAAGACCCACTCTAATGACTTCATTTTATTTTGATTACCTCTGTGAAAACCCTATATCCAAGTAAGGTCACTTTCTGAGGTACAGAAAATTAAGATTTAAGCACATGAATTTGGGGTGGGCACATCACACTTACTTATTTTTAAATGGAGACATAATTTTATATAATAAATTGCACAGATCTTAAATGTACAATTCAATGAATTTTGAGAAATGTATTAAAACCATGGAACCTACATTCCCATCAAGATAAAGAACATTTCCATCACCGCAGAAATTTTCCTCACGTCTCTTTTCAGTGAATTCTTGCTTCCAGTTTGTAAAAACAGCTTCTTATATTAGGTTGTTATAAAAGTGATTACTTTTAAGGGCAAAAACTGCGATTGTGTTTACACCAACCTAATAGTAAAATGAATCTAAATCAGAACTTGGAAATGTGAATAATCCATGTCCTTCCAATGTGATTGCTTGGCCTTGGGTACTCAATAACCTCTTGAACACTCAGTTTTCATGTTTGTAAAAGTTGTTGACTCGGTGCTCTTTTATCACAGTTCTAAGAACCTGTGCTTGTGATTGTGGCTCTAACAATATCAACTCAAAGCCCAGAGAAGAAACAACAGATCCCTTTTCTCTTCAGGGGCAGTATTTCCATGTTAATGGTTCCTTCTGGAGACAAGTCCCCCACCTTTGTTGTGAAATCTGTTAGTGATTTTTTTGGATGGAAATTTTAGGTCAGGTAGGAAGCTGACTGGTTGGTGGGAAGGAGCAATGGTTTTAACATTTGTCAGATCATCATATACAGACAGCCTGTGTCAAGCACAATAACCCGTGTTAGCTTCTTCAACCCTTACATGAAACTAGAGAGGTGGTGCTTAATCTTCATTTCACAGATTAGGGCCGTGAGGCTCACACAGGTGATGCAGCTGACCCAAGTCACACAGCTGTTGCACAGAAGACCCAGGCTCTATGTAGCAGTTGGTCTACCCTCTAATCAGTGACACACATTAAACAGCATGGTCAAATCCACCCTTCATCAGCAGGACTCCAGGACCCCCACATCGCTTCAGGCAGAGCAGCCTGGCTTTTACATGTTTAATGTATTAGGCTTCTGAGTATGACTTCTTTGAAGAATGGGTTCCATAGCTGAAATGTTTTTAGATCACTGGCCTGCACCATTCAAGGTCACCTCCGCACTTCCAAGCCCTCCTTGACAAATTCAGTCCCGCAGGCTCCATCCTGTGGTTCCTTCCTCCCCTAATCATGAGGCCTAATTAGCCCTCTTCACCCTGAACCCTCGTCACAAGGATTTGCCCCCATACAATATACCAAAAAATGAGAAAGCCTGAAATGGACCTTCTGTCCTCAAAATCTAGATTAATTCTCCTGGCTTTTCAAATGATTGTCACAAATTAAAGCTAGAGGAAAAAAAGTTCACCACATTCTAGCATGCAAAGAGTTGTGCTAGATAAAATTCCAAACTAAGCAAGTGACTAAATAGAGATTAAGTCTACCTTTTTGAAAAGAATTCTCCAGAGGTTTTATTTAGTTAGTCAAGTCTCCTCATGCACTTGAAATCAGTTCAAATTTTTCCATTCACATGCAGTTTTTCAGAAACATATCTAGTAGTGTATAAAATGAGTATTTATACCATTTTCCTCTTTTTTAGACAGTCTTAGAGAAAAGGCATCAGATTTTTTTTTTCATACAGTTCATTCTGGTAAGAGCTTATTGCCATTCTGACACACTGACTTCCATTTACCCAGGAGCAGGATTTACAATGGGATTTTTAGCTGATTGTGCTGGGAGAAGATCAGGACTATCCCAGAGAGCCGGCTCCTGAAGGTGGACCTCAGGGTGAAGTGGCAAAAGGAGCTGCTTCTCCTTGGTGTTGTGATGTGAACTGGACATTTGTAGCTCTATGTGGAAATCAGAAAGTACATCTTCAATGAAATACAAAGCGACATGTTAGTTGAAAAACAGAAAACTGAAGAAGGAAAAAAAAAGACAAAAGTTCATAAAAGGGTGTTTTCACTGTCTAAATCTAATATCAACTGCCATGATCATTGTGTGGTTCATATGTGCGTGTGGAAACTATATGATATTTCTATGCTTTTGAGACAGCCAAGTAAAAAGGTCTCCACAGAGAACCTTCTACCAGCCTGCGCACTGGGAGGATGGGGCGGGACCTCGAGAAGTTCACACCATTTTCAGCCATGAGGAGCCTGGCCTCTCCTATTCCCGGGGTTCCATCTGTGAGATGGGGGCCTGTTAACAGGAACCTTTCTTGCTTTACTGAGAGTCTTTTTCCTTTTTGCCCAATAAATTCTGTTTTTCTCATCCTTCTAGGTGTCCAAAAGCCTAATCTTTCCTGGTCGTGTGACAAGAATGTGGCTTTTTAGCTGAACTGAGGAGAAAGTCCTACAATACTTTTATTAGGAGTATTGATAAGTACTTACAAATAGCCTGGTGCCTAGATAGTCATCAATAATTGAAAGTGAAATACAAAGTAAGTTGAAATCAAAATGAAAGCCCAATGTTATAACTGAAATAAATGATCCTCTTTTTTACGATATTGACACAGTTAGATTTATTCTGATGTTAAATTCTACACAGGCACAGAGGAAACATTCCCAGAGAAATGTATGTGATGTCATCTCTAGCAAGGGTTTCAGATAGAGAGCTGCTATGGTGAAATGCTTGCATATTCCCTGCCTCACAAAGAACATTTGTGAATGGAAAACACAAACTTTTTCCCTTGCTTTCACACCACAACAATCTACACAGAAGACTTCTGTGACCAAATACTGGAGGAGAGGTTCCCCACCAAGAAGCAAGCAATCAGTTCTTCAGCAGACACCAGCTGGGCATTCTCCAATTCAATTCCAACACCATCTACCTGGAGATAGTGTCAGACCCTACAGGTGGAGGGCTCGGTCCCACAAGGCTGCCCTTGACTTCCAATGCCTATCTCAAGTCCCAGGTTGTTTTACCCATGCCCTGACTGACCGGCTGTAAATCAGAGATCCCACAACTCATTCCTTGGATTTGATTAATTTGCTGGAGCAGCTCACAGAACTCAGGGTCCATGTTTACTGGTCTATTATAAAGGGTATTATAAAAATATTTCAAAGGATACAGATGAAGAGATGCATAGGGCATGGGCAGGGGTGCAGTGCTTCCATGCCCTCCCAGTGCGCACCCTCCAGGAATCTCCACGCGTTCAGCTATTTGGAAGCTCTTCAAACCCTGTTCTTTTGGGTTTTTATGGAGACTTCATTATGTAAGCAGCATTGATTAAACTATTGGCCCTTGGTGATCAACTCAACCTTCAGCCCCTCTCATCTCACCTCCCAGGAGGCTGGGGCTTGGGGCTGAAAGTCCCAACTCTCTAACCCTGCCTTGATCTTTCCAGTGCCCAGCCCCCATCCTGGGTGGTGGGGGAAAACCACTGGAGAATTACATTTTCTCCAAAAATGTAATTTTCTCACGTCCAGCCACTGCAACTGCCTATTATAACCTGAAACCAGTTTGATCTACAGCTGCTGAAATGATCCCCTATGATTAATTCTAAGGCAAATTTTACCCCCCACCATCACGCACCAGTTAATACTTGCCAGCTCCGCAGAACCTTACTATGCCAATGAGCATCCTCAAAGAGCAACACGTAACACTTTTGCTTTCTGTAAAACCTCCACCCTCCTCTTTGTTCTTCAGACATACCGAAGACCACCCAGTCTGTACGCATACCCCGATTCACAATTCTTTCTTCCCGAATAAAACATTAAATTTCAATTCTCTATTCATCTCTACATTTTGATTTTTACTTGAACATATGTCAAGAAGCAGGATGAAGAGCAAATATCAATTTTTTCAATATTACAACATTAGAGCAAGAACCAAAATAAGATGATCACCACTGATGTATGGCAGAAATTACAAACACAGTCAACGTTCTGAAAACAAAGCTCAGAATATATACATGAAACAGAGCCTGACGCAAGTGGTAATACCACCCATAATGCTCATGGTCAATATCAGACAGCAAGCATTACTGTAACAGTACTGACTCCATGTTAAAAGCTTGTTTGCTTCAGTATAATTATTGTTTTCCTTGAGTTTGTAGATTATTCATTAAAAACAGCCTCAGGAAAACAGGACCTTCAACAGAGATAAAAGAAAATACGCTGACAAATGACTCTGGGAATGGGCTGACCAGCCTGGTAAGAACAGCTTGACAGCACCTGCAAAAGGGCCACAAGACATTGACCAAGAAAGTAGTAATTTAGCTGCCTGCCTGAGAGTATGCACATTTCACAAGAATGCTTTGATCGTCATTTTTACCCAGCTAATTTGCCTTAAAAACCCCCTGATCTAGAGACACAACCCAGAGAGGTGGTCTGTGAACGTAAGTTCACTCCTTCCCCCCAGGTTGTTGGCTTTGCAGATAAAGCTAACCTTCCTTTTCACCAAAAGTTTGTCCCTTAAATTTTGGCTTTGAAGCAAACAGAGGCCTGGACCTGAGTTCAGTTACATTATGAACCCAGAATGGAAGCTCCTGTACATCATTAGCTTCTGCCTTTGAACACAGGCCTCGAGTTTTTACTGGCAAATGACTATATTCAAGCCTAATGCTGAAAACATTTTAAGGCAGCTTCTAATGTCAAAGCAATCTACACCTTTATATGTGAATAGGTAAATCATATGTAAGGTCTATCCATCTCCGAAATTCTGCCTACAAAAGCTTGAATAATATTTGTGCAGCTCACCTTATGCAAGCTGAGAAATAACCAACAAATTGATAAAAGCTTACCTTAGTAAAAAACAAATTAAGGAAGGTTGCTCACATCGAGTAAGACAGGAATTGCATAAAAAAATGGAAAAGGGTTAAGAGATAATAAATACAAAAACATAGGTGCCTCAGTATACTGTTTTTAAAAACTTTGCATTCATTTTTAAAAAATGACTTTTGGTGTACAATTCTGTAAGTTTTAACAAATGTACAGATTTGTGGAACCACCACAACAATCATGATACAGAACAATTTCATCACTGGACAAAAGAGTTCTTTATGCTGCTCTTTTTTAGCCAAATCCTCCCCACCCCTTACCCCTCTAGCAACCACTGATGTATTCTCTGTTTTTATAGTTTTTTGCGGGTTTTTTGTTGCTGTTGTTCTTATTTTATTTTCCCCTTCACCCCAAGGGCACTTACTTTAATATATCTTAGTGTACCTTAGACAGGTGTGTCTCCTTGAAAGCTACATGGTGTTTGAACTAGGCCCTTCTTGCACTGCTATAAAGAAATACTTGACACTGGGTAATTTATAGGAAAAAAAGTTTAATTGGCTCATGGTTCTGCAGGCTATACAGGAAGCATAACACTGGTATCTGCTTCTAGGGAAGCCTCGGGGAGTTTACAGTCATGGCAGAAAGTGAAGCAGGAGCTTATACATCACATGGCGAAAGCCAGAGTGACAGAGAAAGAAGGTGCCACACACTTTTAAACAACCAGATCACGTAAGAATTCACTTACTATCATGAGGAAAGCACCAAGGGGATGGTGCTAATCCTCTCATGAGAAATCCAACCCCATTATCCAGACACCTCCCACCAGGCCCTACCTCCAACATTGGGGTTTACATTGCAACATGAGGTTTGGGCTGGGACACACACATGCAAACTATATCAGTGTTATTGTGCATAGGTGGGTTTTTAATAGGTTTGGTTGGGTTTTTTTTTAAGAGACAAGGTCTTGCTCTTTTGCCCAGGTTAGAGTGCAGTGGCACAGTCACAGCTCACTATAACCTCAAACTCCCTGGGCTCAAGAGATCTTACCACATCGGCCTCCCAAAGTGTTGGGATTACAGGCGTGAGTAATCCTTGTCAATTTTTAGGTTTTTTTAGGTACAATTTAGTGGTTTTTAGTACATTCACAAAATTGTGCAACCACCCCCATGATCTTATACTAGACCGTTTTCATCACCCCAGAAAGAAGCTCTGTACCGGCCAGGTGCAGTGGCTCATGCCTGTAAACCCAGCACTGTGGGAGACTGAGGTGGGCAGATCACCTGAGGTCAGGAGTTTGAGACCAGCCTGGCCAACATGGTGAAACCCTGACTCTACTAAAAATACAAAAATTGGCCAGGCATGGTGGCAGGTGTCTTCAATCCCAGCTGCTTGGGAGGCTGAGGCAGAAGAATCGCTTGAACCCGGGAGGCAGAGGTTGCAGTGAGCAGAGATCGTGCCATTGCACTGTAGCCTGGGTGACAGAGGGAGACTCCATCTCAAAAAAAAAAAAAAAAAAGAAGAAGAAGAAGAAAGAAGAAGAAGGAGGAGGAGGAGGAGAAGAAGAAGAAGAGGAAGAAGAGGAAGGAAGAAGAAGAAGAAGAAGAAGAAGAAGAAGAAGAAGAAGAAGAAGAAGAAGAAGAAGAAGAAGAAGGAGAAGAAGAAGAGGAAGAGGAGAAAAGAAAGAAAAAGAAAAGAAGCTCTGTACCCATTAACAGTCGCTCCCATTCTCCCCTACCTCCACCCTCTGGCTTCCACTAATCTACTTTCTGTCTCTATGATTTGGTCTCTTCTGAGCATGTCATATAAATGGAATCACACTATATGTGTCTGGCTTCTTATGCTCAGTACATTTTCTAGGTTCATCCATGTTGTAGTGTGTATCAGTACTTCATTCCCTATTACGGCAAAACAGTAGTCCATTCCATGGATGTACCACATTTTTTATCCATTCATCTGTTAATGGACATTGGATTGTTTCCACTTTTTGGCTTCTGTGGAAAATGCTTCTATCAACACTCATGGAAAAAGGCTTTGTGGGACAATATATTTCCATTTCTCTCAGGTAAATATCCAGGAATAGAATTGCTGGGTCATATGGTAACTTTATAAGTTTTTGAGGAGCTACCAAATTGTTTCCCAAAGTGACTGCACCATTTTACATTTTCCCTACTATTGAATGAGGGTTCCAATTTCTCACATCCTCTCTAATATGTGTTTATTGTCCATCTTTTTTTTATTATAGTTCGGGCTACTGTCCTAATGCCTATGAAGTAGTTGAACATTGTAGTTTCTATTGGCACTTCCCTAGTGAGTAATGACACTGAGCATCTTTTCATGTGATTATTGGCAAGTCGTATTTCCTTTTTGAATGAAGTACCTGTTCACATCCTTTGCTCCTTTTTAAAGTGGCTTATTTGTCTTTCGATTGTTGCAGTATACGAGTTCTTTACTCTGGATATAAGTCCCTTATCAGATATGTGATTTACAAATATTTTCTCCTACAACAAATATACTGTGGGTCGCCTTTTTACTTTCTTGATGGTGTCCTTTGAGGCACAACAGTTTAAATTTTGGTGAAGTCCAGGTTTTCAAATTTTTCTTTTATAAATTGTACTTTGGATGTCAAATTTAAGAATTATTGGTCTAACTCTAGATAGGGAATTTTTTTTTATATGTTTTCTTCTAAACCTTTTATAGTTTTAAATTTTATGTTTAGATCGATGGTCCATTTTTAGTTAACTTTTATCTAAGGAATGAGGTTTAAGTTGAATTTTTTAGTTTTCCACACATTGATGTCCAATTGTTTCAACACAATTTTTTGAAAAGATTATCCTTACCCAATTGAATTGCCATTGCATCTTTGTAAAAAATCAATTGTCTGTATTTGTGTGAGCCAATTTCTGGACTCTATTATGTTCATTCATCTAAATGTTGCATTTATGACAAGACTATACTGTCTTGATTACTGTAACTTTATATTAAATATCAAAGTTAGGTAGTTAAGTCTTCCAAAATGTTTTGGCCATTCTGTATACTTCTATATTTTAAAGTCAGTTTGTCAATTACTACAAAAGCCCTCCTGAAATTTATGATTGGGATTTCATTTAGTTTATACATTAATATGGGCATAATGACATCTTAACAACTTGAGTTTTTTTAACTCAAGAACATGGTTTATCTCTCCATTTTTTTAGCTTTTCTTTAATTCCTCATGGGAATGTTTTAGAGTTTCCACATAGAGGTATTATGAATACTTCGTTAAAATGTCTCCTAAATATCTTCATGCTTTTGTGGTGCTACTGTAAATGGTATATTTTATTTTACAGGTTTTTTTTCTAATTATCTATGGCTAATATATAGGAAAACAATCTTCGCATATTGGCCTTTTATCTAGCAACTTTGCTAAATTTACTTACTAGTTATAGTAGATTTTATTATTCTTTTGGTAGAGCACTTGGAATTTTCTACATATATAATCATATCATCTATAAATAAAGATCATTTTACTTCTTATTCAATCTGTATACATATAATTTTTTGTTTGTTTGTTTGTTTTGTTTTGTTTTGTTTTGTTTTGTTTTGAGACAGAGTCTTGCTCTGTCGCCCAGGCTGGAGTGCAGTGGCGCAATCCTCAGCTCACTGCAACCTCCACCTCCCAGGTTCAAGCGATTCTCCTGCCTCAGCCTCCCAAGTAGCTGAGATTACAGGCACCTGCCACCATGCCCAGCTAATTTTTGTATTTTTGTAATTTTTGTATTTCACCATGTTGGCCAGCCTGCGAACTCCTGACCTCAGGTGATCCACCCACCTCGGCCTCCCAAAGTTCTGGGTGAGCCACTGCACCTGGCTCTTTGCCTTATTGTACAGACTAGGACCTCTAATACAATGTTGAATTAAAGTAACAAGAATAGACATCCTCATCTTGTTCGCAATATTAGTCTTTGACCATTGTCTTAGTCTATTTGTGCTATTATAACAAAATGCCATCAACTGGGTGGCTTATAAACAACGGAAATGTAATTCTCACAGTTCTGAAGGTTGAGAAGTCCAAGATCATGGCAGATCTGGTTTTTGGTGAAGGCGTGCATGCTTTGTGGCTCTTTGAGTTTGCCGTGTCCTCACTTGGTGGAAGAAGCAAATGCACTTCCTTGGACTTCTTTTGTAAGGGCACTAATCCTATTCATGAGAGCTCTGCTTTCATGATCTAATCACCTCCTAAAGGACCCATCTCCTACTACTATCATCTTACAGGCTAGGATTTCAACATATGAATGAACAGAAACATTCGGACCATAGCAAGTATTAATTGGTGTGTGTGTGTTCGTGTGTGTCTTAGAAATGGGTTCTTGATCTGTTGCTCAGGCTGGAGTGCAGTGGCACCATCATGGCTCATTGCAGCCTTGAACTCCTGAGTTCCAGTGATCTTCCCACCTCAGTATCCAAGTAGCTGGAACTACAAGCGTACACTACCATGCCCAGATAATATTTTTATTTTTTGTAGAGATGGGGTCTCATTATGTTGCTCAGGTTGGTCCTGACCTTCTGGCCTCAAGTAATTCTCCTACCTCAGCCTCCCAAACTGCTGGGATTATAGGTGTGAGCTACCACACCCGACCAAGTATAATTTTAGTTATCTGTTTTCTGTTGATGTTTAGAGCATTATTTTTTAAGCTTTCCATCAAATCAGGTAATGGTTTGGGAAAACTATGTGCATAAATATTGAAATGATTTAGACTTGGGACTAAATTCCCATCTTGCCTAAGTTGAGTTACCCTTAACAGGGAACTGGCTCCAGATATCCAGAGGAATCCCCATAATGTGGGAAGCAGCTGCCTGCTGGGGTTCAGAAGCAATTGCCTCAAAGAGCTGATGAATACAAGGTATTTCAAAGGACCAGATGCAAAGAGGGTTGAAACTAAAATTACTAGTACCTACTCTCTGCCAGACCCTGTGTGAGGCCTCTTATGTGAGTAATCTCCATTTATTTTCTTCATCTATGCAGAGCCAGAACTTTTGAATAATTTTATTCTTCCGTCTTCAGCAGGGGAGAGTAAAATGCACCAAGGCAACCAAAGCTTTTCTAATCACACCACGTGGGAGAGGCTCCCAGGCTGCCTTATGGGGTTGCTGTAACGACCCAAATCTGATACTGTAGACTAATTAGCCAAACAAGGGGGAACAACTGATTTCCTCTCTGATCTGTGAATTGAAGAAAGTTTCTTTTATCACCGCCATGTAATATGAATTTATATCCTCCAGAAAGTTTTTAGATATGGCTTGTGCATAAAGTCGATTCAGAAGACCACCTCCCAACCCCCAAAACTAGATGCTGTATCACCACTGCATTTCCCAGGGATGCACTTGGAAAACCTGGCACTTTATATAATTTTTTACCAAATTCTAGAGGGAAGAAAAAAGGACCTGGGGGTCTTTCTGACAATGTAATCATTTTCAGATGCAGAATTGAGGCTCAGGGAGTTTAAGCAGCCTGCCCAGGCTTGCACAGCCATTGGTGACAAACCCTGGACTGGAATTCAGTGTTTTAAAAACTCATACGACTGTCATTTTCACCAGGACCAGCATAAGTACTAAATCCACTTACATCATAATTAACTAGCCTACTGGGATTTTTCATTAACTAAGCTCAAGTTTTTCAGTTCCAAAATGGGAACACCTAATCTAGTTACTTATAATTGTTGTTGAATTGCATTTTTAGGCATTTTTGTCTTCCCTTAAATGAATAAAAGATGAAGAAAGTACCATGACAAATTTTGTGGAGAACATTTAAAGGTATTTCTATGGAATAATAGATGTTTTTTGCAAGTTATTGTGACATCTTGAACATATAAAGGAGTGCACAAAATGTAATTCAATTTTTTTCTCTATGTGTGTATTTATTCAGACTGGATAATACAGCCATAGAAAAATAGGTGCTCCTAAAAGATTCTCTAGTTCAGACTTTTTACAATTTAACTCTCAAAAGTCAATTTTTTATAAGAGATTGCAATGTCTAGTCTTTATGCATAATTTAGTCTGGCAGAATAAAGGAGGAAAACATACCCTTTTTCATTGAAAATTGACATCGTTTGGGGATCAAAAAGTAAAGAAAACATTTTAAAAGATTCCCACAAAGGAATAGAAATTAAGAATCCCGCCCAGCAGTGTAGACTCATATTGTGGTTAATAGGGAGTTTACTGCCACCAAGTGGTTTGTTAAATCTGTTTAATTCTGTAGCTGGTGTTTCACAAATCCTTTTTCAAAGTGTCTTGTTAGATAGAGCAAGTCAGCCAGCCAGTGGTACCGCTTCTCAAACTTCGTTACACAATAAGATAATGTAGGAACCCCTTTAAAATTATTGATGTCTGGCTCCCACGCCCAGGCAGTCTTGTTAATTGGTATGGAGTGTGACTGGGTCATTTAGATATTGATTTTTCTTTTTAGAGATGGGAGTCTCACTAGGTTGCCCAGGCTGGACTCAAACTTCTGGGCTCCAGCCATCCTCCTCCTGCCTCAGCCTCCCAATTAGTAACATTTTTAAAAGCTCTCCAGGTGATTCTAATCTGTAACAAAGGTTGAGAACCTCTATCATCAAGAATTATAGATTATCACCCGACAGATACTGAACAGAGAAGAAAACACAGAATGGCAGAACGTGATGATGGTGCTGATCCGGGAGCCATTGTTACCCTAAGGTGCTTATCGCATTTAACCCAGAGCCCCTAATAGTTCTATCAATGTCAACTGAACACCTTTACCAGAAGCTTTCAGACTATTTAGTGTGTTTGGGTACTTGAGGAGTCGGTACGTGCCGTGATTAAGAGCACAGAATTGGAGCCAGATACGTGAAGGACCCAACCACTGCTCTACCCTAAGCAAAGTTCCTAGCTAACTGCGTGACTGTGGGCAAATTCTGTGGCATTCCTACACCCTGTTTTGTGGTTTTTTCCATTGTTTAAAAGGAAAGCTAAGCTAATTCCTGTGTCTTAGTCTGCTAGGGCTGCCAAAACAAAATACCACTGACTGGGTAGATGACAGAAACCACAGAAATGGATCTTCTCACAGTTCCAGAGGCTAGAAGTCTAAGATCAAGGTGTCAGCAGGTCTGGTTTCTTCTGAGGCCTTTTTCCTTGGCTTATAGATGACTGCTTTCTCACTGTGTCCTCACATTGTCTTTCCTGTGTGTGTGCATGTCCCTGGTATCTATGTGCACCTAAATTTCCTCTTGTTATAAGGACATCAGTCAGATTGGATTAGAGCCTATCCTAATGGCCTCATTTTGACTTAATTACTTTTTAAAAGCCCTATTGTCAAATACAGTCACATTCTGAGTTATTAGGGAGTTAGGGCTTCAACATATGAATTTGGGGGTGGAGAACAAAATTCAGCCCATAATAGCCTGTTTCTAATATTTAAAGAAAATTAAAAGCAACCCTGCAAATAAATCACTTAGCAAAGTATCTGGCAGATAATTAGTACTCAGTAAACGAGGAAACTTTCTAGGATGATGGAAATGTCCTATGTCTTCACTGTAGTGGTAGTTACATGCATCAAAACTCATTGAATTATGCACTTAAAATGTGTATTTGATTGTGTGTATATTATAACTCATGCTGATTTTAAAATATTAAATTATTACTTACCAATTTCTCCATGTCAAAGACTTCCTACAAAAACATTTAAAACTTTAAAGGTATAAGAAACCAGTCAGCCTGAATCAGTGACTAATTACCCCCAAAAGATCCCAAAGAAAAAGTAGGATTATCCTAGAATACAGAGCTGAGAAGTCATGCCTGAAGTCTAGGCATCTTTTAATAGTCCCATGCAAAACAAAATTACCCAACAAGATGAATTTCCTGGGAATACGTCATCCCCTCAAGGAATTTCAAGAGGTGTAGTTTTTCATAAGAAGCAGAACTCCTAGCATGAGACTTTGTTATTAATGAAGGACCCCAAGTATTTAAATTCACTGCTTGTCTTAAGTGCCAGTTATTCTAGAGACTTAGTACAAACAGTCTTACAAACTTCCATTTGAAACAAAAATTTAAAATATTGAAAAAAATTATATTCCTCAGCAGACTCTGAGTAGCATCCAAGTCAAATTATGGTGGAGATCACATGTGGAGATCATATGTCCTGAGGGATTCAAATTTCAGCCTTGGCTTCCTAAGTCTACATTTGTCCTTGAGATAATTCCCAAGGTGATGTTGATAAAGACTTAGGAAACTTCAGAAGTGGAGCACTGCTAACTATAATACCAGGAGGGAAATTACCGGGAGAGTTTTAAGTCTTTCTTTTAAAAAATCCCCATTAAAGGATTTCTTCCAGCCATGATTTTGTGTGAAAACACAAATATGTATGCACACATAAATGCATACACCTATACATAATAGCCCTCTACAATACTTTGCATACCACCTAAAGGTCTTTCTTATCAAATGAATTAGATGTTGTTTGAGTAAATGAATGAATCAACACGAAAGCAGCATTAAGAGAAGTGCAGGGACCCATTGGACAGCAGGTTGACTGTAGGTAATAATTGTGTATTATATACTTAAAAATAAAGAGAAGTACAAAGTCAGTGTGATGTCTCAAGCCCGTAATCCCAGCACTTTGGGAGGCCAAAGAGGCCGAAGACAGGAGGATTGCTTGAGCCCAGGAGTGCAAGACCAGCCTGGGCAACATAGCAAGGCCTTGTCTCTACAAAAAAATAGAAAAATTAGTTGGGTGTGATGGCGTGTTCCTGTAGTCCCAGCTACTCAGGAGGCTTAGGTGGGAGGGTCACTTAAGTCTAGGAGGTCGAGGCTGCACTGAACTATGATGGTGCCACTGCACTCCAGCCTAGATGACAGAGCGAGATCCTGTCTCAAAAAAGAAGAACAGCTGCAATTTTATGATAAACATGCAACTTTAAGACTAGGGATTGACCGGGCGCGGTGGCTTACGCCTGTAATCCCAGCACTTTGGGAGGCAGAGGCGGGCGGATCACGAGGTCAGGAGATCGAGACCATCCTGGCTAACAGGATGAAAACCCATCTCTACTAAAAATACAAAAACATTAGCCGGGCGTGGTGGCAGGCGCCTGTAGTCCCAGCTACTCGGGAGGCTGAGGCCGGAGAGTGGCGTGAACCCGGGAGGCGGAGCTTGCAGTGAGCGGAGATCCTGTCACTGCACTCCAGCCTGGGCGACAGAGGGAGACTCCGTCTCAAACTAGTAATTGACCGAATCACAATAAGCAGGGAGTCACATGTTTGACTACTTCCTTAGGGAAATTTCACTGAGCTTAATTGAGCAAAGAACATTTCACGAATTAGGCAGCCCCCAAACCAGAGTAGGCACAGAGAGACTCCAGCGCAGCCACATGGTGGAAGATTTACAGGCAGAAAAAGGAAAGTGATGTACAGAAAACGGAAGTGAGGTACAGAAGCAGCCAGGTCAGTTAGGGCTCCTCATTTGCCTTATGCAACCTTGTGGCAGGCCAGCTCTCCCTGACGAACACACAAACAGGCTTGCAGGACAGTCACACAGACAGGCCTACATAGCACTTCAGTTACACAGACACATTTTCACACAGCTGCCTTAACATTGAGCAAATAGTTAAACTTAGCGAAATCGGTGCCCAGACATCAGAGCTAGAAATGAAACATATGGTCAGTAGGAGCCTTGCGTGGGCTTCTCCCTAACCTGGAGCAAACCAAAATAATAGAGACAGTCTTTCATTCCTAGTGCCATGATCCCTCTCGGGTCAATGAAATCTGAGACAGTCAAGGTAACAGAGGCAGCTGTTTGAATACATTCCTTGGAGAGTCTAAGGCAGCTCTCTGGATCAAGCAGTAAAGGAGATAAGATAGAAGTAATCACTCTGGTACCACAGTACACAGGCCTTGAAGGTACTGGAGCCCTTTTAATTAGACTTAGTAAGCATTAGTTTGCCTCTGACCTTCTAGTTGAAACAAAATTAGTTACCAATAGCCTTAGGCGAATGCTACACTGCACATAGACACATAACCCCAACCTATATAAGCACTAAGAAAATCGTAACACTTTGAGTTGGTCAGGTGGAATTATCTCTGGCCTTCTCCCTGCATCCAGTTATAGCCATAAATTTCCTTCTTTCCTAGTTTGTCTGCGTCTCCTCATTAGACCTTGAGAAAACGCAGCCAGACCCGGCTTGGTTCTGGGAACAACCTCAGTTTGAACAGTTGACCATCTTTAATTGGCACAAGAGCAGGCTACTATCTGCTTACACAACCAGTCAGGTTACAGTTCGCTAGGTACTGAGAAACTTTTAGGTTGGACTTAAAATATGTAAGGATGCAGTTTTAGGCTAAACCTAATTTAACAAAAGTTAATTAGAAAGGAAGAATATGTTCTGATGTCCCACTACATACTAGGGTGACCATTGTCAACAATGAGGTATTGCATATCTCAAGATAGCTAGAGGAGAGGATTCGAATGCTCCCACTACAAAGAAATCATAAATTTTTGAGGTGATGGATATGGTAATTACCCTGATTTGATCGTTACACAGTGTATACATGTATTGAAACATCACACTGTACTCCATAAATATGTACAATGATTATATGTCAATTAAAAATGAAAATAACTTTTTCAAAAATGTAAGAACATACTTTGTATAGAGTGATGCTCAGTAGATGATTGCTGACTGTAAATCGCAAGCCCAGGTTAGGTGCTGTCAATAGTTGAGAGCGCTCCACCCCTCACCACACTACATTCCAAGGACAGTGTCCAGCACTGAGCAGCGGTTCAAGCAGCATTTGTGAAGTTCAGTTAGTAGCACAGTGGATTGATATCTGAACATTTTGGCTATAAAGACATTAATGCCTGGATAGTGACCTGATGGCTCCCTGTGGCACCGATAAGAGAATCTTCACCAATAAAGTAGTACTTTGAGAGCCTGGGGTCTTTCTGAGCCAGCAGTCAAAGACAAAACCAGGTACAAATACAGCATTAGAATAGCTAATCTTTCCTTTCTGCTGAAGTTGCACATGCCTCACAGTTTCATAAATTGTGCATGAAATTCCTCCATCTTTCATACGTGGCCAGGTCTGTCACTGGCAGGTGCCTCAGCCACCCTTGGAACACAGCCTGCAGCAGTGTGACTAGTGCCTTAAAGTCCCAATCTTCCTCCAGAGCATTGTGAAACTAGTTCCTGAAGTTCCCAAGCCACTGGTATTGCTCTGGAAGATGCTCTGCTGAAGATCAAGGGAAGGTCTTGTGAACAACTTGTAATATACTAAACAAATTCCCAAGCAGCACAGCAGGAATGCAGTAAAAAAAAAAAAAAATACAGAATTACCTGCAGCCCCACTTAAATCTCAACATTCCTTTCCACCGAGGATTCAGAGGCAGACAATCTGTCAGCACCTTGAGAAAGTCTGGTTTAATCAACTTTCAGTGAAAATCCATAGTAAACCTGTGCTAAAACAAGTGAGATTTTAAAATATTCTCAAAGTACTTAAACAAAATATTAATAAAGGTAAGCCCCTTTCCCCATAAGCTGTGAGTCCCAGGTGAAAAACAAAGATGCATCATCTTACCAAAAGATTGTATTAAATTTGATCCAGGGTTTGCAAGTGCATTTTCAAGTTTAGCTTCATTGTTGGCTAAGCAGGCATTTGTTTCCACTCAATTTCACACAAATTTGTTAATTTAACTGTTAATCTTATAAATTAATATTGCATAGATTTTTACACTATGGGCTTTAATTCATAGTTCATAGTTTAATTCACATAGGATATTGTGTTCGCCTGCGTGGGATTCCATAACAAAATACCACAAGCTGGGTGGTTTAAACATTTATTTCCTCAGTGTTCTGGAGGCCAGAAGTCCAAGGTCAAGGTGCCGGCAGGGCTGGTTGCTGGTGCAGCCTCTCTTCCTGCCTTGCAGAAGGCTACGTTCTCTCTGTGTCCACGCATGACCTCTTCTCTGTGTGGGAGAGGGAGAAAGATCTCTGGCGTCTCTTCCTCTTCTTATTAGGTTGCAGTCCCATTGGTTTAGGGTGCCACTCTTATGATCTCATGTAACCTCAATTACTCCTGCAAAGGCCCTATCTTTAAATATAGTTGCATTGGGGATAAGGGAATCAACACGTTAATTTTAGGGGGACTCAAAACAGACATCTAATATCTATGTCAATTTTCTTCTTGACAAAAATTACAAGCTTAGATTTCTCACATAAAATTCATTATTCCAGTGGTGTATAAATGGGTTTTAGGCCAGGACAATCTATCAGCCATTCATGTATTGCCATTTACTTTGGGGCAAAATCTATCTGGAAAAAAACATAAGGTTGTTTTCAGGTGTTACTGCCTTTTACTCATCAGTCTTTGCTGGGGAATTGGTTATGGATGAGGATGCGTGACCTCAAAATATGATCAATTATTGATAAGCAGCCAGAGCATGTGCCTTAACACCTCTCAGAAGATCACGGAGGATGTGCTCCTGAAAGACATCATTTCTCGTGGCAAGAAATAAGAGATTATCTTGAACTCCCCTCCCTCTTTTTAACTTGTTCCTACACGATTTAATACTACTTTTCAATGCTCTGGTTCCACATCCTCCTGCTATTGAGATTTTTTTAAAGTTAGTTGTCCTCTCTAAATTGAGACATAGTTTTATGGATACATAGATATACTCTAAACAAACAACAGATTCTTTATGATGCTTAGGCCACATAGAATGTCTTCAGAATCAAACTCACCAACTTTGCTAAATGCTGTACAGTTTAAATCTAATGATTTCTATCTAATGAATCAATTGGCCTATATCTAATGAGTAATTCTATACTGCAGGTCAGTTACATAAGGGTACAATTTGCACTTAATTAATCATGGAGAATTCATCGGAAAGTAAATAGATATTTTAGTGAGTTTTTCCATGGCTATGATGAGTTAATTTAATGCCTGTTTAAATAAATACTTAAAATAATGTTGATTATGCTCTATGGTATCTACTATAAGACTTTCACCCACAAACTTGTCTTGTGTGTTGAAGCAGACACAGGTTTTCTGAAGAAAATCTGGGCTCTATTCATCTGTATTCCTCAGCCCACTCAGCCCTGAGTCCTTTATTTTCATGAAAGGATCCTCCCATTGCCTTGTCTGGCCTGTTGTCATGCATATTAAACTGTGAACTTCCAACCAAGCATAGACCCCTAAGCCCTATCCACTCTCACCAGAGAATTTAACCCTAGAACTCTCCGCTGCCCCATTCTCACATGCTACTCTTTTAAGAGATAAAGAACATGAAGAATAGGTTGTCCACTGTTCCCACCTGTTCTAAATTGTGCTGTTATTTTTCAAGACAGATCATTAGAGAACTGGATACATGGGCCTCTCTGCTTTGGTTATAATAGAACAGCTTTTACTGGGCCCCGCTTTTATTGATTTTTTAGGTTTTCAGACTTATCTCCTAACTAAGACTGAGTTTCTTTAAGAAACATGTGGCTGGGCGCGGTGGCTCACGCCTGTAATCCCAGCACTTTGGGAGGCCCACGTCGGCGGATCATGAGATCAGGAGATCGAGCGGTGAAACCCCATCTCTACTAAAAATACAAAAAGTTATCCAGGCATGGTGACGCGCGCCTGTACTCCCAGCTACTCGGGAGGCTGAGACAGGAGAATGGTGTGAACCCAGGAGGTGGAGCTTGCAGTGAGCCGAGATCTCGCAAGACTCCGTCTCAGAAAAAAAAAAAGAAAAGAAATGCGTTGTGTCCTCTTTGTATACCCAGTCCTCTTACCAGCACTTAGCACAGTGCGTTGTACAAACCAGGCACTCAATGCAATATCCCTTGACTTAACTTACTTTGGGTTTCAGTCGCCCAGTGGTGTTATATAAAGAGCATTTGGCCATGAACTAGAGGACCTGAGTTCTAGACCTCACCCTTCAGTGACCAGCAGTGCTAGCTTAGGCAAGGGCTTGCCTGTCCTCTCCTTGGCCTGTTTCCAATTTTGAAAAATAATACTAAATGATCTTTAATGTTTCTTTTTGTTGACTATTTTTTTAGTATCCCCGGCATCAGCTAACCACCAACCACTACTTTAAATCAATAATTTAAAGTTCCTAAGCGAGGCACAAAAGGCAAATAAAATGTTTGTACTCATTTGTGTGGACTAAACAAATTGATCTCATGGAGGTGTTGAATAGAATGGTGATTACCAGAGGCTGGGAAGGGATGAGGAGAAGGTGGTTAATGGATACAAACATACAGCTAGGTAGAAGGAAAAAAATTCTGGTATTCGCTAGCATAATAGGGGGACTATAGTTACAAATAATTTATTACGTATGTAAAAATAGCTAGAAGAGAACATTTGGGATGTTCCCAACACAAAGAAATGATTAATTTTGGGGAGTGATAGGTATCCCAATTACCAAGTTTTGATAATTATACATTGTATGAATCAAAATATTATATGCACCTCATGTAGATGTATACAACTACTATGTATCCATAAATTCAAATTTCTTTTGAAATTAGTATTTGTATTAGAAATTAGTATTAATACACGAATTTCTTTTGAAAAAGCAGTTTATCTTTTTAATAATACTCCAAAATTTTAACATTTATTTGAAAGAGGACAAAGCTGAATCTTAGCCTTGAAATGATCAACAATACAAAATTAATGAGCTTCAAGTTTATGAAAAGTCACTATTTTAAAAAGGATTGAGATGTCTGACGACCTTGAAATTGAGTTTAGTCCATCTCTGTTGTGTTTTTACATTCATTCTTACTCTTGACATTTTTCAATTGGAGGTGGAAGTTACAAATGGTCCAAAAAATAGATTTTTTACCTCATTTATCTTTAAGAAATGGCAGGTGCCATATTTTGAATCAATAATAAGATAGGTTTCAGCTAAAGAAATCACAAGGGTAAATTGACAAGCAGTTTTGCATTTTACATAGCTGACATTATGAACAGTTTCTAAGAAAAACAGCACATTAGTAAGACTAAACCTTTTCCTAAATCCAAAGGTCACTCATCATTTACCAATCTTTCATACCTTCAATTTGACTCTAAAATGCCATGAGATCTGTGAGTGCCGTTGAAAGATTACAAAGTTCTCACTTCACCTCCTTGGACTATTTATTTCAGAACAAACTATACAGAGCAGCCTTCCCCATCCCTGACTTCATGATCATATCGTTTGTAGGAACACAGATGAAACTGGAAGCCATCATTCTCATCAAGCTGACACAAGAACAGAAAACCAAACACCGCATGTTCCCACTCATAACTGGGAATTGAACCATGAGAACACATGGACACAGGGAGGGGAACATCACACACCGGGGCCTGTTGGGGGCTAGGGGGTAAAGGGAGGAAAAGTGTTAGGACAAATACCTAATTTGCATGCGGGTCTTAAAACCTAGATGACGGGGTGATAGGTATAACAAACCATCATGGTACATGTAAACCTATGTAAAAACCTGCAAGTTCAGCACATGTATCCCACAACTTAAAGTAAAAAATTAAAAAAAAAAAAAGATTCCCTCTTCACGTGTTGATTTCTGTAGAATGCTTTGGACACACGTATCAGGCACAGATACGCTAGTAAGGAAAAATTCATTGGACTTGTTCATTAGCAGCAAAGGAATTCATTTCATGGTGAGTCCACTTTGTGCAGCAGCCCAGCATTACAGGAACTACAGCACACGAAAGCATTGTTTGCAAACACTGACTCCTCTGTCGGATCTCCATGCCCTTTCACCTGAGAGCCTGCTATGTGTATGAGCCCAGCTATCACAACAGTTCTTGTATGATCCCCTTTTTAAGCTACACACCCCATTTTTTTAACCTCTTCCTCCTTTGTTCTGGTATCCATGTATTTTTCTTTCTGGTCATATTACTTGCATTACCTTTGTATTTTCCATTTCCCTCGTTAAAATAAGACACCTGAAATTAAACAGGTTTCCCAAGTTCTGGTTCAAGAAGTTGAGGGTAAAGTGAGAATATTCCTTTGCTCTGGACTCCATCATACTACCCCCAAATGACTTTTTCTGGTTTTTGCCTCTACATAACTGTGTGGCTCATATTGGAGATACGATCAACTAAAACCTCTGGCAATCTTTTTTGTTCACACGAACTTTGGTTAAACCAAATCTCACCCATCCAACAGTTGAGTAGCCAACTTTTTTAACATGGGTTAAAGGAGTCATAGTTACCTGTACTTTATTTCATCTTCTTGACATTGGTCTAAAATTTTAGGCTTTGAAGGACTTTTTTCTTCTTTTTCTGACATTCACTATAAAAAAAATTTTCTTTCTAGCTATTTTAATTAGACATATTTGACAAGAACACCTTCTGATTATTTATTTAAGTGATTGACAAAAATGCTAAAGAGAGCAGCACCAGATAGATCATCAGTACCTTGTCGTAAGTCTGCAGAACCTACTTTTCAAGTTGATCTATGTCTTAATCAAGATTCTTGGTGTTTCTCAACCAGCTATGAATTTACCCAAGTTATTATCATCCAGCTCACATTTCACAGTCTCATCCACAAGGCTGTTAAAAATGCTTTGACAAATATTGTGCTCAAACCATTCCCCTGCTCAAAGCTAATGAATTCTAGCAAATGAGTCTAGAATGTCTTGGTCTCATTGCTTCTATTAACCACTGTTTCTTGCCTTTAGTGACAAAAAATCCATGGGTGTCATAATCCTTCCTAGCATTTGGTCTGAGACTAGAGTCGGTTGTTTCTAAATTCCATTTTCCAAATACCAAAAAAAGTTAATGTTAGCCATTAACCGTAATTCTTTAAGGATTATGCTATAACAACATACTACCTAATATTTGTGTAATACTTTTTAAATACTTTATCACCTTTGGCTCTCACTAGGATGCCAAGAAAGTCCGTGCAATAAGGATTGAGGATACCTAAAGCATCCCCAAACATGGATATGATAGTACAAACTTGAGGGTGGAATTCAGAGGAGGACCCAGGAAGACTGATGAGTACCAAGCATGGAAGTGGAACCCAGCAGAGCCTTTTGGCAAGGTAGAGGATCTGAGATGGGGATGTTTGTAAAAGGAGGTAAGAAGTTAGAGATTATAGAGAGATAGAATTTTCTGGATTACATCGTTCTCTTGGAGAATTTAAACTGGAATCCAAATTTAAAATTAGCAGATAATAGAGAGCAAAGGTGGGTGTGTGAGAAGAGGGAATATGTAGGCTATTTAGGGCATATTAAGTACATGCTGGCTATAGTGGCTGAGAGCTCAGATTTGGGCAGAGTGTGGTAATGGACAGAATCTGTTGTAGATGATTTCACTGGACCTGGGGATAGTTTGAATCTGAGAGGTATATAGAAAAGAGAAATTAAAAATTGTAAACTTTAGGGCAGAGCGCCTGGAGGACTGAAGAGAACTGTGGCCACTTACAACCATCAGGAAGCCAGGGACAGGCAAAGTTTCAGAAAAAAAGGAAGTGAGATCACTTTCAGCATTGACTCTTCTTCAATTATGCAAGAGGTATAAAAAATATAATTGAAAGCTTGGATAAAGAGAGAACAAAATAAAAACTAATGTGTGATCTGACACCTGAACACAAAATTATTATAATTTTTGTATATTTTCTGCAAGAACTTTGTAAGAGCTATAGTTGGTTTCCCTCGCATGCTGTTATGTTACATTGTATTACATATAATATTGCACATATTTCCATGTAGTCACATGGAACTAAACCATTTTAAGAGTGTTTTAGTATTTATCAAGTCAATGTATCATATATTACCTAATTCCCTTTCTACTGGTCATTTAGATTCCTTTCCATTTGGGAAATCAGGAGCAATGAACATATTTATGCTTATGGTTTTCCAAAAATATATTTTTTAATTATTTTAAGATAGATTCCTAGAAGCAGAATTCTTGGGTCAATAGATTCCTAGAAGCAGAATTCTTGGGTCGATAAGTCTGAATATATTTCATGACTCTTAAGACATATTATTAATTTGCTTCCAAAAGAGGGTACCAATTTCTGTCTATTCTCACTGGCAGTGGTCAACACCTAAGTCTTGAATATTAATGGAACATTTATATTGAAATGTTATCTGGATAGTTTAGAGTGAGAGACATTGGGACTAGAGATATAGTCTTAGGACTTTTTCACATATAGATCATAAATGAAACAAACAGGTAAATTCTCCAAGAGAATGAATAAAATGGAGAATCATGTTGAAAGATGAACCTTAATGAAATATTTTTAACTTTCGTATTTTACAGACAAAGTGCACAGTTTAGTGGCTTGTCCAAGGTCTTATAAGTAATAGGTAATGAGGCTGAGTGGAAAGAAGGGAAGGGAAGGGAAAGTGGGTAATAAAAGAACAACGGGAATGCAGTGCCACAGAAGTTAAAGATGAAAACCTTGTGCAACAGAAGGTAACAACCTCACTGTGTCAAGCAGCAAATACATGTTTTTAACTGAGAAAGAAAGAGAAATTCTTGGATTTGGAAAGGGGGTGGTCTCTGGCTTCCTGACTCCTCTGATCATCTGGCACTGCAAACTGGTTTTACAGATAGCCTTGTAAACATTTACAAGCCCACAAACATTATAAGTTGCCTAGTTCTGCCCCAGGTTATAGTCACAGGCAGTAAAAGGTTTTAAAAATCAATATTCTTTTATGACTCTGACTGCCTAAAAGTTATTACTTACTAGCCCCAGGTTTGTGAACTATTGAAAAAGATACACTAATTAATTTAACAGCACATCCAGTAAAATATTTTCTTTTCATGCGTTTTGGTCTATGTCTTCACCCAGCACAGGGATGAAAAGAAAATTGGGCCAATAAAATGTAAGTTTGCAGTAGAGACCAAGACCACAGAATTCAGGACCAGTTTTTCTTTTTTCACAAGTACAATCATTTGGGTATTTTCACTCATGCCACTACGTGAGTGGGCAAGTCAAAGTACTCTGCACTTTACCGTAAAGATTCCAGGAACAGAAAAGTCAGTTCCTGGAAGTTCAGAGCAGGAAAGCAAACATGGCTGACATGAGAGTGAGTGCGAAGTAGAGGGAGAGCAGCTACTATCGCCTGCATGTGGCTATTTTTATGGTCTCCTGGCAGTGCTATGCCTCTGTCTTTGTAGCTCATGTTCACATTACACATTTCTTTAACTTTTACAATTCTTTGCATTTCCTCTTTAAAGTGATATTTCACTTTTGCTTAAATTGTAACCCAGGTATATTGATCACACCCTGCTGGGTGCTGAGAAAACTCCAAATTAGAAAAACAAAACAAAACAAAACATTTGTTGGGTAGGTGGGTAGAGAGAATACCAGATTAAACTATACACGAAGGATGAATGAGAGAACAAATACCAAAAGTGTTTCTCGTAAATGTCCACAAGGATGATGGATGAGTGGGAGAACTGTTTCCTAGAGAGTGTAAAGGAAGAGATAGCTGTGCTTTGTTTTTTGAATTGATGTGTTTTGGATTGCATGTTTCTTAGGAAAACAATTAGCATAAGCCTACACTCCCATTGGTCCTCGAATTTCTAGAGGTGTCTGTTGGGGATATAACTATGTCCTTACAACAGGGATAAGAGTGAAGGGACTTCCAGAAAGCAGTTCAGGCACATGACTGTGAGGTCAGAGCACTAGGCAAGTTTCCAGAGGTGGCAGCTCATGGATCCATCTTCCCTTCCACAGCTGCTTCACCACTTAGTGTACGCCACCATGTCTCTTTTAGACAGTTAGGGTATACAGTGTTATAGACCATCCATTAAGTAAATGCCCATTTCTCCTCCAAGCCATTGCTATCCAAGTCACAGGGACAGTTTTCCAAATGTATTCGTCGTGCCAAGAGAAACATACTCTTCAAGTGTCCTTCACGTTCTTCAGAAAATCAACTTTTCACTTTTTCTTTCTCAAGATAAAAAGCATGCCAAAGTAGGTCATTCCCTTACATAAGAAGGGGGTATTTTGTGTGTTCTGTTCTCCCACCATGGCTCGCTTTCACTTTCACCCCATTGCAAATGTTTGTAATCTGCAGAGAAGACCCCACCATGAAACGCAGCCCCTCAACTTGCTGTCTACAAGGCTGATGCATGGCGAGCCAGTGACTGGTTGGGAACTCTGGTATGCAGCAGACAGTGTGGCTGTCAGGGCTGACCTCCAGGAAGCGTGTTTGTTAAATTAAAGATTTCCCGTGTATGCTTTGTCTTCTTTTCCTGCTGAACTCACGAAGACAATAGAGACCACGAATGGCCAGGCTTAGTTCAGAACCTTAGAACTTGATGATTCAATGGAAGATGAACTGCTTGAAACCAAGCTTCAATAATTAGGCTACTTAAAAATAATGCATTGTCTTCCCAGAGAATACGAAAATAAGATTTTGCAAATTTCCCTTCTATAGTGCTTCCCTTTCATATATTTTATAAGTAGAGCCTTAATCATTCTTCAAACTATAAAGTAAAATAAAATCCTAAGCTCCCAAAAACTGAACAGACCCCCCTCTTGGCCAAAAGGACCCCAGAAAAACCTTAAAAACATGACAGGAGGTCAGACATGCTTCATTATACCCCTTCCTTTTGGAGTTTAGACACAACCGACTAACATTAATATTAAAATAGAGATCATAAGGCTGACAGGACAGACTCTTTGAGGCAATAAGATGTGAAATTATAAACAGGACAGATGTGAAATTATAAAAAGGCCATGCCAGGCAAGGGTTAAGCCATGCACCCCTACACTTAGAGCATAAACTATGTTCTAATGGCCACCAACTTTTTCTATTTCTCTGGTAGCTAAACAAGCACTGGCGTCAAGATAAGCAATATTAAAACAATTATAACTCATCCGTTCCCAGACGCTGACTAACGCCCTTGTTCCATTAGCCAAAAGTACAGCTCTGACTGGACAAAAAACTGATTTCAGTGTCTTTCTCCTGATAAGAAGACCACCCACCATGGACTGCTCTTGGCCAGTTTACAGAGACTGTGCACTTGCCTTTCTTCGCGTCCTGAAAAGACCTTTTGATATATAAGGCCTAACTATAATGCATTTAAATGTTCAGTCGCCACCCTAAAGTGAACGTAGGTCATATGTTACATACATGTTTGTTCAATATACATGTGCCAAGATCACTTTCATGAATATTCATAGCTCCTCCTGTAACGTGTTGAATATGTATGTTTTGCCAACCAGTTCAACATAAAGCTCCTACCCCTCCCCTCTTCCTTCGAAGTGCTTGTTTCTGGTCTTGGCCTGAGGCACGCTTCCCAATCTGCAGGATGGCCACCTTGTAGGCTAAAACCCTTTACAAAAAATAAAGTCTCCTTCTCTCCTTTCCAAACTTATAACTGTGTGATTTTTTTTAAGTTAACAAAACTTAGAATCATTAGAGAAAGGGAAGGCCAGTTACTGAGAACACTTTCGATTAAGCCAGAGTCATGAGGCTATTCTTGAGGTTGAAGTTGTTAAAGAGATGATTAGCTCTTGAAACACATGGTCATTTGGGATACCTTTTGGGACTTGGAATTGAAATCCAGCTCGGAAATCCAGAACTGGGAGTAAAATATTTTAGGCCAAAAAAAAAAAAAAAAATGAGTCTTTGCTCATCTTAAGTGGCAAAAAAGTGGGGAAAAGTTAAAAAGTTAGTCGTTGCACTTTAGAAAACCTGTTTACTTTCATATTTTACTTCTGAAACTTACAATGTGAGGGAATGGATTTTAATATTTCTTTTCAGGAAAAATACTTTCAATTCACAGAGTTTGGTTAAAATGATGCTTTTGAAATCTAAGTATTCACAGACTGCTTTTTAAGCAACTCTTTATGGTAGACATGCTGCTGGAGTCAATGACAGCACGTATAGGATAGGATGGCATTTGAGGCTTCACAGCACCTGATGCGAATTTCTGACACATTTATTCACATGCTAAAGGTCTCTGAGAAATTGTTAATTTAATTATCACTACATTTCTTTTTCATTTTTCTGGCTGAATACTCAGTGGTAGCAAGTTGGCAGACACTTATAAAAAATATCTATACTCAGAACATCTTAAAGTATTGCTGGCTGGGCGCAGTGGCTCAAGCCTGTAATCCCAGCACTTTGGGAGGCCGAGATGGGCGAATCACGAGGTCAGGAGATCGAGACCATCCTGGCTAACGTGGTGAAACCCCGTCTCTACTAAAAATATAAAACATTAGCCGGGCATGGTGGTGGGCGCCTGTAGTCCCTGCTACTCGGGAGGCTGAGGCAGGAGAATGGCGTGAACCTGGGAGGTGGAGCTTGCAGTGAGCCAAGATCTTGCCACTGCACTCCAGCCTGGGCAACAGAGCAAGACTCCGTCTCAAAAAAAAAAAAAATTGCTGTGAGATTTATGCTAGGTCACTTACTTGATCCTCATAGCTATGCTATGAAGTTGTGAAATTATTTTATGGCTGAATCTCTGTGGTTTACATTTATTAATTCAGTTCTACCAGCTATAATGTAAAGGTGAAAATCTGATGAGACGATTTTAGCTGTAAAAATGTGTAGTTTGAAATCTAAAAGCTTATAAAGTAAATGTTCTTATGGTGTATTCAACTAGTAGCTGTGAGTGTGGTCTGGATCACTGTGAGGAGCTGCACTCAGCTTCTACAGGGCATAATATCCTGTTGAGGAATAATTCAAGTAGACTTCTCCAGGGCACCTGGTTTTATCCTGACTTCGGGTGTAGGTGCAGGTGGTGGTCTCAGGTGGCTCCAGGACATGGCATGATCTGTGGCTTACTGACCCTGGTCTGTCTGCTAGCAGGTAACACTGTCCCGCCACAAGTTAAGATGACAGGAGCACAGCAGTGTAGACAGGATCACCATGCACTTGTCTAAATCAGAGCTACTTAAATCTTGAGTCTCATGTGAACGAACTCAAAACTTCCCCTCAAAAGTGAATTAATGAACAGAGAAAGAAACCCTAAAAATACAGTTAAAAACAACTATGAAAGTTAATAGGCTGCTCTTGATCCCTGCTGGACCATGACCAGAAATGAATTAATGGCAGGGGCAGGCTCTCAGTTTAACATGTGAAAACATGACATGCTATGCAAATGAATCAAATTAGAAGTGAAAGAGGCAGTGCTGTCAACTGTTTATTCAGGCTGTATCAAAGCCCTTAAGAATGGGAAAGGTACCAGAAATAAATACGGCAAGTTGGTAAGTGAGAAGACATGCTTGGCTTGTTGGTTGTATGGTTCATTCAACAATGAGTTTGGGCATCTTCTGCCAACCATGGCCTAAACAAGCAGTAGCATACTCAAATGCCTGCGGTGGAAATTCTAGTGAAATGAAGAGTGTAAGTCCTCTTTAATGGGGAGTAGATTTCGGCTCATTGTATCTATTAAAGGAGTGTGAGTCGAGATGCCAGATCTTCTGGTTTTCCAAGAGAAGCCAAAAGACGAGAAGGGTTTTTTTGTTTTGTTTTGTTTTGTTTTTGTAAAATTTCTCAATGTTTGCAACTAAATAATTTGATTTTGTGGGCCAAGCTAAACGTAATCTGTTTAGTTGTGTGCCTTCTCTGGCTCAGGCAGTGTAAGCCTGATGTGCTCTTAGTGCAGAGACAGGACATCAATATCTGTTATCCAAGCTCGAAAGCAATAATGCCTAGAGTCATGTAAATGCCAAAGACCCGAGGCAGGGGCGATGAGAGGAACAATGCACGCAGGAAGTGGCATTGATCTGGACCTGGGACACAGGTAGGATTTAGAGGTGGGTCAGTGCCTCCTGCCCAGAGTGGGGAAATACAGGTTGTTTATTTTGAGTAGCAAATATTTCAGTGTGTTAGCAGCTGCAGGCTGTGGAAATCTTTCAAGTATGGAAAGAATAAACAAAAGCCCTCCCCATAATCTGCATGATCTCCCATAAACACGCAAAACCTCCCCAGGTGAATTATACAGTGTGGGTTTAAAAGAGAATATGGATTTTTCCCAGCTTTAGTGAGATGTGATTGACAAATAAAAAATGTATACATTTAAGGCATACTATGTGATGATTAAACGCATGTATACATCATGAAACGATTACCACAATCAAGCTAATTGACATATCCTTTACCTCACATAGTTACCTTTCTGTGTGTGGTAAGAACACTTAACACCTACCCTCTTAGCAAATTTCAAGTATATAACACATTCACGCATCGCTTGATGATGGGAATATGTTCTGAGAAATGCATCATTAAGAGATTTCATTGTAGTGCGAACATCGTGGAGTGCACTTACACAAACCTGTGTGCGAAGCCTATGACACACCTAGGCTATGTAGTATGGCCTACTGCTCCTAGGCAACAAACCTGTATACCATGTTTCCGTACTTAATACCATAGGCAATTGTAACACAATGGTAAGTATTTGTGTATCTAAACATAGTTAAACTTAGAAAAGGTACAGTGAAAATGCTGTAAAAAAAAGACCAAAAAAAAGATAAGCCTGTACAGGGCACTTAGCAAGAATGAAGTTTGCAGGGTTGAAGGTTGCTATGGGTGACTCAGTAAGGGAGTGGTAAGTCACTGTGGAGGCCTAGGCCAATACTATACACTACTGTAGGCTACAAACACTATATACTTAGGCTACCCTATATTTCTTTTTTTTTTTTTTTTTTTGAGACGGAGTCTCACTCTGTCGCCCAGGCTGGAGTGCAGTGGTGCAATCTCGGCTCACTGAAAGCTCCACCTCCCAGGTTCATGCCATTCTCCTGCCTCAGCCTCCCAAGTAGCTGGGACTACAGGCGCCTGCCACCTCGCCTGGCTAGTTTTTTGTATTTTTTAGTAGAGACGGGGTTTCACCGTGCTAGCCAGGATGGTCTCGATCTCCTGACCTCGTGATCTGCCCGTCTTGGCCTCCCAAAGTGCTGGGATTACAGGCTTGAGCCATCGCGCCTGGCCTACACTATATTTCTTTAATGTTCTCTTCTTCAATAATAACCTTAGCTTACTGTAACTTTTTTACTTTATTAACTTTTAAATTTAAAAAAAATTTTTGACTCTTTTGTCATAACACTTAGCTTAAAACACATATTGTACAGCTGTCCAAAAGTATTTTCTTTCTTTATATCCTTATTTTATAAGCTTTTTTCTATTTTTTAATTTTGGGAACTTTTTTGTTAAAAACTAAAACACAAACACACACCTTAGCCTAGACATACACAGGGTCAAGATCATTAATATCGCTGTCTTCCACCTCCAAATCCTGTCCCACTGGAAGGTCTTCAGGGACAATAGCATGCATGGAGCTGTCACTTCCTATGATAACAACGCCTGCTTCTGGAATAGCTCCTGAAGGATCTGCCTGAGGCTGTTGTACAGTAAGCTTTTTTGTGTGTAGAAGCAGAACACTCCAAAATAATAAAAAGTATAATACAGTAAATATATAAACCAGTAACCTTGTCATTTATTATCATCATCAAATATTACGTTGTGTATGTGCTATACTTTCATGTAACTGGCAGTGCAGCAGGTTTGTTGACACTAGCATCATCTCAAACACATGAGCGATGTGTTGTCTATGACATTAGGACAGTTACAAGGTCAGTAGGTGATGGGAAATTTTCAGTTCCCTTATAATCCTATGAGAACTGCCATCATATATCTGGTCCATTGTTGATCAAAATGTTGTTATGCAGTGCATGACTGTACATTAATGTTAACTATAGTCACCATATTGTACCTCAGATCCCTAGAACAGATTTACACTGTCTAACTGAAACTACCCTCTGACAAACATCTCCCTACTTTCTCCACCTCCCAGCTCCTGGTAACCACCATTCTACACTGCATCCATGAGCTCAACTTTTTTAGATTCCACATATAATATATTATGCAGCATTTGTCTTTGTTTGGTTTATTTTATTCAACATAATGTCCTCCAGGTTCATCCACGTTGTCAGAGATGGCAGGATCAGGCCTGGTGCAGTGGTTCATGCCTGTAATTCCAGCACTTTGGGAGACTGAGGTGGGCAGATCACGAGGTCAGGAGTTCAAGAGCAGCCTGGCTAACATGGTGAAACCCTGTCTCTACTAAAAATACAAAAATTAACCAGGTGTGATGGCGCATACCTGTATTTGGATTTTCTCTCTTCTTTTCTTGGTTAATCTTGGTAATGATCTATCGATTTTATTTATCTTTTCAAAGAACCAACTTTTTGTTTCATTTATCTTTTGTATTTTTTTATTCACTTGCAAAGATTTTAATTAGAAAAGATTTTAATTTTTTTAAAAAGTGTTTTAAAAAACATTTAGCAGAATTATACTTTGTGGGCCATACAGGTTATTGGTTCAGATTAATGTAATCAGGCCTTATAAGGTTTGTTTTCTGTGTTCCATTCTAAAGAGCATAAATATTAAATGCCTCTAAAATACACTTCATTCAAAAATGGTTTAATTACAAAACACAATTTGAGCACAAAACAATGCATTATGGTGTCATGGATACAGGTTGGATACAGGTCTCATGGATACAGTTACAAAACACTGTAATGAAAAATTAACAGCCTCAAGTAGATAATACTGTACAACCCTTGCTCAACAAATGACATTTTAAACACAGGGAGAAAAAGCCTGAACGATGTCAATTAGTGTTGTTCTTTTAGGTATATTGAATATGATTAAAGAAGAAGTTTTCAAATTCTTAGTAGTGGTATTAAAATTAAGTTACTTTCTAAACTATATTAAAAACAGCACTAAGTCTTCAAAGAACTTAAGTTGTTAAAAAAAAATTTTGACTTCCCAGCTGGCAATATGACCAAAATATACAAGAATGCAAATCACAAGTGATGGCACAGAGATGCCACTGAACATTTCACATTTCGTATGGATCTAGGACGGTGTTCATTGGTACATACGTGTCATAAACTGGACTTTCTTGGTTCAATGACACGTGTAGAAAATCATGATTCTTATAAGAATCTCTCATAAAGTCCAAGAACAAACCTATTCGACCAAAAAATCTAAACTGTGCACTTTTGTTTCTTAAAAAAAAAAAACAGTGTAAACCAGGTTTTTAACCTAATAAGAGAAAATCCATGTTTAAAAGTCTCATAGCTGTATCCATCTTCCTGTTCAGCTGAACGGATGAAGCACAATAGCCACAATTTTGTTACAGACTAAAATCCAACAGGTAATTCCAACACCACCTGCTATTCTAGTAGGAAAGGCTACCAGGTGGTCTGGAGGGGTTATCCATTTTCTCCAGACAACAGCCACGGGGACAGAATAATACTTCCAAATGAGTGAGATCATCAGGGCAACCTGCAATACATAGAAAGTGACACTTGTCATCCATTTTATCTTGGCTAATTGAGTTGTCTGAGCTTTCACGTGGGCTTTGAGGTTATCCGTCATCTTGCTGATCTTTCTTTCTAGCATGGCATAGCTGACAAACTCCTCCATCATGTTGACCATGGAGAGTTCCTACCTGGACCTTGGAGAGATCCTGCGTGGATCTCCATTCTCATCTGTGACTCCTGCTCTGCATCTGCCTGCAGCACCCTGGACATGAATGATGAGAAGGACAGGAGGAGGATCCTAAGAACATTGCACCCAAACAGGAAGCTGAGCACCAGCAACCACGCCCAGTGGTTGGCCACCGCTGAGCTCATCCTGGGATGCTCCTGGCTGCCCTGGGTCCGCTAAGGTGGTTTAATGCTCTATTTTTGTGTTTGTTGGACTCCTGCTGAGAGGTGGCGCTTTCTAGAGAGCATCAGCTGTGGTAGTATGGAGAGGAACTGGCAGTGGGCAGGGCCCTAGAACTTCCAAGAGTATATGCCATTTGTCTTCAGCTACCAAGGTGGATAGGGAAGGCCCATCAGGTAAGGTCAGGGCAGGGCGTGTCTGAGCTCGGACTTTCCTTGGATGGGTCTTGCTGCGGCTGCTGTAGGGGTTGGGGCTGAGGTTCCCAGGTCAATGGAGTTGTGTACCTGGGAGGATTATGGCTGTCTCTGCTTAGTCATGCGGGTTGTCAAGGAAGTGGAGAAAAGCCAGCAGTCACAGGTCTCACCCAGCTCCCACTCAAACCAAAGGGCCAGTCTCACTCCCACTGTGACCCTTCTAATAGCCCTGAGTCTGTTTCCAGGCAGTGGGCAGCAGGGCTTGAGAACTTGCCCCAGGCTACCCACTTCCCAGCTGCAAAAGATAAGGGCTTGGTTCTTCCCCCACCTGTGGAGTCTGTACACCGGATTTGTGCCCTCCCCTGAGTTCTGGCCAGGAGGCTTCTCGCCCGGTTCAAATTGCTACAAAGTTCAGCTAGAGACTTTCTTCTCCCTGTGGCATTTTCCCCTGCGCCTCTGGCTGTCCTCCTGAAGGATTGCTGTGTTGCCAGGCCTGAATGGCCTGCTTAGGGACCCAGAGAGCTCCCAGGGCCTTATCCTGCTGCTTCCTCTGCCCCTGTATTTCACTCTGCTCTCTAATTTTTTTTTTCCTAAGACAGAGTCTCGCTCTGTCGCCCAGGCTGGAGTACAGTGGTGAGATCTTGGCTCACTGCACCCTCAGCCTCCTGGGTTCAAGCGATTCTCCTGCCTCAGCCTCCTGAGTAGCTGGGATTATAGGCATGCACCACCATGCCTGGCTAATTTTTGTATTTTTAGTAGAGACAGGGTTTCACCATGTTGGTCAGGCTGATCTCAAACTCCTGGCCTCATGATCCGCCCACGTCAGTCTCCCAAAGTGCTGGGATTACAGGCATGAGCCACCATGCCCGGCCTACTCTCTGAATTGACTCAGCTCCAGGTAAGGTCAAAAACTTCTCCCACATACAGACCTTCAGTTTCCCCAGTGCAGGTGTGTGGAGCATCTCTTTTTTCTACTTCAGCCGTTGGGGCACTTACAGTATTTTGGGTGTCTCCCAGATCCTGCAGGAGCAATTGACTTGTTTCAGAGGATCTGTGGGTGCTCTCAGGATTCCTGGTTTCAAGAACATGATTTCATTCTCATTGACTAATAGACTGGCTACCTGCAATAAAATTCAGTTTTAATTATTTTTTCAATATGACAAGTTCAAAGAAGGTTGTACTTTCTGGTACATTTAGAATTTTCCTGTTTTCTAGAACACAATTATACTATGAATTCATTTAAAACTCAGCAGCCTAGCTTTTATTCTTATATGTAAAATTAGGATATCACTTACGATGTTTTAAATATTATTTTCTTTGAGAAAGAAAACCAGTACCATCCAAATTGATGAAATTGGTGACTATGCCAAGAACATATCCCTTCCGATTAATTGAAAAGTTGATGAGCCATTAGTGCTGACGTCTCTGAGCAATTTGCAAAGTAAGGAAAAGGAATTTTACCATTTGTACCTTTTTTCAGCCACATTTCTCTCTCCCAATGACCCGTAGAGTGTCCCCAAGTTCTCCAGGGCCATGTGATGACTTGGGCTCAGTTGGATGGCCTATCAGTGATGGGCCATGACCTTTTCTGAATGTCCTCTAACCATTTATAGGCTGGTAAGAACAAAACACTCCTTATTTATAAAACACTTATGCAAGATAATCTTCCCCAGTGATTTGTAAGCAACATAATGCAAGTTAAAAGTTACACAAATTAAGTAATGAAAAACTATAATAGACCTTAAGAGAGTGATTAATCTAATCTTCTTCCTTCTACCTCAACAACAAAGACAATTAAACTTTCAAATCAACCCACTATCCACTCTATTTATCTTGCCGGCAATATACTTTGTCTTTGCCTTTGTTTTTTCATACTTATGAAGTTCCTCCAATTCCTCCCCTGACACCTGCTATCTATAGGTTTGTCTGTCTGGTATCTCATCTCCAGCCAATCAAACTTGTATTCTAAAGCAGACTGCCTAAAAGAATTACTGTGCAAAGAATAATCATTCCATTAGGGAAAATGTATACCTGATCCAGTTATCCAAGTTCAGAAATCTTACTTGGAAACTACTTGAAGAAAGTTATCTAGAGAAAAGAGACCTGATTCTACTTCTTGCTCTGAGGCACTCTTGCCCTAGGATCTTTGCCAATGTATTTAATCTCTTTGTGCTTTAGCTTCTAAGTCTGTAAAGTGGTCATTTTGTCTATTTGTTTTTATTTCTATAAATCAAAGGGGTTTTAGGTAGCTAATTAAAATACTTGCCAGGATCACATGAGATCATGTAAGCAAGCATCTTAATCCATGTACAGAACTAGACAAATACAAGGTAATGTTGTTATTAGTATATGGTTAAAGTCCTGTTCAAGTAAATATCATTAAAATAAAACTGTATCTTTAAAAAAAAACAGTTCAAGCTCTAACTGATAATATTTATTCAAAGCAATATCTTCAAAGTGTAGTAATTAAGAAAGACCTTGAGAAATTGCTACAGGATAATTTTCTTTTTGCAATAGTCAATTATTTTATTCCTCTTATAAGATACAGAGATATTTGAATAAATAAGTGTTCCTGATCACCTCAAAATGTCACATTAGCTAGTATATTGGGCCACAAAAATTTTTTACTAAGACACCTCAAAAAGCAAAAGAAAGAGGTTTTAATATTATTATGTTACATACCAATATAATACATATGTAGAATAATGTATAACTAGGTACAGTTTTATTATACATAAAAATTAACATCATTACTGTCATTGCTTACTATTATTCTCTTTGTGAATAGAAATAAATAATGAAATGGTCCTAAGTTAGGCAATGGCAAAGAGAAAAATGTTTAAAGCATGCTAAATTACAAACTGAATAATTGATCATATGAGTCTGTAATAATGAAGAAGCACCATATGTCAGAAGAGTGATTGAAGAACTTAAGTGTTATATAAATATGGAGTGTTTTGTACTTACCAGCCTATAAATGATTAGAGGGGATCCAGGGAAAGTCGTGGCCCATCACTGATAGGCCATCCAACCGAGCCCAAGTCATCACATGGCCCTGGAGAACTTGGGGAAACTCTAGAGGTCACTGGGAGAGAGAACGTGACTGAAAAACTGGTACAAATGGTCCCTTTTCCTTACTTTGCAAGTTGCTCAGAGACTTCAGCCCATCAACTTTTCAATTAATTGGAAAGGATGTATTCTTAGGATAGTCACCAATTTCATCAATTTGGATGGTACTGATTTTCTTTCTCAAAGAAAATAATATTTAAAACATCATAAGTGACATCCTAATCAAGAACTGGTTAGAACATGAGGTTAATGAGCCAAACGTGGAATTAATTCCCATGGAAACTAGTAACTTTAGCAATGGGAGTGGATGAAGGACTGTGCAGAGGACAGAGCAAGTCTATTTCCTTGGAGAGAGTGATTCTTGGGCTCAGGCCTCACGTTAGTGTCTTAGTAGAAGGAGGCATTGGTTTATACACCGGGAGGCGTCTGACCTTTTTTTAAAAAAAAAACTTTTTCTCAATATAATCTCAAAGACCATGTTGGCACAAGATCCAAGCCTCCCTACTTCTAAATTTAGACATTTTGGAAATGTACCTTTTTAAAAAATAAAGTGTGATGATGCTCTGTTCTTAAAACTGAGCAAGTGGCCCACAAAGGGGGATACTATCATTCTTCAGAGTGCTATATTACAACACCAATGGTGCAGAGAAGCTATGCACATGTTTTTGGGAAGCTGCAACTCTTCAACCTTCCCACAGGGAATTCTGCCTGGCATTAGTAAGTAGAATACCAAAAAAAAAAAAAAAAAAAAAAAAGTAAAAGGGACCAGGAAAATGAGCATGGCATGTAACATAGGAAGGCTTTGATAATCCTCAAAATGGAACCAGAGTGTCAATAGTCCATCGATGTTATAAGTACAGTTAACCCTTGAACAACATGGGTTTGAACTGCTGGGCTTACTTATATGTAGATTTTCTCCTACCTCCTGCCGCTGAGACAGCAGGATGAACCCCTCCTCTTCCTCCTCCTCCTTAGCCTATTCAATGTGAAGAAGACGAGGATACAGACCTTTATGATAATCGACTTCTGCTTAATGAATAGTAAACATATTTCTCTTCTTTATGATTTTCTTAATAATATTTCTTTTTCTCTAGTTTACTTTGTTGGAAGAATAGACTGCATAATACATAGACAAAATATGTGTTGATCAACTGTTTATGTTATCAGTAAGGCTTCCAATCAACAGTAGGCTATTAGTAAAATTTTGGAGGAGTCCAAGGTTATATACAAATTTTCAACTGTATGGGGGTGGGCACCCCTAACCTCTGTATTGTTCAAGGGTCAACTGTATCAATATGACCCCCAGGTCAGATCCACTTACCAAAGTCATAGTTACCAAAAAAATTTAAAAAGCTTTATCTCACAAAAGTCTCTTAAAATAAGTTCTTACTGCTCACTGGAAATGTAATTCATGAAATTTTTCTGACAAACACATTGTTGAGTTAAAAACATAAGAAATCTTTCAACAATATGGCTCTCGGTCATGATTTGATATATTTAGTCAACGTTTTGTTTAAAAGAACAAATCATTTCTGTGGTTTCTTTTAGCCATCTCTGCTAGTCACATATGCATACATAAACATACACGCGAGTGCACACACACACACACACTCAACTATAAACTATGATACATGCAGCCCTAGCTATGTGTCACTAAATAAATGCTGAAACTTTTTGCCAGGAGAACAAATACAATGTATTGTATTGTATATACATATATATGTACATATATATATTATATTTAGTACTTTGCATATATACTATAATATAATATAGTGCACTGAGGCATTTTCCCAATGCTTCTATTCAGGGATGCTTTATTTGATAAGGTAATAACAAAGTCTTCTAAGCCAAAGTCCATGTGATTTTATAGGCTCAGGTTTTGGCTATGATGAGTCAGACAAAGCTTAAAAGACAGCCAATCACATTGTGTCAGAGGAGACGAGATGCTTCGAATGCTATTGCCTCTCGTCAGCAATCTACAGCAAGCAAGAACACCACAGCAAGAAAGCCACTCTTTGGTGTCATGTATGGACTCAAAAGTAACAAAGATAGCATAAATAATTCATAAATTTGCACCTCAAAAAGGTTGAGCAATCTTGAATATTGTTGATTGGCATATTATCCTGTCTTGTAGGAGCTTTTCACTGATATGCCATCAAACTAAGAGTTCCCTCTGAAATAATAAGGCTTTTTAGCTCACCTATGAGCTAAAGATTTTATGTGGTATTATCTCATCTTGTTCTCAGCAATCTCTATAATAAATAGAGACTGGCGTTCGTGCATAGCATGCTTTGCTATCTCATGTTGATGTATATAATCTTGATAACACTCCTGTGAAGTAGATGAACAGCCTTCTGTAGATGCTGTTATTATTTATCTCTATTTTAAAAGCCACACAACTGGTAAATTCATGAATAAACTCAACAAATATTGTTTAATGTCTTATATTCAGTTTTTTTATTATTCAGGGTCCCATGAGACATTCTGGGCATACCAGGAATTATATGATAAGAAGAAAAAAGACACTGTCTTTGTCTTCATGAAGCCTACAGTCCAGGAGGATCCAGACATTATGGAACTAATCACAAAACAAATGCAGAATTATAGCTGTGCTCACTGGTGTCATAAAGGGTGACATGGCTCCTAGGAAGCATAGAATCAAGGGACCTAAATGGTCTAGGAGGTCTTGTTTTCCTGTGGAGTGATGTGGAGGTGAGGGCTGGGTATGAATAGGATTTTTAGGGTAAGGAGGTGGCAAAACAACATATGCAAAGGCCCTGTGGCAGCAGTAAGTGTCCTGTGTGAGAGATGGCATGAGGGAGCAGGGGCATGGTGTGAGATGCAGATGCAGGGGTTTGGTGGGGACTAGACTCACGGAACTTGTGAGCCAGGCCAAGGGTTTTATATCTTTATTCGGACAAGGTTTGAAGAGAAGAGCAATGTGGTAAGCTTTGTCTTTGAAGGGCTCTCTTGCTCTAATGTGGGCAATGGGTGCTGGGGACAGAGTAGGCACCAGGAACCTGACGGGGCTGTTGGAGAGGTCCAGAGAAGGGGCAAAGCTGACCCCAAATGAGTTTTCTTTCAAATATTTCTTTCACACAACCTTGCTGCACAGTGATCAGGGACATTTCATTGTCATGAATCTATAAATAGGAAACCTAGAGTATAGGAGCATTATTTTATTAGGGCTACATCAGTGCTCAATGAAAAAGTCAAGAAAAATAAAGAATGTGAGTGTTTTGATGCTCACCCCACTATACTATTTCACAGACCTGCCAGCTAATACATAGGAATAAGAATTATAAATCTTGTTTTAGCAGGTTTTCCTTTTAGTCTGCTTTCATTCTGTCTTAATTTGCAACCTCTGCAGGCATTCTGGCTGAAATCAAAGGACCCTGAAGTCATAAATGAGCTTTGCACAAAAATAAACTAAGAAAGCTAAATTTGACAAAACTCTCGAAGCATGAGCATTTACTTGAGTCAAGACATTACATTTATGAATTAAGATTCCTTTCATCTTTAAACATATATAGTAAAATCTAACATCATTGACATGTTTATCTAATGTATCTTTTGGTTCATTGACATTATGTTTTAAATTTGGTTTCATAAGTGAGCCTTCAGTTTTTTATTATTCAGGGACCCACAGTATCTCAGGATTATCATTTTCAGTTTTCCCTTTCTGTTTGCCTACAAAAACCCTGTCTTCCAGCTCAGCAGCGCCTGAATATGTTTTGGGCATTGCTACCTCTGTGCCTGTTCATGTTCTTGGGACAGCCCACCCCGCCCTGGCTTGACCACTGCTCATTCATGAAGCCACACCCTGTTTCTTCCTTTCTTGGAAAGCTTTCCCTGACTACCCCAGCCACTTTGAGCTTGCTTCTGCAGAACTCTTCAAACACTGTCTATATCCATCATTTGAAAGTCACAATCTGTTGCACTGTGGTGTTAGGTCTCTCTATAACTATGTTATATCTTCCACTGCACTGGAAGTCCTTTAAGAAGAAAGACTGATTCCTTCTGTTTAAAACACTATGTCGTCTTCTGTTTAAAACACTATGTCCAGTAGGTGTTTAATATCTACAGCATTAAAATAAAAAGTATACATAGTTTGCTCATTGATAAACATTTACAAATAGAGGCACTGTGTGTTTTCCTTTTATTGGGCAAAGCCATTCCTTGGGCTCTGTGATGTCTTAAAGTCATGCCAATTATATCTTGGACAAAATTTCAATTGACAAAAGTATGTCTGAAAGTGAACAAGCGACTTTTGAAAAATAAATGCAAAGAAATTTGGAGAAACTAAATTGGTGTCGAACCCTCCATAGAGAAAACAATGCCAAATTTCAGATTGAAGTTATCTGGATAATCTCTCATCTGGTAAAAATTTTCAACATTGACCTTCTTAAGTTTTTTATTAACATAATTTTATAATACATTTATAAATATATACTATATGCATATATACATATGTAAACATGTTGGTAAAATTATAAGGACTTAAAAAATAAAGGCATTTGCTGATTGACCAATGGATCAAATAGTCTTATGTGGAGGATAAATATATTTGAGTTAATAATAACAGCTAAAATGTGTTGGGTACTTACTATGTGAGAGGCACTATTCTAAGAGTTTTATATGTATTAACTAATTAAATGTTGATAACCACCCTATAAGTTAGATAATATTATTATCCTCATCTTACAAATAAACTAAGACACAAGAAGATTAAGTAACTGGCCCAACATCACAAGCTAATAAGTGACACAGATAGGATTTGAGCCCATAGATTTAACTACTACACTATACTCCTTCTCTGGTTAAATATTAATTACTCCAAGAATACATACCCTGCAAGTTTAATCATTTCTTTAAATAGCATAGTGTTTTTATTATTTAGTTCTTTTAATGAAACTAACACAATGAAGGGGTGGACCAAAAAGAAAAAAACTTGGAGAGGGGTGGATAATGCTCTTTGAATATTTGAAGACATTTACTGTGGCAAGAGAAATTCATTTTGTGTTGCTCTAAATAGATTGGGTATAAAACTAAAGCTGATAGTGGATACAGGAGGAATAAACATTTCAGCTTAAAATAAAGAGATGTCCAGTCTTTATAGACTTTTTTCATTAATGATCCAATCTTCTTTTAAGAACATTCAGGAATCCTGAACAAGATGGCCGAATAGGAACAGCTCCAGCCTCCAGCTCACAGCGCAAGTGACACAGAAGACGGGTGATTTCTGCATTTTCAACTGAGATACCGGGTTCATCTCACTGGGGAGTGCTGGACAATCGGTGCTGGTCAGCTGGTGCAGCCCAACCAGTGAGAGCTAGCCCAACCAGTGAGAGCTGAAGCAGAGAGAGGCATTGCCTCACCTGGGAAGCACAAGGGGGAAGGGAATCCCTTTTCCTAGCCAAGGGAAACTGAGACACAACACCTGGAAAATAGGGTAACTCCCACCCTAATACTGCGCTTTACCAAGGATCTTAGCAAATGGCACACCAGGAGATTATATCCCACACCTGGCCAGAGGGTCCCATGCCCACAGAGCCTCCCTCATTGCTAGCACAGCAGTCTGAGATCTAACTGCAAGGCAGCAGCGAGGCTGGGGGAGGAGAGCCCGCCATTGCTGAGGCTTAAGTAGGTAAACAAAGCTGCCAGGAAGCTCAAACAGGGTGGAGCCCACCTCAGCTCCAGGAGGCCTGCGTGCCTCTGTAGACTCCACCTCTGGGGACAGGGCGTAGCTAAACAAAAAGCAACAGAAACCTCTGCAGATGTAAATGACCCTGTCTGACAGCCTTGAAGAGAGCAGTGGGTCTCCCAGCACAGAGGTTGAGATCTAAGAACGTACAGACTGCATGCTCACATGGGTCCCTGACCCTTGACTAATCTAACTGGGAGACATACCTCACTAGGTGCAGACTGACACCTCACACCTCACATGGCTGGGCACACCTCTGAGACGAAGTTTTCAGAGCAAAAATCAGACAGCAACACTCACTGTTCAGCAATATTCTATCTCCTGCAGCCTCCGCTGCTGATACTCAGGCAAACAGGGTCTGGAGTGGACCTCAAGCAAACTCCAACAGACCTGCAGCTGAGGGTCCTGACTGTTAGAAGGAAAACTAACAAACAGAAAGGACACCCACACCAAAACCCCATCAGTTCGTCACCATCATCAAACACCAAAGGCAGATAAAACCACAAAGATCGGGAAAAAAGCAGGGCAGAAAAGCTGGAAATTCAAAAAATCAGAGCTTATCTCCCCCTCCAAAGGAACACAGCTCATCACCAGCAACGGATCAAAGTGGGATGGAGAATGACTTTGACGAGTTGAGAGAAGAAGGCTTCAGTCAATCAAACGTCTCAGAGCTAAAGGAGGAATTACGTACCCAGTGCAAAGAAACTAAAAACCTTGAAAAAAGAATGGAAGAATGGATAACTAGAATAATCAATGCAGAGAAGGCCATAAACGAACTGATAGAGATGAAAACCATGATACGAGAATTACGTGACGAATGCACAAGCTTCAGTAACCAACTCGATCAACTGGAAGAAAGAGTATCAATGATTGAAGATCAAATGAATGAAATGAAGCGAGAAGAGAAGTCTAGAGAAAAAAGAGGAAAAAGAAATGAACAAAGCCTCCAAGAAATATGGGATTATGTGAAAAGACCAAATCTACATCTGATTGGTGTGCCTGAAAGTGAGGGGAAAAATGGAACCAAGTTGGAAAACACTCTTCAGGATATCACCCAGGAGAACTTCCCCAACCTAGTAAGGCAGGCCAACATTCAAATTCAGGAAATACACAGAACGCCACAAAGATACTCCTCGAGAAGAGCAACTCCAAGACACATAATTGTCAGATTCACCAAAGTTGAAATGAAGGAAAAAATAGCACTAGATGCCCACAAGAGAAAGCTGGAAAGATCTAAAATGTTAAGAGAAAGGTTGGGTTACCCACAAAGGGAAGCCCATCAGACTAACAGCAGATCTCTCAGCAGAAACTCTCCATGCCAGAAGAGAGTGGGGGCCAATATTCAACATTCTTAAGAAAAGAATTTTCAACCCAGAATTTCATATCCAGCCAAACTAAGTTCCATAAGTGAAGGAGAAATAAAATCCTTTACAGATAAGCAAATGCTTAGAGATTTTGTCACCACCAGGTCTGCCCTACAAGAGACCCTGAAGGAAGCACTAAACATGGAAAGGAATGACCGGTACCATCCATTGCAAAAACATGCCAAAATGTAAAGACCATCGAGGCTGGGAAGAAACTGCATCAACTACCGAGCAAAATAACCAGCTAATATCACAAAAACAGGATCAAGTTCACACATAACAATATTAACCTTAAATGTAAATGGACTAAATGGTCCAATTAAAAGACTCAGACTGGCAAACTGGATAAAGTGTCAAGACCCATCAGTTTGCTGTATGCAGGAGACCCATCTCACATGCAGACACACACATAGGCTTAAAATAAAGGAATGGAGGAAGATCTACCAAGCAAATGGAGAACAAAAAAAAGCAGGGGTTGCCATCCTATCTCTGATAAAACAGACTTTAAACCATCAAAGATCAAAAGAGACAAAGAAGGCCATTACATAATGGTAAAGGGATCAATTCAACAGGAAGAGCTAACTAACCTAAATACATATGCACCCAATACAGGAGCATCCAGATTCATAAAGCAAGTCCTTAGAGACTTACAAAGAGACTTAGACTCCCATACAATAGTAATGGGAGACTTCAACACCCCACTGTCAACATTAGACAGATCAACGAGACAGAAAGTTAACAAGGATATCCAGGAATTGAACTCACCTCTGCACCAAGTGGACCTGATAGACATCTACAGAACTCTTCACCCCAAGTCAAGAGAATATACATTCTTCTCAGCACCACATCACACTTATTCCAAAATTGACCACATAGTTGGAAGTAAAGCACTCCTCAGCAAATGTACAAGAACAGAAATTATAACAAACTGCCTCTCAGACCACAGTGCAATCAAACTAGAACTCAGGACTAAGAAACGCAATCAAAACCACTCAACTACATGGAAACTGAACAACCTGCTCCTGAATTACTACTGGGTATATCATGAAATGAAAGCAGAAATAAAGATGTTCTTTGAAATCAATGAGAACAAAGATACAACATACAAGAATCTCTGGGACACATTTAAAGCAGTGTGTAGAGGGAAATTTATAGCACTAGAGGCCCACGAGAGAAAGCTGGAAAGATCTAAAATTGACACCCTAACTTCACAATTAAAAGAACTACAGAAGCAAGAGCAAACACATTCAAAAGCTAGCACAAGGCAAGAAATAACTAAAATCAGAGCAGAACTGAAGGAGATAGAGACACAAAAAACCCTCCAAAAAATCAGTGAATCCAGGAGCTGCTTTTTGAAAACATCAACAAAATTGATGCACTGCTAGCAAGATTAATAAAGAAGAAAAGAGAGAAGAATCATATAGATGAAATAAAAAATGATAAAAGGGATATCACCACCAAGCCCACAGAAATACAAACTACCATCAGAGACTACTATAAACACCTCTATGCAAATAAACTAGAAAACCTAGAAGAAATGGATAATTTCCTGGAAACTTACACTCTCCCAAGACTAAACCAGGAAGAAGTTGAATCCCTGAATAGACCAATAGCAGGCTCTGAAATTGAGGCAATAATTAATAGCCTACCAACGAAAAGAAGTCCAGGACCAGACAGATTCACAGCAGAATTCTACCAGAGGTACAAGGAGGAACTGGTACCATTCCTTCTGAAACTATTCCAATCAATAGAAAAAGAGGGAATCCTCCCTAACTCATTTAATGAGGCCAACATCATCCTGATACCAAAGCCTGGCAGAGACACAGCAAAAAAAGATAATTTTAGACCAACATCCCTGATGAACATCAATGCAAAAATCCTCAATAAAATACCAGCAAACCGAATCCAGCAGCACATCAAAAAGCTAATCCACCGTGATCAACTGGGCTTCATCCCTGGGATGCAAGGCTGGTTCAACATTCACAAATCAATAAACATAATCCAGCATATAAACAGAACCAAAGACAAAAACCACATGATAATCTGAATAGATGCAGAAAAGGCCTTTGACAAAATTCAACAGCCCTTCGTGCTAAAAACTCTCAATAAATTCGGTATTGATGGAACGTATCTCAAAATAATAAGAGCTATTTATGACAAACCCACAGCCAATATCATACTGAATGGGCAAAAACTGGAAGCATTCCCTTTGAAAACAGGCACAAGACAGGGATGCCCTCTCTCACCACTCCTATTCAACATAGTGTTGGAAGTTCTGGCTAGGGCAATCAGGCAACAGGAAAAAATAAAGGGTATTCAGTTAGGAAAAGAAGAAGTCAAATTGTCCCTGTTTGCAGATGACATGATTGTATATTTAGAAAACCCCACCATCTCAGCCCACAATCTCCTTAAGCTAATAAGCAACTCAGCAAAGTCTCAGGATACAAAATCAATGTGCAAAAATCACAAGCATTCTTATACATCAGTAACAGACAGAGAGCCAAATCATGAATGAACTCCCATTCACAATTGCTTCAAAGAGAATCAAATACCTAGGAATCCAACTTACAAGGGATGTAAAGGACCTCTTCAAGGAGAACTACAAACCATTGCTCAGTGAAATAAAAGAGGACACAAACAAATGGAAGAACATACCATACTCAGGGATAGGAAGAATCAATGTTGTGAAAATGGCCATACTGCCCAAGGTAATTCATAGATTCAATGCCATCCCCATCCAGCTACCAATGAGTTTCTTCACAGAATTGGAAAAAACTGCTTTGAAGTTCATATGGAATCAAAAAAAGAGCCTGCATTGCGAAGACAATCCTAAGTCAAAAGAACAAAGCTGGAGGCATCATGCTACCTGACTTCAAACAATACCACAAGGCTACAGTAACCAAAACAGCATGGTACTGGTACCAAAACAGAGATACAGACCAATGGAACAGAACAGAGCCCTCAGAAATAATACCACACATCTACAACCATCTGATCTTTGACAAACCTGACAAAAACAAGAAATGGAGAAAGGATTCCCTATTTAAAAAATGGTGCTGGGAATATTGGCTAGCCATAAGTAGAAAGCTGAAACTGGATCCTTTCCTTACTCCTTATACGAAAATTAATTCAAGATGGATTAGAGACTTAAATGTTAGACCTAAAACCATAAAAACCCTAGAAGAAAACCTAGGTAATACCATTCAGGACATAGGCATAGGCAAGGACTTCATGTCTGAAACACCAAAAGCAATGGCAACAAAAGCCAAAATTGACAAATGGGATCTAATTAAACTAAAGAGCTTCTGCACAGCAAAAGAAACTATCATCAGAGTGAACAGGCAACCTACAGAATGGGAGAAAATTTTGGCAATCTACTCATCTGACAAAGGGCTAATATCCAGAACCTACAAAGAACTCAAACAAATTTACGAGAAAAAAACAAACAACCCCATCAAAAAGTGGGCAAAGGATATGAACAGATATTTCTCAGAAGAAGACATTCATACAGCCAACAGGCACATGAAAAAATGCTCATCATCACTCACCATCAGAGAAATGCAAATGAAAACCACAATGAGATACCATCTCACACCAGTTAGAATGTCAATCATTAAAAAATCAGGAAACAACAGGTGCTGGAGAGGATGTGGAGAAATAGGAACACTTTTACACTGTTAGTGGGACTGTAAACTAGTTCAACCATTCTGGAAAACAGTGTGGCGATTCCTCAAGGATCTAGAACTAGAAATACCATTTGACCCAGCCATCCCATTACTGGGGATATACCCAAAGGATTATAAGTCATGCTGCTATAAAGACACATGCACACGTATGTGTATTGCGGCACTATTCACAATAGCAAAGACTTGGAATCAACTCAAATGTCCATCAGTGACAGACTGGATTAAGAAAATGTGGCACATATACACCATGGAATACTATGCAGCCATAAAAAAGGATGAGTTCGTGTCCTTTGTAGGGACATGGATGCAGCTGGAAACCATCATTCTCAGCAAACTATCGCAAGAACAGAAAACCAAATACCACATGTTCTCACTCATAGGTGGGAATTGAACAATTAGATCACTTGGACACAGGAAGGGGAACATCACACACTGGGTCCTATTGTGGGGAGGGTGGAGGGGAGAGGGATAGCATTAGGAGATATACCTAATATAAATGACGAGTTGATGTGTGCTGACGAGTTGATGGGTGCATCATACCACCATGGCACATGTATACACATGTAACAAACCTGCACATTGTGCACATGTACCCTAGAACTTAAAGTATAATAAAAAAAAAAAAAAAAAGAAAGAAAAAGAAAAAAAGAAGAAGTGTAGGCACTGATCTGAGCTTATGGGAAGAAGGTAACCCAGAGGAAGTGGAACTCTGAAGGATGAATCAATATCCCCGTATCAATCAGAAGTATATTTAAAACTCTTAAAATGAGGAAAGGTAATAGCTGCTTAATCCTGCCATAAAAATTTTAGGAGATTTATCCTATACAAACCCTCTGGAAAAAAAAAAATAAAAAGCATGTTGCTAAAAAAAAAAAAAGAAAAAAAGAACATTCAGCATCTTGTCATGGAGATACTTAAGCATAAGCCAGATAACCATATTAATGATTAAATAAAAGATGTTACTAAATTTATGTTGAACTGGATTAGACAATAATTTTAGGATTTTTTTTTTTTTTTTTTGGTGGGGTGATGTGGAGATAGAGTCTCACTTTGTCACCCAGGCTGGAGTGGAGTGCAGTGGCGTGATTTTGGCTCACTGCACTCTCTGCCTCGCAGGTTCAAGCGATTTTCCTGCCTCAGCCTCCCAAATAGCTGGGACTACAAGTGTATGCCACTATGCCTAGCTAATTTTTGTATTTTTTTTAAGTAGAGACGGGGCTTTCACCATGTTTCCCAGGCTGGTCTTGAACTCCTGACCTCAAATTATCTGCCCACCTTGGCCTCCCAAAGTGCTGGAATTACAGGCGTGAGCCACCACACCCAGCAAGGTTAAGATTCTTAATGCGGAGTCAGTAATGATGTAAATTTTTTCCAGGATCAAAATTTTTTCAGGAAAAGCTCCACGGCATTGGATTTGGCAATAATTTCTTGGATATGATAACAAAGGCACAGGTAACAAAAGAAAAATCTATAAACAGACGACCAACAGAATGGGAGAAAAATTTTGCCAACTATGCATTTGACAAAGTTCTAATATCTGGCATCTATAAGAAACTTAAACAAATTTACAAGGAAAAAAATACAGAGCCATTAAAAAGTGGGCCAAGGACATGAACAGACACTTCTCAAAAGAAGACATACATGTAGCCAACAAACATATGAAAAAGAAGTTCAACATCACTGATCATTAGAGAAATGCAAATCAAAATCACAATGAGATACCACCTGACAACCATCGAAATGGCTATTACTAAAAAGTCAAAAAATAACAAATGCTGGTGAGGTTGTGGAGAAAAAGGAACGCTTATACAATGCTGGTGGACATGTAAATTACTTCAGCCATTGTGGAAAACAATGTGGCAATTCCTCAAAGGCCTAAAGACAGAAATACCATTTGACCCAGCAATCCCACTGCTGGGTATATGCCCAAAGGAATATAAATCATTCCATTATAAAGACACATGCACACACATGCTCACTGCAGCACTATTCACAATAGCAAAGACATGGAATCAACACAAATGCCCATCAATGATAGATTGGATAAAGAAAATGTGGTACATATACAGGATGGAATATTATACAGCCATAAAAAGGAATGAGACCATGTCCTTTGCAGGGACATAGATGGAGTTGGAGGCTATTATCCTTAGCAAACTAATACAGAAACAGAAAACCACACACATATGTTCTCATAAGTGGGAGCTAAGTGATGAGAACACATGGACACATACAGAGTAACAACACACACTGGGGCCTATCAGAGGGTGGAGGGTAGGAGGAGGGAGAAGATCAGGAAAAATAACTAATGGGTACTAGGCTTAATACCTGAGTGATGAAATAATCTATGCAACAAACCCTTATGACGTATTTACATATGTAATAAACCTGTGCATGTACCCATGAACTTAAAATATGTTTTTTTAAAAGAAAAAGAAAAATAGACAATTAGACTTCATAAAAATCAAAACTTTTATGCATCAAAAGATACTATTAGCAGAATAAGAAGGCAATTCACAGAACCAAAGAAAAGTTTATAAATATTTGATAAAAGATTAATATCAAATTATATATAGTGAACTTCTAAAACCCAACAACAAAAAAGCAAATAACCTGATTCAAAAATGGGCAAAGAACTTGAATAGACATTTCTCCAGAAAAGACATATGAAGGGCCAACAAGCACATGAAGATGCTCAATTTCACTAATTATTGAGGAAATGCAAGTCAAAACTACAATAAGATACCACCACATACCCTTTAGGATGACTACTAACAATGACAAGAACAACAACAACAACAACAACAACAAAAAAAACGGAAAATAACAAGTGTTAGCAAAGATGTGGAGAAATGAATTCTCGTGAACTGTTGGTGAGATTCTAAGATGATGTAGCCCCTACGAAAAACAGAGTAGAGGTTCCTAAAAATAGAATTATCATAAATCAGCAATTTCACTTCTGGGTACATATTCAAAAGAATTGAAAACAGGATCTAGAAGAGATTTTGTATACACACATTCATAGCAGTATTATTCACAGTAACTTAAACCTGGAAGTAACCCAAGTGTCCACTAACAGATGAATGGATAGGCAAAATGTGCTATATACATAACAATGAAATATTATTTGGCCTTTAAAGGGAAGGAAATTCTGACACACACTACAACATGGATGAAACTTGAAGACATTATGCAAAGTAAAATAAGACAGTCACAAAAAGACAGATACTGTATGATTCTACTTAGATGAGGTACCTAGAGTAGTCAAAATCATAGTGACAAAATGTAGAATGCTGGTTGCCAGGGGCTGAGGGGAAGGGAAAATGAAGAGTTATTATTTAATGAATACAGAGTTTCAGTTTTGCAAGATGAAAGTATTTCATGCAAAGAAATCATCCAAAAGAGATGGATTGTGGTGATGGTTGTGCAGCATTATGAATGTACTTAATACTATTGAACTATGTACTTAATTAAAAATGGTTGACACGGTAAATTGTATGTTATGTGTATTTTACCACAATTTAAAAATGGGAAGAAACAATGTTTTTCTTACCATCTCCATTATAATCAGTTTTTATAACAGCTGAACAACAGTTTTCTTGCAGTCAAGGCCAGCAGGAAAAGAGGCACTATAATAGAAATCCCCTGGATTCCCTGCAGATGTCTTCAGTCTGTTCAAGTCCACAAGATTAGCTCTGCAGGGAAATTACACATTCCATTTTCCTTTACTTTCAAATCAACAACCTGTCATATGCATGGTATTTTGGAAAGTTACAGTAACTGGTTTTCTGTTATTTGGGAAATAATGGAAAATAACAGTGATAATTATTGGATCAACTGTTTAAATGTTTGTGTGTGAAGAGAGTGATTTCCACTACCCTGTAGTGTTAAAGACATGTTCTTCTTTCTTAACCTGAAGATATTTCTTTTTTATTTAGAGCTATAAAGCAGCCATGGAACTAAATCTAGACCAAGTGAAGGCCTGTATGAACATAGTAACATCCAAAACACCAGGATATAAAACACAATTCATTTCCATGTGGATGGAGTTTTCTCTTTGTGTTTTCTCTTTCTATATTTCTTCACTCTTAAATGATTAAAAACCTATGCCCTCATTGAATTTTTTTTTTTTTTTTTTGAGACAGTGTTTTGCTCTGTTGCCCAGGCTGGAGTGCAGTTGTGCAATCACGGCTCACTGCAACCTCCACCTCCCAGGCTCAAGCTACTTTCTCACCACAGCCTCCAAAGTAACTGGGACTACAGGTGTATGCCGCCACACTCAACTAATTTTAGCATTTTTTGTAGAGACAGGGTTTCACCATGTTGCCCAAGCTGATCTTAAACTCTTGAGCTCAAGCAACACTTGCCTTGACCTCCAAAAGTGCTGGGATTACAGGCATGAGCCACCATGCCCAGCCACTCATTTAATTTTTTGAAGACCAAAAACATAGATGTTTAAAAGCAAAATTAGCAGGTTTTACTCTGCTTTGTGCCATCTGGATGTCTGATGTCATAAATCTGTTATTTTAAAAAAAGTGTAATAATGAGGCACCATGATTTTACTGATCACAAATAGAAACATATGGATTTTCAGAAAGTATCATTATACAGCAATTATGAACAAGTTTACATAAATTAAAGTCCTGTTAGAGTTCACTTGGCTCATTTTCCTCACAGTTTTACTCAAATATCAAGACTAAAGTACTGTTTTAAGTACTATTGTCCTATTTCTTATATCTAATGTATTTCTTTCTGACCTTTTACTGGTAAATAAACTTGCTCTTTTTTCCCCTTTTCTTCAAGAGAAGAACTACCCTTGATGAGTTTTTCAGCCAAGAAGGACTGAGAATTATTTTACTTTATCTAATAAAAGCAAAGGTTAATCATTTTTTATTCATTTTTCTTTTCTCTGACTCAGTACTCAATACTTTCCCACTCCTAGCACTTCCCCTATCCTTTATCCCAGCATCTCTTCTCCACTGAAGCACAGATACTTTTGTTCATGGCCCCCTCATCAATTAAAATCTATGTTGATCCACCTGACCCTCAACCAGCATTCCTTTCCATGGGGAAAACTAGAACTGGGGTTGGTGGTGGGTGGTGGGAAGGCCATGCTTTTTCCAGCTTAGCCTCTTAATTATACTACAGCAATAAACGATTAAAGACTTGACTAGTACTTTTATAATCAGCTACTCCAACACCTGGCAGCTCAGCTCCCTCCAGCTCAGCTAAGCTCTTGAAAATTAAATAAATCCGATGGAGCCAGAGGACTCCAGGAAGATGGTGGAATAGGAAGTACAAGAAATCCATTTCTCACCTAGACAACAAACGCACCGGCAGTATCTACCTGATGTAACCATTTCGGATCTCTACAGCATACTGAAGCCTTGCAACTTCCACAGGAAGCCTTGGGCAGTAAATTGCAGTTAATTTTGGTCAATTTCATCTCTTAGTTTAGCAGAGGCTACCCACCCCCACTCCCAGCCCTGTGGCAGGCAGCCATGACTCCTTCCTAGAACAGCTTGCAATGCAGTTTATAGGACAGAAGGCAGGGAGGGCAGTAAGGACCCTGTACGCCAAATATCAGAATCTGTGATCAGATCACTGATGGTTGCTTCTAATCTTACAGAGTGCAAGACAGAGGTGGCCAGCCATTTTTGTACTCCTCTAAAACCCCCTATTATTGCAAGCCCCTATTTCTCTAGTGGAAGTGATTTTCTGGGGTTTTAAAGGGCCAGGGCTCTTGTTCCACTTCGTTTTTCTTTTTCCCTTTTGAGAGCCAGGCATTAAGGACTAGGACATTTAATAGCAACTGCATACCTAAGAAAACCTTAAATTTTCACCTCAGCTGATCCTCAGCACAGAGACAATCTACAATAACCAAAACAAAACAAATAACAGCAAATGCTGGAGAAGAGGGAGAATCTGATGACCATATATACCACATTATTAGATTCAAATGTCCAGTTTTCAATAACGGAAAACAATCACAAAGTATACAGAGAAACAGAAAATTATGGTTTATTTAGGGGAAAAAAATAAACCAACAGTAACTGTCTCTGAGAAAGACCAAATAGCAGAATGACTAGACAGAAACTTTTAAACAACTGTCTTAAATATACTCAAGGAACTAAAGAAAGATGTGGAGAAAATGAAAGAAACAAAATATGAACAACATGTAAATATCAATAAAGAGATATAGAAAACCTAAAAGGAAGCCAGAAGGGTATTCTAGAGTTGAAAAGTACAATAACTGAAATGAAAAATGCAGTAGAGGAATTAAAAGGCAGAAATGATCAGGAAGAAGAAAATATAAGTGAATTGGAAGATTAAATGTTTGAAATCATTAATTCTGAAGAATAAAAGGAAAACAAGATTAAAGAAAAGTGAACAGAGCCTAAGGGACCTGTGGGATGCCATCAAGACAACCAACATATGCACTGTGAGAGTTCCAGAAGGAGATGAAAAATAAAGATTTGAAGGAATAATGGCCTAAAACTTCCCAAAGATAAAGAGAGAATCTTGAAAGCAGCAAGACAGAAAGAAGTAACTCATCATATACAAAAGATCTTCAATATGGTTACCAAGAGATTTCCCTTCAGAAATTTCAGAGATCAGAAGGCAGTTGGCTGATATATTCAAAGTGCTAAAGCAAAAGGGCCGTCTACCAAAAATCCTACATCTGGCAAAAACTGTCCTTCAAAAGTGAGGGAGAAATTGAGACATTCTCAGATAAACAAAAGCTGAGGGAGTTTGGTACCAATATACTGCCCTGCAAGAAACCCCAAATGGTGTTCTCTTGGTTGACATAAAAGGACAATATACAGTAACTCAAAGTCATATGAAGAAATAAAGATCTCAGTAAAGGAAAACAAAGGCAATTATAAAAGCCAGTATTATACAATGATTTGTAACTCCACTTTTTGTTTCCTACATAATCTAAGAAATTAATACTTTTTTTAAAAAATTATTAATCTGAAATCTAGATTACTATAATGTTGATTTGTAACTGTACTACATAATTTAGGAGATAATGCATTTTACAAAAACAATTACTAGTTTATGTTTTTGGACAACTAATGTACATAGATGAAATCTTGTGACATCAATAACTAAAAGGGGAGGGGACAGAGCTGCAAATAAATACAGCAGATATTAAATGTAATCCCCATGGTAACCACGAAGAAAATCAACTAAATACAAGAGACAGTAACGCAGGAAATGAGGCACAAAAAGGTATAAGGCATATTGAAAATAAACAGCAAATGACAGAAGTCCTTTCTTATCAGTAATTACTTTAGATATAAATGAATTAAATTGTCTAATCAAAAGGCAGAGATTAACAGAATGAATAGGAAGACATGAACTAACTTTATGCTGTCTACAAGAGACTCACTTTAGAGTCAACAGCACAAATACATTGAATGTGAAAGGATGGGGAAAGTTATTCCATGCAAACAGTAACCAAAAGAGAGCAGAGGTGGCTATACTAATATCAAACAAAATGGACTTTAAATTTAAAATTTTGTGAGACAATGGATATTAACAAATGCTTCATTACCACAAGAAGCTGTAAGAATTATAAACATTTATGCACCTAACAACAGTCCATCAGAATATATGAGGCAATAAAATGATAGAATTTAAGGAAGAAATAGACAACTCTACAATATTTGGAGACTTCAGTACCCCCACTCTCAATAACAAATAGAACAATCAGATGGAAGATAAGGAAGGAAATAGAGAACTTAACACAATAAACCAACTTGATCTAATATAATAGATATATCCAGGACACTCTACCCAGTAACAACACACATTCTTCTTAACTGCATATGGGACATTTTCCAGAATAAATCACATATTAGGTCACAACTTAAGTCTCAACTGATTTTAAAAAATAGTTATCATAGGCTGCATTTCTTTTTTTTTTTTTTTGGAGATAGAGTGTCACTCTGTCACCCAGACTGGAGTGCAGTGGTGCGATCTCAGCTCACTGCAACCTCCACCTCCCAGGTTCAAGTGATTCTTTTGCCTCAGCCTCCCGAGTAGCTGGGATTACAGGTGCCTGCCACCATGCCTGGCTGATTTTTATACATTTAGGACAGACAGGTTTCACCATGCTGGCCAGGCTGGTCTCAAACTCCCAACCTCAGATGATCCACCCACTTCAGCTGACTGACTGGACCCCTTCCTTACACCATATACAAAAATTAACTCAAGATGGATTAAAGACTTAAACATAAGACCCAAAACCAAAAAAAAAAAAAACCTAGAAGTAAACCTAGGCAACATTCAGGACATAGGCATGGACAAAGACTTCATGACTAAAACACCAAAAGCAATTGCAACAAAAGCCAAAATTGACAAATGGGATCTAATTAAACTAAAGAGCTTCTGCACAGCAAAAGAAACTATCATCAGAGTGAACAGGCAACCCACAGAATGGGAGAAAATTTTTGCAATCTATCCATCTGGCAAAGGGCTAATATCCAGAATCTACAAGGAACTTAAGCAAATTTACAAGAAAAAAACAAAAACCCCATCAAAAAGTGGGTAAAGGATATGAACAGACACTTCTCAAAAGAAGACATTTATGTAGCCAACACATATATGAAAAAAGCTCATGACTAGTCATTACAGGAATGCAAATCAAAACCACAATGAGATACCATCTCATGCCAGTTAGAATGGTGATCATTAAAATGTCAGGAAACAGCAGATGCTGGAGAGGATGTGGAGAAATAGGAACGCTTTTACACTGTTGGTGGGAGGGTAAATTAGTTCCACTATTGTGGAAGGCAGTGATGCAATTCCTCAAGGATCTAGAACCAGAAATACCATTTGACCCAGCAATCCCATTACTGGGTATATATCTAAAGATCATAAATCATTCTACTATAAAGACACATGCACACATATGTTTATTGCAGCACTGTTCACAATAGCAGAGACTTGGAACCAACCCAAATGCCTATCAGTGATAGACTGAATAAAGAAAACGTGGCACATATACACATGGAATACTATGCAGCCATAAAAAAGGATGAGTTCATGTCCTTTGCAGGGACATGGATGAAGCTGGAAACCATCACTCTCAGCAAACTAACACAAGAACAGAAAACCAAACACCACATATTCTCACTCATAAGTGGGAGTTGAACAATGAGAACACACGGACACAGAGAGGGGTACATCACACACTGTTGAGAGGTAGGGGGCTAGGGGAGGAATAGAATTAGGAGAAATACCTAATGTAGATGACAGGTTGATGGGTGCAACAAACCACCACGGCACGTGTATACCTATATAACAAACCTGCATGTTCCGCACATGTATCCCAGAACTTAAAGTATAATTTAAAAAAAAGAAAAAGAAAAAAATAGCTATCAAAGGACCATCTCCTATCAGGATGAAGTTAGAAATCAGTAACAGAAGGAAAGCAGGAAAACTCACAAATGTATGCAAATTAAAGAACACATTCTTAGCCAATGGATCAAAGCATAAATCACAAGATAAATTAGAAAGTACTTAGAGATGAATAAAAACAAATGCACAACACAACAATCTAGATTATGACCTCAACAAATGCTCATTATTATTATCATTGTTAGATCATTATTGGCATTACTGTGTTCGAAAGCAAGCTGGAGAACATGGCAAATGACCATATATTAAAGAGTTAGGAAATCCACGTGGCCTGCTGACACTGAAAAAGAGGCTAGAATCAAATTTGCAGGTAGCCCAAACCCTGAAAAATTGGTTAGGGTCTGGAAGGACTTCATCCGGTGGGACACAGCAAAAGCAGTACTAAGGAGGAAATTTACAGCTATAAACACATTTAAAAAATAAGAAAAATCAGAAAGTGGAGACATTACTACGAATTGCACAAAATGTAAAAAGGGGTATAAGACAGTAATATGAATTATACATGTTATACAGGAACAAATTGAATAACTTAGATGAAATGGACAAATCCTAGAAACACAAAACCTACTGAGACTGAATCAAGAAGATATAAAAAATCTGAATAGCCTATGACTAATAAGGAGATGGAAGTAGTAATCAAAAATCTCCCAGCAAAGAAAAGCTTTGGGCCTGATGGCTTCACAGATGAATTCTACCAAATATTTAAATCACTAACCCTAATCCTTTTCAAATTCTTTCAAAATTTGAAGAGGATGGAACACTTCCTAACTCATTCTATGAGGTCAGCATTACCTGGATACCAAAGCCAAAGACATTACAATAAAAGAGAGGTATAGACCAATGTCCCTTATGATGGAGGCCCTGCTTTCACATCAGCAGTGACATAACCAATGAAGCTTCTCTTTCACTCCGAGTTCAGGGTGGCACATTTTGCGAAACATGCTTATAAGCCTGGTGCTGAGAGATCTGCAATTTTTTTGGCAGAAGATATAAAGAACTAGGGAGGAGGAGGAAACCAAAATTAATATTGTGTCCATTTACGCTTGGTTTCATTTATATCCTTCTCTGCACTTGCAACCTGGGGATCTATTTCCATTTCTTAGCCATTAATGTCCACAATACAAAAGCTTGGACTGTTACAGAGCCAGAGCAGCTGTTCTTGAAGGGGTGAGATAGTTCAAAAAAGGAAAATCCTGCAGAGGTAAACAAATTGAGGAATGCTACCAAGAGGAGGCTACGTTGATTCTCCAGAACTACACAATACTTGGGACATACGTATACTTTAAAAAAAGAAAATTTTTGTTTATCTAAAGTTCAAATTTAACAGGGTACACTATTTTTCATTTGTTTGTTTGTTGCTAAATCTGGCACTCTTCCTTCAGCTGGGAACATTCACCCATGTGTTTGTCACGTTTGTCCCATGCCATAGGATGACTGGATAGGGAAGAGTTGAGTCAGCAAATATGTGTTACATTCGTGTTCAGAGTCTGGCTCTACAGATGATATGAAAGAAATCAGCTACATCACCCTATCATTTAAGACTTGGGACCTGGAGGGCTTGCATAGGGCATTCCTTATACATGGTGGGCACTCCAGAAATCTTTGTAGATGCTTGAGGGAATGAATGATAGTGTGGGTTTTTATAAGCTTGCTACATTGGTGGTGTGTAGGATATAGACTTGCAGATCTTAATGATTTCAGATTGTTGTTAGAGAGCTGGATAATACGGTCATAGAGTTTTCATTGGAATAAAGACATAAGAATTCCATTTTGAGGGAAATAAGTCTGCTTGAACTAAAAGATCATAATAGTTTGGCATCTTCCCACTGCAATTTTATAGAAAGAAGCTATAGTTACTGATCCATTTATATATATATAAATGTAGTACTCATTTGTAGTACTCATCATTACACAAATTATATATATATATATATATAAAGGAAATTTACCACTCCTTCATAAGTTGTATCTAAATGGAATGGCTTGCAATTAAGAAGGAAAGTGCTGATCTGGGAGTTTATTAGGCATGAAGCCTGCATCAGATTTTGAGCATGGGTCATCAGCTGAATTGGGTTTCAGGCCCAACAATGTTGGTACCACACTGCTATTCACCAGTGTTTTTGAAAATATGTTCAACTTAAGTAAATTCATCCTTACTTATGGAGAACTTCATATTCCAGTGGGAGATACTGGGGTGGATAAAGACTCATGAGACAAAAGGTCTGCCCTGAAGAAGTTTATAAAGCGCAAGATTCCATGCATTCTGCCTGCTCAAGCACATCCCTCCAGTAATGTCCCCTTCACTTCTGACATCGTCAACATCATTTTTTGCTCTCTTCTAGATTGCTTCCATCAGTATACAAACATGCTGCTATTGCTCCTGTTCTGTAATTAAAACAAAACTTTCTTTAGACCCCACTTCCTCTGCCAGCTACTGCTCTATTTCTTTTTACTAAAACTCCTAAAAAGATTTTACTAAACTCACTGCTTCCAATTCTTTGTCTTCGGTTCTCTCTCAAACCCACCCAGACTTTCCATCTACCTATCTCCAGTCCTCTGATACTATTCTAGTTAAGGTCATCAATTCTTCCATGCTGGTAAATTCAATGGCAATTCCCAGATGAAAATTTCATCAATTTAATAGCAGTATCTGAAATGGTTCATCACTACCTTTCCCTGGAGCACTTTCTTCACTTAACTTCTAAGACCACATACCCTTTCAGCTTTCTTTCTTATCCCTTAGGTTTGGGCTGCAATAAGATTGCACAACAAATAATCCCAAAATCTCAGTGGCTTGCAAAGACCACCATTCCATTTCTCACACACAGGTCTGATGGTTGGTTGTGGCTCAGCTGATCTCGGTTGGCTTAGTTGGGCCAGGCTGAACTCCAGGTTCTGGTTCTGCTCTATAGCCCTTCATCCTAGGACCCAGGCTAGGGAGATCGCAATTTCTTAGAATGTGGTATTCTCATTACAGATTATGGAGGCACAGGAGAGGTGAACAGAAATAAGCAACACTTCTTGAGACCTTGGCTTAGAACAGGCACATTGTCAACTCCACCAATATTTCACCACCAAAGCAAGTCACATGGCTAAGCCCAGTGCTAAATAAGGTGAAAAAACAGTCTCTGCCAACTCCAGTCAGACTCATGCAAGTCATGGGAAAAAGGGTGTGGATATATAATTCTACTACAGGTAAGAAGTGGAGAATTAGAACAATGATATAATCTACCTCATTTTTCTATGTCACTGGCTGCTGCTTCTTAGATTCTTTATTTTTCCTTTATTGTTATTATTTATAGAAACAGGGTCTTGCTAATAGCCCACTGCAGCCTCAAACTCCTGGGATCAAAGTGATCCTTCCACTTCAGCCTCCTGAGTAGCTGGAACTACAGGTGCACACCACTACACTCACTCAATATTACCAATATTTTTTACTAGTTCAATATCTTCCCATTAACCTCTTTATTTTGAAGCTTACAAGAGCTGTTTTAGTCCTCTTTCTCTTCTCCATCTGTGCTCATTTGATTTTTTCTAGTCCCATGACTTTATATAATATCTATATGCTAAAAACTTACAAATACCTGTCTTCAACTCAGACCTCTCTCTAAAATTACAGATTTGGGTACTACCACTAGAATGTTTAACAACATCTCAAACTCAACATGTCCAAGAGGAAACTTGGAACCCTGGTCTTCCTCCCATCCCCAAACCTGCAGCCTTCACATCTCAGTTGACAGTAGCTCCATCTTTTCCATTGCTCAGATCATAAACCTTGGAGTCATCCTTGACTCCTCTATTTCATGCCCATGTTCCTTTCCCCTTTAAACAGATTTTGAGTTTGACCTCTTCTTAGCACTCCCAGTGTCACCATCCTAATTGAACCTAACATCACCTCTCTTGCCTAGATTATTGCAATTGCCTCCTAATTGGTCTCTCTGCTTCCACTCTTTGCCACAGTATAATCTATTCTCTATCACTAGAGTGATCTTTTTAAAAATGAAGTCTGATCATAACATTTTCTTGCTTAAAACCCTCCAATGGTTTACAATAAAATCTAAAGACCTTAAGATGACTTACATGATGTGGCCCTTCCATACATCTCTGATGTCCTCTCCTGCCACACTCCCCTGTGAGCACTGTGCTCCAACAACACTGACCTTTTCTTGTTCCTCAAACAGGCAAACCATGCCCAGCCTCAGAGATTTTGCCCTTGTAGATCCCAGACTGACACTGCTTCCCCAGTTATCTATTTGGTTCCTTTCTCCACACCAAGTTTCTGCTCAAATTTCCCTTCCTTAGAAAAAACTGCCATCACAATCCTGTCTACAAGTCTACTTGCCATTTCTCTCAATCCCACAGCCTGCTTTATTTACCTTTGTAGTACTCATCATTACACAAATTTCTGTCATGTACATAATTGCTAATGTGTATTGCCTGTCTCCCCTACTAGAATACAGGCTCTATGAGGTCAGGGACACACCTCATTATACATTGAGCTCCTAGTTGAAGCTGCCAACAGCATAAGTACAGGCAGTGTCACCATAGAGTTTTGTACTTTTTAATATACCCTCTCTGTATCACTTAGGAATATATTCTATAATAATAAAAACTCGAAATCACAATTCTTTAAATAAATGGATGTATTTGTCTCACATAACAAGAAGCCTAGGTAGACTGTTCCTGGCAGCAGAACTCCAGTGGGCCCTCAGGGACCTCAGCATTGTCCTTCTTTCTATCTCGTTGTCCTGACAATGTTGGTTCTTGTCTGTGTGTTGTAGCAAAGATGGCTGCCCCTCCTCAAGCCTCAACTTATACTCCAGGCAGGAAGAATAAGGAAGTAGCAAAAAGCCATAGGGCTTTTTGTTGGGGAGGATTTGAAGGTAAAATGCCATAAGGTGAAAGATGACCACAATTCATTGAACTTGTTGGAGTCAGAGTCCACCTCAGGCTCCTAGTGTTCAGGGAGACTGGAGGGCTTGTTTACTGAAGAAACTAGCAAAGTGAAGCTCAGCTGTCATGGCAACCCACCAATCAATTTTTGCTGCCCTTGCTTTTTATAATTACTTCTTAAAACTATTCTTTGTATAAATTCCCATTTTTCAGGACAGTAATTAGCAAATGTTAAGAATACGATGAAAACAGGCCAGTTGCAGTGGCTCACACCTAGAATCCCAACACTTTGGGAGGCTGAAGTAGGCAGATCACTTGAGGTCAGGAGTTCGAGACCAACCTGGCCAACATGGTGAAACCTCATCTCTACTGAAAATACAAAAAGTAGCCAGGTGTGGTGGCGGGCACCTGTAATCCCAGCTACTCAAGAGGCTGAGGCACAAGAATAGCTTGAACTCAGAAGGCGGAGGCTGCAGTGAGATGAGATTGCACCACTGCACTCCAGCCTGGGCAACAGAGCAAGGCTCTATCTCAAACAAACAAACAAACAAAAAGAATATGATGAAAACCAAGTTAGTAAACTTCATGAGAAAACTGAATATATTTTGTGTGCTTTGTAGCACACAACAGATGAGTAAATATACTGATGTACTTGGAAATCAAGGTTCTCATTGTAGTTGCCAGTAATACCAATATATTTACTCATTTGTTTTATCCTACAAATATGTAAATTTAGAAAGACCAAAGCTAAGAAATTTTTCAGTAGGTTTTTCTGAATTGTAGGTACCAATTGGAACTCAAATTTTTGAAAGTGTTCTCACTTACCAAATTAATTCATTGGATTTTTTTAAAAGGAACCCACAAGTCTACAAAGAGAATGGGGTGGGATGAAGTGCTGTTAGAACTTCGTAACAGAATAACACCTTTCACATTCCTGTAGAAGCAATGATAGAATTCAAAATCACCATTTTTCAGTCTCCCATCTTAGCACTGATTTAGGCAAGATCATCAATGGATACTAAAACCATTTTGCAGAACAGGATATTCATCAATATTCTCCAAGTATTATTTCACAAGTAATTATTTATTAATTTATTAGTACTATTAATTTCAAAGGTGAAATATTGCCCTTACTATGAAGAGATTTCTCCAGCACCACCCAAATAAAGAAATCCAATGTAGACTAGATCTGTATTCTACAACAGTAGCACACACTACCAATAACAGGACACATTGACATTATATACCTCTTAATGTAATAGAATAAGAAACACACAATTTCACCTAAGTATTGGTACCAAAAATGATTAACTTGAATTCTAAACACAAAGAAACAATCAGAAAATTCAAACTGTGGGACATTCTATAAAGAAAGTGACCTGAATTTGCCAAAATGTCAATCTTATGAAAGATTATTTATTTAAAAAAAGAAAGATTGGAGGAATGTTCAAGATCAGCAGTTCTTAAAGTGTGATCTCTAAATCCCTTGGGGTACTTGAGACTAAAAAAACCCTAAGGTCAAAACTATTTGTATAAGAAGGTTAATAGGTTATTTGCCTTTTTCACTGTGTGGACATTTGCAGTGATGGTACAGAAGCAATGGGAATAGAATTGCTGGCACCATAGCATGAACCAAGCCAAGGCCATGGCACCACACTGTACTATTGGTCATTGTATTCTTTACCACCAGGCACTCATAACAAGAACAAAAAGCCATATTTACTTAGGAATTCCTTTGAAGCAGTCAAAATTGTTAATTTTATGAATTCTGTTTTCGCTTTTAATTTTTGTGAGTACATAGTAGGTATATGTGTTTATGGGGTACATGAAATATTTTGGTACAGACATGTAATGTGTAATAATCACTTCATGGAAAATAGGGTCTCCATCCCCTCAAGCATTTATCCTTCATGTTACAAATAATCTGATTATAGTCTTTTCATTATTTAAACGTGTACAATTAAATTACTACTGATGATAGGCACTGATTGTGCTATCAAATACTAGGTCTTATTCATTCATTCTTTCTAACTAAATTCTTTGTACCTATCAACCATCCTCACCCACCTCCCCGTCCCCACCCGCCCCCACCCCCAACTACCCTTCCCAGCCTCTGGTAACCATCCTTCTACTCTGTCTCCATGAGTTCAATTGTTAGGATTTTAGATCCCACAGATAAGTGAGAATATGTAAAATACTTGTCTTTCTATGCCTGGTTTATTTCACTTAACATGAAAGTGTGGTCTGTGGATCCCTGAGGGTCCTTGAAACTAGGGAGAACACAAGGTCAAAACTATTTATATACTAATGTTAAGTTTCTAACTCAAGTATACATATTTTTAACATTCTGTGTGGTAAAGTGGGAAGTACACATAAAGCACTTTTACAAAGCAAACAGCAATGACTGGCCTAAGGAAAAGTACTTGTATAACTGAACTGGTGGCTGAGCCAGCCACTTCTATTCATGGAGCACAATTTTTACGTGAAAGAACTACTGACAAACACGTGGTTTTTTGGACTGAGCTATTTGGCAGACACTTTCTCAAAAATAAACAAACTAAGCCGGTCACCAAGGAAATCTCTGACAGTGTTTGTTGCGAATGACAAAATTCTAGTTTTCCAGCAAAAACTTGAATTTTGGAAAAATTGCACTCATCCTCATATTTATATGTATTCATCATCAGCTTTTCAATGCTTAAAGACTCTTAGTGAGATTGATGGTGATATCAATGCATGTGATTTTTTATCTGGAATAATTAAAATGGGTAATATTGCAAAAATCTGCATAATTCAGTGAACTGATATTTTCCAAATGACCAATGCATGATGTTTTATCCATGCATGTGTGAAAGCTGCACTCACAGTGCAAAATAACCAATGGTTTTTAATGTAAAGAGTATGGAAAGTTTATTAGCATGGTTTCAGATTCCATACTGCAGTTAACTTTTCAGTAATACCTTTTAACTTTTCAGTAACCTTCACTAACATTTGTGGAATACTCATTACATACCAGACACTGTACAAGGCAGCTTACATACTGTGCCATAACAATTTAGATTTTTAACAAGCCTTTGACAGGGTTCCACCTCCAACACAACTGGAAAGAAGAGTAACATGGAGTTTGTTAAGAGAAAAGAGTCTTTTATGGGTTGAGAAATGCTTTAGATGCAAAACAGACAAAAGGAAAGGGTAAAAGAGTATAATAAGATGTTAAATTCACCACTTTGAGTGGCCGAGACGGGTGGATCACGAGATCAGGAGATTGAGACCATCCTGGCTAACACAGTGAAACCCCGCCTCCTCTAAAAATACAAAAAATTAGCCGGGCCTGGTGATGGGCGCCTATAGTCCCAGCTACTCGGGAGGCTGAGGCAGGAGAATGGCGTGAACCCAGTGGGGGCGGAGCTTGCAGTGAGCCGAGATGGTGCCGCTGCACTCCAGCCTGGGTGACAAAGAAAAAAAAAAAAAAAAAAAAAAAAAACACAAAAAACCTTTAACTGAGGTACCAAAATATAATACTTACCAGATTCTAACAGAGTGCAGGGCAAATCATCACAATGTGGCCATTTCAAAGAGTTGAAAGTGTGTGGATGCAGAGGAGACCCTCAGTGTATTTCTTCGGAGAAAAAAAATTGGTGCATTGTGGCTCCCACCTTTATGGAGGAGGGATTCATGCCCTTCCCTCAGCTCAAACCTAGGGCCCAAAGCTTCAACAGGATCACTCGGAGAACTTTCTGTGTTCCTTGCAGTGGTGAGGGCAAAAGGGACTGTGCCTGACTCACAAGAGGGACAGGACAAGATGTGCGCTTCAGGAAGAAATGCACAATGAAGTCCTGGGAGTTTCCAGATGACATCAAACTTTGCCAAGTAGTGAAGAGCTAGACAGAAGGATGAGGACAGACCATGGAACAAGGCTGTAGGAAAAGGCGATACATTGTGCTCAGGGTGGAAGACTCGCTGGCCTAGAATTCTCTCTGGGGTTTTTCTTGTAAACCCAGGTTTCCTGGAGTACTGGCATATGGCCCAATTTTGAAGAACGTTGCATTATCCACAGTCCTTTTCTTGGGGTTTTCTAAGTGTTCAGAGGCGGCTTTATCATGTAACCATGATAATATGGGCACAACTCACCAAAAAACAAACCAACGAACAAAGAAAAACACATCTGGCTCTTGACCAAAGATGCTCTAAAAACTGGCCATTCAGAACCTCCCTCGTGGGAATTCTAAGGTCCTTCTAAATTAGAAAGCAATTCATCAATCAATTGTGTGCTCTCCCTGGGGTGCTTAAACGGCAGAAATACAGAGGGTGTGGTCTGTGTATAGAGGGAGGAAGTTGAAGAAATGTAGATTAGAAAGGTAAATAGAAGGCATGAGTTGGAGAGCCAGGTTTGGGCAATCCAGTAGAAAGAAAAAGCTAAAGAAAGAGAATCCAAGTATTGAATCCAAGTAAAGTGACTTCTAAATCTGGGGTTGATCACCAGAATGGCCACCAGACTATTTGACCTGCCACTGCATTCTGAATGGTAGTAAATGATGCTTCTATTGTCCTTAGGTGACGGAGGTTAGATTTTCTTTCCCTTGGCTTGCTTTCTCCATCGAGTCCTTCAAAAAAATCCCATTGATTGAGGTCATTGTGCTGCTGTTCCCAGTAACTGGGAAGAAATTGATACAATGATAGGTGAATTCCGCCAGGTGTAGATACTAAATGAAAGACACCTGGGACTGGGCATGGTGTATGACACCTGTAATCCCAGCACGTTGGGAGGCTGAGGACAGGAGGATTGCTTGGGCCCAAGAGTTCAAGATCAGCCTGGGCAACATAATGAGACTCCTGTCTCTAACAAAAAAAAAAAAAAAAAAATTTAGCTGGGCATGTTGTTGCATACCTGTAGTCTCAGCTACTTGGGAGGCTGAGGTGGGAGGATCCCTTGAGCCTGGGAAGTGGAGGCTGCAGTGAGCCATGATAACACCACTGCAACTTCAGCCTGGGTAAGACCCTGTCTCTGGAAAAAAAAAAAAACACACACCTGAGTCAGCCAGCAAAGGTTATTAAAACTTTCCCAGTAGACTCCCTCTGGGATTCCCTAATTCAAAGCAAGGGTCAGAAAACTTTTCCTGTAAAGGGCCAAATAGTAAATATTTAGTCACTATGGGCAGTATTGTCTCTGTTGTAACCAATCAATTCTGCCTGTAGCAAGAAAACATTCATAGACAACACATAAACAAACAAACATGGTTATATTTCTTTCTTTCTTCTTTTTTTTTTTTTTATGAGACAGAGTCTCACTCCGTTGCCTAGGCTGGAGTGCAGTGGAGTGATCTCGGCTCACTGCAACCTCCGCCTCCTGGGTTCAAGCAATTCTCTTGCTTCGGCCTCCCAAGTAGCTGGGATTTCAGGTGCCTGCCACCACACTCGGCTAATTTTTGTATTTTTAGCAGAGATGGAATTTCACAGTGTTGGCCAGGCTGGTCTCAAACTCCTGACCTCAGGTGATCTGCCCACCTCAGCCTCCCAAAGTGCTGGGATTATAGTTGTGAGCCATCACACCTGTCCAGAGCATGGCTATAGTTCATAAAACTTTCTTTATGAACACTGAAATTTGAACTTATATACTTTTCACACATCACAGAATTTTTTTTCAGCCATTTAAAATTGTTAAAAGCCATTCTTAACTTTTGAGCTGCATAAAAATAGACAGTAGTTGGGCGCATTGACTCACGCCTGTAATCCCAGCACTTTGGGAGGCTGAGGCAGGCGGATCACCTGACGTTGGGAGTTCGAGACCAGCCTGACCAACATGGAGGAACCCCGTCTCTACTAAAAATACAAAATTAGCCAGGCGTGGTGGCGCATGCCTGTAATCCCAGCTACTCGAGAGGCTGAGGCAGGAGAATCGCTTGAACCTGGGAGGTGGAGGTTGCAGTGAGCCGAGACCATGCCATTGCACTCCAGCCTGGCTAACAAAAGCAAAACTCCATCTCAAAAAAAAAAAAAAAAAAGGCAGTCAACTGTCTTTGGTCCCCAGGCCATAGTTTTTCCACCCCTGGCTTAACCCCATGACCAAAAACAAACCTTAAATGATTGTACAGCAGCATCAAGACTGTTAATTATAAACCTCGGCTTATTAGGGTGAAAACTCTGCCTCCCCATGAACAGATAAGAATTAAGAAGGAAACCAGTGGAATAAAGTGGGGGGAGGGCATTGAATAAAAAGAAAAAAGAATCATTTACATTCATGACTTTAATTAATTGAAAAACTTAAAATCTTTATATGAAGAAATAAATACATATTGTTTTTCTCTGCACTCCAGAAACCACAGGACTGTGTTTTCTATAGAATTCTGCCAAAAGAGCATTATAAAAATGATAATTAACTTCAAAAAAATAAAGAAAAAGAGGCCGGGCGCAGTGGCTCACGCCTGTAATCCCAGCACTTTGGGAGGCCGAGGCGGGCAGATCACAAGGTCAGGAGATCGAGACCATCCTGGCTAACACGGTGAAACCCCGTCTCTACTAAAAATACAAAAAATTAGCCAGGCATGGTGGCAGGCACCTGTAGTCCCAACCACTCGGGAGGCTGAGGCAGGAGAATGGCCTGAACCCAGGAGACGGAGCTTGCAGTGAGCACTCCAGCCTGGGTGACAGAGCGAGACTCCGTCTCAAATAAATAAATAAATAAATAAATAAATAGAAAAAATCAAAGAAGTAGTTTAAAACAAAGTAATTCCTATTTTATCTTCATGCACTTACATGTCATTGTCATTGTCGTTGTTTAAGTAGAATCAGCAGAGGCTGTGGAAGCAAGGTGATGGCTCTGGAAGGAGATCAGCAAAACACCCAAGCCATCCTATGAAAGCAAAGCAATACTACAGGTATGGAAATGCCATTTATGATGTTAAGGCCTAAGATTATTTGTTATTTATACAGAAAAAAATTGCCATCCCCAGAAATAGTTCTTTTTCATGTATGATTCAGCCTAGGAGGCAGGTTCTGGGATAAGAAAGCCAGATAAGAACCCGTTTCGGGGGCCAGGTGCAGTGGTTTATGCCTGTAATCACAGCACTTTTGGAGGCCAAGGTGGGTGGATCACCTGAGGTTAGGAGTTCGAGACCAGCCTGACCAACATAGTGAAACCCCGTCTCTTCTAAAATTACAAAATTAGTTGAATGTGATGGCACACGCCTGTAATCCCAGCTACTCAGGAGTCTGAGGCAGGAGAATCACTTGAACCCGGGAGACAGAGGTTGCAGTGAGCAGAGATTGCACCATTGCACGCCAGCCTGGACAACAAGAGTGAAATTCTGTCTCAAAAAAAAAAAAAAAGAATCCATTTTGGGGTTCTCAAGTTATATTTAACATTGGGTCAATGGAGTTCCATATCTACTCTTTTTGATATAATGGAGGTCAATGATTTTGAATTGTGGATTTATTTGAATATTTTATGAAAACTATGGAAATTTCCTCTATAAAATATGCCTATAGGCAACATTTTGCATTGAATTTTATGGAGTTCATGGTGCCCCTGAACTACCAGGACCCATATCTGAAAAAGTGTTCTAAAGCACGAAGTGTGAAGGCACTTGTCTTAGGGTTACTGCACCAGCCACCTGATTTCACAGATACCACTTTCTCTGATGTTTTTCTTTTAACAGATCACCTTTGCAGATGTCTAATAATTAAGTTACATTAAAAGTGCTGAGGTATGAGATCTCTTCTTCAGCAACCATGTGGAAAAATCACATGTCATTTAAAGAAGCTTCTAAAAGGATTACAGGGGTCAGCCTCTGGCTTCACCCTGGAGGTGTCCTGGCTGCAAATAATTTAAAGGATGTCTCGTATAGGAGAAGGAAAATGCTGAATGGGAATTGAATCTGTTCTGCCTTCTACATTTTTCTCCTTCTCATCCTAACCTGGGGGCTGCCTCTTTCCAGTTCTTCATGCTTCCGGATGTCATCAGTGAGTCACAGAACATTAGATCTGGAAGGCCCATCTGAAATTGCCTAGTCCAGTGCTTCTCAAACTTTAGTGTGTGGCAGAATCTCCAGGAGAGCTTATTGAAAGGTAGATTCCCTCCCACACCTCCCCAGGTCTGATAGAGTACGTCTGAGTGGTGCCAGATTATTCTAACAAGTTCCCACGTGATTCTTCGGTGGCCCTTTTTGGAATCACACTTTTAAAAGCACAGATTTAGTCTCCTTTTATAAAGGAGGTACTGAGACTGTGTTATGCCATTCTTGCATTGCTATAAAGAAATACCTGAGACTGGGTAATTTGTAAAGAAAAGAGGCTTAATTGGCTCACTGTTCTGCAGGCTATACAGGAAGCATGGTGCTGGTACCTTCTCAGCTTCTGGTGAACCCTCAGGGAGCTCACAGTCATGGCAGAAGGCAAAGGGGGAACAGGCACGTCACATGGCAAAAGCAGGAGCAAGCAAGAGAGAGGAAGAGAGGAGGAAGAGGTGCCGCACACTTTCAAATGACCAGATCTCATATGAACTCGGAGTGAAAGTTCATTTATCACCAAAGGGATGGCCCAAGCCCTTCATGAGGGATCCACCCCCATGATCCAAACACCTCCCACCAGGCCCCACCTCCAACATTGGGAATTACATTTCAACATGAGATTTAAGTGGGGACAAACATCCAAACTATGTCAGAGATCTTCCCCTCTGTGATGGCTAATACTGAGTGTCAACTTGATTGGATCGAAGGATGCAAAGTATTGATCCTGGATGTGTCTATGAGGGTGTTGCCAAAGGAAATTAACATCTGAGTCAGTGGACTGGGAAAGGCAGACCCACCCTTAATCTGGGTGGGCACCATCTAATCAACTGCCAGCACGGCCATGATATAAAGCAAGCAGAAAAACGTGAAAAGGCTAGACTGGCTTAGCCTCCCAGCCTACATCTTTCTCCTGTGCTGGATGCTTCCTGCCCCTGAACATTGGACTCCAAGTTCTTCAGCTTTGGGACTCGGACTGGCTTCCTCACTCCTCAGCTTGCTGATGGCCTATTGTGGGACCTTGTGATTGTGTGAGTTAATAAAGTCCCATATATATCCTATTAGTTCTGTCCCTCTAGAGAACCCTGACTAATATACCCTCTTTCTGCCCCCCTTCCTCGTCTATACCTTGAAGATGATAGCGTAAAACTGTTTGGATCATCAAATGAGAAAACGTTTGCTGACACATCAAGCCCATTGCTGCCTCAAAACCTTTAGTGTTCTCTCTGTACTAAAAAAATATACATCTTCTGCCCATATTTCTATGAGTTGCCCCCTCCCATCACTAGATCTTTGCTCCAATGTCCCTTCCTCAAGTTTTCCTGACCATCCTATGTAGACAGCCCTCCACCCTACCTGCATTTTCTCCATTCTTCTACATTGTTTTCTTTTTCTTCATATACCTTACCCCTATCTGAATTATGTAAGTATTTCTTCACAAGTTTATCACCTACGAATGTGGTTTCATAGAGACAGCTCTTAGCACTGTACCTGGAAAATAAGGGGCTCACAGTGAATGTTTATTGAAAGGGTGAATGAATATACCAGTGAAAAAATACTTATTTATACTTTATACTATTCCTTAAATTTATAACTTTTTTTTTAACCTTCCCAGACACACAAAAAGGGGAAATATTTATGTTTATCCACTTACAGTAAACACTGTTTACAGTAAACACTGTAAACAGTGAATGAACATAAATATTCATTCACAATGTTAGTCAGTGTGATTGGGAGTGTATGGAAGCCAAGGCTGCCATAAGCGAGATAAGCATGCATACAGAACTATTTAATTAAGAGAGAATTAAAGGAAATTTATTTGCCATGTGATTGCTTTTATTCATTCAGTCTATAAATATTTGTTAAAGGCATCTGAGGGGCCAGACTAGGGATAAAGCACAGAACAAAGCCCTCATGGAGCTCACACCCTTGGGGGAGGAAGGAACAGCACAGCTACACAATATCAATAAGTACATTATAGAGCAGATTGAAGGTGATTGGTGCTTTGGAGAAAAATTAAGAACGCCAGGGAGATGCAGAGTGTAGAGGGCTCCAATTTTAAATAGAATAGTCCAGGAAGGCCTCAATGAGAAAGTAACATTTGAGCAAAGACTTGACGGTGGTGAAGCAGAGAGCCACACAGGTGTTGAGGTAGGAGGTAAGACTGGACTCGGGAGGCAGGGCTCAGACACTGGACTAAATTGAGGACTAGCTAAAACAGGGGCAGGGTAAAAGAAGTTTTCCATAGAACATGTCCACCAGTGTGCCATGTCAGCTTACCATTGCCATGGCAACACCCAGAAGTTATCACCCCTTTCCATGGCAATGGTCTGACAACCCAGAAGTTACCACCTTATTTCTAGAAATTTCTGCATAATCTGCCCCTTAATTTACATATAATTAAAAGTAGATATAAAGATGACTGCAAAACTGCCTCAGAGCTGCTCCTCTGGACACACTGCCTGGGAGGTCACCCTGCTCTGTGAGGAACAGCACCTCTGCTGTTGCTGTGCACTGTCACTTCAATACAAGTTGCTGTCTAACACCACCAGCTTGCCCCTAAATTATTTCCTGAGTGAAGCCAAAATATCTCCTGGACTAAGCCCCAATTTGGGGCCTAACCTGCTGTGCATCAGTTTCTTGAGGAAGTGTGCTCCAGGCAGAGAAAACAGCAAGTGCAAAGGCCCTGGGGCTGGCCAGTGTGAGTGAATAGGAGGAAGAAGAAGATGAGCTTAGAGCCGGTAGGGGACTGTGAGTCACACAGGGCTCTGCAGGGCTCTGCAGGCCACTCCAAGAACTCTGGCTCTTCCTCTGAGTGAGCTGGACCTCACTGGGAAGATCTGAGCAGAAAAATGACTGTATCTGACTTAGGCTTTCACAGGATCACGATGCCTGCTGTGTTGAAAAGAGTGCTTGCCTCAGATCCAGCCACGCACTTCCTGCTCAAGAAAGCAGACTCCAGAGATGTTTTAAAACAAAACACCAATTGTTAATAACAACCACAAATATATTTAAATAGGCAAAGGACTTAAAGAGTTTAATTCATTCTCCAAAGAAGATTCACAAATGACCAATGAGCACATAAAAAGATGTTCAACATCACTAATCATTGGGGAACTCTAAAGAAAACCACAGTGAGATACCACCTCACACCCATTACAATGGCTATCAAAAAAATGGAAAATAATGGCAAGAATATGGAGGAATTAGAACCCTCGTGCAGTGCTGGTGGAAGTGCATAGGGATGTAGGCACTATGGAAAACAGTATGCAGGTGCTTCAAAAAGTTAAACAGAATTATCAGAGGATTCAGCAACTGCACTTCTAGGTTATATACCCCCAAAAATTGAAAGCAGGGACTCAGATACTTGTATACCAATATTCATAGCAGTATTATTCACAGCAGCCAAAATGTAGAAACAACTCAAATGTCCATCAACAGATGAATGGATAAATGAAATGTGATATATACATACAATGGAATATTGTTTGATCTTAAAGTGGAACGAATTCTGATGCATGCTACAACCTGGCAGAACCCTGGAAACACTGTGTGCTAAGTGGAAATAAGCCAGACACAAAAGGAGAACTTTTGTATGATTCCACTTATGTGAGGTACCTAGAATAGGTGGATTCATAGAAACAGAAAGAGCACCGGTTGCCAGAGGCAGAGGGGAGGGGAGAAAGGGAAGTTCTTGTCTAATGAGTATAGAGTTTCTGTTTTGCGAGATGAAAATGTTCTGGAAATGAATGGTCATGATAGTAGCACAACAATGTAAATACATTTAATGTCATTGAATTGTACACATAAAAATGGTTACAATGATAAATTATGTATATTTTATCCCAATAAAAAAGTTTTCATTTTTCTAAGTTTCTAAGTTCTGCCTCAATGTACCCTTTCATTTAACAAATATTTATTAAGCATCACCAAGCAATGTGGATAAATTTTTCCAAGTAAAAAAAGAGGTACAAACATCATTTATTGAGTGCCTACGTGGGACACATTGGCTTTTTTCTTTTCAGACCCTTTGTCTTCCTTGGGATTTTGAGATGTTAGATGTCAAAAAATGTGCAAAAATATCATTGAGGACTTTGTAATGCAGGCTCCGAAGGGCGCAGATAAAGTATTACTGGCTTTTTGAAGCGGGAAAGGTCACTTCTGACTGGGAGCTCCATCAAGTCTTCACAGAATGGCCAGCATGGGAACAGAGGCTGGGGCAGGGCAGATCCCAGGCACCGGCAGGAGGTCAACAGTGCTCAGGAACAGAGGGGCGCAAACGTGGTGGGCACATGGCATAGATGAGGAGGAGAAATGAAAGGCAGGAAGCCAGGGAGTTGGCAGGATCCAGATCCTGAAGGAGTCTTAAATTAGGCCAGTCATAGCCTTCAGGGTCAAGGAGCTACTGAAGACGTTTAAGAAGGGGATTCCAAGGCAAAGCCATAGACACCTGCAGGTGGGAAAGGAAGATGCCGTGAGATGAGAGAACAGCAGGAGAAGGAAGGATGGAGTCGCTGCCTACGGGGAACTCTCATCTGAAATGACTTCGTGTTGATGCAAAGCATGTCTTGCTGACTTCTAAGCATATGGAAAGTCTCATCTGCACACTCCAACTTCTGCCTGGGGAGGGAGAGCCAAGTGAGAATTTTTTCCATTAAGACTGTGATGAGGGAAAACTTCCTTAGGGCAGACAATTATGTCAACATATTTTTCTAATTTATATTTTTAAATGTGCAAATGTTCCTAGAGGCCTGGTGGCAGACACAGCTTTTATAAATATAAAAATGTCAATCTGCACACAACTGCTAGCCTGCTGAAGACACCCAGCTCCTTCCAGATTTAACCAGTCTGACTTTTTTTAAGACAATTGTGTTTGGAAATTGTAAACATGCAGCTAATGAGTCTAAGGGAAAACAGAGTTTATCCGATAACATTGCACAAAGGCAAATTTCCCCCAAACCTTTTTTTCTTCAGCATCAGAGTCTTTTTTCTTAAAATCAGAGCTAGGAGACCTGTTTGCATCACCGAGTATGTGATGTGAGGATGAAGCATGATCACATGCAGGCAGATACAGTGGTGTGAAGCCATCAAGGGAGGCTGGAGTCTGCAGTCAGAGGGGCCAGGTATAAATCCCAGTCTCATCCCTTCGAAGTACATTGCCCTTGGCCAGATTACTTACCCACCTTCCCAAGAGGAAGATCAGTGTGGTGGCTGAGGGTCTGGACTCTGTAAGCCAGACTTCCCCAGGCTTGACTCCCGCTCTGCCACCTTCTTGCTGGTAACTTGTCAATGGGGTGATGAGAACAACAGTATCTGCCTCAGGGCAGGATCATGAGGAGTAAATGAGTTAACATATGTAAAATCTGTAAGAGGGTACCTGTTATGTAAAGTGCTATGTATAAGTGCTTGCTCATTTGTTATCAGTTAAAAAGAAAAACTGGAAATAAGCCCTCATAAGGCATTTGGGACAATTAACTGAGATGAGGGTGGAGGCACACTCTATGTGGGTTCTAAACCTAAAATCCTAGCTCTACCACTCATTAGCCAAATATCCTAAGTTCCTTTATCTTTCTGTATTTCATTTTGAGATGGAACTTCGCGTAGGCCCTTGCGCACAGTGAGTAGACAGGAAATCTCATCAGCAACAAATGTTAGTTTCCCCTGTCCTTCTCATTCTCATTCCAATACGTTTTCTTCTATGAGAACAAGATCCTCTGGTCTGTTGAAGTCCATTTAGGGTATTCTCCAGATGAGGGTTGCTGCAGACTGAATTGTGTTCCCCAAAAATTCATGTGTTGAAGACTTAATTTGCAGCACCTCGTAATGTAACCATATTCACAATAAGATCTTTAAACAAGTGATTAAGTTAAAATGACACAATTGCAATTAGAATAGGCCCTAATCCAATCTTACTGATGCCCTTATAAGAGAAGAAAATTTGGACACACAGAGAAACATCAGATGCATGCATGCAGAGGAAAAACCAGGTGAGGATGCAGCAAAAAGCTGGCCATCTAAAAGCCAAGGAGAGAGGCCTCAGGAGAAACCAGCCCTGCCAACATCTCGATCTTGGACTTTCAGCCTCCAGAACTATAAGAAAATCCATTCTGTTGTTTAAGCCATCTATTCTGTGGCATTTTGTTATGGCAGCTCTAAAAAAACTAATACAGGGTATAAATGTTATTCTCCTACATATTTTTGAGAAAAGGACACTTCATTTTTCAAAGTCCAAAGAGGGTGGCAATTTATTCAGCAAGCATTTGATGATCCCCTGATATGGAAACTGTTCTAGGGCTCCAAGTAACTTGATATAGCACTGTGTGTCCTCAGGGAGCTCACAGTCCAGGGACTGACCCTGACAGTTGAAGGAGGAATTGTAATTTGGGGTGATGGATGGCATAGTAGAGCCACACAAGATATGGTTTGGACTGTGTCCCCACCCAAATCTCATGTTGAATTGTAATCCCAAATGTTGGAGGCGGGGCCTGGTGGGAGGTGATTGGATCATGGTTTAACACCATCCCCTTTGGTGCTGTTGAGGTTTTGTGAGATCCGGGTGTTTAAAAGTGGCACCTCCCCGCTCTCTCTCGCTCCTGCTCCAGACATGTAAGACGTACCTGCTTCCCCTTTGCCTTCCACCATGATTGTAAGTTTCCTGAGGCCTTTCAAGAAGCAGAAGGTGCTATGCTTTCTGTACAGCCTGCAGAACTGTGAGCCCATGAAACCTCTTTTCTTTATAAATTACTCAGTCTCAGGTATTTCTATATAGTAGTACAAGAACAGACTAATACAACCCACAAGGTAAAGAATTGGTAAAGAGAGAACAACTCTGCCAGAGGGATGAAAAGCCTTTTCCAGGTGAGGAATTGGTGAGCTGGGCATAAAATGTGCAAGGAGTCTTCCAGGCAGGTACAAGTACAGAAAGCATTTTAGGCAGAGGGACAACATTTATAAAAGACTCTTCCCCTTCAGATGCTCGCCATCTGTCCAGACATGGGTGGGTAAATGTTGTTGAGCATACATACATTGGTGAAGGGATAAATACTCTGCTATGAGACTAAAGTCAGGAACATTTAACTGAGGTGGAGGAGGCCAGGAAAGGTGCTACCTTAGCCAAGTTTTGAAGATTGTGTGAGTCACAGAAGAGCATTTCAGGCACAAGGAACAGCATGAAGGTTTGAGAAAGAATGGTGTATAAAGTAACTCAGAAATGCAGGCATGTGGAACTCAAGACAGGATAAGAAGATTTGTACTGAGCAGGGTGCTACATGTTTTCATGCATTATCTCAGCTGATCCATTCTAACAACTCAGTGGGGTAGTTTGTCATGGTTATTAATGCTGCCTAAATAGAAAAACTCTGAAATTTCAGGGGCTTAATACAATAATGAAACTGAAAAATAACCCATTAAGTTCAATGAGGGTCAGGCAGTCTGCCTACCTCAACCAGCTGTGCCATCCTGAATATCTCCAAGGTGGTCACAGCAAGAAAAGAGAAAGACGGTGGAAGGTCACAGGGCTCACATCAGCTCCACTTCTAGTCAATTGGCCAGAAATAGCCACATGACCCTGACTTAACTTCAGGAAAGGTTGAGAAATCTAGGGAAGTGTGTGGGTATTTGGTGATTAACTATCACAGGTAGAAATCTTTATTACATTCTCATTCTGTCAGAAAAGTTAAGTATTTTGCCCAAAGCCACACAACTAATGAGCAGTAGAGCCAAGAGTCTCTTAAAATGACACAATTGCAATTAGAATAGGCCCTAATCCAATCTGACTGACTCTAAAACCTACATCTGAGCCACCGTACTATATGGCCAGATCATACAGAGCTTTCTATTATAAGACTGGGGCTGGGCACAGTGGCTCATGCCTGTAATCCCAGCACTTTGGGAGGCCAAAGTGGGCAGATCACCTGAGGTCAGGAGTTCGAGACCAGCCTGACCAACACAGAGAAAGCCCGTCTCTACTAAAAGTACAAAATTAGCTGGACGTGGCGGCACATGCCTGTAATCCCAGCTACTTGGGAGGCTGAAGCAGGAGAATCACTTGAACCCGGGAGCTGGAGGTTGCGGTGAGCCGAGATCACACCATTGCACTCCAGCCTGGGCGACAAGAGTGAAACTCTGTCTCAAAAAAAAAAAAAAAAGATTGGACATTACCCTATAGACAATGGGGAACTGGCACAATCAGATTTTCCTTTTAGATAGACCACTTAGGCTATGCTTTGAAGGATGGCTTTGAGAAAGCAAGGTTGGGTGCAAGAAAATCATTAGGGAGGCTATTGACCTAGTTCAGATAAGGTATGATGAGGGCTTCGAGCAGGACAATCATAGGAGGAACAGAGAAGATGGACATATTGGAGAAGTTTTGGGGACATGGATAAAAGTGGCAAGACTTATTGCTTTAGTATGAGGATGAGGAAAGAGCATTCAAGAAAGATATCCTTGTATTTGTATCATGACCTAGAAAGATGGTGTCAGGCCAGGCATGGTTGCTCACGTCTGTAATCCCGGCACTTTGGAAGGCTGAGGCAGGAGGATCACTTGAGCCCAAGAGTTCAAGACCAATCTAGGAAACATGGTGAAACCTGGTCTCCACAAAAAAATACAAAAATTAGCCAGGTGTGGCGGCATGCACCTATGGTCCCAGCTACTCGGGAGGCTGAAGTGAATCACTTGAGACCAGGTGGCGAAGGTTGCAGTGAACCAAGGTTACTCCACTCCAGCATGGGCAACACAGCAAGACCCTGCCTCAAAAAAAAAAAAGAAAGAAAAAGAAAAAAAAAGAAAAGAAAGATGGTATCATTAATGAAAGAAAAATATAGAAGAAGGAGCAGAGAAAATGGTGAAGAAAACAATGATTTTAGTTTTGGAAATGCTGTTTAAATAACTTGGGAGACATCAAATGACATTGTATACTCAGCTGCTTATAAAATACCCAGCTTGGGAAAGAAGTTGGGGTAGGGAGCTACAAATATGTAGATTTTAGTTGAATAAAAGGAGAGTTGGAATCCTGTGGGAAACAATTATAAAATTTCCCAAGAACAGATGGGAGAAAGTGATGGTAGCATCCAATGCAGATAGGCCATTCAAAGTCATTGATGGTTTTGCCATTCAAAGTCATTGATGACCTCCATGGAAACAGCCTCAGTGGAATGGGAAAGGGTGGGGCTGAGTGAAAATGAATGAAAAATGCTACCACTCTTAATCCTCTAAATAAGGCAGTATTATTCTCCCCACTTAATAATGAAGCTGTAATATTGTAAAATATATTGGCCTTTGTCCAGGTTTCCTGGCATGTAACTCTTTAAATCCTTGGACTCTCCGAAGTGGTAAAAGTGCTTTTTATATGCTAATTAGATGACTGGTGACTGGCCATCCCTACATAGTTTCAGGATGGGGGCTGGCCACCAGAAAGACCAAATCATGACTAGAGGGTTGAGACTTTCAACCTCACCCCCCAAACTGTAAGGGAGGGGAGAGGGACTGAAGGTTAAGTTGATCACCAATAGCCAATGGTTTAATCAATTATGTCTACATACTGAAGCCTCCACAAAAACCCAAAAAGACAGTTCAGATGAGCTTCCACATAGCCAAGGCTCCTGGAGGGTGGTGCACATGGAGAAGGCATGAAAGCTCTATTCTTCTTCCTTCCCCTACACCTTTCCCTATCCATCTCTTCATCTGGCACTCATCTTTATCCCTTGTAATATCCTTTATAATAAACCAGTAAAGGTAAATGTGCATATCCCTCAGTTATATGAGCTGCTCTAGCACATTAATCGAACCTGAGGAGGGGGTTGTGGAAACCCTGATTTATAGCTGGTCGATCAGAAGCACAGGTAAAACAACCTGGGGCTTGCAGTCAGCATCAGTGACGGGGGCAGTCTTGCAGACTGAGCCCTCAACCAGTGGGATCTGATGCTATCTCCAGGTAGATAGTGTCAAAGTGAATTGATTTAGAGGACCCCCAGCTAGTGTCCCCTGCAGAATTGATTGCTTGCTTAATGTGTGGAGAAAAACCTACACATCATGATTGTTGAGTGACAGTCTAAGTAACACTGAGTTTGACTTGTTTCCCTATAATCTCAGAGCAACTCAGAGTGGTGACTTACAGTATCAAACAGCGGCAGAGAACCCAGACTCTGGAAGGCAGCCATCTGGACTGGGTTCCTTGGAATTAGACTCTGAGGTGGATATTTGTATGCAGCTTTCCTTGGGAGTATTTTCAAAACCAATACCTGTAAGAAAATGAGAGAAGCCGGGTTGGGCAGAGGTGATGAAGGAGCTACACAGGACAAATTTGATCTTGCAGAGAGCCCTTGAGTTGGAAAGGGACTTCAAGTTGCAAAGGGTTTTGATCAGGCCATTAGTCCATACATTGACCAGATATTGGTTATGGGCAAACCCCAATAAAGGATCTAACTCTGGGCAAGGCAGCTCCCTTTGGTCAAGAACAATGCCCAGAGAGCGACACATCTGACAGCCACCAGGAGCCAGCTCTCCCAGAGGCTGAGGGAGTGAGCACTTCAGTTCTGAATAGGAAATCTGGGTGTCACATGAGGCATCCATGACACTATCTGGTACCAAGCTCAGTTCAGCTACTTACTCACTATGAGATCTTGGTTAGTTTCTTAATCCTTCTGTGCCTCAATTTCCTCAGCCTAAAAGTGGGAATAGTAATGCATTTACCTCAAACAATTGTTGTGAGAATTGGATAAGTTAAAACTGCTAGAAACACACCTGACACAGAGTCAACACTTCATAAGAATAGAAGGTCGAAACCTCACGACAGCCCAGGTCTTCTGATTTCCAGTCCTGTGCCATTTCTTCAAGCCATTCATTTCATCAAGGCTCCTCCATTCTCATTCTGTTTCCAGTGTATGTCGTACATGAGCCTTGTGTGCTGCAATACGCCACCCATAACTATGTTGCACCTTTGCAAAAGTATGTATTAATTTAGTATGACCAAAACAAGGGTATTTAACAAAACAACCTAGACATTTCAGGGGTTTGCAACCATCTGTTACTCACTCATTTACTCACCTGTGGGTTTTGCTAACCTGGGCTAGGCTTGGCTGAGCCTGACTCCTAGCTCCATGGCTGGGCCCAGGCCTTTCCACATGTCTCTTGTCTTTCTTAAATTAGCAATACTCACAGCATATTCTGTTCATAGTGAAAGACAGGAGCTCAAGAGACCACACCTAAATATGCAAGCACATTCCAAGCCTCTGCTCACATCTGTGGTCATCCTATTGGCTAAAGCAATCCAGGTGGCTAAGCCCAAAGTCAAGCACACGCACCAAGGAGAGAAGGTACCCACAGAGGTTGAGGCAAGGGAAGGACTGGAAATTTGCTGAACAGCAATCTTCCACACAGCCTGATGAACCAAAATTTTGTAATAGAAAAGAAGATACTCATGACCAGAATCTTAAGAAGAAAAAAAGCTGCAGCTGAAAGCCTTTACTAAATACTTATTACTAGTATGTCTAGGCAGATCCTTCTAGCCTCTCTCTGACTCAGTCTCCTCACTTGCAAAACAATTATAATACTCCCCTTCTATTTGATTCATAGAAATGGGGTATCATCATTCTCATCCACTTACCATACTTTTTTGTGGAATACTGCAGCAAGCCTTTGTTGGCATTCTCTGCCATCTAGCATGCTTATAATTCTTTATTGAGCATTACAGCATGGGACTGATCCCCCAGAACTGTCATAAAAAGGCATGAGAAATGCAGAATTACTTCAGTATATAGGAGTAGCTAGAATCTAATGTGCTATAGATTTCTTAAGCATTGGGTCTTCATCTCATAGACTTCTATCTACCCTGACAGCACTTGAGTATATATAAGCCCTCCATAAAATCTAGTTGAATTTTCTGTTTTCAAGGTCAGTTAAATAGAGGATGGTACCAACACTGCTGAGACACCAGTCAGTCAATGCCCTCTGCTAAAAGCCTAATGCAAGCCTCTTTACCTATCATAGTTACTAAATACTCAGCTCAGGACTTTTGCTCCTTAATTCCAAAACCTTCTATTTGGGTACTACCTAGCAGCATCAAATTCCTTTAAAATAAAACAAAAGAATGATGGTTCAGCAAACTGTAGCTTTTGGTCCAAAAAAATATATTTCTAATTCATTTAGTTACAGTGAGACAGATGCCAAACTTTTATGAGTTTTTAGTCTAATCAAATTTGTGTACACAAAGATGAAATCCTCCTCTCTCTACTTGCCAGGAACAAGGCATAATCTTTATTCCAACAAAAGCTTTATTGCTACAAGTATCACCTAGTTCTTTAAAGACCCTCTGAAATCATTTTGATCTCAGGAACTTTTTCATACCTCTTCCAGATTGACCTTATAAAAGTACCATAGAACTTCTAGCAAAAAAAAAAAAAAAATAGGAGAAAATCTTAGTGGTTTAGTGACTATTTGCTAAGCCTGCTAGAACTAAGTACCACAAACTGAGGACTGAAGCCACAGGAATGTATTATCTCACAGTTCTGGGGGCTGGAAGTCTAAGGTCAAAGTGTCCGCAGGGCTGTTCCCTCTGAGCACTGTGAGAGAGAATCTGTTCCATGGTTCTCTCCTCCTCTAGTACTCCCTGGCACTTTTGGCATTCCTCAGCTTGTAAATTATCCCCCCAACTCTGCTTTTATGTTTACATGGCATTCTCCCTGTGTGTGTATCTGTCCTCAGATATACCCATTACATAAGGACACCAGTCCTATTGGATTAGAACCCACTATCTAACCCAATAATCTCATTTTAACTTGATCATCTCTGTGAAGACCCTATTTCCAAACAGGGTCACATTCTAAGGTAGGGCTTACCTTACCTTACCTCAGGGCTTATTGGGGGTTAGAGCTTCAACATGTTAATTGGGGGGCAGGGGGAATACAATTCAACCCATAACACATTGACCTTGTGTTAGGCAAAGATTTCTCCCAAACTATAAAAAGCACAAACTACAAAAGAAGAAAATTGTTAAACTGGTCATCATCAAAATTAGACACTGCTACTATTTGAAAAACACTCTTAAGAAAATGAAAAGACAAATCACCCATAGACTAGGTAAAAATATTTCCAAACACAGAAAGAACTTATATCTAGAATATATTTTTTAAAACTCTTTACCCAATAATAATGACTCAATAATAAAAATGCAACTCATATTAAGACAAACAACCTAGTGAAAAATGGGCAAAAATCTGGACACCTCATCAGAGAAGATATACAAAAGGCCAGCAAGCATGTGAAAAGATGCTCAAAATCATTATGGATCAGGGAAATGCAAACTGAAACTGCAAGGTACCTCTACATACCAATACAATACAAATCAAAATGATTGACAACACAAGTTCTGGCAAGGCTGTGGAGCAACTAGACCCTCATACAGTCACATTGGAAAACAGTATGGCAGCTTCTAGTAAAAGTAATAATGCACCTACCATACAACACACCAATCCAAATCCTAGGTATTTACACAAAAGAAACAAATACCTATGTTTACACAGAGGCCTCTACATGAACGTTCATAGCAGCTATATTGAGTAGTCAAAAACTGGAAACCACCCAAATACTCAACTGGAGAAGAGATAACCAAATAATGCTATATATGTACAATGGAATATTCCTCAGCAATAAAAAGAATGAAGTACTAATACATGTATGCAAAAGTATACATATTCCACATTCCATCTATATAGCAGTCTAGAAAAGATAGTGCTATAAGGGTAGAAAATAGACTAGTGGTTGGCAGAAGTTGGTGGTAGTGAAAGGGAATGACTGAAAAGGAGTACAGAGGAACTCTTGGGGGGGATGGATATTTCTGTATCTTGAGTTTAATGATGGTTAGATGACAATACATTTGCCAAAACTCATTGAACTATACACTTAAAAAGGAGAATTCATTTTAAGTAAATTATTTTGCAATATTTTTAAAGTGCTACAGTATCCTTCACTCTCTCCAGCATCTACAAGGGTTTCTGGAGTAGCCCAGCCTCATGTGCTAAGCACTGTGAAAATTCCCCAGCACAAGGTCTTTAAGGGCAGGGCTGTAGTTTACTCCTTTCAGCTCATTCCTAGAACCAGCTTCCCAATAGGAACACAATACATACTTGCTGGCTTTATTATTCTGCATCCAGTCATTCTATGGGATAAGATAAAAATGACAAACATACAGGTAAGTTTTCCCAACCCTTTTCCCTGCCAGATAAATCAGGTTCTGATTCTGCAAACTGTTTAGTTCCTTCCCCTCTTCTCCTTCTGAACAAGATTAAGGTTCTTGGGAGGCAGAATGAGGAAAAGGCACTGAAGAATGGTGAAACTGGCAGTAAGGGTAAAGAGGGGCTTCTCTTCCCAGGAGGCATTGAGTGAAGAAGGATCCCACACCTGCAGACTATGAGAGCCCAGGGCACAGCTGTCAGAAGTCGGTTAGAGCTGGATGAGGAGTGGGCTGGAGAGAGACCGGGGGTGGGCCAGGGATAGTGAGAGAGGGTCCTTCTGTGGAAAGAGAGTGACAGGCCTCAGGAGTTGTGAGATGCTACAGAATATGAGAAAAAGGAAATCTTAGTAAAACCTGTCTTCAAGTTCTGCATTCGATTTGTATATGATCTGAATTCCTGTTTGAACTATTCTTTGAATATGGCCCCACTGCTAAATGAACCACAGGAGTCTTGACTTCAAGATGATCATAAGTGCAACAAACACATATTAAACACTCTCTGGGGCTCCTACATCTTACTGGCCACACAGGGGAGACAAAAATATATAAAAGACAATATTAGAGATACTTGATTATGTAAGACATGAAACATAATCAATAACATTTGTAAAGTCATTAACTACTTTCAAAATCTTAGTATGTGTATTAGTCCGCTCTTGCTTTGTTTGCTATAAAGAAATATCTGAGACTAGGTAATTTACAAAGAAAAGATATTTAATTGGCTCACAGTTCTGCAGGCTGCACAGGAAGCAAGGTGCCAGCATCTGCTCAGTTTCTGGGAGGCCTCAGGGAGCTTTTACTCATGGCAGAAGACAATGCAGGAGCAGACACATCACATAGCAAGAGCGGGAGCAAGGGAGAGAGAGTGGGGGTGAGGGGTGCCATACACTTTTACATGACCAGATCTCACAAAAGCTCACTCACTATCACAAGGACAGCACCAAGCCATGAGGCACCTGCCCCCATGACTCAACACCTCCCACCAGGCCCAGGCTCCTGCACTGGGGATTACATTTCAACATGAGATTTGGGTGGGGACAAATATCCAGATTATATTGGTGTACTTGATACATTATGATTTTATTGAACCCTCTTAGGAACTCTAAACCCTCTTAGGAACTCTAACCCTCTTAGGAACTCATTATCTAAACTAAATGATCTGACAGTGGCTGACACTCAGCTCAGCAGGAAGAGTCAATCTGAATCTAAGTCTTGAGAACTCCGAAGTTTGTTCTCTTTGTTCCCTCTGCACCTTCCTCTCTCTGGCATGGAAAGAAACATGTAACACAAGATAGAGACCCAGAAGTGGAGGCCCAGCGTCTGATGTATAAAATGGCTTTTCAGGATTACAAGAGACATGGCCAGTACTTTCAGTGCAAGGATGTCTCACTAAAATTCAGGAGCATATTAAGTCTCAAGTCATCCATCTCCCTTCTGGCTAGACAGCCACTGATATGGTTTGGCTGCGTCCTCACCAAATCTCAGCTTGAATTGTATCTCCCAGAACTCCCACGTGTTGTGGGAGCGACCCAAGGAGGAGGTAATTGAATCATGGGTACTGGCCTTTCCCAGGCCATTCTCGTGATAGTGAATAAATCTCACTAGATCTGATGGGTTTATCAGGAGTTTCCACATTTGCTTCTCTCTCATTTTTTCTTGCCGCCACCATGTAAGAATGGCCTTTTGCCTCCCACCATGATTCTGAGGCCTCCCCAGCCATGTGGAACTGTAAGTCCAATTAAACCTCTTTTTCTTCTCAGTCTTGGGTATATCTTTACCAGCAGCATGAAAATGGACTAATGCAGTCACTCTCGGTCTCAAAGACCAATTGGCTACACCTCAGAGCTCATGGAACACCGCATATATCTCAGAAAATATTGGAGTGTAACTTCCATTTATGTGTATCTCTCAAAATCCATATTTATTATTAAGACAGAGGATCAAATTGATCAATTTCTCACCATCCCATGTGGAGTTCCTATGCAGGGCAGTTCTGCCCAATACCCCACAAAGACATCCGGCTTCCCTGGCTTTTTTAGAAGAGAGTTGTAGGTGTGGTAGGCAGTGGTGAGTGGGGAAGGCCTGTGACTTCAACATGGATGATACAAGGAATCCTGCTATTGTGCTGTGTTTCCTGAAATAACAAATATGCAGTCTTATTATTTCCTTTGGCACAATGTAAACCTACTACCTCATGTGCTCTCACATTTTTGTCTTAAATCCTTTCAGGCACCATTGGATTTTTAGAGCACTTATTTTTAATTCCCCTCACCCACCCACTATTCTTCACTTCATCCTCTCAGCTTTGAGAGTATGTTGATTTAAATTTAGTAAGGGAAGAAAAACATTCATGCTGTTGTCTTTTAAATAACACTGAACCCCTTTCAAAGGCAGCATTCATGTGCAGGTATCACTTATCATTAAGGGATTATAAAGGTTCTGAAAGAAATATTTTAAAAATTGACACAAATTACCTGTGGGTTATATTATTTACTATATTTTAAAGTTTCTTGATTTTTCTTGAAACTATCTAGTTTGTAATTCAAAGGTTGAGTGTTATCAAGATTTAAAAATACATAATCTTTAATATAGCACAGACAAATGAAAAGTCATGCCTGCTGTATTCAGAGTCATTTAGTATCATTCAATTCTATAAAACCATAATAAAGAAGGATTAACAGTTCAACAGCTGCACTGTAAATATAACAATTATCGTTGTTGAAATTCAGGGTTCTATAAACTACCCCCTCACATTTAACTATATCAAAGCAAATAGCAGTTATTGATTCAATATAGAGTTAGGAAAGGATTGTTGCCATTACATCACCTAGATCATAGATCTTAATCCCTATAATAAAGTCAACCATTACAGTGTTTGCAAAAGAAGAATGAGATCATAGGACTGACCTTTTTAGCTAAGATGAAAGAACCCATCTGGAGAGATCACATTACAGCAGCAGCCTTTGTTGGCACTGTCATATCCCATCTCAGCATCTCATGGTAGGCATTCCCATCTTGTATGGGTCAGTTTATCAGGGGTTACTAGGACTAGATTTAAGGGCTGAGAATTAGTAGACAACCATTTACATTATGATTTGGAGGATTCTGGAAAGGATTTCCTTCGCCAAACATATCTCCTCTATAGTCTATTAAGATATTTGAAATCCAGGCATTCTCGACTTTCTGACATTTGTATCGCTGAACAGGCTAGTTGGTTCTTTTTCCAAAGTACAAGACTTGCAGAGCTGGCCCCTGACATGTGATAAGGCCCCTAATCCAGTCATGTATGCCTTTTCTTTTTTGCTACACAAAGGTGACATACATAGAGAAAAAAGGCAAAGGAGCAGAAAAAATGTGAATAATGACTGAAAACTTACATTTGATGAAAAACATTAATCTTCACATCCAAAAAGCTCAACATCTAAGAAGCTCAACAATCTCTAAGTAGGATAAAGTCAAACAGATCCACACCTAGCCACATCAAAATCAAACAAAGGATAAAGAGAAAGTTTTAAATGTAGCAAGAGAAAAACAATTCTTCACGCAAGACCCACAATAAGAGTAACGGGCTTTTTTTCGCAAGATGGTGGATTACACACTTTTAGCGTGCCTCAGTTACTTGGAAATAGCAAGATAGTGCATAAAGATCAACTCTGTGAGCATTAATTTAAGAAGGAAAATGGGAATCCACCAGAATCATGACAGGCACCTCAGATCCCAGAGAGGAAAATGTGGGCAAACAGACCCCATGACAGCATCTGGCTGATAAAAGTGAGTGAAACCCCAGTATGTGAGAGAGTCAGAGAGCCTCCTTCTGTTACTCACCTTTCCACTGGGGATCCGAGCAACCCAGGCCAAGGGAAGACACCTTGTTTATCCTAAGTCTTGCAGCCAGCCTGGGGAGGAGCTTGGAGATTCTATGAGAAAAAGACAGTGGAGAACACTGCAGGCATTTTCCCAGACCTGTGACCGAGAGCAGAATGTGTTTTTAACCCAGGAACATAAACTCAGCCATTCTTTAGCAACCTGGCAGTATAGCCATGCAGGCATTTTAGTCTCAGGTCAGAGACTGGAGTGCCTGCTCTAGAGTGGGGTAGGGGTCTCCAGAGCTAGAACTATGAAAAGTACCTCAGCAGTAGGCACTGGAATTGTGTTCTTCCCCATTGCAAGACTAGGGTGGGATGGGAGCTGCTACCACTGCAGTTTGTCCTGAGCAGCAAGACCTGCAGCCAGGGTCAGTTTAGTGACTTGGAACCAGTCTGTGCATGCCATATCTGGGTGTCCCATCCTGCTCCCCTGAGATCATGGTGCAGTGGGGCCCTATCCACTCTACCCACAGGCAGAAATCCAGGCATTTGGAGTACCTGTTTGCCTGGACCAGCAACCTGAGCTGCCCCACCCTTCATAGACATAGATCAAGATACAGTGGGGCCCTTTCTGCTCCATGCCCAGACAGATCTCCAGGCATTTGGAGGATCCATTTGCCTAGTTCAGCAGCTTGAGCCACCTCGCTCTTCCTGGGCATAGATTGTGGTGGAACAGGGTTCTCTCTGCTCCACAATAGGCAGATCTCCAGGTATTCAAAGTACCCACTCACCTGGATTGGCATTCTGACCTATGCCACCCTTCCTATATTGAGATCCTGGTGAAGCAGGGACCTCCTCACCCCACACCCAGGCAGATCTCCAGGCACCTGGAGTGCCCTCTCTCCTGGATAAGGAGTTTAGACCATCCCCCATCCCTGTACAGTGAACTTGGAGCTGAAGAGGTTTCCCAGCTCCATGCCTAGGTGCACCTCTAGGTACTTGATGGCTGCCCACTGAATTCTCCCTCAGCATTTGTGCTTGTTCCTGAAGCCTGTAGGCAGGCTCACCTGGTCCAGCTCCATCCATCTTGTCCCCTACTCACCACGGGCTGAACAGGAAGGTCAGAGCACACGGCACTCCATGGATCAGCCTATTTGCCTGAAGCAACAGGGAGCTTTTCCCAGTAAACAAGGATCAAGTATATCCCCAAATTGGTTGCAGCCAACTCATACCTATAAGTGCCATCTACAGGCTTAGAGTTTGAACTGCACAGCCCAATATAAAATTTGCCATCAGAAGTGCACACAGCTATAGAAGCAAAGCCAAACAACCCTACTCAACATTCTCTATAGTTATACCAGCTGGAGAGATGGAAAAAAAGGAAAGAGAAAATAATAATAATAATAATATAGGAAAAGAAATGAAAAGAAAAGTTCTACCTGCCAGAAAATAACTACATAAATTGTAAGTACCAGCATCTCAGATGAGAAGGAACCAGGGCAAGAATTCTGGTACCATAAAAAATATGAACGTAGTGATGCCATCAAAGGATTACACTAGCTCTCCAGCAATGGTCTCTAACCAAAATTGAAACTAAGAAATGACAGATAAAGTATTCATGGACTAGAAAAAAAAAAAAAAACTTAATGATATCCAAGACAAGGTTAAAAATCAACACAAAGAAACTTCTAAAGCAATGTCCAGGAAACGAATGAGAGATAAACATCCTAAAAAGAAATTAATCAGGGCTGGGTGTGGTGGCTCACGCCTGTAATCCCAGCACTTTGGGAGGCCAAGGTGGGCAGAGGCCAAGGAGGTCAGAAGTTCGAGGCCAGCCTGGCTAACATGGTGAAACCCCATCTCTACTAAAAACACAAAAATTAGCTGGGTGTGGTGGCACATGTCTGTAATCCCAGCTACTCAGGAGGCTGAGGCAGGAGAATAGCTTGAACCCAGGAGGCAGAGGTTGCAGTGAGTCGAGATCTTGCCACTGTACTCCAGCCTGGGCGACAGAGTCTCTGTCTCAAAAAAAAAAAAAAAAAAAGAAAGAAAGAAAGGAGGAAAGAAAGAAATCAGTCAGACCTTCTGGAATTGAAAAACTTACCTAAGGAGTTTCAAAATACAATTAAAAGCTTTATCAATACATTGGGCCAAGCAGAAGAAAGAATTACAGAGCTTGAAGACCAGTCTTTCAAGCTAACCCAGCCAAACAAAAATAAAGGAAAATGAATGTAAAAAAATGAATAGTCTTCAAGAAATATGTAATTACATAAAGTGAAAAAATCTACAAATTATTAACATTCTTGAGAGGAAGAAAAAGTTAACAATCTGGAAAATATATTTTTGAGGGAATAACTCAAGAAAAGTTTCCTAATCTTGCTAGAAAGATAGACATCAAGATACAAGAAATCCAGAGAACACCTGCAAGATACTATGCAAAACAACATCACCAAGGCATATAGTCACCAGACTGTCCAAAGTGAACACTAAAGAAAAAAATTTAAAGGCAGGTAGCAAAAAAAGGTCAGATCACATACAAAGGGAACCCCATTAGGCTAACAGCAGACGTCTTAGCAGAAACCTTATAAGTCAGGAGAGATTGGGGGCCTATTTTTAGCATTCTTTAAATTGCCAAAGCAATCCTAAGCAGAAGGAACAAAGCCAGAGGCATCACATTACCTGACTTCAAACTATACTGTAAGGCTACAGTAACCAAAACACCATGGTACTGGTACAAAAACAGACACCTAGACCAGTGGAACAGAATAAAGAATGCAGAAATAAAGCCACACACCTACAGCCATCTGCTCTTCAACAAAGTTGCCAAAAACAAGCAAAAGAGAAAAGACTCCCTATTCAATAAATTGTGCAGAATAGTTGGCTAGCCACATGCAGGAGAATAAATCAGGACCCCTACCTGTCACCATATACAAAAGTTAACTTAAGATTAATTAGAGATTTAAAGGTAAGACCTCAGACTATATATAAAAATCCTAGAAGAAAACCTAGAGAATATCAGGTTTGGGAAAGAAATTACAACTAAGACCACAACAGCAACTGCAACCAAAATATTAAAAACCAGGACCTAATAAAACTAAAGAGCTTCCGCACAGTAGAAGAAACTATCAGTCAACTGCTGGCAAGATGACCGAATAGGAACAGCTCCGGTCTGCAGCTCCCAGCGAGATTGATGCAGAAGGCAGGTGATTTCTGCATTTCCAATTGAGGTACCTGGTTCATCTCATTGGGACTGGTTGGACAACGGGTGCAGCCCACAGAGGGCAAGTCGAAGCAGGGTGGGGCATTGCCTCATCTGGGAAGTGCAAGGGGTTGGGGGATTTTCTCCCCTACCCAAGGGAAGCCTTAAGGGATTGAACCCGAGGAACAATGCACACTCCAGCCCAGATATTGTGCTTGTCCCGTGGTCTTCACAACCTGCAGGCCAGGAGATTCCCTCTGGTGCCTACCCCACCAGAGCCCTGTGTTTCAAGCACAAAACTGGGTGGCCACTTGGGCAGACACAGAACTAGCTGCAGGAGTTTTTTTTTCCATACACCAGTGGTGCCTGGAACGCCAGCGAGACAGAGCTGTTCACTCACCTGGAAAGGGGTGCTGAAGCCCCAGGGAGCCAAGTGGTCTGGATCAGCAGGCCCCACCCCCATGGAGCCCAGCAAACTAAGATCCACTGGCTTGAAATTCTCAATGCCATTACAGCAGCAGTCTGAGATTGACCTGAGATGCTTGAGCTTGGTGGGGGGAGGGGCGTCCACCATTGCTGAGGCTTGAGTAGGCAGTTTTATGCTCACACTGTAAACAAAGCAGCCAGGAAGTTCCAACTGGGTGGAGCCCACTGCAGCTCAGCAAGGCTACTGTGGCCAGACTGCCAGATTTCTCCTCTCTGGGCAGGGCATCTCTGAAATAAAGGCAGTAGCCCCAGTCAGGGACTTATAGATAAAACCCCCATCTCCCTGGGACAGAGCACCTGGGGGAAGGGGAAGCTTTGGGTGCAGCTTCAGCAGACTGTGTAGCCTAACTGGGAGAAACCTCCAAGTAGGGGCCAACTGACACCTCATACAGGCAGGTGCCCCTCTGGGACAAAGCTTCCAGAGGAAGGATCAGGCATCTATGTTTGCTATTCTGCAATATTTGCTGTTCTGCAGCTTCCACTGGTGATACCCAGGCAAACAGGGTCTGGAGTGGACCTCCAGCAAACTCCAACAGACCTGCAGCTGAGGGACCTGACTGTTAGAAGGAAAACTAACAAACAGAAAGGAATAGCATCAGCATCAACAAAAAAGACATCCACACCAAAACCCCATCTGTAGGTCACCAACATCAAAGACCAAAGGTAGATAAAACCACAAAGATGGGGAGAAACCAGAGCAGAAAAACTGAAAATTTTAAAAACCAGAGCACCTCTTCCCCTCCAAAGGATCTCAGCTCCTCGCCAGCAACAGAACAAAGCTGGATGGAGAATGACTTTGATGAGTTAACAGAAGTAGGCTTCAGGCGGTCGGTAATAACAAACTTCTCTGAGCTAAAGAAGCACGTTCTAACCCATCGCAAGGAAGCTAAAAACCTTGAAAAAAGGTTAGACGAATGACTAACTAGAATAAACAGTATAGAGAAGTACTTAAATGACCTGATGGAGCTGAAAACCATGGCATGAGAACTTCATGGCACATGCACAAGCTTCAATAGCTGATTTGATCAAGTGGAAGAAAGGATATTAGTGATCGAAGATCAAATTAATGAAATAAAGTGAGAAGACAATATTAGAGAAAAAAGAGTAAAAAGAAATGAACAAAGCCTCCAAGAAATATGGGACTAGGTGAAAAGACCAAATCTACATTTGATTGGTATACCTGAAAGTGACAGGGAGAATGGAACCAAGCTGGAAAACACTCTTCAGGATACTATCCAGGAGAACTTCCCCAACCCAGCAAGGCAGGCCAACATTCAAATTCAGGAAATACAGAGAACACCGCAAAGATACTCCTTGAGAAGAACAACCCCAAGACACATAATTGTCAGAGTCACCAAGGTTGAAATGAAGGAAAAAATGTCAAGGGCAGCCAGAGAGAAAAGTCGAGTTACCCACAAAGGGAAGCCCATCAGACTACAAGCACATCTCTCGGCAGAAACCCTACGAGCCAGAAGAGAGTGGGGGCCAATATTCGACATTCGACATTCTTAAAGAAAGGAATTTTCAACCCAGAATTTCATATCCAGCCAAACTAAGCTTCATAAGTGAAGGAGAAATAAAATCCTTTACAGACAAGCAAATGCTGAGAGATTGTGTCACCACCAGGCCTGCCTTACAAGAGCTCCTGAAGGAAGCACTAAATATGGAAAGGAACAACTAGTACCAGCCACTGCAAAAACATGCCAAATTGTAAAGACCATTGATGCTATGAAGAAACTGCATCAATTAATGGGCAAAATAACCAGCTAACATCATAATGACGGGATCAAATTCACACATAACAATATTAACCTTAAATGTAAATGGGCTAAATGCCCCAATTAAAAGACACAGACTGGCAAATTGGATAAAGGGTCAAGACCCATCAGTGTGCTGTATTCAGGAGACCCATCTCATGTGCAGAGACACACATAGGCTCAAAATAAAGGGATAGAGGAAGATCTACCAAGCAAATGGAAAGCAAAAAAAGCAGAGGTTGCAATCCTAGTCTCTGATAAAACAGACTTTATAACAACAAAGATCAAAAGAGACAAAGAAGGCCATTAAATAATGGTAAAGGGATCAATTCAACAAAAAGAGCTAACTACCCTAAATATATATGCACCCAATACAGGAGCACCCAGATTTATAAAGCAAGTCCTTAGAGACCTACAGAGAGACTTAGACTCCCACACAACAGTAATGGGAGACTTTAACACCCCACTGTCCATATTAGACAGATCAATGAGACAGAAGGTTAACAAGGATATCCAGGACTTGAACTTAGCTCTGCACCAAGTGGACCTAATAGACATCTACAGAACTCTCCACCCCAAATCAACAGAATATACATTCTTCTCAGCACCTTATTGTACTTATTCTAAAATTGACCACATAATTGGAAGTAAAACACTCCTCAGCAAATGCAAAAGAACGGAAATCATAAGAAACAGTCTCTCGGACCATAGGGCAAATCAAATTAGAACTCAGGATTAAGAAACTCACTCAAAACTGCAAAACTATATGGAAACTGAACAACCTGCTCCTGAATGACTACAGGTAAATAATGAAATGAAGGCAGAAATAAAGATATTATTTGAAACCAATGAAAATGAAGACACAACGTACCATAATCTCTGGGACACATTTAAAGCAATGTGTAGAGGAAAATTTAAGCGCTAAAAGCCCACAAAAGAAAGCAGGAAAGATCTAAAATTGACACCCTAACATCACAATTAAAAGAACTAGAGAAGTAATGCAAACAAATTCAAAAGCTAGCAGAAGACAAGAAATAACTAAGGTCGGAGCAGAACTGAAGGAGATAGAGACATGAAAAACCCTTCAAAAAATCAATGAACCCAGGAGCTGATTTTTTGAAAAGATCAACAAAATTGATAGACCACTGGCCAGACTAATCAAGAAGAAAAGAGAAAAGAATCAAATAGATGCAATAAAAAAATGATATAGGGGATATCACCACTGATCCCACAGAAATACAAACTACCATGAGAGAATACTAACACCTCTATGCAAATAAACTAGAAAACCTAGAAGAAATGGATGAATTGCTGGACACATATACCCTCCCAAGTCTAAACCAGGAAGAAGTCGAATCCTTCAATAGACCAATAACAACTTCTGAAATTGAGGCAGTAATTAATAGCCTACCAACCAAAAAAGTCCAGAAACAGACAGATTCACACAAGAAGAGGAAGAAAGAAGAGGAGGAGGACGAGCAGGAGGAGGAGCAAGAGGAGGAGGTGGAGGAGGAGTAGGACGAGGTGTAATATGCAGCCACTAGAACAAAAAAGAGAGAGGCCACAGAGGAGAGACTTTTTAAATGTTACACATGTAATACTATAGAACTATAATTGACCATGCCAATGAATGTAGGTAAGTTTTTTACCTAGTAAAAGAAAAGACATTTTTCAGATTGAGTCACAAATCTCTGTCGCAAACCCAATTCCTATGCTATTCACGATTCACTTTGATGTATTGTGCACTTAAAAATTTGCTGAAGGTAGATTTCATGTTAAGCATTCATACAAAATCCACTAAAAAAAAAGATAGGCACAAGGGAACTTTGAGGTGATACAAATGTCTATTACCTTGATTGTGGTGGTGGTTTCATGGGTGTATGCATATGTCCAAACTCATCAAATTGTATTTAAATATTTACAATTTTTTGTACATCATTTGTATCACAATAAAGCTGTTTTTTAGAGTCACACCTTGAAAGCAAAATTATTCAAAAAAGTTAAAAATAAAAAGATGAACCAAGACATATGAGAAAAGTACAAAACAAAAAGAAAGTGGTGTTTATAATACAGTATGAGGGAAGGCAGAATTCAAGCTAACAAGACATAATAAATATATAAAGGCACTTTATAATGCTAATGAATACAAACCAAAACAAAGATATAACAGTGATAAATATCTCTATACTAAACAATGTGGCAGCAATGTTAATGAAACAGAAATCACAGGAGGCACAAGGAGAAACAGATGGAAACAGCAGTAGGAGACTTTATTTCACTTCTCCAAGTCCAACTCAGACCAAATGGGCAAAAATAAGAACACACATAAAAAGACAAACGATATAATAAATTAGGTATATTTCTGCTTCTGGACATGATGGAATTCATAGCAGCAAACTGCTCACACTGAGAACAATTACAAAACCCTGATAAATTTTTTAAAATCGTATCTTCTAATGTATCAGAGAGCGGCAAAAGTAAATGGTACTAGAGGGACTGAAATTCCAGGGACTAAGAAGAGAGCAAACCTTTTATAAATGAGTTGAGAATCTGCAGCTGCCTTCTCCAGGAGATATTTGCCAATTCTGGGCACTGGCTAGAGTCAGAGGATCTGGTCTTGGTCCGGACAGAGGGTCTCTGCTGGAGAGACAGAAAAACTAACACAGCTTTGGGTGGTCATTTAAAACCTGGTTTGACAAAATTGGAAACCTGAGAGCGGGTCTCCCTTCTCAAGGCATTCAGCTAATTCCAAAGATGTACACAGTGGGAGTTTCAAGTGCTAAGCGAAAACCCCTGAAAGACAGGACAGAAATTCCCACAGTCCATTGGTGCTGAGACAACAAAGACCCACCTATCTCTGAACTAAAAACTCTGAAGGGACACACACTAAGTGCTGGCTACTTGTAGCTTCCCACCTCCCAGGGACAACACCCACTTTGCCCTTCTAAATTGCTTTCCTTCATAGCCTAGCAGAAGGGGAAAAAATTATATTCACAGTAGGAAGTGATAGAGGCTTAGGGACTAAAAAGAAGCCTAGTTCAAAATCCCATTAATGGTCGTCCCCACCCCAATCAGCAATTTCCCAGGCAACTAGTTTCAACGTTTTTAACTTTCCTTTACCTACTGAGGAGACATCTAAGTGCCCTGTTTTTCAACACTTTCTTGATTGTGGTTTTCTGAAAATGTTGTAGCGTAGCCTGAGGCACAGCTGCACTATTTTTCAAGAACGGAGCTCCCTTTGAAGAATAGAGCATTTTTATAAATATAAAATGTTTGTTTGTTTGTTTTGTTTTTTCAACTTTTAAGTTCAGGAGTACATGTGCCAGGTGTGCAGGTTTGTTACACAGGTAAACCAGTGCCATGGTGGTTTGCTGCACAGATCATCCCATCACCTAGGTATTAAGCCCAGCATCCATTAGCCATTCTTTCTGATGCTCTCCTTCCCCCACTCCTCCCTCCGACAGGCCCCAGTGTGTGTGGTTGCTCCCCTCATCATTCAACTCCCACTTATAAGTGATAACATGTAGTGTTAGTTTTCTGTTCCTGCATTAGTTTGCTGAGGATAACATTTTCCAACTCCATCCATGTCCCTGCAAAGGACGTGATCTCCTTCCTTTTTATGGCTGCATAGTATTCCATGGTGTATATGTACCACATCTTCTTTATCCAGTCTACCATTGATGGGTATTTGGGTTGATTCCATGTCTTTACTATTGTGAATAGTGCTGCAATGAGCATAGGCATGCATGTGTCTTTATAATAGGATGATTTATATTCCTTGGGGTATATACCCAGTAATGGTATTGCTGGGTTGATCCCATTGATATTTCTGTCTTTAGGTCTTTGAGGAATTGCCACACTGTCTTCCACAATGGCTGAACTAATTTATGCTCCCACCACCAGTGTAAAAGTGTTCCTTTTTCTCTGCAACCTCACCAGCCTCTGTTGCTTTTTGACATTTTAATAATAGGCATTCTGACTGGCGTGCTCTCTCCCTGTTTTTAATGCTAAATTACAAGGTAAAAGAGAAAAGAAAACCGAAAATAAAGATAATTTTCCTTTTCTACAACGTCACGCTCATGATTAGAGGGTGTAACTCACCAAGGCAACCAGGTCTTCCTCTACAAATCCCCATTCTGCAGACAAAGAAACTCCTACCCAGTCAGTGTCAAAACGCAGAAACTCAGATTTCCTCAACTTCTGCTGTCTGAAAAATCACATTTTTTCTGCTAAACAGCGTTGTCTAATACTTAATTAGTAATATCTAATACTGAAAATAATATTCTATAAAACAGAGTCATTTTTTTATTGGCTAATGTTCTGAAAAAAGAATGTGAAACTGTACACGGTGCTACCGTGACACTTTGGTTTAATTTCTTAAACCAGAAATATCATCACTTACCTTCTCCTCTTTGGTTCTGATTTTCACGAAAATCAAAACATAGAAACTGGCAGTTTTCTAAGAGTCTCAATTCACAAAGTCCATCTGAAATTTTGGAAACTAAAATAAAGATAAGCAAATGATTGGTGTTCTCTAGCTGTTTTTTTGAACTGCTCTCTCAGGCTGATAGCGGCCTTTAGCTTCCAAAGCTATCAACCCCTCTAATACTTTTTTATGTCTAAAATATTTAAATTAAAAAATTCAAGTCACCTTGCAGCAGTCCTCCTAGCTTGCTCATTATGAACAGATTTCTTCTATCCCTTTTCTCTCCACTGCATTTAGAGTTCATAGAGTAAGGTGCACTAACAAGTGGATGATTAAGTCAACTTCATTTTCTGCCCTTCAGGGCTGTAAGGATGATCTCCTATTGGCTATGTTCTGTAGTTACTGAGAAAAGTGATGGATAATCAAGTCAGAAAATAACAAGTACTGACTACAAGTGCTCACAACAAGTCCCACCTACTGCGTGTTCAGCACAAAGCAGAGCACTGGGGCAAGAGTGGGGTGGGGAGAAGTGCAAAGGAAAAATATGGCATCTCTGGCATCAGTCCCACCACAGTGACCACCACTCCTACCTCCCAATATGCGCATACACACAAAGCCTTTGGGAGTGTGTAGGTTAGGAGAGTTTTTCGTTGGAAGGATTTGACTTTGTTCCCAGCCTTCCCATTGATGACAGCATGACTTATGCCATTATCCACTCTGTTTCCATATCTACTCTTCTCCTTCTATCTGTTCCTTCTTTTATACCAGATAGTCAAAATACTCAGGGTGAACCACACTAAGAATTATTCCATCTCTAAAACTCTAGTAGATATTTAATGAGCTTAGCATGTGTAGCTAGTATGTTTCTAATATAAACTAAATTTTCAGATAGGAGTAAAAGGAAATAAAGAGGTATTGAAAGAAAAATTAGAAAATGGAAGATAAATGAGAATGATAAAGCACAAAACTTGTTAAAAATGGTATCAAGGACCATTAAAAGGCATGCTGGTTCACAAATACTCTTTTTAAAGGCAAGAAACAATATAACAACGGTTTAAAATTCCACAATGTTTTACAGAGTATCAAGAAATGTGTATGGGCAAAAATACTTTTTTGAAATACTGGAGACAAGAATTGGTCTGTCCAGAATTAATAACAGAGAATGAAGGTGGCCCCCGGATGAAGACAAACAGCCCAACCCCCCTCCCCTGTTGCCCAGTGTGCACGGCCAAGGCAGAAGCTGGCCACGGCCCTGCTCACAGTCATATTCTTCTGTGGTGACTTTTAGACGTTCTTTCTTCTCAATTTCTGGTGACTTCTGCACATTTCTATCACTCTCAAAAGAGGAAATTATGCAAAGGCAATTCACTCCATTTTTAAGACATTCTCTTTCTCTCATATATATATGTTTTTAAATTCTATACTTAAACTTTGCTTTAAAAGGGCCGTAAATTAATACCCAAAGGACCATATTTACAATTGTATATAAAGCATGCAGTGGAAAATACATTCACCATAAAGAAATGCACTTTACAGCATTTAAAAAAGACATGTTTCCTTAATTAAGGTACATACTGTTAATCATGGTATGGTACAACTGGACCATGTTGATTTCATTCCCTTGCAAAACCTCATAGAGGTTCTGTTAAACCCGATTGACAGCACAACCCATTACTCTAACTTACTGGTTCTCTCCATAAAATAAAATCAACGGTGTCACCATCACCAAGCCGCAGCTCAACAGAAGATCTGAGGAGCCAAAAGCCTGTGTTACTATATGAGCAATTCTCTTCTTGTCTTTAAAGCCCACAGTGAATTCTAAACCCAGATGTCTCTGAAAAGCAGATTTCTAAGTTGAATATAAACATGAGATGGCAAAAATTGAACCCAAGGGCAGAAGGCATGCCAGGCTTACGAATACTCCCAAATGATTCTGAGAAAGCTTTGCAGCAGTGCAAGTTTATCGTGCACTTTAAACTGATATATTCAACTGTCTCAGTTGCGTGAGTTAGTAGAGCTGACCCACTGAGTAACAGACACATCCGTTACTGCAAATGAGCGTATTAACAAGTATAACTCAAGATAATGCCTGAATATGTGAGAAATTCATTCAGCCACAGCTGCAAATGGGATTTTATGACCATATAAATATAATCTATAAATTAGATCATGCCTTTTCATTTGTAGAAAGTTTTACATATTAAAAAAATAAAGCTGGCTAAAAATAAAAATGATAGTCCCTGAGAACAAAGGCATAACATCTGTAAACAGTGCAGACTGAATCTGAGCTACAGATTGTCATATCTGCTTTTAAATGTAGCTTAGTTTGAAAGTAGACAACCAAGACCATTTTAGGAAAACTCAGTTACATTCACTTTTGAATTTTACCCTATCATTGAATTTTGGGGTGAGGAGGGGTGTTGGAGATTGCCTAGTTCTGCTTCGCATGAGAGGTCTGCATTGCCTCTCCAGTGTTCTTGTATGGACAATGCCTTATTGTTCTCCTAGCAGCTCAGTATGTATTGCCTTTATTTATATTGCAAAGCATAGGAGAGCATATGGGAACCTAGGTTAGAAGAAAGAAACTATTTCAGATAACACAAACACTCCATTATGTAGCCCCCAAATAAACAGAAGTAAAGGCTTCTGCCTCACTTGTCAAGATGAGAAACCAGTGTTTTCACACTCATGCTGGAAATCATATTTATCCTGTGTTTTCTGTTCAATCTCTATTTTTAATGACCTTTCCCTTGCTCTCTTATTCACTACGTCTTCACTCGATATTTCTGACAGTTTCTACATTTTCACAAGTTACTAAATATTGGAGCTTTCTGAGCTTTGTGTGCTATTTTACCCCAAATCATAGCTTTTTAAAATGGAATATGTATCTTTAAGCCAGCCACTTTCAAAGATAAATAAACAGTAACAAGAGATAGAAATGATGTTAGAAGGCATGTCAACTTTTATTTGCCGGCAGACTTCTCCCTTAGAAAAGAGAGGGGAAGCAGGCTGGGTGCGGTGGCTCACGCGTGTAATCCCAGCACTTTGGGAGGCCAAGGCAGGTGGATGGCCTGAGCTCAGGAGTTTGAGACCACCCAGGGCAACATGGTGAAACCCCATCTCTACTAAAAATACACACACAAAAAAAACAAAAAACGAGTGTGGTGGTGTACGCCTCTAGTCTCAGCTACTTGGGAGGCTGAGGCAGGAGAATCGCTTGAGCCCCAGAGGCCAAAGGTTGCAGTGAGCTGAGATCATGCCACTGCACTCCAGCTTGGGATACAGAGTGAGACGCTGTCTCAAAAGAAAAAAAAAAAAAAAACAGAAAAGAAAGAAAAGACAAGAAAAGAAAAGAAGAGGGGAAGTTAAAAGGGGCTTCCCTGAAATTAGAAAGCTGTTTTTCATGAGCTGATTGAACCATCTGACCCCGAGATGATTTCTATACCCACAAGATGTATGATTTTAGCAGACTGTAAACTCTATCTTCCCAGGCTCCTCAGGAAGATGCTATCTCAGGCCTGGCATGGTGGCTCACACCTGTAATCCCAGCACTTTGGGATGCTGAGGCGGAAAGATCGCTTGAGCTCAGGTGTTCGAGACCAGCCAGCCAACATGGCAAAAACCCTATCTCTACTAAAAATGCAAAAATTAGCCGGGCATGGTGGTGTGAGCCTGTAATCCCAGTTACTCAGGAGGCTAAGGCAGGAGAATAGCTTGAACCCAGGAGGTGGAGGTTGCAGTAAGCTAAGATTGCACCACTGTACTCTATCCAGCCTGGGCGACAGAGCGAGACTCTGCCAAAAAGAAAAAAAAAAGGAAGATGCTATCTCTCATCAAGAGGTGGTCTGTGTCCCCTCCTTTTGAATTTGGGATGGCCTTGTGACTCATCTTGGCCAACAGGATGCATAATTGGCATTGTGTGACTTGAAGCTGGGCTATGGAGAAGCCCCCTACAAGCATCCATGTCTGCTTTCTTGGAACACACTCATTGCCGGGTGAAGGAGTCCAGCCTAGCTTCCTTGAAGATGAATATTCAAATAGTGAGGCCCAGCATGCAAGCTAAGCCCAGTCCTCCATCAACTTGCCAGTTGACTGCAGCCACATGAATGACCACAGGCAAGCCCAGCAGCAGTATCCAACCAACCCACAAAACCCTAAGAAATAATAAATCATTGCTGTTTTAAGCCTTAAATTTTGGAGTGGTTATGCAACAAAGGCTGACTTGGGGTGGGGTGCTATTATACCAAATAAGAAACTAAACATGTGGTATTAGGTAACTATTAGAAACTGGAGAGAGGATGACCCATGTTCTGTAGGAGAAGAAAAATCAGTAAAACTGTTGCCCATTGTAACTCAGAAGGTTAAGAAAGCCACCTAATAAATTTGTGAGTCAGGCAAAGGGGATTTAAAAGCAAAATTTGGGAGAATCAGTTGGTTTTTTTTTTTTTGGTTTTTTTTTTTTTAAGCTGTGTATGATGCAGCATGGAAAGAAAAAGATAAACAAAAGAATTATTCAGTTTGCAAGTCAAATTTAGAGAAAATATAGAAGAGCTATGGTGTTCTAGATCAGCAAAGAAAACTGTTTAGTATTTCTAATATCTCCAATCGGCAAAATACCATCAAAATAAGAGATGACCAAAGCTAAATCAAAGATGTGGCTAACTCCTATTCAACATAGTGTTGGAAGTTCTGGCTAGGGCAATCAGGCAAGAGAAAGAAATCAAGGGTATTCAGTTAGGAAAAGAAGAAGTCAAATTGTCCCTCTTTGCAGATGACATGATTGTATATTTAGAAAACCCCATTGTCTCAGCCCAAAATCTCCTTAAGCTGATAAGCAACTTCAGCAAAGTCTCAGGATACAAAATTAATGTGCAAAAATCACAAGCATTCTTATACGCCAGTAACAGACAAACAGAGAGCCAAATCAGGAATGAACTTCCATTCACAATTGCTTCAAAGAGAATAAAATACCTAGGAATCCAACTTACAAGGGATGTAAAGGACCTCTTCAAGGAGAACTACAAACCACTGCTCAGTGAAATAAAAGAGGACACAAACAAATGGAAGAACATGCCATGCTCATGGATAGGAAGAATCAATATCGTGAAAATGGCCATGCTGCCCAAGGTAATTTATAGATTCAATGCCATCCCCATCAAGCTACCAATGAGTTTCTTCACAGAATTGGAAAAAACTGCTTTAAAGTTCATATGGAACCAAAAAAGAGCCCGCATCTCCAAGACAATCCTAAGTCAAAAGAACAAAGCTGGAGGCATCACGCTACCTGACTTCAAACTATACTACAAGGCTACAGTAACCAAAACAGCATGGTACTGGTACCAAAACAGAGATATAGACCAATGGAACAGAACAGAGTCCTCAGAAATAATACCACACATCTACAGCCATCTGATCTTTGACAAACCTGACAAAAACAATAAATGGGGAAAGGATTCCCTATTTAATAAATGGTGCTGGGAAAATTGGCTAGCCATAAGTAGAAAGCTGAAACTGGATCCTTTCCTTACTCCTTATACGAAAATTAATTCAAGATGGATTAGAGACTTAAATGTTAGACCTAATACAATAAAAATCCTAGAGGAAAACCTAGGTAGTACCATTCAGGACATAGGCATGGGCAAAGACTTCATGTCTAAAACACCAAAAGCAACAGCAGCAAAAGCCAAAATTGACAAATGGGATCTAATTAAACTAAAGAGCTTCTGCACAGCAAAAGAAACTACCATCAGAGTGAACAGGCAACCTACAGAATGGGAGAAAATTTTTGCAATCTACTCATCTGACAAAGGGCTAATATCCAGAACCTACAAAGAACTCAAACAAATTTACAAGAAAAAAACAAACAACCCCATCAAAAAGTGGGCAAAGGATATGAACAGACATTTCTCAAAAGAAGACATTCATACAGCCAACAGACACATGAAAAAATGCTCATCATCACTGGCCATCAGAGAAATGCAAATCAAAACCACAATGAGATACCATCTCACACCAGTTAGAATGGCAATCATTAAAAAGTCAGGAAACAACAGGTGCTGGAGAGGATGTGGAGAAATAGGAACACTTTTACACTGTTGGTGGGATTGTAAACTAGTTCAACCATTGTGGAAAACAGTATGGCGATTCCTCAAGGATCTAGAACTAGATGTACCATATGACCCAGCCATCCCATTACTGGGTATATACCCAAAGGATTATAAATTATGCTGCTATAAAGACACATGCACACGTATGTTTATTGCAGCACTATTCATAATAGCAAAGACTTGGAATCAACCCAAATGTCCATCAGTGACAGATTGGATTAAGAAAATGTGGCACATATACACCATGGAATACTATGCAGCCATCAAAAAGGATGAGTTTGTGTCCTTTGTAGGGACATGGAGGCAGCTGGAAACCGTCATTCTTAGCAAACTATCACAAGAACAGAAAACCAAACACCGCATGTTCTCACTCATAGGTGGGAACTGAACAATGAGATCACTTGGACTCAGGAAGGGGAACATCACACACCAGGGCCTATCGTGGGGAGGGGGGTGGGGGGAGGGATTGCATTGGGAGTTATACCTGATGTAAATGACGAGTTGATGGGTGCAGCACAGCAACATGGCACAAGTATACATATGTAACAAACCTGCACGTTATGCACATGTACCCTACAACTTAAAGTATAATAATAATAAATAAATTTAAAAAAAAAAACAAAAACAAAAAAAAAACAAAGATGTGGCTAGTGGTAAGATCTTTTGCTAAGACATCAGAAAGATTTAAGGGAGCACCTAGCAGACATTTCTCAGCAAGGTAAAAGGATTTTTAAGAACCTTAAAACATTGTCTCACCTGTGGGACAAATTAGAGAGATTTGTCTCAAAAAGAATTATGGCTTTGGGGTATGGAGTGAACCCCAATAAGACAGGTAGCAAACCCACAAATTTTCTGAGAGGATTATATTGGTGAGAGCACCACTGGTTTGAATTAGAAGGGACAAAGACCATTCACAATGAAGACAGTTTGCAGCTAAATTTTTAATAGTTGGTAAACAAGCTGAGAAGTCTACTCAACTACAAAGATGAGCCATTTTTATTGAAAAGAAAAAGACATCTCAGAAGGCAGAACCCAAATATCACAGCAGAGCCAAAAGCTGGGAACAAACAGGATTAGACAATCACTCCAAGGAAGCAGAAGTGAGTTCTCATCAAGTATTCCCTGTCACCAAAGGAATGGGTCCTGGCAATGTGTGTCCAGATAGATTTCAAAATTCCTATGGCTAATCATTGCTAAGTACCTTCCATTTCTCACATTTTTTTAAATGAGAATATCTATGTGAATATTCTCTCTCTGCCTCACCTTTGTGTGTTGGATGGAGGTGGGGAGGGCAGTAAACTTCTTTTAGTTCTCTGGTGTCCTCATCAAGAAGAGCACAATACTACTTTTGAACCTAATGCAGACAGATTATAAAATAATGGAATTTGAGTATGACGCCATAACTGGATGAGACTTTGCGAGTCTTGGGAAGGGACTTGAATTATTGGGAGAGAATGCAGATTGTGGCATGTTTTTACTATAATGACTCCCAATGAACTACAATATCCTGTGTCCACCTGCTTTTGCAAAGTGACTTTGCCACCCCACCCATCAAGAGGTAGAGTCTACTTCTCTACCCCTTTAATCTGAGCTGAACTTGTTTTATTATAATAGAATTTAGCCTAGGCCAGGCACAGTGGCTCACACCTGTAATCACAGCAACTTTGGAGGCAGAGGCATGTGGATCGCTTGAGCCCAGGAGTTCCAGACCAGCCTGGGCAACATGGTGAGACTCTGTCTTTACAAAAAACACAAAAAATTAGCCTGGCGTGGTGGCATGTGCCTGTAGTCCCAGCTACTTGGGAGGCTGAGGTGGGAGGATCACTTGAGCCTGGGAGGCAGAGGTTGCAGTGAGCTGTGATCACACCACTGCACTCCAGCCTAGGTGACAGAGATCGTATCTCAAAAAAAAAAAAAAAAATTGAATGCAACCTAAGTAATATTGTGACTTCAAAGGCTAGACCATAACAAGTCAGGCAGCTTCTATTTACACTCTCTTGTGAAGTGGCCGTCATGATGTGAAAAACCTTGGTCTTCTTCCTCGAGGATGAATGACTACATGGAGAGAGGGGCCTAGTTGACTCAGATGAGCCCAGCCCCAGGAAATCAAGCAGTTAAATGCAGCTGTGGGAGTGAGACCCTGACAATACAAAAAGAAAAAAAAAAGAAAAAGAAAAAGAAAAAGAACCACCTGATCAATGCACAGAACAGGGAAGGGGGTAAGTTTTGTTTTTTTTTTTTAAGCCAGCAAATTTGGGGGTGATTTGTTATGCAGCAAAACTGACTGAAACAGTACATAATGAACTGCCTATTTAATAATAAGTGTCTAATTAATTTCAAATCCCTTTCTTAAGTTGTCAGAAGGGCTAATTCCCAAATTTCTGCAGTCACAGTTAAGCCCAACCTAGATGCAGATAATCTGACCAGTTTTCTCCTCTTAAGCTTCACAGTACATAAAAAATTGCTCTTTAGAAACATAAAAAAGAAAAAAAATGCTCCATCCTTTACCCTGCCTTATCTCGCTCAAAGTGAGTTTATGAACAGTGTATTAGTTATTCTTATTAGCATAACAAATGGTCCCCAAACTTAGCAGCTCAAAACAGTAATTGTTTATCTCACACAGTTTCTGAGAGTCAGGAATCCAGCAGTGACTTAGTTGGGCAATTATGACTCAGAGCCTTCATGAGGTGGTAGTCAAGCCAGAGCTAAGTTTAAGACTTGTCAAGGGTTGAAGCATCTAATTCCATGTTGACTCATATGTCTACTGGAAGGAGGCTTCAGTTCCAAATGATGTAGGCCTCTCTGTAAAGCTGTTCATGACATGGCTTATGAGCCATGACATTAGAGCAAATAATATCAGATAAAGCACCCAAGATGGAAATCAGTTTTTCATAACCTATTCTTGGAAGTGACATCCCATAACTTCTCCTGCATGCTTCTAAACTCACAGTCCAACCATAGAACAATGTGAAAGGGAATTAGTCAAGGGATAGTAAGAATCACTGGGGGCCATCTGGGAGGCTGGATATCACAAGTGAATAATAATCCATCTGCAGTCACACATCTCTCTAGATGCAAAGAGCTAGTGTGTCTCCTACATCAGTTAGCATTCTACGTTGTAAGCAATAGCAGCTGCTCTAGCTAATTTAAGTAGAAAAGGAACTCAATGAAAGGATCTTAGGTTCTCACAGAACTAAAAGGAAATCTTACAAACAAGGCTCAGAAACAGGATATTAGATGACTGATTAAAGATATATTTGATAAATGAAAAGATTACACTTATAATATTTTGCATTTGTTTAGATACTATGCTATTATAAGAAGTACATTAAACAATCACAGCCCATGGGATGTAATCAAAATGCAAATTTATTTTTGTTTTCCATTCTCTCTTTACATTTTATCCACTGGAAAAAGTTTTTATCTGCTTTTAGATAACAATCCCTAGCAGACCTGAGGATTTTCTGATCATGCTTAAGAAATAAGCCTCAAAATCACTTAATATTGTAAAACATAAACTTGATTTAGAAATTTAAATGTCCTGCCCAAAATATTAATCAATACTTCAGTCTTCAAAAATGAGAATTCTCCTGCATCTGTCCTCCACCAGTCCGTGCATTTATTTTCTATTGTTGCTATAACAAATTACCACTAACGTAACGGCTTACAACCCACAAATGTATCATCTTACAGTTCTAGAAGTCAGCAGTCCTAGATGGGTCTCATCGGGCTAAAATGAAGGTGTTGGTAGGACGACATTTCATCCTGGAGACTCTAGGAGACTGTTTCCTTGCCTTTTCCAGCGTCTAAAGGCCGCCTGCATTAGTTGGCTCACAGTGCCCTTCCTCCATCTTCAAAGTCAGCAATAATGGACTCAGTCCTCACTCCAGCCTTCTCTTCTGCCTCCCTCTTCCACTTTAAAGAAACCCCATGATTACACTGGGTGCACGTGGATAACCCAGGATACTCTCCCTGTTTTAAGATCAGCTGATCAGCAAACTGAATTCTACCTGGAATCTTAATTCCCCTTTTCCATGTAAAGTTACATTTTTACAGTTTCCAAGGATTAGGACATAGACATCTTTGCGTGTTTGGGGGTCGTGGGACGGGAGTCACTATTCTGCTTACACAGCCTATAATAGAGCAGCCAATCACAGGACAACCACTGGTAAGGATTAACACAATGTGGCGGGATCATGATACAGCAGTAAGGGAAGTAGCACCACCTGGCAGTGGTGGCTAGTTAAGATTATTCCCTGTTTATTAATCCTATGTTGAAGGAAGAGGCTAAAAGCCTACCAAGTGGAGTTATACTGAAAAAGTAAACAATCTGCTTATTTATTTCTGCCTTCAGAGAATCACTTGACTATACTACCCAGTCACAACCCCATTAATGGTACTTGGAGTACCAAATGTAGAGTCTAAAACCTCACTCATTGGAAATATGAAACCACAGCAAAGGTTTCAAATGCAACCCATTTAACTAGTAAAATGAAAATTGGTCTTGTTCCCCCAAAATAGACAACACCCTCATGAAGAAATAAACACTTCTTGCTGGTACCTATTGATGTTAAATATCTTGTTTTATTTGAAAATGCTACCAACCCTGACACCACCCAGCTGAGGGTTGTCTGACAGCAGCAGCTGCAGGGAGCTAAAAATTATGAAATTAAATTTATAGTTTTGATTACTGGGATTGGCCAACATTGGGTTATCTGGTTTGAAAAACTGTGTGTAATACATATATACAACAAATTCCTTATTTTGAAAAAAGTACATAATTTGTATTAGTAAAAAAAGAAAATTAGCTTCTTGCTAAATAGCAACACAAAAGCATGTGAAAATATAAATCTCACTGCTAAGGGTAAATACATAGACAAATACAGAATAATGTAATATTGTAATGGTGGTGCATAAATCACTTTTAACCCTAGCATAAAAGACAAAAGTATTAAGAATATAACCACAAAATATTGGTTAATGGATACACAATATAAAAAGGGAATTCTGACATCAATAACAAAGTGGGGAATGGGAGAGTAAAAGTGTAGTTTTTGTATGTGACTGAAGTTAATCAGCTCAAAATAGACTGGTACAATTCTAAGGAGGGTTATGCAAGCTTCACAGTAAATACAAAGAAAAATCTTCAGCAGATACAAAAAAGAGAACAGAATCAGAATATATGACCATAAAAAATTATCAAATCACAAAAACAGCAAAAGGAGAAGAGAGGAACAAAAGAACCACGAAACAGAAACCAATGAATAAAAATGGCAGTAGTAAGTTCTTATCAATCAATAATTTCTTTAAATGTAATTCACCAATCAAAGATATAGAGTAGCTGAATGGATTAAAAAGCAAGATCTAATTACAAGATGTCTACAAAAGACTCACTTTAGATTTAAGGACATACATAGGCTGACAGTGAAGGGATGAAACAAGACATATCATGCAAATGGTCACCAAAACAGAGCGTAAGCAGCTTTTCTTATATTAGACAAAAAGACTTTAAGTCAAAAACTGTCACAAGAGACAAAGAAGGTCATTACATAATGATGAAAGGGTCAATTCAACAGGAAGACATAACAATTGTTTTTAATAACACCATAAGCCAAATGGACCTAACAGACATGTACAGAACCTTCTACCTAACAGCAGCAGAATATACATTCCTCTTAACTGCACATGAAACATTCTCCAAGATAGATTACATGCAAGGTCACGAAACAAGTTCTAACAAATTTAAGATGACTGAAATAATTTCAATTATCTTTTTTGACTACAAAGAAATGAAGCTAGAAATCAATAAAAGAAAGGCCGGGCGCGGTGGCTCAAGCCTGTAATCCCAGCACTTTGGGAGGCCGAGACGGGTGGATCACAAGGTCAGGAGATCGAGACCATCCTGGCTAACCCGGTGAAACCCCGTCTCTACTAAAAAATACAAAAAACTAGCCGGGCGAGGTGGCGGGCGCCTGTAGTCCCAGCTACTCGGGAGGCTGAGGCAGGAGAATGGCGTGAACCCGGGAGGCGGAGCTTGCAGTGAGCTGAGATCCGGCCACTGCACTCCAGCCTGGGTGACAGAGCGAGACCCCGTCTCAAAAAAAAAAAAAAAAAAAAAATCAATAAAAGAAAAACGGAAAAATTCACAAATACATGGAAGTTAAGCAATATATTCAACCATTGGGTCAAAGAGGAAATTTTAAAAATTAGAAGATATCGTGAGACAAACAAAAACACAACATGCCAAAACTTATGGGAGGTGGCAAAAGCAGTGCTAAAATGGAAGTTTATAGTGATAAATGTCTACATTAAAAAAGATCTCCAACAACTTAACATTATACTTCAAGGAACTAGAAAAAGAAGCCCAAAACTAGCAGAAAGAAGGAAATAATAAAGATTAGAACAGAAATAAATGAAGACAAGAAAGCAAAGAAAAGTCGACAAACTGAAGTTTGTTTTTTTGAAAAGATAATCAAAATCAACAAACCCTTAACTAGGAAAAAATAAAATAAAATCAGAAATAGGAGATACAACCAATGCCATATAAATTTTTAAAAGGAACTAATATGAACAATTACATGTTAACACATTGGACGACCCAGAAGAAATGAATAAATTCCTAGAAACATACAAGCTACCAAGATTGAATCAAGAAGAAATAGAAAGCCTGAACAGATCAATAACAAATAAGGAGATTGAATCAGCAATTTAAAACCTTCAATCAAAGAAAAGCCCAGGAACCAAATGGAAGAAGAAACCAGTGAAATAGAGGCAGTGAAAAAAGGCAACTGGAGCGTACTTTCCAAGAAGTTGCACACAATGAGATAGCTGAGGAAGGGCCAAATTACTTAGGGTGGCCGGGTGCCCTGGCTCACAGTTCCAATCCCAGCTCTTTGGGAGGCCAAGGTGGAAAGATAGTTCAAGGCCAGAAGTTTGAGACATGCCTGGGCAACATATTGAGTCCCTGTCTCTACAAAAAATTTAAAAAATAGCCAGGCATGGTGGTGCTTGCCTGTACTCCCAGCTACTCAGGAAGCTAATGTAGAATCACTTGACCCCATGAGATCAAGCTGCAGTGAACTGTGATCACACCATTGCATTCCAGCCTGGGCAACAAAGTGAGACCCTGTCTCTAAAAATAAAGTAAAATAAACTTTATTTATTTATTTATTTTTTATTTTTATTTTTATTAGAAAAAGAGGGAATCCTCCCTAACTCATTTTATGAGGCCAACATCATCCTGATACCAAAGCCTGGCAGAGACACAGCAAAAAAAGATAATTTTAGACCAATATCCCTGATGACATTGATGCAAAAATCCTCAATAAAATACTGGCAAATCGGATTCAGCAGCACATCAAAAAGCTTATCCACCATGATCAAGTGGGCTTCATCCCTGGGATACAAGGTTGGTTCAACATTCACAAATCAATAAACATAATCCAGCATATAAACAGAACCAAAGACAAGAACCACATGATTATCTCAATAGATGCAGAAAAGGCTTTTGACAAAATTCAACAGCCCTTCATGCTAAAAACGCTCAATAAATTCGCTACTGATGGAACGCACCTCAAAATAATGAGAGCTATTTATGACAAACCCACAGCCAATATCATACTGAATGGGCAACAACTGGAAAAATTCCCTTTGAAAACCGGCACAAGACAGGGATGCCCTCTCTCACCACTCCTATTCAACATAGTGTTGGAAGTTCTGGCTAGGGCAATCAGGCAACAGGAAGAAATAAAGGGTATTCAGTTAGGAAAAGAAGAAGTCAAATTGTCCCTGTTTGCAGATGACATGATTGTATATTTAAAAAACCCCATCATCTCAGCCCACAATCTCCTTAAGCTAATAAGCAACTCAGCAAAGTCTCAGGATACAAAATCAATGTGCAAAAATCACAAGCATTCTTATACATCAGTAACAGACAGAGAGCCAAATCATGAATGAACTCCCATTCACAATTGCTTCAAAGAGAATAAAATACCTAGGAATCCAACTTACAAGGGATGTAAAGGACCTCTTCAAGGAGAACTACAAACCACTGCTCAGTGAAATAAAAGAGGACACAAACAAATGGAAGAACATACCATGCTCATGGATAGGAAGAATCAATATCGTGAAAATGGCCATACCGCCCAAGGTTATTTATAGATTCAATGCCATCCCCATCAAGCTACCAATGAGTTTCTTCACAGAATTGGAAAAAGCTGCTTTAAAGTTCATATGGAACCAAAAAAGAGCCCGCATCTCCAAGACAATCCTAAGTCAAAAGAACAAAGCTGGAGGCATCACGCTACCTGACTTCAAACTATACTACAAGGCTACAGCAACCAAAACAGCATAGTACTGGTACCAAAACAGAGATATAGACCAATGGAGTAAAATAAACTTAAGGCATTATGACCCATGTTAAGGATTTTCTCTTTATCCTAACGCCATTAAGGGATCTTAATCAGGTTTTTGATACAATCAATATTTTGCATTTTGAATAAATCACTCTATTGTGTGAATAGGTTAAGAATGGTGCTATGGGACAGAAGAGCAGATGTAAGAGCTAATATTTGAAGATTCTAGAATATTCTAGCAAAGCAATGGTTGTAGCTTACACTAAGGTGACATCGAGAGCAGCAGAGACTCAAAATATATTTTGAAGAGCGAATCAGTGAGACATAGTAAGTGTTTTAAGTGTTTGGGTCTGGGGAGTGAGGAAGTGGAGTGAAGATGAACAAGCTTAAAAATTAAATAGAGAAGAATGAGGCCATAAGGGGAAAGGAAAGGAAAAGAACAGCTGGAGTTAGAAGAAGGTGCTTTGCCATGCAGACTACAGAAAGAGAGGTCTGAAAAAAATAACCTACCTGGAATGCTGCTGCACATAGAAACTGTGCACTAGATTTAGGAACAGAAAGCAGGGAGCACAGTGACCCACAGACAACAGCTCCCTTCCAGCGGCATACATCTACTTCACCATCCAGCTGCTGTTGCACACTTGTTTTCTCCACAGGAACCTATCTCCAAGATCTTATTTGTGGCCTCCGAGATGCCTCTAAGATCCAAACTCATTGGCAGAACGTCAATCATCCATTTGTTCATGTGTTCATTCTATTGACCACGCTTAGCCACCAGATGCAGGGCATTAGAAAGACAACAAAACATGTCTACAAAATATTAATACCACATAAAGCACAATCTCTGCCCTCAAGTCTATAATCAATGGTGTGAGCAATTCAAGGCCAAACAAAACACATACCAGTGGTGTGGAAAAGAGGAAAGAGCTCATTCCGATGGCAGGGATTACCCACATGTGAAGGAATTCTAGTTCATTGGCATGCTGTATGTCAAACTGTATGGAAATAAACTGTATGGAAATCAGGAGGGATGAGGGTCCAGCTGCTGGCAGTTCTCAGGAGAGAAATGACTGGCAAGGAAGAGAAACTGAGGGTACTGCCCACACTCACTAGGCAGTAGGAATGGTGGGTCACTCTAAACTTAAGAGTGATGTGTTGGGACACTGGGCCACAGTGGACAGGTGCCTGTGAGGCCCTACTGTGTAGTGCCGTTTCTCCCCAGGTTTTCCCTTCATAAGTAGGGAGGTCCAGTGGGGAAAGTCTCCATAAGGTCACTCCTGCCCGAGTTGCTCTCAGCCCCTGCATATTCCATAGCCTAAAGAAAGTTTCCAATTTCCAGCTCTTGAGGGGCATCCATCTACTTGTGAAAATCTTTTTCAAGTTGGATGACCTCCAAGATGAGCTTCTTCCCATGTGTCCGGCAGGGAGCATGTGCATCCTCTTCTCTTCCTCCTTGATGTTTGGGCTTGCACTCCCTCTTCTTAACAGGACAGCCCTTTCCTTCCTCTAGCTGCACTGCTGTCTGGCCTGGACTCTCAGACTACCCAGACACATGCCTTCTGTCACCGACACACCTTTCCTGGCTACAGGATCAGCCATAGTTGCCCTTTGTGCTTCTTCCTCAAACATAGTCTAACTACAGAGTATAAGCCATCTCTTTATTTATTGATTTTGCAGCCTTTCTTGCTAGCAGACTGCCTAGAAAGTTCCCAACCCACCCAGGCAGCATTTGTACAGCAGTTTCAATGGAGAGAGTAAGGTGGGACAGAAAAGATTGCTATTTAAGGCTCAACTAATTTTTAATGCATGAAACATTCATGCATACACACACATGCACATACATGGTCCTAACATGGCCAAGTTTCCCTTTTATGCCTGGATTATTCAGTCTCCCTTGCTAAACAGCAAACTGTACTATAATTCATTATATTACTTAATGACAATTTAAAATAACTGTTTTCTTAGGAATTTTCACTGATTAACAATGTAATGGGTCTTATCATCATGCAAGTACAAGTATGTGCTCCATGACCCTTCAGTCAATAATGGACTACATAAATGACAGTGGACCCATAAGTGAATGGAGCTGGAGAATTCCTATCACCTAGTACTTACTATACTTGCTATTTTAGTGCATACTCCTACTTACTAAAAAAGTTAACTGTGAAACAGCCTCAGGCAGGTCCTTCAGTAGGTGTTCCAGAAGGAGGCATTGCTACATAGGAGATGACCACTCCGTACATGTTATTGCCCATGAAGTCCTTCCAGTGGGACAAGATGTGGAGGTGGAAGAAAGGGATATTGGTGATCCTGACTCTAGGTAGGCCTACACTAATGTGTCTGTGTCTTAGTCACTAACAAAGTTTAAAAAGTAAACACATTTTAAAAATAGACAAAAGCTCATAGAATAAGGATATTAAAAAGGAAAATGTTTTTGTACAGCTGTACAATGTGATTTAAGCTAAGTGTTATTACAAAAGAGCTAAAAAGTTAAAAGTTCACAAAAAGTTACAGTAAACTAAGATTATTGAAGAAAATTGTTTTATAAATTTAGTGTAGCCTAAGTGTACAGTTTTATAAAGTCTACAGTAGTGTGCAGCAATGTCCTAAACATTCATGTTCACTCACCACGCAAAGCAGCTCTCAGTCCTGCAAACTCCATTCATACATTTTTATCTTTTATATCACATTTCTAGTGTACCTTTTGTGTTTAGATACATAATTACTTACCATTGTGTTACAATTGCCTATAGTATTCAGTATAGTACAGTAACATGCTGTACAGGTTTGTAGTCAAGGAGCAATAGGCTATCCCATACAGCCTAGGTGTGTAGTAAACTACACCATCTAGGTTTGTGTAAGTAGACTCTAGGATGCTCACACAATAACAAAATGCCCATGAAGCATTTATAAGAACATATCCATTATTGACACATGACCGTATTACCAGTCCAGTTTTGACCAGTAATAATTTGGTAGTAGACCCATCAGAAAATTGCACCATTTTAGTGATATCTTCCTTTCCTTCCAGGTCCCACTGTGGTTGAACGCTCTGTCCCTTTCCAGAGAGCTCTGACACCCTTGTGCAGACCTCCTGGTTCATGAGATGGGCTCTCACTCCCTACTTCTCTCCATGTATTAGCTGTTCCTGATAAGCCCTGGTTACCCTCCCAGACCTACAGTCCACTGTGCTTCAGGTCCCCAGATGTCAGGAAAACATATTGATGGGTTATTATCAACTGCTTAAAGCACCTCCACATTTCAGAAAACATTTCACACAGAAGAGTTCAGAATCCTGGGAATCAGTCCGCATTTTATTTTATAGTACATTCATATAAGTTCCTGTATTTCCAAGGTAACCAGGTCACATTCAGGTTAGCACTGCTGGTAACAAAATCATACAACTACCCTGGCTTCAAAAACAAGATAGGGTGATGCACATTAATACCTCTTTCCCTTTGATACTGCAGAAGACAATACATCACAAAATAAAATCTCAAAAATCACATGCCTTTTACAATCCAGTGTGAAGGCATACCATTTATGTTAAAATTAGACCATGTGGAACATGAGAATAAAGAGTTTGAAAGCTCTCTAAAATTTCTCCCAATGCCATCTTTCGCTTCTAATGCCAGTTGGCATGTTCAGCTTCAATGCCTTGGGAAGGGAGGGGCAGAGGAAAGCAGGGGGTCACAGAACTCCAAAACTCATGGTTTTCCAGGCTACTTCTATAGAGATTACTTAACCTAAAATTCTAAAGAGTTAATATGCATGAGGGATGGTAATATAGGAAGCACCTGAAAAAAATTCCTCCAGTCACTGATGGGAAATTTAAGCTGTGAATTTTTGTGAATTTTCAATTTCACAGAAAGGAAAATCTGTATCACATCTAGTAATATGTTAAGTTCTGAAGATACATTTTTCATTTGGCTGAATAAAAACCCTATGATCCATGTTCTGGTCTTGAACCAGGTCAGAAAAACAATGTAATCTCCATCTGTAATATTTCCTATAGGCCACCTAAGAGTGCAGCCACCCCAACCATTGAAAATTTTGAGAAGTCAAACTGAGCTATAATAAAGACACAAACAAATCAGGTAGGGGAAAATCCAAAGATGTGAGAAAGTGAGAAGTTAGATTTGTTTGGGTCTTTTTCCTAGATTAAAAAAAAAAATACATCATTATAAAATGCTTTGAACCGTGGTCCAACACAGCTGGAATGACAAGTTATTTAACATACAAGTCCCCATCCAGAAAGACAGTGTGCTTATGTAGCACCTTTCTCTTAGAAGTTCAATGTGCTTTAGGTATGATTATCAATTAATTGCATAATTACATTATTCAGAATATACTCCGACTTACTGCTGACTCCACTGACTAAAGAGCCCCTGCCACTTGCTGCCAAGAAATTGAGTCCTGAACTTACAAGGTTAGGAGTGAAATTGGTATGTGTATTTGTTGACCCCAAAAGAAATACCACCCCTTTTCAAGGCAGAAAAAAATGAGAGAAGAGGGAGTAAGACACTTCTTTAAAAAGCCACGAAACATCTTATGAAAAACCAGAGCCAGTGCATATTTTATAATACAACCCCTGAAAACAGCCCCCAGCAGCAGGGTGAGCAGAGGGAGCAGTGAAGATTTGGAAACCAGAGTGACTTGCAGTAACTGCCTAACAATAAATTCACAGAGTAAAACGCAGAATAGTCGACATATAACCAAGGTTTATGTTGTATCTAGAAATATGTTTTATGCTTTAAAAAAAATTGCAATGCACTCCAAAAATTTTTTTCTGATAATTCATGTACAACAGAAGGCACTGTTATCCGTATAAATCCATTGATTCTGCATGGCAAAAACCTGAGACGTGCAAGTCGATCCAATCCTCTAAAACGACCTTGGGCATTCAGCCTTTGGAACATATGGTTTGTCCTTTTCAGTCCAATGATTGTTTTTCTTTCATTTCATACTTACAGTAGCTGTTTAAATATATATTTCAGGGTGACAAAGGTCAAAGGGGAAAGAGTAGATAAAAGTGCTGCCTAATGCCAAATGGTAGCTGGTACAGCAGGAGGGCCCTGAAAGCAGCCCCCTCATTTCATCCCCTTGACCCTCACACTCCTTTTGTGAAATAAAATGCAGTGATGACAATTGGTCAGCTGATGTTCTTTCCTTCAGTTGTTGCTGGGCACAGTCCCAAAGTTAAATGCGGAGAGGACTCCTTTGTTTTCAAAGGTGAAGCCTCCCTGTTGTTCAATCTTCTTCTTTGCTTCTAGCATTTTTCAAAAGAAAAGGGGAGAAGAAAAAAAAAAGAATGCTTAAGGTGACGAAGTTGGAGATGACCCAAAGGAGCCAGATTGTTTATATGCTTAGAACTGTGAAAGAATGTGACTCGTAGTATTAGTTATTCTGCCAAAGAAGAACTAAGAATAACAGACCCATGTCAATAAGGTGGTATGTTCACTACCATCGGAACATCTGCAAAAAAACGAGTAAAAAGAAAACACATCTCAGAGTTGGATTCTACTTCACTGTCTCTACTGCTGAAAGAGGGCCCAGATTTCTCATATCAGGAGGGCTGATCGAGAATCTGCACAGAACTGAAGATCTAAGTCCATGCAGAAGAACCAGCATTCTAAACTCTAGATGTCTAGTTTGCAATGTTTCCTACTAAAATTTTTTTGTAACTACAAAATCGTTTCCAACGACAATCTACAAGTAACTATAATAATCAACATAAAATAATTCCTCCAGCTTAAAAACTGAAAATTAACAACAAGAAACAATGTCAAATAAAGCCCAACAATGAGAAATGGAGGACATTCCATTTCCAGGAATACAAGCTCCTAGGAAGAATTCATCAAGTGCCTTTGGCCCACGGCTGAAATGTTTAGGGGAGCGATCCAGCTGATTAAGTTTCCTTCGGCAAGACTTATCCCAACCCTTACTTTGTACCTTTACCTCCAACATACGATATGAATGTGAATGAGAACACCACTAGGAGATACATATTAATGTGCAGGTTTTTGCAAAGTTAAGACATCATGAGTGATTAAAACAATCATACAATAATGACAATTCCTTATTATCTTAAAGGGTGAGTCTCTAACAATTTTAAAAACAGTGTTTAGGTGCCACCTGGCTCATCAAATAAGGCTGACTGTTGGCACTGTGACACATGCACTTCACTCTGGAGGTTACTCTGGCTGACCTGCCACCGTCCGTCGGTGCTCTGCCAGTGTGTACACCTCCTGCAGTGCTGTCCGCTGATCCTCGCTGAGTGGTGCCATCAGCAGCTGGTACCAGGCAGCATCTCGACTCTGCACAGCTGTTGCAATTGGGGAGGAAAAGACAGGAGGGTACAGTGACTATTAATTTAGAGAACAAGTAGTAACATGATCAAATTACAAAGAAATTATCCCAGACAGTAACAAAGAGTACAGTACTACAATACACACAAGGTAATGAAACTTATGCCAACAAAGGATTATTTCTGAGTACCCACTTCGTACCCAGCTATGTGGGATATCAAAGGAAGGTAACGATATTGCAAATCTCTAGTCTGCCTAGTTCTCTGTCTCCTTTGCTGTCTTCTATGGATGTTCTCTAAAATCCAGAACACCTGTACTCACTCATTACCATTTTCCTCTGGAATTGTCATACTACCTGCAGCTTCAGCATTGCTACCACCCCAAGGACCCAAATCTGTACCTCTAGCAAAAATCTTCCCCTAAGCCTCCTGGACGGTTCCATTTGAATAGCTCATCTCAAACTCAACACAACTAAAACCAAATTGAACAATTTCCTCCCAAACCTTCTATCTCTCCATTTATCTCACCAGTTCTATTAGTCTCCCCGTCAACTACTGTCCATTCTTTAACATCTCTGAGCATGCCCTCTCCACACCCAAAGCTCTGCTTCTTTCTTACTGTCTTTCATCTATACGCTGCTTTCCATCAAATGTCACCCTCCCCATTCCAGGTCTCTATACACCTAAATTAATAAAGTGATCTCCTTTGGCTCCCACATCTAGTCCTTTCCAGTTTTTCTCTGCACATAATCCATCACCGGATAACTCCCCTGAAATGACTTACCACATCTACAAGGTCACCGCCTCAGAACACAACTTTCAACACTACTCCAATGGGCAATGGGATGGACCACCTCAGTCCAGAATTCAAGGCCACTATAGCCCAGTCCAACTGTATTCCTTCAGTGTTTAAGCAGTGGCCCCTACATGCTGGTTTAAAGCTGCTTGTCACTTGAGAAGCATCTTTAAAAATACATCTCCTGAGATCCTACTCAAGATCTAAAAGCTTTCTTGGTGATTATGACACACCCATGTCTGGAACTACACTAGGGCACACCTTCCATATTTCCATCTCCACGTTTATGCTGTTATATTTGCCCATGCTTTGGAATATAGTTTCCTGTGCTCTCTGCCTCCAATTCCTGTGAATTTCAATAAACACATCTAGGTAGTTTTTTCTTCATTAATGTTATTTGTAGCAACACTACAAAATTGTTACTAATATTGCCTTATTAGTAACAACATTTACGCATAAGGATGTTCATTTTAATAACCCTCATAATGGCAAAAACATTGGAAACAATCTTAAATGTCCCACAGTGGAACTAAATTACAATATAACTATGGAAATACTATGTAACCATAAAACAAATAATCTATATTAATGAGATTTAAAATAATTTATTTGATTAATAACTTTCTAAATAGCCTCATTGGCTTGTTTTTATTCTGTAAATTTTCCATTTCCATTTTTCCACTAGGTTACTGGTCTTACGCATTTGAGGATGGCGTCTGTACACTGTGTACGTTATGCCTATTATGCATATGTGGCAAATATTTTCTCCCCCCAATCATTTATGAGTCCTGTAACTGTAATTAAACTGTCCTTTGTTGTATAAAATTGGCAAATTACTTACATAGTAAAAAGTCACTGTCTTATGCTAGCAATTGCATTCTACAGATTGTGAATAACTAATAGGTTGTTAGCTACAACTTTTAAGCAACACATGCCTGAAGCACTTCATTCTTTGCTATAAAAATGCTTGCCCATTTATGCCTAAAGGATGAACAAGATACACAGATACTCCATATATTACTTTTGCAAGGACAACCTACAGGTTCACCCTGCTACTTCTCAATGATGAAAATTGCTAGGATTGGGGGATAGGTGTTCATTATTTTAATTTCTATCATTTCATATATGTTTGTTTGGGGATTTCTATCATAAGGAATAAACAAAAAAATTTTTTAAAGAATCTAGACCAATCTTGGGCAGATATCAAAACAGGAAGAAGTGAAGAAAGAGTTTAGAAAAAAAAAATATCAGAAGATGTGGGAAATAAAGACATACTTATCAGAGCTTGTGTAAAAAACTGATATTCATCCACACTATTGTCAAGGTCAAGTGGAGTACTGAACCCCTCAAGCGCGGTTTCTTCCAATACTTCTTCATCCCAATCATCATCTTCCTCCTCCTCATCTTCGCCTCTTCCATTATTTGACTGCATCGCTTGAGCAGTTACATTCGTCTCCTCTTCATCACTTGAAATCTCCTCTGTGAACCCATTAATTATTTAAAAAGAATCAAAACACATACGGACAAAATATAAAATTTCGTGACAAAAACCAAAGACTATAAAACTATACTCTGGAAAGGAAAAAGATCTTCCACAAAATTTTAATAAAAATAAATCTTATCTCTGGTGTAAAGAGGAGAATCAAAAAATAAAAATAAAAAATAAAATAAATAAACCTTATCTTTACTGTAGAGTTTGCTAAGTTGAGAATGTCCTTATCTTCCTCACTGAAAACAAGTTCCCTAAACCTGTTATCCAGATGAACATTACTACTGTTAGGCTATGCACGTTCATTAATACAAGAATATTATTCAATTGCATATTTCAAAATTACCTTTGTTTAAAACAAAAGTGACTGTACAGTCTGTGCAAGTGTTTTAAACAATGGCTTCCTATTGAGAATTCAGTCCTCTTAATTAACTGAGTTGATTATAAACTGCTTAGAAATGCCCAAATGAGATCATTTCTGCTAGTAGAAACAGTAAAAATACAGATCCAGCCATCCCACTTCAGGGTATATATCTAAAATATTTGAAATCAGTATGTAGAACAGATGTCAGCAGCCCTGTGTTCACTGCAGCATTATCAGCATTATTCACAATAGCCAAGTTACAGAATCAACCTAAGTCAACAACAGATGAATAAAGAAAATGTGGATTCTTTAAAATGAAACACTATTCAGCTTTTAAAAAGGTAATTCTGTCATTTCCAACAACATGGATGAACTTGGACATTATGATAAGCAAAATAAGTCAGGCACAGAAAGACACATACTGCCTGTTCTCACTTATACATAGAATCTAAAACAATCAAACTCATAGAAAGAGAAAGTAGAATGGTGGCTACCAGAGGCTGGAGGTGGTGGGAATGAGGGAATGTTAGTAAAAGGGTACAAAGTCTCAGACAGGAAGAATTAGGTTTTTGTTTTGTTTTGTTTTGTTTTTGGTATCTATTGTATAGCATGGTGAATAGAGTTAATAGTATATCGTACTTTTCAAAATTGGCAAGACTGTAAATTTCAAATGTTCCCACCATTAAAAAGGCTATTTAAGGTGATGGATATATTAGTTTGATTTAATCATTCCACATTATATTCACAAATCATAACATCACTTTGTACTCCACAAATATATAATTTGATAATTTATAATAAAAAGAAATAGCAAAAATATAAAGAAAAATAGTTAGCTACATGTGGCTTGAAAAGTTAAAAACTTGAACTACATTATGTATCACCATGGATTCTGTATCTATTTTCAGTATCAATCTGTTCCTAGCAGTTAGATTGTAACTGAAATACTGGAACAGGAAGGCAGTCAATGCGGAACAAAAATCAAGATAAGAGAGAAATCCTGGAGTAAACCCAAACCAGGTAATATTAACCTAAAACTAGTTCTATTATACACATCATACTGAAGCAGGTAGATTGAACTAGGTAGTTTTAGGAATAAGGCACTTAACCATAGTTTGGACCAAATACACGAAAAAATGCATGGCAAATTATAACTATTAATACAAAAAGACTGAGAAATACCTCCAGGAGTTAATCATTCCATACTTTAGTAGGAAATACAAGAAAGTCTGGGATATTACTAGAAAATTTTCCCTCAAGCCATATAGTATAAGCCAATAAAGAGTTACCAAACCAAGAAATTAGAGATAACACACCTGAAAAAACAAAAGAATTCTACAACTGCTGACACATAGTTAGCTAAAAACAAAACAAAACAAAAGTCACACATGCAACACTTCTAATAAAGAAGCATTTCTTCAAAAGACCTACATAGATTTTAGAAAAACAAATTAGAAGCTGTATTTTGTGCTGGGGAGTGGAGAAAGGGTAGTTTATAATCCCTGGTATATGAACAAACTGGGATGATGCCAGTTAAAAGTGTTTTAAATCTATACATGCTAAAATCGCAGAATTTAGCATCGAAAATAGAGCTATATGTTTACCAGGAAGAGTTCTGATCTTTCTCAGCTAACGAGGTCTCTGTTTTTAACCAGGAGAGGAAAAACTCCACCTGGAATTGGAGAATGCTACTTCCTACTCTCTAGCAAGTAGCTCTGCAATCTCATCATTAAACAAAACAAAGGTCTAATATTCAACTCGAACAATCTTACTCTGATTCTCAATTAAGTAAATCCACTTCATTTAGGTACTTTCCCTTAATTTATATTTAAATCGCAAATATATCTCTCAAATATAATGTTGATAATGAGTCACCTAAGAACCGTTACAAAAAAGAAAAAAAAGACACTCTCTACTAATCTGTGGTACTAACACTTCAGCTCTTAATCTAATGATTCATTTAACTCATGGCTGCTGTCTTGATGAGGCTGTTAGCACAAACAAGAACATTAGATACTAGATTGCTAACTTTTAGTCAAGACCATTTGATTGTTATAAATGTGTTTCCTAATGTGTAACAACATCTATTAGGCTCCATAAAAAAAAAAATCACTGAGTATATTAGGGGTCAGAAGGTGCACAAATCTAAATTTATATCACATGATACAATTAATAGCAAGTCAACCAAGCCCAAAATATTTCTTATATGTGCAGCAGACCGAAGAATGTAAATCTGTTTAATGTCTCCACATAGAATAGTATTCAAATAAAGTGCATACACAAATCAAAATCAATTGCAACATTCATTTCAATTAGAAGACTTTACCATTTTCTTCCATATCAGCTTTCTCTGCTTTTGAACGATCTTCCCGGTTTACCAGTTGTCTAGTAGCACAGACCTGCTTTAGGCCAAGGAAAAGGAAAAGAATTGAGGGAACAATCTGTCCCACCACAGCGTCTACTGCAGGAGGTCGATTTTGCAATTCCAGAAGGATACTCAGTCCTATTATACACATCTTCCGGTCATGATGTCTGCAAATTTTGAAGAAAAAAAAAATGTAGACATGAGAAGTGGAATAAAGAACAAATTCTGGAGAAACTAAAAAAAGAAATGTCCAAGGCATACTCTAAGGTTCATCTGTTGGTATTATACAGAAACATTCCCCATTTTGTACTGTATGAAACCCTATGTAAATCAAATTTTGTAAACCAATTATTTTCAAAGACCTATTGGGAGTCTGCAATTAACATGGTGAATCTTGCCACAATATCAATTTATAATTAATATAAATGTTATATATGGGCCTCGGCATAAGGAGTTTTAATAAAGCAGAAATACCTATATTTGACAGCATAAAAGTCCTATACAATGGGGGCGGGGGGAAGGAAGAGTTTCTTAGACTCTTCCAACATTAGATTGATCTACAAAGTTTCTCAGGACACATAATCTACCCAAACCCTAAGAGGTGAAAGATGGTTCAAAAACTCAGCATCTAGTAAGATAGTCAGCTGAACTTAATGTAAATAGTCTACTAAAGTCCTATGCTATAAAATAGCATAAGAAAAAAATAAGGATAAGGAAAATTCAGAAAGAAAAAAGTTTGACCAGTAAACATTAGACATTTTTCTCCTAAATGTTTCCTCTAAGTTGTTTAAAACTAAAAAATTAAGAATTAAAAGATAACATTGGCAAAACATTCTTAAAATTGTGTGAATAAAAAATTCACTTGCAGTGATTCAATTTGTTTAAAGTGAGAATAATATAACAAATCCAATAATGAATATTCTACAAGCTTCTGTTATTCTTCATTATTTGCATTTCTTGATTGATTCAAGTCACTAATGCCCAAGTACTATGCTAAAACAGAACTGTGCTTGACCTGAAGACCTTCTCATCCATGCAGCCCCTAAATACAGACCACATGGATCACAGCAGAAAAGATGATTATCAAGCAGGGCTCTAAAGAATCCAAGGAAGCACAACCCAAGGACTCCCAGTCTACACAATAGCAGGGAAATTGCTTCCAGTGCTAATAAAGACATAAGAGGACTAACTGCTTAACTTTAAATGACCAAATCTCTATTCCCTAAATCTTTCTCAGAGATAACTTTAAGAACAATTTCTTTGAAAGTATGTTCTTCCCTTCAAGGTTTTAATAACAAATCTCAATAAGGGATAAATTCCAGTGTCCTGCAAGTAGAAAAATTAGAACACACATAGCAGCTTGTAAATATGTTCCCCCATTCCTATCGCCCCATCCTAATCCAGGCCTCCATCTTCTCCTGCCTGTGGCAGCAATGTCTTAACTACTTCGGGGAGTCTGTTCCTCTCAGGAAATTTTTCTAAATGATCTCTCACAAAACAATACTATTCATTTCCAGTTAAATATTAGATAGTGTTTTAAAACAAATTAGACAGCTAGCTCAATTTCTAGCATAACACAATCACTAATCTGTGTTGGGTGACCTGAGGTGGGCACATAACACTAATTGGAATCTCACTCTTCCTATTTTTTTGAGACGGAGTCTTGCTCTGTCAGCCAGGCTGGAGTGCAGTGGCGTGATCTTGGCTCACTGCAAGCTCTGCTTCCCGGGTTCACGCCATTCTCCTGCCTCAGCCTCCCGAGTAACTGGGACTATAGGCACGCACCTGCCACCATGCCCGGCTAATTTTTTTTTTTTTGTATTTTTTTAGTAGAGACGGGGTTTCACCGTGTTAGCCAGGATGGTCTCGATCTCCTGATCTCGTGATCCACCCACTTCGGCCTCCCAAAGTGCTGAGATTACAGGCGTGAGCCACTGTGCCCGGCCTCACTCTTCTATTTTTGACAATTACGAGAGTGCTTCACATAAAACCAAATTCTCCTACTCGCGCAGCACCTGAGATACAAATAACAAGCCTTCTGACCCCACTTTTGAGAACAGGCATCCTTGAGATCTGCAAAGAGTTAAACATTCTGTGACATTACATTATATCTTTGCCAGAGGGGTACCTTCCTTAGAAATCCGACTCCATTTAGAATGTTTTTACCCACTGACACTTAATCATGGAACCCAGACAGACAATTAATTCTTGTTGCCTAGAGATACAATGATACACTCATGTTAAAAAAAAAAAAAAAAAAAAAAGGCAGGAAAGGGCTACATCTAATTTTCAGAGCCTGCATTGTTTCCACTAGATTACCCTGCTGAAAAGGATTCTTAATCCTCTAAAAATTAAATATTGACAATACACTAAAAATAATTCCTAAGACATGAAAATTATCTTTGTACATGCTATTATATGCAAATATTAAAAAGCAAACTTTCCAGAAACAGAAAAGAAGTGTAAAACCCAAAAGACACATACCCAAGAAAACAATCTGTATCATTCATCCATTGATTTATAAACTGTACAGTGATAGGTCCAGGGTTGTGAGGCAACTGAATTCGTTCTAAAGTATGTAGCAGCAAATCAGGGTTGTAGTACAAGGCAGCAATTGCAACCTGAAGACACATGGTACGAAGCTCACTAGTTTTGACCCCTCGAGTTAATCTCTCCAAAACAAGTTGAACGAAGAGTGGAATGCACTAGAAGACAAAAAGAAAAAGAGAGTCAACCACACAGATAGCCCAAGTAACTTTTATAGAAAGCTGTATATTGGCAGAGTGTCCTCAATAAATAAGACAGTCTTAATGGCAATGAGACTTTTGACTAAATCATTTTAGAGTTATTTAAAATATTTATATTATAAAAACCTAGAGAGACTAACTAGACAAAAACAAGTCCTATAGCAGTGCCAGAAAATCTCCTTCCTTCTTAAGTAAATTAAAGTCAGCTGAAGATTGTCCTGTAAGAGTCCACGCTCAAATGGTGTCAATAATCCCTATGTGGACACAGCCACTTGCACATCTAAGGTGAAATCACTGCATGTCATTTTCTTTGACAAATTAAATTGGAAAGAAATAAATGGGACTGAAACTAATTATGATGTAATCAGATTGTTTTTGAGAAAGAAAATTCCTGTTGGTATAAGATGAAAAAGGCTGAAGAAAAAATGGTGGAGCCTGAACATTAAAAAAATACCTGACTCCAATTCTAAAGTGCAATATTGATGAACTAATTTTACTGGAACGATTTCACAATAGTTACTTTCAGTTAAAGGGGATGAGCTGAAATGATTTGTATAAAATAAAATCTGAGGTCTTACTATAAGCCCCTTTTTAAAATAAACTTTAAAAAAATCAAGGTTTTGTGTAGAAATTTAAGAGTTATATTTATTATTTTCTTTTTAGTAGGCCAAAAGGCATATATATCTGGGTCAGCAGACTATTAGTCTGGTTTAGGATAACATATTGAATCAAAATACATGACTACACATACTTTTAAGACTATAAAGCTCTTTACAAAGATAACTAGTTTAACTCTACGTCTACTTATGCTGATACAACATATTCTGTGTTCTAATTTGAGATAACACATATAAGCTATGTTAAAAATTATTACCATGGTCAAATAATTAGGTGTGGATAAACGCAGCCACAAGAAAATATAAATTAAGTTTGAAAAGCTCTTTTCAAGATGTTTTAAAACTAAAGTTTCAAAATTACAGCTACATGGGAGAAATAAGTTCTGGTGTTCTATAGCACTATGAGATGACTATAGTTAACAGTAATGCATAGTTTCAAATAGCTAGGAGGAGGACATTGAATGTTCCCAACACAAGGAAATGATAAATGTTTGAGACAATGGATATGCTAATTACCCTGATCAGATCACTGCACATTGTATCAAAACATCACTATGTATTCTATAAACATACAATTATGTCAATTTAAATAAATAGAAAATAAAGTTTCATTTTCACAAATATTTACTATTATACACAAAGCCATAAGAACATAAAGGAATTGTGAAGTTTTAGAACTAGTAAAAGAATTCCATTATATTAAAACAAAATCGATTATGGAGGCTGGTTGGACAACTACGTAAATGCACAATTAGAGCACTGTGCAGCTGCAGAAGGAATGCAGAATATCTCTATATGCTACTACGAAGTGATCTGCAGGATATGTTACTTAGTGTAGAAGGCAACACAGGAAATGTATAGTATGCTACCATTTACCTAAGAAGGCAAGGCGAGAATATCTATTTTTTGTTTTTGTTTTGTTTTTTAATGAAAGGATGAACTAAAACTAGGGGAAGAAACAGGAGAAGAAGGGTAGAGGAATAGGGTGGAAGCTGGACTTCTCTGAATATACCTTGTCTTATAAATTAGACCTTAGAACTGTGTCTATGCTTCACATATCCATTACCAAAAAATTAAGCTATTTCTTTGTTTGTTTGTTTTGGAGACAAAGTCTTGCTAGAGTGCAAGGCTAGAGTGCAAATTAAGCTATTTCTAAAAATTAAGATAAAATGAAGCAAGTGAATCAACCAAACGAGGATTATTTTAGTAACTTTAAATTTTAATTATTTGACTGTATTTTCACTGTATATTGCTAGTGTATGAATATAGCTTAGAGATAAAAACAACTACTAAAAAAACAAACAATAGTAACCCTTTCTTGGTAACAAAGTTGGTATAATTAGTCTGAGGGTAAATGTATCCATTAGTGGGATAAAGCAAGCAAGTAATTAAGATGAGAACCAGAATTTTTGGTGTGGGAGATATAGAACAGTATCAAGTAGGTTAAGGATAAAGAATGTAGTCATGAATTTGAATTAGAAATATCTGTGTGTGGCAGGGCACGGTGGTTCACGATTGTAATCCCAGCACTTTGGGAGGCTGAGGCGGAGGGATCACCCAAGATCAGGAGTTTGAGACCTGCCCGGCCAACATGGTGAAACCCCATCTCTACTAAAAATATAAAACTTAGCCGGGTGCGGTGGCAGGCGCCTGTAACCCCAGCTACTCGGGAGGCTGAGGCAGGAGAATCACTTGAACCCAGGAGGCAGTGGTTGCAGTGAGCCGAGATCACACCATTTGCACTCCACTCCAGCCTGGAGTACAAGAGCGAGACTTCATCTCAAAAAAAAAAAAAAAAAAAAAAATCTGTGTGTATTAGATGGAAACAATAGGCACGGGGACTCCAAAGAGGTAAAGAAGAGAGTGGAAGAGGGTTGAAAAATGACCTGTTGGGTACTGTGTTCACTATCTGGGCAACAGGTTCAACAGAAACCCAAACTTCAGCATCACACAATATATCCAGGTAACAAACCTGCACATGTACCCCCCACATCTAAAATTTAAAAAAAAAAAAGATTTATCTGTGTACATTAATGCTTTATTGACTAAAAAAGCCAAACAACATATTTCTTGGCTCTATTTTGTAGAAACATGGACCAATCCAATATCAATGAATATATATATAGTGATATATTAGTTACATACATTAATATGCATTAGTATATATGTAGCTAATTATCAACTTATTAATATGACATATAAATAGTATATATTATATGCATATTATATATATACACACACATATATTATACATACATATATATTTTAGATATATATGTATAGCAATGAATATCCCTTGTACCCAGCTCATAGTCTTGAATACCATTTCCCAGGCTAGAACAAGACATCTATAAGATAAGCCTGGAATATCTAGTCATACCAAGACAGCAAGGAAACTACCAAAGACTATTAAAATCAGGTTAAAAGGGCTCTCAAGACAAATTTAAGAGGCTCCCACTGGACAAAAATAAAACTATGTATACTTAAAATACACTGAAACATATAGAGTAAATTTGGATCTATACATTCATAAGGATACTAAATATTTTTAAAAACCAAACAACATAACATAACATTTTACTGATCATCTTTGGAGAATGCTAGGTAAGAAACTTATCTTGAATAATGGTAAATAAAGGGAAATACTCAAGCTGTTTCTCAGAGTAACCTGATAATTTATCAGAAAACATTTCTCTTTATAGGAATATTTCAGTTAATAAAGAAGAAATGACAGAATTAGAAGATCACCATCAGCAACACTAACATCACGAGAGACCACCAGACATACTGTGCCTCCGAGTAAAATTACACACCATCAGCCATGAAGTACATGAGCTGAGACTGCGCCATCAACACTACATGTAATCACCAATTTACAGGAAATTTAGAGGAATGGAATGCCAATCAACACAGTCCTTCAGCTATACTTGAGTGCACTGTAATGGTAACCTCACTAACGTAGCGATCACCTTGTGTCCTTAACTTTCTGATACACAAATTCTTGAATACTGCTATGGTCTCAATATGGTTTGTCCTCCCGAAACTCATGTTGAAATTTGATTCCCAATGTGGCAGGTTTTGGGAAGTGGGGCCTAGTGGGAAGTGTTTGAGTCATGGTAGTAGTCGACCCCTCATGAATGCCTTGGGGCCATTCTCCCGTTCTGATGTAATGAGCGAGTTCTCACTATCATTCTGGCACAACTGAATTACTTTTTGTGGGAAAGAACTAGTTCCCATGACAGAAGGTTGTTATAAAGCAAGGTCACCCCTGGGTTTTGCCCCTTCGCATGTATCCACTTCCCCTTTGACCTTCCACCACATTGTGATACAGCACAGGCCATATCTTGCCAGCTTCTGGTGTACAGAATGGATTCTAAAGGATTCTAAAGTCTTTGGCGTGGATTTATTCTATAGCCTTCTGAACCTCTCCCCAACCTATGTTTCCATTATTAAATCCTATTGCTCAGAACCCTCCAAAATCCAGTAAACAGAACTAAATCCTTCTTTAGCCCCGTTCATGTCTTGTGCTTTACTACCTTCTTATTTTGTTAACATCATAATTTCTTTTCACCTCCACTGTAACACCTAAAAAGTACATAATAACAAAGGGGGAAAAGAGCCTTCACCTGTTGGGGACAGGTGGTAGTTCACACCTGTAATCCCAGAACGTTGGGAAGCTGAGGCAGGATCACTTGAAGCCAGGAGTTAGAGAGCGGCCTAAACCACATAGTGAGACCCCATCTCTACAAAAAATTTGAAAATGAGCTGGGCTTGGTAGCATATGCCTGCAGTCAGTCCTAGCTACTCAGGAGGTAAGATGGGAGGATCACTTGGGCCCAGGAATTTGAGGTTACAGTGAGATATGATTGCACCATTGCACTCCAGCCTAGGCAACAGAGTGAGATCCAATCTCCATTAAAAAAAGTTTTTAAATAAATATCAGTAATACTTTATGATTTTTTAGAAAGGTCATAATTTTTTTGTCACTAATACCCCAATAAAGCTTGGGGGTAAGGAGAAGTCATCCTCAAAAATAATGAAGATTTTGGTGGTACGTAAATAAGAGGAAGCTCTATTGAGAGCAAAAAGATGGGCCAGCAGTTCACCAGAGATGGCCAAGAAAAGAGACAGTCAAAGCAAGGCCCCTTGGGTCCAAACAAACCTCAAAGAGGAACTTTGCTTTTTGGTGTTTTTTTTTTTTTTTTTTGGAGATGGAGAAATTTTGCTCTTGTCACCCAGGCTGGAGTACAATGGCACGATCTCGGCTCACTGCAAACTCCGCCTCTGGGTTCAAGTGATTCTCCTGCCTCAGCCTCCCAAGTAGCTGGGATTACAGGCGCATGCCACCACGCCCAGGTAATTTTTATATTTTTAATGGAGACAGGGTTTCACTATGTTGGCCAGGCTGGTTTTGAACTCCTAACCTCCGGCGATCCACCAACCTCAGCCTCCCAAAGTGCTAGGAATAAAGGTGTGAGCCACAGCACCCCATCACAAAAATGAACTTTGAAAACAGCAAATCAGCCATCATAATGCTTAAAGAATAAAAGAAACTACTGTTAAAGAAAGCTATGAGACAATATCTCAAAGATAAAATTTCAGTAAAGATACAGGCATTGTAAAAAAGAACCAGGCCAGGTGCGGTGGCTCACGCCTGTAATCCCAGCATTTTGGGAGACCTAGGTGGGTGGATTACCTGAGGTCAGGAGTTCGAGATCAGCCTGGCCAACATAGCAAAACTCCGTCTCTACTAAGAAAAAACGAAAATTAGCTGGTGTGGTGGTGCACGCCTGTAATCCCAGCTACTTGGGAGGCTGAAGCTCAAGAATCACTTGAACCCAGGAGGTGGAGGTTGCAGTGAGCCAAGATTGCACCACTGCACCCTAGCCTGGGTGACAGAGCAAGACTTCATCTCAAAAAAAAAAAAAAAAAAAAAACAGAGAGAGAGAGAACCAAAACCAAATAGAAATTCTGGACTTAAGAAGCATGCAAACATCTCAAATCAATAATCTAACCTGTTACTTTAAAACACTGGAAAAAGAACAACTAAATGAAAAGCAAGCAGACAGAAAAAAATAAGGATTAAAGTAGAAACTAATGAAATGGAAAACAGAAAAATAGAGAACAAAACCAAAAGTTAGCTCTTTGAAAAAATCAAAATTGATAAACTTTTAACTCAACTAAGAAAAAAATAGAGAAGACTCTAATAACTAAACCCAGGAACAAAACAGGGCCATTACTATGGACCCTACAGAAACAAAAAGACATAAGGAAATACTATGAACCACATGCAACGAATTAGATAAATTACATTGAAAAATTCCAAGATGCAAACTATTGAAATGAATTTAAAAAGAAATGTAAACTACAAATAGATCTATAACAAATAAAGAGACTGAATTGGCCATTTAAAACTACCCACCAAAAACAAAACAAAACAAAACAAAACACAGACAAAAATAGGCCCAGATAATTTTGCTGCTAAATTCTACCAAACATTTAAAAAAGAAGAGCAATCCTTCACAACTCTTTGAACAAAGAGAAAGGATGAACACTTCCCAACTCAATGAGTCCAACAATACTGATACCAAAGCCAGACAACAAACATCATAAGAAAAGAACGTTAGAGATCAATATCTTATGTATCAATAGTATTTATGCACATAAATACTTTTTAAAAACTACCAGGAAATTTAATCTAGAAATATATACAGAGATCATATTTGATAAGTATGATTTACACCAGGAATGCAAGTTTGATTTAAAATCTGAAAATCAATTAAGGCAATACATTTCTATTCTAAAAGGACAAAAACCACATGATCATCTCAGTAGATGCAGAAAAAAGCATTCTGCAAAATTCAACACCCTTTCATGATAAAAGCAACAAGTTAGCAACAGTCAAGAACTGAACCTGACAAAGTGCACATATGAAAAGCCCACAGGTAACATCAGACTTAATGGTGAAAGACTGAACGTGTTCCCTCCTAAGACCAGGAACAAGATGAGATGTCTCTTTTCATCATAGCTATTCAACATTGCACTCCAGATTCTAGCCAGGGCAATTAGTCAAGAAAAATAAGGGGCACCCAAACTGGAAAGGTAAAACTTATTTGTAGATAATACGATCCTGTTTATAGAAAATCCTAAAGAATCCACTAAAACACTATTAAAATAGTTCAGCAAGGTTTCAGGATACAAGATAAACATGCAAAAACAATTATATTTCTATACACTCACAACAAACCTGAAAATAAAACGACTCTATTTACAATAGCATCAAAAAGAAAATATATAAAAATAGTTTAGGAATAGAATTGAAAAACTTGTACTCTGATAACAACCAAACATTGTTGAAAGAAATTAAAGAAAACCTAAATAAAAGAAAGTCACCCCATGTTCAGGGATTGAAAGACTATTTTTAAAACAGAAATACTTCTCAAACTAATCTATAGATTCAGCACAATGCCTGTTACAATCCCAGCTGGCTTATTTACTGAAATTGACAAACAGATCCTAAAACTCGTATGAAAATTTAACGGACCCTGACTAGCCAAAACAATCTCACAAAAGAATGCAGTTACAGGACTCAAACCTCCTGACTTCAAAACTTACTACAAAACTAAAGTAATAAAGACAATGCAGTACTGAAATAAGAACAGATAAGTACATAAATCAAATAGAATGAGTATAGAAAAAACCCTCACATTGTGGTCAACTGATTTGACAAGAATGCCAAGACAATTCAATGGGGGAAAAATAGTCTTTTCCACAAATGGTGCTGAAACAACTTCATAACTACATGCAAAAGAATTAAAATGCAGACCCCTCCTCACACTATGTACAAAAACTAACTCAAAATAGATCAAGAGTCTCTAAATGTAAGAAAAAAACTATAAAACTCTTAGAACAAAAGAGGATAAATCTTCATGACACTGGAGCTAGCAATGTTCCTTAAATACGGCAACGGCCGGGCACAGTGGCTCAGGCCTGTAGTCGCAGCATTTTTCTACGAAAATTAGCCAGGTGTAGCAGCACGTGCCTGCAGTCCCAGCTACTCAGGAGGCTGAGGTGGGTGGATTTGGATGTCAAGGCTACAGTGAGCCAAGATTGTGCCACTTCACTCCAGCCCAGGTGATAGAATGAGACCCTGTCTCCAAAAAAAAAAAAAAAAAAAAAAAAAAAGACACCAACCACAAGCAATTAAAAAAAAAAAAAAAGACATCATCAAAATTAAAAACATTTGTGCTTCAAAGGACACCATCAAGACAAATTGGGAGAAAATTTTGCAAATGATACCAGATAACAGGCTTCAATGTAGAATATATAATGAAGTCCAACAACTCAATAAATAGACAAGTAATTACAAATGAGAAAATGATCTGATTAGACATTTCTCCAAAAAAAGATATACAAAAGGCCAATCAGTACATGAAACATGCTCAAGATCATTAGCCATCATAAAAATGCAAATAAAAACCACAATGAGACACTACTTCACAAATGAAATAAGTGCTGGCAAAAACACAAAGAAAGTGGAACCCTCTATCATTGCTGTAGGAATGGGAAATGGTGCAGCTGCTTTAAAAACAGTTTGACAGTCCCTCAAATGATTAAACACAGAATGACCATATTCCACTCCTAGGAAATGAAAACATATTCACACAAAAACTTGGACACAAAAGTTCCTAACAGCATTATTCATAATAGCCAAAAAGTAAAAATAACCCAAATGACCAACAACTGATGAATGGATAAAATGCGATTTAACCAAACAATGAAATATTATTTGGCATTAAAAGAAATAAAGTACCAATCCACACTACCACACAGATGAACCTTGAAAACCTATGCCAAGTGAAAGAAGCCAGTCACAAAGGACCACATATAAGATGATTCCATTTACATCAAATGCCCAGAATAAGCAAATCTATGGAGACAAAGCCATAGTGGTCGCCCAGAGCTTGGGGCAAGTGACTGTTACTGAGTTTTTTGGGAGAGGGGTGATGAAGTGTTCTAAAATTGTGATAACAGTTGCACAATTCTGTGAATACACTAAAAACCACGTATGTATACACTTTAAACGGGTGAACTGTATGGAATGTGAATTATATCTCAAAACTATTATAAGAAATACATAAAGCAAAACTTATAGAAAAGAAAAATTCACAATTTTACTTGAATATTTCAACATTTTTCTTAGTTATTGAACAACTTATCACAATAGTATCAAAAATTGCATTAATCTTGTTGAAAACAAGATTAAAAATGTATAACTTATGAAAAATATAAATTTTAGCCTTTTAAAATGGTCAAGAAATACTTTTTTCTAGAGTACCTTAATTTCTGGTTAGAAAAGGTACCTAGGAATATTTAAATAGAATACACAAAAACAAAGGGAACATGAAAATCTCTGAGACTCCAACTGAGTAGCATTTACACACTTCATTTTTTTTTTGATAGCCCCTTACATTATTACATATTTTTCTGTGCATGCCTTTCTCAGCTACAATGCAAGGTACAGTTTCCAAACTACCTGGCTCTTTTTGTCATTTAAACAGGATTTGTACCAGAAAGCACAATCTATAGGCTGTCCTTTCCATTTTTCATCATAAACGAAAAGTCAAGCAGGCATGTAAACTTCAAATGTAACCATCAAGTAAGGTGCTTTCCAGACATACATTACCTGATCAATTCCCCTTCCTTTGCACTGAAGAATGATGACTTCCAGAAGTTTAGCTGCATGACACTCTGCATCTTCTCCTGCATCTCCACACAGTACCTGCAGTAATTACAATTTAGCTCAGCAGTAAATGGCACTGCGTAGAAGTTAATCAAGTCCACATGCACAAATGTCCCACATAAATTCAGCCATAGGAACCATAGCTTTGCTTGCTGTGCAAGTTTACCTCACCAACCCAAAGAAGAATGGCCAAAATAAATTCCATCTATCATCTCATTTCTTATAAGGAGCAATAATTCACTATTTAACCTTAGATTAATAAAGTAGACTACATAAGCTAATTTTCCAGATAAATGAAGCTTCCCTTTAAAGGCACCAAAATTATAAAATGAAATCAAAACAAAACAAAATAATCTTATCAAACAATGAAACTATTTTTCTGTTCCTTTTGAATCCTGGTCCATATGAACCCATTTTTTTCATAACCACCATAATTTCATGTTATATACCTTTCAATTCTCCAACATGAACTTCATAATTAGGAATATTTTTCATGGACATTGTAACCATTTACAACTATACAATATGACAGTAGACGAATATAACAAGGTTACCAGACAGTTTCCCTATTATTAATTCTGTATTTTCACTACTATAAACAATTCCAAAATGTACATGTTCATACATAAAATGTGGAATATGACTGCCTTATAATAAGATTCTCAAAAAAGTTCCTAGAGTAGAGCATGCTTCTATTAAAAATTGTTTCAGATGAAAAAGAATAGACTTAAAGAAATAAGGGTGGGCCAGAAATTTAAAATATAGACAAAAAGACGTAACAGAGAGAAACCAAACACATATTCATTGAAAAAAGACTTACTGAAGTATGCAACTTTTGTGTAAGTTATTTTTAAGGAAAAAAAAAGCAAAATGTTAAAAATACTAGGAAAGAGACACAAATACAGACAAAGAAGGATTAGAAATAAGACTATAAAGAATACTGTATTCTTTACATTTAAAAGCTTAGATTCGATACTTTTCTAGAAAAATAAAATTTAAGAAAAATGAATTAAGAAATTCCAGATAATTCTGACAGATTTAACATTCCCATTTAATTTCATTCTCTCCCAAAATGCTATCAAAATGACAGTAAAGAGATTTTAAAGATGTACATATACAAAGAAAAAAAGTAGAGGTAATAGCAATAAACATTTTGGAAGCTGGAAAATAGCTGAATCATAAGCAGATATCAGGCAAAGCCAAGAATCAACTATATTTACATAAATTTAAAATGCTATCTCTACGACAGTGTATCACAGTCTAGCTTCCAAATGTGAATGGACTCTGGAACCAGGCTGCTTAGGTTCAAAGCGCAGCTCTTCCACATATTAGCTGTGTTTTTAGAAAAGTTACTTAACCTCTTTGTTTGACTGTCCCCATCTATAAAATGGGAATAAAAGAACCTACTTCACGGGGTTGTATGATACAGAAAGAAAAAGAATTACTCCCTTTTCCCAAAATTGCATTTACTTGGGGGCCTTTCGTTTTGGTTTGCCAAAAGGAAAGAAAACAAAAATGTATCCTGTAATTTTTAAAATGGGCTCTGGAGTCAGACTAGGTTCAAATCTGCCTCCAACACATAGTAGCTATGTGATTACAACTATTTCCTAACCTCAGGCACAGTGCAAGAAATTATGTCATAGTTTCCTTTTGATACAAATGTGATACCTTCCTCATGCTCTCAAAATGTTAAGTTAATATTGTAGGGAGTACTTAGAAAATGTCTGGTATATATAATAAGAATTCAAATATTAGCTAGTATTAAAACTAGTATTTCATATTCACAAAATATTAAATATATTATAACTATTTGATAAGTATAAGGAAATCATTGTATCAATTTTACTGTATCTGCAAACATACAGGGAAGCTGTGAATTACTAATGGAATACACAGAACTGTTATACTTGTTTTCTTTCCCTCTTTCTCTATCAGCTACCTCTCTAACAGGGAAAACTGAAGATTGCCACGTGATTATGATTTAACAACATGGGTTATTCACAGAGGTAAATGAATCATTACAACTCACAGTTCAGCCCCTTCACTTTATACCTGAAGAAGCTTACTGACTTCCCAAAATTTCCCTGACTCTTTAGAACTAAACTAAGACCTAGACCTAAACCAGATATACTGATTATCAGTACAGAGCTCTTACCAGATTTTGGGTACACCCCTTCTAGTGAGGAAAAAAAAATGTGTTGTGGGGGTTGTACACTAGCTATTTTACTCCCAACTCTATGGCCAAACTTCTTGGTGTCTGGTTATCCCAGCTTTATAAAATCTGCCTGCCAGCTTTATGCAATATAATTTCAGTTTCACATTTATGTGTGTGTGTGTATACAGACATTTATTTATTTATTTATTTACCTAAAGGAGAAGAAAAACGTTATTTGCCAAAGATCCCAAAATATAACCAATAGTGGGCCAAATCTATCTTGTGGCAAAGACAACATGGTAGACAATCATGTTTGTGTATAAGGATAACAGTAGCCATTATGTACGTTGTACAGTATAGATTCTTGTTAAATGATGCTTTTCCAACTATTATAATTTTTATCTTAAGTTGTTTATGCTCAGGTTACCTACATCTAGTGGCTTCCAATATATATATTAAATTAAAAAATAAAAAAAATCATTCCATTTGTCACTGATTAACAAAATGTGTGGTTAATTTTCCTAGCACTTTTCTTTAATCAAGTAGAAAATTCATTTCCAAAAGAAAAAAACACAAAGTAAAAAGCAGATATAAAAGTGGCAAACATTCATAAGCACGACACACAATATGAAACTTTCAAATCCCAAAGATCCTTTTGAAAATACAAATGAAAGAATATATGTTGATGAAGATAATGCAGAACTAAATGTATAAGAAACAAACTGAAAAAGTATCCTGAAGCAAAACAGGCAAACATTAGCAAGAACCACTGCAACAATAGATAAGGACATGCTTACCTTCCTACACATTGTAAAAAGAATTTCTAAATGTTTTGGATTTGATAATAAGGTATCTGTATCTATTGTCACATAATTATGGAGGAGAGGCATCATGTCTGAAAAAAAATCAAAAATTCAAATGAGACTTGAGTGACAGGAATAGAAATAAATTATTCCCACTGAAACCACATTTCTGTAGCACCCACACATTAGTATCTTCCCATGCAAGCACAAAAGGCTAGAAATGAAAGTAATAAGTCTGCTGTATATTTATAGATGGGGAAAATGTAAAGCAGAAAGACTAAGATGCTCATCATTTATGAAGCAATTGAGCTGAATTTTTTCCCTTTCTCCACTGCACACTCATCCCTATCTGACATATTTTATATTTTCTTGCTCATTTGTCTGAGTGATTCCCTACCCTCCCATCATCTCCATTAGAATGTAAGCTTCACAAGGGAAAAGGCTGTTTATTTTGCTCACTGCTGGATTACTGAGCTTAAAATAGGGCTTGGAATATACTTGGTGTCCATAAGATACTTATTAAATTAACATATGGATATATGTTCTGGTCATAAACTAACTTAAGACTCCATAAGAAATACAGCCTATCTCCTCTGCCTATATACCTAGGTCTGAAAAACACTGCTACAATAGCCCCAGCTTTCATGTGACCAGGAAATAAACACATTTTCTGGTCAATATTGGAATCGTATGTGTTTTTATTTCAGGTGTCGACAGGAAGTAATATCTAGACACAGAAAAGCAAAAATTTTATATGGTCAAAGCCATACCTGTAAAGTATTCAAAGCAATCCTGCTGAAACACTTCATATAGTATACCTAGAAGCTGCCACATTTGAGGGGAAATACTGTGGCAGGTTAAACTGTATGCCAGGGAAAGAATTTCTTCATAGAATTCTGGAAGAAAATCTCTAGTTAGAATGCTAGGAAATAGCAAAAGTTAAAACAAAGACCACACAGAGGAGGGTTTAGACTACCTACGCACACATAGTCCTCCTCTATCCAATGTACTCATAAACTTCCCTTTCTCAGTATTTGTATCTTCGGCTATGTATCTGCCAGCTTCCATTTCTTACCAAGATCTGCCCCTCTGTTCAATAAGGCAAGGCAAAAATGTTTTCACTAAACTTTCTTATACTATTGAAAAAATAAAGTTGTTTCTGCTTTATTATATATATTTACAAAACTGTATTAGAAATAGATACAAGAAGGAATAGATTATCATTCCTCTTTCATGTCGAGGATTTAAAATGTACAAATAATTAATAATATTCTTTGGAGAGCTTAATTATATCAGACTAAAGTATCTACCTATCTCAAATTTATACTTTTACTAACAACTATACACCAGGCAGTATTCTGTCAATTTACAAAACCTGTAAAACATACAGTATTCTTCAAGTTAATCAAGACAATAAGACCCACTATAAAGTAGAAGAGTTCAAAGGAAATGTTCTTATACTCACAAATATCATTATTCTCAGTCAAAAGTAAATTATATCTACACGTACAACCAGGAAACACAAACCTCAACAAAAATTTCAAATAGTTCCTACCACATCACTGAGCAAAGAAGTCTAGCTGGGCGCGGTGGCTCAAGCCTGTAATCCCAGCACTTTGGGAGGCCGAGACGGGCGGATCACGAGGTCAGGAGATCGAGACCATCCTGGCTAACACAGTGAAACCCCGTCTCTACTAAAAAATATAAAAAACTAGCCGGGCGAGGTGGTGGGCACCTGTAGTCCCAGCTACTCGGGAGGCTGAGGCAGGAGAATGGCGTAAACCCGGGAGGCGGAGCTTGCAGTGAGCTGAGATGCGGCCACTGCACTCCAGCCTGGGCGACAGAGTGAGACTCCGCCTCAAAAAAAAAATAAAAAAAATTAAAAAAAAAAGAAGTCTAACTTGAAATGTTTTTCTCTTATAAAAACCAGCATTCACCCTGGAAACTTGATTAAAGTTTCTCTAATATTACTTAAAACTTGATATTTTCAAAAGCTAGCAAAATAAAATGGAAATTACAAATATTGAGAAATAATTTACGTAAGGAAATCATTTGAAAAATAAATTATCTAAATACAGAATTTCTAAAAGTTCTAGCATGGCACTGGTATAAAAACAGACACACAGACCAATGGAACCAATTACAAAGCCCAAAAGTAAATCTACCCATTTAGGGTCAATTAATTTTCAACAAAGATGCCAAAAACACACAATGGAGACAGGACAGTCTCTTCAATAAATGGCACTGGGAAAATTAAATATCCATTTGCAAAAAATCAAATTAGACCCTCATCTTATACCATATACAAAAATCTACTTGATATTAATTAAATACTTAAGCTTTAAGACCTGACATGATAAAACTACTAGATAAAAACATAGGGGAAAAGCTTCATGGAAACTTGGAACACTGGTCTGGGGAATGATTTTTTTTTTTTTTTTTTTTTTGATATGAGGATATGATCCCAAAGCACACACAACAAAAGCAAAAACAGAAAAATAGGATTACATCAAACTAAAAGACTTTTGCATAGCAAAGAAAACAATTCACAGAATGAAGAGACAACCTCCAAAATGAGAGAAAATATTTAAAACCTATATCAAATGAAGATTTAGTATCCAAAACATATAAGGAACTCAAATCATTCAGTAGAAAGAAAATAACCCAGCTTAAAAATGGGCAAAGGAACTGAATGGATATTTCTCAAAAGATTATATAAAAACGGCCAACGTATATAAAAAAATATTTTAAATCACTAATCATGGGGGAAATGCAAATCAAAACCACAACGAGATACCACCTCATATATACGAGGATGTCTATTATCAAAAAGACAAAAGTTAAATGCTGAAGGGGATGTAGAGAAAAAGGAAACTGTTGTATACTCTTGGTGAGAGAGTAAAAATAGCCACTGTGGACAGCAGTATGGAGGTTCCTCAAAAAATTAAAAATAGAACTACCATATGATCAAGTCATCCTAGTACTGGGTATATATACAAAGGAATTAAAATCAGGATCTTGAAGAGATAATGTGCCCTCCTATGTTCACTGAAGCATGTTTCACAATAACCAAGATATGAAAATACTTAAGTGTCCACTGACAGATGAACAGATAAAGAAAATGTGGTATTATACATGATAGAGTACTAGTCCACCTTAAAAAAAAGAAAATCCTGTTATTTGCAACAACAGAGATGGACACACTATGCTAAGCGAAATAAGCCAAAACAGAACTTTCAGAAATTCTTTTATTATTAATTAAAGGCCATAGTTTACATTAAGGTTCACTCTTTGCATTGTTCATTCTAAGGGTTTTGACAAATGTATAGTGACATTTGTTCATCATTATTGTATCATACAGAGTAGTTTCACTGCCTAAAACTTCTGTGCTCTACCTATTCATCCTGCCCTCTCCCCCATCCCCAAACCCTGGCAACCACTGGTCTTTTTATTGAAAGATGTACTTTTTAAAAATACCTTGAATTGACAAATAAAAATTGTACATATGAAGTATACACCATTTTGAAATACGTATATTTTGTGGAATGACTAAATCTGGCATCCATTACTTCACATAGCTTTTCGTGGTGACACCACTTAAAATCTACTCTTAGCAATTTTCAAGTATATAATACATTGTTATTAACTATGGTCACCATTTTGACCAACATCTCCCCTCCCTCCACTTCCTGCTAACTAAATTCTGTTCTTTCTATGAGTTTGGGATCTTGTGGTATCTGTCTTTCTGTGCCTGGCTTATTTCACTTAGCAAAAAGTCCTCCAGATTCACCCATGTTGTCACAAATGACAGGATTTCCTTTTTAAGGCTGAATAGTATTCCACTGTTTATATCTACCATGTTGTATTCAAGTACTCTTAAAATATTATTCACATATATTAGCAGTGCATGCTCAACTTTTTACTAACAGAGTGAACAATAAAAAGCCTGGAGACAACTGCTCTTAATCAGAGACATGGTTTTCCTGCATCCTTCTATCTGAGTACTACACAGCTTGCATCTCTCTCACACCCACATGACGTGGGGCTAGCATCTTCAAAATGCTTGAATACAATGGAAGACTCACCTCCTCTACAAAATTCCCATCAGCTTGTAACATCTAACATTGGTTACTGATTCTACTCAGAAGTCAGATACCACAATAGACAACAGGACAATTAACTCATACTTTATTTGAGACAGGATCCCACTCTGTTGTCCAAGGGGAGTGCAGGGGCACAATCACAATTCATGGCAGCCTCTACCTGCCAGGCTCATGTGATCCTCCCCACCTCAGCCTACTGAGTAGCTGGCACCACAAACACATGCCACCACACTCAGCTAATTTTTTGTAGAGACAGTGTTTCACCATGTTGCACTGGCTGGTCGTGAACTTCTGGGCTCAAGCAGTTCACCCACCTCAGCCTCCCAAACTACTAAGATTACAGGTGTGAGCCATGGTGCCCAGCCATTTCACATTTCTGATTTTAAAAAATGCCTATTAAACATTTTTCGATCCAAGATTAAAGTAACCTCACCTAAACCTCATCACAGTTCATTTCTAGCAATGTACAATTTAAAATTACTGTCCTTTAAAGTTCCAACACCAAAAATTTTTCATTGGATGCATAATTTTTTTAGCTCTAAATGAAAATACAGATATTTAACACTAGAAAGGACATCCAAAAATTAAAGTGATTATGCTTCTCTTTCTCAAATTGTCAATCTTGTTAAATCTGAAGGGCTAAAATTATACTTTGAGTTCAAATTTTTAAAATTTTTTCAATTTATCTTTTTATTTAACCTTTGAACTTACCAATTACATGTTTCTGCAGAACAAGATCAATGATCCGTAGACAGATATTCTCTAACTGCTGCGTAATCTAAAGATAAATTTTAAATATTAAGCTTAAAATTATCATAATATATAAATTTAATACCGTGCCAATAAAAATATCAACAGGACATTTTTCAGACGGTAACCTGACAAGTTAATTCTAAACTTCATGTGAAAAAGTAAACATGCAAGAATACTCAGAAAATTTTGAAAAATAGACTAATGACAGAAATGGGGGTTAAATCCATAACAAACTTAACGATTTAGTTCCTTACCATGTATTTTATACCAAAATTAATTCCTAATGGATAAAATATTTCAGTGTGAAGAAATAAACCATAAAAAAAAATAATAAAAACAATTCTTCTATAATCCTGAAAAGGGAAAGTGACTCAAAGCCCAGAAATAATTTTTTAAAAAATGAAATCATCTAACTAAAAAATTAAAAACTTTTGCATGGGGCATTGGGAAGTCAAAAAAATAAGTGAAATATTTTCAAATGGTATCACAAAGATCAAATTCCACTTATATAAAATTAATTTTTTAAAACTGAAATACAATAGAAAATGTGTGGTTTTTTTTAATAATCTTTGCCTGTGTTTATAAAAAGATGTTCATTATAATACACGGTAAGGGTACAAATTCCAAGTGCAACATTAACAATTTTGACCTTTTAAAACTGGCAATGATCACAATTATGGGGCTGGGAAGAAAGACCCTGTTTGTATATTGATTTGTGGAGTGTAAACGGTACATACAATGAAGGACAAGTTGGCAACATCCTTCAAACTTACCCATACAAATCACGATGCAACCCAGCAATTCCACTTGAAGGGATTTACCCTTTACACATATTATGTGTGCAAAACAACACGTAAAAAGCCATTCATTCGTTTCAGCAATGTTTGTGATTACTAGCAATCAAATGTCCATTTAAACAAGAGACAGTTAAATTATATCCACTAAACAGGGACTGGTGAAATAAATTTGACACATCATACAAGGGAATATTAAGCAACCATTAAAAATATATAACTTTATTGACATGGAGGGATCACCAAGATATATTAAGTAAAAAATGGCAAATAAAAACTGTGTATAGCATGCTAGCATTTTCATAAAAGAAAAATATACACGTTCACTTTTTGCTTATATGTTAACAGAAAAGTCTCTAGAAGGGCACAAAAACCTGGTTTAAAAAAAAAAAAGGAAAAACATAGCTACTTCAGAGAGGAGAATTAGATAGCTGGGGAGTTGAGTGAGAAGGTAAAATTTCAATGAATTTTCTTTTCACATCTTTTTAATTTTTCAACATATGTTTGTATCAAATATTTTAAAATAAGTTAAAATCCATGGTGGGTTACATTTTTCATGTAAACGTCCTATTTCAACTGTCAAGTATATTCTCATATTCAACTTAAACCACTGTCTTAAGGTTCAAATGATCCAAAATTTCCCAGTTTAAAAAAACTGTCAATAAGGTTAAAATCATTAAACAAAAATGCATATGCTTAAGCACCTATTTTAGATTCACAATCTTGTGTTTCATACACTATTTGTCAGTGTTTCATAAATGTGCTTTTTCCTTTTAAGGATATATTTTTTTCAAAGTTTGCTTTTAATAAGTTAAAGCTCAAAATCTTGGTCAGGAGACCAAGATGCCAGTTGGTTTTGCCTGTAATTATTCATGGCCTTGGTAAAGCCATTTAGCTGAAGGCTTTAGGTGGTTTTTTTTTGTCTTTAGGTAAGGATGCTGTATTAGTGTGTCTCAATTTTCACCCATGCCTCTCTTGATAATTACAATAAGTTCACATGTCCCTTTAATATTATTTGGAATTCAAAATAAATTTAATATCAAGAGAAAAAATAAAAACAAAATGATGCTGTTTTGTTTTTAAACTATCCCTGCAGCTCATTCTTCCATGCCCCACACACACTTGTGAAAACTGGACGAGGTTATTTCTAAGGTTTCTTCAAATTTAAAATACAAGTTCTAAGTATAAGACAAAAGAACGATCCCTTAAATTTACTTGTAATTTTGTAATTTAATTTGGAACATCTCACTGTTACCAAGAGGACCACCTAGTTTCAATACAGAAGGACGCAAAAATAAAATAATGAAAATGAAAATAAAAATTAAGCCCTTTAGGCATATGAAGACTAGTCTAGAAGAGCATCAAGCCATTTTTAAGAACCAAGTCAGCCAGGCACAGTGGCTCATGCCTATAATCCCAGCACCTTGAGAAGCCAAGGCAGGCATATCACTTGAGGTCAGCAGTTCCAGGCCTGCCAGGCCAACATGGTGAAACCCCTTCTCCACTAACAATACAAAAATTCGCCTGGGGGGTGGCAGGCAGCTACTTGGGAGGCTGAGGCAGGAGAATCACTTGAACCGGGAGGCTGAGGTTGAAGTGAGCTGATATCATGCCACTGCACTCCGGCCTGGGCAACAGAGCAAGACTTGTCTCAAACAAATAAATAAAAACCAAGTCATCTTCCATTGGCACGTGATAAACACAGGATAAACCAACAGCTACATGGCTTAACAATGCTATTTAAAGTAGTGGTAGCAGCCAGGCATGGCAGCTCACGCCTATAATCCCAGCACTTTGGGAGGCTGGAGCAGGTGGATCACCTGAGGTCAGGAGTTCAAGACCAGCCTGGCCAACATGGTGAAACCACATCTCTACTGAAAATATAAACAGTAGCTGGGTGTGATGGTGCACACCTGTAGTCCCAGCTATTCGGGAGGCTGAGGCAGGAGAATTGCTTGAACCTGGAAGGTGGAAGTTGCAGTGAGCCAAGATCATGTCACTGCACGCCAGCCTGGGTGACAGAGTGAGACTGTCTCAAATAAAGAAATAAATAAATAAATAAAGTAGTACTAGCACCTGCTTCCTAAGTGTTCACCTTATAAAACAGTAATTGCCATCAGTGCCAAACAAGTCAACTTGCACTCACAGAAGCAATGAACAAAAATCTAATTTGAGTTAAGGAGAGGCCATGGGATACTTGGGAAGAAGCTGGAGGTTTTAAATGGGGATAAACTGATACATTATCAAAATGATCTGACTACAAACCCAAATATACAACTTACTAGCTCTGGGACCATGAGCAAGTTTCTTAAATCCACCTGAACTTTGTTTCTGCTTCTGCAAAACAGACTACCATTACCTGTGCTATCTATGTCGTGGTGGCATTAGTAAGATCATATCAGCTGATGGATGTGAAAGCACTAGATAAATAACTGTATAAAGCCTTATCCCAATAACACTCTGGAATTCAGTTGAGTATGCTTTTCAGCTCTTTCACTTATTCCTTTCCATTTTTACAGTACTTGTTATACCAGAATTCTGTTCCATCACCTAACACTTGCCACTGTGATTGGACTGCTGTCTGTCACTCTCTACCAAGAATTCTAGATTGTTGGTTCCCAGAAAGCTGGGCTCATTTCTTATTCAATTTGGTATTCCCCAAGAACCTAGCCTGGTACATAGCAGATATGCTTAACTGAACTCAAATTAATATAAAGGAATACACTATATACTTTATAATATTTACATTATATTACAAATATTACAATATATTATAATGTTAGCCATTTAAATATGTTTCTTTAAAACGTGAGGGCAATTTTTAAAGCCTAGCAAGATAACTAAGTAGCAGTTTAAAAGTGGAGACTTCAAAATTCATGCCCACTGATCACAATAAATTTCAGTTAAATGCCACTATTGTATCATAAACCACAAAGAAATCTCACCTCTTTATGATCTTCTACAACTGTTAAGATAGTATCAATGGTATGTAAAATTCCCATAGCCATTACTGTTTTGTCTTCGACTTCTTCATATTCATCACTTTGAAGAACTTTGCCAAATATCTCAGCCTATGAAAATAACATTAAAGTATTCCATTAGTACTGTTATGCTCCCCCTTTATAAAAGCAAAATGGCAGTGTCACACATCTAAAGTCTACATTGCTCAAACTTTGAAGTCTGCACTTTGCTGACTGAATCATCTCTATTCTTAAAATAACAGAACCTGTCATGTTTTAAGTATAGCTATTTACATTAGCTATTATACCCAGAGAGCTAATATTTAACTTCTAGTTGTCACTAAGCAAGTAAAATCACAATCAAGGACAAGTGAAATCAAGTAATACTAAAAAGAAAAATGCAATAGAAGATTGAGAAGTCAAGGAATCACTTAGAAAATGAAACAAAAAAAACAGACATAGAAAACAGGAGGAAAAGTTTTAAAAAGAATTAGAGACACAGTCCAGATGTAATTCTCCACATCAGGAAATACAGAACAGAAAAAAAAATAGTAACGAGAAATTTATCAAAAAAGTAAAACAATAAATTGCCCCAAACTGAAGGAAATGAACTTCCTCATTCAAAGCCCAGAAATTAAAAATTTAGAAGGCACATCATAAAATTTCAGAATATTCTAGATGAAAGAAATTATCCTAATTATTAAAGTCTAATTAACTATATAAATATCAGAATAATTTTTTAATCAATATTTCAGTTACAGTCATGCATCGCTTAACATGGATATATTTTGAGAAATGTGTCGTTAGGCAATTTCATCCTTGCTTGAACATCATTGAGTGTACTTAGGCAAATCTAGATGGCATAGCCTACTGCTCCATGGCCACAAATCTGTACAGTTTGTTATTGTAGTGAATACTCAGGCAATCATGACACAATGGAATATCTGTATCTAAACATAGAAAAGGTACAGTAAAACTACAGTATTATAATCTTATGAGTGTACCATCGTATACGCAATCTGTCATTGACTGAAATGTTGTTATGCAGCACATGACTGTACAAATAGAACTGAACTCCATATTTTGGAGTTTATTTAGATTACTCAAGGTTTCTAAACCAAATTAACATAAAACTGCCCAGTCTTACCAAGTGTTGGGTCATATCAACAGCAATTGAGGCTACCTCTTGACTGTATTCACATATCATCTTCTGGATGACATTAGTAACATCATCATTTTCTGTCTCTCTAACAATGTGCAACAGTTCCTGCATAATAGGCCTCACATGTGGCTTCATATATTCCTTAGCTAATTCAATAAAACAAACAAAAGTAATAAAAATTACCATGCCCAGATGATAAAAGGAATTAATTTGGTCACAAGGTCAAGTGACCCAGGGTAATACCTAAATTAGGTTCTAGATACACACTTGCTCTGTGGTAAGTTACAAAGCTGTACCAAAATAATGTTCACCAATATATCAATTCCCCAAGAGTAATATAAGGATAAGAAGTTCTGCACAGGAGAGAACTGTCCTGTGCAGAAACTATCCCAAAATACTAATAGTCCCCACTGAGAAATTCTAATTATACATACACTTGGTCATCAGAATGACTTGGAAAACATGAATCAGTTCTCAGGACAAGTTATAAAAAAATCATGTATTTGAAGACTATCCAGAACACTGATGGGGCCCCTTCCCTGCCCCAGGCCATCTCTACCACCCTCCTTTGCCATGTATACAATATCCAATCCTCCCACTGAAACACTGTTGAATAGAGGCAAACTAGGTTCATGTTCTTTGTAAAGCTGAACTTACTTTCAAAGGTTTATTTGAACTTTCATCAGAACACTCTGAACAAATGAGACTCTGTTATCACTCATGAGAAATACTACTTGCTACTTTCAAAACTAGGGGAATCAGAATCCTAGAGGTGAAAGGAATCATGAAGTCATCCAGTCCAACTCCCCTAAACTTAAATATGTGGAAACCTGAGCCTTGACAGATCACGCACCTTGCCCAGGTTTCCATGGCAAGTTAGTAGCAAAATCAAAACTGGGCCCAGGTGACTTTACACCCAGCCTATCCTAGCGCCCCACAATGATTAACATGCTTCCTAATCTAAAATTTTGAAAACTACAGTCAATAGCAACACCTAAAAAGGACAAGAATAAACTACAAAATTCTGAGAGGGCAAACTCAGAATTCCAAACCCTGAACCCTCAGACATGGAGATGCATCCTCATTAGGGAAGAAAGTAAATGAAATTATTTGAGAAAACGTCTGAAAGGTATTTTGGCTTTACCTTGTATCTGGTTAGAAATTAAGGACTGAAGAGCAAGGGCAGCTTCAACTTTGACAGGCATCTCTTTATCTTCAATCAGGCTCTTCTTCGCTAATTCAACTGCATTTCTTAGATTGAGCTCATTATGGAACTTCAAAGAACTAAATGCATGAAGTACCCAGCAAGACTGTATTATTAAAAAAGGTAAGTAGGGAGCTATTAGGATTATAGCATTCTGTAATAATGTCACAGATATAGGAACTTCTTAGTAACATATCATCAATTCTATGAAGAAATGTTTGCTTTTGGGGTAATATAGTAGCCTTAGTTTCTAATTTCTACATCCCCCTTTTTACAAGTAAGGCATTTTCATTACTTCTAAATTACCCATATGCAATAATGTTTTTCATGGGAAAGAGAAAAAGAAGCCAAATATGTCTTTGAAAAAAAATCTATTTATGCTTTTAATAAATATTATAACTCATAATTAATGTATTATATGTAAAAGCAACTCTAAACCAGTATGTGAAATTCATTTGTCACACTTAGGTAAAACATTATTCTCCCTTACACTAACTGGTTTAGCAAACTTCCTTTTTTTCAGTCACATAGGTACCAAAAATTTTAAACCTGGTATAGATGATCACATTTTAACTATTAGACCACAGAATCATTATTATATTTTACTCTCTGTGTGCATCAAACACAATCAACAGAAATTAATTTTAGTTACTAAAGACTTTTAGCAAGAGAATCACAATTCATACAACTTCTCAAAGGTAGGAGCCCAACTGTAAAAATGCTCATGGGCTCTCCGCGTCCCTACTCCACATTTGTCCAGATATCTCGCTAGTAACTATTATTTTATAAAATGCTTACTAGCGTACAAGGCATTGTTAATATATGTTGTTTTAAGCAAGACATTTTTTGTGCTGATATATTTACAAAGAGAAATACTAGGCTCTTGAATAAAAGTCCTGTTTCTATTTCTCCATAAAATACATTGATTCTAAAAGAATATACACATAGAGCACAATTTCACATGCATTATTAATCTCTCCATTTTACTAAGGCAAATCTACCTAATATACTGAAAATCAAATTCAAGTTCTTAGCTAATCCAGAATTTCACGTCATTTTATACACAAAATAAATCCATTTGTGAATTTAAATTGTATGACTGCTATAAAATCACCTTTCTCATTGCATGTTTTACATATGCAACAAGTGAGGCTAGGGTGACAAATGAAATAAAACCAGCAGGAAATAAAATCCATAAATCTTTTCCTTTTTTTTTTTGAGATAGGATCTCACTGTCGCCCAGGCCGCAGTGCAGTGGCACAATCTCTGCTCACCACAACGTCTGCCTCCCGGGTTCAAGCAATTCTCCTGGCTCAGCTTCCCTAGTAGCTGGGATTACATGTACCCGCCACAAAGTCCAGCTAATTTTGTGTATTTTTGTAGAGATGGGGTTTCACCATGTTGGCCAGGCTGGTCTCAAACTCCCCATCTCAAGTGATCCGCCCGCCTCAGCCTCTCAAAGTGCTGGGATTACAGGCATGAGCCACTGCGTCCGGCCCATAAATCTTTTTCTTTAATAGTCTGTCCTTTATTCAGCTGATGTGACCATAGGCAGACATTCTAATTGACTCTATTTCATCTCAATATGTGGTAAAAGGTCAATTTATCCAAAAACATTTATTTGAATAATTATCTTATGAAGATTTAAGATACATAACAGAAATATGAGAAACTTATTTAACAGAAATATGAAACACTTACTCTAGCTCGAAGATATCCCAGGTTAGACAATAATAATGGAAATACATGATTTTGTAGAAACAACTCCATTTGGTCCTTGAATAAACTCTTCTATTAGGAAACAAATTTCAACTTATCAGTTTCTTTTTCATATGTAAGAATCACTTCCTAATCAAGTATGTTTACTACGACTTGCATTTAATATACTTCTACTTATAATTTTGTGAAATTATTTGACCTATATGTTGCATGTTTTAAAACAAGACAAATACTACCTTAGATCAGTTTGATATTGATTTTGTAGAAATAAGATATTTTGTATCCCCTTCACATAGCAACGGTTTCATACTGAAAATGTTAGTCAAATTTTCTTTTTAATTAAAGAAATAGGTGACAGAAAGGAGGATATTTGTCAACTCAATTATCCAGAAGTAGTCACCAGCTTTAAATTAACCATAACTTTCATATTCTCTCATTTGCCTGTGCTTTACAATGTTATTAAGTAAATTAAATTTTGATTATCTTAACCTTCAGTAAAATCTCAGCTAGGGAACCAATCACATGCAGGGCTCCATCTTTCTTCCTAGGGTCAAAGTTCGGGTCTGTTAGGATTTGATAACAGAATGCCATCATTTTTGGCAACACCTAAAGAAATAGAAGAATCCATTTTAGTCTACATGAACTTCGTCTTACTATAGTATTAACTGTGATGCACAAATTTTTAAAAATAAAGCCATTTTATTATGTTCTATCAAGCAACTATAAGCTCAATAAGAAAAGTACAATTTATTAAGAAAACAAAATAACCATGATACCCTTTCCCCTCACCAGGACAGAAAAAAAAAAAAAATTCTTAAGGTGACAAGTTATAATGAATAACAACATAATTTCTCAAACACCAGGGATATACTAGAGTATCAAATCAACACAGGCCACTTTTGTTTTGGATTTAAAAAGAAAAATGAAATACCTCTTTTCTTTTCTTTGCAGCAGTATATAAGAGAGTCTGGGCTGCTGTGGTGGGAGACGCATAGTCTTCAAAAATATCTGAGATTTTAAAAGGTTAAAACTATGTTAGCAAAAATATAATTACTTATCCTAGATTTTAAACCTGACTGGCTGCTATTCCAAACCAAAAATATAAAACCATCCACATATGACACTGGTTGACAGCACTAAAAAGCTAAGGATATACAGTGGCACCACAACATTGTTGTCTCCTGCACAAAACAATGTTCCTCAAACTCTACAGGTTGTCCTTTTAAACTATTATATTGAAGAAAACAATGCATTTGCACATATGTTTCACTGAGAACAGAAAAAGTGCTTTATCTCTATCAAAAAACAACAAAAATGTACTCAGTTCTTACTATGTGCCAGGCACTATTCTAGACCCTGGGATACAAAGATCAAACAAAAAGGTTCTCATGGAGCTTACGTTGTGAGACAAAGAAACAGAGTGTACATACACACACACATAATAAGTCAGGTTAAAAACAAATGTAAAATAGGATAAAAAGACAGAGTGACAGAGCATGGGGTGCTAGTTTAAATAAGGTGTTAGGGAAAGCCTCTCCAACTCTGTTAAGGTAACGTTTAAGCAGAAATTGAATGAAATGAGGGAGAAAGCAATCCATGAATAAAGCACTCCAAGCAGGGGAAACAGCAGGTATAAAAGCCTTGAGGGACTGCTAGGACCATGCCTGGCTCTGTCGATACGTAGGTTCACCAGGTCATCAATGGATATTTGTTGAATATACACCTATCTAAAACTTAACATATCACTTAATACCATGAACATTTTCACAAATTTCAGAATAGGCAGTTTTACATAATAAACTGAAATCTTGAAAGGTATCTGATATGTCCTTGTTTAAATATAAAAGATAAAATCAAATCTAAGTCTACCTCAAAATATAAAATACAAACATAATAAGAACATTTTTGGAGTACTGTACTTACTCTGTGCCAGGCCATATGCTACAGTTTTAGAAGCATCTAGTATTCTATGCTAAGCAGTCAGTTCATGTGTATTATCCCATTTAATCCTCCCAGAACTATTATCATCACCCGTTTGACAGCTGAAATCACTGAATTTTAGAGAGGTTAAGTAACCTGTCCACAGTCACACAACAGGTAAGTGACTAAACCAGCATTCATACCCACGCTATCTTAACATCAAAGCCTGAGCTCTTGTTAGTTTTTACTAAATCAAAAAACATTATTGGGGGAAATGGGGAGATGTTGGTTAAAGAGTAGATAAAAAGAAACTAAAACATTATTATTAATCAGTCAATACATTTAGATAGGAATGCTTTGTTACACATAAATAATTCCAAGTGACAAACATATAAAAAGAAAATACAGTAACTGTTCTTCCCTATGGTTACCCAAAAGTAAAATACACATATCAAATCAAAGCCACTGCATTCCAGTCTACAGAAAGAAAAATTAAAGAAAACTCACTTCAGCTAGTCAGTCTTGAGTTACCCATATCCGCTTTTAAACAATAAAATGTAAATTCCCACTGTTAATCAACAGACACAGAGTTCTTATTTTCTAAAAACTGGGATATTAATACCTATCTTATCAGATATGAAGAATACATAAAATCATGGTAACTTTCTGAAAGCTAAACAAATACTCTGTACATCACAAAAACACATAGGTATTATAAAAGAAGTAAACACTAAAAGAATAAAAGAATGCCTTGCAAGGCAGGAGGATCACTTGAGCCAGGAGTTTCAAACCAGCCTGGGAAATATAAGGAGACCTTGTCTCTGCAAAAAATAATTAGCCAGGTGTGGTGGCACACACCTGTGGCCCCAATACTTGGAGGCTGAGGTGGGAGGATCACTAGAGCCTGGGAGGTCAAGGCTGTAGCGAGCTCCGATTGTACCAGTGCACTACAGCCTAATCAACAGAGCAAGACCCTGTCTCAAAAAAAAAAAAAAAAAAAAAAAAAGAGAGAAGAATGGTTGGCTAATCACTCAAAACTAACTAGAAAAATAAAGGCATAAGAATAGGGAAATAATAAGTTACACATATGAATAAAGATTTTCAAAAGAAAAAGAACAAAGAAATCAAGTAGATGATAAATGTTTCTCATTCATTTGCTTTTCTTATACTTTGTCTCCAAGAGAAAACGGGGTCCTCACTTACTGAATCAAATAATATAAACACAAAGTTCTGCAAAAACACTAGTGCTTGGCCTTTATTTTGCATTTTCTATCTCTTCTATACCTCTGCATTCCTCCACTAGTGCTTGAAGGCATACTGGAGGCCAAGCACTAGTGGAGGAATGCAGAGGTGTAGAAGAGATAGAAAATGCAAAATAAAGCAAATAAATAAGATAAAATTCCTGTCCTCAGCTTCTAAGTTGTGGGAGATAGGTATGCAAATTAATATTTTGCTACGTTAAGTGCTTGAGTGGTCCATGAAGCAATTAATACAAACTGGGAATAAAAGGGAATAAATCAGGCCACCTACACAATTCAACAGTTTCCACGAAGATCCAAGTTAAAAGGACACCCAAAGAACTGGGCCATACACAGTGGGGCCCCCATATGAAATTTCTTTCCCTTGTGGAACACTTAGTCTCTCAGATAAGCAAGCAAAACAAATTGGGATACCCTAAAATATGCAGAAATCCAAAGTATTTCCCACATGAGTACAACCCAATCTATAAATGAGTCTCCCAAAAGGCACAAAAAGGGATAATCCCTGCAGATCAGCATCACAACAGCGTAAGTAACAGAGGGCTCCATGGGAACTTCAGCACCCGTAAGAGAGATGAATGAGGTGGCTTTTCATCCCCCACATCCGACAATCTCAAGTTCTCTAGTTCAACAAAATAACATCAAACTCTCAAAGTTTCAGATTTTATCATGCAAAGCAGAACGTGGGAGATTTAACAAAGTAATAAAATTTGCTTAAAAATATAAATTTAGTTATACTACTTTACATATGCAGGAACGGATGAGAAATAAAACCATCTCAATTACCAAATTTCATCCTTATATACTCATATGGATCTTCTTGCCACAGCTCTTCATCCTCATCTTTATAACACATCACAGAAAAAATCACATCTTCAGAGATATTCTAAAATGAGAGAAAAAAAAAAGTAACAAATGTGTATAGGCTATTCAAGTTTGAGGAATACTAATAATGTATTTGTTGACAGCCTTTATGATGTTAGTTTTCCAAACTCTGTGTGTATAAAATGTCAAGTCAAGGTTATATTTACTATTATGGTTCTTATTTTGAAATTTTTTTAACATTTCCATTTTGGTCCTAAATGTCCATGTATTAACAATATTAAAGGGCCAGGCATGGTGGCTCACGTCTGTAGTCCTACCTCTTTGGAAGCCCAAGGGCAGAAGGATCGCTTGAGGCCAGGAGTTCAAGACCAGCCTGGGTACTATAGCGAGACCCCATCTCCAAAAATATATATATAAAAATGTAGCCAAGCATGGTGGCATGCATCTTGGAGGGTCTCTTGAGCCCAGGAGCTCCAGGCTGCAGTGAGCCATGATCATGCCACTGCAGTCCAGCCTATGCAAAAGAGTGAGACTCTAGCTCAAAAAAAAAAAAAATTAAATTTTCTTTACTTCTATTTCAACAAAAAAACTAATTTCCTACTCTACAAATGTAGGTTTTAGTTAGAGAAAAGTCGTATTTATTAGCCTCTCTGTGCACTGCTACTAATGCTCTATTAAGCCCTTTTATGCTAACAATTTATATAAAAACAGGATCATCTCTTATCACTTAATCCAAATTAAATAATTCTAAGAGAAAAAATTCAGCCTAAGGATCAGCATTTTCTTATTCCTACAGCTATATAAAAATAAAGCCAAAGGTATGAAGTAGAGAATAAATGCTATCACAACTCACCCTTACTTTACAGGAACACAGCAAATGAAATCAGTATCTTTATTAATTGCAAAGAAATTATCACTATTTGATCAAAGTGATTAGGCAAATAGTTATTAAGATGTCTACATAAAACAAAGAAAAGATATCTGTTGGTAAGACGGGTAATAACACTAAAATTCTATCCTGGACAGCAAACAGCAAAGTGAAAGATTTTTCTTTTCACATGTCATTTATAAAATTTAAGAATTTACAGTTTGGGAGACAGTAGGTATTCAGTTCCTAACATTCTTGAATTATCCAATTATTTGTATACAAATAAGTATTTATTTATTCGTGGCCTATAATTTTCCATTCTCATTTGTTCTTTAGCTAAATAACAATGCTGAATTCTACCTTTAGGCAAACAATTGATATAGAAACAATGATGCTATTGAAACTTAACAATCCAAGAAAAGAAATAAAAACCTTGCTCATACCTACAAAATAAAAACAGTCACATACCAGTCTTCAATTCCTGCAAAATAACACTACCTTAGTAGAGCCCTGGTAAGTTTTCAAAATGCTTTCACACAAAATACCTCATTTGATCCTAGCAACTTTTAGATAAGGACAGAAAAACACTATCTGCCTTAACAGAGGAGAAAATAAGGCTTAATGAGATTAAGCAAGATCAAGTGAATCCAGGTCTCCCAACTCATAAAACTTGAAGGCTTCACTTTTCTCAAATACTTAAATTTCTAAGCCCTTTATATCTGACATAGGACTTCACTCATTAGAAATTATTAATGGTAAAATGTATATACAAAATGTAAAATATAGGAGTAGTAATACTAACTTTGTCTAGAAAACCTAATTTAACCAGAGAATAATTTTGGAGAGCTGCTCTCTGACACTAACCTGTATGTGTGGCTTCATCTGCTTCCAGGTTATAGAATGAACCACCCCTTGGTTGAGATAGTTGAATGCTTGCTGGAGAACACGGGGAGCTACATATTCTTTCTGTCTATATTGATCTAAAATTTTTAGTAGCACCTATAAGAAAATAGAAAATATAGAAGAACATAAACTATTTTAAGGTTAAAAGGGGGAGGTGGCATTTTTGGCATGACCTCAAATTCAAAATCCATAGAAAGAAAAATTAACAGATTTGGGAGAAAAATCAATGTTTTGTAAGAAAGCTCAGATAAACAGTTTTAATTATTAGACAGATCTATGTTATATTGAACTAAACAGTGTCTCATTGTAAGTGCCAGGCAAAGTCTAAATTTCTATTGCACTGCTAGCTCTTCAAAACAAGTTAAAACTCCCGTTTAAAAAATTACAATAACAGATCTGACTAAATAAACATTAAAAACTTCCATATAACAAGACACAGCACAAAGATGTTTCATTATCTGATAAAGACTCCTTCAAATTGGAAGAGAAAAGTTGTTCAAAAAATAGTTTTGACACAACTGATTAGCCCTTTGAAAAAATTTAAATTAACTCCCTAAACTTCATACTGAAATAAACCTCAGATGGGGAAATATTTTAACAATGACAAAAAACGATAGCACAGGATTCCTTCAAGAAAACGTGGGAGATTTTTCTTTTATAATCTCAGATCACAGAAGGTCTTTGTAAACACAACACAACTGAGAAGTTATTTTTTAAAAACTGATTTAAAAAATTATTTAGAAGGAAAGAACCACACCAAAGCAGCTCTGACTGGCTCAAGGACCTTTAGTCAACTTTCTTCACTACAGAAAGTTGCCTTCCAATTCCTGGTCTCCAGAGCTCTTCACCATATCAAGCTTATAAGTGAGTTGCTGAATAAATAAAAAGCATTCTTTCAAAATAGGTACAGAATTTATAAATCCAGAATATGGATTTTATTCAAGTTTCCTAAAACTCAGGTTTACCAAATTTATCAGAAGTCCTATCATCATGTAGAAACCCTTTCTGTGATGCAAGCTAGAAATGGATGATACTGAACATGATTCTTTCTAATACAGATGTGGCTCATACAAAGTAGGGGTGATGGGAGATGGGAAATGGGAGATTATCTCCCCACACAACAGTGGGGGAGAGAAGAGTCCCTGATAAGAAAACTATTTTTAAGTATCAGGAATATATACCTTAAATAACCATGGTACCAAGAGTTTATAACACGGATATAATGGCATTTTTATATGTGTGTATACATGTATACACACACATACATGTTTATGACACTGAAAAAAAATCGACTCACCACTCTTCAAGTGGAAATTAACTTTAAGATACTTGAAGGAGTTTAACAGCAGTGGACAGCAGTGAAAGGGGCAGAAGACAGCTGACCAGTTTCCTGGTTGTCCTGGTTTTATTCACTAATTTTCCCTATAGATTGTCTCACCAGCGAACAAAAAACTTGTGAGAAATTCAACTATATAACTACAGCCTTCCTGAATTGTTGCACTGTACTTTTTAGAAAGCATTTTACTAGGCAAAATGATAATCCATAAAAGGGAGTACTCCATCTCAAGACGACAGGTTCTAAGTACTTAACACTATAATGCTGACAATAAAGAGCTATTTTTTAAAAAAACCTCTAGAGCCGGGCACAGTGATTCACGCATGTAATACCAGCACTTTGAGAATCCAAGTTGGGTGGATCACTTGAGATCAGGAGTTCAAGATCAGCCTGGCCAACATGGTAAAACTCCACCTCTACCCAAAAATATAAAAAATTAGCGAGGTGTGGTGGTGTGTGCCTTTAATCCCAGCTACTTGGGAGGCTGAGGCAGGAGAATCGCTTGAACCCAGGAGGCAGAAGTTGCAGTGAGCTGAGATTGTGCCACTGCACTCCAGCCTGGGCAACAGAGCGAAACTCCATCTCAAAAAAAAAAAAATCTAGCAACACCCTCTATGTCATTAAAGCTTTTTCCTATGTCTAATTAGTCTTTGCTTCCTCAATATGGTCCTGACACAGCCAGTGGTCAATAATTAATAAATTTTATTGAAACATAAACAAAAATATGATTTAAATGGTAACACTGATCAACCAGTCTTCGTCCACCACTTGTCCTTTGTAGCTTTTAAAATTTTTTTTTTTTTTTTGAGACGGAGTCTCCCTCCGTCGCCCAGGCTGGAGTGCAGTGGCCGGATCTCAGCTCACTGCAAGCTCCGCCTCCTGGGTTCACGCCATTCTCCGGCCTCAGCCTCCCGAGTAGCTGGGACTACAGGCGCTGCCACCTCGCCCGGCTATTTTTTGTATTTCTTAGTAGAGACGGGGTTTCACCGTGTTAGCCAGGATGGTCTCGATCTCCTGACCTCGTGATCCGCCCATCTCGGCCTCCCAAAGTGCTGGGATTACAGGCTTGAGCCACCGCGCCCGGCCAGCTTTTAAAATTTTTAAACATTATATCAACTTGGATTGTTTCAGGAACTAATTTTCACTATACAGGATGGTTCCCAAATTTCCATAGAAATGTTTAAGTTCTCAGCTAAGAATCTTGACGTCTAATAAGCTCAACTACTCTTCCTATACCAATTCATATTATATAAGTCTTCTAAAATAAAAACTTAGAACAAAGAGGTGGAGAAATGAAGATCAAAAAACTCCAAAGAGGTCAGAGAATTAATAAAAGACCCCAATCTAATACTGGTGACTGCTACACCGCTATCAACTTAAAAGGTTTGAGTCCAGAATCTAGGATTCAGTTCTGGTGGTGGCTGTCTTGGGACATTTGGTTCTAAAACTAATTGCACTGGAAACTCGGTTTGAAAACTAATTGCACTATAATAGATTCCCAGAACTGTCCTTTCATCCTCTATAAATATGTAATGAATTAGTATGTTTGTAACCTACTTCCAATAGAAATGACTTTACTTTCAGAAGTAACCCTTCTTCTATTTTAAAAGCATAAGTTTATTACCTGCTGAATGCCCACCGCATAGGTTTTCAAAAAGAATTCAGAAAATTCAAAGTATTCTTTTGTGACATTTCCTGGGCTTCCATATCTTAAAATACAAAAAGACAATGTACAAATACCGTGAATTTTACAAACAGCATGCTTGCTAGTTTAAATATAGGCCCTTATTCAAAGATGGATTCTATTGGGACAGAAAACTAACACTGCCTTTTTTTCCCACAAGCCACAAAATGAAATCAAGATAACCTGTATTTAGACCACGGGCCATACTGTAAAGTTTTAGACAGAAGCTTTCACTTGCTAAACCAAAAGCTCCTAAAGGGTGAATATTCGAAATCAAAATGTTACAACTGACATACATTTTTTCAATAAATGCTTTTAAAATTAAATTTGACATTATTACGGAGTTGAGTGACCATGCAGCTTCTTGCATAATTCTTAGATATTACCAATGGGCTGAACAATGTTATTTTTCCAAGTTTTTCACAGAAGAATAGAAAAGATCCAGAAAAGACCACCCACTTCATTACGATCTCAAAGCCAATAATTAAAATTAAGCTGCTTTAAACAGAGTGACTCTTGGTTCTCGGTGGCTCTAAAGACAAATAATCATATCTGATACTGAGATACTGGCTGTATGATCATCAATGTAATAAACAGATAATTACCGTTCAAAGAGCCGAGCTACGATATGCAGTGCCCACTTCTTACACTTCCACCATACCAGTTCTGGTCTATCATCCTCATCAATGTGCAGAGTCTCCTAACAGGACAAAATTACCCAGATTAAAGTTCTGCATAATAAAAGGATTTATGCGAATAACAAAGGCAGGATAAATCTTGATATAGGTTAAGTCATATTAAACGTGAAGTTAGATTGCTATATAAATGAAAATTCTTACTTTATAGATTGCTAGGTAGGAATTAAATAAGCAAAGTAAATTTCAACTAACCAATGCCGCTGTTCACATTTACCTCCTATCTTCGAAAGGCCTAAATAAGCAGAGGACAAAATACAAAACACCATAGTTCCTTCAGGAAACTCTGAGATGATGAAGAGGTTCTACATTTTTATCTGGGTGATAACACAAGTGTATGTCAAAATTCACTGAACTAGTCATTAAGTTCTGTGCATTTATGTATGTAAGTTAAACGTCAAAATACTTTGTCTCACAATATGGACAACAGACACAATGCTGCACATTTTAAGACAAACCAAAATTTTAATAGATACAAGAACTAATGTGATAAATTAAAAATAGTATTATTGCAGATCAAAATGAAACACCATCTTTTCCCTATCAAATGGAAAAACATAGAATTAAGTGTGTACCCATAACAGGCATTCTCAATCACTGCTTCTTAAAGTGTAACTGAGGGCACACTTTCTTGAAGAGCACTCTGCAAGATTAGTGAAAAGCCTTACATGCCTCTAGTTTATCCAAAGAAAATAATCATATATGTGCATAAAAATTTAAGTACATTCTTAAAACACTAAAAAATTAAAGCCTAAACATCCAGCAAGTAAAACATTCAACAAAAATGACAGTATAGGCTGGGCGCGGTGGCTCAAGCCTGTAATCCCAGCACTTTGGGAGGCCAAGGCGGGCAGATCATGAGGTCAGGAGATCGAGACCATCCTGGTCAACACGGTGACACCCCATCTCCACTTAAAAAAAATACAAAAACAAAAATTAGCTGGGCGTGGTGGTGGGCACCTGTAGTCCCAGCTACTCGGGAGGCTGAGGCAGGAGGATGGCATGAACCCGTGAGGCGGAGCTTGCTGTGAGCCGAGATTGCACCAGTGCACTCCAGCCTGGGCAACAGAGCAAGACCCTGTCTCAAAAAAAAAAAGTATAAAAGCATTGATAATCATAAAAATATTTATAAGTTTTAAGTGAAAACTGAATTTCAAAATAGTATCAATAAATACTTCTTTTTTTTTTTTCCTTTTTGAGATAGGGTCTTGCTCTGTTCCCCAAGCATAGTTTACTGCAGCCTCAAACTACCAGTGATCCTCCCACCTCAACTTCCCAAGTAGCTAGGACTACAGGCACATGCTACCACATTTAGCTTTTTTTTTTTTTTTTTCATTTTGTGGAGTCAAGGTTCCACTATGTTGCACAGACTAGTCTTGAACTCCTAGCCCCAAGTGATCCTCCCAGCTTGGCCTCCCAAAGTGCTAGGATTACATGTGTGAGACACCATGCCCAGCCAATATACACTACTTTTATAAATTAAATATGTTGTGTATAGACGCAGAGGGAAAAAAAAAGACTAGAGGAATAAATATAAAGTTTTAAAAACAGTTTTCATTTTTGGTAGGATTTAAATTGCTTATCTAAGCTTTCTAAAAATGGTATTATGAATTATTTTAATAATTTATTTTATTATAGTAGTAAATTTTTTCAAAGAGCAGGCATGGATAATGAATTAGTCTACCAGAAATATTCCAAACTCGTCACCCCTATTTTTCTTGGGAAAAGCTTTTTCTTACAGGAGGAACGGTCCTGTCGATAATAGTTCGGAAGATCTCCATCCACGTTGTCATGGTTTGGTTATTCACTAGCTGAAGAGGCAATGCATACTGGAAAACAGAAGAACAACAACATGAACAATAATTCTTCCCATCCAAAAAGAACAACAATTTTATGTATATTGTAAGGTTAAAATATATGAAAGGGCTAACATTTGAGAATGAAAACAGCAATCTTATATGGTTCAACCTAACTTAAAATAGATTCATATGCATATATAGAACTTAAATTTTTAAATTTAGAAGACTACCTGCCATGAGTTGTTTCTTGGGTCTCCTTTTTAAAAGGAAAAAAAAAATGAATACACCGAGGTCTCATTTATTCAGCATGAGACTCTAGGTGAGTGATTGTTATGACTTACCCCTTTGAGGGTCAAACTTTCCATTTTAACTACCTTGATGAAAATCTTTATCTCATTATATGAAACTTTTTTTAAATTACTTTCCTCTACACTGTAGCATAATAATTACAGTCCACTTTGTACTACACAGATATGTGGCTCACTTCTGCTGTACTGTGAGGTGCAGAAGAGGGATATTGTCTCCACATCCATTCAGTACAAAACACGCTACATACTACAGACAATAAAATAGACAATCTTTGCCCCCACAAAGCTTACACTCAAACTGGAAAAAATATATATAGTCATGCACGACATAACAATGTTTCGGTCAGTGACAGACTGCATATACAACAATGGTCCCGTAAGATTAGAACAGAGCTGAAAGATTTCTATCACCTAGTGACATAGTAACCATCTTAAAGTCATAGCACAATGCATTACTCAAATATTTGTGGTGATGCTGGTGTAAACAAACCAACTGCATTGCCAGCTGTATAAAGTATAGCAATTTTATACAGTACCTAATTGGTAATGACAACTATGCTACTAGTTTATATATTTACTATACAATACTTTTTATCATTAGTTTAGAGTGTACTCTTTCTACTTTTATTCTTTTTAAGTTCTCTAAAACAGCCTCCAGTAGGTCCTTCAGGAGGTATTCCAGAAGGCATTATTATCATAGATGACAGCTCCATATTGCCCCTGAAATGAAGACACTCCAGTGGGACAAATATAGAAGTGGAACACAGTGATATTGATGATCCCAACCCTGCATAGGCCTAGGCTAACATGTGCGTGTCTTAGTTTTTAATGAAAAACTTTGAAAAAAGAAAAATTCTAAAATATAAAACCTTTTAAAATATGGATATAAACAAAATATTTTTGTACAGTTGTACAACATGTTAATATTTTAAACTAAGTGTTAGTATAACAGAGTCAAAAAGTTGAAAATTTTAAAGTTTGACTGGGCGCGGTGGCTCACGCCTGTAATCCCAGCACTTTGGGAGGCCGAGGCAGGCGGAACACGAGGTCAGGAGTTTGAGACCAGCCTGGCCAACATAGTGAAACCCCATCTCTACTAAAAATACAAAAAATTAGCCAGGTGTGGTGGCAAGTGCCTGTAATCCCACCTACTCAGGAGGCTGAGGCAGGAGAATTGCTTGAACCAGGAGGCAGAGGTGGCAGTGAGCCAAGATTATGCCATTGTACTCCAGCCCAGATGACAGTGTGAGACTCTGTCTCAAAAAAAAAAAAAAAAAATTAAAGTTTATGAAGTAAAAAAGTTACAGTAAGCTAGGGGTAATTTATTATTGCAGATAAATTTTATAAATTTAGTGTTGCCTAAATGTTCAACATTTGTAAGCACAGACTAACATCCTAGGCCTTCACATTCACTCATCACTACCTCACCCACAGCAACTTCCAGTCCTACAAGTTCCATTCATGGTAAGTACCCTATACAGGTGCGCCTTTAAAAAAATATCTTATGCTGTATTTTTAGCGTATCTTTTCTATTACTTACCATTGAGTTACAGTTGCTTTCAGTATTTGGTACAGTAACATGTACAGGTTTGCAGCCTAGGAGCAACACATAGCCTAGGTATGTAGTAGGCTATAGCGTCTACATTTGTGTAAGTACACTCTACAGTGTTCACACAGGGACAAAAATTACCTAACAAGGCATTTCTCAGAATGTATCCCCAGAGTTAAGTAACACATGACTGTACATGTACAAAGGTAGGAATAAGAGAAGAAGGTGGGGGAGATGAAGGGCTTTATGGGCTATATTAAGAAGTTCACACTTTATTCTAAGTGTATTTGGGAGCCATTTGGATTTGATATAGGGAACAGAGGAGAAGTAGGCTGAGGGTTAGGATGAGCTTCTGTATAGAATATCCACGTGCCCTGTACAAATATTATAAATGCTACTTAGACATCTGTTGTATTACAATTTTATTTTATTTGAGGCGGAGTCTCACTCTGTCACCCACACTGGAGTGCAATGGTGCAATCTTGGATCACAGCAACCTCCGCCTCCTGGGTTGGAGCGATTCTCCAACCTCAGCCTCTGGAATAGCTGGAATTAGAGGCACTCACCATCATTCCCGGCTAATTTTTGTATTTTTCTAGAGATGGGGTTTCACCATGTTGGCCAGGCTGGTCTTGAACTCCAGACCTCAGGTGATCCGCCCATCTCAGCCTCCCAAAGTGCTGGGATTACAGACTTGAGCCACCACACCCAGCTGCTCATACTTTTAAAAACAAAATTGTCTGCCCCTTCTCATATTATCGCTTTTTACTTATGTCAGCATTATAATAGTGGCTCCTAATGCCTTCTAAATTTCTATTTCCCAGAGGAGAATATTAATGTATTAGTACATAATAGATTACCAAAATGGTTAAAAATATTGAGGTTTTTCAGGTTTTTAACAAGTATAGACTGAGAAAAATATGTAGATTCTGTCCTCTTAGCAAACCAATTAGAGGTAGAGGCTTTAGAAAAATTATTTCATCAGCCTTTGTCTTACTTCCCAATTTCTAGCTGTTTCTCTCAATAAAAAAGGGAAGTCTGGCCTCTGAATATTATTTCAAAACAAGTGAGAACATATTTTCCTAGTATTCTAGTTTCTCCTCCTCTCACATTTGACTCCTTCCCCCTTCTCTTTCCCTGCAAAAAGTCTGCTCTGGGGGAAAAAAAAACGCTGCCTCAGACTACGCCTATTAAAAGTTTAAAAGATGAGGCTTTAATAAAAATATAAATCTTTATTAAAGTAAAATATTCTGGGGCAGGCGCGGTGGATCACGCCTGTAATCCCAGCACTTTGGGAGGCCGAGGTGGGCAGACCACGAGGTCAGGAGATGGCGACCATCCTGGCTAACATGGTGAAACCCCGTGTCTACTAAAAATACAAAAAAAGAGCCAGGCGTGCTGGCAGGCACCTGTAGTCCCAGCTACTCGGGAGGCTGAAGCAGGAGAATGGCGTGAACCCGGGGGGTGGAGCTTGCAGTGAGCCGAGATCGCGCCACTGCACTCCAGCCTGGGCAACAGAGCGAGACTCGGACTCGAAAGAAAGAAAGACAGAAAGAAAGAAAGAACGAAAGAAAAAAGAACGAAGGAAGGAAGGAAGGAAGGAAGGAAGGAAGGAAGGAAGGAAGGAAGGAAGGAAGGAAGGAAGGAAGGAAGGAAGGAGGGAGGGAGGGAGGGAGGGAGGGAGGGAGGGAGGGAAGGAAGGAAGGAAGGAAGGAGAGAAAGAAAAGAAAAGAAAAGGAAAGAAAGAAAGAAAGAAAGAAAGAAAGAAAGAAAGAAAGAAAGAAAGAAAGAAAGAAAGAAAGAAAGAAAGAAAGAGAAAGAAAAAAGAAAAAGTAAAATATTCTGAAACAGTTTAAGTATCTAAGTCAATAAAAAGCCAAAGACAGATCCAAACTATCTTGGTTTTTGAGCTCAAGAAAACCATCCTCTTCTCATGACAAATTCAACTAGAAAGCATGTAACAGAGTTTAATTCATTCATCAAACAGTTAAGACTGAAAACAATTATTCTTCCTCCAATCAGATCTAAATAATTTACCCAAGCCTTTCAAGGATTTGATGTTAAATATTTTTATATTTCAAACATATTCCATCTTTCTGGATTCCCATGTTGGTATCCCTTATAGCATTCAGATTTTTTTTTTTTAGGCAGTATTTTAAACCAAGGAAAATGAGCCTTAAATCTTCTGTTAGCTTTGAGTCAAATGCAAAGAAACTACCATCAATATGATTTCCCAATAGAAGAGGGACTCTCTTCTTCTTTACCTTCTTCTTCTCTCATAACTAATCTACAGGCAGGAATGCTATAGAACAGATAAGTCAAGTAATCAGGTTTTAGGGCAGGTAGGTTTACCTACCCTGGTTGTGCTTTACCCATGATTTCAGACACTGGAGTGAAATGCACACAGGGGCAGATCTGCCATTGAGATGATCTTGGGCAATTAATTTCTGTGAACCTGTTCCTCAAAAGCATTTTTTAAAGAAATATATGGGAGAATATATAATAATTTTTAATAATAAGTGATACTTACTGAGCACTTTCCATGTGTCAGGCAGAAATACAGGACTCCATATTTGTTTTCTGCAACAGAAACCTACCTGAACAAGTGCATAAAAGATTTTCAGAATTTGTTTCTGCAGTAATACAGAATAATAGGAGGAATCAGGAAGGAGCTGCACGATTTGTTGCTGAATACGAGGCAGGAATATCTGCATTGCTATTATAAGAGGTTCTCTCTCTTCTGCTTTCTTATATCTACATGAGCAAAGACAAAAAGAGAAAAGTAATTTTTCCCACCCAAAGAACTATCAATAATAAATTAGAAAATATTTTTAAATACATAAAACTAACAAAACAAAATCATTAACATTGGCTTACAGTTTCTGTTTGAATTGCTAGAATTAAGTTGAAAAGAAATTTAAAATAACACATCCTGTTTTAGGCACAGTTTAGACTAGTTTAAAGCAATTCAAGACTATTTTGCATTTTTCCTACATGAATGTTTCTAGTATTTAAATTAATTTTCATCAAGCCAAAATTCGTACTATAAAATACAAGTTGCTATGCTATTTTAAATAGACAAATAACGTAACAAATATGGGAGAAAATGTTTTTTTCTTATATTACCCTAAATTGAGCAGTTAAAGTAGTTTAAAATTTAGTTGCTCTTAGATCGCTTTAATTGCTAATTCTGAAATATTTTCAAAAATTCCGTAAGTAGAGTAGGTAGGAACTAACCAGTTTAAAAGGAGAACTACAGGACTTTATATGCACATGTAGCAATCTTCCTAGAAACCAGAAAGCAATACTATTAAGTGTGATATTAGTCCTCCACCTACCCAAACTGCTTTTATGGAAAAGAATGTCATTAGCAAAGAAACGTCAACATTTTCTATCTTGCATCCAAAAAAGTACATGTTTTGGTTTATTTAACATACTCCCTAGAAGACAAGTATTAAGGTATCTCTGTATCAGAGTTTCCAAGGAAGCTGTTAATAAATGGTCCTGTGCAACTAAAAAGTTTTTGAAGTGCTTCATATTATATCACTGTCTCAGAGGTTAGCAATATCCATCAGCACATTAAAGTTTCTTTCAATAACTGCAGCAAATAAACACATTTAAGCATGTTTAACTCAACATTTCCCAGACTAATCTGATCACCTGTGCAGAACATCCACAACAGACCACTCTATGCAACTTAATTATTTCTAAGTTACACAAGGCTGCTTTCTTCAGCCAATGGAAACCAACTTACTCATATGTCTTCACCAGTTGATACAGACATAATAAACTGCCAAGCCAGCTTCCACTGCTCTGTGATTGCAAGTAATAGTCTATCTTGTCGACTACTGCTGGCCAGTGACCAGGAAAATCATGTTTTATGATGGCACGGAGACACATTGTTAACTGGACTCTACAAGGTAGGGAAGAAAAGTCCAAAATCTAAGTAGTTATAAATACTATGTTTCAAAGCCTTCTAATATTTTACATAAAAGTTTGTTATCTCCTATTTACCTGTATTATATAATTGTACACATGGGATAGGGGAAAAGACATATCTAAAAAAACATCTTTAGTGGCTCAACTTGCTGAAAATAAACAGAATGGGTGAGTTCCTAAAATGAATGAAACCTTTCAAGCTATCTTATCCTAAATACAGTTCAAAACAATTTTTAAATAGTTTAAAATTTTCAAAAAACTGCAAAGAATCTACCTCCGCTCTGTAAAATTTCCCAGTATTATATCTCATATTTTGGTTACCATATCCTAAATGGGGAAGAAAATAACACTTCAAACAGACAAACTTAGTCTAAAGATGGTACAAATAAGTACAAAGAAGGCCTACATAATTGTGGAAGCTTCTCTATGGGCCAAAACCTTGAACTCATCCTTTATCAGTTAAAACCCAACACCGTATGTTGAATCTATCCAAAGCAGTCTGAGATACTAATTTGTGTATCCCGAGTATAAGAAAGAAACATGTATTAGCGAGGCAATTCCTGAAGGGGAGACCTAAGAGCTACTTCCAAAGAAATAAATGAAAAAGCCAACAGAAGATACATAAAACAGAGGAAGAAAATATTCCTTCAATAAAACCACAAAGTTAAATGCTAAAATATGTTATCTGATAACATAGATCAGTAATCATTTCCTCAATGAGATTTCCACTTTAACTGAAACTGAAAAGAAAACAGGGGCAAAAATTTCTTTTCTACAAACTATCAATTCAATGATATCACCAAATATGACCTTACATGACATTTTCAAATAGTTAAGAAGCAAAATTAGGATTCCACAACGCAACTAAAAAAAAGAAAGCATTTTCAGTTGAACAACCAGTAACTCAGATTCACTTAAACTCATAAAATTAAACAAAATGATGCCTTTTCTTCACACTATCAAATCTATTTGAAAAATCCCTTTGTAATACTCCTAAACTTTGAGAATAGGCGGAAGAACTTTCAACAATGATTATAGTTAAGCCTTAAGGACATAAAAGGGGCAAAGCCACAGAGAACTGTCCCACAATAAAGACAAAAATCTCCTCTAGTGCCAGTAGTAGCTGCTCCTTTAAACAATAAATGTCATATTTGTATACAATAACACTGAAGCTTTTCATTTTTTTAAATCTCATTTTCAGGTTGATCCTCCCAGTCCTTTCTCATTCCAAACAAAGGATGGTTATGAAAGGCCATCCTTCATGCATTACTGTGTAGAACCACTCGAAGATTAAGGGAGATCTGAAAATGTAAGATTTTGAAAATAAATGGATATATGATGGTACCACAGGGGTATCAGTCCCATGACTGGCATTTGGGCAACCAATGAGAATAATAGTGATTTGTTTTTAACCAGTACACCTATTTTGTGCTCTTAACAAATTAATTGCTTTAAGAGTTCAATGCTTGTTCTCCTTCCTGTTACCCATGGTACTTTCTTCCTTTTCCACTGCTTATGTCATGATGGCTATTAGATACTCAGGGCTAACGTTATATTCAACTTCTTGACATTAAAAAGTTTCATTCCTCTACCACTGTTTTCACCTGTTTGTCCCTGCATTTTCAAAAGATACCTAATTACTATCTTGTGTGTTGAAAAGAATTTGTTTCTCCAATTTTAAGACTGCAAAATTTTTGACTGTACAGCTGCTCTGTCCAATAGAGCAGCTGCTAGTTACATATGCACACTTTAAATGAATCAAAAGTAAATGGAATTAAAAATTCCGTTCCTCAGTTACACTAGCAACATTTCAAGTGCTCAACAGTCATTGATGCCATGTGGCTAATATTAGACAGCACTGACATAGAACACTGTCACTGCAGAAAGTTCTGAGGGACACTACTGCTCTATGGCATCTAATCTATGATTTTCAAAAACTGGAGACAATTCTTCTAGTTAATACCTACTCTATCCTGTCTTCTCTGAAGGAAAACATGCTCAATTCATAAATGTGAATAAAAATACAGGGAAAGATTAAGATAGGTGGTAGGTAAAAATTCCCAGAATCAATCTCTCTGTATCAAAGAAAAGAAAAGCAGGTAGTAAAAAAAGTCAAGCGATCATTACTAAGAATAAAGGTCATTTAAGTAGCAAGATTTACACAATTGTTTTGGTTAAGTATGATTTTTTTTTTAATCTTACCTCTTTTTGTGGCAACATATGGCAACAAAATCTTTTCCAAAATATCTTGAGGCAAAGAATTACAAATGCAAAGACCACTAAGTAAAATAATATTCTTTGAGTGTCCCTCTTTATTACTTTACCTCTTTAGAAAAAGAAACATGAGTCTGAGGATTAGATCCAACAGCACCTACCCTCAGATCTAAGCATTTCATGCTTTCTAGTAATCCTAAAGATATAGCACCACATACCTCACTAAATCTGGAGACCGAATTATTCCTTCCACAATGTTATCACGTATTTGCTGGCGATCGTTTTCGTGAATATTGAATGGAAATATTGCTTCTCCTGGTGGAGGTTCTCGATCTGGCCAGTATTGTGTCACCATGTTCTTCAGGTAAATGGCAGCTGAGTTTGAGAAAAAATGCTAATGTAGCAGTACCAAAAAGAATGGCTTTAATTCAGCCTTATAGAGCATGAAAGTCCAAACCCTTCAATGTTAAACATGAAACCCAGCAAAAATGGATACTCTTCCAGGTATAAACAGCGAAATCAGGAAGGGCAAGTGGATAAGAATTTAAAGGTTTCACTTCAGCTAGTCTAAGCAGAAAATATTTCATTAAGTCAAGATCCAGAGCTTACAGGACAGGAAAATTATCTAGAAATCATGCATAGTAAACATACTTTGAGATCATAAAATCACACTTTTTGCAATGCCTAATTCTGAGGTGACAACAGGTAAAGTTCTACTTTCCTTCATGAAGGTGGCTTTTTTGGTTTTTTGTTTTCCCACTGGCTACTATCAAACACTGGCATTTTGGAGTATCTCTGCTTTTTATAGTATTGGTAATTTTCCTCCAACCTTTTTGAAATATTTACTACTTGTAAATATAATAAGGAAATGAACATCAGTCTTCAAAAATTTTTGGAAAACTCAAGAAATTTTTATATGTTCTCATCTATCAAAATACATAATCTGATTTTGTTCTATTCTTTTTAATTGTTTTCAACTTTTAACAAAAGCCTTCTGAAAGAAACAGGCTGACATATTGCTACAGCATTTTAAGAAGGAATGTGAAGCTTTCTTTTCTTTTTTTTTCTTTGAGACGGAGTCTTGCTGTGTCATCTAGGCTGTAGTGCAGTGGCGAGATCTTGGCTCACTGCAACCTCTGCCTCCCGGGTTCAAACGATTATCCTGCCTCAGCCTCCCAAGTACCTGGGATTACAGGCGTGTGCCACCACACCCAGCTAATTTTTGTATTTTTAGTTAGACAAGGTTTCACCATATTGGCCAGGTTGGTCTCGAACTCCTTACCTCAGAAGCCTGACCTCAGAAGCCAGGGCACCTGGCCAGAATGTGAAGCTTTCTAACCATCCCAGTTGAACAGTGAATGTAAGTAAATACTTACAATGTCGTGTGTGTGTGTGTGTGTGTGTGTGTGTATAAAGAATAAAGATACGTGATTTGGAAAGCAGCATAACTTTCTTCCCTTAAGCTTCTCTTCTTTCCCCACCCAACTCTTTCTTCACCCAACTTTTAACATAAAACTATATTGGTGACCCGGTTAGGTGGCTCACATCTGTAATCCCAGCCCTTTGGGAGGCGGAGGCGGGTGGATCAACTTAGGTCAGGAGTTCGAGACCACCCTGGCCAACACGGTGAAACCCTGTCTCTACTAAAAATACAAAAATTAGCCAAGCATGGTGGCAGGTACCTGTAAACCCAGGAGGCGGAGGTTGCAGTGAGCCGAGATCATGCCACAGCACTGCAGCCAGGGCAACAGAGCAAGACTCCATCAAAAAAAAAAAAAAAAAAGCTAAATCGGGTAGTAAAAGCACTATACCATGAAGAATACACCAATACGTTCTACATTAACTAAAACATAAAAGAAATTTAGTGAAATTATGAACTTGACATCCTGTAAGCTCCTCTTTCATTAGTTTTGAGTAGCTAAAGTTTTGAAAAACTGTTCCATCTATGATTTCAATTTATTCGGGTAAAAACAAAAATTATATAAAGGGGGATGTGTGTTAGGGTTTTCTTTCTTCCCTTACTTGTTTTTAATTCAGACCACACAGGCTCTAGACTAAGTACCATGTTTTATCGGGTATAGTCATTATATTATGTAATAGTGACTGGCAAATAATATCTATTCAATAAAAATGTATAGACTATTCAAAAAATAATGAATGAATGATCTAAGGATATGAACCAACGTGTCAGCAGTTCAAACTGATTTCACAGGATTTGGGGGTTTTTTTGAGACAGGGTCTCACTCTATCGCCCAGGCTGGAGTACAGGGACACAATCACAGCTCACTGCAGTCTCCACCTCCAGGGCTTAGGTGATCCTCCCACCTCAGTCTCCCAAGTAGTTGGGAATACAGGCGTGCACCACCATGCCAGTTAATTTTTTGTATTTTTGTAGAGACAGGGTTTTGTCATACTGCCCAGGCTGGTCTTGAACTCCTGGGCTCAAGTGATCCACCCACCTTAGCCTCCCCAAGTGCTGGGATTACAGGCATGAACACCCAGCCTGATTTCACAGGATTAATCTTTGCAAAAAGAAAAATCAACTATATTATTCACAAAATCATTTTGATCCCTATAGAACTAGTCTTGAAAACAAAAAGCAACCTTTAGACAGTAAAGATACAGACATGGTAAAATCATGGGCTTATTTATGATTTAGTCATTAAATACTATTAATATTAATTTTACAGCTGAGAAGTTTTAATTTAAAAATTATGGTGCATCAAACAAGATAGGTTTTAAAAAAAAGCACACTGACTAATTTATATATGCCTAAATAAATGTACAATTAGGTAAAATAAAATTGAAAATATATTAAAAAGAAAATTTAAATTACTATTATGGATAATTATGGATTACTAAAGATAAAGGAAAAATACCAAAGATAACTGTTACCATATCAATCAATAATCTAAAAACCTCCCTTTAATCATTTAATTCAAGTACGTAACAACAAACCATTTGCCAGAACTAAGAAACAAAGGACTAATGTCATCTTAATCCAATTCATAAAGGAAGTATTAAACTTACTTATCTGTCTGGGTGTCTTGGAGCATCCTTGTATTTTAATAATAGATTAAAAAGAGAAGAAAATTTATAAATGGCACTTAAATTTAGGATAGTTGTAATATAGAATTTTACAAATGTATTTCAGATTCTATGATAAAAATGGCTGCTCTAAGATAGTTTTCCTACAAAATCCACTCACCATTTTAAGCATCATAAGTTGAAATTAACTTTCTAAAACACAAACACACTTTTCTCCTTCAGCACAACGAATCATCACTTAAGCTCTGGACCCAGAAACACAACTACAGAGGTCAACTGGGTTTCATAACCTCAAAGTGAAGAAAGTACTGTTATCTCAGTGGGCAGAATGTCATGCTTTTGAGTTGATGTTTCTAAGTCTGGCTGTTTTTCATTGTAATTTTGTAGCCCTTCTCTCCCTTATTACTCTGTGAAAGGCTAGATTGGACAACAAATGTGTCAATTATATCAAAATAATATTAAATAGAGTCTAAGTACAAACTACAAAGCTTTCTACAAATAAAATGCATGAATGTTAATCAAAGTTTCTTAAAGTGCTTCTGGGCTGATCAGAAACAGACGCATCTTTCTGTTTATTTCTAGGTTCTGCACTCTATAATGTTAAGGTCAATCTTAACAAATAACCTCTGAACAAATAACCGCAGAATGAATTGTTGTATCTTCTCCCTGCCCATCCTTTGGAAACACAAACAAAAAGAAAGAACAAGAAGGAGGCAAACTTATAGAAATCAAAAACCATGCTATTTTTTTAAATGACAGTCCCACATCTGTCACCACTGATGACCTCTTCAGGTCTAATACCTCTCAGCCACCACTTTTAAATCCAAACTACTCTCTGCTTCTCATAGCAAGTCCAAAATGCACTGAAGAAAGTACATTTCTGAGCCTAAATTTACATATATTAGAGAAATTTTACTAAAGAGTCTCTTCTCTTCAGAGGTAAGGAGTAAAAAATTAGAAACAAAAGTGACTTGACATTCCAGATCATAACTATCCTAAATTTAAGATAGGCTTCCTTCACTGAACATAATATTAATAATGCTATTATGCTTATCAACACCTCAAAAGAAAAGCAGCAGACCAAACATTCAAATTTTTTCGTTTTGCTTGGCAACATCAAAATACTGAATTTTTCCTGTTTCTTGAAAACTCACAGTAAGGTAAGAAAGGACATTCACCAGTGAGCACGCTTGATGGTAGCAAGAACACTTTATATTGCCCACAAACAAAAGAGAAAAAGTATTTTGCAGATGTATTTCCACTTAACATTAGCATAATTTTTTTTACAGCTTTATACAGGCTTTCTTTTAAAGCAAAAATCACAACATTCTTTTTTAAGTGTCATGCTAAAGATGATAAATTGTCTGGGTGTCTTGAAGCATCCTTATATTTTAATAATAGATTAAACAGAGCAGAAAATTTATAAATACCACTTAAATTTAGGTTATAATGTAGAATTTTTAAATGTATTTCAGATTCTATGACAAAAATGGCTGCCCTAAGAAGGTTGTCCTAATAAGTTAGGAAATAATCACCAAGATAAACTTTATGAGGTAGGTAACAGATTTGAAATCTAAATTACGAAAAAAACAAATTATGAAGAAAAAAATGCCTTTCAATGCTGTTTACATTTTACATCAAAACTTCATTAAGTTGTACAGAGTTGGTGAGGATTTGGGGAACCTAGCATTCTAATGCACTGCTGGTAGAAAATGTAAGCAAAAGCAACTTAGTGAGAAGATTCTAAATTCTAAATGTCATAAATATCCATTAGCCTAGCATTTCCCCCTTTTTATAATTTATTCTATAAAAATATTCCCACAAGTACCTAGATACACATCCAATGATACTCATTTAGCACTGCTTCTATCAACGATGAAAAAAAAAAAACGACAATAACGGAAATATCCATCAATATCAAATTGTTTAAGTAAACCATGGTAATTCTTATATAAAGAAATACTGCACAGCTGTTATAAAGAATGAAGTATGTATATGCACTGACTTGGAGCAATCTTCAAGGGTACATGGTTAAATGAAAAAAAGGAAACTGTAAAATAGCATGTGTAATATAAACAAAAGAATTGGAGAACCATGCATCAAAGCTGATGGCAGTCATCTTTGGGTGTGTGAAGAACAATGTAAGATATAAACTATGTTTCTCTAATGTTTCCATGTCATTAAAGGAAGGCATTAATGTAATAACTTGTTTTAAGATCTTTTAAAATGTTATTTCTTAAATGCTTCATAGGAACTTTACAATGGCCCTATAAACACTTAGGTTTTTAAAATAGGTTCCATTCAACAAAATGTTGTTTCAGAACAGCCCTATTTTATAAAACAAAGATGAAACAAGTGCAAATTATGGTTTCAAAAATTTACACAGAAGTCTTGTAAACCTTATAAAAGCAAAAGATAATTCCAACATCAGTGTTTTTCCATAGGATTTTCTTTTTTATGTTAACCACAAAGGGATCTTTTAGGAAATCATATATAGTGTTACAAATCTTCCCAAAGCTTAATATTTATCTTTTTATTCTATGTTCAAATAAAATTAAATACTTTCATCAGCATGTAGATTATGACCCCATTTCTATAGAACTGTTCATTGATCCTTCTACCTGAACACATGGAAAGGCTAATGTTCACCTAACATTAATGATGGTCATTTCTGAGTAGTGATGGTCATTTTTGAGTAGTGATGGCCATTTCTGAGTGATGAATGTTGGGTAATTTTACTTCCTTCTTTGTATTCTTCTAAATTGTCCAAATTACTTATGCATATATGTCACTTACATAACAAGTCTTTTTAAATATTTTTAATTAGCTATTGTCGTTTACCTCCTTTAGCTTTTGATTATTATCTTCTGAAAATTCATGACACTCTAAGGCTCTAATTTTTAACCTTCTGGGCTCTAATGACCAGTCCATAAAAAAACAAGACAAAAGAACAATATACAACATCATGAAACAACATAAGATCCCACAGACTTAAAAGTAAGTTTCATATTTAAAACAGTCCTGCTCCGCAGTCACCTGGGTTAGGAACATCTGGGCAACACATTACCTCCACGATTTGCCACGTAACAGAGCTTGAATTCACATATATAAATTCATGGTCTTAATCTATGGGCCCAGAGACTAGGCTACCAGAAATCATAAAACATTAGGAAGATTAGCTATTAAAATTGAGAAAGCTAACAAAAATAAGGGCAAAGTTACAGAGGCAAGGAATTGGTGGGTGGAAGGGAAAGGAGGGGGAAAAAAAGAGCTAGAGGATATTTGAGAGCTCAGTATCTACCTCTAAATTTCTGAGGGAAAAGAAAGTAAATTTTTAAGTCACTAGAAATACTTCATGAGTGCTTCCGAATATTTCAATAAATTACAGATATTTAAAATTAAAATAAAACTCTCATTCTACTGTTACCTACAAATAAATTTATAAAGGATAAAAAACCAACTCACCTGCCTGTCGTACCGGGAATTCCACATGGTCAGAGACTATAATCCGAAGTAAACTGGGGGCAAAATTGATAATCTTGTAGGACTGAAATTACAAAGAAATGTTTTATAAAATAGTGCAATATAAGTGAGTAGCTTATAAGTTAGCACCAGTTACTGAATACATTACTGTCCAAATAGAAGAAAAACTTTTAAACTGAGACAAGCCCTTCAAGGCAAAATGAAGATTACTAAAATACTTCAAGTCAAAAAATTTTCCTGAGCAGAAACTGAGGAATAAAAGAATATGAACACTTTTATGATTTTTTTTAACATATTGTCAGAATGGTCTCCAGAAGGAGTATACCAATTTACGCTCCCAACAGCAGCATATGATAATGTCCATCTATCTAACACAGGTATCATCATCCCTTTGAAACTTTAATGTTTTATTAATATTCTCAATTGCATTTTCTCTATTACTAAGGAGGTTAGATGTTTCCCTCTTTGTTGGCTGTTTTTTCTACAAATTCCTTACTCCCTTTATCTTTTTGTAAATGGAGTATTTGCTTTATTCTTAAGAAATGCTAAGAGCTATTTATGAATTTAAAATCTCAATCTTTTATTTGACCTATACACGGCAAGTATTTCTTCCTAGATCATTTGTGCTTCAATTTTGTTTATGGTATTTTTGACAAACAGAAAACAAAAAAACAAAGGCTACAGGAAATAGGAGACCTAATAGAACAAAACAGAGTAGATAATGTTACATAGTTGAGCATGAGCAATGGAGAGAAGCCAGTCCAGATTGGAACAGTGTGACTCACGAGACGGTGTTGAGCGCTCCGTCATCACCAGCTGCCCTCTACTGTTGTACTATCTTTTAAACTTAATGCCTAAGTGAGTCTGTGGGGATGAAGTTCCTGCTCTGCCCTGTGGCCTGAGTCACTTCACCCCACAGGTGTGCTCTACTTTGATCTGCTCCTGAGTTTGGGACCTTCAAAGCAAAAAAAATGCAGAGCATCCACTCCTTCTGATCACATTATATCCAGATGTACAGTACCTGGACTATATTACAGTCCTGTCACATTCCAGAGTCCACATATGCCTTTGTCCACTGACATTCATTTGAAAAGACTCAAATTCCAGTGAGGCCAAACCAGACAATGGCCCAGAAAGTGTTTAGCCCACCCCTCTCCTCAGAGCCTGGATCTACGGGGGCATCCCTTTCAATACACAGCTAGGTTTGGGCATACTACTCATTTTTTAAATTAGGATAGCATCTATGAAGGTAAATGTTTGATTACAAAATTAATTTGGAGACAACTGGCATTTTTAAAGTATTAATCCTTTTCATCCAAGAACATTGTGCTTTTCAAATCTTTCTATATCCTTCAAAAACATTTGAATGATAATTGTTCTTCCTTTCATCCTGTGTAGTCTTCAGATCTCAAATCTGTGGCATGCAAATTCTTTTTTATCCATAATTCAAACCATCAGAATTTTAAAGCAGATTTTAAGAAAACAGATTTGTTCCAACAACAGTTGATAGGAGGCAAAATTAATACAGATTCACCCAGCCTTCACCTTCTACATATGCATTATAACTCATGTTTACAACTTTCTAAATACTGAAAGATCTTGTCATGAATCTAAGATTAAAACATCTATATAGTTTATTCTAATCATAAAAAAACTGACTTCCGTTATTTGTTTAAAAATCTTATTCCACACATACAAAATAACCTTTACTCCTAAATAAATGCTACTTATTTGAAAGTAATATACCTATTGCAGAGCCTACTTTTATTTCAACACTGTTACCATTGTACATATTTTGAAACTCCCCTTTTTGCAACTGTCTGCCATTTTTTAAAATGTCAGAAACCTTGTCTTCTTTCAGCATTGATTCATTCTATGTTAGCTTGGCCAGCTAAAACATTCAGAGATAAAATCAGATATATTTTCATACTACTTTACTCAGAAATAGTTACCCAATTTCTTTGTGCCTCTTCAGGCTTCGAGTTTCTAAAAAATAAACAAGACTAATTTCTCAATGATTTCCTGAGGATATTTTGTATCTGTGAAGTTTTCTGCAAATAAGCAGTTTGCTTAACTAAATGCTGCATTTATGAGAACTCAAAGCAAAAAACTGATGTCTCCTCCCATCCTCTGACTCACTGCTCTGCTACATTAACCTTTCTAGTCCTCCAGCACGCCAAGTTGAGGGCCTTTTCTGAACCGTTGTTCCTCTCAGTTCTTTGCCTGGCCCATTCCTTCACAACATCCAACTCTCTACTCAATGCCATTCTTCAGAGAATGGCTATACATCCCAACACTCCTGCTTGGGCTTTACAGCACTTATGACCTGAAATTATATAAGTTACTTGTCTGTATCCCCAGCTCCATGGGAACAAACTCTTATACCAATATCTGCAATATATTAACTCAATAAATATATCTGTGCTATTATATAAACAAATTATCTTAATAAAGGGTAATGCAAATGGCATGTACACATGCATGGAAAGCAGATATTCCAAAGCTTGGCGATGAAAGTAAAAACTCATTTCCCTACCGAGGCCATGGGAAGGATAATTTATTAAAAGACGACACCTTTCTGGATGAATTACTTCAGCAAGGTACCTACCCATTCCTATTCCTCTATGCTGCCACTAATGGGACTTCTGGTCTATAGAAAATGAGAAAGACGTAAAGGGTTCACTCTTAATATCCTGAGATAAAACTAAAACTACATTTTCCCATAGAAACAATATCACAAATAGCAGTCAGAAAACTAGTCACTAGTAACAGAAAAATGCTGGCCTGAAAAAAATATATAGCTCCAAATGAGAATTTATCCATTGGAACACAGGCTATTGTGCAGAAGCTGCTTACTTTTCTAAATGGCAATTGACAGATCCATCAGTATACGGCGGAAGCTGCTCCCATTCCCTATGCAGAGCATACTGCTAAGGGGAGATCTAGACTAAAGTCAAAGAGGTGGACCGTAACCACTTATGGTGATTTACCCACCCATTTATCCAACAAAGTCGGATGTTACAGTGGTGGCAAAGGACAAGCATGCAAAACCCATCATTATAAGCATGTTTTACTACATGGTTAGGTGACATTATATTTTGTTCTACTTACAGCCAATTCAAAAAACCTTAAAGCATTTCACTATGCTTTATGTAAAATATAAATGCTGAAAGAGTGTTATAGCAATAAGCTACCTTTAGAAATTGCTGGGGAAATCACGGTCTGTGATGAGGTGGGACACTATGGGGCAGGGCAGAGTGATGATGGAATGGATTTGGACTGAACTACCATCAAGAGTCTATGGCCATACCACCCTGAATGTGCCTGCTTTTGTCTGAAATACCATGGAAAAAAAATAGGACTGGGTCTTAAATGTTTCCTAGTTCTGCCGGCTTTCTAAGGTACTTTTTCCACTTCTATAACATCAACTGTACTTATATACTGATGAATCAGAAAGAAATGAAGGTTAGGTGAAGGACAGGGAAGTGTAACCTGATATCAAAGGAACACCTGGCCTCATTGTGAGAAGGGGGTCATAAACAGGCCAACTCCCCTGTTCATACTAGTAGACTGCAAATTCAGCTCGTTTTGTTCTTCCTAACTAACCCCTGGATTACTATTCTTCCAGCCAGCCAACATACAGTACTTTTACTCTGCAAAGTCTGTGACAGGTACTGACTTTAACTTCCCGCTATTCTAAGTGACAGTCCATTTCTTTTTGAGGTACCAATACATCATCTTAGGGCATTAGTTCAACCCAGCCTCCTCTCCATTGGCAGTGTTTTCACTCTCCTTTTTATCTATGGGGAATCCTGCATTCACACCTACTCCAAACTCCACCTAGATTACCTATTAAAATAATCCCTTTCAAAGATTCCCAACATGCAGCTGCCTTTTAAAGTCAATTCCAACAGAAACATTTACTTAGGACAATCACACTGTAGTCACACTTCCGGAGGCACAGAATCACCTGGGGGAGCTAGTTAAAATACAACTGGCCCCACCCCCACAGTTTCTGATTCTTTAAGTCTGGACTGAAGCCCCATAATTTGCATAATTTGTAAGTTCTCAGGTGATGCTGAAGCTCCAGGTCCTGGGCAACTCTTTGAGAACGCTGATTTTGGAATATTTACATTTTACAGGTTATCACAACCTAAAACAGCTATTGCTCCATCCCAGGGGTAGCTCTTAATTCCTACTTTTTAGTAAGGGGTCTATGATTCTCAAGTACCGGTAGGGAAGAAGAGATAAGCTAGAGTTTGGGGTCATTAAAATTTTGAAGTGTGGGGGTAACGCTGGAAAAACGTCAAGGCTAATCAGGAAGAACAAGAGACGGAGGAAAAAAGAAAAGTCTTACACATTTTAGCATTTATAAGAAATTTCTCCATACACATCTTGGTTTAATGTGTCTTAGATAAAGCAGTACCACCATGAAAACTGCCTATTCTCCCCAGAGCACTCTCCCAACAGCACTGCCCAGCGCTCCGCAAAACTCGGCCAATCAGTGTCAAAACAGTCCTGCCAACCCGACAGGAGGAGGCGGTGGGCAGAGTGCTCCACAGCAACACCTAAAAAGGGCTGGGTTTGGAGAAAAGATGAACTCAGATTTGAATTGTAAGTAAAATTCCCACCTGCTCCCCAAGTCAGCGCACTTAAGGAAAAGAAATCACATCCTGAAAACACTAGCACAGGTTGCAAAAACTGCTTCTTGCGGACCAAGTGGGCTGAACAAACTGCACTGGAGAAGGAAGACGACACGAAAAGGTGCAAAGGTGGCCAACAGGTGCGCGAGCTGCTCCGCAAAGATCCTGGGAGCCCTGCTCCACTGGACCGGGGGGGTCAGTGGGGGCGGAGGGCGGGACCCGCCGTGAGGCGTCAGCCCCAGCCTGGTGGGGGTGAGGACGAGGGGCGCCGGGGAGGGGGAGCCCGGCCAGCCGGCAGGGGCGCCGCTCAGGCGGAAGAGGGGCGCCGAAGGCCCTCTCCTCACCTGGTTGAGTTCGTTCTCGGCTGCAATCCGCAACTTCGGGTCGATGGTGCCCTTCAGCGCCTGGATGATCCGGTTGAGGTCCATCTCCCCGGGTGGGGGCTCCGCGGCCCCCGGACCAGTAGGCCGGACTGCAGCTTTAGTTTTCTTTTGACCCTCTCAGCCTCCTCTTCCGCGACCCCTGGATTACCTCACACCCCAATCCCCGCCACCGTCGCCACCTGCGGCCACTTGCTGCGCCACTCTGACTCCGCGCCCCCTGTCCTCCCTTTTTCCCCCCCACAACTCGCTCTCCATTCACCCTTTTACGACAGCCGGTGGGAGGCGGGAGAAGGAAGAAGAGGAAGCAGAGCTTCCTTTACGGCGGCCTCTTCCCCCTGGCGTGATGGTATGACCGCCTTCCCTTGGCGGCCGCCATGCTGCTGTACGGAAAGCGGCCTCGGCTTCTTTCCCGAGGAAGAACCTGCGCTCCCGAACTCAGGCAGGCGGCCGCCATGCTTCCGTACTATTAGCAGCCTCCCGCCTCTTCCCAGATGAGGAAACTTGAGCTGGCCGGGAGTCTCCTTACAGCTGCTTCCAAATTAAGCATATCTGGATGGTGTGACACTTTTTGTTAGTCCGAGAACTGTATGGGCATCGCAACTGGGCCTGTTTCAAGACAGACTTGTTGGAACCTTCAAATCATGTACCTTACAGGTGAGCAGGGTTCCTCCGTGTGTGGGAGTCATCATTCATTCATTCGCTTTCACTGAACATTTGTTAAACATTTATTTTTGAACCAGAGTACTAGGATTTTTAGGTACCACATTATAACAAGATGAATTCCATGCAAGTTAATGTGAAGGAACTCACAACCTGAGAGATGAGACAAATATAAACAAAAAAAATTTACAGTGTAGAAATGATAGGGGAGTGCTGGGAATAGAAGAGCGTGGTCCCTTTAAATAATAGGGATGGGGGAAGTGAAGTGCTGGGTAGAGGAGAGTGTGGTCCCTGGCTAGGTTTCCACCCCCACCGACCTAGGTGAGGACTGGCACTCCAGCCTTCGGGCCCAAATGTTGCATTTCCCAAGACCACCCTGGCCTGCCACTCCCCCATCCTGTGCCTATGAAAACCCCAGACCCTAGCAGGCAGGCACACAGGCAGCCAGACGTCCAGAGGAGCATAAGGGTGGAAGAAGAGGAGCTCGCTGGCACATTCGCAGACCATCCACGGGCAGAACGATGCGGAGTTTGGCCCGGGCTGTCGGAAAAGAGCCCGAGGAAAACCATTTCCTTTCTGGGCCCCTCATCTGCTGAGAGCTACTTCCACTCAATAAAACTTTGCACTCATTCTCCAAGCCCACGTGTGATCCAATTCTTCTGGTATACCAAGGCAAGAACCCAGGATACATAAAGCTTGCTGTCCTTGCGACAAGGTAGAAGGTCTAATAGAGCTGGTTAACACAAGCTCCCTCTAGACAAACTAAAAGAGCAGCCTGTAACACACACCCACTGGGGCTTCAGGAGCTGTAAACATTCACCCGTAGACACTGCCAAGGGGTCGGAGCTCCACAGCCTTCCCGTCTGTATGTGCCTCTAGAGGTCTGAACAGCGGGGCACTGAAGAAGCGAGCCACACCCCCCATGCACGCCCTGTGAGGGGGACAAGGGAACCTCTCCCATTTCAGAAAGATAAAGGTCACAGAAACTGAAAATTACATGCCTGAGAGTTTTATGAAAAATGTTCAGACCTTCTCAAAAACGTAGTGAAAGGTAAGGAGAAAAGTTATACTATTTCTATCCACTGTGGCCATATCTGGCGCCACAATTTCAATGGCATGAAAATATTAAGGAGCTAGTTTTTCCTGAGGTTAAGCCAGAAGCGAGGGTTCTAATTATATTTAGTAAAGATGATGATGTGGGCAAAACACAGCTGAGGGGACATGATCTTTTCTGGAGCAGGTAATTAAGATAGATTGGGTCAATTAACTGAGTTCAATCGACAGAATAGAAAACATGTGGCTGAAAACTTGGTGGCTTGAAAGCTTCCCCCTCAGTTGGATGCAAAAGTGCTTCGCAGTGAATTTAACATGTCTAATTGCTTCCAGTATTGCCCCTCTTTAATCCATTATTCACACTGTCATCAAAAGAAAGTTTCTGAAATGTTAATATTGCTATGTCTCTTCCTTGATTTCTCATCAATTTCAAGATAAAATAGAAACTCCTTAGCACTACAGAGTCTTATGAACAAACACTATTTCACTAAACCACTCTCTTGGACATCATGATTGTCTAAAATTTTTTTTTACCTCTGAAAATCTTAACTCCAATATCCTCTTTTATAATTAGAACCAATTCTTCCATTTCTCTCTTCCTCAAAAATTCTAAGCTTATATTCTAATTCAATCACTATTTCAGTTCTTAGTCTATCCATTACTCACTACACATCATTTTCTGCTATTAAGCCCCCAATTCAGCTTCTTAACTCTAGCCTTGACCCACTGTGCAAACTGACATCACTACAAATATGTGTTCTTTAATCAGACACAAGCATCCTATTCCTTGCCTTTAATCAGCACCATTTTCCATTCCCTCAGTGGTGTTTCAACTCTCAGAACTCTTCTCAAGCTCCCTACGCCTTCTCACCGAACCCTGCAAAGATGAGCAAAGCCCTCAGGCTCAACTCAACAACAAATTCATCTCTGCTTACCCCTCTCATCTCCTCTCCAGTCTGAACCCAATTCTCTCCCATCTCCTCCAGGACCCTGTTCCATAAATCTCTCCTCTCTTAAATACATTTTTTCACTAAAATAAAGTTTAGTCATTATAATGTGCTCATTGTTGACAATGTGTAAGTTTTTTTCCTACCTTTTCAGCCTCTTTCCCTCCACTGATTCAACCTTGGCCTAAAAACATTTCCCCTAGCAAAAAAATAATCTTCAGTAATGCTAATGATTGCTCATTCTTTTCCTCTTCATTCCAAAGAATGGTCTTCATTCATTGTGTCAGCTTACTTCCTATTTATGCGTCAACCACCTATCCCCCGGTTTCTCCCCATCATTTCCCACTAAAACTGCCAAGCAAAGATGAACACCGACCCCTTTAGGGGCATACCAAATGCAAGAGACATTTTTAGTTCTCATCTTAAATTCTCTCTCTCTCTCTCTCTCTCTCTCTCTCTCTCTCTCTCTCTTTCTCGTGTGTGTGTGTGTGTGTGTGTGTGTGTGTGTGTGTGTGTGTGTGTAGAGAGAGAGAGAGAGAGAGACAGACAGAGAGAGATCGAGAGAGATTGAGAGATTGGGGGAGGGTGTCTCACTTCCATTGCCTAGGCTGTAGTGCAGAGGCATGATCACTGCTCACTGCAGCCTCAACCTCCTGGGATCAGGTAATTCTCCCACTTCAGCCTCCCGAATAGTTGGGACTACAGGCGCATGCCACCACGCCTGGCTTTATTTTTAGTAGAGACAGGGTTTTACCACATTTCTCAGACTGGTCTTGAACTGCTAGGCACAAAAAATCTGGCAGCCTCAGCCTCCCAAAGTGTTGGGATTACAGGTGTGAGCCACCACACCCAGCCTCTAATATCTGGTATCATATTTCGTAATATTTTTAAATTACCTCTTTTCTTGTTTTCTCTTACAGAATACATTCCTAATCCTTTGTTTACTCAATCACCCAACTCTTTGACGCTTCTCAGGACTCTGTCCTCAGCCATCTTCTCTTTCTCGTCTACCCATTCTTCAGTCATTTCATCCACTTATATAACTGTAACCATCAACTAAACAAAGACAGCTTACAAAACTGGTTATCAGATCTATCTCTTCCCTTAAACTAAATATATCCAAATGCCTATTACATTTCTACCAATATCTATCCCCCAAATCACTTAAGGCACATGTCTAAAACTGAACTCAGATAGCACTAAAGATGATAGTTTGGAGAAGGGAGAGACTTAAAGCAGTTATTCCAATAACATAAAAGGAGAGATCAAAAACAGTGACACCAGCGAATGCTGGTGAGGATGTACAGAAACTGGATCACTTATATGTTGGTGGTAACATGTACAGTGGTACAGCCATTCTGAAAACAATTGGGCTGTTTCTTTAAAAAACTGAATATGCAACTACCATATGACCCAGCAATTGTACTCCAGAGCACTTGTCCTAGACAAATGAAGACTTGTGCTCATAAAAAAAAAACTTTGTGAGTGTATATGCAGCTTTATTCATCATAACCCAAATCTGGAAACAATCCAGATATCCTTCAGTGGGTGAATGGTTAAATAAACATGGTACATCTATACCATGGGATACTACTGAGCAACAAAAAGGAATGATGCGTGCAACAACATTGACGAATCTTCTGAGAATTATGCTGAGGGAAAGAAGCCAATCCCAAAGGATGCATCTTGTTGAACACCATTTATATAACTTTCTTAAAACTAAAAAAATATAGAACGATCTATGGTTGCTAAGGGTTAAAGTGGAGGTAGTGGCAAGGGGGAAGTGGGTGTGACTATAAAAGGGCAATATGAGGAATTCTGATGATGGAAATGTTCTGTAGCTTGACTGTATCAATGTCCATATCCCAGTTGTGATGTTGTACTATAGTTTTACAAGATGTTACTGTTGAAGGAAACTGGAAAAATGGTACATAGGATCTATCTGTATCATTTCTTACAACTTCATGTGAATCTACAATTATATCAAAATAAAAATTTTACCCAAAGTACGTGATTAAAAAGAGCTCATATTCCCATGAAAACTTTGAATGTTTTGGACAGACTCACTGAAGACAAGTTATTCAAATACAACGCCATCAAATTAGGGGTGGCCAAGAAAATAGGAAAGATCAGAAAAAGCCATGAGCTCTCAGATTTTGCTCTCAGATTTCTTGGCAATTGTCTTAAAATGGCTTTCCCTAAACTATAATTTATGTTCAACTTACATATGACTCATTGTTTGAATCATTTTTTTCACTTTGCATAAGGAGAGGATTTCTATACTTATTGATGCCCTCAGCTCGTTTCAGGTAGGATTTGAACCAGTGATATTGTCTTGTATTATCATGGTTTGAAATATGCCTCCCCTCTCTGTGCCTGTTTCCTCATCTGCTTCCAGGAACTGTTGTGGGGACTAGATGAGATAAACCCATGGGATATGTGCAATAAATACATCGTTGTAGTCTATTTAAGAGAAGAGAGGACCTATCGAAAATTGCCAAATCAGACATCATCTCACACATAATAAACAATCCATCAGTACTGGCTGAATAAGTACGTGAATACACGTGAGAGAGAAGGGGTCCAAAACAGGATATCCACAGTAGGCATGAAGGTCAAAAGATATAAGCCATTTCACAGGAAGAATCAACAGTAATTTGTGATGGGTTAGGTATAAAAGGTAACTAAGGTAAGTCAAGAACAATTTTAAAGTTTCAAGCTTTTATGACCTATGGAAGTCATTAACGAGGGAAAACATAACTAGATTTTGGAGGAAAGATGAGTTAGCCTTTGGATGTGTTGAACTAGAAGTGCTTATAGTTTACATGGCTAGAGATTTCCAGTGAACAACTCATCAATGAGCTGAGTGAGGAGGCAGGAAGCTGTGGCCAGTGGAAGAGGAAGAAATAAAGGGATGGAGTTAAGAGAGCTGTAAGTCTTATGTGCACATAGGGCAGTTGACATCATAGAAGTGGATGGCATTACTCTAGAAATAAAGCATACAGAATAACTGGCATGATTACAGCTCAAATTACAGCAAGTAAATTTTACTCCAAGCGCTGATACTGTGGACTTTTTTGAGATTTAACATTTTAGTCATCTAAATGGAATATCACACAGCTGTCCTCCCCATCTGTTGGCAGCCGCTCATCTGTTGGTGTGTGTTAACAAGCTTGAATCTAATCCATAAAGAGAAAATGAGAGTTAAAAACCAACACTTAAAAATCCTATCTGTAAGTTTAATAATGCATCTCTTAAATACTATAAAGTTTATCATTAAAAACCTCTGCTCCAAGTGTCTATACTGAGCAGCCGGGTGAGTGGCTTACACCCGGAATTCTAGCACTTTGGGAGACCAAGGCAGGTGGATCACTTGAGGTCATGGGTTCAAGACCAGCCTAGTCAACATGGTGAAACCCCGTCTCTACTAAAAATTCAAAAACTTAGCCAGGTGTGGGGACACATGCCTATAATCCCAACTACTTGGGAGGCTGAGGCAGGAGAACCACTTGAACCCAGAAGGCAGAGATTGCGGTTAGCTGAGATCATGCCACTGGGCTCCAGCCTAAGTGACAGAGTGAGATGCTGTCTCAAAAAAAAAAAAAAAAAAAAGTCTATACTGGCAGAGGTCTATATCATAAGCACGTGAAATACAGCTGCTTGTATGCCCAAGGGATTGGTTCCAAGACATCCATGTATACCCAAATCCGTGTATACTCAAGTCCTCTAGTCAGCCCTGCAGAACCCCAGGATACAAAAAGTCAAGCCTCCTTTATATTTGGATTCCATATCCTGCGAAAATTGTATTTTCTATTGGCATTTGGTTGAAATTACATGTTAAGTGGACCTGCGCAGTTCAAATCCATGTTGTTCAAGAGTCAGCTGTAAATGTGAGAGAGTATACATACACACATATATATATATGAATTTATATATATAATATAGAGAGAATATAAAATACATAGAAATTGTTGAGGAATTTTTAAAAAACAAAAAATCAGTGATACATAAGCTAAAGTAATAGGAGTTACAGCAGTGTTACAAAGTTTCTAAACAGAAGCTAGCAACTTTCTTCTCCAGAGGCTACAATGATAGCAGTGTTGGGAAAGGATGCAAGGTACAAATAGTAGTATTAACTAGGACAGAAGAAAAAATATTTACTTTCAAGTAAATTTGTCTTCAAGATGTTTCTTCATCTCCTCGGGCTTTCCACTTTTCATATTGAAAAAGAGGCTATCCTCTTCCTCAGCTTCAGGACCTCTTGAGAAACTATGACTTAAGACAACCTCAACTGAATGGTTCGTATAGTTCACAAAGTGTCTACTTTGCCATAGTGCACCAAAAGCATATGAGTGAGACAGCAGTGGAAAATATGTTAACAGCTGCAGCACTAGAGAGCTAAAGGAGATACTGCAGAGAATGTTGCACTGTATTTGGACTTGAGAGAGCTAACTCTAACTCAGCACTTCTGATAATGGCCTTAGAAAGTCAATCTCCAAGAGTTTCCATTTTCTTATCCCCTAAAACAATATCCACCTCACCAGGGCCACTGTCAGGAAAAAATAAGCTTACACATATGGGCCAGGCCTGGTGGCTCATGCTTATAATCCCAGCAATTTGGAAGGCTGAAGCTGGTGGATCGCTTGAGCCCAGGAATTCAAGACCCGCCTGGGCAACATAGTGAAACCTCATCTCTAAAAAACCCCCCAAACAGCTGGGCATGGTAGCTCATGTCTGTAACCCTAGCTCTTTGGGAGGCTGAGGTAGATGGATCAGTTGAGGTCAGGAGTTCAAGACCAGCCTGGCCAACATGGCGAAACCCCATCGCTACTAAAAATACAAAAACTTAGCTGAGCATGGTGGTGCATGCCTGTAATCCCAGCTACTTGAGAGGCTGTGACAGAATTGCACAAACCCAGGAGGCAGAGGTTGCAGTGAGCCAAGATCACACCACTGCACTCCAGCCTGGGTGACAGAGCAAGACTCTGTCTCAAAAAAAATGAAAACAAAAACAATTTCCCAAAAATTAACTGGGTGTGGTAGTGTGCACCTGTAATCCTAGCTACACAGGAGGCTGGGGCAGGAGGATCACTTGAGCCCAGGAGGTCAAGGCTGCAGTGAGCCATGATCACACTACTGCACTCCAGCCTGGGGGGACAGAGTGAGACCCTATCTCAAAAAACAAACAACAAAAAAGTTACATATATGGCAGTACTTTGTAAAGTATTAAGTGAAATGCAAAAATTAGTGTAATGTGGATAATACTTAGGCTTTTAAATACTTAGGCTTTTTTTTTTAAGTATTATCTCAGACTTGATAATTTAAAAAACCCTCAAACTCTATCCAAAGAAAGACAGGAAGAGTAGGTATCATAGCAATCTACCATTTTATCGCTTAGTTTAAAATTTTTAACAAAAAAGTGATATATACCTTTTAAGTTCTACAGTAAAGTTCAGAATGAAAAGCAAGTCTTCCTCCCGCAACAAGTCCCAAACCCTTTCCTTAAAGCCAACACCTTCAAATTTCTTGTACCTCCTACCAGAAAAAAGTTAAAGCAATCAGATATATGCTTTTAAGATTTTTCAGACAAATGAGATGTTATCAATTCTGTTCTACTATTTTGTAGCGCAAATTCCTAGCAGTGGAATTTCTAGGTCAAGTGTGTGTGTGTGTGTGTGTGTGTGTTTTCTGGCTCAAAAGTGTGTGTGTGTGTATTTTACCTTAACAGTCATCACCAATTTACTCTCCAAAAATATACTTATTCCAAACTAAAGCATGAATGCCCATTTCCCCACATGCTTGCCAAAGTATGTGCCTTAAAACCTTACATATGCTTACTGAAAATGTTTTCATGTGTTAACTGCCTCTTCACATCCATTGCCCTTTTTTATTGATTTCCTCCCACTGCAGGTGGCCATTTTGTCTTTTGACGTAGATATTTTCCTCCAATCAAAAGTCTTGTGGGAATAAATTCTGTGTGTTTAATTTATCCTTATGGCCTCTGCGTTTTGTGTCCCACTTATAATGCTCTTCCATACCCCTACATTGGTGTTCCCTACCCTGACAAAAAATAATGCTATCATGAAGCCCCAAATGAGTAAGCCTTACCTTTTACATTCAAGCTTCCAGTCATCTTTTTGGTGACCCATTCTTTTTTTTTTTTTTTCTTCCTGTTTTTCCCCTTCATTTTAATAAACACTTTACAAAGTACAAAATATACTGTCTTTTGGGGGAAACATTAGGTACTTTTTTCTCTCCATCATACAGTTACATGAATCTCGAGGGCTTTGTGTTTCTTCAACAAGAACATAAGCATGAAGGCCCCAGGAGGTTAGGATAGGATGGTCAATTCTCCCCTTCACCTAGACCTTGGGACCAATGAAGCATTACTGCTATGGACGGTGACCTGTGCATGCCAAGTGAGGGCCAGAGGGGGCCATGGGCAGGCAGGACGTCCTCCTATTTAGCTTTAATGATCAGTGTTCCATTGTGAGCCTTATGATAACTATGATGTTATTTTATGTATTTTAAAGGTGAAACAATTGTTAGCTAAGATGGGGTTCTGGACAGGGCCCCTCAGAGCTCCACCACGCACCCACTATCCACTCATCCCCATCTCTCAAGATACACATAAATGATTTTGGCAAACAGCAAGATGAAGGCTTGGAACTGTTTCGCTCTTAGCACCCTAATGTTTTGGAGCCAACTCTGCTCAACTCTTCCTGGACCATCTTCTGAATGTAGGTAAACTGAGGCAGTGGACAGGAAAATGTACTGAGCTTGGGCTGTCTTGAAACCTGAATTTGACCTGCTTTTCACCCCACACCCCACACCAGAGTTGGGGTCTCCAACTTTCTTGGACACCCTTCCAGGATGACCCCCAATAGGTGTGGGGTTGGTACTCCATTCTTAAACAGTCAGCCAATTATCACAAGATTCTGAGCAAATAGAACAATGCAGATAAGTGAATGGAATAGAAAAAGTGTAGTAAATGGACTACTTAGGGCAAAAAATCTTTTAAAAACCTATCCTTAGAGTAATGAGAAAATAACACAATCATGAAACAAGAACAGAATACATACACAGTTGGCCCTCCATAGCCACAGGTTGCCCACATCCACAGATAGAAAATATTCAGAGAAACAGGATGCTTGCTTCTATACAGAACATGTACAAACCATTTTTTCTTGTCATGATTCCCTAAACAATCCAGTATAACAACTATTTACATAGCATTTACACAGCATTAGATATTATCAATAATCTAGAAATGATCTAAAGTATACAGGAGGATGTGTGGAGGTTTTTGGCAAACACTACTCCCTTTTGTATCAGGGACTTAAGCATTTGCAGATTTTAGTATCTGTAGGGGTCCTGGAAACAATCCCCCATAGATGCTGAGGGACAACTGTATGTAATGAACATTCAGGTAACAGGTCTTAGAGATTCTGAATGTTAATGAAAATTTAAAACTTCATAAAAAGGTAGGAAGATAAAGTCAAGGAAATCTCCCAATAAAAATCAGAAACAAGAGAAAAGAAAGTTAAAGAAGTGATCCAAAAATCTAGTTTTTGAATAGTAACACTTTCAGACAGAGAGCAGGAAAAGTGTGATAAAAATTAAATGAATAATTAAAGAAGAGACTTGCTCTCGGTGAAATGGACATACCTGAGGTGTCTGAATATTTGAATGTCATTCATCTTTGTAGTCCCAGAGTCAGATACAAATCAGATAACCCAAATATTTGAAAGACTAATCATTACCAAAGTTTGGGGTCTTTGAAATAAAATGAATAAAGGAATAATGCTTGAGAAACAGAATTAGTAAGGCTAAGTCCTCTTAGTATTAATATTGAATACAAATATTTTATAATCTAGCATTTAGTATCTTGCACTGGTAGCAAGTGAGCTGTACCTGGAAGCTGTCACCACTTGCCCAAAAGCTGAAAAATGAGAACCAAGCTACTGTGGCCTAATCAAAAAGTTGTCAGTAAGAACACCCCTGATATAGAGTAGCAAATAGAGCAACTAGAGAGCTAAAATTTTCATCAAAATTATTTGTAAGTATTTGGCAGAGAAGTGATACAAACGTTTTATTTTCTTTGAGACAGGGTCTCACTCTGCCGCCCAGGCTGGCGTGCAACGGCACAATTACAGCTCACTGCAGCCTCAATGCCCAGGCTCAGGTGATACTCCCACCTCAGCCTCCTGAGTAGCTGGGACTACAGGGGCACGACACCACATCCAGCTTATTTCTTGTATCTTTTTGTAGAGACCAGGCTTCACCATGTTGCCCAGGTTGGTCTAGCTCCTGCGCTCAAGTGATCCACCCACCTCGGATTCCCAAAGTGCTGTGATTACAGGGTAAGTCACCATACCTGTGTATATGCTAACAATTGTTTCACCTTTAAAATACATAAAATAACATCATAGTTATCATAAGGCTCACAGTGGAACACTGATCATTAAAGCTAAAGAATTTAACTGTGCAAACAGGAAAGATTAAGAGTATAAAAACACAGTATGTGATGTCATAGGATTGTAAAAATAAAGCTATTATGGAATTGAGAAAGGTAAACAAAAATGGGATGGTTGACAGATAACTAGTACAGGAAACAAGTAAGCAAACCTCTCAAAAAAATCCTGCTTTAAATGCCTGCATTTACTCAAATCATTTTAGAGGAGGTAAGAGTCAGCGGCTTACAACTTTGGATGTAGGGAGGAGACATCACTTAATAAAGGACTAAAAAACTTAAAGAAAAAACTCTGAGGAGAATCGAGTAAGCAGAAAACTTATTTTACCTCCCTCATCTCTGCTTTTAGTAAAACAACTAAGTATTTGTATATTCAGAAAATTATATGGAATAATTATATGGAATGTCTCTCCATGTCAGCCATATCTACAATAAGATCTTCCCAGCAAAATAGAAGTTCTTTCCACCAGGTCCATAAATGGACTTTAGATATCTCTGGATTCCTACTCTCTCACAAATGTATGTAAATTCTGTGTATGTGCACATCTTTCTGTAAAGACGTCTTTTAGTTATAGCTTCCAGAACTAGCTTCAAAAAGTTACACTGCTTCAGAATGATCTTGTCCATTCATTAAGTCAAAATATGTCTACTTCATTATCTTTATACCTAGCCAAGTAACATTTCAAATACTCTCCTATAATATGACTCTTATCATAGGAGGATACCCTAAGTGATGAATCTCTTGATGTTGGACACTTACCTTAAAAACAATATAAAGAGTTGCCCAAAATATTTTAAATAAACATTGTGTGTATAAGAAAAAGACTACGCTGAAGGCCTTAATGCAGTAGGAAAATCATCGCTACAGAAAGGCCCTACTGAACTTGATCACCTGCTGTTCTTAATCATCACGTTTCCCCCTCCATCATTCAATCATATTACCACTTTTCTACATGCGTTTTAGTTGTGTTGTGGACATAAAAGCCATGAGCTAATTTTTTTTAACTGGAATACTATTATCCCTACCCTACAAATTTCCTACCATAAGCTGAAAAAATTCTGTGAAGTACTGAATCAAATCACATCTTGTATCTTGAGAACACTATACTAGCATTTAACACCATGGAGAGATAAACATGGCTTCAGGGTGTAACTGCTGAACCCACACCCAGCTCAAAAATATTAACTGTAATAAACGTAATGCTCTTATACCATTTTCCTGAGATTACTCAACACCTCAGAGAGGAGGATCAAAACAATTATTGTAGGAGTTCAGACAGGGTGGTGGGAGAAATTATAAGAGGAAATTATAGAAAGAAGCAAACCTTGTTGGAAGGCCAGGTTTTGCAAAAGCTTCAAAAGAAAATTTGGCTGAAGACAGCCGAATTTTCTTTTAAAATTAGGTTAGATAACAAGGGGATGTAAAGGAATTGGTCTAGATTAGTTTACTTAGGCCTCGGAACCTGGCCTTTAATCATTTGCGCACAGGACTGCTCTCTTGGTGGGCAGGGGAGGGGAGCGGGCATGCTAATTACCCAAAAGTGTGTTGACTCAAAGCCTTTGTCATTAAATCTGTACTAAATAAACACAAGCAATGCCAGCTTATCGGGGCTTCACTCTCGCTGGACTCTCTTGTCAGTGGTGCCGAGCAGTGAAGTCCTCTATTCGTGCTGTCAGGCAAAACACCTGTGTCAGCATACATTTTTTCATCCGTTGTTCAGCCAGGGTCTGTGGGTCAGACCCGGCAAATTATTTTCTGCCTCAGCAGATTACTTGCTTTAGTTGATGTGTAATAACGCCCTTCTCCAACCCTCAATATAGTCCTGAAAATGCAACTAAAATGCTCACTTTAAAAAAATAGATAGATATATTTTTTTGAGACAGAGTCTTGCTCAGTCACTCAGGCTGGAGTGCAGTGGCATAATCTCGGCTCACTGCAACCTCCCCCTCCCAGGCTCAAGACATTCTCCTGCCTCAACCTCCCGAGTAGCTGGGATTACAGGAGCCCGCCATCACACCTGGCTAATTTTTGTATTTTTAGTAGAGACAGGGTTTCACCATGTTGGCCAGGCTGGTCTTGAACTCCTGACCTCAGGTGATCTGCACACCTCAGCCTCCCAAAGTGCTGGGATTACAGGTGTGAGCCACCGCGCCCAGCCAAAAATTATTTAAACTGAGAAATAAAAAACTTATTACTGAAGAGGACATACAAGTTTTAAGTGTGAGAAAGTATTATATGGCTAGAATGAACACTAAACTTTACTGCATTTCTTAAATGTGTATGTGCCAGGCATTATGTTAAGTCTTTTAGATATATTCTTAAACTTCACAGCTGTCCTGATGGTAATCTACCATTCACATTTTACATCTGAGAAACAGTATTTAAAAGAGAGAGAGAGAGAGATCGATCTTAGAGGTAACATAACTTCTCTAAGATTAGCTACTAAGTGGCAAAATCAGGACTCTGAAACACAGCATTGCCTGACCACAGAGCCTCTGCTTTTTAATGTCTTAGCATTTTGCCTGCTCAAATTAAATTGAGAATCCACTAGAAACTGTAAGTCTTATTGATGGTGGGCCAGTAGTATTTCCTGTGTATCTCCTACTGTATATTACTACACATGTAGTAGCTACCAAAAGATAGCTAACTAAAGGAAACCCACGCCCTACTGCAAAATAGAATAGCTTCAAGAAGAATGCATGATTTGGCCCATGGAAAACAGATCAAATGTTTTGATGAATGGCATGTATAATATCAGAGAAAAGTAACCCTGGAAGGAACTGTTATATATGTCTTATTTTAAAATAATAGGAGCCCATGAAGAAATAACCATTCAAGAGTTATCAGTGATGAATATTAAAAAGCAGATATTTTACCTCTCAACTAAATGTTTAATCAAACAGGAACACTGAAGGTGCATGTAACTTTTTTATTGAGGCACAACAAGGCATTGTAACTTGCCTGGACTTGAGGCAGTCAGTTTAGTAAGCTGAACGTTAATACAGTTAAGGATTAAGTGCAAACAATATACATTCACAGCTTGACTAGCGAGGCTACATCACAATTTATAAAGTGCCAGATTAGTGCTAATTGTCATTCAGCTTGATTTTTCACCTTAGGAAGGAAAACAAAAAAGTAAGGACCTCCTCCTTCCTCTAGGAACAAAAACATTTTCCTAAACCAACCAGTCATGAAGGCAAGGACTACTTTTCCTTCAATCCCACTAATTAGAACATCATCCTTTTACTGTCAATACTGTACTGACTTTCAATCTTGATAAAGAAGATAGCCTGAAAACGTAGAATATTTCCAGCTACTTCCATAAATTGCTCCCCTGTGCAGACGTAACCATATCTGGTCTCCCTGGAACAGCTGAAGAATTGCATGATTGCTAGCAGTTTCATGGTCTGGAGCACCATCATTGGCATAGGCTGATACCAAGACCTCTTCATTCTTCATGAGGTTGACATACAGTGGCACATTCACTGCCAGCTTTAGCATGTGAAAAATGAAAACATAAGTGCCATTCACTGGGCAATTAAATCTACCAAGCTGAAGATCAAAAGTTTCTCCTAAGTTGTTCAGAAGAAGATCAAACACAATAGGTTGGTCTAAAGTTCCAGGGGCCAGATTAGAGGTTCTGGCTGCTGAGAAGGCAACTCGCATCTGCTGAGGCAGGGGGTAGACGTGTACTGGCAGTATGGTGGCTGCTGGATTTGTCACTGGCACATCCACAGGGGTCATGCTACGGGAGTCGCCTTGTCCAGAGTCACCACTGTTAAAGGTTTCGTTGTCTCTTTCTGGGCTGCTCACCTGAGAAGAATCACTCCACCCTGCTGTTTTATTAGCAACAGTGAGTTTCTCATAATGAAGCAGTTAGCTTTGAACACAATATTTAACATTAGTCGGCTACTGAAACAGACAAAGATACATTTTACAGTAAATTCCAAAACAAAAGCAATATATAGCTAGATTATACTTTTCTAGATTTTTCTGGCAATAGGTTTTTACAATACTCTTCTAACGCCAGAAAGCTCCAAGATAATCTTGTCTAATTGATCCTTTTTAAAGATTAAGAAAATGTAGCCCCCAAAAGGCTAGATAACTTAGCAAAGTCTAAAACTCAGGTCTGAACACTTTTTACTTCATCTTCCTCCCATAATTCTTAATTTCTCAGAGATCATTCTACAAAGCAGCTAATGTAGAAGGTCTCAAGAAAATGGAGACTACATAAAAGAACCAATTTTTAGAACTACTAGCTACTAGCCATTCAGAGATAGACTGATATGAAACTAAGTCCCATGATGAATGCTTGGTTTTTTTTGTTTCCAAGTCATACACTTTTAATGTTTTCAGTGCCATACAAAAAAACTGCTCAGACTAAGGCAAAGGAAACTGAATACTCGCTATTTTTTTCAGAAGGAAAACATTGCTTTTCTGACAAAGTTACTCTTCGATGATTTTTTTTCTCCCTTATACAAACTTTCAATAGTTCCTTCACATTTTAAAAAGTGTTATAAGTATGCTGCTTTTGTTTCAAGTCACTGTGTCTTAATTGTTGCTTATTTGAATCTATTAATGCAGTGACATTAAAGTAGAAGTACCCATTATTACAAAAACCACCATCCTGAATCATCATATGAAAAATATTTGAAATCAGCATAGTGAATATATAAGATTAAATATGCTCTAGTGTCAAGTAGATTTTTAAAAAACACCCACCCTTTTAATTCAATTTGCAATTGGTTTCCATAGCCTATCTGAGTAGTCTAATATCTCCCTTAGTACTTTAGTACTACATTCAAGCAATTGAAAACCTCAACAAGACAAATGCTAAAAAGCAATGCGCTTTGGGAAGAACTTGGTAGAGGATGCAGAAAGAACTAGAGACATGTTTTGGGTAAAAAAAACTATTCAGCTAATTACTCTTACCTCTCGAATTTGCTCGTGGACCACCAGATGTCCCTCCTCGCTTATAACACTGCTGGAAATTATCCTAAAGTGAACATATAATATTTATCTTGGCATTAAAAATGCAGGACTACAATTGGTTATTACACAGGACTACTGGCTGGCAAATCTGTAATATTGTCCCTTTAGTTCTTTACCTGGCCTTCCCCAGCAACCAAAGAGGCTCAGATGTTTCCAAACACTAAGAAAAACAAAGCAAGGGCAACAGTGGCATTACTTGCTTCATCTGTTAATTAATCTGACCAATTAGATCTGTTAATACACGAAAAACAATAAAGCACTTGGAGAACACTATGTAAAAGATACAATGCTGAGTAATGAGATAAAGTTTTACATGTGGCATGGTCCTCTGTCCCTCATCTCAGTATAAAAGGACATCATAAAGCAAGAACACAGATTTTTCTCAACCTTGCTCTATTTATACACCAAACTGGGAAGACTAATACCAACTATGTTGGGATTTGGGAATTTTTTTTAAAGAAACTGATAAAAAAGTATATTGTATAAATATATTTAGTGCCTAGAAATATAATCCAATATATTAAGAAAAAATGTTCCAGGGACAGTACTTCAAACAAACTCAAGTATGAAGGAAGCCAAACTTCATACAACTCATGAAAAGAATAATTAGTGGTGTAATTATTATATGCAATAAAAAATTGAAACAGGACAAGAAGGTATACAATAAAAATAATAAAGCCTCTTACTCCATACTCCCTGTCCCCTCTCTGCAATAGCAACTAGCATTATCAATTTCTTGTTCCTCAGGAAGAAATGTAAAAGAGCACACAAAATACTGTAATAGTGGTATTAAGAAGAGACCGTTCTTTTACTTAAGTCTATATTAATCAACATCCTCCCCTCACATACATTCCATGAGGATCACGTAATAACATCTAGTATTTGTATGACTGATATACACACCTGGCTCTGTAGTGCTAAGCACTTAGGTGCTTTAGTTCATTTAATTCTCAGAATATCTCATGGAGAAAACCTCACTACCCCTCAGTGTTAGATGAAAAACTAACAGATGAGGAACTAGAGCTCAAAAAGTTTCACTAACATATCTAAGGTCACGTGGCAAAAGAAGTGATAAATGAGGGGTCAGACCCAAGGCATTTAGATTCCAAGGTGTTTTTCACTCTTTTTTTTTTGAGATGGAGTCTCGCTCTTCTTGCTCAGGGTGGAGTGCAATGGCGCTATCTCTGCTTACTACAACCCCTACCTCCCAGGTTCAAGCAATTCTCCTGCCTCAGCCTCTCAAGTAGCTGGGATTACAGGTGTGCACCACCACGTCCGGCTAATTTTGTATTTTTAGTAGAGAGGGGGTTTCACCATGTTGGTCAGGCTGGTCTCAAACTCCTGACCTCAAGTGATCCACCCGCCTCGGCTTCCCAAAGTGCTGGGATTACAGGCGTGAGTCACCACGCCCGGCCTTCACCCTTTTCAATACTGCCTCTGTGTGGACATCCATCCTACCCCATGTAACTGTAAACTCCAAGGATAGGTATTTTATATATTACCAACAGAACTCAGTATGATACCATACACATACTCAAAGGCTTGTAAAACTTCAAAACTGAATATGCTGATGTATTATAGATTCAAATCTGTAAGTTCTCAAGGTTTGTTAAAGTGGAATTTCTAACATACTCTTATGAGTCTTTTATTATATGTAGTAAAGAAAATATGCTGGGTTCTTCAAATAAGAATAAACAACAACAAAAATCTTGGCCGGGTGCGGTGGCTCAAGCCTGTAATCCCAGCACTTTGGGAGGCCGAGACGGGCGGATCACGAGGTCAGGAGATCGAGACCATCCTGGCTAACACGGTGAAACCCCGTCTCTACTAAAAAAAATACAAAAAACTAGCCGGGCGAGGTGGCGGGCGCCTGTAGTCCCAGCTACTCGGGAGGCTGAGGCAGGAGAATGGCGTGAACCCAGGAGGCGGAGCTTGCAGTGAGCTGAGATCCGGCCACTGCACTCCAGCCTGGGCGACAGAGCGAGACTCCGTCTCAAAAAAAAAAAAAAAAAAAAAAAAAAAAAAAAAAAAAATCTTACGAAAAAGGGCTTTGCTACATTTGCTATTTAGGCAAGTTAAGTCAAAGGCAATGTAGTAAAGTTAAAATCATGGGCTCTGGAATAAGAAAGTCACGTTCTAATCTTAGTTTACCATTTCCTTGATGAGTGACCTTAGATAAGTTATTTAACCTCTGAACCAGTTTCTCCTGTAAGGTGGAAGAGCAAATGAGTTAATGCAAACAACATGATTAATAATGTCCTTAACACCTTCTAAGTTCCACATAAACAAGCAGTTATCTATCATTTATCTTTCTTGAGTAATTGGAAAAAGCTTCCAACTCAACTCTTCTCCACAGGACTTACAAGTAGTTTTAAAACTAAGAGTGCACTTTTAGAAAACAAATTATGACTCTGCTATATACTTCAATCACCAGCTTAACATCAACAACTGTACCATTATTCAACTATGACAACTATTCTTACTTACCCTTTGGGAATAAGGTGATCCAGAATACTCTCTAGCTTGGAACTGCAGCTGGCTATAATTTCCATTGGAAATTGAAGGAAGTCCTCTGTAAGTATCAAAACCTAATAAATAAACACACTTACATAAGATTATGTACAAAATCATTAAACTTTTAAACAGTCTAATTCTATATTGCTTTAAAAGTTAAATTGATTGTATTACGCCACCATTAGAATTATGCCCTCTTTAAGCAAACTCTAATAATATTGCTTCCACAGTAAAACATACATTTATAGAACAATGATGTCTTCAAATAAGCCAGGTTTATAAATTTACTACTGCTAAAATGCCGGTTGGGGTTGGGAAAGCGTGGTGGTAGGGCAGTTAGCTACTCAGGGCCTCTGTCAAGGGTTATTTTCTTGTTGTTTGCTTTTTAATAGGCAGTGCCTCGCTCTGTTATTCAGGCTGGAGCACAGTAGTGAGATCACAGCTCACCGTAACCTCTTGGACTCAAGCATTCTTTCCAGTTGAGCCTCCCAAGTAGCTGGGACTAAAGTGCACATCACCATGCCCAGCTAATTTTTAAAAATTCTTTGTAGAGACGGGGTCTCACTATGTTGCCCAGGCTGGTCGCAAACTCCTGGCCTCAATGATCCTCCTACCTCAGCATCCCAAAGTCATGGGATGACAGGCGTGAGCCACTGCACCCAGCCTGTCTAGAGTATTTTGTTAGTAATAAGTAGTGACTAGGATACTTGGAACCATAACAAAAATTTAAGAGAATACCATTATTATAGTCTCAAATTCTATATTCTTTGTGACATAATCTAACAAATAACTAGATAATGGGCATTTTGTAAATATGATACACTTTTAGCAGAATTAAGTCAACAAAAGAAAAACATCACTCAAATATGAAAATTCATCCTCTGTAAAACAATACGGTGAAACCTTCCACTTCAGTAAGTCACAAAATCAATCTGCTTTTCATACAGAAAATTAGTTCCTCTGTTATGGAGAATAGGTATATTAAAAATACTTTATTATTCACAAACAGGAAATTCTCTACTACATTATAAATGACAAAAGGTTAGGTAAAAGCAAGGTTAGGTAAAAATGGTTTGAGTCAAGTAAACACACAGACAAAATAATTCAGTATAATTAAATTTTATTCAGGGCATACCTTTATAACCACCAGGGGACCGATAGGAATTGGTTATTAATCTCCCACCACGAGTACATCCTCTAACAGATCCCCGGCTATTGACAAATGGCTGAGTAGGTCTGGGAAATACATTCGTCTGTGCTGGGTAAAAGGCAAGGCTACCATTGCTTACTTGAATAGTTCCATCAGGATGATAATTTGCTGCTTAAGAAAAACGGTTTTGGAGTCCAAGAGTTAAATGGTAATAATCTTTATACTTAAAAGCCAGTATATATCAAAATCATTAATACAATTTGCTCCCTTTAAAAACAAATAGGAGATATATATTCATGTATACAGTTCATCTACATGATTCAAATACATAATTCATATATAATGGAATATTATTCAGCCTAAAAAAGGAAGAAAATTTTGACCCATGCTACAACACGAATGAACCCTTAAGACATGCCAACTAAAATAAGCTAGTTTCAAAAGCACAAATATTGTATACCACTTATATGAGGTACCTAGAGCAGTCATTTTCAGAATCAGAAAGTAGAATGGTGGTTGCCAGGGGCTGGGGGGAGAGGAGGAGGAGGAGTTAGTATTAAATGATTACAAAGTTTCAGTTGGGGGAAGATGAAAAGTTCTGGAGGTGGACAGTGGTAATAATTACACAACAATTTGGTTGTACTTAATGCCACAGAATATCTATATAGTTAAAAATGATTAAAATGGTAATTTTTATGTTATGTATATTTTATGACAATTTTTAAAAAGCAGGCTAAATACTCCAGATGAGGGAGTAAAAGAAAATGGATTCTAATTAATACTGTATCTGAGAAGGCACATGACAAAAATATCATTTACGTAAGTCACCTGCCCTGTCTTTTAACAGTAGAGGGGAGAATAGAATTGGGTCATCTGTGCCTAGGTCCCAGAATTTATATTACTACCTCTTCATCACTTGATTAGCCAAGTACTCAGAATGCTCAATTCATTTGCTCCGACTTCAGTTAAAAAACTCAATAGGGATCTGAAATACCAGTATGAAAAATCTACAAGTGCTTCTTAAATTTAAACTAAGAAATGAGTACAAAGTTACCTATTCATGATTTAGAACAGCATGAAAGATCAAAATAGCCTCCCATCTCTAAGCAAACTGTACAATGAGCATACTAAGTCATATCTTCACAGTCTTCAATCTTTTGTTATAAGATAAAAAGAAAAGGACAGATAACCATTTGTGTTAAAAGGGTTAACAGAATGGTTTCAAAACCTTCATATAAGCAGCCAGATAGTGCCCATCTACCTCAATCACTGTCTGTGGTAATCAAAGCAAATAGATTTGAAAATACAAACCCACTTCAAGGTTAAATCAGTCTTCTAAGTTCTATCTCTACAAAAATTAAAATAGGTAAACACAACACAGGAAAGGGCATTAGGTTTTTCTCAACACTGGAGGAACATGTGAAGAAATAATGCTTACTAGTCAGGAAAATACTTCTAAAGTGTCACTACAGACTTGCTAGACTTGCTTTCCATTCAATTGGCGGTCCATCTAAGTCTTCCAAATATCATATGCAAAGATCTTACCAGTCTCTTGAGAATGGACAGTTTGTTCTACATGTATAGATGGCAGTTGGCACTGGGGTGGTGTTTGTGTACTTGCTGTGGTAAAACTTTGATTGTAGCCAGATGAATAAGAGGATTCTTTTATTTCTTGTTCTTTCCGTGGAGGCAGAGGTGCATTAACATTAAATACCTTAAAAGACAAGGACACGCTGAGTCATTTGGGAATTTTCAAAGAAAATTCTTAAGGGTGGTATCCAGAAAAATCGTACATTCAAAAACTTCTATTTTGCAGGCAAAGGACTTGAATAGACATCTCTCCAAAGAAGATAAATGGTAAATAAGCACATGAAAACATGCTCATCATCATTAGGGAAATATAAATCCAAACCATAATGCAATACAAATTTATACCCATTAGGAGTATACCCATTAGGCTATTATCAAAAGGACAGAAAATAAGTGTTGGCAAGGATGCAGAGGAACTGGAACCCTCATGCATTGCCAGTGGGAATGCAAAATGGCACAGCCACCCTGTGGAAAACAGTATGCTGCCTCCTCAAAAAGTATAGAATTAACATATGATCCACTAATTCCATCTCTAGGTATATACCCCAAATAATTGAAAGCAGGACTCAAACAGGTATTTATACACCTATGTTCATAGCAGCATTATTCAGAATAGTCAAAAGGTACAAACAACTCAACTTCCCAACAGATGAATGAATAAGCGAAATGAAGTACATACATAAAATGGATTATTCAGCCATATAAAAATGAAATTCTGATACACTCTATAACGTGAATGAACTCTGAAAACATTCTGCAAAGTGCAGTAAGCCAGATACAAGAGCAAAAATGTTGTAGGATACCACTTATATGAGGTAGAATAGGTAAATTCATAGAAACAAAGTAGAATAGAGATTAGCAGAGCTGTGGAGGGGGTTACAAATAGAAGTTATTGTTTAATGGATACTGAGTTTCTGTTTGGAATAATGACAAAGTTCTAAAAGTAGTGATGATGACTGCACATTATGAATGTACTATTATAATACCACTGAATTGTATACTTTAAAAAGGTTAAAATGGTAAATTCTGTTACACATATTTTACCACAGTAAAAAACACAACAAAAAAACACTCCTACTTGATTCCTGACAGAATTTACACCTAAGAGCAAAAGTTAATCTTCCTGCTACTATGCTATCATAATAATGCTTCCTGAGAATAAAGGCTATAAGGGAAAGGGGTCTTTTTTCAAAAACTAAAGATGAATGAAATATTTCACCGTTTACTGAATCTTTACCATGTGGCAAGCAATGATCTGTCCTTCTATGACTCTCTAGCTCCCTGATTCTGCTCCATTTTTCCTTACATCACACAGCACCTGATATACAGGTATCTGCCTCCCCAGCCCTCCTACCTCCATAATAAAATGTTAAGTTTCCTGAGCATATTTTACTTTTTTTCACTGCTACAACCTCAGTGATTAAGAACAGTGCCTGGTTTTGTAACTATTCTTTAATCAATAAATGAGTAAGAACCAATGTGTACTGGGTAGGATTCAAACAGGCAGATAAAACAGATTGGCATGAGCAAAAGGTATTGTGACAAGAATATATAAGGCAAGCCCAGGGGACCAGTGTGGCAGGTATACCAGACTTGAAAAGGTACTGAGTATCAGAGGACTAAATTTCATTCTGTAATGGAACACTGCTTGCTTTTAATTAGACAAAAGAAAAGGTAAAACCAATGTGGCTATACTGTGCAGGATGAACTGACAGGAAAAGAGTGAAAGCAAGAAAACTATTCTGTCTAGAAATAAGATATTCTAAGTGATAAGGTGAGTGAATTCAACTGTCTGGACTCACCAGCCAATCTCCCCGGGTGATGCCTGCTTTCCATGCTACTCCACTGGCCCCACTACCACCACCAAAGTGCTTGGAGTGGGACACTAACCACCAACAGGAAGGGTACTTACTGGCTCACTAAGGCTTTTTTCCCCCCGAAGAACTGTTTTAGACTAGTCTGTGTTTAGAGAATAAACATACCAAACTAGCTGTAATATTATTTAAAAAAAAAAAAGCCCTAACTACAATTTGTAGAAAAATACATAATTCAAAACACCACACAAATCTGAACAAATCTCCAAAAACCATCTTGAGATCAGGATAAAATAAAATGAAAGTTTTAGCAATGACAGAACACCCAAGTATGTGTCCAGTATTTCAGGTTACTGATGTTAGGGAATAACACTAGTACTGATATTAGTAATGGTTAGTATTATTAAGCTGTTGCTAGAAATTCTGTTTCTCACCCACACATTGTGTTTGTTTAATATGGGTCCTCGACTTTGCCTGCTACTAATTCTGAAAGAGGGAATAATGTTCTGATAAAACACCCATTTAAAATTCTAGAGCCTGCGGATTTCCTACTCTTCTACCACAACAGTATTGCCATTGGCCAAATATAATTCTACGAACTCAAATTTTACAAAAGGCAAACTTTTCACATAGTACCCAATAATTATGTAAGAGAAACAATGGCTTTTAACAGGAATAATGAACTGTAATCATCATTCATGTTTCATACTCACTGTCTGCATGGCTTGAAAGGGTGCTGTGTTAATGGTTACTGAACTACTACTTGCTGGAGGTGACTGCAGGCCCTGTTCAGAGCCCTTTGCCATGGGAGGATTTGGAGAAGCTAGTGAAGACGGTTGCTTGCCTGGGGGAATTGCTGCCTGGGGAGGAGAAATGCAGCATCAGCCAATCACCTGCCATATAACAAGCAGTTAACTTACTCTAAAACCCAAACTGGCATAAGTCAGCAAGTTCTTTAGGATGACATTTGGACACAGGAATGCAAAAGAATAGCTTTTGCTTACAACTTCAAATCTCAGTTGCTGAGGATGCATACCAGTATTTGCTTTGCACAGCTTGCTGACTAAGTGAAAGAGTCTTACCAATAATCAGTCTAACAGATGAGGGGCTGAACTTTTTTTATGCACCTCATTCTTTTCAAACCCTGAAATGGTAATTTCCGGTTAAGAACCTAGTATTATTCAAAATGTATACATCAGAATTGGATTTCAGAAAAAACTTGGGTTAGTTGTTTAGTGTTAATTTTTCTCTAAAGACTTATTAGTGGGTTTCTAAGTCAGCTACCTAAAACAGAAAACAACTCTGATCCGATTTAAGTAATCCTTACCTAAGGAAGCCACAAGTTCTTGACATAACAGATTATAAATCCAAAGGCTTAAAAAAATACCAAAAACCAATCTCAACTAGACTGTGAGGCAGACAGCTATGAGTTACTTGGTAACAATCACTTCTTCCTCTTCTTAAAATGAGGAATGAGTTAATTTAAATTCAGATCAAGTCTCAGCACCATAAAAACTAAGGATTATCTATATTTTCTTATATTCTATAATGAATACATATTCTTATATAATAGTTAACAAAAAAATACCTGATAGTTGCTAAATTACCACTCAAAATTCATCCTACTATGTCCATCTTAAGAATTTACTCAAACTTAGTAAAAACTGTAACTTAGAATTGAAATTGAAAGCACAAACATAATACCGTTAAAATGCCTTTTTTTTTTTTTGAGACAGAGTCTCACTTTGTCACCCAGGCTAAAGTGCAGTGGCACACAATCTCTGCAAACTCCGCCTCCCAGGTTCAAGCAATTCTCCAGCCTCAGCCTTCTGAGTACCTGGGACTAGAAGCACACGCCACCGTGCACAGCTAATTTTTGTATTTTTAGGAGCGACGGGGCTTCACCATGTTGGCCAGGCTGGTCTTGAACTCCTGACCTCAAGTGATCCACCTGCCTTGGCCTCCCAAAGCGCTGGGATTGCAGGCATGAGCCACTGCACCTGACCCAAAATATTTTTGACAAAGTTAGCCAAAATAAGATTGTAACTCATTCCAACTCAGTAAGTGCTAATATTAAAAATATAAAGTTATTGAGCTTTCAGTTATACAAATAAGAAACTTTTCTCCTAAAAGTCCTCCAGTGTAAATATAGTGAGAAACTTGACTTAATGCTACCTACACTTTTCATTTTTTTAGATTAAAAATTGACATTTATTGCACTAGATAAGGCAATACCATATTAAATCTATTTATATGGCAAAGCCACAATGAAGTTACCTGTATAAGTTCTAAGATCACAATATCTATAGAAAGCAATACATTAATAAAGTATAAATGGTACATCATTCAACTAATCATGCCTGTAATTCATAAGATAAACTGGTTCTGCTATTCTTTCAGACACAAAAGAAATTAAGACAATTGGTCTTTTACCTCAGGAGTCTCTGAGGTCATAAACTCTGTTTCAGATCCAGAAGAAGCCTGATCGGTAGTAACCAAGCAAGCATTTGAGCTACAAGTAACTGGAGTAGAAGTAGCCTAGACACAGGAAAATACAAAATATTGTAAAAGGCACATTTTGTTAACTTTATATTTCTTGGGCCCTGGCCTTCCTAATATGTTACTCTTACTGAACAGGCACATGTGTCAAGAAGCACTCTACTAAACACTTTACACATGTTAATATATTTAATCCTAATGATAATCTGTGAGGTAGGTACTATTCTCATTTTATTGGCAATGAAGCAGTGACAAAGAAAGGTTAAGAAATTTGCCCAAGATCATACTACAATTAAGTGGCAGAGCTGAGATTCAAACACAAGCAGCCTGCTACACTGCCTTTCCAGGCCTGGTCACCAAAACTACACATCTCATCCCATTTTCACTGATTCTTGGCCCTGCAGTAGATAGCATCCATGGGAAGGTGAGCTCTGGGCATATTTAACACTGTAGGCACAGCTCTGCCAGAGATCATAGTAACTATGCTTTCATGCTAAGTGCTATCAGCATCCTAAAGAGGCAGGCTAAAGTATAAATAGAATAAGCTCTACATAAATTAGAATGGCACCAAAAATGCCAGTGAAAAATCAAAGCTGATAGCATATGTAAAATAAAAATTGGGAGACAGTACATTAGGAACAAAAGTTGTGACAACTGTAACCAACAGAAAATGAAAAGAGTGGCTAGGAAAGAATTCTATCACACAACAAGTATTCAAAAATAGCAGAGAGACACTCATAAAAATCTGGCAAGAGCAAGGTCTAAAGTTTCAGTGAATCCACTCCTTTTATCTAAATGCTTCCATGTGGTTCTGAGGACCCCAAGTAATAAAATAGGTGAACTGGAAACTAATGAAGGGTAACAAAACAGAGAAATTATGTTTCAGTGACCTTCTTGAAGGAGGCATTATGATATGTTGCTTTTTAGGAAGGAGACTGGGGATTAAGTTTCAAGATCTTATGGAAAAAAATATTGGAAATCCTTTAGAACATCTTATATTACCCAAATAAATAGGCATAACTTAGATCTGGCCAAAATATTAGAACCATTATGAGATTAGAGTGTTTCTAAAACTAGGTCTTTCTTCTGCTCTGTCATTAAAGTAATGAGACAAGTGCCCAAGAAAAGTAGAACTGGCTGTTGTGGGGAAATAACTAACTCTGTTGCTAAGGGAAGATTCACAGATGCTAAGTTAAGGCATCTTAGGCCACTTGATAGTTAATCTTAAAATGGCTTGAATTTCAGTTAAAAGGTTCATTTAATAACAAAGACATTTATATTAGTATTTATTTAGAAGTGATGGCAGTTCCTGCTTCCAAATTAGTGCTTTTTAAGTGGACCAGTTGGAGGTGGGTTACTGGTAAATAAACATGATGTTTGAAACTAATGTTCCAAAAAATGGGTATGAAGATTCAACCAGGAAGTTTTTAAAAATATAGGTAACACCCTACAAAATTCTGCTCTAACAGTTCTAAGGTCTTATCTAGAAATGTATACCTTATTAAAGTGACCAGGGGCTTCTGATGCAGCCATCCCACAGCCTCCACCAGAGAACTACTAAACTAGACCAGTGCTTTTCAAAAAATTTATTTGTCAATTGAAAGCCTTATGGAGAACCCTAAACAGCTGGAACAGATAAAATTTAACTGCTTTAGTAAAAGCAGTGAGTGAATTGGAGGAAAGTAGGAAAAACGTCAATATACCCTGCTCAATAAATACAGTTTGAAAATTAAGGCTGGGTGCAGCAGCTCACATCTGTAATCCCAGCACTTTGGGAGGCTGAGGTGCGTGGATCACGAGGTCAGGAGTTCAAGACCAGCCTGGCCAAGATGGTGAAACCCCGTCTCTACTAAAAATACAAAAAAATTAGGCAGGTGTGGTGGTGGGCGCCTGTAATCCTAGCTACTTGGGAGGCTGAGGCAGAGAACTGCTTGAACCCGTGAGGCAGAAGTAGCAGTGAGCTGAGATCATGCCACTGCACTCCAGCCTGGGTGACAGAGCAAGACTCTGTCTCAACAACAAAAAAATTTTTTTAATAATAATTTCTTTCTTCAGATACTTTACTATGTTAATAAACTAAATGACTTAAGTAGCTCAAGAGAACATAATATTCTTAGATAAGGTACCCTCTGATTTCTTCAGGCTTGCTCTCTCCTTACTAAAGTCAGCAAACCTGTATTAGATGTTTTCAGCATAGCCATCAGGGAATCATTTTAGGTCAAGTTGTATTTAATCTACTAAACTAGATAATGCTTAGAATACTTTTAGTAATTTCATTAGGTACATTAGAATCAGTAAGTCTGATTATTCTTTCCAAAGCAAGAGCTTCTTCCTTGAGTAACAAAGAATAAAAGATTAATTTGGAAAGTTACCTGTAATGGCTCTTGAAGAAAATCACTTTGACTGGACAGATTTTGTTCTTTAGATGCTGCAAGGAGTAAAACAAACAGTAACTACTGAGGGAAGACAAAAGCTTATGCGTATCAACTAGGAGGAAACTAAAGCTTACACTTCACAAAAAAAGGCATTAGCTGGAAGGACTAGGTTTCAAGTTCATTACGCACTTTCTATTAGAGTTTTAAAGAGAGAGAACTGTAGAAGAATAGAAAATACTAGTTCCATCGGTGACACAGAGTGATGTTTTAAGGTTAAATGGGCAAAAATAGCATTTCAAGACTTCCAAAAGAAAAGAACTAAGACATTAAAAAATAGCTGATAATAGTGACCTGGAAGATAAGACCCGAGCTACCATGCATAGTAATTAACTGATAAACTTAAGTTTCACAAATTTCAAAGTTAATCTTATCTGGATCATCTGTTCAGTTTTTTTCTGATTATATATATTAATATACTTTTCAATTATATAGTTTGTTTCTTGTTAATATCCATCACTTTTATTAATTACTCTCTATTTACTCTTACTTCGCCCAGGAATTGCTGCATCAATCTTCAAGCTGGTGTATACTGCTCACTACAGCTGAACTAGCTTTATGTCACTCCTCTCTGGAGAAAAACAAATGTGGAGCGAAAAGCCTAAGCTTTGAAGCATCGGGCCAAATTCTAATGTAGGCTCCTTTGTTAGTTACTGTGTTAATCACTGTTCTACACTTCATTGTGGTAATCGCACCCGTAGTTAAGACCTAAAAGCCTCAACACTAGATTTAGAGTCCAAAGGAGTCAAGCAAGTTCTGGTCAGAATTCACTCCGACAACAACATAAATTACAAAAACAGCTATTGAGTATTTCCATTCACCCATCCAGAGCCTTTCTCCAAAAAGTGAAAACAAGCCAGTTAAGTACACTAATGTCCTAACGGTAATTTACCCACGTATAACTGGTAACAGATGTATACAGTTAGAATAAATTAATACACCAACATATTAGGACATCTAAAATAAAATCATTTGAAAAGACAACAACAACAACAACGAACAGCTGTTAGCTCAAGACGTTTGCTCCAAGTCTTTAGAATGATTACATACCTACGGGGCTACCTGGAGTAGCTGAAGGCGGTTGTGACGATGGAATTGCACTTGAAGGTTTGTCAAAGTCCAGAACAGACTCCTAAAGATACAATTTTAAATAGAGTAGAAACAGAGATTACTCATTTAAAAGCTATTACCACTAAATTATTCATGATGCTGCCTATAGTCTATTAGCTACAGATATCTAGCTAAAGCTATAGGTATCTAGCTAATCACTATCTCAAGATGCCAAAAGTAGTCTCCATAGAAAAAGAAATTAAGAATTAAAATTAAAATCTAAAGTAACTGCCATACCTTAAGGCTGTGTAGAGTGCTAAACCCACAAGAGTAGGCTGTGCACAGTGGCTCACACCTGCAACCCCAGCACTTTGGGAGGCTTAGGTAGGAGGATCGCTTGAGCTCAGGAGTTTGAGACCAGCATGGGCACAAAGCGAGACCTTGCTGCTACTAAAAATTTTTTAAAGAATTAGTTAGGCATGGTGGTATGTGCCTGTAGTCCCAGATGCTCAGGAGGCTGAGACAAGAGGATCGCTTGAGCCCAGGAGTTCGAGGCTGCAATGAGCTTTGATCACACCACTGCACCCCAACCTCGGCCAGCAGAGTGAGACCCTGTCTTTAAACAAAACAAAACAAAACAAAAAAACTACAACAGTAAATCTAAGGACTAAGTTGGAAAAGAAATTCTTGACCTTACTAAGGTCCTACACATAGCCATCAATCCTAGTCTAATCAGAACCCCCATTTTTATTACACCCAACCAAAGAGCACCTATTTATCTCAACCATTTACTAGCTCATGCTGTTAAAACACTTCCATGATGAGAAATCACTCTCTTCTGCCTATCTCGGTTCTCCCAGAAAAGTTTCCAGTATTTTGCACACTTAAGCTACACATTTGCAGGGAGCATTTTAGTTCTTTCATCTTCAAGTAATCTGATGGTATAGGCAATTCCTACATTTTGCAAATAAGTGTTGGAGGTCAGTTAAACAGCTGGTAAGTAACAGAATTTAAACCCATGTCTATATTCAAAGCTCAGGATCTTTTACTAAACAAAAATACTTATTTGACTACTTTAGCCCTCAGTAATCTCACACTATTCTCAAATTCTGTGTTTCTCACAACATAAATATATTGTATAACACAATTTATCATTTAACTGTTGATTTAACAGAAATTTACAATCTTCTACAACTGGAATATAAATTCCTTGAAGGCAATGAATGTCTTATTTTCTGTATCTATACTACAATAGTACCTAACAATACCAAGCATAGAGTAGGTTCTCACAGTTCTCAGTACTGATGATCTATAGCAGTAATGATACTTGTGTAAGTTAAGCTTTTCACATGCTTACTTCATTTTTTTTTGTTCTAACAAACTTAGGAAGTAGGAACAATAATCCTCATTTTTCAAATAAAGAAACTGAGGCAGAATCAAGTAATTTGCCTAAACTCCAGGCTAGGAGAGCTAGGAGGCAGCAGAGCCAGGACTTGACAGAATAATCAATGCCCTTAACAATAATTTCACTGTAATATTTCCAATTAGAATCCCCATGAATATCATTTAAGATTTTGTAAATGACTCATACTTGCATAAAGTTACAAGTTCCTTGAATCTGGGTCATCAGATCCTGCAGTTTTTCTTTCCTCAATACTGGATCCTTCGGAAGGGTAGAGGAAGAACCTACAGGCTGATGCATAGGCTTAGGCACCTACAAGATAAACCCATAATGTGTAAGAGTGAAATTCAAATTCAAGAGCCTAGTCTAGGAAACAGCTTATCACTACATCTTAAAGGAAAAGAAAAAACAGCAATGTTCATTTATCACAGATAAAGAATTTTCTCATAAATACTGTTTCTAAATAAGCAAACTTTAAACAGATTTTTCCCCTTCACAATTTTCATGGAACTCTTTCTAAAACACAAAATTAAGATCCAGCAGAACCTCCTTGTTACGAGTGTTTTCATTATGGACACGAGTTACCATATGTCCTCTAGTATAACACACCAATGACTATGAGACATACCAATGATTTTTTTTTTCCAGGGCAAAAATTACTACTACCACATTAAATATACATCCCATTTTTAAGATGTATCTGATTTCAGAAATCAAAATGTAAATACATATATAAATACATACATGCACATACCCTAAAATTGAGGGGGATACACTATATTTTGTTATAAAGTAAGTACACTCTTGGGGGCTACTGATATTCATCCTAAATTGCTTAAAATTGCTACACATCCTGAATTAGACCAATTTACAGTTACTTTTTAAAGCTGTCAACATGCCAGTCTCCACTAGCTCCTCTTCTCCACCTTCTAATTCTCAAAGAAGATACACAGCTAAGTTTGTCAAAGGTACCAGATAAAATAGAGTTAAGAGACCGTAAGTGAATACATATGAGACTCTTTCAGGAGGAAGGTATGAACATTAGTGATTAATTTCATGTTATCTAGTCTTTTGGCTTTGAACTCTATTCTGCATTTGACTGTACTTAGTCAATATTCTAGACAGCTCAGATTCCAAGACAGAAAAATACTATATTACACATAGAAGTATCCTCTCCTCTCAGTAAATGAAAAACCCTGCAACTTCAATATAATGCTATCTGTGCCACAAAAGCAAATTAAATATGTTTTGACCTTTCCAAATATGCAACCCTGATTTTAAATGCAATTCATCAAATAGCATGATAATATTCTGGTATGATAAAGGTTCTGCATTGCTATACCTACTGGAATTTTAAACCACGTTTTTAAAAGCAGCTTTATTGAGATATTAAATTGGGTTTTAAAATATGTTTTTCAAAATAGTTATATTACAGTTACGGTTGTGTGACATTTGGTTAATAAAATAAAGCTGCTAATCTTCCGCAGGGTCAGGAAGAAGCTAAAATTAATATTAGCAACTTGAAAGGAGAAAGGAGAGCAAAACAGCCACATAACTCTAAAATTTTGTTTCCATAGCAGAATTAAGCCAAGGGTAATTTACTTATAAAATGCAATGCTTTGCTTTCCCCAAGCAAAATGTTTTTCACATTATTAGAGGGCCAATGGTTTATCAGAAAGCCTTTAGCTAAAATGGCAAAAAAGTGCAAGGAAGACTACTCCACAGAGATAGGAGATCAGTGGAAGCACAAGTTCATACATCTCAGCAAATGACGTGGTAACAAGTTTACGTTATAAATAGTAGTAAATAAGTAATTTACAATAAAAGGCAACCCTAACATAGTACTGTACCCAAGAATTATTCAATGTAAGTTTTATCTACCTGAAATAGGTTATTTATGCTTAAAAGAATGTGGCCTTATATTTTAACTGAATCTTGTACTCCAAAACCTAACTACAAAATATTTAATGCCAACACTCTTCCTATCTTTGGAAAAATTCTCATTTTTGAAATGGAAATAGAGAACTAATTCAAATCCTTCCCCCAACACTGAAGTATCCGCAACCACCCTAGGTCTTTATAAACCACCTTCATAAAGACCTGGGCTAAACTGAGTGACCATAAAGGAGCAGAAGAGAAGCAAGAGAATATAGAAAAATATAACTTGTCAGAAAAAGTTACTCATATAGCAGGTAAATGACAACAAATGAAATACAGTATCTCCCATCCTGTGACAAGCATTTACATTACTCACTTGTTCACACTATGGTCTTGTCTAAACTATCTACTATTTTCATATCATGTTATGTTGTTAAAATTTTGGCATTAAAACAACATTTTATAATTGCAGAAATTTCATCTCAGATTAGGCTCAAAGACAGACTAGATTAACTACCAGTTTTCAAGGGAAAATAATAAATCTACCCACTAAAGAGGGTGAAATATTTCATACATTAACTTCACATGGGTTTTGAAGAGAACTAAGGCCGGGCGCAGTGGCTCACGCCTGTAATCTCAAGCACTTTGGGAGGGTGAAGTGGGTGGATCACGAGATCAGGAGATACAGGCCATCCTGGCTAACGAGGTGAAACCCCGTCTCTACTAAAAATACAAAAAATTAGCCAGGCATGGTGGCCTGCATCTGTAGTCCCAGCTACTCAGGAGGCTGAGGCAGGAGAATTGCCTGAACTCGGGAGGCGGAGGTTGTGCCACTGCACTCCAGTCGGGGTGACAGAGTGATTCTCCATCTCGAAAAAAAAAAAAAAAAAGAGAGAGAACTAAAAAGTCATTACCACAACACCTTATTTATGCCTACACTGACAGAAGCAGAATGATACAGATCAACTCACATCTTTGGGTTCTGTGTTAAACTTCCTGGGCAGGAGCTGGTCATTTGGTATGAGGCTTGCTGTAGCTACTCCCCAGGACTTTGGAGAAATCTGTGACTGTGATGTTAAAGAGTGTTTTTGACTCTCAACATTGTTTTCCCAGGATTTTGGAGTCTCTGGCTGTTTTGAATCCTGTTCTTCACACATGGGAGTGGTCCATGACTTGGTGGTGTTCTGTTCACTCTGCACAGAAGGTGTCCAAGACTTTGGAGTTTGCTTCTTTGGATCTTGTTCTTTCTGCAGCTGAGCTGGCCACAGCTTTGGTGTCTCCTGCTTCTTTTGTTCCTCTTGAACATATCCTGCTTTGGATTTAGGTGTTTCTTGCTTCCACTGGCTAGGAGATGGCTTGGATTTGGAGATCTCCTGCTTCTTCTGCTCTTCTGGCAGAGTAGACCTGAGTTTTGAGGTGTCTTGTTTCCTCTGTTCTAAGGAAACTGCAGGCTTGGATACCTCCTGGTGCTTACCAGGAGATTCCCAGGACTTAAAGGATTCCTGTTTCTTCTCTTGACCATCTGGTTCAGTAAGCATATCCCAACGTTTTGGGAGATTTGGTTTTCTAGCATAATCTGCTTCCCAAGGTTGCTCCTCGCCTTGTTTGTTTGAATAATCTACTTCTGTCATATAGCGTCTGTTAAGAAACTAGATAGAGAAACAATGCACTTAAGTCACAAAATTCATAGAAGACCTTGAAGCAAATATTCAACTCTATTAGTATTGCTATGTCCACTGATCTAAGTTGTTGCACTAATATGAAATTTCTGTCCTTATTCTACTTGAAAAGACTTTCCTACTTCTCTTTCCTACTTTTCTGTCCATTCTTTTTTCCTCAATTAACAGAAATACAGACTTCGCTACTTCAAAAGTAGCAATTTCTGTTTGACTTGCCTAAGACTGGCAACAATTGCTTGATTCAGACTCTTCTACCAAGGCTGTTCTGCCTTTGCCAGCCTTAGGACCCTTCTCCTGAGGTGACTCCCTCAAACATTAAAAGGCAGACGATAGTTCAACTTCAAAGTTAAATTATGTAACCTTAAACCTTACATTTCCTAAGCTACCAGTGTTTTCTTTATTTCCCCTATACATCAATTACACTGTTTTTGAATCTCCCGTTCTTTTCAGCTTCCCATGAATTTCAATGTCACTTCAGAAAGAGAATAAATACCCTTTTCTGCTACCAATGTGAGTAAATTCTGGAGACGGCAAAGTCCTGTGCATCTTAAAGTTCCTCTAACACAGGAGCCAAAAATAGCTAACATTTGGGCAGTCAGTGTGCCAAGTCAAATTCTAAGTAATTTAGAATTTAGATCAACCTCTTTAATCCTCACAATAACCCCATGAATTAGTCATTATCATTATCCCTATTTTACATATGAGGAATAACAGACACAGCTGGACCAGACTTCTTGCCCAAAGTCCCTAAGCTAGTAAACTGCAGAACCAGAGTTCAAGCTCGGGCAGTCTGGCTCTAGAGCCTTAGCTTCCAACCACAACCCTATACAAAAGGCTGAAAAATCAACATCAGCAAATTGTCCTTCAGTATCTTACCTCTTGTGGTTGTATCTCTGGCTGGGCAAATTCCATTAGAGACTCTGGGATGAAAAAAAGAATTCGAATAAACACTACGGGAACTATAAGTTTTTAGACAGATTACAACTATAATTCATTCTAGAAACATATTTCAGAAGACTCATAACAGAAAAAGGGCAATACGATCAAGTATATTGATGGCAAGAGGAATTCTATTGCTTGTTAGTCCAAAGCATGTGGTCTAAGGCTAGTTCAAACTAGTAGCTCTCCTTATGTAAGACACTTCACAACAGTCAAGTTTCAGTTTCAAACTGATATCTGATTGAAAATAAGACTATTTCCTCCTACCCTAAAACACAGTTTTTTCAAGTTAGCATTATAGCTCATGTCCCATGGGATAAAAATTGGTCATCTCAGCTTGAAATAGAGCCCTTAAAAACCTCTTACAAGCCAGCTTAAGGTTAGGAGGGGATAAGAGAGTGGAGATACTTAAGTACTGGACTTTGTATTAAGAACTAAGGGGTTCTGCCGGGCGCGGTGGCTCACGCCTGTAATCCCAGCACTTTGGGAGGCCGAGGCGGGCGGATCACAAGGTCAGGAGATCGAGACCACGGTGAAACCCCGTCTCTACTAAAAATACAAAAAATTAGCCGGGCGCGGTTGTGGGCGCCTGTAGTCCCAGCTACTCGGGAGGCTGAGGCAGGAGAATGGCGTGAACCCGGGAGGCGGAGCTTGCAGTGAGCCGAGATCGCGCCACTGCACTCCAGCCTGGGCGACGGAGCGAGACTCCGTCTCAAAAAAAAAAAAAAAAAAAGAACTAAGGGGAAATAAACATGGAAAATGGTTTGACTCTTGCTTATGGCTACCAGAACCCTGCCTGGACTACCTCCTTAGAAGAGATAGTTAATAAATCCAAGTTTGGTAAACAAAAGCAAAAGTGCCATTTGCTCAAAATATTTATTCCCCAGGCAAATGGTAATTTTAAAAGTATATTTTCTTTACTGACTTTAGCACTTTTTTCCCCTGAATCGATATTTCAACCTTAGGTTAATTACATCCTCATTCTACTACAGTATTGGATTCTACCATAACTTTCACTGTAAACAATTTTAAACAGAATTATCCCACTAGTAGTTTAACAGAGAAGTTTACTGAAATTCCATAAATGCCTCCTTTTAACCAATGTATTCTTTTGGGACAAAGTACAAACTAATATTTCTAATAAGATTCACTCTGTAAATCATGGTGATAAAGCCTACAGATGTTTTATAAACCTAGGTTTATCCTGCAGTAAGTAAAGATTTCCATGCATGTAGAACCTTACAAATTAAAATAAGGCAATCATTGTACAATATGTGACTCATTTGGGGTATTAAAAAACGCAACCACTATAAGGATTTTCAGAGGTCACAACAAACCTGACTCTTTGACAGATTCAGTCTTCGATAATTGTGTTTTTTTCTCTGATTGTATTAGCATTTCATCCTCCAGTGGTACTTCTTTTTCCTTGGCATTTTTGGGAACTGGGATACTTTCAAAATAGCCTGAGTTCAGCAATTTAGACAGTAGATCTTTCAAGTGTTTGTCTAAGAAAGAGTGATTAAGACTTAGTTGTCACATGACCTCACTGAAAATTACTGGGAAATCCTAATTTTATCCTAGTTGTAGTACATCGTTACAATAGTTTACATTGATGTACACAATACATCGTTACAATAGTTTACAACAGTTTACATTTTCATGGTACTGACTGGAGAACTTATCAGTACCGTGAAAAGTAAATATGCAGTCCATCTTTATTTTATGCTGAATCAATACGAATTTTAACAAGATCAGAATCTCAAAAGTTCAGCAAGTCACTTTAGTTTCTCTGGACCTCCATTTCCACCATTTGAAAAATGACTAAAAATCAGAGACCCTAATCAAATATGTCACAAAAGCATACATCTATTCTCTGAGATGAGAAATAAATCATTTTTCCTATCTGCTCTCAAGACATCACAACTAGCAACCACTCTATCTTCCCCAAATAATTAAGGCTTTAGAGAAGTAAAAGTCAGTTCCTCAAAATCTATCTATTAGGTTGGGTTAGAAAGTCCTATATTGGACAATCTCTATTAGATTACTAATATTATTCATCTATTTTAGAAAACCCTATCTTGTACAAACTCTGAAGTATTTTTAAACTACAAAATTCCATCATGAAGATTTTACTCGAGTTACGCTGTTTGTCATTCCTACCACCTGACCATTTGATGATCAAGAAAAACCTTAAAATGATGCTGAAGTCACTACACTACAAATAGGTCTAAAGTCATTTTATTTGAATATCCATTAAAAACATAATCCCAAACTAAGCAGTTTCCGTACTTCATTTGAGTATATTATTCCTTTCATAGGAGTACTATGACATAGATTTTGTCTTTAAAAAAAAAATCAGCTTTCAGATATAATTTACAAGCAAAATTATCCTATCTTAACTGTACAGTTTTAACAGATATTTAGTTGTGTTACCACCAGAATCATGATACAGAGGATTTTCATCAACCCAAGAAGTTCCTTACTACCCCTTTTGCAATTAATCTCCTCCCCTGACCCCCTGAAAATCAATAACCTGCTATCATTCCATTATGTCTTTTTTAGAATTTCATATAAGTGAAATCATACAATATGCACTCATTTTATGTCTGGCTTCTTTCACTCAGCATAATTATTTTGAGATTCATCCATGTTGTTACATGTATCAACAGCTCTGTCCCTTTTTTATTGGTGAGTAGATTCCACCGTATGGGTATACCACATTTTATCGATTTATCAGCTGAATAAAGCTAATATGAACATTCATGTACAAGTACTTACATGAACACGTCTTCATTTATCTTAGGTACTAGAAGACCAATTGCTTCGTGTTATAAGTGTGTGCTTCATTTTATTAAAATATTGCCAAACTATTTTCTAAACTCATTTTGCATTCTAACCAAGAAATAAACTTTTAATTTTGATTTAAGCTTGAACGAACTTAGAAATCTTAAGATAGTTACAGATACTTGGATTTTTTTTTTTTTCAACGAAGCAATCACTGGTAACAAAAATATTTACTACCTCCTAGTGAGTTTTCATTACTCTAAGCTAGTACACAAAGCTATGTACTTCATGTCCAGTCATTTGTATTTGGTCATTTGGCCAAAATCTATTTAGCAAGCCAAAAGAACTGTCTTTCCACAGACCACTTCCGGATCAATAGACAACAATGTTTCAATAGACTATAAAACCATTCATACATTCTTAGGCTGATCTAGTAGATAAGCCTCGATTATTAACACTGTGTGAACTTAAGATTCTTAAATAGAACAGGTACTACCACACAGAATAGAAAACTGAACCCCAAAATGATCAAGCTAGTGTTGAAGCCAGCACTTAGCTCTATTTCCAAATCATATTGACTTGCCACTTCAAAACTCTCCCTGAATTCCATTTTAGTGACTAGGGTTATACAATAGCTGCTTTTAACAGAACTAAACAAAGGGATCATTCTCCCAATGAATATACTATTGTCAGACATGTAAGTTCTGATGGACTGACACAGTTTAGACCCTCAATATCATACTAAACTTCTAGACATAAAGTTTAGTATTTACTGCATAAGTCCAGAGTAGAGAAAACTCACATGTCGTTCCTACCACTGCTTTCTCACTACCTTCCAAAAGGTCCCAAAAGTACAAGGATGACTGCTCCATCTGGTCTTCAACACTGACAAGGAAAAGCAGCAGCAGAACAAAGTGGCTTTAGAAGTACATATATATGGAGCAGCACAATTTATGCAATATAACCCATTAACAGACAAGACATTCAAATGTTAATTTTGTCTTTTTGCTCTTTGGAAATAAAAAAAATTGAAATGTATACACGGTGACTAAATGCCTGCTCAAGGATTTCAAATGTGAGAATTTTTCCTTAAAACAACTAAAATATGGATTTTAGCAAATAAAACTATTAAAGAATAGACCAAAAAGAGTTTAAAGCTGCCAATGTAGTATCATTAGTTCAGGTGTATGCCCTAGATAAAAGAACACTGGAATAGAAATATTAAGAGCCACGTTTGACTTTAAAGAAAGCAGCTTATTTAACAAGTTATGTTTTGCTTACATTTCATATATTAAAGTGAAGCTACATTCCCTGAACCCACAAAAGCAAAGAAAGCAATGTACAGATGATGATGATGGAGTAGACTATCAGCATGAGAATTTAAAAATATATGGCTATACATAGGCAATTAAGAGTTCTATTAGGTTTCTCTCTGATCAGAGACTGACTTCTAGTAACTGTTGAAATCTGACTGTACTTTAGTATGGCTAACAAATACAAAGCTGGAATAGCCTGCATCTAACAAAGCAAGAGCAAAGCATCTGTCCCCTAGCTGATTTACTCCATCAAAACAAAAAGAGCAGTGGATCACTGTGAGGGAAAAAAATCAGACAGCCCCAATTTGCAGGCTTTATATTTTAAACTATCAAATGTATTTCTCACTAGTTATTCACAGCATAATAAGAACACCAAATAATTCTTACTTTGAAAGTTTAATGATACCGGCCACATTAAATATTATTTACCTCTACTTAAGTATAGCAGAAGAAAGAAGGCAACTCTGAAAAAATTATTTTAAAAGTTTTAGAAATAGATATAATATTATACTTGTACAGGATTAAAATTTGATGCTCAGACATTTTTTTAAAAATCAGTATTACAATAAAGAAGCATGTTAATGAGACCATTCAAATTCACTTTCCTTTCAGACAATCTGTCAACCCTGTCAGAGTCTGGGCCAGCCAAAGTTTCCATACTGAATCAAATTAATACTTTCTTAATTTCTCTCTCCCCCTCTCTAACACACGCGCGCACACACACACACTGCTAAAAAGCTAAAGTGTCAAGCGCTTCATTTCAGGAAAATCTTTTCATTAGCTTACCTCAGACTTTCATTTCTTTCAGGGCAGGTCAGTTTTGAAAACTTAATGAGGTAGTCAAGTTCTTTTGAAGGCAAATACACTGCACCATTCAAACCCCCTTTGAAGTCTTTTTGTACGTGTTCCTGTGTCAAGTTCTGCAATACATACTGAACTTGAAGTATAGTTCGAAGCTTTTTCTTCTCAGCCTCAAGTTTTAGCATGTGCTCCCTTCTCTGCGCCTTCTTCTGCGCTTTTAGTAGCTGTTAAAACAAATGGCTAATTAAGGGTAACAATTCTCTACCATCCCATGTTAGAAATACGTGTTCTACAAAGTCTAAACCCAAATAGCTGAGATTAGATGATAAATCTTATGACTGTCAAACTATCAGTTTAGCCTGTCTCCTTTTTGAGCTAAAGAAGTCACTGAGTAATAAACTGGTTTGTCTCAGGTAACTGGAGCCAAGGGGGTCAAATATCTGACTCCCAAATCCAGGATATGTCTAGTACTGCTAATATCACCATGATGAGCAGTGAAGTACCAATCACTGACGTCCATATTCATTTCAACATTTTACTCTTTCACGTTTATGTATATCAGTCCTTTTTGGACCTTTTAGGATTTTTATTTTCATTTCATATTCCAGGGGAAAATATATTTGAACTAAAAAGGTCAATTTTCAATCAACCAAAGACGACTGGCTAAAGCATAAGGAACTGAAAAGCTAACGGACATAAAATGTCTTCCAAGTGTAATGCCAAAAATCAGCCACAGCAAACATGCTATTTTTGTTTAAGAAGTAAAATTAAAAAATTTTTAAATAATAATTTGCCCTGTCAGTCTGGACCGAGCTATATCCTCCAATATTTAGCTGACAAAACAGATATAGAAAATAAATGGAGCTTAAGTTTTCCCTCAGGCCAGGCACAATGGTACACACCTGTAATCCTAGCCCTTTGGGAGGCCGAGGAGGGTGAATCACTTGACCCCAGGAATTCAAGACCAGCCTGGGCAACATGGCAAAACCCCATCTCTACAAAAAATACAAAAATTATCTGGGCATGGTGGTGTGTGTCTGTAGTCTCAGCTACTCAGGAGGCTGTGGTAGACAGATCGCTTGAGCCCAGGAGGTCAAGGCTGCAGTGAGCGGTGACGGTGCTACTACACTCCAGCCTGGGCAACAAAGTGAGATCCTGTCCCCCACCAAAAAAAAAAAAAAAAAGTTTCCCCTCCAACAATGTGTGTATATAGATTGAGCAGCCCTAGATCTACTCTAAAGCTTAGAACTATAACACCTTGAAGTCTGACATAATGTTCATGGGTCCCAGAAAGGACTTGCCATTTAACTAAAAAGTACTATTCTGGACTTGCCATTTAACTAAAAAGTACTATCTCTTTCCATTAAGAAACCTAAAAAGTCTTTTCCCTCCATAGTTTTTCTGATTGTAACGTTTCCGTCATATTGGATATTTCGCAAGGTATGAAGATTAAAATACAAAAAAAAAAAAAAAAAAAAACCTAAGATTTTTTTCTATAGACGGGTCAAAGTACTTTGATATAGCATCAATATTTTAAATTACATAAAAGAGATGTTCATAAATCCTAACACATTAAAATTAGGGGGGGGAAATCTCATGAAAAAGATTCACTGTGGCATAATTAATCCCTTCCTAGGGGATGTGGAAGCAACTTTTGATTTGTGCTACTGCTAGGGGCAGAAAGATAGTAAGTGAAGATAAAATTATGAGAATGAGAAATAGACTGGTTGAAGGTTGCATGAGCAAGCACATTTTCTCAGATGGGAATGGCTCAGTAAGGCTTTTTCCAAGACCTCAGTATAGACTGCATCAATAACACTTACCAAAACTATAGGATTATCTGATCCTGCTTGAGAGAAGGAAAGAGGATGGAGGTGGCACTCCTAGCTCTCCAAGACACTGGGATTCTCTTGGACAGAGTTTCATCATGGTATAAGCAAAAGCAACTGATTCGCAGGGCATCTTCAGACAATTATACCACATGATTATCTCAGATTTATCTTTGGCCAGTCTCCCAAGGTAGGACTGGGTGGTCGTATGGGCTCATGCCACCTTGAACTTCCCCTATCAAAGTATTTTTGGGTTTTTTGTTTGTTTTTGAGACAGAGTGTCATTATGCCATCCAGCCTGGGGTGCAGTGGCACAACCAAGGTTCACTGCAGCTTCGACCTCTTGTGCTCAAGTAATCCTCCCACCTCAGCCTCCTGAATAGCTGGAACCACAGGTACATGTCACCATACCTGGCTAATTGTTTTTTTTATTTTTTATTTTTATAGAGATGAAGTCTCCCTATGTTGCCCAGGCTGGTCTCGAACTCCTGAACTCAAGCAATCCTCCTCCCAAAGGGCTAGGGTTACAGACGTAAGCCACCATCCCTGGCTATTTTTTATTTATCTGTGTCCACGATGACAGGGACTACATCTACTGTTCACCAATATTCACTAATGCTCAGCACAGAGTCTGACAAATATGAGGGCCTCAAATTTTTGTTGAATAAAATCAAGTAACAAGAAAGTCTCCCAGATCACAATCAGGTGTTATGAAAAGCCACGGACGAGAGCCAATTTCTCCTTCTTTAGATGAAAATTAGAAAGGTAAGTTACATTGTTCTCTTTTTCCAGTTAAGGACCAGTTTGGAAAGGAAAACAGAAGAAGTAAACCACTCTTAATCAGTAGTACGATAAAATTGGTAACTTGGTTTTCTGTGTGTGTGTTTGTTTTTTTTTTTGAGACGGAGTCTCACTCTGTCACCCAGGCCAGAGTGCAGTGGCGCGATCTCAGCTCACTGCAAGCTCTGCCTCCTGGGTTCATGCCATTCTCCTGCCTCAGCCTCCCGAGTAGCTGGGACTACAGGCGCCCACCGCCACGCCCAGCTAATTTTTTGTATTTTTAGTGGAGTCACGGTTTCACCATGTTAGCCAGGATGGTCTGGATCTCCTGACTTCGTGATCCTCCTGCCTCAGCCTCCCAAAGTGCTGGGATTACAGGCGTGAGCCACTGCGCCTGGCCAATAAAATTGGTTTTCTTAATCGAGACTCAGAATGATGAATCCCTACCAGGGGACAAAACTCATGAGGACAAAGCAGAATGTGACAAGGTCGAAAAGAAGGACTTCCAACTTTACTTTGAAGGGAAAAAAGAAAACATTCCACAAACTGCAAAACTGGCTATCATAGAACATGTCTGACAAAAGAAAAACTTAAAAGAGGAGCCCAAAAATTACCACAAAAAAAAAAAAAAACTCAAAAGTACTGCCAAGCACCTTTTAGGGTCTTGATTCAGTAAGACAACCTCCAAAGTACTTTCTCATGTCACCTAAAATGAAAGTAAATCTCAAACACAGGCAAGTAAAAATAATCTCATGGATATTAACAAAATTTGGTGAGTTGGGAGCTACCTCTAGACTACAGCAGAAAAACACACAAACACACACACACACACACACACACACACACACACACACACAAAAAAAAGACACTATCTTCATGGTATAGAGAAAAAGTACCTAGGGCCATATCTTGGCTCTACCACTTACTGGCCATATGACTTTGAATAAGTTCCTTTTACTTAAATGTAAAACCTGAAACTATAAAAACCCTGTAAGATAACCTAGAAAATACTACTCTGAATATAGGAACTGGCAAAGATTTCGTAACAAATATGCCAAAAGTAATCACAACAAAAGCAAAAACTGACAAGTTAGATCTAATTAAACTTAAGAACTTCTATACAACAAAAGAAACCATGAACAGAGTAAACAGACAACCTACAGAACGGGAGAAAACTTCTGCAAACTATGCATCTGACAAAGATCTAATATCCAGTATCTATAAGGAAGTTAAATAAATTTATAAGAAAAATAAACATTAAAAAATGGGTAAAGGACATAAATAGATACTTTTCAAAAGAAGACATACATGTGGCCAAAAAGCATATGAAAAAAAGCTCAACATCACTGATCATTAGAAAAATGCAAATGAAAACCACAATGAGATGCCATCTCACACCAGTCAGAATGGCTATTGTTAAAAAATTTAAAAATGACAGATGCTGGCAAGGTTGCAGAGAAAAGGGAATGCTTACATAATGTTGATAAGAGTGTAAATTAGTTCAACCATTGTGAAAAGCAGTGTGGCAATTCCTCAAAGAGCTAAAACCAGAACCACCATTTGACCCAACAATCCCATTACTGGGTATACATCCAAAGGAATATAAATCATTCTACCATACACGCGTATGTTCATTACAGCACTATTCCCAATAGCAAAGACATGGAATCAATCTAAATGCCCATCAATGATAGACTAGATAAAGAAAACGTGGTACATATACACCATGGAATACCATGCAGTCATAAAAAAAGAACAAGATCATGTCCTTTCCAGGAACATGGATGGAGTTGGAGGCTATTATCCTTCGCAAACACAGGAATAGAAACCAAATACCACATGTTCTCATGTATAAGTGGGGGCTAAATAATGAGAACACATGGACACATATAGGGGAACAACATACACTGGAGCCACTTGAGGGTGAAGGTAAAAGGAGGGATAGGATTAGAAAAAATAACTATTAGGTAGTACAAGGCTTAGTACCTGGGTGACAAAATAATCTAAACAACAAATCCCCATGATGTGAGTTTACCTTTATAACAAACCTGCACATATACCCCTAAACCTAAAATAAAAGTTTTCTTAAAAAGAAGAATAAGTCGCGCATGTAATCCCAGCTACTTGGGAGGCTGAGGCAGAAGAATCGCATGAACCCAGAAGGCGGAGGTTGCAGTGAGCCGAGATTGCGCCATTGCACTCCAGCCTGGGCGACAGGACGAGACTCCGTCTCAAAAAAGAAAAAAAAAAAAAAAGATTCCTGATGTGTAAAATCGGACTATTTACAGCAACTTCCCAGACTATTGTAAAAATCAAGTGGAACCACATAGGTGCCTGGTACAAGGTAGGCATCGTTTAAACATTTTTAATCTAAAAAGAAAAGAATACATTAGAAAAATACAGACCTGAATGAAAAACTAAATTGTTATTGGGTAACTCTGAGTAAAGACAGAAGACAGAAAATTTTAAACATCATAAAAGTATACTTCTAACTATATTTGTAATCCTTCTTAGCCAAGAATTAAGATGGTAAATGTCTCCAGCCTAAAATAATTTTTTTGATTCCAGAGGAATGGAGAAGAGAATTTTAGTTCACTATAAAGAAAAATAGGCCAGGGCGATTGCTCACATCTGTAATCCCAGCATTTTGGGAGGCCAAGGCAGGAAGATCCCTTTAGTCCAGGATTATAAGCCTGCAGTGAACTACGATCACACCACTGCATCCAGGCTGAGTGAGAGAGCAAGACCTTGTCTCTAAAATACAATAAAAAACATATATAATTTTTTTAAATGAAAATATCCAAAAAAAATAGAAGAGATTATCTTATGAGGCATGCTCTCCACTCCAGGAATGAATTTATTTAAAGATTTCTGCAATTGTTAGAACATGACCTTTAAAGGATCTTCTAATGCTAAGATTTGAAAAAGTAAAGAATACTTCATTGAGAAGTCTTTAAGACTTCATATTACTGATTACATTTGTCAGAGATAAAAGTTTGAACTGCCAACATAGAGAACCTAACAAGTAGTGGGGCCAGATTTAACTCTATTTAATGTGAGTCATTAATTTTCCCATTAATAATTTTCATGCTTTCAAGACTACCAACTCTGGCATCTCATATGTTAAATAATGTGAAAGAAGCCTATCTTATATAAATTTACAAGCCTATATTCTAAAATATCTTTAATAAATATACCTTGTCAAAAGTTTGATTCCCTTTCTCAATGATTTCTATAATTCTATAATTAAATAACATACATTAGATAACTAATGCTTTATTCACAATGTCTCATATTCAGATGCCATTTGTGTTCTCCCTTGAGACTACAGAAATCTGAAAAAAAACTAGTTCTCCAACAGTTATCCTCAACCCTCCATCCCAATAAAATATCAGCAGAAATTAGATGAAGAATAACCAAACACCATTATTAGACACTGACACACTTGACATTTTCTCCAAGATCAATGGTTAAAACTGGTTTCAGGAAAAGCAAAGAAAACATACTCACATCTAGGCTCAACCCAGAAAAGGTTTTCTGAAGCTCCTTGGCAAATTCCAAATTATGCAGCACTTCTTCATATTTCTCTACTGCTTCCTACCAAATAGGATAAGAAAACATCAATTTTGTGACTGTTTAAGTATAAATATGTGAAAATAAGTGTTTCTTAAACACAGAAGAGGTTTAAGACCTTATCGCTATTTACTATACATACACAAAAAAGTACTTGCCTAAAGAAAAAGAAGAAAGAGTATTAATACAAGTTATATTAAGTTGCATTTAAAAATTCAATTCTAATGCCAGAAATTCAATTTTTATATTAGAAATGAGTCCCAATTTTACCCCTATAAAGTCTAAGATCAGAAAGGCCTGTTGGTTTTAATAGCACTGAGCCAATAGGATTTCTCTGTTAATATTCATTCACTACTCAAACATATTACACAAATAGCACAGTGAGTATCAAACAGATGAACAACCAACTTCAAGACATTTATAATATGGTGGAAAGACTTAGAATAATTACCTATAACAGACAAAAATAAATATTATAACAAACAATATGCAATGTCCTACAGGAAATTTAAAGGAGCAAAAATTTTTTTAAAGATTTCCCAGATGAGCAACACCGACAGAAAAGAGGGGGGGCATTTCATGGGACTTTAACTCAAATCTATATGGAAAGAGAAAGGACCAATCTGAAACAGAACAAGGTGGAGAACCTGCACAACCAGATACATATTTTAAAGCCTCAGTAATTAAAATAGTAAAGTATTACACTCCAAGGTATCTACCCAAAAGAAATGAAAACATGTCCACATAAAGACTTGTATATAAATGTATACAGCAGCGTAATATCCCAAAATGAAAACAATCCAAATATCCAGCAACCGGTAAGTGGATAAACAAAATGGGTACACATATACAATGGAATACTAGTCAGCAACAGAAAAAAATGAAATACTGGTATATGCTATATAACATGGATAAACCTCAAAAATATTATGCTAAGTAAAAGAAGCAAGATGCCGAAGACTATTTTACGTGAAATGTCCAGAAAAGACAAATTTATAAAGCTAGAAAGTAAATCAGAGCACAAAAGAGAACCTTGAGGGGATGATAGGAATACTCTACAATGAGACTGTGCTAACAAGCTCGATAACTCTACAAATTTACTATAAACAAATGTATGCTTAGAATGGGTTTACTTTGTGTTAAGTACATTATACCTCAATAATGTTGAAAAAATAGACTAATATTAAGTCTTTATAAAACTATAGAATAGGCCTTCCTATGTAATAATACCAGTATTAGTATAAATTGGTACAATAATTTTGGAAAACAGTTCAGTATTTTCACCTATGAAGTTAATCATAAGCATGTCCTACAGCCTAATGATATACCCTGAAAAAAAAAAATCTTACCCCTGATTCTCAGTAACACCTAAAATACTCCTCAGAGTAAAATTCTTTATAGCGACGACCAAAAAAAAAAAAAAAAAACCTCAAGCATCCATCTATTTACAGACTAAAATTAAGTAGAGAGAACCAAATAAAATACAGGCACTTGCATTGATATAAAAACACTAAATATAATGAGTGAAAAAAGCAAACTGCAGAACATATAGCATGATACCACTTACTATAATGTACAAAAAAAGCAACTCTAACAGGGCAGCCAAAAAAAAAAAAAAGCTCTTAAAAGCAAGGGAAAACTTCAGGGTCATGGGGTCATGGTTACAGGAAACAGAAAGTACCACACTAGAAAGGAGCCCCAACACTGTTAGAAACATACTATTTGAGTTGAGAGTTGGGTTCTGGTGCTTGCTTTATTATGTGTTATAACTTACATGGAATATATTGTTTCAGCCATATATTTTATAATAAAAAGGTATAGAAGTCTTCCTGCTACAGAAACAAGAATGAGCAGATAACATTACCAGGATATGCAGTCCTCAGAGGGATGTAAAACTATAAAGAAATATTCCTCCATATCTACTCCCAAATGTTACTAACTTTGACTCAAGAAAAGCAGCATCAGCTGGGAACTACAACTTTCCATCATCTAATGTAGACCTATCCTTTCATTTTTCCTTTCTTTACTAAGTGAAGAAGGTATCCCCTTGCCACCCCCACTTCTACCTGTGCCCTGGATCCTACTGAACTCTGCCTTCATACAAAACTTTCCTTTAGGATTCCCCCTTTAAGGTCTTCTAACAGAGAGCTGCTCCCTCTCTATTGATGCTTAAGTCATCATTTTACAAGTTCATGTCATCCCCAATCTAAACAAGAAAAATTAATTCTTCTGTGACAACTACTTCCCTCCAGCATTACACAAATTCAAATGTGTTTTCAGTCTCCAGTTCTTCAGACCTCATCAACCTGCATTCCATTTCCACCAAAACTGTTTTAGCTGAAGTTAGCAATTGTCGATGTCATCCTTTAAAGCTATACATCTTTTATAGCTCTCATTTTGGTTGACTTAGCAGCAGCCTTCAACAAGAAGGCACACTCCTGCTCTACAGACATTTCTTGCTTTTCCTAACACTAAACTTCCATTTTTCCAGCTGCTTATTTACTAGCAATTTTTCCATTAGCTTCTCTCACCTGTTTTTAGCACCTGTAAAATAGGAGTAATAGAATCTACCTCACAAAGATGCTGCACAATCTAAATGATTGCATATGTATAAAACACTCAAATGATGCCTGATTCTAGTAAGTACACCATATTTTTAGCCATTATTTTCCAAACATTAAATGTCAGAGTTCCTCAGGATTCTGTCCTAGGCTTCTCTACTCTGCTTTCTATACTCTCACTTTCTATACTTTCTATACTCTCATCTCCTCTAATGGTTCCAAGTAGTGGTCATACAGGTGATATTTCTATCGGCTAAACTTCTCCATGCTCCAGACCCATTTACCTTAACACCTGGTACCAGACACTGATGTCTCCCAGGCACATTAAAACCAACAGTACAAAATTGAGCTCTTCATCCTACTCCATCCTCCCAAAACCTCCTTCTGCCCCAGTGGTCCCTCGTTTAATAAATGATTTTGCCATCCATCCATTGTTCAAGCAAGAAACCTGAAACCACTCTCAGCTCTACCCTCTACTCCTACATCCAGTTACCAAGCCATGCTGATTTTACCTCTCAAATCCAGCTACTCGATTCAAGTCCCTCTGCCACTGCCTTAGTAGGGCTCCCATAATCATTCACCTAGACTACAGGCAACTCTTTTCTAATTTCCTTACATCCATACGCCATCTCCAAACCATACTTCACACTGCAATCAAAGTGATTTTTTTAACTAAAAATCTGTAGTTGTTCCCTGCTTAAATATATCTGTACCATTTCTGATGTCTCTGGGAAAAAGTAATTTTCAAATGGTGCACAAAGACCTACCCCCTCCAGCTTCATCACCCATCCACATGACCTTTACAGTTTTTGAAAAAGGCTCTTTGTAAAAAACCAAAAATCTGTTCCTTCTCAGAGCCTTTACACATGCAAGCATCTGCCTAGCCTTCTGTTCTTCTTCCTCCCTCCCCCCTTTCACTGGCTAAATCTCATTCATATTTTAGGTCTTAACTAAAGTTCTTCCTTTCTTACGGAAGCTGGCCTTAACTCTCTAGACTAGGATGGATCCTGCATTACAATCTCTTTTCATCCTGTACTTCACCTTCTTAACATCCATCATATCTGTATTTGCTTATTCCCCACTCTCTTCCCCATTACATTATAGACTCCATGTGGTAATGATCACATTTGTCCCCTAGGTATTATAACCCTAATGTTAAGTACAGCACCTCCTAGAGTAGATAATATATCTTGTTGAATGAATAAAAGATAGTTCAGATGATCTTAGAGAGCATCAGATATGCTCAAGATTCTGAACAATTTAAAACTTTTGAAAGAAATATACTGAGAGCTGTTTCAAGAAAAGGACACCACAGACAATAGGACTGGTGAATTGAAGGTAGGATCTCAAGACAAGGATATCAACTAGGAAGCATATGTAAAGTTTAGGTGGCTTGCCTTGACTAGGCCAATAGCAATGGAATTACAAAAGAGGGAAGATTCTATATTATTTATTGAGTTTACTATAGATGTATTAAATATAACACAGGATCACAGTTCAGCAACAAAAAAAAGGATACAAAATTCTAACTCTTTAACAATAAAAACTTCAGCAGAACCAAAGATATCAAGTTCCCCTTGCCTATTGCTGGAGAATTCACTTGAATCTCAGCTCTCCATTTCAAATCCAGATCTGAACCAAACATGCTGAAGTTATAAATGTAACAATTTAAATCATTCAAATTATAAAGTTACATTAAATTATTACAAGTTAAAGTGACTCCAAAAACAACTTCATTAGACATTCTTTCTATTATTTGAAAAGAGAAACCTATGTTACCAATTTAACATAAACCTTATGTAGCTTAGCCTTGACAGATCCCTTAAGAGTTACTACTTCAAAGAGCCTGCAAGAGCCATATAGAACATTACAAGTTTTATTTATATTATTATAAGTACCTGTTGAGTTAAAAAAGCAAATCAAACTAAAGTTATAAAACTTATCACAAATAATACTGAAAATACAATATCAAACCAAATACGACTGAACCAGTGCTTGAAGGAAAATTCAGTCTTCAAGAAATTTTAGAAAATTTTCACAATTTGAAAAGCAAATAACCAAAAAACAAAAAAGCAGAAACATTTTTAAAAAGTGGAATAAAGTCCAAAGCTGATTTTGGGTGGCGGGGAGGAATATACCCCTAGATAATATAAGAGTAAACTGAGGAAATAAAATCACACAAAACTAGAAAATTACAACAGAAACAGGCTGTATTACACTTTTATTAAAAACTACTTGGCCCTAATCTATGCAAATGAATTTTAAAAACTGAATAAAACAGGTGATTTTCAATGAGAAGTTTTAAAAACTGATGCCAAAAGAAATCTAAACAAAATCAATTTCCAAAGAAAAAAATATAGAATATTTTCAAAGAGCTCCCTCCCCAAAGAGAACCAGGCACAGACGGTTTCACACAATAATCCAACCAAACTTTAAAGACTATGTATAGTAGAAACACTGCCACAGTATTAAAACAACAACGAAAGAAGTGGTGAGTGAGGAGATGGAGCACAGAGAATTTTTAGGGCAGTGAAACTATTCTGTACGGCATTACAATGGTGGATCCATTTGCATTTAACAAAACCCATAGAGCTGGGTGCTGTGACTCACGCCTGTAATCCCAGCTACTCAGGAGGCTAAGAGGGTCGCTTGAGCCCAAGAGTTCAAGGCTGCAATGAGCTATGAGATTGTGCCATTGTACTCCAGTCTGGTGAGAGAGAGACCCTGTCTCTTAAAAACAAACACATACCAACAAAAACCACAGAATGTACAGCATCAAGAGTGAACCCTAATGTAAACTCTAAACTACGAACTTTGGGTGATGATGATAATGCATCAACGTAGATTCATAGAAAGTAAAACATGTATTTCTCTGATGAGAGATGTTTACAGTGGAAGAGGTTGAGCTTGTGGGGGGTGAAAGTGCTACTCCAGTGAATGCATGAATAATAAGCAAACAAATGCTATTGCTGATGTGCACAAGATTTGAGTGGTATTCCCTTAAGTCAAAACCTAGTCGAGAACAAGACCCTAACTCTCTTATTCGGTGAAGGCTGAGAGAGTGAGGAAGCTGCAGAAGAAAAATTGGGAGCTAGCGGAAGCTGGTTAATGAGGTTTAAGGAAAGAAGCCATCTCCATCACATAAAAGAACAAGATGAAGCAACAAGGGCTAATGTAGAAGCTGCATCAAGTTAGCCAGAAAATCTAGCTAAAAGCTCACTACACTAAACAACAGAGTTTTAATGTAGACGCAAGAGTCTTCTATTGGAAGAAGGTGCCATCTAGGACTTCCATAACTAGAGATAAGAAGTCAATGCCTGGCTTCAAAGCTTCAAAAGACATGCTGACTCTCTTGCTAGGGTCTAATGCAGCTGATGACTTTAAGTTAAGGCCAATACTCATTTATAATTCTGAAAATCCTAGGACCCTGAAGAATTATGCTAAGTCTACTCTGTGCTTTACAAACAAAATAACAAAGCCTGGATGATAGCACACCTTCTTACAGCACTGTTGACTGAATATTTTAAGCCCACTGTTGAGACCTACTGTCCAGAAAAAGAAGATTTCTTTCAAAATATTACTGCTCATTGACAATGCACCTTGTCACCCAAGAGCTGTGACAGAAATATACAAAGGAATCAATGTTGTTTTCATGTCTGATAACATAACATACATTCCACGGTCCATGGATCAAGGAGTAATTTTGACTTTCATGTCTTAAGATATACATTGGTCCGGGTGTGGTGGCTCATGCCTGTAATCCCAGCACTTTGGGAGGCCAAGGCAGGCAGATCACCTGAGGTCGGGATTTCAAGACCAGCCTGACCAACATGGAGAAACCCCGTCTTTACTAAAAACACAAAATTAGCTGGGCATGGTGGTGCATGCCTGTAATCCTAGCTACTCAGGAGGCTGAGGCAGGAGAATCGCTTGAACCTGGGAGGCAGAGGCTGCGGTGAGCCGAGATCGCGCCATTGTACTCCAGCCTGGGTAACAAGAGCGAAACTCCTTATCAGAAAAAAAAAAGGAAAGAAATACATTTTGAGAAGGCTATAGCTGCCATAGATAGTGATTCATCTAACAGATCTGGGCAAAATAAATTGAAAAGTTTCTGGAAAAGATTCCCCACATTTTAGATGTCATTAAGAACATTTGTGGTTCATGGGAGGATGTCAAAATATCAACATGAACAGGAGTTTGGAAAAAGCTGACTCTAACACTCACACATGACTCTGACGGGGTTCAGAACTTCAGCAGAGGAAGTAACTGCACATGTGGTGAAAATAGCAAGAGAACTAGAAGTAGAGCCTGAAGATATGACTAATTGCTGCAATCTCAGGATAAACTTTTAATAGATGACGAGTTGCTTCTTATGAATGAGCAAAGAAAGTGATTTCTTGAGATAGACTCTACTGGTAAAGATATTATGAACATTGTTGAAATGACAACAAAACCTTTAGAATTTTACATAAACTTATAGTTGATAAAGCAGCAGCAGCAGGGTTCAGAAGACTGACTCCAATTTTGAAAAAAGTCCTACTGCGGGTAAAATCCCATCTCACAGCATCACACACTACAGAGACATCTTTCATGGAAGAAAGAGTCCATCAACGTGGCTAATTTTACTGTTTTCTTTTAAGAAACTGCCACAGCCACTCCAACCTTCAGCAACCACCACCCTGATCTATCATCAGTAATCAACACTGAGGTAACACCCTCGTCAACCAGCAAAAAGATTACAACTCCCTGAAGGCTCAGACGATTATTAGCATTTTTTAGCAATAATTTTTAATCAAGGTGTGTACTTTCTTTTTGACACAGTGCTACTGCACACTGAAGAGACTACAGTATAGGACAAACGTAACTTTTACATGCACTGGGAAACCAAAAAATTTGTGTGACCTCCTTTTTGCAATCTTCACTTTATCGTGGTGGTCTGAAACAGAACCCACAATATCTCCGAGGTATGCCTATACTGGTAACAGTTCTCTGAAGATCTATTTTTTTCCTTCTGACTTACCTGCATTTTCTAAATTTTCTACCTTATATATTGCATGTATGAGGTGTGATTTCTCAAAAGTAGCACCAACTACATGCTTACATCTAAAGACCTAACATTCATTTTATACTTAGTAAACCTACATGTAATAAATATTTTATATACCTACTACATGCTATATTCTACACACTAGGAATACAGCAACTAACAGACAAAATCCTTACTTTCATGGAACTTACATTGTAACAGTAGGAAAGAGACAAAATAAAACTTCATAGCTTGTCAGAGAAGTGCTAACTTCTATTAAGAAAAATTAAGCAAGGAAAGGAGCTAAGAAGTGTGAAAGGGGAAGTGGTAGTGAGGTGAGAGCAGATCTCACTGTGGGTACCTTCAAATAAAAAGATGGAAGAGGTTGGGAATTGAGCCATTGAAACATCTGGAGAAAGAGCATCCCAAGCAGTAGGAAGATCATGTGCAAAAAGCCCTGCAGAAGTGTGCCTGGGATATCTGAGGGGCAGCAAGGAGGCTAGGGTAGGTAGACTGGAGCTAGCAAGGGGCAGCAAGGAGGCTAGGGTAGGTAGACTGGAGCTAGCGAGGGAAAGAGGAGCAGGTAATGGAGTCAAAATGTCAAAGGAAGTAGGAAGGATATTCTGTAGTGCTTTGTAGACACAGTAAGGACATTTTACCACCAGACGTGAACAAATGGGGACTTCTGAGCAGAGGAATAACCATCTTGATTTGCATCAGAACAGGATCACTAAATTTACTACGCTGAACAGACTTGGAGAGGGCAGAAATAGAAAAACCTGTGAGGAAGAAGTAATTACTACTGTAGTAAGTAATGCAGATGAAAGATTATACAGCCTGGATGAAGATGGCAGAAATGGTCAGTTTCCTGATTTACCTTAAAGGGAGAAGTGAGCAGACTTGCTGATGAGCTGGACGTGAGCTATGAGGAAAAAGGAGATAAATTCTCCAAGATTTTTGGCAACTCCTTCTAGTTGATCAAGCCATCAACTCACACAGCTAAGATTAGAGGAGAAGCAGATTTTGGGGAACAGGGAAAAATTACAAAGTGTCAGATAGGCAAATGGACACAGAAATACTGAGTTCAGAGGACTGATCTGTTGGCAATATAAATTGGGCAGTTGTCAGCATATGACTCCAGATAACAAAGTTCATACATTTATTATAGAAGCAATATGTGGCTATAAAGACAGTAATGAAATATTAAGAATGAAGGTTGCCTGGCTGGAGCAATTAATATAGCATGTTCTTAACATTTCTTAGAGAGCTACCATGGGAATGATCAATCTCCAACCCCCTCTCCCCGACGTTTCTCAAAAATAAAGAACACAACTCTAACAGGACACTTTATTCAAGAATATTTACACACACAAAAAAAAGTTTTATCACTTTAAGAGTTACTGAACACACCATGACTTCAAAACAAAGCCACGCTGAAATGCTGCATGTCCAGCTAGGTCCTCTCCCCAGCTAAGTGAGCACACCATTCGCAGAGCTCACACAATTCGAATATGTGTCTCAGCAAAATTATAACTTACTACATCACAAAAATTCTGGGTCAGTGAAGAGGAGCCACTATGGAATGGGAAAAGTCCTTGAATGCCAGTATCTATGATGTATAGCCAAAAATTTTAGTTGAAAAACATAAAGACAAAAAGACCCACAAACAAGATCAAGTAATTTTCAACTAAATGTGTCCCTTCTTAGCCAGGAGACATGATCAAGTCAAAATGGCAAACATCCACAAAGCACTGTTTCCTTTCCACATTGCAAACTCTCCTTCACAAATTACATAAAATTTGCAATTACCAGGTATATCATTGACAAGTTAACCAATGGAAAAAATGCAAGTAGCCTAATGTTTATAGTAAGTTTTTCTTTTTTTTAAAGGCCAGATATCTATCAGATAACATGCCTCCTGAGAGGCGACACGAAAATCCAGGATAGAAAAGTAGGAAGAGACCATGAAAGGAATTAAGGTGAGGCAGCTAGAGAAAACTAAGGTAAGCTACAGTAAATATTCTTTCACATTTTGGAGCACAAAGATGTCAGGTTTAGAATACACCAGTGAAGAGCTGAAAGAGTATGCCCTTCTCTTCACCTTCAGTCCACTCTGGCACGTAAGTTTAATTTAAATCTGTATGTTAACTCTTAGTGAGAGTCTACAATTTCACTCCTGTTTAACAATCTACACCCCCATGCATACTGTCTTCTAGTCAACAGAAAAGAAAGTCATATCTGAGATCTAACAGTAGAAACAACAAAGGCTTCTGAAACAGTTTTGAACAAACTGTGGATTTTAACTGTGTGTGTGTGCTATAAAGACTCTGGTCTCACTAAATCCATGTAGAGTTTTATTAAGAAAAGAAAACCAGCAAGTCTTACTAAAAGATCATAAGCCACTTACCAACTGGTCTGGATTAAGTTGCTCTCCACTTTTCAGGCGATCCTTATAATCTTCCAGTTTGAGCTACAAAAGAGAAACTTGTATCTACTATAGTCTGATATAAAATTCAGAAGCAAATAAACTAAATGCCAGACTTTGTCTCTAGGAAAACAAAGTCCTTGAAGCAAGCTATCAATCTGCAAGACTACCATTTTACTATAAGGCATGCGGCAACTGTAGATGAGTTCCAGTCAGGGGAGAAAAAATACACAGAATCACATGAGTCTAGAATTACAAAAGTTAAGCAGTAATAAAACTATTTTCTCCTAATGACTCTATTAATAACAAACTAGACTACTTAACCCAAGGGGACTTACCTAGTAAATCATATGTCCCCAACACAGTAGTTTCTCAACAGGGGACAATCATGTCCCCCAAAGATACCTGGCAATGTCTGGGGATATTTTTGGTTATCACAACTTGGGAGAGGGAGGGGGGTGAAGAGTGCTACTGGTATCTTGTGGTTAGAGGCCAGGGATGCTGCTAAGCATCTTAAAATGCACAGGACAGTCCTTTACAACAAGGAATTATCCAGTACAAATGCCAGTGGTGTAGAGGTTGAGAAGCCCTACTCTAATCTCATGCTTAAACTGTTAGTTCAGTTACCTGTTGAATTATGTGGCATTTTCCTAAAAGGAAACTCCTATTGGAAGTACAGAAACATAAAAGAATTCTTTTCTATCATTACAGTAGGCTCATCCTGAAGTTATTTTTCATATTATATTTGATACTTAAGGAAATTATGAAAAATAAATTGCATTTATTGGCCCCATAATAATGACATAAACCCACTAAGGTATTCTTTTTTTTTTTTTTGAGATGGAATCTCACTCTGTTGCCCAGGCTGGAGTGCAGTGTCGCGATCTTGGCACACTGCAACCTTCACCTCCCGGGTTCAAGCGACTCTCCTGCCTCAGCCACCTGAGTAGGTGGGATTACAAGCACCCCTGACCACGCCTGGCTAATTTTTTTTGTATTTTTAGTACAGACGGGGTTTCATGATGTTGGCCAGGTTGGTCTCGAACTCCTGACCTCAGGTGATCCACCTGCCTTGGCCTCCCAAGCGCAGGGATTACAGGTATGATCCACCACCAGGCCCGGCCCCACTATGGTATTCTAAAAGCACTTTTTAGGCTCCTCCTGTATTGGCTTTAGTGGCAAAAATCTTTCCCAGAAGGTTGAAGGAAGTACTGGTACTATCAGATAGGTATTCAAAATTAAAGAGCTACTACAGGTAAGCTAGAGAGCATACATATACATATATGTAGGTCCTCCACCTGAGGGAGGCTCTGTCAACAGATCCTGCTTTGACCATTTATCATATTGATGGGGAATCTGTGCTGACCTGGCACTCACCTTATCACACTTGTGATCAACTGCATGCATTAAAAAGACAAATGGTGAGAGCCACAGAGAAGCTACTAGCAACTTGCCCTTTTTACTACTTTCTTAGCTTAAAAAAGAAAAGAAAAAAAGAAAAAAGAAAAGAAATAGAGTCAACCAGACTCTGAAGAGTCTCTTCACACCCCTCCATTAAAAGCAACTTTAAGGTTTCACTAGGTCTTGGCACAAAAGTATTTAAGAGCCCATAGGTCCAGACAGTTACTCAACCTCACCTGTCCAAAAGCAGAAGAGAATCATAATACAGCAAAGCAACGTGCAGTCTGTTTCACAGGCTACATGACTCAGGAAATGAGGAACGATGTAGATCTTTACAACAGCATTTTCTGTAGCTAGACTTAACTCCTGGGTCTCTTTACAAGGCTGACTACAACGCTTTCACCTAGCAATCTTAAATCCTCACTTAACAACACAAAAGTAAGTGGTAAAACATTTTCTAGTTCTACCACGGTTAAACCTTCCAATGACTGCAGCAGTAATACTGCAATATCAACTGCTGCAGAAAGTCACAAGGAAAACAAGCTAGAAAATCAGCTATTAACACATCTATGAAAAGAAACATTAATACTACATAAGGAATTAATCTGACCTAAAATAGCTAGCTCTTAAAGTATTTCAACAGCAGCATGCATAATAATTTTACTATGAAGAATATTTTTATTCAGTTGTTTTGACAAATGAAACAGAAAATGTTTAATACTTCCAACATGTAGCCTGCTTGTTTAAAGCAGCTAAACCTAAGATTAGTTAAATTTTTAGTAAAGAACACCTACGAGCTCTGAAAGAAAATTGTCAGCTCCTTAATCTTTTAAGATCACGCATATACAGAACTGGAAGAAAAAAAAAGTTACCTTCTTTTTCTCGATGTTTCTAATTTTGTGTTTAAGGCATATGAGTCCATTTTCAATATAGGTCTCATATGCTTGGGAAGGAGATGCAGCAGAACTCAGAGTAGACTGCAGGGGGCTCAAGGCCCGCTGGCTTTCCCCATGCTGACTGTGGTTCACTTGGGGCTTGGCTGACTTCATATTCCCCTCTCTTTCCTCCTCTGAATGGCCTGAAGGTGACTGGTAACCAAAAGGGGATGAAGAGAGTTGCACCATTGAAACAGATGAGGCTGAAGGAGGTGGGGGAAAGTTAAGTATAAAATTAGGACTAGAGGGACACAGCCAGGCAATAACTTCCCTGGAAAGTCTAGACCACTCCCTTAAATTCTTTTCCACAGAAGTGAGCTCAAAACCCAGTGATGCTTCAGATACTGTACTTCCATCCTACTTTTAAAGTAATTAGTGCCGCTAGCCAATAAGGATAGCCTTTACGTAGGCAAAATCTCCAATATAGAGGATGTTTCCAGAAATTCGATTTTCCACATAGGGAGGAAGAACTGCAATGGCTTCACAGCTCCTTTCCTCTCGTGAGGGCAGACCACATTCTAAATAATTCCCATGGACACGTGATGACACCAAAAGAATAAGCTTCCCACACCGGGACCTAAGGCAGCCACTCAAACCTCTTTACATGATCCTCACCACCAGCCCTAACCTCAATCCTGAACGTTTGAAAGAAAATCCCAAACTCACAACATTCTTTCATAGCTCTAAGTGACCCAGCAGCTTCTTGAACAAGAATGCTAACTTCCCCAACTGCTCTGGGGCCTACAAGGCAATCCATCACTACTGGACATTCGCAGCCAGGTACTCTCTCAACCTGCAGGAACTCCGCGTTGATTCTCGGTTGTTTGGTTTAGACTAGCCTGAAACTGTTTACAGCCAACCAGTTAAAGCTCGTTCTAGCGAGCCCTTCCCCTGCCCTAACCGGTGGCCTTTGCGCACTTAGGTATCCCTCCCTCGACCTCCAAGCACCCGCGGTATCCCTTTCTCCCCGCTTAGGAGCATCCCCAAAGCAAGGACAGAACAGGCCCCATGCACGCCAGCGAGCACCTCCTCAAGTCTCCGGGCGAGCCTGCGCGAAGAGCACCTCTCCCGAGCGGCCACGGAGAGCCCTGCAGGCACCGACCCCCACCCTTCCCACAGACGCCCCGGGGACGCAGAAGCCGCTTCTGCAAGGCCCCGGGGGAGGCTGACCTGGAGGAAAACGCACGGGCCACGGGCCACGGCCCACGGGAGCCCCGCCCCGCCCAGGGGATACCAAGCCGCCCCTCCACCTCGCCGCGGCGCCGGCCGCCCAGACCTGCCCACCCTCGCCGGGTCGGCCGCCTCCCTCCGCCGCGCCGACCGAGGCCGCCGCAGCCGGACTTCACCTCCCCAGGCAGCCGAGGCCGCCGCTGCCGCAGCCCGGGCCCGCCTTCCAAAGCCGGCGGGAGGCAGGAGCGCTGCGGAGGTGGACCGGCGCCACCCCGCACTCGCGTCTCCTCCTCCTGTCTCCTCCCTCTCCCCTCCCGGTCCTCGCCCGCGGCCTCTGCGGCGCCAGGAACTCCGCCGCTCGCGCCCAGGCCCGCCCTCCGCGCCGCGCGTGGCTTTTGTAGGCCGCGCCCCGCCCCGGCTCGCTCCTCCCCCGGCCGCCCCGCCACCGCCTCCTTCCGGTGCCCCTTCCCGGCTGCAGCTGGCCGCCTGCGCCTATGGGGTGTTAGTTCCGGGCCCAGCTTGGGCTGGTGGGGTAGGTCGGGAGAGGGCGCGGTCTCACAGCCTTTGCGCAGATTGCGGGGCACCAGGTGGGGGCCCAGGCGACGCCGAACGCGGGCAGAGCGGAAACCGCGCAGACCCGCTGGACCTCGCTGATTGCCGGCTGCACCGGTGGGTTCGCGACCTTGAACAGGTGACTCCAATAGCTCCAGGAGGGCAGCGCGCCCTTGGCGGAACTGCCAGATAAGCCGAGCTTGAGGCTGTCCTAGCCCAGTGGGCAATCGTGAAATGCAGAGGCACCTTTGCCTCTCAGATAGCATCTTTCATAGTAGGATGGGGAATAAACACCGTTTCCTTACAGGAGAATCAGCCTGTAAGAGCAGAATGCCCCAAATCGACATTGCCATAAAAACGGAGTAGGTGACTTCGCAACCTGCAATAATAGGATTGAGTTTATTCAAGCTGTATTATTTGTTCATGTGAAACACATTTATTGACTGGCACGCAGAGAAAGCTGTAAAAAAATTTTGTAAGATTACATAAAATTAAGAGAAAAGTCTGGAAATACATAAAAGTTTATTAAGGAAAGGAAGGTCTGAGACCAAACAAGAAAAGCACACACACACAGACACACTCAGCAATACTTTGCCCCAACATGTGTTTAGTTATTACACCAAGTGGAGTTTTTTAGGTCCTGTCTGTCCCTGACGCTCTGATAAAAAATATTGAGACTAGCAAGAGAACAGAGAAAATTCAGAAGAATAATCAAGGAAACAAAGGTCTAGTTTTAAAAGCCTTGGTCAACTTCACACAAAATTAATTTTAACATTACTTAATACATTTTTTGGCATCTATTATCTGTGTTCTTTTCAGTCCCTGGTGACATAACGTACCTTAATGTTGCATTTTAACTTTGAATCTGTGAATCCCGTATGTGTTCTCAAGAGTCAGATAAATACTAGATTTTCTCTTTTACTCATTGTTTATAACCAGAGAAAGAGCAGAAGATGCTGAACATGAGGAGAGGAAGGCTGTGCCTTCACCTTTGATGACACAAAAAACAGTGGCCATAATAAGAAAAAATGTGAAGGACACACTGTTGGATCAATGAGTTGACACAAAGTTACAGCACAACCTGAGTTGTAGCCCAAGCTAATGATAAATCTAAAAACCGTATTTCAGTCAAATTAGTCATGAAATGTTTGCCTTCTAATCGGCCAGGCAAAAAGGAGGCTATAAATTTTAAATTTTCTACTAAATGGATATTCTCCTAAATGAATAAATCTATACAGATTTACTTCTCAATAAGGATTATAAAAATGGATCACAAAAGAATGCAAAAGCAAAAGTAATTAAATTTCAAGTCCAGTAAGGTACAGTCTGTATATGTATGGCGTGACATTTATAGGAGAACATACCACAGTAGATACTCCTGAAGCAATGGCTTCTGAACAAGTTACAGAGATGATTCAGATAAAAGCTTTTCTGCTAGAGGAGATCTTTAAAGTCAGTAAGTCTGGCTTACTTTGAAAGCACATGTCCCCAAAACTTTTATTTGTCAGGAGTTTGGTTTATTTTCCCCTCTCTCACTCCCTATTTTCTATAACACCGTGACTTTTCTTGCCAACTGTGAGGCAGTATTTGTGGCATGCCACCTCCAAGCTTAGCAGGGAATAACTATATTTGAAATATAAAAAGTGTTGTCTCAAATCATTGATAGAAGAATACATTCATTCAACAGATACTTAGCACTTGCTATGTAGTAGGTGATAAGGCTATAATGGTGACTGAGACAATATAGCTTCTGCCTTCATGGAGCTGAGTGGGGGAATTCAGTAAAAGCTATAGATGTAAATGGCAAAAACGACTAAGTCAAAAAACCCGAAAGACAAAAATACTAAAGACTTTTATAATGGATGGTTCGATTTCTACAAAAACAGCAAGACTTTACATCCTTTGAAAATGTGAAGCTCTTAAATATGCACTGTCTGACAAATGTTCAATTGCTGCAGGATGGTTATGCTGTAGTCACTTAAAATTCATATAGCTTCATATTGTTGAAACTGGAAAGATCAATCCACCTAAGGATGTGAAACCTGGTAGCGTATTAGTAGAGATATGAGAAATTCTCTTAGACATATTGTTGCGGGTGATAGAAGTCTGTTTCTTATTGGCTCTACAAGACTTTGTGGATAATTGCCACCGAGACAGAGGGAGAAAGTCACCAAGAAAAATAACAATAAGGCCAAGAAAGAAAAAGACAGGGAATAGTAACATAAGGTTGTTAAAAATGTAGTACTTTCGGCCAGGCATGGTGGCTTAGGCCTGTAATCGCAGCACTTTGGGAGACCGAGGCGGGCACATCACCTGAAATCAGGAGTTCAAGACCAGCCTGGCCAACATGGCAAAACCCCATCTCTACTAAAAATACAAAAATCAGCCGGACGTGGTGGTGCACCCCTGTAGTCCCAGCTACTTGGGACGCTGAGACAGAAGAATCACTTGAACCCAGGAGGCGAAGGTTGCAGTGAGCCAAGATTGCGCCACTGCACTCCAGCCTGGATGACAAGAGCGAAACTCTCTCTCTCAAAAAAAAAAATATATATATATATATATACATATATATACACACACACACACACACACATATATAAAGTATTGTCACATACTTGCTGATTCATAGAGTATCTATTCAAATATTTGAGAAGAGAAGCTTTTTATGAAAGTAAAGAACTGAGAAATGTAGACCTCAGGTAGGAAAAGAAAACTTGCCATAATAGTTTAGAGTATTTTTAGAGAAATATCTGGTTTGTAAGATTAATATTTTGGTAGGCTTATTTTTTCATAAAATTATAATTATACATTCCTATTGGTTTTGTTGATACTGTTTTTCTGATATTGAAATTAATGCATTAATAGTGCTCCACCATTAAGTACCTTTGAAATAAAAGCTCTTTAGAGGAGGAATAATCAGCGTAGAACTTGTGAATATGTTTCATTAAATCAATAATATCAAGCCCATAAAAATACGATTTCTGTCCAACTTTGAAGTATTGTAAAGTGTCAACAGCATGGGCTTTGGAGCCAGACACACATGGACTGGACTCTTATTCCTGCCCCTTACTAGCTGAATGCTCTTGGGCAAGTTACTGAAATTCTGTGGGCTTCAGTTTTTTCAGCTGTAAAACAGCTGATAGTAAAACAGACGTAATATTACCTATTAACCGCATTGTTAAGGATTTCATTTTGTTTCTGTAAAAGCATGTGTCTAGAGACTAGGTCATGAAAACGTATCCTCCACTGAGATACCTGTATTTACTGCTTTTCCCACAGTACGAAGCCCAGCATTTCTCCTAGTAGCCAAGGAGAACTAGAGAACTGTGGAATTTATGACTCAGGAATCCCACCCCCACTTATTTGAAAGATAAGGTATATAAAGCTGCTGGAAATTTGTGAGTTTTCCAAGACCTAAAGAATCTAGGTCTCCTGCGCTCTAGTGCAACATGCACTCCAGGCTGCTTCATGCCTTTCCCTTGCTGCTTCCTTGCACTAAATAAAGTATAGAAATAGGCAATTACACTTGAAGAATTGAAACCAAAAAGAATAAGTAATTCAGTGTTACAGTGTCTTCAAAGGAATTCATTCAGGAAGACATTTTTAAATATTCATATATTTTGATCCAGTAACCTTTATTTTAGGAGTCTCCCCAATCAAAATAATCAGAGATGCAAACAATCATTTATTTATGAAAATGTTAGGCACCACATGTTTTTAAGTGGTGGGAAATTGTAAACAACAATCTAGACATTCAACAATAGAGAAATGGCTAAATAATGTGACTCTAAGCCTTGAATTTTAATTCAAGTATACAAATCATCTTTTCAAAGAATATTCAATGACATCATATTATATGAAGTGAAAAAAGCACAGGATAAAACACGGTATAAAACATTTAGTAAGATTGTGATTTTGTAAAATATTTCATTTTAAATATGCATGGAAAAGGCTGAAAGATGTTTTCACTTTATTTTTATAGCATACATTCAGTCTTTATACCCAACCAGAAAAAGTATTTTCCCAAAAACATGAAAACTGCCCTCTCCATAGATTACCATTATTAACTTTTTGCTTATATTCTTCTAGACTTATTTCCAAGAAAATATCAATATAATTTTTTACAAAAGTAGAAATGTACTAAACATTTTGCAATTCTGCTATTTTGACTTAAAATATAGTGAGCATCTTTTTATTAAAGTAAACTTGGTGCAATGACTCACAACTGTAATCCCAGCACCTTGGGAGGCCAAGGCGGGCAGGTCACGAGATCAGGAGATCAAGACCATCCTGGCTAACAGTGCAACCCCGTCTCTACTAAAAATACAAAATATTAGCCGGGCATGGTGGCGGGCACCTGTAGTCCCAGCTACTCGGGAGGCTGAGGCAGGAGAATGGTGTGAAACCAGGAGGCAGAGCTTGCAGTGAGCCGAAATCGCGCCACTGCACTCCAGTCTGGGCAACAGAGCAAGACTCTGTCTCAAAATAAATAAATAAATATAAAATAAAATAAACTTTAACTTTGGATTAGCTTTGGAAGGTAGAATTTCATATTATTTTAATTATATTCTTTTTACTTTCTGTGAACAAGTTAGAACTAACATTAACAGAAATGTTAGTCATACAAATAGGAATCACAGCAATATTATACACCAGTAACTATTTGAATGAATGGTAATTACATAATTATTATTCTTGTACAAGGACAAGAATCCTAAGTGAAACACAAAAAAAGTGACTCTAAAAAGAAAGCCTAAAGTGGTACCAGTTATTTTGTGACTTGAAAAAATACTTCTTATTCACCATGACTTTGTTAGCCCAGAATTTTTCACATAAATGATTTACTCATTTTTAATAAACAATATGTCCTTAAAAAGTTCATTTCTGAGATATGGCATCAAAAGTACAAGCAACAAAGGAAAACATAGATAAGTTGGACTTCATCAGAATTGAAAACTTTTGTGATTCAAAGGACACTATCAAGAAAGTGAAAAGACAGCCCACAAAGTTGGAGAAAATATTTGTAAATTATACATAAGGTACTTGTACAAAAATATATAAAGAACTCTCTTAGAACTAATTAATAAAAAGACAGCCCAATTAAAAAATATGCAAAGAATATGATTAGGCATTTCTCCAAACAAGAGATAAAAGTGACCAATAAGTACATGAAAAGATGCTCAACATCAGTAGTCATCAGGGGAATGTAAATCAAAACCACAATGAGATATCATTTCACACCTACATAGGTGATCATAATAAGAAAAGATAATAACAAGGGTTGACGAGGACGTGGAAAAATTGGTTGGAATCCTCATACATTGCTGATGGGAGTGTAAAATGATGTAGCTGCTTTGGAAGACAGTCTGGCGGTTCTTCAGTTAAACATACTGTTATCATATGACCCAGCAATTCCATACCTAGGTATACTCCCAAGAGAAATGAAAACACATATGCACACAAAAGCTTGAACACAAATTTTCATAGCAGCATTATCCAAATCACCAAAAAGTAGAAACAACCAGGCCGGACACAATGACTCACACCTGTAATCCCAGCACTTTGAGAGGTTAAGGCAAGTAGATCACGAGGTCAGGAGTTCAAGACCAGCCTGGCCAAGATGCTGAAACCCCATCTCTACTAAAAATATATATATATATACAAAAAATTAGCCGGGCCCGTGGTGGTGGGCGCCTGTAATCCCAGCCACTCAGGAGGTTGAGGCAGAGAATTGCTTGAACCTGGGAGGCAGAGGTTGCAGTGAGCCGAGATTGCACCACTGCACTCCAGCCTGGGTAACAGAGCAAGACTCGTTTAAAAATAAATAAATAAATAAAGTAATAAAGTAGAACCAAAATGTCCCATCTACTAATAAATGCTTAAATACAATGTGTTATATCTGTACAATTGAATATTATTCAGCCATTAAAAGGAATGAAGTACTGATACAGCATGTATGAAATTTAGAAACATTATACTAAGCAATGCCAGGCACGGTGGCTCACATCTGTAATCCCAGCACTTTGGGAGGCCGAGGCAGGTGAATCACTTGAGGTCAGGACTTGGAGACCAGCCTGGCCAATGTGGTGAAACCTCATCTCTACTAAAAATACAAAAAGTAGCCAGGCGTGGTGGTGGGCGCCTGGAATCAGCTATGGGGGAGGCTGAGGCAGGAGAATCACTTGAACCTGGGAAGTGGAGGTTGCAGTGAGCCAGGATCACGCCACTGCACTCCAGCCTGGGCAACAGTGAGACTCCATCTCAAAAAAAAAAAAAAAAAAAAAAAGAAGCCAGCACAAAAGACCACATACTATATTATTCCATTTATATGAAATGTCCAGAATAGGCAATCTATAGAGACAGAACATGGATAACTGGTTATCTAGGACTTGGGGGAGTGTTGCAGGAAAATGGAGAGTGACTGCTAATGCATACAGGACAGGGTTTCATTGTGGGGCAATGAAAATGTTGTAAAGTTGATATAATGATTGCACAATTCTGTGAGTATACTAAAAACCATTAAATTGTATACTTTAAATGGGTGAATTGTATGGTGGTGTGGGTTGATTTGTATCCACTAAAAAGATATGTTAAAGTCCTACCCCTGTACCTTGAATATCACCTTATTTAGAAATGGGATATTTGCAGATGTGATCAAGTTAAGATAAGGCCATACTGTATTAGGATGGACACCTAAAACCAAGGACTGGTGTCCTCATAAGAAGAGAGAGATTCGGGGCCAGGTGCGATGGCTCAGGCCTGTAATCCCAGCACTTTGGGAGGCTGAGGCAGGCAGATCACGAGGTCAGGAGATGGAGACCATCCTGGCTAACATGGTGAAACCCCGTCTCTACTAAAAATACAAAAACTTAGCTGGGCTTGGTGGCGGGCGCCTGTAGTCCCAGCTGCTGGGGAGGCTGAGGCAGGAGAATGGCGTGAACCCGGGAGGCGGAGCTTGCAGTGAGCCGACATCGCGCCACTGCACTCCAGCCTGGGCGCCAGAGTGAGACTCTGGCTTAAAAAAGAGAGAGAAGAGAGAGATTTGAAGACACGGAGGAGACACAGGGAAGAAGGCCATGTGATGACAGAGACAGTAAAGCAATTTAGTTAGCGAGCCAAAGAACACCAAGGAGTGCTGACAACCACCAGGACATAGAAAGGAGGGAAAAGATTCTTCCCCAGAGCCTTCAGGAGCGTCCCCCTGCCGACATCTTGATTTTGGATGGCCAGTCTTCCAGCACTGTGAGAAAATAAATATTTTCAATAAAATAAAACAATATTCTGTAAATTATGTAAATGTAAAATAAAACAAAATTCTGTAAATATTCAATAAAATAAAACGATATTCAATGAAACAAATTCTGTTGTTTTAATCCACCCAGTTTGTGGTAATTTGTAGCCATATAAAACTAATATATATGGTGTGATACAGTATGTGAATTATATACTAATAAAACTTTCTTTTAAGGGCTCTGGGTTTATTTTTGTTTTTAAGTGGAAATGTGTACACTCATGGCAGAGAGCATTGGAAGTCTAGAAGGCAAAAGGCGAAAAGGAGGCTCTATTCATGCCGACTTCTGCCGGGCAGAAGCAGGAGTGAGGGGAAGGCATAGACCAGAGCCCTTACTGGGGTTCTGCAGCAAATGCAAGGCAGAGCAGGGGAAACAGTTTAGGATTTGACTAGTTTGAATAATTCCAATAGGCTTTGGGCTATAGAGGTGATCTCTAGTTGCCTGATACCTGGCCTTGTGATGATTTAGGGCAGGGCAAACAGTGGCTTGGTATGTGAGAATTAGATAAGAAGGTATGTGGAGCCACAACCTTGATCAGGTGGTCTGCACATGAGTTCCCAGGACGCCGACTTACAGAACAGAGGTAAATATGATTTGGTCCTGTGATAAGTGGATACCAAATAGACATACAGAATCTTTAAAAATGCAGTTAAAACTGATAGCCTGATACCATTTACCTTCAGACTGAGTCCCCTACCTACCCAAGTACATTGCCTGACAAGTTAACAGCTGAATACTATTCCCTGATTGGTGCTTTGGCCCTGGGAACTAAACTTTGGTTCCTTCTCTATCCAGTCATTCTCTCTCCCTTTAGACTCTCTGAAACTCTGCATCCCACCCAACTGCCTATCCATCCCAACAGGTCTGATCACCTATTCAGTGAAAGATTAAAACAAAATTTAGCAGCTCCCAACTGCCCCCAAGATACAATGTTCTTTGTAAATTGTTTACATTTTATTTTTGAGTAGCTAATGGAATATAGTTGCTATACGGAAGGAAAAGTATCCCCTCACTCTTGTCCTCAGTTCCCTTCCTCCAAGTTAACAAGTATTAACTATCTTTGGTGGGACTTTCCATAGATTTTATGCACATATAACATATATTCTCCCACCACCATCACCATTTTTAAAAAAATTTTTATTTATTTATTTATTTATTTATTTATTGAGAGAGAGTCTCGCTCTGTCACCCAGGCTGGAGTGCAGTGGCGCAATCTCGGCTCACTGCGAGCTCCGCCTCCGGGATTCATGCCATTCTCCTGCCTCAACCTCCCGAGTTGCTGGGACTACAGGTGCCCACCACCATGCCCAGCTAATTTTTGTATTTTCAGTAGAGACGGGGTTTCACCATGTTAGCCAGGATGGTCTCGATCTCCTGACTTCATGATCCGCCCGCCTCGGCCTCCCAAAGTGCTGGGATTACAGGCATGAGCCACCACGCCTGGCCCACCATCACCGTTTTTTTTAATCCAGATGTGTTCACATACAAACACTGCTCCATCTTGCTTTTTTCTCCTAACAGTATATCTTTGCAATCAACCATATACTGTTATACAAGAAGCTTCCTCATTCTTTCAAACAAGCATAGTATTGCATTTAAATGTATCATAAATTATTTAATGGACACAATGTAAGTTATTCAGGAAATGAATACCCTGAAAGCCCTGACTTGATCTCTAGGCAATCTATGCATGTAACAAAATTTTACTTGGAACTCATAAATTTATACAAAAAAATAAAGGTACCATAATTTAACCAGTCCTCTAGTGAAAAATATTAAGGATATTTCCAACCTTTTGCCTTACAGTGATGCAATTAACCTTATTCATACATCATTTTGCACATTTATGAATATATCTGTAGGAGAAAACCTTCAAAGCAGTATTACTGAATCAACTATGCTTTTGATAGGTGTTTCAAATTGATTTCCATAGAAGTAACCACATTTAAACGCCCATCAGCAACATATGCAACCTATTTATCCTCCCCATCATTAACACAGCATGTGTAGCAAGTGCTGCCATGCCCAGCTCACATTCCTCAGACCTGTCAGTGTGTTTCTGTGACTTCCAACTGTCAATATCTGCTCAGTCTCTGTGCCTGAGAGTCCCAACTCTGTGCCTGAGAGTCCCCCTCCCAACTGAACAAGGAGTCTTATGGGATTATAGGAAGATCAAAAGCACAGAAAATGAACACCAGTACCCTCAACCCCCCACCACCACCACCACCATACACACAAGGCACAAGGAGCAGCATTTACCCCTGACTTTTCAGCTCCATCATCCCTCTAGTGGGATAATTCTGAGGTTTGTACGTTACATTACCTCCTAGGGTTTTTCCACAAGGTAGCTGGTAAATAAAGTACCTTCATTGGCTGCCTTACCTTTTCTATGGTACTTCCCTACTTCTCTTTCCAGTATCCCCTCCCAGCTGCCCCATCTGAATTGCCCTCCTAGGATTCTTTTTATTTGTGATTAGTATCAGGCAGCAAAAGTAGAGGTCAGCAACGTTTACCTTCCAAAGATAATTGAGCTCCTTATTTGATCTGAGTGTTCCTACATCTGTTTCATCTTCTTCATAATGTTGATATTTTTCGGGCTATTGGAAACTAGTCTCTTTAAAACCATGCAACATTAATTAAAGCTTTAAAGCAGATGTCTGTACCAGAAAAAATTCAGCAAATTACTTTTAAAATAAGAATTTTTCCCTTAATCTCAGCAGGAATCCTGATAGCATGCATATTATTCATGTAGGTTGGCACTGAAATTATCTTGGGGCCATGGAGAAGAAAGGAAAATAAACAACATGTTGATTTTCATAGGGAATTTTAAAAGATGTATACTTTTTTTTTTTTTTTTTTTTTTTTTTTTTTGAGACGGAGTCTCAAGCTGTTGCCCAGGCTGGAGTGCAGTGGCGCGATCTCGGCTCACTGCAAGCTCCGCCTCCCGGGTTCCTGCCATTCTCCTGCCTCAGCCTCCTGAGCAGCTGGGACTACAGGCGCCCGCCACCGCGCCCGGCTAATTTTTTGTATTTTTAGTAGAGACGGGGTTTCACTGTGGTCTCGATCTCCTGACCTTGTGATCCGCCCGCCTCGGCCTCCCAAAGTGCTGGGATTACAGGCTTGAGCCACCGCGCCCGGCCAAGATGTATACTTTTAAAGGCTTCGTAATGTTTCTTTCAAAATGTCTAACAATAAGTAAAACAACATGGGGGAAAAAGACTAAATGGAACTTCACTTAAATGTTAAATGTTTCACTATTGAGGCAAATTATTTTTTTCTAGGAGAGACAGTTACCTTCAGATGCAGATAAGCAAAACCACTAGCTAATAAGTCAGCTTCTTAGAGCTTTAGTTTTATTTCCTCTGAAATGAGACTATAATTCATAGGAGTGTTTTGATGATTAAATGAGCTAATAGATGTAAAGTACTTAGCACATTGCCTGTCATAATACTCAGTAATTGGTCCTTATTCTTACAAAAACAGTTTCCACTCATGTGCCATTATCTACTCTAAAAGTAGCCAGGGAAGAATACATCGCATGGAAGGATTAGGACAGCCTAGGGAAAGGAAGTAGGGCACTACATAAAGGATTCATAAGACAAAACCCCCACATCTCAGGATGGCACAAATCAAGAAGACAGCATAATCTCTTTCCCCATGCTTTGCATTGTTTGGGCTACCCAGACTTCTATAAACGCGTACAGGGGGCATCACAGAAGTTACTACAGAGAAGGGTAGTCTGGCTTAATGCAAATGCTAGAGTAGACACATTTTCTCTAAGATCATTGCTTTTGCTATGCCTACCTGACACTATAACTATTAATGTTACCAATTCTAAAAACATGATTTAGAGTTGCAGCAACAATGCCTCTTCTTCAGAGCAGCCTATGCAATAGTTGTTTATTTGTTTAAAGCAAGATTTGCAGGTAGGAGGTAGAGGGCAGGCAATGAGAGTTGGTATAGAGAGGATGTACTGGACATATCATGGTGTCTATAATGGCATAGTAGAAAAAGAACAGGACAAAGAACCAGGCAGGCAGGGTTCTAATTCTAGCTCTTCCAGTGACAGTTTGTGAACTTGGGCAAACTACTAAAATTTGTCTGTGAACAGTCCCCCAGTAAACTGTCAGCAAGTGCTATCAACTCTACCTCGAAAGCATATCCCAATTCTGTCCACTTCTCTCTCCATCGAAGCCAGGCCACTGTTTCCTCTCTACAGCAACAGCCTCCTATGGATTTCTTGCTTCCCTGCTGACCTCACTACAATTTCTCTTAGACACTGAAGCAGAGGGATAGTTAAGAATTTAAAATATTATATAATCTCCTGCTCAGGTCTCCTAATGATTCTCTACCTCACTTAGAAAAAACAAGTTCATACTATAGTGCTTAAGATGATGTTCATGATATAAACCCTCCCCCAACCTCCACCTCTGTTTCCTCATTGTGGCTGACAGCCCGTAACGTGGTTCCCATGATCCCCACCTCCAGGTATTCATCCCAGGATAATTCCTTTCCCTTGAGTGGGCAGGACCTGGACATGTTTTTAACCAACAGAATACAGCCAGGGTGATGGGCCATCACCTCTGTGATAACCTTACACAAGACTATAACCTCTCTTGCTGGGAAACTCTCTCTCTCTCGCTGGTGTTGAGGAAGCAAGCAGCCATGAGGGGAAGGCCCCCACAGCAAGGAACTGAGGGCAGCTTCCAGCCAACAGCCAGCAAGAGGTTGAGGCCCTCCAGCCAAGAGCCTGCAAAAAATTGAATTCTGCCAAAAACTGCTTGAGCTTGGAAGCAGATTCACAGATGAGCCTCCCATGAGAACCCTACCTTGGCCAATACCCTGATTGCAGCTTTGCAGAGGACCCAGCTAAACTGTGCCAGGCTGCTACATTTGTGGTAATATTGTTATATAACAACAGATAACCAATGCACTTCTCTTCCATTACACTCCTTCTCATCCCTACACTGGACCTTCTTGCTGCTCTCCCATGTGTCAAGGCTATTCCCTCCTCAGGGTCATTGCACTTACCGTGTCCTCTGCCTAGGAGGCTTTTAACCCAGCTCTTTACCTAGCTGACCTTTTCTTGTCATTCAAGATCTTAGCTCTAGTGTTTATTCTTATCTAACTAATCTAAATAGCCATTCTGACACTGGCACATCACAATGTTTTCGTTCTCTGCATAGGACAATTACCCCCCAAAAAAGTCTTTGTTCTGTTTCTTTAGAAAGTGAGCTATTTGAGAGCAAGGACCTTGTCTATCTTGTTTCCTACTATGTGCCTAGAAGCTAAAATAGTAGCTGGTACTATAGTAACATTCAATAAATACTTGTTAATTATCATTGAATGAATATTGGGCAGTATTTAAGCTCCTTCCCGTGCTCAAATAGTCTCAGGTCCATAGTCTCAGGTCACATATGTCCCAAGGGGACATATGCAAAGATGTGCATTGTAACAATATTTATGGTACAGAAAATAGAAGATAATCTTGGTGTCCATCACTGGAAGAGTAGATTAGCAATAGATCAGATTTGCACATTGCAGCATGGCTGAACTTAAAGCATAATGCCCAAGACTAAGATGTATATGGTGCACATTTTTGTAAAACAAAAATCCACATGCATACACAGATACCTGTTTTGTAAGAACTATATAAAGAAACAAGCAAAAAACCACATTAAAAAGACTAGAATGTTTGCCTATAGGAGAGGAAGGAGACGCAAGTGGGAAATGGGATTAATAGGGAATAACTAAAACAAGAGAAGGACCTTGCTTAGTCTAATGATGATAATGTGCTAGGAATCGAGCTGTGTGATTAATTCAATATTTTCATCAGAGAGCCAAAATTAAGGCAAAGCAACATTGTGTGATTCAGAGATCATAGGCAATATCCAAAGGTGTCATCAGCTTAAAGATTAAAAAAAGTTGGATTAAATACTGGAACATGACCTGCACTGGGAGTCTAACATCATTCTTCACTCCTACCCTTCCCTCGCGTCCTTATGGAACTGAGGGCCTGGGGGCTTCCAAATTTTCTCTCAGTTTAGTCTCCACCCATCTTAGGTTTCCATCATGATTAGACTTAAGCTTAATTTTCTTGACACTGCTTCTTCACAGCTGTGCTCTTGCCATGCTCTTGCAGGACGTATACAATGTATGGTTATCTCTCTTTTTGTGATGTTAGACCTATTAAGGACCAATGCCACCAGTCTTTATGTCAATGCCTCTCTAGTCATTTTGCTTATCTGAGGCTAATTTTCTACTTCATTCCTCAGGAAGAGTTCGTGGGAGCAATATTCCCTGAGATCCTAAATGTCTATAACAATTTATCTGTAGACTTTAGGCTTGAAAGTCAACTAAGCACAATATATAATTTCTTGGCTCATATTATCATTGCTAACACATATCTTTCAGACTTTTATGTTACAGCTTATACCTTTCTACACTGGAATGTTCTTTCCACTCATCACCTGTCAAACTCTATTCATCCACTTATACCCCGTTGTGGCTTTCTACTACTATGACACATTTCCTATCTCCTCCTGACAGGGTTAAGTTCTACTTTCACAAGTCTTCTTATGCAGCTTTATATATTTCTCTATGGTATTAATCCATATTACATAGCTACAATTCGTTAAGCACTTTCTAGGAAGTTCGCCTAGTTTTCTAGGCAAACAAAATCTCATCTAATCTTGTTTTCTAGGCAAACAAATGAAATACATCAGTGTCACTTTTTTCTCTGGAGACAACATTTAATTTTGAATCACTCTATCATCCCTAAACTCTAGCCCAGTTGTCTATATCTCAGTACATTTAAGTTCTTCAGGTATAGTAGGAATATCATTTTCCTGGACCTACCTCTCCCAAAGCTTTCTAACCTGCACCAATCTGGACTGCTGGCTCTCTAGCGCTGCTGCCTAGCCATTGTCTGAGATCTACCTTCACCCTCATCCTGGGGGTTCCCGTTGTCTCTTTTTTTTTGTAATAAATTTCCCACTTTCTAGATCTTAAGTTAATCCTTTGAGTTTCTTTTTTTGTAGCTTTCTGAAAAAAGGAAGATTGAGGTAAAATATTAGAGATTAAAACTTGCCCTATCCTTACATGTGATTTGTTTATAATTCCAAGTTAGAAATCATTTTTTTTCCTCTGACAATTTTAAAGACATTGTTCTATCGTCTCACAGTTTCCAGTGTCACCTTTGAGTAGCCAATGCCATTATGATTCTAAATCCTCGGGAAGCCTTTATGATCTTCTTTTTGTCCCCAGGATTCTGAAATTTCAAGATGAGGTACCTTGGTGCACTCAGTGGGCCCTATCAATCAGAAACTCAATTCTGAGAATTTTTTAAAAATTATTTCTCTGGTAACTTCTTATCCTCTATTTCTTTCACTCTCTCTCGCTCTTCTCGTCTCTGTCTCTCATCTGTCTCTCTCTCTATATATAGACTTAATATATATAATATATAAATACTTAATATATACTATATTAAAATACTTTATATATGGTATTGAATTATATATAGTGTTTTTTATATATACATAACTCCTGTTATTCAGATTTTATATCTCCTGAGCTGAATGCTGATTTTCTAATTTTCTTATATTGCCCTTCTATTTTCCATCTCTTTATCTTTTTGTGATAAAGATACTTTCTGAGAGATATTTCCTCATCATTAATTTTTAACCCTACATTTTTAAAAGCTTTTCAGTCATTTTTATATTTCTTAAAGCGCAATCATGAAAATACCAAATGCCAGCATGTAGTACAACGCCTGACATGTGGGAATAAGTGCTTAGTGCACAATTTTTGAAAAAACAAATGGACTTCAATCCCCAACCTGCCATTCTAACTTTAGAGATCAAAACAGCTGACAACAGGCCTCATTCATTTTCTATTGCCTTTTTGTGCTTAGAAATAATTACTACTAGTTCAGTTTTAAAAGTGCTTTTTTTTTTTTTTTTTTTTTTTTTTTTGAGATGGAGCCTTGCTGTGTCACCCAGGCTGGAGTACAGTGGCGCGATCTCAGCTCACTGCAACCTCCGCCTCCGGGGTTCAAGCGATTCTGCCTCAGACTCCCAAGTAGCTGGGACTATAGGTGCATGACACCACACCTGGCTAATTTTTGTATTTTCAGTAGAGACGGGGTTTCACCATATTGGCCAGGCAGGTCTCAAACTCCTGACCTCGTGATCCGCCCACCTCGGCCTCACAAAGTGCTTGGATTACAGGCGTGAGCCACTGCGCCTGGCCTAAAAGTACTTTTAGCTAATATAACATGCTTTTCTATGTTGTTTACATAGACTAATTTTTCCTAAGAAGCCAATAAATTACTCACATAGCCTTATGTATGTGCTAAAACTGAACAGAAAACTGATACCTATTCTGCTCTAAATGGTGAAATAGCAAGTGAAAAAATAATGTAGCAAGAACTACGTGCTCATTGCATGTACTAAATTATTTAATACACGTGACACACTATAAATTAGTGGCTGCTGTCATCCCCATTTTATAGAAAAGGAAATTAACTGGAGGCAATGGCATGCACCTGTGATCCCAGCTACTCAGGAGACTAAGGCAGGAGGATTACTCGAGCCCAGGAGTTTGAGACCAGCCAGGCTAACATAGCAAGACCCAGTCTCAAGGCGGGGATAAGGGGTTGGGGAAGGAAGTTAAAACACAGAGAAGCTGGATTTAATATTTTGCAATTTTTTTACTTCTATCAATTTTTTAATCATGATTTTTATTTTCAAGAGATCTTTTATCCTCTCCATATGCTTTTTTTTTTTTTTTTTTTTTTTTTTTTTAAAGAGACAGGGTCTCACTATGTTGCCAGGCTGGACTCACAATCCTGGCTCAAGCAATCCTCCCAAGTAGCCAGGACTACAAGTGCATAACACTGAACCTGGCTTGCTTACCTATGGCTTTTAAAAAACATCTCATTTTTTCTTCATGAATGCAATAGCTTCTTTTATCTCTCTGAGACCATAACTTGTAGGTCTTAACTTTTCTGATTCCTCTATTGTCTCAGTTTCCTCCAAATTCTTTTCTGTTTGTTTTATCTCTATTTCTTCATGCTGGAAACTTTCCTCAAATGTCTGATTCTTACCTATTCATTTATATCTAAGAGTGAGGCACTAAAACCTAAAAACAAAACCTTTGTGGAGAAGTGCAATGTACTGAATTATAGACTTATTGCAGAATGATTCGGTAGGGCCCAAGCTATTCCCTAGGGAAAACCTCCCCAGAAATGTGTCAGCATCTCTAAATCTTTTTTCTAGGCATGGCCATTTTCCCCAGGAGAAATTCTCCTTCCAGTTTCATACTTTGGTGGATATTATAGATGCCAGCATTCTAAGAGCCACGGTAAGGAAGGAGGCTTTATAGTCTTACTTTGAGATATATCAATTTCCACTTATTTCTCCTACTTTCTGCAGAGCTTCCTGCCTTTCACCTATGCCTGAGTTTGAGTTTCTCAATTCAATACCTTTCCATTTTCTGCTGGGCTGGGTTACTTGTCTGCCTATGGTATGGAAAGGGATATAAGGGTCTAACTGCTTCATTCACAGATATTCAATCCATCCTTCTGTTTTCAGCCTCACTTCTCACCCCTACCTTCAGAGATGACTAATACTACCTATTCCTGAGATTTTCCAGGGTTTGAAGGCAGGGTTTTTCTTTTTTGGCTCCCCTCTCTGCAGGCAGTATTGTTTCTGCTTTCTCTGGTCTGCTAGATCAGTTAGCAATTGCAAACTGATTTGGGGGCTTCCAAAATTTAATTGGCATCTCTCAACTGTTCTTCTACCTCCTCCTGTTGTCTCCCTTCATGTTCTTTCTCTTAGATTTGTGCCTTTTAAAATCCCTTTAGTGTCATCTAGGTGAAAATTCAGGAAGGAGCAAAAGGAAATGCGAGTCTCCAGTCTTTCATGTTTAGCAAGAAACCTGTGCTTTTAACTTCTCCGTTATGCTGCCTGTATGTATAGCTTGCATGGCTATTCCCCACATAGATTATGATTTTCTTGAAGGCAGAGACTTGAAAATAAAAAAAAATTCCGACGCTCTTGGGAAAAGATTAAATGTGCTGTAGTTATGGCAGCAAGTAACCACCAGAACTAGTTCCAAACTGGTTTAATGGGGTGAGCATGGCGGCTCGCACCTGTAATCCCAGCATTTTGAGAGACTGAAGTAGTAGGTTCACTTGAGCCCAGGGGTTCACGGATGCAGTGAGCTATAATTGTACACTGTACTCTAGCCTGGGCAACAGAGTAAGAGCCTGTCTCAAAAAATAAACCAGAAAGGAATAAAATAAAATAATCTGGTCTACTGGATTGATGGCAACTTACCTAACTGAACACAGTTCTGAAATCTAGCCAGAAACAACCCTGTGCTTTTGAAAGCCAGCCAGTCCACAACAATCTCATCTAAACAACTGAGTTTCCCTAGCTGGCAACAACCAACCCACCCCACCTCTGAAAGTCTACCAATCCCTCAACTTCATGCTCCCCAAACTTCTATAGACAACCAGCTCCTTGCTTTACTGGAGGAGACTGTACTTCAGGCAGCATTAGATTCAGCTTTTTGTTTCAGATATTGAGTAGTAGTCTTTTTCTTTGTCAGATCTCAGCAACCACCACAGTATCTGTTGCTTGGAAGGTACTCAATGGGAAGATGGGAGAAGGTGCAGAGGGCAACTCTAAATGTATCCTAAGTGAAGGGGCCGGGGCTGTTTGCCCTACGCAGCCCTGTGGCAAGGCTAAACCAGGTACAAATTTTGCTCAACGTTCACTCTTCAATTCCAATTCATAAGCATCTTAGGTATAAGAAATGTAAACATCTGCATCCAGAAGCAAGTATGTTTGCCTGCCACCTTTCCTTCAGTATTGTTAACTGTATATAATTGTGAAAGGAAAATTTCTTGGAGCCCCAAAATCACTAAGCTAAAAGGAAAATTCAAGCTGGGAATCACTTAGGGCAAACTTGCCTCCCATTCTATTCAAAGTCATCCCTCTGCTCACTGAGTAAATGTGTATCTGATTGAGTCCTTTGGAGAGGCTAATCAAAAACTCAGAAGAATGCAACCACTTGTCTCTCACCTACCTGTGACCTGGGAACCCCCTCCCTGCTTCAAGATGCCCTGCTTTTACTTTGAGTTGTGCTGCCTTTCCAGACTGAACTAATGTTCATCTTACCTATGCTGATTGAGGTCTCATATCTCCCTAAAATGTATAAAACCAAGTTGTGCTCTGGCCACCTTGGGCACATGTCATCAGGAACTCCTGAGGCTGTGTCATGGGCATGCATCTTCAACCTTGGCAAAATAAACTTTCTAAATTAACTGAGACCTGTCTCAAATTTTGGGGGTTCACATTTGGTAACCACGTAGGGATTCTGAGTGGAGATGCCCCTGACCTTTAACAAATCTCCTCCTGGTGCTTGGTACCAGCATGAGCTAACTTTATGGCTCAAACCAACAGGACAATTTGCTGAGGTGTGAGAGCATCCCCTCCAGAGAATCCCTGATCTCCCCAAATGTGGCCCAAGATCTAAAGTTTATTTTTCCTTACAAATCCCCCCCTCCACTTTTTTTTTGGAGTTCTACTTGCTCCCAACAAGGAAGGCAAGTTTTCCTGCTTCCATGACGATCCAAGGCAGGTAACTTCTTTGTGGAGTTTGAGCTCACTTCTAACAGGGAAAATGAGGTCTTTCTCCTGCTTCTGGGATGGTAGAGAGCAGTCTACAGCCTGAGACCTATCCCTAGGTAAGTAACTGAGTTGGGGTTGGTCTTGGCTAAAGTTAAGACTAACAACCAGCTAGTCTTAGTTTCTTCTTACCATTAGAGTGCTCAGTAATCATATAAGTGGCATGATCGTACAATGGCAACTGGTTGAAAGAGTTATTATCAGTAGAAAGGTATCTGGGTTACAATAAGGGATTGTGGAGACCAAGGTTTTATCATGCTACTTGAAATCTTTGCCTGCATGATAAAACTTGTACATTTTAGGGAGATATAAGGCATCAATCAATACATGTATGTATGCCAAGTAGCAGGCTTTAGAAAGAATAGACTTTAAATTTTTCTTCTTAGAATTATGGTCTGTGTTGATGTTAATGCTGGAGGGGTATAATGAGGCATGCCAACCTCCACTTCCCATCTTGGCCTGAACCAGTTTTTCAGGTTAAATTTTAGAGTGCCCTGGGAGAGGAGGGTATCCATTCAGATGGTTGCCAGGGCCTTCAAATTTTATTTTCGGTTTACAACTCTATATGGTCAACTGTTTTCTTTATCCCAGTTCAAAGAAGGGAAGGAGAATCTCCCATCAACAGATATCACATTTACAGTAGCAAAAGCAGTTCTAACAGATATAGCAAAAAATATCCTATATGGAACATAATATATTATTGGGTTAAATATTCTCCAGACAACACTTAACCACTAGGATAAGATGTGTACTTTAGAACTTAACTCTTTTCTGAGAAGCTGAATTCATTTGTCTCCAGGACACCTAACATGATGCAGCAGAAATTTCTTCTAGGAATCTAAAGGGACCATATGGAGCAAGTTATATTCAAGAAAAACAGGACTATGAGGCTTAGAGTACCAGAGAGGAGGCAACAACAATTACAAGTACAAAAAGTCCATTTGGCAAAAGAAATCTGAAGAGCACAGTGTCCTGCACCGGGCTCTGTTACAGCCTGGAGTAAGGTGAAGATGTGGGGGAAATCAGACAGCAGGGAGAATGGGGCCACTGCAGCCCCTCTGACTTTCTTTTCCTGGACTTTCTCAACATCCTTTCCTGCTCTGCTGTTGTTGCAGCTGCAGGTCCTCACTCCAGGTTGGCAGCCAGGGGCTCAGATGGAGCCGGCCCCACACCTCTGCACGTTCCCAACCTGAAAACCACTCCAGGCTCCCAGCCTTGCCTATCGGTTCCCTGAGGGTCTTGGACGCTACCCCAGCACAGGGATGTACCTTCTGCCTGGGCGCCACCAGAGGCAAGCTCCAAGGATGTAGTTTGGCACCTTCTTACAATTAATTGGTTTTGGACGACTTGGTAATTTAGAAACTGCTGAGGTGAACCTCCAATAGAGGAAGTCTAGCACGGTTCTATGCCTGACTGTGCCCCTGATTATGCCTCAAAATGCCTCTTAAGGCCCTGATGATGGGTGCTGGTTTCCCTACAAAGGCGAACATGCTTCTCAGAAGATGCTCCTCCTGCCTTCTGCATCAATGAGGGAAGTTTGGAGGACAAAGTACAGGTTACTTTTGGAACAATAGGTTCCTGTCTCCCTCTGTCCTTTTGACATATTTTCAGATGTAGAAGGGAAAGACCTAAGACACTATCCAAACCCATGGGATCTATCATCACCTATAGGGTGTGACTTGTCACTGTAGCTGAGCCACCTGGCCTTAGCTGCATGTGTCCCAAACAACCACTTGAAAGCTACCGGTTAGAAAGAAATGTGCTTGATACTAGATGCAGCCTGTTAAATATGTTATATGAATTCTAAAAATTAAATACATAAATCTTATTTTTGGTAAATATTGTCAGTCTCTAAAAGACAGTATATATTTTAAATCTTATACTATAATTATAAATTTGTCTATTTCTCCTTATAGTTCCACCTGTATTTGATTTATGTATATTGAAAATCTGTGGTTGGTTCCATGTAAGATCTTAACTGTTATGTCTTTTTGGATAAATATTTCTTTTACCATTACAAAATGTTTTTCTTTATCTCTTTTAGTCTTTTTCATCTGTAGTACTACATCTGTTATTATTACATCCGTATTACTACATCTGTTATTATCACATCTGTTATTACTTGCTTGATATTTGTTTTTTAAAATATATCTTTTATCTCACCTTTGGGCATCATTAGAAAATGGCTTAATATTTTCCGTTTTAGACCTATTGTTAATCCTTTATAATGAACTATGAGGAAGAAAAAAAATTTTTTTTTTTTGAAATGGAGTCTCGTTCTATTGCCTAGGCTGGAGTGCAGTGGCGCGATTTCCACTCACTGCAAGCTCCGCCACCTCCCAGGTTCACGTCATTCTCCTGCCTCAGCCTCCCAAGAAGCTGGGACTACAGGCGCCTGACACCACGCCTGGTTAATTTTTTTGTATTTTTAGTAGAGACGGGGTTTCACCATGTGTGCCAGGATGGTCTCTGTCTCCTGACCTCGTGATCCGCCCGCCTCAGCCTCCCAAAGTGCTGGGATTACAAGCGTGAGCCATCGTGCCCGGCCGAGGAAGAAAATTTTAAGGCACCAAAATGTTGGGGTACCAAGAGAAAGAACCAGTCAGAGTATTTGTTCTTCCCTTTATTTTCAATTATCTTAACCAATGCTAGAGGTTCCTCAAAATGTTAAAAATGGAACTATCTTATGACCCAACATTTCTACTCCTAGGTATGTACCCCAAGAGAAATGAAAACATGCATCCACACAGACACTTGTACACAAATGTTTATAAGAGCATTACTCATGATAGCCTAAAGTTAGAAACAAAAAATGTCCATCAACAAATGCATGGATAAACAAACCATGGTATATACATACAGTGGAATATAATTTAGCCACTAAAAAGAATGAAGTACTGATACATCCTACAACTTGGATGAACCTCAAAAACATTGCACTAAGTGAAAGAAGCCAGACACAAAAGGTCACATATTGAATGATTCCTTTTGTATGACGTATCCAGAATAGGCAAATCCTATAATAAAAACAAAAAGCAGATTAGTGATAAACTGGGAATGAGGGGAGGGGACAATGGAGAGTGAGTATTTAATGGTACGGATGTTTTAGGGGGTGATAAAAAGTTATGTAACTCCAAAGAAGTAGTTGTACAACACTGCAGATATACTAAGTACCACTAAATTGTATACTTTAAAGTAGCTAACTGCATGTTATATTAATTTCACCTCAATAAGAAATAAAATCACCCTCTGCTAGTAAGATGGATTAATTTTCGCAAACTGGTAAGCAGTTCTGATCTTCTTATGTTTTTTTGTTTGTTTGTTTGTTTGTTTGTTTGTTTGTTTGTTTTTGGTATTGAGATGGAGTCTCACTCTGTTGCCCAGGCTGGAGTACAGTGGCATGATCTCGGCTCACTGCAACCTCCACCTCATAGATTCAAGCAATTCTCCCACCTCAGTCTCCTGAGTAGCTGGGATTACAGGCGCACTCCACCATACCTGGCTAATTTTTTTTATTTTTAGTAGAGACGGGGTTTTGCCATATTGGCCAGGCTGGTCTCGAACTCCTGACCTCAGGTGATCCACCTGCCTCAGCCTCCCAAAGTGCTGGGATTACAGGCATGAGCCACCACACACAGCCAGATCTTATTACCTTGGCAGTGAAAGAGGATCTTTTCCTGCAATTTACAGCCAAACCTGTGGGTATAACCAAGGGGTTATAGAAATACCTGTTATACCTGTGGGTATAACAGCAACATTAAATAACAGTAATAATAATTCCTGGATAGAGACAGAGTTCACTTAGATATTTGGCAAAATTTGCCATGTTCTTATCTCATCTCATGATATACATGATTTATTTCTAGAAGGAACTACGGGTCTTATTGGCTGTGATATATCGTAGCTTGTTTTTCCAGGCTCAGTTGATCTTAATTTTTCCCAAATGACTTTAGACATATAGTCACTGCTCTTCTATCCCAAGCACTGCTCCTGCCTGTCACAGACACCTCCAAATAAACACTACCTGGACTTTTGAGGGGTGGAAGTTGGAGATACTTGCAAGGGCTTCTTGGTATATTAGTTCACTTTTGCTGCATCCTGAACTACCCTAAAACTCAGAGGCTTAAAATAACAATGTTCTTCAACTCACAATTCTGCAGGTCAGCAATTTGGCCTAGGCTCAACCTGGCAGTTTTTCTATGGTCTTATTCCTGCATTTGCAGTCAGCTGCAAGATATGCGGTCAGTTGGCAGTTGGCTGATCCACTGGGCAGGCAGGGGTTGGAGGAATCCTAAGTAGCCTCACTTGGATGTCTGGCAGGTGGCCAGCTGTCAGCTGGGGCACTTGGTCCTTCTCCATGTGGTTTCATCTTCCACCAGGCTAGCCCAAGCTTGTTCACTTGGCAGTAGTGTCCAGAACTCACACAGTGTCACTTCTAACACATTCTTTCAGTCAAAGAGAGCCACAAGGCCAACCCAGATTCAAAGGTGTGGGAACACATCTCCCAACACTCTTGTTTGGAGATGTATTATGAGCATTTTTGCAATCTACTACAACTGAACTCTATTCCTGCTATAGTAACCCGCTACTTCCCACACAAGTTGCTCCTGGATGCCATCCTGGCTTTGACAGCCTCCAGGCATGAGGCCCACTTGGTCACTGATTCTTTGTGATCATGCTCTTCTTTTCCTCAGCTGGTTTGGGTTACCAGTTTCTTCTTTCCTCTGATTCTACATGGATTTAGTCTCAAAAAATCCCCATAGTTTCTTATCTATTGATAATTTACTGATTTTTTTTAGCATGGCTGTGTATTCACGTAGAGCTAGTGTAACCATACGATTTATCATTCAAATTGTGACTTCTAAGAATGAAATGGGACACTATAAATAATCATGCTAGGACACCAAGCATAAACTGAGATGTCTCTGCTTAAAGCCCCGTGGTTATAAGCACAGGCTCTTTTGCTGGGGTTGGAATCTCAGCTCTGCCAATTATTTGCCAGTTACTTAAGCTCTTGGTGACAGTTTTCTCATCTATTAAATGTAGACAATAATAGTGTTCACTTTAGAGGTTTTTTATGAGGTTTAAATGAGAAAACATATAAAATATTCATTATTTCTAAGCTCTCAAGTGGATGTGGGAATTACCTTCTCATTTAATATTCAATCATATTCATGTATCATAAGATAAAGTTATTTCATAATCTTTGTATAATCAGTTTTAATGACTATATACAGTTTCATTAAATGTTCCATAATTTACCTGAAAACTTTTCTATTAAATATTTTGATCATTTATACTTTTCCCTTATTATAAATTATGTTAAAATTTCATTGTGGATAAATACTTTGGCAATAAATTATTTTCTTACATAGTTCTAGAAAAAAGAATATTATATTAAAGAATATAAGTATTTTAAGGATCTTGTTATATGTTGCCAAATTGCTTTCTCAAAGGATTACATTAACTCTTTCGAACAATAATCAGGAAGTTCTAACTTTAATACAACCTCATCAGCATTGAGTATCACACAACTTAATCTGCTATGCTCATTTAAAACACAATTTTAACAAACTTATTTTCTGGTTTCCCAGCCCTCCCAAATAAAAAGCAAAATATTCAAAGCAGTAAAAACTAACATTGGAAAAGGTATTTAGGCAGATTTTCTGATCACTTGGCGGTGAAAAGAAAAACAGAAATAAATATAAGAATTAAAATCCTAGACATCTTAGATCATTTAATGGCTAAACACATCTTCAGTCTTTAAAGTCTATGACGTCATTATTTGTTGCAGCATATAGCAGTTAATGTTCATTGTAATAATACTAAATGATCCATCAAGAAAAATACACATGACAGTAAACAAATTTTTAACAGAGCAGGAGCATCGTCATCTTGGACAAGCCCCTCATTCTAGAGTTCCCCTTAATAAAAAACTGCCTAAATCCAAAGGGCATCAGCCTAAGGGCTAAGGTAAGCATAAACCACAATAACCACAAATAACATCTCCAACCAGAAACATTCCAAACTCCTCCCTGACCAGAGACACGCTAGCCCCGAGATAACTCCCCTCTGGCCAGGAAGATGCCAGCCTTAAGATAACCCCACTCCAGCCAGAAAGATGTCTGCCCCAGGATAAATTCCCCTCCTCCTCCCAGAGACATTCCAACTCTGCCATAAAACTTGTCCCTCACACAGAAACATTCCAAGCTTGTAATAAGCCTCCTCACCCTAAAACCAATATATACTCTTAGTCTGTAAGAGAAAGTGCTCCTAACAAATGTCTTCCAGAAGCCCCTCTCAGGTGTTATCTGAAGTAAACCTGTCTTTACTGTCAAACCACATTTCGTGTCTCTTTCCTGTTTCTTTAACTCTTACAATTTTGTTTTAGGGAGATTTCCATTAACAAGAAAAAATAAAATTTATGCTGAAAGAGGCCATCTCTGGCTGGGCTATATTTTCTTTTTAGACCTTGAATTGGTGTGAAGAGTCATAGGGTTTGCTAAAGGAGGAGTGAGAAAGTGGGGAGGATGTGAGCTCCATAATCAGGAATAAAAACAGAGGGTACAAGACCAGAGCAGAAAAGCTTTATAAAATCCCAGAACTTCTGACACATCTTCATACTGGTTATCATTCGTTATCTCCTTCTTATTTTCCTTGGAAGTAGAAGGGCCTGACTACATATATTCTTGTCTCCCCAAGCAGCAAGGAAGTGGCAAGTTGAGAAAGCTATTTCCCCTCCACACTTTTTCAGGCATATTAAGAGTAAGAGAAACCCCAAAGGTATAGTGGCTGGCTAGGTAATCAAAGAGAAAAAAGTAAGTCCTATTTCTTTAGCTCTGCAGCAAAGAAAGAAAGAACTTTGACATCAATCTTCATATGAAGAAAAGGTCATTAAGCTCAGTAGATTAAAAATCTGAAATGATTCTCTAACTGTATCAAGCATCAGAATCACCTGGAGGGCTTTATAAAACACAGATTGTTAATCCCTACTTCAAGAGTCTATGATTTAGTGGGTCTGAATAGAGCCTGTGAACCAAAAATTGGCTGAGGCAGATCTCAATCGAGTTAGAGGTTTGTTTTGCCAAGGTTGAGGATATGGCCAGGGAAAAAGAAACACAAGTTACAGTAGAATCTGTGGCCTGTATTTTTACCAAAGAGAGTTTTAAAGACTTCAACATTTATAGAGGAAAGAGCAGGTAGAAGGGGAAGGAGAAAAAAAAGAGGCTGGGTGTAGGCAGTAACATGTTTACATTTTTGTGAGGCTTCTATTAGCACTTATTGGTACTCACTGAATCCACATTTTACATGTGAAAAGAGAGTGATGGGGTTAAAGTCAATTATGCATTCTTCTCATGCTGGGTATATCTACATTTTACATAAGATAAAGCAAGCATAGAGTAGAGGAGGAAGTCAATTATGCATTTGTTTGGGGTGGATGGAGGAATTTCTAGTCTTATCTTTGTCCCTTACCTGTGAAAATAAGCTGTTAATTTGCATTGTCAGGGTAAGATTCAACAGCACTCTATTTTAGGGCAAGTTTATAAGAGGGGTATGTATTCTGAAAGATTTGGGGGCCCCATAAGGAATTTCCTTGTGAGCAATTTGTAAGAGAGCACCCCTGGGAAGATATGTGACCTTCTATTTTGTAGCTATTTGGTTGGGAACAAAAAGGAAGGCAGTTTTTTTGTTTGTTTTTGTGTGACTCAGTTCCCAAGCTTCACTTTCCCTTTGGCATAGTGAGTTTGGGGTCCCAAGACTTTTATTTTCCATTCACAGCCCTAACAATTTTCATTTCTAATAAGTTCCTAGGTGATGCAGATAATGTGGGTCCAGGGACCAGTTTTTGGGAACCACTGCAGGTATGGTTCCCAATCCTGACTAATCATCAGAATCACCTGTATTGTTAAAAACTAAACAAAAGAAAAACAAACACACAAACAAAAAAAAAAAAAACAGATTCCCAAGAGCCTCATGCCAGAAGCCACCAATTTGAATCTTCAGAAGTGGAGCCACTGGGAACCTGTTTATTTGATAAATCCCCCCATTAGATCCTGGTGTTCAGCAGATGTGGAGTTCCACAGCCCCAGAGTACTCAGGATTATGCTAAACATTTAGTCAGTGTCTAAGAAAGCCTTGATTGATGGGTTGACTTAGATCCGGAGGCGCTTTCAGCAGTAAAATGTGAATCCTTTTGTATGCTAATTTTTTATTTAATTTGTGATGATGATATTCTTTGGAGAAGATCTGTACTGGTCTCTTAGCTACATAAAAATGAGCACTTTTGTAAAGGAAGTTCTTACAATTCTAATAGACAAATTAAAAACTCTGGCACAACCATGTAAATCATCAGAATATTTCCATAGCAATAGCGCAAAAACTTAAAAAAAAAAGGATTCCCACTTTGGGAGGCCGAGGCAGGCGGATCATGAGGTCAGGAGATGGAGACCATCCTGGCTAACACGGTGAAACCCCGTCTCTATTAAAAATACAAAAAAATTAGCCAGGCATGGCGGCAGGCACCTGGAGTCTCAGCTACTCAGGAGTCTGAGGCAGGAGAATGGTGTGAACCGGGGAGGCGGAGCTTGCAGTGAGCTGAGATTGCGCCCTGCACTACAGCCTGGGCAACAGAGCGAGACTCCATCTCAATAATAATAATAATAATAATAATAATAATAAAATAAGGAGTCCAAATGCAATTATCCTGAGATTGTGTCAGATTTATCCTTTAGAAATTAATAGTTGCCTTTTATCAGAATTTCTTGGCAATGTGACTAGATTGGTGGCTCATATGCTTATCAAAATTTAGTAGGTTTGATTTTCCAGGTAACATTACTTCCTTTCCTGATATTCTTCATAGGCTGGTTTTTATAACATATTTCTCCTGGTAACTATTTAGCAGAGATTAAGAGCAGAACAATGTTCTTATTTTTTTTTAAGTATTTTATTTAATAAAAAGGAGGGTTGTCACTTCAATAATCTCTGACTAAATTAGGAATTGGATAATATAGGTCTAAACTGTGTAATTTCATCTTTTCTCCATTTCCGTAATGGTTCTAGGTCACATTTCTTACTAACGAACTTCTAAATTTTGTGCAACCTACTTAACTGAAATGAACCATTAAGCTTTGGCTTGTTACATATATGCACAAATGAAGAAATGGCTTGTAAGCTTACCTCTAAATTGTGGTTCATTTAGAGAAGTTACTGTATAATTTGTAGATTGGGTACTGAACACAGTATTTTTAAAATTAGATAATAGAGAGCTAATAGTGACCCAAATGGAAAAATACACCCTATGTTCACTAATAAAATGTAAAATAGAATTCGTCATTCTCTATGTGATGACAAAGAGCACAAAAGCAATGTGAAAATTAACTTAATTGGAAATATTGTAAAATTATTTTCAATATCATACGTTAAATTAAGGCATTGCTTTGATTGCTAAGTAGATAATAGAAAAAGCCGAAGTGGTAAGCCTTGTTAGAATTTGTGCAAATGCTTTACAAATTGCTGATTTTCTAGTACCATCACAACATTTAATAGTGGTACATTTAATAGAAAGACAGTTCAAGTTGAAATAGATGACAGTTAAGTAGATGTTTTGAACAAGTTGTTCAAAAACTTCTCAAACGAAATTTCATCTTTTGTATCCAGAGAGCTAAAAATACATTCCCTAGGATCTAGTACTTTCCTTACACATAGTTGGTAGTCAGTAAACACTTGTCAAAAGTAAGGGAATAGATGAATACTACAGGATAATGTAGTGGAGTCTAAGCTGGTACTGCTCACGGCACGACAGCCAATAAGTCAAGAGACAAGGTGTTGGGGCAAGAGGGCAATAACTCAGTGAATTATTGCTCAGAGAGCCAGCAAACCAAGAAGATGGCAGACTAATGTCCTAAAGAACTGTCTCAAGGCAATGTGCATTTCCGGTCCCTTTAATGTTAAGGGAAGCGGGTAGAAGGAGATTGACGTCAAGAGGTGACTGACAGTTACAGGCATCTGGGCAGCAGAGAGGGTCTGACAGGGAGTTGGAAAACTTCTTTGTCCTTGGTCAGGTCACAATGCTCCTATAAATCTTTAATTATATGTTTCTTCTTATTATTTTATTTTTTCGGATACTGAGTGAAAGCTAGGATCCCATAAATCTTTAATATAACATTGTTACTTGTATGTACACACTCCTTATCTCCTTGGAGGTTAGTTTTGGGAAGGAACTAGCATCCTATTACCCTTGCTTTAAAGTTAAACTACAAACTAAATTCCTTCCATCGTATCATTATCTTGGCCTACATGCAGAGATAAGCAAAATTAATCTACAAGGTACCACCTGGAGGGGAAAGAGGGGTGTTAGGAGCAAAATGGATTTTGTTAAGCTAGGCCTCCTTTTCACTGTTACAAAGATGCTAGGAGAAAAGCTTATCTCCTTGGCACTGGAGAGAAGTCTGGGTGCAAAAGAGAAACAAATTGAAAATCAGTTGTGATTCTTTTAGGATTCGTTAATTTCATCCTCCAGATCTCTTTTGCCAGTCCAATCCTCTCCCAAGAAGTCCAGATTCCAGCTCTTACTGGACACCGCCATTTCAAATAATGCAGCCAACAGGTTAAGAATACAGATGCTGAACCAAGACAGGTTAGGTTCAAATCTCCATACCCGACTGACTTTAGCTGTTTGACCTCAGGCAAGTTACTTTACTTATTGATATCTCATTTGTGAAATTGAGACAATAATAGCATAGCTATCTTAAGTTGTACTGGAAGGATTATGTGACTTAAGACATGTAAAGCATTTGGGATAGTGCCCACATACCTGTGATAGACAGCTTCAGACATAGCTCCCAATGGTCTCCACGTCTTGGTGATCAGCCCTTGTATAATCCCTTCCCCTTGAGTGTGGGCTGAGCCTAATAACTTACTTCTAATACACGGAATTTGGCAAAAGTGAGGGTATGACAGTTAATTTTTTTAATGTCAACTTCATGAGGCTGAGGGATGCCCACATACTGGGTATAACATTATTTCTCAGTGTATCTTTGAGGATATTCCCATAAGAGATCGGCATTTGAATCAGTAGACTGAGTAAAGAATATTGCACTCACCAATGTAAGTGGGCATCATCCAATCCATTGAGGACCCAGATAGAATAAAAAGATAGTGAAAGGACAAATTGGCCAGGCGCTGTGGCTCACACTTGTAATCCCAGCACTTTGGGAGGCTGACCCGGGCAAATCACTCAAGGTCAGGAGTTCAAGACCAGCCTGACCAACATGGCAAAATCCTGTCTCTACTAAAAATACAAAAATTAGCTGGGCCTGGTGGCAGGTGCCTGTAACCCCAGCTAGTCAGGAGGCTGAGGCAGGAGAATCGCTTGAACCCGGGAGGCGGAGGTTGCAGTGAGCTGAAATTGCACCACTGCATTCCAGCCTGGGTGACAAAGCGAGACTCTCTCTCAAAAAAAGGACAAATTTACTCTCTGTTTCAGCCAAGACATCCATTTTCTCCTGCCCTTGAACATCTTTGCTTCTGGTTCTCAGGTCTTCAAGTTTATGGTGGAACTACACTACTGGCTTTCCTGGCCCTCCAGCTTGCACACAGCCTCTGTATCACATGAGCTAATCCCTCATAATACATCTTTCTGTAGATATAGATATAGATATAGATATAGATATAGATATAGATATAGATACAGATACACACACACATACACGTATGTATCCCATTGGTTCAGTTTCTCTGGAGGACCCCAACTAATACAGATTTAACATGGTTTCTGTGATTAGGTTACTAAAGACTGTGACTTCCATCTTGCTAGCACTGTATCTCTCCTTCTCTGATGAAGTCAGCTGCCATGTTGTGAGCTGCTCTATGGAGAGGTCCATGTGGCAAGGAACTGAGGGAGACCTCTGGCTGACAGTTTGTGAGTAAATAAAGCCTTAGTCCAACAACCTGCAAGAACGTGAATTCTGCTAGCAACTACCCAAGGGAGCTAGGAAGACAGTCCTTCCCAGTTGAGTCCTAGAACTGCAGCCCTGCAAGAGTCCCAGAGCTACAGGGCCCAGCTAATCCACAACTAGGTTTCTAATCTCCAGAAACAATGAGGTAATAAATGCTGCTTTATGCCACTAAGTTTCAGGATAATTTGTTATACAATACTTAAGCATTCTATAAATGTAAGCTAGTAACAGACATCTCGAATTCCACATCTCCTCCCCCACTATTCACACCTCAGTAAATGGAAAACCACCATGTATCCAAGTTGATCAAACCAAAAACCTAAAAAAAGAAAATCGTTTTTAATTATCTTTTTCTCAATGCCTTCTCCCCTAAATAGACCAACTTCATGAATATCTGAGTAAGAGCGTTTCAAGAATAGAAAGTTCAAAAGCTCTTAAGCCAAAAATAAACTTGGGTTATTTTAAGACAAAAGAGAGAGATGTTACAGAACTGAATTTTATCTGCTCACCTGGCTCAGCAAAGCCAATCACTGACACTGGGATAGCAGTGAGAGAAGTGAGGCACTGACTGCAGGGCGCCAAGCAAGCAGAATCAGGGCAGCTGAAGCTTAAGACCTGAACTCCCCGATGGCTTGCAGGCAAGGATTTTTAAAGGCAGGGGTAGATGTAACCTCCACGTGTTGTTTTATGATTTTGCCTGTAACACAGGCAAACGCTACAGGCAAACCTGTAAATCAATACATGGAGGTTACATGTTGGCTTAGGCCTAAAAGGGTGGGATATCGTGAAGCAGGCTTACATGTCATAGGTAGATTCAAAGATTTTCTCCTTTGCAATTGGTTTAGGAAGAAAAGCTTAAAAAAAAAAAAATTGGGATTGGCAGAAAAATGTCAATCAGAATGATATAGTTTGGCTGTGTCCCCAGAGCCCCCAGGGTACTATGACATTCTCTAAGCCCCTCTGGAAAAATTTTAGGACAAAGAATGTGGTCAGAGTTCAGTTTTCAATTCCCACTTATCTGAGGTCTACAGGCCAGCAGATCCATTCAGTGAGGGCCCTCAGTGGGGTCCAAATCTCTGAAAGACAACTCTGGGACATATGTTAAGATGTTATCTTTAGTTTCCATAAGGAAAGCAAACATCTCTGGAACTTTAACTTCCTTGGCTACTGCTTTAGACTACTATTACCTTCTTGTTTGACAAATTTCTTTTTACTTCTGGGGCTAGCTAGGTTCCTGGAATTTTCCTTAAAGGAACTCCAGATTTTTCTTTATTTCCATGCTTGAGGTTTTCAGTCCTCTAGAAAGGGGGTTCCTGCTCCATCTCACCCCAGTGCCCTTAGTAATCTGGCCCCTTGCTTTCTTCTCTAATTCTGTTTTTATATCATTCTCCCTCTTACTAGCAGTTCTAGCCACACAGGCTTTTAGCTGCCTGGTTGTTCTTGTTTGGCACCCTACAAATAAATGCTTTTCCTTCTATTGCTGCAAAACTTCAGTGTAGATATCTGGTTTTACTGTGCCAGGAGAGCAGACCCAAGTTTGGTTCTATAATAGTAATGTAATTTTCACCTATTATAAGTCAAAAGATATTATGCCTATTTGTAAGTCAAAAGATATTCATTTGTTTAGGGAAGTAATTGTGGACATCTTCCTAATAATTTAATTCCAATATAGAATTTACACTAACCTAACATTTTAATAATGTTAAAAATTCATTAAGAATCTTCTTTAGATACGAAGGCCCATCTTATTCTGTCCAACAAATTCCTCTCCAACAGTCATCCCTAATTTCTTCACTTTGAACTGCCAACTACCCATTCTTTAAAAATAGTAGGATAAGAATACTATTTATGAGCTTCCTGTTTGTGAATGGCATTACATGAAGGATCTTGTAAAAATCAGAAGAGAATATTCATGACAATGAAGATGATAGTGAGAGCAGCTAATATTTATTTCTCCTCTTCTGCACCAGGCATCACATTAAGCACTTTATACACGTATCTCATTTAATCTTGACAACAATCCTGTGAGCTAAGTACCCTTATGCCATTTGTACTGATGAAAGCACCAAGGCCCAGGGAGGTGAGCTAAGTGGCCCAAGGTCCCACAAAGCAAACACTTGTACCACACGTTTTGCTCCAGAACCCATGCTCTTAATTGCTGCTATGCTGCCTCTCTAAATAATAAAAATGGGACACTTCCAAAAGGTAGGCCACTATTCTCTATCCACAGTGGAAAGGTTAAAAAGAGAAATGAAAGATTATATTCAATTCTGTGCATTCAGTGAACATTACCGAATGCCTGATAAAGAAAAGTAGGCTTTGATGTTACATGCATAGCGCTGCCCTAACCTGCACTAGCTGCTGATCTCGGGCCAATCACCCAGCCTCTCATAAACAGGTTAATCATGCTGACCCCATAGGCTCTTGTGAGCATGGGATGAAATGTGAACCACTGGCACAGTGCCTGGCACAAAGAACACAGCTTTGTACACTGTGGAAGAGTTGTTGGGCTGAAAGTAGCTTCTGGCAACCAGAAGATAAAATGGTTAAACCAAAGAGTTGTTCTAACACTACAGGTCAAAATAAAAAGTGCTCAGGAAAAAAGAATTTGTGATGAAACACATTCTGTCTATAAAATTGTGTGTAAACATTCACAGTGACCATCTCCAAATTGTTGTTGTTTTTCCTTACGGAGATTCCTCTGGATGACAGTCATGGGAAATGGCAAGAAAGACCAGGTAGGGAAAGGCTGAGCCAAAAGACTGCCCAGGGAAATGCAATTACTGATGGTTTCTCCAGTATTGATTTCTGTGGGGACATCAGAGTTACCTGAGTTTTGAGGTGCTAACCCCAGGCAGCCAGAACCGGGGCTGGGGCTGGTCTCAGCTTATCAATGCTTTCCAAGCAGAGCTAACCATTCATTCCTTTATTCATGCATTGCATTCTTTTGTTCTTTCATTCAACACTTATTTATTAAGCCCCACGTGCTGTGCTTGCAGCCTTGAGTCAGCAATAGAACAGGCCTGCAAAAGCCTCCTCTCTGTCTCAGAATAGAGTCATGGAGGGCTAAATCTAACTGGGCTTTCAATAGACATTTATAATCTAGAAGTTGGTGCAGGCTCACTTTAAGAAGGCTCACCCAGTGCCTTCATGGTAGAATTCAGGAAACCCAGACCCAGGCAGCAACTGTCCGAGGTTGCAGAGATAGTAAGCAGCAAAGTCAGTATGCGAATCTAGGTCTTCTGAAGCCACATCTGTACGCCCCTCACTATATCACTACAACACCAGGAAGAGAGAGAGCGCCCAGGGTTTCTTTCTCTTGAAAAGGACCAGTCACTGGAACAGAGCTGTTTGTCCATGGAGATGAGTTGTCTGTGAGCCAGGTTTACAAAGAGTAGAGTGAGGCCAGGTGCAGTGGCTTATGCCTGTAATCCCAGCAGTTTAGGAGGCAGAGGCGGGCGGATCAGGAGGTCAGGAGATCAAGACCATCCTGACCAACATGGTGAAACCCCATCTCTACTTAAAAAAAAATACAAAAAAATTAGCTGGGCGTGGTGGTAGGCGCCTGTAGTCCCAGCTACTCGGGAGGCTGAGGCAGGAGAATGGCGTGAACCCAGGAGGCGGAGCTTGTGGTGAGCCTAGATCGCACCACTGGGCTCCAACCTGGGCGACAGAGCGAGATTCCGTCTCAAAAAAAAAAAAAAGAGTAGAGTGGGAGATCGCAGACAAATATGGCCAGCAAGCATCTCTCTCCAGCCCTCTCTGGAGCCAGCTGTGTCCCTGCTCATGACTTTCGGTTGCTTCACTGTGCAAGGAAAGTCAAAGCCCAGTTCCCATGCCACAGAGGAGTCCTTATCTCCTTTTCTGGCATCTTTTCTCAAGTTCCTGCTACAGATTCTCCACTCTAGCCACATACCTTACCCTGTCCCACCCAAGGACCTTGGCTTCTACCACCGGGAAGGCTTCTGCGAACCCCAGGGCTGTCCAAATGCCTTTTCTTTTTCTTTTCTTTTTTCTTTTTTCTTTTTTTTTTTTTTTTTGGAGACGGAGTTTCACTCTTGTTGCCCATGCTGGAGTGCAGTGGCGCCATCTCGGCTCACTGCAACCTCCGCCTCCTGGGTTCAAGCGATCCTCCTGCCTCAGTCTCCTGAGTTGCTGGGATTACAGGCACCCACCCCCACACCCAGCTAATTTTTTGTAGTTTTTTTTAGTAGAGACAGGGTTTCATCATGTTAGACAGGCTGGCCAGGCTAGTCTGGAACTCCTGAACTCAGGTGATCCACCCCCCTCAGCCTCCCAAAGTGCTGGGATTACAGGCATAAACCACTGCGCCCAACCCAGATGCCTTTTCTATGAAGTATATCCCAGTTGGAAGTAATTTTTGTTTACCCTGGATTTCTGTACTCACTGATTGTGCAAAGAGCTTGCTACAGGCGGCCTTGCAAGATAGTTCTCTACCTTCAAGCCTTACTTCCTCCTAAATGAGTTAGGTCCCATGACATTAGAACCTTTGGGATATTTCTGTACAGTTCTAGTTCCTAGCATTAGCACCTTGTATTCTTTAGGCACCTGACAAATGGCCACCAATCCTCCAGGTGAAAGGACTTTTTACCAAGCCTGCAGGAAGGGCCAGCTAGGCAGGTGTCTCCCTGCTTTGCCCAACAGTGAAAGTCACAGAACATTTCTCAACATTATTCACGTTAAAAACATCTTTTTCCTGCTAAATAGACACACCCTCCACCCTCTTTTAGTAAATCTTCCACAAAATTAGATAAGGAGAAATAACCCTTTGTTTCACATCCGCTGACTCAGATACTGAGCATTATTCAACTGGGTAGGGGTTGGCAGTGGAGAGAAGGGGGCTGAGCAAACTACAAGTGGAGGAAGAAGAGGACAGCCTGGGAGAGGGAGGGCAGAAGAAAGGCGAGCACATTGTGCAGGGGCACCGTGTTTTGCTGTTCCTTTTTTTCTTTCTTTTCTTCATATGGCCCTGGCTCACAGCAAGGCCACTACCTGACAAGCAGATGGGTCACTTCCCATGGGCGCAGCGTGGGTACAACTTGATAGCTACAAAACCAGACAACCTCTCGCCATGCACTCACCCTGTTCCCAGACCCGGGTGGTGGTCTGGGGGATTGGAAGGGGCGGGAAGGGCGCTGTCTTAATAATCATCCTCACATCTCAGGACTTCGCCCCTCTGGGGAGGTGACCCTTGGCCACCCTCTGCGCAGTTCTCCCTGAAAGATCATGCCACGTCTTAGCACTCTGATCCCTGCGCCCCTGCAGGCCTCCCGGATCGCCCACAAGTCTCGACGAACGCAGGGGGGCGCGGCTGAAGTCAGTCGGGCCGCCCACTTGCTGCACGGCTGCCACGGGACTGGCACAGGATCCTCGGCAGCATTATGGGCACCTGGTAGAGCGGCCGATTCCGAGGGCGGGATGGGCCCTTCCGAGGTCGGGCCGCGCCCCGCTGGGCAGCGCGGAGAGGATGTGTAAGGCATGCGACTTGGAGCCAGGTCCAGACCCATCCTGGCTCCTCTCAGGGCTCCTTCCCCTCCTCCCATTCCACCCCAGCCCTGCTGGCTCTCCCGCAGGACCCAGCACCGCGGTAGCTTTCTCTGAACTGCGGCTCAGGGGCTCAGGCGGAGGTGTCACTCCTGTCTCCAGCCCAGGACGGCAGGTCAGGTTATGCAAAGCGTGCGGCACGATCTCCCCCCACCTCCAACCCCCTTTTCTCCCGGGTCCACACTGCAGTTCCCACCGCTCCGGGTGTCCTCCCCAATGCGCCACGATTTTTGTGTCCAAGCCCCACAGTCCCTCTGAGACCAACCCCTAGCCAGCACAGACTTCCTGCCTCCCCAGCTCGGGTGAGTAGTCCCGAAACGCCCGCGGCCGCAGCATCCTCTGGGTGGCCGCGCTTCCGGGACCACGTGGTACCCCCGAGTAGTCCAGGAGCTGCAAGAGAGGCGCGCGGGGGCCAGCAAGCTCTAGAACAGCAGCAGCGGCCCCAGCTGGGGCCCCCGGGACGACTAGTGGCCGGCGACGCTGCGCCCGCACGGTCCCAGGTCGCCGGCCCGCACGGTCCCAGCAGTGTCCAGGAGGGGTCGGGGCCCCGGACTGGGGGCGCAGCGAAGACCGCCCGCAGGCATTCCCTTGGGCAGCTAAGTCCGAGTCAGCTCTACTTAGCCCGCTTCCAGCTTCCAGCCCCGGCTCAGGTGGGGACCTTGCCTAGGAGAGGAGTCTGAGCTGGGGACTGGGCTCTCCTCCCGCCCCTCCCGGCCCGTGCGCCCCAGACACGCGCTCCTGCCGCTGCTTCCTCTGCCCCCAGCCCACAGCTCCAAACCCGCGGGGCGAGCCGTCACCTTACTCTCGAGCCTTAGCCGGCTCCCAAATTTAATTTCCGCCCTGGCTGTCAAGCCATAAAAGTCGATTATAATCGCCTCTTCCCCCACCCTCCTGCCTTTGCTCTCGCCCCCGTTTCAGATTTCTCTTATTTCTCTTCTGACGTCAAGCCCCCAAGTCGGGACTCTAGGAAGTCCGTCTTCTTAGACCTAGCCCCTTTGTATCCTCCCCCATCCCCACCCCTTTCACTCTCGCTCTCGCTCTGATTTCTTGGCCTTTCCGTTTTTTCTCTCCAGGTAGGGACAGCTCCGGGCCGGGGGTGGAGGGTGGTGCGGTGGGGAGGAGGCAAGGAAATTCCCAGCCTTCCAGCGCGAACCTGGGAGACCGGCAGGCATCTGGTCTCGTCCCTCTGGGTCCCCTCCGCACCCAAGAGTGTCTTCCCAAGAGGCTTACTTCACAGAAGGAATGTCGTCAGCTGATTATATCTGATTAGTATCCAGTTCCGACGACTCATCCCTTAAAATGTGTGCTGCCTGCATCCTCTTCTCTCTGGACCCTCCAGGACGTTACCAAGTCGGGCATGCGTTTCCCCTCTTCTAGGATCCTGCCACTCCTCATGGCCAGTCCGTGGCTTCGAGCCTTCCCTTCCACTAGTTCCTCCTACACGCTCCGGCCACATTTGCCTTTGGTAAACTGCTTTTTTTTTTTTTTTTTTTCTTCTGAGACAGAGTTTTGATCTTATTGCCCAGGCTAGAGTGCAGTGGCACAATCTCGGCTCACTGCAACATCTGCCTTCCGGTTTCAAGCAATTCTCCTGCCTCAGTCTCCCAAGTCGAGGGGATTACAGGCACCCGCCACTACGCCCAGCTAATTTTTTTGTATTTTTAGTAGAGAAGGGGTTTCACCATGTTGGTCAGGCTGGTCTTGAGCTGCTGACCTTGTGATCCACCCGCCTCGGCCTCCCAAAGTGCTGGTGGAGCCACCGCGCCCGGCCAGGTAAACTGCACTTTTTAACCTCTTCCGCCTGAACCCACCATCATCTTCATTTCCTTGCCTGTTAAAGTCTGCCTCTGCCTGGCCTTAACACTCATGGACTCTAGACTCACATAGCCTTTGCCTTGCATATTCCACCTGCTGGGAGAGGATCTCCCAGATCTGGGGCGATGGGGTTTCTCACTGTCCAAAACGCTCAAGGCCTTTGCCCCTGCTGACTGGGCCCTGGCCATGATCTCTGCAAGCCCCTCGCAAAGGATAGGACCTGGATGAATGAGGCCTGAAGCTCAGTGATCTATAAATATTTTTGCTTGTTTGTTTCTAAAAGAGTTTTGGAAAACTCTGCATCCTTTCATGCATTTTTAAGATGACATCTAAAACCATGCTAAATTTAAATAGATGTAGAGGATGTAACTGTTATGTAAAAATTGGCTTTTGTGGGAGGCAGCTTCTAAGATGGCCCCTGAATCCCACCTCCTGGTAGTCAGAACCCCCTGAAATTCCCCACCCCCTCCCTGCTTGGGGCTAACAATAGAATAGATCGAATATAAAAGAATGCAATAAACATGATAGGATGTCACTTACAAGATTAGTTTCCAAAAAGGCCATGGCTTCTGTCCTGCCCAGCCTATCAGTTCTTTGCTCTGTGAGAAGCCATGCTGTTGTTATAGGTGGAGGGCTTGATTACTAGTCCTCCAGGTTCTTGGCATTTTGGACAAAAAAAGCAAGGAAAGAATGAAGCAAGGAAGGCTCAGATGTATTGAAATGAAACTACACTCCACAGAGTAGGAGCCCACTCTAGTAACTGGCTCAAGAACACCTGCTGTAGGCCAGGCGCAGTGGCTCACGCCTGTAATCCCAGCACTTTGGGAGGCCGAGGCAGGTGGATCACCTGAAGTTGGGAGTTCGAGACCAGCCTGACCAACATGAAGAAACCCTGTCTCTACTAAAATACAAAATTAGCCAGACGTGGTGGTACATGCCTGTAATCCCAGCTACTCGGGAGGCTGAGGTAGGAGAATCGCTTGAACCCAGGGAGGCAGAGATTGTGGTGAGCCAAGATCGTGCCATTGCACTCCAGCCTGGGCAACAAGAGCGAAACTCCATCTCAAAAAAAAACAACAAAAAAAAAACCAAAAACAAAAACAGAAAACAAACAAACAAAAAAACACCTGCTGCAAAATCTTCTGGGGTTTAAATACTCTCTAGAGATTTCTCATTGGTTACTTGGTTGCACCCTATGCAAATGAAGACTTGGCCCCCAGCCAGTCTGATTGGTCGTGGGAGGTAACCAGTCTGATTGGTCACAGGGAGGTGACCAAGCAGGGGTACTTTCCATTTTTCATCTGCCAGAGACATGGGGTTTTCCTTTTGATTCAGGTCTAGGAGGTCGGCGCCAATCACCTTAGGTTTTCTGCCTCCAGACCCTATTCTCCTGCCTCACTGTGAGCCATCCTATGAGGGGCTCAAGTCGCAGAGAACGAAGAAGGGCCTTTGCCCGTAGCAAGAAATTGAGATCCTCATTTCATCATTACAATTATTAGTACATAACCGATCAAAATAACGTAAATATAATCCACATACTAATAATTATTAAACATTATAACAAATTGTTATTTGAAATTCACCTCAATGAAATTAATTGACTTTTTCTTCCTAATTAGTTCACGTATCTGTGAACAAATATTGCTTATTCCTACGAGACAATACCCAGCGTTTTAACGTATTTTAGATGTAAGCCTTCAAGTACCTTGCTTCCATAAATAATTATAACGTTAATTTTTTGTCACTATGTTACTCAATTCTTTGAACCCTTTCTAAGTTACATGCCAAAAATCACATAGCCGTCTGTCGCCAATATTTTTTTTTTTTTTTTTTTTTTTAGGGATGTGGTCTCATTAGGTTGCCCAAGCCGGACTTGTACTTTTGGCCTCAAGAGGTCCTCCCATCTCAGTCTCCCAGGTAGCTGGGACTACAAGCATGCACCACTACACTCAGCCAAATACTTTCAATAATTTGCCAGCTGATAACTTGATTGGGTTCTCCTTCAGGTTTGGTAAGGCAATATTTGGAACTTACCTGATTTACTATATATTATACACACACACACACATATATCGATATATAGATACATATGGTTACCCAGTGGTCAGAGTCCCATCAGACACCAGTATTTGGGATTATTCTTTTGTCTGGTGCCTAGGGTTTTTTTTCATACCCCAGTGTTGGTGAGAGGCCTACCTTTCTTCTGAAAGTGGGAGGACAACTATGAAAAAAGTGTGGGAAAGGAGATAAGCCTCCACCCACACCTGACACCTTAACAGCTGGTAGCTTTACAGGCAGGTCAGTTTCTGGAATAGGACATAAGATGTTGAGATTCTAAAGATTCATTCTCTTCAAGCCAGGGTCAGCAAATTTTTTCTGTAAAGTGTCAGATAGTAAATATTTCAGGCTTTGCCAGCCAGATGGTCCTATCCCAACTCTTTAACTCTGACCTTATAGCAGCCAGAGACAATATGTAAACAAAAGATTATGGCTATGCTCCAATAAAACTTTAATTATGGACACTTATAATTGAATTTCATGTGTCCCCAAATATTAGTACCCTTTTGATTTTTCCCCCAACCATTAAAAAATGTAAAAACCATCTTAGTTCCCTGGGGGGTACAGAAACAGGCAGCAGATTTCATCCATAAGCCCTAGTGTGCTGACCTCTGCCAAAGTATTCATGTCAGCATGCTCCTTGGAAAGGCTTCAGGTAACCTCAGGGAATCTGTACTCTCATTTGAAATTGCTATCCTGGTTCTCTACTATGGCTACATATTAGGATCTCACGGGGTGCTTTAAAAACTACCAATGCTGGCCAGGCGTGGTGGCCCATGCCTGTAATCCCAGCACTTTGGGAGGCCAAGGTGGGTGGATTACCTGAGGTCAGGAGTTCGAGACCAGCCCAGTCAACATTGTGAAACCCCATCTCTATTAAAAACACAAAAAAATTAGCCAGGCATGGTGGCAGGTGCCTGTAGTCCCAGCTACTCGGGAGACTGAGGCAGCAGAATCACTCAAACCCAGGAGGAAGAGGCTGCAATGAGCTGAGATCATGCCACTGCATTCCAGTCTGGGTGGCAAGTAAAACTCCGTCTCAAAAAAAAAAAAGTACCAGTGCCAAAATGCTCAACCCCACTCTTTCATACTGATTTAGTTGGTCTGGAGTGGGATCTGGGCATAAGGTAGTTTTAAAAATTTCCCAGGTGATTCTAATATGCATCCTGGCCTTGGTCCAGTGTCCTAATTGCTGTAGGCTTTGCACATCTCTCAGGGCAAAATGCTGCTTTGTGTTATAGTTACTGTATTTCATCCAGTCAAAGGTGTCATGATTGTGAGATGAAGTCCCATTTTAGAAATCTTAAAGTGTAAAAAATATAGTTGCCTTTGGGTGAAATGTAATTAATTTTGCCTTGTCTACAAGATTGATCCCCCCCGATGGCAAGGATCCTGACTTCCTCATTCCTGTGTTGCTCTCTCAACATTCACGTTTAGCTGAGTGTGAGGTGTTCAGTGAATGTTTGCTTTGTTTATTGCAAACAAAGCAATTGTTCTTTTCTGTTCACTTCTCTGCCCTGACAGAAGTGCCCTCAAGAAGTGTCTTAAGGAGACAGTTGATAGACAAACAACAGTTTTGGATTCACTGACTGATTATGAAAGAAGCAGTAGATTGGTATCAAGAATCAGTCAGGTAGGAAATGGAGCACTTGGTGGTGTCTTTGGCTATGGGAAAAAGGAAATGCCCACTGATCCCATTCCTGGAAAATGGGAGAGGAGACAGAATACCTTTCGCAATGAGGAAGATGGGATTAGGAATTAGTCTCTGATTGACTGATATTTGTGTCTCCATTATCTGAAATCATGCTGTTTGTTTGACTTATTTTTCCAATATGTGCTCTGCTGGTGTAAAGTCTGAATGAAGGAAGGAACTGGAGTCATTTCCCCACATTGCTATGGTTTGAATGTGTCCCCTAAATTTAATGTCTTGGAAACTTAATCCCCAAATTCAAATGTTGATTTGACGTGGAACATTTAGGAAGTAATTAGGATTAGATAAGGTCATCATCGTGGGCTCCCACCCCCATGATGGGACTGGTGGCTTTATAGGAAGAGGAAGATAAGAAGGGAAAGAAAGACATGCATATGTTTGACCACTTGTGATGTGATGCCCTTTGCCATGTTGTGACACAGCAAGGAGACCCTCACCAGATGCCAGTGCCATGTTCTTAGACTTCTCAGCCTCCATATTCATGAACTAAATAAGCTTTCTTTTCTTTATAAATTACCCAGCATGTAGTATTCTGTTAGGTAACAGAAGACAGACTAAGACAACCATACTCCCAGTGCCTAGATTAATACATACCCAGTAGACGATTAATACATATGGTTCATATGGTTGTTTGTTTGTTTGTTTTTTGAGACAGACTCTTGCTCTGTCACCCAGGCTGTAGTTCAATGGCACAATCTCAGCTCACTGCAACCTCTGCTTCTCCAGTTCAAGTGATTTTCATGCCTCAACCACCTGAGTAGCTGGGATTACAGGTGTGCCCCACCACACCCAGCTAATTTTTGTATTTTTAGTAGAGACAGGGTTTTGCCATGTTGGTCAGGCTTGTCTCAAACTCCTGGCCTCCAGTTATCCACCTGCCTTGGCCTCCCACAGTGCTGGGATTACAGGTGTGAGCCATTTGCCTGGCCAAAATATGTTTTGAATAAACTATTGAATAAATGTGCCAACTGAGATTCACTAAATCTCAAGAGGGGTTTCTGTGTGTGGAAAACTTTTTCACAGTAATGTGTTTTGTTTTTAGTCCCTTAAATTGAGTTGCAAAATCTAAATCCTAGTTTTTCTCAAGCTTTTAAATTCAACTTGACAAAGCTTGTAAGTCCATGTATTACTCTCCTAATATTTGTAGAAAATAAGTACAATCACTTTTGCTGGTTCTTTGATTCATGTGTTAACTCATAAATGTAACAGACCAAATCCTTTCTTAAATATTTAAGGGCCCAGCTATACCTGGGCCCTTTTTAGCCATGGCTGGAGGTGGAGTGGCTGAGATGCAGGGAGCAGTGTTCTAAGGCTACATAAGGCAGCAGGGCCCTGGGCCCAGCCAAGGAAACCATTCTTCCCTCCTACGACTCTGGACCCGTGATGGGAGAGGCTGCCACAAAGGTCTCTGAAATGCCTTGGAACCCTTTTCTCCATGTCTTGTCTATCAACATTTGCCTTCCTTTTAGTTATGCAAATCTCTGCAGCAGCCTTCTTTGATTCCTCCCCAGAAAATAAGCTTCGCTTTTCTACCACATGGCTGGGCTGCAAATTTTCCAAACTTGTACTCTCTGCTTCCCTTTTAAATATAAGTTCCAGTTTCAGATCATTTCTTTGCTCATACATATATGTTGTTAGAAGCAGCAGCCAGACCACATCTTGAACATTTCACTGCTTAGAAATTCCTTCCACCAGATACCCTAAATCATCTCTCTCAAATTTAAAGTTCCATGGATCCCTAGAGCGAGGGCACAATGCAGTCAGTTTCTTTGCTAAATCATAGCAAAAACGACTGACCTGTGCTCCAGTTCTCAATAAGTTGCTCATCTCCATCTGATACCTCCTCAGCCTGGACTTCATTATCAGCATTTTGGTCACAATAATTTAACAAGTCTCTAGGAAGTTCTAAACTTTCCCTCATCTTCCTGTCTTTTTCTGAGCCCTCTTCCACCTCTGCTAGTTACCCAATTCCAAAGATGCTTCCACATTTTCAGGTATCATTATAGCAACACCCCACTACTCAGTACCAATTTTCTGTATTAGTCACATTGCTATAAATACCGGAGACTAGGTAATTTATAAGGAAAAGAGGTTCCACAGGTTGTACAGGAAGCATAGTGGATTCTGCTTCTAGGAAGTCCTCATGAAACTTACAGTCATGGTGGAAGGCAGAGGAGGAGCAAGCATTTCACATGGCTGGGGCAACTACCCACAGGGAGAATGCCACCGAATTCTACAATGATTAGCTTTTATTTCTAGGAGGCAAATAAACAGGTGGCTTATGCCTGTAATCCCAGCACTTCAGGAGGCCAAGGTGGGTGGATCACGAGGTCGGGAGATTGAGATTTATGGAGCTTTTTTTGCCTAAACCACTTAGCTTCTTAGCATAGGGACTTTTTAAAATCCTGATTATCAGAATATGGCTGAGAGATGTCAGAACCATTTTTCTCAGATATGAATTCTTAGAAAGAATAGAAACTGAATTTTTTTAATTTTTAATTTTAAGAGGAATTAGAACCAGAGAGAACTATTAAGAAAGGGGTATATCCAGTCTAAGGATTGTTAGGCTGAAGTCCATGAACAGGCTCTGGGAAGTTTGTAAACACTTGGATATTATTTGCAAAATGTGTGTGTGAATGTGCTTTACCTTAGAAAGAGAGTTCATGAATTTCATTAGATTGTTGAAAGAGTTTTGGTATTAACAAAGGAAAAACAAACCACCACCATCACATAACAAAACCACAACACTAATCTAGTCTAATCTTTTTCACCTAACAATAAGTAAATTGAGACTCTGATGGTTAAATTAATAGCCTGAGGCTACACAGTCAGTGGCAGAGCCCAGGATAAAGAGAGAGCTAGGTGGTGTACTTGGTAAATAAATTAGAAATTCCTAACTCTTAGGCTGGAGTTCTTCCTGTTATGTGAAGCCAGAGTAGGGAATCATTAGATCCAGGAATAATAATTAAATTTATATTTTAAAGAAAAGGTGCAGTGAAATTTAAAGGAAGAGAAAGGGGGTTGCAGATGATAGAATACAAAGAATGTTTGGAGAGATGAAGCAAGATGAGTCCATAGAATCAGAGGCTTAGAAGTAATTTCTATTTATGAAAGGGAGTGAGAACAATGTGGTGAGGTATATAGAGCTATGTGAAAGTGCTTGTCAATAACATGGCTGCAGAATGGTGATAATTGAAAAGGAAGTAAAACACAAAACATTTGCAGAATATTTCTTAATCAAAATTACACCAGGGGTTCCAAAATGGAAGCATAGAATCAGGCTTGCTTTACTTCTTCCACAGAAAACCAAAAACAAATATATAGCTCTGAAATTATTGCCAGCAATATGTCAGAACTTGAATATGAAGATGAGACAGTTCCTGGGGCCACAGAGAAGTGAAAAACTTTGAGAAGATGGTAAGAGAATCATACTTTCATGTCCACAATGCCCCTCCTCCCAGTCTGCTCAACACCAAGTGTACGGAAAATTTCTCCCTGACTCACAGTTTCCGCACTGGAAAAAGCGAGGTTGAGGTGGACAACCAGCTTTCCTACCATCTTGGGTTCTCTGGCAGGAGACCCATCCCTGCCTCAACCCAAGGGAAGTATCAGGAGTACCTTGAAAGGAGAACTATTCCTGAGGGCAGCCAGAGACAAAGGAGGGAAGTAAGACTACCATCCTCAGCCCTGGAACCTCTGTAACTCAGCAAAATGAGGCACAAATCAGAGTAGGTCTTCAGCAGCACCATGCTGTAGGAGGTTCATTCCACAGGTTTGTGGTCTGGGCGGAACACCCTAGGCAGCCTTCCTGCACTACTGCAGTATTTCATTTGGCGGCTCCCCATTTGAGCTAGGAAGCACTCTGATCATTTACTAGAACTGTAGCAAACCTAGGCTGAAAGTGCCATCTAGTGACAGAAAGAAGGCAGTGACCTAGCAATAAAAAAAGAAATCAACAGATAAATTACAGATAATCTGTAAGCAAATATATCCAATAAAAACCAAAACAAGCCACACAGAGAAGACTTGAACAAAGAGCTAATCCTTAAATGAAAGACATAGATGTACAACCACAAGAAACAACAGCAATCAGGGAACCATGACTTTTTCAAACAAACCAAACAAGGAACCGGTGACTGATCTTAATAAGACGGCAATATGTGAACTCTCTAAGAATTTAAAATATTAGTTTTTTAGTTAGAGTCTTACTCTGTCACACAGGCTGGAGTGCAGTGGTGCAATCTTGGCTCACAGCAACCCCCATCTCTCAGGTTCAAGCGATTCTTGTGCCTCAGCCTCCTGAGTAGCGAGATTACAGGCATGCACCATCACACCCAGTTAATTTTTGTATTTTTAGTAGAGATGGGGTTTCACCATGTTGCCCAGGTTGGTCTCAAACTCCTGGCCTCAAGTGGTCTTCCCGCCTCAGACTCCCAACGTGCTGGGATTATTGGCATGAGCCACTGTGCCCAGCCCAAAATAACAGTTTTAAGAAAACTTAATGACCTCCAAGATAACACAGAAAACAAATTTAGAAATTTATCAGAGAAATTTAACAAAGAGATTGAAGTAATTTCAAAAAACCAAACAGAAATCTTGGAATTGAGAAATACATTTGCTGGATTAAAAAATTCATTACAGGCCCTCAACAGCCAAATGCACTGAACAGACGAAAGAGTCAGTGAGCTTAAAGATGAGCTATTTGAATATTCACTGTTAGAGGACAAAGAAGAAAAAAGAAAAGAAACAGATCACCTACAAGATAGAGAAAATTACCTGAAAAGACAAAATTAAACATTATTGGTATTCAAGAGAGTTGAGAAAGTGTAGAAACCTTATTCAAAGAAATAATAGAAAACTTTCCAAAACATGAGAAAAAGATAATACCCAGGTACAGGAAAGTAAAAGAACACCAAACATTTTTGACCCAAATAAGACCAACCCAAGGCATATAACAGTCAAACTCTCAAAGGTCAATGACAAACAGAGGATCCTTTGTCTCTTTTAAGAGAAGATCCTAACAGTAGCAAGAGAAAAGAAACAAATAACATATAAAGTAGCTCTAATTCATTTGACAAGAGATTTCTCAACAGAAACTGTATAGGCCAAAAAGGAGTGAGATGACACTTTCAATGTGCTGAGTGAAAAAAACAGATATCCAAGAATATTGTATCCAGCAAAGTTATCCTTCAAATATGAAGGAGAGATAAAGTCTTTTCCAGACAAACAAAAGCTGAGAGAATTCACCACCACCAGACTCATCTTTCAAGAAATGCTAAAGGTATTTTCTTCTGAAAGAAAAAAAATTAATGTGAATAAAGAAAACACTTGAAGATATAAAACCCATTGGTAAAATTAAGTATATGGACAAACCCAGAATAGTCTAATACCGTAACTGTGTATTTATATATTTATAATATAAATACAACCCTAGTATGAATTCAAAAGACAAACCTATTAAAAATAATATCTACAACAACTGGATAAGAGACAGGCAATATAAAATAAGTAAATTGAGGCAATATAAAGTCAAAATGTGTGTTGGGGGAGTGGAGTTAAAGTGTAGAGGGTTTCTTTCCTTGTTTGCTCCTATTTTGTGTGCATGACCTAAGATAAGCTGTCATCTCTTTAAATTAACGTGTTACACCTAGGAGATGTTTTTTGTAATGCTGATGGTAACCACAATACAAAAACCAACAATAGATTAACTAAAAATAACAAGTGATCAATTAAAACATACTACCAGAGAAAATAACTACAAAGAAAGACAGTAAGCAAAGGAAGAAAGAGAGGAGTTACAAAACAATCAGAAAATAAGCAAGAAAATGGCACTAGTAAGTCCCACCTTTTCAGTAATAACACTGAATGTAAATGGCCTCAATTCTATAATTAAAAGGCACAGAGTGGCTGAATGAATAAAGAAACATGACCCAACTATATGCTGCCTACAAGAAATCCACTTCACCTATAGAGACACAAATCAAAGATTGCAAAGAGACAAAGAAGGTCACTACATAGGGGTCCATTTAGCAAGAGGATATAATAGTTATAAATATCTACGCACTCAACACCGGAGCTTCCAAGTATATAAAATGAACATTACTATCTCTGAAGGTAGAGATAGACTACAATACAATAATAGTAGCAAATTCACCACATCAGTAGAACAAAGAAAAACATTTTCATCTCATGACAAGATGAGAAAAATCATTTCAATATATTCAGAAAACATTTTTTTTTTTTTGGGACAGTCTCACTCTGTTGCCCAGGCTGGAGTTCGGTGGCACAATCTTGGCTCACTGCAATCTCCACTTACCAGATTCAAGTGATTCTCCTGCCTCAGCCTCCTGAGTAGCTGGAATTACAGGCATCCATCACCACACCAGGCTAATCTTTGTGTTTTAAGTAGAGACAGGGTTTCAGCATGTTGGCCAGGCTGGTCTCAAACTTCTGACCTCAGGTGATCTGCCTGCCTCAGCCTCCCAAAGTACTAGGATTACACGTGTGAGCCACTGTGCTTGGCCCAGAAAACATATTTAATAAAACAAAAATTAAACAAATTTTAAAACCCATCAGGTTTATTCATAGGATTCTAAATTTTATATGAAAAAGCAAAGGACTTAAAATATCCAAGACAGTCTTGGAAAAGAATAATAAAGTTGGGGCACTTACACTATTGGACTTCAAGACTTATTCTAAAGTTATAGTAATCAAAACTTTACCAGATGGTACTGGGATAAAGATCAACAAATAAGTAAACTGAATAAATAGAGAACCCCCAAATAGATGCATACCATGGCCATTTTGTTCTTAACAAGGTGCCAAAGCAATCCCATGGGAAAAGAAAATTCTTTAAGAAATAGTTCTGGAACAACTAGGTATCTCTCTACAGACATAAATGAACCTCTACCCTTGCCTCACACCACACATAAAAACTAATTCAAATGGAGCATAGACCTAAACATAAAAGTTATAAAGTCTCCAGTTGAAAACAAAAGAATATTTTTGTGAACTGGACATAGGTAAAAGTTTCTTAGGATATAGAAAGCAATAAATTATAAATGAAACCTCATAAAAATAAAAAATGTGTTCTTCAAACACACTATTAAGAAAAAAGACAAGACATAAGGGAAATATTTTGCAAGACATATATATGACAAATAACTGATAAACAGAATATATTTTTTTAAAAATCCTGACCAAGTGGGGTGGCTTACACCTGTAATCCTGGAACTTTGGGAGGCTGAGGCAGGCAGATCACTTGAGCCCAGGAGTTCAAGGCCAGCCTGGGCAACATAGCAAGACCCCGTCTCATAAATAAATAAATAAATAAATAAATAAATAAATAAATAAATCTCCTTAACTCTATAATAAAAAGACAACCCAACTTTTATAAATAGGAAAAACATTTCAATAGACATTTTACAAATTAATATATATGAATGACCAATAAGAACATTAAAAAGTACTTAACATCATTAGTTGTTAGGAAAATACAAATTAAAACCACAATGAAAAACCACTACACACCTACCAGAATGACTAAAAATAAAAACACTGAAAACCAATGTTGGCCAGGATTTGGAACAACCTGAACTTTCATGCATTGTTGGTGGGAATATTAAATTGTATAGTTACTTTGAAAAGGTCTACCTGTTTCTTAGGAAACTGAATATACATATACTCTGTAACCTAGCTATTACATTTTTAGGTATTTGCCCAAGAGAAATAAAAAAACACAGTCCACAAAAAGATTTGTACAAAAATGTTTGTAGAAGCTCTATTTATAATAGCCCCAAACTAAAAACATTCCAGGTGTACATCAGTAGGGAAAACTGTGGCATATTTATAAAGTAGTACAAACTAATATTAGATAAAATAGCATGAATAAATCTTGAAAATGCTATTTTGGTGAAAGAAGTCTAACACAAAAGAGACATATTTTATTATTCCAATTTATGAAGTTAGATCCTTGTAAAACAGGCAGAGCTAATATATGATCTTGTATTAGTCAGGATTTTCCAGAGGGACAGAACTTATAGGGTATGTGTGGGGGTGTGTGTGTGTGTGAGTTTATTAGGGAGAACTGGCTCACACGATTACAAGGCAAAGTCCCATGATAGGCTACCTGCAAGCTGGGGAAGAGACAAGCTGGTAGTGGCTCAATCCAAGTCCGAAAGCCTCAAACTAGAGAGGCTGACGGTGCAGTCTTCAGTCTGTGGGCAAGGGCGTGAAAGCCCCTGAAAAACCAATGGTGTGAGTCCCAGAATTCAAAAGCCAAAGAACCTGGAGTTTGATGTCCAAGGGCAGGAGGAGCAGAAGGAGGCATCCAGCACGGGAGAAAGAAGGCAGCCAGAAGACTCAGCAAGTCAGCTTATCCCACCTTCTTCTGCTGGCTTTGTTCTAGCCACCTGGCAGCCGATTGGATGGTGTCCACCCACATTGAGGGTGGATTTTCTTCTCCCAGTCCACTGACTCAAATGTCAATCTCAGATGTCTCCGCTTGCAGACATATCCATAAACAATGCTTTACCAGTTATCTTGGCATCCTTCAATCCAATCGAGTTGACAACTAATATTAACCATCACAGATGACCAAAAAAAAAAAAAACAAAATCAGACAGTGGATGCATCTAGAGGATAAAGGATCCAGGATTGACTAGGAAGGGTTATTTGTGGAGTTGCTAGACAAAGTACAAGATGCCAAGTTAAACTTGAATTTCAGATAAACAATGAGTTTTGTTTTGTTTTTTGAGATGGAGTCTTGCTCTGTCCCCCAAGCTGTAGTGCAGTGGCGCGATCTTGGCTCATTGCAAGCTCCACCTCCCAGGTTCACACCATTCTCCTGCTTCAGCCTCCTGAGTAGCTGGGACTACAGGTGCCCGCCACCATACCCGGCTTTTTTTTTTTTTTTTTAGTAGAGACGGGGTTTTACTGTATTAGCCAGGATAGTCTCAATCTCCTGACCTCGTGATTTGCCTGCCTGGGCCTCCCAAAGCACTGAGATTACAGGCATGAGCCACTGCACCCGGCCAAGTATTTTTTTTTTTTTTTTTTTTGAGAAAAGGTCTCACTCTGGAATGCAATGGTGTGATCACAGCTCAGTGCAGCCTCAAACTCCTGGGGTCCTGTGATCCTCCCACTTCAACCACCCAAGTAGCTAGGACTACAAGCATGTACCACTACAACTGGCTAATATTTCTTTTTCTTTTTTCATAGAGACCGAGCCTTGCTATATTGCCCAGGCTGGTCTCGAACTCCTGACCTCAAGCAATCTTTCCGCCATGGCCTCCCAAAGTGCTGAGATTACAGGTGTGAGCCATCATGCCCACGTCGGCAACAAATGATTTTTTTAGGACAAGAATTTCTCATGCACTAATAGGGGCATACTTACACACACACACAAAGCCATCATTTATCTGAAATTCAAATGTAACTGGGCACCTTATTATTATTTTTCCTTCTAAATCTGGCAACCCCCGACATGAGGAAACTTTCTAGAGTGATGATAATATTTTATATATTATAGGGGTTTAGGTTACACAGGTATATATATTTGTAAAAATTCATCTAATGTTACATTAAAAATGTATGTATTTCATTGTACGTAAAGGTTATCTAAAAAAACTACAAATATTGAACTCTAGTTAATGATATGCATGCTGAAGTGCTAAGTGTAGTAATATCTACAACTTGCTTTGAAATGCCTTGAAAAAGAAAGATGGATTAATGGGTGCATAGAGGAATTGACAAAAGGACAGACAAGTCATCAGCAAATATCATAGAATGGTAATGAGAATCTAGGTGGTCGATTTATGGCTGCTCCCTGTACAATTTTTCAACCTTTCTGTTTAAAAATTTTCACAATAAAATGCTGGGGAAAATTCAAGGGGAAAAGATTCATGATGAATAGTGTGACACCAATTTTGCAAACTGTAGATAAATATACACAAAGAACAACCAAAGTGAAATACATTACAATGGTAACAGTTACTATCCAGAAAAACAATAACAACAACAAAAAAAGAAACTTCACAGAATCCCATGAGACAGCAAAAGGGTGCATGATCTTCTTGCAAATTAGGCAGCTAAAATTTGTGTAAGAGGTTGCTTTTAAAACATGAAGCACAGATTTGCAAGGAAAGGCATGGGTTTAAAATGTTCCATTCTATTCAACAAGCCTCATCCTGTTTTTATGTGGCTCAGTGGGTACCACCCTGGGAGTAGACCCAGCTGTTCTGTTACAATTCAGAAATTGTTCAATTTCCATGTAGTTGTGTGGTGTCGATGTGCCATTAATTATTTGATCAGTCCCATATGGATGGACATTGGGCTGTTTCCAGTGTTTTCACTGCTAGTTTTCTTCTTTTTACTTTGCAGTGATTATATCCACAGGGAGGTGCAAAATAGTAGGCAGAGTCCCTTGGATGCTTCACACAGCTTCCCCTAAAGGTGACATCTTCCATAACAGCAGTTACAGTATCAAAACTAGGGAACTGGCATTGGTTCAATATTGTTAGACTACAGACCTTATGCGGTTTTCACAATTTTTACATGCACTTGTGTGTGTGTGTGTTTTCTATGCAAGTTGACCTCATGTATAGTATCTTGTAACCACAACCACCACCATCAACATAGAAGTGTTGTACCACCAAGTGGAACTCCCTTGTGCTGCCCCTGTTCAGTTACATCATCCACCTGTCCCTGTTCCCCTGGCCACTGCTAATCTGTTCTCCATCTCTATAGTTTTGTCATTTTGAGGATGGTATTACATGAAATTATACAGTGTGTAGCCTTCTATGCAATTGACCTTTTTCACTCAGTTTCATGCTCTGAAGATCCTTCAAGTTGAAGTATGTATCAACAGTTTATTTCTTTTTATTCCTGAGTAGTAGTCCATTGAATGGATATGCTAGAGTTTGTTGAATCCTTCACTCATTGAACAAAATTTGGGTGGTTTCCAGTTTGGGGCTCTTATGAATAAGGTTCTCATGAACATTCATGTACAGGCTTTTTATGAACATAAGTTTTCATTCTTTAGGATATATGCCAAAGACTGCAGTTGCTGAGTCACATGGTAAGTGCATGTTGAGTTTTATAAGAAACTGCCAAGCTATTTTCCAGAGTGGCTGTACCATTTTCTATTCACGCTAGCAATGTATGAGATGTCCAGTTTCTTTGCATTCTTGCTAGCATCTGTTGTTATTTTTCATCTTATCCATTTTAAGAGGAATAGTGATAGCTCATTGTGGTTTTAATTTGTATTCCCCTCATGGCTAATGATGCTGATCATATTTACATGTGCATATTTGCTGTTCATTTCCTTTTTTTTTTTTTTTTTTTGAGACAAGGTCTCACTTTGTCACCCAGGCTGAAGTGCAGTGGTGTGATCACAGCTCATTGCAGTCTCAACCTCCCTGGCTCAAACAATCCTCCTACCTTAGCCTCCCAAGTAGCTAGAACTACTGGCGCATGCCATCACACCTGGCTAATTTTTAAATTTTTTTGTAGAGATGGTGTCTCCCTGTGTCTTCCAGGCTGGTCTCCAACTCCTGGGCTCAAGTGATTCTCCTGCCTTAGCCTTCCAAAGTTCTGGGATTATAGGCATGAGCCACTGCACCTGGCCTCATATTCGTTGTTTGGTGAGATGTCTGTTTGTGTCTTTTGCTCATTTTCTCAGGGGATTTTATAAAATGTGTTGTTTTAAGGGTTCTTTGTATATTCCAGATGCAAGTCCTTTGTCAGAGATACGGTTGCAAATGTTTTCACTCAGTCTGTAGCATGTCATTTCATCCTTTTAATAGAATCCTTCACAAAGCCAAAGTCCTAAATTTTGATGAAGTCCATTTTATCCATCTTTTCTTCCATAAATTATTATTTTGGTGGCATGTCTAAGGACTAGGTCTTGAATATGTATCCTATATTTTCTTCTAAACGTTTTATAGTTTTACATTTTATATTTAAATATGTGGTCCATTTGAATTGGTTTTTATATAAGGTAGGAGCTTTAGGTTGTGGTTCAATGTTTTGCACATGACAGTTCAAGCTTTAGGTTGTGGTTCAATGTTTTGCACATGACAGTTCAATCGTTCCAATAGCATCTGTTGAAAGAGTGTCTTTGTTTACTGAGTTGCCTTTGCACCTCTGTCAGAAGTCAATTGGCTGTATTTGTGTAGATCTATTTCTAGAGTCACTGCATTCTTCTTTTTACCCTTTATCTTTGCATGCAAATTATAGAATCACCTTGTCTCTATCTATAAAATATCCTGTGCTGGGATTTTGATGGAGTTGCATTAAAAGTATAGATCAATTTGGGAAGACTTAAAATCTTTAATACATTGAGTCTTCAAATCCATGAATCCTATACTCATGATTTATTTAGCGCTTCTTTGATTTTGTTTACAGCATTGTGTACGTTTTCAGCACACAGATCCTGCATATACCTAAAAGTTTTATGTTTCAGAGATATTATAGGTGTAATTATTTTGACATTTTTGGTTTTTAGTTATTTATTGCTAGTGTATAGAAATTCAGTTGTGTGTTTTGTATTGACCTTGTATTACTTTTAGGACGTGTGTGTGTATTCCTTGGAATTTTCTATGTAGAAATCATCTTACTTATTAATAGGGATGATTTCTTTCCCCCAAGAAAGTAATTTTTCCATCCAAGGAGTCACTCCGGTTCTCTCTCCATGTCTGTCTATCCAGTGCTTGCTATTCTGGAAAGAGGAAAAGTCCCTTATCTAGAGCTCCACTCCAGTCTTTGGGCCTTAACGTATGTGTGTGTTTTGGTAGAGGGGGTGTTCAAGCATCTCCCCAACAATGTGGAGACCAGTTATGTGTGGTGACTCACACCTGTAATCCCAGCACTTCGGGAGGCCAAGGTGGGAGGATTACTTGAGCCAAGAGTTGGAGACCCACCTAAGCAAAATAGTGAAACCCAGTATCTGTAAAAATACAAAAATTAGCTGGGTATGGTGACATGCTTCTCTAGTCCCAGCTACATGTGGGAGGCTAAGTTGACAGGATCTCTTGAGCCCAGGAGGCCAAGGCTGCAGTGAGCCATGATTGTGCCACTGCACTCCAGCCTAGGCAACAGAGTGAGACCCTGTCTCAAAAAAGCAAAAAACCAATATGGAGATCTAGCAAAAACGCATTTACCTGTTACATTGACATATGATGCAATAAATCAACTTTTCATTGCTTTGAGATAGAAATAAATAGTTAAAACCAAAAGTGGCCTCACAAAAAAAAAACTGTGCAAACATTTGTATGTGGAACTCTCTCTGACTTGTCCCTCTCACCAAGCTACAAAGAGAAGGGAGAGCTGGGGGCTAGGAGAGGAGCAGGAAGAGGGAGATCTGTGTAGGGAGGGGGAAGGTGCCCCATCTGTGACAATTGTAGGACACGTCTTTCCTCAAAACGTGGCTGCTGGAGAACCCAGACTCTGGCGACTGAGAGCTGCTCTGTGAGTCAGGTTTGAGCTTCCCCACCTGCCTTTGGACAGGACCTGTGTCACATGGCACCTGGATAGCATGAGAGGAAGAACATTAGCAGAGTGGGGGACTGGGTGGCAGAGACCCTCACACCTGCCAGGAAGGTCCATGTGGCTGTGAAAACACCACCAGATTGAAAATCTTACTGTGTAGATCCTTGGGACATCAGCTACTCCACCACACTGGTCCCTGTGGTTAGGTGAACTCAAAATGTCTTTCCACAAAATGGTAAGACAGCCAAGTAAAAAGTGGACCCTGGAGAACTTCCGACTGGCCTGTGCACTGGAGGGACAGGGTGGGGCCTCAGGAAGTTCGTGCTGTTTGGTGACCTGGAATTCAATCTGTGAGATGGGGGCCTGTTAACAGGAACCCCTTGTGCTTTGCTGAGAATCTTTTTTATTTTCACCCAATACATTCTGTAACCACTCACCCTTCAAAGTGTCTGCATGCCTCATCTTTCCTGGTTGCGTGATGAGAACCTGGTTGTTGTTGTTGTTTTCCTGCAACAATGGGAAGAGACACAGAAGGAGCCAAAATATGCCTTTTCTTGCCCCTATTTTCCCTTTCAGTCCTCTCTGTGCTGACCTTTACCCCAGAACCAGGTCTTCTTTCAAAAACAGAATTGGCCCAGACTCTATCAGCAAGTTTTTGACTGTCCTGGGGTTTAAAGAGGGCTTCTAGGAGCCAGACAACCTTTTTCTTGGTCTCTCTGCTAAACTGATTCTAACTCCTAGAGAATGGCATTTCAATTATTCCAGGCCTCTAGGCATGAAGATGCCATCATCCTCCTTTGGAACATTTATGATAATGGCGTGATGGTGCTGAAAACCCCAATTGCCAGGGTTCTAGTCTATCCCTAACCTAAATTCTTGTTCTATATTTTTGCCTTTAGAAGTGGTAAGTGTGCGTCGTTCAGCCTCTGTAAAGCAACCATCACTCTTTTGGTGATTCCGAACTTCTCATTTTCTGAGTGTTCTTATTTCTCAGAAAGATTTGAACTTGGGCATGGAAAGGTCTGCTTCTCCTGTGCTGGCTCTGCTGTCTTCGGCTGGAGGGTCAGGAGACATTCTGGGTGGAGAACGGCTGTCAGGGAGTACAGGCAACTTCACTCCAGAGAAGCACCTGGAATTTGGAACCAGGGAAACGGGAGGCTAAGAGACATCCTCTTGTTCTTTGACCTGATTCCCCAGTCAGAGGGAAATCGACTGGGGGCTATAACTAATAACTTCTGAATAGCAGGGAAATTTTCACTAATCCAAGTCAAAACCTAGGAAAAAGCCCCCTCTTTTTATCTCAAAACCGTGAAAATCTTCTAGGAACAGGCAGAAAACAAACAGCTGGAGATTTTTTTGCTTCATATGGCCACACACATGAAGAATTACTAAAAGACCAAGGTGTGGAAATAAAAGAGGCAGGCTGCTCAGAGGACAAATAAAAATTAAGTGGATCAAATCAAAGATCTTAAGTTGTGCTTCTTCAAGTCCTTTGGTTTCTCAGCCACTGCTTGTTTTCTCCTGCCATGCAGGGGTTTTCAGGAGGGCTAAAGAAGATTTGGCAATTATGTTTCACAAGGTCATAGGGAAAATTCCATTTCAGGTGGGGAGTAGACATCACTAAGCACATTGTGGGTGTGGTTCATTGATGTCACTACTCATTGAACTATCCTGATGACAGGCATCATACATGTCTTGGACTAGACGACCAGCAGGTCAGGCTAGGAAAGATCCACTACCCTAGATGGGGAACTCCCATCTGTACCTCCTTCCCTCACAGCAGCACTGCGCAAGGTGCCCTTGTCACAGCTGACATCTTTCTTGTAGGGTGCAGGGAGGAAGGCTACTCTGGCCAGTGTTGACATTAGACAAGAAGGGAGCCTTTGGGTGTGAGTGGGGAGGGTGAGGGGATCATACTTGGCAGGACGCTGGGAGCTGTGGGCACGAGCCCATCCCATTAGCCCACACCACTGTCCAGTGAGACCTGGGAATGAAAAATTCAAAAGAGAAGGCAGCAGAAAACTTTTGAGAGAGAGAGAGAGAGAGAGTGTAGGGTCAATCAAAACTCCAAATTTCCATCTAGGGGCCAAATATACAGCAAGAACCTGTTGTCAGTTCAAAAGGGCCCCCATCACCATCATAACTAGAATCTTAGCAGCACAGTGGTAGAAACCTTGGGAAAGTAGAAAAAGGATGTTACCTAAAGTCAATTTCTAGAAGACCTTTATGGTAATGAAAAGGAACCAAGAAAATCTAGATGGGTTGAACTTGGAGAACCACAAAGACTCTTGTTTCTAGACTCTAGAAACAGTTAATCTGGGAGTTGCTGACACATTTCTCCACTTTTTCATGAATCAGTCCATGAAAGCACAACTCACTGTCATTGAGGAATGGATGGTGGTCTATTTTAATTTCTAGCTTGCTGATATAAGTGCCAAGAAGAACTGAACACTGGGACTAGAAGAGATTCAATGAGCCAATTCAGGGTGAATAGTTGGGTCCTATTTTCCCCAAAGCAGTTGCTTTTCAACCATCACTGTCAAAATACATTTGAAGGACACAACACCATAGGGCAATGTTCTAGGGAGATGCAAACTAGCATAAGAGTTGCCCCCACAAAATTTGTTTCCACCACCATGAGCTCCTGCTTGCTGCCTCCTCCCTTGTCCTGGTCCCCTCCATAGCGGCAAGAGGAAAGCCTGGTGTAGAGTGAGGAAGGGATAGAGAAATGAGCATGGCAGAGTTGATTTTTGGACAAACAAAGGTTTCACCCAGTTGCCCGTCTTGAGCTCCTGCTGTCTGCATTTGGGTAGAGCAGAGGCTTGGAATAGAGAGGCCCCTCCCTCCAGCCAGCCTGACACTACTTCCATCCTCTCAGTCAGGGCACATTTTCCCCAGGAAACCAAAGACAGAAGTCCATGCTGTGGCAGTGAAGAGAAGGTCAGCCTCCTCTTCTGTGAAGGATTCTGATGCCAGCTCAGGGACACAGAGGCTGGTCAGAATGCCTCCCTACACCTCACAGTGAAGCATTGCTTTTGGAGAAGTACCAAGCCAGAGAACCCAAGCAGAGTGGACAGAGTGAAGACAAGAATAAAAGACGTCAGGCCGGGCATGGTGACTCATGCCTGTAGTCCCAGCACTTTGGGAGGCCAAGGTGTGCGGATCACCTGAGGTCAGGAGTTTGAAATCAGCCTTGTCAACATGGTGAAACCCCGTCTCTACTAAAAATACAAAAATTAGCCAGGCGTGGTGGTTGGCACCTGTAATCCCAGCTGCTCGGGAGGCTGAGGCAGGAGAATCACTTGAAACCAGGAGGTGGAGGTTGTAGTAAGCTGAGATTGCGCCATTGCACTCCAGCCTGGGCAACAAGAGTGAAACTCCATCTCAAAAGACAAACAAACAAAAAGAATAAAACAGGTCTTGGTTTCACAAAGTGAGACATGGTACAAATATACCCATCACATGATTTTAGAAAAATTGAGTGAAATGGAAGCAAACACAAGATACGCAAAGCAGTAATGTCCTAACTTGTTTGCAGATACCAGAATAATGACTTACACTGGTGATACTGAGGGAGAAGGAAAGGAAAAAATCAGTTGGGGAATACTCGGACTGCAAAAGCAGCCTGCCTCAAAAGTCACAGCAACAGGAAAAAATAAAACAACATGGGAAAAACCTCAGGCTGCACCTGCATGCAGATAATCAGACAGAGTCCAGCAGAGAAGCCCTTTGTTCTTTGTATAATTAACAAACTCCCAGGAAAAAGTTTATTCCTCTTTTCAGGCATATACATGGTGGGCTCCATGGAAACTGGTACGGGAGGAGGGGGACTTACCTAAAACAAACCCACAGTTATATGAACAAGAGAAGTGGTGCTTTGCCTAGAGCCATACCTACAGCTGCATAAGATAAGGGCAATTGCACAGACAGTTTTACTGGTAAAAAGTTACTAAAACAGTTACAGGGAGGAGAGCAGTTTCATATAGAAGTTTATTGCAATCAGCTGCAACCCAGCAATCCACTTGGACTCCCCTCTGCTGCAGAGAGCTTTCTTCTTTAGCTTATTAAACTTTTGCTCCAACCTCACCCTTGTAGCCACGTTCCTTAATCTTCTTGGATGTAGGACAAAGAACCCTGGGTACTAGTTCAAACAATGAGAAACTGCTACATTAAAATGCATTAGTGAGACTGCAACAATACCTTTGCTCATTGTACAAATTAAAAGAAAAATCATTCCCTTTCCCTCAATCACATAGAGAAAAGCACTTGAAGTGTTCAGAAGTAACCCGTGTCACACTCCAAATACAAAATGATTTACATGCAGCAAAATACACAAGAAGTGAATTAAAATATAATCATATTCACTTGGCACAATTGTAACTCCATTAAAACAAATGTGAAAAATACTGAAACTGACATGAATTTAAGTTTCTTCAACAGAAACATAAAAGTAATAAAAAATTACATGAGGTATATTGAAGCAAAATGCCTTCTTGAGTTTTTCCCTTAAATTTCTCTGTTTTTTTAATATAGTTTTAATGCCAAAGGAACTCACAACTATATTTTTAAAGTGAATATTATCGCATTGTTTTTGCATTATCTTGTGGGACAGAAATGCAAAGAGTTACAGATTACCACCTTAGAAGTAGAGGCAGTGGTCTGTTTTTGTATTCAAACGGTCCCAGATTTAGATCTCCACACAATTAAACCAGAAAACGGGGATTGTGTACTCACAGGTGCCATGGGCACACGATATGGGTGCATATACATTTGGATATAGGTACACAACCTACTACATACACACATATGTAACACACACAAAGATTCACCCATGCTCCTCCCTCCCACACCCACCTATACACGCAGGATAAAAAGGAACCCAACTCAGTTACCCATATCGTGCAAGATATATCAAGTGCATTGCCAATTACCTTTACATTAGAAAACCAAACAAAGCCAGAAAAAAAAAAAGAAAAAAAAAAAAAAGGATTACTACTTAAGGGATTTATAACAAATTTTGGGGCATACACAATACTTGGTGTAATTCTCCAACACGGTCTTCTATTGAACCCTCCCTGGATAAAGGAAACCACAACCATTTAAATAATACAAGAAAACCAAACCCAGTTTACATTGGCAAAAGCAAAAATTAGGTGGGTGGCTATAGGACTTTGTAAACACTCTTCTTCCTCTCTTCCCCCCTGGGAAAATAAAAACTAAACTAAACTAAACTAAAATTTTTAAAAGCCCAAAACAAATAAAAAAACAAAAACTGCAAGGAAAGTGTCAAACCACAAAACAAAAGAACGCTCCACAGAAGCTCAGCACACCTTCATTTGTGGGCGCTGGCGCCCTTTCCCTGTGGGCGGCGCCAGCTCCTTTCTCCGCTGCCTGCCCAGCTGTTGGGCTGGAGCTCCGCGTGCTGGGTGTAGGTCAAGTGATCCCGTCGCGGGCGGGCGGAGGTGGCCGGGCAGCCGCCGCTGTGCCCGGGTCTGGGGTGAGTTGCACTGCTACCCTGGGCCCCAGCCCTCACGCCTCTCTCCCGGAGCTCCGCGGCTTCGGCTGCTTCTTCCTCCCTCTGTGGACTGGGTTGGGGTCCTCGCGAGAAGCGCTGCCCCGCTCCCTTCTCCAAATCCACAAGCCCTGGCTCTCTGGAGACAGGGAGGCTCATACAGGATATGTGCAAATGCTTTTATTACAAGCCGAGTTGAAAGATACCCGTTTGCTCTCCGGTCCTTTTGCTGAGCGCCGCAGGAAGCCGGGCTCCTCGGTCCCCAGAGGCAGCCGCAGGCTCGCGGCGCAGGGCCTGCAGTGCCAGTAACGGGCAGGCGCCTCTGCCCTCCCCTCCGTCCCTGATCTCCCGCCTCCTAGTCACCCGCCGTCTCTGCGGACTCATCCCGGGCTGCGGCCTTTCTTCCCTCAAAGCAGGCCCTTTACACATCGGACTCTACCTCTTGTCCCAATACAAATACATGAAAATGCGGTTCTTCAGGTGGCGAGAACAGTGAGCACTTCTGAAACAAGCCGATTAGGAACACTGAAGTAAATCTGAAGCTTAATGCCCCGGCGCCCTGACTACGGGCTGCCGAGCGGACCCTGCAGTTCCGCAGCTCCCCCGCACTCACCGCTCTGGGCCGCAGCTCCCAGGCTCTTCTGCACCGGCCCCTGCCGGCATTGGCCAGGTCCCGGCAGTTCACGAAAGGCAAGAGGGCGTCTGCAGGGCTCCGCCGGGCGCCCCGCTGAGGACTTTGTGGGCCTTGCACTCTACCTCGTCTCCTGTCCTGTCGCTGAAAGGACACAAAGATAGATGTGTACCCGCCCCCCACCGGCTACACCCTTGTTCTGCTCTCTGATCTTTGCACATACCAGAGATTTCGTAAGTTCTGTGAGTACCTGGTTTTCTGCACGTACCAGAGATTTTGTAAGTTCTGAGGCAAGGTCACAAGACGTGTTTAAGTAAGATAAACTCTTGCTGCCATAAACCTGCTCTCCCGCCTCAAAGTTTGAACCAAAATATCAGAAATGGCGGGAACCAATCATAGTTAGCCAAATCGCCTTGTTCAAACACTAGCCAATCATATATCTGATTTGTATAATAACTCTATTATCCCGGCCCGCGGGATAGTCGAAGCAGGCCCTGGAGGAGGGGGTGGGAATTTGGGGAACAAGAGATACGAGAAATGGAGACAAGACAGTGCTCTGATCAAGTCTCTTTTAATGGCGGTAATGCAGTGCCTTATATACACTTGGAGGGGAAGGGGTTGGGCCAGAGGCGGAGATGATCTCATCGCAAAGGGCGTGACCAAGTAGGTATTGGTTTCTCTGGTCGAACGTCATGTTGCACCTGCGCTGTCAGGTAGTAATTTTCACGGGCGCGGGAAAAATGGGTGAAGAAGAAGCAGGAAGAGCGCCATCTTTTATGAGGTATTAATACAGGGAAAAAGGTAAATCTAGGGAGGAGGTAGAAGGTGGAAATGAATAGAGCTCAGGCGTTTTTAATCGTCAGTTATTATTCGCTATGGCCGGGGCGTGCAGCTCCGGACAGGTCCCCCTTTTAATTATTTTATGATGAGAAAACGACCCCTCGGGAACTGCGCCTGTCTTAGGTTGGGTCAACTCATCCCCACCTTCTAGGCCCGTCATGGGATAAGGCAGCAGCAAGGGCGGCCCTCCTGTCTTAGGCTCCGATGGAGATAGTGTCCTCTTACCCGTCATTGACTGTCCAGTTCAGCACACAGGGGAGGTGGTCTTATTAAGGCAAATAAGACTCACCATTTTCAGTCATCTCAAGGCGACGATAATGGACCTTATAGGTTTGGCCTGGAAGGCCTCGATTTGTTGTCTGACGAATGCCATAAGCTTATTAAAGATTATAGGCCCGAGAGTGAGAAAGAGTAGAAGAGTAAGTAAAGGACCAAGAAATGGCAGGAGATAGGGGAGAAGTCCATCGAGTCCAGTCCACAAGGGATTAGCGACCAGACCTTTTCTGCGCTCTTCTAGTTCTTCCTGTAAAGTCTTTATCTTATCTCTGACGATTCCGGATTTGTTGGCATAAAAACAGCACTTTTCATTTCCATGACTGGTCTGGCATTAGGTAAGCTGTCTTGCCCGAGCAAGTCACCTGGGTGATTCTGTCTGACGGAGGTTCAGATACCTGTCCCCCTCTGCAATCACAAGGCTGGCCATATTATTTTCGTAATAATTCTCTTGCCTTACGAGGGTCACCAAAACCTGCATAGACTGTCACTATGTTATATAGAGCGATTATTCTCCAAAGGAATCTCATGTTAGGCTTCATTTTCTGAAAAACAAGAAGGAAAGAACTTCTCAGGGAGATTTATCTTCCCTGGACTGACAATGGTTATGATTTATTTGTCTTACCAATCTTTCAGGCAGCCATCTGGCTGCATCATTTTTTTGTGAGAAGATGCATACTGAGCCTCTTCCCCAAATTAAAACTGGATCGGGGCCATGCCATGAATTATCAAGTGGATCTTTCCATTTTACCATTGCAAACTGTTTTTGAGATTCAGGATGCCAGAAACGATCGGCAGCCGATTTTCCATGACTGTCCAAATTTAAAAAATTAAGGATAAACAGGGCATGATTGAGTATGTTTCTAGGGGTACCCTTCACGGGGTACCAGCTCCCCCCTTTTAATTTTGTGATAACAGTTTTTAAAGATAGATGAGCTCTTTCTACTATACCTTGTCCTTGGGGATTGTAGGGAATACCTGTGGTATGTTTAATTTGTAGGGTATTACAGAATTGTAAAAAGGTTTTGGCTATATAACCAGGGCCATTGTCTGTTTTGATTTGTTTGGGTATTCCTAAAATAGAAAAGCAATGCAATAAATGAGCTATGACATGTTTGGTGGCCTCTCCTGTTTGGAGAGTTGCAATAATGAATCCACTATAGGTGTCTATGCATACATGGATATATTTTAGCTGACCGAATTCTAAGTGGTGAGTAACGTCCATTTGCCAAATTTCGTTGGGGATGAGTCCTTGGGGGTTAACTCCTAGATAGGGAACAGGCAAATACGTTATGCAGTTGGCGCATTGTTTAACTATTTGTCGAGCTTGTTCTCTGGTAAGTTTAAACATGAGTCTTAAGGTTTGGGCGTTTAAATGATGCAAGGCATGTGCTTTTTGTGCTTGTTGTAAATTGTCTGTAGTGACTGTGGCTATGATTTTTGTTGCCGCGTCAGCTGTTGCGTTACCTTGTGTTAAAGGTCCCGGTAATCCTGAATGTGCTCTAATATGCCCAAGAAAAAAGGGAGTAGTCCTTTTTCGAATAAGTTGTTGACATTGTAAAAATAGGTCAGCTGTGTCTGAAATATGTTTAATTTGAGGCACGGTCTCTAAGAGGGGTATTGAATGAGCCAGGTAGGTGCTGTCTGTGTAAATGTTAAGTGGCTGACAAGGAAAAGCTGATAGTGCTGCAATTATAGCTTGCAATTCGACCAGCTGAGCTGATGTATAAGTGGTCTGGAATTTAACGACTACATTATTGTAGGTGTAAGCGGCAAGTCCTGTGGAAGATCCATCAGTGAAAATTAATAATGCGTCATTGAGAGGTTCTTTGCTGGTAATATGGGGAAACACAAACGCATGAAGTTTGCAAAATTGAATAAGTTTGTTAGGTGGGTAATGGTTGTCAATTGCGCCAGTATAAGAAGCGCAAGCAATTGGCCAGGCTTCCGTATTTTGTAATAGCCAATGAATGTGTGATTGAGTGCAGGGCTGTATAATGGTAGAAGATTCTTTTCCAAAGTATTTTCTACTGTTTTCTCTTCCTAAGATAATTAGATCAGCTATGGCATCATAATAAGGCAACAAAACCTTTTTAGGGGAGGAGGGCAGGTGTACCCACATAATGGGATTGTTCTGCCAAAATAGGCCAGTAGGGGTTATTGTTGTGTTAAAAATAAGGAATATTAATGGCTGAGAATAGTCAATACTGGTAACAAATTGTGTTGCAATGGCATGTTCTACCTGTTGGAGTGCCATTAATGCTTCTTTAGTAATGGACCTGGGAGATTTTGGATTAGAGTCTCCTTTTAATATATCGAAAAGAGGTTTTAACTCTCCTGTAGTGAGTTTTAAGTACGGCCGAAGCCAATTTATGTCTCCCAGTAATTTTTGGAAATCATTTAAAGTTTTTAAATGATCACGACGTATAACGGCCTTTTGATTAATGATTTTGGGTCCATTAATTTGAAAACCAAGATAGGTGTATGGATCTTGTAATTGTACCTTTTCTGGGGCTATTTGTAGTCCAGCTGCTGCTAACTCTTGTTTGAGTTGAGCAAAGCACTGTAAGACTTGTTCGCCAATTTCTCCTGCTATTAAAATATCATCCATATAATGTATAATATACATTTGTGCCCACGTTTTTCTGACTGGCTCTATAGCAGCAGCTACATATTTTTGACACAAGGTAGGACTATTAGCCATACCCTGAGGTAAGACTTTCCATTGATAGCGCTTCATTGGTTGTTTAAAATTTGTAGATGGAAGACTAAAGGCAAATCTTTTTTGGTCAGCAGGATGAAGGGGAATTGTAAAAAAGCAATCTTTAAGGTCAATAATGATTTTAAAATATTTTTGAGGAATCGCAACCGGTGAAGGTAATCCTGGTTGTAAGGCACCCATAAGGATCATAGTGATATTTACTGCTCTTAAATCTTGTAAACGCAAAGCATGCCTACAAGACCAAAAACCTCATCACCTGGGTACATGGTAGATAAGTAAATAATGGTCTGCACCCCAGACGCAGCAAATCAGAAACTTGGACGGCAGAGCTCTGCAAGCTGTGATTGAACAAGCCTCCCAAGTGAGTTTCATGCACACTGAAGGCTGAAACTCAATGAGAACCATTGTTTTAACCAATTAAAATACAATCTTCAGGTGGTTCATATACACTGCCAAAATTGAGAAAGCTTGAGAATCACTGAATAGTAATAATTATTTTCAGATGGTACTTGATAAATTTACAAAAACTGCAAACATGCAAGACCCACCCAGCCATCCACACATCCACTGGGATCCACTCCCACGATTACCCTCGAGGGAAATGAGACCCTCCTCCGTATCTTGCAGAGGCTTTGCAAGGTTAGAACAGGAGCTCACCTTTAAAATATGCTCTGTCTGAGCGACCGCAGCCATGACTTGCGGATCGACCTCCTTCCTATCTATTAAATCTCTAATGAGGTTCCAACAAGAGAAAACGGTCACAGGAATTTTTTCTGGCCCAAAAGTATTATAATAGTCCTGAAGACAATCCCCTACTCTACGCCATCTTTTAATATCAATAGTTCCTTCCTGTGGGAACCAAGGGCAAGTATCTTTTACAAAATCAAAAAATTTAAACAAATCATTACCTTTAACCTTTACTCCTCATATCTTTAAAGCCTCTTTTAATTGTCCTACATATATTTGATGCTGGCTTAATTCTTGTCCCATTTCGGACGTGTCACTTACCTTCGATCCTGACGCGGCAGGTTCCCGCGGTGATCAGTTTAATTCCTTTTGTCTTTGTTAGCGGTCGACCATCCTTTGGCGTCCTCTTCCTCACAAAGTCCCTCGTTTCCAGGTCGCTGTTCGGGCGCCACGTATCCCGGCCCGCGGGATAGTCGAAGCAGGCCCTGGAGGAGGGGGTGGGAATTTGGGGAACAAGAGATACGAGAAATGGAGACAAGACAGTGCTCTGATCAAGTCTCTCTTAATGGCGGTAATGCAGTGCCTTATATACACTTGGAGGGGAAGGGGTTGGGCCAGAGGCGGAGATGATCTCATCGCAAAGGGCGTGACCAAGTAGGTATTGGTTTCTCTGGTCGAACGTCATGTTGCACCTGCGCTGTCAGGTAGTAATTTTCACCGCGCGGGAAAAATGGGTGAAGAAGAAGCAGGAAGAGCGCCATCTTTTATGAGGTATTAATACAGGGAAAAAGGTAAATCTAGGGAGGAGGTAGAAGGTGGAAATGAATAGAGCTCAGGCGTTTTTAATCGTCAGTTATTATTCGCTATGGCCGGGGCGTGCAGCTCCGGACACTCTATGCCCACTTTTCTTAGACTATATAACACTGCTCGGAGCTCAGTGGGGGAGCTCTCCTGCCCGTCTCGTTTCACAAGCGAGGGAGAGTTCCAGGTTCGAACCTGTAATAAAGATCCTTGGTGCTTAGCTTTGACTCTGGACTCTGGTGGTCTTCTTCGGGGAATAAACGGTCTGGGCATAACATCACAGGCGGAGGCCAGCTTCTGTGTTGAACTCCTGTGAACTCGGGGTCTTGAGCAAATTGCCCCAGTCTTGAAATCAAAACCTAGGGGGCAGGGTTGGAGGCCATGAAGAATCAAAGGAACATTGTCACTGGAGCTTGACTCCTCTAGAGGGTGGCAGCAAGGGGCTTCTGACGCGGAACTTCGCGGGCCAGTGCATGTGTGTGCCATCCTGATCATCCTTCTTTGGGTTTGTTCCAGTTTGTGGAAGGTCCCTTAAAATGTGGTGCCAGGATGCTCTAGATGCTCTCACCAGGCAGAGTACAGTGGAACTGAAAGCTCTCTTGTTCTAGACGAGCGGCTCTCAAGCTGGCTGTGCATCAGAATCATCAAAGGGCTTTTAAAAATGTCAGTTTCACTTGTCATGGGTTTCCAAAGTGCCACAAGTGATTCTTATGAGCAGTCAGGGTTGAGCACCACAGATGCTGACCCTCTGTTTGCATAGATCCAGTCCAAACTCACGTTTGCATTTTGTGCAATCACAGCACATGGCTGGCTCATACGACGGAGCCCCAAGGCCTTTCTTGAGGTTTACTGGCCTATGGCAGGGATACTTTTCTCAGTAGCTTTTTTCTCTGTCTGTATTAGGCCCAGCCTTAAGGGAGCCAGTAACATCTTGTGTGGTCCTGTTTTCCAGCGCCAGCTGTCCTTCTGTAGCCCTGAGAGGGAAGGGAGGGTCTTTCTGGCTCAGAGGCTTGACATACACTCAGTTTGGAAAGAGCCAGGTTCTCCCTCTCTGCTCCCCATGCCAAGTCCCCTTGCTGCCCATGGCCTCTCCCTTCCCTGTCTGCTGTGTGATAAGGAGTCATGTACCACCGCACCAGGCTGCTGGCACTGCTGTGGAACTGCCTCCTAGGGTCCCAGCCTGGCTACCCACCATGGGGAACACAGGCCAGGCTCTCTGCTTCGTGCTGCCATCCCTATGCCAGGGGGTGGTCTCCTCAGCACAGGAGCTGCAGTGGTTGGACAGGACACTGCTGGTGAGGTTCTTGCTAGACTCAGTTACCTCCAGCACAGGGTGGGAACCAGCTGCCAGGCCTGCCTGGGCTGGGGGCTGTGGCAGGGGTTGGTGGAGAATGACCTGGGAATGAGGCAGGGGGATGGCTTCTCTGAAGGGCTGAGGCTACCGCTGAAAATGCCTGTGGACACACAAATAGTGTGAGTTGTTGGGAGTGGTTGGTGCCAAGCAAGGCAGGGCCCTGCTTCTGAGCAACCACTGCTTTGCAGCTGTTGTTTCCAGCTAGTTCCACCCACCTGGGATTCACATGCCATCATTTTCACCCATCTCAATCCTACCTCATCAGACCTGGCATGAATTTCAACCATCTCAAAATATATTTTATGTTTATGTCAGTCTGATGTGGCCTGCTTCTCCTCTAACTTCAGAAAGCTGTGGTTGAGTGGAATTAAGATAATCTGCATTTCAGCCCTGGCCCTGTCACCTAGCAGCTGTGAATTCTCTCACTCTTGGTCTTCTCATCAGTATAATAGAGAATTGTGATGCCTGTATCTTCTATAAACCAGAACACAAATACCCTCTATATCAATCTATCTTACAGGGTTGGTGTGAGGTTCAAGCAAAATAAGGTCTGTGAAGAAGTATAGTGCACATCGCACAGAGCTAGACCAAACTAGTATTCGCTGCTTTAATTTTTACAATTAATCGGGCCATTAACAATGCCCCACCAACCTCTAGCTCAGGTTGTCATTGACCCATAGTTTAAGTCTCACACTATATTGTAATCAAACTATTTACATATCGTGTCCTCTGTCCCAGCATGTTCTTGAGCATCATGAGGGCAGGGACCAGGCTTGCTTGCCTTGACGACCTACCCTGGCAGAGGTTCCCCAGCGGCAGCTGCTCTGATGAGATGTGCTCCCTGGAGAGAGCAACACTGTGTGGGGAAAGCCCAGCTCTGAGAGGCAGAGAGAACGGGAAGATCACCGCCTATGTGGGGGGGAGGAGAAAGGGATAAAGAGGAGTACAAAATAAAGATGACTTTCTTGCCTACCAGCAGGCTGAGAACAGATGGGGGAAACCAACTGTTAGAAATCTTTTAGAGTACAGCAAACCACCATGGCACACGTGTACCAATGTAACAAACCTGCACGTTCTGCACATGTATCCCAGAACTTAAAGTAAAATAAGTAAAAAATAATAATAAAAGAAAGAAAGAAATCTTTTAGAATAACACACACAGTGTCCCCATAGTTTGCCACCTCCCTAGCCCAGCTCATCATGGTCCCAACGTGGGGCTCCTGGGTCCCTGGAGATCTAGGAAATGTTCAAGGTATGTTCAATATTTTGGAAAGTCCAGTGGAAATCATACTTTTTTAGGCAATGTCACCTGGACTAAGCAAAACAGTGCATTTCTTTGAAGTCAATTGGGTCACACTGGTCATCTTATGCTGATTATGAGCTTTGATTAGCAGCTGAATGCCTTCCCGTTCTCTCTGCCTAAACCGAGGTTTAGACCTCGGTTTTAGACCTCTATTAACCCCATCTTGCTTGGGGTTAATTAATAGAATGATCTTAGATAACTCTTTAAGTGAGTTAGTCCTAAATACCAAGAATATGTTTGGTACTCGCATCTTGCATTTCACTATCTCACCTGGAGCCAGCCAGGCCGAGAGGGATTCCATCCAGGGAATCTCCCTGACATGTTTTCCTTGGATGCCACTCCCTACTCTTGACCATGTTGCTGGCAGGTTCTTGGATCATTTCTCTGTGTCGGTGGATGGATTGTTGTGCAGCTAAATTTCCAGTATGTTCAAACTCTGTCTGCATGGGTGCCCTGCAGCTTAAACCTGTTTGATGAGGGGACATCTATGGCACCACAAGAAGATAGCTCAGGCAGATCCTGCAGTTGCTGATTCTTCGGGATCCTGGGAAGAGTTCCTACTGAGCAGTATTTCCTAGATCCACCCTGTGACATTACCACTTTGCTAAAGCTCTTGCCTGCACAGGAAGAATGAGCAGCCCTAGCGAGGGGCTGTTAGGGCCAGGGGTAGGAGGTATACCAGCAGTCAGAGACAGGGAAGACTGACTGATCTCTCGGGGATTTGTGCCTTATCTTGGGGACTATCCAGCCTGCTGGGTGGTGGCTGGCAGCCTGTCCAAATGTATGAGCCACCAGAGGGTCAAGCAGATGCAGGGCAGGACTATCTTCTGGGAGATGTGTCCCCCTAAATTCTTCTGTCACTTCAGACATTCCAGGTAGAAGGAGGTCCTTTGACCTGCAAAGCCAGCCAGAGAACCAGGAACAGGGCAGGGAAAGAGCATGCTAGCCTGAAACGGCTCACACCCAGCTGGGGTGCGAGAAGCAATGTCTGTGGCCCCAGACACACCTCCTTTCCCCACCCTGTCACCTTATCTCTGAGACATACTGTGCAGCATATGTCCAAGGCCCATCTGGCTACACCCTGCCTTTGGGATTCTGTTTCACCACTTTGGAAATCTGCCCAACTCACTTTGGGGAGGTTGTTTGAGTCAGGTTTCCATGGTCTCTCAATCATCCCTCAGCACTGACCAATGTCCCCTTAGAGGGGACCACCGGCCACATCTGGAAAGCAAGGTGTGTGTTTAATAGTGAGGCAGAGCAGAGGGAGCCCATCTTCGGGGATTGCTGGATGTTTCTTTTGTCCTCTTCTGGGTGTGTCAATTGTTGATTTTCGTCACCCCAGTAGGAGAGCCTGGAACAGAGAACTCTTGGGGCTCATTCTGGGAGGCTGAGAAATGCCACTGCGAAGGGACAGCTGCCACCCCCAGAAAGCAGCTTGCTCTTTTCCTTAGTGAAGAGACCCTCCCCCTGCCCCGCCATATTGTGCTTACACACAGGTTGACGCATTTCCTTCCCAGGAAATTCCGCCATGTCCCCGGCATCACAGATGTCTCCAGACCTGCTGATTGGGAGTTTCCAGCTCCTCACTCACAGCTTGTCCTATGAACTTGCATTTCAGATTTGGGGCAGTGAAGGCAGTCTCAGGTCAAAGGCATCAAGAGAGTTGAAAACATTCTAGGCCCATTAGGTTCTTTCAAGGAAAGGCCTCAGCTCCTGTGTTTGCATGTGCTGCTGCTATGTGCCACAACTACTCTCAACTTTAACCCAGACTTACCAGCCACCCCCCATTTCTCCCTGCCCTGCCAACCCTTTCATCACCAAAGGCACATAAGCAGCTGCCTACAACAAGCATACAATCATTCAGTCGGCAACTAGACGCACTGTAAGGAAGCTTGGGAGGTATTAAGTCAATGGCATCCGGGTCTTTTGATGGTGACTCACAGTCACCATCACAGTGAGAATATATTTGACACATTCCCATCATGCACAGATGCACCTAATGGAATCTTGTGCTTCACTGTCTCAGCTGGAGCCAGCCAGGCCAAGAGGGATTCCATCCAGGGAATCTCCCTGACATGTTTTCCTTGGATGCCATTCCCTACTCTTGACCATGTTGCTGGCAGTTTCTTGGACCATTTCTCTATGTCGGTGGATGGATTGTTGTGTAGCTAAATTTCCAGTGTGACTACGTTGCACACTGATAAGTTCTAATCTACTTTAATCTGTTCTCATTCATTAAAATTTTGATTTCACAATCCCTAGTATGTCGGCCTGCAGTCTGAGAGGCACAGTTGCCTTTTAACCTCCTTTTGCAGGTGAAGCCACCAACTTGCTGGTCCCTGGTGCAGCCCCCACTTCTGAGGGGAGACACTGCTGCCTTCATCTTCTGTGAATCCACCCCTGTTCCTGGCACAGCACAGTAACTTTGAGTCTTTACAGATGTGCAACAGCCTTTGTTGAGTGAGACCTCGCATTCTTATGCCTCCCTGCCTTGCTCTCATTCTCAACTAGTCAAGCCCTCCCTATTATATTTCCTCTTAGACATGTCACCCCTACTCTTGCACATCCAGCTGTTTGACCTTGTGCATCACACATGTTAAGCTTATCCTGCCCTCCACCTTCTCTGAATGCCTGTACTCCTCGGGGTTTGTACCACCCTGTGGGCAATTAGTTAGAGCTCTCCATGTTATCTTCGTCTTCTGAGACCCTGTTAGCTTCCTAACTAGTTTGGAAAACCTCCTTGAGTATGGGGACTGGTTTATTCACAACCTAGCAGCCAAAATGGGTTAAAGCGTACACTTTTCCTGACTTCCAGGATAGGTGGTTGTATATGAATTAATATTCCCCAAAAATCAATTTAGAGAATGTTATCTCTTAAGAAGCTTCCAATGTTTCTTTTGGTTTTATGTTGACTACGTTTCATTTCATCAGGAACATGAAGGTCTATCACCCCCACCATCCTATTTTGTTGATGGGGACATGAAGGCACAGGGTGGTTGATGGATTTGTCAAGAACTCCTGATCTCTACTATTTCCATGCTTTTCCTTATTCACTAGATTCTTCTTTCTTCATCAGGGGGACAGGAGACACCTCTGCTACTCCTCCAACCCAGTTCTGGAGCAGAAAGCTCTGGACCCCAGGAAGTCACATGCTGCCCTAGCTTGGCTGGAGCCTTTCCCCACATCCCCCTGGGGGGTCCAGGGCCTCCCTCCCATCACCTCCAGCCACACCTTTCCTTTCTTCACAAGCCTAAAAAGCTAGTCCTTCCTCAATATAAAGTACTTTCAGGAAAGCTTCTGAAAACAGTGTGTCTTTAATGTTTTTTAATGTAACCCACTGTCATCAAGGCATTTTACAAGGAGACTCTCTAGATACACACACATATTGGCAATGAATGTTTGGCAAATGTTTCACCGCATAATACTAACATTTGTGACTTTTGATGCACTCTGATATTTCCTATTGTGCTATGCTATGCTATTCTTTTAAAGGGCTGACCAAATTGATGTCACAACCTGCTAATGGATCTAGGTCTGCAGTTTAAACACTCTACTCCAAAAGTTCCAGCAAGGACAAAAATCTCAGCCCTAAATTTGCCAACAATACCCTTTTCTGGGACTTTATTATAAGATGTTGCATGAAAAATTTGTTAATTGTTAATATATGTATGTGTACACTGAGTCTTACTGGAAAATATATTGATGACTATTGGTTACAGCCTAAAAAGAATGCTTGAAAGTTTTCCTGGTGAGGAAAGACCAAGCTAAGAAGGGGAGTCTGTGTGTGTGTGTAATGGGGGTGGTCCCATCCCCCTAATGAGATGCCACATGCTGTGCAGATGTTTTATAATATTTGATCTCTTCTTCTCCCCAAAATGATGTCCAGAGGAGAAATTCCATGGACCTTCCCCTGCCTCCCCCAGACCCTTCCCAGCACCGTGACTGGCCTGGGCAGAGCTCACATCTCTGTGGGGAACAGGCTGGGCTTCCTGTGGGACTCAGGGTCTTCAATCACCTTTACTTCATAGGTCTCCTCCTCAGACCCCTTGTCTTAACACACTACAGCTCTCTGGCTCTCTCACGAGTGGCACCTAAAATATCCAAAATGGAGACAAAAAATCAGAGACTGCCAACCCTCCTGCCCTTCCCTCAGCAAGTAAGGCATCACACACATATGTAGGCATGCACATGCGCACACAGGCACACGTGCACACCTATCGCAGGAAAACCCCACCCCCGATATTTATCGTGGGTTCTTTTCTATTTCCTAAGCATCTCAGCTGGCTTGAGAAGTAAAGGGAAAGAGTACGAGAGAGAAATTTAAAGCTGGGTGTCCAGGGGAAACGTCACATGTCGGCAGGTTCTGTGATGCTCCCCGAGCCATAAAACCAGCAAGTTTTATTAGCGATTTTCAAAAGGGGAGGGAGTGCACGAATAGGGGGTGGGTCACAGAGATCACATACTTTACAAGGTAATGAAATATCACAAAGCAAGTGGAGGCAGAGCGAGATCACAGGACCACAGGATGGGACAAAATTAAAATTGCTAATGAAGTTTCGGGCATGCGTTGTCATTGATAACATCTTATCAAGAGACAGGGTTTGAGAGCAGACAACCTGTCTGACCAAAATTTATTAGGCAGGAATTTCCTCATCCTAATAAACCTGGGAGCACTACAGGAGACCCGGGCTTATTTCATCCCTTCAGCTTTGACCCTAAAAGGCGGTTGCCTTAAGGGGGCCATCTATAGACCTACCCTCAGGGTGCATTCTTTCTCAGGGATGTTCCTTGCTGAGAAAAAGAATTCAGCGATATTTCTCCTATTTGCTTTTGAAAGAAGAGAAATATGGCTCTGTTCCGCCTGGCTCACCAGCACAGTCAGGCTCCAAGTCTTATCTCCCTTGTTCCCTGAAGATTGCTGTTATCCTGTTCTTTTTTCAAGGTGCCCAGATTTCATATTGTTCAAACACACATGCTCCACAAACAATTTGTGCAGTTAACGCAATCATCACAAGGTCCTGAGGTGACATTCATCCTCCTCAGCTTATGAAGATGAAGGGATTAAGAGATTAAGGTAAAGACAGGCATAGGAAATCACAAGGGTATTGATTGGGAAAGTGATAAATGTCCATGAAATCTTCACAACTTATGTTCAGAGACTGCAGTAAAGACAGGCGCAAGAAATTATAAAAGTATTAATTTGGGGAACTAATAAATGTCCATGAAATCTTCACAATTTATATTCTTCTGCCGCAGCTTCAGCCGGTCCCTCCGTTCAGGGTCCCTGACTGCACACAACACACACCAACACAATTGCTGTGGACTTTTCCTCCTAAAATCAGAGGAACCCATGGAGCCACAGAAGTGTTAAGATTAGGGTGAGGGTTTTATGTGGGAGAAGGATGTCTGGTTTGGATCCAAGAAGATCTGAGTGCTGTCCTCCACTCTAGCCCGAGTCACTTAGCCCACGCTGTGCCTCAGTTTCCCTTTCTATGAAATTGTGATAACCCATGCCCTGCCTGACTCAGAAGCTTCCCCTGAGTCACAAATAAAGTAACAGATGAGATGATGCTTTGAGGGTGCAAAGAACCAACTTTGAAAGAAAGGTCCCGGGCTGTACGATATAGGGCAGTGTGGCCCTAGAGAGAAGGCTGTCCCTCCTCTTCATGGTAGACAGCTGGGCCTTTGGGCCTTTGTTTGGCACAGCTGAGAAGTTCCTGACATCTTATTTTGATAGTATCTTTGAGCAAAGGATAGTGAGCCTGAGGCCCTGCTGAGCCTGAATCCCACCTGAGCTCCAAATCTTCCTACGCCAGGATGTGCCTTGGGATAGAACACTTTCCCCCCTAGGACAGGGGCTTCTGCTCATCTAGTCACACCTTCTTGAGGTGTGAGCTAAGTGTTCTTCCTTTTCCTAGCAGTGCCTCCCTCCATCTTTCTTCCTATAGAGCCTGCATGCTGGGGCCCACTTTATCCTCAGGCCCCTGAGGGCACCAGGAAAAGATCCTGGCTTTGAGCCACTCAGACAGGGGAGGGGCAGAGCTCTCTCAGGGCTGCCCACCTATATTTGTCTGTCCTTGTATTGCTATAAAGGGATACCTGAGACTGGGTAATTTATAAAGAAGAGAGGTTTAATTGGCTCATAGTTCTGCAGACTGTACAGGAAGCATGATGCTGACATCTGCTTGGCTTCCAGGGAGGCCTCAGGAAACTTACAATCATGATAGTAGGTGAAGGGAGAGCAGACATGTCACATGGCTAGAGCAGAAGCAAGAGAGAAAGAGTGACATGCCACATAGTTTTAAACAGCCAGATCTTGCAAGAAGTCACCCACTATCACAAGGACAGTACCAAGGGGATAGTGCTAAACCTTCATGAGTAATCCACCCCCATGATCCAGTCACCTCCCATCAGGCCACACCTACAATACCAGGGATTACAATTTGACATGAGATTTGGGCGGGGAGGCAGATCCAAACTATATCACCACCCCAGAGTTGGAAGGAAAGATAAGCTATGGGACCTCCAGATGGAGCAGGATGATAGGAATATGGCCTATGCTTTGGAAAGGCACAGTGGGCGGAGCTGAATATGCAGAATGGCAGAGGGCAGGCAACACCACTTCTGACATGCTGGCCCATTCTGAGCAAAAGCAATCCTGGAGCCAGAGCTGCCCTTAGCCTTGAGCTACCACATGGAGGACAAGGCCCCAGAGGTAGAACTTGGGCTTTATTTTTCTTCTTCACCAAGCTGAAGCATCCTGAGTGTTGTTTTCACCAACTGCAATGGAAGAGAGTGTTAATGATGTTCAATGAGCACTTACGATGTGCCGGGCATTGTGCTGAATGCTTTGCTGTGTTTTATTTCACTGATAGATGTATCTGTGGGGAGAAGAAAACCCCTGGGGCCTCCTCCCCCAGCTCCTCTAAAAATCACTCTCCCTTAATGTAACATAGAACAAAGTTTCATATGAAAATGCCCTTAGAGGGAGGTAATTAAAATAGCAAACACTGGTTTTATCTAGCTCTACACCCTCCCCTCCCCTGCTGGGAGGGGTCAGAAGTGAAGGCCCTTGTCCAGGTCTGTCCTCAGGACAGAGCCCAGAGAGCAGGCTATGCCACACCTCCTCTGTGCACCCTGGGGTGGTGGCCGGGCAGTCCATTCTCATGCATACACAAAAAGCCCACCTCACAGCTAGGTGAATGGCATTTTCTTTGTTCAGGTTGGCAAGGGTAAAGTGGGTAAGTCCATTCACTTTAGGGAGGTAGGGTACAGAGCAGAAGTGAGGGCAGCACCCACCTCTCAACTGGCTCACCCCTTCTTCTGTCCTGAGGGTTCTCATCCCCTTGTGCCTTCTGCCCCCACACCCAGGCTAGAAGGCGCCTTCCCTCACCTCCATCCTCCACCTCCAACTGAAGCCACAACAGGGAGTTAATGAACCTAATGCTTTGGTGAGGGACTGGGAAGCCAAACCTGGAGAGGCAGAGGTCCTGGGAAGAGGCCCAGAAGACAGCAGACCTTGCTCCTAGGATTGTGAAACAAGGTGCTTCCAGGCCATACAGCTGCCCTGCACATTATAGTCCTAATGATACAGACAGGTGACAGGGAAATACTGGGTAGAAGAGGGCAGTTCCCCAGCAAAGGCCCCACCCCCAAGCCTGGAAACCCACAGCCCTAAATGGGAACAGGCATTCCTGTTTTCAAGCCAAATGTTGCCTTTTGGCTCACCACACCCCTCTATCCTGTACCCATATAAACCCCAAACCCCAGGCTTCACAAGCAAACAAGCAGATGAACAAAAGAGCAGAGGAGCAGAAGAGTGGCATGGTGGAGAAGGAGAGAAAAGAAGGAGCATCTGAATGTTGAGAGGAGTTCAGCTGGGGACAGTCAGAGAGATCTGCCATGGGACAGCCAAACTCCAGAAAAAGATCCTCTTCCCACTCCATCCCCTTTTCAGCTCCCCATCCTTCCCTCTAAGAGCCACATCCATCACCCAATAAAATTCCCGCATTCACCATCCTTCAAGTCTGTGTGTGACCTGATTCTTCCTGGATGGCAGACAAGAACCCAGGTATCAAGAGGGCACTGAGCTGGTTAACACTTAAGCCGTCTACGGACAGTAGAGCTAAAAGAGCACTGTAGCATGCCCACTGGGACTCTGAGAGTCATAGGCACACACCCCTAGATGCCACCATGGGGCCAAAGCCCAAAAGCACTCACCTCAGCTCCTGCACCTGCCCGTCTGTGTGCTCCCCCTCCTGTAAGGGGTTTGAGTGGCGGCCAGACAAGCTGCACCCCTGTGGCATATCCTGCAAAGGATTGCAGGGGATCAGGGAACTCTCCTGTTTTACTAAGAGGTGCAGCGTTAACTTACCTTGGAGGGCTGGAGGAGACCAGAAGAGACCACCTATCCCAGCTTCTTCCCCTGGATAGGAAATCCCCAGGGCAATTTCTGAGGAGACCGCTCAGAGAGATAGACCACTCTCAGACCTATCTGATGGTAAAGTGGGAGAAAAATGTGGCTGGTGGTAAACAGAGCCCTGCCTAAATCAATTTGCTGGGTTTTTTTTTCTTTTCTATCACTATTAACTAAACAAAAGGTACATGTGACTGTGATATGAGTTTGCAGTTAGTAGTAATCAATTATTCATAGACCTGTGGACAAGTACCCCTCACCCCTACAACTTTCTACTACCCATAAGATGCACTTATGACCTCAAGTGAAAAGATGTAGCCCAAACAACAGGCTGAGATCCTGAAAGTTGATATCTATTAGTGCGGATTTCATCTCTTGATTCTCATGTTAATTTTTATTGAGCTTATTTTGCATGTGAAGAAATAGAGGCCCCAGGAGTTAAGCAAGTTCCCCGGGGGATAGTTGCTAGTGAGGGGCATAGTTTATGTCAGAAGCCAAGCTGAAGTCTTCTGATGTTTTCACCACACCATGATGAAACACCTCCAATGAAACTCCCACCTCCAGCAGGAGAGAAACACTCCCCTCCCTCTTTATTCCTTACAGGGAAATTTACAGTTCTTCTAGTTTCCTTAGAAGACAATGAAAAGGATATCTCTCCAGAAGGAACATCAGCAACTTTATGGAGGCACTCCAAGTTGCAGCTAAAATGAGGGCATCTCAGACACCTTCCTGGCTCCAGCCAGGGTATGTCACAGGTAGTTAGAGAGGCATGAGCAGAGCAGAAGAGCGTTCTTCGCCACTCACTAGGAATGTGATGGTTCGACAATTATCATACTGCCTCTCTAAAAACGATAATTCAGTGTTGTACCCGAGTGCGTTAGAGAAACGCCACACTTGGAGACAAATTTAAGAGTCCCTTATTAGCCGGCGACTGAGAGATGGCTAACGCTCGAAATTCTCTCGGCCCCGAGGAAGGGGCTTGATTTTCCCTTATACTTTGGTTTGGAAAGGGGAGGGTGAGCTTAGTTACAGGAGTTCTGCAGAAGTAAAAACAGGCAAAAAAATTAAAAAGACAAATGGTTACAGGGAAACAAACAGTTCCAGGTGCAGGGGATCTAAATCTATCATAAGGCGATAGGTATGGGGGATCTGCCGGACACAAACTCAAGGCTTTATGGTGTTATCTCTTGAGCGAAATCCTGGGAACTTTGTACATTGCTTGCTTCAGTACCTTATCAGTTAATTGAACTCTTTGATATGTTGAGAGTCAGCTTACACAAGTTAACTCCTTGAGGAAGGGGGTGGGTAAGGAGTCCTTGATGTCTTGTAAATGAAGGAGCCAAATGGAGTTCATCTGGCTTTCTCAGCTAAGGGAGAGCCTATTCATGAGGAAACAAGGCTAGGTGATTAAGGAAGAGTCTAAAAACAAGGCTGGGTATTACATTCCCCACTTGTGTATTTGGGGAATCAAATCGTTGATTCCTCAGTTACAATAAGGGGGTCATATTGAGTTTTAAGATACATAAGTTTGACAGAAGCTATGCGTTGCTTTACAAAGTTAAGAACCCAATTTAATATACACAGTCAAAAAATTAAGCTTAATAGCAGGATGAGAAGGGGTCCAGCTAATCCAGTGACTAGAGTAGTTAGCCATGGATTCCAGTTAAACATGTTTTGATACCAGAGGATGTTATTTTCTCATTCTTGTTGGCATCTATGTAGATTTTCTCGAACCTTTTGGAGAGTATCTTTTATGACTCCAGACTGATTGGCACAGAAGCAACAACTTTCTCCTAGAGCTGCGCATAAACCTCCTTGAGAGAGGAATATTAGATCTAAGCCTCAGCGGTTTTGAAGAACTACTTCAGCTAGAGACTCTACCTGGGAATGTAGTATATCTATGGCTGACTGGAGGTTACTTAAATCAGCATCTACCTGTTGAGATAGGGACATTAGTCCAGTTTCTCCTTGAACTAGGGCAGCCGTACTGATGGCCGCTGATCCAGGTATGCTAAGGCCGGCTAAGGGGGGATCTAGGAGCAGGGCGGCTCGGCGAAACCTGGGATGTAACTTAGGGGGAGCAATGAGAAGTTGTCCTTCTGGTCCACTGTACACGTATACCTGGGGAAGTACATGAACTAACACGCACAGGAGAGGTCCTGGTTCAGTCCCATTAAGGCAGCGAGTGAGACCTGAAGTGCAGGCCAACTAGTTATTGTTAGGCACTTGGTAAGAGACTGAGGTGCTTATGGAAGTAAGCAGGAACTGATTACAAGTAGCCTGAAAGGGAGAAGCAGATAAGTTATACCCGGTACTAATTAGACAAGAAGCGTTTCCAGACACATCCCCCCTAGTGTGAGGGCACGGGGTTGTGCAAGACAGCACAGAGGGCCACTTTTAAGTATGGCTTCTACTCCTAATCCTACATAATAAGGAGGTTTTGCCTTTAGACATAGCCAACAATCTTGGGCTAGTTTACCCTGGGTGAGGTTAAGGAGGTGACGGGTTGAAGATGTTGTTGTTGTAGCTGGGGTTTAGGAACTAGGAATGGTGGCGGAACAGTTAAATGGACCTTGTCAGGGTGTTTTTGGACATAGGGTCGCCTAGATCAGTTAAAGGCCCGATGGGCTTGGGTGGGCTCCATGAGACCAGGATTTTCTGTACGGTGAACATAGTCCCAACATCAAATCCTGGGATATAAAGTCTTAATCCCCATGACATGCCATAATACCAATGAGCTGAATTAGGGTCATGGACAGTTATAGTAAGAAGATTACAATTTTTTCTAGTACACAACTTAGGACGGGAAGCACAACTTATGGAAATAGTTGAAGATCAGGTTAATCCCTCAGAGTAAGTGGCTAAAGTAACACATGTCCAATCAGGGCAGAAAAACTAGTAAGTATCTCAGCAGCTAGAATCAGGGTGATTCCCAAGACAGAGGTAGAAGTCAACATTTTGGAGTCCCTTTTCTGCACCTTTGGAGCTCCCACATCCAGTCTGGCTCCCGGAGTGTCAAATCCTGCTGCAAAGTTGACGCTTCTTGCCCCCATGACCGGCAGATTGCGTTGCTCTCCGTGGGTACCGGCTGGTTCTGGGAACAGCGCACATAAATCAACTGCAAAGGAGACTTCTTCGGAAGTTCCTGCCCTCCAAGTAGTGTTTGCGAATACATGTCCTGTCGTGAAAGAGGTGAGGAGAAAGGAATAGGAAGGCACAGAGGACGTGACAGGCAAAAACAAACAAGAGAAGTAAATAAAAAGAATTAATCTAATGGCTTCACCTGACTTAGGCACAGTTTTAAGGGGCCTGACCCAGGCTTGGGGATCCATGTTTCTTGCTGGGCTTTGTTGATCTTTTTGATGCGGGAGTGATGAATCCAAGCAGGAATGCCGTCCACCTTCAGAGCCATTGGCATGGTGAGGATGACAGTATGAGGTCCTTTCCAAGCAGGAGTGAGTCCTTCTCTCTGGAACTTTTTAACAAACACCAGGTCACCAGGCTGGAACGAGTGGCAGGGCCCCATCTGGTCAGGAACTGGATTGGGATGGGCTCCTCGGACAAGTGGCTGGATGATATCTTGTGCCTGTTGGAGAGACTGTAGATACTGTAACAAATTAGCTTGTGATATTTCTGCCAAATGGGTGTCCCTTAGCTTAGGCAAGATAGGCAGCGCCCTCCCATACACGATTTCAAAAGGTGAAAACCCAGCCCAGTAAGGAGTGCACCTTACTCTAAGAAGGGCTAAAGGAAGGAGTCTTACCTGATTCTCACTGGTCTCTAAGATTAACTTTGTAAGAGTGCTTTTCAGGGTGTGGTTCATGCGTTCTACCTGCCCAGAGCTCTGGGATCAATAGGCACAATGGAGCTTTCATTGAATGTTTAATGCCTTACTGACTGACTGAGCTACGGACGAGGTGAAGGCCGGTCCATTATCAGATCCTATGGCAGCAGGCAGCCCACATCGAGGGATGATTTCATTGAGTAAAAACCTAACTACCGTGATGGCAGTCTCGTTCTTGGTGGCAAATGCCTCAGTCCATCCGGAGAAGTTGTCTACTAGTATTAGAAGGTATTTTTACCCGGCCCGGTGTGGTTTTATTTCTGTAAAGTCAACTTCCCACCTTTCTCCTGGTGAGTGTCCTCGGAGACAGTGACCTGGGCTGGGTTTAGGACCTTGCTTGGCATTTACCTGGGCACAAGTTATACACCGGAGAGCCGCTTGATCTGCTAAGCTTTGAAGACAGGGTATCTTAAAACGGCTCCGGAGGAGCTGGGCCAATTTTGCTCCTCCTAAATGGGTGGTAGAATGCAAGCGACCGATTAAAGTTTCCTGGAGAGCTTGGGGTATGAAGATTCTGGAGTCAGGAAGATTCCACCAACCTTCCTGATTTTTATTGGCCCCGAGATCTGAAGCCAATTTTTCTTCTGTTGAGTACTTGGCATTGTCGGTCAGATCTGGCTGTGGAAAGGAGACTGTGGGTAACAAGTTTAGAGGCCTGACTAGAAGTCACGCTGCATCCCGGGTCTCTGAGTCAGCTTTCTGGTTACCACAGGCAACGGCTGTGTTTTCTCTTTGATGTCCTTTGCAGTGGATTACAGCCACCTGCTGAGGGAGCCATACGGCTTCAAGCAGGGCTAGAATTTCTTCTTTGTTTTTGATAGTCTTTCCTGAGTAGCCCGCACTCCTGATAGATGGCTCCATGTACATGTACAGCAAAAAAAGCATACCTGCTGTCAGTGTAAATGTTAATACGTTTATCCTTACCCCACTGGAGAGCCTGAGTGAGGGCGATCAATTCAGCTTTTTATGCCAGGGTATTTGCTGGTAAAGCCTGGGCCCATAGCACATCTGTCTCCATAGTAACGGCTGCACCAGCCTTTCGTACTCCCTGTTTGAGGAAGCTGCTACTGTCTGTAAACATGGTGGTGTCCGCCTTCTTCAGAGGCACATCTTGGAGATCAGGTCAGCCAGTTTCTGGAGTTTCTAATAGTTCCTGACAGTCAGGGACAGGTGTGGCGAAGTCTGGATCAGGAAGTAAAGTAGCTGGATTTAAACAGCTTGTGGGAGAGAAAGTCAAACGAGGCTGATCTAACAGTAAACTCTGATACTGCAGGATGCAAGCATTTGACATCCATTTGCCAAAAGCACTTCATAGCAAAGTCTCTACGGCATGAGGAGCTGTAAGGGTTAAATTCTGGCCCAGAGTTAACTTATCAGCCTCTTGGTCTAGGCTTGCTGTTGCCGCTATGGCTCACAGACAACTTGACCATCCAGAGGCCACAGGATCCAGCCCCTTAGACGAATAGGCCACTGGGCATCTCCAGGGTCCTAAAGTCTGAGTAAGCACCCCCTTAGCAACTCCCTGGCTTTCGTGGACAAACAGGTGAAACGGCTTTGGGATATTTGGGAGGGCTAGAGCAGGGACTTCAGTTAATGCCTTTTTCAGATTTTGAAAAACCTGTTCTTCTGTGTCTGTCCAAACTAGCGGGCCATTCCCTCCTGTAGCAGTGTACAGGGGCTTGGCAATCTCCACGAACCCCAATATCCATAGGCGACAGTATCCCCCGGCCCCTAGGAATTCACATACCTGTCTCTTGGTGGTGGGAGTGGGGATTCGTAGGATGGCTTCTTTCCAGGCACTGGTGAGTGCCCTTTTTCCTTGGTTTATCTCGTATCCCAGGTAGGACACTCTGGGAAGACAAAGCTGGGCCTTCTTGGCTGAGACTCGATACCCAAGCTCCTGAAGGAGATAAAGTAAGTCCCTAGTATGTTGCAGGGAACTGTCTATAGTTCCAGCAGCTAATAAAACGTTGTCCACGTACTGAAGAAGAGTACAGTTAGGGTGACTAGCTTGGAATGGTATAAGATCCTGCTGGAAAGCCTCTCCAAAAAGGGTGGGGGAATTTTTAAAACCTTGAGGTAACCGAGTCCAAGTCAATTGGGTATTGTCTCCTGAGCTAGGATCTGTCCATCCAAAAGCAAAGATTGGTTGGCTCTTAGGGGCCAGAGGAATAGCAAAGAAGGCATCCTTTAGGTCAAGGACAGTGTATACTATATGTTCTGGTGGGAGCAGGCTAAGTAGTGTATAAGGATGAGGGATGGTTGGATGGACAGTAATGGTCTGTTTGTTAACTTCCCTTAAGTCCTGTACCAGCTGGTAATCATTCATTCTGGGTTTCTGGACTGGGAAAAATAGAGTATTCCAGGAGGACTGACATGGTGTGAGTATGCCAGCTTGTAATAGTCATTGAATATGGGGATTAATCCCCTGTCTAGCCCAGTGACTCATAGGATATTGCTTTACCTGGACCAGCAAGGCAGTGGCCAGGAGTTGTACAACCACTGGCGGATGTTGTTTAGCCAGTCCTGGAGGGTTTGACTCGGCCCAAACTCGGGGAAAGAGTGTCTGTAAGTCCAACAGGAGAGGATTAGTATTAAGTTCCAGTGGTTATGATGGTGAAACTAAAAGATATTCCTCCGACAGAGGGGTAGTTAGCAGGAGTTGGGCAGTGCAGGGTGCTGTATTTCCTAGCATGAAGTGAGCCTCCTGGGCTGAGAAAGAGATAGAGGTCTGTAACTTATGGAGCAGGTCTTATCTGAGGAGAGGAAAAGGACACTCTGGAACCACAAGAAATGAGTATGTCACTCTTTTCTGTCCCAAGCTCACTTCTCATGAGTGTGTGACAGGATATTCCTAAGTAGCTCCAGTAGCCCCTTGTACAGCCACTCTTTTATTAGAGACACTGCCCAAGGGGGTGTGCAGTACCGAGTGCTCTGCCCCAGTATCTACTAGGAAGCATACAGGCTGGCCCCCCACCATGGGCTCCTGGGGGCCAAGAGCGAGGGAGCCCTGGCCCCGTCAGTCATCTGACTCTTCCGTTGCAAGGAGGATGAGGACCTTTTTCTTTTCTAATTTCTCCTCTGGCCTTAGTGGGCGTTCCTTTTTCCAGTGCCCAGTCTGCTTGCGATAAGTACATTGGTCCTTTTCTAGGGGAGTCTCTTCACCTCTTTTGCCCTTCTGGTAGGGACCCGAGGTTTCCTGGCCATTCCTCTGTGATGGGGGCCTTCCCTTCTTGACCTTCTGGATAGCCACCAGGAGGCTTAGCAAAAACGAAGATTTTTGCTTGTCTTTTGGATACTTTATCAGCGGCCTTTTCAGCTGCCTGTGCAGATTGTTTTTGTTTTTCAAACTCTCGATTGTCAAAAACTTTTTGGGCTATCTCTAAAAGCTGACTCTAAAAGCTGGCTATCTCTAAAAGCAAATTCCTCCAGTTTTTGGAGTTTTCTTTTAATATCAGGGACTGCCTGAGCCACAAATGCCAAATTAAGAGCATGGCTATTTTCGGGAGCTGCGGGGTCAAAAGGGGTGTAAGTCCCATAGACCTCCTGGAGGCGTTAAAAACGCTCCCGGTGACTCATCAGGCCCCTGTACGAGTTTAGTCATCTTAGACAAGTTTATGGGTTTCCCAGCAGCTCCCTTGATACCTGCAAGGAGATACCAGTGAAAATCGTCCAAAGCTCTCTTCCCACCCAAGGAATTCGGGTCCCAATCAGGCCGGGTAGAGGGAAAGTTACCCTCCTCAAGAAGGTCTCTAGCTTCCTCCTCAGGACTATTGGCTGATGAGGAAATACTTTCCGGCCTCTCTTCGGATATGTCCCCTTTCTTCAGAGGTCAAAAGGGTCAAAGGAGCTGCTGACAGTCATCCCAGGTGGGCCAATGGGTCCGGAGCACGGACACCATCAGTGAGGTCAAGACCTGGGGATTTTCAGAGAAGGGAGGATTATGAGCCTTCCAGTTATACAGGTCAGAAGTAGAAAAAGGGACATAAACCAAGAATGGGCTGGGCACTCACCACCCGGAGGGACTTGTGCTTCTCTCAGTGGTAGAAGCGAGGGCTACTTCCTCCTGCCACAGCTGCAATCCAGAGGCAACAGGCGGAGACGAGGGAAGATTCTAAGGGAGCAGGACGGTTATAAGGTGGTGGAACTGGGTTGGGGAGATTCTCCTCTTCTTCAGAGGGAGGCAGTACAGGGGGAGCTAAACCGGCTGAGGGTCCAGCCGAAAGTGTGGTCTAGCCCAACAGGACCTTGGAGGCAGAATTATGAAGGGCGCATGAGCGGAGCTTCTGACCAAACTCAGCCATTGATCAATGTAGGGAAACTGATCGGGATGGCCAGGAGTTTCAGCAACAACCCGTCACACAGCCTGAACAACTGCGAGGTTCAGTGACCCTACTGGGGGCCACCCGACTCCGAACTTTGGCCGTTCTACTTCGCAGAATGTCCGGAGTTTGCCTTTTTTAAGGCGGACTCCATAATCCTCTGAGAAGCCTAGAGAAAAATTCTGCAACATACTTTGGAGGGGGCTCCAATCCTTACAGGGCTGGGAAGAGGAATTTCCCATTTTTGGAGGCAGTTTAACAAGGTTTGAGCAGGGATATCTGTCCACAACACCAACAGAGAAACTCACTTCCTGGGGACTGGAATATCGGAAGAACAAAATTAACTTAACCAGAAGGAGCAGAAAGACAATAGCTAACACCACTTGCCACATGACGGTTACATTTTAGCTTTAAGATTGAGAGAGGAGGACTAGAGGCCGACCCGAGGTCTCCTTGGCCGGATGGACCTAGGTGTCCTCCCTCTTTCCCTGGATCTGTAGCCTAAATACTTTTGGTGTCTCCACAACTCAAAGGTAAATAGCTCAAACTCAGCCTTTTCTTTTAAGGGTTTGAGGAGTGAGAGCAGAACGAAGTCCTGGAGACACTGAACTTGCTGAGACACCAGAAAACGAGGTGTATGGGGTAAGGGGTAGGGATGAGAGGAGGAAAAGGGCCACTCAGCTCTTTCCTAAGGTAGGAGAGTAGCCACAGAGGAATAGAATAAGAGTCTAAATGAAGTAAAGCAGTATGGGCATAGGTTTCTCTGCACAGTGCCCTATTTAAGGGCACGGGAAAAGTTATGGGATGACAAAAGAGGTGAGCAAGGAGGTCTGCGGGGTGGCTATTTTGTTTTTGTTTTTTTTTTTTTTGAGACGGAGTCTTGCGCTGTCGCCCAGGCTGGAGTGCAGTGGTGCGATCTCAGCTCACTGCAAGCTCCACCTCCCGGGTTCACGCCATTCTCCTGCCTCAGCTTCCTGAGTAGCTGGGACTACAGGCGCCTGCCACCGCGCCCGGCTAATTTTTTGTATTTTTAGTAGAGACGGGGTTTCACCGTGGTCTCAATCTCCTGACCTTGTGATCCGCCCGCCTCGGTCTCCCAAAGTGCTGGGATTACAGGCGTGAGCCACTGCACCCGGCCTTGGGGTGGCTATTTTGAACCCATCACCGGTTTAGTCTAGAGGTGGCCCAGTCACTTGGACATGGGGTATGACAATTTAAAAGTCAGCAACCTTCATGGTGCCAGAAATCCCAAACAGGCGTATGTTCTTCACACTCATTCCCGTAACAACACCTGATTTGTTTCTGACAGAAAAGGCAGGACTGGGATGGCCAGCCTAAACAATTGATAAGAAATTTAACCTCCTGTGATAAAAAATCAACACTAAGGACCTTGAAGAAGTTCTTGCCCAGACGTCTTGGGAAATATCAACAACCTGACATACGAAACTTTGACAACCACTAAACAAGACTACAGACACCACGCAAGACAATGAACATAAAGCAAACAATAGATCCTAGGGTATATAAACAATTACAGCAGTTTTTATTAGACAGACAAGGGGAGGGGGGTCCCATGATGGGATCAGTCAGATGCCCTCCTGGCCGCTCCCCCGAGGGGACTTGGGCTCCTCTTAGCATTGGCAGGCCAGTATAAACCCATGGCTCAGATCAAGCTGTGTTGGATGCTGCCTTAAGCCTCATGAGGTCGCCACGGAACCGCAGGTGAGGGCCCACTCAAACCCCACAGATCCAGAGGCCCCTGGACTCCTCAGTCATGCACACATTCACGCAGAGTTCATAACAATTTTTCTTATTTCTCATTCTAAACGAAGGTCCCGGGAGACCTGAACGAGAGAAGGAGAAGAGATAGGGAAAGGGGGAGAGAGAGCGAGAAAGAAAGAGAGGAGAGAGAGACTAGTCTTAATGGAGAGGCCGGCCTGCCAGAAACCAGTACTCTATCCTCCAGTGTCCTGTAGTATGGATTGAGTCAAAGAGACGGACGCCCTTGTCAGGGCTGCCTCCCTCTCACCAAACCAGAACCAAAAGGCGCCTAACAGAAAAACCAGGGCTGTGTCCTCCAGCATCCTGGAAAAGTGGGCCGAGTCAAAGAGAGGGACACCCTCATCAGGGCTGCCTCCCTCTCACCAAACCAAAGTCAAATCTGACTTACCTGACCCCCGGGGTCAGAAGCTGAGGACTCAGAGGCTGAATTTTGTGGGCACACACACGGTAGTCGATCTGCTCTCCTCTGGAAGACAGTCACCTTTCAGAGACGTGGAAATTTTTTTTTCCAGGTGGGCTCCCCTATAAGCCAGCCATCCATCTAGGGGAGCCTGGAGTGAGCCCAGCTCTTGCCCAGTGGCGAATATAATCTCGCTGGGGCCTCCAAATGTTGTATCTGAGCAAGCTAGAGAAACGCCACACTTGTAGACAAATTTAAGAGTCCTTTATTAGCTGGCAACCGAGAGACAGCTAGTGCTCAAAATTCTCTCGGCCCCGAGGAAGGGGCTTGATTTTCCTTTATAGTTTGGTTTGGAAAGGGAAGGGTGAGCTTAGTTACAGGAGTTCTACAGAAGTAAAAACGTGCAAAAAAATTAAAAAGACAAATGGTTACAGGGAAACAAACAGTTCCAGGTGCAGGGGATCTAAATCTATCATAAGGCGATAGGTATGGGGGATCTGCCGGACACAAACTCAAGGCTTTATGGTGTTATCTCTTGAGCGAAATCCTGGGAACTTCGTATATTGCTTGCTTCAGTACCTTGTCAGTTAACTGGACTCTTTGATATGTTGAGATTCAGCTTACACAAGTTAACTCCTTGAGGAAGGGGGTGGGTAAGGAGTCCTTGATGTCTTGTAAATGAAGGAGCCAAATGGAGTTCATCTGGCTTTCTCAGCTAAGGGAGAGCCTATTCACGTGGAAACAAGGCTAGGTGATTAAGGGAGAGTCTAAAAACAAGGTTAGGTATTACATTAGCAGCAGCAGGGCCAGGTGGCCAGGGAGAGACAACCTCCTGAGGATCCACAGCTGTTAACCTTAAAGTGTTAATTGAATGCAGACCCTGAGAAAAGCAACTTCCTAGGCATGCAAGTTAAGAGACAAAATGGTGAAGTACGACCTCCTGGGTACACTCCACTGGGAAAAGGAAAGCCTCAGACGGGCATGCATACGACTTCCTAAACACACTGCGCATGCTCAATTCCAAAGGGTAAGGATTTCACTGCGCATGCGGGAGCCCACCCCAAGGGAAGAATCATGGGAAAGAGGTGAGCCTGTGAAGTCCTAGGCTCATGGTTAATCACTGCTCTTGCACTTGTTCTCCAAATTGCCCACTTGGATCTATTCCAAGTGTTCTTTCCTTTCTTTACTGATCTAAAGACTTTTTAATAAACGTCCACTCCTTCTCTGAAATTTTCCATGATCTCTATTTCTGCTGTATGCCCCTCCATCAAATTCTTTCTTCTGAGGAGGCAAGAATTGAAGTTGCTGCAGACCCACATGGATTCACCGCCAATAACTCAGACACCTTCTACTGGTAACAGGTAGACCAGCTCCATCAAGGTAGCTGGCTGGGCACATACCCAGGAGGAAGTCCGGTCAGCAGAGCACATTTGGTCCAGTGCATTCCCAGCTCCAGGTCTGGTCATCTGGCCCTAGGCTGACCCATACCTTCTGCTCCCCTGAAGCCATGGTCCAGCTTTAATCCTCTCCCTAGATCAGCTCCTCTTCTTCTCTCCACCGGGGATCATCATTCTTTTTATTCTCTCCCCTTTAGCTTTCCTTTCTTCTTGAATCCCCTCTCTTCTATATTTGTTGGAAAGCAATTTTGGAGGAACCTTCAAGTTACTAGAGGTCAAAACAAAGACAACTTAAAGAACAAGATGTCAACTCCACTGTGCTAGAAGTTGACAAATATCATCACCAATTACCAGAGGACAATGGTGAGGCGCCCATGCTTCAGGTTGGGGAATGGGGAAAGAAGGATTTCAGGTCATAGCCCAGGAGTTCTCTTTTGGGGGAATGATGACATTTGGAAACTAAGTGTGACTTGGGATATGAGTACCTCAAGTTTCTAAACAGTTTGCTAGAACCCATTTCTTGTACCCTGAGCACATCTTACAAATTGTGACCTGGACAGAGTTGAAGTTATAGTGTTGGGGTAAAGGGGCAAGGCAGGAAAAATGAGATGAAAATGGGGAAGGATTGGGGCTACTGGTCCCAAAGTCTGACCTGGTCCTCAGACAGTGTCCTAAACCTCCTTCTGGGATAGCTTAGGCAGTCACCTTTGTTATTGCAACGCAACTCATCATCCTAGTCAATTGGCTGACCTATTTAAACACACCCAGCTGTCTGCTAGTCCACCTTTAGACAAATATCCATGCCATCTGCCTATCTATCCACACACTTTTGTACTTACCTTCCTGACACTGGGTTAATCTGCTATTTTCTTGGTTAACTGCTGCGTATGAGGTGTCTCTCCCAGTTTCTCTGCCTTCCCTTGGTGCACTTGTCTTCTGATCCAGACCTGTGACCCGCCAGGAACTTTCCAAAGTTGCTTCCACAACTTCCGCCCACCTTCCTATGGTTCACTCATAGCTGCAGGGGAAACTCTGCGGTCTGGAAACTCCACCCCAACATGCAAGCCAGAGACTTTGCAGACTAAGAACTCATCCCTTCTTGCCTTGTCCTTGTAGAGTGTGCCTTGCCCACTCTAGGGAGCTCTTCCCCTCCATCACTGGGAAGGTGCATGTTGGATGGGGATGGAGGCTGAGGTGAGTTTCTGCCCTCTTGGTAGAAGAGAATCACTTAATGACCAAAGTTGAATCTCAGAAGCCTGGAGATTTGTTTTGGGAATGAGCCATGGAACTGTTAGATACGAGTTCTAAATTTCCTTCCAAAGAATCAATATGTTGGTATGTTCAATTCTTTGCCTTCTACTTTTAAACTTAACTTCCTCATAAAGCAACCTTTTTCAATCACCTGCTCCACCCTGACTCATTTCAATCACTGCTCCACCCTGACTCATTCCGATTACCTGCCACCTGCTCCGCCGTAACTCATTCTCCACCCTGCATAACCATTTTTCCCACCAAACCACTCACCCCGTCACTCTCTTTAAATTAGCCAATCGGAATTTGTTTAGCCTGTGCCGTCTCACCCTAGCCAACAGAGGAACGACACAGCAGCAGGGGCCATGTGCGTCAGGAATAAGGACCCCTTCCCCTCCCTTGTCCAAGTGTGCGCTCACCATTGCTCCATCTGTAAGGGCGCACCCTTCTATAGAAGTACATTGCCTTGCTGAGAATTAAAAAGAAAAATTTTATATTCAAGTGCTATTTCTTTTGTGGTACCGAAACTTTATTTGTAACAGAACAGTTAATCACTCTTTGTTCAGAGGCCACATGGAGAACTGGAGGAGATGTATACCTTGGTCTGAATGGCTCTAGGGTCCCACAGCCCAGAAATGATCATCATCCAACTACGAGACAAAGCATATCTTCACACACTGCCCCCAAGGAGCCTCTTGGTGGCAGAGGGGAAACATAGCGTCTGCCAGAGTATAGATGACTGTGATGGAAGTGTTAGTCTGAGAAGAGGGCAGGGGCAGCCGAGGGCAGGGGCGCTGTATGGACTCTTCATTCTCCTAATCCTTCTCCTTGGGTAGCTCCACCTATGGGCCACATGTGGTGGCTCATATCTCTAATCTCAGCACTTTGGGAGCTGAGGCAGGAGGATTGCTTGAACCCAGGAGTTTGAGATCAGCCTGGGTAACACAGCGAGACCCTGTCTCTACAAAACATTTAAAAATTAGCCAAACATAGTGGCGTGCACCTGTAGTTCCAGTTACTTGGGAGGCTGAGGTGGGAGGATCACTTGAGCCCAGGAGTTCAAGGCTGCAGTGAGCTATGATCACTATGAGTGCACCACTACACTCCAGCCTGGGCAACAGAGCAAAACCCTGTCTCAAAATAAAACAGATTATTAAGGGGGTCTGAGACCAAAAAGTTTAACTGCTGATGCAGACATTAGAGCAAAGACATTACAAAACTAAATGTGTTGAGCAGCCTCACACAGTAACCACTATAAAAGTAAGGAAATCTGAGGTGGGGGGACTGCCTGAGCCAAAAAGTTGGAGACCAGCCTGGGCAACATAGCAAGACCCCACCTCTACAATTTTTTTTTAAATAGCCAGGTGTGGTGGCATGTGCCTGTAGCCCTAGCTACTTGGGAGGCTAAGACAGGAGGATCACTTGAGCCCAGGAAGTCAAGGTTGTCATGAACTATGATCCTGCCACTGCACTCCAGCCTGGGTGACAGAGTGAGACCCTGTCTCAAAAATAAAAATTTTAAAACAGTAAGAAAATGTCATGCGGGTGTGCCCAAGGACATGTAGTTTCTTCTCAAGCAAGGAAAGTGTCTAGAATGAGATAATGTAGAGAGGACAGCACAGGGGTAAACAATGCCAATTTAAGCATCAACGACATGTCAGGGTTTGTGATGGCTGAGAGCAATGCAACCATGATTAAAATTCACCAACTATTCCAAAAAAGCTTACTGAGTAGAAGGAAAGAGAGACACAGCTGAAATTTTGATTGATACATGGGTAGGGAGAAGGGAAATGTATGCGTGGGATATAGGAGGTCAGTGGGGAGGGGACTTGTCCCTTTGGAAAGGGGAGAAGGGGGACTTCCTGAGAAAGGTATGTCTGTGCTGAGTCTTGGACGATGAGTGGGAATTTGGTTACTGAGTGGGAGAGGAGCTTCGGACGAAGAGGGTACCCCAGCACTGGTAACAGCATGAGCCTGGGCCCAGAGGTATGAACCCGCATGGTTCGAGAAGGTATGAAAGCGGGCAGAGAAAACGAAAGCAGACTAGAATGGCCCCCCCCAACAAAATTAATGTAATGTCCCTCAATAAAATTAAGATTTTTAAAAAATCGAGACTTAGCAGCTCTGATAACATCAAGTATCTATTCTACTTTTAGAAGAGAATAGGCTAGTTCATAAGTTAGGTGTATGAAGACAAAGTACCTGTTTTGGAAAACAAAAATGAAACTGCTCTCACATCTTGATACAAAGTGAAATGCTCCTGTCACCCCTTTGCCTTCCAGGTGCTTTTCTGTCTCTGTGCAGATTCTGTCTCTGGCTCCCAAGGAATGCCCAGAGCGGCCATTATAGGCCATTGTGGGCCACAGGAGGAGGAACGTTCACCCCCTCAGGGTTCATCAACATGAACCCCAGGACTTCACTCCACGTGGTTCAGAAAGGGATTGTGTGACTAGGTCATGCTACGCATGTGAAATTGTTTTTCCCGCCAAAGGAGCTGGTCAGGATGGCTCAATGTTTATTTCAGAAGCGGCGGATCAATGCCATTCTGAAAAGTGAGTATGCTGTTCTAAATCACATGGGGGCGGGGGAAAACCCTGCTAGTCACGTCAAATAAAAGAGGACAGGGGAGAGAAAGAGAACATCTTCTGATAGTAATCCATGCCCACCTATCCCCCCACCAGCAGACTTCATCAAAGGTTGAAATGACCCAAAAGATGCTCTGGCATTTACCCAGGGGTCCCTGGGGGAAATCTGACCTTTCCAACAGGCACTGGTAGGTGGCAGAAGAAGCCTCCTTGTCACACAGCTGGGACTCTGCTTCCAGTAGAAGCCTGATTGAAACCCCTGGAATTAAAGAGGGTTAGACAAGTCTCCAGACAGGGGACCTGGGTCCTAGAACCCCTCAGAGCACCAAGGCAGGCTGGCAGCAACCTGGGCAAATGTCTGCCCAGAACAGCAGGCAGCTGAGGCAGTGCAACCTGAGTGAGACTCTGCTGGCAGTCAGGCTGGGGGGCTAAGGCAGTGCAGGGAGAGAGCCAGCTCACAGTGGTCTGCAGGTGGAGGAGATTCTGCAAACAGGGAAGAAAACTATCAAGAGAAGTAACAGGCCCCAGGAGCAGATTGATATGAGACTCTCAAAAGCAGAATGGGGACAAACAGTAAAGGAGTGAAGGTTTGAGTAGAGAGAGAGAAAGCCAGCCTGTCCTTACAAGTGAAGTGGTTCAGAGACAGGCAACCTAACATACAGAACCTTACTCTCAGGGACCTGGGCTTAAATCCCTCTTGCTAGTAATCCAGTGGTCTAGTTTCACTCATGGGGTTCACAAACATCTATGGGCCAAGGAACAGGCAGACAGTGATTGTGCCCGAGGAGGTGTGAGGGTGGGTGTGCGGAGGGAGCCACATGTCCCCAGGAGGGCCTTGGCTTTCCTTTCCTCGTGTTCCAGGATGATGGTTGTGATGCAGGACAGGCAAGCTCCAAAACTGGGGCTGAGCCCTGGAGAGATTTTTGCTTTGCCTAGGAAAGAATTTAAGGGTGAGCTGATGGGGTTAGCAATCTTTTATTAACTGGTACTGCTCCTAGCAGAGTAGGGCTAACTCATAAGCAGTGCACCTAGAGTTGGCAGTGTGTGGACTCTCGGCAACTATATTCATACTCTCAAAAGCCCACTTTTAATAATATGCAAGTTAAAGGATGGGTTAATGCAAATTGAGGGGGCAGGTTATTGAGACTTTTCTAGGAAAAGAGCAGTAACTTCCAGTTTGTTGCCACGGAAAGGAGTGGTAATTTCCGAGTTGTCGCCATGGCATTTGTAAACTGTCATGGCGCTTGGTGGGCGTGTCTAATGCAAATAAGCAATGAGGTCGGCTAGCGATTGTTTTGTCGCCAACTGCTGGTTTTGTTGTTTTTTGTTTTGTTTTGTTTTGTTTTGTTTTGAGACGGAGTCTCGCTCTGTCGCCCAGGCTGGAGTGCAGTGGCCAGATCTCAGCTCGCTGCAAGCTCCGCCTCCCGGGTTCACGCCATTCTCCTGCCTCAGCCTCCCGAGTAGCTGGGACTACAGGCGCCCGCCACCTCGCCCTGCTAGTTTTTTGTATTTTTTAGTAGAGACGGGGTTTCACCGTGTTAGCCAGGATGGTCTCGATCTCCTGACCTCGTGATCCGCCCGTCTCGGCCTCCCAAAGTGCTGGGATTACAGGCTTGAGCCACCGCGCCCGGCCTGTTGTTTTTTTTTTAACTTTATGCCGTTTGGACTGGATCCTGTTTCAGTTAGCAGGGTTGTGACTAGGAAACAAGTATTCTATTTCAGTAGGAGGCCTGACTGTGAAGGCTTATCAGCCTAGTGTCTGAATCCGAGTGGAATCATATGGGACCCCCCCCATCAATGGGGCCAGGTAGTAGGTGGCTCAGAGATGGCTCTAAGTGGTCTGATGACGTCACAGCCAACCCAATAAATACCGCCTTCATGTTTCTTTCGCCATTGTCAGTAAGTAGGTTCCTGTTTCAGTAACAGAGGTACACTTTGCACACATCGTGCGGCACATGCATGTGTATGTGAGGCCATTGGAGCATATTTCATTTTCAGAAGGCACCAATGCCAGATATTTGGTCAGAACAAATAACTGCATGTGGAGCGGTTCCCTCAACCTTTTCCCTTTCATGTCTTTTAAGTCCATCAGGCAAATTGAGCTGATGAGCATTGCCCTGATTCCCCTGGAGAAACACTGAGAGCTGATTATCTGTACAGGCTGCCAGAAGCCAGTAGCTGAAACACCACAGCTGCAATCACGGTAACAATTGCTATTAAATTAATAGGTAACAGTGCCAGGTGCTGTTCTAAGCTCTTGACAAATAGTAACTCATTTAACTAGTAGTAGCTGATACAGCATTTTATAAGCAACTTAAATCAAAGTGATTTACCTGTGTTTGGCAACTAAAAATAAAACAAAAAAGGTATGGTATCAGCCCACTACTATTCTGTGCTCTGAGCAGGCCCGGTCCTCCCATGGGAGGCAGGCTGCCAAGGTCACTCCACCCCAGACACCCTCCCTGAGGCACAAGGAGGATGAACGATTCCCTCTCCCCATGCCCATTTTGTTTAAGCAGCAATGACAATGAGGAGGCCACATGAGACAATGTGGATGTAACTCTGGATCTATTCCTTACCCTCTTGGTCTGATTAAAAGCAGGAGCAGGAGGTCCCCATGCTTAGAGGCTGTCTCCAACCCAGGCTCCAAATAACTTTTTATGCTTCACTCAAAATCTCCCCTTCCTACCAGCCATTCCTTTCTATGGCACAAAGGTCTCCCTCCCCCACATTCCCCAGCCTTCCCCGAAGGGAATCAGGGGAACCACAAGGTGGCTGAGCTCCAGGGGACCATGGACTTTGATTCCCCACTGTCTTTTCCTTGCAATGCCATAGCACAGGGGGTGTCTGCTGCCAGGCCACCCAGAGGAGAACATGCCAGGCAGCTCAATCTAGCTTTTCCTCAGCTTGGTCAGAAGCTCTCAATCTTAGTATTGGACAAAGACAAACCCACCGCTGAATAGCCTGGGTTTTCTCTTCTTGTTTGACTCTCTCATCCTACCATGTTTAGAAACCTGTGCTGTTTCTCCTAAATGTACCATCCTAGCTCCTTAAATAGAAATTGTGTTAACTGGGCATATTCTTGATGCCTTTCCCTTTCCCTCTTATATAGACTTGACCTCTAAATTTTCCCCTTTGACCAAGACCTTCACTGAACACATACTGATCACAAAACGTGTCTAGAAGAAATCGAGAATATGACTAGAAAAGAAGGTTTTGCAAAAAGAACAAAAGTGGGTGGCTTTGGAGGACAACTACATGCCCCTCCTAGGATCTTACCCTAGCAAGGCTAGTTCCAGGGCTACTAAGGAGAGTGGTCCCAAGGATATTACCTAAGCCAAGTGACCTTCATCTTGGTGCCCATCCCCTTAGAGGTCTACAGGCCAAAACAGTACACAAAGCAAGATGGCAGAGTCAGATGGAGACAATGCCTGGTTTAGAGGCATGAGGGCCAGGATGGTATTGCATGCAGGACAGGAATGTTTACTAAGCTTCTGGGAATAGGACTTCGCTTGATCCAAAATGACTGGGAAAAAGTTCCATGGCACATCTTGATAAGAAAGGAAATGAACCCAAATCCTTACCTGGGTTCCTAAGAAGAAATAGAACCTCTCATCACTGATCAAGGTGAACCTGTCATCACTGGCCATTCCTATACAAGCACAGAAATGCATGAAGACTTTTAGATCACCCTGTACATAACATATTGAAAATATAACAAGGAGTTGTGATAGGTGAATGATGGGAGCCTCTAGTTTGGGCCTAATGATATGATGTTTAGGCTAAACTCAGGCAATTAAAAGAAATTAACTGTCTTTGAGGGGCATGCATTGCAGAAGAGGAAGTTTATACAAGTCTCTAAGGCAGGAACAAACTTGGGGGACAGACACAAAGGCAACCATGGCTGAAGCCTACTGCCAAGAGGGGTGAGGGAGGCAAGGGCAGGCACTGACAAGGTCCGCAGGACTCAGGCCCTGTGCAGTTTCTAGGGAGAGTCATCTGGATTTCATTGCAAATCTGACGGACAGTCCTTGGAAGGTTTTAACCAGAAGGGTGATGTGATCGACTTACATTAAAAAGATAACTCCAGATGGTCGATGGAGAACACCTGAAGGGGAAGAGAGTACAAACATGAAGGCCAAGCAAGAGGCTGCTGTAGTACTCCAGGCAGGAAATGATGGGAGCTTTCACCAGGCTGGACATAGTGGAGACGGAGGAAGCTGTATCCATTTGGCAAATGCTTTACAGGTCGTCTCGACAAGACTTTATGGTGGATTGGATGTGAGTTAAAGGGGAGAAGGGAATCAAGGATGGACCTCTAGGGTTTTGACCTGAGTGACTCTGGATGGATGGTGGGGCTAATACAGGAGTTATTAAGAAATAATTTTTAGGCAGATAGAGAAGGTAAAAGGAGTTCTCAGTAAGGGTTTTTCTTTTAAAACGAGAGCAACCCCAATACCATTTCTTTTCTAACAGAAAGGCACTTAAAGAGGGCCAGGCCAGCAAGCTTTGATATGCAAATGCACACCATTAGAAGCTGGGTTCATCCAATATGGCGATTCCCACCTTCTTCTTGTCACCAGGTGTGTCAAGTGTCATAGGCACCTCCAGATAACTCCACATGTTCAGGACATCATGGCAGGCCCGCCTTTGCATAACAAAGGGCTAAGCTGGGACGGCCAGGTTTTTTGCCAGCTACATGAATGACACACCTGTTCAAACCAATCCCTTGGGCCCTACACAAATCAGACACTGCCTCCTCCAGCCTCCCATATAACCAATCACTTTTCTGCCACATAGAGTTTCTCTTTGCTTGGATCCCCCCCGCGCCGTCTCTGTGTGGGGCAGCTGTTTTCTTCTTCCTTTCCTCTTTCTTGCCTATTAAATTCTCTGCTCCTTAAAACCACTCCAGACTTGTGACCATGTTGGCGCATCTAAATCAGCATGAGACCAAGGACTCTGGTGTTCCTCCAATCATCAGAGCCATACCATTTTGCTGCATTGGCCGGGAATTCATTCAGCGGATTGGTGAGTACACAGTGGAGCAAATCTCAAACTCAAATCTGTCCTTCAATCTCAAGGCTCTTCCTGCTATTCTGCCGCCAAACTTTGTTTCTCTTTCTATCTGTGGTCTCTTACTCTCTGTGTGTGTAGAATGTGCAGGAATTTTTACAGCCTAAGGAAGTAATCCTATTAGGCAAGATCAGGAAATGCTGTAGTCTTGGGTATATAGCTCACGAAAATGCCCTTGCAATCTTCTAGGAACAGAGATTCCCACCCCTCCAGGCCACCCCCCACAATGCCGCCTCCCCTCCACCACGTGGTGAGGTTACTTGCTCTGGCAAGCACATGGTAGTCCTAAGACAACAGCGCCACCTAGTGGAAATAGAAATCCTGGCCGGGTGCGGTGGCTCACACCTGTAATCCCAGCATTTTGGGAGACCTTGGTGGGCGGATACATGAGGTACGGAGTTGGAGACCAGCCTGACCAACATGGAGAAACCCCATCTCTACTAAAAATACAAAATTAACCAGCCGTGGTGGCACATACCTGTAATCCCAGCTACTCAGGAGGCTGAGGCAGGAGAATCGCTTGAATCCGGGAGGTGGAGGTTGTGGTGAGTCGAGATCACGCCATTGCACTCCAGCCTGGGCAACAAGAGCGAAACTCCATCTCAAAAAAAAAAAAAAAGAAAAAAAAATCCTCTCCATAAGACACATTGCTGGTTCTCTGCAGTATATTAAGCTTTCCAACTTTTCCTTTTCGTGCCTTTTCTACTGGAAACTAGGATCTAAGCTACTTCTGTAAATGGGAAAGTTCTGCCTTTTGCAGTTAGGAGTAAGATGTCTTCCGTAGCCAAGTTTTATTCTCAATATTGACCCACCAGCAGAAAAATGGCTATTTAGTTCTTACGTTCTTTTAAGGAACCTATTCTGTCTCTGATTAAAATGGTACTTAATTAGTAAGGGGATTTTTAAGTCCGAAGGTTAACTGGAACCATTTTTCTAAGGGTAATTGCTTTAGCACGGGCCATAGTAGCGGGCAATCCAGCACACTGCCTCCATTAAAGGAGCCTTGCCCTAAGGCGACGCAGTCTCTCCCAATATCCATTTTTCGGGGAGCCAGGGGGATCATAGAGGTTTAGGAAGTCAAAGGCGAATCACACAAGGTGGATAAGCTGAAGCTGCATGGGTAAAGTGTGGTTAGTCCCATCACTTAGTTCATCCGGTTCCATGGCTTGGAGGACCACGCCTACAGCCACGGGTGGCACATTTAACATGGTGCCTGGACCCAGGAAGCAGGGAGGGAAAACAGTGGGAGGACGCTCCCTGCCTCCTCCTCCACCCTGTGTATGTACAGTCATACGGAAAGGAAGGAGACTAAGAGGACGCTTTTATTCTTACTTGTTTTTCTAGATGGGAAACAGATTATCTTCGGCTTGCACCCCTCTGGAGTGCACTCTGAAACACTGGAACTACCTTTACCTCAGGACTTTGAAGGAAAAAGTGACTCATTTTATTTTACACAAGGGTGTGGTGTTTTTTGTTTTTTTTGTTTGTTTGTTTTTGTTTTGTTTTGTTTTTTGAGACGGAGTCTCGCTCTGTCGCCCAGGCTGGAGTGCAGTGGCGCGATCTCGGCTCATTGCAAGCTCCGCCTCCTGGGTTTACGCCATTCTCCTGCCTCAGCCTCCTGAGTAGCTGGGACTACAGGCGCCCGCCACCGCGCCCGGCTAATTTTTTGTATTTTTAGTAGAGACGGGGTTTCACCGTGGTCTCGATCTCCTGACCTTGTGATCCGCCCGCCTCGGCCTCCCAAAGTGCTGGGATTACAGGCGTGAGCCACCGCGCCCGGCCAGGGTGTGGTGTTTTTACTACACCTGCGCAGCGTTGTAAGATCAACCCAGGTCTTTCAGCAATCATATCGGGCAGGCCCAGGGAGAATAGCTCCCCACAATTAGAAAAGCAACTTCCAGGGGAGCCATCTGAGGATCCCCCTTATTTTGGGCACCTTCAAGTTCCCTTCTCACTACAGGACCTTAAGCAAATAAAGTGAAACTTAGGCTGCTTTTCTAACGACCCTGATAGGTATACAGAAGCATTCCAAAATTTAACTCAGGTGTTTCAGCTCACATGAAGGGTTGTTATGCTCCTCCTAAACCATACCCTCACAGCAGCTGAAAAGCAGGCAGCTCTGCAAGCAGCAGAGATTTCGGAGATGAGCAATAGATCTCCTATAATATACCAAAAGGGAAGAACGCAGATATGGAAAGCAAAAAAAAAAAAAACGTGGAAACTCCATTCCCACTAGGAAGGGAAGCAGTTCTGGTAAACAACCCTGATGGGGACCCCAATAACTCGAGAGATGAATGGAAAAGGAGGCACATTTTAAGATGCATATTAAAGGGCCTGTGGAAGACCAGGGCCAAACCTCTCAGTTACTCTGAACTGTCTAGGATAAACCAAAAGCCAGATGAGAATCCTGTAGCTTTTAGGGAAAGGCTAAGAGAGGCACTAATAAAGTACACCTCTTTATACCCTGATTCAGTCAAGGGCTCATTCCAAAGGACACGTTTATTACACAGGCAGCTCCCGATATTAAAAGGAAACTACAAAAGCAGGCTATAAGGCCAGATAGCACCTTAGAGAACCTCCTGAAGGTGGCCACTTTGGTCTTTTGTAATAGGAACGAGGAGGAGACCCAAAAGAATGAGAGAAATCTCAAGAGAAGGACAGAGGCTGTAGCGGCTGCTTTGCAGATTTGCAAAATCCAGGATCCCCAAGGTGCATACGCTAGTTGCTATTGGTGCGGCAGGCCAGGGTATTTTAAAAAGGAATCCCCAGGAAGCAAGACAAAGCCACCTCAACCCTGTCCAGCTTGTGGCACAGACCACTGAAGATGGAACTGCCCCCAGAGATGGAGGTCACTGGGTTCAGGACGAGTCTCACAGATGTTCCCACAGGACTGATGGGTCCTGGGGCTCAAACGCTGGCTTCAGCGGCTCAGACTGCCACTATAGCACAGGAGCCCTAGCTAATTCTGGAAATTAAAGGAAGGAAAGTAGACCTCCTTCTAAACGTTAGAGCCTGTCTCTCCCTTTTCTCCTCTCTAATCCAGGCCTCTCCTCTTCCCATAGTATGACCGTAAGGGGATGTCTCAGGAAAAATTCGAATCCAATATTTTTCTCAACCATAGTTGTAGTTAGGAGGACCTATTTACACATGCTTCCAAGTCATTATAACTCTACTAGTCAGAAAAGCTCCAAGTTAACCCTAGGAAATAATTTAACTGTTTACACGTCACATAATGTGTCAGGATTACTGTCCTCTAGGGGGAGCCCTTAGCCAACAAACAGCTGGTAAAGCAAGAAGGACCTAAGGCAGGATAAGCGGTCGCCACTCTAAATAACGTCTCTCCCCAGGCACAGGTGCTGAATTAGCTGAGCAAATAGCTCCTACAAGAGCACTTAGATTAAGCAAGAGGAAGGTAGCTACCATTTATACTAACTCCAAGTATGCTTTCTGTTTTCCATGCACTCTGCAGGGATGTTATAGGGAGTCAGATTTCTGCTCTCTACAAGAAGGACTTTCTGGTCAGAATAAAGGGATACCTGCAGAAGTAGAGGGAGACAGAACCAACTCATCACACCTCAGCTGGGGCAGTGGACAGCAGGGAGTAGGCTTCCAGAAGGTAAGTGATAGAGCAGATAGGCCTTCTCAGGCATGGCCTTCAAGCCCGTGGCTCTGATTCACTCAAATAGTATTGAATGAGTAGCAAAAGCAATGCTTTTTCTTTAGCTTTTTCTCAAGGTGACAAGAATGGGGTTTTTAAAGAGTGGTTTGAGAGGGTGGATTTAAAAGATTTACAGGCTGGGTGTCGTGGCTCATGCCTGTAATCCCAGCACTCTGGGAGGCTGAGGCGGGTGGATCACTTGAGGTCAGGAATTTGAGACCAGCCTGGCCAACATGGTGAAACCCTGTCTCTACTAAAAATATAAAAATTAGCTGGGCGTGGTGGCAGGCGTCTCTAATACAGCTACTTGGGAGGCTGAGGCAGGAGAATCGCACGAACCTGGGAGGCTTCGCATCACTGCACTCGCATCACTGCACTCCAGCCTGGGTGACAGAGTGAGATCCTGCCACCAAAAAAAAAAAGAAAAGAAAAGAAAGAGGTAAATCTGCCATGGCTTTGCTCCCCTTCAGGGGATAACAGTGGGACATTTATCCAGTGGCCTGTGTGGGGCCGCAGCTTTTGCCAGCTGAAATGGTTGATAAAGAGAGAATGGCAGTAGCTGGGACCCCAAAGCCATAGCCCAGCCACCTGACACCTAAGAGGCTTGTGGGAAATACAGAAGCACCAAAGGAAAGCTAGACTTAGAAACGAGCTTGGGGATCATTTCACAGGTGAGGAAACTGAGGTCCAAAGAGCTGAAGGAAATGTGGGCTGCTGGGCTGCTCCGTACCTCCAGGTGAACATGCACCCCTTCCAAAGCCCCAGATCAGAGTCCTCTCCCCACAGCCCCAACCCACTCACGGCCCCCAGCAGCTGGGCTTCGTGTGGGCTGCCCCAGGAAAAGCACTGAGGAGGAAGGTCATGCAGCCCTAAGCTGGAGCCGACCCCCATGGCAGGCCGACAGTGTGGCTGTGTGTTTCCCTGCAGAGGCACACAGGGACCTTGCAACCCCACCTCAGCAGCCACATTGACCTCCATCTCCTTGGTCATTGCACTGAGTTATTCATGAGGTTAATGATTCTGCTTTCACATAAGTCAGCCTGACAACCTGCTCTTTGAAACATTAAAAGAAAACAAACAAACAAAAAACGCTGTAATTAAGTAACTGTCTTCAAGGTGCCTCTTTCCCAGAGATAGCAGTTAAGCCGGAGGGGAGCCAGGATGAAAGCTCAAACACAAGTCCTTTTTGTCCCCAGGGGCACATTTCAGGCTCTTGTGCCTCAATGTTTTCCAAAGAGGCCAAAACAACAGAACCTGGGCAATGGGGTAGGAAAACTCCATATCTTTTATATCCAGCCCAGACCAGTTAACGTGACAAATTAGCGGGAGGCTGCCCTCCTGCGGGCCCTGGCACCTGCTTCCTGAGGACCAGGGATCTAAGCAAACAGAGGTGAGCTCATGGATCCTCCTGAGCAGGGCAGGGAGGGCTGGAGATCACGTTAATCTGCTGCTGCCGCTGCTGCTGCAGCCAAGTGAGGCCCAAACTCAGCTTGGAAGGTGTCCACTCCTAGAGGGAAGCCTGGGCCATGGCTAGCAGGAGTGTCTTTCTGTCCTTCCTGATCAGGGAGGCCGCCAAAGCCAGCCTCAAGACCTGACAGACTCAGTGCAGAAAGAAGTGTCTGCTCATAGGTGCTGGCAGTCTATGGAGATGGACATGTGCCTTACCCCATTTGTTTTCAAATATATATTTTTAAGCTAAACTTAAGACATGGAGGAGGAGGAGTGGAAAGGCTCTCTGTTGGTAAGATAAGGAGAATGTCTTCCATTTTCCCAGTCCTTTCCAAAACATAGTCACAATATCTCATCCTCACAATGGAATAACTGCTATTCAATATAATTTTGAATCAGTCATTTTGAGCATTATTATTTCAGCTTTATTAATAAGTGTGTGCAGCAGATGCTACACTCCCAGCCCCGGGGCTTCCCCACTCCCTACTGAGCTGCACTCCAACAGCACTGGAGCAAGCCCATCCTAAGCACCCTGTGAAGTAGCTGAGGACCAAGCAGATGAGCTGAGACTCGTGGTCCCATCCACAGAAACTGACTCTCGTCCCCTTATGAGCATCAATGGAATGCACTGGAGGAAATCCGGCTGCTCCCAGACCTGACAAGAAGGCATGGAAGAAATCAAGCAAGGTCATGCCATGGGAAGGGATCTGGACAGCACAGTGACCACCACTACTGTCACTGTCAGTGCAACCCCCCACCCACCACCTCTACTGGAATCACTCTCAACTGAGCCTGCATCTTTGCATTATTCATAAGACATGAAGACCTAGGCATGAGCACCTCACTTCCTCTCTGCCAGGAGTCAGTCACAGCATCTGGCTTTTTCAGCTTCCCGGTGAGAGACAGCTCCTGTCACGGAAGCTCACACAGTAGTGGATCACCAACACGGAAGGGGGTTCATAGGCTGTGCAGCCAAAACAAACAAAAAGACAGCCACACAGTAGGTCAACTGTTATCCCCATTTTACAGATGAGGAGACTGAGGCCCACAGCTTCATTACGTTAAGTGACTAGCTCAGTGTCATACAGCCACTAAGAAATGTCATGCCTCTTATGGGTCGCTGTGCTTTGCTCATCAAATCAGGACAAGCTATGTGGAGAGACAGCTTCGTCTGCAGCCTTGCTTGGATAGGTGCTGCCCATCTCTGAATCTGAAGACAGCGCCCTCTAGGTTGAGAATATCCCGTACAAAGCAGGTGTTTGCATGCTGGCAGACGGTTCGGTATAGCCAGGCTCAGCCTTTCCCCCTCTCTCCCCATTCCTGTGATCTTTCTCTGGCTCCCTCTGGCCCCATCACCAAAGTATCCACCGCACGATGAGGTCAGGGAACTGAGCATCCTTCTGACTGCGGAGCTGTATGAGGCCGAGCAATGGACAAGTCGGGAGAGGGGCAGGAGCCTTGTGCTAAGGTGAGGGGGCTTCATTTAACCAGAGGCCGCTGGGAGCTTGGAAGGATTTTCAGCAAGAGAGTGACCTGATTAGGTTTTAGGAAGTGGGAGAATGGATAGGAGGGAATAAAGAGTGGACGTGAAGAGGCTTATTAATAGACTTATGGTAGACGGAGGTCATAGGGCAGATGGAGAAAAGTGAGTGAGTCAAATACTAAACAGGTGGCATTCAAGGTCTCGGTGATTGATTAGACACAAGGTGGGTAGGGAGGGGGCAAAGGGGAAAAGTCAAGTTGCTTGGACAGCTGAGAGCTCTAAGAGAGACAACCCTAGTAGATAAACAGGTAAAAGAAAGTGTGATGTTTCCGGGGTTGAGGGCTCAGAAAGGACGTCTGGAAATGGAAAGGTCAAATACAGCCTCTTGCTTGGTCAGTGTGGATCACTCCCCTTCCTGCCTCTCTACTCCTCCAGCTGAACACTGTGGCCAGTTTCTGACTTCATCACCAGGTGTTACGAGGCACGTTAACTGAGCAAGGCGGAAGCGCCTGGCAGGTAGCAGCACAGAGCCAGGAGACCTGGGCTCTCCCATTGGTTCAGCTGCAAACTAATTCTGTGGCCTTGAGCAAATCTGGGTCTTGGTTTCCTGGCCATCACTAACATTCCAGGGGTTTATGAATGAAATGTGAGGAGGTGTGCTGCTATGTAAATGTTTACTGCTAATAACCAACCATCCACAAAACACCTGTGAATCACCTGGGCAACCCAACAGCTTTAGAAATCTTAAGTGACTCTTGTTCTTCTGATTCATCACTTTCTATGCATTTAACTTCCAGAACAAATTTAGCCCTCAAAATATCTTGGTACATTTTCTACCCACCCCTTACCCTTTAAATACTCCATCGTTTAAATGCCACGTCACCATTTCTGCACACCTGTTACCCAGCACACCCGCTTCCTTTTCCTCTTGAAGCAACAAGCCCAGCCACACCCACGCTTCGCTTCCTCCAGAGAAGACAAAAGGCACTGGAGACTCTGCCTTGCTGGATCTGCTCCAGCCATGTCCTAAAGGAAAAATGGCTGAGCATCTCAGGCAGGGGCAGGGAAAGCAGGGCAGGGGAGCAGGAGAGAGGGGCAGTTAGCAGTCAGTGAATAGGTGCAGGGTGGCTAGAGTTAAGGTTGGCAATTAAAATAATTTCCACCTACACACATGGCAGCCTTGAAGGCACAGGATGGGGGAAGATTGCCGCAGGATGCCAACTGCAGCATCCATTTTAAGACTTTCTGTTCACTGGCATCAGCAGCCATCAGGTGGACCAGCCCGGAGTCCTAGCCCATTCTATCACTCATATGGACCATTATCTGCTCAAGGAATGAGTAGAACCAAGGCTGGCCCTGTCCTGCCAGAAGCATTGTCCTTAGCCACTCTCAGTTCACGGTCACCTTTTAAAAAAAGAAAAAGCAGGAGCAGTGTGAAGAAGAAGAGGCGAGAACGACCCCCGGACCGACCAAAGCCCGCGCGCGCTGCATCCCGCGTCCAGCACCTATGTCCCGCCGCCGTCGCCACCATGCCCAAGAGAAAGGCTGAAGGGGATGCTAAAGGAGATAAAGCCAAGGTGAAGGACGAACCACAGAGAAGATCCGCGAGGTTGTCTACTAAACCTGCTCCTCCAAAGCCAGAGCCCAAGCCTAAAAAGGCCCCTGCAAAGAAGGGAGAGAAGGTACCCAAAGGGAAAAAGGGAAAAGCTGATGCTGGCAAGGAGGGGAATAACCCTGCAGAAAACGGAGATGCCAAAACAGACCAGGCACAGAAAGCTGAAGGTGCTGGAGATGCCAAGTGAAGTGTGTACATTTTTGATAACTGTGTACTTCTGGTGACTGTACAGTTTGAAATACTATTTATCAAGTTTTATAAAAATGCAGAATTTTGTTTTACTTTTTTTTTTTAAGCTATGTTGTTAGCACACAGAACACTTCATTGTTGTTTTTGGGGAAGGGGCGTATGTCACTAATAGAATGTCTCCAAAGCTGGATTGATGTGGGGAAAACACCTTTCCCTTCTAGTTTTGGGAGACTTCCTCTTGGCTCCCAGGAGGAGGGAGTCCCTGACTTTGACACACATGGCCACCTTGGCACAAAAGCCTTGTGGTATGGAAAAACAAATTTGTTTTTATGTCCTCTTCTCCCTTTCCATCTTTCAGCATAGACTTAACTCCCTTAAGCCCAGACATCTGTTGGGACCTGACCCGTAGTCATTGGTTACCAGTGTGTCAGGCAATCTGGACTTTCCAGTGATGCCACTGAGATGGCACCTGTCAAAACAGCATTGGTTCCATTTCTAGATTGTGGATCTTCAGATAAATTCTGCCATTTTCATTTCACTTCCTGAAAGTCAGGGTCGGCTTGTGAAAAGTTGTTAAACAACATGCTAAATGTGAAATGTCAACCCTCACTCTAAACTTTCCCTGTTCAGAGCATCAGATGAAGACTTCATTGGGTTTTAGAGTGGCTTTCTGATGTTTGGTAGTCCATTGAAGAAGGGAGTTTGAAAGTTGTTGTATACTGTTAACGATTGTCTGCCCATGTCCTGCCTGAAATACCATCATTGTTTATGGAAAGTGTCTTTAATAAAGCTGGATACAGTTTGGCTTGGGAAAAAAAAAAAAAGCAAAAATTGCCTCTGAAATACCAGCAATTCCCTTAAATGCAGGGCTTACAATAAGCTGCGAAGGTTGCTTAAGAAAGGGCTGAAGAGCCTTTCAAAGTATTTGCACTTGAGAAATGGAAAACTCAGAAATGTTTGCCTCCTTGGGCAGCCTTGGCTGTGGGCTCTTCTGCAGCTGACTGGGGCTAGATGAGAACTTCTTTCAGAGCAACAGGTGCCACCGTCGTGAAAGCTAATAAGAATGATAGAAAGTATTTATTGAGCACTTACTATGTACCAGGAACTGTTCTAAGCATCCACATGTATTAACTCATTTACTCCTCATAACAACTGCATGAAGTAGCAACCATTATTTGCCTGCATTTTACAGATGGGGAAATCCAAGTACAAAGAGGCTAATTAACCGGCCCCAAGTTCCCCAGCTGGCAAGCAACAGAGCTGGGATGTGAAACCAGGCAGGTGGCTTCAAATAAGGCCTCTCTGAAGATAAAGTACATCCAAAGTTACACAAGGAAAGCAAGTTGAGTAGGTGAGATTTTTGTCTCTTATTCTTCTCTTCCCAGGTGCCGTTCTAAGTCCCTTCAGTGATGAGAATAATTCTCAAAGCCTCACCAGAGAGATGTGTGAGTGACAATGTGGAACGATTGTGAAGTTTCAGAAACTAGTTCCTAAGAGTGGTTCATATTTTAAGCTGAGATCAAATTAACCAACCCCCTTTAAATTATGTCATGCTACTTCAATGATACATAAAGTTCCTCCTACCCTGCCCAGCTCCTCTTCCTCACCCTCCCTAGACATTTATATCATCAAAATGAGATGCTCTGGAAGCCCTTTAAAAGCTACTTCCAGCCAGGTGCGCTGGCTCACGCCTGTGATCCTAACACTTTGGGAGGCAAAGGCGCACAGATCACTTAAGCTGAGGAGTTCAGGACCAGTCTGGCCAACATGGCGAAACCCTGTCTCTACTAAAAATACAAATATTAGCTGCATGTGGTGGCACATGCCTGTAGTCCCAGCTACTTGAGAGGCTAAGGCACGAGAATCCTTTGAACTAGGGGAGCGGAGACTGCACTGAGCTGAGATTGCACCACTGCACTCCAGCCTTGGTAACAGAGCAAGACCCCGTCACAAAAAAAAAGAAAACTATTTCCAAAACCTGAGTGTTTTTATTCTTTTGTGAATAACATGAGAACTGGACACATCCCTGCATTCCCAGCAATTTCTTGAATTAGCTCATGTTGAGTGACTATCTTTTATGGAAGTTAATTCCTTGAGTTTAACCTCTGAGAATCTGCCAAAAATCTCCCAGCCAAGGTGAAGGCAAGACTCGTTCTCTCGCCCCATCCCTATGTTGCTCTTTGATATTTGATTGTTACACCAGCTAATTCTAATAGGATAGACTTGAAATCCTTTCCCCCCAATAAACCTCTGTGCTGCAAGCGAGAGACTCCAAGATCTATGTACTCCACGTCTCTCATTCAAACATCCTTGGTTTGTAAATCTCCTAGACCTCCCCACTCCATTACATGCCTCTGCCCAGGTACCTAATGGAAGCCACTGAAAACCTGAAAAACTGGCTTCAGATCCATGTAGTAGTTCCCTTGAAAAGGCTCCTTCTGCTGAAGAACTGGCAGTATCCCCTTCTCCATACCCAGCCCGCTGGCTTATCATTATTATTTGCCATCAGAAATCTCACATACTGTTTGTTCTCTGGCCAAATTCATATTCCAGTTATTTGTTATCAAGGCCAGCCCACCCTGCACCTGGGAAAAGCGGCTGAAACCTGCAGGGCCCAATCTCTCTCCAGGCCATTTCCAGTCTCCGCAGACCTGGGTTCCCATTACGGCGCTTCCTCCTGACATTCTCTTTAGCTCAAACAGCACAACTTGTTTCTCTTTTTCCAGGGTCTGCTCCCTCCTGACTCAGGATCCTCTGAAGTCTTTCTGAAACTGACACCAGGATCAAGGGAGGAAAACCCAGGCAGCACAAAGCCTTTGACAGGCTCCTGTAACAAGTTCTGTGCTGCCAGCTCCTCTTGAAAATCCTCTCTCGGCTCTTTCTAGATGTGCCCCAGACTCTCACAAGCACATTTCTTTCAAACAGCCCATCAGTCACACCATGAGTGTTTACTTAGTGCCTGCCTCATGCGAGACATTGTCCTCCACACCCGGGAGCATGCCTCCCTGTAGGAGAATTGATTCCTGCCTTCCAGACCTCATGGCCTCTGCAAGGAAACACGATATGAGCCAAAGAAAATGCAAAGCCTGGAGAACGCTTTCCAAATGAGAGGCACAGGCTCTACTAGCTGAAGAAGTTGAAGATTAGAATTAAACCTTGAGGGGTAGGAGAGAGAGAGGGGGAAAGATGCTCTTCACAGGAGATCAAGTGAGCAAAGACACAAACATATTTGGGGGCAGTAAGTCCATGACCTGGGCAGGCTGAGGAGACTTCCTTTTTTATATATATATATATATATATATATATATATATATATATATTTTTTTTTTTTTTGAGACAGGATCTTGCTCCATCGTCCAGGCTGGAGTGCAGAGGTACCATCTCACTGCACCCTCCCACCACTGGGTTCAAGTGGTTCTCGTGCCTCAGCCTCCTGAGTAGCTAGAACTATAGTCACGTGCACTACACGTGGCTAATTTTTGTATTTTTAGTAGAGATAGGGTTTCACCATGTTGCCCAGGCTGGTCTCGAACTCCTAACCTCAAGTGATCCAACTGCCTCAGCCTCTCAAAGCACTGGGATTACAGGCGTGAGCCACCACGCCCAGCTCTGAGGAAGTTTTTGAGTGGTACACTGGAAAGGTGCCTCGTAGACACTGCCATCCCTTGTTGAAGCTAACCTCTCTCCAAGAAAATGGAAATAAAATAAGAGGTAGAGGGGCAGGACTTCCCACCAACAGGCATGGCCCTGGTGGTGCTTCTGCCTGGGAAGGTCCAGCTAGACCAGGGGCTCCTTCACTGGTAGTTCTAGCCCAAAGCTATCATCCCCCTCCTGGGAGGGAGAGCCCTGTGACTTCCCCCAGCCCGCACTTACTCCACAAATTCCCCTGGACAGAGCACCAGCCTGGGAATCAGGGGACCTGGTTCCTGACCCAGCACTTTCACTAACTAGATGGCAAGCCACACAGCCTCATGAGCCTCCATGTCTGCATGTGTACAATGACAATTGTCATTGACATTGGGGTTTGGAGAAGATGTACTAAGTCCTTTTAGCTCTTAGGTGTTATTTTCAATCATTTCTGTAGCCCACCTTCCATCATCCATTATTCAATGGGTCTCACGGGAGATCTTATTTTTCAGTTCCTGGGGTATTGTGATATGGTGAAATATATATATTTGGTCTTTATCCAGTTTCCTGGCATACAACTCCAAATCTCCATAGTGATGTCTTTTTGTATGCCAAGGAGTTGACTGGTGGCTGACAGCCCCTAAGTGGCTTCAGAATGGGGGCTGGTCATAAAGACCCAGGCTGGATGAGAGGATTGGCACTTTTAACCCCATTCTCTGGCCTCCAGAGAAAGGAGAGGAGCGGAAGGCTAAGTTGATCACCAATGACCAATGATTTAATCAGTCATGCCTACACAATAAAGCCTCTATAAACACCCAAAAGGACTTCCATACCAACCCCAACAGGGTTTGAAGAGCTTCCAGATAGCTGAACATATGAAGATTCCTGGAGGGTGGCACCCAAGGAGGGCATCGAAGCCCTGCCCACCTGCCTTTCCCTATGCATTTCTTCATCCGTACCCTTTGAAATAGCCTTTACAATAAACTCAGTATTTCCCTGAGCTCTGTGAGCCACTCTGGCAAACTAACTGGGCGCAAGGAGGGAGCTGTGGGAACCCTGATCTATAGCCAGTGGGCCAGAAGCACAGGTAAAACAACCTGGAACTTGTGATTGGCATTAGAAGTGGGGGATATTCTCATAGGACTGAGTCGTCAACCTGTGGGCTCTGATGCTATCTCCAGGTAGATAGTGTTGGAATTGAACTACAGTGGAGGACACCCAGCTGGTGTCCGCTGCTAGAGGATTGCTTGCTGGCTGGTGGGAGGAAACTCTACCCTGCAAACACATGTCTGGTGTCAGAAGTACTGTGTGACTGTGTTGGGAGAATGCAGTAGGAAAAAACTGGGCTTGTTATTCCTGTATGCTCTGAAGGTATTGTCCTTTTTGCCAGCTTTCTTCCTCTTCCTGCTATTTCCTGGCTGTCATCTTTTTCAAAATTTGCATTTTTTAAATATGAAAAGATTCATATTTATTATAGAAAATTTGGAAAATACAGAAAGCACAGAGACACTATGGAAATCATCTATAATTCAATCATTCAAAGACAACCACCATTAACTATTTGACGTATATCTTTCTCATAGACAGTGGTCCCTCAGTAGCCTGAGGAACTGGTTCCATGACCCCTGTGCATGCCAAAAACTGTGGATGCTCAAGTCCCTTATATAAAATGGTGTGCTATTTGCATATAACGTACACATGCCCTCCTGTATACTTTAAATCATCTCTAGATTACAATATAATGTAAATGCTATGTAAATAGTTATAATGTAATTTTATTTATATTGTTTTTTATTATTGTGTTTTTTTCTGAATAGTCATGCACTGCTTAATGACATTTTGGTCAATGACGAACTGCATATGTAATGATGGTTCCATAAGATTATAATGCAGCAGAAAATTTCCAGTCACCTAGTAACATCATAGCTCTCATAACATTGTAGTGCAATATATTACTCATGTGTTTGTGGTGGTCCTTTCAGAGGTATTCCAGAAGGAGGCATTGTTATCATAGGAGATGGCAGCTCAATGCATGTTATTGCTTCAAAAGACTTTCCAGTGGGACAAGATGTGGAGGTGGAAGACAGTGGTGTTGATTATCCTGAGCTGGTGTAAGCCTAAGCTAATGTGTGGTTTGTATCTTTGTTTTTAATAATGAGGTTTAAGAAGCCAAAATTAAAATAAAAGAATTAAAGAATAGAAAAAGCTTATATTAATAGAATAAGAAACAAAGAAAATATTTTATACAGCTGTAAAATATGTCTGTTTCAAGCTAAGTGTTATTACAAAAAAGTCAAAAAGTTTTTTAAAATTTTAAAGTTCATAAAGTAAAAAAGTTACAGTAGGCTAAGGTTAACTTCTTATTGAAGGAAGGATAATTTTTGGAACTAAACAGTGTAGCCTAAGTCTACAGGGTTTACAAAGTTTACAATGTCCTAGGCCATCACATTCACTCACCACTCACTCACTGACTCACCGAGAGCAATTTCAGTCCTGCAGACTCCATTCATGGAAAGTACCCTATACACATGTACCACTTTGTATCTTTTATATCGTATTTTTATTTCACCTTTTCTACATTTAGATACACAAATACTTACCATGGTGTTACAACTGCCTACAATGTTCAGTCCAGTCACATACTTTGCAGGTTTGTAGCCTCGGAGCAATAGGCTATCCCATACAGCCTAGGTGTGGAGTAGGTTCTACCATCTAGGTTTGTGTAAGGGCACTCTGATGTTTGCACAATGATGAAATCATCTAACAATGCATTTCTCAGAATGTATCCCTGTTGTTAAGTAATGCATGACTGTATATTCCATCCTCGGTTGAATCCATGGATGCAGAACCCATGGATACAGAGGGCCGACTGTACATGCATACTGTCTTACTCCATTTTCTGTTGCTATAACTGAATACCTGATACCAGGTAATTTATCAAGAAAAGACATTTATTTCTTAAGTTCTGGAGGCAGGGGAGTCTCACACGAAGGTGCCAGCATCTGGTGAGAGCCTACTTCCTGCATTATAATGACAGAAGGTGTTATGTGGCAAGAAGGCAAAAGCATGAGCGTGCCAGCTCAGGGCTCCCTTCTCCTCTTATAAAGCCACCAGTCCCATCACGGGCCCACCCTGATTACCTTATCTCATCCTAGTTACCTCCCAAAGGCCCACCTCTAAATACCATCAACATATGAATTTGGTGATTAAAGTTTCCAAAACATTGAAACCACAGCACATGCATTTAGTTTTAGCCAAGTTAGTACCATACAGCACATAAATTATATATTGTTGACAATTCCACTTCCTGTATGGACAGACTAGGTTGGTTTTGGACCAACCCTCCCTGAGAACTAGAAAAGCTGGATGACGTATAACAAAATCTGTTTGAGGGCTTCTGAAAAATGGTCAAAGCAGTGAAACTTTGTGGTGTCACAATCTGAAAGAGGACGGAAATCAAGAGAAATGAACCTGGAATTTGGGGCCTCTCTGCCCCTCAAAGCTACAGGTAGATTCCATAAGCAAGAAGAGTGACCGGGGACTGATGAATGAATGAGCCTTGAGCAGTCTAGTGAGGTAATGTAACCAAAATGGAGGTCAGGATTCACTTCGGAAGAGGGATCCTGGTAACACCCCAGGAATTCTGCTGGGACCCCAAAGGCCTGTGCTGTAGTTATAAGAGTAAATCCACCCTCACAAAGAATGAAGCCAAGCCTCAAATCAGGTCAATTCGATCTAACCTTTGACTAGCTAACAGCCAGAAAAGCAAACCTTCCTCTGATGGAAGATAACATCAGCTAAAACCTCATATTATCCCTGTATTTTTCAAACACAATGTTTGACCCTCAAAAAGGTATATAATAGGGAAGCCTAGAGAGCTGTCTTTACTGGAGAAGTAGCTGTGGCAGATCATTGCACTGTAGAATGTAATTGGAAAAGCAGATCCATATGCAAGAGCCATAGTTAAGGGCACCAGAGAGCCTAGGAGCCAATGAGGACTATACAGGATCAGGTTCTGGGGAGGAGAATCTGCGGAGAGGAAGCCGGGGATCTCTGTCAATTCTGTGAACAGGTAAAAAGCTGAGAAACTTTGCCCAGGCAGTGAGTCACTCCCAGGGGATTGAGAAACCATCAGAACTTCAGAAGTCTCATGAGGTTAATTGATTAAAATTGGAGACTTGAGGACTCTCAAAAATATGGTTTGTTTTGCCTCAATAAGTTGACTAAATTCTGTAACTGTGCAAGGAATATGGCTAAAATTTCAAGCAGAGAATTTTGGGCAGTTTTATGGTGTTGAGGAGAGAAATACTAGAATTTAGGGGCTGCCCGGGAAACATGTCTCAGTAAACATTTCAGAGATTCAATTAGAATCCCTGGAGGTCTATGCCCCAGGATCAGGAGCTAACCAGAGGCAACAAGCTGCACTGGAACTAGAACGACTCCATCCACCCTCCCAGTTGCTGCTACACCCTGCCTCTCAGGCCCTGAGCTGAAGCAGCACCCCTCTCCCAGGGCATCAATGCCTTGGCTACCCAGAGCAGTCACACTCGCTAGTGCTGGAGCTGAAGTGGCACCGTATCTTCCAGGGAATTCTTGCCTTGGCTACTCAGGGTAGTCACACCTCTAGCACCTGAGCTGAAGTGGTGCCCTACCTCCCAGGGAATCAGTGCCTTGGATGAGCCTAGCAGCTCTACCTCCCAGGGCTGAATTGACATGGCACCCTGCATCCCAAGAAAACAGCATTGAGTGAGCTGAGACACCCCACCCTCCAGGCCAAACAACTATAGAACCCTGTCTTCTTGGAAGTGGACTACCCCTCACCCTTGCCACCAGAAGATTCTGAGCTGCTGAGTCACCCTGCATCCTTGGAAAGTGGAGTCATTGCTGTGTTGCTCCATGTCCCCTGGGGCCCAAGCCATAGCTGAACTCTGCCATTCCTGGTCCTTGCTGTCTCATGGAGCCAGGGACACTGCCATGTTATCTCATCATCCCTGGGTCCAGAGTCACCACTACACAGTGCCTTATCCTCCAGAACCTGAGTTACTGTTGTGCCCTATTGGCTCCAGTTCCCAAATTATAGCTGTTCTCTGCTCATGGACCTGAACCTCCAGAGCACCCCTTCTTCCCTGGAGCTGAGCCAGTGCTGTGCCCTGCCCTCCAGGGTCAGAGTCAGAGCTACCATCCAGCCCACTGAGTCTGAGCTGCTGGAGTATACCTCAAAGCCACAGACACCAGATGTATTGGCCATCTTAATCTACCTATGCCTCAGAGAGTGAACCTTCACTCCAAGTCCCAGCTGCCACAGTAGGTTTGTGAGATCCTGAGCCCAAACTCAGGTTTTACAGCTACTCTAAACACCTGTCCCTGGAACTCAGCACCACTGCAACCACTTGCGGGCCATGCCAGACCCAACATGAGGAGAGACGCCCTCACCTAAGACTCCTCTTGTGGAGAAAATGAGAATGGGAGGATCCTAAAAGCTCTTGCTACTGAGAACTCTAACAGCACACACTTCTGCCACTGCTGTCAGAAACTCCAGCAGCCTAGGCCAGTGAGGTGCCCATAGTCATCCTTGACCTTGACTGCAGCTGAAGAAGATGCACAGAGACTATACCACTGCATCCGCTTGGAATCAGGGCCACCACACCCTGCCCAAACAGCATCTTAAGACCCACCTGCAGGTGAAAGTCTTTACCTACAAACGACACTCTGTAAATTTTGGAAGGGGTGACTGTTCCACCAGATGCACAGACACCAATACAAGGATAAAAGAAGCATGAAAAAGCAAGAAAACATGACACCACCAAAGGAACACAATAATTCTCTAGTGACTGACCTCAAAGAAAAGAAAATTTATCAATTGCCTGAAAAGGAGCTCAAAATAATATTTTCAAGAAAACTCAGCAAGATATAAGATTCAGGATACAGATGGACAACTCAAAAAACTCAAGGAAACAATTCATGATCTGACTGAGAAATTCAACCAAGAGATAGATATTATAAAAGAGAACCAAACAGAAATCGTGTAGCTGAAGAATTCAATAAATGAAACAAAAAATACAGTAGAGAATTTCAATAGCAGACTACATCATGCAGAAGAATCTGTGAACTTGATCATAGGTTTTTTGAAATTACTCAGGGTGGGGGAAAAGGAAAGAAAATAAAAAAGTAAGACAGCCTACATGACTTATTGGATGCCATTAAGCAAACTAACTCTTGCATTAGTTATGTTCCAGAAGAAGAGACAGAGAAAAGGATAAAAACTTCTTTAATTAAATAATTGCTGAAAACTTCCCTAGTCTTGGGAGAGATATAGACATCCAGATCCAGGAAGCTCAAAGAGACTCAACCAAAAGAGGTTCTCCTCAAGACATATTATAACTAAACTGTCAAAAGTAATAAAGTGAGCATTTTGAAAGCAGCAAGGGAAAAGCATCAAGTCACATATAAGAGAATCACTACTAGGCTATCAATAGATTTCTCAAGAGAAACCTTGCAAGCCAGGAGAGAATGACATGAGAATGGGATGAGATATTCAAAGTGCTGAAAGAAAAAAAAAACTGTCAGCCAAGAATACTATATCAAGTAAGTCTGCCCTTCATAAATCAAAGAGTGGAAAAGACACAGAAAGAAAATCTGAGTGGAAAAGATATCCAAAGTCTAACCAAATGAAAACTGAAATGGCCATCCTAGTAGCAGAAAAATAGACCTCAAAGCAAAAAGTTACTAAAGTTAAAGAAGAGTATTTCATAATCACAAAGGTTAATTCACCAGAAACTATCACAATTCTAAATCTATATGCATGCAACAACATAGTTTTAAAATATTTATTTTAAAAAGCAAAAATTTACAGAATTAGAAGGAAAGATGACAAATTCACACTCCTAGCAGAAAGAGTTCAATAAATCTCTCTCCATAGCCGATAATGGACCCAATAAAATCAGCAAGGAATGAGAAGAACAAAAACACATAATTGGCAAATGTACAGCACCACATAATTTCTTTTATATAATGTTCAAAAACTGGCAAAATGATGTCATTAGAAATCATGCCAGTGGCTGCTTTTCAGGAGGGAAAAAAAACGTAGTTGTTGGAAATGGATATAAAGGTGAGTTTTTGGGGTTCAGGCAACATTCTATAAAGTTCTATTCCTTCAGCCAGGTTGTACTTAGATGAGTATGTTCATTTAGAGATAATCATTGAACTGGTATAATTCAATTTCAAATGCATATTAAATATATTTGTGTAGTTCGAACACTACACACAGCAATAAAAAACAATTTTGTCAACATATCAAACTGAGTAAATCTTGGATATTGTGTTGAATGAAAACACATGGATAGAAGTTAAAAATTTTGTAAATTTTTTTTAAATGCTATATATTTTTATATACATAAATATATGTCATAAAAGTATAACTTCTGAATAAGAAGAGTATGTACCAATTTCAGATAACTTCCATAGTTATCTATGGAGCAGCAGGGAAGGGGAGACTATGAAAGAGGACTCAATTATATATGCAACCTTTTATTTCTTAAAACATTCTTAAGGCCGGGCGCGGTGGCTCACGCCTGTAATCCCAGCACTTTGGGAGGCCAAGGCGGGCGGATCACAAGGTCAGGAGATCGAGACCATGGTGAAACCCCGTCTCTACTAAAAATACAAAAAATTAGCCGGGCGCGGTTGTGGGCGCCTGTAGTCCCAGCTACTCGGGAGGCTGAGGCAGGAGAATGGCGTGAACCCGGGAGGCGGAGCTTGCAGTGAGCTGAGATCCGGCCACTGCACTCCAGCCTGGGCGACAGAGCGAGACTCCGTCTCAAAAAAAAAAAAAAAAAAAAAAAAACATTCTTAAGTAAATATGGCAAACTGTCAACATTTGTTAAATTTGGCTGGAGGGTATATGGATGTTTGTTATATTTGCTGTAATTTTCTATATAAAAGATTTCATAATTACTTGTTTTTAATGCTGCAAATATTTTCTCATGTCATAAGATATTCTGAAATAGCAAATTTTAAAGACTTATTTTTACTATTATAAATATTACTATAATAAACATCCTTATCTTAAATATGTACTGTATTTGTAATTTCTTTTTTTTATTGTTATACTTTAAGTTCTAGGGTACACGTGTACAACGTGCAGGTTTGTTACACAGGTATACATGTGCCATGTTGGTTTACTGCACCCATCAACTCAACATTTACATTGGTATTTCTCCTAATGCTATCCCTCCCCCAGCCCCCTACTCCATGACAGGCCCCGGTGTGTGATGTTCCCCGCCCTGTGTCCAAGTGTTCCCATTGTTCAATTCCCACCTATGAGTGAGAACATGCAGTGTTTGGTTTTCTGTACTTGCAGTAGTTTGCTGAGAATGATGGTTTCCAGCTTCATCCGTGTCCCTGCAAAGGACATGAACTCATCTGTTTTTATGGCTGAAAAGTATTCCATGGTGTATATGTGCCACATTTTCTTAATCCAGTCTATCATTGATGCACATTTGGGTTGGTTCCAAGTCTTTGCTATTGTGAGTAGTGCCACAATAAACATGTGTGCATGGGTCTTTATAGTAGCATGATTTATAATCCTTTGGGTATGTACCCAGTAATGGGATTGCTGAGTCAAATGGTATTTCTAGTTCTAGATTCTTGAGGAATTGCCACAGTGTCTTCCACAATGGTTGAACTAATTTACACTCCCACCAACAGTGTAAAAGCGTTTCTATTTCTCCACATCCTCTCCAGCATCTGTTGTTTCCTGACCTTTTTTTTTTTTTTTTTTTTTTTTTTTTTTTTGAGATGGAGTCTCACTCTGTTGCCCAGGCTGAAGTGCAGTGGTGTGATCTCGGCTCACTGCAAGCTCCACCTCCCAGGTTCACACCATTCTCCTGCCTCAGCCTCCCAAGTAGCTGGAACTACAGGTGCCTGCCACCACAACTAATTTTTTTGTATTTTTAGTAGAGATGGAGCTTCACTGTGTTAGCCAGGATAGTCTCAATCTCCTGACCTCGTGATCCACCCACCTTGGCCTCCCAAAGTGCTGGGATTACAGGCATGAGCCACCACACCCTGCCTTCCTGACTTTTTAATGACTGCCATTCTAACCGGCATGAGATGATATCTCATTGTGGTTTTGATTTGCATTTCTCTGATGACCAGGGATGATGAGCATTTTTTCACGTGTCTGTTGGCTGCATAAATGTCTTCTTTTGAGAAATGTCTGTTCATATTCTTTGCCCACTTTTTGATGGGGTTGTTTGTTTTTTTCTTGTAAATTTGTTTGAGTTATTTGTAGATTCTGGATATTAGCCCTTTGTCAAATGGGTAGATTGCAAAACTTCTTTCCCGTTCTGTATGTTGCCTTTTCACTCTGATGGTACTTTCTTTTGCCATGCAGAAGCTCTTTAGTTTAGTTAGATCCCATATGTCTATTTTGGCTTTCGTAGCCATTGCTTTCACTGTTTTAGTCATGAAGCTCTTGCCCATGCCTATGTCCTGAATGGTATTGCCTAGGTTTTCTTCCATAGTTGTTATGGTTTTAGGTCTAACATTTAAGTCTTTAATCCATCTTGAATTAATTTTTGTATAAGGTGTAAAGAAAGGATCCAATATCAGCTTTCTACATATGGCTAGCCAGTTTCCCCAGCACCATTTATTAAATAGGGAATCCTTTCCCCATTTCTTGTTTTTGTTAGGTCTGTTGAAGATCACATGGTTGTAGATATGTGGTATTATTTCTGAGGCCTCTGTTCTGTTCCATTGGTCTATATATCTATTTTGGTACCAGTACCATGCTCTTTTGGTTACTGTAGCCTTGTAGTATAGTTTGAAGTCAGGTAGTGTGATGCCTCCAGCTTTGTTCTTTTTGCTTAGGATTGTCTTTGCAATGCAGGTTCTTTTTTTTGGTTCTATATGAACTTTAAAGTAGTTTTTCCAATTCTGTGAAGAAAGTCAGTGGTAGATTGATAGGGATAGCATTGGATCTATAAATTACCTTGGGCAGTATGGCCATTTTCACAATATTGATTCTTCTTATCCATGAGCATGGAATGTTCTTCCATTTGTTTGCATCCTCTTTCATTTCGTTGAGCAGTGGTTTGTAGTTCTCCTTGAAAAGGTCCTTCACATCCCTTCTAAGTTGGATGCCTAGGTATTTTATTCTCTTTGTAGCAATTGTGAATGGGAGTTTACTCATGATTTAGCTCTCTGTCTGTTATTGGTGTATAGGAATGCTTGTGGGATTTTTGGACATTGATTTTGTATCCTGAGACTTTGCTGAAGTTGCTTATCAGCTTAAGGAGATTTTGGACTGAGACAATGGGGTTTTCTAAATATACAATCATGTCATCTGCAAACAGGTATGATTTGACTTCCTCTTTTCCTAATTGAATACCCTTTCTTTCTTTCTCTTCCCTGATTGCCCTGGCCAGAACTTCCAACACTATGCTGAATACGAGTGGTGAGAGGACATCCTTGTCTTATGCCGGTTTTCAAAGGGAATGCTTCCAGTTTTTGCCCATTTAGTATGATATTGGCTGTGGGTATGTCATAAATGGCTCTTATTATTTTGAGATACGTTCCATCAGTACCTAGTTTATTGAGAGTTTTTAGCATGAAGGACTGTTGAATTTTGTCAAAGCCGTTTTCTTTTTCTTTTTTTTAATTATACTTTAATTTCTAGGGTACATGTGCACAACATGCAGGTTTGTTACATATGTATACATGTGCCTCTGCATCTATTGAGATAATCATGTGGTTTTAGTCATTGGTTCTGTTTATGTGATGGGTTACATTTACTGATTTGTATACGTTGAACCAGCCTTGGTTAGATGAAGCCGACTTGATCATGGTAGATAAGCCTTTTGATGTGCTGCTGGATTCGGTTGGCCAGTGTTTTACTGAGGATTTTCACATTGATGTTCATCAGGGACATTAGTCTAAAATTCTCTTTTTCTGTTGGTCTCTGCCAGGCTTTGGTATCAGTATGATGATGGGCTCATAAAATAAGTTAGGGAGGATTCCCTCTTTTTCTATTGATTGGCATAGTTTCAGAAGCAATGGTACCAGCTCCTCTTTGTACCTCTGTGAGAATTCGGCTGTGAATCCATCTGGTCCTGGACTTCTCTTGGTCGGTACACTATTAATTATTGCCTCAATTTCAGAGCCTGTTATTGGTCTATTCAGAGGTTCAACTTCTTCCTGGTTTAGTCTTGGGAGGGTGTATGTGTCCAGGAATTTATCCATTTCTTCTAGATTTTCTAGTTTTTTGCATAGAGGTGTTTATAGTATTCTCTGATGGTAGTTTGTATTTCTGTGGGATCGGTGAAGATATCCCCTTTTTCATTTTTTATTGCATCTATTTGATTCTTCTTTCTTTTCTTCTTTATTAGTCTTGCTAGCAGTCTGTCAATTTTGTTGATCTTTTTTTTAAAAAAAAAAAAAAAGATTGCATTCCACTAGCTTTTGAATTTGTTTGCTTCTGCTTCTCTAGTTCTTTTAATTGTGATGTTAGGGTGTCAATTTTAGATCTTTCCTCCTTTCTCTTGTGGGCATTTAGTGCTATAAATTTCCCTCTACACATTGTTTAAATGTGTCCCAGAGATTCTGGTATGTTGTGTCTTTGTTCTCATTGGTTTCAAAGAACATCTTTATTTCTGCCTTCATTTCATTATTTACCCAGTAGTCATTCAGGAGCAGGTTGTTCAGTTTCCACGTAGTTGTGGGTTTTGAGTGAGTCTCTTAATCCTGGGTTCTAATTTGATTGCACTGTGGTCTGAGAGACACTTTGTTATAATTTCTGCTCTTTTACATTTGCTGAGGAGTGCTTTACTTCCAAGTATGTGGTCAACTTTAGAATAAGTGTGATGTGGTGCTGAGAAGAATGTATGTTCTGTTGATTTGGGGTGGAGAGTTCTGTAGATGTCTATTAGGTCCACTTGGTGCAGAGCTAAGTTCAAGTCCTGGATATCCTTGTTAACCTTCTGTCTCATTGATCTGTCTAATATGGACAGTGGGGTGTTAAAGTCTCCCATTACTGTTGTGTGGGAGTCTAAGTCTCTCTGTAGGTCTCTAAGGACTTGCTTTATAAATCTGGGTGCTCCTGTATTGGGTGCATATATATTTAGGATAGTTAGCTCTTCTTGTTGAATTGATCCCTTTACCATTATTTAATGGCCTTCTTTGTCTCTTTTGATCTTTGTTGTTATAAAGTCTGTTTTATCAGAGACTAGGATTGCAAACCCTGCTTTTTTTTGCTTTCCATTTGCTTGGTAGATCTTCCTCCATCCCTTTATTTTGAGCCTATGTGTGTCTCTGCACATGAGATGGGTCTCCTGAATACAGCACACTGATGGGTCTTGACCCTTTATCCAATTTGCCAGTCTGTGTCTTTTAATTGGGGCATTTAGCCCATTTACATTTAAGGTTAACATTGTTATGTGTGAATTTGATCCTGTCATTATGATGTTAGCTGGTTATTTTGCCCATTAATTGATGCAGTTTCTTCATAGCATCAATGGTCTTTACAATTTGGCATGTTTTTGCAGTGACTGGTACTGGTTGTTCCTTTCCATATTTAGTGCTTCCTTCAGAAGCTCTTGTAAGGTAGGCCTGGTGGTGACACAATCTCTCAGCATTTGCTTGTCTGTAAAGGATTTTATTTCTCCTTCACTTATGAAGCTTAGTTTGGCTGGATATGAAATTCTGGGTTGAAAATTCTTTTCTTTAAGAATGTTGAATATTGGCCCTCACTCTCTTCTGGCTTGTAGGGTTTCTGCCGAGAGATGTGCTTTTAGTCTGATGGGCTTCCCTTTGTGGGTAACTCGACCTTTCTCTCTGGCTGCCCTTAACATTTTTTTCCTTCATTTCAACCTTGGTGAATCTGACAATTATGTGTCTTGGGGTTGTTCTTCTCGAGGAGTATCCTTGTGGCGTTCTCTGTGTTTCCTGAATTTGAATGTTGGCCTGCTTTGCTGGGTTGGGGAAGTTCTCCTGGATAATATCCTGAAGTGTGTTTTCCAGCTTGGTTCCGTTCTCCCTGTCACTTTCAGATACACCAATCAAACGTAGATTTGGTCTTTTCACATAGTCCCATATTTCTTGGAGGTTTTGTTCATTTCTTTTTACTCTTTTTTCTCTAATATTGTCTTCTCACTTTATTTCATTAATTTGATCTTCAATCACTGATATCCTTTCTTCCACTTGATCAAATCAGCTGTTGAAGCTTGTGCATGTGCCATGAAGTTCTCATGCCATGGTTTTCAGCTCCATCAGGTCATTTAAGGTCTTCCCTACACTGTTTATTCTAGTTAGCCATTTGTCTAACCTTTTTTCAAGGTTTTTAGCTTCCTTGCGATGGGTTAGAACATGCTCCTTTAGCTCAGAGAAGTTTGTTATTACTGACCCCCTGAAGACTACTTCTGTCAACTCATCAAAGTCATTCTCCATCCAGCTTTGTTCTGTCGCTGGCGAGGAGCTGAGATCCTTTGGAGGAGAAGTGGTGCTCTGGTTTTTAAAATTTTCAGTTTGTCTGCTCTGGTTTCTCCCTATCTTTGTGGTTTTATCTACCTTTGGTCTTTGATGTTGGTGACCTACAGATGGGGTTTTGGTGTGGATGTCTTTTTTGTTGATGTTGATACTATTCCTTTCTGTTTGTTAGTTTTCCTTCTAACAGTCAGGTCCCTCAGCTGCAGGCCTGTTGGAGTTTGCTGGAGGTCCACTCCAGACCCTGTTTGCCTGGGTATCACCAGTGGAAGCTGCAAAACAGCAAATATTGCAGAACAGCAAATATAGATGCCGGATCCTTCCTCTGGAAGCTTTGTCCCAGAGGGGCACCTGCCTGCATGAGGTGTCAGTCGGCCCCTACTGGGAGGTTTCTCCCAGTTAGGCTACACAGGGGTCAGGGACCCTTTTGAGGAGGCAGTCTGTCTGTTCTCAGAGCTCAAACACCATGGTGGGAGAACCACTGCTCTCTTCAGAGCTGTCAGACAGGGAGGTTTAAGTCTGCAGAAGTTTCTGCTGCCTTTTGTTCAGCTATGCCCTGCCCCCAGAGAAGGAGTCTATAGTAGGTCTTGCTGAGCTGCGGTGGCCTCCACCCAGTTGGAGCTTCCCAGCTGCTTTGTTTACCTACTCAAGCCTCAGCAATGGCGGAAGCCCCTCCCCTCGCCATGCTGTAGCCTCACAGGTCAATCTCAGACTGCTGCGCTAGCAGTGAGCAAGGCTCTGTGGGTGTTGAACCCATCGAACAAGGCACAGGAGAGAATCTCCTCATCTGCTGGTCGCTAAGACAATTGGAAAAGTGCAGTATTTGGACGACAGTGTCCCATTTTTCCAGGTATGGTCTGTCATGGCTTCTTTCGGCTAGGAAAGGGAAATCCTCTGACCCCTTGTGCTTCCCAGGTGAGGCAATACCCTGCCCTGCTTCAGCTTGCCTTCCATGGGCTGTACTCACTGTCCAACCAGTCCCAATGAGATGAACCAGGTACCTCAGCTGGAAATGTAGAAATCACCCATCTTCTGCAACAATCACGCTGGGAGCTGGAGACCAGAGCTGTTCCTATTCTGTTATTTCTTAAGAGATATTTCTAGATGTGGGATTATTAAGAGCATATTTAAAGTCTTTAATCAATATTTCCCCTACCATCACCACCAGCCCTCCTCCCCAATACTTAGGAGTCAGAATGGTTCAATGCCAATTGTCATAACACTGTTATTTATTAACCCCGGAAACCAAAACCCTCTTTTCTATCTGGCCTTGGGGTGTAGTCAGAGATCCACTCTCCACCAGACTCACATGCCCACTCTAGCCTGTGTCCTTCCCCAAATGCTTAGAGCTAATCTTCATACTCTGAATTCATGATGAAGGTTCTACTGGTGAGCCAGCTTAAACTAGTCTTCAAAGTGTACAAATGGCACGTAGATAATGAGCCTCAGCCATTAAGTAACCTCCTAAGGGAATGACGGAGGAGATGCTATGGTGGTTGCCCCTAACTTCAATGTGAAAGAGAACACAATCTACAACCTTGGCTCATCCAAGCACATCATTTCAGGTAGAGTTCTACTCCTTATATGAAGGAACATGGGAAGTTCATGAAGTCAGGGCCCAAACTCTCTTCCACCATGTCATTCTAGTAAATTACAGGCAAACCTGCTACTTCTCAGCAGAGGAATACTAGTTTTTCTGCCCCGAATGCAGTTGAAAGGAAACTGGTAATCAAAGAGAGAAGTTTCTTCCTCCACTCCCCAAGTTGCTTATTTTAAACTCCCTGAAAGCTTGTCACTAGGGGTTCTTTGAGTCACTCCATTCCCATCCCTGCCCCAGGTCCCTGACTCCCCAACTGTGAAAGCTATGCACTAGTGAAAAGTGTTGCTCATCTGCATCTGTGTCCTGTGGGTCTGTGAGACTTGTGTACATCCAGGGACCACTACAGAGACCACACCTGGGGTTGAAAAGTCACTGATAAGCTGTGCTCAGGCCTGTTCTACAATGAAACAGGAGAAGTATGGCAGGGGGAGCCAACAAACCCTTTGAGTTTTAGACTAAGTTGGAGTGAAAGATGACAGGGTGGAACAGCCTCAGCGGTGCAGAGTCAGGGTAGGAAGGTGGGACCCTTAGGCTCCAGCCTGGGAACAAGCCCATTCCCTCAAAGGAATGGCTGACAGCTTTCACTTTAACATGGATTTCCATCTCCATTTTCAAAGGGCCTCCCAAGGCCATTTCCCCTACCACCACCTGCAGCAGCACTTCTCCCCCATACTTAGAAGCCAGATACATCAGATGGCTGCCTTTTCATTCCTCCGCCTGATGAGCCATGGAAGCCTCCTAAGGTCGTCATGACTAATCCCTGTCTTCCAGGCTAGATAGTAACTGAGTTACATGCCACCCAAGGGCAGAGCAGGCCATGTCTTGACTATCCACCAGTCTCCTCCAGCACAGAAGAAGAAATTAAATGAACCCAGGAGCCTTATGACTGGTAGATTTTACATAAGGGCTAGATGGACTGGATGAGCAGTGTAATGAAATCATCACTGCTCCCGAGTTGGACACAGGCACCCATTGGAATGCATCAGAGTAAACTGCCAAATCTTTCATTGCCCAAGGTCAGAGGGCTCCACGAAGGGGAATGCCCATAGGCTGCTGTGAAGTATTACATCAACTCTTTCCTTCTGAATGTGACAGTATTTCTACATGCGTAATTGACACAATGAACAGCCTTGCCTTGCAGCCACACTGTGAGGCACTGCCTCCCATACACAGCACCGTTTTTGGCTCTCCCTGCTGTCCTCATTGGCCTCAAGCCAAAGCCTAATGGGCTGAATCCCTCCCAAAACTGCCCCCAACTTGTAAAATCCTGCAGTGGTCCCCCATTGCCTGCAGTATGAAATCCAAACTCCTTAGCATGACTGGCAAGTCATTCCAGATCTGGCTCCAGGCTGATTCTGGCCTCCAGTACCACTGTGTGCTTCCTCTCCTCCTGTGTACCCGAAACATTTGTAGATTCAGTATGTTCTTAATATGCCTTGCACCTTGATGCTGCCAAACCTTTGCTTGTGTTCCTTGCTCAGCCTAATATACTTTTTCCTCTTCCTCTATCTGTGGAAAGTCTTCTCATTCTTCTAGGCCTCAATTAAAAGGCTCTTGCTCCATAAAACACTCCTCATTCCATAATTCAGAGAGCATTAGTCTGTCCTCTGGCCCCCCATCTGCATCCCAATTCAGCTTGTTCCATTCTGTTCTGTATTTTTCATGTGTTCCTTCCATGGTTGGTCATGTATTGAAACATCTACTATGCGTCATCACTGTGCTCAGCATTTGGAATATATACATGATCCCAGCTTGGAGAACCCACAGTCTGGAGGCAGGGACAGCTATGCAAAAAGCTACAGTACAAGATAACATGGATAATCCAAATTATGTCCTCTGCCAAAATCTTTCAATGGTTTCCCACCTTACTTGGAGTGAAATCCAGTCATAACTGTTACCTACAGGACCTCACACAGCCTGGCTCTGATCACCTCTTGGGAATCTTCTCCCATCACTCCCCTCTTTCACTCCAGTGACCTCTGACCTCCCCACTGTTCCTCTCACACCCTGCATAGTCTTCCCCAGGGCATTTGCACTGCTGTTCCTTCTGCCTGTAAAGCTCCTCCCTGAGGTATTTGCATGGCTGGCCCCCTCACTTCCCTCTAGTCTTTTGTCAAATGTCACCTTCTCGGTAAGGCCTCTACTGGCCACCTATCTTCCTGACACTTTATGTCCACCTTCCTCTGTACTTATTCCATTGTAGGCACTATGTATTTTACTCATTTATTGTTCATGGTTTGCTCCTCCGATAGATTGCAAGCTCCGTGTCAGAAGGCATCTTTATCTGTCTTGTTCCAATGAATAACCTGAAACAGCATCTGGCACATAATAGGTGCTCATTAAAGATCTGCCAAATAAATAAATCACAGAATGAGTGCATGCTGTAGGAGACAGGAGCAAGGGCAAAGGAAGGAACAACTCTGGTAAATCCCCCCAAAGTCCACTTCCTAGAGCCCAGATAGTTCACGTAAGTGAGAAATGCAAATCCAAAGAAGGGCCTGTATCACTGGCTTCTCCTGCTAGTATAATCAGCAAAACACTAAAAGGCTACATGGCCTGATCCACAGCTATTCATTCAGCCCCAAATATGAATGAAGTATCTACTATGTGCCAAGGGGTACTAGGATCTGGGGGCTCAGTGGTGAACAAGATCAGCTGTTCCCTGCCCTAAGCTAATTTAAAACAAAGTGAATGAACAACACAAATTGTAACAAGTGCTAGAACTCCTGCCCAAGTCATATCCTCCTGGAACTAAGAGGGAATTTTGCTTAGTGGGTAGAAATGTGGGCTCAGAATTAACTGCCTGATTCAGTTCTAGTTCCACTATTTATTAACTGTGTGACATTGAGTAAGTAACTTATCTTCTCTGAGCTTCAGTTTCTTCTTTTGCAAAATAGGAATCTTAATGAAACCATCTTTGAAAAAATGTAACATGGTGAGAAATCTAACCTAACTGACTCTGCCTTGCTTCTAACCTCACAAGGCTTTGTTAACTTTTGAACAGTTCCTTCCAGAAATTAACCCCCTCCTTGCAAGGGAACCAAAACCTCTTTTGTCAGACTCATGAAAGGCACAAGATTATGATTATGGGGAAGGGGAGGTGGTGGCGGTTGAATTCTGCTAAAATATAGGCATAGTAAAACAATAATGAGCCATTGTTCCAGAGGTTACAAGATTTGTTACTTCTTCAGTTATTCATATAGATAACATCACTACTGTCAAAACATAAAATTGGTCTTTGAGATATTTTTCAGACATTTGTATTCTGGTGACCAGCTGATTTCACCTGGACCCATGACCCATAGAAAGAACTGACTCCCACCCAGAAACTAACTCAGCGTGCAAAGACAGTTTGGACACACCTGTGGTTTCATCCCAACTAATCAGCAGCACCTGTTACCTAGCCCCATGTCTGCAAATTATCCTTACAAACCCTAGCCTCCAAGCTTTTGGGGAGGTGAATTTGAGAACTGTATCCCACCCTGCTTGGCTGAGCAAACGATAAACTCTTCCTCTGCAACACCACTGTCTCAGTATATCAGCTTTTTTATTTTCTTTTGAGGCAGGGTCTCACTCTGTCTCCCAGGCTAGAGTACAGTGGCATGATCTCGGCTCACTGGAACAGCACAATCTCGGCTCACTGCAACCTCCACCTCCTGGGTTCAAGCGATTCTCATGCCTCAGCCTCCTGAGTAGCTAGGATTACAGGCATGTGCTACCATGCCCAGCTAGTTTTTGTATTTTTAGTAGAGATGTGGTTTTGCCATATTGTTCAGGATGGTCTCGAACTCCTGACCTCAGGCAATCCACCTGCTTCCACCTCCCAAAGTGGTGGGATTACAGGCATAAGCCACCGCGCCCCGTCTATATCAGCTTTTCTGCGTAGCAGTCAAGAAGTACCAGTTGGGCAGTTACATTACTAGTACCTAATGATTGGGATACTGTGAGGATTAAATAGATAATCCATAAAGAGACTGAAACAGTAAAATATCATCCAGTTGTCACCAATGTTAGGAGAAGAAGGACTCAACATCACATCAGCTCACTGATAGGTAAGCACATGTTTTCTGACTGACGTGAATTGTGTCAACAGTTAGTGGCAGAAACAGAAAAAAGCAGCCAGAACTTTTCACTGTGTTGGTCTAACAGACAAAGCTACTCCTTCCTCCCAGCTTGTGATGTGATTATTCTCTTGCTCAGAATAAGTTTTGGCTTACTTTAGATCCCATAACTAAGTGTCCATTATGCTGTGTACTGAGCAGCAAATGGGAAGATCACAGGGCCTCCTGTAGCTGGAGCTGCCATTAGTGCCCTAGGGCATTTGTGTGCTGGCTTCTCAGTGTCCTCACCACTTCTGGCCCCTCCACCATGCCCACAAGCACAAGTGACTCTGGACACTGGGAAGCTATGGAGGAGGCTCAAGCTCTTTGAACTGACCAGTCTTCAGTTTTTAATGACCACCAGCAGTTGCAGCCACCCCCGCTGCACCAATTAGTCCTGAGACTAGAACAGGGTATATTCCTGGATCCCTTCCAGAATCCCCTCGACACACATCACAGCCCTGTTCTGCATTTCCTTTGCTTCCCCTACTTTTCTTCCCTTTCTTTTAGAGGTCCCACCTTCCCCAGAAAACTCTCAAGTGGCCACATAATTTCAAAGCACCCTTGCTTTTTCTGTGTCTGCAGAGAAGTAGATGAGTGTTACTCTAGTACTGAGCACATTGGATCATGGTGTCAGGTTATATTCCCCTCTCCACTTAAACAGTGACCTCCTTCAAGGCTAACATTGTTTCTTTTTCTAAATTTTTTCTTTCTTCCTTCCTTCCTTCCTTCTTTCTTTACTTTCTTTCCATCTTTCTCTCTTTCTTTCCTTTCTTTTCCTTTGTTTTAATAGAGACAGGGTCTCACTTTGTTGTCCAGGCTGGTTTTGAACTCCTGGCTTCAGGGTACTGGGATTACAGGTATGAGCCACTGTGCCTGGCCAACACTGTTTCTTTTGATTCATACCTCCTGTACCTAGCATGGGATCTGGCATACAGTGGGAGGATAATAAATGTTGGTTAAGAATGAACAGGGAAGAAAGAAAGGAATGAGCAAATGCCTTCCAAAAAACAAGACAGAGAAGGGAAGGATGGGAAAGGACAGTGCAGGATCAAGGACTGTCAAGGATCAAGTGCTTGGCCCCAGCAAGGGCTACACAAGAGCCTATCCTTTGGGATTTTGCAGCATAATAAGCATGGAATCTATAGTTCCAGCCCTAGGTCTGTCAGTTACCAACTCTGACCCCAGACATTTCACTTACCAGTCTGTGGCTCCATTTCTTCATCAACAAAGGAAGCTATGTTGGGCTACGTGATCTCTTCCTTTGAAACAAATAGAAAAGTATATTCCCCACTCCCATCTGCAGGTTTCCTCAAGTCCCCTGATATGTTTGGCTATATCCCCACCCAAATTATGTCTTGAATTTCCATGTGTTGTGGGAGGGACCTGGTGAGAGGTGATTGAATCATGGAGGCAGGTCTTTCCCATGCTGTTCTCATAATACTGAATAAGTCCCACGAGATCTGATGGTTTTAAGAATAGGAGATTCCCTGCACAAACTCTCTCTTTGCCTGCTGCCAGCCATGTAAGACATGACTTGCTCCTTTTTGCCTTCTGCCATGATTGTGAGACCTTCCCAGCCATGTGGAACTATAAATCCACTAACCCTCTTTTCCTTCCTAGTCTCGGGTATGTCTTTATCAGCAGCATGAAAACAAACTAATACATCCCCCTTTATGAAAGAACCCAGAAACCGTTCTGGTCACTGTAATGCTCTCTATGGATTTATCTAGTGTGGTCTTTCTCACACTTGAATGGATGATTCCAGAATGTAATTGCCTCACTCACAGTGTGGTGCTGGCAAGCAGTTGAGGTCTTGGGCACGCTGGGGTCAAATCAAAGTGGAGGTCCATAATCTAGGGTCCATTGTACAAAAGCATAATTTATTCACCACATTTCAGGTAGTATAGTCAGAGAAGAGTGAATTGAGAGGCATCAGGCATCAGCACACACACACAAAGTGCTTAGGGAATAAGAAGGAAGAGACCTGAGACGGGAGATAAATTGTCTTGTATGATCTTAAATATCACTTTTTTCTTATCTTGCCTGGATTAAGAGAGATTAGAAATGCTATCCCCAGCTAGTACAGGGTAGTAAGCAGTAAGAGTGCAGGGTTTAAAGACAGCCAGATGTGAGTTGAAATCTCAGCTCTGCCCCTTACTAGCTGTGGGACTTTGAGCAGGTCTCTTCACCTCTCTGAGACTCAGTCTTCTCATGTAAATATATGGATAAAAATAATGTTTGCCTCCCAGGGTTATTGTGAGAGTTTAAACGATAATGCACAATTATCATCAGTGGGAGCTAAAACCACTAGACAAAAGACTTACGGGGTTAGTCACATGACCTCAAAATATCACTCCAGACTACTGTTTAGACTCTTCGAAACTGTCAATGTCATGAAAGGGGGATGCACAAGGGTGGGGGGACGGTGAGAAACTACTCTAATTAAAGGAGACTCAAGAAATAGGAAAAGTAAATGCAATGTGTGATCCTTGATTAGATCCTAAATTGAGAAAAAGAAGAGAGGAAGGAAGGAAGGGAGGGAGGAAGGCAAGCAGGGAGGAATTATTGAGAAATAGGGGAAATTTGAACAAAGATTATATAATAAATAATGGAATTGTTTTAATGTTAACTTTCCTGAGTAGAGAGAGGGAGCAATTAATAAAGCTAGATGTTTCAGTGCATATTATTCCAAATTTTTGCATGTTTTAAACGTTTTCAAAATAAGGATTAGGCAGAAAAAATAATGCACGTAAAGTTCATGGTACATAATGTGTAACAAATATGATATGCTGGTGATGATATCTCGACTTGATTGAAGCTATTAAAATTTCAAAATGTTTATTTTATCTCCACATCTGTTTCTGACTTGCTATGTGAGATGGCTCAAGCCAGTAACCCATTCCAAGGTTCAGTTTTCCCATCTAGAAAGCAGGAAGACATCAGAGCCACATGTGGAACACCAAAAAGAAACAAATACTGAGAGGATAATAAAGATTACACACATAATGAGAAAATCAAATTCCTCTCTAGGGTTGGGATACGTTAATCCATGCTACTGTAATTATGATGGGAACACCCTCTGATTATTCAAATGAACTCTACCCTGGTGTATTTTTTTTCTTTTTGCACCTTTTTTCATATTATGATAAAGTTACTATCACTCTGTGCTTTTAAAATGTGCTATGAAGCTTAAAAGAGGAAAAGCAATGCCTGTTTAAGAAAACTCAAAGAGAAGGCAGGCCCTACTGCATGAGTAACACAATTCCATGAACATTGATTGAATACCTTCCTCTGTGTCAGCCACTTGGGATGCAAAAAGAGCAATAAGATGATTTTCTGCTGTTGCTTGAAGGCCTCATGACCTATTAAAGAAAAAAAAAAACACATAATCAAGAAATTAGATAAGCCATATGAACTCTTTGCCAAACATTGTGTCATGTAAAACAGTAGGTTCATAGTAAGTAGGTATTCACTAAATCACTGTTAAATGAAAGAAGACTGGATGGATGGATGGATGGATTCATGGACAAACAGGAGGACAATAGAATGGAGAGAATGATATGAGAACCACCAGAAAGAATAACTAATTCCATATGAAGCTTTAGGAGGCTGGTGGAAAGCCACTGGTTTACTGATATTTGAAGTGGATGTTGAAGGACCAGGATAATTTCATTTGGAATGAAAACCATCTTAGGGGAACAGCATAACGTAAGGAATAATTTTTTACTTTTCAATCAAATCTGTCCTACTGGGAGAAAGAAATCAGAGGAATACAATGTTAATGATGTAGTCACCTAGGTAAACCTATTCTGAATCAAAAGAGAGGATGATAGCACTTTCTGGAAGAGGAACAACACAGTTTTGTTCCGTGAGCATTATTGAACATGCACCATGTTGAAACCATTTCTCAGTCTGATGATACAAAGACAGTCAGACACTACCATAGGCCAGAGAGTCCCATGGCTTGGTAGCAAGATTTTTTCTATAGATCTTTCTGTACTGGTCCACAAAAGTAAAAGTTAAAGGACAAGAGACAAGCAGTCAAACTTAAAACTAGTTCTTAAGTAAAAGTCTTTGCTGAACATTGGGTGGCATGTAAAACATAGTAGGGTCAGAGTAAGCAGGAATTCAGCAGATCACTGTTGAATGAAAGAATGGCTGAGTGAATGCATGGATGGATGGATGGATGGATGGATGGATGGATGGATGGATGGATGGGTGGATGGATGGACAAGCAGACAGAAGAATGGAAAAGTTGATCAAATAACTCTAAATACAGGCAAAATAGAAACGCCCAGGGAAATGCCTCCTGAATAATATGTCTATACCTAAGCTGCCAGGGACTGGTTTGGGTTCCTGGAAGGCTTACATAGACAAAAGAGTTTTTAAAATGCCTGAAATCACTTAGAAAATGCAAAAGAGTAAAGAAAGTCAAAACTTAGAAAAGGATAATTGAAAACAGTACTTGAGTAAGACAATTTATACCCATTGCCATAATTTTATTTTGCCCTAATTATATATTTTCTTAAGAACTGTAAAGCCTAGGTTATAATGAAGATATAGCCTAATCATTTCACTGTTGATCTAATAAGAAGTTTTCTTTTTAGAAAAAGCAAAATAATATGGCCGAATCATGCTTTTCATCTCTTACCCCTTCTCTGTCATATAGAACTGGAGTAAATGTATTCATCTTCCCTCTCTGATTCCTCTAGCTGGTAGGGAGGAACTGAAATTGTGGGTACAGCCTAGGAGAAATTACCTGGCTTTTGGAGAATGTCTTACTACCCTCCAGAATAAATGACAGTAAGAGACAATGAGCTGGCCGTTGTCGCCAGCCCTTTGGGAGGCTGAGGCAGGCAAATTGCTTGAGCCCCAGAATTTCAGGGCCAGCCTGGCCAACATGGGGAAACACCGTCTCTACTAAAAAAATACAAAAATTAGCCAGGTGTGGTGGTGGGCACCTCTAGTCCCAGCTACTTGGGAGGCTGAGGTAGGAGAATCTCTTGAACCCAGGAGGAGGAGGAGGTTGCAGGGAGCCAAGATTGCACCACTGCACTCCAGTCCTGGAGACACAGTGAGACTCCATCTCAATAATAATAGTAATTATAATAATAACAACAAAAGACAACAGAGGCTTATTTTACTGGGGAAATGGTGCAGTGTAGCAGCTAATTGTGCTGACTTGGGAATCAGTCTATGGGCAACATCCTTAATCTTCCTAGGCCTCAATTTCCTAATCTGTAAAATGGGGAGAATGTGAGTATCCATCTCATAAAGTTGTTATAAAGATTAAAATTATAGAGGATGCAAATCATTAGTAGTCATAATAAACTTATGTGCCAATAAATTAGCACTGTAACTCATAATAAATACACAATAAATATTAACTATCGCTGAGAGATGATGAAAAATAAAAGCAGATAATTGGGAATTTGATATATAGTGTTCAATTGAACCAGTCATGGCTTGGTCACTCCACTGGCTAACACTGGAGTGAATCAAAATTTTTTTAAACCAGTGGCTGTCAATGGGAAGTGGTACTGCCCCCAGGGGAAGTTTCAAAGAAGTTGTCACAGTGACTAGAAAACTCCACTGGTGCTAAATAGGTGAGGCCCAGGGATGATAAATGTCCTCCAGTGAGCAGGAGAATCCTGCACAACAAGAAATTGTCATCTAAAACACCAGAAGCACCCCTAATGAGAAATCGTGGATTAAACTCTCCATGGGATTCCATTCCCATTTCCATTCCCCTGGCCAGATTGCTTCAGGCTTGGACATGGGCCTATTTTGGCCAACAAGACATAAAAGCCTGTTGAGATTCTGAGAAAACCTTTTCCTGTGATTAAAATAAAAGCGTATCCCTCACTAGGGGAACTTGGGGCCTCCGTGGCTGACTTGCCACCATGAGGGGAAAGCCCAGAGACACAGAGAACACCCAGAGCCCTGACATTCCTGAGATGCCATATTAGTCAGTTTTGGAACTACCTACCTCCAGGTGTCTTGCAGGGCAAAAAAATTCATTTCTTTTAATATAATCAAATTTTAATCTGATTTAATCTATTATTTGCAGCCTGATGCATTCTGAATAGTATATTGTTTGGCCTAAAGAAGGTGAAAGGGGGAAAAAATCATATGATGATAGCTCTAATCCCATTAGTTAAGGTGCTGCCCTCATCACCTAATCAGTTCTTAATGCCACCACATTGAGGATACCAACACATATGAATTTTGAGGGAACACAAATATTCAGCCCATAGCTGACTTGCATGCTAAAAGCTAAATACTCAACAGAGGAAAGATGTTGCTCCTCAAATGTATATACAGGTTTAACACAATCTCTATCAAAATCTGAGCAAGGTTTTTATAAATATAGCTTATTTTAAAATTTACATGGGAAGGCAAAGGAACTAGAATAGCTAAAACAAATTTGAAATAGAAGAATAACGTGAGTGGAATTAGTCTACTCAATTTCCAGACTTGTTATTTTGAAATATATAGCTACAGTGACCAAAACTGGATGGTATTGATGGAGAGATAGACACAGAGCTCACTGGAACAGAATAAAGAACCCAGAAATAGATTTGCACTAACATGCATGAGTGAGTTTTAGAAAAGGCACAGAAGTAATTTGATGGAGAAAAAAGAACCTTTTCAACAAATGGTACTAGAGGAATTGGACATTTACAGGGGAAAAAATACCTTGCCCTAACTACTATTTGGTACACAAAAATTAACTCAAAATGTATCATGGACTTATGAACAGCTATAAAACTTCTAGAAAAAAGCACAGGAGAAAATCTTCATTATATAGGGTTAGGCAAAGAGTTGTTAGACTTGACATCAAAAGCATGATCCATAAAAGGAAAATTTGAAAAATTGGACTTCATCAAAATTTAGAACTTTTAGTCCCTGAAAAACCCTGTCAAGAGGATGAAAAACAACCCACAAACAGAAAGAAGTTACTTGTAAACCACATATCTGACAAAGAATGAGTATTTGTAATATATAAGAATTCTTGGCCGGGCGCGGTGGCTCAAGCCTGTAATCCCAGCACTTTGGGAGGCCGAGGCGGGCGGATCACAAGGTCAGGAGATCGAGACCACAGTGAAACCCCGTCTCTACTAAAAATACAAAAAATTAGCCGGGCGCGGTGGCGGGCGCCTGTAGTCCCAGCTACTCAGGAGGCTGAGGCAGGAGAATGGCGGGAACCCGGGAGGCGGAGCTTGCAGTGAGCTGAGATCCGGCCACTGTACTCCAGCCTGGGCAACAGCGTGAGACTCCGTCTCAAAAAAAAAAAAAAAAAAAAAAAAAAAAAAAAAAGAATTCTTAAAACTCAACAGTTAAAAAAAATTAGAAAATAGACAAAGGATATGAACAAATATTTCACCGAAGAGGCTATACAGATGATAAATAAGAACACGAAAAGACGCTCAACATCACTAGCGATTAGGGAAATGCAAATGTAAACCATTAAGCTATCATACACACTTATCAGAATGACTGAAATGAAAGGTAGTGCCAATGAATGCAGCTGAGGACGCAGAGAAACTGGATCTCTCGTGCATTGCTAATGCAAATTAAAATGGTATAGCCACTCTCTAAAAACTAAATGTGCAGCTACCATATGACCCAGCAATTGTACTCCTGGGCATTTATCCCAGAGAAATGAAAACTTATGTTTACACAAAAACCTGTACACAGGCCAGGCATGGTGGCTCACACCTGTAATCCCAGCACTTTGGGAGGCTGAGGTGGAAGGATTGCTTGAGCCCAGGATTCAAGGCCAGAACTGGACAACACAGTGAGATCCCCATCTCTACCAAAAAATTTTTTTTAATTAGCCAAGTGTTGTGGTGCATGCCAGTAGTCCCAGCTACTCGAGAGACTGAGGTGGGAGGATCACTTGAGCCCAGGAGGCCGAGGCTGCAGTGAACCGTGATCTTGCCACTGCACTTTAACTGGTGACAGAGTAAAACCCTAGGTGACAGAGTAAAACCCTAGGTGACAGAGCAAAACCCTGTCTCAAGCAAACAGACAAACAAACCAAAAAACCCTGCACACAATTTTTCATAGCACCTTTATGCATAAAAGCCAAAACCTGGAGACAGACCTGATGTCCTTCAATGAGTGAATGGTTAAACAATCTATGGTACAGCCATACACTGAAATACTGTTGATACATGCAACAACTTCTTGAATCTCCAGAGAATTATACTGAATGAAACAAAGAAAGTTAATCACAAAAGGTTACATACTGCATGATTCCATTTATATAGCTTTCTTGAAATGACAAAATTATAGAAATGGAAAACTGATTCGTGGTTGCCAAGGGTAAAGAAGGGGGCTTGTAGGAAGAAGGGAAGTGGGTGTGGCTATAATAGGGCAACAGCGATGGAAATGTTCGCTATCTTGAATGCATCAATGTCGATACAGTTGTGATACTGTACTATGGTTTTATAAGACATTACCATTGAGGGAAACTGGGTAAAGGGTATGTGGAATCTCTCTGTATTAGTTCTTACAACTGCATGTGAATCTACAATTATTTCAAAATCAAAAGTTTAATTGAAAAAAAACTCCGCACCACAATCCACAAGTCCGTGGAGCCATGAAGCCCAGAGCTGTGTGGCATGGACTTAGAAACAAAGACCAAAACAGGCCCTGTGGGTGAGCAAGAGGGAAGAAGCCAACCGCCCCACACGGGATCAAGATAAATGTTCGTTGATATTACATTTGCAGAAAGAAAAAAGGAAGGAAATCACCATATGAGTTGATTTACAAAAGAATCTTCTTTCAGCCTGAATCCATCTGAAGCCAGAGATTCCATTCAACCTGGCACACATTCAGATAGCAAGTCTGCCTGGTACAGAAATCAGGCTCACACTGAGTAATTTGATCCATTTACTCCAAGTCAGCAGTTTGGACATATGTTTGCAATCTAAGGGCTTCCTGTGAGGTACACAGAGCCATAATAACATTTTTTACGAGAACTTTCTGGTTTTGGATGCCAGGCCAGACTGGAGTTGAAGACGTGGTTGGATGTAAACAAGAGTTTTAAAGGTCAGTTCTCTAGCCAGCAGGCTGGACTGTGTGGACCTTGACAGTGGGTGGGGAAACTGTTCTCAATGGGTTTTCTCATAAAAAGATGATTTGCATGTGTTTCCTTGTACCAGAGCAGAAAAATCCCACAGGACTTTTCCACTTTGCTTCTGTATCTGATGGAAGGCAGAGGAAGTGGCACAAAGCCAACACCCGCCCTTCAACCCCAATTCTCCCAGTCCAGCCCTGAGAAATGCTATCACGCTGGGTCCTATGTTAAGCAAAGCCACAGCCCCTCCTCTGACTGGGCCAGTACAGCTAAATAATAAATATCCTCCTCAACCCCATCGGTCTCTCTAATTCCTTAAAAAATCCCACTACACTCCCAGCCCCTTGGAGAGCTGCTGCACCCTGCTCACCCTGGCTTTTGCACAGGGCCCATTTTACATGAGTCACTCCCAAAGGAACAATTCTCTTCCCAGTGTGCTCCTTAGGCATTTCAAGTGATTCTGTAAACCACATACTAAAAAAAGCAATGTTCTCATGTATTAATTTGACTAATATCCCATCAAATATGCCCCTACTGCTCTCAATTTATTCTACCAAACACAAGGATCTGGAAAAGCTCATTCTTTCTTACTCAACACTAGCACCCTTTTAACAATTTCATCTCCTCCTTCTGCTGCAGGAAATAAAACTCGGAGTTTGAAGGGAACCTTTCCTTAAACTGTAGACACAAACACTGCCTCTGTCTGTGGCCTTTGATCAGGAGTCCTAAGCCCTCATGCCTCAGCCTCCAAAGGGCTGTCCTCAAAGGCCAGGGGCAAAGGAAAGTTGACTGACTAATTTGGCAAGAGGCTCTTGACCAGGGATTCCTAACTCATCTGTGGCCTCTCCAGCCCCCAAAAGTGGAAGTCCATAGAATTATAGGGAGAGTATGAATATGCACGTCTTCCACATGTAAATTGATCTTTCTCATTTCCTATCTTTTTCTTCAACGGGGAATGGGGAAGGGTGCAGAGAGAAGGAAAGCACAAAACAGGATCAAGGAAGCAAACTGCCCAAATGACAGAAACCTCATACCAGAACGGTTGCTGAATTCTGAAGTCCTGGCTCCCAGCTCACAGGAGCCAATCTTACGTCCCAGTGAGTTGGGGGGAGTGTCTTCCTGAGCAGGTGAACGGGGCAGTGATGTGGCTGCTCATCACCCCTCATCGCCATACTGTGAAGGTCACATGCAAGACAGGAAAAGCCATGGAGGAGATGAGGTGTGGGGCCAAGAACACTCAAGTTGGAGGTTCTCGCTGTGGGCTCAGCTATGTGATTATATACTAGGGCAAGCCCATTGTCCTTCTGTGCCTCAGTTTCCTCATTGGTAGGATTCAAATGTTAATACCCATCTCAGGAAATGATTGTGAGGAGTCAGTGTTAGGAATGTGTTCTGCTGCAAGTAACAGAAAGTCCAACAACTACATCTAAACAAATTAGGAGTTTGTTGCTCTCACATAAGAAGTCCAAAGGTAGATATTCCAGGGCTCAAATACCTGTGCGATTCTTATTTATTCTAAAACCCACATTTTTTCACATTTGAACATCTTTGGGAATCTGGTTGTATCTTAAAAACCTGTCAAGTTGTAGTTTAATTAACAGTATTTAATCTTTCCTAATGATACTTAAATACTGCTGTGTCTTATAATATTGCTTACGTATCCAATGAAGACAATATCGGGGCTAGACTCTTTCTAGTGTTTATCTCCTCCATTCTTAGTCTGTGGATGCCTTCCTGCATCCTCAAAACCTCATGCCTTGCCTCTTGGTTGCAACATAGCTGCTGCATCTCCAAGAATCACATCCATATTACAGGCAGGAGGGAGAGAGAAGTGGGAAGAAGACGAAAGGTTTTCTTTCCTTGACATCTTTTTTCTTTTAGTTAGAAAGAGATGCCCTCTCTACCAACTTTCACTTACATATTATTGGGCAGAACTATGTCACATGGCCAACTACAGAGTTCTGGGAAGTTGAATGTTTAGATTTCCAGGCTCTCTAAAAGAGGAAGGCAAGGGAGGAAGTAGGTGCTTGCTTGGGTACTGAGTGAGCCCACCTATTGTATCTGCCACTGTATTTAAAGTACCTAGGACAAGTATCTGGCATGTAGCAGATGCTCAAGACAGAGAAATCCTGTACCTTCTACACACACACACACACACACACACAAATACACACACACACACACACACACACACGATTTCTTTTGGAGATGAGGGAAGCCAGCCCACCAAACAACTTCATTTCTTGAAACACTACAATCACCACTCTATAGGAATGCAAATGAGGCTTACCCAAGAAAGAGTGATAAACACACTTCTATCCTTTCCAATTCTGCAGAGCCGTTTCAGTAGGCTCATGCACCAGAAGATTCTGGCACAAAATAAATAAACAAACTGTTTTGCTTTTCTCACACGTGAGGGATTTTTGGTTTCCATCCACCAAGCTGAGGCTCTCACTTCAGCTCTGCGGCAGCCACAGCCCTACAGGCCCTGCTTGGTCTCAGTGGGAAGCATTTACAAGCTGGCATCTGTGAGCCATCCTCACTTCAAATCTGTGAGCAGGGGATAAGCATTTCTATTTGCCAAAACTGCATCTCAGAGAAATTAGGAACATGTTTGAGGTCATCCAATTGGTAAGTGAGGAGCTAAGACAAACTGAGGTCGTTCTGGTGCCGGTACCCTTCCTTGATGTCTCCTTGCCCCACTGAGGGATTGCTTTCTGTTTAACTCTCAGTTTTAGGCCAAAAAAGTCAGGCATCTCCCCAACATCAGGATCCCATGGAAGGGTTATCATAGTGATGATAGAAAGTGGAGGCACTTTAGGGTTTTCTCTGCCCCTCTGCTCCCAGGCAGGCCTGGGGGTCTGCTAGCCTCCTTGAGACTCTCTAAAGACATCTGGGCAGCAGAGTCAATCCCTGGGGGCTCATCTAGGAACTCCAGGGACTGTGTGCTTCCTTCTACTCCATAGATGGGAGACACTGCGACTTCTGCAAAGAGGAGGCAATGCCCAAGGTCATAACAGGAGTGAGAACCTGTGTGAGGACCAGACCAAGGGCTTCATGCTGCCCTCTCTCTGGGGCCCAGGGCTGCACTGGCTCCTGTTTTGTCCTTGATTAGAGATACCAGCTCTCAGACTTCTCAGGGTCACAGAGAGCAGGGCTGGGCTTGGAGGGGATGGGTTGGGAGGGAGAGATTCTGAGGTAAGACAGTGAGTCCCTGGGCAAGTATTTGTTTAAAGAGCAGCAGGAGAAGGGAGTGAAGTGGGGAAGCGGTGGAAGTGTGCAAATAGCCATGGTCCTTGGCCATTTTTGAGACTTCATCAGGGAGGCCTACCCTGACCCTCATGATCTAAATGAGCCCTCTACTTCATTATTTCCTCTGTTCTTTTCCATTATAGCACTCATTACCATTTTTGACTGCCTATTTCTTTGTGTGTCTTTTCTTTTTCATGTCTGTCCAGGCCACTAGGCTCTAGAGTCCATAAAGGCAGGAAAGACATTGGCTGTCCATTTGCCCAGGACCCAGCAGTGCCTGGCATATAGTAAATGCTCAACAAATACATAATGAGAAAATGGTTTTTTGGTGTTTTTTTTTTTTTTTTAACATTCCTGATTCAGCTTGGACATTGATATGAACCAAAATACGTGACCATTGAATAGCTGCAACTTGTGTCTGTGAGTAATCACCATTAGATACAAGTTTAAAACAAATGTAATTTATTATAAAAATAGTCTTTTGTTTATCTGTGATGTTTTTTAGTGCTGAGGCAGATAATAAAAGATCAGGCTGGGTATTGTGGCTCATGCCTGCAATCTCAGCACTTCGGGAGCCTAAGGCAGGAGGATCACTTGAGCTCAGGAGTTTGAGACCAGCCTGGGCAACATGGCAAGACCTTGTTTCTACAAAAAAAAAAAAAAAAAAAAAAATTAAGATTAATATATTTTCCAATAGACATGAGTTAATTAAAAGATTATTTCTGATCTTATTATTTCACATATTTACTTCACGGTGTAATGATCAAGTCTGGCACATAATGGTTTGTAGTCTGTCTTACTTTTGTGTAGAAAACAATATTAAAGGGATTTTTATTTTGCTCCTTTGACATGAGAACATAGGGCAGAAGGTATCTTTGAGCCTCATAAGGGACCAAAAATCCCCCGGCTCACTACACACAGCCTCAGAGGGTACCGTTCCTACTGCTGTTCAGGTGAAAGGCACCCCTGGAGTTGGGCAGTGTGCAGCCTGCATAGCCTTGCAGGAGCAGCCTTGTGAAAATCCAGGCATGACAGCTCATCTCCCTGTTTTTACACTTGCCCCTTTTTGTTCTTCCCATGACATCCAGAATGATCTTTTCAAAATTTAGGTGAGAGCATGGGATTTGTCTCCTTGAAATTCTCCAGTGACCCCTCATTGTATTGAAAACAAAAACAAAACCCCTCTCCCTGGCCCTCGGGTCACATAGTATCTGCCCTTCACCTGTATCTCCTGCCTGTTGCTCTCCTCCCCTTTCTCCTTTGCTCACTGAACTCAGGTTCTCGGTTAGCCAAGTTCATACCTGATTCAGGGGCTTGCACCTGTGTGCCTTCTTCCTGAACTTGCTCTCCTACCTGGCTTCCTACCTTTGACCAATCTTCATTGGTGTATTAGTCTGCTTTCACACTGCTATAAAAGAACTACCTGAGACTGGGTAATTTATCAAGAAAAAAGGTTTAATTGACTCAGAGTTCCTCATGCCTGGGGAGGCCTCAGGAAACTTACAGTCATGATAGAAGGCAAAGAAGAAGCAAGGCACATCTTACATGGTAGCAGAAGATAAAGAGTGAGATGGGGGTGAACCATCACACACTTAAACCATCTGATCCCATGAGAACTCACTATAACAAGAACATCATGGGGGAAACTGCCCCCATGACCTAATCACTTCCCACCAGGTCCCTCCCTTTACACGTGAGGATTACAATTCAAGATGAGATTTGGGTGAGGACACAAAGTCAAACCATATCAACTGGCTATTTGCTTCTCATCACTCAGATCTCATCCCCAGGAGAGCTCTTCCCTGACTCTGATTCTGACCTGCACTCCTCAGTCACCCTCCATGACATCTCTGTGTCTCTCCTCTCCATAGAACTCATCACTATCTGATATGTCCTTGTTTCTCTATGTTTAGTCACTCATTATCTGTGTGCTCCACTAGACTTCAAGCTCAGTGAGAGCTGTGGCACTATCTACGTTGTTCTTTGCTGCACTTCCAGTGCTGACAACAGTGCCAGGCCCATAGTAAGTGCCCTTGAAACATTTATTAAATGGAGGAATGACAATCCTCCACAAGGAGACTTGGTGGTGGTGGCTCCCCAGCCTGGCTTGCTGACCAACTAGGGGAGTCCATCTGAGAACTCGAGAACCAACAGGAGCCTGTTGCCCTGGAAAGAGTCAAGAAGTCAAGAGGCCTGAGTCTACTGCCTTTTCTTGTTGCAGCCATTAGCCTCTCTCTCTCTCTCTCTCTCTGTCTCTCTCGCTCACTCTCGCTCTCATTCTTACTTTCGCGCTCTCTGTCTCAGGACTTCCATTTCCTCATCCGACTTGTGAGGCAATTGAATTGGGAGGTCTCTGAGGTCAGAGGGTTGGAGTCTTTGGGGTAGCCAAGTCCCTAACTCTCCAGAGCCACTGCAGGTCCTGAGCCTGGGGTTGGGCCAGACCCCACACACAGGCTTCCAAGAAGACACATTTGCAAAGCCTGTGTGCTGGCCCCTCCCCCAAGGCTTCAGAAACAGGTGCTTGAGACAAAATGAGGAACGTGATGGGAACTCTGTGATTGAAGAGAGTGTGTGGGTTTGACTTCTGGGCACCGTACTCAACAATCAGCCCGATGTGAGTGGGTCTCCCACTGCCTCAGCTGCTGGCCTCCACTCTCAGCCTGTATCCCATGAGAGTCTGGCTGATTTTCTGACTCTTCATTAGCACAAATCCAGCAGTGCCAATGTGGTATCTCCAGACAGAGGCCAAGCTGGCTCTCAGCACTGCCGACTGGGGAGCAGATAGACCTTGCTGCCGTTTCCTCTCCCCACCCTCCTGGGTTCGGCTCTGCCACCTCTTAGAGTAGGACTAGGCAATGGCCAGAGGGCAGCTCGGGGTAGATGGGAAGAGAACTGCTGCAGACCTGAATGAAAGGAAGGAGGAAGGCACACACATGACCACAGGAGGGAGGCGGAGGCTCCAGAGGCTATTCTGCCAACACCTGACCATGTGACATCATCTCCCTCTCTAGGGATCAGTCTCCTGATGACCTCTAAGTCATCGCCCAGTGCTAGAATGTTCAAGTTCTCATTAAGTGCTAATTTCTAAAACCGCGCTCATCACATATGTGCTATGTAGGAAATAGGGCAGGGAGGGAGATCGCAGGAATTCCTGTCTGATAAGAAGGAAGCGCATTGGTCAGCAGACTCCGGCCTTTCTTTCCACGACAGCACACTTGATGAAGGCTAATTGAGAGTTTAACATACTTCCAGGGATTTTTGTGGACTTCAGCACAGATGCAAAGGATCCAGGGCTATGCATGATTCTTGGAGGCTGGGGATTAGGGATTGGGGTGACAGCTATAATTTTCACCATGTCACACTAGTGTATTGGACACCACATTTAAGAGCCACTTAAATCTGCACCAGCAGACCAGATTGGAAAATTTATGTTAACAAGGCTATAGACTAGGCCCAAATCATGTTGCATACCATTAGCAGAGTGTCTTGATGGTTTTATAATTTATTCTACATGTATTCAGTTCTGTTATTGTCCAGCATTATACTAAGTGCTAGGGAAGTAAAGATGAATAGAATCCAGCCCTTGCTCTCTAGCAGTTCCCAAAGAACCTGCTGTGGTACCGAGGATTGTCCAAGCCAGAGCCCACACCATTAGTCCAAATGATACTTTTTGTTTAAATTTGTAAAAGGCCTGCCTTTGAGATAGATGTAGCCCAGGGTGCACACAGCCAGGTGAGCACATTAAACTGACCATTGGTCCCCATTTTTCCCCTCAACTGAGCACCCTGGTGCAGTCAACAATCTGTGCAACTGATCCTGGGGTGGTCATGGTGGGCTGCCAAATTTCAACTAACATCTACATATATTTTCATCCTAATGGGATATACATGTTAGCAATGCCTGTCAAATGGAGCACAGACCCAAACAAGTCATATCACAGTGGAGCGCGGGGTAAGCTGGCTGTGATGTGAAGTGAGAAATGTAAAATCTGGCCAACTTGGTGTTTACTGGAACATAAAAAAATGTAACAGAACAGAAAACAGTATTAAAGGGAGACCAAATGATAGTGTGATAATAGTTGGATGCTTTTATAGTTGCTTTGAAAATCATTTATACTGCAGTAGTAATCATATTGTAATTATTCCTGACTTGTTTAGTGTGTTTTTGTATTTTAATGCTGTGATGTGTGCACACACACACACAACAAAAGTTGGGAACCATCACTGTAGTGGCTCTAGTGGAAAAGAAGTATATAAAAAAAATTCTGTTCCTTGATTAAGTTCTTCTTAGATATTGGAGATAAAAACAAGTCACTGAATTCTACCTAGAGAGGCCAGGGAAGACTTCCTAAAGGAGGTGATAACTAAGCAAAATTTGAAGATTAAATAGGAATTCAGCAAGCAGATGGGGGGAAAGGGCACTGAAAGCAATGGAAACGACTTGGGCAAATGTGTGAAAGAAAAGACAAATTGTGTGTACTGAACTGCAAGCTGTGATATGGACTGGAGAAAGCATGAAAAAGAGCATCAAGAGGTGAAGGTGAAGTCAGCTCACAAAAGAGTCCTAACGGATGTGGCTGTGGTCCCAATCCTTCCCCCAAATTCAAACCTCCCACCACCGCCACCAATCCTGAAGTAAAGGTAAGAATTTTCCCAAGACACACGTGATGTATTTTTGCTTTGGGCTCAGCAAAATGCCACAAGCTTTAATCTTTTAACTTGGGTAGAAAATGTATAACACTAGATAGGTGTTTTGCAGAAATACCAAGGACTAGTACAAAATGAAAACGTGGAGCCTCTTTTTCAAAAATTATTAAGAATTTCAAGACAGCAACAGCAGAGCATTTAACGAAGTGCTAGGCCCATCTAAGTGTGGGGCCTTGTGTAACTGCACAGATTGCATGCCCATAAAGTAGTTTTTGTCTGTAGTTGAGGGCAACCAGGAAAAAGGAAGAAAGAAAGGGTTGGGTGGTGGGGAGATAGAGAGAAAGAGAGGAAGAGGGAGAGACAAAGAGAAAGAGAGATTGAGATGCTAATTAAAGGCAGTCAAAATCCTTTATTTTAATTGAGCTTCCAAAATTTTGTCCTCAAAGTATCCCTAGTAACAAGAAGGACCGTGCAGTATAGCAACCCTCCACAACCATATAATTTGAGTTCTTATGTCACTGAAAAATATTTTGCATGAATTCTTTATAATGATACATAGTGTTTATATTAATATGAAAAGTGTTTTTAGTAAGGTGACTGGTTATGAGATAAATATACAAAAACTTGTATCTCATAATGGATCAGGAGGTCAGAGTGCATACCCGCTTCTACATCTTCACCTACACAAAGTACTGTGAAATAACAGAAATTATATTTTGAAAAAATAGATTTATAATGTGGCTGGAAATCAAGGAAGGATGCTACCTGCTGACTAGAAATATTGAAGTATGATTTTTTATAAAGATAGGACTGAATTGATTTTAAAAAAAAAGAGAGAGAGAGAGAGAGAAAGAAAGGAAAAAATAAAACAAAACACCAAGCCAAAACGAGCAGGAGGAATTACACAAGGCAAGAATAGTTCCAGAGCACCCCAAGTTAAGAGCAATGAGATCCATGTAGGGAAGAGAGCCTGGGATCTCAGTAACATCAGTTGAATACTTCAGAACAGCTGAGCCAGTCAGGCCTGTCCCCTTCCAGGCCTCCATTAACATAGAGCCATTTGTAGACAGGGTGTTTCCTCCTAGGCTCAAGCTGTTGTCACTGTGCTCCGAAAGGGGAGTTCTGACTCAATAAATCTTGTGAGCTGGGGCCAACAGGCAGAGTAGGACCTCTGGTGCCATGGACTCCTGAGAGAGATAGAGAATCCCTGCCATGTGGGTCATGCTATCTGCAGACCCCACCTGCATAGACACCTCCCCATAATCGCTGGGAAAGGCAACAGAAATTGGTATAGGCAATAGTGATTTCCATTTGAGCTGGGAAAGGCATTGTCTTTGGATATCACAGCCTCTGCCCGTAGCTAGTTTTCACATATTTTTGAGATGTTCCTATGGTCAGGTGATTGATCAATTTACAAATATTGCATGACTGAAAAGAACATAAAATGTGATGTCAAAATGTTTCTTTTCTATAATTATTATACCATATTTGTTATTTGTGTTCATTTAAATCCTCTTCAGTGCTGTTCAATAAAAATACAATGAGAAACACATATGATATTTTAAATTTTCTAGTCACCACTTTAAAATAAGCAAAAATAAACTGATGAGATTAATTTTGGTAGATTTTATTTATCCATTTATTTTAGGTTGCAATATTTTTTAACTTTTATTGTAGGTTTGAGGGTACATGTGAAGGTGTGTTACATATGTAAACTCATGTCACAGGGGTTTTTTGTACAGATCATTTCATCATCCAAGAATTAAGATCAGTACCCAACATTTATCTTTTCTGCTCTTCTCCCTCCTCCCAACCTCCACCCTCAAGAAGACCCCAGTGTCTGTTGTTTCCTTCTTTGTGTTCTTCTTTGTGTTCATAAGTTCTCATAATTTTAATAGGTTTTATTTAACTCATATCTAAAGTATGATCTTTTCAAAATATACAGAGCTATTTTACTTTAAAATATTAGAGCTATTTTACTTTATTTTTTCATACCAAGTTTTTGAAATCCAATATACGTTTTATACTTTATAGCACATTTCAACGTGGATTAGCCATATTTGAAGTATTAAATAACCTAGTGACGATTGGCTATACTGTGTGGCTAGTGGCTACTGTATTGGAAAATGCACCTCTCAATCCTTGGTTATTTTTTGTCTACTTGTCCTATCATTTTTGCTTTATACATTTGGAGCTATGCACAAAGGTTCATTGGTGGACATGAACAAAATCAAAAAAGTCTTTTTTGGCCAGGTATGGTGACTCAGGCCTGTAGTCCTAGCATTTGGGAGGCCAAGGTGAGCAGATCACTTGAGGTCAGGAGTTTGAGGCCAGCCTGGCTAACATGGTGAAACTCTGTCTCTACTAAAAATACAAAAAATTAGCCAGGCATGGTAGCGTGCGCCTATAGTCCCAGCTACTCGGGGGGCTGAGGCAAGAGAATGGAATGAACCCTGGAGGTAAGGCTTGCAGTGACCCGAGATCATGCCACTACATTCCAGCCTGCGCAACAGAGTGAGACTCCATCTCAAAAAAAAAAAAAAAAAAAAATTAGCCAGGCATGGTGGCATGCACCTATAATCCCAGCTACTCAGGAGGCTGAGGCAGGAGAATTGCTTGAACCTGGGAGATGGAGGTTGCAGTGAGCCAAGATCATGCCACTGTACTCCAGCCTGGGTGACAGAGCAAGACTCCATCTCTAAATAAATAAATAAATAAACAAAAAAATAGTCTTCTTTGACCATTCATTCTTTGGGCTTTGGAGTCATTTTATCTTATATTAATATTGGCACATCTACTTCTTGGTGCCATCATTTCCTTAGTTAATAATCTTTTCCACTCCTTTATTTTGAAACTTTCTGTGTCGTTTTTTCACGTGGGTCCCTTTTAAGCAACATATAACTGCATGTGGTTTTGTTATCCAGAGAGTTGCCATCTTTTAATAGACACATTAACCTAATCATTAATTCTAAATAGTGGCATATTTGGACTTATTTGTCCATATGCTTGTACTTTTAGTTACTGTGCTTTCTTGTTGTTTCTTTTAATTTTTTCATTTCTTACTTTTGTTGGATTAATCAAGGTTTTAGCTGTCCTGGTTCCTCTTTTTTTTTTAATGTTAGCAGTTTAACATTTACACATCCTATTTCTATTCTTCCAGTAGTTACCGTTAAGTTTTTTCAGGAGAAGGAAGCAGATCGTTTTATTTGCAATGATGTGTGATTGCCACTTGATGACTACTTTATCTTATCCATTTTTGGTTATCGTTATCCTTAATTTTAACTAATTTTAAGTTACACATATATTTTCTCCCTGTGAAAAAACTAAGACATCATAGGTTTGGTCAAATTCCTCTGACTGCATCCCCAATCCCAGTCTCTTCTCAAGAAGTAACAACTATATTTAAGTTTAAAACTTTTTGACTTTTTATGTGTGTATATATACATACATACACATGTATGTATACATGTGTGTACGTGTGAATATGCCTATATATACACACATATGTATGTATACATGTGTATGTGTATGTGTGAATATATCTATACTAGTGTGTGTGTGTTCAGCTACCAAAAGAAATACTTTCTGTGATACATTTTTTAAGAATTTGCCATAAAGAATAATTGAATAAGTAGGCAAGTACATATACGAAAGAATGTTTCATAACAACATCATCAAAATTTTTTTTTTAATTGAAAACATCCTGGCCAGGAGTGTGGCTCACGCCTGTAATCCCAGCACTTTGGGAGGCCGAGGTGAGTGCACTACCTGAGGTCAGGAGTTCAAGCCCAGCCTGGCCAACATGGTGAAACCCCATCTCTACTAAAAATACAAAAATTAGCTGGGCATGGTGGTGCATGTCTGTAATCCCAGCTACTCGGGAGGCTGAGCAGGAGAATCAACGTGAACTCGGGAGGTGGATGTTGCAGTGAGCCGAGATCAAGCCACTGTACTCCAGCCTGGGCAACAGAGTGAGACTTTGTCTCAAAAAAAAAAAAAGGAAAGAAAAGAAAATATACTAAATATTCATTAATAGGGTATTGGTTAAATAAAGTGTGGTATATCCATACATTACATTTTAAATGATGTAACATATTCTTAAATCCATTGACATAAAAAGCTGACTAGAATATAGTCTCAAATTTTAAAAAAATTGGATTACAAACACATACTCACAAACACACACAATTAAAAGATAGTCACCAAAATCCAGTAATATAGTGGTCATTTCTGATAGGTAAGAGTCCAAGTGGTTTTTACTTTCTTATTTAATATTTTATACTGATCAAATTGTCTAAAATGAGCATAGATAGATGTTACACTTTTGAAATTATTTTTTTAAACCTATTCCCTTCTTTCTAAAAAAATCTTAGATAAAATCTTAAATAGAATAGTTGCTCCAGGGAAATTCATGATGTTTACCCAAAAGCTTCTCTTCCTTCCCAGTATGTGACTTTGGGTCCAGAAAACCTGTGTCCTTACAGAAGCAGGCTTTAGAAAGCTTCCTGGAGAAGATGAGAGAGGATTAGCAGTGTGCTACATGTAGAAAAAAAAATCCAGCTGTAAGTAATTGTCATTTTGTATGTTATTTCTATATTTGCTCGGCTGTCTCTACTTATGTTTCCTGTATACTACATACGTTTTTCTGTTTTGCCCTCACTAATGTTCTCCTGGGAAAGAACCAAGCTGTAAGCTCCTTCATGTAGAATGCCAAGAGAGCACGGATATTTGAACAATGCTTTTGACACTGCTAATGAAGATCAATATTTCAAGCACTAATTAGTGCAACTAATGTTCTTGGTGTGATTGGAAGTATGCCTGAAAACAGTTGAAAAATTCCTACTTGTAACATCTTTCTCATGGGAATTATACCTGAGGCTGTGAGGTTCAATTCCACAGTCATTTCTTTACCTATTAAGCACCAGATATTATTGCAAAAATCGTCAGGGTCAGTCATCAAGTTCACAGCCAAATGCAGGCAGAATTAAAGCTAAGCCTAACTGATCAATATTTAACATCTGGTCATTCCTCAGTCCTTCTAGAAGAAAGACAGATGCTAACAAAAGGCTTTTTAGCTCTATTTTTCACATGGATTAAAAAACTAAGGCGAGTTTTCACTTTCTAAGAGAGTAGAAAGAATCTTAGGAGGAGTTTCTCCCCATTTTAAAGATAGAGAAGCAGGCTGAGTCAGACCAGCTGTCTCTGATGTGTATCCTGAAGGGAATGTTTTCTATTAATATCTCCAAGAACCTAGCTGATCTTCCTCAGAATGGCCCAGTCAGGAGTTTATACAAAGAGTACACATTAGGGCCATATCAGGACAACAGCTTAACCAAGCATGGACGTCAGGGAGGCAGAAGTAGCTTCATTTCCTTGCAACCCTCCTAGGCAGTGACTAGAACTTCTTTTGAAAGACAAGCGTACGCTCAGAGGACGGAGAAAAGCAAGTTTTACACTTCCTGACCTATGAGGGTTTACTGTACAACCTGAATGCCAGGTTAACGTGCCATATATTCTAGGGATGCCAACAATAACAGAACATTCTCCTCACTGTCGTGTGTGTGTGTGTGTGTGCGTGCGCGTGTGTGTGTAGCCACCCACAAAACAAAAGATGGTATTTTCTATGACTCCATTTCTAGGAATGGATATAGATACTGTTGTTGGGTAGAGAGGCTATCAGGCCCTGTGCTGGCATGGAGCAGGGTCTCACAAGATCTACACTATATCACCCAGTTACAACAGATGTAGGTCATTTCAGATCACAAACAAGGAAGTCTAAGTTGGTTTTTTGGGGGTTTTTTTCCTAAATTTCTAAAGGAGTCTCTACAAACTCCATTACTACTGCATCCATTGACAGATCTCCCTATCAGACACAAAGGCAGGGAAATGGTGCCAGAGCATGGCCTAAAAGCAGAAGCTGCCAGCACCCCGCTGGGGACAGAAGATAAGCTACAGGCCTGAATATGGGGCCGTCTTAGTCAATTTGTGTTGCTATAAAGGAATATCTGAGGCTGGGTAGTTTATAAAGAAAAGGACTTTCTTTGGCTCATGGTTCTACTGGCTGTACAGGAAGCATGGTGATAACATCTGCTTCTGACAAGGGCCTCAGGAAGCTTCCACTCATGGGGGTTGGTGAAGGGGAGCCGCATATGCAGATCACAAGTTGGGAGAGGTGGCAGAGAGTGTGGAGGAGGTGCCAGGCTCTTTTCAACAACCAGTTATCACAGGAACTAACAGCAATAACTCACTCTTGCAAGAATGGCACCAAGCCATTCATGAGGGATCCACCCCCATGACTCGAACACCTCCTACCAGGCCCCACCTCCAACACTGGGGAGTAAATTTCAACATGAGACTTGGAGGGGACAAACAAACCATATCCAAACGATAGTGGAGGCATAGGTCTCCAGATCTGGGATCCAAACTCTCCTTTGGGGGATTTCACTTAGCCCCTTCCATTTTTTTTTTCCAAATAAGGGATTACCCTCCCCATTTTGCTAATGCAGGAAATACAGGACCCAGACTTAGCCACATCCTAGTGTTTGTGACTCAACCAACGCTCCATGCTCATGGGAAGCTGCTAAAATGGGAGCCTGCACAAACAGGAGTTGTCCTGTTCATTCTCACAGCACCATCCATTCTATCTCTGGAGTACCCAGCCTGGTAGAGAATCCTCCCTCCTCATACAACCACAGAATAAGAATCAAAATGGAATACTTCCAACTCCTATCTCATCTTCCTCATATCTTTTCCAGTCCAAGCTGAATTCCCATCTCTGTTTTCCTAGATGGTAGATTCTCAATCTTCCCCCTCGCCTTCTTCAAGTATGTTTTGTGAAATAAGATGGAATAGGTTAGGATCTTGTTAGCGGTGCAATGCTGGTAGGAGAAGAGGTCCATTCGTTCAAAAAAGGTGAGGACAAAAGAAAGCCAAAATCAAAAGTCTAGGAATTAGAATTCTAGGCCCGTGTGTTCTGATATGGTAGCCGCTACCCCCGTGCGGTTACTGAGCACTCGAGATGTGCCACATGCAACTGAAGGGCTGGATTCTCTATTTCATTTAATTTTAATTAACATAAATTTAAAAATCGATCATTTGATTCTATTGTTGGAAAGCATAATTATGTATGTGGCAACGTAGGCTTGTAAATCTATTTCCTCAACCATAAATGTTATGAAATCTAAATACACATTGAATATTTCCAATGAAAATGTAGTGTCTGAATGTAAATGTGCAATACACATAAAATATAACCAGAGTTGGAAGACTTAGTAGGAAAAAATGTAAAATATCTTATCATTGATTTTTCATATTGACACACGTTGAAATGATATTTTAGATATACTGTGTTAAATAAAATATATCATTACAATTACTTCCACCTGTTTCTTTATATTCATTTTTAAACGTGGCTCACGGAAAATTTTTAACGATATATTATATTTCCATCGGTTCTCCACTGTAGACGTTTAATGTTACTGGGGATACTACTAGAGAGGGAATACCCTAGCCCAGAGCTTCATTCATCACTCACCCTCTCCTACTGCTAAAAAAGTCACTCTAGGCGTTTTCCAACCCTCTCTTTCCTCATTGCTGTTTCAATGTTATTAACTTTGGTGAATACTGACTTCCCCTCACCCTTACCCTCTTCCAGCATTCCTCCCCTCCTTGGGCCTACTCCACTCTTCTTACTTCTGGCTTTTGAAAATCCATCTTCTACTACGAATAAGCTTCCCCTTCACTCCCCATTCCCCAGGCTCTTTCCTTCACACCACCTTCTCTGAGTTTTTCTGACCATCCCTGTTTGTTTAAACGGCTCCCTCAGAGGCCAAAGGGAGCGGCGTCGGGGCCTGTGCTCATTCAGGCCTCCCTCCCACTGTCGCTGCTTGACCTCTCAGTCCCACCTTTTCTTTGTTTCCCACGCCCTTTCTCAGTGTCCCTGTACCTCCGAATGGATTTCTAGGAAACAGACTCTGCACAGAGATGGAGGTGGTATGCGGGAGGTCTCCGGGGAGGTACTCTTGGGAACAACACCTTGAGAGAGTGAGGGAAACAGGATTCGGCAGAGAATGAACTTGAACTGTGCCGCTTTCCACAGAGGCCTCGGCGGATCCTTTGGGAAGTTATGGAGCTGGGGTGGCCCTTCAGGGCCCTCCATAATGGAAGCAAAGAGGTGAACCTTTGTATCTCCCCATCAACCAATTGGATCCGAGATACAGATGCACCCCCAAGGAGTGGCAACCCGGTTTATAAAACCCACCACTCAAATAGGTATCTTGAACTAACCCAGCGATCTCCTAATTTCTAAATCTAAACCAGTTTTTTTGGGGCGCACTCCTCCTTGGTGTCCCTGCAGCCCGGGCCCCCACTGAACGTCCCTCTTCTCCTGAGTCCTGTCACCCTGCACAGTCCTGACCCTCCCTCATGGTTTCTCCTGATGGTTTCCGTTCCTCTCATGGGCTCCTTCTAGGTAGACCTAGGTTCTGTCTTCAGCCCTGTTCTCTCTACCTTTTCTACCCTCTCCCTCCACCTCCAACTTCTTTCCAGATGATTCCAAAATTCACAGCCTCTCCTGTGAACTCCAGAATCACCTTTCCAATTGCATTTGCTGGATATCTGCCCCTGGAAGAAGGTGGCCTGCTTCTCCAATCCAACTTGCCCCACACTAAACCCAGTCACATCACTCCAGGTGCTCCTCCAGACTTCCACAATGTTACAGCCCCAGTGTGCGCCTCCTGCACCACACACTCTGTAGACTCTCCTTTGCTGCAGCTTCCGCATTCATCCCCCAGTTAAAGTCTTATCTCACCGGACTATTGGAATCATCTCCTTCCCGGGTGGCCCCTCTGCGAAGCCCCTCTCAGCAGTCAGCTGGGGTATTTAGAACGCTGGTGCTCCCGGTGCAGTGGCTTTGTCAGCGTTCCCTGCCTCCAGTGGCTTCCCTGGCCTAGCAACCTGGTAAATGGGTAATCTTCCTCACTGCAGCTAAGTTTCAAAAGAACACGGTTGGATAAGCACAAGGCCCTGGTTACTTTGGGAAATACATAATCCATGCCCCACTGTTAGGGCCGGTCCCGTTAGGGCCAGCTTTGCACCTTCACAAGGGCTCAGCGGGAACAGATGGACTCTACTCTCCGCTCTTCCTTTTTGCTTCTGATTAGAGAGACCTTGATTCTCCCCGGGGCCCAGGAAATGTAAAGCTGATGCTCCACAGGACTCTGACAGGGACAGGGCAGTGATGGGGGGTGGTGAGGAAGGGGGATGGATAGGCTCTCTCTTATCAGACAAGCTTGTCCCTAGAGTCCCTGGAAACCCCCAAAGGCCAACCTCTCCCAGGGGCCGACAAACGTAGAGGGCAGGGGGACATAAGCGGGGAGCTGCGGAGGGCGGGAGTTTGAAAGTCGCTCCACCGCCCCCTAGTCGATTCTTTTGCCCCGCCCCCCGCAGGGATACCCCCGGCAACCGCACAGCTGCCTCGGACTCTGACTTAATTCCCTCCGCGTGCTCTGAATCGCAGAGAGGCAAACTCCCAAACAAAGAGCCGGCAGCTAGCGTGCGGGGCTCCTGGGCGCGTCCTGCCGGCTGGGCTGGGAGAGCCGGCGCCGGGGCGTCGCGGCGGAGCGCGGGGCGGGGCGGCGAGGGGGAGACGCTAAAGCCGGCAGGAAGCCTCCGTGGGCGCGGGGGCGCGGGCCGTGCTGCCCGCAAGCTGACCTTCCCGGGCTGGGAGGGAAGAGCGTTGGCTGCGGGTGGTGGGCGGCTGGGCGGCTGGGCGGCCCCGGGAGCCACCGCTCTCCGCCTCTCTAGGCGCAGCTCCCGTCGCCGCGTCCGGAGCCCCTGACCGGGTAAGTGCAGAAGCGCGCCTGGGAAGTGGGGGCGCCAAGGGAGAGGCTGGGGGTCTGGGAGAGGCGCCTCCACCTCCGCTGCCAGCCCCGCCCGCAGTCCCGAGCTAGACTGTTCCAAGCTTCCCCCGGGCGGGCAGAGGGAAGCCGGCTGGCGGTGAGGAGTGGAGGAGGCAGGAATGCCTGGGACACTCGCGGGGCATGTGAGCAGGTATTGGTGTCTGCACGGAGCACGCAGCACGGCGTCCATAACTACGCGCCTGAGTCTGCGGGAGAGAACTCTGGGCCTCTGAGGGCCTCGTGCTGTCCAGCGTGCCCGGGGCATGTCTTTTCCTCTTGAAAATGTCATTCTTTGTCCACCCTGAGTTCGAGTAGCTGCCTCTTGTGCGTACACCAAGATGACAGACCCAGAGTCGCCTTAGCAAGATGCAGACAGGCCTTGGCAGCATACCCCATGCAACGCAGGGGTTGCTAAGTGCTGGCAGCTGCTGTATCTGGTACACATTGCTTTCAGAGGGCCTGTGCAGGGATGTCCCCGTGTTCTGGGCCCGTCTGTGTATTTGTGACAACATGGCTGTGTAGGCCCTGTCACTTGTGTTTTCGTGCCTGTCCTTGCACGTGCAGTTGGGCGACTCCATGTGGAAAGAAGGCATGGAAGGTTCTGGGGTGTATCCTTTTCACCAGCGTTATGTGCAGTGTGCACATGTGTGAACGGGCTGGAAAGTATGAAACGGAGGCAGCTCAGTTGGGGTTGGTGGGACAGCATCTTAACTTGAGTCTAAGCTGCTGTGTGTGCAGGAGGAATAAGTGTTCCAGAGGTTTCCAGTTCCTAGCAAGTATTGTGAGGTGAGTGTGGGGGTGGGGGGTGAAGAGAAGAGGCAGCTTATGGAAAAACTCCTAAGTGCACTGTGGAGCATAGGGTGTGTGCAGGAGAGCGTGAAGAAGAGAATGATGGTGGTGTTAGTCAAAAGTGGATGATCTGTGTTCGATTTGTGGGCAGCTGGATTGTAGTGGAAAGCAGCAGTTAGAGGCTGGAGACAGGTTTGAATCAGAACTTAATGGTTGTCACTGTGTCAGTAGCATTGTTCCCTGGACAGATAGGTCATCTGGGGCTCAGTTGCTTTGTGCGCAAAATGGGACTAATAACCGCTGGCCCCACCTGTCTCCCAAGGGACTGGAGGCTCCAATTAATGCCTGGAAATGCTTTAAGACTCCTAGGGTGAGGGGGCACTACTGGCCCACAGGGGCCAAGTTGGTGGTCTGGCAAGTGCTTAGGTGGTCCAGAGCCGTTTGGTTTGTGGGTACCAGAGGGAGGCATTTGTGTGCTCCTTCCCACGATATTCAGCATAATAGGAATTTTACACCCACCTTTGGACTCGTGTGTAAAACATGTACAGGCCTGTGTGATTCCCCGTAGTTCTTGTGTGAGTGCCTGCTACAGAACAAGAGGCAAACTGGCTTTGATATCTTTAGGTCTCCCTAGAGCACCTTGACTTTCCAGAGAGCCCTCTTTCAGATGAGCCCAGGACGTTTATAACCACCAACTTGCTTTTCTCTTTATGCCACCAAATGAAGCGGTAAGGAGCACCCTTCACAGTTTGCAGCCAGGGAGATAGGAGATGAAGAAGCTTTCCCAGCTAAGGTCACAGGTCTGGAGTGTCCACCACCGAGTTCTGTCTCTTGGGTTATAGTGCCTTCAGACCCAAGGCCAACCCTGGACTGGGCTGAGGAAGGAGGGAGGCATCAAAAGTCATGCACAGACGGCACCGAATTCCAGGATGTAGTTGGGTGGTTTGTCCAGCCTCGGATGTCACCTGTCACTGAGACTTTTTTGCATGTGGTTGCTGTTTAGTAGTGTTTGTAAAAGGAAAGATCCTTGAGTGGGAGATGCCGGCAACCCAGGTCAGGTCCTGGCTCAGCTCCCTGCCTGGGGAAGGTCACATCAGCTCTCTGGTTCTGCTTCCTCTTTGGTCCAAATCAGGGCATCTTTCCAGATTATCATTCTGATTTCAACTGTGTTTTGCTTCCTCAGAGAGACCTTTCTGATCCCCCATCCAAAGTAGCCACCTCCCAGCCATGATCACATCATTGTTCCTTCCTAGCACTTGCAACCTGTCTGAACTTAGCTTTGCCACATCCTACTCCATGTGAGCTCACCAAAAGCGGGGCTGCCTTTGTGCTGTTACCTGCTGGCTCCACCTGGAACACAGTAGGTGCTCAAGAGATATTATTGTTTGTGAACGAGTGAGTGAATCAATTAGGAAGGGGCTATGCATGTGTGTTTTTCAACTTGTACTCCTGGGAGCTTTGGAAGGGAAGAGCAGGCTCCATTGGCAGGGCCCCCAGTTCCCTCACACCAGCAGCTCGGGGTCCATCTAAGTTACATGTCAGCTTCCAGATAGGATCTCCTTTGAAGTAAAGGCTCTCTCGCTAAAATAAAACTAAAAAACTGTTGCACCAGAAGACTTAGAGGAGTCTTTTCAACTCCAAGTAGAAATAATAGTACCGCAACTGGAAGAAATCTGCACTTGACCCTCAACGAGGATTATAGGCAGGATTCAGAGGTACAAAGTGCTTGTTCCACAAACCATTTCTGCTTAGCCATGGAATTCATCCTATGGCTATTTTTATACTACTGGTTTAATTTCCTGAATTTTGGTCAGAGTTAATATGGAAATGATTTTGCTTACAACACAGCAGCAAGGGCTATGTGAGAACTCTAACCCATCTATATCTGAGACAGGCACTAGACGGAGGACACCAAACATCTGCAAGGTGGACAAGCTGTGCACAGATATTTGAGAGCTACCTATCTAGGGTGACTCTGTCTGTCATCATCCTCTATCGGGGGTATTCCCAGGCATACTTGCCCAGACGTGCCTCACCCCCAGTAGATGCCCACTCAGCATTGTTTTTCTTGAGTAGTTGACAGTGCTGAGGAACTCTGGTCTCTGAGTGATTACTGAGCGTAGAGGACAGCCACGTCACGAAACCTGGCTATATTTACACGTGATGACCCTGGCCTGTATTTACAGCAGCCATGCTTCCTGGGCTTTCCAAGCTCTCCTCCATGTAAAACAGTCTCTTGTGTTGCCTTTTCCTAGAAATACACTTGGAAGTGGCAGCACAGCTGCTGTGTCCAACACCGTGCCTGGGTTCAGGGCACAGAATCTAGATTTACCACCCTTTTCTAAGCCCCATAGGAGGAGCATTAATGACCGTGCCCGTGATAGAGGAGGTGGTGGTGTTCAGTTTGGTTGGTTTAGGTGGGTTGTTGAGGAGGGAGACTGTGGAGAGAAGTGGAGAGAAGGGTCAGGAGTAGAGAACTAGACCCTCTGTTCATTCCTTTTGATGCTATCTTTGCTTCCCTTTTGATGATGCCCTGCTCCGGCTGACTCTGGTGGGTTTCTGGGTTCAAAGGTTTATACTCGCAAGATGGCACTCCACAGGGTAGAGGAAATTGGGGAGGGGGCAGCAGATATACACTATACGTGTATGTTTTCCAAGTGCCTGCTGTGAGCTTTGAACTTCCAGGCCCTGAGACATGCAATAAGGACCTAGCCCCTGACCTCAGAGCACTCGTTGTTGAGGACATTAAACTCGTTCCCAGGAAGGGATGAGAAAACAGCTGAGTGCAGACTAAGTGGCACTCACCCAAGCCCCAGCTGGAGCTCCGAGAAGGAAAGGTGTGCAGAGAGGGCAGGCAGAGGCAGCCAGCAGCAAGGGTGGCAGGAGAGCCCAGCTCTAGGGCCAGATGGTTCAGGCACAGATCCTGGCTCTGCCCCTTCCTCTCCGTGTGAACTTCTGTGTGTTATGTTAAGCTTCAATTTCCTCATCTGTAAATCGAGGAAATGACCTCAACTCCTAGCAGGGTGCATGGATGCCTGCCTAAGCTGAGCTCAGAAGAGAGGTACAGAGCACCCAGGTGTCTGATGACCACAATGAAGGAGTTTGAAAAAGGGCTCATGGCGAGGAGGGGCGTTGAAGGGTGGCGACGACTGTGGGACCTTGTCTAATGCTGGTCTCCCCTGTAGTAGTCACAATGTAGTGGCGTCGTGCTCGGTAGGCCCCAGGCCAGTCAAGCACTCCCTTTCTCCCTGGGATGCTTTTCCAACTGGCCATGCGACTTCCACTCACAACTATGGAGAGGGAAGTAGCTGCGTCCCTCTCTCACTGCCCTGCACAATGTACAAGCACTCGTACAAGCACGTGGCCCTGCTTAGAGGCTTAAGGATTTTTGCTGTAAAATATCAAGAATTGAGGATGTTACAGAGGTTCAGGAAATGAGAATTGCTCTGATGGTTCCCTGGTCTGTTTTGAAAGGGAGTAGGGGACCCTCCTTGATGGTGGTATGGGATAAATCCCCCAGCGGTTCTCAGCCCTGTCCTGGCTTAGGCATTCATTTTTTTTTTTTTTTTTTAATATGTACTTCGTGTTTTGAAAGGGTTTGTCAGCCAAACTTCAATATAAATGAGAATGTATTTCTCTATCTTAAAAAGATTAATAATCAAAGACCGTATAACTGATAGTTTGATTCCTTTCTGCTTGATATATATCAGTTTAGGTCATTTGCTAGCAGATTCTAGTGTGTTTAAAAAGCCCAGAAGAAAAAAGGACAAAGGACAGAAGCAGACTGGTGTTGTCTGGTTTGTCCGAGGTCTGGCACAGTTAGCAAACATTTAATCACATAGCTGGTGTGGTAGCTTGACTGAAGCCTTTTTGTCAGGTAGAAATTCAAGTTTCTATGAGCGTTCTTGAAATGCAGTAAAGAGATTTCTCTCCCAGAGCTGCCTTTTGTAGATAAGCACTAGGGTTTTGATAGTTGGAAACCACGGTCCTATGCTGTGCTTTTAGAATTGGAGTCCTAGGCTCATGCCTGTAATCCCAGTGCTTTGGGAGGTCAAGGTGGTCAGATCACCTGACGTCAGGAGTTCAGGACCAGCCTGGCCAACATGGTGAAACCCCATCTCTATTAAAAATACAAAAATTAGCTGTATGTGGTGGTAGGTGCCTGTAATCCCAGGTACTCGGGAAGCTGAGGAAGGAAAATCGTTTGAACCTGGGAGATGGAGGTTGCAGTGAGCCAAGATCGCGCCACTGCACTCCAGCCTAGGCGACAGAGTGAGACTCTTTCTAAAAAAAAAAAAAAAAAAATTAGAGTCCTCATCCTATCCTACTTGAGAATAAAATTATGTTTATTAACTTTTTATCCCTAGCAACTAGTGCAAAGCTTGCCAAACAGTAAGAATTCAATAAACGTTCATTGAATGGACATTTTAGGAAGGTGCTTATCAGTCATCACCGAGACTGTGCCTCAGGGAGACGTTCCTCAACCAGAGCCAGATAGGTAATTTGTGGGACCCAGTGCCAAATGAAAACATGGAACCCTAGCTCAAATGCAGGAAAAGATACCATTAAAGGTATATTTATACCTTTATAAATATAAGCCTTTTCCTTTTTTCCGTGGTCTTTCTCTCAACTTGTCATGTGGTATTTTTATTTACTATTTAATGATATTTTAAGTAAAGAAAAATTAAATTTTTAAATTATTAGCATGAATTTTCCTGTTCATCCTTAATATTGTGCAATGCCACTTTAAAAGACTGAGCATATAACGCGTGTAGAATCATCAAACTACACAATTCCAATTTCATAGCTCATACATGCACATGCATTTTGTTCTTACCGGAGCAGTGGCATTGCTGCTCTCAACTACTCATCAATGCACTCAGCATCGCTAACTCAACTGTTTTTATTCCTCTAGCAGCATCCCTGGGGCTCACTAGGTCTCTGCGACTGTGCTGGGCATATGGTCCTTCTCTTGAGAGTTGATAATTCAGGCCTTGTCTGTGCCTACCCAAAAAAGGAGGAAGGGTTGGACATCAGTGGTTCATACCCTGTTTGCGTGAGAGTGTCACAAACTCCTTTGGAGATCTACTAAAACCTATGGAACCGCAGCACATAGATGGTAAAAATGTTTTATACAATTTCAGGAGCCCCCAAGTTATAACTCCATGGAAGGAATTGTCTTTTAGGCTTACTGCTACGCTGTGGTATCCTGTTCCAGAGACAAGATAGGGACTATTTTGAAAGCAAATGAGAAATTGTTCAAATCCTTCTATCTGGGAAAGGAGATGAGATTTTAAGTCATTTGACTTTTGAAATTCAATTCCTGATGCCTAGAAGGGAATGACGCTGCCTTTCTGATTCCCAGTGGACAGGTTGTAAATGTCCTTAAGCGTGAAATGACGTGGTCCACGATGAAGGCTTTTGTGAGAGAGCTTCTCTTTCCGCCCCACAGGCTGGACTCTCCTCCGGCCTGGCTGACCCCGGCCAGAGCCGCAGGATGACAAACTGCCACCATCCTGTTGCTGGGCTGCAGCTGCTGCTCTAGTGGGGAGAGGCAGCTGCACATCCAACCAACACTGACGGAATTCAGGCACAGGCTGGGGCATCACGGTCACTCTCTGGGTGATCCTTGCCCTCTAATTTCACCGGGCAGAGGAGGACACTGGCTCAGATAGGTTAGGTGACCTGCCCAGGGTCCCCCAGCCAGTAAGAGTGACATTAATCTTCCCTCCATGTATGTGACAGCCCAACCCCCAAATCAGGAGGACACTGGCTCAGGTAGGTTAGGTGACCTGCCCAAGGTCCTGTAGCCAGTAAGACATTCATCTTCTCTCCATGTATGTGACAGCCCAACCCGTAAACCAAACATCGAGAACCAGGCTCATGTTTATGTTCCCCTTTCCAGCTCCCTCCTCTCAGCACTGGGGATGGGAGAAGGGAGGGAAAGCTGCCCGCTACCTCTGTCCAGGATAGTGCAGGAGCCTCTGCACTGACCTCTCCCTGAAGCTCATGGGTGTCCTTTGCAGCATCCAACCAGTCATTGCCCATCCAGTTCTCAGAAATTGTCAGGTCAAGCAAACAGTGGCTGCAGCTGTAGTGGCTGCAGCTGTGGACCTGGGACAGGCTGCTCTGGGGACCTTCTCCAGTGGAAGACACAGCAGTGTTGTTGAGGCCACTGTGTCTTAGACTCTGGGTCCCCTGTGTCAAGCCTGATGGTGAGCTCTTGATTCAGATTGAGTTGAGATCATTGTTGATTTGGGGCCTGGAATGCCTCCCATGTCCTCTAGACAGCCATGAGGGGCCATGTCCTATACTCCTTCCCTTCACACCTACACACAGCAGTGAACACACACCAGGGCCCCCATGAATAGAGATGCCTATGGACCTTTAGCTCCAATCTCAGTCCTAAATCCAAACCTGGGAGTCCCCAGAACCTGGAGGTGTCATTCACTTTGGCCCGGCTCTCTGGGGGACTGTGGATGCGGGCTCTCAGAGTCATGATTACCCAGCTCCCTGGCCGCCTCAAATTTCTGCAAGGCACTAGCCCCCAGCTGTTGGGTGGGCCAGGCCCAGGTGGACGGGGGTGACTGGGAAGATGCACTTCAGATGTTTCTGTCTTGGCTTCATGCCTGAGGGGCAGAGCAGAGCCAACCACAGAGGACTCCTGCTCTGCACCTGCTGGAATTGCAGCCATGTGTGCCTTGTTGTGGTCACATGGACTCAGATCCCAAGGCCTGGGTACAGGCTCCAGAGAATCCATCCAGGCTCAGCTTCTCTGGCATCTTAGTCCATTTTCACACTGCTGATAAAGACATACCTGAGACTGGGAAGGAAAAGAGGTTTAATTGGACTTATAGTTCCATATGGCTGGGGAGGCTTAACACACCCCTTCAACAAAAGAGATCCTGCTTTATCTGCCTTATATACTGAGGTTCTACATCAAGCTTGTCAAACCTACGGCCTGCACGTGGCCCAGGACAGCTTTGAATGCAGCCCAACACAAATTAGGAAACTTAAAATACTATGAGAGGTTTTTTTGCAATTTTTTTCTTTTAGCTCGTTAGCTATCATTAGTGTTAGGGTATTTTATGCATGGCCCAAGACAATTATTCTTCTTCCAATGTGGCCCAGGGAAGCCAAAGCATTGGATACCCCTGCTCTACATAAAAATTTATTTGAAAGAATCTACTACTACCATAACTTTCTCAGAATACAAGTAAAGAAACTCAAGTCACAGAGAGGGTCAGTGACTTGCCTGAGGTGCTGGCAAGTAGAGAGGGACCTCCTAAACCTAAGACCTCTGCCTCTGAAACCTAGGCCTCTGCCTGTCCCCACCCCCATCTGTGTGCCATTGCCTTTATAAACACAATACAGCTGTCAACAGATGCCCCTCGCATCACTTTGGCAACTCCCCTTTCTTTGGTCATCATGGGAAGCAAGGACTCCCTCAGCCCCTGTCCCTCTCCTATGATCCGAGAGCATACACTCTCCCCAGCCAAATTCCCCTTGTGCCAAGCACTGGTCTTCCCTGCAGGGAGGTGAGCAAGCAGCTCCCACCCAGACAGGGCGTCATACAACATGTCTCCATGGGGTGAAGAAAAGAGCAGCTCTTCTCCACAGAAATCATACATGCATTCAGTCAAGAAGACTGGGGAAATTATCACAGAGATGATTCTCTGAGTGTGGGAAAAAGTATAGACTGTATCCTTCACTATAATTAAGCTCAGCTTCAAGGGAGTAGTAAGTATATTAGCCAATGCATTGTTCTCTCTCTCTCCCTCTCTTTTTTTTTTTTTGTTTCGGAGGTGGAGTTTCACTCTTGTCTCCCAGGCTGGAGTGCAATGGCGTGATCTTAGCTCACTGCAACCTCCACCTACTGGGTTCAAGCGATTCTCCTGCCTCAGCCTCCCAAGTAGCTGGGATTACAGGCACCCGCCAACATGCCTGGCTAATTTTTGTATTTTTAGTAGAGACAGGTTTTCACATGTTGGCCAGGCTGGTCTTGAACTCCTGACCTTAGGTGATCTGCCCACCTCAGCCTTCCAAAGTGCTGGGATTATAGGCATGAGCCACCACACCTGACTGCGTTGTTCTTTTGGGAAAGTATTTTTGCAACCCGTTATGTGAAAGTTAAAACCCTGTGCTCTTAGTGCCAAGAGGCAGTGATTTTCCTGCATGGGCTTAGGGTCACCAGCAGCCTCCTCCACTCCCCTAGCTGGATCCATTGGTGCAGTTAGGCAGCCTGGGTCAGCTGCCATGGACTGACCATAGGCCAGGCTGGACAGCCCTTGACTGTCCTAGGTGACATAGTCTCTGCCATGGTCTTGCAGAATCACGGGAAATCAATTAACAGATGCCCAATTATCCCTACAGAGAAGTCGTTTTAGAACTCATCTAAATGGATGCTTATTCCCTAACGCCAGCTCTGGTTTATAACCTGCTGAACCATTTAGGTTTCTTTAATTTAACCTCATAAGTGGTGGGTGACTCTTAAGTCTCATTCCCTGGATCAGAAAGCCCAGTGGTGCCCTATTGCTTACAAAATAAAATCCTGAAATCTTGAGCCTGGCACATACCTTCTCTGTTACCTTCTTTGCTTAATTCCTGCTCTTCCTTCAAAACCCTTGCCCACAGCTCCCTCCTCAGCACTCCTGTACACATTTTTCTCCCTGAACTGCATACATTGTGCTACAGTGATGTTGATGTGTCCATTTCCCCAGCTGTGAGCTCTTTGAGGTCAGGGACAGCTTCATTCATTCTCTTTTCTTCATTCTTTGTCTTTGGGAATCTCCAGCATCTGGCACATTGTGTGCCACATACGAGGCCTCAGATGTTCAATGAATTAATAATTAACTGGTTAATTTCAAGGGAGAAAACAGATACCTGAACCACCAAGCACACCCCTACAATGATAAATGAGGAGGGCAGCCTCAGGCAGGGCAGCATCAGGGAGAAGAGTGGAGTGGTGGGTTCGCAAGATGTTCATTGAGAAGAGCTGCAGAAAGGAATGGCTTAGTGTTGGGGTGGGAAGTGGTAACACTGAGAAAAAGGAGTGAGCACTGCATAGGTGGATGGAGTGTCACAGATTAGGAATACAAGATGGATGGGTTGCAGTGGGAAGATACTGACTTAGTTCTGGGCATGCTGGATGTTAGGGGGCCTGTGGTCATGGGCGTGAGCCTGGAGCCCAGCAGGCTTTGAGAGTCATCACCTTGTTGGAGATGGGTGGAGTTTGGCATGAATGGGGGTAGCAAAGAGGAGACAAGAGGCAAAGCACAAAATGTTCCCATCTCACCCTGGAGGGAATGCCAGCCTTAAAGCTGTAAACCAGGAAGAGGACCAGTCGATGAGGCCAAGGAAGAGAGGACAGTTTCGGAGACTTGGTTATGATGTTCAGATCAAGGCAAATTGGAGGAGAAGAATACAATGAGAATGGTAACATGAAACCAGCAGTGGGGGAAGAAGGCTTCAAAAGAAGGTGTGACCAACTTTTCAAATTCAGCAGAGATGAAGCAGGAGGAGATAGGAAAAGCCACCTTTGGCTCTGGCAATTAGAAGTGACTTTGGGATGAGTGGGTAGTGGAGGAGGTCAGACAGTGGTGGGGTGCAGGATGAATGGATGAAGAAGTGAGTCTTCAGAGGAAGAAAGCTCTGGCAATAACTTAAGAGAGAAACAGGATCTAGGGAAGTGTGACTTGAGAAAGTCTGGTCAAAGTATGCATGGTCATTAGGTTGAACTGTTGCATCTTAACAGCTGAGATTGTGTCCTGGCTCACTATACTAGTCTTATTCAGGACTAATTTGTTGCTTCTAGAAGTGGAGCTAAAGCAGTATTTTTTTGAGGGGACGGGGGTAGTGGAGCAGGGACATTTGTACGAAGACTCTGACCCCCAGCTATAAGAGTCAGTTAAAACAAAGGCTGAGCTGCATGTCAGAAACCCAACAGGACTGTGGCTTAAAGAACAAAGAAGCTTCTTTTTCTCTCATATAACAGTCCAGGCTAGGCAAGCTGTTCTGCTCCACACAGTCACACAGGGAGCCAGGTTCCTGCCCTTGTTTCTCTGCCATCCCTAAGGGTAGTGCGTGGTCTCAAAGTGTGGTACCTAGACCAGCAGCATCAGCCTCACCTGGAAACTTGTTAGAAATGCAGAGTCTCAGGCATCACCCCAGACTTACTCAGAATCTCTAGTAGGGGAGCACTGTAGTTTTGAAAGCCCTCCAGGTGATTCTAATGTACCCTTGATTTTTGAGAACCACCACTCTGAGGTGCTGTCCTTGTCTGCATGGTTGAAGCTGATTTCAGACACATCTGTGGCAAGGGAAAGACTGGAAGGGGAAAGATTGTGGCAGTATGCATGGGCAGTATTTTAAGGTCCAGGGGTGGAGTGCTACTTCCACTCATCCATTGTCAAGAATACTATATGGCCAGAGCTAGCTGCTAGACCGGCTGGGGAATGCAGTCACTTGTTAGGTGGCCACATACCCAGCTACGACTCCATTTTAATGGAAGAAGGGGAGAAAAATCTTCCGGGAGACCATTAGTAGTCTTGGCTCCCTTATGAATCAAACTTAAGTTTATTGCCACATCCCATCCTCTAGAAGGAAAAGAAAATATCTACCTACAGATCACTACAGCTTATCTGTTTAAAGAGATCCATGGGGGTCTTTTATTGGGTGTACCACCCCCCAAATGTCTGTCCACCCTCACTGGACGTGAGCAACCCAGCCCTTAGACACCTGCCTCAACTGCTCACCCACTATATACTGTGCTGCCCAGTCCCTGGTTGGTAACTTCCAATAAACATCAGGATTTCCCCAGCTGACCCCATCAAAAGGAAGGCACCCAGGCTGGGCAGGGAAGGATATGTAGTTAGAAGGGGTGCTGGTTTATTAAAAATCAGAGCTAGAAAGATGAGCAGCTTGTCCAGTGAGCAGCTGGGCACTTGCAGGGCAGCTGTGCACACCTGCACAGACTGTGCCTTGCACAATTCCAGGGACAGCCATTCTCATGTGTCTCAACCATGTCCCACCCTCAGGGGAACCCCAGCAGCCTGGGATGTTGGGCCTTCTGCTGCTGCTGCTCTTTGCCTTACAGATCCTGAGCTCACCCTCAATGGGTCACCCCTGAAGCTTCCATCCTTGCTCTGAGCAGCTTCTCAGGAAGCATCTCAGTGCTCCAAGGACCAAGCCTGGACAGAGAAATCAATTCTGGATGGGGACAGCTTATCTTCCCTCCTCAAAGCCTACTAAAAGCCCAAACCTGAGAGACCTTGACTTTGGCATCAGCAACACCTGGGCTTGATTCCCAGGTCTGCCAAAGGAGCCTCAGCCTCCTTGTTTATAAAACAGAAGTGGGCCGGGTACAGTGGCTCACACCTGTAATCCCAGCACTTTGGGAGACCAAGGTGGGTGGATCACTTGACGCTGGGAGTTCGAGACCAGCCTGGCCAACATGGTGACTCCTGTCTCTACTAAAAATACAAAAATTAGCCGGGTGTAGTGAGCATGGTGGTGCATGCCTGTAGTCCCAGCTACTCAGGAGGCTGAGGCAGAACTGCTTGAACCTGGGAGGCGAAGGTTCTATTGAGCCAAGATTGCTTCACTGCACTTCAGCCTGGGCAACAGAGCGAGACTCCATCAAAAAAATAAAAATAAAAAGTAAATCCCGAAGGAATGGCACCTGCCTCACTGAGTTATTGAGACAAGTAAGAAACTTGGACCAGATGAGGGCCCGACCACTATGCTGAAGCTGCAGGGGGCTGGGTTTTCGACTACTGGCCAGAGTCTGGGAGAGATGGTTTCTCAAGGCCATAAAACACCTGTCTTCATAACTAGGAAATCATAATTTCTGAAACAGAGGCAGGATGATGCACCTTCCTTAGATCTGGCATTCGTTTATGTAATGATCTACCTTCAAATTCAGCCACATGCACGCGCTCCATCTCTAACAGCTCTGCCGCTTGTGACGCTGAGGTCTACAGCAGGAGAAGGGAGCCACTTGTGTTTGTCGACACTGAGGTCACACTTGTGGTGGGCCTTAGGGGCTCTGGGCTTTCCCGGCCTCTGCTGTGGGTCCGTTTTTAAGGGCTGGAGCAAAGGCAAGAAAAAGTGGGCTGGGCGCGGTGGCTGAAGCCTGTAATCCCAGCACTTTGGGAGGCCGAGACGGGCGGATCACGAGGTCAGAAGATTGAGACCATCCTGGCTAACACGGTGAAACCCCATCTCTACTAAAAAATACAAAAAAACTAGCCGGGCGAGGTGGCGGGCGCCTGTAGTCCCAGCTACTTGGGAGGCTGAGGCAGGAGAATGGCGTAAACCCGGGAGGCGGAGCTTACAGTGAGCTGAGATAGAGCCACTGCACTCCAGCCTGGGTGACAGAGCAAGACTCCGTCTCAAAAAAAAAAAAAAAAAAAAGAGTGGGCAAAGGGTTAGGAGAAGTGAGGAGACTGCATATTCATTTTCAATCCCTGTCAGAGCTGCCCCCTCCTGTGGGTTTCCTCTGAGGTCTCACTCCTCTAAAGGGCCTGATTATGCCCTCAGGTGTTTCCCATCAGTGGAACTGTCCTGTTCGCATTGGTGCCTTGTTTGGATTATTTTCAAAAGGATTTTTTACTTTGATATACAATGGACATAGGTCTGTGTCTCTCATCTGAGGCTGAAATTGGAAAACGAGGGAAAAGAGAAGACACTGTGGAGAGTGCACAGAAAGCTTAGGGAGAAAAAGACGGTGGCAATCCCTGGACTGGCTTGTGAAAGACTCCCAAAGGGCCCTGTTGGGAGAACTGGCTGGTGCCTGCACTAAAGCCATCTACACAGAAATGCATCCTGCACGTTCCCACAGGCGCACGCCATAGAAGCGATGGCCTGAGTTTCGATTCTCTCCTTTCAAATACCTTTGACTTAGGTTCCTGGGGAACCAGGTGAGAGCCTGAGTGGGATAAGAAATACTTATGTGATTCTCAAAGAGTTCATGAGCATTCACATGGCTCCTTAGTGCATTCCTTCCTTCCTTCATTCAGCATCCGACACTCATACATCAGGTACTCTGTTGGGTGTTCAGGGCCCAGAACTCAACTCAGATTTTATCAGATAATATAGCTAAGGGGCATGCCTCAGGCTTCATTAGTGGGGATTGTTGACCCTGGGATGTAAGAGCAAGAAGTGGCTTGGAGAAAGACATAGAGTGTGGAGGGAATCTGACAGGTTTGGAAGCTTGAGGAGTATTGAATATTGTTGACAAGCAGCATAACATGGTGGTCAAGAGCCAACCTGGGATGTTTTTTAAGTGAATAGAAGCACTGCTCATAATTATGTCCACAACAGGTGTAAACCAGAGTTAACCTGTCTCCCTTTCCTCTTCTGTAACATGCGGATGATGTGCGTGCCTACCTCATGGGGTGGCGAGGATTAAAAGAAATAATGCTTACAAGGCAGGAGTCCCTGACCCCCAGACCATGCCCCAGTAGGAACCAGCCTCAAAGCAAGAGGTGGGTGGCGGGTGAACGAGCATTACCGCCTGAGCTCCACCTCCGGTCAGATAAACAGCGGCATTAGATTCTCATAGGAGCACGAACCCTATTATGAATTCACATGTGAGAGATCTCAGTTGCACACTCCTTATGAGAATCTAATGCCTGATGATCAGAGTTGAAACAGTTTCATCCCAAAACCTTCCTCCCCCTACCTCCACCATCCGTGGAAAAATTGTCTTCCATGAAACCAGTCCCTGGTGCCAAAAAGGTTGGGGACCGCTGTTACAAGGTACAGTTGATCCTTGAATGGCATATGTTTAAACTGTGCAGGTCACCTGCATATTTTTCAACCAAAACAGATAAAAAATACAGTACTTGCAGGATGCAAAACCCATATATACAGAGAGCTGACTTTTCACATGCAAGGGTTCTGTGAGACCAACTGACAACCTTGAGTATGCGTGGATTTTGCTATACTTGGGGATCTTGGAACCAATCCCCTGCGTATACTGCGGGACAACTGCTCTTAGTACCGTGCCTGATGCATGGTACATGATAAACACTAGCCACGGTTATTCCTAGGCACACAAAATGCACAGAGCATTGGGTGATGCAGAAATGGTCCGAAACTACTGTGCCAGCAGTTAAGTCTTGGAATCAGGCCTCATTTTTACCCAACCCAGTAAGGAAGGTGGTCACTCCAGTATTATAGGTGAGAAGAACTGAGGCCCAAAGGCAAGGAGCAAGTTAGAAATAGAACTTGGACTAGAACCCAGGTGCCTGGGTGTAGGCCTAGCCCCTCTTAAGTTGCAGTAGTGTTTGGGGGCCTATTGAGAAGGGAAGGAATGTGTAGAGGTGACCCAAGCACCAAGACAGCTGTCACCTTCTGGACTTGATGACCTCACTGGCCCTGCTGGGATGGCAGAGGCCCTGCCGGTGCTGCCTCCTGGAACCCCACCCACAGAGCACCGCAGCTGCAGCCCCGTCTGGGGGCACCTCTTCCAACCCCACCAAGGGTGCTCCTTTTGCTGTGCCTTGCTGCTATGTTGAAAACAGAGATGAGGGACTTCTCTCATTCTACAGCGCTTATCACTGTAGCTGTTGCCTTCTTCCTACTTCTTTTAAATGACTTTCCTGTCGGAAGCAATTTGCTTTGTTAAACTCAGGTCTTGGTTTTCTCCAAGTAGATTTTTCATGGCCACCTGGGGACAGGGTCTCCCCTCACAACCATCTGAATAGAGTGCACTAGCAGGCCGGTGGGCTGAGAGGCAGAGGTGCTGAGACTGCATCCCAGCCATCAGATTCAGGCTCTGAATGATGTATTTTTAGGGTTACCCAACCTTTTCCCATTGTCTTTCATCAGAAAGCTCTTAGAAACTTGGGTTTAATAATTCCTTTACCCTTGTCTGGCACTGGTGCCATAAAATTGAAGTACACACTGTTCTCACAAATTCTCCATCCCAGTTGGTCCTCACAGTCACCATGCAAGCGAGACAAAGCTGGCCCAGCATCGTCTCCATCTTACAGAGGAGGAAGAGAGGCTCTGGAGGTCATGGAATTTTTCTGGGGTTCACACTGCTGTAGGTGGCAGCTGGTACTCACACCCAGATCTTCAAACTTGCCAACTAGTGGCTATTTTCTGTTTGCTTCATCACTGATTTTTGTCACAAGCACTGAAGAAGTTCTGATTTCAGACTGCAGCTTTTTTGAAAAAGAAAAAAGGATCTAGGAAAAGCATGGCATGTGTGTGGCATTGGAATATTTACCAAAAAAGAAAGAGAAACACACATAGCAAACCATCCAGGGACTCTGTCTGTATGTCTGCATCTAGAGAACAAGGACAAGTCAAACCACTTGCCTAATGATAGGAGCAGAGTCCTGACTAAGACATGGAATGCAATTTGTTACTTGCAAATGAAGTAAAAAAAAAATAGTCATGTACTTAGGAAAACATGTCTCTCAGGGCATAGAGACAAAGAATTCTTAGTGCTAGGGTTTTAATTCAAGTTCTGCTTACAGCACCATCCACGTGACTCTGTACTTAGCAATCTGACCCCAGGTTTAGTCCAAAAGAGTTGCCTGAATTCATTTACCTGCACACAATGAACATGGTGATAGAAAAGGCCAGCGGTTGCTCAGAGACCCCCGCCCAGCCTGTGCCTCACTGTGGCACTGGCAGCCACTGGATCTCTTGGCCTAAGTCAAGGAGACAGAGGACCAGGGAGAAGTTGTGATTCCCTCCAGAGGGTTCTCCAAGCAGTTTGTTTCTTTGCAGTGACAGCCATCATGGCCCTGCTGACTCAGGTTCCCTTAAGGGTCAGAGAACACTGTCCCTGCTGCCTCCCACAGCCCCGACTGGGGTCTCTGCCCAGGGCAGATCCCCTCATTCTTAACTTCCACCAGAGACCACCAAGCTAAAAGAAACTACAAGAAACCCAAACTAGATCTGCGCAAGGAAAAGTCAAACATCTGCTCTGGGTGTCCGGGTCTCACTTGCTGGGTCTCAAACATCTGCTCTCATGTGTCTGGGTCTCCACTTACTGTTCTGTGCCTCAGTTTTCTCCTCTACAAGAAGGGATGATAATCCATCATGGGATTATTTTAAGGATTAAATTAATTAATGCACATACATCACTTGGTTTGCGGCATGCCTAGCATGTGGTTAGCATTTAGTAAATGTTTATGTTTATAATTAGTGTATCTGCCAATGAAAATGTTGTTGGTAGCTGTGGAAAGAACACTGGCCTGGGAGACAGGAAACCAGATCCTGCCCTGCCACTAATCTGCAGTGTGACTTTGGCCACAGTGTGACCTCCTGTTCCCCGACCCCAAGCTCCACCAAACAGGCTCAGCTTCCTTGATTCTCACACAAAGGAGCTGAGCTCAGGATCCTTTTGGCTTCTTCCAGCTACCCCATTCCAAGAGTCTGAAGAAGTCTCACTTCTATGACAGCTTCAGGAATATGGACAGTCACAGTGTCCACTCATCGGGAATGGAGCAGGAAAGTGAAAATTAAATAAGAGGGAAACGGGTACAGAAGGACAAGGCTGTTGGCATGGGGTGTGGAAATCCACATGCAGGGACTGTAACCAAGTTTCATCTGAGGCCTAAATTAAGTTTTAAATTAAATCATTTAGACTGTTTTTTCCTTTCCAGCTGTCTTTGCTCATCGAGCAGGCATGACCTTTTGTTGGCCAAGAACTCAGAGGTAGAAACTGGCACTTATTTAACCGAAGGGATGCAGAGTGGGGTCTAGCTTATCCCCTATGGCAAACACACTAGTTTTGTGGGGAGTTTTCCTTTTTTTTTTTTAATGACAGATAAAACTGTATGTATTTACTATGTACAACAGGATTTTTGAAGCATATATACATTGTGGAATGACTAAGTCTAATTAACATAGGTGGTACTTCATAGAATTATCGTTTTGTGGTGAGAGCATGTACCATTCACTCTCTTAGTGTTTTTCAGGAATACAATATATTATTCACTATAATAATCTTGTTGTACAATGGATCTCTTGAACTTACTCCGCTTGTCTAAAAATTCTGTACCCTTTGACTATCATCTCCCTAATCCCCCTCACAACCACCCCAGCCCCTGGGAACAACCATTCTGTTTCTATGGGATCAATGATTTTAGATTTCACATGTAAGATCATATGTTGTTTGTCCTTCTGTGCCTGGCTTATTTCGCTTAACATAAGCCACTTCTGTGTCTACATCCAAAGGAAGTGAAGTCAGTATGTGAAAGAGATATCTGCACTCCCATGTCCACGTCAGCACTGTTCACAATAGCCAAGATATGGAATCCACCTAAGTGTCCATCAACAGATGAATGGATGAACGGAATGTGTGTATATACACAATGGAAGACTGTTTGGTCTTTTAAAAGAAGAAAATCCTGTTGCTTGTGACAATATGGTTGAACCTGGAAGACTTTATTTAAAGTGAAATATGCCAGCTTTGTTTTTATTTTAGAAGCACCAAGTTCCCCAGAAGCCCTCCCCTGGATATGGGATGCTCCCCGCTTAGGGAATAGAGAGTCAGAGTCCCCCAACCTGAGCTTTTGCTAATGGGAGCTTTTGCTAAAAAGCTGATGAGATCCCAGGAGTAGAGGATGTGGAGAAAGGGAGGCAAGTCACAACTAAGTGAGGCCAGCCAGACTGTTCCAGGCCCTAACCTGAACCCGACTTCCCAGTGCTTCCTGTTGCACTGGCCCATGCTGCCCAGCCGTTCCCCGAGGCCTTTGCTCACACTGTCCCCTCCGCCTGGGCAGCCCCTGCTCCTTTTCTGCCCTCAGAAACCCTGCCTGTCCTCAAGGACCAGATTAAATGGCCCTTCCTTTTGCCATCCCCCTGCCCCCACCATCCCTGTCTGGCAGAATGAACACCCCTCCCTCTGTGTTCCCATTATCAACACAGGCCAGCATCTCAAAAGTTCTCCCGTGTCTGGAAGTTGTTTATATGCCTGTGGCCCACCCTGCATGGCTCTGTCAGCTCCTGAAGGAGTTAAGTCCAGTGATTCTAAGTACCAGGCCTGGCACCTGCTGGTGACTCCACACATCTTTGAGTGTGTAAAGGATGTAGCTGGCCCAGGGCTTGAAAATGCCTTGTATTTATGTCTGATTTATAAAAATCAGCTCCCAGGCACTCCTCAACTCCCTGCCAACCATCACCATTAAAGGACTCAGCTCTCCCGCTCAGCCAGTAGTTGTGGTCCCTCTGCTTCTGGTCACTGGCCCTGGCCGGAGCCTTGCCCTGTTCACTGGGACTCCCAGCACATCTGGCCAGCCAGCTGGGCCCTTTCTACATGTCCCTTGTCTTCTCTGTGCTTTGACCCTCATTCACTTAGGGAAGGGGGGATCCAGCCGGAGACACAATGATCCCCAAGTCTCACAGCCCATGACATTACACATCCGGCCCTGAAGAAAGTCGCCAAAATCCATCACCTCACCATCAAGGCATCTGCGGTTGCTTTTCTGAGATGTCCTATGGCCTGGGTCCTGCCTATGACATTAACGGCCCCCAGGGCCTGCTGGCTCCCCCTGAATCCCAGCTTTGTTCTGCAGTCAGAACCTCAGCCTGGAAGAAGGCCCACTGAGGCCCGTTACCAGGACATCTGGGAAATCCTTGACATTTCAACAGGAACTGTGTCCTAAATGTGAGTTAGCATGAGAGAACACGGCCACCCTTGTGCTCCGCCCCACTCAGTTTGTTTCAGATGTGAAGGATACTTACACTGCAAGGTCGTGAACTTTCAGAACTGGAAAGGGCCTTGAAGAACATTGAATCAAAGTGTGGTCCCGAGACCAGCAGCATCTGGGAGCAGTGGCCAGCCATCCTGGTTTTCCGGTATTACCCAGGTTTAACACTGAACAGCATTACCATATTCCAAGAAATCCCTCTGTCCTGGGCAAATGGGGATCATTAGTCGCCCTTCTGAGAGCAAATTCTCCAGGGTCTCACCCTAAACCTAATGAATCAGAAACTTTGGGGGTGGACCCAGCAATTTGTGTTTTAACAAGCCCTCTAGATAGTTCTGAGACTTGCTCAGGAGAACCACTCTGCTGATAGCTGGGAAAACAAACACCCTGAGAAGACAGTAACATACCTCACGAAGCACAGGCAGCAAAGAAGGGCAGACCCAGAGAAAGGGTCCTGACTGCACTGTGAGGTTCAGCTGCCCCAGCTCAAGCCAACAGGCTCGGAGAGTTACCCCACAAACTCCATCAGCCTGCTAAGTAAATATGGTACTGAAAAGGACCCAAACCACTTGCTGTGGTCCACGGGCACTGGGTGCCACTCTGAGGATCTGGGAAGGTGGGGACAGCCACCTTCAGAGAGGATGGGATCCCTCTGAGCCCTGAGCATTTGGACAGGCAGAGAGGAGCAGGTGTTTCTGATTCAGATCACAGCGTGAATGACCTGGAGCAGGGATGCAGCAGGGCCTTTCAGAGGCCAAAGAAAAGACCAGCTTCACAGAGGTGGGGGATCTGGGGGTATGGTCCCTCTCCTTTGTCCTCCTGGGCCTGTCCGTGATTCTGTGTCCAGTGTTGATTACCACCCCTGGGTGGGAGTCTCTGCCTTGCCTGCCCCCCGCTCTCTGGCTCTTGCCCCTTAGGGACACCTCCTCCCATTGGTTCAAGAAGCCCAATTCCTGTGAACAGAAATAACCCACTTAGGAAGGCCAGTCTGCTTCCCAGAAATCAGAAGACACTCCTCAAAGCTCAGCGAAAACAATTTCAGGGGATTATCCAAAGTCCAGGTCCTTCCGTTCACTGGTGGGGGCAGATGAACCCACCTCAAGTGGCATATGTTTGCTTCTCTCCAGGGGCTACTGCAGCCATTACCATGCCCACCTCAAAGAAAAATTGTGGGGCAAAGAAAAATTGTGGGGTACAACAAGGTCCTAGACAGGGGAGTTCATTGGGCAGCCAGGAGGAGGGCTGGAAGTGGTTGCTAGCAATAGTAGCTCCTCCTCTCTCCCTCCTTCAGCCCTGTCCCCTTTCCCTAGAGGTAGCAGAGCTAAGTGGGCTTTGGAGCCTTTCCCAGTGCTCTAGGCATGCTCCAGCCTCCCTTCCTGACAACACAAAAGCGCTTCTATATTAGTCCGTTTTCATACTGCTGATAAAGACTTACCTGAGACTGGGAAGAAAAAGAGATTTAATTGGACTTACAGTTCCACATGACTGGGGAGGCCTCAGAATCATGGCAGGAGGCAAAAGGCACTTCCTACATGGTGGTGGCAAGAGACAATGAGAGAGAAGCAAAAGCGGAAATCCCTGATAAGCCCATCAGATCTCGTGAGACTTACTCACTATCACAAGAATGGTACACGAAAGGCTGGTCCCCATGATTCAGTTGCCTCCCCCGGGGTCATTCCCACAATACATGGGAATTCTGGGAGATACCATTCAGTTGAGATTTGGATAGGGACACAGCCAAACCTTATCATTCTGCCCCAGCCCCTCCAAATCTCATGTCCTCACATTTCAAAACCAATCATGCTGTCCCAACAGTCCCTCAAAGTCTTACTTCAGCATTAACCCAAAGGTCCACGGTCCAAAGTCTCATCTGAGACAAGGCAAGTCCCTTTCACCTATGAGCCTATAAAATCAAAAGTGAGCTAGTTACTTCCTAGGTACAATGGTTGTACAGGTATTGGGTAAATACAGCCATTCCAAATGGGAGAAATTGGCCAAAACAAAGGGGTTACAGGGCCCATGCAAGTTCAAAATCCAGCAGGGCAGTCAAATTTTAAAGCTCCAAAATCATACCCTTTGACTCCAGGTCTCACATCCAGGTCACGTTGATGTAAGAGGTGGTTCCCATGGTCTTGGGCAGCACCAGTCCTATGGCTTTGCAGGGTGCAGCTGCTTTCACAGTCTGGCATTGAGTGTCTGCAGCTTTTCCAGGCACATGGTCCAGGCACAAGCTGTCGGTGGATCTACCATTCTGGGGTCTGGAGGACAGTGGCCCTCTTCTTACAGCTCCACTAGGCAGCTCCCCAGTAGGCACTCTATGTGGGGGCTCTAACCCCACATTTCCCTTCCACACTGCCCTAGCAGAGGTTCTCCATGAGGGCCCTGCCCCTGCAGCAAACTTTTGCCTGGGCATCCAGGTGTTTCTATATATCCTGTGAAATCTAGGCAGAGGTTCCCAAACCTCAATTCTTGACTTCTGTGCACCCACAGGCTCATCACCATGTGGAAGCTGCCAAGGCTTGGGGCTTCCATCCTCTGAAGCCACAGCCTGAGCTTTACGTTGGCCCCTTTCAGTTACAGCTGGAGCAGCTGGGATATAGGACACCAAGTCCCTAGGCTGCACATAGCAGAGGGACCCTGGACCCGTCCCACAAAACCACTGTTTTCCTTCTAGACTTCTGGGCCTGTGATGGGCAGGGCTGCCATGAAGACCTCTGACATGCCCTGGAGATATTTTCCCCATTGTCTTGGGGATTAACATTTGGCTCCTCATTACTTATGCAAATTTCTGCAGCTGGCTTGGATTTCTCCTCAGAAAATGAAATTTTCTACTGCATTGTCAGGCTACAAATTTTCCAAAGTCTTATGCTCTTCTTCCCTTATAAAACTGAATGCCTTTAATAGCACCCAAGTCACCTCTTGAATGCTTTGCTGCTTAGAACTTTCTTCCGCCAGATACCCTCGAGTTCAAAGTTTCACAGATCTCTAGGGCAAGAACAAAATGCCGGCAGTCTCTTTGGTAAAACATAACAAGAGTCACCTTTGCTGCAGTTCCCAACAAGTTCCTTATCTCCATCTGAGACCACCTCAGCCTGGACCTTATTGTTCATATCACCATCAGCATTTTTGTCAAAGCCATTCAACAAGTGTCTAGGAAGTTCCAAACTTTCTCACATTTTCCTGTCTTCTGAGCCTTTCAAAATATTCCAACCTCTGCCTGTTACCCAGTTCCAAAGTTGCTTTCACATTTTCTGGTATCTTTTCAGCAATACCCCACTCACTGGTACCAATTTACTAATATTAGTCCATTTTCACACTGCTGATAAAGATGTATCCAAGACTGGGAGGAAAAAGAGATTTAATTGGACTTACAGATCCACATGACTGGGGAGGCCTCAGAATCATGGTGGGAGGCAAAAAGCACTTCTTACATAGTGGCAGCAAAAGAAAACGAGAAAGATGCAACAGTGGAAACTCCTGATAAACCCATCAGATCTTGTGAGACTGATTCACTATCATGAGAATAGTACGCGAAAGACTGGCCTCCATGATTCAATTACCTCCCCCTGGGTCCCTCCCACAACACATGGGAATTCTAGGAGATACAGTGCAAGTTGAGATTTGGGTGGGGACATAGCCAAACCATATCAGCTTCCTTTCCCAGGCCGCCTAGCTGCTTCCCTCCTGGCCTTGTCATTTGAAAATATCCACCTCCCGGTCTCATTTCCTCCCACCTCATGGTGCAGCCCTAACCCCCCACCTGTCCTCCATGGATGAAGGTGAGCCCTTGCTAGTCCTCATTTGACTGAGACCTCTTGGCAGCATGTGGCACTGTGGACCACCCTGTCTTCCCTGGCTTCCAGGACCCTGCACTCCCCTGGTTCTCCTTCTACCCTCTCCCTTGCATACCATTTTGCTGCCTGGTTTCTTCTTCCTCCACTGGCTCTCTTTTTAGACAGCAGGGCTCCTCCTCAGAATCTTTCCTCCCCTGCCTCTTACACACACTGCCTGCCTGATGGAACCTCCTCTCTGTGCTCTTGAGGAGTCTGTGCCCTGCTCCCCATCCCCCACCCCCTTCTCTTTCTTGGACTTAAGCGCCACCATCCTGGGGTCAGCCTTATCTTCAGGATGCAAATCCAAGTCTCAGAGCTTGGCACGTAAGGTCACTTTTGACCCCCTACATATCCTTCAGCTCTCACTCCCTCCACTCATACTCTGTACCAGTGGCCTCCAAAGTGGAGACAGACAGTACACTGGGGTGCAGGGAGGACTTACTAGAATCTGTATCCCTAATTATTTTTACCTTTAAACAGTGCAGAATTAAACTTTGAATATCTGCATATAGATTGATAATAGTACATGAATAATATTTATCAATAAATTAGTGGAGGCAGTTGTACAGTCAGAATTGCTTGGCAACCACTGCACGGCATTATCTCTGGTCTTGCTGTGTAAGACCTGCCATGCCCCAGCATGGGATGCTCCTATACACCTTAGTACCCACTGCTTCCTCTGCTGTGTCAGGGTGATATTAGCTGCGAGCAATAGCATATTCAAACATGTAGCCGAAAGAAGCTACAAGTTTGTCTTTGTCTCATGTAAACTCAGTCTGGAGGTAAGCAGCTCAGGGATGGTATGGCAGCTCTAAACTCATCTGAGACCCAGACTCCTTGAACCCATGGTTTCCAGCTCATGGCCCAGGATGGCTGCTTGAGCTCCAGCCATAACATCAGCATTCCAACCAACAGAAAGAAAGGGTGAAGAGAGACATCCCCCCCCACACACACATTAAGGATACCTCTGATTATTAGAGATAAAGAATGACATTTATTAATGATGAAGAGTTTGATCCACCAGAAGGATATCACAACTCCACATTTCTTTGCACTCTATAAAATATCTACAAAATATATGAAGCAAAAATTAACAGTATTAAGCAAGGGATAGATAAATTCACAATCATAGTGGGAGTCTGGAATATACCTTTTTCAATAGCCAATAGAACGTATCAGTAAGGATATAGAAGATGTGAAAAGTACAATTAACAAATTTGATCTAACTGACACATACAGAATTTGTACCCTATAATGACAGGATTCTCATTCTTTTCAAATGCCTGTGAAACATATGTCAAAAAATGATCCTTGTAAGAAGTTGCCTATACCACTTCTTATATACCATTTACCGGCCAGCAGTGAATCCTCCTTCTAGCAGGACGGGAGTCTGGGAAATGTTGTCTGTTCCAGGTGACTAAGTATCTAACTAAAATTGAGAGGTTCTATTCTAACAAATACTAGGGGGACCAGCAGTCTCTGGTCCCTCCCCTTCCTCCTTTGCCCTGGTAGATCTCGTCCTGTGAGTACTGCACAGTGGGTAAAAGCTTGAGCCCAGAAGCAGAGATTCTTTATTCAGCTCTGACTTTGTCATTTACTTGTTATGTGACTTTAGTTTAATTATTTAACCTGTCTAAACCTGATTATATTATGAAATGGCAATAACCCTATTTCATAGGGGTATTGGGAAGATGGACTGAAATCATGAGTGTAAAGCACTTAGTTCTGTGCCTGGCACATAATAAGTGTTCCATAAATATTAGCTACATAGAGAGGTTAAATAACTTGCCCAAGGTCACACAGCCAGTAAAATGACAAAGCTAGCTTTCAGATCCAGTCATCTGGCTGCAGGCTGGTACTGACACTTCTTTGGGGCCTCTGCCACCCCCAGCACAGTGCCCCACATGTGGTGTTGGGGAAAGGAGCACTGAATGGTGGAGAATAGGAAACTCAACTACAGATTAGCCATGTGACCTTAGAAAAGTCATTTTTAAATACACATCTTAAATATGTAAAATTCCTCATTCTTTCTGCAGAAGATTGAATTAAGTGAGCCCAAAGGTTTCCCCTGACCCTGACATTTTGTGGTTCTATCTTCCCTACCACTAATGACCGAAATTTTACCATTAGAATGGTTTCTTTTCCTTAAGCCTTGTCTTCTGCCTGAAGTTCTTTTTAAAAGATACAATTTTCCTTTAGAGGGCAGGGTCCTGACTCTGTGGTTTTGAGTAAGTGAATCAGGCCCCTTTGCCGCAAGTAGAGAGAAGGTTCTGGGGCAGAAGCCCAGTGGCCCTGCCTGGGAGGGGAGGGGTGTGCACAGGGAGAGAGACTGCAGACAGGAGTGGCCAGGCCCCACAAACTATGCCACTTGCTAAGGGCCTGCGGTGGCCCAGGAGACGCTGCACCTGCTCTCTTGTCAGGACTGACTGCATGACCGTGAAATCGCTCCCGTTACATCCCCTGGCCGACACCATCCACGGCCATATCTTATAGGCTTTCTTTTTTTCTCCTTCTGTATTTATTCTACCACCCTACCTCGAAAACTAAATTGGAGAAAAATGAGTTTTGTCTTTTTTTAACGAGAAGACTAGCAGTCTTAAATTGCCTTCTTCAAAGTCTGCAAATAGAAATCACAAATAAGTCAGCCACATTGTCTTTTCTCTCTTCCTCTCTTCCTGTCTCAGTGAGCCCATGAGCTTGAAATAAGAGGCAGAACAGTGGCTCAGAGGAAATAACTGGGGCGTGGCCAAGCACCAGTCCAGGAGGCAAGAACAGGATGAAAGGAGGGCCCAACTGGGGGTTGGAAATAATGGAGGAAGAGATGGAAATGCTAAATCCCCCTGGCCCAGCCCATGTGTCTTCTCTGCAGGCCCAGCAGCCATGGTCCATTATAAGACTGAACAGGATGACTGGCTGATCGTCTGCCTGAATAAGCATAAGCTGTGCCTCATTGCTTATGGTTCTGAAATAAAAGAGGTTCCCAAAATGGGGGTAATTTCTTAAAGACCAACTACTCTGTGAGTGTGGGTGTGCACGTTCCCGGGGCAAATGTAGCTCAAGAAGGGGAAACTACAAAGGCTTCAGACTTTCTGAGGTTCAGACAGAGAAGCAAACAAGATTACCAGGCACAGTAGGCCCTCTCTGCCTTTATCACCACCGTTGATGTCATACTTCCCAGAGAGTCCATCAGTGGGTGTCAGGACAAGAGATAGCATGGTGCTGGGGTAAAGACGGGAGTTTTAGGACTGGAGTCTTAGGCCGTCACCCCAGTTCTATGACATGTAATAATGGGTAACATTGATTGAACACTTACTACATGCCAAGGACTATGTTAAACACTTCACATAGATTATTTCATTTAATCCTCAAAACAACCCTATGATATATGTGTCATTATCCCCACTTACAGATGAGAATGCTGAGGGATGGGAGGTCACATAACTTGCCCAAAGTATCACACATCTTGTGACAGATCAGGGTGTGAACCCAGGGAGTCAGACTCCAGGGGCTCTTGTACTTCTTCCTGCCAAACCACCAGGCCTGTCTGGGCCTGCTTCCTCATCTAGAAAGTCAAGCTGCAGCAGCCAGGTCGGGTGGACTGGGTGATCACTGGGGCCCTTTCCAGCACAGGTGCTCTGCTCTGGGGTTCATGCCGCACCTGTGGATTCAGAGTCCTTTTCAAATGATGCAGAGTGCAAGTTTCCTATGCAAAGTAGTGATGCTGAATATGTGTGTGTGTGTGTGTGTGTGTGTGTGTGTGTGTGTGTGTGTGTAAGACAGGTAAACTTGTGTCCTGCAATCCTGATGAGACAGGACAAGAGATTAAGAATACAGTAAGACCAGCGCAAAGTCTGTGGGAGAATTGTAGGTTAGAACTTTGTCAGGAGGACAAAACTGACATCTAAAGTTCTGGAAGATTCTGCCCCACTTCACCTCTATTTGATGTCCTTAGCAATTCCCAGATCTTTGCTCCATGCTACCCATGCATAGCCTCAAAGTCCCCCGGCAGATAGGTTAATGAGCCCTTCGAAGGGAACCTTGCCAAGATCCTCTGGCGCTGGGAAGGACAAGGTGGTTCTTGGTGATTCCCTGGCCCAGCATATGTGTCTTCTCTGCAGGCCCAGCAGCCATGGCCCACTATAAGACTGAGCAGGACGACTGGCTGATCGTCTACTTGAAGTACTTACTCTTTGTCTTCAACTTCTTCTTCTGGGTGAGTGAATTTTGCACACACATCCTCTTCCCAGAACACTGAATGAGTCAAGCCACCTTTTTTTTGTGTCACCACTTTGAGGTTGATATCTTCCAAATCAAAGATCAACGATCAACCATGGATGAACTCTTCCCACTTTAAAGCGAATATGTACATTTGCTACTGAGAAGGAAGAGAAGAATTGGGTCTGCAGGTTGGCATGGAGTTCGTACCACCTGGTATCTGAATAGAGGCACAAACATAAAAATAAGCTTTGTGTTCCAGCCCTACTGTATGAAGGGTCCAGTTCTTTCTTCCCCACTAACTTGTTGCACCAGTGCCTTTTGGAAAATGTGACTGCCTGAAATAATAACTTGTTTTCCACTGAAGTCCATTCGCCTTTCATGGTTAACATTCTCCAGGCCCAGGGCAGAGAAACAGAAGTCCTGGAGGCTCCGACTACTGCTGCCTGTGATGAAAATGATCTCTATGGCGACTCCCCTCAGGAGCCTGTCTGGGTGAGGTCTTCCAGAGGGGTGTAGTCTGTCCACTTGAAGCAATCATCTGGGTAATTGGGAGCAGAATACCATCAGTTCCCGAAAATAGACACTGGAATGTATATATTTGTTATGACAGTCTCACTAAATTTGAGAAGGTAGAAGGGTGACAAGAGTGCAGGCTTTGCAGGCAGCTGGACCCATGCTCTGCTGACTACTAATGGTGGAGCCTTGGGCAGGCTACTTAACTTCCAGGAATCTGTTTCCCCAGCTACAATTCAATGATAAATTCTAGCCTGTTGGGGTTGCCTTCAATGAATGTAGTATTTTGAATATATTAGATGTCAAATGCCTAAAAATACCAGCCAATCAACCCGTGATAAGGCATAGCTGGGCTTCCTGCTACCATGGTAAGGGAGAAGACACTTGACAGAGTCTTAGAAGCATCTCAGAAAGGCAAGTGCAAAGGTGGGGGACATGTCTGAGTTTTCTGGGTCTTTCCTACAGGGGCTTGCTTAAGATTGGAAAAGACCATGACGTGAGAGTTTAGGGTGGGTAGACATGGCAAGGCAAGAGTTCTGAAGAGCCTTGGAGAATAGACCAGTCATTAGATGCTATCTATTAAAAAGTTGTGCAGTCTGCTATTTGTTTAAATGTTTGCAAAGTTCCTGAAAGGAATAATAAAATAATTTGTCACTTTTACCTTCCTGGACGAGAGTTTCCTGCAATACTGAAGTCGTGACGATGAAGATGGTGCAGTAATAAAGCTGTGTTGATATGGATAGGAAACTGTGTGGTAGAGATGGTTTTCATTCTGAGGGACAAATCCAATAGGGCGATAAGGATTCTTGCTAAGTAAGCATTTCTTTTTAAGAATAACTTTATTCCCTGATTATAAAAGTCTTATGTATCCACTACAGATAATCTCTAAAATATTAAAAAGTATCATAAAATGAAAATTGTTTTTATCTCACTGTGTTCATTTCAAAGTGCCATACACTGGATGGCTTTAAACAACAAAAATTTATTCCCTCACAGTTCCGGAGGCTAAAAGTCAGAAATCAAGGTGTCACAGGGCCAAGCTCCCTATGAGACTTGGGTAGAATCTTTCCTTGCCTCGTCCCAGCTTCTGGTTGTGGCTGGTGACTCTTGGCACTCCTTGGCTTGTGGCTGCATCGCTACAGTCTCCAAAGCCTCTGTCATCACACACTGTTGTCCCTGTGTGTCTCTGTCTTCACGTGACATTTTCTTCTTACAAGGACACCAGTCATGTTGGATTAGGACCCACCCTAATGACCTCATCTTAACTTGATTACATCTGTGACTATCATATTTCCAGATAAGGCCACATTCTCAGGTACCAAGGGTAAGGATTTCAACATATCTTTTGGGGGACCCAGTCCAACCCAAACCACTGGCCACCCCAGGAACAGCCACTGTTGACATTCCCTCTAGACTTTGCTTTGATCAGGGCAGGAGATGGTGGTGACTTGCACTGTGGGAGTGTCAATGGGGATCTAAGTATTTGCAGAGAGTGAAGGGATTTAAAAGGTGAAATTATCAAGATTGAGTCCTTAACCTAAAAAGGCATCTGGGACGTGTGGATGGTGGATGGTAGAGCTCTTCATTGTAAACAGGAGACCAAGGTTCAACCTCAGTCTCCAATAGCGCTGGCTTTAAGACTTTTGGGATCATGTCCCATGTAAGATATACGTGGAAGCATAAGAAATAGTTATGTGAAACATTGTTCACCAAAGTAAGTTTACCCTTATGTTGCGTGATGCGCTCAGATTTTTTTTCTATTTTGATTATTTCCTTCTTTTTGTTTTTAGTGCAGCTTACAACCCACTAAACTTAATCACAACCCTAATGGGTCACATTCCAAAGTTTGAAAAATTCAGAGTCATCTTCACCTCCACCTGAACGAGGTCAGCCTTCAGATGGCAATCCTTCCCCACCACCCTGTCCCTCACTCCCGCCTCCCGCCCCGGCCTCCACCACCTAGAATTTCAGTTAAGCTGGTGTTGATTGGATGATCCTACAGAGCAGGGAAGGAACCAAAAATGCTGACACTTTCTTGCCTCCTTTGCAACCGTAAAAGAAAATGTGGTCCAGGGTTTCCTCTGTGGCCACCCAGGAGATGTGTTTCTTTCCCCTCCCTTTTCTTCCATGGCTCCCTTCGGCTCCCATCGCCCCTGCAATGGTGTTCTCTAACTTATTATTTTAGTCAGCCGCTTGGCTGTGTTAATAATCAAAACTTTTCTAGCCTCTCAGGCGCTCTGCCAGGCTATGGGGAGCACTGAGGAAGCAGCTGCTCCCTTGCCTGGAGAGGCTGCCTCTGCTCCACAAGCTGTGTCCCGCCCTTGAGCATTAGCTGAGGCCTTGGTATTTCCTCAGGGACCAGGGATACATGGGGCTAAGACAGGTAGCAGAGAAGACGGAGGACTTGAGCCCCAGCAGGGGAGTGAGATGACTTGAGAGCATCACTTCGGGAGTCAGGGAGGCCGTGGGAGGGAAGCACCTTCTGCCGAGGCTCAAAGCCCTTCTCTTGGTACATCGACATCCCACCGAATGTGGCCACTGCCCACTTTCCAGGCTTGCCATCTAAGAAAGAGCAGGTGATGGCTTTTCTGCTACACGCCTACTTGAGATGCTGAATGGCCTGGGACCACCGCCCCCCCACCATGGTCTTCTGCCCCTCTGTGCTGTCAGGATCTGCTGGGAGACAGAGTCACAGTTGAGGGGGATGTGCACTTGGTCTGCACAGCGCCATGGCAGATGAGACAAGTCAGGACGAAGCCTACAGTAACCCCTTCTAGCTGCTCTGCTGTAGCTCAGGACTCTAGGCCTGCTGTAGCCCAGACACCAGTGACTTGCTTCCCAGGCCAAGCAGCTTCGTTGTGGGTCAGCAGCCCGGTTGGTTAAATGGGCACTAAACTGAGCATTAGGATTCTTAATTTCTGCTCTCCACACTTCCTTTGGCCTTCTTGTGGGACTGTGGAAAACTCACTTCTCTCCAGGCCTTGGTTTCTCCATCCAGAATATAAAAGGGGTTGAAATCAATCAGTCCCTTCCTCCCTCCCTCCCTTCCTCCCCTGCTTCCTTCTGTCCTCCTGTCCTCCCTTCCTCCCTCCCTCCCTCCCTTCCTTCTTTCCTTCCTTCCTTCCATCCATGTGTAGCCCTCTGCTAGGGATATTAAGATGAACGAGATTTAATCAAGAGGCTAAAAGAGGAGGCACACAAGGTATCCAATAAAATAAATAGACTATGAGTGTAATTATACAAACATGTGCAAGACATGGAGTTGGTACAGAGGACAGAATGATTTGCTGGGAGATGGGGCAGGGACAGCTCCAAGGAAGGTTTCCTCTGAGCTCTGAGCTGGGTTTGGAAGATGAACAGATGATCACATGTTCCCTCCCAGCTCCACCCTTCAGTAAGACTCATGAGATTTTGCTCTTGTTATAGGGGTAGATGGGAGTGGGGAAGACAGCAGAGGAGGTAGTGTTCTGAGGTTAAAGGCAGAGAGCCAAAAACAAGGATGCCTCAAAGTGGAAAATAGCCCTTAGCATGACAAGCCTATCCTTGAAGATTCCATAAACCAAGGCAGCAGGAGCATGGGCAGAGCCGGAGAGAAATGCATGCCTGGCACTCAGAGAAGGTCGTTCATGAGGAGGGTGAGCAGCAGCACCTGATGCATGCTTTTGTGTGCCCTCCTGGAGAGCTCGGCAGCTCGGGCGTGGGACTGGGGTGCCTGCCTGCGTGTGGGCATAGGGCTCAGCTGTGCTGTATCAGGACTGCAGCCCAGGGTTCAGCTGACTCTTCTGATGTGGGAATGGGAAACCATTCTTTAAAAGAAGTTGAGTCTTGTTCAGACCTGGTCTCCCAGTCCTCTCCCTGAGCCCCCACGCTGTGTTTGCTCCCCATATTAGACCCATTCACTTCTCCTTCATAGCACCCTGGTGATTACTAAGTCAGGTCTTTCAACCCAGTGTCCTACAAGTGATCCTGGGGCAGGGGCAGTGGCAGTGTCAGGCATGGGCCCCATGATGGCCCAAGAGCCTGGCATCATCATAGCAGGTGCACAGTGGGTATTGGTTGAAAGAAGGAATGAGAGTAACCAAGCATCAGTCTGACCTTAAGATACCTAGGGCGCAACCCCAGCCTTTCCAGAAGCCTCTTCTTAATGACCCAGAGAAAAACCCATTCCTCACTGGGACTGCTGGGACTTTGTAGACTGCCCCTTTAAAAATCAAAACAGCCATAAAGCAGGAAAGAGAAACACTAGCTGTTGCCCTAGGAGCTCAGCAGACAGAGGCAGGTAGGGGAGCAGGTGCCATTTCCACAGCCCTCTGCAGAGCCCCATCCACTGAGTCCCACACTCACTGGGGCGGCTCCCCGGTGCCAGGCCATGTGCTGGGCTGTGTTCTGAGGGGAGTGAGGGGCCCCCTGCCCCAAGTGCCGAGGGCTGCTGTGAAGTGAGCAGCACCACAGGCTTGCAGGAGAGGGATGAACTCACCTGCCCAGGACAGTCAGAGCAGGTGCCACACTCAAAATCTCAAAATGGGCCTTAGAGGGTGTGTAGGAGTTCAATGGAAGAGGAAGGGCAGAGAGAACAATGTGTGAAAGGTGGGCAGGAATAAGAGCCTCCCTGAGGCCCACAGAGGCTGTCTTGCTTATCCAAATCCACACAGCCAGTAAACAGAGGGGCTTGGACTCAGACACCGCGCCACGTCCCAGAGTTCACCCTATTTCCCACTCTGCTAATAGTGCCTGAGTTATTAGGTAACCACACTGTTTTCAAGAAAAAGCAACTACTTAGTTCAAAGTGATTAAAACCCAGGAAAAAAAAATACAAAAATTAGCCAGGCGTGGTGGCACGCCCCTGTAATCCTAGCTACTCAGGAGGCTGAGGCAGGAGAATCTCTTGAACCTGGGAGGCAGAAGTTGCAGTGAGCCGAGATCGCGCCATTGCTCTCCAGCCTGAGTGACCGAGGAAGACTTCGCCTCAAAAAAAAAAAAAAAAAAAAACCCAGGCGTGGGGGAAAGAAAATACCAGAAGATGATGCCAAAAAGTCAGGTTAAGGCCAGACAGTAAGAGCCCCGAGGCCATGTGAAAGAGTTTTTGGGCTGGGTGCCCTGGGCGTGGGAGCTGGTGGGGACTTCTCAGCCGGGGGTGCCTTGGGGGATCAGCCTGTGGCTGGAGCAGGAGTCAGGACCCGGCAGCCGACTGTGGGGGGGAACCAAGTTGGGCAGTGTGGCAGGGAAATGGAGACAGGTTTGAGGGCAGAGGGGAATTGGCACATGGTTGTCGTTGAGAGGAGGAGGAGCCTATAGTGACCCTGCGGTGTCTGAGGTTGGTAGGTGATGGCACCATGGATGAGACTGAGCAGGGAGGAGGAGCACAGATGATGAGTGTGGTTCCCATGGGTGAGCTCCTGTCCAACCCCAAAGGCTTTTCAGTCCAGTGTGGGGCTTGGCATGTAGCAGGTGGCCAGTAAACACAAAGTCTGCTATCACCCTGTGCACTTCCCGTCACCCTGTGCATTTCCCGCGTCCTGAGCCATGGGCTCCTCCTCACTGAGCGTGGAGAACTCCCCTGCCCAGAGGATCCTTCTGTATTGGGATTCAAGTGGTCCTGGCTCCTGCCCCATCCCTTTCCTTCCCTCATTGTGGAAGCCCTGTGGTAGCAAGACACAAAGAAAAACGCCTACAGTCACTTTTATACCCTCTGCCTGCTTTCCTCCAGGTCTGCTGCCTTATTTCTCTCAGCCCTTAGGCATGTGCAGCCACTCAGGTTAATGCTTCACCCCATCATGTTTCTTTCCTATGAACGGAAAGTTCCTAAAATTACACAGCAGGGGTGGCCTGCTCCGCCCCTCCTGGCCGGCTTGCATCCTCGTTGCCTGGCTTCACCCTCTGCAGGGCTTGCCGGCTAGTCAGCCACAGGCTATGGCTTTGAAAAATGTAGTTATTGCCTAGGCCTGGTGGCTCACGCCTGTAATCCCAACACTTCGGGAGGCCGAGGCGGGTGGATCACCTGAGGTCAGGAGTTCGAGACCAGCATGACTGACTTGGTGAAACCCTGTTTCTACTAAAAATACAAAAATTAGCCAGGTGTGGTGGTGCATGCCTGTAATCCCAGCTACTCAGAAGGCTGAGGTGGGAGAATTGCTTGAAAACCTGTGAAGTGGAGGTTGCAGTGAGCCGAGATCGCACCACTGCACTCCAGGCTGGGCGACAGAGCAATAAAAAAAAAAAAAAGAAAAGGAAAATGTAGTTATTACCCTCACGGAATACCACACCAGTTTCTGTAAAGAGCCAAATACTGTTGAATCAACTGTATGCCAATGGTTGTTGAATAGTTCAGTGGTGTCAGATCTTTCCCCACCCCATCAGTCCCTCTTCCTGCCTCTTCTGCTGCTCTCTGCTGACTTAGGCAGTTTCCAGATGGCTTGAGTGACAGCCAGGAGCCACTGGTTCAGAACCATCTTGCCGGAGGTTCTTTGGCAGAAGCTTGACCTCCAGTACTAAGAGGGGCAGTTTAACCATGTGGAAGGGACCTCAGAGATGTTCCCATCCAGTGCCCCCAGTTTACAGATGAAGAAACTGAGGCTTAGAGGGGCTGCGTGTGGTTAGTCAGGCGCACAGTCAGAACTAGAACCCAGGCTGCTGACTTCTGTCCTCCCGTGACCCCCTCTGGTGACCCATCCAACAGTGAGCAGTGTTCATTTTCCTGCCCAGAGAAAAGCTTGTTTTCTAAAGAGATGACCATGTCCCAAGCAGGTCTTCTGAAGGAATGAAACCTTCTCATTCCTTACAGCTAAGCCTAAGGACTGGGACGGGTGGAGGCCCTCAAAACATTAGATCCTGGGGAAAGCAATCAAAGGGCTTCCCAGTAGTTATAGGCTGGGAACCACCTAGATAAGCCTGGGAGAGGGGTGGAGGCCCTCAAAACATTGGATCCATGGGGAAAAGTAATCAAAGGGGTTCTTAGTAGTTACAGGTTGGGAACCACTGGTCTAATACATCCCTTATTTAGGAGATGAAGAAGCTGAGGTCCAGAGAGAGGTTAAGGGACTATGTTGAGGTCAGACCGCTTGTTATGCAAAGTTGGGACCCTCACGCAAGCCTTCCAGGCATGCTGAAGGGGGCAAAAAGAATTCCATGCAGGATATTTGGCTGCAAACCCTCACTTTACACAATTTTGTTGACCCAAATTCAGGAAATCCCTCACTGGTCATGGAGGTTGTGTGAGCCACAGATAACCTATACCCACAGAGAATTTTAAAACCTATTCTAGGATTTCACTGAAGCTAAGATATCATCAGTGGTAAGATACACTATTTGTTTTTTTGTACCACTAAGAAAAACTGCCAAGTATAATTATAAAATACCATCAGTCATAAGATACATCCCAATTGTAGAGATGTTAAAATGTGAGAGAAAAATGTGTGCATCATGGAATTGAAGAAATCTGCCTGATAGCCACTCCCATTCTGTTTGCTGTAGCCCAGATGGTGTCCTTCCACCTGGCTCTTTCACCTGGTGGAGGTGCCAGTGGAGATAAAATGGCACTTTGAAGAAATAGTATCTGTTACAAACGGAGAAGTAGAGGAGCAGGCCCAGCCCAGTCTGTGGGATCTGGGTAGAGTCGTGGATTTGCTCTCTCAGGAGACGTGGGTTTGAATCTCAGTTCTGAAACTCTAATGGTGTCGTCTTGGGCACATTCTTATTCTCTTCAAGCCTCAATTTCCTCATCTGCACAATGCAGAATATGTGCCCTGCCACCCTGCTGCATGCCCACAGAACTGTTGCAAAGCTCAGAAGAGAAAATGGTAAATATGTGTTTGTTAGATCCACAAATGTCTGTGAATGCCCAGAAGGAGAACTGGGAAATGACAGGGTAGGTTGTGTGGAGTCTTCCTGGGGCAGATGGGGAGCTCCTCTCGGCAACAAGGCTCAGGGGGCATGGACAGGGCCCAGGGCACTTCTCTAGCTTTGACCACACCCAGGACCCCTTGAGGAAGCATTCCTCACCCATTAGAGGAAAGAGACCCATCCTTAAATGGGGGCAGGGAGACTAGCCGGCAGAAGTCCACCTTCCCAGGAGCAGATGGCAGAGACAGTCAGAGGTCCCAGGGGTTCTGTCCCCAAATCCTGGGCAAACACCCTCGTACTCCCCACCTGGCATGCTGAAGATGCTGTGCATGTGTGCATACACACACATTATGCCCTGCCGGGTCCAACAGTCACAGAAAGCGTAACTTGGCTTCATTGCAAATAGAATCAGCCAAGCCGAGCCATCCCTGCCCTATTTCCCAACTCCAGTTTCTAAGGAGGCGTCCCCCCATCTGCAAGTCAGGAGGGTCCTATCTATCCCTCCCTTCTTCTCCGGACCAAAGGAGAATCAGACAGTTAGCAAAAAAGTTTCTCCTCCTGCAGTCCCAGGCGGCTCCAGCCTGTCAAGCACCCTGACTCGTCAATCATGGAGGCAGCGTGACTGAGTGGGCAGGCCCTGGGCTCTGAGTTCTCGTCCTGCCTCTGCCCCTACCCCTGCCCCCAACTAGAGGCAGGACCTCGGGCAATTTACCTTTCCCCCATGGGTCTCAGTTTCTTCCTATGTATAGTAGGGATAAAAAGCCCAGCTGTGCTTCCCAAATGGGCAAACATAAGGATTAAACAAGGGGCGGTGCTGGAACAAGCCCCACCGGGGAAGTGTGGACAGAGGGAAGGAGTGCTTTGAGGGGAGAGGAACCAAGGGTGGCAGGAGTTGGGGAGGTGAAAAGTCAGGGAGGCAGAGGGACTCAGATACGTTGGTCATCGCTGAAACTGCAGTCCTCTCCCCCGGCCTCATATGCAGTAGGCCACCACAGTAAAAAGCACCGAATTCACAGTCGGACCTGGATTCCAAACCTGGCTCTACAGGCTGCTTACCTTGGACAAGTCTCCTAACCTCTCTCAGCCTCGATTTCCTCATCTATAAAATTGGGTAACCATACCATTCTCGCCTCCTTTGGAGGAATGAATGAGCCGGTGCAAAAGAAGTGCCTGGCGCCCTGTGGGCATTGAATAAATGGCAGCTGCTGAGGCCCCCACCACCCCCTGCTCTAACCCAGTGGTCTCCTGCAGGTCGGGGGAGCAGCCGTCCTGGCTGTGGGCATCTGGACCCTGGTGGAGAAGAGTGGCTACCTCAGCGTCCTGGCCTCCAGCACCTTTGCCGCCTCCGCCTACATCCTCATCTTTGCGGGCGCACTTGTCATGGTGACCGGCTTCCTGGGCTTCGGTGCCATCCTCCGGGAGCAGAAGGGCTGCCTCTCCACGGTCAGTGCCCACCCCGTGCTTGGCAGGGAGGGGGAGCCCTGCACCACCCAGTCAGGTTTCCAGCAAGCAAGAGGGGCCCCAGCCCTGGAGTGGGAGGGGATGAGGCTGTGGGAGAGCCAGAGAGCGGGTGGCGGCTCCTGGGTCTGGTGTTTGCCACGGTCTCCGGGTTCCTAGGACCCAAGCAAGCAGGGCCGTCTCAGTAGCTGCAGTGGCAGCTCCTTCTCCACATCTCCATCTCTGTCTCCTTCTCCCACTCCCCTTCTGCCTCCTCCTCCATTTCTTCTCCTCTTCTTCCTGCTCCTCTCCTTCTTCCCCTCCTCTCTACCCTTCCCCTCATCCTTATCCCTTTTCCTTCTCATTCTCTTTCTCCTCCTACTTGCCCTCCTCCCCTTCCTCTCCCTCTTTCCTCCTCTTCCTCCTCCTCTTCCCCTTCCTCCTTCTAGGTTTTATTATGGCAGTTTTCAAAGATATACAGAAATAACGAGTGTTTTTCATGAAGCTCTGTCTTCCCTTCACCCAAAGTTCAACAATTACCATCTCATAGCCGATCTTGGTTCCATCCACTCTCTCACCTGCATCCTGCCCGCTTCCTAACCCCAGGGTGGTTCTGAAACAGTCCCAGACAGCATGTCATCTGTTAGTGTTTCAGTGTGTACCTCTAAAACTTCAGGACCCTCTTCTAGAAAACGTGATAACATTACCATTATCACACTTTAAAACAATTAACAGTCATTCCTTAATATCATGAAATACCCAGGCAGCTTCACATCTTCCCAATTGAACCATAAGCTGTCATTGTGTTTACATTTGAGTTAGAATCTAAATTAGGCTCATGTGTTAAAACTGGTTGCTTATCTCCTAAGTCTCCTAAACTGAAGGCCCCCAGAGTTTGGATTTTGAGCTATTTTCCAGCAGGTGGGACATGTGTGCTGAGAGCCAGCCACGCCACCACCCACCCCCACATGGGGCCTACCATGAGGATTTCCAGCAGGGCGATGCAGGTCGGTCAGCTGAGGTGCTTGAGAGCCACGTAGCCCATCCCAGATCTGACCAACGTAGCCGGATGAAGGCACATGACATGACTGACTAAAACCAGGCATGTAGGGTGTCTAGGGATATTCCCTGTGGGTGGCACTGACTAGCCATGAGGTTTACGGGGATCAGTGCAGTTGGGCCCAGAGAGAGAACCCCTCTCCTCTGCAGTGTCAGCAAGCCTGTTTGTATCCTGTCTGGCTCTGCACCCCTTAGCAAGTAGGGCCTTCAGCCTGGCCTCAGGCTTCAGGCTGGGCCTCTGGACCTCAGGCCTGGAGGTCTGCCCATGAGCAGGCTGCTGAGCCGCCTGCCCTCACCTGCCTCCTTCCTTCCGTTGGGTCATCTAGTTCGGAGAGGACAGGACTCACCTCTGGACAGCTCGAGAAGGAATGCAGAAGCCCCCACCGAGCACCTTCCTTCTGACCCAGAGCCATCTGTCCTGGTTCTGTAGAGCCACTAAAGGCCAGTGCTCCTCTGCAGCACTGGGAAACAGGCCCTGCATTCCTCCCTGAGCCCAATTAGAACACAAATGGCCACTATTTACTAGAGCCACCTCCCTGTATCCTCACTACAGCAACCTGCAAAGTCCCGGTAATCTGAACTCTGTGCCAAGCAAGTGCCGTGCTCAACACTCATGCGCATCAACTCACTGAGTCCTCGCCCTGCCCCGAAGAGCAGCAACTCTTACTCTGTGTACGGACAGGGAAGAAACAGCAGAGGCAGGTGAAGCGGTTTGCCAGAGTCACCTGGCAGTTGTGTTCTTTTAGGTGATGGTCAGTCAGGTGTGGCCACAAGAGGGGGCACAGGAGAGGCACAGGACAACAGAGTTTACCAGATTCATAGGTCCTAGACCGAGCCTGTCCAACCCGTAGCCCACAGGCCGCCTGCAGCCCAGGACAGCTTTGAATGCGGCCCAATACAAATCCGCAAACTTTCTCAAAACATGAGACTTTTTTGTGATTTTATTTTTCTTAGCTCATCAGCTATCATTAGCGTGTTTTATGTGTGGACCAGGGAAGCCAAAAGATCAGACACCCTGTCCTAGACAGATTCACTGCACACTCCACCAGGAGTGGGGTGGGGGGTCACACGGGTGGAGAACTAGGGCTCCCCAAGCAGGCAGGGAACAGAGAGTGAGTGTCAGGATGGCACCATCAGAAAAGGCAGGAGGGGATTCCATTGGTGCATTTGAATATCATTAGATCACAGTCAGGGGAGGGTAGCAAGGGGAACCTGTAGCAGGGCCAGCCCTGGTGTATCTGCTCACCCCAGCAGGTGCGCACAGCCCGCATGTAGGGATGTGGAGGCAGAAGAAATGCAGAGTTTTAAAATGCATGATACACACTGCTGGTGAGCGGCATGTGGTCTGCCTCCAAGCCCACGCTGTCACCCACCTCACTCTTCTGCATCCAAAGAGGTCATATTCACTCCCATTTTCCAGATGACGAAACTGGGCTGAGATGTGGAGCAAGTAATGCCTGGAGCTGGACTGTGCATTACAATCTGTTGGAATCACCTCTAAGAGTCTGCTTCCCTGGGGAGGACAAGCCTGATGGGAGGCAGAGGGACCAGAGGCCAAGGGGGAGGATGTGTGCAGGGCACACCCTGCCCTCCATCTCTGGAGAGGTCTTCATGGAGCAGTGGCTTTCAGAGATCTGGTTGGTAACAAGGGAGGGCTCCTTGCAGCACCTAGCCCAGAACCCTAGGGCAAGATATGGGGGTATGGTGGGGGGACCCTAGAAGCCTCAGGTATCTCAGTGCCTCCTTGCTCCCATTATAGTAAGGAAAGAACAGCACACCTGGGTCAGAGCATATTCAGTTTAGAAGGGACCTTGAGGGTCACAGAGTCCAGTGCTCCATCCAAAGGTTACAGGCTGAACGACAGTGTCTGGGTGAGTGTGTGGGTCACCCAGGCATTAGTGGGAGACACTCAGAATTATTGGAGTGTTTGGAGAATAGTGTAATCATAGGAGCTCTTCTCCTTGGCCATCTCAAAGGCCAGAAGGGAAGCCTAAGCTTTAGCACCTGACCACGCTGTGCTCTCCAAGCCACCGATCACAGCCTCCCATTCCACACTTCCTCTCACACCATCCATTCATGAGATCTGTCCAGACATCCAGGCTGATCCATGAAGAATGAACGTCTTCAGCCTCTGCATCTCAACCTGGCTGTCACTTAGTCTAGGCGGCCTGCCCAGAGGGAACCAAGCCCTGTGCCTGGGCCATGCAGGAGAGATGTGGAGAGTCAGTGAAGGTCAGGGCCTTGTGCTTGCCTAAAGGCTTGCTGGGCACCTCTTGCCCTACCCTTCTGCACTTCAGGGAGTCAACAAAGTGAGCCTTATCCCTCTGGGGCTTGAGGCAGGGAGGGGCACAGCAGCTGTTGGACAGGCTGGTGCAAGATTCCCTGCTTCTTCTCAGCTCCACTTTACCCTCTTCTGTAGAGACTTGTCTGCGTTCACTCCCATCCCACACAGTACTGGCGATCTCTCTGGTCCAAGTCACTAAACAGACACATCAGGGAGGCAACAGCTTGAAACTGAGGTCAGAAAAAAGTGTGCATGCACACACACACATGCATATGCACACACACACATGCATATGCACGCACACATGCACTCAGCCACCAATGCAGGACTGTGGAGACAGGCACCTCTGCCAGGGCACTAGCAAACAGCAAACTCCATGGCCTAGAAAGCTTTCTTTGCTTTGTCTACTCCTCTGAAAGAACCAGTGACAGAACTGGCCCAAGGACAGAGCAAGAGGTAAAGCTGGGGATCCTGAGTAATTCACATCCTGGCCCAACAGCCCCTGAAACATCGAGCACTTGATTGTTTAAACCAAGAAGGTGGCTGTACAACCTTTCTTGGGCTAACACAAGTAGAAATTTTAAACCCCAGGCTCCTGTTTAGAGTCACGTGGTGTGGTTAAGGCAGTGTAAAAGTGCTCCATGCCTCTCAGCAGTTCCTTTCTGGTTCCATTTCATTTTGTCCCCTCCATGTCTCACTTCCATGTGATATCTTGAATCAGCTGACAGGTGAGGGAAGCTCCAAAGGAGAAGGGCAGCGAGTCTATCACTAGACAAAGTGGTCCCTGAGGAGGAGAGGGAAAGATGAAAGCCCAGGCATCTGAATGACCTGCGTCTACCTTGGATCGGGAGGAACGTGGGAGAAGTTCCCAAGGAATGACCCAGAGGGAGACCATCCAGCTTCCACACAGGCACGAAGTCCGTCCTGGCACAGCCCTTTCTCCTCGCTCACCTGCAGCCCCTCAAGGTCACTTTCCCAAGAAGGAAGTGGCTGTCAGGGACAGAAATAGCACATCTCTGCTGGTGCTGAAATGATGATCAGCTTGGCACCGGAAATCTGCCGAGCAGGAACAGGAGTGGGGCTTCAATTATTCACACCAGATCTTTTTTAGCAAAGACTGCATGAGAGAGATCATTCAGGCCGTCTGAGCCTAGGGCCAAAGACCAGGACAGAGGCCACCTAGATCAAAAGAGAGGGATATTTTTAGAGTTTTGAATGGAGGCTCTGAAAACTTCTATATTTTAAGCCAAATGAAGATCATGGTGGATGATTCAAACTAAACTGGGTCTTTATTGGGCGTTCTTTTCTGTTTGGGGGATGGATTAAAAAGTAAGAAGTTCTAAAAACCAATTTCTGAAAACAAGGGGATCCAGAATTGCCACACCTCCATCAAATAGGCCAAGACTTGGTCAACCAGGGCCCTAAAGTCCACAATCAGAGGTGAAAATATATGGGCTCGGGTTCAAAAGCTGGTGTCCGTGTACCTTGCCCAGCTTGCTCTGGGACCTCGGGTAAGTCACTCAGCTTCTGCCTGCCTCCTTGTGTTGCCATTTTATACAGGATGATGTGTGAGGTTAATGAAGAAGTATTTTCAGGTCTTAGGAAGTGAATCACCACATTATAAAAAGACGGTAAAAATGTGGCTCTAATGAATATCCGCATCACTATTGCCATCACCATGACCAAGCTCCCTTAAGAAGGAACCTAAATAAGTAAGAGTTATTCTGAGGGCCATGGCTCCCAGGGCCCTGCAGCCTGAGCTGGGCCACATCCTCTGAAGTAGCTGGCGCTGATGGGAAGTTCAGGGTGAGGAGAGCCTGGGTCCCCATGCCTGGGAACTGGACTGTGTCCTCCCTGGCTCATTTCTTACCTACATGTGCTGTTATGTTGCTCCACCAACCACCCAGCTCCAGGGTGGGCCTTGCGTCATCTGTTTGGTGGCTCTTTAACCTTTGAGTCCGCTGACCCCACCATGCTCCAAAGGGAGCATTCTATAGGGCTTGGGGAACCCCGACCGCTCTCCAGCATGAGCCTTTCCTCATCCAGCGTGGCTTCTGCAATGCAGGCAGGGGAATGGACCAGGTGGCCTCAGAACCCTGAAGGATCCTTGGGAAGCAGGATGCAAACATCCCCGAGAGCTGGCCGCTCAAGAGACCCATAGGATCTGTGTTGACATCCACCCTTTTCGGGGTACAGCAGGCGTATCTGATCACCACAGTCCAGGAGCATTGTCTCGAAGGGGTGGTTCTACGGCCAATTAGCTTCCACCACCACCTCCCTCCAGTTTTCTGCAATGGATGCTCCATATTGCATGGATGGGACTGCCTAATTCATCAATAGCAACAAGCATTTCCAGCACATTCCTGGCAAGTCCTGCTCTGCTGGGCCCAAGGCAGGGTGAGAAGGGGAGGAAGGAAAAAGGGACCCTGACTTAGTTCTAGGCTTAGAGTCTAGTGAGGAGCACGAGGCGCCTGTATTAAAAGGCAAAGGACCATGCAGGCAGTTTAAATTTGTGTTGGATTTGGTCAGAGGCTCTGACCTCTCTGCGCTTTCCTTAACTTCCAGGCTGCCCTGTTCCATGGAGCCTGGTGTCTCCTCGTTCCTGGGAGCCTTCCCTTTCCACCCATAGCCAGTCCTGTCCTAGAATTAATTACCACTGCTCGGGACCCATCACCAGCCCTGTCCTGGGGTCCCTGCCACTGCTCCTTGTCCTACCCTTGCTCCTTCCTTGCACAGGTGCCTTCAGGCTGTACTATCTCTCCCACAGCCTGCAAGAAGACAGCCAATGGGAAAGTCTGGGTCCTTCCAGGGCACTGGGAGGGAGTAGCAATTGGTCACTTTCCTCATGCCTGAATCCACTGAACACCAGCATCCTCTGAGTTCCCTGCGCCGTGTCTGCCTATAGGGGGACTGGCCCTCATCACCCCAGCCAGCTGACCAGGGCCTGATGCCCAATCTGCGGGGCCACTGTCACTCAGCCTGTTCAGACTGGGCTCTCAGTCGTCCCAGCTTGAATCCTAGTAAACGCCTGTCTTTGGCCTGGAGTTCTGAAACTGTGTTCTCCTTCCATGACCCTCACCACCTCCTGGAACACACACAGTGCGATCTCCTTAGACCTCCAACGTTTGGGCTGGAACATTGAAGGGCCTCAGCCACATTTTCTTGATGTGCCTCTGGAAGACTTGCTGCCTCCCCGAGACCCAGTTTTGTCCCTCCCTGCCTCTTCCAGCATGCCCTTACACTGTCCACCGGTTTTCTGCACCCTAGCTCTGGCCCCCTTTTCTGCTCCCAGAACCACATGTCAGTATCACACATTGGCCAGAGCACATTCTTGAGCCCTCACTGTAGAGCCGCTTCCAGGTGGAATGGCTGAATCCCAACCTTTGGCGTGGTTGCAGCTGGACGACCCAGGCGTTGAGCCCTGGGCTGGGGCCAGGAGGGGTAGAGGTTACCTCCATCTTTCTAAGAGTGACCCTTGGTTACAGGAATGGCTGAAGGCTCCCAAATCTACATCCTCTCTTTTCTGCACAAATGGGCCTGGCAGCTGCACCTCTGAGCCGACTGCAGTTAATGGTTAATTGCCAGAAAATAATTCACCCTGAGGCCGTTGCCACTGAAAAAGCTGGCTTCACTTTTCCTGTTTGGCGGGAGTGACCCTCCCTCCCTGACCCTCCCTCCGGCTTCCTCTGTAATCCTCTCACACACACAGCCAGCTGGGAGCCTCGGGCTGGGCTCTCCTCCCTGCAACTTAACCTTGGCAGGGTCCTGGGTTTTCTTTGGCTGTTGCTGCACTGTTCTGAGAATAGGCTAGTACCTCCCTCTCATCCCAACCTGCCTGGACTGCCTTGACTGGATGTGGCGTGGCAGGAAGCTTCACAAACCCTGACTATCTCTAATTACGCAGAATGGCTGGAGACACAGATGAGGAATGCTTCAGTGAAGCTCCCTTCTTTGTGGTAGAATCAATCCGATGGAGAAATTTCGAAATTCCAGTTTCATAACGTTCTTCAAACTTACCTCAAAGATGGCACCAGCTGATGCTGAGCTGCCCTGTCTCTTATGCACCAGCGAATCTGCCCCAAAATCTCTATCTGGGGCTCAGCTTGCCCCAGGCAATGTAAGTCCAGCCCTCAATTTCTGGCAGGGCATGATGGCTCATGCCTGTAATCCCAGCACTCTGGGAGGCCAAGCTGGGAGGATTGCTTGAGGCCAGGAGTTTGTGACCAGCCTGGGAAATATGGTGAGACACCATCTCTACAAATAAATAAATACATAAATTTAATTAGCCAGGCATAGTGGTATGCACCTGTAGTCCCAACTACTCAGGAGGCTGAGGCAGGAGAATGGCGTAAACCCGGGAGGCGGAGCTTGCAGTGAGCTGAGATCCGGCCACTGCACTCCAGCCTCGGCTACAGAGTCAGACTCCGTCTCAAAAAAAAAAAAAAAAAAAAAAAAGAATTAATTGGAAATAAAATCACTTTGCTATATGGGGAAAGATGAATGTTTGGATCCCATTCTATGCTTAACACACTGCTCTCGTTTGGCATATTTTGAAATGGGGTCATTCTTATGGAGGGCTCTGGGGCAGATGCTACAGGGGCTTTCTTTGGAATTCTCGTTATCTGTTTCCATTAGACCATAGGTGGTCACTTTTGGAAGGACCGGCAGCCCTGGATCTGCAGGGGCAGACCAGTCACAGAAACCAGATTGGAGCTGGAGGTCAGTGGAGTAGGTTCAGGTCATACCAAGGGCACAGGGACCACGAAGGCAGAACCAGGTAAAGATCAGAGCCAGGAGGGCAAGCAGGGATCAGCGCGTACACAGTCCCAGGGAGCGAGACAAGCAGGGAGGCCCCAGAGTCAGGGAGGCTCAGAAACAAGGATGCTAACAGTGAGACCATGGCTCAGAAACTTCTGGCCCAGGGAGGGCTTCATGGAGGCTGTGCCTGAGCTGAGAGTGTTGGTGGCTGAGCAGCCAATAAATAGAACACAGATGGGGTCGGGGCAGGGAATTCTGGGCAGGAGGAACAGCGAGAGCAAAAGGCGCAGAGGCTGGAGGCTTCACTGTGTACGGCTCTGTGTGCACGCACAGGAGTGTTTCTCAGGTTTGTACAGCAGTGACTAGCTTCTGAGGTGAGAGCCGGCTGGGTTGAATAAAGTGAAGGGTGGAGGGGGCAGAGACAGGCATTAGAATCCACGGCCATGAACCCAGGATGAGCCAAGGGGTTGAGGAGCAGGTGAAAGCTGCTCTTGTGCCATTCTTGGCAAAAAGGAAGGCCAGCTGCCCGGGGCGGGGCGGGGGACCTGGATTATCTCTTGCCTGCCCCACTGGTGCAGGGAGGGCTTCCCTGGGCTTCCCTCTATTCTCTCCATCTTCACCTACTCATTCCTCACCTCTCCTGACACTCTGTCCCTTGTGGAGCACTGACACCCCTGTGTTCACCTGAACCATACCTGCCCTAAAATGCTGCATCCACCCTGAGTGAGCCCAGGGAGCTCATCCGTCCATCTCTCCCCCATTTAGTGGGGACAGTACCATGCAGCAGGTCAGAGCACAGGTTCTACAGCTGGAACTCCTGGGTTCTGTTCCTCACTCACCATGTACTTGCTAAGTGACCTCCAGCAAGCTACTTAGCGTCTCCAAGCTCCTGTCCTCACCTATAAAGTAAGGCTGATGCTCGTGCCCACGTGGCAATGTGATGAGCAATGCTTAGTACTCATCTCCAAGGGTGGACAGGAGATGCCATGCAATGTGCTTATAAGGAGGGGGCTGGCACCTGGGAGAGCTTGTACATGTGGGCTGTTACTGTTACATGTGGGAACCATGTGCCAGGCTAGGCTTGGTGCTCCAGGGCTGTGCAGATGAGTAAGGCACTGCCTCTGCCAAGGAAGGGTTATTTTTTTTCTTTTGCTGGAAGGCATGCCTGTCTATTGCTCCCACTACAGAAAACCTGCCTGCCCTCTGCTCCTCTACGAGAAGCAAGGCCAGCCCGCCCTGAGTTGGGGTGTTGCCTCCTAAGCCATGGGCCAGTGCTTCTGGGGGCTCTCTGCAGAGAATTCTGGGCTTTATTGGTGGAGCGGGGGCCCTCCCCGGCACAGTGAGCTAGGAAAAGCAGGACACCATGAGGTCCAGTGAATTCTAACTACATGGAAATATGGGCTGAGAATTTCTTATTACTGACTTTTGTATGATAATTCAAAAAGCAATACCAAACCCAACTTAAAGAAGGCTAAAGGTGTTTCCAGAACCTTCTTGATGCTTCCTAGAGTCAACCCCTAACACAAACCTTATGGCGTCATACCCCTCCCCAGCTCACTGAAGCAAATGGAGGAATCCATGGCTGCTTCAGAAAACAGATGATCACCAAGGAAACATTGAGAGCTCTCGGGTTGTACCTGGTCTCATGGAATTCCCTCGTGGAATTCCAGCCCCCGCGGTCCCATGGGATGTGAGCTGAAGCAATATAGGCTTCCCTGATCCTTTTGTCAAGGTGAGCAGCCTCCTACCGCAGAGGCGCCCTCGTAGGCGGGTACAGTGCTGCACATGCTTCTGTCCATGTTCCGTTTCCAGCTGCTTGGGAGCTAGCTAACATTCCTTGGATCTTATTTTTGTGGCTCCCACAGTGCATAGGGACACATAAGCGAATCAAGTCCCAGCATCAGCCTGAGAACCTGAAGGTAAATGTGTGACCCAGGGTTTTGCCACCTCGGCACTGCTGGCATTTTGGGCCAGATAATTTTTCACTGCGGGAGACTGCCCTGCACCCAGTGGGATGCTTAGCGTCTGGGCCTCGATCCTCTAGATACTCCTTTTGCCAAATACCCACTGGGTGCAAAATTGTGCCAGGTTGAGAACCACTGGTGTAAATTTAACTAAGGTAACTGCTATCCTACTCTCAGATCAGAAAAAGATTAAGCTACTGCCCCCAGCATGGGGCTGGTATGCTGCAGCCAGTTTCTGCTGTCTCAGAGGTGTACTTTATTAGAAAGTGCACTCCTGCATCTTAATCAGGGGATGTCTGCTAAGTGTGTATCTAGACCCAGCACCATACCGGGCACTGTGGAGGAGCCAGAAGCAACCTCAGATGTGGTCCCTGTTTCTCCGAAGCTCACAGTCATTCTAGGGGACAGAGTGGTAACACCTGAAGCAAAAGCAGTGCTACAGAGCAATGGGTAAAGCTGTGTCACTCATCCAGTGATGACCTACACTGAGGAACCACATGGCAGGCAGGGGAGGGACACAGAGGTGAAGCCCAGTCCAGCCGAAGAGAGACAGGCAAAGCAGAGAGTGCAGGTGTCAGGAGACAGCAGATGACGCGCTGCAGGCATTCAGAGGGCGGGGAGTGGCAGTTGCTCCCGCCCAAGGAAGGCCTGGTGGAGCCATGACTGAGCCGAGCCAGGTGTGGAAGGAGAGGTAGGCGCCAGCATTCGGCAGGGGGACAGGCAGGGCAAAGGCCCGAAGGCTGGACACTTGGCCTGTGTGCAGCAACACCAGGAACACTTTTCAGCTTTGCACACAGAGCCAGTGTGTGCCGCAGGGGCCCTGAGATGATCCCGCCGGACCCGGGGAGTTAGGAAAGGCTGGGTAAGGTGCAGGGTGGAGGGGCAGAGGTGACGGCTCTGTCAGAGCCCATGACCTCACCCGGCTGAAGCCCTAGCTGATGAGGGACCCTTTGCCTGCTCCTGGGCCTGGTGGACCACACACCTGGTGGGTCACACCTGCAGCCTCCCTGCTGTGGAAGCTGCTGCCTGGAGCCAGTGCCTGTGCCCACCAGCACCCGGCCTCAGTCCCCTCGAAGCCCCAGGCCAGGCCTTCACTCCCCTCCCAGGCATCTTTGCACACTGGAGCTTGAGAAGGCTATCCCCACACACCACTGCCCCTGCCAAGCGCTCTCCCCACCTCCTGGAGGGGGCCACTCCAGCAGGTCAGATAGCCTGTGTGATGCCTCTGAACCAGCCTGTGCAGATAGGATGCACAGGGGTAGGATGTACTAATTTAGCCAGCCACTAAACCAAGGGGTGAGGTTCGGTATCTCTACCTCCCCATCCTCCCTGTTCGCCACCCTGTCTTCAATAGGAACCGGGGCAGTGGCTTCTCCTGAGAAGCGGCGTGACAGCTATCCAGGAGTATCCTGTGGACGTGACTCACGGCCCACAGGGGCGATGGGGAGAAGGAAAGTGGAGAGATGCCAGCATGCGGCTCTCCTAGCTGCCAGCAGCCTGGGTGCTCCTGTCAGTTAGGGACACTCCATCACCTCTTCTTCCCATGTCCCGGAGGTTTCTGGGAGCGACTGGCATCAGTGCCTTCAGGTCCTGTGCAGCGGGAGGGAGCCAGCCTCAGCACCATAGCTGGGGATGGTGGAGGGAAGTTTGGAGCAGGCAGGAAGGGCACGCATGTCAGAGAGGAGCCGCAGGGCCCCGCAGCGTATGGCAGGGGAGAGCCCCTGAGTCGAGGAGGCTCAGAAACAAGGATGCCTCACCCTGGGTAGGGTGAGGGTGAATGTGTAGCCATGCTCTGTCTGATGGACTGGGCGGCTCCCTGGGGGACCACACTCTGGCATGGGCTGGCTGCGCCTCCCACTGGCTGACAAGGACCGCACCCCTCATGCTGTGGGACCTGGAGCTCTGGGAGGGCAGGAGGCAGGTCAGATCACTGGAAAGTACATTTCCCCTCTCACTGGGTCCTTGTTGACCCTAAAGTTTGCGTCCTACACGAGGGGACCAAAGAAGGCTGAAATCCGGCCCATGCAACTCTTCCTGAGCCACGTTTTTCTAATTTGCACCAAAGTACTAGCAGCCATCCAGCTAAAGCCAGCATGTGGTGGAGCCTGAACCCAACCCAAGTTCACTGACTTTCCCCCAGCCTTCCTCAGTGTTTGGGCCCTGCTTCTCAGAGGCTTGTCAAGCAGGAGGACCATCCACAGACCCTCTCTTCAGCCTCCTGCCGCAGCTTACCCTGCATCCCACTCGGTACATGTAGACCCAGGCTTGGGCCTGAGGCCCTCTTCATCCACACTCGTCCCCAGGGAGTGGAAAGTCCGTAGGGTGGAGGGAATGTGTCCTTGTGGAATCTGCAACTCCCTCCCACCACTTCCTGACCTCCTCCTAGGGACCCAGGAGTGTGAATCCTCTGTCCAGACAACCTGCACGCAGCATCTGCAAGCATGTCCTGAGGCTGACTAGCATGTGTGCCTCTAGCCTGCACCACACTCAGCCCTCTCCACACCCCCTGCCAAGGGGCATCTGACCCTGGGGGAGGGGCAGGCAGAGCTGGAGGTTGTTCCTGGTGCAGCGAAGAGCCTGGGGCAGGAAAGGAAGGGGCAGGGACCTTGCATTTGTGCTCTTGGCCTCAGGCCCCACAAATGATGGGGCTAGGCCTGACACTGTTACTCTGAAACTGTAAACTCTCCCTGTATCCCTGATACTGGGAGACTATAGGACACAGTAAAATTGCAATGAGGACGTGGGTAACACACTTCATGTGAAAGGAAGCCCTGCTCTTGGACCACAGTTCTTTCCCTGTGAAAAGAAATGGCCCCTCTCCTACATTCCTTAATCCCTGCCCATGCCAGGCTCCCTGCTGAGTGGTGCAGGAGATGGTTGGGCGAGTCCCATGGGCCCATGGATTAGCATTGCCTCTGAAATGCCCTGTCTGTCCTGGGCATCCCCCACCACCACCCACCACCATATACCTCCTGCTCACACTCCTTTCCCTGCTGGGTGAAGCCTAGAGTTTCAGTCTCACCCACAGGCTGGGCCTTCCCTAGAATCCAGCCATCCCAGTGACCATGGGCAGCTGCCCTGCTGTGGCCAGGTGGGCGGGGAGTGCCTGGGGGCAGCCCAGGTGGGAGGTGCTCTTGAGTCGGGCTGAGCTTCCCCACAGTGGGGCTGGTTTTGATCAATAGTGTTCCCCCTCTCTTCCCCTCTCTCCCCCTCTCTCCCCCTCTCTCCCCCTCTCTCCCCCTCTCTCCTCTCCCCCCCCTCCTCCTCTCCCCCCCCTCCTCCTCTCCCCCCCCTCCCCCTCTCTCCCCCGCTCTCCCCCTCTCTCCCCTCTCCCCCCCTTTCTCCCCCTCTCTCCCCCTCTCTCCTCCTTTCTCCCTCCCTCCCTCTCCCTCGCTCTCCCCCCTCTCCCCCTCTCTCCCCCCCCTTTTTCCCCCTCTCTCCCCCTCTCTCCCCCTTTCTCCCTCCCTCCCTCTCCCTCGCTCTCCACCCCTCTCCCCCCTCTCCTCTCTACCCCCTCTCCCCCGCTCTCCCCCCCTCCCCCATCCCCCTCTCTCCCCCCCTCCTCCCCATCCCCCTCTCTCCCCCTCTCTCCCCCTCTCTCCCCCTCTCTCCCCCTCTCTCCCTCTCTCTTCCCCTCTCTCCCCCTCTCTCCCCCTCTCTCCCTCTCTCTTCTCCTCTCTTCTCTTCCCTTGTCCCTGCCTGGGAGCTCCATGGCTGCCTGTAGCCAGCTTCATCCCCCTCTCCCCGCTCCTCCAGGGTTGGGAGAGAGGGAGGCCCAACATGCCTTCTAGGCCTGTTGGCTCCTGCAAGCAGAATTGGTTGAGCAGGGTCTCAGGAGCTCCCCCTGACTGTGCAAGCCAGGTGGGAGTGAGAAGGAAGCAGCACCCATGTCCTTCTACAGGTCACACTGAGTGCAGGGCCGGGAAGCCAGCAGCAGCAGCAGGCCTGGAAGGTGGGAAGAGCAGTGGTGAGGGGAATGAGAACCCTGCAGGGCCATGAAGAACAGGAAATGGGCATCACGGCTGAAAGACAGCACAGGAATCGCCTTCCCCTGGATCTCTGATTTGGTTTTTCCTGAGCCTTGGTTGTTGCAGTCCACCCTGGTCCCTGCACTGCAACTACAAGGGTACTGTCCACTCCCTGAACACAAATGCCCCATGGCTTCTCACTTGTTCTCCCCTCTTTCTGGAATGTGCTTCCCTCCTTCACTTAGCAAATGCCTATTCAGTCCTTAAAGATGTTACTTAGGTGTCACCACCTCCAGGAAGCCTTCTCTGACTGCCCACCCTACCAGGAGCCTCCCACCATCTCTAGAGCTTACCCCATAGTGACATTTATAACACAGCATTGCAGTCACTCATCTGTCTTCCTACCATCAATAACTTTGAGAGCAATAGTTGTCTTACGCTACCTGGCATCTGGCATATAGCAGGTATTTAATACATATTGGATCGGTAGATGCATTACTGAATTGTCAGCAGACCAAGGAGGGAAGGAGTAAGTGGGGAACTTGGTACTGGCAGCCAGTGAGACTGGTACATCCAGGAGGAAGATGGTCTGGATGATAGGGGTCCCAGCAGGTATCTCTACCACCCCCACCACTGTGGGGAAACGTTTGTCATAGCAGCATCCTGATCCCGGTGGTGACTGTCCTCTCTCCTTGCTCCTAGTATTTCTGCCTGTTGCTCGTCATCTTCCTGGTTGAGCTGGTGGCGGGAGTCCTGGCCCATGTGTATTACCAGAGGGTGAGTGACGTTTCCTCCTCCTGCATCCTCTGTCAGTGCCCCTGAAGAAGCAATGTGGGTAGGGAGGTTTGCATTGTGATGAGGGAAGCTGAGGCGGGCGCAGGGGTGGTCCTGTTTCCCAGGCCCTGGCAATCCCCCTACACATCTGCATCCCAGCTGCTGGTCCCGGCTCCAGCAATTCTGTCCTGCATGTGTGGATGCTGATGTCTTCCATGTGGGAACTGGGGACGGGGGTTTCCCGTGGGACATTGGGTCATCCCTCTCCCCTTCCAAGGATGGTCTAGAGGATGAATCCATCTGTCAGAGACATCCAAGAAAAAAGGCCTGGGCCAGGGTCACATGCCAGACCCTGAAGCAGGATCAGGCCTTGCCTGCCTGGATTGAAAAAGGATGGAGTGAGTCCCAGAGTCAGTCCTATCCACTCCCACCCTTGAGCCCGCTGAATCGGGAATTTGAGGTCATGACCAGGGTAATGTTTGGTTGGTAGAGACAGTACGACTCTGCTGGTTGTTTCCAGCCAGTGCTGATATGATGCCCAGAGGGTAACAATTATAAATACTTTCAATATCACCTCATGATCACAGTTAAGATCAACAGACGTTTCAAAGCACCGTGTGTCTGGCCTCACCACCGCCTCCCACCAGCTTCTGGATGTGACCCTTTACCTGAGCTGTCTCCGCAGCCTCTCTCAGCTCTGCCCATCACACCTCTGCCCTAAGTGGGGGCCCAGTTTTGGTATCTTCCTCTCCATAGCTGTCTTCTGCACTGTCTCTGGCTGATGGTCCCTTACACTGCTGAGAAACCTCTGCATCACACCATCCACAGTCCACAGTGTTCTAGAATTAGCTGGGGGGTGGTGGGGGGTTGTGAGTAGGCCTGGGGCCAGGACGGGGATGGGGCTGGTCCTGCTGATGGCACCTTCCCTCTTACCCTCCTCAGCTGAGTGATGAACTGAAGCAGCACTTGAACCAGACTCTGGCTGAGAACTACGGGCAGCCTGGAGCCACGCAGATCACCGCCTCAGTAGACCGGCTCCAGCAGGATGTAAGCCATGCCCCATATGGCCTTGAAGGCTAAGCCCACATGCGTTCAAACCCTAACTGTTCTTTCCTGTCTGGGTGACCCTAGGCAGGTTACTTACCCTCTCTGAGCTTCAGATGTCACATCCTTAAAATGAAGCCTCTTTAGGGCATATGAGCATTAAACATGGTCACATCCGTAGATGTCCCCACTGCCATGAAAAGTACCTGCTGAAGCCCGGTTCCTCTCCTATTCCGACCACCTCCTCCAGGCCCCACCCCTGCTGCCTTCCCGTTCTGGGGCCTCTGTGGCCAGGAAGCCGGCTGTGCCAGGAGAACTCCGTCTCCTGCCAGGATCCAGCCCAGGAAGCTCCTGTCCAGGCTGCTTCTATCCACGGGGCTGCCTTCCTCCTTCCCCGGGGGGCTGGCTACTGCGGCTCCATAAGACTGAGCTGTAACCAGCAGAGAGATTTCAGTTAAGCTGCCACAGGAACCCTCCAGTGTGAGCCATCAGACAGAATGCTGGGGGACAGAAAGGTTTTCTCCAAATCCCTCCAGGGACACCCACCGGCCTGACTAGACATAAACGATGGGCAAATGGACCTCAGAGCTGTCCCGTCCAATATGGCAGCCACCACCCACATGTGGCTATTTCCAGCTCAATTAAATACAACATTCAATTCCTTAGTCATACCAACTGCATTTCTCGTGCTCATTAGCCCATGTGTCTAGTGAGCTCCGATCAGACAGCACAGATGTAGGACGCTGCCTTCATTGCAGAAAGTTCTCCGGGACAGCGCTGCTCTAGGATCCGAATGTGTCCATGTCAGAAAATTCAAAGCAGTCCCATCTGCCCACTCTGGTCCCCTTTCTCTCTGCCACCCCACTCCCCATCCCCACCCCCTGGACCTGAGGCCTTGCTCTTGGCCCCAGGGAACATCAGGCAAGTAGAGGAAGTAGATGTGGGGAGCTCTGAGCCCCAGGGGCGTCAGGGATCAACTGGAAGGCCCCTCCCCATCTCCCCAAGACTCAGGACCAGCTCCCACTGGGTGCTGCAGAGAGGAGTCTCTTCTCTGAAGTAGTGGCCTGGGACATGCCTGTACACACAAGTACACACCCACAGGCACACTCGCACCCCACGGGCTTAGCTCAGGACCAGGAGGAGGCAGCACACACTGCTGGCCAGCCCTGTGCAAAACTAAGTGTGCACTCCACTCACTGGGCCTCACCTGTGAGGAACTGTGCTAGACCAAGAGAAATAGGACAGGATCCCTGCCCTCGGGGAAGCTGGACACACAGCGGGCAATGTGCAGGCAGTGCAAGGCTGGGCCACCTTCAGAAGAGGCAGGAGCCTCAGAAGAGAGAGCAGCCAAGGTAGGGAGGGCTTCATGGGGCAGAGGCAGGGTTTGCTTAAGTGAAGAGGGTGGAAGCGGCAGGTCAGGGCCAGGGGCAGATAAGGAAAGGCACAGCTGAGAGCGAAGGCTGTGTCGCTGACGAAGACTTGCAGGGTGTCTATGCGTGCGGACACGGCCCTCACACAAGCCGGGAACACTTAGAACCCCAGACCACATCTCAGGCAGGAGACTGAGCCCAAGAAAGCAGTGGCTGCAGAGCCAGGGCCAGCACCCAGGCCAGCATCCACCACCACGTGGATGTAAATGAGAGAGACACACGAAGCTGTATTCACACAAGCGTGATGGTGGAAGCAGGTGTCTCTCCTTCACCACTGACTCAGCGCCGGGCTCTCTTCTAGGTGCTTTATGTGAATCACCTCTGTCAGTCCTCACAACAGCATGGCATGGAGGTACTTTTGTTGTCCGCATTTTACAAATGACAGCCATCAGGCGGCACCAGCACAGACAGGCAGTCACGCGGAATGTGCAGTTCCCACGTGACTCCTGCACGCTGTGCCAGTCCCTGCTCTGTGTGCTGTCATGCTCTCCTCAGCTCCTGGGGCCCCTGTTCATCCCTGTGGATTGTTCCTGGCCCTGGACAGAGCCTCTGTGCCTCACACAAGCTTCTATCATCTCCTACTATGCGACAGTGGATGCTAAGCTACCCAAGGGTAGGCCCCATGCCTTACTCAGGTTGCTTCACTCCAGGCACATAGTAGCTGCCTAGCAAACTCTTGGTAGCTGGACTAAACATACCTCCACCCCCCATCTCCAGACACACACCAGCAGCAGCCTCATAGCAGCCCTGCTCTCTGTCCCGTGTGGGAACTTTGAATCTCAGTGCCGTAACTGGGAAAGGCGAGAAGCAACCAATGTCCGCTGTCTTGGAATCATTTTATATCTGGGTGGGCGCTTTCCTGCCCTGGGGTGGTGCAGATGACCCCAGGTCTTAGCACTCATGACAGCCCCTCTGGTTGACACTGGTCTCCCAGTGCCATGGGCAGATCTGGGGCTCTGAGACTTCAAAGCCTGAATGGGGGCCTGGGAGCCTCTGGCCAGGCTAGATCCCTGTCCCCACACCCTGACCCCTGGGTGACCAGGAAACTCCCCTGCCTTGTGGTTTTGTCCCCACCCTGGGCTCTGCCACCTAGTAGTGGTCCACAGCCTCACTCTCTGGGGACCCACCTCGCAGACCCGGCCTGCCCCCAAGACACCTAGCATAGCCTCCTTGAAGGACTTGGGTGGCTAAAAAGCTGGGAAGCAGGTGTCCTGCAGGCAGTTCAGCACTGAGTCTGAGAAAGGCCCTGGAGTGACCAGCTCTCTTCTCAAAGCATGGGAAGGGAAAACACATTATACACATACTAACTAACCATGGTTCAGATAGACAAGTAGGGGTTGGATTAGTATTTGAATAATGTGTCCTGCAGCCTGGAACCCTACGCAGGCCTCTCACCTCCAGCCTCTGCCTCTGCCTCCAGTTCAAGTGCTGTGGAAGCAACAGCTCAGCTGACTGGCAGCACAGCACATACATCCTGTCGCGGGAGGCCGAGGGCCGCCGGGTGCCCGACAGCTGCTGCAAGACAGTGGTGACGCGCTGCGGCCAGCGGGCCCACCCCTCCAACATCTATAAGGTGGAGGTGAGCACCCAAGCTCAAGCTGGGGGTGAGGAGAGGGCCCCGGCCTGGCCGTTCAGGAGCCCCAGAAAGGCTGGATCAGGCAAGTGGGTGTGGGAAAGCAGGACACATGTGCTCCTTGGCCACGAGCCCACAGTGCCTGGGGCTTTCCAGAGTCTCTACAAAGCCCTGGGACAAGCAGCTCATACCGGAGAGTCTAGGACACCACGGCATGCCCCTGGGTCCACTCAAGTAGCCTGTGGGCAGTTCAAGGCTAGGTCCAGCCTGTGAGTCCTCTGGCTTGTCCTCAGCCTCTGCGGCAGTGACAGCCCGCCCTCCCTCCCCACCCGCGCCTGCTCCTGGGCCATGGCCGCGTCACCTGCCCTTCTCTTACAGGGAGGCTGCCTCACCAAGCTGGAGCAGTTCCTGGCCGACCACCTGCTGCTCATGGGGGCTGTGGGCATCGGGGTGGCCTGCCTGCAGGTGAGTTGCAGTGCAGGGACGGGTGGGGGTGGAAGGGCTCTGAACCCCTCTCGCATTGACACAGGTCTTCAGTAACCACCTGGGCTGAAATAACTGACCCTTTGCACACCCGCACCCTACCCTGCTCTCTTCTTCTCTCCCCCTCCCTCTGCAACCAAGGCTGAATCCCACGGTCAGTATCTCCCCCAGAGAACATGAAGGAAAATAGCTGGGGGACAACATGAACTTGTCGGGAACAGGGACCTGGGAGGAGTGTGAGTGTGGGCTCAGGTATGTGCATGCACCCCATGTGTGTGCACGGAGGGGCGAGTGTGCAAGCCATCTGTGGTACATGTGTCTGCATGCTTCTGGGTCCATGTGGTTGGGGTTGTATGCATGTATATGTGTTTAGGGGTGCTTGTGCATGTGTGTGTGAGTGTGCATGTATCTGCATTCATTCCTTTGTGTGTGCATGTGTGTTTGTGTGTGTACAGTCAGTCCTCCATGTCCATGGGTTCAGCATCCATGAATTCAACCAATTGTAGATCAAAAATATTCCAAAAAATGGATGATTGCATCTGTACTGAACAAACCTTGGCACCATTGCCTGAATAATGCAATATACCGACTATTTACATAGCATTTACACTGTATGAGGTAGTATAAGTAGTCTAGGGATGAGGTTCAGGTATTATATAGGGGAGAATGTGCATAGGTTATATGCAAATATTGCACCATTTTATATCAGGAATTGAGCATCCATGGATTTTGGTGTCCAGGTTGGTGACCGTGTGTGTGTGTGTGCGCCCTCATCCAGCTGTCTCTCTTAGGATGAGCAATGTCCTTGGCTCCCATTTCTCCCTGTACCCTCTCCCCTAGCTGCTACCCAGGAAGTCAGGGTGACTCTCTCAGGTTGCTCTAGTCAGAGGTCCGAAGGGGGTGAGCCAAGAAGGCCTCCTCAGCAGCAAGGGCCCCTGCAGTCCCCACCTCATGTACATGGCTGCTTCAGCTCAGCAGGGCTGAGTGTGGGCTGTCCTTCTAGGAGTCCTGCTGTCCTGCGAAGCCCTTCCCACTCCAGGGTTAAGCACCGTCTAGAGAAGGGGAGGAGCAGAGGGTTTGGTCTCAGAAGGCCTGGGTCCAGTCCTGGCTTTGCTCCTAGATAACCTTGAGCTATTTAACTTCCCTGTCCATTGACTTCTTCATCTGCAAAATGTGGACCATTTCCCCAGCTCTTGAATGAGGCGATGCCTGTGACCCACTTACGAAGTACCTGGCACATAGGAAGGCCTCCAGAAGTGGAAACTGTCTTTCTCCAGTTTTCTGTAGACTTCAGAGGATTTCTGATACTTCCTCTCGTTGGGCCCACACAACAGCCTGAGACTCAGGCCAGAAAAGGGGTGGTGTTCTTCGCTTTTTTTTTTTTTTTTTTTTTTTTTTTTGCGACAGAGCCTCACTCTGTCACCCAGGCTGGAGTGCAGTGGTGCAATCTCAGCTCATTGCAACCTCCACCTCCCAGGTTCATGCGATTCTCCTGCCTCAGCCTCCCAAGTAGCTGGGATTACAGGCGCACGCCACCATGCCGGCTAGTTTTGTATTTTTAGCAGAGGCTGAGGTTTCATCATGTTGGCCAGGCTGGTCTCCAACTCTTGACCTCAGGTGATCTGCCCACCTCGGTCTCCCAAAGTGCTGGGATTACAGGCATGAGCCATGGCACCCAGCTGCTCTCCACATTTTACAGATCAGAAAGTTGAGACCCAGAGAGGGGAGTTACCCAGGGCCTCACACCCTGAACCAGCACCCAGGTCTCCTGGCTTTGGTTCTTTGCTTTCCCGAACTCCCTACCATGACACAGAGGTCTGTGGGAAAGAGAGCAGGGGACAGTGCCCTTGACTGGCTTGGAGAGACTTCCAGTGCAGGGTCCTTGGAGACCATGGTGCCACCTACCCACATCATCTGTGGGCCTGGAGGGCCTAGCTGCAGCCTAACACACTGGGAGGAGGGTCCGTCGCCTCTGGAGGGACACCCATCTTGGTTCTGCCACCTACAACTGTGTGACCTAGGGCCAGTTCTTTCATCTCTGAGCCTCAGTTACTCATTTGTAAAATGGGGCTAGTTATACCTTATCTGCTGCCTGGTGGTGGGAATTAGCGATATCCATGTAAGTCACTCAGCTCATGGCTGAGCAGATAGCAGGTGTTCAATAAATGATAGCCATCATTTCTGTGATTCCTGCAAAAGCACATCATCTCTCAAAAAAAAGCTCTTGTTCCTTGACCAGACCAGCCTGCTCCTCGTCATCCTCACTCAGCTGCAGGGCCAGGGAGCCCAGGTAGCGTGAGCATTGCCCCTCTATTGCACTTCCCCAGGGCAGGCCTCCTGTCCCCTGTGCTGAACCCCAGGGAAGTCGTCAGTGGGAACAGGGGAAGGGATGCTCAGCAGCACAGAGCAGCTGAACTTTCCAGAAACCTGTGAACTCCAGGTGCTGAGGGGTCCTGCTCTGTATGGACACTGACCAGGCCTGGGCCACTCTGTCTATTTCTTCCTCACCTCTCTGGCCTCAAGAACCTGTAGAAGCTGCAGACGAGGTCAGTGAGGCCGAGGGCAGGGAGTGAGGCTGTGGATGCCCAGAGCCGGCCGTCAAGGTAGACCATACTGGTGGAGGTCTGATGTTGAAAAGGTCAGGTTGTTGAGCAGTGGACCTGCAGGCCTGCCACGCCTCCTGCCCACTCACAACCCCCACTGCGCAGCCTGTGTTCCTTCGCCGTTGCTGTGGAATGGCTTTTGGTGGCTCTCAACCTCTTGCCCAGTTTTCTCCCCTGTGGCCCACTGAGCCAGCCCTGCAGCAGCCAAGCCTCGGGTTAGAGCTCCCTCTGCCAGCCGACGCTGGGCACTAGACTGCTCAAGTCCCAGGTGGGTCATAAGCCTTGAGAAAGGGCTCATACCAGTCTCTTCCCCAGGGTCATAGTTTCCCTCCCAGTGAGCAGACACCAGGCATTTATCTCCCCTACATGCCCAGCCTGGCACTTCCAAGACCCCCAAGGCTCGGGAAATATCAGCCCAACATGGTGTCATAATGTTCCCCAGCCCCCAGCTACTGCAAGAAATCTTGCTTGGGAGTTACAAGGCCTGATTTCTAAACATAGCCCCACCTCTTGCTGTGTGACCTCAGGGAAATCGCATTCCCTCTCTGAACCCTTAGTGTCCTTACCTGTAAAATGGACAGATTGGATATTTGTGAGCCTTTTTAAAGCAGCAGCATCCTCTTTTCAATGGAAATCTTATGTAGGAGCCCAGTACATAAACCATGGGAGGTGGAGCTGTTCCAGGCAGACACAAGCCTAGCATCATGACCTCCCCTCACAGCCCTTGGTGGCCCTGAGCTACGCAAGGGTTTCCAATACAGCTTGCAAGCTGTGGGTCTAGCCTATTTTGTGGGACCTTCTGGATCTAGCGTTCTATGATTTTTCAGTGAAGTTCTCATCTTAGGAACCAGTGACCTTGAGACTGATGTCCTGCAATACCTGGAGTGTTAAAGCAGATGGTTTGTGAACACTAAAAGCTAAACAGAATATTTAACGCAGGGAGCACACCTTGATTTCAGCGAGGTATTTGGCAGTGCATCACTTGTTGCCTTGTGGACATGTGGACCAGGCACTTGTCTGCTCAGGAGAAATCAGGGCAGGCTGACTGACCACACTGTGAGAGGGAGATGAGCGAGTTCACGTCAGCTTGGCAAAAAGTCTCCAGGAGTGGGCTGTGGCCCTTCAGCCTCAGACCTGTCTCTTCATTTTTCTTGGTGACCTCAACAAAGACCCAGGAAGCATGCTAAACTATTTACCTAGCGTTTCTGGTCTGTTGTATGATAAAGCTAGTATTGAAAAAAGAGCTTGTTGGATGTGAAGATGTGCTGAAATGAAGGTTGAAACACTTAACAGAGTTAAAGTCCTTGCACTTGAGCTTTGTTTTGTTTTGCATTTAAGCCTGTAACAGAGAGAGGGCATCTGCCTGAGTTACATGATAGGGTGCTGCCCCCAAAGATGTGGCCTGGAACGGCACTGGTAGAAATCGTGGAGAGAGCCAGGGTGTGGGCAATGCCAGCTCAGGCCACCCTCCGGGTAGGAGCAGACCTCCACAGAGCCCCCACGGCAGGGACCTCAATCTCGGCTGCACATTGGGATCACCTGACAAGCTTTAAAACTACCCCAGGCCTGTCATCCCAGCACTTTGGGAGGCTGAGGCGGGCGGATCACAAAGTCAAGAGATCAAGACCATCCTGGCCAACATGGTGAAACCCCATCTCTAGTAAAAATGCAAAAATTAGCCGGGCGTGGAGGCATGCACCTGTAATCCCAGCTAATCAGGAGACTGAGGCAGGAGAAATGCTTGAACCCAGGAGGCGGAGGTTGCGGTGAGCCGAGATCGCGCCACTACACTCTAGGGTGACAGACTCCATCTCAAACAAAACAAAACAAAAACAAAACAAAGCTACCCCAGGCCTGGGCTACCCACAGCAAAGTGAAACAAAATGCTCTGGGGCTGGCACCTGGGCATCAGTGTATTCGTGAAGCTCTCTAATGATGCCACTGTGTGGCCAGATGCAGAGGGAGTGGCAAGGGGTGTGTGGGGCCCGGAAGTCAGGTGTGTGAGAGGTCAGGAGATGGGGAGCAGACGCAGCACCCTCGTGGTCTTGAAATGCCCAAGGCAGTCATGTGGGGAATGGAGGGACTGTTCCTGGGAGGTTCCAGAGGGCAGAAGGGGAACAGTAGGTGGAATTAGTTTCAAGGAGACACATTCAAGAACTTTTTAACAATTTGAATTGCTAAACAGTGGCCCTTGCAGAGTACTAAACTCCCTGTGGCTGCAGGTTGGGGCAGAGGCTGGGGGCAGGGATGCTGAAGGGAGGATTCCCTGCAGAGAGGAGGGGCAGAGGCCCCTCCACGCTGAGGTTCTGCATTCTGGGAGTGCACCTATCCCCTCAGCAGAGACCTCCCAGGCTTCTCACCCACGTCAGTCATGGAGCAGCACACCAGAGGCAGTTTCAGACCTGGACAGGATCATCACAGCGCTGAGGTACTCCCTGATCAGACTCTTCCGCCTGGAAAGGCCTTACAGACTCCCTGGACCAGTGCCACCGGTCCTGGTTGCATGCTAGAATCGGGTTTTTAAATACCATTGCGGCCAGGCGCAGTGGCTCACGCCTGTAATCCCAGCACTTTGGGAGGCCGAGACGGGCGGATCACGAGGTCAGGAGATCGAGACCATCCTGGCTAACACGGTGAAACCCTGTCTCTACTAAAAATACAAAAAATTAGCTGGGCATGGTGGTATGCACCTGTAATCGCACCTACTCGGGAGGCTGAGGCAGGAGAATCCCTTGAACCAGGGAGACGGAAGTTGCAGTGAGCCAAGATTGTGCCACTACACTCCACGCCGGTCTAAAACAAAACAAAACAAACAAAACACATTGCTCTGGCCCCCTCTCCACAGACTGGCTTGGATTGTCTGGGCTGGGGTCTGTGCACAGGTATTTTTAAGCCTCCCAGCTGGGTCAAACGTGCATTTAGGGTTCAGAGTCCCTGGGCTCATCTCATTCATGCACATGTGAAGACATGAAGCCTCACCAGAAAGTCACCTGCTGAAGGTGACAGCCGCTGTGGCAGAGCTGGCCAGGTCTCCAGCTCACGGGCCTGCTTCCTCTGCTTCCTCTGCACCAGCTTCCCCTCTTGTGGGTAGACTCTGGAGGCACTCCACTTTGAGGTAATTTTAGAAGCTAATTTCTAGAATATTCTGGCTGGGGAACATTTCACTGAAAATGTCAGAGTAGCCCAGGCCTTTTCCTGCAGCCCTCCTCACATCAGCGTCCTAGGAGCCTCCGCCCAGGCAGCCGGCAGAGGAGGCTGTGTTTACTTTGGAACAGAGCTTCTGTGTGCCAGGAGCTGTGCCCAGTGCCCAGGCCCCATTGCAGGCAGGGTACTATCCCTTCTTCCAGGGAGATTTTACTTGAAGGAAGGGGACAGATAAGTGTGTGGCAGTCACAGTGCAGTGCTAAGTGCTGTGTTAGTAGGAGCCCTGGGGTTTAGGAAGCAAACATCAGTGGCCCTAACCAGTCACGGGAGGTCAGGGAAGGCTTCCTGGAGGAAGTGATATCTCGTTAAGTCCTGAAGAAGCCCGATAGAGGGGAAAGAGCCAGGGTGAGGGAATGGCATGTGCAAAGCCCTGGCTTGCAGGTGGGGAGCAGGGGTCTTTACCCTGCCTGGCCTCTCAAAGGATTGGGGTGTTGGAAGGACTGGGTGTTGTGCTGTTGGTTTCTGTTATTCTAGTTTTTAAAGAATCTCACCAAGGAAGACCCTAAACCAGTGTACAGACTGGATATTTTCCTATTGGCAGAGGGGGATTTGAGGCTCAGAGAGGGAGGTAACTGTACCCAACATGACACAGGCCACTGGTGTAGCCTCGAGTAGAACCTAGCCCACCTCCAACATGCTCACCTTGCAAATGTAAACGTGTCTCAGAGCATAGAAAACTCACAAGACAGTCGAGACTGGGATCTGCAGATCATTAAAAGGGAAACCGAACGATCATTTTGGAATGACTTCCTGGACGCTCCCTGGCCCTTCCTTCATGCCCTCTGCTGACAGCCAGGTGCTGACTCAGAAGCCTCAGAGGAAGCTGAAGGCAGGACGGCCTCCCTGTTAAAAATGTCGCATGTGGCCGGGCGCGGTGGCTCAAGCCTGTAATCCCAGCACTTTGGGAGGCCGAGACGGGCGGATCACGAGGTCAGGAGATCGAGACCATCCTGGCGAACACCGTGAAACCCCGTCTCTACTAAAAAATACAAAAAAAAACTAGCCGGGCGAGGTGGCGGGCGCCTGTAGTCCCAGCTACTCGGGAGGCTGAGGCAGGAGAATGGCGTGAACCTGGGAGGTGGAGCTTGCAGTGAGCTGAGATCCGGCCACTGCACTCCAGCCCGGGCTACAGAGCGAGACTCCGTCTCAAAAAAAAAAAAAAAAAAATGTCGCATGTGTGGCCAAGTGTCACACACAGGCAGCTGCCGGAAGACAGCACCAGGCACCGTGTGGCTGGGCCTCCAAGCTGAGCCCGACCCCATCTGCCACCTGCAGCGCCTGCGGTTAGCTGGCCTCGTGTTGTCTCTGCGTGCCCCCTGCTGGCTGCAGGAGCCATCCGTGATGGTGTCTCAGTGTCCTCTGTCAGGAGGGAGATGGCAATGCTTATTCAGGAACCAGACTGAGTGGCATCCTGTACCCCTCCACATGCTTTGGCGTGGTGTGCACATGTGTGTGTGTGCATGTGGACGCAGTGATGAGAATCTGGCCCACACACCTCTGCCCCTTACTGTGCCTGTCCTGGGAGGCTCCCTGGGAACACCCAGCTCACACAGGACCCTGTCTGCCCGGGAGCACGGCCCCTCCAGCCCTCCCCCAGCAGGAGACGTACACCGCAGGCAATGCAGATATGGTTTCCAGCACAAACCCGTGCCAGCCAAACAGCTCCCTTCTGGCCTCCCTCTTAGCACAGATAAGAAAGATCCAGAAAACCCCACAGGAGAATCATCAAACCATGAGGTAGGGACACCTGCACGGGTGGAATGGCATGACAGCTGCCTGCGTAAAGCTAGCGGGAGATGAGATAACCTCCTAAGCCGCCTTTCAGCCTGAGGCCCCAGGTGGATTAACACCAAGTCTGCAGGCTGAAAGCAGTGTTCAGGCTCCACAGTGTCCTCCAGGTTGGGAGGGATGGAGAGGAGGAAGGAGGGGAAGGAGATGGACCCCTCCCATACTACCTCCCCCAGCTAGACTGTCAGAGACTGGGTACGGGACACACACATCTCCACCAGCCTGCTCTCCTCCCGCTGGATAGAGCTCCACCTGCGTCCAGGTTTGCACCAGCAAGGTCAGGGCAGCAGCAGCTGCTAGCAAAGTCAGGACACTGTTTCAATACTTAGGGGAGCCACCTTCACCCCAGGTACCATGGGACAGTCATGGGGCTGCTGTAGTCCAGCGCCCCCTCCTGTATGCAGACAGCCAAGATCCAACAACATGCCATCGTCATTATCAGGATCATAATCACATTACCCTCAATGCGTCCTTGGGTGGGAGGGAGGAGAGGAAGAGGAGGAAGAAGGCAGAGGGGGGCCATGAAGAGCAAGGAGGGAGAATAAAAGCTCCTCTGCATTCTGGAAGTGGGAGAAGTGAGAAGGGGTGTGCAGGGTGATCCTCCCAGGCCTGTGTCTGCTTTGGACCAGATGATCCAGCCCCTTCTTGTTTAGCCTGTGGATACCGACAGAAGGGCTGGCAGACAGGACTCCCGGGGCCTGGGCTTGGTGCTGCGTTCTACACTGATTGACAGGGTGAGCTCACCAGCTCTTATCATTTTATGCTGACTGACAGGGTGACAGCTCAGCGGGCTCCTCCCAGAGCCTCAGTTTCCCCCATGGTTCCTGTACACCAGCCAGAGCATCGAAGATGGACCTGAGTTTTGCTCTGGAGTCCAAGGACAGCAAAACGCAGGCAGACTCTTTCCTAGAGAGACAGTACACTTCAGACAGCTCTGGTGAGGGAGTGGAAATGTTACTCTCAGGGCCTAATTAAATCAGGCCGTCTCTGGAGATCTAGGACCACAGACCAGCAGCATCAACTGGGAGCTTGCTAGGAATGCAGACCCTCAGGCTGCCACCAGGCCTGCAGAATTGTAATAAGGAGGTCCCCAAATGATTCATGCCCATTAAAGTGTGCAAAGCCCTGCTCTTGGATAGTAGATGGCAGAATGTGGTTCCCCCATGCACACCGCCATCACCTGGGAGCTTGTCAGAAATGCAGAATCTCAGGCCCCACCCTGACCTTTTGAGCAGGAATCTGCCCTTTGTCCAGGCCCCAGGGGATTCAAGTGAGCAGCACTGCTCCAGGGCCCTCGGGGTCAGCAGCTTCCATGAGTTCTGATTTCTCTTTGCTCCTCTGCTCTCTCCACCTGGCAGATCTGCGGGATGGTTCTCACCTGCTGCTTGCACCGGAGGCTCCAGCGGCATTTTTACTAATGGCCAACCACCTCGTCTTCCAACTGCCCCTCAGGACGACAGGTGGCCACATGCCATCTGCAAGGCCTGCAGAGTTAGCACCAGCTCCACTAGGGCCATAGATACCCCCTCTTTTGTGCCCAGCTCCTGCAAATCCACCAAGTGCCTGAGACCATAGCTTCTATTGTGCCCACCCAGGCAGGGACCCTCGGCCCCCTCTCCTCCATTTTCAGCCCCCATGGCCAGATCCTGGGCAGGGAAATGATCCTTTCAGGAGACAACCAGAGCCCCTCACCAGGCACAGGGGCACCCGTGGACTACGAGATGGTGGCAGTTGAGTTCTCTGCTCCCTCCCAACCCCTGAACCTGGAATAGGCAGAAAACCCAGGAACCCCGGCACTCCTGCATTCAGCAGGGGCTTCCCCCACCCATGCTCAGAAGCCCTGACCTTGTTGTTTCTGAAAAATGCATGGGTGGGGCAGGGAGGGCTGACTACCCCCCCACCCCCCGCTCCGGAAGACCTTGCCCTTTGACCTGCCCGCTCTCCACACTGCCTCACCTGGAAAGCCATGTCCTGCTGGCCTCCTTCCTGCAGGGCCTGGGAGTGGGGAGGCCTGGGTAGGGCAGCCACAGGCTGGGTAGAGCCGCCCTGGCAGGAAGCAGGGGGTAAGGTGGCCACACCAGCACATGCTACACTAGGAGCAGAGCCCTGCACCTGCCTAGCAGCCTTCCCGGGAGAAACCCCCTGGGAGACCATGGCCCCAAGCCCTGGCCTCTAGTGATATGCCCCCCAGGGATCTCCTGTTCTGGGGCCTGATTCTCAGGAACACCAGGTTTGCAGACCATCTTCAGTTCCTAATGTTGGTGGGTGTCAAACATCTGGAGTGGACCAACTCGCAGCCCTGCAAAGTTGGAGCCGTTGAGAAGCAGCAGCTCTGAATAGAGGGGCATCTGCCTGAACCTCACTTTTCCTGGGGCCCTCTCCTTGACCCCGTGGCCACCGCACTGCTTCCAGGGGGTCCCGCTCTGCTTCCCTTCCCACCCATCCTAGAGTGGACAGAGTTTTTCCCCCAGGTTCTCTCTTGCATCACTAAATTCAGCAGGGAATTTTCAGGAAGAACTTTCCCCAGTAATAAGGGAGAACGGAAAGAAAATCCTAGAAAATACAGAGTATCCATGCTGGCAGCTTTTTGTACAACACCCATAGGGACCCCCCAAATGGCTATTACAAGGGGGCAGCCCATTCACTACACAAGAACACCATACCTGGCTTCCACCCTCCCCAGGTCCTACACTTCTCCCCAGAGCGGGACCCTCTTCCCCTCTACGAAGGGGGGTACCTTGTGCTAAGGCCAAGACAGAGAGAGGTCCCAGCTCGCCTCCCTGCTTGATCCAAATTGCACTGTGGTGAGCACATTGCTGACCTAGGCCAGTCCTGGGGCAGGGGTGCTCTCTCTCCCATACATAGGAGTGGCCTCAAGGCCACGCAGTGCTGACCCCAACAGAGCCCTGAACTGTCCAGAAGCTGCATCCTCAGCACAGGAAGTACCCACATGGACAGAGGGAAACCCAGCCTCGGGGCCGGTTGCCTCCTCTTCTCTGGGTGTTGTCCAGTGGCTTCTTGGAGCCTAGGCTGGTTTATCTCCCCTGCCTAAAAGGCCCTGGAGTTACCAATGCAAATTCATTAAAAGGAAGACCAGATATCCCAGACTGCACAGGGCAGAGAGAAATGGTGTAGTGCATGATTTGCGCTGCTCTCCAACCTCCTGGAATTCGTGCAGATAATCGAAAACAGGCTGTGACTCCCAGGCTCCCTGAAGGATGAGATCACAACTGACAAATCTTACTACAGAGGGAGAGTGGAGAGAGAGAGGGGGTACTGGGCTAGAGCCATGTTCTTCCTGCTGGGGTGCCAAGGGGAGGCGGCAGTGGGCACGGGGTGCTGGGGCCTTACCTGTCGTCTGCCCTAGTGGGGATGAAAGACAGGTGGCAGGCAGGTGCCCTGTGCGCAGCCTTGTCACTGAAGGCAGGCCCAGGAGAGCGTGCCCCATCTGCCTCAGCCCCATGGGATAGTTGGTCCAGCCTTACTGGGGCAGGATTAGCTGTGATTCCTGCCCTGTGTGTCGTCCAGCCAGACTGCCTCTTAGAGAATGGCTTGTCCAAGCTGCAGACAGTGGTAGAACAACCCAGGGCCTGGAAATCTGACCTCCTTGGCCATGCCAACAGCCTGGGAGATCAGACAGGGTTAGAGGAAATGGAGGCCCAGGATAGGGCAGGTTCTGCCTGGGAGTGTACAGTGGCTGGAGTCCAGAGCCAACCATGTGGTCCCCAGTGGGGTGTGCCCTTCCTGCTGACCAGGGTACAGTTCCATGTCCAGTTCAGTTCCTCCCGGGCCCGTGTTTGGAAGCTGGTACAGCCTTGAGTTCCTTGGAGAGAGAGGACATGCCTGTGGAATGTCACCATCAGTCCTGTGTGGGCAAAAGGCCTCTGTACGCCAGGGCCCCAGGAAAGCAGCATCAGGAGCTGGGATCCCACCCAGCTGGCCTGGGCACATCCTTGCCCTGCACACACCATGCTGCCCTTCCCTAAGCTTGCAGGGGCAGACACTAAGGGAGAAGGGCGCGTCCCCGAGTCCCCCGGGTGACCTGTGTCAGGACAGCCAGCAAAAATGAAACATGGCCTTGGCTGAGGGGGTGGAATGTTTGTGTCCATTCTCTTTCTCCCTCCTGCTTCCCTAACCCTAGCCCCATGTCCAGGGCCCCTCAGGCAGAGTAAGTGAGGAGTGTGTCCAGGCATGTTTTTGTGTTTACCAAGGTCCTGCCGTGCACTTAGAATCTGTCACCATAAATACTTATCTTGCAGTTACCCCAGTAAGAGGGCGTTACTTCCCCCATTTTATAAATGAGGAAGTTAAGGCTGGGCAAAGTTAAGACTTGTCTGTCAGTGGTCATGGCAGTTGTCTTGCCACCCCCAGCCAGGGAAAAGGAAGGAAAGCTGGGCCGGGAACCCCTCTCCTCAGTGTCCCCCAGTTCTCCATCTCCATAATGAGCCATCGGGCTGTCAGTAAGGAACAGAGTGTCACTCGGGGGGCACTGTCACAAAGCAGCACCCGTGGCACATGTGCCGGAGATGCGGAAGCCTGGCTCGTTTCAGGCTGACAGCTGGGCCCTCCGGGTACAGGGGCTCAGGCAGCAGCCAGGAGCCCAAAGCGCCAAGGCTCATGACGACCACCCAGCCCATCACCCCAAGTAGCAACACTAACCCCAAAGCAATAGCAGGGACTGTCCCTCAGCCCTCAGGGCCTTCATGCAGAGTGCGGAATCTCATGTCCACATGGAGGTCACCCCTCAGGTCACACCCACTTCCGGAGCCACCCTGGGCAGGCAGGGAGGGGCACTCTGGGGATGCGTTGACCACCTCCCCTTCAGGTGAGGCCCTTTTCTGCCTTCTTTCTAGCCCCCGCGTGGAGCACCTGCTGTTGCTGGGGCTCTGGGGTGGACCCTGTGTGATTTCTCTCAGCGAGCCTGTGCTGTGCACGGCCAGAGCTGTTTACATCCAGAAGGGCCCAGCACGGCCCTGTGGGGTATGGGGGGAACATGGTAGATCACTGTGATGTGCCTCGGGGCCCTCCTGCCCTGGAGCCAGCTGTGGTTTCAGAATCTGCTACTTGGGCCCTCTTCAGGGTTTTGAGGCTGGAGAAGTGAGTTGGAACAGTCGCTGTCATCACCGCCCACCCTGTCACCCACCTGGAAAACATGCTGAGGTACTGGCCACTCTGGGGCTGAGGAGGGAATGCCAGTCTTTTGCATGGCTGCTGGGGCAGGCTCACATCCACTGAGGGTATGGTGACCAAGCGTCTAAACCAGTCGTTCTCAAACTTCAGTGAGTATCAGAATCACCTGGAAGGGCTTTTCCAAACAGATTGCTGGCCCCACCCCCAGAATTTCTCATCAGGAGGGGGCAAGACCAATCCTTTGCATTTCTGACAAGTTCCCAGGAGCTGCAGCTGCTGGCCCTGGAACCACACTTTGAGAACGACTGCTTTAGACCAAACCCTAAAGGAAGATGCAGCCACCCTCCTTTATATGTCACAACGCTCAGGGTTCATGAGTACCTCAGGCTGTCCAGCTGAGCGCCACCTGCAGCAGCCGAGATTCCCGACTCGCTCCACCACTGGGGGCTGGGAGTGAAGCATGTCACCATGGTCAGCTCATGGCCAGCCAGGAAAGCGTTTCTGCTGTGCGTCTGTGCAGTGCTTGCTCTTCCCTGGAGGACTCTTGGATGGCCTGTAATCTTGGCCAGAAGACCAGGTGCCTGGGTCCCTTCCTGGAAGGGGACAAGTTACACACCCCAGCCCCATTTTCCCACCAACTTCTACATGCCTTGGGAGAACCTGCTACATTCTGGCTGCTCCCTTCCCCTATTTCAGCAGTGCCCAGCCCTGCTTATAAACCTGAGGCTTGCTCCCCATGCCCTGTCCTGTGCAAGTGCCAGCCATTATTCCAGACAGCCCAATGTTGGTGAGGCCGGACGGACTCCTGGAACCAGCTGGCTCATGGATGTGGGTCATCACAGTATTCTAGAAACGGATGTCTTAACCTAGTGTGTATAGAGAAATTGTTCTCGTTGTAAACATACCCCTGTTCTTACCTGAACTCGGTGGAAGCCCAGCTTTCGTGTGCTACGGGGCATGATAATGATAATAAAGGAATTGTATCTAGGACTAACTTCTGTTGGTTGTTTTTCTCCTCTGCAAGGAAGCCCCAGACCATCAGTTCATCAGATGTACTGTGACCCACTGCTACATCGTGAAGCTGCCATATTAGCCACGGCTTCCCTATAAGTAAACCATTGGCCACATTGGATACGGTCCTGCTTACCCTTCTTTTGTCAGCCCTCATCACTGTTGTGTTTGAACTGACTTCTCCTGCTCACAAGTGTCATTAGCTCCTGGCTGCAACAGAGAGCCAGGCTCAAACACATGTACTTAAATTTTATTCCTCCTCAGGCTTCCTCCCTTCAGTCAGTCATGTTTTCATACCATTTACCATGACGCACAACCAGCATCTGTTCATGAACCTGCAGTGAGCTCCTTCCACTGCAGGCGGCACCCTCTGCTTGGCTGCAGCAGATGCAGAGTGTGGCAAAAAGTCAGGAGCAAGGGGGCTCGGTCTGGTGAGACACACACACCTACTGCAAGCCGCACCCCCAGACCAACTCACTCCACTGTGACAGGGTTTCTCCACCATTGACCAGCTGATTTGTCCTCATCCCCAAACCTGGAGTTGGACACGTTTTCATTGCAAATGCAGAAAGATGAATCTTTGCTGAGGGGACTAATAGTTACCTAGTCCAGAGCTACAAGAAAGTACGTGTTTTTGTCTTCTATGACATAAAATGGTCATATTATTTCATTCACTATTCTGTCTAGAAAACTTGCTTGAGAGGTGGTATATTCATCTGTATTCACAGTGCTAAAAAGAACTACCTGAGAGTGGGTAATTTATAAAGAGAAGAGGTTTAATTGACTCACAGTTTCACAGGCTTGCCAGGAAGCATGGCTGGGAGGCCTCAGGAAACTTACAATCATGACAGAAGGCAAAGACGAAGGGGAAGCGGGCACCTTCTTCACATGGTGGCAGGAGAGGGAGAGTGAGGGGATAGGTGCCACACTTTTAAACAACCAGATCTCATGAGAACTCACCATCACGAGAACAACAAGGGGGAATCCGCCCCCATGATCCAATCACCTCCCACCAGGCTCCTGCCCCAACATTGAGAATTACAATTTGACATGAGATTTGGGGGACACAGAGCCAAACCATATCAGGCAGTGAGGAACCTGAAGAGTACCCAGGTAGTCTGGGCTCAGGGGTATCCCCAGACAGAGGGATGGGGGTGGTGAGGGAGGCAGCTGAGAACCCAACAGGGCTCTGCCACTTGTGGTGTAAGCACACTGATCCACCCGGGGAGGTCCCCAGGCAGGGACCCACTTTGCAGGGGAGCTCCAGTCGCTCTCCTGTGTCTGCAGGGCCTCTTTGGTCAAGGTCCAGTTGTTCACTGAACGGTCATAGCAGTGGCCGCCTGACTGTTTAGATGTTGAGCAGGGGAACTGAGCCAGCCTAGGGCATGCTCAGGGTCATCTGTCCCACTGGAGTGAGTTGCCTGCTCCCCTCCACCATCACTATGAGTGTGTGCATGTGTATGTGCAAATCATCCAACGCGAACGTACTAAGGAGGGACAGGTGCCTTTCCTGCTGCAAGTAGGCAGCACTGTTACTGGCTTACAGCTGCTGCCTACACAGCCCCAACAGCCAACAAGAGCCATGTCAGCCAGGCAGGCAGCATGATGCCATTGCTGAAGCTGTGCCTTTGGTGGCTGCTGGCTGGCCTGCCACCCTCTGGCTTCTGTCTCTAGCTGAAACCCTGTCTGGCAGTGACTTGAGCAGAAAGAGGAGGATCCTTCCAGGAACCTGGTGGGAGCCTTTGCATCAGGCCAGAGGACAAGAGGGAAAGAGTGAAACAGGAATCCAGCCCTTTCCATCAGCAAGGTACAAACAACGTCACCGCACTAAGGGCATAACAAAGCCAGCCAGAGGCAAGAACATTAATGTTCCCATGATGGGGACAAGGAGCAACTTCCACTGGGCTTTTAAAACACACCGTAGTTCACGAAGCCCAAATTCTACTTTAGAGAACCCTGAGTTAGGGGCCAGAGGTCAAATTCAACATCCTCTCCCCAAGTTCCCTATTGGTAAATAAGAAGGTTGGGTCATTTTAGGAACTGGGGTCTCTCACCAAAGAAAAGAAATATATTGAGAATATACAGATGCTCCTCAACATATGATGGGGCTACATCTTGATAAATACATTGTAAGTTAAAAATATTGTAACTCAGTTAGGTGTGGTGGCTCACATCTGTAATCCCAACACTTTGGGAAGCTGAGGTGGGAGGATTGCTTGAGTCCAGGAGTTCTAACCTGGGCAACATATGGAGACCCCGCCTCTACAAAAAATAAACAAAATTGGCTGGGCATGGTGGCACACACCTGTGGTCCCAGCTGCTATGGAGGCTGAGGTAGGAGGATTGCTTGAGCCCAGGAGTTCAAGACTGCAGTGAGCCATGGTTGCACCACTGTACTCCAGTCTGGATGACAGAGCAAGACCCTGTCAACCAAAAAAAAGGAAAAAGAAAAAGAAAGAAACAAAAAGAGGAAAGAAAGGAAAGAAAAGAAAAGAAAGAAAGGAGAAAAGAAAATATCAAGAAAGAAAAGTAAAAAATGCATGTTAAATACACCTAACCTACCAAACATCTTAGCTTAGCCTGGCCTACCTTAAACGTGCTCAGAACACTTAAATTAGCCTACGTTTCAGCAAAGTCATCTAACGCAAAGCCTGTTTTATAACAAAGTGTTGAATGTCTCATGTAATTTATTAAATACTAGTTTGAAAGTGAAAAGCAGAAATGGTTTTTGTATGGGTATTGAAAGTACGGTTTCTACTGAATGTATGTGGCTTTCACACCATCATAAAGTTGAAAAAAATCACAATTTGAACCATCATTAATAGGGGACCGTCTGTCTGGGGATTCCAGAAATTTGCCCACTGGTGGATTGGCCCTGCTCTAGATGTTGGACATGGGTAAGTTCCAGAATTCGGTAACCAGAAGAAACATTTCTAGGCAACAGGTACTAACCGCAGGCCACTGTGCAGCCTTCCTCTACCAGTTCACCTCTCTCCTCTCACAGGGCCAAGGGACACTAGTGTCCAGGTCTGTCCCCGCTGGTTCTCAGCTATCTGATGGTCTCTGGGGCCACAAAGGGGAAGTCCCGAATAGCAGCATCAGCCAGGAGAGCCTGGCTCAAGTGTGCCCTGTGGAGTGTTGTTACTCTTTCTGTTAGCTTGAGGAGACAATAGGCTGTCTCGTGGCTGTCATTAAACTCAGCAAAAGCAAGATGGCTAAATCAATAGCCTCCCAATTGATGAATGCTTTAAGAAGGGGCCATCCCGATGCCAATATCTTTGAGTCCAAAATGACATTTATTTAATCTGGCTTTCCTCTTGCTTCTGTGGAATATTGAGTGCTGCTGCTGAGCTAACCCAGAGCAAACTGAGGCCTGGGGAAGCTTGTTCCCTGAGCTCCTGCAGGCAGCAGCTCACCCACCTTGATACACCAACTCCCCTTCCCCGACCACCCCCTTCCCACACCACTCTCCTGTATCCCCGGCTTTCGGCCTGGAAGATGCTCTTCCTTGAAGACCTGACTTTAATTTTTTAGGGACTCGTGTCCAACCAATTTCTTGCCAAGCTCCTATCCTGGTCTAGGAACAAGCTGGATGCCTCTAGACACATGCTTTCATTCGATCCCCACAGCAGCTCTGTAAAACAGGCATTATTTGCATTTTGCGGATGACAAAACCAAGACAAGTTCAATGACTGCCCAAGGTTCACATGGACACCAAATGCAGAGTGGGAATTTAACCCAGGGTCTCCAACTCCCAAACCAGTGCCCTTTCCATCCGCGCCACAGTACATGTCTAATGGTGAAAGTTCAAGTGTGGTGATGGCTGATAAGATAGTTTTGGTCTGGAGGAACCTCGATAATGTTTTGCAGGCTATGAAGCTCAATACACACAAAAGAAGAGGTTTAATTACACCATGCTGGTCTCTGCCCTCTCCTGCACAGGAGCACCGAGCCCAGAAAATCCGTTCATCCATCTATTTGTATGAACAATAAGTCATCTTCCCATTTATGCTGGATGAATGGCAAAAATGCTCCCTCTCCCACCAATAAATCTAGTTAACCACAAAGGCTGTACATCTCTCAGATCTGCCGGCTTTGTCTCCACCCCACTGCCCTTCCCTGCAGCTCTATCATCTCTCACCTAAATCACTGCAGTGCCTGTGCCTGATCTCCCTGCAGCCTCCTCTGTCCCTCTGACCACTCTTCACACTGTAGCTTCAGCCAACTTTCTAAAGGCCAGATCTGAGCCCATCACATTTGGGCCTTTCCATGGAAAGCCTTTCCATGGCTCCCATTGCTCTCAGCCTAAACGTCAAGCTCCTTGACCAGGTTTTCAAGGTTGTGATCTGGCAGTGTCTCCAGACTGTCCACCTTCACCCTCTGTGCTTCAACTCTGTGGACCACATCCATCCACAGGACACATCTCCTTCCACTCCTTGCCAGGTTAACTAACACATCCTGTCTTCAGCTCTTAGCATCAACATCACCTCCTCTGGAGGGCCTCCTTCTCCTCAGGCTGGGTCACAGCCTCTCCCACATGGCCAGCCAATAGCCTGTGAATATAACCATCAACACTGACCTGCAATCACGTTCACTCTTCTGGGGTCCCCACTGGACGGTTGGCCCTGCAAGCACAGGGACTGTGTCTGCATCTTCCTTGACTGTTGTCTAGGTGCTTGGCATGAGTTACTTGAGTATTCAGTAAGTCTGAGCCAATAGACATTTGTGTGTGCAGACACCAGTGTTAGCCACATGAAGGGCTGGCAGGGTTCTGCTGCAGCTCATAAGCCGCCCTTTCTCAACTGTGCTTTGCTGAGCACCAATGGGGAGGCAGTTCCCCTACCACATCGCACAACAGTGAGAGGACTCCCAGAGTCATCGCAGCCACTCCCATGGACGCATCCCAGACAGCTCTAGCCCAGTCACCAGACGTCCCCAGGGAAGGAAGATGACCCTCTCATATACAGCCAGGGCAGCCTGCCTTCCACAGCTCTGCTTGTGTGACGGGGGCCCAGTGCTAAGAGAGAGGCCAGTGCGTTCCACTGCCCTGTGAGCCACAAGCACACAAGTGGGTCCACAGACCTGGGGGCAGGAGCCAGAGCAAGAACAAGCAGAGATGAGGTGGCTTCCACCAAAATTCCCATGACTTGGTTGGTCCTCCACAGATGATGGGGGTCACCTGCCCCCCTGCCATGACCAGTCCACATCCTGCAGCCACTGAGTCTCTCTCAGCAAATCCCCTGGGGAGGCTCTCAGGGACCCTGCTCCAGCTGGGCCTGTGTCAGAGGGTCCCCTCAGACACAGAGTGGTCTCTGCGGGCTTTGGGACACGGCGGCTGCAGGATGGGGCCCTGGAGGCTGATGCCTTGGGACAATTCCATGTGGACCTGGCCACCCCCTTGAGGAGAGAAGGAGGTAGAGCTCCATGTGCAGAGGGGTTTCAAGATGCCCACCTCCAACTGTTGTCAGACCCACGTGCACACTCGTTCTTTATGCCTGCCTCCTCTCCGGGGACGTGGTTCAGCAATGACCCAGGGCAAGGGGAATTCTCAGCTGCTGTTGTCTACCATGTGTCACTGTGACTGTGACAGCCAAGGAAACCCCATACACCAGGACCCAACCAAGGCCACTGCGGGACTTCTACTGCAGTAGGACAGTGGGATGCCCCTCAGGCCCCGCCTCTTCAGAGTGCCCATTTGGAGCAGGAACCCATCCTGGACTACTGCCTCACTGCAGCAGAGGGGCACACCGGACTCTGAGGGTCTGCAAGACAAAGAATGGACCCCATGCAACTGGCACCCAGCTCCCATCCTGTGCCATGTCCCTGCTAGTTAGCATCTCCACCTATATGGGGGCCGGAGAGGAAGGGACAGTCACTTCCATCCACCTGAACTGCTCTTTGGCCACCAAAACCTGGAGGGATGGCCATCTAGTTTCAAGTCAAACCAGAACATCTACAAGAGGTTCTAGGGCAGGGCAGCAACCTCTCCAGAGAGCCCAAGATGCAGGCGCATGTTAGAAGGAGGGAGAGTGACACCGCTCCAGCTGGGGGCTGCGGGGAAGAGACTTACACCCTGACGTCCACTGCCAGCCGCCCGGAGGCAGTTCTCACCCCCTGCCTGCTCACCCCCTCTGTGAGATGACTGCAAAGAAAGGCTGAGTCCACATCAGACATCCCCCTGTAATCATCGACAAACTCACAGGGACTTTCTGAGACAAGTCTGTAAATTGGTTGCATCAGACCTGATTGAACTAACTCTGATGTTGGCAAGGGAAGCAGAGTGAGGGAATTCACTCAGGGGAATTCTGCCCCAGTGAGATCATAGTCAGGAGACACTGAGGAGGGACACTGAGCCACCTTCACTGGCTTTACAGGATGTGGCCCTCTGGGAGGTGTGGGGACCGCTCCGCAGGACAGGCAAGGGGCTTGGAGGAACATCTACTCTATGCGTGGAGGCTTCCACCGAATGTAGACTCGGCCAAATGATGAAACGGCCAAGCAGCGGGTGAGCCAAGAAGGCAGTTTGAGGACCTGTGAACGAGGCTCTGCAAACGGACAGATGAGGTGGGGGGTGGCCGGGGGAACAGACACTGCAGCAAAGGCTCCAGGGCCAGAGGATGCCCCTAAAGCACTCCAGAGACAAGATTTTCAGGGAGGACACATGTCTCCCAATGCACTGGACTGTTGCTGTTGATATTAACAAAAGCTAAAAATGGCATAAACAAACCTACCTCCCCCACACCCACATCAGAAACACATGATGCTCCACGTCCCACTGGGTGACTTGAGCACTTGTTTGGTGAGCATCTGTCTACAAGAGTGTGTTTGCTCTGGAATCTGCACTTTGGGGCTCCCGGGGAGGACTCCTGACCAGGAAGACCGGCCAGAGGACTAGGGAAGGCTAGTGTTGCCCAAATGTGTGCCTCTCTCATATTGCATCAGCACCATGGCTCCTGCCTCAGAGACTTTACCCCATCCAGCACCCTAAGACCAGCCTACTGTCCACTCCCACCTGCCAAAAATATGAATCCTGAACACATCAAAAGTTATATCCTCCTGGTCCCAATTTATGTATTACTTAAAGATGAACAGAGGAGTGACAAGAAGCTGGGTGGCCATGACTCAGCCCTGAGAGCAGACGGGCAGGTGGAGGATGGAGAAGAGAACTCGTCTGGCTGGGAAACCAGGGTAAGGAGCCAAACTGTAGGAAGAAGGGCAGCCACCCACCAAGGCCCCACCCAGTGATGTGCACTGGATCCTGGCTAGTGGATAACCTTTGCACGCTGAGTCCCATAGATTCTTGACTTTTTCTTAACTGCAAAACATTACACTACACCAGCCTCAGTTCTGAGGGGTGCCTCCTGCCATTGAATACCCAACCCTGTCTGTTCATCTCACACATCCGGGTGTGTGCATGCCATGACTCCAGCTCTTTCTTTCTGGGGCTATGGTAGCCTAGGGCCAGTCTGATCTCTCTTGGGCTTTCTGTATTTCTTCTCTTTGAGATCATAGAGGATGTGATTGTCACCCACCCACTGCTGATGTCAATGAGCCCTGGGAAGGAGATAGGGATCCTAAGACCAAACTGGACATCTTTCCCTCCCTCCCAGCAAGGCAACCTGTGGCTGGGAGAAGCTGGCAGGAACAATCAGGGGCACCACTCCTACTTGCCCTCATGATGGGTCCTCTGTCGCTGTCTGAGTAGTAAAACTTAAGAACAGTTTCCCCACCCAGAAGCAAGGGGAGAAAGTGAGTAGCATCCACACTAGAGAGAAATTTGAAAGGTGTGCAGAGCCTGTCTCGAGAAAGCCCGCATGTGGTGGAAGGGGCGGCCTCCCATGCCAGTGGAGGGCAGGAGGAAGGAAGAAGGAAAAACCCAACAACTGCTCCTCAGTGAAAAGCACAGGGACCCTGCCAGCTCTGCTACGTTTCTGGCAAAGTGCTTCACCAGCCCCCAGGGGACCCCCACTGCTGTGGCATCTGAGCTGTGTTAGCAAACACCATCACCCTGCGATTAGTTGCCTCCAGCCTCCTTCCCACTCCTCTCTCCACCTGCCTCTCCCAGGCTCCTGTCTGCAGATGCCAGGCCTGGCAGGACCCCTGGGTCCTCTCCATGCATTCTGAGCATAGGCTGGTGAGTCTCATCAGAGAGCCTTGTGGGGGTTGCACAGTGATTTGGCCTGACTGAGACTGAACGGGGGTCCTGTATTCCCACCCATCCCCCACACTTAGGGAAAAAATAAATTAAGCCATTAAAGAAATCAACACAGTAAAAAGTTATCAATCAGAAAGCTAACCCTTAACTTACCTCAGAGGTAGTATTCCTGAACAATTAATCACAATAAAGTAAAGTTAACAAATTATACTGTAAGGTATAAAAAGCCTGGTGAGGTGCCCCAGGGATCTTGCCCGGTGGCAGGCAGACGCCGCCCCGCCAACTCCCCCACGGCGGCCACGGATGGCAGCAGCCTCCATGGGGATAGTCTCTCCGCAGGTGGAAGCACTGTGCTCCCTGCCCCATGGGGGGACAAAGTGTCAGGGTGAGGAAAGGCAGGGGACAGACACCCATCAGTGGGGGTGGTTCCTCCAGAGCACACCCCCCGCCCACTTCATCATCTCTGGCAAATATGCACACACAGATGCAGGCATCCAGGTGCCCCATGCCCCAGGTCTCCATGTGCTGACACCGCCTCCCCGCCTCTCCACCACTGAGAAGGCTGAGGCTGAGGCAGGGGTGGGTGGACGCAGGGGTCATATCTGGAGAGTGTAGGCCAGCGACACAAAGCTCAAATCCTCTCCCTCCACAGAGTATCCAGCAGAGGAGTGGGGAGTGGAGAGTGGGGAGTGGCTTGTGGGGACACTCCGGCCAGCCCACACACACATCCTACTTCTTACCAGTCCCATGGATGTGCTGGGCAATGGTTATGGAGAAGGCCATGCCCAGGATCTGAAAGATACACGGAAGGGCCTCCGACAGGAGCTCCAGCACTCTGGGTCTGACCTCCGCCCCACGAGTCGGGGTGTCACAGGGCTCCTAGTGCGTGTGGGGATAGCCACTGGTGTGGTGGGAAAACGTCCCTGGAATGGAGAAGATGGTGAGCAGAGGTCACCCTGGGTGTGGCGGGAAGGGAGAGGGAGGAACAGGGCAGGAGGACGCCCAGTACAGGAAGGAGGCAAGGCCTGTGGTAGCACAGCCAAAGCTCAGAGCCAGAGAGCTTAGCTGGTGGCATTCGGGAAAATTCCCTTTCAAAACCACAGAGTTGTCTCAGTGGACATGGCCAAAGCTATCATCTAGTCCACAGCAGGAGAATCTAGGGCGAGGCAGGGTGACTCAGAGGATCAGGCCCCAGCCAATGTCAGCACCAACCAGCCAGAAGTCGCCAACCATCCCAGTGTGGTCCAGGCCTGATCAGTGCCCTTCTACAAGCAGGGGCAGGCCTAGGGGCCAGCCTGAGTATCAAGCCTCCCCTGCCACCTTCACCAGCTGAGGGCATTTCAAACTAACTTTAATTCAGGGCTCCAAATAAACCCACGTTGAAATTTGAGAAGATGAAATTGAGAAGATTTGCCAATGGCCTCCTCAAGGGCCAGGATTTGGGTCTGTTGTGCTTGTGGTTAAATCCCCAGACTGGGGCCTCACCCTTGGCAAATCCTTTGGGTCCTCCTCCTAGGGTGATCCTGTCTGGACCCTGCCCTGACTCTGCAGGAGGGAGAAAGTGCAGACCCCTGGCGTAGAGAGGAGTCCTGAGCCAACGGGCATCTCAGGTCTCCCTCATCACCACAGGCCCATTCAACACATGCACAGCAGGTAAACTGAGGCCAGTCAGGCCATGACTGTATAGTGAGCCCACGCTTCAGACTCCTCATTTATTAATTCTTTTAATTAGCTCAATATCCCTATGGCATTATTTTCTTCTTTTGGTTGAACCATATTGACTTGTAGTTTTAATATATGTTTCTGCCATATGTATATGTCATGCAGACATCCCATCTCTCTGGGGGTGGGGCCCACAATTTCCCCTCAAGCTACCCTCCCTCCTGAGCTTCTACCCTCACTTGCACGCTGCTTAGGACCCACGAACAACCACTGCCCATAGCCGTTCATAGCTGCCACCAGTCTCCGATTGGTGTAGGGGTGGCCCCTCCCCAGGGGTGACCTCTTGTGCTGGGGCTGGGCCCAGAGCAGCACATTAGGAACCCTCCTAGGCTTCTGTGTAGACTCGCTGCCCACCTTCTCTAAAAACAAGAGCATTTCCAAGACCTGGGTTCATATCTTACCCATTCCCCGCCCCCGCCCCACTGTAAGGTCTAGAACATGCCTGGAATACCAGATAAATATTTGCTTGAGGAATGAATAAATGAATGATGGGGACAGGTGGGGGTTCCTGAGCAGACCACAGCCCAGGAACAGGGCCACACCCAGACCCACAAACCCAGAGAAAGCCCTCTGTGCACCCTACCTTCCCCACTCCCAGAAACCCCAGGGCCCCCAAATTACTCCCCTTTCAGCCACCCTTGGCTCCTCACTGACCTGGGGTAGGTCGCCTGTCCTACCTGCCCCAGCCCCCATCATAGCCCATCACATCCCCTGGCTACTTTAATCCCCACTGCCTCATGCCTCTCTGCAGAGACACCCAGTCTGGTATCCCGGGTGGCCCCCACCCCGACCCCTCGGCCCCTCTGCCACCCTCATCCCCTCTTTGCTTCCAGGAGATTTTCAAATGCTAGGGCTCAGCACTCCCCGATGCTTTCTGTGAGCTAGGGCCAGGCTCAACATTTAATAACATTTAATAAATTAGTGGATGGGAAGATTTTTTTTTTTTTAAGGCTTTAATTTCACAGCCTGACATGCCTGCTAGTAATGAACCTGCCCGGCCCTGGGAGAAGAAAACCTGCCAAGAACTTCGTCTCAGGGAGCAGGGACAACATGTCAGTTTCAGGAGTGCCCCTGCTTTGTATTTCAGCACCCCTTGCCTCCAGGGACTCCGCAGCTCCGTCATTCTCACAGCCGTAGAGGCGGGGCCGGGGAGGAGGGAGAACCGGCAGGTGCTTCCACTTCCGCATGGAGGGACATGGAGGGGCAGAGACACCTTGGTCAAAGTTACCCAGTAGGCAGAAGGGCCACAGCTCCCTAGAACCACAGAGGGGGAGGCGGCCACACTGAGTCCCCCAGGATCTGAGTGTTCACCCTCCAACAACTTATTCCGTTTCTTTTTTTCTTTCTTTTTTTTTTTTTTTTTTTTTTTTTTGCTTAACTTTAGTCATGAATTCTTTCTTATTAACTCAAGAATCTACTTCCCTGTGGCTAACACACATCCTCCTAGTTTTGCTCAAGAAATCTACCAAGAACAAGTAAAACAGGCCTTTAAATATTTGAAGCTATGCATGGAACAATTCAGGTTCCTCTGCTGAAAGCTGCCTGTCCAGTTTCCCCAGAGAAACATGTCCAAGGTCACGGAGCTCCTCGTAGTACAGTCATGCCTGCTCCCAGCACGCAGAGCCTCTTCCCTGTCCTTTCTCCTTGGTGCTGTGCTGCTGTGGATGGTGCCTGCAGCCCCAGGCTAAATGCCCCAGGCTAAGGAGACCAGGCTGAAGCAGGGCAGCCATGAGTCAGGAGCTGGTAGTGGAGAGAGGTGAGGACGTCCTGCCACTGCCCCAGCTGCTCCAGCCCCAGCCCGCCCACGGGGGGGCCACTCTGCTGGCCTCCCGGAGCCCCATCCGCCCAGGACCAGCAGCAGCGTCTGGCTAGACAGGCTCTCCTCCCTCCACCATCCTCCCGGGAGGCAGCCTGCTTTTCCAATTTGCAGCATGTTTTCTTTTGGCAGGGAGCTGCTGCCATCTGTGCTCTGGACTGTGAAACAAGTTTTCATCAATAAATTAAGATAGTGACTGAGATGGGAAGTCACTCTGCAACACAGAAGGGGCCAATGCAAATCTAAAGCAAGACTGGGTTCCCACCCACTTCCCTGAGTTTCCTGTGCGCCATTCGACACAGGCTTCTAAGAGAAGGAGAGACTCGGAAGGTCACCTGCCTCCTTCTGGCCCCATTACATCCTTGAGGTGGGTAAGCCAAGGGTCACAGTGACAGGTAAGCCAGGCTTTCAGCAATGCTCTGAGCCAAAATAATGACCCCAATCACTGTGTTAGACAAGCTAAGTCACTCAGACACTGCCTGCCCAATGACTAACACTTTAAAACCTCCCCGCAAATCAAAATGCTCTTCCCCCGGAGTCTCCTCGCTCTTCAGCATGACCTCTGCCTCCACACCTCTGCCTTCCACAAATGCGCCTTCCGCACCTCTGCCTCCAGACCCTGCTCACAGCACGCCTTCTCACCCAGAAAGCCTTCCTTGTCTTCTCTGCCCTGTTCTCAATCCAATCCGGGGCCTTCAAGGCCAGCTGAAGCTCCACCTCCTCCTCTGGACCTGCCCACCCCCTATTGCTCCGCAGTGGCTGTACCCTCATCAGCCTTAGAGCCTTCTCCCGCCCTGTGAGCACTGACCTCTTGCGGGCGCCTATTCGGGCTACAAATGGCTGCACGAGGACAGGAGCCTCTGTTCAGACTTCTCTGTGCAGTGTCCTAGCATCAAGCACGATGCTGGGCACAGAGGGAATCTCGTTCACAAACAGCCAGATATGGGCTGTGTGAGCCAGGCAGGAGGGAAGCAGCAAGCAAGACATGTTTTCAGCCCAGCAACAGAAGTGCCTCCCCACCTTGGTGCGATGATACATGACCTCCTTCAGCCCGGCTTGTACAGGCCAGAGCAGATGGCAGGAGAAGGGCCATCTGTCCATCCACCGCCACACACAGAGAGGTGAGCCTCTCTGCATATGCTTATGAGTTCACAGACAAGTAGGCCTTTAGATGAAGCAGTGTCATGAGGCCAAACAGCACAGCACCCTGACCACATGCTGCTAACGGGACGCGTCATCCTGGGCATCATTCACTCCTTTCAGCCTCGGTTTTTCCATCTATAAAACAAAAAGTTGAAACTAATAATATCCCAAAGCCCTTTCCAGCCCTAAGAGCCTATGACTGCCCTTCTATTTAGTCCTCCCTCTAGCTGTATGAGATACGTAAGACAACTGCTATTAGTTTATTTTACAGGTGAGCAGGCTGAGGCCTCTCTAAGTGACTTGCCCACAGAGCTAGGAGCTGGAACCAGGCACCTCTGCCTCCATGAGAGTGGCCCCACTTCTCTCAGGGAAGAGCGCAGGAAAGAAATGATGTCCACCAAGTGCTATGTGAGCTGGGCCTGAGAAGTGCTGTTACTTGCCCCTCATCCCCTTGTGAGATGACATCATGATCCAAATTCCCTGGTGCAGGAAACCAAGGCTCAGAGATGTGACTTGCTCAGGGACCCCGGGGTCAAGGTCTGGTGCCAATTCCCCACCCTACCTTGGGAGCTGGTGGTCATAAACCAGAGACAGAAATGTCCACATGAAACTGTGTGCTGCATGTTAGCCATCACTCATGGATCACTAATGAAAACCGACTTGGAATCACTATTTTAAGGACAGGATGGCGAGGAGGCATGCTTGTAAACAGTCTTGCTTTAAATACACACAAACAGAGAGAGAGAAGATGGCAAAGTTTCAGGCCACAACGACATTAAATCACAACTGCTAATTATACCCCAACCTGGCTATAAATCAGAATCAATTACTTCTGAGTTCAGGCACTTCCCATATGTAGAGTGAACAGAGTCATGTGAGGCCTTTGGTCAAGTGTAGGCTGGGGTAGGCTCAGGGTGGGCAGCTTTAAAGTAGATCTCTGGCTGGGCACGGTGGCTCACACCTATAATCTCAGCACTTTAGCAGGCTGAGGCAGGAGGATCACTTGAGTTCAGGTATTTGAAACCAGGCTGGGCAACATAGTAAGACCCCATCTCTAAAAAGAAATTTTTTTTTTTAATTTACTGGGTGTGGTGACACGTGCCTGTAGTCCCAGCTACATGAGAGGCTGAGGTGGAAGGATCACTTAAACCTGGGAGGTTGAGGTTGCAATGAGCCATGATTGCGCCAATGCACTCCAGCCTGGGTGGCAGAGTGAGACTCTGTCTCAAAAAAATAAATAAAATCAAAGTAGATCCCAACAGGCCCTCCCTCCACTCCTCCAACTCTTCATGATAAAGATAAGCACTCCCACTACCAAGACCTGGCGGCAGGAAACAAGGTCGTGTTAGAAAGATGAACAGAGGGGTCAGGAGGGCACCTATGTCAAGGTGTGAGCTGGCAAGAGGAGCTGAGAACAAAGTTCAATGAACACAACAGAAACAGATTGAGAACAGCAAAAAGAAACACTGTGCGTTTTCGTATGAGATCTGAACAATAAATTTGTTCTTGCTCTTGTTTATTCAACAGGCCAGGTGTGGTGTGGCTCACCCCTGTAATGCCAGCACTTTGGGAGGATGAGGAGGGCAGATCACGTGAGGTCAGGAGTTTGAGACCAGCCTGGCCAACATGGTGAAACCCCGTCTCTACTGAAAATACAAAAATTAGCCAGGCGTGGTGATGCATGCCTGTCATCCCAGCCACTCAGGGGGCTGTCTTTTAAGCAACGCGGAATAGTCATAACTTAGGGGTTTTTCTGTAGTCCCTCTGAAAGACTGAACCTGGCCTCCAAAGTCAAGATCAGGGGTGCCGCTGGGGAGCTTCTCTGACCTCCTGAAGGAATTAGTATCCAACTCAAGAAATGCCAATCAGCCAATGAGGCCACATTTAACCGCTTCCATCCCTCCCAGCCCTAGCCAAGGCACTCCCAAAATCAGCAATTACACTGGAGGCGACTCTCACTGCAGCCCAGCATTAACTACTTGCAACCCACTCGCCTCCCGCAGGAACCCGACACCTCCCATCACAGCGCACGCCAGGCACCAGGCCTATGGCCTTGGCCTCAGGGACTCTGTCACGCTGCCCACACCTGCACAGGACCCCTGTGCCACCAAAAAAAAAAAAAAAAAGGAAACCCCATTGGTGATTCCATGAAACTAACACAGGCCCCCGTGCTGCCCTCCCTCTACCAGCTTGCAAAGGCCACATGCCTTTGGGGTGGTACAGGGACAATCTCAGGTATGTGGCGGCAAAGGCTTGAGAGGGAAGAAAGCGCTAGAGAAAAGTTTAACAGAGCTGAGTTGGGCTCCTTTTTCAGTTACCCTGATCAATTTCTCCCATTACTTGATGTGGGCCGTGGGCAGGGCCAGTCAGCTGCTGGGGAGATTCAAACCCAGGTCGGCCCAGGGTCCCCGTCTCCTTAGACCACCTCTGCGAAGGGTCAGCACGCCACAGTCAGATGAGGTCCATGCACAGCTCACTCCAGGCTCACCTAACACAGCCTCTTTATAAAAAGCCGGGAGTTGGCGGGACAGACAGAGCCAGGCTGGAGGGCCCAAGGCTGACTGTTCCTGCACCATCAGCCCTCCAGCCCAGCCACATGCCTTGCCTCTCCTGACTGTGCACCGCTGTTTTGGCCTCTGGGGGACAAAGGGGAGCTGAAGACTGTAGCAGGGAACCCCCAGGATGGGGAGGCTGGCACCAGAACAGCTCTCCTGGTGGCGGGACAGCTGCTGCCCTCCCTCCAGCCTCTCCTCTGTCCCCTGGAAAGCAACAAATACATTTCACTCATCAGTCAACACATGTGGTGCATGATGCATCCACCCCGTGCAGTGGTCATAAACCAGAGAGAGAAATGTCCACATGAAACTATGTGCTGCATGCTGGCCATCACTCATGGATCACTAATGAAAACTGACTTGGAATCACTATTTTAAGGACAGGATGGTGGGGAGGCATGCTTGTAAACAGAGCCCTTGGTGACTCAAAGTTCATCTGCAACTCATTTTTCTTATATTGTTAAATATATCCCTTCAAGATCATTGCAAAGAAAAATTAAGTTAACATAAGAAACAGTGCCTGGTGGGTAGTGAACGTTCTACAGGTGTTGGATGCTGTTGTCATCATTGTCATCATTATCAGAATGGACAAGACAGAACCCCACAGTCACTCATTTCAGCTCTCTTTTTGGTGAAGAAATGTGTTGAGCATTTAGCTGGAAACCTGGCACTCAGGCACAAGGTTGGTGTACAAGGCACCAGCAGGCCTGACCCAGGGGCAAGGCTAGGCACTCTTGTCCAGTTCTCTGCTGATGTATAGGCAGTTCTCCCTGACTGCTCCTCACCTCCAGAATAAGCAGACTCCCTCAGCTTTGAGGATGTGGGAAGAACAGGGGTGAGGGTAAGGAAGAGAGCCTCTGAGCATTGAAAGGGCTGGGAAAGGAGGCTGGAGCCCTGGAGGCAGTCAGCACCTGCTCCCAAGAATGCAAGGCTGGGCCTAGCAGAGAAGCAGGCCCCTGCCCAGCCTGCACTTCAAAGGGAATGACATGACTCCCACTATGCCCTTTCCAGAACCAGGCCTGGGCTCTAGGCTCTGCGCTGGGTGCTCCCAATGCTCTATTCCATTTAATCTCACACCAGTGGCTTACACAGGTGGTCGCTGCTGTCCAAGACTCATGCTCTTGCCAAACAGGAGGGTTCTGTTTCTGGTTGCACACCATGAGATGCTGGACGAGGGATGCGTCCCAAATCAGCAGCTGCCTCCGGCCATGGTGACAAGAAGATCCTGCACGAGTCGGTCAGGACCCAGTTGGTGGCAGGCTCTCCACATGTGTACAGCATGAGGGCTCTGTCCCCAGTCCCAGAGCTCTGGGAGGGCAGGAATGGCTAGATAAGGGCATAGGGCTGGGCGGAGCCCAGGGGCTGGGATTTCTCCCCGGCTCAGGGTAAGCCCCTGCTCACACACGCCTGTACCTACACCTGCCACAGATGAACGGCCATTCCTGCACCATTCTCTGGCCTGGAATGAGCTTCCCTATGTCACTGCCTTCACCATGCCCTCCAAACGCCATTCCAGTCTCACCTGCTCCACAAAGCCTGGCTACAGGCTTCACCTCTCTCTGGCTGCACCTGCATCCAGGCATGTGGAAATCATATTCCCCACAGGAACTGGGTGGGAACTAGAGGTGCCTGGCCTGAGAGGGATTTGGCAAGGAATGCAGATGAATGCAGAGTTTTAAGTGTGAGAGGATGGCCAGGTTTACAGTGTCTGGGCTTACTCCATGAGGCTCTGGGGGGCAGAACAGGGACCAAGTGCTAGAAACTACAAGGTAAAAACCTATCCCTCAAGCTCACTCACCCAGGGACTCAGAGCGGGCTAACATGACGGCTGAGCAGTGAGGTCCCCGCCATGAGAAGTCTGGACGGAAACCGCCTGGCCCCCTGCCAGACCTCTGCTCCGGGAAGGGCTGTCCTGTGAGCTTCGGTCCCAGCCTTGCCGCACTGCTTGCTCCCACACTGCACTAGGAGCTCCCTCCCGGGAGCAGGGTCCCCTTTCCAGGTTGGCCTCCCCTCCCAGCTCTGAGTTCAAGCATGGCGCTGATGGGCTGCCCAGTCCCCAGGGGTGGACAGCTGGTACTGTCAGAGGGAGGAAGGCTAAGAACCCAGCATTCTCTGTGTAAAGTAAAGGTGTCCTTTACACTAAAGGTGCAATGAAAGAACTTCCTCCCCCACACGCCTAGGAAACTCAACAAAACATAAACACTGGTTACCCCGATGACAGCGTTGTAAGTGGTTTTAATTCATGTAATTTTCATGCCTCGCTGTTCTTTCCTGTACTCTCTGATGACTATATGCTAGTTTTATAATCAAATAAACTTTTTTTTTTGAGACGGAGTCTCACTGTTGTTACCCAGGCTGGAGTGCAATGGCACGATCTCGGCTCACCACAACCTCCACCTCCTGGGTTCAAGTGATTCTCCTACCTCAGCCTCCCAAGTAGCTGGGATTACAGGCGCTCGCCACCACGCCAGGCTAATTTTTGTATTTTTAGTAGAGATGGGGTTTCACCATGTTGGCCAGGCTGGTCTTGAACTCCTGATCTCAAGTGATCCACATGCCTTGGCCTCCCAAAGTGCTGGGGTTATAGGCATGAGCCACCATGCCCTGTACAAATAAACTTTATTTTTAAAAACTAACTCCCTTCTCCCCTCTCAGACACATCTATCATCTGTCAAGATCAGCCACTCAGAGCCCTCGACCTTGCCCCCTCCTCCTTCAGACCCCGTGGTACAGTCACACCAGGGAGGGTGTCACAGCGCAGGGGTTTCATCTCCAGGGCAGCTCATTGCTGGGAAGGCCACAGCACCCAGCTCCCTGTGCTGCCAGATTCCAGGCCCTGTAGACAGCGTGTGTCACACAGCAGGTGCACACTGACTGTCATCTCCCTTCCTTAGTCCTGGAGGTGGTCTCTGCTGTGGCTCTGCATGTCACCAATGCTCTCTGACCATCTCTAAAGACAGCATTTGATCTCAAAAATGCCCCGGCCTCTAAGTAACCTGTGGCAGTATGAAGCCAACAATGAGGAATTTCTTCCAAGCTCTCCCCTGGAGATGGTGTGGCAGGAGGGCATGCCTGCCACTGAGATAACTCCCAAAGCACAGCGGGAAAGGAAGAGGAGAACGATGAGGAAGAAAGGGAGCTGAGAAGGGAAGGGAGGCAGACAGGAAATGAGGCGGTACATGGAAGACAGCCCGGTGCCACCCCCATAGGCTACCCTATCACCTCAGTCCCTCCCAGCATCCGAGGCCCTTCTTCAGGGCTGCTATGCCTATCACGGCCACTAATCTGGCTGCTCCCTGAGTCTGGCAGCCAACCATCACACAGAAGTCCAAGAGCCCAGCTCTGCACACCTCAAGCACTCCTGCCACAGCAGCGGGAAAGGGTTCTGGTGTCACCGACGTGGCGCCTTGAGTCAACCTGGGACGGGCAATGTCTGTGGCCACTGAGAAGCTGACCTCAGCGTGGTCCCACTGGGACTAGCATGGGAGCAGAGACGGGGCTTCTCGAGTCTATCTGTGCGGTTGGGAAGGTCTTCCTGTATGTGTGGCTATGGGCAGATCTAGAAAGGGGGATAATGGCCCTGCCTTCAGGGCACCCCGACTCTACTGGGGAGACTCGCTCTGACACATGAAACACACCAGACACCCAAGAGGCATATGAAATGGTGAGACATGACAGGTGAATACTAAAAAGCCAGGAACTCCATTCTGGACAAACAGGACTGATGTCATTGAATCAAGTCTGCAAAATCACAGAGGACAATAAAGAGAACTGACACAGACCTGTCTAAGATCCTGAAACAGGACCCCAGGCATCCCTTGAAGCTCAAAAGAATGATCTGAGGACAAATAAAGGGCAGTTGAGTTTTACACAATGGGCAAAGGCAAGGAGCTCCTTACCATGCAGGTGACACAGGATAAAACATGACTGAGACCAGGAGAGCTCAGATAAACTCCGGGGAGAACCACAATGTGCTGTGGAGGGGAGCAGACACACGGGGGCGCTCCTGACCTCCACAGACGGCCCATGCCAACAGGGCCCGATGGAGCTGCCTACCTAGCGTGGGTAGGCCTCATTCCTTCAGAGAAATGAAAGAAATTTTAATTTCTTTAAAATAAAATGCTTTAATTTTAAGAGACTTAAAATGAAAACCTTTAAGCCAGCCCTGCCCTTGTGTGTGCTGAGTTCCAGAACCAGGGGCTGCCAGCGAGCCGCAAAGGCAACGGCCTAGGCTGGAGGGGAGCAGGGCAGGGGGCGCGGGTGCCCGAGGGGAGCAGGGCCGGGGGCGCGGGTGCCGGAGGGGAGCAGGGCCTGGGGGCGCGGGTGTCGGAGGGGAGCAGGGCCTGGGGGCGCGGGTGCTGGAGGGGAGCAGGGCCGGAGGGCGCGGTTGCCGGAGGGGAGCAGGGCTGGGGGCGTGGGTGGTGGTTCCTGTTCTTCCCAGGGTCACTGAGCACCTAGGTGAGCTGAGCTACCAGAGTCCTTGGAAAGACCCAGCGCCCATCCTTTTAGGGTCAAGAAGTAAGGCGCAGAGAGGGAGAGCGGCTCGGCGAAAGAGGCCCCTAAGCTCCCAGGGCAGACTGCTGGATGCTGAGAGATGAGGCCAGGTCAACTGCCCTAGGAGGGGAAGGGGAGGGAGAGCCCTGGCAAGGAAGCCCCTGACTCGGCAGGAATCGTTTCCTGAGCCTGGCTGGGGTGGTGCGAGCCTAGTGAACCACGCTCCCTCCTTTCTCTGCTACTCCAGCAGGAACTGGCCCCTGTGAACCCTCTGCCCGCATTACTCGGCTCTCACACTGTGACTAAAGAGACCAGCCACCACACAGTCCCGGTTACAGGGGCGGCTGGGGCCTCGCCCTCTGCAAGGACCTGCTGCCACTGGCGCTCGCTGTCTTGTGAGCACAAGGTCTGGTGGGCAGGAGGTGACTGGAAGGCATGTTTTCCCAAAGCAGAGCTCGCCAGCCACTTCCCGGAGTTCCCAGCCCACACCACCAGCTGCCTCCCCTCCTCCCATCTGTGCACCTTGTGCCATCGAGGGAGGACTGGCACCCAGCTCCAGGGCTGTGGCTGGCAGAGAAGGAGCTGGCCTCCTGCCCACTGGGACAGAGAGGTAGTGGGTGGGGCTTCTACCTTCCTCACCTCCCGAGATGTCCACAGGCTTTGAGGAAATGGTTGAGGGGCTTTGGAAGTTCAGGGAAAGAAAAGGAGGCCCAGGAAGAGGATAAGGCCAGCCTGGACTTGTTCACCACAGGGACCAGGGTCCATGTAGCTGATAGTCTCCTGGGGAGGGGACAGGAGTCTGGGTCAAGAAGGCTAAGTCCCAGACATAGTCATCTCCCTGCCTCTGCACAGACCGTTGGGGTCAAAAACAGCATCGTGCAAGCACCCTCCCCTTGGAGTGCACTGTTTGGGGCAAGGCGCCCCCAGACAGGCCCTGTAACACTTACACCCAGCTGTCCCAATGGGCAAGCTGAAAGGACAGCCTCACCCCAGGTGCCCGCACCAGAGAGCTATGACTGACAGCCAAGGCTGACTGGTGAGCCCTTGGTTCCGAGCGAGAGGGCCTGTGAGCGCAGTGGAGCCTCAGGACAGCACTACTAGAGCTGGCTTCTCAAAGGCCGTGCCCTTGAGCTCAGTCACCTCTCGCCCCTCTGCCGCCCATCACTGGCACCCAGCTCAGGCTCTCCGTCTGCCCCACACCTCGTTTCAGAGGAAACAGGAAACCAATGGGGCCTTCACTGCCCTCCTCAGCCAAACCCGGGCAAGGCCAGCCCATGGAAAGGGAGCCAGGAAGGGTGACAGTGGAGGGGCAGCGGCCTGGCTGCTTCTGCTGTGATCTGGGTGTACACTAAGCTGCTTAGCCAACAGCTCTCCCTCCTGGGCTCAGGGCTCAGCCATGTGAGGATGAAGGGATCAATGCAGCCCTGAGGGAAGAGTGTGAGGGCCTCAGCCAGAGCTGGTGCCCCGCAAACTACTGTGAAACCCAAGTAAGTTACTCCACTTCTCTGAGCCCCCTTATGTGCAAAATAGGAACAGCAAACAGGAGCCCCCACCTCCTGGGGTTTTACCGGAAATTCAGTGAGGTAGTAAAGCACCCCGCTCCACGCCTGGCCTATGAGAGATGCTCCACAAACGGGAACTGCCATGGCAGTGGGGTCATCACCACAGGATGGCTGAGCCCAGCAGACAACAAGACGTGGAAATCAACCCCTGTGGAGTCACTCACAAGGAAGAAGGTGGAAAAGCTCATGAGAAACAAGCATCCTTATGACAGGCTTGCACGGATACCTCTGTATTCAGTTATTTTTTTCTGCTTTGTTTTTTGTTTGTTTGCTTGCTTTTCTGAGACAGAGTTTCGCTCTTGTTGCCCAGGCTGGAGTGCAGTGGCGCAATCTCAGCTCACCACAACCTCCGCCTCCCAGGTTCAAGCGATTCTGCTGCCTCAGCCTCCCGAGTAGCTGGGGTTACAGGCACATGCCACCACACCCGACTAATTTTGTATTTTTAGTAGAGATGTGGTTTCTCCATGTTGGTCAGGCTGGTCTCGAACTCCTGACCTCAGGTGATCCGCCTGCCTCAGCCTCCCAAAATGCTAGGGTTACAGGTGTGAGCCAACGTGCCCGCCCTCTGCTTTGGTTAAGGCTCATCAGTGATAGCCTCCTTCATTCCCCCAAATATACCACCCACACCCCAGCTTTCTCAGGCTGATTCAGAGGCTGTGCAAGGAGGCCTCTGGGGACCCCGTTCTCCCACAGAACTCCTGGCTGAATGCCCTGCCTCATGGTCCCTCTAGGACAGGCCCACACTTCACTTCTGCGCAGTTGGGAATGTGTGTGAGGTAAGGGTGTAGCCGCCATAGAGGGAAGGGCCCTGGACCTGGGTCAAGCCCAGTGACTGCTGGAGCTCCTTGTTCGTCTGTTACATCCTCTGCTGGTAGGCAAAGGGGAAAGAAAACTCCTGGCCATCAGGGCACCCAGATTCTACTCGGGGCTCTTTCCAGAACTGGCCATGGGAGCTTGGGCAGGCTGTGTTGCATGTCTAGGCTGTGGCTCCTTATCTGCAGAATGGGAGCCATGCTCACTGGTGGATGGAGGAGGGGACAGCGGGCAGGCTGGGTGGCATCCCAGGGCTCCAGGCATTGGACAGAAGGCATGTCCAGGGCCTGGGTCATGCCCACAACAACCTAGAGCAGGGCAAGCAGCCTTCCCAGGCTGCTGGCAGGGGCATCCTTGCCCTAAAGCAGCCCATCCCTATCCCACCCCAGGTAGCGACTTTGAAAGAGCAGCTTCTAGATGCTTAGCCAACTACACACGAAGGCTTCTCCCTGCTGGGTACAAAGTAAGAATAACGCCACCCTCATGGGCCCAGCGAAGCTCTGAGAGGGGATCCATGAAGCCGGCCTCGGGAACCAGAGGAGGCAGGGGGCAGCAAGAGGACTGGGCAACAGACTGTTCGCTCGCCTGATTAGCTGACCCCACCCAGAAGAAGAGGGAGGATTCTAGTTCTTTAGGGGAATGGGCAGACTTCTCCTTCTGTAGGAGCCCCCTGCCTCCCGGAGCCCCAGCTCTGAAGCAGCTGCCTGGCAGAGATGGTGAGGAGCGTGCAGGGAAAGGACTTCGCCCTCCACTGCTCTCCAGCCAGGACACAGCCCCAGCTGGCAGTCTTTCGTTCTGTACTGAGCCAAGGGACACACACCAGAGCCCCAGGCTGGCCATGCCCCACCACCTCTCCAGCCCCACTGGGCACACTGGCAAGTCCGGGGCTTCTGCCCATAGTCAGGACCTATCGTGGCCTGGAGCCCACACCCACCACACTGATTACAGCAGGACTGAGGGCACTCATGGTATCTCAGGGAAAAAAACTGAGGCCCAGAAGGAAAATGTTTGTTTAAAAATTTGCACGCCATTTCTCCAGGGCCACTAAGCCAGGCCCACTTACTTTGATCACTCTTTAGTGCTGTCCTTCCAGCCATATGAAGAAAACATGTATGTTTTCAAAACTTAGGAATATACTGTATTCTATTTTTTCTCGCTTGAAATTACATTGACACACCTGCAACCGTATGTATTTTTTAAAACTCCAAGAACTGTACACCAAAAAGAGCAAACTTAAAGCTGGGAGTTGTGGCTCACGCCTATAATCCCAGCACTTTGGGAGGCTGAGGTGGGTGAGTCGCCTAAGCCCAGGAGTCTGAGACAAGCCTGGACAACATGAAGAAACCTGTCTCTACAAAAACCACAAAAATTAGCTAGGTGTGGTGGTGCGCACCTGTAACCCCAGCTACTGGAGAGGCTGAGGCTTGAGCCCAGGAGATTGAGGCTGCAGTGAGCTGAGATGGAGCCACTGCACTACAGCCCGGGTAACAGAGCCAGACCCTGTCTCAATCAATCAAGCAATCAATAAAAAGAGCAAACTGTAAGGCACGTATGTTGGTAATACATAACCTAATTATACATATATATACACAGTATATAAACTTCACAGTGCATTGAGAACATTTTCCCTGTATCATTGAATAGTTTCCCAAACCCACTCATCCATGCACATACTATACTTTATTTAAAATGTTCCCCTAATGGGCCAGGTGCGGTGGCTCATGCCTGTAATCCCAGCACTTTGGGAGGCCAAGGTGGATGGATCACGTGGTCAGGAGTTCAAGACCAGCCTGGCCAACATGGTGAAACCCCATCCCTACTAAAAATACAAAAATTAGCTGGGCATGCTTTCATGCACATGTAATCCTAGCTACTCAAGAGGCTGAGACAGGAGAATTGCTTGAACCTGGGAGGCAGAGGTTGCAGTAAGCTGAGATCACACCATTGCACTTTAGCCTGGGCAACATAGTGAGACTCTGTCCCAAAAAATAAAAAGTGACTGAATAAATAAAATGTTCCCCTAATGTAAGATATTTGTTTTTAATTTTCCTTTATTATAAATTCCTCCTTAATGAGCACTCTAACACATAAGATATTTGATAGCTTTTCTTATTATTTTCTTAATATGGAGTTTTAGAAGTGCAGTTACTGGTCCGAGGATAGGCCTTTAGTACCCATAGGCCTTTAGTACCCTTAGCCTTAGTTCTTTAGGCTTTTAGTACCCTCTGCAAAAAGGTTTTCCTGAAAGCTTTTGACAAGCTATACTCCACCAGTGCTGGAGTAGAGGGCTGCATCATATTAGCAGTTATCAGCTTAAAAATCCGTGCGCATTTGGAAGGCGAGATGGCGTGCAGCTATAGTCCCAGCTACTAGGGAGGCTGAGGCAGAAGAATCACTTGAGGCCAGGAATTTGAGCCTGCAGTAGCTGTGATTGCACCACTGCACTCCAGCCTGAGCAACAAGGTTGAAGGGGGCCAGCCTCTCCACACCTGTGGGTATTTCTCGTCAGGTGGGAAGAGAGACTGAGAAAAGAAATAAGACACAGAGAAAAAGTATAGAAAAAGAACAGTGGGCCCAGGGGACTGGCGCTCAGCATATGGAGGACCCACACCAGCACCGGTCTCTGAATTCCCTCAGTATTTATTGATTACCATTTTCACTATCTCAGCAAAGGGAATGTGGCAGGAGAACAGGGTGATAGTGGGGAGAAGGTCAGCAAGAAAACATGTCAGCAAAGGAATCTGTGTCACAAATAAGTTCAAGGGAAGGTACTATGCCTGGATGTGCACGTAGGCTAGATTTATGCTTCTCTCCACCCAAACGTTTTAGTGCAGTAAAGAGTAATAGAGCAGCATTGCTGCCAGCATGTCTCGCCTCTGGCTACAGGGCAGTTTTCTCTTACCTCTGAATAGAACAAATGTACAATCGGGTTTTATACTAGACATTCCGTTCCCAGGGGCTTGCAGGAGACAGAGGCCTTCCTCTTTTACTAATTCTCCGCAGCACAGACCCTTCATGGGTGTTGGGCTGGGGGACAGTCAGGTCTTTCCCATCCCACAAGGCCATATCTCAGGCTGTCTCAGTGGGGAGAAACTTTGGACAATACTAGGCTTTCCAGGGCAGAGGTCCCTGCAGCTTTCCACAGTGCATTGTGCCCCTGGTTAATCGAGAATGGAGAATGGCAATGACTTTTACAAACCATACTGCCTGTAAACATTTTGTTAACAAGGCACATCCTGCACAGCCCTAGATCCCTTAAATCTTGATTCCATACAACTCATGTTTCTGTGAGCACAAGGTTGGGGCTAAAGTTACAGATTAACAGCATCTCAAGGCAAAACATTTGTTCAGGGTACAGATCAAAATGGAGTTACTTATGTCTTCCTTTTTCCACATGGACACAGTAACAGTCTGATCTCTCTTTTCCCTACACAAGGTGAGATCCTATCTCTATAAAAAAAAATAATAATAAAGAAAAAAGAAAGGCAAAAACAGCATACTATGACTGCCGTTGAGTATACGTTACAGAGGGCCTCTGCTCTGAGGGCTGACCGTGGGAAGGCAGGGAACTGGACCCAAAGATCCTGGCTTTTCCTCCCCAGGAGACCAGGGATATGCTCAGCATCCCCATATGCCGAAGGCTGTCTAACGCCCCTCCTGCTTTGTAAGAGGTTCCATCCTAATGCAGAGCTGGGGAAAGGAGAGATGCTGGGAGGGATTAGCATGCCCCACCAGGGAAAAGGCTGGTGCTCTCAGTGGTGGCTGGCTCTGGCTGCAGCTACGGGACTGAGAGAAGAAAGTCATTCAGAGAAATCCCAAAACACAGAGAGCAGCTTCGTGGCTTAGATCCTTCTTGCTTCCCTTCTCCGAGGGCTGGCAGTGGGGAGTGTATATTCCTCCGAAAATGACAGCTGGCTAATACCAGGTGTGGTGTCGTGCCCGTAATCCCAGCTACTTGGGAGACTGAGACACAAGAATCACTTGAACCCAGGAGGTGGAAGTGGCAGTGAGCTGAGATCGCACTACTGCACTCCAAACTGGGAAACAGAATGAGCTCATCTCCATGAGCTCAGCTCAAATAAATAAAATGCCCCAGGAGGGAAAAAAGGAGTGAGAGCAGATGGAATAAAGTCACAGTAGAATGTGGCAGCCAGGTGAGGGTGACAAAAGGGTTCACTACGTTATTCACCATATTTTTGTGCATGTTTAAAAATTCCCACCCAAAAAAAAAAGATAAGAGGAAAAAGGGGAGTAATAGAAACCGGGGGACTACATAAGATCACGATGCCTGTCCCTCTTTGTCAAACTTCTCTGTACCTCTCATCTTGGCGATGCCCTCCCTGTTCCTGCCCTATAGCTGCGTTCTTTTGCCTTTATTCCATTTCAAAATTTCCACACCCTTGGCTGTTTTCGTCACCCCCACTCAGCTCCTTGCTTATCTCCTTCTTCCTCACCCTCCCTGTCAAAACCCTGTCAGAAGCTCTGATAACCCTCCAAGAAGACCAAGTCCAGAAGAGCAGACCAGGAACCAGGACTCCTGGGTTTCAGCCCCAGGAACGCCACTGTCTGCACCTATGCAACTAACCCCTGCCCCGTACACATCACATGAAAGCCCAGCAGAGCCAGGAAAGAGATGTTCAGAAGTCACTACTGCTACTACTTCTACAAGGCAAAAAAGGAGAGCCCCCGTCCCTCAGAACCTATTTGCTAGGATCCACCTCAGGTAGCAGAGCGGGGACATGGTGGCCTGGCAGGGCACCACGGAGGGCTGGGGAACTGGGAATATAGATGCCATCATGATTATATTAATGAGGGTAAAAATTAGGCCAATAGGGGAGGTCCCCTCTGCACATGTGTACAAGTGTGTGCCTTTCACAGACAATAGAGGCTGAAGTCGGGAAGGCAGCATGCACAGGCAGGCCTGGCTCAGACAGGGGCCACGTCCCAGCCAGACAGTCTCCCGCCCCGCGTTCCCAGCAAGGATGTGAAAACAGCCCTGCCACTTTCTTTCCACCCGCCCCCCTCCATGCCTTGCCTTTCTCCCTCTTTTTCATGAGGGAGGAGAGTGTGCTCACCCTCTTCTCTCCCAGGATGACAGAGTCAGGCCTGGAAAACAGAAGGCAGGATCAAGGGACAAATCCATGTGCCCTCCGGTCTAATACTAGCCATGTCCTGCTGGCTGGGTGCCTGCGGAATCCGCCACCGCTCTCCAGGCTGAGAAGACGGCCACCCGACCTCCTTTGGGAGGTCATTCCTTTGGGGCAGTCATGTTTTGGGGGAAACCAGAGAGAACCTGAAGTGAGGAAACAGCTTGGGGATGAAGGTGCTGTACAGACACCGGGCCAGTCCCGCCAGTCCCTCATGTTTACTAGGCACAGCCAGCATGCCCGTGGGTGAAAGGCCTTCGGCGGCCCCTGCTCCCTAACAGCTAAGCACTAAACAGTGCATCCGCTGCTGCTCTCAGATGACCCCTGCTAACTCTCCCAGTGGACCTCAAGCTGCCCCACTAGGGACTGGGATTTGAAGTGGTAACCTTTACCTCCATTCTTGAGTGAGGAAATGAGGCAAGGGATTTTACCCTAAAACAGGGAATATAGACTAGTTGGCCTTGGGATCTAAACCTAGGAGTCCCGACTCCCAGCCAGGGCTCTCCCCATGAGACGGGGGAGAGTTGGCCAAGTTTTCCGGGGAAGAGCACCATCTGGGGTTCGGTTTTCCTAGCTTGCCAAGGAGAAGGAGCCGGCCCTGACAACTCAATGACATTCACAAAGGGCATCGTGGGAACAAATAAAAGCCACAAACCACAATTCAGCACAAAGCAGGCTGGCTCCTGGCAGCTGCAGACTGATCAGCCCAGTATGTCCCAGGGGTGGGGCAGGAGCGGACTCTGAGATGCCCAGGAAGGACGTTTGGCATGCCAGCCAGACCAAGCCTGCTCCACAGAACAAGGGCAGCAAATGATGCAGACCCAGGACCAGGGTTCCAGGCTCAGCTCAGCTGCTTCTAACCAGGAGCCTTGGACAGATCACTTGGCCTCTCTGACCCTCAGTTTTTCTACCTATAGAGTGGACATAATGCATCTTCTCTACAGGAACGATAGAAGTGCTTTGTAAACCATAAACAGCATGGGAAAATGAGGGAATATCCTAGTCCTCTTGAGGATGAGATGGGGAGGGAAGAGGAGGGAAGGAAGAGAAGAAGGTAGAGAAGGATCCACAATAAGGCTGAGATTTTGAAACCCAGCCTGCTGGCTTTATAGCCAAGCTTTTCATCATCACTGGAAACTCAACCTGCAGTAAATGTATGCTGAGGTCATAAACGTGATTAAAAAGGTTGTTTGCAAAGTTGATTCCAGGGAAATGAGCTGCAGATGGCGGCGGCATCAATGTCCTTTCGCAGCAGGCAGCAGCTGGCTGTGTGGACTCAGGGACAGCTGGAGGGAGTTGGGCTAATGCCCTCTCCCAGCTTTGGAAGGCGGGGGCAAGCTGACTCTGCCCTCTCTGTGCCTGGGGATGGGGGAGATTTGCAGAGACGTGAAACCCTAAACCATAAAACTGCCATTTGTTCCAGAGAGAAAAGCCAGTTTTTCAATTCCAGCCCAACCAGGAGGGCGGGCCAAGCTCAGAGAAAGAAGAGTGGGCTAAGTGTACGAGCCCTTCTACGGCAGCCTGCCTCAGGTGGGACAGGCTGCAGCGGCTCTGGCTGTCCACTGGAAGTGTCCTTGGTGAGGGAGGAAGGAAGGGATTTGGCAAAGCCACTTCTGAGGTCTCTCGGCCAGAGAGACCCTCTGTTCCGAGGCCAACAGGTAGCCCTGGTACAAGGAGAAGGTGGAAAATACAGGCACCAGAAAGTTCTCTGCTGCTTATGGCTTCGTAAAATGCTTTGCAGGTGACATTTCACATAAGTGGTCACCAGCCTGTCTGTCTGGTGACATCAGGAGGCAGGACCCAGGACTATGTGTCAGTGGCTTCCTATCAGAGCAGCCAATATAGGATACTTAAAAATGTGAAGAAGGAGACGTTGATCAGGATAATACAATGAGCCCTTGGCCCAAATTTGGGAAGGGCCCTCCCTTTCGATGTATTTCACTACCTCAGCTGCCATCCCTCTCCTGGTCACTTCTACCCATGCTTCAGCCGCAGCCCCACCTACTCCAGGAAGCCCTCCCTGATGAGTCACCTGCAGCAACCGCCTGTCCTGCAGAGCCTCACACCGCACTGCTCGCTGCCTTGGCTGCTGCTCCCAATCACATGTGTGCCCATGTCTATCTGACAACTGGGCACTCCCTAATGGTTGGAGCACGTCCGTATGACATTTCTCAAATGTTCCCTACAGTACAAGGAACCAGAGCACATCCAGTGACGTCGGGATCTGAGCCTGCAGAGCTTTTCACAAACTTGCAGAACAAGCTGTGTCCTTTGGCGTCATTACCTGCCCTCCCCCTCTGACGGAACCTGGAAAAGAGTCAACAGCCTGCTACCAAAAATCCCCCATGGCCCGGACTCTCGGACGATTCCCCTACAAAAGCTGGGGAGCACAGTCCCAGGCTTACTAATCTCCTCTCTACCCCATCCCCATTTTTTCTAGTGCCCAGAAAGCCCCAACCAATCTCTCAGCAAATTCCACAGGATCTGTCAGATTCAGATCCAGTCAACTGCAGGCCGAGTGCTCTTCACATCTCGTCTCATCTACTGCAGGAAGCAACCTGAGGGCAGCAAACAGGAAGACAGCTGGTATGAATGGGCTCTGCAGTCTACCAGCTGTGCGGCCCAGAGCAAGCTACCTAACGTCTCTGAGCTTCAGCTGCTTCAGCTGTAAAATGGCATGTATACCGCCTCTCTCAGGTTTACTGTTGAAATCATGTTTGTAAAGTGTTTATAAAGTGTTTGGCACTCTTAGAAAGTACTCGATAAATGGTAATTAACATTAAATTATCATACCAATCTCTCCAGGTAGGTGTTATTGTCTTCTCTCTACCAATGAGGAGGGTGACGCTCAGAGACATTCAGCAACTGGTTCAGATTCACACAGTATTGGCGCGGGAGGCAGAGCTGGGGGTTCAGACAGAGCAGCAGAGCGTGCCCTCAGCTCCGGGGAAGTTTGCAGCCTCAAGTCACAGGGACAGAGTAGCTGTGGGAGCTTGGGTCAGGCACCTCCACCCCTCCTCAGCTTCAGTAGCTGCCCCAGAAGCACGAGGCATGGCCTCAGCAAGTCTCCATTTGAGAGGATCGGCTGGGCTCTCCCAAATTAAGTGCTGTTGCAGGCAGCTGGGCCAACCCGCCCTCCCCCGCAACCCCAGAGCTCATCAGATTGGCACCTGCTTTTTCCACACAGGCAAATGTAAAGCCAAGAGCTAAAGAAAATTTCAGTTGTTAGTCATGGTGGACACATTTATTGGACAGGTGCAAGCCTTTCCCTGCCACACTGAGATGGTTTCAAAAGAAATAAAAGCTTTACTGAAAGAAATTGTCCTCAGATTTGGGGTTCCATTCCCCACACATAGTGATAACGAAAGTGCCTTTATTGCCACTTTTTTTGAGACAGTGTCCCACTCTGTCACCCAGGCTGGAGTACAGTGGTACCATCACAGCTCACAGCAGCCTCAACCTCCTGGGCTCAAGGGATCCACCCATCTCAACCTCCCAAGTAGCTGGGGCTATAGGCACATACCATGCCTGGCTAATTTTTTTTTTTTTTAATAGAAATGAGGTCTCACTATGCTGCCTAGGCTGGTCTCAAACTACTGGCGTCAAGCAATCCTCCAGCCTCAGCCACCCCAAGTCTGTTGATTTCACTATAATTAACCCACTGTCTAATTTCTCATTTTCTGACTCAACTACAAAATACCGCATAAGAGAAAAATACCATTACATGTCTGCTTCTAGGAGCTACCTTGATCAAGTTTGCTGAAGAAGGAATCATATGCCTCCCCTTTGTTTAGTTTACTATCAGATTGATGGGAATTCTAGAAGCCCTTACTCTTATTCCTGTCATTCCCTAACAGCCTGTTCAGGAATGCCTCCAAGCTTTATCTTGGATTGAGTTAAATTCAGCAACTCCTTACTACAAAGCAACACTCAGAAATAGACCTACCAGATCCTTGGTTTAATCCAATCCACAAAGCCCTGCTACAAGATTCTAAACTTGATCTATAGAATCTTTCTGGGTCCCTCTGTGCATCCTCAGAATATCTATCTGTTTGTAGGGGATAACAAGAAACCCTCTGGACATATGAATGTATTGACAGCTAAGCATACACGAGGAACTCGCCTGTAAGGATACTCATTTATCCCAGTTTTCTACGAACGAAACTGCTGAAACCAAGCACTGGAAAACCTCCCTAAAATTACTTGGTAAAACTACATGGTCCACAACTCACTTTGGAGATACATAGATTCATACTTGCCCAGTACCAAGAAGACGGAGCTGGGTATTTCTTCAAATAAACTGTTACCTTGGCAGAGAACGGTGCCCTATGAGCACAGAATTCAAAATCTCTCGCTTCATGAATTCTTGCCAAGGAAATTGCAATCACAGCCCAGCAGAGAGGAATTAATGTATTCGGTCAGGTTGTCTTAGATAATAGGATAGCCCTAGATTACATCTTAGCGGAGCAGCGAGGAGTATGTATGGTTGCAAATACCACGTGCTATATTTACATAAACGAATCTGTGGAGGTAGAAACTCATCTAGAAAAAGTTAGAGAGCAAGCCACGTGGGTACAACAGCCCTCCCGGACTGTCTCTGAAGACTGGTTTTCTTTTTTGTTTTCTTGGATTCCTCGTGGAAAACAGTCTATGTTTTCTGGGTTGCTAAAATTAGGCATGTCAGTCTTGTTAATTGTGCTTATGCCTTCTATTATGACCAAATGTGCATTAAAATGTTGTAGTGAAGCTGTGACTAAAGCAACTAATACGATGACAGTTCAGCACCACGGTGCCATGCCTGGGACTCGTGAATATTCTGAACTCCATGCTATTATAGAAACTTTCTCTCTCCGTATCCTAGTCCCCAATCTTTGCTCTGATTCGGCAGGAAGTAGCCAGAGTGGTCTGTTCCCCTATGCCCTTCAGGACTGTGGAGTGACAAGGAAAGAATTGAGCTGCAAAAGGGACCCCTTTTTTAGAAGCCTGACGACCACAAGCATGAAAATAAAGAAAAACCCTGAGTTCCTTCAAGAGAAATTCCAGGCACCTCACTAGCCCTAGAAGTAAATAAGAAGGTAATATAGCCTAAAACAAGAGCCAAGGACGTTCGAGTTTCAGAGATGTTTGCTTTCCCTGTAGGAACTAAAGACAACATCTTAACATATGTCCTTGAGTTGTCTTTCAGAAACCCCCACTGAGGACCCACACCGAACGGATCCAGTGGCATTTAGACCTCAGATAAGAGGGAAACTGAACATTAAACTTCTTCCTGATGGGGCTTAGAGAAAGTCACACCCCATCCCAGCCAGTTAACATTTTTCTACAGACCCCAGATTTTTAAGCAAAGCTTCTCTTCTTTAACCAGTTGCAAATCAGAAAATCTTCAAATCTACCTGTGACCTGTAAGCCCCCCTCAAAATATCGTACCCTTTTAGGCCTAAGCCAATGTGTAATCTCCGTGCATTGATTTATGATTTTGCCTGTAGCTTCTGCTTTCCTGAAATTTACTCCTGCCTTTAAAAACCCTTGCCTGCAAGCCACTGGGGAGGTCAGGATTTGGGCATTTAACTGCTTGGTCCTCTTTGCTTGGTGCCCTGCAAATGAACACTCTTCTGTCGCTGCAAAACCTCAGTGTAGATATCTGGTTTTACTGCACCAGGCAAGCAGACCCCAGTTCACTGTAACAGAAGGCCATGAGGAAGAGCTTAGGTTTGTATTCTGAGTTTAGCGGGAAGTAGAGGCTATTAAGCTGAGTTACGACATAGTCTCACCATTTCAGTCCCACTCTTAGTCCTAGCAAAACCCTTTGGCTGCTGTGTGGAATAATGATTATAAGAAAACAAGCATGAAGCTGAAAGAGAAGTAAGGGGCTGGGCGCGGTGGTTCATGCCTATAATCCCAGCACTTTGAGAAGCCATGGTGGGAGGATTGCTTGAGCCCAGGAGTTCGAGACCAGCCTAGACAACATGGCGGGACCACGTCTCTACAAAAAACTTAAAAGTTAGCTACATATAGTGGTGCGTGCCTGTACTCAGGAGGCTAAGGTGGGAGAATTGCTTGAGCCCAGAAGGTTGAAGTTGCATTGAGCCATATTCACGCCACTGCACTCCAGCCTGGGCCACAGAGCAAAACCTTGTCTCAAAAAAATTTTTTTAAAAAGACAAGGAAAATCCTCCTGTATTCTAGGTGAGGGGTGATACTCTACGCTAGGTTGAAAGCACTGGTAATAAAGAATAGTGGATGGACTGGGGATATATTTTGGGAGCAGGGCCAAAAGAATTTGCCGAATGCGACAGGGAGAGCTCATGAGTGTCCAGCTGGAGCTACGGAAGAAAATGGGAGAGGGGCAAGGCAAAGGGTAGAAATCAAGAGTTCTCTTTTGTTCAGGTAAATCCAAGATGAAATTAGATGTCTGGACAACACGCCGAAAAGAAGAAAGAAAAGAAAAGAAAAGAGAAATTAGATGTTGAGGTGGAAATGCCAAGTGGGCAGATGGATACACCCATCCTGAGTTCTGGGGAGAAGAATGCCCTAGAGGCTGGGGGCAAATCTACGCAAAGATGACACTTAGCATCCAAGAATTGCAGAAGATTAGCCAGGGAGGGAGTGCAGGTGGGAAAGAGGACCCAGGCCTGAGCCCAGATGGACGGCCTGGCGGAAGCGGAGGAGCAGTTGCCACCGCGGCAGCTTAACAGAACTGTCTAAACTTGATGAAACCCCAGAGGCAGCAGTAGAGAACCATAGATATGACTGGGATTAAGCTTCATGCCTGGGCTGAATGAAGGCTTAGAGTCAGAAATGTTCCCTGTTACAGAAAAATGTTAAATTTGTACTTCTTGGCTAGGTGTGGTGGCTCAGGCCTAGGATTCCACACTTTGAGAGGCCACAGTAGGAGAAATGCCTGAGCCCAGAAGTTCAAGAACAGCCTAGGCAACATAGGGAGACCCTGACTCTACAAAAAATTTAAAAATTAGCTGGCTGTGGTGGTGCACACCTGTGGTCCCAGCTGCTCAGGAGGCTGAGGTCGGAGGATCGCTTGTGCCCGGAAGGTCAAGGCTTCATTAAGATGTGATCATGCCACTGCACTCCAGCCTGGGCAACAGATCAAGGCCCTGTTTCGAAAAAATAATAAATTTTTAAAAAAAATATTTGTTTTGAGACAGAGTCTCACTCTGTCACCCAGGCTGGAGTGCAGTGGTGCGATCTTAGCTCACTGCAAGCTCCACCTCCCGGGTTCACGCCATTCTCCTGACTCAGCCTCCCGAGTAGCTGGGACCACAAACACCCGCCACCATGCCCAGCTAATTTTTGTATTTTTGGTAGAGATGGGGTTTCACCATGTTGGCCAGGCTGGTCTCGAACTCCTGACCTCAGATGATCCACCTGCCTCAGCCTCCCAAAGTGCTGGGATTACAGGTGTGAGCCACCATGCCTGGCTTTAAAAAAAACTTTAAGTTGCACTTCTTGCTTACCTGAGTCTGAGGAATGAGATTTATATCCACTACTCATAAAAATAATTACATAAAATTTTATATATGCATAATTAACCGGGTTATGTATATGTCATTATATGAGTGTTACAAAATAATCAGTGCCCTGAAGGCAAAGAAAGAACTAGGAAAGAGAATGGGAAGGGGCTCAGTCGAGATACAGCCTTCAAGGAAAGCGTCTCTTAAGAAGCCTTCATGGCATTTCTCCTTTCCAGTCAGACCTCTGCTGCAAACATGCTCCACCAGATCCTCGGCCAGGCCAAGAAGCTTCCAAGCGTGATCCTCCTCTTAATATTTATTGGAGCTGGAGGTCCTGGAGCAGCACTGTATGTCTTGCATCTGGCACTGTTCAATCAGATGTTAGTAGGGGCAGAAAGAATAACCCAAAACCCTGAGACAAACTGGGTGCCCATGATCAGCACAAGTTCAACTCAGTGAATGTCTACATTACAGCAAACTGAAGCAAGAAGGCCCAGATTTCTAAATGAAATGTTTCACTCTAAAGCTGCTTAGAATGAAGGTCTTCCAGGAGCCATCCGCACAATTTCCCACTTAACCAGGAAACATTTCTCCTCTAAATATATGAAATCATCTTGATGTATTATTTTGGAGATTATACTAATCAATACATATCTGAGACTTGAAAAAAATAAAAAAGAAGGTTTCGTAAACAGAAGACAGTTCAAGAGAGTTCTTGTGATCCTAAAGGGAGGAAGGATTTTTGCCAAAGGTTGAGAGAACAGACAGATGAAAGCTATGGAAGGGACAACAGCGCAATTTAAAGCTTGAGAAACCGAAGGTAAATGAGAATGGCAACAACAACAAAAACTAAACCTGAGATTTGAAGGGAAACTGAGTCTTCAGAGGAAAGAAGGCAAAGTAATCGTTGTTTGAAAGGTTAAGGATATAGGTAGCTTGCAACTCTTCTCAACTGGGCTTCCTCATCTGAACAGGGTTCCTTATTCCTCATCTGACCCAGAACACACGACTTAATTTGAGTAACTATTTCTTAATTCCCATAAGAATGGCAAATCGGCTGGGCACAGTGGCTCACACTTGTAATCCCAGCACTTTGGGAGGCTGAGGCGGGCAGATCACTTGAGGCCAGGAGTTCAAGACTAGCCTGGCCAACATGGCAAAACCCTGTCTCTACTAAAACTACAAAAATTAGCCAGGTGTGGTGGTGGGTGCCTGTAATTCCAGCTACCCGGGAGGCTGAAGCAAAAGAATCCCTTGAACCCAGGAGGCGGAGGCTGCAGTGAGATGAGATCTTGCCATTGCACTCCAGCCTGGGTGACAGAGCAAGACCTGTCTCAAAATAAATAAATAAATAAATAAATAAATAAATAAATAAATAAAATAATGGCAAATCTAGAATCCAGAAGGATGGCATTGATCTAGATGCATGGAGCGTGAAGTTGATCAGTTCTATGCAATAGATGACACAGGGCACTGGGGCTTCGAATCCAGATGTTAAAAGGCCTGCTGTAAAGACGTCTGTCTGATAAAAAATCATAATACCAGAAAACCAGAATCAACAACGAAAATTTAAAAGAAAAATAGAGATCTCACCCAGGGACTCTCAAGCTTCACTGAGGCAATGTGGTGTGATTCTGGGGTGGGGTGAAGGCCCTTCCTGATCCAGATATCCTGTCATGAGTGTTCACAGCCAATGCACTCTCAGCTGTACCCACCTGGCTTGCAGCATTGGGCTTTGCCCCCAGCCTCTGTTATTTCGGGACCCTGTCATCCCCATTGCTGGCAGCGAGCCCAGTGCTGTAACAGCATCTCCTGCCATCAGCCTGCCCTTCGGAATGCTGGACGGCAACTCCAGGGCTTCTCAGTGATGCTGGTGCTCTCCTCACCAGGCCACACCTTAGCACGCCGGTAAACGGAGTATGCTCTGGGCCCTCCCAGGGAACACTGTGGAGGGTGGGTTTTCTGGCCTCTATAATCTAACCAGTTTGGCATGCCCACTGCTCTGGACATTCTGATTCCTTCCTTCACCATTTGCTGTGGCAGTTCTTCCAATTCTACCTCACTTAACGTGGGTCAATACTTTTTCAAGCCTCTCAGAGGCAACCTCTTAGAGGTTGTAGTGTAGTAGTGCATTGGCGCCCACTCCCGGGGTCCGTGTCAGGGTGTAAATTCCATACCGTAAAAGAAAGTTCTCCCTTTTCCAATTAGTATTTTGTTTCCTTTGGTTCAGCACCCTCAGGATCCAGTCCCGTACATAATCCCCCAGTTCCTGATGGTTCACATTGACCAGGCCTACAACTACTTTAGGACAAGGTTTCCTTTTTTTCTTAGCAGGCCTAGCACTTTTGTGGCTGGGTTATGTTGTAACTTGACCTTAGTTTCGGGTCTGATGGCCAAGGCGGGAGGTAGAGCTGAATGCTGAGCAGAGCGCGGGTTTTCTTGCAAGACAGGATCCTCCGCATGATCTTCAAATAAGCCGGAGGCTCCAGCCTTTAACAGAGAGAAGTGGGTCACTTCTGCAGGCCCTCTTCCTCACTTGTTACCGGCAGCCTTGCACTCACAGGAATGCCTTTCTTAACAGGCTTCCACTCCAAAGATCTTATTATCGAAACCGCAAATATGTCGTATACCAACGTCTGAGCCCTTTTAATTACCGTCATTGCCGCCTCCCTGACAGCTGTCTACAGCACCCAAATTATTTTCTTTGCACTGTTAGGACAACCTCGCTTCATGGCTGTAATTTTCATCAACAAAAACAACCCCCTCCTAACCAATTCAATCAAACGCCTAACAATTGGTACTATTTTTGCCGGGTTTTTCCATCTCCAACAATATTATTCCAATATCAATTCCCCAAATGACTATGACCCTTCACCTCAAACTCACAACCCTCAGCGTAACTATTTTAGGCTTCTCACTAGCAATAGAACTTAACCTTATAACTAACAACCTCAAACTCAAGCACCCATCACAAATGTTTAATTTCTCCAACATAGTAGGATTTTACCCAATCACAATACACTGCACAACACCGCACTCAAATTTACATGCAAGTCAGAACCTAACCTCTCTTCTACTAGATCTGATTTGATTAGAAAAATCGATACCAAAAAATACTGCCCACGTTCAAATGATAGCCTCCACCATTGTATCTACCCAGAAAGATCTAATTATGCTCTACTTTTTCTCCTTCCTTATTCCATCTCTAACTCTATTCTTAATTATTTAACCCTATTCCCTCACATAATCGCAATCGCAGTAAAGACACTAACAGAAATCAACCAGCAACCACCACCCACCAACACCCATAACTGCACAAGGCAGCTACATCCATAGAAACCTCACGAAGTAATCCTATTTCTTCAACCTCAAAAGTTACCCAGTTTTCCATATTCTTAAAATCGGTTACAATTTCCACCTCATCATAATCAATTAATCACATAATTATCACCAACTCTTACAGCAGCCATAATAATAAGGCACCCCAAATAACCACACTTGACCTTCAGGTCTCAGGATACTCCTCAGTAGCCATTGCTATTGTATGACCAAAAACAACCATTATTCCCCCTAAAAAAAAATTTAAAACTATTAAACCAGGCTGGGCATGGTGGCTCACACCTGTAATCCCAGCACTTTGGGAGGCCGAGATGGGTGGATCATGAGGTCAGGAGTTTGAGACTAGCCTGACCAACATGGTGAAACCCCATCTCTACTAAAAATACAAAAATTAGCCAGGCATGATGGCGCATGCCTGTAATCCCAGCTACTCAGGAGGCTGAGGCAGGAGAATTGCTTGAACCCGGAAGGCGGAGGTTGCAGTGAGCTGAGATCGTGCCACTGCACTCCAGCCTGGGCAACAGAGCGAGACTACGTCTCAAAAAAAAACAAAACAAAAACAAAAACAAAAAAACTATTAAACCTACAAAAGTTCCACCAAAATTTAACACAGTACTGCAACCCACACCTCCATTAATAATTAATCCCAAGCCTCCATATGTAGGAGAGGGCTTTGAAGAAAACCCCATAAAGCCTGTAATAAGAATAATACTTAATAAGAATACAGTGTATGTCATAATTCTTACATGGGATATAACCATAACTAATGACATCAGAAATCTTCGTCGTGCTTCAACTCTAAGAACTCTAATGACTAACATCTGAAAAACACATTCTCTATTATTAATCACTCGGTTATTGAGCCACCTGCACGATCAAACATCTCAGCATGGTAAAGTCTCGGCTTGCTTCTAGGTATTTGACTGGCCCTTCAAATCATCACAGGGTTTTCTTAGCTATACACTACACGTCAGATACTCTAACCGCCTTCTCGGTCACTCACTTCTGCTGAGATGTAAATTATTGCTGAATTATAATTATGCTATATGTTAATGGGGCTTCGATAGTCTTCATCTGCCTAATTTTACATGTAGGTCGAGGCTTATACTAGGGGTCACTTACTTTCCTAGAAACTTGGAATATTGCCAGTATTCTTCTATTAGCAGTTATAGCAACAACATTAATAGGTTACATACTTTCATGAGGCCAAACATCATTCTGAGGTGCAACGGTAATTACAAATCTATTGGCCATCCCATATATTGGAACCGACCTTGTACAGTGAATCTGAGGTGGATTCTCATTGGATAAAGCAACTTTTACATAATTCTTCACTTTTCATTTCATCTTACCTTTCATTATTACAGCCCTAGTAGCCATTCACCTCTTATTCCTACATGAAACGGGGTCTATTAACCCCTCAGGAATTTCATCAGATTCTGACAAAATCCCTTTTCACCCTTATTACACAATTAAAGAGATTCTAGGCTTAATTCTACTTCTCTTGCTCTTATCAATCCTGCTGACCTCCTAGGACACCCACACATCTACCCCCCAGCAAACCCCCTCAGCACTCTGCCCCATATCAAACCGGAGTGCTACTTTTTACTCGCCTACGCAATTCTACAGTCCATCCTAAACAAACTAGGATTTTCTTGCAAGATAGGATCCTCCATGTGATCTTCAAATAAGTCAGAGGCTCTAGCCTTTAAGAGAAAGGAGTGGGTCACTTCTGCAGGCCCACAGTTCCAGTGGAACCTGATAATTCAAGATTTTTTAGTGCTTGGACCCAAGTATCCCCATCCAAAGTCTCAGAATCTTACTGCTTCCAAATCAGTACCCTGACCTCCATATAGCAGAACTGGCTGGAGTTGAGAATTAAGAATTCAACAATTTCTGGAACTTTGCTATTCATGTAATTTCTTAGCTTTACTGCCCCTAGGCTACCGGAGATGAGATTCTATTTATATGCAGCCAAGTTCTGGCTTCATACTTCCCCTCACATGATTAAGTAACCAACCCAGGCAGTCATTGTCTTTCTCCAATGCATGGATAGCCTCCAACAACAGCCATCTAATTCCAAAAGTCTTGTATTTACTTAATTTCCCCTGAAACTCTCAACCTCCTAGATGTGACACTTGCCAGCGTATCCCCTTCCACCAGTATCGCGTCCCAGTTTGCCAACTGTAAACATGTGAACACTGGCACTGGCATGGATGGCTGGGGCAACTAGTGCTCCACCTACTACCAGTGATGGGGTCCTTATTACCACCAGTACCAGCTGTCACAGGTGGAGTTCACTGAAACACACTTTGAGACACTGAGATTTCTATACGGAAGTTATTGGAGAGTAATCACAGAAATAGCACCTGTAAGCGGTGAAAGACGAAGAATTTGGCAGATAGAAAAGTTGAGCTGAGCCTCAGTAGGTCCATGAGGAGCTCTGGATCTGGGATGGCCCTTCTGAGATATTGCAAACTGAGGCGTGGCGGACAAGTCTTGGTACCTCACAGGAGCCAGTCATTGGACGTGCAAGGTCCCTAGGGAGGGAGCTTAATCTTGGGCAGTGTCTTTCTTTGGCTAAAAGCAACACTGGGAAAATAGCACAGGTGAGAGGTGCCAGGCAGCGGCTCCCCCAGCGGCTGGAGAATGAGCAGTGTCTCAGTCCTGGAGGGGAATCCGGGCAGCACCCACAGCATGCACAATGTCCTGCAGCACTGAAAGCAGCCCTCACCTTTCTGAGACTGTTTCCTGACCTGCAAAATAAGGGAAAACAGTTGGTTCTTGAGCAGTGTGGTGGCTAGAGGGCACTCCCAAAAAACCTAAGAACCTATTGTTGACCAGAAGCCTTCCCACAGAAACAGTCGATTAACACATATTTTGTATGTGATGTGTATCCTGTATCCTTATAATAAAGTAAGCTAGAGAAAAGGAAATTATAAGGAAGAAAATATATGTTTACACTGGGCACAGTGGCTCACGTCTGTAATCCCAGCACTTTGGGAGGCCAAGGAAGGTGGATCGCCTGAGGTCTGGAGTTTGAGACCAGCCTGGCCAACATGGTGACACCCCATCTCTATTAAACATGCAAAAATTAGCCAGGTGTGGTGGTGGGCCCCTGTAATCCCAGCTACTCGGGAGGCTGAGGCAGGAGAATCACTTGAACCCGGGAGGCAGAGATTGCAATGAGTTCAGATCATGGCACCGCACTCCAGCCTGGGCAACAGAGACTCTGTTTCAAAAAAACAAAAAGGAAAAAAGAAAAGAAACAGAAAATATATATTTGTTATTCATTACGTGGAAGTAGATAATCATAAAAGTCTTCATCGTAATCATCTTCTCACTGAGTAGGCCGAGGAGGAGGAAGAGGAGGAGTTGGTCTTGCTGTCTCGGGGTGGTAGAGGTGGAAGAGGTGGAGGAGGTGGAAGGGGAGCCAGGACAGGCGGGCACACTTGGGGTAACATTTGTTGAAAAAAATCCACACAGCCTAGGCAACAATGCAAAACCTCTCCACAAAAGATACAAAAATTAGCTGGGTGTGGTGGTGCGCACCTATAGTCCCAGCTACTGGAGAGGTTGAGACAGGAGGATCGCTTGAGCCCAGAAGGTCAAGGCTGCAGTAAACCGTGATTACGCCACTGCACTCCAGCCAGGGGGACAAAGGGAGATCCTGTCTCAAAAAAAAAAAAAGAGAAAAAAATCCCTGTAAAAGTGGACTCACAGTTCAAACTCATGTTGTTCAAGAGTCGACTGAAATAGCTACCTCAAAGATGTCCAGAAAAGCAAATTAGAAAGCAAATGAAAGCAATTTGTGAACTGTTAACAAGGTTATTCTTTTCATCCTAAAGTCTGGAGCAATCTCATCACCAGCTTTCTATTACGCCCCACGCCCACTTCTCGTCTCAAGAAGAGTCAGTATTTTACCAGGATTTAGCTTTACTGTCCACTTTACTGCTTCTCCAAAAAGTTGCAGTGATGATGTTGAGAAGTGACTAATTCATTAGGTATATCTTTGAGTTGTTTTTCACCATAAATTAATTTCTAAAGCAGGCTCTATAATAACTAGAAATCTTCTAGTCTATAATCAGGTACTCTATAAAACATAAAATTACAGGATTTATAGTTCTTTAAAATGGAAAACTGCTCTCAAAAAAAATGTTACTAGTTCAAAGGAGATTCATAAATGAATCATGTAATTTTGAACAATTCTCACCAGATGGAGCTAGTTACAAATAAATATTTTTTAAATATTTTTCTTTTTTCTTTTCTTTTTTTCTTTTTTTTAATATAGTAGTCTTTTAATTCCTTGTAAGGAAAATTTCCTGGATAATTCCATGTTTTTTAATAATCACAGAGATATTCCTATCCTTACTCGTTCATTACCAAAATTAAAGACTTCAGTAACAATTTATACTCCATAGAGTATACGATCTCATCTATTTTGACATCAAAAAAAAAAAAGACAGAAAGACAAAACACAAATTCTGAGGCAGAAATTAAGACAATACAACATGCTTATTTTTTATTTAATTTATTGTTTGTTTTGCTGCTTGAATGTTTATCTTCCAAGAGCCTACAGAAGTGAGGGAAAGTATCTGCAGACTAATTTTAAATAAAATAAAATAAAGCTTTTAGCTTACTTATTAAACTAGGAAGAATTTTCCTTAAACACATCACTCTAATTGGTCTGCAATGCATCAATAAATGGAGAACATGGATCTCATCTAGGAAATATTTTAAACATTGTGGACGCTACCAAAAAGCTCATCAGAATATAAAAATTTTCAAGTCACAATCCCCTAAGCAGACTAAAAACAAGTTAGCCTTTAACCTAAAATCAGAAGTGCAAAATCTGTAAAAATAAAAATATTGCCATTGTTCTCAGCAAGCTATGAATAAATCCTACAGCTCCTTAAGGTCTTTTCAATAAAATGAACCATGATGGCTTGACAAACTCCTTGCTTAAATGACAGATAACTTTTGAATCTGGGCTTCTCAATCTGTCAAGAGAAGCAAGCTGTATTGGCAGCATTGCTCCCTTTTGAAAATCACCTTCTGAACAGAAGGTCCAGCAAAGACCTTCAATGCAACACTCCCTACATATGTGCAAGTCTGCATATGACATCCTCCCGTAGGTGCAAGTCCCAGTCAATGAACCAGAAACAGATGAAAGACAAGAGGAGAAAGTCGAGGTCAAATGTTTCAGTTTACCCATGCTATCCCAGATAAAATGCCAAGGGCTTTTGGAATAAAATAGACAATATGCAAGGATGAGGTGACCAGATGTCAATAATGTTGGGAATTTAAAATGCATGTACCACACATGAACACAGAATTCTTTAAATGCAGCTGCAGGAGGTTCCGTTTGGGGGTCATCCTCTTGGGAACTCTCTTCTGAGCAGTACTGCTTGTCATTTCTATCATCTGATACATCTATACTTCCAAATAATCATGACTGATACTCTAAGTGATGTCTTGACACCTTCTGAGGTTTTACAGGTTCTTCCAAATCAAAGAGAGGGCACATCATGCATAGTATTATTTGGGGGTTAGCATATATTTTGTAATAATTATGCTAAAATTGGTAATCCATTTTGAGGCTCAATGATAGCTCTATTAATTATATTGTCTTATCAACTGAAATATTCCACTCTGTCAATAGGATTAATGATTGGAGATTATGATACAACCAAAACCAAAGCTAGTCAATGGGCTCTTGGAATGGAATCACCCACCATGAACCATCCATCTGATCAACTCTTTAATTTTCTTCCTAAACATCAGATCATCAGAGTGTTTTAGTGCAGCCCGCACAATTCATAGAGTCCAGATTGAAGGGTCCAGATTGAAGACCTTACATTTTTGTAGAATTCAGAATCAGTTTTCACTCAGTAAACTCTCTATTTGCTCGCTCTCTTCTACATGTAATTGTTCCACTTGGGTTGAACTTCATGGAAGAATTCTCATTCTGCCCCTGAGCCTCTCCTTTAGGGACTTGGAAATGGAAGGTGGTGCGGTTCTCTCTGGCCATCTGCCAGGCAAGGAGCCCCGGGCTTCTTGCGGTAAGTTCGTCCCTTTTCCCAAGTCTTTCACTTTGTACTCTTCATTCAGAGTTAAATGGCATAAAACTCAGATTTTCAAAGCCGGTTGATTTAATCCGGGACACATAAGACTAGGATCAAATAAGTGAAGTAAATGATTCAAATGCAATGACTTCTGTTGTTTTTCCTAAAATTATTCTATGGCCTAATTTTCAGAAACTATTTTAGGACAAAAAAGAACCAAAAAAAAAGTTATACTAAAACAAATAAAGAGAGAGACTAGTCATTTGCTTGGTCAGAGCTTCTTTTTTAAAAAATAAAATAATATTAAGTCAAAGAGGAAAACAAATATAACATCAAACTATTTGCAAAATAATGAAAATTGGCTGGGCACAGTGGCTCACTTTGGGAGGCTGTGGCAGGTGAATCACCTGAGCCCAAGAGTTCTGGACCGGCCTAGGCAACATAGAGGGACCTTATCTCTACAAAAAATTTGTGGGGCATGGTGGTACACACCTGTAGTCCCAGCTACTAAAGAGGCTGAGGTGGAAAGATCTCTTGAGCCTGGGAAGTTGAGGCTGCAGTGAGCCATGAGCATGCCACTGCAGTCCAGCCCTGTCTCAAGAAAATCACAATAATAATGAAAATGAGAACAATGCATAGAAAACTTAGGGGTTATAGTCAAGCTACAGTGTAACTCATAACCTTAAATGTTTTTCTTCTTTTAAAAAAAATCTAACTCTTCAACTCAAAAAATTAGAATAGCTAAAACAAATCTAAGAAGAGAGAAAATGAAAATAAATTTAAAGAAAATAAAAGCAGTAAAAATGATAAACCCAATAGCAGATGTTTTGGGAGGGGGGAAATACAAATGAAATAAGCATCTTTCTGTCAAATTCACTCTACACTGTCACACTTTCACACACACACACACACACGAAAAAAAATAGGTAAAATAAGAAATCAGCAATAGTCTGGAAATTTTTAATGATAAAATAACAATTATTCATATATGCAGATAAAACAAAAATCTCAGTAAACTAGATGATTAACAGAAAGATATAATGGCCAAAATTGACTCAACAACTGGAAAATCTAAAACTTATTGCCAAAGAAAAAAATGTTTAAGTTATCAAAGAAATGTTTATTAGACATTTCCCAGGCTCAGACAGTTTTACTGTTCAGTTATTTTAAACTTTCCGTATCTGGACAAAAATACACAAAAATATGAAGACTAATTTGTGGACCAAACATTGTTTATGCAGCAGAACTCATTTACATCATATAATTCCCTCTTTCTTCCATTTATTGTTAGAAGTCGGCCTCTAACCTGCCTCTGATAGAACACTTGATTGGATTTTTCATTTCTTTGCCTCTTAGAATATTAAAATGTTTTTCTCTGGCCGGCTCCACAAAACTGATTTTGATGAAATTTTGCCTTCTCTCATATTTTTTAGTGACGGGCCACCCAACTCTTAAACATCTGATTGCATTCTGGAAAGCTCTGTGGCTCTGAGAGACCATGAGATCTTCCTTCCTTCCTTCCTTCCTTCCTTCCTTCCTTCCTTCCTTCCTTCCTTCCTTCCTTCCTTCCTTGCTTCCTTGCTTCCTCCCTCCCTTCCTTCTTCCCTCCCTCACTTCTTTCTTTCTTTCTTTTTCTTTCTTTCCTTCCTTCCTTGCTTCCTCCCTCCCTCCCTTCCTTCTTCCCTCCCCCCTTCCTTCTTCCCTCCCTCCTTTCTTTTTCTTTCTTTCTTTCTTCCTTTCTTTCTTCCTTCCTTCCTTCCTTTTCTTTCCTTTCTTCTTTCCTTCCTTCCTTCCTTCTTTCCTTGCTTCCTCCCTCCCTCTCTTCCTTCTTTCTTCCCTCCCTTTCTTTCTTTCCTTCCTTCCTTCTTTCCTTGCTTCCTCCCTTCTTCCTTCTTCCCTCCCTCCCTCCTTTCTTTCTCTTCTCTTCCCTTCTTTCTTTCTTTCTCTATTTCTTTATTTTCCTTCCTTCCTTCCTTCCTTCTTTCCTTCCTTCCTTCTTTCTTTCTTTCTTTCTTTTTTGACAAAGTCTCACCCTATTGCCCAGGCTGGAGTGCAGTGGCCCAATCACAGCTCACTGCAGTCTCAACCTCCTGGGCTGAAGTAATCCTCCCACTTCAGCCTCCTGAGAAGCTGGGACTACAGGCACGCACCACACCCCGCTAATTTTTTGGTATTTTTTGTAGAGACGGGGTTTTGCAATGTTGCCCAGGCTGAAAGATTATATTTCTTAATGTCATTCTACTAACTAGTCCTTCAAGTTATTACAAATTATAAATCTGCAGTAATTAAAATGGAGTCATATTGACACAAGAATAGCTTTCAGTGAAATAGAATAGAGAGCACAGAAAGTCACAAGATTTTAAAACAACTTAATATATAATAATTACCAATCAACAGGAAAGAAGGAAATTATTCCATTTATTTCATAAATAGCATTGCAGAAATTGGCTTGCTATTTGGTGATAAAATAAATAATAAGTTGAGTAAGGTGGTGCATGCTTGTAGTCCCAGCTACTCGGTAGCTGAGGCAGGAGGATCGCTTGAGCCCAGGAATTCAAGGCTGTAGTGTGCCATGATCACACCTGTGAATAGTTGCTGCATTCCCGCCTAGAAAATACAGTAAGACTCTGTCTCTAAAGATAAACAAATAAATCCCAGATGAATTAAAGATCCGAATATAAAATAAAACCAAAAACTATGAGCATTTATCTTCTCTTCAAAAGAAAGCACGTTCAAGCTTAAACACAAAGGAAGATACAGCCGGGCGCGGTGGCTCACGCCTGGAATCCCAGCACTTCGGGAGGCCGAGGCGGGCGGATCACAAGGTCAGGAGATGGAGAACGTCCTGACTAACACAGTGAAACCCCGTCCCTACTAAAAACACAAAAAATTAGCTGGGCGAGGTGCCAGGCGCCTGTAGTCCGAGCTACTCGGGAGACTGAGGCAGGAGAATGGCGTGAACCCGGGAGGCGGGGCTTGCAGTGAGCCGAGATCGCGTCACTGCACTCCCCTGGGCGACAGAGCCAGACTCCGTCTCAAAAAATATATATATATCATAATCCACTGAACTGCATAAAAATTTAAAACACCTGTATATAAACATGACACACACCTGTATATAAACATGACACCAAAAAACAATAACCAATTGAAAAACAATATTTATAACAAACATGACAAATGATTAATGCCTTTTATATATAAACAGCTTACGCAAGTCACTAAGAAAAACACTAAGACCCCAATAGAAAGTTGAGCAAATTATATATAAAGAGGTTTCCCAGAAGAGGAAATATAAATAAAAAGAAACATGAAAAAAAAATTAACCTCACTACAAAACAAATACAAGCAAAACTTTTAAATGGCAAAATGCCCTACTTTTTCTATGAAATCATAAAGATTGCAAATACAAATACTCAATGGTAATGAAGGTGTAAAACTATAAACATTCACTGTAAACATTCCACTTTCCTTTCTCTCTCTCTTTCTTTCTTTCTTTCTCTCTCTTTCTCTTTCTCTTCCTTCCTCCCTCCCTCCCTCCCTTCCTTCCTTCCTTTCTTTCTTTCTTTGAGACAGGGTCTTGCTCTGTCACCCAGGCACAATCATGGCTAACTGCAGCCTTGACCTTTCAGTTACAAGTGATCCTCCCACCTCAACCTCTCAAGTAGTTAGGACTGTAGGTGTGTGCCACCTCACCTGGCTAATTTTTTTATTTTTTGGATAGATGTGGCCTCACTATGTTGCCCAGGCTGGTCTTGAACTCCTGGGCTCTAGCAATCCTCTTGCCTTGGCTTCCCAAAGTGCTGGGATTACAAGCATGACTGTAATAGACATACTTCTATTAAGAGTTAATCAGTATAGCATTTCTGGAAAGCCATTTAACACAATCAAGCATATTTAAATACTCTACCTTTTGACCCAGTTTATCTATATATTACTAATATATTGCTACATAATAAAGAACCCTAATATTTAGCAATTTAAATATGTTAAAAGACCATAACATTTATTATCTCACATAGTTTCTACCAGACAGGAATCTGGGAGCATATTGGCCTAGATGGTTCTGGCTCACGGTTTTTCATGAGGTTTCATTCCAGCTGGTGGCCAAGGCTTCGGATGTCTGAAGGCTTAGCCAAGGCTGGAAGATCTACTCCCAAGGCAGCTCTTTCACATCGTAGTTGGCGGATGCCTCACGTCCTTACCACATGGACCTCTCCAAAGGAGAGCTGAAGTCCTCTGCCAGAACAAGGGAACCAGCACAGAGAGATCAAGGCGAAAGCCACAATGGCCGGCCGCAGAAATCACACTTCATCATTTTTGCAATATCATACAGGTAACACAAAAAAGTTCCGTTCAGTGGGAAGTGGGAATGGGGGCTCAGGGGGTGGTACTTACACAACAGCAGTAATAACAGAAAAGGGGACCATACTGTTGGAGAATGGCTAACAGAATCTCTTTGTAGGAATCTAATTTAACCAAATAATCTGAAATGCAGATAAAACTTTATGCATTAAGATATTCATTATAATAATATTTGTAATAGTAACAATTTGTAAACAATACTCAGCAATGGAGCTGGTTAAGTAAATCATGGCACATTTCTCCAATATTCAATTGTATTCTATATTGCCTCTTATACAATCACATCAAAAATACATGTCATTTTCATATTTCCGTATATACTTATGTGTGCAGAAAAAGGATGAGAAGAAAATGGACTAAATATTAATGACTACTACCTCTGGGTGATGGAATAATTCATTATTATTTACTTTACTTTTCATACTTTTCTCCATTTTTAAACTTTTCTAAAATAGGTGTATATTACATAGATAATTAGAAATAATTCTTTCAAGGAATTGTAAATACGGTTGAGACATTGTGCCTATAGTCTCATGGTAAGAAGAAAGAAAACAACAGAAAAACTCACTGATCTTGGAAGAGTGTTACCAAAATTATTTCATTTTTCAGTCCAACCAATTGCAAAGTCATTTTGAAGAAGGTGTAACATATTAATCGGTATGTATTACGTACATGAGTTAAAAAACAGAACGACAGCTGGGCACAGTGGCTCATGCCTGTAATCCCAGCACTTTGGGAGGCCAAGGCAGGCAGATCACTCAAAGTCAGGAGTTCGAGACCAACCTGGCCAACATGGCAAAACTCCGTTTCTACCAAAAACCACAAAAATTAGGCAGGCATGTTGGCACATGCCTATGGTCCCAGCTACACAGGAAGCCGAGCGTGAGAATCACTTGACCCCAAGAGGCAGAGCCTCGATCTCGGCAGTGAGCCGAGATCTCCCCATTGCACTGCAGCCTGGGAGACAGAACGAGACTCTGTCCCAAAAAAAAAAAAAAAAAAAAAAAAAAAAAAAAAAAAACAGAATGACAACAGATATTTTCAGAGTATCTTGTAGTTTACAAAGCACATTCACATAGTTATTTGCTTGATAAATCAGAGTACTTCTGCAATTAACACTCTTCCCAGCTATGTATATCGCTCGAGATGTTTGAAAAATGCCTTTTGTAAATTGTAACTGAATGGAGGCAAATTCTTCTGGGGCATATGGCTGTACAACATTCACTGGGAAAGGCAACTAATTGCATGTGTGTACACTTCAGGCAATAATTTGTTTAAGATAACTGAAATATGTCTGAGTTGAATCTTTTCCTACTCCAGCTAATGGTCATCACTTTAACTGTGTTCTTTCCAAAGCTTTATTACACATGCTATGAAAATACTGAGCTTGAGCCTGCTAATGGGAAGCAAGTAATCTCCCCCTTCATTAAAGGTGCATTCATTCTTCCAGGTCAGTAGGGTGACATTGCAAGATCCTGAAAATCAGTGTGCAGTTGAGTCACTAAGTTTATAATTGAATTTGCCTGGCTAAGTATCTTAGCAATTCAGTTCACGTCAGCGGAACTTTGTTGAAGGGTATATTTTCATCATTTCTCGCCAGATTTTTAAAGCATGACATATTATGTTACTAAAACTAAGTAATTCTCCCAGGGGGAGGAAGCAGTAGTGGCTATTACATACCTTCCACTTTACTTATTTAAGAAAACATAAAAAGCTATTACTGGGAGAATAGAATGCATTGTTCTGAATCTAAATTTTTTTTTTTTTTTAGACAGAGTTTCGTTCTTGTTGCCCAGGCTGGAGTGCAATCGCGCGATCTCAGCTCACTGCAGCCTCAGCCTCCTGGATTCAAGTGATTCACCGGCCTCAGCCTCCCAAGTAGCTGGGATTACAGGCACCCGCCACTACGCCCCGCTAATTTTTGTATTTTTAGTAGAGATGGGGTTCACCATGTTGGCCAGGCTGGTCTTGAACTCCTGATGTCAGGTGATCCGCCCACCTTGGCCTCCCAAAGTGCTGGGTTTACAGCCACTGCGCCCAGCCCAAAGCAATCGTTTAAAAGGTGTATAATCAAGAAAAAGAAGAAAATCGGGGTTTTTTTGTTTGTTTGTTTGTTTGTTTGTTTTTAGGGATTCAGGGTATGCTTATAAGCACAGGAATAAAGGAAAAATGCAGTAATCTAAGTTGCAGATATAATGCCTATAAAACAAAAGGCACCGTTTGGCAAGGTGTCTGGCTGATATAATGGGAAAACCAATAATTCAGGCTTCAAAGGAGATTTTTTAATGCTTAAATGATGTGGTTTGTCTGACTTAATTATATAATCAGCAGCTTTCCCCCTTTATGTTAAAAAGTGGCCAGGTACCACAGTATGGCCTAGAAAGCACCATCCATATATGTCAGAATATGCCCAGCGGGGCTCCATTGATGTGACCCTCTGACCATCTGCCAACCCGCTGTCATGTGCTTCATATTTCTTTCAAACCATTGCAGTAGATGGCAAAGAATGAATGGTCACAAATTATTTGTAGCAATTTCCACCAGGATATGAACTCTATTTCCCCACCCCTTGAACCTAGACTGGCCTTGTGACTTGCTTTGGACAATGGGACATTAGCAAATGAGATGCAAGCAGAGGCCTGAAAAACATTTATGCAATGGGGCTTGTCCTTTCTTGCCCCTTTTGGAAATCAGCTGCCACATGGGGCAGAGATTTTTCTTCCACTTCAATTACCCTTGAGTTCAATCGTCCTGGTAAAACTATTGGTTTAATTTAAACTTTTTTTTTTTTTTTTTTTTTTTTTTTTTTAAAGAAACAGAGTCTTGCTCTGTCACCCAGTTCAGTGGTGCAATCCTGGCTCACTGCAGCCAGAACTCCTGGTCTCAAGCAATCCTCCCGCCCCCACCTATCCCATGTTGGGATTACAGGTGTGAGCCACTGCACCTGGCCAAATGTTGTTTTTGATAGCTATTTGGCAGATATTTATATGTACCTGACAAAGAACTAAGCAAGGAGACTGATGAAAGTCATGAAAATGAATACATTTCTGTCTATGTCTTGCAGGAAAATAAAGTAACTCAAAAAGAAGGTATAACCTTATATATAATAGGGTCCTAACTTACAAATAGGTTCTATTGTAACAGTTACCTATAAGTCAGCTGTCTGGATCTTAGAAAATGTATCCACACATCTATCACAGTATCTGGCACATAGCTGGTGTTCAAAAAATAGTTCTTGAATAAATGAATGAACAAATGGAAAGTGCAAATGGCTGTTGTTCCTTGACAACGAGAAGAAACTGAATATGCTTTGTGATGGTTAATTTTGTATGTCAGATTGGCGAAGTCATAGTACCCAATTTATTCAATTAAACACAAATCTAGGTGAAGGTATTCTGTAGATATGGTTAACAGCTACACTTAATTGACTTTAAATAAAGGAGATAATCTTTTATAACCTAGGTGGGCTTCATGCAACCAGGTTTAAATTTTTTCTCAAAGTAAAAAAATTTTTAAAGGAAGGTAAATGGCTGGGCACAGTGGCTCACACCTGTAATCCTAGCACTTTGGGAGGCCAAGGCGGGAGACTTGCTTGTGTCCTGGTGTTCAAGACCAGCCTGGGCAACATAATGAGACCCTGTCTCTACAAAAAATTAAAATATCAGCCAGGTGTGGTGGCATGTGCCTGTAATCCCAGCTACTGGAGAGGCTGAAGCAGGAGGATCGTTTGAGCCTTGGAGTTTAAGGGTGAAACAAGCCAGAATCGCACCATTGCACACCAGCCTGGGTGACACAGCAAGACCTTGTCTCTAAAAAAGTTTTTTAAAAAGAACGAGGGTAAATGGAGTGAAAGTGTTTAAAGCCCTCACATTGTCCAGAAACTGGTGAAATACTTACATTACAATCTTTCTTAAGCAAGGATTTGTATTATAATCTCTTGGGTAACCATTAAAAGAGTAGTAAAACAATGAATAACAAGCTACTGGCAGGGACGTGGAGGGAAAGCAAACTTTAAAAAACTACTCCAAATAAAGGCAAGAAAAGTGAGGAAAAGTGAGCATACAAAACAGATGGGATAAAATAGAAACAAATAGGCCGGGCGCGGTGGCTCAAGCCTGTAATCCCAGCACTTTGGGAGGCCGAGGCGGGTGGATCACGAGGTCAGGAGATCGAGACTATCCTGGCTAACATGGTGAAACCCCGTCTCTACTAAAAATACAAAAAACTAGCCGGGCGTGGTGGCGGGCGCCTGTAGTCTCAGCTACTTGGGAGGCTGAGGCGGGAGAATGGCGTGAACCCGGGAGGCGGAGCTTGCAGTGAGCCGAGATCACGCCACTGCACTCCAGCCTGGGAGACACAGCGAGACTCCGTCTCAAAAAAAAAAAAAAAAAAATAGAAACAAATAGTAAGATAGCAGACAAATCCAAATATATCTGTTTACACTAAATGTAAACAGACTAATCAAATGAGAATAGTTGTTAGATTGGATTTTTAAATGATTCTATTTTGATACCAATAATAAGACATTATTTGCCTTCTTCACTTTTGACAAGTGCACTGATGGGGGGGAAGGTAATGGTGGGATAAACTGCTGGCACCTTAGCCCAAGTCAAGGCGGTAGCACCAAACGTATTAATAACCATTTTACTTGTCAACACCAGAGACTCATACACACAAAAAAAGTCAATTTCGCTTAAAACGGTCTTTGATGGGCTGGGCGCAGTACCTCACGCCTGTAATCCCAGCACTTTAGGAGGCTGAGGTGGACAGATGACTTGACGCCAGGAGTACAAGACCAGCCTAGCCAGCATGGTGAAACCCCATCTCTACTAAAAATACAAAAATTAGCCAGGTGTAATGGCGCACGCCTGTGATCCCAGCTACTAGGGAGGCTGAGGCAGGAGAATTGTTTGAACCCAGGAGGCGGAGGTTGCAGTGAGCTGAGATAGAATCGCTGCATTCCAGCCTGGGCAACAGACCAAGACTCTCTGTCTCAAAAAAAAAAAAAAAAAGTCCTTGATGAAGCATTAAACATTAATTTTATCAATCTCAAGTACAGTTATTTTTAGTGCATAAAGAATTTCAGCAGTCTTCTCCTACTGCCCTGTCTTCATATACAAATTGCCTCTTCAGAATTCTAATAAATGGTCAATTCATTTTAGCCTGAATGGTACAAGGAACAGGGAAGGTATTTTTATAGTAGAGTTTAACGTGGGGTCACCTGTCCCTACTGTCCTCTTCGTACCCTGACCAGCCTCTCGGTACCCCCAGAGAACAGATGCTTACTTCCTTGCAAGGAAAACGGTGTCACCTTTGAACATGCTAGTTGTTAAAGGCAACTTTTCAACATTCTAATATCTTAGAAAATATTTGGCTAACAAAACAGGAGATTTCATAAAAATTATAAATCAGATAGTACTAAAGAGTCAGGAGTTCTAGCCGGGTGCGGTTGCTCAGGCCTGTAATCCCAGCACTTTGGGAGGCCGAGGCAGGCAGATCACCTGAGATCAGGAGATGAGCCTGACCAACATGGAGAAACGCTGTCTCTACTAAAAATACAAAATCAGCTGGGCATGGCGGTGAATGCCTATAATCTCAGCTACTCGGGAGGCTGAGGCAGGAGAATCGCTTGAACCCGGGAGGTGGAGGTTGTGGTGAGTCGAGATCACACCATTGCACTCCAGCCTGGGCAACAAGAGCAAAACTCCATCTCCAAAAAAAAAAGAGTCAGGAGCTCTTCATGTTTAAGATAATCAAATCCACATTTTATGGTTGTATACATTTTATTTAACCACACAATGAACACACAAAAATTAATAAACTACTATAGCTCACTCCACAATTTACACACATACACATATACATATACATATATATATAATTTTAACCCACTCCCTAAATTTTTCAGAAAGTGTAATGTGTACCTCACCAATGCTAAGAATGGTGAAAAATGCAATTAGATTTACAACAACTGCTCTTGAGAAACTTAGATAGTGTTGTGCCTTTCCCATACACAAGGAACTTTTGCTCTGTGACTAAGAAGGAAACTGAGTAAGAATATGCCTCATCCTCTTTGCTTTTCTAGCCAGGATGCCTGGTAGCAAGGAAGAACCAGCATGTTATAGAAAAAGAGGAGCCGGGAGCGGTGGCTCACTCCTGTAATCCCAGCACTCTGGGAAGCCAAGGCAGCGGACCCCATGTCTACTAAAAATACAAAAATTATCTAGGCGTGGTGGTGGGCACCTGTATTCCCAGCTACTCAGGAGGCTGAGGCAGAAAAATCACCTGAACCCAGGAGGTGGAGCTTGCAGGGAGCCGGGATCACCCCAGTGCACTCCAGCCTGGGCAACAGAGCAAGAATCTGATACAAGAAAAAAAAAAAAAAAAAATTAGAGGCAAGAATAAAAGGGTTGACCCTCTGTTTAGACTGACCTGATGTGAAAATGCCTGCCATGCTTAATATTAGTCACAAAGACTCAAAGAGCCAAAATATTATCCAATGGTCTCTAGGGTCATATTTTTGAAAAGAATAATTTCTGACAAATTTGAATTTCTTAAATTCCAACTAGTTACCATTACCAGGGATGTTCGGGTAAAAACCTGCTGGCCAGCTTCTCTGGTAGATCTTATGCAAACAAAATGTGTTCCACCATCAAAAAGAGACAGATTCAAATGCATACATTGATATCCAACAAGCAGTTTGCATTGTTTATATTGTGTCAGATTTGCCAAAAAGCACAAGAGATTTCTAAAGCCTCTGATGGCTGGCGTCATCCATCAGTATCCATTAGGTGCTCCCAATTTGGAAAATGATGGGAATCATGTCACGGGAGGTATTTTTTAAATGACTTCTATAACTAGTCAATAAACTTGGCAATGACATAGAAAAATCTAGTCAATCTACTTAATATCTTAGAAAAGTAAACAGGCTGAGAAAGCCCAAGTTTGAAACCTTCTAAGGAATAAAAAGCATGCCTACTCTAGCAGAAGGAGATGGATTTAAGCTACCAACCCAAGAATTTTAAAAACGGAACTTTTAGATACCGACAAGGCAGGCTGCGGTGGCTCACGCCTGTAATCCTAGCACGTTGGGAGGCCGAAGTGGAAGGATCACTTGAGCTCAGGAGTTTGAGACCAGCCTGGGCAACATAGCAAGACCTCATCTCTAGCAAAACTAAAAAAAAAAAAAAAAATTAGTCAGGCGTGGTGGTGCGTGCCTGTAGTCCCAGCTACTTGGAGGGCTGAGGCGAGAGGATTGCTTGAGCCTGAGAGATCAAGGCTGCAGTGAGCCCTGATTGTGCCACTGCACTCCAGCCAGGGTGACAGAGCCAGACCTTGTCTCAAAAAAAAATACTGACAAAGAAGAATTCTTATGGAGGGGGATGTGTGTGTGAATGAGTGGTTAAGAGGATACGACATATAACACTGTTTAAATACTAAATAAAATTGTCCTCACAGAATGTACTATCTTCACGGTACACTTTCTATTCTCTTCGTTTTCTTTTCTCTAACTTCTTTGCCAAATGCTAGCCAATATGTGTTTAAATTTTTCCTTCATAGATATACATCAACAATAAAACTTTTATTTAAAATTTGTAATCAGTATATACACAGTCTTACATTTATATGCCAGTAGAAAAGGATAGTGGAAACCAAATCAGGAATAAGTGAGAAAATAGCAGTGACCAAAAACAAAACCTCATTTTATAATAAAAAGCCAATCAGTCATGTAATGCCAGTGATAGTAGTCACTGAAGCCTTACTGTGTGCCAGGCACCATCCAGCATTTTCATGTCCTGTCACACTTGTGGCTTATGACACACCTCAGTGTGTCAGTTGGGTCCTCTGAAAGCAGATGGAGCTAGGAGTACAAGAGGTTAACTGTGGCACAGCACTGGTGAAACATAGAAGTCGGAAAAAGCAAGTCTAGGCAGGGAAATTCTTCAGACCCTGCGGCAGATCTGACACCTGTTAAAGGAAAGGAGGGGAAGTGGGTTTGGGCAGGGAGAGCCTCAGACGGCACTGCAGACCTGACAAAGCCTGGGCCAATGTGATCAGCAACTCTGGACAAGAGCTGGCCAGTAGAGGAGTCTCTTCTTAGGCTGCAGTGCCCATGCCCGGAAGCCGCTGAGCTCAGTCACTAGCTGGGGGCTACCTTAGGAGATCAAGGTCTCACCTCCAAAGGTGAGTAAGATTCAAAGGTGCTAATGGCTGAAGGCATCTGCTCACTGCACTCCTCACCGGCTGAACAGCAAGCCCTTTCTTGAAGGGAAATCTGAGTGATGCTCCTCCATGGCTACCTCAGTAAGGGAGGTTTTATTATGATTCCCCCATTTTTCAGAAAACAAAAGAGGCACAAAAGTTACGTAAATTTCCCAAAGTTACACAGCTAGTAAAGAGCTGATAAATGTCTCTTATTTGCCTTGCAGCTGATAGTAAAAGTCACTTTTTTTTTTCTTTTTTTTTTTTTAAGATGAAGTTTCACTCTTGTTTCCCAGGCTGGAGAGCAGTGGCACGATCTCGGCTCACTGCAACCTCCACCTCCTGGGTTCAAGTGATTCTCCTGCCTCAACCTCCCACGCAGCTGGGATTACAGGCCACCACGCCGGGCTAATTTTTGTATATTTAGTAGAGACGGGGTTTTACCCTGTTGGCCAGGCTTGTCTCAAACTCCTGACCTCAGGTGATCCGCCCACCTCGACCTCCCAAAGTGCTGAGATCACAAGCGTGAGCCAACGTCCCCAGCCCTAAAAGTAACTTTCTAATTGATTAGGAGTTTTTAGAAATGTTCAGCTTTCAGGCCAGGCGCGGTGGCTCACGCCTGTAATTCCAGCACTTTGGGAGGCCGAGGAGGGCAGATCACGAGGTCAGGAGATCCAGACCATCCTGGCTAACACCGTGAAACCCCGTCTCTACTGAAACTACAAAAAAATTAGTCGGGCGTAGCCTGTAGTCCCAGCTACTCGGGAGGCTAAGGCAGGAGAATGGCGTGAACCCGGGAGGCGGAGCTTGCAGTGAGCTGAGATTGCGCCACTGCACTCCAGCCTGGGTTACAGAGTGAGACTCCATCCAAAAAAAAAAAAAAAAAGTTCAGCTTTCATCAATACGTCATTTAAAAATGCTTTTTAAAAATATTAAGTGTTTTACATTGTTTTTAAGTGTGCTAAGTATACCATGAAAAAAAGAAAATTTATTATGTAAAATTTCTCATTTTAAAAAGCAAAATGATATGGGAGAATATATCCCAAGTTCCAGAAATGTTTAGCCTTATTTTTCTCTTCTAATCAAAAGGTGTTATTTTTAACAGTTTAATCTCTGGACTGCAGTCAAAGGTGCTAAGTTTCAATGTTGATGCAGAGTTTACAACATAGTTTTAAACATGTGAGAACTGGAATTGTAGGAAAGTGCTCAGAGACCTCCAATTACAGTAGCATTCCCAGGTGCGGCCATAACAATTTTATTACCAACACGCTGTCCCTTTGCACCTCTTTCAGCAGGGGAAGTAGAAGAACCTTCAGGAAATAGTCAAGCAGCAAGTGGTCGAGCAGTTTAGGTACTATTTGCCTGATGATGTTTTCTAAATTGATTTCTTTATTACCTAGAGATCTTTCTCCTTCCTTTCAATTTTCACCTTTCCTGACACATAAGAAAACACAGCTTTGAACAAGCAGAGCGTTGAGGTGGCACAGACCTTCAGAATTTCTTATCTCCTCCATGCTAGCCAATTATTTCACTATTATCTGTATGGAAAAGAAGAGGAGAGGAAACCTGGGGAAGGAAGTCTTAGAGCTACAGTTGGAATCACCTTTCCATTGCATGACAAATAATCCTTCTGGATCCTTAAAAAGTTTGTTTTTAACATAATGTTTTAAAAATACAATTTAAGTTTATTGTAGAAAAATCAGAAAACACTAAGGCAGAAAGAAAAGGAGATCCACCATCCAGGGCTCCCTAACATTACATTTATTTTTTATTTATTTTGAGATGGAGTTTCACTCTGTCATTTGGAATGGAGTGCAGTGGCACCATCTCGGCTCACTGCAACCTCTGGCTCCCAGGTTCAAGCGATTCTCCTGCCTCCGCCTCCTGAGTAGTTGAGATTACAGGCACCTGCCACCACGCCTGGCTAATTGTTGTAGTTTTAGTAGAGACAGGGTTTCGCCAGGTTGTCCTGGGTGGACTCGAACTCCTGACCTCAAGTAATCTACCCACCTCAGCTTTCCAAAGTGCTGGGATTACAGGCATGAGCCACCGTGCCTGGCCTCCCTAACACATTAGTGTATGGACTTCCACTCACTCCTCTCTAGTGTATTTTTTTTTTCCAAAAAATAGGATCATTCCTTAAATATTATCTTAGAACTGGTTTTTCTTCACTTGATATCATAATCATCTTTTCACATCGATAAGTTCATTTCTACAAATGTGTACATACAACTCTAGCACAATTTATTCAAGTAGTACCCTACTGAACGCTTTAATTTTTTTTCTTCCTTTTTTTCAATATGAGAAACAATTCAGTGAACACCCTTGTAGCTAAATCTTTTTTTGCAATATTCTGAGATAAAATGCATAAAACACAAAATTTAACATTTTAACCATGCTCAAGTGTACAGTTCAGTGTTTTGTGCATACTCATAAAGCTGTACAAACATCACCACTACCTAATTCCAGAACATTGCCATCGCCCCATAAAGAAACTCCATACCTATTAGCAGTTGTTCCCAATTCCTCCCTACCACCATTGCCTGGCAACCACTACTCTAGTTTCCGTCTCTATGGATTTGCCTATTCTGGACATTTCATATAAATGGGATCGTATCACATGTGTTCTTTTGTGTCTAGCCTGTTTCACTTAGTATATAGTATTTCCAAAATGCATCCATGTTGTAGCACGTATCAGTGCTTCATTCCTTTTTGGCTGAATTACTTTTTATGCCTGAATTATTATTCCACTGTATGGCTATACTACCACATTTTGTTTATCTATTCATCAGATGATGGGCATTGGGTTGTTTCTGCCTTTTGGCTACTGTGAATAGTGATGCTTAAACATTTTTGGACAAGTTTTGACATGGGCACATGTTTTCAGCTCTCTTGGGTATACAGCTAGAAGTGGAATTGCAGAGTCACTCTACATTTAACATTTTGAGGAACCACCAAACTTTTCCATAGCAGCTGTGCCATTTTCCATTCCTGCCAGCAATGTATTAGGGTTCTAATTTCTCTCTGTCTGTGCCAACACTTATTTTCCTTTTTCTTTTTTTTTTTTTTTTTTTTTTTTTTGAGACGGAGTCTCGCTCTGTCGCCTAGGCTGGAGTGCAGTGGTGCGATCTCTGCTCACTGCAAGCTCCGCCTCCCAGGTTCACGCCATTCTCCTGCCTCAGCCTCCTGAGTAGCTGGGACTACAGGCGCCCGCCGCCACGCCCAGCTAATTTTTTGCATTTTTGGTACAGACAGGGTTTCACCGTGTTAGCCAGGATGGTCTCGATCTCCTGACCTCATGATCCACCTGCCTCGGCCTCCCAAAGTGCTGGTATTACAGGCGTGAGCCACCGCACCCGGCCTATTTTCCTTTTTCTTATTATTATTGCCATTCGATTAGGTGTGGTTCTGATTTGCATTTCTTTAATAACTAATGAAGGTCAGCATCTTTTCATGTGCTTACTGGCCATTTATATATCTTCTTTAAAGAAATGGTTTTTTAAATTCTCTGCTCAATTTTTTTTTTCTTAGATGGAGTCTCACTCTGCCCAGGCTAGAGTGCAATGGTGCAATCTCAGCTCACTGCAACCTCTGCCTCCTAGATTCAAGCATTCTCCTGCCTCAGCCTCCAAGTAGCTGGGATTACAGGCATGCACAACCACGCTCGGCTAATTTTTGTATTTTTAGTAGAGATAGGGTTTCACCATGTTGGCCAGGATGGTCTTGAACTCCTGACCTCAAGTGATCTGCCTGCCTCAGCCTCCCAAAGTGCTGGGATTACAGGCCTGAGCCACCGCACCTGGCCTTTTTTGTTTTGTTTTGTTTTGTTTTTGAGATGGAGCCTCACTCTGTCACCCAGACTGGAGTGCAGCAGTGCAATCTTGGCTCACTGCAACCTCTCCCTCCCAGATTCAAGGGATTCTCCTGACTTAGCCTCCTGAGAAGCTGGGATTACAGGCATGCACCACCACATCCAGCTAATTTTTTTGGTATTTGTTTTAGTAGGTACACAGTTTCACCATGTTGACCAGGCTGGTCTGAACTCCTGACCTCTAATGATCCGCCTACCTTGGCCTCCCAAAGTACTGGGATTATAGGTATAAGCCACCGTGCCCAGCCCTTTGCCCAATTTTTAATTGGGTTGTTTGTCTTTTCATTGTTGACATGTAAAAGTTATTTATATATTCTGGATAGTATGCCCTTATCAGATAAATGACTTACAAATATTTTTCTCCTATTCTGTAAGTTGTGTTTTCACTTTTTTTTTTTCTTACTTTTTCTTAAATAGAGACGGGGTCTTTCTATGTTCCCTAGGCTAGTCTCAAACTCTCAAACTCCTGGACTCCAGCAATCCTCCTGCCTTGGCCTCTCAGAGTGTTGGGATTTCAGCTGTGAGCCACCAGGCCTGCCCCTTCACTTTCTTGATAGTGTCCTTTATACACAAAAGTTTTTAATTTTGATGAAGCCCAATTTATCTTTTTTCTTTTGTTATTTGTACTTTTGGTGGCATATTTAAGAAACTGTTACCTAATCCAAGGTCATAAATATTTATACCTATGTTCCCTTCAAGTTCTATGAGCTCTTACATTTAGGTCTTTGATCCATTTTGAGTAAATTTTTTTATATCGTGTGATATTTTAAGTATCTACTTTGAATAGATTCCCAGAAAGTGACCATACAATGCTTCAGGGGTTGTTTTGGTTTAGGTTTTTTTTTTAGAAAGTCTCATGTCTTGCTCTCTCTCCAAGGCTGGAGTACAGTGGCACAATCATGGCTCACTGCAGCCTAGAAATCCTGAACTCAGGCAATCCTCCCACCTCAACCTCCCAAGTAGCTAGAACTACAGGTGCATGCCATTATGTTCAGCTACTTTTTTTATTTTTTGTAGAGACAGGGTCTTGCTGTGTTGCCCAGGCTGGTCTCAAAATCCTGGCCTCAAGTAATCCTCCCACTTTGGCCTCCCAGACTGCTGGGATTACAGGTGTGAGCCACCACACCAGGCCCAGTTTTAAACACAGAAGCTGAATTTCTAATTCTAGTCACAGTTCCATCATCAATGAGGACAAAAGAAATAAGAATGGGCCAGGCGCGGTGGCTCATGCCTGTAATTCCAGCACTTTAGGAGGCCGAGGCAGGCGGATTACGAGGTCAGGAGATTGAGACCATCCTGGCTAACATGGTGAAACCCCGTCTCTGCTAAAGAATACAAAAAATTAGCTGGGCGCCCAGCTACTCGGGCAGCTGAGGCAGGAGAATGGTGTGAACCAGGAGGCGGAGGTTACAGTGAGCCGAGATTGCACCACTGCACTCCAGCCTGGGTGACAGAGCAAGACTCTGTCTCAAAGAAAAAAAAAGAAAAAGAAATAAGAATGCATTTATTTAACAAAACATTATATTTTTCCTTGTAAGCAAATGACTAAAATTAACAAGAAATTACTGGATTACTACCTCACTTATTTGCCATCACTTTTTCCAACTGCTGTTCCTAGTGTCTTAATTACTTTTGTCTGGTACTTTGCAGAACTGTCACTGTGAGGATCTGACCTTAACTGTCAGATCACTGTAACCAGGTTTCATCTCTTGCTAAAGATTCCACATAAAGAGAGGGTATAAAGGAGCTGGTGGGTACAAGTCTCTTCACAGACATGCAAACCTGGAGAAACCATTTGTGGCCAGCATTCCTTGTTCATCTAAGAAAATACATGTTCCTTTATATTCCAGTTTTCCAAACATGGATCACCTCCTCTTCCCCTAAATTTTCTTTCCTTGTAACTACACAAAAGAAACCACTCAAGTTCCCATCTCTTCTCCTTGCCAGTGTTTCATCAGGCTGATAATGCTGGACGGGAGAAAACAAACCTCTTTGACTCTTCTGCCATCTACTGACATGGAAAACTGCTTATGCAGCAGTGAAACATGAAGCACTACCGAAAAGGAGCAGGACCTAGACCCTGAGCTCTGAAGTGGGAGACAAAAGACCAAGGTTGTTACTGAACTGGGGAATGGGGATGGAGAGTTGGATTTACAAGGGATGTCTTTAAAATATATATATATGTTAGGTTGGGTGTGGTGGCTCATGCCTGTAATCCCAGCACTTTGGGAGGCTGAGGTGGGCAGATCACCTGAGGTCAGGAGTTCAAGACCAGCCTGGCCAACATGGTGAAAACTCATCTCTACTAAAAATATAAAAAAATTAGCCAGGCGTGGTGGCGCGTGCCTATAGTCCCAGCTACTTGGGAGGCTGAGGCAGAAGAGTCCCTTGAACCCAGGAGGCGGAGGTTGCAGTGAGCTGAGATGGTGCCACTGTACTCCGATCCTGTGTGACAGAGTGAGATTCTGTCTCAAAAAAAAAAAATTTTTTTTAAAGCTAGACATGTTGAATTTTAGCTATGGTTATTTGGTCTGGTATAAAGGGGGTCATGTTTAATGCATGAATCCCTTGCACCCTACATAACATGAGAATAATATTCACAATCAAGGAAAACTGTGTGAACTAATTCATCTGTATATATGTGATATATGTATTTTTTAAATCAAAAGAAGAAACCTGTATCTAACCAAGTAGTGACTGAGCTCTCACAATGTGAAAAAACTAAAATGTGGCCTTTACATCATTAAGGCCTAAAAACTCTCTTTCTCAGCTATATAGGTAAGTAAAAAATCAAACAGACCAGGTGCAGTGGCTCGCGTCTGTATTCCCAGAATTTATGGAGGCTGAAGAGGGAGAATCACTCGAAGCCAGGAGTTTGACACCAGCCTGGGCAACATAGGGAGACCCCATTTTTACCAAAAAATAGAAAAAATTAGCTGGGCATGGTGGCACACACCTATAGTCCCAGCTACTCCAGAAGCTGAGGTGGGAGGACCATGTGAGCCCAGGAGGTCAACGCTGCAGTGAGCTATGATCTTGCTGCTGCACTCCAGCTTGGGCAACAGAGTGAGACCCCATCTGTAAAAAAGAAGAGAAAAATATTCAAGCACTTGCCTCTCCAAGCTGTCTGGCACAGCTGATAGCAGGCATATGCACTACAATATTGACCCTTATTGCCAAAATACAATAAGTTGGCAGTATTTTCTGTGGAGAGCACACTTTGCAGTTTACTTCATATTGTATAAATCTCAAGCAATACTGCTTTTCTGACTTCTGATTGGAAAGAGACCATTCCACACCATACTACCTCTTCCTGTACTTCCTATCAATGGCAACCCTCCTTTTCCTTGCATATAAAGTCCATTTAACAGTATATCTTGTAGCAAAGATTTCTTAACAGGATAAAAACATTCGCCATAAAAGGAAAAGGTGAAGGATTAGCCTATACTAAAATTAAGAGTATCAGGGGCTGGACATGGTGGCTCATGCCTGTAATCCCAGCACTTTGGAAGAGCAAGGTGGGAGGATCGCTTGAGTCCTGGAGTTTGCAGTCAGCCTACATAACATTGGGAGACCCCGTCTCTACAAAAAATAAAAAAATTAGCCAGCTGTGGTGGCACACGCCTGTAGTCCCAGCTACTCAGGAGGCTGAGGTGGGAGAACCACTTGAGCCCAGGAGGTTGAGGCTGCAGTGGGCCATGATTGCACCACTGTGCTCCAGCCTGGGTGAGAGTGAGACCCTATCTCAAAAAAAAAAAAAAAAATATTGAGAACATCTTTTCAAATGATATCACTAAGAGTTCTAATAGGCAACCTATAGGTAGAAGAAGATATCTGCAATAAATGTATCCCTCAAAGAATTCATATCCAGAATACATAAAAAACTCTGATCATGGTGACCTGAATTCCCCCTCTCCAAGAATATGAGAGTGACAACTCTTGCAAAGTGTTATAGGCCACGGAGTATGTAAGAAGACACCAGTGGTGGAATCGAGTGTTTAGTCCCAGTTGGGGACCTGTGGTAGAAAAATACTTAGTAGCTACCCAGATTGTAACGGTTGGTGTTCCTGGCTGGTGTGCAGGATCTGTGTTCCAGAAAGTGGGAAAACATAGCAACTGCAGTAGGAAGTGGCTTTCTTCCCTTCAGATTGCTAGTCATAGTGGCTATGTGCAGATCAACTGGGAGAGAGTTGAGAAAGATGTAAAGAAAGCAACACGACAGGTTAAGAAACGTGCAAATAGGCCAAGTGTGGTGGCTCACACCTGTAATCCCAGCACTTTGGGAGGCTGAGGTGGGCAGATCACAAGATCAAGAGCTCAAAACCATCCTGGCCAACATGGTGAAACCCCGTCTCTACAAAAAATACAAAATTTAGCTGGGTGTGGTGTCACATGCCTGTAGTCCCAGCTACTCGGGAGGCTGAGGCAGGAGAATCGCTTGAACCTGGTAGGCAGAAGTTTCAGTGAGCCGAGATCGCACCACTGCACTCCAGCCTGGTAATAGAGCAAGACTCCATCTCAAAAAAAAAAAAAGAAAAAAAAAAAGAAATATGCAAATAAAGCAACACCTAAAATCAACAATATAATTGAAGAAGTCACAGAATTTATCAAACAGAACATCATGATATCCAGTTGATTTGTGGGAGGTTTTCTGCTAAGACATGCATCTTAAGGAGATGAATATTTTCCCATAGTGGATTCAACTATGAGAAGAGAAGTGGCAGCAACAAGGTGGTCTCTTAATAGTACATGCTGCCGGGATCTCAAGGGCAAGGAGAAGCAACTGGCCGGGCCATACTGAACTCACAACTTAGCATTTTGCCATCTGAAGCTTGCCAAACTAGTATCTGCTGTCAAACAATCTATGTGGAATGTGAATAATAGTATTCCTGAGTGAAATATGGCTTTCCTAATATTTTAAAATTCACATCTGTTTAGAAATCCACCTGCAAAATATCATGACCGGATGTAGATATGGAGAGAAAAGAAATATGTTGGATTTATTGTCCAGTGAAATATTATCTTTTTATTTAAATAACATGATCTTCATTGTGCTTTATGGTATAGTGCTGATAATTTAAAATGTGTATTATAGCTTCAGTATTAGGGCTGACTTTTTAAAAAACAGATATGTTTGCAATAAATTGAAGAACTATAATGTCCTTTTGTGAAAAGCTTTGGAAATGATATAATTATTAAAGATATTAAATAGACCAAAAAAAAAAAAACAACTTACAAATCAATAAGAAAAAAGACAGTTCAATGAAAGACAAAAGACTAGCAGATATTTCACAAGAGGGTATACTAACAGTCTATAAAAGTATGAAAAGGTGTTCAACTGATCAGTCATCAGGGATATGTGGATTAAAACTAAAATTTATATTATTTTATTTTACATAATACAGACGTAGTCTTGCTATGTTGCCAAGGCTGGTCTCAAACTCCTGGACTGAAGCAATCCTCCTGTCTTGGCCTCCCAAAGTGCTGGGATTACGGGTGTGAGCCACTGGGCCCGGCCTAAAATGTTATCAGAGTGGTTAAAATGAGAAGATGCAAAATATGAAGAGCTGACAAGGGTATGGAACAAGTAGAAAACTCACACACTGCTGGTGGAATATAAAAGGGTATGAACACTTCAGAAAATAATTTGCCAATGTCTCCTAAAACTGAACATGTTTATACCCTATGATGTAACAATCCACTCCTAGAACTCTACCCCACAGAAATGCATCTCTATTTAACAGAACACCAGTACTACAATGTTAATTGAAACTACCCAAATGCCTTTGAAAAAATTATGTTACATTCGGCCGGGCACGGTGGCTCGTGCCTGTGATTCCAACACTTTGGGAGGCCAAGGCGGGCGGATCACGAGGTCAGGAGATCCAGACCATCCTGGCTAACACGGTGAAACCCCGTCTCTACTAAAAATACAAAAAATTAGCCGGGCATGGTGACGGGCGCCTGTAGTCCCAGCTACTCGGGAGGCTGAGGCAGGAGAATGGCGTGAACCCGGGAGGCGGAGCTTGCAGTGAGTGGAGATCGCGCCACTGCACTCCAGCCTGGGCGAAAGAGCGAGACTCTGTCTCAAAAAAAAAAAAAAGAATTGTTGGTATTCACATCAAATTAGTTTATTACTGGTCAGGCACGGTGGCTTACACCTGTAATTCCAGCACTGTGGGGGGCTGAGGTGGAAGGATCACTTGAGCCCAGGAGCTCAAGATCAGCCTGGGCAACAAAGTGAGACACTCGTCTCTACGAAAAATTGAAAAACTAGCTGGATGTGAGGGCGCTACACCTGTGGCCCCAGCCACACAGGAGGCTGAAGCAGGAGGATCACTTGACCCCAGAAGGTCGAGGCTACAGTGAGCCAAGGTTGTGCCACTGCACTCCAGCCTGGGAGGCAGAGCAAGACTCTGTCTCAAAAAAAAAAAAAAAAAAAAAAAGTTTCTTTCCAGTTAGCCTTTCTAAGCCTCTTTTCTGAGCCTAGGTTTTAAAATAGAGTGCCTAGCACAGTGTCTGGCACAAAATGCTCAATAAATGGTAAATTGATACCTTCTCCTAAACAAGTGGGACAGGTTTAGGAACCTTTTCCACACACTAACACAGTACTCTGTACTTCTCCCTGTCTTAGCATTTCTTACTGCTTTCCAGGACTAGAAGGCATTTGAGTGCAAGAATGCTGTGTCGTCCACCATAATATTCCTAGCACCGAGTTCAGCATCTGATGTGGAATAAGATCTCAATATTTGTTAAATAGATGGTTGAATAAATAAGTAAACTTCCAGTACTCTGCAACATCTATTATTTTACTGCTAAGTTATGGAATTACATTTGTTTTCCCTAAAGTAAGTTTTCTTAGCCTCTCCATCCACTGATAATCTGTCCCACAATATCGTGACTTGATTCTGTTCCAGATGAACCTTTTCCTAGTATTTCTTGTATTCTTTATTATCTGTCATGTGAGGGCAGTTATGGAGCTTCATTTTTACAACTGCTGAATCTAAATTTAACTGCTGACTTTCTACCATCCATTTGCAACCTTCTTTAAAAAGCCTGGCGAGTAATTCTTCATCTGTCATGGCCCATTTCAGTGCCCTCAATAGTAAAACTGGCAAATGTGGAGACCTATCCTTAATGAACAGACCAGTTTGGTCATTCTTACTAGATTCCATGGATTTTCAACATGATTAAGAGAAAATAATTTGAGGCTGAGAATTGTAGTTACCCAGCTGAATGGAAGGCAAAGGAAGAAACTAGACGCTCCCAGGTAACTGCCCAGTTTTTGTTTTTGTTTTTCCTTTCCACCAATGACAAGGCACGCTCAATAACTTTACTCCCGAGGGAGGATATCCCATTCTGAAAAACACACCACTGTATGCGATAAAGGCAGGGGGTAGGAAACATTACACTGTGGGAGAGGAAACAAACATTTGATAAGCGTGTAACAGAAAACAGTTCTGGCAACTATTATTTCTTCTTCTCCCTCAAATCCAGGAAAGGTCCATAGCCCATTTTCTGTAGTATTTCACCAACCAATATGATCTCTTGGACTTGAAAATAATCGCCCCCATTTCCAACTCTCCATCACTCTAAAATTATTAGTGATCTTCAGGTACTTGAAAAAGTAAACTTCTGGCCAGTTGCGGTGGCTCACACCTGTAATCCCAACATTTTGGGAAGCCGAGGCGGGTGGATCACTTGAGGTCAGGAGTTTGAGACCACCCTGGCCAACATGGTGGAACCCCATCTCTACTAAAAGTACAAAAATTAGCCGGGTGTGATGGCGCGCACCTGTAGTCCCAGCTGCTTGGGAGGCTGAGGCAGGGGAATTTCTTGAACCCAGGAGGAAGAGGTTGTAGTGAGCTGAGATCGCGCCACTGCATTGTGACAAAGCCAGGCTCCATCTCAAAAAAAAAAAAAAAAGAGCAAACTACACTTCTTATTGAAATGTAATGCACAGAGAGGTATACAACTCTCTCCAAACCTTATTAAAAAAAAAAAAAGTATCTGTGCCCCAGCATGCTTCCTTGTTATGAACTGTGCACAGGTAGCACTCTGCTAACATTATGTAAATTATAAAACATATACAAACAGGACAGGAGAGAAAATGAGGAAAAATCAACAGAAATAGGAGTTCTAATTTTTACTTTGTACATTTCTTTTTTTTTTTTTTTTTGAGACGGAGTCTTGCTCTGTCACCCAGGCTGGAGTGCAGTGGTGCGATCTCGGCTCACTGCAAGCTCCGCCTCCCGGGTTTACGTCATTCTCCTGCCTCAGCCTCCCGAGTAGCTGGGACTACAGGCGCCCGCCACCACGCCCGGATAGTTTTTTTTTTTTGTTTTGTTTTGTTTTTTTGTATTTTAGTAGAGACGGGGTTTCACCGTGTTAGCCAGGATGGTCTCGATCTCCTGACCTCGTGATCCGCCCGTCTCGGCCTCCCAAAGTGCTGGGATTACAGGCGTGAGCCACCGTACCCGGCTACTTTGTACACTTCAATGGGCCAGTCTTGCATAAAACTTTAGAAATCATAGCTTTAAAGACAGTGGCAACACGCTGCATCCACAACCAGATTGACTGGAGGCTCTAGGAAAGGCTTGGTAGCTTCTGGCCTCAATTGTATGACATCAATTCAATCTCCAAAAATACACTGGACAGAAATCCAGGCTGTCCTAAAAGTTTAGAACTGTGGCCACCATGTCTGTGATATCCAAGGGTACTGTAAATCACATTGCATGTCTTTATATGCAACGGCAGTCTTCTAGGAAAATGGCATTTGGGGAAGGAAGACGGTGGATACAAGTATACTTTCTTCCTCCTTTGTGATAATCTAAAATGAATTGCAGAAAAGGTATGGGTTGGCTCTTAACTGTTATTAAAGATTAAAATTATCTTGGTCAAAGGGAAATAGAAATTAGGTTCTCCAAACTTTTAAAATGTGTTTCTCAGGTTTACAGTTGAGGTGAAATAATTGTTTAGCTGACTGTGGATGAAGCAATGAAATAACTCTTGTTTTAACGCACTGGGTAACCATTAGGTAAATATCTGCATCTGTAAAAACTGTTACACTGGATGTGCCTACAACACTGAGTATGACGTGTGACTAGCACCACCTAGTGGACATTCATATGGCAATACGTGATAAGGGAAGCTGCATGGCCAGGATGGAAAAGCTGCTGGTCACGGTAGCAGCATAGGGCTTAGCTAGTTCTTCCTGGCAGCCTCCTCAATAATTCATAGTTTACTGGGAATCATATATCAAATAGTTTTAGCTCTTCAGAAGAAAATGAAATTTATAATTAACTGCATTGCCTGGGCGCAGTGGCTCACACCTGTAATTCCACCACTTTGGGAGGCCGAGGTAGGCAGATCACGAGGTCAGGAGTTCCAGACCACCCTGACCAACATGGTGCAACCCCGTCAAATACAAAAATTAGCCGGGCATGGTAGCACACGCCTGTAATCCCAGCTATATAGGAGGCTGAGGCAGGAGAATGGCTTGAACCCGGGAGGCAGAGGTTGCAGTGAGCCAAGATCGTGCCATTGCACTCCAGCCTGGACGACAGACTCTGTCTCCAAAAAAATGTAACTGCATTATGACAGACTTTTTTCCTTTTAGCAATTGAAACTGGCATCCCAAGGATGCTCTAGATACAGTCATAAAGATAATGCTTACTGCATCTCTCATCGCTGGCTTACTTGGAAAAGAACAAAAAAAAAAGTTATAAAGAAAATCTGCCTGGATCACGAGCGATGACTCACATCTGTAATCTCTGCACTTTGGGAGGCCAAGACAGAGGAGTGCCTGAGGCCAGGAGTTTGACGTCAGCCTGGCCAATATAGTGAGACCCCAGCTCTATTAGGAAAAAAAAAAAAAAAAAAAAAGAAGAAAATCTGCCTGATATTGCCTGATAAAGAGCTAAAGAAGCAGCCTTAAGCTGCTAGAGCCACAAGCACCCTTGGAACCGTGCACTCAAATGGCACTGTCTTTAGCACCAGCATAACTGGGTGAAAGGAGCACCATCTCTGTAACCTATAACTCGAATGGTGCTCGCTCCCTTGGAGTTGTTCAAGGAGTCTAGACTGACCAAAGCAGGCAACCAGCCTGGCTTAAACTAACTATGCTTGGAGCTTTGGGCCTTGAGGCTAAGAGGTGTGTTGTACTATTTCAGCATATTTTATGAATTAGTTCCACAGTGCTGTTACAGCACAGCCAAATTTTATTCTTCAGAAATCATCCTGAGTAGGCCATTACCTGAAACAAATTAATGCAGGAACAGAAAACCAAATACCACATGTACTCACTAATAAGTGGAAGCTAAACCTTGGGTACTCAAGGACATAAAAAGATGGCAACAACAGACACTAGGGACTACTGGAAGGGGGAAGTTGACAAGGGTTGAAAAACTGTTAGGTACTGTGCTTACTGAGTGACAGGATCATTCACACCCCAAACCTCAGCATCATGCAATATACCCAAGTAACAAACCTACACATGTACTCCCTGAATCTAATATAAATCATTCCTTCAAAAAATCATCCTGAGAGCCTATCTTGGCCACCCTCTGGATTTCAACATACTTTTTGTGCAGCTTAATTATATCTGGCATCATTTCATGCCCTCTATACAATTTCCCAATCCTGGGATTCATGTGCTGCCAAAGCGTAATAATCTTGTAGTGAATACATATTCTTCTTTAAGCACTGAAACCTAAGAAAGCTTTGAGCTTTTTTATGGGGGCAGGGGGGTGTTGCTGATGTGAATTGTTTAAGACCTTTCCTGTGTTCATCGTAACTACAGATCAAAAAAGTTTTCATTCTTAGCATATCCAATTAGACTTCGTTGCTAAAGATTAAAGAACAAATGAGGGAACAAGCTTATCATTAGGTGCTTATCACTGTGCACCTATTATAGGCCAGGTCCTCTATGATCCTCATTTTACTCTTACTACAGCTGTGTTTGGTATTATTTCCTTCACTTACAAAGGAAATGAGCTCAGAGAAAAATTATCAAAGATCATAAAGCCAGTAAGTAGCAAAACCAGGATTTAAATTCAAGTCTCCTGACTCTAATTCCATTGTTTATTCATCTGTGCCTTGGTGATATTAACTAATAAGGTCATGTGCCAAATACAACCCCTAACCCCTATCCACTACATACTTACTTCTGAATAGAAAATAAAAGTCACGTGCAATTAAATGACAAGAAAAAAGCCCCACAATCTTAGTATGCCACGACTCTCAACAAGGACTTGATGATTCTAGCCACATGATTTCTCAAGCATCAAGGGACTACTTAGAACACTTAGTAGGGCCTTGTACACAGGTGCTCAATGAAAGGTTGTTTTAGAAGTCTCACAGTATTACCCCACAGATTATTTTGTTCATTTACAAAAGAAAAGATATATACTTTAAAATGGAAAAAGATCTGGTGATCTTAACTCAGTGATTAATCTTAGCATCACCAACAGTGGGACTACTTGACATTGTGTGCTTCTTGACATGATGCAGTAACAGAGGCACTACACAATCTATGCTATATCCTTGCCAAAAGTAAAGTCCAAATCCACTAAGAAAACAACCAAGTCTGGACAACACAGTGAGACCCCATCCCTACCAAAAAAGAAGTTAGCCAGGCATGGTGGCACAGGCCTGTACTCCCAGCTACTCAGGAGGCTAAAGTAGGAGAAATGCTTGAGCCCAGGAGTTCAAGGTTACAGTAAGCTATGATCATGCCACTGCACTCCAGCCTGGGAAAAGAGGGATATTCTGTCTCAAAATAAAATATAAATAATAATAATAATAATAATAATGAAACATAGCCAGAAAAATCCAGGATAGGGACATTATACAAGACAATTGGCTTGGACACTTCAAAATGTTCATTGCCATGGGGGGAAAAAAGCAGAGGACTATTCTAGATTAAAAGAGGAAAGATATAACCAAAAGTATGCCTGAACCTTGACTAGACCCTAGATGAGGAGAAAATGTTTTAAAAGACACTTTGGGACGATGGGGACAATTTATTCCATACGGATCTATCATATTGGATATTGAGTTATTATTAACCAGCTCAGATACGGCAATGACATTATGGCTAGGGAGGAGAATATTCTTATTCCTAGATGAACGTGTATTCAGGGGTGAAGTATCATGATGCTACAATTTACTTTCAAATGATTCAGCAAAAGAAATTAGATAAAGCACATATGGTAAAATTTTGCATTTGTGGTTCTAGTTGAAAGTTATACTATTATTCTTTCAACTTTTCGGTGTACTTAAAATTTCTTCAAAGTATTTTTTAACATTCTTGAATAAAATTCATCAAGACAGTTGGGATATATTCAACTCTTCTATGAACATGATTTCTGAAAATACCAAGTTGTAAGCAAGTGATCAATATAAATATTTATTGTGACGCTGCTATTAATATATCCTAATCAACCCCTCTGGGAGCTGTAGTGGTGACTAAACAGACATGCTTCATGCTCTCTTGGAACCCATGTAGCATGTTATTTTGTACGTGTGTGTGTTGGAAGAAAGAGGAATTATTCTGGAATGCTTCCCCAAGTGATGCCTCAGCTTAAACGTGAAGGATAAATAAGTAGGTGTTGCCTAGTTACAGGATGGTGGGGAAATGGGTCAGAGAAAACAAACAGAAGATGTGAAGGCACTAATGATGGAGTTGGCCAATCTGGAGAGTGAGAATATTTACTCGTACTGCTTCCTCCAGGTCCCCACTCTTTTAGCCTGTTGGTCTCCTGTATCCGTTAACCAACCCCCTCTACTCAATCTTCAGACCCAAGAGTAGTAGTAACAGGACTCCAATGTTACTAGTCCCAAGAACTGTACTCACCCTGAGGTTTCCCTATACCCTACATACAACTTTGTAAAGGTCCCTTTATTAAATTTTGAAATTATCCAATTTCAGTAAGCCATCTATTTCCTGCCAGCAGGACTGATAAAAATCTCTAGAGACAGATATGGGAGATGTCTGCATATTTCATATTGTATCTACCACTGCCTGGGCCAGTGAGCATCTGAGGTCCAAGGAAAAGCTGGAAACTGTGTTTTCAACCAAGAGTATTTCAAGAAAGAAACTGTCAATCGTATTAAGCACTGTGGAGAGGCTGGGTAAATAAGATAAAGGCTTTGGAATGTCCCATGAAGAAGCCATCAGTGACAGATCAACATTGAAGAGGTTTGTAAAGTTAATTGGAGGCCAAGTATACACTTACTTGAGATTAAAAAAAAAAAAACACTATGGCCAGGCATGGTGGCCATGGGTTATGCCAGTAATCCCAGCACTTTGGGAGGCTGAGGCGAGCAGATCACTTGAGGTCAGGAGTTCGAGACCAGCCTGGCAAATGTGGTGAAACCCTGTCTCTACCAAAAAATACAAAAATTAGCCAGGCATGGTGGCACATGCCTGTAATCCCAGCTACTCCGGAAGTTGAGGTGGGAAATCACTTGAACCCAGGAGGCAGAGGTTGCAGTGAGCTGAGATTGCGCCACTGCACTCCAGCCTGGGCTACACAGTGAGTCTCTTGTCTCAAAAAAAAAAAAGGGAAAAAAACCAACAACAGTATAATTGTTCAGGTTTCTATTTTAACTCTACCAGGAACTTACTAAATATTTTGAGATTTTTTTAGTTTTAATTATTTTGAGATTTACATATAAAAGTAAGCAAAAACGATCTTTCTCTTTTATTTGCAAAAAGCCGATACCGGCTGGGCGTGGTGGCTCACGTCTGTAATCCCAGCACTTTGGGAGGCCAAAGCAGGTGGGTCACCTGAGGTTAGAAGTTCAAGACCAGCCTGGCCAACATGGTGAAACCCCGTCTCTAATAAAAATATAAAATTAGCTGGGCGTGGTGGCGGGCGCCTGTAATCCTAGCTACTGGGGAGGCTGAGGCAGAAGGATGGCTTGAACCCAGGAGGCGGAGGTTGCAGGGAGATGAGATCACGCCATTGTACTCCAGCCTGGGCGACAAGAGCAAGACTGTCGAAAACAAAAACAAAAACAAAAAAGGCCAATACCTGGAGCCACAGGTCAGCCAATATAAGCCATAGAAGTTTAGAGAACAAATGCTGTAAAACAGAGTAAGTCATTTTCCTCTTTCAGACAAAGAGTAGACTTTGGCAAAAAAAAAATCTTTTGTCTCTCTCTAAACTGAATGACTAAGTTCTTTTACACTAAAGCTTGCAACTGAGTTTGTCTAAGATTCCCTAGTCAACATACAAAAACAAGCAGTTTCTAACCAGGGTGTAAGGTATTTGATACCTAAGGCATTCTCATGAATACAATGAGTAACCAAACTCCACAGCTTGAGAAATTGTTAGAACCCACAGATCCCTTTCTTTGAGAACATGAGCCTGTGAAATTATCTATCTTTGATCCAATTTGGCTTTCTCCTCCCTTCCAAGTTCACTGAACATCACACAAAAATGATGGCCTGACCACTGCAATGCTAAATCTGGGGCACTAGGAAACTGTTCTAGGGACGTTGAATAAAAGAGGCTCCCAGGGTACCTTCTATTTGTTCACTGCAGAGCAGCTACCTTGATGAATTGTTTTAAGATACCGTTTCACTAAGTCTCCAGCAGTTTTCTCCACAAAAAGACAGATAATATATACTTTGAACATTACCAAAATTAAAAAACAAAATTTGATTAACTTATAGATCAAACTATCTGCAAAAGTTAAACTTGCCCCTCATTTCAGCCTTCAGAAAGAAGGGAGGCAAAAGACCCAGGAATAGTTTCCAATGAGGGTTAGGACAGCATTACTATAGTAGACAGGGGACAGTTTGGAGAACAAAGGCTTTCAAATAAGAAAAGCAGATTCTTTCATTCAAGTTACATGACCGCCTGGCACCTCCACTTAGCTGTAAATAGACTTTTTTTACTTTGCAGGGTTACTTAAACAATGTTTAAAAGTGCCTGGCCCCACAGTAGGTCTTTTCCTTTCTTTTTTTTCTTTGGAGATGGAGTCTCACTCTGTCACCCAGATTGGAGTGCAATGGCCTGACCTCGGCTCACTGCAACCTCTACCTCCCAGGTTCAAGCAATTCTCCTGACTCGACCTCTAGAGTGGGTGGGACCACAGGCACATGCCACATGACTGGTTAATTTTGTTTGTAGTAGAGATGGGGTTTCCCCATGTTGGCCAGGCTGGACTTGAACTCCTGACCTCAAGTGATCCACCCACCTGGGCCTCCCAAAGTGCTGGGATTACAGGCATAAGCCACGGTGCCCAGCCAGGGTTTTTCATATTGTGAAAGCCATTTTTCTTTTTACTTGCTACACAAAGCATTTGCATTGTAGGGCGAGAGGACCAATTTAAAGAGATTCAGTTTAAAAAAAAATGCTGTGACAAACTCTAGGTGCCTTCCCATTAGCCCCACCCCCACCTTTTGGTGTCCAGTCCTTTACATGAGCCTCTCCCGCTTGGATATGGGCAGGACCTGTGAAGACCCCTCTTGCTGGCAGCTTGGCTCTCGACACTTGGTGGTAGTGATAGTAATCATGTCAGTGGTCCAGTCAGCAGCAAGGCCATGCAGGGAGCACCCAGCTGGCAAGGAACTGAGGGGGAACCTCCAGCTGACAACCAGTGAGGTCTGGGCACTCAGTCCTGCAGTGGCAAGAACTGAATTCTGCCAGCCGAGTGAGGCTGAATGAGTTCTTCCCAAGTCACCAGGTGAGAATGCAGATGAGACCAGGAGCTTTCTAAAGGACCTATCTACACCATGCTCAGACAGAAACTGAGACGCATTTGTTTTAAGCCACTAAATTTGTGGTAATTTAGGACATAGGAATAGATAATACAGGTACTGTCAACTTCCTTAGTTACATTGTTAATTTCATAGCAACTGTATTAGGTGGCAGCCAAATCATCCAGACTATCCCAAAGCAAATTTAATACTAACAGTAGTATAAAAAGTCTGGACCTTTATTACCTTTCCCAGGTAATAAAACAACTGGTTTCTAAAAGTTTGATATGGATTACACCTCTTAGGATTCCTCATAATCCTGTGACGTAAATATTCCCATTAATTATTTAACTCATATGACTAACAAAGAGCAGAGCTAGGAACTTGAGAACCAGGGTCCAGCCCCTGATGCCACCACCCTTCCAACTTTTATAGTTTCCCTAAAGTCTCAACTATGTTTCCCATATGCCCATAGACAGTAATAAAACCACAGACAGTAAAAAGTACTGGGAACATTTTGTTCTTCCTTTTAAATCCATCTTATCCACTAGATTAATAATTGTGCACATCAGTTAAAATGTCTTTTATTCGAAAGTCTATGTCTCAGTACAGAGGAATTTATTTCCTTCATGGCTTGTTATTAATACTAAGCACTTAAACTGAGTATATGTGAAGGCCAAAAACATTATTCTTACTGAAGACCTGTCAAACAAAGCCACAAAACAGCTCCTTTTATTTTCTAATAAGACTAGATTTATTCAATACCCTAGTAAAAGTTTTGATTATAAGTATCCAACAGTATAAAAAGTACAAAACAGATCTGTAGATTTCTAATATATTAATACAAAGTGCATGACTACATACAGTACACCCTACAGGCAAAGAGAGGTGGAAGGGGAAAAAGAAGACTGTGGTTGAGGTCTAGTAATAAATAAATAAATACAGAAGTAGAGATGATCCATATTATAGTATATTCTACCACCAATACTGCAGCCAAAATGTACAAAAAAAAAAAATCATTTCAAAATAACTCAGGAGGATGATAATGGCTGGACTTTTGTAATTCACCTCAAAGACTGTGGGAGAGCCGACTCAACTCACTGTATAGTCTGTGCATATGGTGGCTTGTAGCATGTAGGTTTTTTCCAAAAGAAGGAATTATAAAATGTTTAGATTAAGAACTATAAAACTACAGGGTGCCTATAAAAGGTGGCTTACTCCTTGTTATTATTATACTACCCAATTTTTAAAATGCAGTTTAAAAAATAAGCACTGAGTCTTGTTATGACAAGGCAGGCAAATGCTTCTCCCTCATTCTGAAAAGACTGAACTGGCGATGCTTTTGCTGACTATTCAGAAAAGAGGCAGTAAGAGCACACTGTGGTTTGGGTTCCAGTGAGAGGCTTTTCATGGGGATCTTAGGATTGAAGAGTGCTAAGTTCAGGATATCTCAATGTTCAGAAAGCCTGACTAAAAGAAGCCAAACCAAAACCATTTAACATGAACACAAACCTCTTTTCTTTTAGTAAATTTTACTTTTAATACAGAGTGAAAGAAAATAATAAAAACTTAATAGGCTAAAACAAGTCAAACACCCATTCTACACAGATAAAAACCTTCACAAAGGTCAACGGAAGTAATCCAGAGCTGAAACTGAATTGTGCAGATTTTCAATGGTCATCAAAGTCATGTAACACAAACAAAAGTCAATTATATTTACACACTCAGCAAGCCCTCTAAGAAATGTGCCCCAAAAAGCATTAACCTTTGTTTTGTGCCATCCTGAAGACTTGCACATTTTATTTTTCAGATAGCTTAACATTTTTAATAGAGTGTGCTCTCTACCGTGCGGTAATGCTTTGGTACTATTCATACAGGGTCTCGCCTGTCCTAAAGACTTGCCATTTCCCAAAGAGGAGCTTTTGATTCTGCTTTAGAAGTTTTACATAAATTAAAATCTTTATCAAATATTAATATGAAGGGAGGCACAGGATGCAACATATATAGTCAAGTTACCTCTCTGTACATTTAGAAATTACTTTCTCCTCCAAGGTATTTGCAACATAAAGCTCAGTCTGTCCTGCTTAATAATCAGTAGTACAGGTTTGAATCATCAGAAGCTTGGCAAGACCTTAATACTTCAGAATTATCAACAACTACCTCTAGGGGCAAGTCCATGTTACTGAGTTATGACAAATGTATTATCGTGAGGGAAAACAAGAGTAGCCAGCCATCTTAAAAAATGCCCCAACCACTGCTTCTCAATACAGAAAGACTAAAAACTACATACAGTTTATCATACAACAAATCCCATCTCTGTCCCCTGAAATTCCCCTAGTTTCATTCATTAGAAGGGGATTAAAAAAAAAAAAAAAGACTTAAAGAGCACTTTACAGCAGCATTCAGCTTTCCTATGAAATACTCAGCATCTTAAATATTATGTACAACTCTTTTTTTAGTAAGCTAGACACTGGCTTCAGAGTTTGTGGGACTGGGGGAAATCAACCCATTCAAAACTACTCTAGAAATTGTGTTTTGGCAGAATAGCAGATATCCAAGTTAAAAATAGGAGGGTCATTTGAGACCAGCCTGGCCAACATGGTGAAACCCCGTCTCTACAAAAACTAAAAAATTAGCTGGGTCTGGTGGTGGGCACCTATAAACCCAGTTACTTGGGAGGCTGAGGCAGGAGAATCACTTGAACCCGGGAGGCGGAAGTTGCAGTGAGCTAAGATCACGGCACTGCACTCCAGCCTAGGCAACAAGAGCAAAACTCCATCTCCCAAAAAAAAAAAAAAAAAGAGGGTCAGTTTGTTGCTTTGTGGTCTTTTCAAAATTTAGATGTTTTTTTTTTGTTGTTGTTGTTCCCCTTCTACATAAAAACCTCAGTCACCACTCCTGAGTGGAGATGGGCAGAGGCTCTGGCCCCTGCTCCTCTGGCTTCTCGGCAGCTGCTTTCTTATTGCTGCAGCAAGGCTTGAAGAGATGTGTGTCAATGAGGACTTCCCCAAAACGGCCTTTATAGATGATCCCACAACATATCTTCTGTCTAAAAGAAAAAAATGGAGAACAAGATACATTAATAAGGAAGAAAAATAGGAATACAAAAGAAATCTATTATTATAACTGCTCAAATATAACCAAACAGTTGTGCTTCTACAATCTTGCACATTCCAAGTGAAAGGGCTCCTAGAGTAACCCCAGTTAGCTAGAGAAGGGGAATTACCCAGGTCCCTTAAAGGCCACACTGGAATCTTCTCAAATATTGAGGAAGATGGCATTTTGAGAGACAGCAGTCAGTTTCAAAGGCTGCCCCTGATGTTGTTAACTACAAAATCACCAACTCTTGAAAAAAAAATCAGCCACCATAAACAGGTTGATGCAGCTAGCAATTTTTTTAGATTTTTTTTTTTTCTTTATCAATTCCTAAGTGCTTGAGTGGTAATTTTTAATTAAATACTGACTAGATAAAAATACACCTGTAATCCCAGAAGTTTGGGAGGCTGAGGTGGGCAGATAACTTGAAGTCAGGAGTTTGAGACCAGCCTGGCAGACATTGCAAAACTCCATCTCTACCAAAAATGCAAAAATTAGCCAGGCGTGGTGGCACGTGCCTGGAGTCCCAGCTACTTGGGAGACTGAGGCAGGAGAATCACTTGAACCCAGGAGGCAGAGGTTGCAGTGAGCTGAAATCACACAACTGCACTCCAGCCTGGGAGACAGAGCAAAACTCTGTCTCAAAAAAAAAAAAGTGTGTGTGTTAGCAAAGGCATCACAATAAGAATGCCCACAGACCACGTATTCTAAGGGAAAGAAGATCATTTCCTATGAAGCCTCCTGCAGGCCCCTCCCCAGTCCCATCCCCACCTCATCTCATCCTCTCCCCACTTAATTGTAGGTTTATCACTCCCTTTTCTTTATACTTATGGTTTCACCATATGTTGGTATCTCTAATCATACTGCACAGTTATCCACTACACACACACACACACAGAATCACAATGTATTCTGCAATGTTTTGGTCAACATTAATTGAGATCCATACATACTGTTATAGAGCTTTATTTCATTTTGACTTATGTATAATATTCTACCCTGTGAATATATAACACAGTTTTATTTAGCTACCCTTATTTTAATATATAAATCAGTGGATACATTCTAAAGTTTTTACTAGTTTATACTGCTACCATTTAGGAATGGGAACATCTTCAACTTTACTCAAAAACGGCCATTTATCTACATGGTTATAACTATTTACACCTATAACTGACAGTGTTCTCATCATTCCATACCCTCTCTCCAACATTTGGTAATAGATTTTTTATTTTAGTTTTTTCACCAACCTAATGAGTGTAAAACCGTATCTCACTGAAATTTTAATTTGTATTTCCTTGATTTTCAAAAAGTTTGAACACATTATCATTTAATGAGTTATTTCGTGATTCCTTTCTAAGTGTGTCCATTTTTCTGTTGATTTATCTTTTTCTTCCATTGTAGTTGTCTGTATATTCCAGATACTAACCCTTTGTCAGATATATGTGCTGGATATCATTTCATTTTCTTTATGGTGTTATTTGATGAATTTAAGTTCATAATTATAATGTAATCAAACCTGGAAGTTTTTTTAAATGCTTAGTACTTTGTCATAAAAAATCCTTTTCCACTCAAAAGTCATATTCTATTTTCTACTTTAATGCATCTGTAATTGGTATTTGTCTACGGTGTGAGGTAGGGAACCAAGCCCAGTTTTTTCCCATGAATAACCATGTTGTTTTTAATATCCTAGCAACACTTATTGAACAGACCATTTTCGCCCATCAATCACCCCCACATCATGTATCACATAACAAGTGCTATATACATATGTGGGCTTGTTTCCAGGCTCTCTATACTATTCCACTGGTTTATTTTTCTATTCCTAGTCCCAAAACACATTAATTACTATGGCTTTATAACGTCTTGATTTCTGTTAGGGAAAGTTTATCGACATCTTTCTTTTTCTTCTGAAGATGCCTATTTTGGGCCTTTTGCTTTTCTATATAAATTATAAATTAGCTTGTCAAGTTCCATAAATATGTTGGGGTTTTGACTGCAATTACCCTGAATCTACAAAGTGATAATCTCCCTAACAGTCAGTTTAATAGTATCTATGAATGTGCTATACCTCTCAATTTATTTAGGTGTCTTTAAATGTTATTCAATGGCCAGGCACAGTGGTTCATGCCTATAATCCCAGCACTTTGGGAGGCCAAGACGGACAGATCACCTGAGGTCAGGAGTTCACTATCAGCCTGGCCAACATGGTGAAACCTCATCTCTACTAAAAATACAAAAATCAGCAGGGTGTGGTGGTGCACGCCTGTAATCCCAGCTACTCCGGAGGCTGAGACAGGAAAACTGCTTGAACCCAGGAGGTGGAGGTTGCGGTGAGCCAAGATTGCACCACTGCACTCCAGCCTAGGGTGACAGAGCGAGACTCACTCTCTCTCTCTCTCTCTCTGTGTATATATATATACACACACATATATATACACACACACATACATATATATATATATGAATGTTCTTCAACAATATTGTATGATTTTTACATAACTCCTCCAAAGGGTTTTTGATATTTTACTACTACATTATTTTATATTTCCTAACACTAGGGTAAAATGTATCATTCTAATGCCAAACTGCCTAGATTTAAATCCTGCTCTACTTATTGTGTAACCTTAAACAAAGTACTTCCTTCCTCTTTGTACCTCTGTTTTCACATAATGCTTCACAGAACTGTTGTAAAGACTAAGTAAGGCCAGGTGCAGTATCTCACACCTGTAATCCCAGCACTTTGGGAGGCCAAGGCAGGCAGATCACTTGAGGCCAGAAGTTCAAGACCAGCCTGGCCAATATGGCGAAACCCATCTCTACTAAAATACAAAAGTTAGCCAGACATGGTGGTGCATGCCTGTAGACCCAGCTATTTGGGCGGCTGAAATGGCAGAATCGCTTGAACCCAGGAGGCAGATATTGCAGTGAGCCAAAATAACACCACTGTACTCCAGTCTGGGCTACAGAGTGAAACTCTCAAAAAAAAAAAAGATTAAATAAATGCATATATTTAAACCATCTATAAAGTACTCATACTATGCGCTAGGCACTGTTCTAAAGCGTTTACTACTACTGGTACTACCACTATCACTGCTACTACCAATATTGTATTGGTTAGAACATTCTGTATAATGCTGAATAGAAATGGTGATAGTCAACACTCTTGATTTGTTCCTGATCATAGAGAAAATGCTTTCTTTTTATCACAGTTATGTATTATGTACTTTGGTACTTTTTGTAAGATTCCTGTTGTCTAAGTAAAAAAGTTTCCTTCTATTCCTATTTTGCTAGAAGTTTTGTTTTAAACCTTAAAGGAAAGTTCAAATTTGTCAAACTCCTTCTTTGCACCACTAAGAAGACAATACCTTTCTTTAGAACCTATCAATGTGGGCTGGGCACGGTGGCTCACGCCTGTAATCCCAACACTTTGGGAGGCTGAGACGGGTGGATCACCTAAGGTACGGAGTTCGAGACCAGCCTGACCAACAATGAAACCCCTTTTCTACTAAAAATACAAAAATTTAGCCAGGCATGGTGGCGTGCGCCTGTAATCCCAGCTACTTGGGAGGCTGAGGCAGGAGAATCGCTTGAACCCGGGAGGCAGAGGTTGCAGTGAGCCGAAATCGTGCCATTGCACTCCAGCCTGGGCAACAAGAGCGAAACTCCATCTCAAAAAGGAAGGAAGGACGGAAGGACGGAAGGACGGAAGGACGGAAGGAAGGAAGGAAGGAAGGAAGGAAGGAAGGAAGGAAGGAAGGGAGGGAAAGAAAGGATGGAAGGAAGGAAGGAAGGAAGGAAGGAAGGAAGGAAGGAAGGAAGGAAGGAAAGAAGGAAAGAAGGAAAGAAGGAAAGAAAGAAACTGCTGATGTGGTAAATTATATTAGTTGATCTTCTCATGTTCAAAAACCAATCTTACATACCTAGAATAACCCTAGTGGTAGATGATGTATTGTTTTGGTATCAAATTTATATCAGCCTTAAAAATGCTTGGGGCCTATGCCCTATTTTATCCACAGTCTGGAAAAGCCAGTGCATAGGCCCCAATCATCTGTTCCTGGATGTTTCGTACAACTTGCATATTGTGGCTTTTTTTTTTTTTTTTGAAATAGTCTTGCTTTGTCACTAGGCTGAAGTGCAGTGGTGCAGTAATAGTTTACTGCAACCCTAACCTCCTAGGCTCAAGCAATCCCCTCACCTTGGCCTCCCAAAATGCTAAGATTACAGGTGTGAGCCACCACGCCTGGCCCGAATCAATTTATTATGAGATTATCTCGTTTTTTCACTTTTTCTTGAGACAGCTTTAGCAAGATGCCTTTTTTCTAGTACTGTACCCGCTTCACCTGTATGTTCAAATTTATTGGCATAAAGTTGTCTATAATATCCTATTTTTTAAATGTCTGCTTTATCTATACCTAAGTCTCTTCTCTCTCTCCTAAAATTGCTTATGTGTATCATCATCTCCTTTTCCTGATCCACTTTATCTCTAGTACTTTTTTGGTCACGTCTTTTTGAAGGACCAACTTTTAGTTTCACTGATTCTCTCCACTGCATATTGTCTTTCTACTCCACTTATCTAGCAATAGGAAATGTAGGTACCTTGATGTGATTTTTATTTTAAATAAATTTTAATAGGAAGAACATACAAAATCCCACTTCTCTGCTCAATTCCTGCTTAATCCACTGCAATCGTGTGTTACCAACTGTTTGCCAAATGCCATTTAATTGCTAAGAAAGTAGGAAAACACTGCCTGTAATTAAGATGGTTTGCTGGTTAGAGAGATATTTTCTGTTTCTTTTACCTTTTCCAGTATGTGAGATCTAAAAAGGAAAAAACTGGTGTTCTGTTAGAACCAGAAGCCATCTCTGTATCTGAGCCGTCATCGGACTGGTTACTGTAACAAGGAGATTGAGCTGGGGAGGCACTTGAGGTGGTACTGTGAGCATCAGAATCTGCAATAAAGATTAAAAGAAAAAATAAAATTTTCAATTTCATTACATGTAATTGCAACTAAACCTCAGCATAGGACACTGTGAATCAGTTGGTAAAAAAGAAAAAGTAAAAAAAATTCATTTTCTATCCACTACTGGTATTTGAAGATATTCACACTAACATGTTTTTTCTAAAAGTGAAGAAGATGGAATAGACATACCCTTTCCTATTCCTCCTGCTTATACAACTAAAATCCCAGGATATTATATATAAAACAAACCTAAGACTCCAAAAGGTGACGACCATCTAGGGAGCTCAAGACCCAAGGCAAGCCATGGTGGTGGGTTCCTTAGTTTTTCTGGATTTTCCTTTTGCCTCATAATCCCCAGCTTTGGAAGTGACACAGTAGCCACCCAGAAATGCCAATGGGTACAATCAAAACAAAAACAAAACAAAAATCCAAAACCCCAGTTAAAGCCTGATCTCTCTAGCAAAGAACTAGGAAAAGGGCAGCCTAGCCAGACAGAAAACGTTTCTACACAATAACCTTCCTATTCCAGCCAAACCCACAGAAAAAACTGTGGACACCTTTCCTAAGCCCAGCAGAGGCTGAGGTGAAGAGCCTATATTTCCACCCTCACAAGACTTGGAAGCACCCCGACACCTACACCAGGGTGGTGTCACAGGAAGCCTAGCTAAGTCAGGATTTTCGTTATGGCCCACTAACTACAAGGCCACCCTCACCAAGTGGGAGCCTGAACTCTCCTGACACCCAGTAGTAACGAGGAGCCTCCCCTCCCCCCAATCTCAGAGGTCAACGGAGGATGAGAGAGAAACCAGAATTCTAACACCTGGCGGTAACAGGGTGGTTACGCCCCTCCCTCTTTCCCTGCTCTGAGGGGTGTCAAAAAAGCCAGTTAAAACAGAAGGGTTAAATAAGACCCAGAGTCTCACAACATAATCTGAAAATGTCCTGGTTTCAATAGAAAAATTACATCAGTCCAAGAATCAGGAAGATCTCAAACTAAATGAAAAGGCCAACATTAAGATGACAAAGACATCAGAATTATCTGACCAAGATTTTAAAGCAGCCATGACAAAAATGCTTCAGTGAGCAATTATGAACATGTTTGAAATAAATGAAAACACAGCCTTGGCAAAGAAACAGGAAGCCTCAGTAAAAATAAGATAGAAAACTATAAGGACAAAATAAATGGAAAATTTGTAACTGAAAAAAATACAATAAAGAAAATAAAAACCACAGTGGATGGGCTGAGCAACATGGAGGGGAGGCAGAAAGCAAACAGTGAAATAGAAGAAAGAACAACAGAAATTACCCAGTATGAACAACACAGAAAACAAATGAACAGAGCATGAGAAACCTGTGGGGCTTAGTCAAACACACATCTACATTCATGTCAGTGCAGTCCTGGAGGGAGAGGAAAAACAGAATAGAGGCGAAAAAGTACTCAAATAATGTGGCTGAAAACTTGTCAAATTTGGTGAGACATAAACCTAAGATTCAGGAAGCTGACCAAAGCCCAAACAGAATAAACCCAAAGAAATCCATGCCAAAACACATCATAATTAAACCTCTATAAACTAACCCAAGAGAAAAATCTTGAAAGCAGCCAAAGAATAATGACATTATACCTATAAAGGGAAAACAAAAGATCCTGATTTAATAAGGAAAAAAAGCAGTTCATTAGATGCAGAGCTAACGCTGATTTAATACTTTGCCTGTTTACATGAAGAAGATGTCATATAAATGTACAAGTCAGAAAATAAGTTTCTTGGTTAACAGTCATTGTGCTATAAGGCTGTTGTACTGCCACGTCACAGTAAGAGCAGTATCATAAACCTCATAAACACAGGTAGGGCCGACCATACACCTTGTCCGTCCCAGGACACATGGACAGAGCAATCCTTCAATTCAGATAACCAATCAAGTACTTATTAAATATTTATAAGACATCAAATCCTATGTTTTATGCTGCATGGAAAGAAACAGACTAAAGAAAACTTTGGATTTTTTTTAATTTTTATCTTTTGGTTTTCCTTGAGACCGGATCTCACTGTCACCCAGGCTGGAGTGCAGTGGCATGACCACAGCTTGCTGCAGCCTCAACCTCCTGAGCTCAAGCAATCCTCCTGTCTCAGTCTCCTGAGTAGCTGGGGCTACAGGCACACACCACCATACTCAGCTAGTTATTTTTTTTAATTTTTAGTAGAGACAAGGTCTCATTATTTGCCCAGACTGGTCTTGAACTCCTAGCCTCAAGCAGTCCTCCCACCTCAGCCTCCCAAAGTGCTGGGATTACAGGCATGAGTCACCACACCTAGCCAAGAAAATTTGTTTTTGTTTGTTTGTTTAAAACAGAGTCTCACTCTGTCACCCAGGCAGGAGTGCAGTGGCACGATTTCAGCTCACTGCAGCCTCCACCTCTTAGATTTTCATGCCTCAGCCTTTTGAGTAGCTACAACTACAGGTGTGCACCACCACACCCAACTAATTTTTTTGTATTTTTAGTAGACAGGATTTCACCATGTTCGCCAGGCTGGTCTTGAACTCCTGGCCTCCCAAAGTGCTGGGATTACAGGTGTGAGCCACCACACCCAGTCAAGAAAATGTTTTCTGAATAGAGCTCACAAATATTTTATATTAACAAAAATTTACATAAAACGGCATAAAATTAGGTATCTAAAACAAAGAAAGCACCGTTAGTATTTTTAATATGTTAACTTAGCAACAAACAAAATCCTCAAGAGTAGCAGGCTTTAAAAGAATGAGTCTAGTGGGATGTTTAAGACTTCCTAAATAACTAACATCAACAGACACCTCTATGCTGCTGAGGAAAACTCACTCCCCTAGGAAGTACTTAATAGCTTTAAACTATTTGAAATTTCAATTATCTGACCATTTTTTGTTTTGTTTTGGGAGACGGAGTTTCACTCTTATTGCCCAGGCTATAGTGCAATGAGGTGATCTCGGCTCACCACAACCTCTGCCTCCCGCGTTCAAGCAATTCTCCTGCCTCAGCCTCCCCAATAGCTGGGATTACAGGCATGCACCACCACGCCCAGCTAATACTGTATTTTTAGTAGACACGTGGTTTCTCCATGTTGGTCAGGCTGGTCTTGAACCCCCAACCTCAGGTGATCCTCCTGCTTTGACCTCCCAAAGTGCTGGGATTACAGGTGTGAGCCTCCACACCTGGCCCAAACTGCAATTTTAAGTCTTAAAAATTACGTAGGATTTGGAAGGCACCAAGGAGTGATTAGATGGCATCAAGTCGGTAGGGACAACAGGCAAAGTCAACAAGCAAAGTTGTGGAAGCCAAACACACTCCAGGACTCGCTCAAACAAAAATAGGACCTTCAAACACTTTCTAGGAATTCTCAACTGTATTTTACAGCAAGTAGAAATCACTGCAGATTTTGGAAAGGATGACACAAAAAGAATACCTAACATTTATAGAGGAATTTATTTTGTTTTACAAAGCCATTTTTTATTTGATTATCCCCAGTTCTCTGACTAGAAAATTACGGTTAAACGTCAAGTGACTCCAGAATCACACATCTGCTAGTGAGAAGAGCCAAAATTCAAATCCAGATCTGTAACTCTAGGTCCAATGTGCCTTACACCACAAAATGTCTCGAAAAGAGAATACAGGGCTGGGCACGGTGGCTCAGGCCTGTAATCCCAGGACTTTGGGAGGCCAAGCAGGGCAGATCACCTGAGGTCAGGAGGTCAAGACCAGCATGGCCAACATGGCAAAACCCTGTACCTACTAAAAATACAAAAATTAGCTGGGCATGGTGGCAGGTGCCTGTAATCCCAGCTACTCAGGAGGCTGAGGCAGGACAATCACTTGAACCCAGGAGGCAGAAGTTGCAGTGAGCTGAGATAGTGCCATGAGCTGAGATAGTGGCACTGCACTCCAGCCTGGGTGACAGAATAAGACTCCATCTCAAAAAAAAAAACGAAAGATAAGAGAATACAGGCCAGGTATGTGCAGGATGCACAGAAGCAAACACATAACCAGAAGCGCAGACCCTTTAGTGGGTGATATATAAAAATGCACATGTCTCCCAACTGCTTCAATGCACAAAGGTGCTAGCAATTTATAATGTACCTGGTGAACACCTTGTTTCAGTTTGAGCCTCCACAATCCACACACCTTATTATAAAAGGAATTTATTTTCAGTCTCCAACTACTACACAGCACAGTTTCACAATAAAAATCTAAAATTGCACTGAATATATTCCCTTAAGTAAGGCAAAAGTGAGATATCACTTTCCCTATAATTAAGGGAAAGGGCTAAGAATATACATATGAATAATCAGTTCCTCCGCCTTCAAGTGATAAAAGAAAATTAGTGTTTCCCAAATGTTCATTAAAACATCTAGTGAGGACCGGGTATGATGGTTCATGCATGTAATCCTAGCACTTTTGGGAAGCCGAGGTGGGTGGATTGCTTGAGCTAAGTTTGAGACCAGCCTGGGCAACATGGCAAAACCCCAGCTCTACTAAAAATACAAAAAATTAGCCAGGCACGGTGGCGCATGTCTGTAGTCCCAGCTACTCGGGAGGCTTATGCACAAAAATTGCTTGTACCCGAGAGACAGAGGCTGCAGTGATCCAAGATCACACCACTGTACTCCAGCCTGGGTGATAGAGCAAGACCCTGTTTCAAATAAATAAATAAATAAATAAATAAAATAAAATAAAATAAAACAAAACATCTAGTGAGAAAGGAAGGTAGTGTTAAATCTTTAGGGAGATGCGGGGTTGAGAGCTGGTTAGGAAAGGGAAATGTATAATTAAAATACATATACACATTTATATTACCTAAATATATTACTACATCTCTACCACTTATTAAGTGGCCCAGATCAAGGTTAAATCACCCCTTCGTGCTTCCTATTCTGAGCTCTAAAATGGAAATAAGTGAGATCATTACATACGTAAAGTGCTTAGTATACCAAAATGCTCAAAAAATGTGAGTTCTCCTGCACTCCTCACTTTACTGTCACTAAACTTAAATGTCTTTTTCCATTATTCTAAAATAAGCATGATAACCATTTGTCTTGATTGATAATGTTTTCTCTAACAGGGCCCTATAGATTTTTATAAGTACTGAGAGCTACAATACAGGTCCACAACCCCTAGCGGCAATTCTGGGAAAGCTCTGGAAACACAAAGTGTATTCCTAACCTATCTGGCCACAAAATCTGACATGACCTACACTATGATTATAAGCAAACAAACCTGACTAGCCTATGTACCATCTATTTATTCCACTAAATGTGAATACTGCTACTTTTTGCTGTAAAAATACTAATGTGTTTGGTTCAATAATGCTCCTTCAAACCCCAAGGGTAATAGAGATATTTATTAGACAATAACATTATATGCAGTGTATTTCCTTTTCAAAATCTAAAATCTAAATTCCAAAATACAGACGTGCCACTACAGCAATCCCCCAAAACTTCCAATAACAGCATGTGACCTGACATTAGACATTCCTTTCTTACTCTATCAACACAACACACTGCCCCTTAAACCTGAAAGCAAGCCCTGAGGTTGGCTGTATTTCAAAATGTGAGTTATGATTTCTAAAGTTACTTTCCAGAAAACCTGAGCTTTGGTCTCAGATTGTCCCCTAATTATTTACGTACCTTCTTGCACATCTGCAGGACTCAATTTCCTTATGGATAAAAATCAAGTAAACGAGCTAGAAATGCACCTCCTAGAAAATTAAGATGTCAGTAAAGACATCAGAGTGGTCTCAGTACAATCTGAAGTGGTTAGCTAGTAGAAATACTCTCAAGACATCATCATCAGAAAGAGTGCTAAGATTTCACAGAAATAAGGTAACATCTCTACCAAGTCAATATTGCCTTCCAGTGCTCTTTATGAAAAGCAATAAAGGAAAAAATGATCCACACATGCCATACACCACCCCCAGCCAAAAATAACAGAACAATTATTAAGTACTAATGTTGTAATATCAAACTTACTATGACGTTTAAATTCCTTCTGCAGTTTACTGATCTGGTTGCTTTTTATCCTGTTCCCAGATAGAGTTTTCACTTTCTTTGGTTTCAATGTAGTCTTTAGACTGGGTCCAGCCCTTGCATCTACCACCTGGAAGAAAATACTGAATATTTAATAATATTTTTAAAATGATACTAGTGTATCCCTTTGGTTCAGATCCGTGCCTATTTGAGAACCACAGTTTTACACTGAAAAGAGGGTGAAACTCCTCCATGTGCACCTTTAATCATCACATGACATAAGGGAATAAATAATATTTATCTAGTGGGGTTTTTTAAGATACTCTTTCCTGTGAAGTGGGTAATAGTGGGAGTCTGTTGGAAAAAAATTTAAATAGATTTGTATATGGGATAATCGTTACTGGATGACCCAACTAGGTTAAGAATCAAACCTAAAAACAACTCCATTTCTACAGGATAATGTTTTGCAGTTTATGAAAAGCTTTCAAATACTTTTTATCTTCAATACAAAGCAATAAACAGGGCTATTTTTGTTACTCCAATTTTAGACGGAAGGAAAACAAGGCAAAGAGAAATTATGCATTTTGCCTTATTTTACCAAGCAAGTAAATGGGTTAAGAGGGGTGGAGAGGGGAAAAGACTGGAATCAAGGTCTTCAGGTCTTTATGCTTTTTTCACTACACACCTTAATCTCTGAGGTGAGTTATATGACAGCAATAGCATGTTCTCCCACAGTCTAGCCCAGCCATTGATCTCGCCCCATATGGCCCTGTTTCTTAGGTATTCATTCACATTTATTAGTTGCAGATTTCTACCCCATGTAAAAAGGAACGTTGTTACCATCTTCAAAATCATGACCTATTATAATAGCATAACACTGTTATCAAAGGACAATGTAAGGCTAGTGTGAATGATAACTATGTGTTATACCTTCTACATATCATCTCATCCAGTTCTCACAGCTGCTCTGTAACAGAGCTATTATCTTTGCACTTCATAAATAAATGTAACCTGCCCAAAGTCCACAACTAGTAGTGGTAAAAGCAAAATTCAAATTCAAGTCTGATCCTAAAATCTATGTGCTCATTAGTACCAACCTGAGTTCAAAGGATGATGTTATCCAAAGAGATTTAAGAAAAAGGATTCACATCTAATTAACTCTAGGAATTACTGAGTTAAGCCTAAAAATAGGTGAATGCTTACTGTGAATCTCCAAAAGGGAGATATTGGATACAGTCTTAAGGAAATGCCATACCAGGCTATTCTGTTCTAAAGATGCCAAAATGTTAGGCAATTATATCTGAGCAGCAGCTAGTGTTTTTCTTTATTCTTTTCAGACTTTTCTACCCTAGGGATATATTACTTCCTAAATTAGGGGGAAATTAATGTTACTTTAAATATAATAGAGGTATAATTGAAAAAAAGAAAATGGACTAACATGATTCCAGTTTTTTTTTGATCCTGCTGGCAACTTCTTCCATCTTTTCACAAGCAGGACACAGGCATTGCAGATGTCTCCTGAACGAGTCTCATGCAATCTGATAAGAAAACAATCAAACCTTTATCAGTCTCCCTTACCTTAAAGAATTCAAGCAAGCACATTTCCTTTGGGAAAAAAACTGTATCTATATATGGTTTATAGATACAATTTAATCATCCTGGATGATCCCATTCCATTGTTTCTATAGAATATTTCAGAAATAAAATTATCTTCTAGATTCAACAAACCAATTCTACGTACTGCAATTTGGTTATTTTGAAATAAGAAATGCTTTTAAAATTAAATAGGCCAGGCTGGGTGTGGTGGCTCACGCCAGCAATCCCAGCACTTTGAGAGTCTGAGGCGGGTGCATCACTTGAGGTCAGGAGTTCGAGACCAGCCTGGCCAACATGATGAAATCCTGTGTCTCTCCTAAAAATACAAAAATTAGCCTGCTGGCACACACCTGTAGTCCCAGCTACTCAGGAGGTTTAGGCAGGAGAATCGCTTGAACCCAGGAAGCAGAGGTTGCAGTGAGCCAAGATCGCACTACTGCACTCCAGCCTGGGCAACAAGAGTGAGACTCCATCTCAAAAAAAAAAAAAAAATTAAATAATTAAATAGGCTGGTGCGGTGGCTCACACCTGTAATCCCAGCACGTCGGAAGACCAAGGTGGGAAGATCACCTGAGTGCAGGAGTTCGAGACCAGCCTGGGCAACAAAAGGAGACCCCCATCTCTACTTTAAAATAAAAAAAAAGAAATTTAATTTAAAAATGCTTTTAAAATTAAGGAGTAAAACTCAAGACCTAAAAGAGATTCTGATTATCATGGTTTTAAATAATGCTGTTTAATCAATCTTTCTTGCAATGTGTAGATATATTTCTTTTTTGGTGAGGGCGTGGAGGTGAATAGGATCTCACTCTGTCACCCAGGCTGGAATGCAGTGGTGGGATTATGGCTCACTACAGCCTCAACTTCCCAGGTTCAAGTGATCCTTCCACTTCAGCCTCCCTAGTAGCTGGGACCACAGGCACATGCCACCACGTCTGGCTAATTTTTCTATTTTTTGTAGAGACAGGGTTTCACCATGTTGCCCAGGCTTTGTCTCCAACCCCTGGGCTCAAATGATCTGTCTGCCTTGGCCTCCCAAAGTGCTGGGATTACAGGTGTGAGCCACCGCACCCGGCCTGTGTAGTTATTTCATAAGTATCAAAATGCTACCCTTTGGCAAGTAAAATAATGTGTCATAATATTCTAGTTTCACAGCAAACAAAACCAGAGAAGGATTGTAGTTTTAAAAAATGAAAATGGCCAGACGAGATGGCTTATGTCTGTAATCCCAGCACTTTAGGAGGCCGAGGCAGCCGGGAGTTCGAGACCAGCCTGGGCAACATCGCAAAATCCTGTCTCTACAAAAAAATAAGAAAAATTAGCAGGGTATGATAGTGCATGCCTGTAGTCCTAGCTACTCAGGAGAATGAGGTGGGAGAATCACCTGAGGCCAATGAGGTCAAGGCTGCAGTGAGCCATGATAGTGATACTGTACTTCTGCCTGGGTGACAGAGTGAGATTCTGACTCAAACAAACAAACAAACAATTATATTGCTGGTGCACACCTGTAGTCCCAGCTACTCGAGAGGCTCAGACAGGAGGATCACTTGAGCCCAAAAGTTCAAGGCTGTAATGCACAATGATCACACCTGTGAACAGTTACTGCACTCCAACCTAGGCAACACAGGAAGACATTGTCTCTTTAAAAAAGAAAAGAAAGAAATAATGATTTCCCCTGTTAGAAATTACTTTCACCACCTTTTCTTATCGAAACATTTGTTCATCGTTTATTGTTAATCCTGGACTTTGTAATTATTCTGAAGGTTGTCAAAAAGGTCTGTGCCAACCACTCCTTTTTAAATTTTATTTTTATTTTAGTATCTTCATTTCCTCAACCTCCCAGGCTCAGGTGATCCTCTCACTTCAGCCTCCGACGTAGCTAGGACTACAGGCAAGCACCTCCACGTCCAGCAAGTTTTTTTGTTTGTATTTTTTATAGAGATGGGTTTCGCCATGTTACCCAGGTAGTCTCAAGCTCCTGGTTCAAGTGACCGACCTGCCTCAGCCTCCCAAAGTGCTGGGATTACTGGCGTGAGCCACTGCACCCTGTCAAGGGAAATTTTTTTTTTTTTTTTTTTTTTGAGATGGAGTCTCGCTCTGTCGCCAGGCAGGAGTGCAGCGGCATGATCTCGGCTCACTACAACCTCCGCCTCCTGGGTTCAAGCGATTCTCCTGCCTCAGCATCCTAAGTAACTGGGACTATAAGTGTGCGCCACCACGCCCAGCTTATTTTTGTATTTTTAGTAGAGGCAGGGTCATGTTGGCCAGGATGGTCTCGATCTCTTGACCTCGTGATCCGCCTGCCTCAGCCTCCCAAAGTGCTCTCAGATTACTGGTGTGAGCCGCTGCACCCAGTCAACAGTAATTTTTTTAAAAGCCTTTTTAAAAATTAACCACAAAAGGAAGTCAACAACAAAAGGGTTTGTCTAGCTACAACTGTAAGGGGCTTCACAATTAATGTGGTAGCTCCTCATAATCTGGAAAAAAGTAGGCTGTCAGCGTTGTTTGATTCATTTAAAAAGCAGGAGACTTAAACAGCCTAAATTAGAATAAGTGATTTTTATTATTAGCACATTGTTCCAATCACCTTGCTTACAAATATTTCTGTATGCTGTGGTATTTTTTCACTCTAAGAATAGTAAAAACATCAGGTGATCTTACCCAAAACAGCTCTGGAAGTCCTTTTCATAGCGTTTACTGTCAGTGAATCGAGAACTGGAGGACTTAGCTCTGCAAATACAGCAGCCCTCTATACTTCGGTACATCTTTGGCTTGTGAAAACCAAACATCTTTTCTTCTGGGCAATAGTCTGTAAAGCCAAGGGAATTGACACATCTTTGTTGAGGGCTGTAACAAGGAACCATTAAAGAGTTCTCTCTGCTCCACCCCACCCCCAAGCAACTTGGTATTATATGACCAAGACAGGCAGGCAGCTCAGGGGAAGACCTCCTGGATCTACCTCCATTCTTGGCACTATCATGGCAAATGTATAAAACACAAAGAAAAGTTTAGTTACTTAAGGAGGACTCTACTACCTCTTACCTCACCTAGCAAACACGCACTCTAAAAATGGGGAACAGGAGCATTTTTTAAAATCAGGTTTTTAAGTAAGAAATGCCACAAACAATCCTGTAAAATAATGAAGCTGTACACAATCAAGGATGTATCCTTAAACTTAAGACACACCTTTTTATTTTGCATCTTTGCATTAACGTGATTCCCCTCTGGGGAAGTTTTGAGCATTTACCATGAACACTATTTGATACTAAGTACACAACTAGCTCACTATGCATAGCCCATACTACTTTGCCTAATGGGAATTCAGAGGGGATTTCTTCTGTGATAAATGGGAAGTTCTAAGCAACAGGGTCAAGCTTGGCCCTGAATTGAAACTGCTGAAAGGAAGATGTAAAATTCACAAAAATCCAAGGTTAGAATAATAATAATAATAATTCCATGTATCATTAAGACAAAAAAAGAACGAGCTCATGTTGTCTGACCGCTGATCTGCCCCTTAGTTGTTAGAGGTTTGTGGACCTCTTCTATGAGGCTTTGTGCTGAGAGTAGTAAAAGTGGGAGGCAAATGTCCCAGAGGTGCAGAGTGAAATAAATTGCAGTCCTTCTGTTAAAAAAAAAAAAAAATCTCAACATCAAGGAAGGAATGAAGAAAATAGCTCTGGAGCTGGATGCAAATATGTAGCTGGCAGTAAATCTGTACCTTAGGAAAAGTAATTTGGAATATCCAAATCAAGGGCCAGCTCACCAGAACATCTGGACTAAGAGACGTGATGAAAAGGCAATGAATATAGAAACTAAACTCCAATGGACAAGTCCAGAGGATGTTTGTATGTATGAGGGTCTAACATAAATTATCACATAAAGCAACAATAAAAGAAAAAAAAAATTTTTTTTTTTTTTTTTTTTTTTTTTTTTGAGAGAGTCTCGCTCTGTCGCCCAGACTGGAGTGCGGTGGTGCGATCTCGGCTCACTGCAAGCTCCGCCTCCCGAGTTCAAGTGATTCTCCTGCCTCAGCCTCCCCAGCAGCTGGGACTGACTACAGGCGCCCGCCACCACACCCGGCTAACTTTTTGTATTTTTAGTAGAGACAGGGTTTCACCGTGTTAACCAGGATGGTCTCAATCTCCTGACCTCGTAATCCGCCTGCCTCGGCCTCCCAAAGTGCTGGGATTACAGGCGTGAGCCACCGTGCCTGGCCAAGAAAATTATTAATAACACTTTCGATTCCATAGTTTTAGGAGTTATAACCACAGAACAGTATCTTTTTAAAGTTGTTTTAGACATAAACTTAGATGACTAAACCTAAAGCTTCAGTACAGTCATGTGTTGATTAACAATGGGGATACATTCTGAGAAATGCATCATTGGGCATCCTGGTGCAAACATCAGCATCCTCACACAAACCAAGATGGCAATAGCCCACAATACCCCTAGGCTATATGGGATAGCCTACTGTTCCTAGGCAATAAACTTATACAGCATGTGACTGTACTGAATGCTGTAGGCAACTGTAATACAATGGTAAGAATCTGTGCATCTAAATACAGAAAACGTACAAAAAAAATGGTATTATAATCTTTTGGGACCAACATCATATATGCAGTCTATGGTTGACCAAAAAGTCCTTGTGTGACATATGGCTGTATTTGTCTTTGGATTATCTCATCTGATCCCATTCCATTCCAATTCTGGTTAGTATAATATAGCAAGTATTAATGAAAATGATTCAGAAGTAACCAAATATCCAGGCTTTTTATATGTCTTTTTTTGGTATTGAGGGGTTTTGAAATATAGACAAAAGTTTTACAACTTTTAAAAGAAAGTATTTTTAAAACTTTTATTAGCAAATAATTAGCTTAAAAATTGAAGCTTCCCTTTCAAACAGGCTGTTGTTAATATAACTGTTCCTCTGCAATGTTTTTGTTGGTGAGAGAGGCAGGCCAAAGAGTGACATGGGGGCAAGGCAGAAGGCCTTGATGCATTTCAATAATTAAGTCTAAACAGTTACCTCTAAGAATTGTTCAAAAGAAACATTTTTAGTTGATAATAATTTTAGTTAAATGCTTGGGAATCTGATGCTTTGAGAGGAAGAAAAATGAGAAAGTACCCTCTACACAGTCGTAAGAAAACGTCTAGAGAGGCCTGCTCAAATGAGGCAGATTTTTTTTTCTCAATCCAACAACAAACCCATATGATAACTGAAAAGAAAATCCTGAAGAAAATGGTTGCACGTTGCTTTGGAAAAAACAATGTCAAATGACAGAAGACTGCAGAAACAAGAAAGCAGAGTAGCAGTTATTGTTTTAATATGTATATTCCTGTTTTAAGGCACAATGTAATACGAACCTCGTCCTCACACCACCCTGTGCTCTTCTCCAAACTCACCCAACAGCTTGCATTACCATCAAGAAGGTCAGAGAACAGTTTCTCTAATACTCTACAACTTCATCCATAACTCTTGGAAACTTCAGCCTCCCTTCTCAGCAAGGACAAATGAAGCAGGGCAAAAAAGGCCAGTTCATTCCATTAATACACAGACCAAATCCTATTACGACAGATAGATTCCTATCTCTACCCTCACAATCTCTTTCCCTTCCCCCAAATAAACAAGTCCTCAAAGCTATCAGCATTCAGCTCATCTCTAGGATATGAACTACCTTCACTGAGGTTGGATTTGACCAAGACGCCATAGTTTGTGCCAGTTACCACACTGGCAAGCTGTTAAGGATGTTAGGATTATAGGTGAATACAGAGGCTTTCTTTTTAATCAGCAGCCATTGTGAATTAAGTGTTCCTCTTCAATGATTTTTTTCTGCTGGTGGGGACCTCCACAAAACTTACCCACCACCCCCTAGCAAGACATTCCAGTCATCAGCTGAGGAATATTCTTCTTAGACATGGGGGAGAATAGGCTGATGTCTTAGGATTCATAATCCATTTTTATATAGCTCCGTGACCTTACTTTTGTCCTGACTGACCTTACTTTTGTCCTTACTTTTGATCTGAGAGGGATCTAAATCCTAGGGCTTACCCTCTCCTAGGCAATGCTCAGTGAGAAATGCAATGAGGTGGCAGACACCTGTCCTTATGCAACACACAAGGAGCATGTGAACCTTTTAATGGATGACAACTTAATACATCTATTAAGCCTTTTCTGAGCTTATCCTCACACTTAAGAGGCACCTGGGAATCTGCAGTAAATACACAGGGGTTTCATTTTGGGCTTTGTTTACAGCAACCAAGTTAAGCAGTGATTGGTGTTTAACCATTTTGAGATTTGGGGATCCCTGAGATTAACTGATAGTATTTTCAAAAATCTACAAACCCATGAAATTTTTACAAAAACACTACTTAATCTCTAGAGGAAAACCAAGGACACAAAATGGTCTCTGAAACCAAGTTACTCTATATATTTAACAAAGTAGTGGGTGGGCATGGCATAAGTTGATTTTAAACTGGACATTTGTTTTTTCAAGCAACCTGGTGGTTCTTTAGAATACTGCTTTCCTAGTACCACATTTGTGCAATATTAAATGATTCCTCCAGTACAATCTATCTTATTTGTTCAAATGATACCATCAGCTCTGAAACTGTGAATTTTGCCTCTATTCTCATAGGCATCATATCACTCGGCACTATGTTTTAAAGGAAGAAAGGTAATACTATCTGCTTTCTAACTGATTAATAGTTACAGCTGAGAACAGACCCATACAATCTCACCCTTAAACGTGTGTCTGGAGAAAGAAGAGGAAAATTAAGCTGTGAGATTAAAGCCAAAAATCAAGAAAAACTTAAAATACTGATTAGGAACTGTTATTTGTCTTCTAAAATTAAATAGTGGTATGGTTGCAAAACTCTGAGTATACTAAAAGCCACTGAATTGTACACATTACAAGAGTGAATCTTATGGTATATAAATGAGTGAATTTTATGGTACATGAATGATCTCAGTAAGCCTGTTTTCGAGACATTTAAAAATAAAAATAACTGAGGAATTCACTCATCTTTATCATCTTTGTAAGCTCAGCATCTAAGATTCCAGTCTCATAGTAGGTGTGTCAACCCAAATGAGAGACCCAAGATGGGAATCTCAATCAAACAAGGTTTATTAGGCCGAGCTTGAGGATGTGCACCCAGAGAGCACAAGTTCCAATAGCTTATAACCTGTGTTTCAAAGCAAGATTACATGAGGCATGGTATTCATACATTTTTTTAAACAGGGGGATACCTGCAGTACAGTGAAGCAACAATTACATTCTTGTCGATTTGATTGGTATTCAGTGATGTTACACATAAGGTAAAGTAAGTATGTGGCTGAGTGGGTAGGAGAGAAAGGTTAATAATTGCGTAGGCATCTCAGGGTCTGGCGGAAGGATGATTGATTCCATCCTGCCTTTGTTCTATATCTGACACACAAGTTTACAACCAGTACCTGTTAGTAAAATAGTTAACAAACTCCAGTTACAAATGCACAAAGGGTCAGCCTCAGTAAATAGGCCATGGTTTTATTACCCATATGTCCAAACTGCAGCCATCTTGTCTCACTTTTCTCTTTTCTTCTGACACTATCATCATCATCTATCTGTCTATCTACAATATGTTTTCTTAAGGTCCTTGAAATAGAAAAAAAAATTTCAAGATGTTTTTCAAGATTTGAGGGGTTACAGTTAAAACATGCCCATTTATGGGAGGTTCTAACAATGATCTAACTGACATAGCTGCCTTTGCACATATACATTCTTCAGCCAGAACAAATATTTAGAAGAGGCTGTGTCAATCCACTTTTCCTTGTATTTCCATTTTCCCCCTTTTGATCAAAATTTCTCTTTAGAGAACACAAATGATCATACTTTATGTCCTTCTGTCTTCCCAGGAAGTCATGTCCCACGTTGGAGGGAAAGAAGTGAGATGAGGTTGATGTAGGCCTGAGGCAGACACTCCAGGGGTATGTAGTGGAATCTGCTACTACGCTTACAGGATAATTCTATCTACATTGTGCTACCAAAATGGGGGGGAGGGTGTTAATTTTTTTTTTAAATTAAGACAGGGTTTCACTACATTGCCCAGGCTGGTCCCAAACTCCTAGCCTCAAGCAGTCTTTCCACCTTGGCCTCCCAAGTGCTAGTGTGTGGGCCACTGCAACTGGCCTATAATTCTGGTTTTAGCAATAGACTTACGTAGGTTGATTATAAATACCATGAGTAATTTAACTGATAGTAAGAGAAATAGTATAGACACTACGATTATATCAAGGTTTGAGATCCTTCTGTCATTTATAAGTGTGATGACTGGACATTCACACATGTGTGAGATGCACCTCCCTCAACCCTGTTATGACATTGGTACTTTACCCATGAAAAAGGGTTTGAATTGCAGACTGGAAGAAATAGGAAGCCAATTAAACAGATCATTGAGAAGATCGGTAGTTTGTGCCCCTTGTAACCATTTAGCTTGCTTGAAAATTCTTTCTATGCAAGTCTCTACTTCACCTGAGGTGTTGATGTAAGTGCAGCAGGCAGTGTGAGCTACTGCACAGACTCCTTGTCCCAGCTACTCGACAGGCTAAGGTAGGAGGATCACCTGAGCCCAGGGAGGTCAAGGTTGTAGTAAGCCATGATCACACCACCACACTCCAGCCTAGGCGACAGAGCGAGACCCTCCCTCAAAAAAAAAAAAAAAAGGCTCCTTTCAATTTGCCAGCTATTTTGCCAGTTATTTACACTATGTGCCCATCCTTGGGTTGGTGGGTGTGGCCCAATGCCACCTACCAAAATGTATCTATTAACTATTCATTCATGGGTAAGTTGTTTAAAACATGAGTGAGCCATGGATTGGTTTTACTGCAGGTCTTACAAAAGCCTGCATAAGCATGATACATAACAAACAAGACGTGCTGGCACAATTTGCTTTTGCTTTTTCTCCTTTGGACATTCAGTTGCCAGTTATGACAGTAACGGTGGGAAGCCAGGAATGTGCAGGGACAGCAGCCTGGAAAAGATGAGGAATTAAGTTTGTGTTCCAGAAAAGTTAGAGAATTTGTCCCTGATTGGCTTCCTGATAGACAGGCCTGGGGGCGGTGGGAAGGGGTGAGACTTAGGGGATATAATTAAGCACAGAATGAAAATATGGCCTGGCTTTAGAAGCTGAATTTGAATTTGGAAAGGGACACTTGGAGAGAACTGGTGCAAGTATATGGTAACATTTGGAGTGTAAGAAAAATCAATCACAGGTGCAACAAGTAGTATGTAATGATATTGAATGGCCCTAGGAAGCTGGTGACAAAATCCAGCAATCTGAGAGACTGCCTCTATCTGCCACACTTTGGAAAAGTTTAGCTCATGAACTATTTTTCCATCACCAGCAGAGACCCTGAAAAGTCAAGTGTATATATATATATTGGTGGCCATCATGTGTATGGAAACATTAACCAGGTTATATATCCTATAATCTGAGTCAAAGCAGACAAGGCCAATAGTCCCCAAAGTAAATATAATACTGTAAGAATGTTTAGACAGGAGATCATACAGGCCTGCTCTGAAGTCTTGGGTCAATTAGCTGTCCACTCAGATGTTGTCAACTTCTCGTCCTGGTTTCAGGGTTGAAGCTGTTTGGTGAATCAGAGACAGGGATCTTTGGTGGGAGTCATGGTCCATTCAGGAAGTTGTGCCTTTTTAAGGTGAGAGATATGGATCCGTGAGTCTACACCCTTTAACTCTGCTGTGCATGGATTACTCAACGGTACCTGGCAAGGGCCCCTCCACCACCAAGGCTGGAGGGAGTCCTTTATGAGATGTCTTTTCCAACAGACAAAACTTCCAGGTTGGAGGTCATGACCAGAATCTTCATCTCCCAGGAGTACACTGTGGGACGTGTCTTGCACTAAGGTCTGCCTTTTCATGAGTTGGTGAATGAGTCCCTTAAAATAGTGCAAGATGTCCCCATTCAGTAAATTTGGATCAGTCATCTTGATTCCCACGTGCCTGGGTCTTCCAGTTACAATTTCATGAGAAGAGAGCTGATAAAGGGATGGATCAAAGGTTGAACAATACCAAGGGAAGTGCCTTCGGCCAGCAGAGGCGAAAAGCCTCCATAAATTTAGCCAATTTTTTCTATTATTCCATTGGTCCATTGCACCAATCCAGGGACTTAGCCAATTGTGTTATTATTCCATTGCTCCATTCTACCAATCCAGAGGACTAAGGGTAGTAGGCACAATCAAAATACTGAAATACAGGCCAATTTTTTTTTTTTTTTTTTGAGATCAAGTCTCGCTCTGTCACCTAGGGTGGAGTGCAGTGGTGCGATCTTGGCTTACTGCAACCTCCGCCTGCCGGGTTCAAGTGATTCTCCTGCCTCAGCCTCCTGAGTGGCTGGGACTACAGGCATGCGCCACGATGACCAGCTAATTTTTGTATTGTTAGGGGAGACAGGATTTCATCATGTTAGCCAGGCTGGTCTTAAACTCCTGGCCTCAGGTGATCCGCCCACCTCAGCTTCACAAAGTGCTGGGATTACAGACGTGAGCCACTGCGCCCAGCCCCAAATTTCACAAATGCTCCATGACCTGGGCAGTAAAATAAGTTCCCCTGCTGCTGTGAAGTTCAAAAGGGGACTCCCCACAATGGGGTAATCCTTTCTAATAAGATTTTACCCACTACCATTGACCATCAGCAGGATGGGCAATTGCATTACCCAATGCAAAGACATGCATGTCATTACCAATGCATGTTTATATGCTTAAGATGGTGGCAGCTGGATAAAATCAAGCTGCCACATCTCAAAAGGTCTAGGTAGAAAAAGAAAATAGGCCGGGCGCGGTGGCTCACGCCTGTAATCCCAGCACTTTGGGAGGCCGAGACGGGCAGATCACGAGGTCAGGAGATCGAGACCATCCTGACTAACACGGTGAAACCCCGTCTCTACTAAAAATACAAAAATTAGCCGGGCGCGGTGGCGGGCGCCTGTAGTCCCAGCTACTCGGGAGGCTGAGGCAGGAGAATGGCGGGAACCCGGGAAGGCGGAGCTTGCAGTGAGTGGAGATCGCGCCACTGCACTCCAGTCTGGGCGACAGAGCGAGACTTGACTCCGTCTCAAAAAAAAAAAAATAATGAAAAAGAAAATGACCCTGAGCCCCATAAAGGGGTTTTCCAGGATTGTGTTTTGGGTAGATGGTACATTGTGAATCAATCTTCTGTGCCATGATGACAGTTTCCAATAATATTGTTTATAATAGGATATCATTTTATCTGAATTCCAATGGGTCAAGCTGTAAATGTGTTCCATGAAGGGCATCTGACACCCCACTAGGATGATGGGTTTATCATTAGGTCCATACCATAGTTCAGTTTGGGGGAAAAAGTACCCCCACTTTCATTTCCAGGTAGATCTTTCTTCGGTGGAAGCTGTCTTGGATTTCCTTTAGCGTAGACTTAACTGTTTAAGTCTCACAGTCATTCCAAGGATCGGACTGGTGTCTCAAACACAGCTCTCTTAGCTACTGCATCAGCAAATTGACTACCTTGATTCTATGTTGTGTCTAATTCAGAGCGGCCTGGAACCTTTATAATTGCCAAAAGCAAGCTCCAAGACTAGTCCATTGTTTATGGGTTGCCCTGAGAAGGTTAAATACCCTCTCTCTTTCCATAGCATTCCCAAGTTATGAGCACCACTGGATGCATAGGGGCATAATTTTTGCCACTTTATTCTTTGCTAGTTGACAAGTTTGAGTCATGGCAATCAGTTCAGCCAGTTGGGCTGACTTAGCCTGAAGAAGACCAGCTTCAATGACCATGGCACATCCTGCTTTAAACTTACTACCTTCTCCCCTCAAGTAAGATACATCTGTAAACCATTCTGTCTAGGCATTATCTAGTGGTGATTCTTGTAGGTCTGTCCTTGGGGTAAAAAGTTGGGTGTGTCATCAGGATGAAGTCATGAGAGATCTTGTCAGAAGACTGGCCAGGCCTGGTGCGGTGGCTCATGCCTATAATCCTAGCACTTTGTGGTCTGCTAAATTCATATTTGGGAAAAGTAAGTGGGGCACTGTATATTCCTGTGACATCACATTTAAAGTATCCCGTCATTCTCTCCAGGTAAAGGCAAACAAATACTAACTACCTGGATGTATAGGGATGCTTAAAAAGGCACTACAGAGATCCACAAGTACCACTGAAGGTGGGCAGATTGCTTGGGCCCATGAGTTCGAGACCAGCCTGGGCAACATGGTAAACCTTGTCTCTACAAAAAATACAAAAATCAGCCAGGTGCAATGGTGCACACCTGTAGTCCTAGCTACTGGGGAGACTGAGGCAGGCAGATTAACTGAGCCCAGGAGGTCGAGGCAGCAGTGAGCTGTGATCATGCCACTGCACTCCAGCCTGGGTGACAAAGCAAGACCCTGTCTAAAAAAGAGAGAGAGAGAGAGAGAGAGAGAGGCGCCAGGTTAGAATCATTGCAACAAGAGACAGTAACATTAGAGGATAGTAAAATTAAGACCTAATAGGAAGTCAATCTATTGAAAGATAAGTGTTAAGTTATGATGAGAATTCAGAAGTAGCTCAACTGAATGTGGAATGAAGGCAGTAAGGGAGGGGACCCCAAGACTGTCTCTCCAACAATTTTATAGAGAAGAGCTGTAGCTGATATTGCCTTTACACAAGGGGGCAGCCCTCGAGTCACTGGATCTAACTGCTGACTATAATAGCCTATAGGTCTTTGCTGGTCACCATGTTTGAGTCAACATACCAAATGTGTTTCCCCATCTTCATGAAGAGAAAGAAAGTTCATAGTTTGGGTGTCTTATTGCTGGGGCATTTATTAATCTTTTTTTTTTTTTTTTTTTTTTGAGACGGAGTCTCGCTCTGTCACCCAGGCTGGAGTGCTGTGGCCAGATCTCAGCTCACTGCAAGCTCCGCCTCCCGGGTTCACGCCATTCTCCTGCCTCAGCCTCCTGAGTAGCTGGGACTACAGGCGCCCGCCACCTCACCCGGCTAGTTTTTTGTATTTTTTAGTAGAGACAGGGTTTCACCGTGTTAGCCAGGATGGTCTCGATCTCCTGACCTCGTGATCCGCCCGTCTCGGCCTCCCAAAGTGCTGGGATTACAGGCTTGAGCCACCGCGCCTGGCCTTTTTTTTTTTTTTTAAAAACAGACTCCTGCTCTGTCACTCAGGCTGGAAGGCAGTCAGCTCACTGCAACCTCTGCCTCCTTCAAGCAATTCTCCTGCCTCAGCCTCCCACGTAACTGGGACTATGGACGTTTTGCCACCATATCTAGCTAATTTTTGTATTTTTAGTAAAGACACGGTTTCACCATGTTGCCCGGGCTGGTCTTGAACGCCTGGCCACAACTATTTGCCTGCCTCGGCCTCCCAAAGTGCTGGGATTACAGGCATCAACCACCGCACCTGGCCTACTAATCTTTCTTTAATTTGTTGCACAGCTGGTTGTCCCTCACGAGTCCACATGATGGGACCAGGCCGGTCATTCTTTAAACAGATATAAAAGGGTTGAGTCGCACGATAAAAATTTAGTATCCAGCTTCTACAATAGCAAGCCAACTCCAAGAACCCTCTAAGCTATTTTTTAGTAGTAAGCATCAAAAAAGCTAAGATTCCTTTGATTCTATCAGGATTGATGCTCAATCCTTTGGCTGACATGACATGTCCCACATGTCTGACTTGAGAAAGACAAAATTAAAGTTTACTCTTAGACACCTTGTGCCCTGTAATGGCCAATTGCTGAAGTAAGTACAAGTTTTCTTCTTCAGAGGAAGAAAGTGTGTCAGAGCAAAGGAGGAGGTCATGCACACACTGGATGAGGGATGAGGATCCCCTGAGAGAAGTCTGAGTCTGCTAAATTCGTATTTCAGTATTTGGGAAAAGTAAGAGGCACTGTATATCGCTGTGACATCACAGTCCAAGTATCCCATCATTCTCTCCAGGTAAAGGCAAACAAATACTGACTACCTGGATGTATAGGGATGCTTTAAAAAGGCACTACAGAGACCCACAACTGAAAAATATTGTCAGGGACAGGCACAGTGGCTCACACCTGTAATCCCAGCACTTTGGGAGGCTGAAGCGGGTGGATCACTTGAGGTCAGGAGTTCGAGACCAGCCTGGCCAACATCATGAAACCCCGTCTCTACTAAAAATACAAAAATAAGCCGGGTGTGGTGGTGCACGCCTTTAATCCTAGCTACTTGGCAGGCTGAGGCAGGAGAATCGCTTGATTCCGGGAGGTGGAGGCTGCAGTGAGCTGAGATTGTGCCACTGTACTCCAGCCTAGGGGACAGATGAGATTCCGTCTCAAAAAAAAAAAAAAAAAGAACACTATCGTCATTGATGTTTGGTATGGCACACAGAAGTATGAAGGTTAAGAAGCACTGGATATCTAGGTATTATAATACCGTCTACAGCCCTTAAGTTCTGTACAAATCTCCATCCCCTTCCCATTTGGTTCTCTGACAAGGAAAATGGGGCTGTTGCAGGGACTGGTGCAGGGAATAATAAAACTTCTCTCAAGATAATCTCATGATTGGGGCAACTCCACCTAAGGCTTCTTGCCATAGTGGCTATTATTTTACATTAAGCAAGGGATTCATAGTGTTAATCTCAACCTTTATTGGAGCAGCTGAGAGTATCTTTCCTATGTCTGTGTTAGACTGGGACCACAGCTGGTAAGACATAGTTTCAAGTAAACGCTCAGCTTCTGGCATTAGTAGAAAAGCTGAAGTTTAAAAGAAGCCTTATGGTTTCCTTCCCTTTATTGTATTTCTTTTTGTTTTCCCATTTTCCCAATCACATGAGGGTGTCTTTACACCACTAACATCAATTTGTGATTTTTTTTTTTGAGACATAGTCTCACTCTGTTGCCCAGGCTGGAGTGCAATGGTGTGATCTCGGTTCACCACAACCTCCGCCTCCCAGGTTCAAGCAATTCACCTGCCTAAGCCTCCCAAGTAGCTGGGATTACAGGCATGCACCACGCTTGGCTACTTTTGTATTTTTTTTAGTAGAGATGGGGTTTCTCCATGTTGGTCAGGCTGGTCTCAAACTCCCGACCTCAGGTGATCCGCCCAACTCAGCCTCCCAAAGTGCTGGGATTACAGGTGTGAGCCACCGCACCCGGCCAACTTGTGATATATTATGAGAGCATTATTTGGTTTGCTTTCCCTAATCCCATGGTTCGAGTTCCAGAAACATTTCCCACTTTGAGGAAAAAGAGATGAGCATTATGGATGTTGTGGAAATTTCAATTCAGAAGGTTAAACAAGCACTTCTGGGCATATCTGGAAAACACGGGATTGGCTGAGGGTATCATATTCATAGCCCTTGGGAGGAAGCCAAACCCAATGAACCAGTAAAGCACAGGTGTGAATTTAAACCAAGAGATAGGTTTATTAGGTATACCCACCATGTTAACTTTTTCATTCCTCTGAGAAATGAGGTTTTCAAGTAAGGTGGAATTTATAACTGATACAGCAGCTCCGGTGCCGATTATTGTGTTATTTTTTCCCCAAAGAGTGAGTTAAAGCAGCATAATGGGAGAAATGAAAACCCCCTATTTCCTCAGAGGATTCCTAGTTTTCCAGTTTATCATCCTGTTGTTTCCATTTCAGTATCTTGCAATTCCTTTTAAAATGCCCTAGTTTCTTGTAGTAGTGACAGACAAGGGGAGAAGAGCTCTTAGGACCAATAGACTTAATTTTCTTCTTCTTGGCCTGGGAGTTTTAAGAGGTTAACTGTTGCCATTATTAAGTATACAGCCTTTTGATTTTCCTTTTTTATGACTGTACAGGACAACTGGTCAGCTAAGTTGACCTGTCATTAGTTCTGGCCATCACCTAGTCAGTCATGTGACATTTGACAATAGTGGGTAGTGCATCATCCAAATTGTTTGGGAAATCTTAATTTAATAATGTGTCGTTTTTATTGTTTTCCAAGTTGTCCACTGACATCTGCAATATTGTTTTCATATTTTATCAAAGTGGGTAAAAAAAAAATCTACAACAGGCCCATCCGGATTCTGGCAGCATTGCTGGATTTTAATCCAATCTATGATCTTTTTTTTTTTTTTTTTCCTGAGACACAGTCTCACTCTGTCGCCCAGGCTGGAGTGCAGTGGTACAATCTCAGCTCACTGCAACCTCTACCTCTGAGGTTCAAGCAATTCTCCTGCCTCAGTCTCCTGAGTAGCTAGGATTACAGGCATGTGCCATCACGATTGGCTAATTTTTGTACTTTTAGTAGAGATGGGGTTTCACCAGTTGACCAGGCTGGTCTCGAACCCCTGACCTCATGATCCACCCACCTCGGCCTCCCAAAGTGCCCGGCCATAATCTATGATCTTTTGAAAAAAACAAGGGAATGGCATTTAACAGAGAAGCTGCTCATACCCACGCATCTTTGAGCCATCTTCTCAAAGTTGGGGAGCTGGCTGCAGCAGAGGTCATACTGGATTTTCAGGAACAAGATCTGTTAGGGGATCCAACCACACTGTGCTTTTTCTACCTATTCCTTAGCTTAAGCAGCTGAAACCAGCATGTAGACAAGCCGATAAATGTCGGAATGACCTGGGTCACAGATTTTAATTGTGAGTTCAAATTCTTTGGTAAAGCAAATCCGATCTTCATAAGGATCAGGAAGTTCCTTAACTATGGCCCATAATTTGGCCTTCGACTAGGATTGATAAAGAATCAGGACTCCAGGCAGGCTGGGCACACACACTGCTGGTACTGGAAGTGAACCACTGGGACCAAGCACGAGCAAGCCAGTGAGTAGCTCCCGCAGCCCCCTGGACCCAGGGCCATGCATGGCAGCTGCCAAGGTGGCTTTAACCAAGAGAGCAGATCCAACTGAGCTTACAACAACATTTTTGAAGTATGCAAGCACTGAGAAAAATGGTGAATTTTTCATGTCTCCCAATGACTTTATCACTCCATACTTGAACATTTTTGGAGAAAGCCAGCCTAATCCAAAGATGGTGGAACTTTTAAGTGGAGTGGTGGGTCAGACCGAAGATGGGAGGAATGTTGTCCCAGTGTTGGTGATGCTACGTTTGATAACTTGATGAAGGTGGCATCCACCAGATATTTCCACTGTAATGACTAATATCTTTTCAACAGTGTGTGGCCTTTTAATTGGTCCTGGGTGCCCCTGATACTTTGTTTATGGTAGCCTTTCAGCTGTTTGACAACACTGGCAAAGGAGAAGTAACTTTTGATTAGAAAGAGGATTGTACCAGCAGTCTACAGGTCTCATCCCAGTCACTGTTCCCAATGGTAACAACTGACATTTATCACCATCAACTGGTTTTGCCTGTTTTTAAACTTAATTGGAACTATACAGAATGTACCCTTTCAGTCTGGCTTCTTTTGTTCAACATTTCTGAGATTAATCCATGCTGTATTTTTTATTTTTCTTCACTGTATAGAATTCCACTGTGTGACGGCATATCCATTCTAGGGTCGATAGACATTTTGAGACATTTTCAGTTTTGGCTACTACAAATAATGTGTTTTCAACATTGTTTTATGTATTTTTTGGGTGTGTGTGTGTGTGTGTGTGTGTGTGTCAGTATTTCTAGGAACAGAACTGCTGAGTCATAGAAAATGTGTAAATTTGCCTTCAGTAGATCTTGCTAAACTGTTTCCCAAAATGATGGTACCAGTTAACACTCATACCATCATTGTATGATGGCTCCATATATTTCAGATCATTGCCAACACTTGGTATCAGCCATTTTTATTTCAGTGACATCTCACTGTGTGGTTCTGATGAGTATTACCCTGATTCCAAATGGGTCCTAGACCTTTCTTTCATATTTATTGGCCATTTAGGTATCCTCTTCAGTCATGTGCCTATTTTCTGGATACAAGACCTTTGGTGGTTATATGTTTCACAGATGTCTTTACTCTGTGCACTGTTACTCATTTAACTGAGTCTTGAGGAACTTCAGTTCCTAATTTTAATGTAGTACAAATTATCAGCATTTTCTTTTGTAGCTAGCTCTTTTTGCATCCTGATTAAGAAACCTTTGCTTTCCTCCAGGTCCGGAAAATAATCTCTTTTATTATCTTCCAGAAGTTTGTTTTCCTTTCAAATTTAGATTTTAATTGTTCTAGAATTTGTGGTATTTTTACATGGTATTAAAGGTAAGGGTCGAAGATTCTTCCCTGGCCCTCTTCCCCACGGATATGTAGATCACCCAGCACCACCATTTAATGAAAAAGATCACTCTTTTTTCTTTTTCTTTTTTCTTTTTTGAGACGGAGTTTTGATCTTACTGCCCAGGCTGGAGTACAATGGCACGATCTCGGCTTACTGCAACCTCCACCTCCCAGGTTCAGGCGATTCTCCTGCCTCAGCCTCCCAAGAAGCTGGTATTACAGGCACCGCCACCATGCTCAGCTAATTTTTTGTATTTTTAGTGGAGACGGGGTTTCACCATATTGGCCAGGCTGGTCTCGAACTCCTGATCTCAGGTGATCCACCCGCCTCGGCCTCCCAAAGTGCTGGGATTACAGATGTGAACCACCAAACCCAGCCAAGATCACTCTTTTCTTTATTGCACTGCAGTGGTACTGCTGTCAAAAATCCAATATGGGGCTGTATCTGAATGTTCTATTCTTTTTATATAATTGTATATTATCCACTAATAATATACTATCTTAATTACTACAGCTTTGTAAGTCATACCTGATAAGTCTTTCAACTTTATTCTTTAAGATTATCTTCGCTATTCTTGGCCCTATTCATTATCAAAACAATTTTAGAATAAGTTGTTAATTTCCACAAACATCCTGCTGGGATTCTGAATGCTATTGCATTGAATATGTGTAATATCTGTGTGTATATTTATAATTAAATGGTTTTTTGTTTGGTTTTGTTTTCTTTTGAGACAGAGTTTCGCTCTTGTTGCCCAGGATGGAGTGCAACGGCACGATCTCGGCTCACTGCAACCTCCACCTCCTGGGTTCAAGCGATTCTCCTGCCTCAGCCTCCCAAGTAGCTAGGATTACATGGGCCATCATCTCACCCGGCTAATTTTTTGTATTTTTAGTAGAGATGGGGTTTCACCATAATGACCAGGCTAGGCTGGTCTCGAACTCCAGATCTCAGATGATCCACCCTCCTTAGCGTCCCAAAGTGCTGCGATTACAGGCGTGAGCCACCACGCCCAGCCAATTAAATGTTTTAATCCCTTAAAAAAAGAGAAAGAGAATTAGGAATCCCCCACCTGTCATAGGCTGTTCCCAGAACGATGCAACCACAGGAAGCATTCCTGTAGAGTTCCTGTCCCTCACTTCTGCACAAGAGGTTGCTGCCAGGGTAGGTGGAAGGACAACAAGAGCAGGGGCCTTTGGAGCCATGTTCCCTGTCACAGTCTGTTTAACAAGTGACAGACAAGGAGAAAGAGATGGGAGAAGAAGAAAAATTAGATCCAGCCTGGGGAGTTAGAAAGATGTAGAGCAAAGGTGTAGGTGGTGAAGGAGGCACCAAAGAGTAAAGAAGGTACTTCTGAAGATTGTTTTTTAATAAGAGAGTATATCTGAGAGCTATCTGTTACCACCTCTAAGTTGTTTATTAGCATTCTGTAAGGAAAAAAGATCATCCTACCCACTTTTACTACTTTCAAGATACCACTGGAAGTAGCTTCCCCATTCTGGTTGCTTAATTTTTGCACTAGCACCTTCCATCCTGGTCTGCATGTATGCCAATTTTGGCATATCAAAGGATCTGCATTTAGGCCACTGTGATGTAGAGTCATTCTGAAGTTGTCGTAGTCCATTTGTTTAAGTGATTACACAATGAGGCACCCTAAGTACTGTATATTAACCCAGCTGGGGTTTCTAAAGGTGGAATCAGATGTTCTGCAGTTGCAGGGGATTTAGTCGATTTAGAGGCTTTGTTCTCCATAATTTTTAATACCTTCTCATTAGATTGACTAAGTCAGGAGGTGTTCTGAATCTGAATGTGCTGCTTGCAAACACAAAGCTTGAGGATGCGCACCCAGGAAGCATGAGTTCCAGTAGGTTATTATCTGTGCTCTGAAGTAGACTGCATGAGGCACGGTCTTTATACATTATTTTAAACAGGAAAATATGTGCAGTATGGTGAAGCAATAGTTGATAATTTGGTTCATATTCAGTGATGTTATGCCTAAAGTAAAGTAAATATGTGGTTGAGTGGGTAGGAGAGAAAAGTTAATAATTGTGTAGGCACCTTAGGGTCTGGTGGAAGGATGATTGATTCCATCCTGCCTTTGTTCTATATCTGACAAACAAGTTTACAACCAGTATCTGTCAGTAAAATATTTAACAAACTCCAGTTACAAACCCAAGGGGTCAGCTTTAGTTTGTAGGCGGTGGTTTAATCATGCATATGTCCAAACTGTAGCCATCTTGGGCCAGTTTTCTTTTCTTCTGACACTATCTATCATCATCTATCTGTCTGTCTACAGTATGCTGTCTGAAGTTTCTTCAAATAGGACAAACATTTTGAGAAGTTTCTCAGGATTTGAAAGGTTACAGTTAAAACATGCCTACTTATGGGAGTTTGTAATGCTTATCTCTGACATAGCTGCCTTTGCATGTACACACATTTCTGGGCCAGAAAGAAATTTAGAGGAGGACTGTGTTGATCAGTTTTTTCTTTTATTTGTTTTCACAAGTGTAATAAATGTGTTGCTTAAATTTTAAATTGTCATTTGTATAGCACTTTACATTTTATAAAGCACTTTCACTGGCATTCTTTCTTTGACTACTATTAGCCAAAAACCCAAAAATTGTTTTAATACTGTAACAGTTAAAAACAATCAACCATGGCCGGGCATGGTGGCTCAAGCCTGTAATCCCAGCACTTTGGGAGGCCAAGCTGGGTGGATCACCTGAGGTCAGGAGTTTGAAACCAGCCTGACCAACATGATGAAACCCCATCTCTACGAAAAACAAAAAAATCTGCCAGGCGTAGTAGTGGCAGGCGCCTGTAATCCTGGCTACTCAGGAGGCTGAGGCAGGAGAATTGCTTGAACCCAGGAGGTGGAGTTTGCAGCGAGCTGAGATTGCACCACTGCACTCCAGCCTCGGGGACAAGAGCGAAAATCCACGTCAAAAAAAAAAAAAAAAAAAACCATGCTATAATTATAGTTCTGACCAAATTAATTGAATATCCCAAAGTTAAAAAGATTAAAGGTAATAGCTAAGTGAGCAAAAGCAATTAAGAAAGATAACTGTAATTACATGGACAAAATGTATATAAACAAAAAAAATAAAGTTTTAAAACACGACAATCAATTCTAAACATCTGTTCTGGTTGATTTGTGGGGTTTTCTTCTACTTTAAAGCTGTGGGTTTCATATAAATTTAATGATCAACTTAATGAATCTAACCTTGGTGCCGATGAGTCAAGAAAAGGATGAGATAACCACGATATATCAAAGATACAAAAGGGACAATTCTAATCTCATCTAATGAAATTGGGAAGCCAAAGATCAGGAATAATGTCTAATTAAACACATAAGTTTACTGAATATAATAATATACATAAGAAAGAAAAAGAGATTCACAGCAATAGCTTATATTAAAGATGCTATTTACGAAAAGTTTTCTGATAAATAAGATTAAAGATTAACTCTTATAAATCTCAACAATACCAAATACTTGTTCATTTTAAGCTCCAACCAGGAAACAAAATGAAAAATACTGAAATGCAAATTTTAGAGCTTTAGTAACCTTTTTAATATGGAATCAGGAGACAGTGAAAAGGCCATGAATTTAATTCAACTATTTTCTTGTCTTTTTAAATCTTATAAGGGTGTTAACTCACATTTAAGGATATAGAGAGGGTTCTTATCATGATGAATTTAACATCTGTTAAACTCTCCTTAGTTGGTATGTATGCTCTGAAGGACACCATTAGTTACTCTAATATAACTTCCACTTCCACTCTCTAGATTCCTTCTTCTGGCTTTTTTATATATTTAGAAGTAAAGGGTTATTTTTATATTCAAAAGTACCTTTCGAAACTCAATCATACCACTGGGTGGACTAGATGGAAGAAAATTGAGAGCAATAGTCAAATGTGGTAAATCAACAGTTAACTTCACAACTTGTCCAAGTCATCTTGGGAACTGAAATTTTGATATGCACAAATTAGGGGAACAACCTCCCAAATGAAACTATCCTTAAGTTTCCAATAAACCAAAATCCTAGCTTCTAATTATCATTTTTTCTTTCTAAAAATCAACTGGCCTAAGTCTTTAAAAAAAAACACACACACAAGGTAGTTGAGGTGACTTAAATGTCAATGAATTTTCAGACTGGTTAAATTATGCTTGAAACACCACAGAATGCTGTTTCAACCTTTAAAGCAAGTTGAACAATAGTAATACAGTATAATCTCACAGGATGTTTTTAAAATGAGACTGTGAGTACACAAACTTCTTTTAAAATTGGTTTTTAAAAATAGTAAGTAGTGGTTGCCTCTGAGGAGTGCAAGCATAAAAGAAGCTTACTTTCACTTTACTACCTCCTGCTTTTTTTTTTTTTTTTTTAACCAAGAGCATCACTCCCCAATAACCTTGGTTATCAAGACGCACCTTAAGAGTAATCTAAAAAAGCACAGAGCTTAAATAAACTTCCTCAAAGACATACAGATGGAGAGATACAAATTAGAAAATACACTCCATGGGAGAGACTACGAATTAGACTGGTAAGATCAAAATACACACAGAGCAGAATGGGAAGGAAACTGCAGAGAGGAGACAAGCAAAAGATTTGTAAAGTGGGAAGGAAGCAGCAGAGAACAAAGACAAAAAGAACTAAGCAACCAAAGACAACTTTGAAGTGAAGGAGATGCATGTCTTTAGAGTCAAACTAGAAATGGCAGGATGATGGGAAAGGAAAAGAAATAAACAAGAAAAAATACTCGTGATCACAAACTATGGGGGGATACTTGAGTTCCTGTAACTGGTAATGCCACCACTGACACCATTTTAGTCAATCATATGCTATCATGAATCACATTTAAGCACAAGATCCAGTAAACACTAACAGTGTAACTGGAGCAACACTTTTCACAAAGGGTCAACAGGACTAAATGCTTTGTATTCTCCCGCTGCTAGGCCACTTGGCTGCAGTATTCCCCAACAATGAGACATGTTTCATCAGCAGTTAAGGAAAGCCATGGAGCAGTAAGACATTATTTCCTCTTACCCGCTTCTAGATACCAGCCTACATCTCAGCAAAATTCCTGAATTTAGCTTACTTTAAGGGACAAATGTAAATCTGTCTGTAAGAAAACTGAGAAAGGGTAGCAGACCCCACTTGTTTGCCAACAGCCTCTGCAAACACGTGCCCTGTCTCTGAGAAATTAGACGGTAAAGCATTTATAACTGTGGCTGTCTGTGGAATCCACACTTGGCAGAAGAGCCTAAAACTCATCCTATACAGGAAAGAGGTCAAACTCAGAAATAAGTCTTCAACTGAAGTGGCATAGGTTAAAAATAAAATTACAAATTCAAGTATCTGGGCTTTAGATAGTGTAAAAAACCATCAGGCCCCTCCCCAATTTTGGTAGAGTTAAAAAAAAACTAGGTCTCCCAATTCTAGATTAAGAGGAATTCCAGTGGATGAAAAAAAATTCAAAGTGTCAGAAAGAATACTTATTCGCTTTAAAGGGATGATTATGAGTTAGAAAATATAACTATACTCAGGCCGGGCGCGGTGACTCACGCCTGTAATCCCAGCACTTTGGGAGGCTGAGGTGGGCGGATCATGAGGTCAGGAGATTGAGACCATCCTGGCTAACACAGTGAAACCCCATCTCTACTAAAAGTACAAAAAAAAAAAATATATATATATATATATATATATAAAACTATACTTGAGTCTGCAATGAGTCAATTTGGAGTCTATTTCTGCTTCTGTCTTTACAACTAACTAGGAAGTCACTACTAATTTTATTTGCCCTTCTGTAATATTAGGAAATTCTGTTTATTTCCTTGAATTTATAAGAGCTGCACATTAAAGAAAAATAAACGCTATCTATCCCAAGATACGTACAACAAATTTAATTGAAGATAAAACTCTGATTACTAAAGATTTTAAGCCCAGGTCTGTGGGAAAAGAGGAACTTAGCCTTTTCAGGGAGACTTTAAGGTCATGAAATGGGCCCATATACTCTTCTATGAAGCTGTTCTCCCATTTTCAAACTTGATAAAAATGTTAAGAAAATGGATACATGGTAGTATACACACCTGATTTGACCCAAACCTCAGGAAAGTTCCTTAACCTCACTAATTCGGTTTCCTCATCTATAAAATAATGACAGGCCGGGCACAGTGGCTCACACCTGTAATCCCAGCACTAAGCGAGGCCAAGGCAGGTGGATCACCTGGTCAGGAGTTCGAGACCAGCCTGGCTAACATGGTGAAACACCGTTTCTACTAAAAATACAAAAAATTAGCCCAGCCTGTTGGCACACACCTGTAATCCCAGCTACTCAGGAAGCTGAGGCAGGAGAATTGCCTGAACCCAGAGGCAGAGGTTGCAGTGAGCCGAGATCGTGCCATTGAACTCCAGCTTGCTTGGGCAACAAGAGCAAAGCTCCATCTCAAAATAATAATAATAATAACAAATCCCAAATCTCCTGAATAGTATCTGTAAAGCATCAACACAAAGACTGGCACGAGGTATGCACTCAGCTCTGACAATTCTGTTTACTCACAAATCTTTCTTCTTTCTCTCTTTTTTCTCCCTTACATTTCAGGTATCATTTTGCATTCTGTCTTTGGGCAATTCACTCACAGGAAGTTACTAACAATCTTATTGGTAATAACCCAATATTATTCATTTCCTGGTCCAATCTCTCCCCTTAGCTCTAGGATAAATATGGCCAACTGATCACCAATCCATTCCAACCTTTAAATACCCTGAGAATTGATTATACAATCTTCCCTCCAAATCTGCTCTTCCTCTGTTTACCTATCTTGGTTATCATCCACAGTCACACAAAAACAACTTGGAAGCCAACTGAGCTCTTCCTTCACCCTCTGCATGGCCCTCCATCAAATTTATTGTGAAGTCCTTAGAGATTGTTTCTTCTTTCACTTCCATCCCCACTGCCTGTTTATTCCTCATCATGGTGCATGAACTCCTGTCAGAACCTTGTAACTGACTTCCCTACATCCTTTAAACATGTGATATCTTCCTAAAATTCAACTATTAATCTTCCCTTCCAAGGTAGCAACGCTGGCCTCATGATAGTATCTAAACTCCTTGGCAAGGAATTCAAAGCTTTTCAGGATCTGCTCCTGCCTACCAGCTGCTCCTAACTTGGAATTCTGATATTCTAAGAGTGTCAAACCAACTTTAATAACTAGCCACCCTCTACTCAGGCTATTATTTCTGTCTGAGACAGCTTACCCTCCATCCCCTTGACCTGGGAAATTCTCTTAAGAATTACTTCTTTTACAAAACCCTGCCATACTTTTATTAGGACACCTACCACGTAAGATTTCACTTCTTGTTTACTGCATTATCTCCTCTACTCAATAATAAACCGCTGCAGAGCAGAAACTAACTCTTGTATTACAACCAGGTTGTACATAGTATACGGAAACAGGTAGAATTTGCTAACTACTCAAAGAGTTGGGCAGCCATATAGACAGTATATTAAGGGCATGGAATGGGAAATGGTGTCTACAATAAAGACGTGAATTTTACAAACTAATGTTTTGAAAGGAGTCATTGTTTGCGCTATTGATTATAGAAATATTTTTAATGTTTTTAAAAAGGAGTCATTTTTCTTTAACATTTGGTCTATAGACTTTTGTAGGAAAAAAAGCTTGAGGTTTTAAAAGCTATAGGAAAAAATGTTTCTTGCTTATTTCAAGCAGGACCGGGGGAAGGAAATTAGACTAGTGTGGGGAGAAATGACAAATGAGAGCTACTTCAACTCAGCACAGTTAACATTAACCAAATTAAAACAACATTAAGCCAAACCAAACTTGTAATAGGTGGAAAACAACTAAATACAAAACTAGAAATAAATTATTTTAGTTCAACTGTGACTTTCATACTTGAATATGTAACAGCAATGTGCCTGTGACATTAGTATTTCTGTGGCAAAGAGAAAACCTCCCTACCTTGAAAACAAACTCCCTTTTTGGACTAGATGCATTTCCAGATTATTTCCATAATACAGAAAAATCCTAGTTGCAGATTCAATTAAAAAACTGGAGAAACAAAAGACAACAAAAAAAGTCTCAATTTGTAACACCCCAAAATCAAAACTAAGTGTGGACAAGAGAAATCAGGAAGAAAGAAAAATGACATTTTCCAGGTTTCCACAGGACTTTCTGATGTAAAATGGTTGAATCAGAATTGAAAAGACAACCAAGAGTCAAGGGCAGGGTCTTCCCAGAACTGCTTTCATAAGGTAAGGGAAGAGACCAAAGACACTCATTCTTTCCACTAAAAATTTACTTAATGTTTCCCCAGAAACAACAACTGACCCAGGCCTCCGTTTTACTTTATATAGAATGTCTATTTCCCAGTGTCGTGAGGACAACAGCAGCTAGTATTTATCACTCATGTCACTTGCTTAATTATTTACAACTTATTTACAATACATATTACTACCATTTTACAGATGAAAAAAACTAGATCACAAAGTGACTATAAGATGATGACAGCTTTGAAACCCAAGCATTACTAACTCAGAAACCTCTGAACAGCAAAACTTTGTGCCTCAATCCTTGTGTTCCTTTTCTGCTCAGCCAATTATATTCCTACCATCTCTTAAGAAAAAACAAAAACGACATACTTTTAAAGCAACCTACTATGTGCCTGGCATGGTAAATTGATTAATTTATCCTCATAAGAGCCCTGTGTAGTTGGTTTAGATTTAAAATAAGTTTACACTTTTCCCAGTGAAAAACTTTTATTTTACATGTCAAATGGTTCTTAAATTGCTTCTCTTACACAAATATGTCTGAGTTTGAGCCCTATGAGTCAAGATTTCCCAGGACTTGATAACCACTGTGGGGGGGGGGGGAAATTGATCATTCAGGTTCCAGATATACAGCATTAAGAATACTGTGCAAGGACAGACAGACTTGGGGCCTGCTGTCCACCAGTGATCTAGAATATTCTACCAATTGAACTTCGTATTTCCAACCTCTCACAAAAGCAATACAAAGAGAAGGCAGTAGAGAGACCTTGTCTGTGGATCTTTCCCACCCTGAATTCATTCACATTGATAATCCAAATCTCTGTTTTACATCATCTAATTAGTAAAACAAAAACCATTAAGCTCTGTATGTAGTATATGAAATCTGCTAGGAAATGGAAATTCTAGCCATAACTTAGCTATGAAATACTAATTAAGAAAAACAACTCAAATAATCTCAGCGTATTTGCAAAGCACGTCATATGCATTTTAAATAACGACCCAGGGAAATAGCTGCCAAAGGAAAGTCAAAGTTATTAAATCCAAAGTTTTTCATTTTCTTGACATGCTCTTTCTATTTACTACAGAAATGTACTAATATTGGTTGCCTTTTGGTATTGTAATTTGGTCAACCAAAACTTGGGAAAAATAGGTTTATTAGTAACAAAATAATGAAAAGAAAAAAATGAATTCCAACTAGTATCGATTTTTTGGTGTGTGGGGGCAGGGCATTTAAGGGTATTATTTCCTAGTAATGATCACTTAGATTCTAAGCCTTAAACATGATTCAAATGCAGCAGAAATCAGGAAAGAAGCAACAGATACGATGGTGCATATCGGATGTCTAGACTACAGGCAAAACCCAAATACCAAAGAAGCATCCATGTGTCAAACCAGCATAATTTCTGAGCTATGCCTGGGGCCACATACAAAAAAAAAAAAAAAGGTTAGCTTGAAAGAAAAATCTAGGAGGGGTAACCAGAAGGTCAACCCCAGTTCACGGGAACTGGGAAGAAGCTAGCCGTTACCCTGTGACATCTTCCTGAGCAGCTTCCTCCGCAGCCAGCTCCCCAGCCTCCTTACAATGTTTCCAAAAGGCCCAACTCCCTAAACATTTGCTTCTTCAAGGTCATCCTAAGATAAGGCAGTGAATAACCACCAAACACTGAGTCACGCATACCTTTCGGCTAAAAAAGATCCCCCTTCCCAAAATCATTACATAAATACTTTAAATGCCATGAGGGTTTTCTCCGGAACTCCACCAGAAACTCCCAGCCTTTAATTTAGATTGGGCAACTAAATGTGTTCAATTTTGCGACATAAAATATTAAAAGGCTTTTCAAGTCTGGCAAATTCCAGTTCAAAAACAGGTGCTTTCAGTGTATGCTCAATAACAAGGTCAAATTCATTTTTAAATTATTAAAAGAAAAAGAAAAGCTTTTCTTAACCCTCCTTAGGACAACATAAGGAGGGGGAGAAAGGATTGCTGGGGTAAAACTGTCTCGGATAGGGTCCCTGTTTAACTCAACAGTAATTCCTAATCTTCCGAGTGCCTGAAGTAATGGAAGGTTACAGGAAGAAAATAAAAACAAAGAAACTGACTAGGGTCATAGTTACCAGAACAAACTGCACCGCCCTACCACCTCCATAAACCAACTCCCCCCACACCAAAACAAACCTTGCCCCTCCCCGCTCCCCCCCACCCCCTAGAAACACACAAAGAAACTGGCCGCACGCACAATTCGCCCACAGTCCTCACTTCCCTTAGTAGGCAACTGGGAGCCCCGGAACTTCCCCACGGTGGTTTATCGGGCGTCGTCGGGGCTGGGTCCCCTGGACTTGCGGGCCACAGTTCGGCTGGAGAGGAGGTGCTAGCCGCCCTCGCCCGTTTCCCCGAAAGCAGTAAAATGCCTCCCCGCTCCTCCCAGGGCCCTCGGGTCCCCACCTTCCGTAAATCGCGCCTCCCCCTCGGGCACTCCGGTGACCGCCGAGAGAGACGCCGAGCCAGCAAATAAGAATGCTCCCTGGTGGATTTGTTGGTAAATAAGACATCTCGCGTCGGGAGGAAAGTTCCTGCGGGGGCCGCTCGCCAGGGCGAGAGCGAGGGCGAGGGCAGCGGGAGGTGAACCGCGTCGCTCGCCGCCACCTCCCTCACCTGCGCCGGAACAACGGGCCCCGCGCCCGCCCGACCCGGCGCCTCCCGCAGGCCGCGCCTCCCGCACGCCGCGCTGCCGGGGCTTGTTCCTCCTCATGGCTTTGCCCTGACGTAATTCAAACATGGCAACAGTTCGACTTCAAAGGCGAACCCACAGACCTCCCAGACACAGGCTCCCCGGCCACGAGGAACCGGCCGAGGAGTCCGGGCCACGCTCTCCGGACCCCTCGGCCGTCGCAGCCCCCGTGCCAGGGCTGGAGCGCCGGGCACTGCCGCCTCCCTCGCCCGCCCGCACGCCCGGAGCGGGGAAGCACGCCGCCTCCCTACGCACCAGCATGGCACCTCGCACAAGTAGCGCCGCCAAAGTTTCCCCACGAGGGGGCTGAGGGACAAAAGCCCCTCCCGAAACTCGCCCGAACTTCGAGGGCCTCCGACCCGCACGTCCCTCCGCCCAGGCGGCCGCCCCGAGCGCCGGGGGCCCGCACGGGCACATGCAGCCCTTTGTTTTCTGTCCAGCCGGGCGCTGCCTACGTGCAGCATCAGAGATGTCGGAGCGTTTCGCAGGGGCCGGACACTGGACGATCACCCCGGGTAGGGGTCCGGACCCCGCGCCCCGAAGAGTCCGGAGCCTGGTCCCCCGGCCCTACCCTCGGGAGCGGGCCCATTTAATCAAAGTTTTGCAGTGTCCTTGATGAGAAACGCCCGGAGTACCCGCCCCGCACGGGCGGAGAGTTGGCGACTTTCACTCTGCTTTTTAAACTGGCAAGACGCCATCATCAGCAAACCACATTGTCCTGCCGGCCGGACCTGCCTGACGGCGGCCGCATCCCACGGCTCACGCGGGGCTGGACATTCGGACAAGGACCAGGGTCGCAGCCCGAAGCACGTGGTCTCTCACGTAGAGCACAAAAAGCAGTGCCCCGCGGAGTTCACTGACTCCTGCGGCGTAGACAACGCCGCCGCCTCCGTCCCCAGCCAAGTTGGCTTCCCTGGCCATCTTACAGCGCGGACGGCCGCCCACAAACGGGAAGCCCTCGCCGTGGCGCCCACACCTACGCTACAGGTGAACGCACGGGGAGCAAAACTTCGGGCTCCGAAGGCACCCCGGACACCAGACGCTCTTGGGCGCGGTCCCAAGAGGGCAGGAGAGTGGAAGACGGGCTGTTTTTAAGCGACCGCGTGTTGCTCTCATTGTCGCATCCGCATCCCTCCGGAGTTGAGCAAACAACGCCACGCCGCGTGCGCTCCGGCAGAGCCCAGCACTGACCCCCAAAGGCCGATTTAAAGACCCTCGGCCGCCAGCTTGGAAGCGGACGGCAACTTAGTTTCCGAGCGAATGGCGTTTATTGTCCACCCTAGCCCGGGGGCTGCAGTCAACTAAACCACGAGGTTTCACAACGGCGCCCGACCCTGCCCGCGCCTCGCGCCCACGCGGACGCACCGACCCCGGCCGCTGCGCGGTGGCCAGCCAGTCGCTTTCCTCTCGGGCCTTTCGGCCGCCGGGCTCCTTTCCGCGAGAGAATACTGCGGCGGAGAAAAGTCATTGTCACCTTCAACGTGGATCCCTCAACTCCGGCGACTCCTCAATTATGCCTAGGCTCCACTCACTTCCCCCGCCCCGAGACTTTCGGTTTGCCTCAAATACCCTCCCCAATTAATAAATACACACTAAACAAGCGCGTACCAAAGAACCTGGGGTCTGAAGATCACGAAAACAGCGCTCCCAACAATGCCACCTCCAAGACAAAACTTCCTGTGTGTATGTGGAAGGACGGGGGGAGGTGGGTGGAGGTGAAAAGAGAGAGAAAAAAAACACTCTGAAATCAAAGCCTCATGAGACAGTTTTGCACTAGAGGCATGGTGGGAGTCACTCACCTTCCAAAAGCAGCCGTTCCACGCGCAATAACGTCCCCGAGGTGCGGAGTGCACGCCAGGCCAGTCCCCCTCAAGCGCTCCCTCCTCCTCAACTGCCTTGTCTAGAAAGATTGTCTCCTGCAGTTCTGCAGTTGCTACCGCTGGCCGAGAAGGTGTAGATTCCGCTTTCCCTCTGCGCACGCGCGGCTCCCGGCACAAAATTCTCTTGAATCGAACTTATTTGCATACGGGCGCGCGCACGTCGCGGGCTGGGAGGGGGAGAAGTCCCGGCGACCGCGCGCGCTCCCGAGGCCTCTATTGTCCTTTTAAGGGGAGAAGCTCCGCGGCGCGGGAAACGCGGCGGCCAGAGGGAAACGGGGGCGGGGACTGCTTACTACGCCGGACGTCACATAAACAAACGCCCCCCGGCTGGCGGCCGCGACGGAGAGGGAGTGGCGAGGTGGGAAAGGGAAAGGTTAGCAACCGAGGGGAAGTCTTCGCTGCTTGGCGTGTTTTCCACCCCCGAAGTTCTTGGGGCACCATTGAGCGCCGAAAAATTGTTCTGAAAGCTGCTGTTGCAAAATTCTCACACCTGTGTCCACTTTCGGTGACAGAGGAGGTGGTCTTGTAAGCACCCAGACTGAACTTATACTAATCCCACGTTTCCTAAATTTTGTTTGAAGTTAGGTTTTTGAAACTTTAAAAAAAAAAATCCTCTGGGGCCAGCAAAGGTTTAGTTTTTGTGCAGTTGTAATGAGTCATTTAATAAAGTCCCATTTTAACAGCCTATCCATTCGCTAACTCCCGCTTGCCCTTCTCAAATAGTAACCTAACCCATAACAATCCAATTTTTTTCTCACTTCGGCCTTAAGATTTCGAGTCTCTCCAAATTGAATGATTGTTTATTTCCGTGGGAACAGTGCCACTTTCTATAAAAGACTAGGCAATGGAAAGCCAATAACCTAGGGACAGGCATACCTCCTCTAGCAGCTTGTAAAGGGTGTTCCACTCACCCAGAAATAATTCCACTAACTGGTGGTCTTGGGAATTGAAAAAATAACAAGTGACGTACAGACTTTTCCATGCAGAATATGTAATAATTCAACAAAGCGCTTTCTAGACTCCGGAAGAAAAAAACTGAAGTAACTCTTCTCAGATTAATAAGAGGAAAATGAAAATCGAACGATTATGATTCGCCTTTATCCCAAGGACACACTTAACACAACAGGCAGAAACCCGGGGTTAATGACAGAGGGTGGGGAGAGAGGAAGGATGTTCTTCCCAGAAACTTGATATTGGTCCCAAGCTACAAAAGTGTGAAAATCAACCATAAAACTTAATCATCTGCTGACAAGTTTCGCTGCTTTCACTGCATTGTCAACAATACAGATTTAAATAGTTACTTCTGAAATGTTAATTCAACAGGCAATTCCTAGTACATACAGTATAAACCCACTTCTAAACTCAACTAATACTTCTTTTTTTTCCTTTAGGTTCTGTAACATACTATTCCTGTAACTGTATATGAAAACTATATTATAAACACCTGAAAAGATAGCCTGGCGTGGTGGCAGTCACCTGTAATCCCAGCTATTCGGGAGACTGAGGCAGGAGAATCGCTTGAACCTGGAGGCGGAGGTTGCAGTGAGCAGAGATTGCGCCACTGCACCCCAGCCTGGGCGACAGAGCAAGACTCTGTCTCAAAAACAAAAACAAAAACAAAAAAAAACAGAAAGAAAAAGGACACTGCTCATTAAAATATGAGCTCCTTAAAGACAGGGATTTTATCTCTTTTTTACCCATTTTTGTATTCCAGTGCCTGAAACAGTGCACAGCAGAGGATATATACTGACATCTTGCATGCATTGGTTGGCTAGGAAAAATTTTTTTTAATATAATAAACGGCCGGGCGCAGAGCCTCACACCTGTAATCCCAGCACTTTGGGAGGCCAAGGCAGGCAGATCACATGAGGTCAGGAGTTGGAGACCAGCCTGGCCAACATGGCGAAACCCTGCCTCTGCAAAAAACATAAAAATTAGCCGAGTGTGGTGGCTCACACCTGTAATCCTAGCACTTTGGGAAGCCAAGGCAGTGGAGGTCCAATTTGCCACCAGTGGAACATAGAAACAGCTATTAAGCTTATTCATGTTTATTGTCATAAGGACAGGGATGGCATCATATCAACCAATGTGACCACTATAACTTCCAAACTCATTTTAGGTCAAATGCAAAAATTATAAACTAAAGTTTTGATTAGCGATAAACCTATAAAACCTTGAAAATGTCCATTAATTTCTTTAAATTATATTTACATATTTATTATTATTATTATTATTATTTTGAGACAGAGTTTAGCTCTTGTTGCCCAGGCTAGAGTGCAATGGCTTGATTTTGCCTCACCACAACCTCCGTCTCCTGGGTTCAAGGGATTCTCCTGCCTCAGCCTCCTGAGTAGCTAGGATTACAGGCATGTGCCACCACGCCCAGCTAATTTTGCATTTTTGGTAGAGACGGGGTTTCTTCATGTTGGTCAGGCTGGTCTCGAACTCCCTACCTCAGGTAATTCACCCACCTTGGCCTCCCAAAGTGCTGGGATTACAGGCATGAGCCACTTTGCCTGGCTATTATTATTATTATTAATTATTTATTTATTTATTATTATTTGTTTTTTTTGAGATGGGATCTTGCTCAGTCGCCCAGGCTGGAGTGCAGTGGTGCGATCTCGGCTCACTCCAAGCTCCACCTCCCGGGTTCACGCCATTCTCCTGCTTCAGCCTCCCAAGTAGCTGGAATTACAGGTCTCCACCAAAATGCCCAGCTAATTTATATATTTTTTATATATATACACATATATATACATATATATGTGTACATATATGTATACACACACACACACACTTTTTTTTTTATATAGAGTCTTGCTCTATGCCCAGTCTGGAGTGCAGTGGCGTGATCTCAGCTCACTGCAACCTCTGCCTCTCGGGTTCAGGTGATTCTCCTGCCTCAGGCTCCTGAGTAGCTAGGATTAGAGGCATGTGCCACCACACCTCAGCCTCCTGAGTAGCAGGGAGTACAGGTGAGTGCCACCACTCCCCGCTAATTTCTGTATTTTTAGTAGAGTCAGGGTTTCACTATGTTGGCCAGCCTTGTCTTGAACTCCTGACCTCAGGTGATCTGCCTACCTTGGCCTCCCAAAGTGCTGGGATTACAGGTGTGAGGCTCTGCACCTGGCTGTTTATTATATTTTAAAAATTTTTAAATATATTTAATAATTATTTATAATAGTATAAATATTAAATAATTATTTAATTTTTTTAATATTTGGCACAGACCTGTAATTCCAGCTACTGGCGAGGCTGAAGCAGGAGAATGGCGTGAATCCGGGAGGCGGAGCTTGGAGTGAGCCAAGATTGCACCACTGCACTCCAGCCTGGACGACTGAGCAAGATCCCATCTCAAAAAAAAAAAAAATTAATAATAATAATAATAATAGCCAGGCAAAGTGGCTCATGCCTGTAATCCCAGCACTTTGAGAGGCCAAGGTGGGTGAATTACCTGAGGTAGGGAGTTCGAGACCAGCCTGACCAACATGAAGAAACCCCGTCTCTACCAAAAATGCAAAATTAGCTGGGCGTGGTGGCACATGCCTGTAATCCTAGCTACTCAGGAGGCTGAGGCAGGAGAATCCCTTGAACCCAGGAGACGGAGGTTGTGGTGAGCCAAAATCAAGCCATTGCACTCTAGCCTGGGCAACAAGAGCTAAACTCTGTCTCAAAATAATAATAATAATAATAATAAATATGTAAATATAATTTAAAGAAATTAATGGACATTTTCAAGGTTATTATAGGTTTATCGCTAATCAAAACTTTAGTTTATAATCTTTGCATTTGACCTAAAATGAGTTTGGAAGTTATAGTGGTCACATTGGTTGATATGATGCCATCCCTGTCCTTATGACAATAAACATGAATAAGCTTAATAGCTGTTTCTGTGTTCCACTGGTGGCAAATTGGACCCTAATCATAAATTTCTGCCTTCTTTCTAAAGAGAATTTCAACAGTTGTCCTGGGTTGTCTCAAATATTTATTTGACTTATGACAGATCCTCCAAAAATAATTTCAAATTATTATATGCCTCTGAAGGTATGAAAACTGCAAATACCGGCCGGCGTGGTGGCTCATGCCTGTAATCCCAGCACTTTGGGAGGACGAGGCGGGTGGATCAGAAGGTCAGGAGTTCAAGACCAGTCTGGCCAGCATGGTGAAAACCCATCTCTACTAAAAATACAAAAAATTAGCTGGGCATGGTGGCACGCACCTGTAGTCCTAGCTACTTGGGAGTCTGAGGCAGGAGAATCACTTGAACCCAGGAGTTGGAGGTTGCAGTAAGCTGAAATCACACCACTGCACTCCAACCTGGGTGACAGAGCAAGACTCCATCTCAAAAAAAAGAAAGAAAGAAAGAAAATTGTAAATACCATAACAATATTTTTTAAAGTCCAATTATGGTTTACAGGAGTATATATATACATATATATAAGTATGTACACACACATATACCTTGAATGCTTTTTCTCTTGAAAGTTTATGTAAAGTATATTATTGCAATACAGAGATGGAATAATAAACTCAAATGTGCAAGCAATGCAGGAATTACAGTACTTAGGATATACTGTTCAGGTAAGAAAGTACCTCGAAGTTGCAGAGCTACTGAGTTAATGTAGCTAGATTTCCTCTGCTCGCAAAGTATAGGTCAAGAAGTAATCTGGATAAGTTTTATAGGAAGGGTAGCTACAAAATTCTTTTTTTAATTTTTTCATTACTTTTTAATTTTTCTTTGATAATCCTATTGCAATAAACAAAATTCTTAAAGAAAAATCTGAATTCCATAGTCTTTTTTTTAAAGCAACCACCTGCTATTTTTGAACAACCAAGTGCATTCCAAAGGTTCTTTTGTCCATTTTGTTGCTTGAACATGTCATTATGGATGGCCATACCCAGGCCCAATAGCCCATATATGGGCTACTTTTAAATACTACTACCTAAATTGCCCAAGTGAGGTTTTCAATGTGAAAAAGGAAAGAAAGAAGTAATTTATAATATATCAATTTGTATTACAAGAGACTGAACTACATCATGCTAGGAAAATATCTGCAGGTTTTTTTGGTTTGGTTTGGTTTGGCTTTGTTTGTTTGCTTGTTTGTTTGAGACGGAGTTTCGCTCTTGTTGCCCAGGCTAGAGTGAAATGGAGCGATCTCGGCTCACCACAACCTCCACTTCCCGGGTTCAAGTGATTCTCAGCCTTCTGAGTAGCTGGGATTACAGGCATGAGCCACCATGCCCGGCTAATATTGTATTTTTAGTAGAGATGGGATTTTTCCGTGTTGGTCAGACTGGTCTCGAACTCCCAACCTCAAGTAATTCACCCACCTTGGCCTCCCAAAGTGCTGATTACAGGCGTGAGCCACCACACACCGCCCTGAGTATTTTTTAATGACTACAATGCTATGTTGAATTCATAAGGAGTTTTCAAACATCTTAAAGTTGAAAGCTAACTACTTTGCTTATAATGTATGTCTCACTGTAGAATTATCCCTAATACTTGAATTTTCATTCCTTTAGCAGACATTTAATGATCATCACCATGTGCCAGATAGTGAAATCATTTCAGAACTCGAGGGCCTCAAGCCTCTCTAATTCATTTCTATATAATTCTATTTTATTTGCTCCTTTTTCTTCTGTAGAATGTGTTGCCTTCTTTTGAGATTTATTGTCAGCAACTTTAGAATTTAATATTCTTGGAATGGAGGATAAATTATATATAAAGGATTGTAGAAGAGAACAAATCTTGCTTGGTTATGAAGGACATTGCTAGCAATTTAGTCATGTTTGTAATGACAAACTAATGATTGTTTTTAAAATAAAGGCAGATACCCTCATCAGAGGCTGGTACCAACCACATGAAAACATGTTTGCCAAGCCCAGGAAAGAGCTGATGATTATTATTAAGCATAGGGTTTGGTTCCTCTTTTTCTCACAACAAAACAAGTACAGTGTTTTATTAATTTGTTTAAATTTCTTTGAAGTTCAAACAGTAAGTGGTCAGAGCAAGGCAGATAAGTTTACACTAGAAGGTATAGCCTGGATTATGCCATCTAAGTTACCCCAATCCTCCAAGTGTCAACAGCTGCCAGAAGAAGTTATTTATTATTTAATCAAAATTAACTTTTCAAATTTCTGGGCATAAAAGCTTAAAGAATTATCAAAAACTTATTCTTAGAGTATCCTGAACTTATAGAGATCTTAAGTTTTATAATAGTATCTTATGACATTTGAACAGCATGATTTTATTTTATTTATTTATTTTATTATTATTACTTTTTTTGAGACAGAGTTTTGCTCTTGTTGCCCAGGCTGGAGTGCAATGGCATGATCTCAGCTCACTGCAACCTCTGCCTCCCAGGTTCAAACCATTCTCCTGCCTCAGCCTCCCTAGTAACTGGGACTACAGGCGTGCACCACCACACCCAGCTAATTTTTGTATTTTTAGTAGAGACGGAGTTTCACCATGTTGGCCAAGCTGGTCTCAAACTCCTGACCTCCAGTGATTCGCCCACCTCGGCCTCCCAAAGTGCTGGGTTACAGGCGTGAGCCACCACACCCGGCCAGCATGCTTTTAAAAAATAAAATTACTAGTAACAAAAATAGTTTTTCGTTAAGAAGAACATTGATAAACTAGAATGAGTTCACAGGAGAGTAAATCAGGACAATGAAGAAGGATGGAAACCACAGCATAAAAGCAATAATAGAAGGAAGGCTGTGTTACGATTGAGTAAGAGGGCAATATTTGACTATCTCAAGGATTGTCCTTAGTAGAGGGATGGAGTTGTTGTTTTATCCTTTGGATCAAAATTAGTCTTGAAAATCAAAAGAATGGTGCTAAACATGATAAAATATCCCGAACATACAAATAGTCCAAGGATGGTTCAGGATACTTCCAAAGGCAACTCCTCATCACTAAACAAACAGATAAAAACAAGATCATCCGTTTAAAAATTCATTCAGTGAATTGTATTACTTAACAATATAAAGCTAGCTAACCTCTCTAAACTCCTGTTGAATTTTATGAATCTTTGATTGCACGGAATAAACTACTGGTACCATCAATAATGTCTCAAGGTCATGAGGTATTTACATCACTGTGGCCACAGAATAAAGTGTGAGAAATAAAAGAAAAAAAGGTAACTACCAGGGACTTAACCATGTATGGCAAGGGGATCAGATCTAATCTGGAGGTAAGAGAAGGCTTCTTTGAGGAAGTGACATTGAGATACTAGTAGGATTCGATGGGGAAGTGGGAGAGAGGGAAAGAGTGTTGAACCGGTGGCAACCTCAGGAACAATGCATGTTAGAAAAAGATATGACTAAGAGAAAAAAATGTGTCTTTGACTAAATAAAAGTCAGAATAAAAGATGGCGTATGAGTCCTGTTTGAGGGAAAAGATGATGTCAGCTGTTGGAGACAGAGATTTAAGCCCTATGAATTTGGAAGTTATATCGGAGTTGGACATAATTACATGCCAAAAGCATAACTCAGAGATGAACCCCTATAATTAGGTTACAAATGGTTTAATCAATGTATGTTTCTTCTACCAAAATTTAGTTTTCTAAATGTCAATAAGAAGTTGATCCCTGGCCGGGCGTGGTGGCTCAAGCCTGTAATCCCAGCACTTTGGGAGGCCAAGACGGGCAGATCACAAGGTCAGGAGATCGAGACCATCCTGGCTAACATGGTGAAACCCCGTCTCTACTAAAAAATACAAAAAACTAACTGGGCGAGGTGGCGGGCACCTGTAGTCCCAGCTACACGGGAGGCTGAGGCAGGAGAATGGCGTAAACCTGGGAGGCGGAGCTTGCAGTGAGCTGAGATGTGGCCACTGCACTCCAGCTCGGGCGACAGAGCAAGACTCCGTCTCAAAAAAAAAAAAAAAAAAGAAGAAGTTGATCCCCACCACTACCCCCTGGCCAGGTGCCGTGTCTCAGGCCTATAATCTCAACACTTTGGGAGGCCAAGGAAGGAGGATTGCTTGAGCCCAGGGGTTTGAGGTTGCAGTGAGCTATGATAGCACCACCACACTTCAGCCTGGGTGACAAGACTCTGCCAAGGAGGAGGAGGAGGAGGAGGAGGAGGAGGGGGAGGGGGAGGGGGAGGCGGAAGGGGAGGCGGAGGGGAAGGGAGGGGGGAGGGGAGAGGGGGAGGGGAGGGGCAGGGGGAGGGAGAGGGGAGGGAGAGGGGAGGGAGAGGGGAGGGGGAGGGGAAGAGGGCGAGGGCAAAGGAGGAGAAGGAGGGGAAGGGGAAGGGGAAGGGGAAGGAGAAAAGAAGAAGAAGAAAGAAAAAAAGAAGTTGATCACCCAGACATAGAGTTCACTTCCTGGAAAACCCAGTGTTCTAACTATTCAAGGCATTACTAAAAGCAAGCATGCTACATCATCAACAGATGATGAACAAGTGAGTGAGTGGACGCCTAATAGTCAAGGAAACATGCTGCATTGCCATTTCTAAAAGCTTTGGTGATAAAATATTGAGGAATCTGGAATAATTTATTTACTTATTTAATTTTTTTTAGTGACAACATCTCACCCTGTTGCCCAGGCTAGACTGCAGTGACACAATCACAGCTCACTGCAGCCTCCAGTTCCTGGGCTCAAATGGTCCTTCTGACTTAGCCTCCAGAGAAGCTGGGACTAAAGGCATGCACCACCACACCCACCTAATTATTATTATATTTTTTGTAGAGATGGGATCTTGCAATGTTGCCCAGGCTGTTTTCCAACTCCTGGCCTCAAGCAACCCTCCCACCTCAGCCTCCCAAAGTCTTACAATTACAAGTGTGAGCCACCATGCCTGACCAGGAGAACTTAATATATTGCTGACAGTTAATTTAAAAACTTTCAGCCAGGCATGGTGGCTCACACCTGTAATCCTAGCACTTTGGGAGGCCGAGGCAGGCAGATCACTAGAGTTCAGGTGTTGGAGACCAGCCTGGGCAACATGAAAAAATGCCATCTCTACAAAAAATCAAAAAATTATCTGGGTGTGGTGGCACATGTCTGTTGTCCCAGCTACTTGGGAGGCTGAGGTGAGAGGATCGTTTGAGCCCACAAGTGCAAGGCCAGCTTCGGCAATATGGCAAGACCCTGTCTCAAAAATTAAATACTTATATCAAATAATGTTTTTAGCATGGAATGAGGGAACTCAAAGAACTTAAAAGATTAATAAATTTAACTACATAAAAATATAAAAATTTGTAAAATAGGAGAAAATACCATATAGTTAAAGACCAAAAAGTCAAACAATTAAAAAAAAAAAAAAAAAAAAAAAAAAAAACCAATGCACGGTAAAGGGATAATTTCTTTGTTGCTGTTGTTGTTGTTTGAGACAGAGTCTTGCTCTGTCGCCCAGGCTGGAGTACAGTGGCATGATCTCGGCTCGCTGCAGCCTCTGCCTCCCCACCTCAAGTGACCCTCCCACCTCAACCTCTGGAGTAGCTGGGACTATAGGTGTGTCCCACCGTGCCAGGCTAATTTTTGTATATTTTGTAGAAACAAGTTTTCCCATGCTGATGAGGCTGGTCCTGAAATCCTGGGGCTCAAGCAATCCTCCTGCCTCAGCCTCCCAAAGTGCTGGGATTACAGGCGTGAGCCACCACACCAGACCCAATAATTTCTTAATATCAGTAAAGTATAAATGATAAAGTATCAGTGAAATTAGTTTACCCAAACGAATATAAATGGAAATAAACATGTAAGAAGATGCTGGACTTTATTCATAATAGTTTTGGCCAGGCGCAGTGGCTCATGCCTGTAATCCCAGCACTTTGGGAGGCTGAGATGGGTGGATCACGAGGTCAAGAAATCAAGACCATCCTGACCAACATGGTGAAACCGCGTCTCTACTAAAAATACAAAAATTAGCTGAGTGTGGTGGCACGCACCTGTAGTACCAGCTACTCGGGAGGCTGAGGCAGGAGAATGGCTTGAACCTAGGAGGCAGAGGTTGCAGTGAGCCGAGATAGCACCGCTGCACTCCATGAAGACAGTAAGACTGTGTCTCAAAAAAAAAAAAAAAGATGCTGAACTTTATTCATAACAGTTTTATATTAATAAAATTGTTGCTAAACTTTGTAACTTAATGCATTATTATTATTATTATTATTTTATTTATTTATTTTTGAGACGGAGTCTTGCTCTCTCTAGGCTGAAGTGCAGTGGCTCGATTTCAGCTCACTGCAAGCTCTGCCTCCCAGGTTCACGCCATTCTCCTGCCTCAGCCTCCCGAGTAGCTGAGACTACAGGTGCCCGCCACCATGCCCGGCTAATTTTGTATTTTGTTTAGTAGAGACGGGTTTCACCATGTTAGCCAGGATGGTCTCAATCTCCTGACCTCGTGATCCACCCACCTCAGCCTCCCAAAGTGCTGGGATTATAGGCGTGAGCGACCGTGCCTGGCCTCTTAATGCATTATTTTAATGTAAATTGAATTGACCACTTTTTAAATGATGGAACACCTATAAAATGGAATTCTATACTGCTGTTACAAAGAATAAGTCCGCTTTATATATGCTGACATAGAAAGATAGTCCCAATATAGTAAGTGGATAAAAAGCAATTTGCAGGCCAGGCGCAGTGGCTCACGCCTGTAATCCCAGCACTTTGGGAGGCCGAGGTGGGCAGGTCACCTGAGGTCAGGAGTTCAAGACCAGCCTGACTGACATGGAGAAACCCCGTCTCTACTAAAAACACAAAATTAGCCAGGCGTAGTGGCACATGCCTGTACCCAGGTACTCAGGAGGCTGAGGCAGGAGAATCACTTGAACCCGTGAGGCAGAGGTTGCAGTGAGCCGAGATCATACCATTGCACTCCAGCCTGGGCAACAAAAGCAAAACTCAGTCTAAAAAAAAAAAAAAAAAAAAGCAATTTGCAAGCTGGGCATGGTGGTTCGTGCCTGTTATCCCAGCACTTTGGAAGGCCAAGGTGAGTGGATTGTTCGAGCCCAGGAGTTCGAGACCAGCCTGCAACATGGTGAAACCCCATTTCTACAAAAAAAAATTAAAAAAAAAAAATTAGCTGGGAGTGATGTCGCAGGCCCATAGCTTGGGAGGCTGTAGTGGGAGGATCTCTTGAGCCTGGGAGGCGGAGGTTGCAGTGAGCTGTGATTGCACCATTGCATTCCAGCCTGGGGGACAAAATGAGAGCCTGTCTCAAAAAAATCAAAACAAAACAAAAAAGCAATTTGCAGAACAGTAGGTAAAGTGTGATTTCATTTAAGGGGCAAAAAGGAATATGTGTAATATAACATATACATACAGGTAATATATGTACACATGCATATATGTCATGTGTTTGCACATAAAAAGTGATTGCCGAGAGGAGACATATCAGTGTTAATCACAGTTGCTTCTGAGGATAAAAGTAAGAAAGAAAGTGGGAAGGCAAGGAGTTACTTTTATTTCATATAATTTTACCCACTTCGGGTTTTTGTTTATTTGTTTTGAGACAGAGTTTCGTTCTTGTGTCGCAGGCTGAAGTGCAGTGGCAGCCATCTCGGCTCCCTGCAACCTCCACCTCCCGGGTTCAAGCGGTTCTCCTGCCTCAGCCTCCCGAGTAACTAGGATTACAGGCACCCGCCATCACACCCAGCTAATTTTTATATTTTTAGTAGAGATGGGGTTTCCGTGTTGGCCAGGCTGGTTTCAAATCCCTGACCTCAGTCTCCCAGAATGCTGGGATTATAGGCATGAGCCACCACCGCTGGCCCCCTCTTCAGGATTTTATGAGCTTTGGTCATTTTGGTAATGTAAATTTTTTTTTCTTTTCTGAGACGGAGTTTCACTCTTGTTGCCCAGGCTAGAGTGCAGTGGCGTGAGCTCGGCTCACTGCAACCTCCACCTCCCGGGTTCAAGTGATTCACCTGACTCAGCCTCCCAAGTAGCTAGAATTACAGGCACCTGCCACCACACCCAGATAATTTTTCAGTAGAGACGGAGTTTTGCCATGTTGGACAGGCTGGTCTCAAACTCCTGACGTCAGGTGATCCGCCCACCTCGGCCTCCCAAAGTGCTGGGATTACAGGTGTGAGCCACCACACCTGGCCAGTAATATAAAATACTTTAAGGTAGAAAAAAACCCTATTAAAATATGTAGGCTGGGCATGATGGCTCATGCCTGTAATCTCTGCACTTGAGGAGGCTGAGGCAGGAGGATTGCTTGAGGCCATAAGTTCAAAGACCACCCTGGCGAACATGGTGAGACCTTGTCTCTATTAATTCAAACACACACACACAGAGCACATTAGGAATACAAGCAACAGTATTTTTTTTAAGGGTGTTTGTATTAGTTTAACAAATGAATTACTGAGGTAACATTAGCTTCTTGAACCCAGGATTCACATCTGTTTTGGCTTTAAAGCTTCCACAGTATTTTGTACACTACCTGCTCATGTAAATAGTACCTACTTATATAAATAAATATGCAACCAAGAAGTCCATAAAAGCTCTTCTTTCCTCTACCCAGAACTCTCTTCCCCCTCATCTTTGAATGTTTAAATCCCACCCATCCTTCGAAGCCTGACTCGAATGCCAGCTCACGTCAGTAATGGTCTTGGATTGATTGCCAGCTCTGGATCCAGTATTACTCTGCACGCCCACATAGTTTTTCTTCCTTCACAATAATCTTCACAAGAATCCTGACATAGATGCTGGTCTTTCCTATTTACATAGGAAAAAAATGGGCCTTTACAGTTATGAAGCTTATTCAGTGTCACATGTGTCATAAATTAGTGATGGAGCTAAGAAACCTCACCTCCTGACCCGGTTCATTCTGAATTCATCCCGCTTTACTCCATGGACTTCGCCTTAATCTCTCAAACAGGAAACAATACTTTCTTCCTCTCAAGTCTTCTAACATTTGGTGAGTGCCTCTTAAAGCACATATTAGTTTCTGCTTTATGTTTCGTTTATCTGTGTATAGCCTCACATCTCTATATGAGAATAAGAGCTGACTCTAATCATTTCAATCCACAGATGGCATAAAAATCACCTGTGAACGTTTAAAACACATTTATGCCACAGACTGAAGGAATCAGAATTTCTACGCTTGGTACCTGGTTATCTGCATATTTTTAAACCTGCGTAGTTGATGCTGATGCAAAAGGGCTTAGGACAGCTAGCTTCACCTAAGCTTGATTCATCTTTGAATTTCCATAGTGCCTTCAAATAGCAAATGCCGGGTGGGGCACGGTGGTTCATGTCTGTAATCCCAACACTTTGGGAGGCCGAGGCAGGTGGATCCATTGAGCTCAGGAGTTCCAGACCAGCCTGGGCAACACGGTGAAACCTCATCTCTACAAAAAGTACAAAAATTAGCCGGGTATGGTGGTGCACACCTATAGTCCCAGCTACTTGAGGGGCTGAGGCAGAAGGATTGCTTGAGCCCAGGGGATCCAGACTGCAATGAGCTGTGATGGCATTACTGCACTCCAACGTGGGTGCCAGAGCAATACCCTGTCTCAAAAAAATAAAAAAGAGCAGGCATGGTGGCTCACGCCTGTAATTCCAGCACTTCAGGAGGCTGATGTGGGCGGATCACAAGGTCGGGAGATCGAGACCATCCTGGCTAACACAGTGAAACCCCCATCTCTACAACAAAATACAAAAAAAAAAAAAAAAAAATTAGCTGGGCGTGGTGGCGTGCACTTGTAGTCCCAGATACTCGGGAGGCTGAGGCAGGAGAATCGCTTGAACCCGGGAGGCAGAGCTTGCAGTGAGCCAAGATCATGCCACTGCACTCCAGCCTGGGCGACAGAGTAAGACTCCGTCTCAAAAGAAAATAATAAAAAATAAAAAAGAAAGGAAAGAAAAGAGAAAAAGCAGATACCTTGTAAGTATTTGTTGAATTACCCATAATCATTAATTATTTTTGTAAATCCAAATATGGAATCAGAGCTGCCTTTACTGGAAGAAAAGTCTAAGTGTTTGGGTAATGGAGACACTATGAGGATCAGGTAGTTTAAGCAACTGCGGGGTGGCTAGTGGGTAAACTATATGGATTAAAGGTGCCAGCCGGGCACTGTGGCTCATGCCTGCAATCCCAGCACTTTGGGAGGGTGAGGCGGGTGGATCACCTGAGGTCAGGAGTTCGAGACCAGCCTGGCCAATATGGTGAAACCCTACCTCCACTAAAAATGCAAAAATTAGCCAGGCGTGGTGGCGAGCGCCTGTAGTCCCAGCTACTTGGGAGACTGAAGCAACAGAATCACTTGAACCCAGAAGGCAGAGGTTGCAGTGAGCCAAGATCCACCACTGCGTTCCAGCCTGGGTAACAGAGCAAGACTCCGTCTCAAAAAAAAAAAAAAGGTGCCACAAAGGTGTGCTCAGAAACAGCCGTAAGAAATGAGGAGACCGGGCTGGGCGCGGAGGCTCACGCTTGTAATCCCAGCACTTTGGAAGGCCGAGGCGGGTGGAATATGAGGTCAGGAGATCGAGACCATCCTGGCCAACATAGTGAAACCCCGTCTCTACTAAAAATACAAAAAATTAGCCGGGCGTGGTGGCGGGCGCCTGTAGTCCCAGCTACTCTGGAGGCTGAGGCAGGAGAATGGCGGGAACCCGGGAGGCAGAGGTTGCAGTGAGCCGAGATTGTGCCACTGCACTCCAGCCTGGGCGACAGAGGAGACCCTGCCTCAAAAAAAAAAAAAAAAAAAAAGAAATGAGGAGACCAGGCTTATCAGGTCATCCCTTAGGCTAGTAGCTGCCCTTTCAAGATGGCTGTGTGCTTTCTTTTCCTGTTTTTTGTTTTTGTTTTTGTTTTTTTGAGACAGGGTCCTGCCTTGTCATTCAGGCTGGAGTGCAGTGGCACAATCACAGCTCACTGCAACCTCCACCTCTCAGGCTCATGAGATCCTCCAACCTTAGCCTCCCAAGTAACTGGGACTATAAGCATCATGCACCACCATGTTCAGCTAATTTGTAATTTTTTTGGTACAGACAGGGTCTTGCTATATTGCCCAAACTGGTCTCAAACTCCTGGGCTCAAGCAATCGGCCCACTTCAGTCTCCCAAAGTGACTGGAGTGGAGTTACAGGCATGAGCCACCACACCCAGCCTGGCCTTTCTCTTTTTTTGAAGGTTACCCTAATTTTCTTACTTTTTTTTTCTTCTTTATCCTTTTTTTGTTGTTGTTTCTAATAAACATTGAGACAGCCTTCAAAGTTACCCTTATTTTATCCAGATTACATCTGCTTAAAAATTGTATGATATATTGGAAGGGTAAAGAGTTTGCCTTGGCTCACTCAAATTCTCTCTAACTTGAAGATAGTGAAACAGGACTAGATCCTACTGGCAGTGCTTTGAGAAAGAATGAGTTGATATGTGAAGGGGAAGGAGACTTAAGGGGACCACGGCTGGAATGTGGTCAAACAGGGCGGACTACATATGCACCACAAAGGCTGATATTCCTAATCTGAGGGATTGCCTATTCAAGGAATCATTTTTGGTGATACATCTGCCTAGTAGCCAAATACTCTTATGATAAGAACAAAAATCTGTGTGTGTGTAAGATTAGCTGATACTTCACTTTTCTCAATCTTTTATATTACATATTATCATAAGAAATCTCATTGGATCAGGCCGGGCGCAGTGGCTCACGCTGGTAATCCCAGCACTTTGGGAGGCCGAGGCAGGTGGATCACCTGAGGTCAGGAGTTTGAGATCAGCCTGGCCAACATGTCGAAACCTTGTCTCTACTAAAAATATGAAAATTAGCAGGGTGTGGTTGCGGGCACCTGTAATCCCAGCTACTCAGGAGGCTGAGGCAGGGGAATCGCTTGAACCTCTGCAGAAGGTGGAAGTTGCAGTGAGCCGAGACTGTGCCATTGCACTCCAGCCTGGGTGACCAAGCGAGACTCCATCTCTAAATAAATAAATAAATAAATAAATAAATAGATCAGTTAACAGGGTTGAAACAAACAAAAACGTAAATAAATAAAAAGAAACAAAAATGAAAGAAAAGAAATCTCACTGGAGATTTTTGCATAAATTTGATCCAAAATGGACTGCTCTTATTACATAAGGATTACAGAGCTGAGCCACAATTAGTAAAGTATATGCTTGAGTTGTTTTTCCTAATAATATTATTTCGCTGGGCGCGGTGGCTCAAGCCTGTAATCCCAGCACTTTGGGAGGCCGAGACGGGCGGATCACGAGGTCAGGAGATCGAGACCATCCTGGCTAACCCCGTGAAACCCCGTCTCTACTAAAAAATACAAAAAACTAGCCGGGCGAGGTGGCGGGCGCCTGCAGTCCCAGCTACTCGGGAGGCTGAGGCAGGAGAATGGCGTAAACCCGGGAGGCGGAGCTTGCAGTGAGCTGAGATCCGGCCACTGCACTCCAGCCTGGGCGACAGAGCGAGACTCTGTCTCAAAAAAAAAAAAAAAAATATATATATATATATATATATATATATATATATATATATATAATTTCATAATATCATTAATTAATATATTTGTGCACATACTCTGCTATATGATAAGGACATACAATGTTATGAAATATGCTGCCTAGACTGGGTGTGTTGGCTCACACCTGTAATCCCAGCACTTTGGAGGCCACGGCAGGAGGCTGTGTTCGAGAGCAGCCTGGGCAACACAGAGAGACTATGTCTCTACAAAAACTTTAAAAAATTATCAGGGCATGATGTCACGGGCTTTTAGTCCCAGCTACTCAGGAGGCTGAGTGGGGAGGACCCTCCGCTTGAGCCCACAACAAAGAGGTTGTAGTGAGCTGTGATTGTGCCACTGCATTCCAGCCTGGGTGACAGAGCCAGACCTGTCTAAAAAATAATAGAGCAAAATATACTTCCTATCCTTAATGGGCTTCCAGCCCCAAGAGGGAGACATAACAGTTACATAAAAAGTAAACACCAGCTGAGCACAGTGGCTCATGCCTGTAATCCCAGCACTTTGGGAGGCTGAGGCAGGCAGATTATGAGGTCAGGAGTTCGAGACCAGCCTGACCAACATGGTGAAATCCATCTCTACTAAAAATACAAAAATTAACCAGGTGTGGTGGCGACCGCCTGTAATCCCAGCTACTCGGGAGGCTGAGGCAGGAGAATTGCTTGAACCTGGGAGGCAGAGTTGCACTGAGCCGAGATCGTGCCATTGCACTCTAGCCTGGGCAACAGAGCAAGAGTCCATCTCAATTTAAAAAAAAAGTATGCATAAGGTACTAAGGTACTAAGACACGGTGGCTCATGCCTGTAATCCTAGCACTTTGGGAGGCCCAGGCGGGTGGATCATCTGAGTTCAGGAGTTCGAGACCAGCCTGGCCAACATGGTGAAACTCTGTCTCTACTAAAAATACAAAATTAGTTGGTCGTGGGGGCACATGCCTGTAATCCCAACTACTCAGGAGGATGAGGCTCGAGAATCGCTTGAACCCAGGAGGCGGAGGTTGCGGTGAGCCAAGATAACACCATTGTACTCCAGCCTGGGCAACAAGAGTGAAACTCCGTCTCAAAAAAAAAAAAAAAAAAAAAGAAAGAAAGAAAGAAAAAGAAAAAGGAAAAAAAAAGGTACTAAGGAAGCACAGAGCTGGAATACTTGGGCCAGCTAGTATTCAGAGAAGGTTTGGAGAAAGTGCTGCTTGAGTGGATCTGGAAGGATGAAAATGAAGTTGTCAGGTGAACAAACATGGGCAGGGTTTTCTAGGCTGCAGGAACAACAAAAGCAAAAGGCCATAAGTGGAAAAATGTTTAAAAGCATGCCATGTTGAAGACACATGCAGATTTATTACAGTGTCAAGCGCATGATTGGATTTGTGGGGGATGAGTCTGGTCAGGTCATGCAGGGCCTGTAAGCCATGTTAAAGAACTTGGACTTAAGCTGTAGGCAGAGGGAGCTGTTAAAAGCATTTAAGCAGGCCGGGCGCGGTGGCTCACGCCTGTAATCCCAGCACTTTGGGAGGCCGAGACGGGCGGATCACGAGGTCAGGAGATCGAGACCATCCTGGCTAACACGGTGAAACCTCGTCTCTACTAAAAAATACAAAAAACTAGCCGGGCGAGGTGGCGGGCGCCTATAGTCCCAGCTACTCGGGACGCTGAGGCAGGAGAATGGCGTGAACCCGGGAGGCGGAGCTTGCAGTGAGCTGAGATCCAGCCACCGCACTCCAGCCTGGGTGACAGAGCGAGACTCCGTCTCAAAAAAAATAAAAAAAAATAAAAAAAAAATTAAAAAAAGCATTTAAGCAGAAGAATGACGTGATTTGTTTCATGTGTGTAAGTAATTCTAGATACAGTATTGAGGACAGGCAAAAAAGACGGCAGGCAAGCAGATTCCTTAAAATTGTATTCCTATAGTTTTGTCAAAATACTATCAAGGGCCGTAACTACATAAGGATAAAGAGGACAGACCTGGGAAACTAAGGCAGATTTTTAAGGAGGGAAAAGAAGGACTTGGTTATCGACTAAACATATATGAAGGAGGGCAAGAGATCCAATGTCCATGGTTCTAGTTTGGTTTTTGTTTGTTTGTTGGCTAAGTTTTTTGCTTGTTTGTTTGTCTTTAGACAGCGCCTTGCTCTGTCACTCCGGGCTAATGTTTTTGTTTTGTTTTGTTTTGTTTTTTGACACAAAGTCTCACTCTTATCCCCCAGGCTGGAGTGCAATGGCATGATTGCAGCTCACTGCAACCTCCACCTCCCAGGTTCAAGCGATTCTCCTGCCTCAGCCTCCGGAGTAGCTGGGATTACAGGCATGCACCACCACGCCCGGCTAATTTTTATATTTTTAGTAGAGACAGGGTTTCACCATGTTAGTCAGGCTGGTCTTGAACTCCTGACCTCAGGTGATCCGCCCACCTTGGCCTCCCAAAGTGCTGGGATTACAGGCGTGAGCCACCGCAACTGGGCCTCAGGCTGATGTTTTTTATGTAGAGACGGGGTCTCACTATGTTGCGCAGGCCTGTCCCTAACTCCTGGCTTCAAGTGATCCTCCCATTTCCCATGTTTCTAATTTTGATGGTGGTCACATGAACTAAGTTTGAGAAGCTAGGAAATGAACAGGTTTAGGGAGGAAGATGATCAGATCTGATCTGGGGGAGGGAATGAGAAAGAAGAGAAGCTAAAGAGGAATGAAAGATCAAGGAAAGTTTTTTGTTTGTGTGTTTGTTATGTTTTATTGTGTGAATAACTTGAGCATGTTCATAGGCTTGGACATAGGGTTGTATTCTATTCTGCATGGTAGGAACTCAGTAAATATTTTTTGAAAAAATGAAAAGATTGGGAGGCCGATACAGGTAGATCATTTGAGGTCAGGAGTTCAAGACCAGCCTGGCCAACATAATGAAACCCCATCTCTACTAAAAATACAAAAATTAGTCAGGCGGTAGTGGCACACACCTGTAATCCCAGCTACTCGGGAGGCTGAGGCAGGAGAATCGCTTGAACTCGGGAGGCAGAGGTTGTGGTGAGCCGAGATCACGCCACTGCACTCCAGCCTGGGTGACAAAGTGAGACCTTGTCTCAAAAAAATAAAATAAAATAAATAAGAATAAGAAAAAGAAAAAATGGAAAGGGTTGAGAGGAAGAAATCAGAGATAAAGAGAGTATGACTGAGAAAGCAAGGTCCTCAGGAAAACCACATGCAATCGTGTCTTAGTCTGTTTGGGCTCCTATAACATAATACCATATAATTCTGGGTGGCTTATAAACAACCGAAATGTATGGCTCACAGTTTTGGAGGCTGGGAAGTCCAAGATCAGAGAGCCAGCTTTGTTGGGTTCTGGTGAATGCTCTCTTCTGGATTGTGGACTTCAGACTTCTTGCTGTGCCCTCACATAGTAGAAGGAACTAGCTAGCTCTCTTGAGCCACTTTTACAAGGGTCAGGATTTCAACACATAAGTTTGGGGAGGACATAAACATTCAAACCAAAGCAGTAGAATTAGGAGCAAAGGTGGATGACTTGTTCTTGGCCTTGAGCAATAGAAGGATATTTCAAGCCTGGAGCAGTGGCTTATGCCAATAATCCCAGCACTTTGGGAGGCCAAGGCAGGCAGATCACTTGAGGTCAGGAGTTCGAGACCAGCCTGGCCAACATAGTGAAACCCCGTCTCTACTAAAAATATAAAAATTAGCCAGGTGTGGCAGTGTGCACCTATAGTCCCAACTACTTAGGAGGCTGAGGCAAGAGAATCAATTGAACCTGGGAGGCGAAGGTTACACTGAGCCCAGATTGCGCCACTGCACTCCAGCCTGCAAAACAGAGGGTAAGACTCTGTCTCAAAAAAGCAAACAACAACAACAAAAACAGAGTAGTGCGGGCTGGGCGCGGTGCCTCACGCCTGTAATCCCAGCACTTTGGGAGGCCGAGGCGGGTGGATCACGAGGTCAGGAGTTCAAGTGAGCCTGGCCAACATGGCAAAACCGCATCTCTACTAAAAAAATACAAAAATGAGCTGGGCGTGGTGGCGCACTCCTGTAATCCCAGCTACACGAGAGACTGAGACAGGAGACTCGCTTGAACCTGGGAGGTGGAGGTTGCAGTGAGCTGAGAACGCATCACTGCACTCCAGCCTGGGCAGCAGAGTGAGACTCTGTCTCAAAAAAAAAAAAAAAACAGAGTAGTGCGATGTGTGTCTTTCAAGGTTTTCCAAAGAAACAGAACCAATAGGAGTATATATACACTCTTATTCTATATCTATGTGATATATAGAGTAAGCAATTGTAGGAGTGAACAAGTCTAAAATTGGTAGGGCAGGCCAACAGGCTGCAAGCTCAGAACTTGGGCAGGAGGTGACACTCCAGTCTTGAGGTCTCAAGGCGGAATGGAAACTTCAGTTTTTGCTCTTAAAGTCTTTTTTTCTTTTTTTTTTTTGAACAAAGTCTCACTTTATTGCCCAGGGCTGAAGTGCAATGGCACGATCTCAGCTCACTGAAACCTCTGCCTCCCTGGTTCAAGAGATTCTCCTGCCTCAGCCTCCTGAATACCTGGGATTACAGGCATGTGCCATCATGCTCAGCTAATTTTTGTGGGTTTTGTTTGTTTGTTTGTTTGAGATGGAGTCTTGCTCTGTGGCCCAGGCTGGAGTGCAATGGCAGGATCTCGGCTCACTGCAACCTCCGTCTCTCGAGTTCAAGTGATTCTCCTGCCTCAGCCTCCAGAGTAGCTGGGATTATAGGCGCCCACCACCACACCCGGCTAATTTTTGTATTTTTAGTAGAGATGGGGTTTCACCATGTTGGCCAGGCTAGTCTCAAACTTCTGATCTCAAGTGATCTGCCCACCTTGGCCTCCCAAAGTGCTGAGATTATAGGTGTGAGCCACCACACCCGGCCCATTATCACAAACTTTCTTATCTCCTGTTTGTTCCCCTGAAAACCCATTTATTTTTCCAAAATGGTCATTTGTTCTCGCACAAGTGCCTTTCTCTCCTTCCCCTTCACCAATTAAGATGGCATATAAGCCCCAAATTCTAGCCACCCCTTTGAATTACTCATCACAGAATTCTCCCGTCTGTATACACCTTGCACGTGTGAGTGTGAACTGTTTTTTATTTTTCTCCTGTTAAGGTATCTTTTGTGAGTTTAATTTGCAGGCCCTAGCTACCGAATCTAAGAAACTGAGAAGTGGCTGGGTGGGGTGGCTCACACTTGTAATCCTAGCACTTTGGGAGGCCGAGGCAGGCAGATCACCTGAGGTCAGGAGTTCGAGACCAGCCTGGCCAACATGGCGAAACCCCATCTCTACTAAAAATACAAAAATTAGCCAGGCATGGTGGCAAGCGCCTATAATCCCAGCTCTTCGGGAGGCTGAGGCAAGAGAATCACCTTGCACCTGGGAGGTGGAGATTACAGTGAGCCGAGATCACAGCATTGCATTCTAGCCTGGGAGACAAGAGCAAAACTCCATCTCAAAAAAGAAAGAAGAGAAAGAGAAAGAGAGGAAGAGAGGAAGAGAGGAAGGAAGGAAGGAAGGAAGGAAGGAAGGAAGGAAGGAAGGAAGGAAGAGAGAGAAAGAAAGAAAAAGAAAGAAAGACAGAAGGAAGGAAGGAAAGGAAAGAAGGAAAGAACTTGAGAAGCTTTTTCTCTTCTACACTTTCAATTGGTTGGATGAGGTCCATTCACATTATTGAAGATAGTTTACTTAAAGTCAGCTGATTGTAGACATTAACCACAGGGTACCTTCACAGCAACACCTAGATTAGTGTTTGATTAAAAACATTACAGCCTGGGCATGGTGACTCACGCCTGTAATTCCAGCCCTTTGGGAAGCAGAGGAGAGTGGATCAGTTGAGGTCAGGAGTTGAAGACCAGCCTGGCCAACATGGCAAAACCTTGTCTGTACTAAAAACACAAAAATTAGCCAGGCATGGTGGTGGGCGCCTGTAATCCCAGCTACTCAGAAGGCTGTGGCAGGAGAATCGCTGGAACCCAGGAGATGGAGGTTGCAGTGAGCCGAGATCGAGCCACTGCACTCCAGCCTGGGTGACAGAGGGAGACTCTGTCTTGAAAAATGACAACAACAACAACAAACAAACAAACAAAAAAACAATAAATTAGCCAGGTATGGTGGTGCACACCTGTAGTCCCAGCTACTTGGGAGGCTGAGGCAAGATGAGCCATACCTGCACCATTATACTCCAGCCTGGGTGACAGAGTAAGACCATGTCTAAAAAAAAAAAAAAAAAGAAAAGAAAAGAAAAGAAAAAGAAAAAAGAAAGAAAGAAAAAGAATGTCCAAAGTTTTTAGGCGCATCCACATTCTTCCCTTGTCCTACTCTTAACAATTGCACACATATTTCTAACAACTGGTTGGGGTTAGGGATGCAATGTGTGGCTATGTAAGGAAGGTCTGCATAGGGATTACCAATGACCTTGGCCCTATACATACAATACTTGAGATAAAAGTAATCCCAATGAAGTATTACCCTGCCTGTTAGAAAGAGCAGTCTGTTGACCAAGAAATGAATAATCAGTCACTGACAAGAGTAGAAGAAAGAGCAAGAGGCCAGGCACAGTGGCTCATGCCTATATTCCCAGCACTTTGGGAGGTCGAGGTGGGTGGATCACCTGAGGTCAGGAGTTTGAGACCAGCCTGGCCAACATGGCGAAACCCTGGCTCTACTAAAAATACAAAAATTAGCCGGGTATGGTGGTGCACGCGTGTAATCGCAGCTACTGAGGAGGCTGAGGAAGGAGAATCGCTTGAACCCAGGAGGTGGAGGTTGCAGTGAGCCGAGATCACGCCACTGCACTCCAGCCTGAGCAATGAGAGCGAGACTTCATCTCAGAAAAAAAAAAAAAAGATAGAAGAAAAAAAAAAAAGAGCAAGAAATTCTGTGAGAAATTTTTCTGAAACATGAAGAATTGCCGCCTTCGTTTGGGCAGGGACATGCTGACTGGTTAATGCACTTGCTTCAGTCAATTGAAATTTAAGCAATTAATGTAACCGTGAGCACAGGTTTACAAGTTTTCTCCATTTGACATAAGATTTATTTATCTGGGTTGATGTTTTCCTGAGTTTCATTTCTATTTTTAGGTTTGGGTTTCTTTCTAAGGGACATGTGGATACGACTTGTAAATTATAAGCTTGGCGTTTTGGCAACTGCAACAACAAAAACCTGAAGCATGAAGATTAAAAACCCCGCCTGGCCTGGACGCACTTCACTTACTCTGTTAGATTGGTAACTTGTTGCCAACAGAAACTTAAATAAGCACTTTCTGCAATTAATATGGTAACTACCATTAATGGCTTTGTTTTCTCCAGACAAGCCAAAAGCACTGGCATTAGTCTTTAGTCTCGATGAACTGGTTCTGACAAATGAAAAGCATGGGAAACAGACTAGCACCCAGCAGTGAATCTAGCTGCAAAATGCTTTTTGGTCCTCCAAGGTGAATTAAAATCTTGAACTTAGAAACCAATATGACAGACTTTATTTAGTGTGTCAGAAATGACTGGTGACACAAGCTTTGTAACCTCCAGTCCAAAACTTACTAAACATGCAGACCACTCTCCACAACCCCTGGGGCACCAAGCCTCAAGGACGCTCCCTGGCTCTCCAGAGCCAGATTGGTGGCACTTCATCCTCTCCCAAAAGACTTCCCTTGGATTCTTCATACCTCTAGGGGTCTCTAACCCACTTTCCTACATGCAGCTGCAGACCTACAGCTAAGGTGGGACTCAGGGACCGGGAGAATGAATGTTCTCTTTGGGCTTTAGTCCAAGTACATTAACTACTTTATCTACTTTATCTCTACCTCACACTATCCCTGTAAACTAAGCATTATTCTTATCATCCTCATTTTATCACTGAGCTAAATGAGCTTGAGAGAAATGAAGTAGCACACTGCCAGTCTCACAGCTAGTTAAGTGGTGGAAATGGGCTCCTACTCAGGTCTCTTGAATTCAAACATGGCAGGCTTCATTAATCTGCATTGTAAACCAGGATTTTACCTACTTAGTTTATACCAGATAATTTCCTGAGAAAGGGTTGCCTCTTCTCAGTTTGTCTGTACTAAGTGTGTGTGGAGGAGTCCGACAGCTTACCCACGCAGTGAACATCTCCCAAGACATTTTGTACTTAGTGCCAACAAGGGAGGACCAACCTGGGCTTTAATCTCCTTGGTGTGATAAGAGAGAGATGGATCATTTAATAAGCATAGTGCTGCAGTTAGGGGGTGCAGGTAGGCACAGCAGCTTCGGGGGAGATGAGGTCCTGGCTCACAGGTCCTGAGTTCCCAGATAGCGCGATGAGCTGCCAGTTCCCTTCCAGCGCCAGCAGTAACACATCACAGGGCAACGTGGCTTTACCTTTCTCCAGGGGAATTTCATACCCATGGTCTCACTTAAACTTCAAACACCATACTCAGAAAATAAAGTTGCGAGGAAACTTTTTCTTTCTTCTTTCTTTTTTTTTTCTTTCTTTTGAGACGGAGTTTCACTCTTGTTGCCCAGGCTGGAGTGAAATGGCACGATCTCGGCCTGTTCCTGGCTAATTGCAGTTAATAAATGCATAATACTAGTCTGAGTGTCCACAGGAACCAGACTGTTTCTTAGTCTCCCTTGAACTTGTGAGGACATGAGCTGAATAATTTGCAGTGACAATTGATCTATGAAAGATTCCCAAATGACAAATTCAGGACACTCACTCACAAGTGCCATTCGGAGATGGTGGTACCCCCACCACTCCGCTGAGGAAGCTCTTGATATGGCCATCAGAAGCACTTCTGTTGGCCAAATCCAGTAAAAAATTTTCTGTTTATTTATTTACGTTTTTTGGCAAGGTCTTGCTCTGTCGCCCAGGCTGGAGTGCAGTGGCGCGATCGCGGCTGATGGCAGCCTTGACCTCCTAGCTTCAAGCCAGCTTCCCACGTCAGCCTCCTGAGTAGCTGGGACTGTAGGTGCAAGTCACCACACTTGGCTAATTTTTGGTAGACATGGAGTCTCACTATGTTGACCAAGCTGGCCTCGAGTTCCTGGGGCTCAAGCGTTCCTCCCATCTTGGCCTCCCAAAGTACTGGGATTACAGGCACAAGATACCATGCCCAGCCCAATAAACATTTTTCTTTTTTCTTTTTTTTTTTGAGACGGAGTCTCGCTCTGTCGCCCAGGCTGGAGTGCAGTGGCCGGATCTCAGCTCACTGCAAGCTCCGCCTCCCGGGTTCACGCCATTCTCCTGCCTCAGCCTCCCGAGTAGCTGGGACTACAGGCGCCGCCACCTCGCCCGGCTAGTTTTTTGTATTTTTTAGTGGAGACGGGGTTTCACCATGTTAGCCCATGTTGGGATGGTTTCGATCTCCTGACCTCGTGATCCGCCCGTCTTGGCCTCCCAAAGTGTTGGGATTACAGGCTTGAGCCACCGCACCAGGCCAACATTTTTCTTTTCTTTTCTTTCTTTTTTTTTTTTTTTTTTGAGATGGATTTTTGCTCTTGTTGCCCACGCTAGAGTGCAATGGTAGGATCTCGGCTGACTGCAACTTCCGCCTCCCAGGTTCAAGCGATTCTCTTGCCTCAGCCTCTCGAGTAGCTGGGATTACAGGAATGCGCCACCACGCCAGGCTAATTTTGTATTTTTAGTAGAGAGGGGGTTTCTCCATGTTGGTCAGGCTGGTCTCAATCTCCCGACCTCACGTGATCCGCCCGCATGGGCCTCCCAAAGTGCTGGGATTACAGGCGTGAGCCACTGCGTCCGGCAATATTTTTCAATCTTCATCATATTGGAGGTTAGTAATTCACACATGTGACTAGTGGCCTCCTTATAACACTCTTTTTGGTACCTGTGACACTATACTGCCTTGGATTTTCTGTCACCCGTCTGCGGTACCTTTTCCGTTTTCTTTGTTAACTCTTTGGCTTGTACCCAACAATTTATTTTATTTTATTTTATTTTATTTTTTGAGACGGAGTCTCGCTCTGTCACCCAGGCTGGAGTGCAGTGGCGCGATCTCAGCTCACTGCAAGCTCCGCCTCCCGGGTTCACGCCATTCTCCTGCCTCAGCCTCCCGAGTAGCTGGGACTACAGGCGCCCGCCACCAAGCCCGGCTAATTTTTTGTATTTTTAGTAGAGACGGGGTTTCACCGTGGTCTCGATCTTCTGACCTTGTGATCCGCCAGCCTCGTCCTCCCAAAGTGTTGGGATTACAGGCATGAGCCACGGGGCCTGGCCGTACCCAACTATTAAATGTAGTGAATTCCTCCAATGTCAGTCTCAGGGTCCTCTTCTTTTCTCATTATATACTTTCTGCTTGGGCAGTCTCACCCCTTCCTATTGGTTTTTTCAGTGATTCGCAGATTTATACCACTAACCTAGTTTTTTCATATATCATGAGATACATATATCTAACTAGTGTTTAATATCTCCACTTGGAAGTCCTACAGGCATCTGACACCTAACATGACAAAACTGAAGCCAGTCTTTGATCTTCATTGCCCTTCTCCTTGCAGCATCCTTCGTTACTTCTCAACTCAGCTAATGGCACTACCAACCCCCAGAAACACAAGCCAGTAACCTGGAAGCCATCCTTGATAGCTCCCTCTCCGTCACCTACCACATCCACACCATGTCTAGTGTCATTGGTTCTATCTCCAACATGTCTCAAATCCATACTTCTCTGCCATCACCTGGTCCAAACTAGCATCTTCTCTCCCCTTACCTATCTCCTATAATCTCCTAACTGGTCTCTCTTCTCTTTTGTCCTTCTTCCATTAATTGTCTTTTTTAAAGGTAATTTAGAGCATGAATTAAAATTCGTCAGTAGCTTTCCATTGCACTAGGATAGAATCTAGAATCCTTACTCAGGCCTTTCTCTATTCCTCTAGGCTCTTTTCAAGCCATTTTTTCCCTCCCTAACTATGCTTCAGCCACACTTCTCCTTCATTTATAGCCAAGCTCTTTCTGACCATAGGGCCTTTGCATACACTGTTTCCTTTGCCTGGAATTATCTTCCCTCCTCTTGCCTTGCCTTGCCATTCTCCTTCCCCATACACTAGTTGCCTGGCTAACTTCTACTCCCTTTCAGGCCTCCATATTCTCCACTCAGAGAAACCCTTCTTAACCTTCCAATCTAAAATAGGTCCTGCTGGGTATGGTGACTGATGCCTGTAAACCCAGCACTTTGGGAGGCTGAGGTGGGAGGATCACTTGACACCAGGAGTTCCAGATCAGCCTGGGTTACATAGCAAGACCCCATCTCTATAAAAAATAAAATACATCCCTCCTTGTCCTTCTTTCTCATAACTTTTCATTCATAATGTTTACTACAGTTTGAAATTATAATTGTACATTTATTGGTATATTAATTTGTTCAGTATCTTTTTTCCCCATAGACTGAAAGTTCCCTGGGAGCACAAATCACATGTCTTCTGTGTACTGCAGTGTGCCCACCCACACTTACCAAAGTGCCTGCGACATAGTAGGCCTTTAATAATTGTTGAGCCGGGCGCAGTGGCTCAAGCCTGTAATCCCAGCACTTTGGGAGGCCGAGATGGGCGGATCACAAGGTCAGGAGATCGAGACCATCCTGGCTAACACGGTGAAACCCTGTCTCTACTAAAAAATACAAAAAACTAGCTGGGCGAGGTGGCAGGCGCCTGTAGTCCCAGCTACTCAGGAGGCTGAGGCAGGAGAATGACGCCTCCCTCCGCCGGGAGGCGGAGCTTGCAGTGAGCTGAGATCCGGCCACTGCACTCCAGCCTGGGCAACAGAGTGAGACTCCCTCTCAAAAAAATAAAATAATAATAATAATAATAATAATTGTTGAATGAATAAATTCATGTCCTCCTGATAGGCATACTTGATGGTGAAACTAGACATCAGAGCCTGATGCCAGTAAATATTTAAGTCAGTTATATAGTTTGACTGTGTCCCCACCCAAATCTCATCTTGACCTGTGGTTCCCACAATCCCTACATGTCGTGGGAAGGACCCAGTGGAAGGTGATTGAATCACGGGGGCGGTGACCCTCATGCTGTTCTTGTGATAGTGAGTGGGTTATTTTCCCTGGCTTTGCTCAGCACTTCTCCTTGCTGCTGCCATGTGAAGAAGGACATCTTTGCTTCCCCTTCTGTCATAATTGTAAGTTTCCTGAGGCCTCCCCAGCCACACTGGAACTGAGTCAATTATACCTCTTTCCTTTATAAATTACCCAGTCTTGGGTACATTTTTATTACCAACAAGAGAATGGACTAATATAGTCAGCTTGTGTAGATCCCCTTGGCTGGGATTCTAGGCTCACCAACCAGCTTTTTGATAATTTCCTTTTTTTTTTTTTTTTTTTTTTTGAGCGAGTCTCACTCTGTCGCCAGGCTGAAGTGCAGTGGCGTGATCTGGGCTCACTGCAACCTCCGCCTCCTGGGTTCAAGCGATTCTTCTGCCTCAGCCTCCCAAGTAGCTGTGGCTACAGGCATGCGCCACCACGCCCAGCTAATTTTTGTATTTTTAGTAGAGATGGGGTTTCACCATGTTGGCCAGGATGGTCTTGATCTATTTACCTCATAATCCGCCCACCTCGGCCTCCCAAAATGCTGGGATTACAGGCATGAGCTACCTCACTGGCTGATAATTTGCCTTTTCATTTTTAATTTAAATAGCTTCAGGTCCCACAGAGGCTGTAATTGATCTTTAACGCCCAAATTCCTGATATGCTGGCTGTCCTAGAGAGCCACACGCCTCAGTCCCTGAAGGATCCCCAACTACTTCTCAGGGTCCACTTCTCCACCCAGCCCTCTGCTCCTCTGGAAAGATGTTGTATGTCCCCAGGGGCTCTCCTCAGGCTTTCCCAAATGATCAAGACCTCAAGGATCCACTTAATGCTCTGTCCCTTTCCTCCTCACTATGCTACAGGTTTCTCCTAGGACCCTTTTTGTTCCAAAAACCCAATTCAAACTAGTTGACCACAAAGGAGACCTGGTTAATTCTCATAACGCTGGATGCACCAGGGCCAAACCTTAAGGAAAGCTGGAATCAAGAACCTCTAAGCTATCTGGCTCTTGCCCTCTGCCTCTCATCCCAGCTCCTCTCCTCCTGTTGGCTTCATCTTCTCTTTTTTCAGACAACTTCTCTCCATGTATTTGGGGATGTAGCTGCTGCAGTTCCAAGGTTTTGTGCCCAAGTCCTGCATCCCAGACAGGAAAGAATCTTCCGCCACCAGGTCCATTTAGAAAAATCTGAGGGAAGGTCATTAATTGACCAGTCACATGCCCAGCTTGGGTTACATCTCAGTCCTGTGTGGCCAAGGGTGTGGACTCGCAGGTGTGGAATGGTGAGGAAGTTTCCCATAGGAAGGGAGGAGGGAGGTGCAGTGCCAGAAGAAGAGAAAAGATATGAAGCAGTGTGAGCAGATGCCCACTACACTATCCTTTGTGCAGAAATAATGAGATTGCCTTTATGGGTTGAATTGTGTCCCCCAAAAAGATACGTTTAGGCCATGTGTGGTGGCTCACACCTGTAATCCCAGCACTTTGGGAGGCCAAGGCAGGAACATCACTTGAGCCCAGGAGTTCGAGACCAGCCTGGGCAACATGGTGAGACCCCCGTCTCTACAAAAAATGAAAAAATTAGCTGGGTGTGGTGGCGGAAGCCCATGGTCCCAGCTACTCAGGAGGCTGAGGAGGGAGGATCACTTGTGCTTAGAAGGTACAGACTGCAGTGAGCCATTATTTTACCACTGCACTATAGTCTGGGTAATAGAGTGAGACCCTCAAAAAAAAATGTTAACTTTGCTGCTAATTAATTTAAGATTCTGAATCTGTAAAGGCAAAGGCCAACCTTCCTGGGCCTGTCTGGAGGTGTCTAACAGAAAGCTAGATGACCAGACGACATCTGTCTCCATGGCATCACCGTGTTCCTTTCTATGGATAAAATGGGTCCAGGGGCCAGGCGAGGTGGCTTATGCCTGTAATCCCAGCTACTCGGGAGGCGAAGGCACGAGAAACACTTGAACCCAGGAGGCGGAGGTTTCAGTGAGCTGAGATGGTACCACTGCACTCCAGCCTGGGAGACAGAGTGAGACATTGTTTCAAAAATTAAAAAATAACAAATGAAACAGGCTGGGCACGGTGGCTCACACCTGTAATTCCAGCACTTTGGGAGGCTGAGGCGGGCAGATCGTGAGGTCAGGAGTTCAAGACCAGTCTGGCCAACATGGTGAAACTCCGTCTCTACTAAAAGTACAAAAATTAGCTGGGCATGGTGGCAGGTGCCCGTAATCCCAGCTCCTCAGGAGGCTGAGACAGCAGAATTGCTTGAACCTGGGAGGAGGAGGTTGCAGTGAGCCGAGATTGTACTCCAGCCTAGTGACAGAGCGAGACTGTCTCAAAAAATAAAATAAAATAAAATGGATTCAGGTGATAACACTCTTTCCTACCTATGGCCCCGTCCCTCTATCCTAACAGGGGTCCTCTGATTGAGGATTAGGACTAAACGTGGCTGTTTTCCCACTTTATCCCTCATGGCTGCTGTAATTTTTATCTTTATTTTTATCCTATAGAAAGTAAAATACTCCCAATAGATTAACTCTACTGTTATGTAGTTTTTGCTTCAAATGCAAAGAATATTTGTCCTTGGGTATAATTTTTTGTGACCCTACGTGGTTGCGAGTGTCTGTTGGTGTGCATGGATGCTTTGCTTCAAATGAGTTGCCTTTACAACGTGATAACCTTGTACCATATGTCAGGCAAATATCTTGGCCATAATTCACAGGCAACTGACACATCAATAGATTCTCTGCCCGTTCTCATTGTGGAGAGTCTGTGTTAGTGGCCTTTGTCTACCATGGAACTGACAGAGGGGCAGGATTAGCTCACTGACGCTCGGAACACAAGTGACGAGGGATTTCATGAAAACAAAGCCAAACAAACGAGGCGGCTTCCGCGGGCACCTGGCTGAATAAATTAAACTTGATTGAATCCTCTATTATAATGACGACAGAAAAAGAGGTAAAATATGCCTTCCCTAATGAGTTTCTTTACAGTCATTTACTATTTAAAACTTGCTATCCCAGGAAGGCAGCCATCGCGTAAGACTGCTTTGACTGGGTCTCGAAGGCTCTGTAAAATCTCTGGGCTTACAGAAGCATTGTGCATACTTCCCGCAAGCATAGTTACTGGACAATGTTGCTTTAAAGCCAAGCTAGCAAGGGAACCCTACACTCTCTTCCTCTTGGCCTGCCCTAGGTTCTGAGTGGTCACATGAAGATGGCCTCAAAGCAGGAGAAACTAATGTGCCAAGCAGGGAAAACACTTCTGTCTCCCAGGCTGGTGTGCCGTGGTGTGATCATGGCTCACTGCAGCCTTGATCTCCTGGGCTCAAGCAATTCTCCTGCCTCAGGTCCCAGAATAGCTGGGACTACAGGCTGCGCCAGCACACGCCACTACATTTTGTATTTTTAGTAGAGACAGGGTTTAGCCATGTTGCCCAGGCTGGTCTGGAGCTCCTGGGTTCAAGCAATCCACCCACCTCAGCCTCTCAAAGTGCTGGGATTACAGTCGTGAACCACCCCACCCAGCCATTTTTTTTTTCTTTTGAGACAGGATCTTGCTCTGTTTCTCCTGCTGGAGTGCAGTGGCACACTCATGGCTCACTGTAGCTTCGACAGCCCAGGCTCAGGTAATCCACTTCAGCCTCCAGAGTAGCTGGGACAACAGGTGTGCCCGCTAAGCCTGGCTAATTTTATTTTTGTAGAGATGGGGTCTCACTGTGTTGCCAAGGCTGGGCTTGAACTTCTGGGCTCAAGTAATTCTCCTGTCTGGGCATCCTGAAGTACTGGGATTAACAAGTGTGAGCCACTGCACCCCGCCTCCAATAAAACTTAATAAATTCTAACAGTTACTTCCCCAAGCATTGAAAACTCTTCTACAACACGAGTTTTAATGATGGCATAACATTCCATATAGATTTTCATGATTTATTTAACAAAGGCTTTAATGTTGGACATTTAGTTTCTCTTTATTTGCTTACCTCAACTGGTGCTCATAATTATTTTGTAACAATTTTTTTTTTAAGACGGAATCTCACGCTGCCACCCAGGCGGGAGTACAGTAGTAAGAGCTCAGCTCACTGGACCCTCCGCTTCCTGGGTACAAGTGATTCTCCTGCCTCAGCCTCCTGAACAGCTGGGACTACAGGCGCCCGCCACCACGCCCAGCTAATTTTTGGATTTTTAGTAGAGATGGGGTTTCACCATATTGGCCAGGGTGCTCTTGAACTCCTGACCTTGTGATCTGCCCGCCTTGGCCACCCAAAGTGCTGGGATTACAGGCGTGAGCCACCATGCCTGGCCTATAGAAATTATTTTTAAAGTGGGGATGAGAAAAAAAAAAGAAAAAATAAATGAAGTGGGGATAAGAAAAAGAAAGATTGCTCATAGGCCATTCAGAGATTATAACTGCCCTCATTATTATATATGCTTTTCAGGCTTATGATTACCTTTATTATTTATTTATTTATATTTTTTATTTTCTTGAGACAGAGTCTTGCTCTGTCATCACCCATGCTGGAGTGTGGTGGTGCGATCTCAGCTCACTGCAAACTCCACCTCCCAGGTTCAAGTGATTCTCCTGCCTCAGCCTCCCAAGTAGCTGGGATTATAGGCATGTGCCACAACACCTAGCTAATTTTTGTTTTGTTTTGTTTTTAGACGGAGTCTTGCTCTGTTGCCCAGGCTGGAGTGCAGTGGCATGATCTTGGCTCACTGCAACCTCCACCTCCTGGGTTCAAGCAATTCTCCTGCCTCAGCCTCCTGAGTAGCTGGGATTACAGGCATGTGCCACCACGCCCGGCTAATTTTTGTATTTTTAGTAGAGACAGGGTTTGACTATGTTGGTCAGGCTGGTCTCGAACTCCTGACCTCGTGATCTGCCTGCCTCGGCCTCCCAAAGTACTGGGATTACAGGCATAAGCTACCACGTCCAGCCTAATTTTTGTATTTTTAGTAGAGACAGGCTTTGCCATGTTGGCCAGGCTGTGTTATCACCTTTAAATAAAGCTGGGGTTACATTGTACATCCTATTTTGTAACTTGAATTTTCACTTACCACAGTGATAAAGGTCTTCTTCCCCTCTGAGGTCCTAAACTTAGAATTGCTGGTCTCTGACTTCCATTATTCTAGTTTAACTTCTGTCTTCCGACTGTCTCACATCTACTCCCATAAGGGAGACTGCACTGACCATCTGGTCCTCTTGGCATTTTATTTCTTACTATAAAACTACAAATTGGCACCTGGCTTGCACATCAGTCTCTTAGGAGTTTGGTTACTGTTAGCTCCCACTGTGAGCCTGAGTGATCACCTCAAGTATTCTAGCAAAATAGGAGGGTTGGGGCCCTCCAAAGCTGAGAATTTGGGCATTATGACCTAAATAAAGTAACACAATACTGTCTGAGCAACTAGTCAAACCCAACCAGCCTCCTTCTCTGACAACTTTATTTTGCTTTCTTTAAGTGCCCTACCAATTATTATAAGTGATGACTGGTATGTATCATTTTAAATGGCAAACAACTCTAAATGGCTTGGTGGAGGGCAAGTTCAGACATCGTCGCTGGAGACTGGCTGAGAGTAGAAGCCCCTTTGCAGTGTTCTTTGAAGTGCTGACTTTAGTTACACAAAATGCTAAATTGCCTCTCCCACTGTCAAAATAGCCTTTTATACCTCTTCCTGTTTATGCTATCAATGAGTTAATATGTAGGCTTCAGAACTCAATTTTGATCTGCTCTTGATAAAACCTTGGTTTACAGAACTACAGTAGTTTTTCACATTGTTGAGAAAAAGTTGAACTATTGTAGTAATGGATTTTCTGTGTGTATAGAAACTCCTATGATTGATTTAATTTTTTTTTTTTTGGAACGAAGTTTCGCTCTTGTTGCCCAAATTGGAGTGCAATGGCGTGATCTCAGCTTACTGCAACCTCTGCCTCCCGGGTTCAAGCGATTCTCCTGCCTCAGCCTCCTGAGTAGCTGGGATTACAGGCGCCTGCCACCACGCCTAGCTAATTTTTTTTATATTTAGTAGAGATGGGGTTTCACCATGTTGACCAGGCTGGTCTTGAACTTCTGACCTCAGGTGATCCACCTGCCTTGACCTCCCAAAGTGCTGGGATTATAGGCGTGAGCCACCACGACTGCCTGGCTTTCTTTTTTTTTTTTTTTTTTGAGACAGAGTCTTGCTTTGTCACCCAGGCTGGAGTGATCTCAGCTCACTGCAACCTCCACCTCCCGGATTCAAGTGATTCTCCTGCCTCAGCCTCCCAAGTAGCTGGGATTATAGGCACCCACCACCACGCTAATTTTTGTATTTTTTGGTAGAGATGGGGTTTCACCATGTTGCCCACGGCTGGTCTCCAACTCCTGACCTCAAGTGATCTACCCTCCTCGGCCTCCCAAAGTGCTGGGATTACAGGCGTGAGCCGCCGCACCCAACCTTGATTTAAATTTCTAAAAATCTCAACATAATGTGTTTGGCTGTTATTCTTATTATGCTTAGACTCAGGCACTAGCACATACTAGACCTAATCTTGACTGATTTGAAAAGACTGCTGAAATCCATGATTTGCTACCAATTCTCTGTGTCTGCTGTGGCCAATATAAAGAAACTTGGATGCACTTAATTTATGAAGACAAGCATTTGCTGATCTGGAAGTTGAATGATACATGTGAATCCAATGATGCTGTACCCCTGCAGATAATGGCAGGCTGGATGTAGCGTGTTAGCCGTCATATTCTGTGTGATCCCTGTAATGGGGGCACTTCCCTTCCATCGTGGCGAGGCCAAAGCAGAGGTACACAGACCTGAACACAAACATGAAAAACACCTTATCACGTGGGAGTCCGGGGCAGGCTCGGGCACATCCATTCCTCTGGCATTTGAGCAGCTGTTTTCCACAGCATTAACGCAGCACAGCAGGGTAAGTCAGATTAAAAACCAATAAGAGTAGTCTCCTCATACCACCCTCAACTTCTTCCTACTTCACCAAAAAACCAATAAAAGACTGAATGTGGCCCTTTGTCAGCTAGACCTCAAAATCTTCTTTGCTTTATATGCGTATTTCCAATAAAAAACTACAAAGATTGTTAAAAGTCCTTTTATTTTTATTTATTTATTTATTTATTTATTTTTAGAGCCAGGGTCTCACTGTGTTGCCCAGGCTGGAGTTCAGTGGTGCAATCATAGCTCAATGCATCCTCCAACTCCTGAGCTCAAGTGATCCTCCCACTTCAGCCTCCAGAGAAGCTGGGACTATAGGTGCATGCTACCATGTCAGGCTAATGCTTTTGGTTTTTTAAGAGTTTTGTTGAGTCAGGGTCTTGCTATGTTGCCCAGGCTGGTCTCAAACTGCTAGCTTTAAGCAGTCCTCCTGCCTCAGTCTCCCAAAGGGTTGATATTACAGGCATGAGCCACTGTGCCTGGCCTTATGGTCCTTTTGAAACACAAGACAAGAAACATTTGGCCGTGTGTGGTGGCTCACGCCTGTAATTCCAGCACTTTGGGAGGCCAAGGTAGGCGGATCACCTGAGGTCAGGAGTCTGAGACCAGCCTGGTCAACATGGTGAGATCCCATCTCTACTAAAAATACAAAAATTGCCAGGCGCGGTGGCTCGTGCCTGTAATCCCAGCACTTTGGGAGGCCAAGGCAGGTGGATCACGAAGTCAGGAGTTCAAGACCAGCCTGGCCAAGATGGTGAAGCCACATCTCTACTAAAAATACAAAAAATTAGCTGGGCATGGTGACACGTGACTGTAATCCCAGTTACTCGGGAGGCTGAGGCAGAGAATTGCTTAAAATCCAGGAGGCGGAGGTTTCAGTGAGCCAGTATCTCGCCACTGCACTCTAGCCTGGGCAACAGAGCGAGACTCTGTTTCAAAAAAAATAAAATAAAATAAAAATAAAAATACAAAAATCAGCTGGGCACCTGTAATCCCAGCTACTCAGGAGGCTGAGGCAGGCGAATCGCTTGAACCCGGGAGGGCGGAGGTTGCAGTGAGCCGATATCACACCATTGCCCTCCAGCCTGGGCAACAGAGCGAAACTCAATCTCAAAAAAAAAAAAAGGAAACATTTATTGAACACCTAGTACATTCCATGCACTGTAGTGTGTGTAGTTTTATTTAATTTCATCTCTGCACAACCCTGGGAAACGGTCTATTAGCAGACGCAGAGGATAAGGCATAGGACAATCAGGTAACACACGCAGGGCCAAATATCGTAAGTGGCAGAATTCAAATTAAAGCCACCTTCCAAGCCATGTCCTTCCCATCATCACAATACTGCATGTCTACAGCACAGTTGATGGGCATAACCCTTCTTAGCAACAGCAAGCAGCTGAGCAGAAAGTAATTGCAGGAGGCAGAGCCAAGAGGAAAACTGCTGAGAGTGCTGACAGTAGGTGGAGAGAACAGAAGCACACACCGTAGGGTGCAATCTTAGTGAGCTTTGTTTTCCTCCAATAGAGGTGAGTTCAGACCCAGGCGTGTCTCTCAAACATTCATTCCCCCTGCTTGGGCACCGTAGACTTGAAGGATTGGACTCAGGAGTGGGGGAGGACACAGGGGAAGTTGCTTTCCTGGCGTGAGGACTCCGGCCACAGTGGTAGTGTATAGCAAGTACAGGGTAACAGAAGGGCCAGCAGGAGGACACGGTGCAATGGTGTACCAAGGGACAGGAGAGTGAATCAGAGCCACAGGACAGAGCTCCACCCGTTTCCAGGGAGGTGCCTGGGGGGCTCCCGGAAGCCAAAGGCAGCGCCCAGAGGCAGTGTGAAGAGGCCTTCCTCAGACCTCAGGGTTTGGGCAGGGATAGTGGGTGACCTGTGTGCCGGCTCTCCGGAAACTGAAAGCAGCAAGAGACGCTTGGGCTCCATTTTTAGTTTTTCTGGTTTGTTTTGTTTTGTTTTTTGCAGGCACTCAGTGGTTAGCTGGAAATAAAGGTGGAGGAACTGGGCAGTTCAAAGGTAGAGACGGCTTCCCCCAGCCCCGCCCCACCTCCCCTTTCACTCAGAAAAGCCACAAAAGCGTGGCCCCAGGGTGTGTGTGAAAGGAGGGAGGAGTGACTCCACCTAGCTCCTCTGGAGTAGAGGGAGGCTGTGGGCCTGGTGTCGTGCGCGCATGCCTGCGTGTGCCTGTGTGTGTGCGTGCTTGCCAGGTGCTCAAGGGTCGGGGGAGCTGGCCGAGAAGACTGAGGAGATGGAGGAAGGTGGAGGGAAGTGTAATAGAAGGAGGTGGAGGAAGGTGGAGGGAAGTGTAATAGAAGGAGGTGGAGGAAGGTGGAGGGAAGTGTAATAGAAGGAGGTGGAGGAAGGTGGCTGCTGTAGAGCTTTGGCTCTGGCTGGCCCGATCCTCTTTCTGAAGTTGCAGCTGCACTTCGGGGCCAGGCACTGTTGACACTGTGGGTATAAACGTGTGGCCAGCAGCAGAATAGAGACTCAGTCTTGAGAAAGAAAGTGGTGACTTCCCCCTCCTCCTTCCTTCTTTCCTCTACAGAGTCTGCCATCTGGGGGCAGAGATATGGGCAAGCCCTCATTATAATACTAGCAGTGAAGGGCTGGGCATGACAGGTGGAAACCCCATTGGCTCTAGAACTCAGGGCATGGAATTTGGTATGGTGGCAGGCAGGGGTCCAGAGGTGGTGTTCTCTTTTTTTTTTTTTTTTTTTTTTTGAGACGGAGTCTCACGCTGTCGCCCAGGCTGGAGTGCAGTGGTGCGATCTCGGCTCACTGCAAGCTCCGCCTCCTGGGTTCACGCCATTCTCCTGCCTCAGCCTCCTGAGTAGCTAGGACTACAGGCGCCCGCCACCGCGCCCGGCTAATTTTTTGTATTTTTAGTAGAGACGGGGTTTCACTGTGGTCTCGATCTCCTGACCTTGTGATCCGCCCGCCTCGGCCTCCCAAAGTGCTGGGATTACAGGCTTGAGCCACCGCGCCCGGCCGAGGTGGTGTTCTCTATCTCTGTGTAACGAAGTAGCTTAAGGTATAGCAGTTTGAGAGAAGAAATGTTTATTATCTCACAATTTCTTTGGGTCATAAATACGGGTATGGCTTAGCTGGGTGCTTTCTGGCTGAAGGTGTTTCATGAGGTTACAGTCATGCCACCAGCTGGGGCTGCCATCTCATCTGAAGGCTCAACACTGGGGGACCGAAGTCCAAGCTCCCTCACTGGTCACCAGCAGGATTCAGTTCTTCGAAGGCTGTCATTTAGAAGCCTCCCTCTGTCCCTCCTTACAGGTCCTTCTCACAGGGCACTTCGTGACATGGCAGTTGACTTTCTGGAGACCATCCAAGTGAGAAAGAGCCCTTAGAAAGAAGTGACAGTCTTTATGTAACCTAATCTCAGAAGTGATGTCTCATCCCTTCTGCAAGGTTCTATCATTCAAAATTGCATCAGTAAATCCAGCTCACTCAAGGGAAAGGGATTCCTAGGAGGTAGGGGTCACTGTGGGCCATTCTAGAGGCTGCATGTCACAGCATCCAAGCTGAGCCCTACAGAGTGACAGGAGTTCATCAGGCAGCGAGGCAGGAGGGAGCTGAGGGACGGCAGGTGCAGTGAACCGTGGCTGTAACTCAGTATGGCCGCACAGAGAGCGCTGCCTGACGGTGAGGGGTGCCGTGGAGAGCCCAGCAGGGCCCAGAACTTGTACCATCTTTTAACCCGAGTTTGCAAGGGTGGACTTTATCCTGCAAGCGTGAAGAGCCTAAAGCTGGAGGCTCACAGTTAAGATTTGGCTTTAAAAAGATTACACTCCTGGCCCAGCTCGGTGGCTCATGTCTGTAATTCCAGCACTCTGGGAGGCTGAGGTAGGCGGGTCACCTGAGGTCAGGAGTTCGAGACCAGCCTGGCCAACATGTTGAAACCCTGGCTCTACTAAAAATACAAAAAAATTATCTGGGCAAGGTGGTGGGTGCTTGTAATCCCAGCTATGAGGGAGGCTGAGGCAGGAGAATCGCTTGAACCCAGGAGGTGGAGGAGGTTGCAGTGAGCCGAGATGGCGCCGCTGCACTCCAGCCTGGGTGACAGAGCGAGACTGTATCTGAAAGAAATGAAAGGAAAGAAAAAGAAAGGAAAAAAAAAGAAATGAAAACAAGGAAGGTTACCACTGCTGTGGGAGAATGGATTGAAGGGAGTAAAAGAGCAGAGGGAGGCCAACTGGCGGGGTGAGGCGGATGCGGGGATTGCACTGAGGAGCTGGAGAGGCCAAATGGCTGGCGGCAGTGCTGCTGCAGAGCTGGTGTCACTGGGTGTAGGAACTGACTGCTATGTCTGTCTTCCTCCTCGGGAACATAAGCTCAATGAGGACAGGGATACTTGTTTGTAGTCTCTGGTATCCCCAGTGTTTAGGACAGTGGTGCTAGATGGATGACTAGGACACCCCCAGGTTTCTGGCTTGAGTAACTGGGCGGAGCTATTCTCTAAGCTGTGAGGCACAGAGGGCAAACATGGATAGGAACTTAACATTTGAGAAATACTGAGCTTGAGGTGCTTTGTAGGCCATCTGAGAATAAATGCTTAGTAGGCAGTTGACGTGCGGGGATCTGGAAAGCCTCTCAAAGAAATGGTGAGAGATGGAGACTTGAGAATCCAAGCACCTAGACACCAATGATGGGAGTAGTTAACATGGCCCTAGGACCCTTCCCCAGAGTTTCTAGGACACCTTATGCAGCAACGTTGCTTGCTTTGAAAGATAGTAAAGGAAGAAAGTCTTGCCAATTGTCATTCACAAAAGAAAGTCGAAAATATGTTGCCAGAGAGGGGAGGAGAAAGCCAGGAATCACAGGAAGCCAGAAGAGAGTTTCAGGTACTGTGAGAACAGCACAGTAGGTTAGATAAGGACTGAAAGGAGGCCAGTGAGTTGAAGCCCACTGTGGGTGGGGAGGAAGGAGAAAAGGAATGTTTTCCAGAAATGCAAAGCACTACTTAATATTTATTTTATTTTATTTTTTTGAGACGGAGTCTCGCTCTGTTACCCAGGCTGGAGTGCAGTGGCGCAATCTCTGCTCACTGCAACCTCTGCCTCCCAGGTTCAAGTGATTCTCCTGCCTCAGCCTCCAGAGTACCTGGGATTACAGGCACCCACCAACACGCCTGGCTAATTTTTGTATTTTTAGTAGAGACAGGGTTTCACCATATTAGCCAGGCTGGTCTCGAACTCCTGACCTTGTGATCCGCCCACCTCAACCTCCCAAAGTGCTGGGATTACAGGCGTGAGCCACCGTACTCGGCCTATTTTATATTATACTTATTTTATTTTATTTCTCGCTCTGTTATTCAGGCCGAAGTGCAGTGGTACAATCATGGCTCACTACAGCCTCCACCTCCTAATTCTCAAGCAATCCTCCCACCCCAGCCTCCCAGAGTGCTGGGATTACAGATGTAAGCCACTACACCTGGCCTCCATTACTTAAAAATTGTTTAAATTAAAGGCTGGGCGCAGTGGCTCACACCTATAATCGCAGCACTTTGGGAGGCCGAGGCAGGAGGATCACCTGCGGTCAGGAGTTTGAGAGCAGCCTGGCCAGCATGGTGAAACCCCGTCTCTACTAAAAATAAAAAAATTAGCTGGGCATAGTGGTGGGTGCCTGTAATCCCAGCTACTTGGGAGGCTGAGGCTGGAGAATCCCTTGAACCCAGGAGGCAGAGGTTGCAATGAGCAGAGATCATGCCATTGCACTCCAGCCTGGGCAACTGAGTGAAATTCTGCCTCAAAAAAAAAAAAAAAAAAAAAAAGATTAAAATTAAAACTGTCACTTCTGAACACCATTAAAAAACAAAGTGCCTGCTTCGGCAGTACATATACTAAAATTGGAACATTGGAACCATAACAGAGAAGATTAGCATGGCTCCTGCAAAAGATGACAGGCAAATTCATCAAGCATTCCTCTTATTATTATTATTTTTGAGACAGTGTTTCACTCCTATCACCACAGCTGGAGTACAGTGGTGTGATCTCAGCTCACTGCAACCTCCACCTTCCGGGCTCAATGGATTCTTCTGCCTCAGCCTCTGGAGTAGCTGGGACTATAGGCATGCACCACTGTGCTCGGCTAATTTTTGTATTTTTGGTAGAGGCGGGGTTTCACTATGTTACCCAGGCTGGTTTCGAACTCCTGAGCTCAAGCGATCCACCCGCCTCAGTCTCCTAAAGTGCTGGGATTACAGGTATGAGCCACTGTGCCCAGCCTCATATTTTTTATATTCATTTTGAAAAAAAAAACAACATACAAAATATAGATAAGCATTTAGATCACAAGTTCCTCAAACTGGTCTTTGTCGCAGCAATTTAGGAATCACCTAGGTGGTTTTTAAAAATACATGTTCTGCCGGGCATGGTGGCTCATGCCTGTAATCCCAGCACTTTGGGAGTCCGAGGCGGGTGGATCATGAGGTCAGGAGATCGAGACCATCCTGGCCAACACGGTGAAACCCCGTCTCTACTAAAAATACAAAAAAATTAGCCGGGCATGGTGGCGGGCATCTGTAATCCCAGCTACTCTGGGAGACTGAGGCAGGAGAATGGCATGAACCTGGGAGGCGGAGCTTGCAGTGAACTGAGATTGCACCACTGCACTCCAGCCTGGGAACAGAGTAAGACTCCGTCTCAAAAAAAAAAAAAAAAAAAATACAGATTCTGGGTTTGCCCCAGTTCCATAAAATTCACCTCTCAAGGGTGAAGCAGGAGAAAACTATTTTTTAATGTGCCAAGTGACTTTGAAGTGTGACAAGTTTTTCAAACATTTTATTTGGAGTTTTCTGCTTTTATTATTTTTAATTGACACATAATAATTGCATATATTTATGCGGTGCCATGTAAGATTTTGATATAGGCACACAATGTGTAATGATCTAATCAGGGTAATTAACATATCCATAACCTCAAAGGGTTTTGAATCACTCATTTAAACCTCTAATACTCATTTTTGCTTTGACTTTAAGCCCTTTTAGAATAAATAAAGCGATACAAAATATTCATAGATTACTAAACTGTTAGAAGCCAATTGTTACATTTAAGACTTTAATAGGGAACTTAAAGCAATCAAGAAAATAAACTCTCCACAAAGTTTTAAAAAACAACTATAAAATACATCCTGTAGGCCAGGTGCAGTGGCTCAATCCCAGAACTTCGGGAGACGGAGGCAGGCGGATCACCTGAGGTCAGGAGTTCCAGACCAATATGGAGAAACCCCTTCCCTACTAAAAATACAAAATTAGCCGGGTGTGGTGGCGCATGCCTGTAATCCCAGCTACTCGAGAGGCTGTAATTCCAGCTACCCAGGAGGTGGAGGTTGCGGTGAGCTGAGATTGCACCACAGCACTCCAGCCTGGGCAACAAGAGTGAAACTCTGTCTCCAAAAATAAATAAATAAATAAATAAAATCTTGCAGGTTTATTATCAAGAAAATGCTGATGACTATAATTAGGACTATAAATTTAGTTGAGAGTGAGAGCTAGATTAGTAAATAAAATTGTCTGTAAACATTTGTAAATCAGTCATCCTCCTGGGTACGGTTTGTGCTTAAGTGAAGAGCAGGGACAGCTACTGGCTCTGGATGGGGGAGAAGTCTTCCTTGTTTCATAGTCAAGGAAAGCTCCCAGCTGACCACCAACCTCTTCTCTTGGAAAACGCCACAGCTACCTTCTTGCCATTTCTAGAGCAATTTTCCAGCCTGAGTTGCACGACTGCCTCCATTTCCTCACCACTCTTGTTTGTCCCTGGCAGTTCACTTTGATTCTCAAAAGTCCATTAAAAACCCTTTCCAGGTCCTCGGGGATCCCTGGCCATGTAAGCTCTGCAACCAACAAGCAGCTTTTCTAGTACAAAGTCTCTAGAGCTTTCCACAGCCTCTAGCTCGGTCTCTTCCTCTCCAGGCTGGCCACAGACCCCCAGGGACCTATCTGCCATCTCTTGTAAATATCTTTCTAAATTCCCCACTCCCCCTCCCGCCTTTTCCACGACTTTTGAGTTGCAGTAGTTTGCCCAGTTCCCCTTTTCCTTGTAGTCTTTAAATATAAGTCCACAGGTTTTTCATTTGTTTATAGGATTTACTCTCCATCAGGAAATGAAAATAAACATAGGGAAGTTGATAAGTCACAGCTCCCCACCCCCAGCCCTTGCTCAGGGGAAGCCTCTCTAGCAAGGCTCAGATGTTTCCATCTTAAGGTTAAATCACACCGAACAATAGACGCCCTTTGGTTTCACCTCAGTGGGCGGGATGTGCCTGGTTTCATGGATCTCCTGCCCAACACAGGATTTCTCTGGACTCCTTAGAGTGTTTCTTCAAAACTAGTTCAATCTTGATCTAATTAGTCCCCAAAGAGATGCAAACCAAACGAGATACAATTTTTGTTCTCTCAAGAGGGCACACAAATAAAAAATAAAAATTAAGCCTGATAATAGCCTGTTTGGGCCAGCTTGCTGGGAAGCGGACTCCTTTTTATACTGCGGGAGGGGTTCAGAATCAAGAGTCTTAAATATGTGTATCCCCTTCAACCCAGTAATCCCACTTCTAGGAACATATCCTGAGGAAATAATCAAGATGTGCAGTCAAGAACTGATGAACAAAATATACTCACTGCAGAGCCATAATTGAGAAGAACTGGAAAGGACTTACATGCCTCCCAGGTGGGGCTTGGCTCTGCAAATCCTCATCTGACTATGATGGAATGGGGTGCATCCAGTCATGCAGTCATCCGTGCCACAAGTAGTTATTCAGTACCTACTCTGCGTTAGGTAAACAATGCAGAGTATTGTTAACTTGGCTGGGTAAACAGGTAAGTTTTCGGCCCCTCCCCCGCCGGAAAATCCATGATCTCCTAAAGTAAAGCACTTTAAAATTGTTCACATTATTTTTGTGTGTGTATGTGTGTGTGTGTGTGTGTGTGTGTGTGTGTGTGTGTGTGAAGGGGCACTTCATCGCCCTCCACCTCTCATCCCCCACACCGCTAGCAGTTGCCAAATTCAAATAATTTTTCCTTCAATGCCTTTCCCATGTGACCTCTCCTTTTCTTTCAAAAGCAAATCCTAAGTCTGGGAGGTAACCCGATCACCGCGGAAAGAACGCCGACATGGAAATCTTCGGATTGGTTTCTCGTTCCAGGAAGTTGCGCTACTTTGGGCAAATCACGTCATCTCTGGGACTGTTTCTAATCAGAATAAAGAAAGGGCTGGACCAATCTTTCAGATCCTTTGAATCCAATGGACTTTTTGGCCTTATGACGGAACCGTCTGTAGATGAGAGTATCTGAACCCCAGTTAAAGGGAAGGGGACAGTGAAGCCCTGGAAGATCTGGGGCATTTTCCTGGACACCAAAAAGGCAAAGGGCTGTCTAGAGTGAAAGTATAAGACAGACAGGCCCTGTTACAGGAAGGTCCCTGCACTCTGCTCTTCTCCCCGAGCCAACCCCAAACTCTATCAAGCAGGCCTGTCATCCATCCAGGTGCGATGTAATATTAAGAAGCATCAGCTAACGATTATTGGTGCTACTAGGGGCAGGCGATTTGCGGTTCCTTCACTTTCGCACAAAAGTATGAGGTCTGTTTTACTATTCCCATTCTAAAGGCAAAATGGAAGCTCACAGCGGTTAGAGAACTAATGGGAAGTGACAGGTCTATTTGCCACCTTTATACTGGCCAGTCTTCTTTTTTCTCAAAGGGCGGGATGGGGGAGCAGCCTCCCGTGTTATCACCCTCTCCGGCAGAACACAGAAGCATAGGTCATTATGGTAATAAGGGTTTGTTGATTACCAACTGGGAGACAGATATGAGGTAAATCACAAGCATGTAGGTTAGCAGGGCTGCAGAAGTTTGTAAATAAATGATCTCAGAATCTCCTGCAGCCCCGTTCTTTCATTGGTAACCTACCTCCTCCCTGCCCTCATCCCCGTAGCGCCCTTCCCCCATTAGGGTGAAGGGTCAGCTCTAAAAATGCAGTCAGGAAGGAACAATGAGAGTCCTCTCCCCTCCTGGGAGAAATGCAATTTGCATCCCAGATGAGCTCAGATTGGTGAAGCCTCGTTTGGACTCTGATCCTTGCAGTAAGGATCTGCTCTGGGAATCTCCTGTGACCTATTGAGGTTTGCTGCTCCAAAGGAATAAGGAGTCTTTGACATTAATGTCCATTTAACTCAGGGATCTAAAAAGGCAGGTTAGTGTTAGAGTTCTATGGGCACCCCAAAATTGTACCTAAGAGTGTGTGTGTGCATCCATAATGTGTGTTTTCCTGGGGATGGTGTAGCTTTCTTGAGATTGTCAAAGGAATTCAGAGCTGCCCAAAGGTTAAAAACTTGTGTGACAAGTGAGTGTGATGAAGGAGGAACAGTGGTGCAAATCCTGTTGGGGGGGGGAATGACTTAACAAACCCAGACGTGGGGGTGGGAGGGAAATAATTCAGGTGAGACTCCATTCACAGGTAGGATTCTTTTTTCTTTTTTGTAGGTAACATTTTTTGTTTTCTTCCGTGTGCCAGGCATTGTTCTAAACTAAATATACAAGGCCAGGTGCAGTGGCTAACTCCTGTAATTCCAACACTTTGAGAAGCCGAGGTGGGTGGGTCACTTGAGGTCAGGAGTTCGAGACCAGCCTCATCAACATGGTGAAACCCCAGCTCTACTAAAAATAGAAAAATTAGCCAGGCATGGTGGCTGGTGCCTGTAGTCTCAGCTGCTTGGGAGGCTGAGGCAGGAGAATCTCTTGAACCCCGGAGGAGGATGTTGCAGTGAGCTGAGATTGCACCACTGCACTCCAGCCTGGGCAACTGAGAAGACTGTCTCAAAAATAAAAACTAAAAAAAAATAAAGATAAACAAATAAACTAAAATCTATGAGAATTAGGTAATTCTGTATCTCTCTTTTTCTTTTTTTTTTTTGAGACAGAGTCTCGCTCTGTCACCCAGGCTGGAGTGCAGTGCTCCTATCTCGGCTCACTGCAAGCTCCGCCTCCCGGATTCATGCCATTCTCCTGCCTCAGCCTCCCGAGTAGCTGGGACTACAGGTGCTCGCCACCATGCCCGGCTAATTTTTTTATATTTTTAGTAGAGACGGGGTTTCACCGTGTTAGCCAGGATGGTTTCGATCTCCTGACCTTGTGATCCACCCGCCTCGGCCTCCCAAAGTGCTGGGATTACAGGCGTGAGCCACCGCGCCCGGCCTCCTTTTTTTTATTTTTGACATAGTTTTGCTCTTATCCCCCAGACTGGAGTGCAGTGGTGCGATCTTGGCTTACTGCAACCTCCACCTCCCGGGTTCAAGTGATTCTCCTGCCTCAGCCTCCCAAGTAGCTGGAGTTACAGGTGCACACCACTAGGACTGGCTAATTTTTGTGTTTTTTTAGTAGAGACGGGGTTACACCATGTTGGCCAGGCTGGTCTTGAACTCCTGACCTCAGGTGATCCACCTGCCTTGGCCTCCCAAAGTTCTGGGATTACAGGAGTGAGCCACCGCGCCCAGCCTAATTTATTTATTTTTTTTTTAGAGATGAGTCTCGCTCTGTTGCCAGGCTGGAGTGCAGTGGCGCGGTATCAGCTCACTGCAAGCTCCACCTTCCAGGTTCAAGCGATTCTCCTGCCTCAGCCTCCCAAGTAGCTGGGACTACTGGCGCATGCCACCATGCACAGCTAATCTGTAATTTTAGTAGAGATGGGGTTTCACCATTTTGGCCAGGATGGTCTTGATCTCTTGACCTCGTGATCTGCCCACCTTGGCCTCCCAAAGTGCTTGGATTACAAGCGTGAGCCACCGCGCCCGGCCTAAATTTTAAACTCTTTGTAGAGACAGGGTCTTGCTATGTTGCTCAGAATGTTCTCAAACTCCTGAGCTCAAGCAATCCTCCTGCCTTGGCCTCCTGAAGTGCTGGGATTAAAGGCATGACCCACCGTGTCCAGCCTTTTGTGGGCTTTTTGACATTGTTTTATGTTTTTCTTTGGTGAAGTGCCTTTTCAAATCATTTGCCCTTTTTTTGTTGTTGGGCTGTTTATCTTATTACTGCATTTTGAGGGTTCATTATATACTCTGGATACAAGCCCTTTGCCAGATATGTGTGTTGCTAATATTCTCTACCAGTCTGTGGCTTATCTTTGCATTCTCCTAAATTTCTTTCAGAGAGCATACATTCTGGCAGAAGAGTTCTTAGTCCTGGGCCTGGCAGATTTATTTCTTTCAGGACCCGAGGCCTCTGCTGCAAACATGTACCACCAGATCTTTGGTCAGAATATGAAGCATATGAGCTTGATCATTGTTATGGTCACAACTTTTGTATCCCCTCAAAATTCGTATGTTGAAACCTAATCTCCAATGTGATAGTGTTAAGAGTTGGGGCCGTTTGAGAGGTGACGAATGGGCTTCGCGCCCTTATAAAAGAGGGCCAAAGGAGATTGTTTACCCCTTCCACCATGTGAGTGCACAGCTGTAAGACACCATCTGTGAGGAATAGGCTCTCACCAGATACTAGCACCTCGCTCTTGGACTTCCCAGCTTCCACAATTATGAGACATAAATGTCTGTTGTTTATTTTATTTATTTATTTATTTTTGAGACATTGTTTTGCTCTTGTTGCCCGGGCTAGAGTGCAATGGCACAACACTGCAACCTTCACCTCCCAGGTTCAAGCAATTTTCCTGTCTCAGCCTCCCGAGTAGCTGGGATCACAGCCACCCACCACCATGCCCAACTAATTTCTGTATTTTTAGTAGAGACAGGGTTTCATCGTACTGGTCAGGTTGGTCTCGAACTCTGATCTCATGTGATCCGCCCACTTCGGTCTCCCAAAGTGCTGGGATTACAGGCGTGAGCCATCGCACCCAACCTGTTGTTTATTCTTTATAAGTCATCCCGCATATGGTATTTTTTTTTTCTTTTTTTGAGACAGGGTCTTGCTCTGTCACCCAGGCTAGAGTACAGTGACATGATCACGGCTCACTGCAGCTTCAACCTCCTGAGCTCAAAACAATGCTCCCACCTCAGCTTTTCAAATATCTGGGACAACAGATGTGTGACACCATGCCTGGCTAATTTTTTGATTATTTGTAGAAATGGGGTCTCCCTATGTTGCCCAGGCTGGTATTTTCTTATAGAAGCCTGAATGGACAAAGACACTGTCCATCTTTTTCTTTTTCTTTTTTTTTTGAGACAGAGTCTTGCTCTATCACCCAGGCTGGAGTGTAGTGGTGCAGTCTCAGCTTGCTGCAACCTCCACCTCCTGGGTTCAAGTGATTCTCCTGCCTCAGCCACCCGAATAGCTGGGATTACAGGCACGTGCCACCACACCCGGCTAATTTCTGTATTTTTAGTAGAGACGGGGTTTCGCCATGTTGGCCAGGCTGGTCTCAAACTCCTGACCTCAGGTGATCCACCTGTGTTGGCCTCCCAAAGTGTTGGATTACAGGTGTGAGCCACTGCGCCTGGCCCATCTTTTTTTTTTTTTTTTTTTTGGAGAGAGAGAGAGAGAGTTTTGCTGTGTTGCTCAGGCTGATCTCAAACTCCTGGCCTCAAGTGATTCCCCCACCTTGGCCTCCTACAGGATGTAATCCCATGCCTGGCCATTCTTAAATTTTATGATGTCCTCACACTTGTAATCCCAGCACTTTGGGAGGACAAGGCAGGTGCATCAACTGAGGTCAGGAGTTCGAGACTAGCCATGCCAACATGGTGAAACCCCGTCTCTACTAAAAATAACAAAAATTAGCCAGATGTGGTGGCTAGTGCCTGTAATCCCAGCTATCCCGGTGGCTGAGGCATGAGAATCGCTTAAACTGGGAGGCAGAGGTTGCAGTGAGCTGAGATCGCGCCACTGCACTCTAGCCCGGCAGACAGAGAGACACGCTTTGTCTCGGAGAAAAAAAAAAAAGTTTTGTGAAGTCCACTTTATCAAGTTTTTATGTACTGTATTTCCTTGTTGTAGCTAAGAAATATTTGGTGAAAAAGATTTTCCCTGTTTTATTTTATTTGTTTCAGTGTCTCGCTCTGTCACCCAGGCTGGAGTGCAGTAGTATGATCTCGGCTGAATGCAACCTCCAACTCCTGGGTTCGAGTGATTCTCCTGCCTCAGCCTCCTGAGTGGTTTGGGATTACAGGCCCTTGCCACCACACCCAGATTTTTTTCACGTAATTTTTGTATTTTTTGGTAGAGATAGGGTTTTATCACGTTGACTGGGCTGCTCTCCAAAGTACTGACCTCAAGTGATCTGTCTGCTTCAGGCTCCCAAAGTGCTAGGATTACAGGCATCAGCCACTGCGCCCAGCCTGACCAATCTTGATAAATGATTTTTGTGTACTTGGAAAGAATGCGTATTCTGCTGTTGTTTTGTTGGACAATATTTCTTTTTTGAGACGGAGTCTCACTCTGTCACCCAGGCTGGAGTGCAGTGGCATGATCTTGGCTCACTGAAACCTCTACCCCCTGGGTTCAAGCAATTCTCCTGCCTCAGTCTCCTGAGTAGCTGAGACTACAAGCGCACGCCACCATGCCTGGCTAATTTTCGTATTTTTAGTAGAGACGGGGTTTCACCATGCTGGCCAGGCTGGTCTTGAACTCCTGACCTCGTGATCCACCCGCCTCAGCCTCCCAAAGTGCTGGGCTTACAGGTGTGAGCCACTGTGCCCGGCCCTGATTTTCTATTCTATCAATTATTGACAACAGGATCTGACTATAATTGAAGATTTGTCTATTTCTCATTGATTCCATCAAGTTTTTTTTCCTTCTTCATGTTTTGAAGCTTTTTTTTTTTTTTTTTGAGACGGAGTCTTACTCTGTCACCCAGGCTGAAGTGCAGTGGCGCGATCTCCGCTCACTGCAAGCTCCGCCTCTCGCGTTCACGCCATTCTCCTGCCTCAGCCTCCCCAGCAGCTGGGACTACACGCACATGCCGCTATGCCCGGCTAATTTTTTTGTACTTTTAGTAGAGACTGGGTTTCACCGTTGTTAGCCAGGATGGTCTCGATCTCCTGACTTCGTGATCCACCTGCCTCGGCCTCCCAAAGTGCTGGGATTACAGGCGTGAACCACCACACCCAGCCTTTTTTTGTTATTTTTGAGTAGGATATAAGTGAGAAATTCAAGAAAATTTTGAGGCATTTAAGAACACAGGTTGGCCAGGCGCGGTGGCTCATACCTGTAATCCTAGCACTTTGGGAGGCTGAGACAGGTGGATTACTTGAGGTCAGGCGTTTGAAACCAGCCTGGCCAATATGATGAAACCGTGTCTCTACTAAAAATACAAAAAAAACTAGCCAGATGTGGTGGCACATGCCTGTAATCCCAGCTACTTGGGAGGCTGAGGCAGGAGAATTGCTTGAACCCGGGAGGCAGAGGTTGCAGTGAGCCGAGATCATGCCACTGCACTCCAGCCCGGGCGACAGGGCAAAACTCCATCTCAAAAAAAACACAACAAAACAGTTTATAGGTTAAGCAAATGACAGACCTCAGGATTATATTATTCTAGGGAACACAGAGCATCTGGCCCACAAGCCAGCCCTCATCAGAGTGACTTATTTTTAGGCTTTGCAACCCACATTAATTGCTCTTTTTTTTTTTTCCTTTTTTCCACGTTTTAAAATTGTATATATTTGAATCGAAGTACATGTCAGGATAAAGAATCAAAAGAATTATCAAAAATATTAGGCTGAATCCTATGAAGTTGTTAACAACGCCTTTGACCTTTAAAAGAGGTAATTTCTTTTTTTTTTTTTTTTTTTTTTTTTGAGACGAAGTCTTGCTCTGTCACCCAGGCTGGAGTGCAGTGGCCGGATCTCAGCTCACTGCAAGCTCCGCCTCCCAGGTTTACGCCATTCTCCTGCCTCAGCCTCCCGAATAGCTGGGACTACAGGCGCCCACCACCTCGCCCGGCTAGCTTTTTGTATTTTTTAGTAGAGACGGGGTTTCACCGTGTTAGCCAGGAAGGTCTCGATCTCCTGACCTCGTGATCCACCCGTCTCGGCCTCCCAAAGTGCTGGGATTACAGGCTTGAGCCACCGCGCCCGGCAAAGAGGTAATTTCTTACAAAATAAGGATATTTGTTCATTATAGTTTTTTTGGAATAGAGAAACACTGGGAGCTATTTAGATGTCTTCTTTTTCTTTCTATTTATTTATTTAATTTATTTATTTAGTAGAAAGACAGGGTCTTACTATGTTCCCCAGGCTGGTCTTGAACTCCTGGGCTCCAGTGATCCTCCTGCCTCATCTTCCCAAAGTGCTGGGATTACAGGCTTGAGTCACCGTGCCTGTAATGTTTTTCATCATAACATTGTTCAGAATAGTGAAAAAAATGAGAGTAATCTAAATGTCAAACAAATAAATCATGCCACATCCATATCACAAAATTAAAATCAATGTTTTAGATTTAATAACTCACTCCCTTTGTGTTCTCATGAACACATGATTTAATATTGGTTTCATGACATTAAGTTCCATTTATACATGCTGGAAACTTCCAAATTTATATCTAACGTCCAACTATAGCTCCCCAAATCCAGCCCAAGACATTGAATTTCCTCTGTAGTGTCCCGGCAAGTTCTGGAGTATGTCACCTCCTCATGGATGCATCCTTGGCACCTGGGGGCAGATTCCAAACAAGTCCACTTCTTTTAAATGTCTCAGTAAACTTTTTTTTTTTTTTTTTTAGAATGGGTCTCACTCTGTTGCCCAGACTGGAGTGCAGTGGCATGATCTCGGCTCACTGCAAACTTTACCTCTGGGGCTCAAGCGATCCTCTCACCTCAGCCCTGCAGGTAGGTGGGAACACAGGCACATGCCACCACGCCAGGCTAATTTTTTGTATTTTAGTAGAGACGGGGTCTTGCCACATTGCCCAGGCTGGTCTCAAACTCCTAGGCTCAAGGAATCCGACTGCCTCAGCCTCCCACAGTGCTGAGATGACAGGTGTGAGCCGCTGTGCTCAGCCTCAGTAAACTTCTTTGCCACCGGGTCTGGTTCAACCTCAGGCAGGGGGGCTCATTTAGATTTGCCTTGACTCAGCCCTATGGTTTTTTTTTTTTGGTGGGGGGATGAAGTCTCACTCTGTCACCCAGGCTGGAGTGCAGTAGCGTGATCTCGGCTCACTGCAACCTCTGCCTCCCAGGTTCAAGCGATTCCCCTGCCTCAGCCTCCAGAGTAGCTGGGACTACAGGCTCGCGCCATCATGCCCGGCTAATTTTTTGTATTTTTAGTAGAGATGGGGTTTCACCGTGTTAGCCATGATGGTCTCGATCTCCTGACCTTGTGATCCGCCTGCCTCGGCCTCCCAAAGTGCTGGGATTACAGGTGTGAGCCACCGTGCTCAGCTGACTCAGCCCTATAGTTAATAGCTGCTCCCCATAAATGCTTTTCTTATAATCTTTAAGAGTTTTGTTTTCATCACCTGGCATCAGATCCTCCATTATTCCAATTTCTTGTTATTGTTTGTGATAGGTAATCTTAGGTCAACTTTGCTGGGCCAGGGTGCCCAGAAACTTGGTCAAACATTATTCTGGATACTACTGTGAAGGTGTTTTTGGATGAGATTATACTTTTTTTTTTTTTGAGATGGAGTCTTGCTCTGCCACCCAGGCTGGAGTGCTATGGCGTGGTCTCAGCTCACTGCAACTTTTGCCTCCTGGCTTCAAGCAATTCTCTTGCCTCAGCCTCCTGAGTAGCTGGGATTACAGGCCTATGCCACCATGCCCATCTGATTTTTGTATTTTTAGTAGAGGCGAGGTTTCACCATGTTGGCCAGGCTGGTCTTGAACGCCTGACCCTGTGATCTGCCCACCTCAGCCTCCCAAAGTGCTGGGATTACAGTGCCCGGCGAGATTAACATTTTAATTGGTGGACTTCGAGTAAAGCAAATTACTATCCGTAATATGGGTGGGCCTTATCCAATCAGTTTAAGGCCTTAATATAAAAAAGACTGACTTCCTCCTGAGCAAGAAGAAATTCTGCCAGCAGACTGCCTTTTGGCTTGAACTGTCTCTTCTCTGATGGCCCACAATAAAGATTTAGACTCCCCAGGCCTCCACAATTGTGTGAGCCAAATCCTTAAAATGTTTCTCTATCTATACATGTCCTATTAGTTCTGTTTCTCTGGAGAACCCTAACACATTAATCTTTTATTTTTATTTTTTTGAGACAGTCTCTCTCTGTTGCCCAAACTGGAGTGCAGTGGCATGATCTCGGCTCGCTGCAACCTCTGCCTCCCAGGTTCAAGCGATTCTCCTCCCTCAGCCTCCAGAGTAGCTATGGTTACAGGCATGCGCGACCACACCCAGCTACTTCTTGTACTTTTAGTAGAGACAGGATTTCACCATGTTGGTCAGGCTAGTCTCGAACTCCTGACCTGGTGATCCACCCCCCCCCCCCCCACCCCGCCTTTGGCATCCCAAAGTGCTGGGATTACAGGTGTGACCCACCGCGCCTGGCCTACATTATTCTTTACATTCAGCTACCCCAGTTCAAATTGCTGTGTGGTTTCTGTCTCCTGATTGGACTGTGATGAATACATTATTATTCTCTCCTCAACTCCCAATCCATATGTGCAGATACTTACCTAGCATCTCTATCTGGATGTCTAATAGGTATCTCAAAAGCATCACAAACTTCTTATCCCCAAAAGTAGCTCTTGATGCTCCTCCTACAAACTTGTTTTTTTTTCTTTTGAGTTGCAGCGAGCCAAGATTGTGCCACTGCACTCCAGCCTGGTGAAAGAGCGAGACTCCATCTCAAAAAAAAAAAAAAAAAAAAAAGAATTTCATGGGTTTTTTTTTTTTTTTTTTGAGACGGAGTCTCACGCTGTTGCCCAGGCTGGAGTGCAGTGGCGCGATCTCGGCTCACTGCAAGCTCCGCCTCCCGGGTTCCCGCCATTCTCCTGCCTCAGCCTCCTGAGTAGCTGGGACTACAGGCGCCCGCCACCGCGCCCGGCTAATTTTTTGTATTTTTAGTAGAGACGGGGTTTCACTGTGGTCTCGATCTCCTGACCTTGTGATCCGCCCGCCTCGGCCTCCCAAAGTGCTGGGATTACAGGCTTGAGCCACCGCGCCCGGCCAATTTCATGGGTTTTTGTTTGTTTGTTTTAAGTCTCACTCCTGTTCCCCCAGACTGGAGTGCCATGGCGTGATCTCAGCTCACTGCAACCTCTGCCTCCCAGGTTCAAGCGATTCTCCTGCCTCAGCCTCCCAAGTAGCTGGGATTACAGGCGACTGCCACCATGCCTGGCTAATTTTTGTATTTTTAGTAGAGACAGGGTTTCACCATGTTGGCCAGCCTAGTCTTGAACTCCTGACCTCAGGTGATCCACCCGCCTTGGCCTCCCAAAATGCTGGGATTCAGGCCTTCCCCTTTTAATGATATATTTTGATGACCAGAAATTCTTAATTTTTATATAGTCAGTTGTTTTTTACAGCAAAGCACCTGTGAGCATAGTCAAATTTATCACACTTATCCTTTATAATTTAAATGTCTTACTTAAGAAAACTTCCCTTTCCCAAGTTAATAAGTACATTTGATATTTTCTCCTAAAAATTATGTTCCATCTTTCACATTTAGGTTGTTAAGCCACCAATAATTGATTTTTCTGTATGGTGTGAGGTAGGGTTCAAATTTTCACCCCTTACTCAGAAGGCTGTTTTTCTACATAATAGTTTCGGTTTGATCTCCCTGCTTTCTGGAATCTCTTATCCTATGAAACACTATCAAGATTCTACAACAATGAAGCAAAACAAAGTATCAATCCCACAGTTTTATTTGTAAAGAACAAAGCATGAAAAGTCATATTTAAAGGTACTCCCAAACCTGAAAAACCCACGTCAGTTTATCTGATATGTATGTTAAAGTGCTTAATATCACAATACTCTTTTAAATTTTATATTATGTTCAGATGAGAAAAAAAATCCAGTTCTGATGCATTTTGTTAACAATACAAAGAAAAACAATATAATTTAAATTGAGAAATGCTAATTTGAAAAGAAAGATACACAGGGTACATTTATATATGATTCAAGTGTAACACAGAGCATTCTAAATGTTTCACACCCTCATTTGATTGACAACAGGAACTCCTTACTATACTTCTCTATTGTTGACAAGACTTGGTGTTTAGAATCAAGGTTGGATTCACACACAAGTACATTCAGGTAAATTAGAACAAGCATGATTCCCTCCTACATAATCCAAGGATACCCTGGATCCCTTCGAATGAGGAAAAATTTTATTTGAGGTTTTTTTCTTCCCTTTATCTTGATGTGATATATCTCTGAAGCCAATCTTTATCTTGTCCTTGAGAGGGTGAACAACTCTAATCAGATTTTGGAGATGAGGTTCTTCTTAGATTCTTTTGATCACACTACATCAGCAACCACTTCAAAAAGCTTAGAATTCAGCTGATTCAAGGGATTTGTAAGTTTATTTTAATAGGAATAAAGGACCTAGTAGTTTATTATCCTTTTCTGTCTCCTATTTATGCTAAACATTAAAGTAATAAATACTTATGTAAGAAACAGACTTCAAAAGACATGGATGACTTGGAAATAGGATTCACTATAAAAGTAGAGAAGGGCTCAAGACTCTCAATCAGTGAAGGTGTGTTAATACTGAAATATAAATAGCTAAAGTTCAGATTGTCTTTTCAACATAGTGAAAAGGATAGACTAGTTTCTGTAAACCTCACAGAAAATATTCACAGTTCCCTAAATGAAAAAATCATAATTTTTAGCAGAAAGAAGGTATTTCATTATGAAGATCCACACTCCTAATGTTGTGAAATAAATATTTCCCTGGAAATTTGAGGTCCTTGTCTGTCACCTCATGTTTCAAAATACCTTAGGGATGTCAACGTATACTACACATAAGCTGTCGTATAGTCTTGAACCTCTCTTTTTCACTTACATGAACATATAACGGTGCTTTATTGCCAAAAAAGGAAATATGAGCAATTCAGTATTTCCCCCATATCATTCATATAGTGTGATAGAAGTTCATTAAAATAATTTTTTAAAAAGCCATGTGAAAGTAAATACCACAGGGTTACAAAAGGTACAAAAATGTGTGAAACATTTAAATTTCAGAGGGAAATCCACACTTCTGCAAGGTTTAAGTTTCTCATATCAAATTCTCATTCCCAGTGGAAAACAGGGCAGGGAGGGTTGGGAGGCTTTTGTCCTCAGTAGCCTGCTTTTTCCCACTTAGGACTCCACTTTATACTACTTCACACTGACTCGCAGTCATTTTTAAGGCATATGACTCCCGACCAGGGCACAGATCTCACACATACTTCCAACGTCAGTGTAATGCCACTGTGTCATAAAGGTCGAGATTAGGGGTTTCAGGACATATGAAAAACATTGGGAAAATAAATATTTCAAGAGGTAATACTTTTGGCAATTTAATTTTAAAACAACTTCTTCACCAGCTATTACTATGCAAAAATAATCATTATGGTCCCAGGCATTTAATTTATTTGCAGGAAAAAACAAAACAAACTAAATGTTGATTTTTTTATTTAACTTTTGAGACATGATCCTAAAGCAATATATTAATTTGAAAAATTACCACAGCAGAAAACATGCCTCTATGTGGGTATGGTCCTTCCAAAAGTCAGCTTAAAAGTCAAGCATTTATTCTAAGCATTCTTCTACTACAGTTGTACTCAAACTTTTGGTATAACTTAGAGACAGTTATGAGCCACATAAAAACTAAGTCCTTTGTTCTGTTATTTTGAGATGGGATTTCCATATGTTACCCAGGCTGGACTCAAACTCCTAGGTTTAAGTGATCCTCCTGCCTTGGCTTCCCAAGCAGCTGGGACTACAGGTGTGTACTGCCATGCCCAGCATGTCTTATTTCTTTATAGCTGCACTTCTTATGTGACCCCAAACTCAGCCTAAGCATCCTTTTTATTGATCAAACTTGGATCCTAAGGACTATTTCCAAATATTTAAATTTATTCTTAAAGGCCAGGATTGACCACCATTGGGAATATTCAAAAGAATGGGGGTACCGGCCATTCAAGCAGCTCACACAAAGAGGGCCCCACACGTTTATAGCATGGGCTGTATCAACAGAATAAGTACATGGGCTCACAAGGTGACTAAAGGACCCATCATCCAAGAGGATGTGTCAGTTCTGATGTGTTTTATTAAAATCATTTCACTATTACAGTCATATTACACAAAGGCATGAAGATGAAATTTTAGGTGTAACTTTTTTGGGGGTATTACTTTTTAAAGTAACGGTTTTATTCATGGGCCCCAAATCCAACTTTGCTCTCAGTTTTTTTTTTTGAGACAGAGTCTCACTCTTGTCACCCAGGCTGGAGTGCAGTGGCACAATCTCGGCTCACTGCAACCTCCACACCTCCTGCATTTAAGCAATTCTCCTGCTTCAGCCTCCTGAGTTGCTGGAATTACAGGCCCTGCCACCACCCCCTGGATAATTTTTGTCTATTTTTTTTTTTTTTTTTTTTTTAGTAGAGACAGGGTTTCACCATGTTGGCCAGTCTGGTCTCGAACTCCTGACTGACCTCAGATGATCCACCCGCCTCAGCCTCCCAAAGTGTCGGGATTACAGGCGTTAGCCACTGCACCTGGCCTGCTCCCAGTTTTTACAAGATGTTAATTCCCAACAATCTGAGAGCAATGTGTTAATATGAATATTAATTCTACTAAATGAATATTCATCCTTATTTCCTCCTTGTGTAGGTAGATGAATAAAGATCCAATAGTTTAAATAGAAAGACTACTGGTAAGAATGCCAGAAGGTCAGTCTCATGCCGCCTGGTGAAATCAAACAAACAAACAAACAAACAAACATGAATTCTAGAGCTTGTGTTGTCAGTGACCAGCTGTGGGGTAAGTGTAAGATTTAATCTCTCTATTCCTTAAGTGTTCCCTTCTACAAAGTAAGAAGGCTGGACGAGGTGCGTCAATCCTAGCACACTAACCTAAGTCATCCCCCTGGTTGCCTAGACCTGTCAGGAGCATGGCCTTATGAAGATACAAGCATGAAATCCTGGGTTGGACCCCTCTATAGTTTCTGATCACTAAACACAGTAGGAGCCCAGTGTAAAACAGGTTCTGGATATCTCCCACGATAGACTTCCCAGGTCCCTGGAAGAGCTGTACCATTGTAGACACACTTTAGCCTCAGGCAAACAAATTTCTGGTCTACCAAGAACCATCTTCTTAAACCATTTCCATGGGTTTTTAAATACAGCTGTCAACTCTCCTTTTCCTCAAGCATGAAGTCAATGTTAAAAGAGGCTGTCCTTGGCTGAATACAGTGTTTGATAAAGGGAGTTAGGCACTTGTTTCACTAGTTTCTTCCTCCAGGAAATAAGGTTAACAATACAGTTGGTCAAAGCTCAGCACCCTCAGATTGCACAAGGATACTGACGCCATGGCTTTGCTTTTCAGCCACAACTGGGAATAAAACTAGGAGCTCTGCTGAGGCAATTTTGCTGCTAAAAATGTACAAATGCCTAATTAGCATTACAGGACCTACCAGAAGATGAGGACTTAAGAGTAACTAGCCAATACTACATTTACTTAACTTCTTTATAAACTATCAAACTGGAAAGTTACTCACAACTTTTGGTCCTTCAAAATTGTTGCCACCTCTTGTTTTGCTTCCATTTTATCAGCCTGTGCCGCCAGTGGCTTTTAGCTTCTCTGGGTCAGTTGTTTTACATTATTACTCCCCTTCCTACAAAGGAACATAAAGCTTGCCCTGAAACACCCAGAAAGGGTTCATTCTCTCTCTCCTTCTGTTATTTGCATTATCATGGTCAACAAATGCTTCCACAAAAACATTCCAAGCCACACAGAACCCTCCTCCTCCTTAGACATTCCTTCCATTTCCTGAGGGGGGATGGGCCCTGGAGAGGTGGGTGATTAGGCCCTAAAAAAGACAGAGCTCGTGGTTATCCTTAAGAGGTAGACCACTGCAGAGTTTAGATGGCCACATTAAAAGTACAGAATCAAACTGCTGTTTGCAATTCTTATGACTATGAATCTAACACTGAAATTCACATCTCCCCAACATACCTCAAATAACAAGAATAAAAATGCCAAGAATGAAGTTAGTCTAGGCTAATCTTTCCAAAGTGTAAAGAAGTTATAATCCCACAATTGAACACACTTCTCAGGGCTTTGTATGTTCTCTTTCCAGTTCAGCCAAGCTCCTGGGGTCTAGTGTTAAAAATACTCCAATTCTATCATCTTGTGTGGACTGAAATTTTTTTCCAAAAGACTGGAGAAGTGACTAACAATTCGAATATATAAAACAGTTTGTAACTTAAAAGATACAAGTGCAGACTACCAGTACAGTAGGTAAACATGTGTGCATTCACAATACAAAGGATCAGACTCCAAGATGGATGGCTACTACGTAACAATGCATTCTGGGTTTCTTTGTGATACCTGGAGGAAAAAAAAAGCCCGACTGGGTTGCACTGTATTTACATCTTTACTGGCTTCTTCCTGGCTAGCACCACTCTTCCCCCCCAACCCCCAACATTTTTAAGCTACTTATTTTAAGTCACAGGAATATTCAATCTAAGAAAAGCATCTTATTCGAGTAATATAATTTCTTAAAGAAGATAGCATATTTACACACATCTAACACATGAAAATACTCTATTTTATACTAAATTCCAGGTTCAAATGAACTACAATACAACATTTTGCCTTGTCTGTAGAGTGAGGATTGTTCCAAATGGGGCATATGTTGGACTGCCCCTGCAGTGACTCACTACTGTCAGACAAGTCCAAATCGGTCCCCTAGTTGGGGAAGGAGCAAGGTTTGGACTGAGAGTTTCTAGACAGTTGGGTTACACGTCCACTCCTTTGATGAGTGATCCTTCTAGGACTATGGTGAAGTCCTGAATGGTCTGCAGAATTCGGATAAGGGAGTTGACAGTCATGCGGTCTCGCAGGAGAGCGCTCTCTTCATACATTCGAGTGATGGCTGGACACTCAGCTAACAATGGAATCCACTGTGGGAGCAGGCGATCCCTACAGATCCAAACAGAAACAATTCCTAAGCACTGCTGGCCTCACTGCAGAACAAGGCACACAGTGGAGCCTGTGTGAATGGGTAAGTGTGGGGCCTGATGGTACAAAATCTATCTAAGCTAAGAGGTCAGGAGAGAGGAAATCAAAGCCAAGAAGTTGAATATTTTCTGGTAAAACAAACAGTGATGAGATAGTGTAAAGCTAAAGGGAAAATCCATTATTTTAAACCCAATTTAATTACATTAGAGAGTCTATGCACATTAAAGACATTCTCTATTCTGATTTTACCACCTTTAGAAAGAGGCAGAATGTCATTTTCTATGTCTTTTTTTTTTTTTTTAATAGGAGTGTTACTCTGTGGCAAGGCATGCCACAGTATACTGACCTTTTGGAAGAAAGACTACACTAAACTGTAGAGATTTGCTTTTTATTTTTTTAACTTATACAACGTAACAGGGTGAGGAACAAAATCAAAGCAGAAAAACATTAAGTAGATTTTATAAACCAGATGAGAGTTTGCATTGGGCTAATAAATCAGGAGAGTATAGAGATAAAAGGAGATAAAGATCATGCTCAAAAGAAATTTTAAAAGCACAGCTAAAACTGGGCTCCTTTTATGAAGAAGAAATACAGAACTTAGTTCTGTAAACCAGCTGTTTCAGGAGGATAAAACCTCACATCTTCAATTTTTCCTGATCAAACCTGACATTAGTAACCCATTGCTAAGTTCCTAAGACATCCTTATTGAGCATCCCCAACCAGGCCATCTTCAGTCTCAGGTTGGGGCTCTTAAGGTTCAGGAAAAAACAAATACTACATGGGTAACTTAAAAAAAGAAAACTAAAGGTCTCTATGTTTCATTTCTTACAATTCTGAGAGCTGTTTTAAAAGTAATGGATTGTATCGCTCCTATGTGCTACTTTCAAAAAATAAAGGGGTAGGAAATAGTCTTAGAGAGAAGATGATATATAGCAAGAATCCCATAACATTATTAAATGTAAATATAGTGGTATATATACACTATATAAGGTTTACATAGCAAATATGTACGGTGTATGTGTCTAATTATCTAGCAACCTCTCTACTACCCATCTATCTGTGGAGCCAGTATAGAGTCATGGTGGAGACCTTGGGCTCTGCAGTGGGACAGGGTGTGAACTCAGCTCTGTCCCATTTTTCTGTGTGTCCTTGGGAAAGCCTGCTAACTTATGTGTGCCTCATCTATTTTCTACTTTCTTATCTTTAAAATGAGAAAATCGTTCGCTACCTCATGTAGTGGTAGTGGTGAATTAAACTCGAGGGAGGAGGCAGAGGTTGCAGTGAGCCAAGATTACGCCACGGCACTACAGCCTGGGCGATGGAGTGAGACTCTGTCTCAAAAGAAAAAGTAAAAGGAAAGAAAGTAACCCAAAGGAGAGCTCTGGAAGGGGTATGATCTGGTATAACCTTTTCTGGACTCTAGTTCAACATGTAACAGTTCAACGTGTAACAAAGATAGGAAAAATAAAACACTGGTTTTGTACCTTGTTCCAAGGCAAACTAAAATCTGGAATTTGCCATCCTTCCCAATGTTCCTGGGTGCAGTATTAATAGCATTTACATAGTGGCAGAAAGTTTTACAGGATGATTTCTGAATAAGGACATCATCTTCATTATCTAGAATCTGGTCAGTTGTTTCAAAATAAGCAACCACTTTCTCTGAGGAAAAAAGTCAGAATTACATCACAATATATGTCAACACTTCATATATAGAAAGATTCATCACTTAATTTATTATGGAAACACTAATGATGCTTTGCATACAGTCAGTGCTGAAGCCAATATCATTACTTTATCATTGATTTCAGGGGTCCATGTTTCATGGTAGAACAATAAATACGTTCCCAGGAATTTCTTTTCTTTTTCTTTTTTTTTTTTTTTTGAGACGGAATCTCGCTCTGTCGCCAAAGCTGGAGTGCAGTGGCCTGATCTCAGCTCACTGCAAGCTCTGCCTCCCGGGTTTACGCCATTCTCCTGCCTCAGCCTCCTGAGTAGCTGCGACTACAGGCGCCCGCCACCTTGCCTGGCTAGTTTTTTGTATTTTTTAGTAGAGACGGGGTTTCACCGTGTTAGCCAGGATGGTCTCGATCTCCTGACCTCATGATCCGCCCATCTCGGCCTCCCTAAGTGCTGGGATTACAGGCTTGAGCCACCGCGCCCAGCCAGGAATTTATTTTCTAATCTAGACTGCATTCCAGAAGACTATAAAGTTTACTCCCTTTAAAATACTTTCATGAAACAGAAACTGGCAAAAAAGAAAAGAAAAATAGCATCTTCTGTTGAGACTGGAACCTTCTAGGAGTAACCAGCAATGACGTGGTAGCCACTGAAATAATACCCCCTGTGTTCTACTTACAGAATGACTTGCTAACACTTTGCAACAAGACCCTTGAAATGTACCTGAATAAGTATCTGACAAAGACAGACATATGTATATACACAAGAAGCAGAAGCAGTAAGATTCTAGGCATTCCAGAAGAAAAAAAACCTGTGGGCCTATTTCTATCAACTTTCCTTTTTTTTTGTCTATTCTAAGTTAGAGGAAATAAACTACTTCATCTAGGCCTTATTTAGAAAACACAAAATGATTAATTGCCCATTTAAAGAAACTATGAATTCTGGAAGAGCTGCATACCAAAAGAAAGATTACAAAGTTTAGCAAGCTAGAGCAGAAACACTCCAAAAGAGCTTTCTGTGATTATGAAAATGTTCTCCATCTACAAGGTCCAATTTGGTAGCCACGTGTGGCTACTGAGCACTTGAAATGTGGCCAGTGTTATTAAGAAAATGAAATTTACATTTGATTTAAATTAAATACATTTGGCCACGCGTGGTGGCTCACACCTGTAATCCCAGCACTTTGGGAGGCCAAGGCGGGCAGATCACCTGAGGTTAGGAGTTCGAGACCAGCCTAGCCAGCATGGTGAAACCCCGTCTCTACTAAAAATACAAAAATTAGCTGGGCGTGGTGGCAGGCACCTGTAATCCCAGCTACTTGGGCTGAGGCAGGAGAATTGCTTGAACCTAGGAGGCAGAGGTTGCGGTGAGCCAAGATCACACCATTGCACTCCAGCCTGGGCAACAGAGTGAGACTCTGTCTAAAACAAACAAAAAAATTAAATAGATTTAAAATTTAAACGGCTATGTGTGGCTAATGGTTACTATACTGGACAACACAGAGCTAGAGAAATCCTTTTACAAAAACTGGCCAGGTGCAGTGCTCATACCTGTAATCCCAGCACCTTGGGAGGCCAACCTGGGTGGATCACTTGAGAACAGAATTTGGGACCAGCGTGGCCAACATGGCAAAACCCCGTCTCTACTAAAAATACAAAAATTAGGGGTGTGGTGGCAGGCACCTGTAATCCCAACTACTCAGTGACTGAGGCAGGAGAATCGCTTGAACCCAGGAGGCAGAGGTTGCAGTGAGCTGAGATGGGGCCACTGCACTCCAGCCTGGGCAGCAGAGTGAAACTCCATCTCAAACAAACAAAAAAGTTCTATCATGTCACTCCTTAGCTCAAAGCCTTCCAACAGCTTCCAATTTCATTCAGGATAAAGGCTGAGGTCATTCCAATCACCTAGAAGGCCCTACACAACCTGGCACTGACACTAAACACCACCTCCCCGAGTCTCCTACTCTCTCTCTCTCGCTGTGCTCCAGTCACACTGGTCTTGGAGTTCCATGGAAACACTTCCGCCTTGGGGCTTAGCACTCGTAGTGCTGTCAACCTGGAGTCCCTCTTCCCAGATATCTACATGGCTTACTTCCTCACCTACATGAAGTCTATGCTCCAATATACCTTGACATTCAGCACAGTCTAAAACCACCCATTAAAAAGACCACCCGTTTAAATCCCCACTTTATTTCCTTTTATACTGCTCTATTTCTTTCCAGATCAATGGTCACATTTCTGACATACCATATGAATTACATTATTTGTTATGTTTTTGTGTATTGTTTGTTTCCCACACTAACCTAAGTTTGTCAACCACAGGGATTTCTGTTTTGTTTATTAATGTATATCTTGAGCAACTCGAATAATATTTGGAATATTGTACATATTATAATTTGTTGAGTGAATGAAAAACAAAGACAGTACTTGATATTTATTATTATTATATATACTTTTTGAGACAGGGTCTCACTCTGTTGCCCAGGCTGGAGTGCAGTGGCTTGATCATGGCTGACTGTAGCCTTCACCTCCTGGGCTCCTGGGCTCAAGTGATGCTGCTGCCTCAGGTTCTCAGGTAGCTGGAACCACAGGTGTTTGCTAGCACACTCAGCTAATTTAATATTTATTTAAAAATATATATATACCTTTGCCAGGCACGGTGGCTCATTCCTGTAATCCCAGCACTTTGGGAGGCTGAGGCGGGTGGATCACGAGGTCAGGAGTTCAAGACCAGCCTGGCCAATATGGTAAAACCCCTTCTCTAGTAAAAATACGAAAATTAGTTGGGCATGGTGGTGCACACCTGTAGTCCCAGCTGCCTGGGAGGCTGAGGCAGGAGAATCGTTTGAACCCAGGAGAAGGAGGGTTGCAGTGAGCCAGGATTATGCCACTGCACTCCAGCTTGGGCAACAGAGTAAGACTCCGTCTCAAAAAAAGAAAAAAATATATATATACCCTTATCACTAACCCTTATTCACTCAGATTCCTGGGTCTGTGAGTTCCTAAGAAACACTTCAGTGACCTTAAAGTATATACATCTGCTTTATTTACCTATGAAGTCCCAGATGAAGACATTCTTGTGAAAGATGCGGGCAGATTTGAACCCATGGTGGAAAACCTGCTCAAGGGCTGCAACCAGGCCATTTTCTCCACATAGCAACACGGTGAGGCTTCCTCTCTGTGGGGCATAACACACAGTGTCAAAGAAAAATCTCCTGCATCTATGTCTAAGAAAAACACTAGAGAAGCAAGTGCTGAATGTAGCTATATGAAGCATATTTTTACAGCTACCAGAAAGCTTACAAATGAAAATTCAAGCACCCCATATTGCCTTGTGTATCACATATAAAAGCATCTTTAAAAGTCCCACTATACTAAGTTTTATAGCCCATAAATACCTCTTTTTCAGGTTTATGAAAATGTTTCACAATATTATTCACAGCTTCTCCAATTCCTTCTTGGATCTGCCCAGCATTGGGTTCTGTAAAATAATAAACAGTGGCTGCATTCTCATGGGAGATAAATAAACCAAAGTACTATGGGACATCAACTGTGTCCACCTAGGCAGGAAGTACATCACCAGAGCAGGCTGGCTTTGCCAGGGGCTCTATAGAACTTGCCTCTGGCCAGTTTGGCCAAGTGGGAGGCATCCTGGCAAAATGGAAAATAATCCAAGAGATCCCTAGATTCAAATCCCAGCATTACCATCTGCAATCTATAACCCTAGCCTAGTGTCTAACTTCCTCTGAGTTTTCAGTTTCCTCAACTGAAAATAGGGAAAACACACACCTCATTGGGAAAACTGGTAAGTTATAGGAGTAAACAACTTAGCATGGTGCCTGTCACAAAATGCAAGCAAGCCCCCAAATATGAGAAGCAAGGCTGGGAAGTCCCAGCATCACTCCTCAAATGTTCCCTTATGCTACGTACCTATGAGCCCGTTAGTGAGCATAGACTAAGGCTTGAGGCGCTCTGGATAGCTAACCTGGAGTTTGAAGATTTGTTATTGTGTTTAAAATAAGGGGAAAATGCCAGGTACCCTGTGGCATCCAGGCCTGAAGCCCAGAACTCCCTCCCTTCCTGGCTAGTCAATCTGTCTCAGCACTGCTTCCTTCTGCCAGCCAGCACTTGCTCTTCTAGGCTACTTTCCTGAGGGATAGGTTGGTGGGCTGCTTGAATGGGACCTAAATCACTTTTGTCCACCAAATCTAAGGAATGGTTTGTTTTTTAAAAAAGGTGGTAAACATTTCAGAAGTAGGTAACAAGAGAAAAGGTATATAGTTTGGATTTTCTTGTAGTTCTAATTTACTTATCACACTATAAAGGAAAACCCATACATCCTCATGTTTAAGAATCTCTGAATTCATACTGCTGAAGGATTTCTTGCATAAACATTTCTTTCAGTGAAATTCAAGGTTTTTTCTACACTAATGCATAAAAATTGTTAAAATGAAAACCTCCTATAATTGAAGTACTGATACTACGACCTCTTGTTCCTAGTAGTTTCTTTACCCAGTAGCTTTTTGTTTTTTTACCTTTACCTTTCTCTATTTCTTCTTTTAGACATCAAGTCTATTTTGAAACCTGTCACCCATTCCAAAAGAGCCTTGATCAATATTATTTTAAAACTGACTTAAAAAATTTTCAGTTCTCTGAATACCATCTTACATATAACATACTGTGAGAAAATACCGTTATCCATTTCTGAGTCTTGGGTCATTCAGACTTTTCTGCTTATAGAGTGAGAAAAGAAAGTATGATAAAAAAAAATGGGGGATAAAAGCCTTTCAAATAATACCCCCATAAAATTGGACTGACTCAGCTGTTATAATAATTTGGATGGATTGAGCTGAAACCTACTTTTAAATTTTAAATCAGCATAATTAAAATTCACCATATACTAAAAGTCACCAATTTTGATGAGCTTTGACAAATGGACAGTCATGTAACCACCACCACAATCATGATATGGAACATTTCCATCATTCCTGAAAGTTACCCTGTGCTCTTTTCAGTTACCTTCCTTAGCTCCTAACTCCTGGCAACCACTGATCTGCTTTCTATTATTATATTGCTTTTATAGAGATCTGATATATAAACAGATACATATCACTATCTGTTTATCCTTTCACCAGTTGACGGATATTGGGATTGTTTCCATCTTTGGCTATTACGAATAAAGCTCTAAGAACATCTGCGTACAAGTCTGCATAGATATATGTATTCATTTCTCTTGTGTACATATCTAGGAGTGAGATTGCTGGGCCAAGGGTATGGTAAGCGTACATGTATCTTTATAAATGCCAAGATGTTTTTTATTTTGTATTCCCACTAGCAATGCATGAGCTTTCTGTTACTCCACATCCTTACCAATATTTGTTGCTATAAGTGCTTTAAATTGGTTGGGCGCAGTGGCTCGCGCCTGCAATCACAGCACTCTGGCAGGCTGAGGCGGGAGGATCATCTGAGGTCAGGAGTTCAAGACCAGCCTGGCCAACATGGTGAAACCCCATCCCTACCCAAAATACAAAATTAGCCTCTCGTGGCAGTGCATACCCGTAATCCCAGCTACTTGGGAGGCTGAGGCAGGAGAATCGCTTGAACCTGGGAAGCGGAGGTTGCAGTGAGATGAGACTGTACCACTGCACTCCAGCCCCGCCAACAAGAGCGAAACTCAGTCAAAAAACAAACAAACAAAAACAAAAACAAAAAAACTGCACACATGGTTAATACACAATCATGTGCTAGCAAATGGATAGAGACTAATAGAACCTAGGGAAACTACTTTGTTAATAAACTAAGGACCTATTAGGTACCTTTGTTATTCTACTTGTGGTTATAATCTATAGCTAAAAAGCCCCGTCACTGATAAACTTCTGTAACTTTTCCCTAAATACTGCCTCTATATTCATGTTCTGTGGCTGCCTTCTGTGGCTGCTGTAACAGACTCAAAAATTTGGTGGCTTAAGTGACAGAAATACATTTTATTGCAGTTCTGGGGGCCAGAAGTCAAAATTTAGTTATCACTGGGCAAAAGAAAAAAAAAAAAGCAAGGTGTCAGCAGGGCTGCATTCCCTTGAAATTCTAGGGGAAAATCCCTTCCTTGCCTCTTTTAGCTTCTGGTGGCTGTTGGCATTGTTTTTTTTTTTTTTTTGAGACGGAGTCTCGCTCTGTTGCCTAGGCTGTAGTGCATGTAGTGCAGTGGCCAGATCTCAGCTCACTGCAACCTCCACCTCCCAGATTTAAGCAATTCTCCTGTCTCAGCCTCCCAAGTAGCTAGGATTACAGGTGCACGCTACCATGTCCGGCTAATTTTTGTATTTTTAGTAGAGATGAGTCAGGCTGGCCTCAAACTCCTGACCTCAGGTGATCCAACTCAGCCTCCCAAAGTGCTGGCTGGGATTACAGGCGTGAGCCATAGCGCCCGGCCGGCATTCCTTGGTTTTTTTTTTTTTTAAGACATAGTCATGCTTGCTTCACATATACTTGCAGCACATATACTAAAAAATTGGAACAATACAAAGAAGATTATTAGCATGGCCCCTGCACAAGGATGACAAGCAAATTTGTGAAGCATTCCATATTTTCCTCAATACTTGAATATGGAACATACGCACAGGAGAAGGAAATAACATTGCACTTTATAAACACTGTATTGTAAGTGGAAAATGCAATGTCTTAAATAAAACTATTTAAAATTGGCACCAAAAAAAAAAACCAAAAAAAGACAAGAGTGTCACTCTGTCACTCAAGCTGGAATGCAGTGGCATGAGCTCGGCTCACTGCAACCTCTACCTCCTGGGTTAAAGCAATCCTCATGCCTCAGCCTCCTGAGTAGCTGGGATTACAGGCATGCACCACATGCCTGGTTAATGTTTTTTTTTTTTTTTAGTAGAGACGGAGTTTTGCTATGTTGGCCTCAAACTCCTGACCTCAAGTGATCTGCCCACTTTGGCCTCCCAAAGTGTTGGGAAAGAATACATATGATTGCATTTAGGGTCCATGTAGGTGATCCAGGACAATCTCCTTATTTCAAGATCCCTATCACATCTGCAAAAATCCTTTTTCCAAATAAGGCAACATTTATAGATTCTAGAGGTTAGAATTTTACATTTTTGGGAGACATTATTTAGTCTATTAAAGCCTACATTAGTAATTTAGTCTATTAAAGCCTACATTAGTATAAATTAGGAAGTTTACTATATGCTAAAAATGGCATGTGAACATAGTATAATACTCATAAAATTAACTCCTTTATAGTATTTTGTTTCATCCCTACTATAGGAAGAAAATTGGAACAGAAGGGGTAGAAGGAAATTTTAATCTCTTAGAATAAGAGACACTGGGGCAGGCGCAGTGGCTCACGCCTCTAATCCCAGAACTTTCAGAGGCAAGGCGGGCAGATCTCAAGGTCAAGAGATTGAGACCAGCCTGGCCAACATGGGGAAACCCCGTCTCTATCAAAAATATAAAAAATTAGCCAGGTGTGGTGGCGGGCACCTGTGATCCCAGCTACTTGGGAGGCTGAGGCAGGAGAATTGTTTGAACCTGGGAGGCAGGGGTTGCAGAGAGCTGAGATCGCACCACTGCACTGCAGCCTGGGTGACAGAGCAAGACTCCTTAAAAAAAAAAAAAAAAAAAAAGGCTAGATATGGCTATCTGGGAGTACTGTAACATACAACTATTATTATTTCTCCTTTAAGTTTCAGGCAAGGCCAGATGTGGTGGCACATGGCTGCAATGCCAGCACTTTGGGAGGCTGAGGCAGGCAGATTGCTTGAGCTCAGCAGTTCAAGACCAGCCTGGGCAACATGGCGAAAGGCAGTCTATAAAAAAAATACAAAAATTAGCCGGGTGTGATGAGGTGTGGCTATAGTCCCAGCTACTTGGAAAGCTGAGGTGGGAGGATCATTTGAACACAGGGGGCAGAGGCTGCAGTGAGCTGAGACTGTGCCACTGCATTCTAGCCTGGGTGACAGAGTGAAATCTTGTCTCAAAAAATAAAAGTTTCAGGTAAAATATTTACTTATATTTCCACAGCTTAATAAAAACAGAGCATGCAGGTTTTCTAAAAAGATAGATTTTAACTCTAAACTCTTCCAGCTTTTGAATATTTATGAATTTTCCTCAACTTTCAAATTCTTTTTTAAATCTCCTCACTACATTCATTAACACAACTGTTTTCTATCAAATGGTCACATGAAGCCTACATCATATGAGCACATAGGAAAAATTTAAATATACTTACTGTTGTTTTTTCCTGTCAGTGAAGTGATGCTCAATCTCCTAGCCGTGGTGGGTGACTTCTGCTGGGGTGGAGTCCGACACTGCTTTACTAGATCATCATCTGATGCTGATGTCATCAATTCTCCAATAAGAATTCTCTCCAGGCTCCCATCATCAATGCCTTTCCCCAGCCACCGTCCACATGGGAATCTGGTAGGACAGAGAACAAATTTTTTATTTTTATTTTTTTTTTGAGACAGGGTTCTTGTTCAGCCCCCTGAGTAGCTGGGACTACAGGTGTGCACCAACACACCTGGCTAACTTTTGTGTTTTTCGTAGAGAGAAGGTCTCATTACATTGCCTATGCTGGTCTTGAACTCCTGGCCTCAAGTGATCCTTCCATCTCAGTTTCCCAAAGTGTGGGGAGGATTACACAGGTGTGAGCCATTGCACCCGGTCAGAGTATTTTCAAACTAGAAATTAATTTGGGAGTTAAGGCACAGAAGAAAAGAGGACAATGTTTCCACAGAGTAGTATTGGCTGTGATTAGTGGAATCCAAGAGATCTTTTCCTCCTACTGAAATTATTTTAGGCTCTTTTTGATTTTCTTTTATTCTGAGAGTTATATTAATCTTTCCAACATTTGTGGACTAAGCAATAGCAGCAAACATCTGTTGTTTTAAAGTTTTTTGAGGCTGGGCATGGTGGCTCATGCCTGTAATCCCAGCACTTTGGGAGGCCAAGGCGGGTGGATCACTTGAGGTTGAGACCAGCCTGGCCAATACAGCGAAACTCCTATCTCTACTAAAAATACAGAAATTAGCCGGGTATGGTGGCGGGTACCTGTAACCCCAGCTACTTGGGAGGCTGAAGCACGAGAATTGCTTGAACCTGGGAGGCAGAGGTTGCAGTGAGCCGAGATAGTGCCACTGCACTCCAGCCTGGGCAACAAGAGTGAAACTCTGTCTCAAAAAAAAAAAAAAAGAAAAAAAAAAGAAAAAAAAAGAAAAAAAAGTTTTTTGGGGGGCAATTTTGTATGACATAAACAAAAAAAAATTGTCCCCCTCCCCTGGAAAAAAAAAAAACCCTAAAATTCAGAAGGCAGCAGAAGAACTCAAACGATCTTTTTTTTGAGATAGAGTTTCACCTTGTTGCCCAGGCTGGAGTGCAATGGAGCAATCTCGGTTCACTGCAATCTCCGCCTCCTGGGTTTGAGCGACTCTCCTGCCTCAACCTCCCAAGTATCTGGGATTACAGGCATACGCCACCATGCCCCACTAATTTTTTTTATTTAGTAGAGATGAGGTTTCACCATGTTCGTGAGGCTGGTCTCAAACTCCTGACCTCAGGTGATCCACCCGTCTTGGCCTCTCAAAGTGCTGGGATTACAGGTGTGAGCCACCGTGCCCAGCCTACAATTCTTAAACTTTTTCTTATCTGAAGAGTCTTAAAACAAAGAATTCTGAGTTCCCAAGGCCATTTACTTACCTGTATGTATGTCCTGTGATTTCATTTCTGACCATGACACAATCCACTAGCCATTTGGCTAACAGTCCAGAGTTATCGTGACCAATCTGAACAGTGGTCAGCTTCCCCAAGTTCTGGCACTGTAGGGACAGGACTTTAGGTTATTTAGTACTCAATCCCATCCTGTTACATCTCAGCTTTACAGGTACTTTGGTTCCGTCTAATTTAACAACTGCATAGACAAACCCTGAATAATGTATTCAGCTATGCACTAGAGAAATATATTCACATGTATTCCTTGCTCTCAGAGAACTCCCACATAATGAGATAGGAGACATATGGACATTAACTACCAAATGAGGGGGACTGCACACAGTGCTAGATTAGAGATATAAAAAGTGCTAGAAGAACGCTGGGGAAGGAACAGTTACTTCTACTTGGGGAACCCACAAACAACATTGACACAGTGACTTGTGCCTTGAAGGATGAGAAGAATTTCAAAAAACAGGAAAAAGATGCTATTTAGATTTAGTTACAGAGAGGCCAAGAAAACAATTATAGGTTTTAAAAATCACTGATTTTTTTTTTTTTTTTTTTTTTGAGACAGAGTCTCGCTCTATTGCCCAGGCTGGAGTGCAGTGGCTAGATCTCAGCTCACTGCAAGCTCCGCCTCCTGGGTTTACGCCATTCTCCTGCCTCAGCCTCCCGAGTAGCTGGGACTACAGGTGCCCGCCACCTCGCCCGGCTAGTTTTTTTTTGTATTTTTTAGTAGAGACGGGTTTCACTGTGTTAGCCAGGATGGTCTCAATCTCCTGACCTTGTGATCTGCCCGTCTCGGACTCCCAAAGTGCTGGGATTACAGGCTTGAGTCACCGCGCCCAGCCAATATTCTTTCTTTAAAAAAAATTTTTTTTGTGTGGGTACACAGTAGGTATATATATTTATAGGGTACATGAGATGTTGACATTTTTCTGTTCCAATAAGATACTCAGGCAGAACTGACCTCAGACCTCATATACTAGAAGTCTTCGAAGCTATTTTTTAACAGGCATAGCTATCAGTAAGTTATCTTCACTGGCCCTTTGTGGACAAGTACAAAATAAAGCAATGATAATAGGAATAGTAAAAATGAATACTAATTAAATTCTGACTTCTAAAATCTGATAATGAAAAGATCACTGACCCCAACTATGTGCTGGATGAGAACATCAGAATTATAAGTTCTTTTTTTGGTTAATTTTAATTTTTAATTTTTATGGGTACCTAGTAGATGTGTATATTTATGGATTAATTGAGATATTTTGATATAGGCATGCAATGCCTAATAACTGTATCAGGGTAAATGGGGTATCTGTCACCTCAAACATTTATCATTTGTGTGACAATCCAATTATGCTCTTTTAAGTTATTTTAAAATGTACAGTTAAATTATTTTTGACTATAGTCACCCTGTTGTGCTAGTGAATACTAGGTCTTATTCACTCTATTTTTTTGTATCCATTAGAGCTACGAGTTTTTTTTTTTTTTTTTTTGAGATGGAGTTTCACTCTCATTGCCCAGGCTGGAGTGCAATGGCGCAATCTCAGCTAACCACAACCTTTGCCTCCCGGGTTCAAGCGATTCTCCTGCCTGAGCCTCCTGAGTAGCTGGGATTGCAGGCATGTGCCACCATGCCCGGCTAATTTTTGTGTTTTTAGTAGAGATGGGGTTTCTCCATGTTGGTCAGGCTGGCCTCGAACTCCCGACCTCAGGTGATCTGCCCTCCTTGGCCTCCCAAAGTGCTGGGATTACAGGCGTGAGTCACTGTGCCTGGCCAGAGCTACGAGTTCTTAAAGCACTTTTTTCTTTGTAGCTCAGTGAGAAGGTATCACCATACTCTAGCTTAGGGATGATGGCATCTTGAATTAGTTGTACTGTAGAGATGGAAAGAAGTAGGTAGACATGACAGACACAGCTTAGAAATGGCAATGATGGGGTTTTTTAACGTAGTTCCATTATTGGTAGATGAAGAAAAGCCAAGGGTTTTAATATTTTATATACAGGTGGCTTTGAGTCTACTGCATGGATAAGGCCAAACTGGGCTCCTGGGGCAGGGGGGTGGTATCATGACTCTAAGTGGAAACTGCTATTTCGAGACCCCAAGGAACATGAGAATGGGACATTCAGTTAGTACCATTTCCTTCCTCAAACACAACAGTTATTTGTCCTCTTCCTCCACCAAGATCAACCTGTGTACAGGCTTAACCACATGGAACTATCTCACCAAGTAAGACCTGGAAATTGACTACAATATTAAAAGGTTGTTTATTTTGTTTTTTGAGACAGAGTCTCACTCTGTCATCCAGGCTGGAGTGCAGTGACACAATCTTGGCTCACTACAACCTCTGTCTCCTGGGCTCAAGTGACCTCAGCCTTGCAAGTACCTGGACTACAGGTGCATGCCACCATGCCCAGCTAATTTTTGTATTTTCTGTAGAGATGGGGTCTCACTATGTTGCCCAGGCTGGTTGTCTCAAAGTCCAGGGCTCAAGCAATCTGCTTGCCTTGGTCTCCCAAAGTGTTGAGATTATAGGCATGACTCACTGCGCCTGGCCAAAAGGCATTTTTATAGAATCACTCTATAAATGTCACCATGTGGTCTAAAATCTGTAAGTAGACGCTTGAACCCAAGAGGTGGGGGTTGCAATGAGTGGAGATCACACCACTGCACTCCAGCCTGAGCGAAAGAGCAAGACTCTGTCTCAAAAAAATAAAAATAAAAATAAATAAAAAATAAAAAATAATAAAATAAAATCCATAAGCGTGAATATCAGCTCTCCTGTCCTTTTGCCAAAGGATGACCAGGTTTGGGCAGAAAGCATTTTACAGTAGGGAAGAGAACCACTGTGGGGAAAACATTTATTTGAACATTTCTTGCTTGCTAGGATCTGTGCTAGGCCCTGAAAATAATGGGAGAAGACCTGGAAAGCCTCAAAGCACACCACTACAAGTGAAAAATAGAGCTTAACAATGAAAATGTAAAACAAACAAATTAGTATAAGCTGCTTAAGACAACTTTTGACATATAATCACAAAAATGATCCTGCACGCTTTGAATGTTCCTCTGTTTTGATTCAAGGAAAAATGAAAAAGCCAGACAGAATCCATCTGTAAAACTACACGTGATACATTCTGCTAGGAAAGGTGTTAGCTGAACCTACCTCAAAGGTCATTTCGAGGAGGTTTTTGGGAATCTGCATTACTCCTGTGTCTCCTAGCTCTCCTGATACACAGATCCAAGGGTTTGATGTGATTATTGCATTGCTCAGCTTTTTGATTGGGATGATCACTGACCTATATGGAATCACTGAAAGAAAAATGCAGAAATTAATAAAAAAGTGGGAATAAAATTCTCCTTATAACAATATATTAAGAACTCTATTGGTTTTCATTGATAATTTGCTTTTTATGATCTATCAAGATGTACTTACATGAAAAGTTGATATCAAAACCTTTCAGTCTAGAAAGATGAGATCTAGTTTGCAAACCAGAAGTTTCAATACTTGCAGCAATGGTTTTCACAGCATGTGTATCATCATGTATGTATGATGCATATATCACCATTAAATGTATGAACAATCTCAAGCATTAGTACCAGAATACCTAAAGATATGAACACTGACTGTGTATATTGTGTTTTCATTGCTTAAATTTTCTTAAAAACTAATTTTGTACCAAAATTGAGTAGAAATGAACATGATTATTGACATGGTTTTATATAAAAAGAGGGGTGGATGACTTTTTGGACAGTACTGTTTCTTGGGCAATGCTTTAAAGCGCTGCATTTCAGAACTTTCCCGTCCCAAGTTTACAGAACAATATGCAAAAACCACAAATAATAAACAATGGCACCTCCACTCTGGACATACCGTGAAGTCTATAAACCACAACTTGGAAAGCTATTAAGGTGACTCAGGTGCAAGAGGAGCCCGGGGAGGCTCTTCCACAGACACACCACTAGATGTCACTGCCCTATTACCGTCCTTTGCTCAAATGTGGAAGCACGAGAGGTCAGACGTTACGCATGTCCTCCCTTCTTTTTTTTTTTTTTTTTTTTTTTCAGACAGTCTCGCTCTTGTTGCCCAGGCTGGAGTGCAATGGTGCGATCTGGGCTCACTGCAACCTCTGCCTCCCAGGTTCAAGTGATTCTCCTGACTCAGCCTCTTGAGTTAGCTGGGATTACAGGCGCCTGCCACCACACCCGGCTAAATTTTGTACTGTTAGTAGAGAGATGGGGTTTCATCATGTTGGCCAGGATGGTCTCCAACTCCTAACTTCAGGTGAGCCACTGTGCCCATCCCTCCCTTCTCTTTTTAAAAAATGGGAACAGGGCCGGGCATGGTGGCTCAGGACTGTAATCACAGCACTTTGGACGGTAAAGGCAGGTGAATCACTTGATGTCAGGAGTTCGAGACTAGCCTGGCCATCATGGTGAAACCCTATCTCTACTAAAAATATGAAAAAAAAATTAGCTGGGTGTCGTGGTGTGCACCTGTAATCCCAGCTACTTGGGAGGCTGAGGCAGGAGAATCGCTTGAACCTGGGAGGCAGAGGTTGCGGTGAGCCGAGACTGCACTACTGCACTCCAGCCTGGGCAACAGAGTGAGACTCTGTCTCAAAAAAAAAAAAAAAAAGAAAATGGCTGGGTGTGGTGGTTCACGCCTGTAATCCCAGCACTTTGGGAGGCCAAGGTGGGTAGATCACAAGGTCATGAGTTCGAGACCAGCCTGATCAACATGGTGAAACCCCGTCTCTACTAAAAATACAAAAATTAGCCAGGTGTGGTGGCACACACCTGTAATCCCAACTACTCAGGAGGCTGAGGCAGGAGAATCGCTTGAACCCAGGAGGCAGAGGTTGCAGTGAGCCGAGATCACGCCATTGCACTCCAGCCTAGGCAACAGGAGTGAAACTCCATCTCAAAAAAAAAAAAAAAAAAAAAAAAAAAAAAAAAAAATTGGGGACGGGCCAGGCACGGGAGCTCATGTCTGTTATCCTACCTAGCAACTTGGGAGGCTGAGGTGGGCAGATCACTTGTGCTCAGGAGTTCAAGATCAGCCTGGGCAACAAAGTGAGACCTTGTCTCTATAAAAAATAAAAAAAAATAATTAGCCAGGCCTGGTGGTACACACTTGTAGTCCCAGCTACTCAGGAGGATGGGGGCGGGGAATCCCTTGAGCCAGGGAGGTCAAGGATGCAGTGAACTCTGATCCCACTACTGCACTCCAGTCTGGGCAACAGAGTAAGACCCTGTCTCAAAACAAAAAGGGGGGAGATGGCTTAAGCACATAAGCATTTTTGTCCATCACAGCCATACATTTCTGGTTTTTTGTTTGTTGGTTTTCTGGAGACAGGATTTAGCTCTGTCACCCGGTCTGAAGTGCAGCAGCCCAATCAGCGTTTACTGCAGCACTGACCCCTGGGGCTCATCCACCTCAGCCTCCCCAGTAGCTGGGACTATAGGTGCATGCTACCACACCTGGCTAACTTTATTTATCTATTTAGAGATAGAGTTTCGCTCTTGTCGCCCCGGCTGGAGTGTAGTGGCATGTTCTTGGCTCACTGCAACCTCTGCCTCCTGGATTCAAGTGATTCTCCAGCCTCAGCCTCCCAAGTAGCTGGGATTACAGGCGTCTGCCACCTTGCCCGGCTAATTTTTGTATTTTTAGTAGAGAAGGGGTTTCGCATAGCCGGCCCCTAGCTAACTTTTTAATTGTTCTTTTGTTGAGACAGGGTCTCATTATTTTACCCAAGCTGGTCTCGAACGGGACTCAAGTGATCCTCTTGCCTTGGCCTCTCAAAGCGCTGGGACTCCAGGCATGAGCCACTGCACCTGGCCTGTTTTGAAATTTTGAAATTTTTTTTGAGACAGGGTCTTGCTCTGTCACTCAGGGTATAGTGGCACGATCTCAGCTTACTGCAATCTCCATCTCCTAGGCTCAAGTGATCCTCCCACCTTAGCCTCTCAAGTAGCTGGGACGAGAGGTGTGCACCACTACGCCCAGCTATTTTTTTGTAGTTTTAGTAGAGACAGGGTTTTGTCATGTTGCCCAGGCTGGTCTCAAACTCCTAAGCTCAAGAGATCTGCCCACCTTGGCCTCCCAAAGTGTTAAGATTACAGGCATGAGCCACCTGCCATGTATTTATGTATGTATGTGTGCATGTATTTATTTTTGAGACAGAGTTTCACTCTATCTCCCAGGCTGGAGTGCAGTGGTGCAATCTCGGCTCACTGCAACCTCTGCCACCCGGGTTCAAGCAATTCTCCTGTCTCAGTCTCCAAAGAAGATGGGAATACAGGGACCTGCCACCGTGCCTAATTTTTGTACTTTTAGTAGAGGCGGGGTTTTATAATCTTGGCCAGGCTGGTCTTGAACTCCTGACCACGTGATCTACCAACCAATGCCTCCCAAAGTGCTGGGATTACAGGTGTGAGCCACCGCACCCGGTCACTATTTATTTATTTTTTGAGAAGGAGTCTTGCTGTCATGCCCAGGCTTGAGTGCAGTGGGGCGATTTCAGCTTACTGCAACCTCTGCCTCCCAGGTTCAAGCAATTCTCCTACCTCAGTCTCTGGAGTAGCTGGGATTACAGGCGTGCGCCCAAAACGCCCAGCTAATTTTTGTACTTTTAGTAGAGACAAGGTTTCCCCATGTTGGCCAGGCTGGTCTCGACCTCCTGACCTCAGGTGATACACCGCCTCGGCCTCCCAAAGTGCTAGGATTACAGGTGTGGGCCACCATGCCCAGCCATTTTGTTTGTTTGTTTGTTTAAACTAGGGTAGAATCAATATTTTTTGTTATCCTTGGGATTTCTGCCCATTTGATCATAAGCGGGGGTGTTAGAAGCCCTCCTTGAAAGATCTACAAGTAGGATGAAAAACATTTACTGAAGAAGATGCCTAGATACAGCCTCACAGTATGAGCTCATGGTTCAGTGCACTCTTAGATGAGGAAAACAAATGAAATAAATGGTTCATTTCCCTAATTTTACATAAAATACTTTATGTTAGGTGAATAGTCTCCCTTTGTGTCCTTTTATTTTGCTTTAGGATAGGAAAATGTCAGAGAAAAGGCCATACTTTCATGGTTTAGTAATCATCAGAGTCAAATGGGTTTTGAAACTGAAAGCAGAAGAGGTTAGCGTAAGACTTTATTTTAGGTGCCAGAGGCTTCTCTCATTTCTTGCACTGATAAGAAAATCTGCAGAAAAAAGGCATGTTTAGGGTCAGCAGTTCTGTGGCTGCAAAAGGCCCACAGATGCACAACGGTGATTTCATAGTTCAAGTATGAAAAAGCAACATGATTAAAAATTTCTTTCATGAAGAATTCCTCAAACTGAGAGTTACTCAGATGAAGAGACATCTACAGATATAAGAAGGATCTTAGGACTCCTCTACTGCTATTTCTTCTTATTTATTTAGAGACAGAGTCTCACCCTGTTACCCAGGCGTGATCTTGGCTCACTGCCACCTCTGCCTCTCGGGTTCAAGTGATTCTCCCACATCAGCCTCCCGAGTAGCTGGGACTACAAGCATGTGCCACCATGTCTGGCTAATTTTTATATTTTTTGGTAGAGATGAGGTTTCACCATGTTGACCAGGTCAGTCTCGAACTCCTGACCTCTCACGTTATCCACCGCCTTGGCCTCCCAAAGTGCTGGGATTACAGGTGTGAGCCATTGTGCCTGGCCTCTTTGATTTTAAAACTGTATGTAACGTTTTAGTTTCTTATACCTGCAGTAACCTAATCAATGCCTTGACAGGCATTACAGGCTGGCCTAATCCCCATTCCAATTCCCTTTTCCTTTGTCTGCCATTACCAGAGACTGGAAAGCCAAAACCTACATAATTCTGGTCAGTGAAATGTTAGTGATATTTATTGAGATTTTTTGGAAAATTATGTCTTTCTAGCACAGATCCTGCCCCTCCTTGGCACTCTCTCCTTCCTGTTGGAAGGTATACTGAGAACAGCCATGTTGAAACCATGAGGTAACTAGCACACACAGAGCATGTCTAAGGGGAAAAAGACAATGAGCCTGGGTCCGTGACAGCACTGCCCACTGCCTACTTTGAGACCTTTATTATGTAAGTGAAATCATTAAGCTGTAAACCACTGGTTTTCAAGTTTCTGATACTTGCAGCTAAATGCAATTCCTAATTGATACAAGTAAAAATTCTCCAAAGTAAGGAAGAGGACCCACTGCAAATAAGAATTAGCAACGAAGGAAAGAATAAACACTATCATTCAGCTTTCTATAAAAAATACATCTCTTGGCCAGGCTCGGTGGTTCACGCCTGTAATCCTAGCACTTTGGGAGGCTGAGGCGGGTGGATCACCTGAGGTCAGAAGTTTGACCTGGCCAACATGGTGAAACCCTGTCTTCACTAAAAACACAAAAATTAGCCGGGCATGGTGACACATGCCTACATATAGTCTTGTGATTTGGGAGGCTAAGGCAGGAGAATCGCTTGATCCCAGGAGGTGGAGGTTGCACTCCAGCCTGGGTGACAGAGCCAGACACCATCTCAAAAAAACCAAAAACAACAACAAAATCTCCAGGTCAAGCGTGGTGGCTCATGCCTGTAATCCCAGCACTTTGGGAGGCTGAGGCAGGTGGGTCACTTGAGGTCAGGAGTTCAAGACCAGCCTGGCCAACATGGTGAAACCCCATCTCTACTAAAAATACAAAAATTAGCCAGGTGTGGTGGGGCGTGCCTGTAATTCCAGCTACTCAGGAGGCTGAGGCACAAGAATCCCTAGAACCCAGGAGGTGGAGGCTGCGGTGAGCTGAGATCATGCCACTGAATTCTAGCCTGGGTGACGGAGTGCGACTCTGTCTCAAAAAAAAAAAAAAAATCTCCAATCAGCATTTCCTTCCAAAGTTGAATGATGTCCAATTATATAAGTTTATTATTATCACACAGTTACTTTCAACTTATGTGTTAAGATATTGGAATATTTACTTAATAAAACATTCCGGCCGGGCGTGGTGGCTCACGCCTGTAATCCCAGCACTTTGGGAGGCCGAGGTGGGCGGATCACAAGGTCAGGAAATCGAGACCATGGTGAAACCCCGTCTCTACTAAAAATAGAAAAAATTAGCCGGGCGCAGGGGCGGGTGCCTGTAGTACCAGCTACTCGGGAGGCTGAGGCAGGAGAATGGCGTGAACCCGGGAGGCGGAGCTTGCAGTGAGCCGAGATCGCGCCACTGCACTCCAGCCTGGGCGACAGAGCGAGACTCCGTCTCAAAAAAAAAAAAAAAATAAAAAATAAAACATTCCTTTTCACATCTGTTGTAGGTAACATTTCCTATCCAAGACTGGGTTTCTTGGGAAGCAATCTCTGAGTCAGAAATTAGCATGCACAATGCTGCTCCTGGGACCAACATGTGAGAAGGAAAGCAGGATTGGTTAAGCAAGATGTTAAGCTTCAACGCAGTCTCAATGAAGTTCTCATCTATCTAACCCCCATGGTGAGCTCCCGGACAGCTCTTTGTTCAGTCATGGGATGCTGGCTGGCACTGGCAGAAGGGATCATCTTGTGAGGTACTTTTCTTCAGTAAGGCATTCTCCACAGCCTGACAGTCAAGGGTTTCCTGTAGCACTCCTAGCATTTGGGGAATATCCTTTATTCCTAAACATAGATCTGGGGGGATGTCACAATGTCACATACACTATGGCATATCTTGCTTTAAAAAACATAAATGCTTTTATTCCATTAGCCACCTCAGTAACCCTTAACAGTCAATTCTCTAAACTTACTGATAGTAGTGAACACACTGGTGAAGCAGAAATAGTCCACAGCATTGAGAGAAAGAAGGTGGTAAAGAAACTGCTCTCTTTCTTCTTCACAACGTAGAAAAGCGTATCGCTTATAAAGCTTCCTAGGAAAGGGTAAGACAAGCACAAGACAGTAGTATCAAAGAAAAAAAAACAAGACAGTAGTATCATGTATTTTTCATTATGTCTTTTTTTTTTTTTTAAGACAGAGTTTTTCTCTTTTTGCCCAGGCTGGAGTGCAATGATGCAATCTCAGCTCACTGCAACCTCCGCCTCCTGGGTTCAGGTGATTCTCCTGCCTCAGCCTCATGAGTAGCTGGGATTACAGACATGTGCCACTACGCCAGGCTAATTTTTGTATTTTTAGTAGGGATGGGGTTTCAACATGTTGGCCAGGCTGGTCTCAAACTCCTGACCTCTGGTGATCCATCTGCCTCTGCCTCCCAAAGTGCTGGGATTACCGGTGTGAGCCACTGGACCTGGCCATTTTTTTTTCTTTTGTTTCTTTCCCATTATGTCTTCTTTTTTCCAAGATGGGGTCTCGCTATATTGCCCAGGCTGGTCTTGAACTCTTGGACTCAAGTGATCCTCCTGCCTCAGTCTCCCAAAATGTTGGGATTACAGGCATGAGCCACTGGGCCTGGCCCTCATTAAGCCTTGACTAAAAATAAATAGCTCCTCTTAGACAAACACCTTTAATCTTGAAAAAATAGATTCACATCTATTTCAATTCATAAAATGGATATATAAACAGTTAATAAAACATTTTTAACCTAAAGAGTAATTAAGAAAAAAATGCATCTATTTTATCAAACTAATAAAGACTTAAAAGTGATGACCAGTATTGACAAGGAAGAAATGAATGCCATTCTCACAGTTGGTGGGACTGAAAATTTCAGGAAAGCAATTCAGGTAACAATTATTTTAAACCAATCATACCCCTTGACTCATCAACTTCACTTTTAGGACTCAGTCCTAAAGATACAGATGAAATGGGGCAAAGATTTCATTAAACAGCTACATTTAAGCACTTTCCCAAGTGTTTTATAGGTATTAATACATTTCATTCTCACTCTATGAGGTAAGTCTATCAGTGCCTTTTTTATTTTTTTGAGATGAGGTCTTGTTCTGTCACCGAGGTCATGGTAGTACAGCGCCGACTTAGTAACAGCTCACTGCAGCCTCGACCTCCTGGGCTTGAGTGTGCCTCCCACCTCAGCCTCCCAAGTTGCTGGGACCACAAGTGCATGCTACCACGCCCAGCTAATTTTTTATTTTTAGTAGAGATGGGGTCTCACTATATTGCCCAGGCTGGTCTTGAACTCCTAGGCTTAAGCAATCCTCCCACCTTGGCCTCTCAAAGTGTTGGGATTACAGGAGTGAGCCACCTGACCCAGCCTAGTGTCATTTTACAGATGGGGAAGAGATACAGGAAAGTTAAATATCTTGTCCAAGGTCATTCAAACACTAAATAGGGAAGGCAATATTTGAACACAAGCATTCAGACCTCAGAGTTTAAACTCTTGTGATATGGTGAAATGTTTATGGTACACTGTTAAGCTAATAAAAAGGATGATACTGAATTGCAAATACAGTATATCTTAGTAAGAGAACATGCATAGAAGAAAAGTACAGAAGAAAATGTGAAATATTTAGTGTTCTTTATAAGCAGGATCGTAAGTGGTTATCATTTTCCTCTTTGTACTTTGGCCACTATGAGCATAAATCACTTTTTTTTTGGGGGGGGGACAGAGTTTCACTCTTATTGCCCAGGCTGGAGTGCAATGGCACAATCTCGGCTCACTGTAACCTCTCGTCTCCCAGGTTCAAGTGATTCTCCTGCCTCAGCCTCCCAAGTAGCTGGGATTACAGGCATGTGCCACCACGCCCGGCTAATTTTGTATTTGTAGTAGAGATGGGGTTTCTCTATGTTGGTCAGGCTAGTCTTGAACTCCTGATCTCTGGTGATCCGCCCGCCTCAGCTTCCCAAAGTGCTAGGATTACAGCTGTGAGCCACCACACCCAGCCTGTTTTTTTTTTTTTCTTTTTGAGACGGAGTCTTGCTCTGTTGCCAAGCTGCATGGAGTGCATTGGCGCGATCTCGGCTCACTGCAACCTCCGCCTTCGGGTTCAAGTGATTCTCCTGCCTCCCCTCCCGAGTAGCTGGGATTACAGGCGTGCGCCACCACACCCAGCTAATTTTTGTATTTTTAGTAGAGACGGGGTTTCACCATGTTGGCCAGGATGGTCTCGATTTTATGACCTCATGATCTGCCCACCTTGGCCTCCCAAAGTGCTGGGATTACAGATGTGAGCCACTGTGCCTGGCCAGTAACTTTTTATAATTGGAAAAAAAAAACCACAAAACCATGCCAGTTTTAAGAAAACAAGGTCAGATTCGCAGGCTGTATGTGACACTTCATTCTTTATCAAATCTACTCTTTGGACATTAAGAATCATCTGAAAATGCTCCAGGGGGTATGTAATCCAAGTGTGATATGTACAAATACAAAACTACAAAAAGCACCGGGTTACTATGATGGGACTCTAATAGACTGTCATGTTTGAGGTCTTTGTTTAATTCTCTGCCTAACTTTGCTCCTGAGAAGTCAAAGTTCTTAGCCTTCAAATTAGCACTAATGTAAATATAAGCGCAATATATTTCATCCAAGATAGCTTTTTTTTTTTTTTTTTTTTTTTTTGGAGACAGGGTCTCGCTCTGTTGCCCAGGTTAGAGTGCAGTGGCACAACCTTGGCTCAAGTGATTCTCCTGAGTGTCTAAGTATCTAAGAGGCTTCTCCTGAGCCTCTAAGTAGCTGGGAATACACGTGCATGCCACCATGCCCGACTAATTTTTGTATTTTTTGTAGAGACAGGGTTCTGCCATGTTGGCTAGGCTGGTCTCAAACTCCTGACCTCAAGTGATCTGCCCACCTTGGCCTCCCAAAGTGTTGGGATTACAGGTGTGAGCCACTGCACTTGACCTCGAAGAGGGTTTCTTGATAGAGTAAACGGAAGAAATTAAAACGGTTAACAATTAATTGACATGTACTTGACTGGTTTCCTGGCTCTAAACCAGTGGTCCCCAACCTTTTTGGCACCAGGGACCGGTTTCATGGAAGATAATTTTCCCACGGCTGTCGCAGGGGCTGGGGAGGGGGAGGTGGATTCAGAATAAAATTGTTGCACCTCAGATCATCAGTCATTAGAGTCTCATAAGGAGCAGGCAGCCTAGATCCCTCACATGCGCAGTTCGCAATAGGGTTTGTGCTCCTCTGAGAATCTAATGCTGCTGATCTGACAGGAGGTGGAGCTTAGGCGGTAATGCTTGCTTGCCCTCGGCTCATCTCCTGCTGTGCAGCCCTGGTTCCTAACAGGCCACGGACCAGTACCGGTCCGTGGCCCAAGGGCTGGGAACCCTTGCTCTAAACTGCTGAATGCAAGGCTCTCAGAAGAAGCCCTTTACTGGGACCTCCTCACAGAACTTGATTATTTTTTTCTTTTTTTACTCCAGGTTTTATCTGTGTATTTTACAATATAACATAAGGTTTATATAAACTTAACCTATCTTTTGGATGTTACTGTCAGCTTGTATGAACTAGCTAGCTTTCTGCCTGATTCTGGCAGGGCTTTTTCTTTTTTTTTTTTTTGAGACAGTCTCGCACTGTCGCCCAGACTGGAGCGCAGTGACGCGATCTCGGCTCACTGCAACCTCCCACCTCCCAAGTTCAAGTGATTCTCCTGCCTCAGCCTCCTGAATAGCCATGACTACAGGTGTGCGCCACCATGCCCTGCTAATTTTTGTATTTTTTGTAGAGATGGGGTTTCACCATGTTACCCAAGCTGGTCTTGAATTCCTGGACTCAAGTGATCCGCCCACTTTGGCCTCCCAAAATGTTAGGATTACAGGCAACAGCCACCACACCCAACTGCAATCTGGCCTTTGGCTGTTATGTTTGGTGTGTCCTCCCTGAAACGATCAAGTATTACATCAAGACAGAGTTCTCAAAGCACATGCCTGTTAGATAAAGAAGAATGCACGTGCACAGGAAACAGCACTTCATACTGAAGAAGCCAGTCTGTCAGTTTACGCAACTTGCTTTGTATGCACAAGGGTATAGAAACAGAAATGTATCAAAGATGGTATCTTACTTGGTAAGTGGTTGGTTAGAAAGCAACTGCTTAAGATGCTGGGACAAGAGCTTCTTTTCTAGAGACAGTCTTATCCATGCCCGAGCTCGTCCAACATCAGTCTTGATCTCACTCATGTTTTGAATATGCCTAAAGAATAGTGGTAACAGCAAAGATGTAGATCTTAAGGATAATGCTGACTAGAAAAGAAGTAAAGAGTGAACAGTACTGGGCACAGAAAGGTTATTTTATACTTAAAGGGAGCAGTCGATAATATACAATTGATGTTGATTAAATCTTTGAAGGTTCCATCTGAATCATGAAGTTAGTCTCACATCATAATTGCCATTACAACACAAGCACACAGACAATGTCATAAGATAAAGCATTTAACACTCATTCACTCTTTCAGGCTTCATTATGTCCTTGTTGAAGAGTCATAGATACCTGTAAATAAATATTTCTGATTCTCAAAAAAAAGTAATGAAACAGGGTGAATACTTAAGTAGCTTTTCAAAGTAACTGTTCTATATCATAATTAAATATCAGCCACAACTTTAATCCACTGAATTACTTTTCAAGTTGCACTGGACAACATATGGAAAATATGAAATCTTACGTTCTATGGCATTAGAGAAAATAAGCCAGACTGCACTGATAATCTTTAATTGGCTAATTATTTAAAAATACAGGGTCTCGCTATGTTGCCCAGGATGGTCTCAATCTTTCGGTCTCAAGTGATCCTCTTCCCTCAGCCTCCCAAAGTGTATGACCCACTGCACTCGGATCTTATAATATTGCTTTAAACCCACACATTGTAAAGGTTGACTAAGTATTGTACCTAAAATATTTAAAAGATAAAAGCCTCTGCCTTCCTCATTCAATAAATCTGTGTTAGGTATCTTGATGTCTTCTAACGATTTCTTAACAGTAATTGCAAGTGATGATTCTCAGATCTGTATTTGCTTCAAACTAAGTCTACCTGATTGCAATTGTTCTGCCACATATCCTGCCATTATTTGCAGATTTTTTCTTCTGTATCGGTGGGCAGCAGGTATTTAAGGCAATTTAAAAAACTGAACAAAAGAAGCTATAAAAGAGTTTAGGATGGGCACAATGGCTCATGTCTGTAATCCCAGCCCTTTGGGAGGCCAAGGCGGGAGAATCACTTGAGGCCAGGAGTTCAAGGTCAGCCTGGGCAATATTAGATCCCATCTTGGCCGGGTACAGTGGCTCACGCCTGTAATCCCAGCACTTTGGGAGGCCCAGGCGGGTGGATCACGAGGTCAGATCAAGATCATCCTGGCTAACATGGTAAAACCCTGTCTCTACTAAAAACACAAAAAATTTGCCAGGAATGGTGGCACATGCCTGTAGTCTCAGCTACTCAGGAGGCTGAGGGAGGAGAATTACTTGAACCTGGGAGGCGGAGGTTGCAGTGACCTGAGATCGTGACACTGCACTCCAGCCTGGACAACAGAGTGAGACTCCATCTCAAAAACAAAAAACAAAAAACAAACAAAAAAAACCCTGTCTCTAGTGAAAATCAAAAAAATTAGCTGGGCGTGGTGGCAGGTGCCTGTAATTCCAGTGACTTGGGAGGCTGAGGCAGAAGGATTGCTTGAGCCTGGGAAGTTGAGGCTGCAGAGAGTGGCGATTTCACCACCGAACTCCAGCCTGGGTGACAAAGCAAGACCCTGTCGCTAAAGTAAAATAAAATAAAAAAGTTTAGAGATGCTTTAAAACTCTTCTCAGCTGCATCTTCCATTTGAATTTAATGTCAGGAAACAATACAATGGTACAAAAATAAAATAAATGAAACCATAAAAATACTTTCTTCAGAATTACATAAGCCAAAAATACACATAGCCATAATTATTTGAGCAATTTAGTTAAAAGCCACAAAATACTTCAAAAAGTTATCACCACATGCTAACACATGTACTAATAACAAATACCTCATGTCCTGGATAAGAGAGACCCTGAGTGTTGGCAACATAACTCCTGACTCAGATTTTCTTCTTTCTGGTCCGAGGGCAACTATGTAGAAAAATATCAGCAAAATATTAGAAAAGTAAAAAATATACATGGTTCATACTAAATACTTTGAAACTGCTTTGATAAGAAAAAATTTTAACAATTTATATCATCTAGCCCAAAATGTCAAAGAACAAATTTTAAAGAAAATAGGGTCTTGCTCTGTCACTGAGCTTGGAGTGCAGTGTGCAGTGGTGTGATTGTGGCTCACTGCAGCCTCGACCTCCTGGGCTCCAGCAATCCTCCCAACGTAGCCCTGTCCAGAGTACCTGGGATTACAGGTGTGCACCACCACACATGGCTCATTTTAAAAATTTTTTGTAGAGACGGGGTCTTCCTATGTCTGGGCTATTTTATTAACACAGTAAATCAGCTATTTTCTTCTCTTTTCTTTTTTTTTTTTTTTGAGATGGAGTTTTGCTCTTGTTGCCTAGGCTGGAGTGCAATGGTGCGATCTCAGCTCACCGCAACCTCCACCTCCTGTGTCCAAGTGATTCTCCCATCTCAGTCTCTCGAGTAGCTGGGATTATAGGCATGCACTACCATACCTGGCTATTTTTTTGTATTTTTAGGACAGACAGGGTTTCTCCATGTTGGTCAGGCTGGTCTCAAACTCCCAATCTGAGGTGATCCGCCTGCCTCGGCCTCCCAAAGTGCTGGAATTACAGACGTGAGCCACTGTGCCCAGACCCAGCTATTTTCTTTCTATGTAATCTGGAACTGCTTTTGGAAATTTTAAACGAATCACAAAAGACCACCTAGCAAACGATGCAATGCATACAAATTCTGGCCATAAGGACCAGGCACTTTTTTTTTTTTTTTTTAAAACATAGTCTTGCTCTTGCCCAGGCTGAAGTGCAGTGGTGTGATCTTGGCTCACTGCAACCTCTGCCTCCTTGGTTCAAGCAATTCTCATGCCTCAGCCTCCCGAGCAGCTGGGACTACAGGCGTGCGCCACCACGCCCAGCTAATTTTTGTATTTTTTAGTAGAGACGTAGTTTCACCATGTTGACCAGATGGTCTTGAACTCCTGAACTCAAGTGATCCGCCCGCCTTGGTCTCCCAAAGTGCTGGGAATACAGGTGTTAGCCACCATGCCTGGCCAGTTACTTTCTAGTTACTCATTCTAATAGCTCTAGATGATTACATGAAAGCAATGTATATAAATTAAGCTACTAAAAATGTGAAACATCTCTGGGCTCATGAATTGAAGTCACACAATTAAACTCTTGAAGAGTGAAAAAAAATCCTGTGTGCTCAGTCCTGGAATCCCAACACTTTGGGAGGCCAAGGCAGGAGGATTACTTGAGCCCACGACTTCAAGACCAGCCTGGGAAACATAGAAAGACCCCGGTTTTGCAAATAATTATATGGGTTTGGACAATGGGAAGCTAAATATATATATATGTCTTTTTTTCAATTAGCTTTTTTTTTTTAATAGCTGAGCATGGTGGTGTTCACCTGTAGTACCAGTTGCTTGGGAGGCTGAGGTGGGAGGATCACCTGAGCTTACCACTGCACTCCAGCCTGGGCAACAGAAGGAGATTGTCTCTTGAAAAAAAAAAAAAAAAAAAAAAGAGGCTGGGCACAGTGGCTCACGCCTGTAATCCCAACACTTTGGGAGGCCAAGGCAGACGGATCACGAGGTCAGGAGATCAAGACTACCCTGGCTAACATGGTGAAACCCCATCTCTACTAAAAAATACAAAAATTAGCTGGGCTTGGTGGTGGGCACCTGTAGTCCCAGCTACTCAGAAGGCTGAGGCAGGAGAGTGGCGTGAACCCGGGAGGCAGAGCTTGCAGTGAGCCAAGATTGTCCCACTGCACTCCAGCCTGGGCGACAGAGCGAGTCTCTGTCTCAAAAAAAAATCTAAGATTTCAGGCTCTTCAGTCTGGTAAGTTTCTACCTTGAAGTTCAGAGTCCAAACTACAGTAATTATAGCATGCAAAGTGAGTAATCTAAATAGACACTAAGTATAATGTCCATGAGTATTCTCTTATGAAGCCTTAATAGCTAACATTTATGAAAGAATAGCTAACATTTATGATAGCTAACAATTATGGGATTACAGGTGCATGCCACCACACCTAGCTAATTTTTGTACTTTTTGTAGAGATGGGGTTTTGTCTCTATGTATGAAAGAAGGAAAGATTATTCTCATACAGCAACAGCTAAGCAAAGATCTATTGGCTAATATATTGTAGTTGCAGTGTTTGCTCTCATGCTCAAGGAGAGGCCATGGAGTTTAGGCCTTTCATTTCTATCTTCTCATCTATAAATATAAATGAAATTCCAACATCATACTCAGCAAATACACCTATATAAGTAGAACTGAGAATGCAAATTTTTGCTATATATTAAACCTATCATTTTCTGAGTTTTTAGATTCTTTCTACTTTGGGGGGCTGGGATACAATACCAAAACACATAAATATATATGAAGTTGGCACTAAAGGAAGATAGGGAACATTTTGGTGTATTATGATCCCTATGCTTTTGACACTGGCAGGTATAAATGAGTACCGATGGGGTTGCCAGAAGGAAGAGGCCAATCTAAAAGCACTACTTTCGAGGGTCTTCCATACCATGTGATGATAAATAGGACATTCGTTGTGGCGATTTTGGGAGTTTCAGTGGGGCACTAGACCCATTCATCTTGACACCCAGGAGGTAATAAATGCTGAGGAAACTGTTCCAGACTTGCAGGGAATGTGTTATGTGTTACTGAACAAAGCGCATCTTTTTTTTTTTTTTTTTTTTTTAGATAGAGTCTCACTCTGTAGCCCAGGTTGGAGTGCAGCAGCATGATCTTGCGTCACTGCAGCCTCCATCTCCAGGCTCAGTGATCCTCCAACCTCAGCCTCTTGATAGCTGGGATTACAGGTGCGTGCCACCACACCTGGCTAATTTTTGTATTTTTTGTAGAGACAGGGTTTTGTTTCTATGTTTATGTTGCTCAGGCTGGACTCAAACTCTTGGACTCAAGCAGTCTGCCTGCCTCGGCCTCCCAAAGTGCTGGGATTACAGGCACGAGCCATCACACCCGGCCACATCTTTCTTTTTGAGGACAAAGTGAGATGGCTCAGAGAATGCCTCTGTACTCCAGATGATTAGACAAAATGAAAGATGGCCACACAGGCGGTAAGAAATAGATTGACGGAGGAAAAAAGGGGATTTGAAACCATAATTAACAAGTTGGCTAGAAGGAAACATGACAACCAGAAGTAATCATGCCTCTCAAACTAGAGAGCAAGTGAGAAACTTCGTTTTAAATAATAAGAGATGGGGGTCTCACTATGTTGCTCAGGCCGGTCTCAAACACCTGGCTCAAGGAATCCTCCCATCTTGGCCCCCTAAAGTGCTGGAATTACATGTGTGAGCCAGTGTGCTTGGCAATTCCTGTTGTTTAAACTACTCAGTTTGTGGTACTCTATTATGGTGGCCCTAGGAAATGAATGTGGTAATTTATTAGTGACTCTGGAGAGAAGAGTTTAAAAGCCTGTGAGCAGAGGGCAGATTTGGGGTTTGGAAATGGAACCACTTCTTTTATCTAGAGACCTAAAATCTAAGATTTCCATGAAGCCTACTCCAGCTAGAAGAGAATTTTATAAACTATTTAAATGTATACTTCCATTACTATTTCTTAATTGAAAATACTCAAACAATAGGCCACTTTCTCCTTCAAAATAAAGATTCATGGATTTAATTCTTGGCTACAAGAATTTGCTCATCTGCCTGAATCAAACTACAAAATTAGCCGGATGTGGTGGCGCATGCCTGTAATCCCAGCTACTCGAGAGGCTGAGGCAGGAGAATCGCTTGAACGTGGGAGGTGTAGGTTGCAGTGAGCCGAGATCATGCCATTGCATCCAGTCTCGGCAACAAGAGTGAGCGAAACTCCGTCTCAAAAAAAAAAAAAAAAAAAAAAAAAAAAGAATGAACACAAGTTAAACATTTTGTTTACTTTCTATTTGGAGTGGTGAATTTTATAAATGTAGCACAGATAGCAGTTTTTGAGGGCAGAGATTGTATATTTCTACAGAACCATGTACAGTCTATAGGTAGGTAAGTAATTAATAGAAAATTTCTGATGAAGGTAAGATGAAGAGTGACTCAAAATTCCTGCGTTAGATCCAGAAAAAACACTTAAAAGCAGCATTTCTGGCCAGGCGCGGTGGCTTACACCTGTAATCCCAGCACTTTGGGAGGCTGAGGTGGGTGGATCACCTGAGGTCAGGAGTTCAAGACCAGCCTGGCCAACATGGTGAACCCCGTTTCTACTAAAAATACAAAACTTCACCAGGTGTGGTGGCACACGCCTGTAATCCCAGCTACTCAGGAGGCTGAGGCAGGAGAATCGCCTGAACCCAGGAAGTGGAGGTCGCACTGAGCCAAGACTGCGCCATTGCACTCCAGCCCAGGCAACAAGAGCAAAACTCCATCTCGAAAAAAAAAAAAAAAAAAAAAAGGAAAAAAGGCAGCATTTCCATTCCCTTCAGTGGAAGGGTTCTACACCTACACCCTGCCAAAATCCATTTCCAGTTACTAGTAGAACCTTGTCTGAAGGTGCAAAGTTTAAGAACTGGCTCAACATTTTTATTTATTGTTACTATTTTTTGGAGACAGGGTCTTGCTCTGTCACCCAAGCTGGAGTGCAGTAGTGGGATCACAGTACTCACTGTAGCCTCAACCCCGTGGGCTCAAGCGATCCTCCCACCTCAGCCTCCCAAGCATCTGGGACCACACATGTGTGTCACTATACCTGGCTAATTAAGACAAAAAACATTTTTTTTTTGTAGACAGGGTCTTACTATGTTACCTTGGCTGGTCTCAAACTCTTGGGCTCAAGTGATCCTTCCACCTCGGCCTCCCAAAGTGCTGGGATTACAGGACTGGGTCACCATAGCCAGCCTCCTAATACTTTTTTTTTTGAGACAGCATCTTGCTCTGTTGCCCAAGTTGGAGTGCAATGGCATGATCTTGGCTCACTGCAACCTCTGCCTCCTGGGTTCAAGAGATACTCATGCCTCAGTCCCCCGAGTAGTTGGGATTACAGGTGTGTACCACCATACTCGGCTGACTTTTATATTTTTAGTAGAGACGGGGTTTCACCATGTTGGCCAGGCTGGTGTCGAACTCCTGGCCTCAAGTAATTTGCCCTCCTTAAGCTCCCACAGTGCTGGAATTACAGGCATGAGCCACCACATCCAGTCCTCTCAACAAATTTAAAGGTTAAAACTTCTGAGTGATGTGTCAAGAACAGTCTTTGTTCTAGGACCAATTGTATTCTGAAATTCTTTCTCTAAAATAGGATGTCAAACTACTAGGTGCAGTGATCACTAGGTCAAAATTAATACTGCCTACCCACTATGGTCCTCTTGCTATCTTTCCATTCCTCTACCACCCTTAAAATGTCTCTGACTCCTGTTCAGTGCTGCTTCTGAAGACTCACGATAATAATCCAGCATCTAGTTTCATCAGGATTCAATGCTAGTAAGAGTAATGTTCAAACCCATCATAAATCTTTTTTTTTTTTTTTGACATGGAGTCTCACTCCATCGCCCAGGCTGGAGTACGGGGGAGCAGTCTTGGCTCACTGCAACCTCCATCTTCCAGGTTCAAGCGATTCACCTGCCTCACCCTCCTGAGTAGCTGGGATTACAGATACCCGCCACCATGCCTGGCTAATTTTTGTATTTTTAGTAGGGAGGTGGTTTCACCACGTTGGCCTGGCTGGTCTCCAACTCTTCATCTCCAGTGACCCATCCACCTCGGCCTCCCAAAGTGCTGGGATTACAGGCATGAACCACCGTGCCCGGCCCATCATAAATCTTCAAGGATTTTTCCTAAATATGACAATGCAGACTGTATTGCCATTAATTAGGAAGCTTAATAATTGGCAAAAAAAAGTACTTGGTAGAAAAAAATTCAGATTTTAAAAACTGTTAATTTTTGCATAATTACAACTTACTCCTTAAGAATGAGAGATTTCAATTTAAACTGATGTTTTAATACATATTTTATATTCTTATAAATATATATATATTTCGAGACGGAGTCTCACTCTGTTGCCCACGCTGGAATGCAGTGGCGTGATCTTGGCTCACTGCAACCTCTGCCTCCCAGGTTCAAGTGCTGGGATTACAGGCATTGAGTCACCACGCCTGACCTCATTTTTGTTTTTTAACAGAAAAAGTGGCAGAGGAGATGGACACTAGAGAATGCTTTTAAATTTGATCTGAATCTTTATAAATATAGTTACAGTCAGAGACAGCAGAACCTTGGCATTCTGATTGCAGGAGCTCCAGGGCAATGTAGTCAACTCATATTCCTAGCTGTCTGATTAAATACATTTAAACACTAGGTTTCTAACAATAAATACTACATTTAGGGTAGTGTTGCCCTCTAGGGGCAGTGAGGGAAAAGAAATTAGGGTGAACAAAAGGGTCTTCAGGCTGGGCGCAGTGGCTCACGCCTGTAATCCCAACACTGTGGGAGGCTGAGGCAGGTGGATCACGAGGGCAGGAGATCGAGACCATCCTGGCTAACACAGTGAAACCCCGTCTCTACTAAAAATACAAAAAATTAGCTGGATGAGGTGGCAGGCGCCTGTAGTCCCAGCTACTCAGAAGGCTGAGGCAGGAGAAGGGTGTAAACCCAGCAGGCAGAGCTTGCAGTGAGCTGAGATTGCGCCACTGCACTCCAGCCTGGGCGACAGAGCGAGACTCCGTCTCAAAAAACAAACAAACAACAACAACAAAAAACGGGTCTTTAAGGCCAGGCATGGTGGCTCACACCTGTTATCCCAGCATGTTGGGATGCCAAGGCAGATGGATCACTTGAGGTCGGAAGTTCGAGACCAGCCTGACCAACATGGAGAAACCCTGTCTCTACTAAAAATACAAAATTAGCTGAGCATGGTGGTGCACGTCTGTAATCCCAGCTACTCAGGAGGCTGAGGCAGGAGAATGGCTTGAGCCCAGGAGGCAGAGGTTGCAGTGAGCCGAGATTGTGCCACTGTACTCCAGCCTGGGTGACAGGAGCAAAATTCCATTTAAAAAAAAAAAAAGGTTTAGTTTAAATCATATTTGTAATGCACTCTTTTTTTTTTTTTTTCCTGAGATGGAGTCTTGCTCTTGTTGCTCAGGCTGGAGTGCAACAGCACAATCTCAGCTCACTGCAACCTCCGCCTCCCAGGTTTAAGCGATTCTCCTGCCTCAGCCACCTGAGTAGCTGGGATTACAGGTGCCCGCCACCACGCCTGGCTAATTTTTGTATTTTTAGTAGAGATGGGGTGTCACCATGTTGGCCAGGCTGGTCTTGAACTCCTGACCTTGTGATCCGCCCGCCTTGACATCCTAAAGTGCTGGGATGGTAGGTGTGAGCCACTGCACCTGGTCAATGCACCTTTTTTTTTGAGATGGAGTCTCGCTTTGTCACCTAGGCTGGAGTGCAGTGGCACGATCTCGGCTCACTGCAACCTCCGCCTCCCAGGTTCAAGTGATTCTCCTGCCTCAGCCTCCTGAGTAGCTGGAATTACAGGCACACACCACCATGCCCCGCTAATTTTTGTATTTTTAGTAGAGATGGGGTTTCACCATGTTGGTCAGGCTGGTCTCGAACTCCTGACCTCATGATCTGCCAACCTCGGCCTCCCAAGTACTGGGATTACAGGCATAAGCCACCATGCCCGGCCCCTGCACTCTTTCTTAAACTGTGTTAGGCTTATGACTTGTTGTTGTTGTTGTTGTTGTTGTTTTGAGATAAAGTCTAGCTCTGTCACCTAGGCTGGAGTGCAGTGGCACGATCTCAGCTCACTGCAACCTCCACCCTCCCGGGTTCAAGCGATTCTCCTGCCTCAACCTCCCGAGAAGCTGGGACTATAGGCATCCGCCACCACCTGGGCGAGGTGGCTCATGCGTGTAATCCCAGCACTTTAGGAAGCTGAGTAGGGCTGATCACTTGAGATCAGGAGTTTGAGACCAGCCTGGCCAACATGGCGAAACCCCGTCCTTACTAAAAATACAAAAATTAGCCGGGTGTGGTGGTGGGCACCTATAATCCCAGGTAGTTGGTAGACTGAGGCAGGAGAATTGCTTGAACTTGGGAGGCAGAGGTTTCAGTGAGCTGAGATCACACCACTGTACTCCAACCTGGGTGACAAGAAGAGACTCCATCTAAAACATTTCTGAATATCCAAAGTAATCCATACTTTATGAAAAGGTTCCAAAATGGCTGATTCAGTATAAAGCATTTTATCTCAATTAGCTTACCACAGTTACTTCTACTTTTTTGTGAAATAGATGGTTATTTTATATAAAGAAAAGCATGTGCTGTTGTGAAAAATACACAGTAGGTAAGAACACTTAAAGCTTAAGAAACCCTACATAATTCTAATTAGCTAAAAAATGACACTTCTAACTTATTTTCTATAAATTGAAGAAGAGATTCAACTCCTGAAATTTTTCGAGACATATGTACATATTTTTTCCCTGAAAGATCACTAATGATGGTTATAAAACTTTTTATTTTTGAGATGGAGTCTTGCTCTGTTGCCCAGGCTGCAGTGCAGTGGCACCTTCTTGGCTTACTGCAACCTTTGCCTCCTGGGTTCAAGCGATCCTCCTGCCTCAGCCTTCCGAGTAGCTGGGACTACAGGCACCCACCACCACGCCCAGCTAATTTTTGTATTTTAGTAGAGATGGGGTTTCACCATGTTGGCCAGGCTGGTCTTGAACACCCAACCTCAGGTGATCCGCCCATCTTGGCCTCCCAAAGTGGTGGGATTACAGGTGTGAGCCACCGTGCCTGGCATAAAACTTTTAAGAAAAAAAATATTCTGATGCTACTGAGAGTAATGTATCCTTGCATGGCCATTTACAATTCATTGGGGGTTTTCGCATGATACCTTGCTTGATCAGCATGACCATTCCAGCCTAGGTAATCTCATTTTCCCTGTTTTATAGATGATGAAGCAGGACTTCAGAAAGGGCAAATAACTTTTTCCAGGTCTCACAGTTAGTCAGTAATACTGCTCCTTCTACTTTATCCCATTATTGGCAAAATGAGTAAATTTTAGCTTGAGAGAGAAAGAGAGCAAGACAAGGCCATATAGTATTGAGTCTTCTCAGAGTCCAATGCTGCTAGTTCTTTACCAATGATGTCATACCTGGTGATTCTGCAAGGTGCTCTTGTTTCTCTTCTCTGTCCTGAAATTGAATTAAATGTGACCACAAAGCCGACTTCCCCTGGAAGCACAAGGTGTGTAAAAATTTCATAAGAAATAATTCATCATAAAATAATTTCTCATCCAAATCATTCATATTCCAATAGCCATTTAGAAGTTTGGTGACCCAAGCTTATACATTCCTAGCTGTATGACATTCTGAGCATCTTCTGCATGTATCATAAAGGTCATCCTTTGCCTCACTGAGAAGACTGGCAAGAGCCTGGGGAAAGGAAGCAGCTAAGCAAAGGGCCAGCATGGCAGGCAGAAGATTTCTGATGTCTGCTAGGTTGTTACTTAGTTGTATATAATTAGGGCTGTCTACACTGGGTACATCAGTAACCATGGGATTAAAATGCTCTAGCAGCACAGAATGTACTTGTGTACGTCTATATGTAAAATATGTTTGGATATATGGAGTGGCAATAAGACAAAAAAATAGAGGTGAGAGGAGAAAGAGAAAAAGGGAAGAAGAAAGAAACACGCACGCATCAGAAAAAAATCAGAAAGGGAGACTAGAGAGACGAAAGCAAAGAGACCATTTGAATTTTTTCACCCTGAATTATTAGATCTAACTTAAAATGGCAAGGAACTGTTAATTCTGGACAGTGACAAAGGCAAACATTTAATGGAACTTACTAGGGATACAGCCTCTGCAATGATGTGCTATTTCATCCTTTCCTGCTTAGCAGTAAAGATCCCCAAACCACCTCCTGCTCATGGGTTATATTTTCTTGTTCTGAAATTAAAATGTCTGTGGCATTTTTCTAGTCCCCTTGTGACAAAAGAGCCTATTTGTTTTTTAATGACATATTTTTCTCCTTGTTACATTTCTTCACAGGGCTCTTAACTGGCCATGTCACCAGGACCTCCTAAAACTGTTACCTGCTTGACCTGCAAGCCATGGCTCCATATCCTTTCCAGCAGGTCACAGAGGCTGGCGATCAAGGTGTTCTCCTCCAGGCCGGTGATGTTTGCTTCTCCATGGCCAAGTTCCACTGCTTCGTGTCCCATCTTCTCCACCAACATGCGCTTTGTCTAAGAATATCACGTGTAGTCATAAGGCACCCCAGTAGTGAAACCAAAAACCAACAAGTCAATTACTGAAGTAGGAGACTTGGTTTCCCTTCATTATACCTCTGTTTGCAGATTTGTAATCACCTTGGGAAAAATCTCTTAATCTTGGTGGTCAACTAATTGGAGTAATATAATTTATATGTTACTATTTTGTCAGAAAAAATGGAGTGTAACTAAAGAGAAAATAAGATAATATTTGTAAGCATCCCCATGTTGAAAAGATGCTTATGTACAACAATTGTCAAATTATTAACTTCTGTGATATTGGGGAATTACAGCAGACCTAGAAAATGTACTGTCAGGGTTGGGTATGGTGGCTCACACCTGTAATCCCGGCACTTTGGGAGGTCGAGGCAAGTGGATCACCTGAGGTCAGGAGTTCGAGACCAGCCTGGCCAACATGGTGAAACCCTGTCTCTACTAAAAATACAAAAGTTAGCCGGGTAGTAGTGCCACACTCCTGTAATCCCAGTTATTTGGGAAGCTGAGGCAGAAGAATCGCTTGAACCCAAGAGGTAGAGGTTGCAGTGAGCTGAGATTGTGCCACTGTGCCAGCCTGCTGGGTGACAGAGCGAGACTCTGTCTCAAAAAACAAAAAACAATAAAAAAAGAAAATGTACCGTCAGAATATGGAACCCCATCCTGCCACCACAACTTGCCCTATCACTGCCCCAGCATCTTAGCATACTAAAGATTCTTGCACTCAGTTTGATTGCACTTAAGTAAAAACCAGAATACAAATGGGCAGCTCTAAATTTTTTGAGAACTCTAATTTGTGAATGAACCAGGACTTTCCTTCTCTTTTCCTTTTTTATCTTTTCTTTGTTCATCAAGCATACACCAAAAAATGCAAAGAAAATGGAAATCAGTTTCATGTAAGTTAATTTGCATCAGTCTTAGTAGCTTTTATAAAATGTAAAATGAGAGAGAATCTAGCTCTTTTAGGCAAGAACTTTAATTCACCACTATATTCTGATGCTGAAAATAGTGCATTTATTGAATATGCAGAGAAGGTACTCAAGAAATGACTGTCAAATAAATAAATAAAATTATTAGCTAAAATGATGTTTTTAAGTTTTGTCAATTTGTACTGCTACCTCCAAAAAACACAAGTTTCTGAGAGGAGAATGCTGTGCAATATACACAAACCTACAACACAGCCAAGGTAGTTTTCCTTATGGGGATGAAAACCATGTATAGGCACAAATAAGGCTGTACACAGCTGCACACACAGACACAAGTGTTGCCTTTCACATAAGATGACAACATTCCTGACACAAATTATGAGTGGCTTAAGACATCCGTTCATGTTGGTGAGGAGGACAGCAATGTCTGAAAAGGGGAGAAAAATGATACAAGGCTCTCATGTCATTGATTCTGTGGGCAATGAAGAACCCACGGAGGTTCAATACCCCAGTAAAGAGTACATGAGGTCAATGCCACAATAAGAGTTTTCTTCTAGCAAAATTACATGCTTAAATGGGGGTTAACTCAGTTCATCTTAGCCTCACACATGGTGTAAACATGAATGCACACTGTCTGGCATCAGTGAATAATACATACCTTCATTCTACATTCTTTTAATAAGCCTTCTACGAATTTACAGTTGGTCTGTGCAATCACTGCAGGAGAGAGGTCTGACAGTTTGGGTTGCCTCAGGTTTTTTCCTAAACTTCGTGCCTCTTGCATATATTTCTAAAAATTAAGGAGTATTTTTAATGCATAAACATTAGCTATTCTTCTAATCTTCTTAACCTTATACAAACAAGTGCAGAGACAAATGAAATGCAAAAAAGTCTGTAAGTGTATGCGCATAACAACAATTAATGTTTTAGTGCACCAAAAGACAGAGGACACTCATATGCCACCCCACAACAACTGTTAACTCCTGTGAGAAGTAAAGTGACAGAAATCCCATCAAATTAAAACTTATTCAAAGTGAGATGACATTTCATTTTGTTTAGTCTTTTCACTGGGAATACAAAAGGTTGTGATTAGTCAGGATTGTGGTTGGGACAAAAAAATTTAGGTGTTTAGATTACAAATCCAAGGTTTTGCAGGAGCCCAGTGGTTCTCAGATCACCGATTTCCTCCACTCCTTTCCCCATACAGCAAGACTTAACATACCTCTAGCCTCTTGGGCAGTGCGCTCCAATCTAACCCTTTGCTCTATAATCAAGTCACAACAGTAAAATCAGGAACTTTAGAATCTGGTTGTAACTACTTTTATGACTCAGGCATATCAACTAATGTTTGTGCACCTCAGCTTGTTAAATGGGCATAAAACATGCCCCCCTACCTTCCCAAAAGGCTATAAGATCACTCTGAAAAGCACGATGTGCTCCAAGCGAAGGTGGCCTCTTTCTGTGATGTTTTTGCTAAAGCCCTTCCTTGCCTTGTTCTATAATCAAGAGAAAGTGAATTACAGTTACTTTTGGGGTTTTTGGTAACTCTAAGGTATCACAGAAACTTAACCAAATGCTCTTGAGCTTTGGTTAGTGAATTTCTATTAAAAAGAAAATCACTACATGTGATTAGTGCAAGACACGTGCTCTCTCTCTCCTTTCTATGCTGTCTATAAAGGTTCATCCAGGGGCTGGGCGGTGGCTCCCGTCTGTAATCCCAGCACTTTGGGAGGCCCAGATGGGTGGATCACCAGAGGTCAGGAGTGTGAGACCAGCCTGGTCAACATGGTGAAACCCCGTCTCTACTAAAAATACAAAAATTAGCCAGGTGTGGTAGTGGATGCCTGTAATCCACCTACTCGGGATTATAGGCTACTCCCCAGCTACTCGGGAGGCTGAGGCAGAACAATCACTGAAACCTGGGAGGCGGAGACTGCAGTGAGTGCAGATGGCGTCACTGCACTCCAGCCTGGGCAACTGAGCGAGACTCCATCTCAAAAAAACAAAACAAAACAAAACAAAACAAAAAACCAAAAAAAAACAAAACAAACAAACAAACAAAAAACCCATCTGGATACCTTGTGTTTACATCAGGATCACAGGGCAGAATTTTCCAAAAAGTCCAAGTGTCTTAGGACCATATCTAGAAAATAACTGCTCTACAATACATAGTAAAAGAAGCAGTTTATTGGCTGGTAGTTGGGGGCAGCAGGGAGACTGAGACGGCAAGCCAGCACATCCTCCCACAGGCACATATGTGAAATCTATCCTTACTATCTTCAGAGGAGAGCTTGATATTATAAAAGAAGATGTGTAAAATCCTTTGCATTCTTTAAAAAAGAGAGTTTGTACATTTAATATATTTCTCATTTGGAAGAAAACTAATCTGCTAAGTCTGGTACAAATAAAAAAAAATCCCACTGATTAGGGATTCAACTAATCAGTTTACCTGCTACCTCCCAATCCTTGTGATGAAAGGCAAAATTAACAAAATAATGTTTTTTCCAGTCCAATCACTTTTACAGTTGTCTCTGATTCTCAATTTTCCCTTATTTCTTTGACCCTCTTAAAAATGTTTGAAGCAGAGGCCAGGCGTGGTGGCTCACACCTGTAATCCCAGCACTTTGGGAGGCCGAGACGGACGGATCACAAGGTCAGGAGTTCGAGACCAGCCTGGCCAACATGGTGAAACCCCGTCTCTACTAAAAATACAAAAATGTGACAGGCGCCTGTAATCCCAGCTACTTGGGAGGCTAAGGCAAGAGAACTGCTTGATCCCGGGAGGCAGAGGTTGCAGTGAGCCAAGATCGTGCCATCGCACTCCAGACTAGGTGACAAGAGTAAGACTCCATCTCAAAAAAAAATGTTTGCAGCAGAAAGAAGTATAAATAAATGTTATGGGAACTGCAGAGTTTATTTTTATTTTATTTTTTGGGATGGAACCTCGCTCTGTCGCCCAGGCTGAAGTGCAGTGGCGCGATCTCAGCTAACTACTACCTCTGCCTCCCAGGTACAAGTAATTCTCCTGCCTCGGCCTCTTGAGTAGCTGGGATTACAGGCACGTTCCACCATGCCCGGCTAATTTTTTTTTTTTTTTTTTTTGAGACGGAGTCTTGCTCTATCACCCAGGCTGGAGTGCAGTGGCGTGATCTCGGCTTACTGCAACCTCCGCCTCCCAGGTTCAAGTGATTCTCCTGCCTTAGTCTCCTGAGTAGCTGGGATTATAGATGCACATCACCATGCCTGGCTAATTTTTATATTTTCAGTAGAGACTGGGTTTCACCATGTTGGTCAGGTTGATCTCGAACTCCTGACCTTGTGATCCACCCACCTCGGCTTCCCAAAGTGCTGGGATTACAGGCGTGAGCCACCACGCCCGGCCATAATTTTGTATTTTTTAGTAGAGACAGGGTTTCACTATGTTGGTCAGGCTGGTCTTGAACTCCTGACCTCGTGATCTGCCTGCCTTGGCCTCCCGAAGTGCTGGGATTACAGGCGTGAGCCACCGTGCCTGGAGAGTTTGATTTTTAAAATCTATCAACCATTACCAGCAGAGAAGTCAAATGTAACAAGGTCTATAGAAATGGTCTGAAGGTTAGTTTTATTTATTTATTTTTTTCTTGAGATGAAGTCTCGCTCTGTTGCCCAGGCTGGAGGGCAATGGCTCAGTCTTGGCTCACTGCAAACTCCGCCTCCTGGGTTCAAGCAATTCTCTTGCCTCAGCCTCTCAAGTAGCTGGGATTACAGGTGCTGGCCACCACACCTGGCTAATTTTTGTGTTTTTAGTAGAGATGGGGTTTCGCCATGTTGGCCAGGATGGTCTCGAATTCCTGACCTCAAGTGATCCACTCACCTCGGCTTCCCAAAGTGCTGGGATTACAGGCATGAGCCACCATGCCCTGCCTGTTTTTTGTTTGTTTGTTTTTTAAAGACAGAGTCTTGCTCTGTCGTCCACGATGGAGTGCAGTGGTACAATCTTGGCTCACTGTAACCTCCGCCTCCTGGGTTCAAGCGATTCTCCTGCCTCAGCCTCTCAAGTAGCTGGCATTATAGGCACGCACTACAATACCTGGCTAATTTTTATATTTTTAGTAGAGATGGGGTTTCACCATGTTGGCCAGGCTGGTCTTGAACTCCCGATCTCAAATAATCTCCCTGCCTCGGCCTCCCAAACTGTTGGGATTATAGGTGTGAGCCACCGCCCAGCCTGAATCCTTTTTTTGTTTGGTTTTTGCTTTTTTGAAACAGAGTCTTGGTCTGTTGCCCAGGCTGGAGTGCAGTGGCGTGATCTTAGCTCGCTGCAGCCTCCGTCTCCAAGGTGCAAGCAATTTTCCTGCCTCAGCCTCCTGAGTAGCTGGGACTACAGGCACATGCCACCACGTCCAGCTAATTTTTGTATTTTTAGTAGAGTCAGGGTTTCACCATGTTGGCCAAGCTGGTCTCGAACTCCTGTCCTCAAGTGATCCGCCCACCTCATCCTCCCAAAGTGCTGGGATTAAAAGTGTAAGTCACTGCGCCTGTCCCCTGAATACTTTTTAAAGTCAATTGTTGGATTAAAAATTAACCACTGTCAGCTGGTTGAGGTTGCTCATGCCTATAATCCCAGCACTTTGGGAGGCCGAGGTGGGAGGATCACGAGGCCAAGAGATAGAGACCACCCTGGCCAACATGGTGAAACCCCGTCTCTACTAAAAATACAAAAAAAAAAAAAAAAAAAAAAAAAAATTAGCTGGGCGTAGTGGTGCGTGCCTGTAGTCCTAGCTACCTGGGAGGCCTAGGCAGGACGATGGGGAGGTGGAGGTTACAGTGAGCCGAGATCATGCCACTGCACTCCAGCCTGGTGACAGAGGGAGACTCTGTCTCAAAAACAAACAAAAAATTAAGCACTGTTTAAAGTTTATGTCCTGTTTTACATAAATGAAAACAAGCTAGATTGTGCCTGTCCTATGAGTGACCAACTTACTGAGCCCCCAGTACATATGGGGCAGGTACAGTTATTAGCCAACAGTGGATTCCATAGGGCCATGTGCAAAGTCTCCTTCTGGGCATCTCTGCTGGAGACACAGAACTAGCAACATTCCATGGACATGCACAGAAAGGATACAGGGGGCGGCAAAAGGCCTCTCTTCACAGCAAGAAGGGAGGCTGCCTCTGCAAGTTGCAAAAACAGAGCAACTGCCTTTAAAATAAACAAGTGATGATAAAAATATCATCTGAAGGAAAAAACATATTTCAAGATGAAAAATACAGAACAGAGAGACACTTTTCACAAGAAATGCTTTTATAATACAGTCTAGAAGTAACCCCAGATTTCTTCTGAGATTACTATTGCGTTCTTCTTTATTTCTGCTTAAGAACAAATGAAACAAACCACTAGGAACTACCTATGAAAATATATCCTGTTATTCAATAAAAAACACTGAACGAACTGCTCTTTAATACAGGCTCTCCCAGAATTTTCTAATAAACACCCTAGCCCTTTACCTGGTGTTCAACTTGTGAAGAGAAGACCATTGTACAATAGATTTAAGCTAGTATGACATAATGGGCAGAAAATATAAGCAAGATTTCTAAGTGACTTGTTGCCTCAAGTGAACAGCAGTTAGTGAAAGCCGGCATGCAGGGTAAATGGAAAGAATATTGGCCTAGAAGTCAGGAGTCCTGGGCTATAGGCCCAGCTCTGTCTTTGTGTGCTTTTAACTCTGGGCAAATCTCTTGGACTTCAATTTAATCATGTCAAATTGGACAAGATGACCTTAAAGATTCCTCTTGGCACTGAGATTCTATGTTGATGACTGAACTTTCTGACCACATAAAATACAGACTAGGAAGGGGAAATTAAAATTCTGTGGAGATAAAACCTGGCAAAAGAAAGGCTATTTGAAATTGAATCACATCTGTACTTCTGGAAAACGCTTAAATAAAGGGGAGTTTGTATATTTAATACATTTCCCCCTTTGAAGTAAGGCAATCTGCTATCTAGCACAAAAAAAATCCCACTGATTAGAGACCTGAATGATTAGTTTTACATGTCAGCAGCATAGAATTACTCATATCAGCACACACACAAACAGAGAGGGAGTAAACATAACAAGAAACAGCAAAATGGGGAGTGTGAATTCACATCGCAAGGTCATGTGAGGCATTCTAGAGCTATGTGCACTCACACATGTGTAACATTCAAGTAACACCAAAGACAAGATTGAGGGAACATCTGGTAAAGCACTTTCAAGCAAAGAACATACCAGGCAGCACTCAGAGAAGGATTTTTTAGGAAGTCGTGCAGGAGGAGGTGGACCCTGATCCCACTCCCAGAATGCCATGGAGTTCTGACAGACCAAAAGTTCCCCGGAAGGCTAAGAGGATGGAGAAGTGCCAATGACAGAAAAGCAAAAAAGAAAAGGATAGGGAGAAAGAGACAAGCAGAACAAGCATGCATATGATAAAATCACAGCAAAAGAGAGGGAAGGGAAGAAAATACAGTAGCCAAAAAAAAAAAAAAAAAAAAAAAAAAAAAAAAAAAGCACTACACAGGTGATGTTTCAGTTCTTAATAAAATGTTTAAAATCATACATGTACGAACACAACAAAAACAAAAGATGTTTGGGGTTATGTTTTCTGCTTTGTTTTTACAAATTTGATTCTAGAAAACAGTTAACAGGTCTTCTGACTGGATTTCTCTTTTGATCATAAGAAACAAAACAATCAGGCTGGGCATGGTAGCTCATACCCGTAATCCCAATACTTTGGGAGGCTGAGGCAGGAGCACTGCTTGAGCCTGGGCAACACAGCAAGGCACTATATATATGTATACTGGCATATACATATAGTGGCAGATTTCACACAGAAAAAAATCAAAACTTACTTGTAATTATTCAAATGGATAATTATGGTCTTATTTTCAAACAGTACAAATAAAGTGTAAGGATCTTAATTTAAAAATAGTTTTCAAACACTTTCAAAAATATAAAGTAGATTTAAAGATTCAAGAAAAAAAAATGGTGCCAGCAAGCCAGGAACAAAGCATAGGCAAGTACATCACACTACTTATTACAATTATGCTTGAAATTTAGAAATGTCTAGGCTTCTCATGTAGACAATTTTTCTCCCAATATGAGACATAGTAACTGAAAATTTATCCTAAACTTGATCTTTACTTGATGTAATACACAGAAAGTCTTGTTTTAGAGCCTTATTACAGATGTCTTAAAATTACAAAAATGGAAAAAAGGGTGTTTTCTGCTATATGCCCATACAAAAGGATTAATATTTTAAACTAAACAGTTCTTTTTTTTAAAGAACATTAAGAATCTATACAATGACATCTGCTGGAAGGAATAAGCCTAGTTCATGGCACTTGCTGTGAGGCACCCCAGGAAAGTAGATCACATACCTCCCTCAAGTCATTGTCCAGCCCAACATGATCAGAATGCTGGCGAAGGCGTTCTTTCCTGCGCTGTGCAGTGGCACTCCGACTTACCCAGCGACTGAAACAACCAAATTATTTAAAAATGTGTTCCTTATATTTAAAATAGAATTAACCATTCAATACAAAAGACTGACACACACATTTTTTAATCAATTATTTAAAAATATATAGCAGCTTTGTTAAAATATAATTAAAATACCATACTATGCACCCATTTAAAACACACAACCAAACAGTTTTTAGTATCTTTCCAGATACATGCTGTCATCATCACAATCAGAACTTTTAAAAACTGAGGTCAAAAAGGCACAGAATCAAAACACTTTAGATACTTACATACATAACAATAAGTCAAATATTAACTGAGTTAGTCCTTGATTATATTAAGACATATAATAGTAATGCCTTGACTTGTTCAAAGTATTACGAATATTTTTTAATACAAAGGAGAATATTCTCAAAACCCATAATTTAGAATTACTTAATTCTAGTGTCCTAAAAGAACAATAGAAATGTACGACGCTTCCAACTTTTTAAGGAAAGATTTCTATCAAACTTGGCTGGGTGCAAAGGCTTACACCTGTAATCCTAGCACTTTGGCCTGATTACTTGAGGCCAGGAGTTCGAGACCAGCCTAGGCAACATAGTGAGACTCTGTCTCTACAAAACATTTAAAAAGGCTGAAGTGGGAGAATAATTTGGGCCCAGGAGTTTGGGGATGCAGTGAGCCATGACTGCACTCCTGCATACCAGCCTGGATGACAGTGATATCCCGTCTCAAGAAAAATAAAAAGATTCAAACTCAGAAGAGTACTCATCTGTATAGTCTTAAGGGTTGCGCTCAAAGACCCCTGTGATTCCTTTTTGCTCTAAAATTTCATGATTGTGTTTCTGAAGTGATAGCTTGTGTTTATCAGTTGTTTTAGAAAATATTTATAATATAAACTCAGTATCAAAATACGCAGGACAAATGAGTTTAAAATAAAACCTGAGCTCTTTTCCATGGCCTATAAAACTCTAAATATAAACAGACCTCTGCTTCATTCCCTCTGATCTTATATCACTTCTCCCCTAATTACTATGTTCTAGTATAGTAACCTCTATTCTGTTTCTAAACGATTAATAAAATCATTGCTAGTTCTATAATAATTTTCTCCGCTACTGAACTGCTGGTATTGAAACTGCCTTTCAGATGAGATCAGGTGCGTTCAAGGTGGTATGGCCAAAGATGTAAGAGTTGCCTTCCAGCTCAAATACCTTTGTTTTTAGTTAATAATGATTCAACTCACGTGCCCTAGACCCAGACCTGCCCTAGATGATATGAGGGGCTTAAAAATATGTGTTTCCCTTATTCAAAGGTCCTTTTGTGGCCAGCCTAGCTACCTACAGACTCCAGCTTAGTGTATATGACTCAACCACCCAGCGATTATCCCTAATCACTCCTTTCTCTCTACCATCTTCATTCAGCCAAGAATTTAGAACCTGGCTCAGTTTTCTTCCCTGCTACGGGAAGTACAAAGACTATATAGATAACTTTGTCTTAAAATTCTGGGGTTGTCTAATATGCAACTTTACCTCCACTGCGCTTTAGACGCAACCAGGACATCACACTAAATCAAATGGTAATCCAGAACTCCTCTACCTGAGAAATCCCAAACTCCACCATCTTAGCCACTGACCCCCATCTCCCATTACATTAGCTCTTCCATGCCTTGACTCTCACTTAAGACCCCTTGTGCTTTCTCTTCTTTCTGTTATGAGCCTAAATTCTGTGGAAAGCCACCTAAACTACTCCCATTCTAGCACTCTCTCCTCTGTAATAATTCTCTATTTCCCTCCTTACCTGCCCACTAGAGCCCCAAACCCTGGATGAAGACTATCCCCTCATTTCCCTATTCCTGTACCCACACAGACTAGTTCCCAATTTCCCTCACAACTACCTATGAATCACTTCACCTGTCTTTTATCAACTCTTCCCCATTCTCCTCAAAGACTACTGCAAACTCTTTACCCTCAGGTACCCTCGCTTCTTTCTTCCTGCCTTCCACGTAAGACAATGCATGCACATAAACATCCTCATCTTTCTTCTGATCTCAAAGTATAAAATATATTAGCCACGGCTCAAAATTGTGTCTTCCACCTGCATCCTTGACCAATTCTCGTCTTTTCAACCCGCTCCATTAGTCACCTCCTCTGCTGTATCACCACTCTTTCTCTCAGTGGAATCTCTTCAGCTGACAAGCATGTTGGTCTTCCTCGTGGCCCTCTGTAGTCATGTTAACATCTGTTTCTTCACACCTCTCATGTAAAAATTCTTAAAATATTTATACATAAGACTTCTACTTATTTACATTTGGATCTTCAGTTCATTTCAAACTAGCTCCTTCCCTTGAAAACACTTTTTAAAGTTTTTTTGTCTGTTTGTTTGTTTGAGATAGAGTCTTGTTCTGTCACCCAGGCTGGAGTGCAGTGGTGCAACCTCAGCTCACTGCAACCTCCGCGTCCTGGGTTCAAGTGATTCTCCTGCCTCAGCCTCCCGAATAGCTGGGATCAAGGGGGCACGCCACTACACCCAGCTAATTTTTGTATTTTTAGTAGAGATGGGGTTTCACACCATGTTGGCCAGGCTGATCTCGAACCCCTGACCTTCATGTGATCCGCCCACCTCGGCCTCCCAAGTAGCTGGGATCACAGGTGCAAGCCACTAATGCTCAGCTAATTTTTGTATTTTTTGTAGAGACAGGGTTTTACCATGTTGCTAGATCAGTCTTGAACTCCTGAGCTCAAGGCGATCTGCCTGTCTCAGCCTCCCAAAGTGCTGGGATTACAGGCGTGTCTGTTCCCAGTTGCTTAACCCCGCCCCCCCACTGCCTTTTGTTTTTTTGGGATGGAGTCTCAGGCTGTCACCCAAGCTGGAGGGCAGTGGCATGATCTCAGCTCACTAAAACCTCCGCCTCCCGGGTTCAAGTGATTCTCCTGTCTCAGCCTCCCAAGTAGCTGGCTACAGGTGTGTGCCACCACACCCGGCTAATTTTAGTATTTTTTAGTAGAGACAGGGTTTCATTATGTTGGCCAGTCTGGTCTTGAGCACCTGACCTCAGGTGATCTGCCCACTTCAGCCTCCCAAAGCGCTGGGATTACAGGCATGAGCCACCGTGCCCAGTCCTAAAAATCCTCTTGATGAAGCCACTGAAATCCCTAACTGCCAAGTCCAATGGCTATTATTTGATCCTTAGCTTACTCAAACCCTCTTCTACATTTAGTACTGCTGATCACTCTTTCTACTTTAAAGCTCCTGCAATTTTTTCTTTTTTTTGGAGACAGAGTTTTGCTCTTGTCACTCAGGCTGGAGTGCAATGCCGCAATCTTGGCTCACGGCAACCTCCACCTCCCGGGTTCAAGCAATTCTCCTGCCTCAGTCTTCCAAGTAGCTGGGATTACAGGCATGTGCCAACATGCCCACCTAATTTTTGTATTTTTAGTGGAGACGGGGTTTCACCATGTTGGCTAGGCTGGTCTGGAACTCCTGAGCTCAGGTACGTGATCTGCCTGCCTCCGCCTCCCAAAGTGCTGGGATTACAGGCGTGAGCCACCGCACCCGGCCCACCTCCTGCAATTTTCAACCTCAGTGTTTCCAATGAAATAAGCTCTCTCACCTCTGAGACTATGTCCATGAAGTTTCCTCCCAACTTTCATTCATCTTTCAGATAGATTAGAGGCCACTGCTTCCAGAAAATGTTCTATGACTCTTCCAAATCTAAGTTAGCTACCCATCCTGTACACCTCAATTATAGTATCTATCACAGAGTATTATAGTTACTTATCTCCATTTTCTATAAAATCTCCTCTAGAAGGGCCAGTATCTTGCCTCTCAGCTATCTTACTAGCAAAGTCTACTATATCACCTGCCCCTTCTCTCTTTTTTTTTTTTTTTTTGAGACTCAGTCTTGCTCTGCCTTCCAGGCTGGAGTGCAGTGGCATGATCTCAGCTCACTGCAAGTTGCAAGCTCCGCCTCCCGGATTCACGCCATTCTCCTGCCTCAGCCTCCCGAGTAGCTGGGACTACAGGTGCCCGCCACCATGCCTGGCTAATTTTTTGTATTTTTTAGTAGAGACGGGGTTTCACCTTGTTAGCCAGGATGGTCTTGATCTCCTGACCTCATCATCCACTCGCCTCGGCCTCCCAAAGTGCTGGGATTACAGGTGTGAACCACCATGCCTGACCATCACCTGCCTCTTCTATAAATACAATTAAGTAAACAGAGATGCAATCTAACATGTAGGTTTACAGATGTTCATCACAGCATGTATATATGTAATAACAAACTGTATTTCCTTTATTCCAAGACTCACATTTGGGCTTTTAAATGTTCCTGAAATTAGGATGCATCTTTCAGTCCATATGCACGTTTAATATATAATTTTTCCTAAAAGCCTTTGAGTTAATTGCAGATCTTACAAGAGTAGAATCAATATACTCAAAACAACCGAAATGTTCAACAGTAGAGGGTAGTATACAATGAAATCTCATGCAGTCATTAACAAATTCAAATTTCTAATAAATATGAGAATCCTCATGATACAGTAATAAAAAAAGTGTAACATTCTATAAACATTTTAATTTCATTTCAAAAACAAGATGTGGGCCAGGTGCAGTGGCTCACACCTGTAATCCCATCACTTTGGGAGGCCAAGGCCGAGACAGGACAATCACGAGGTTAGGAGATCGAGACATCCTGGCTAACAGGGTGAAACCCCATCTCTACTAAAAATACAAAAAACTAGCCAGGTGTGGTGGCGGGCACCTGTAGTCCCAGCTACTCAGGAGGCTGAGGCAGGAGAATGGCGTGAACCTGGGAGGCGGAGCTTGCAGTGAGCCGAGATCGTGCCACTGTACTCCAGCCTGGGTGACAGAGCGAGACTCTGTCTCAAAAAAAAAAAAAAAAAAACCCCAAACACAAGATGTGTCCACTCCTGTTCTCCTGCTCCCTCATCTTTGCTATGTAAGAGCATAATATCACATTTTAACATTCCATGGTGATGGGATTCTGAGTGGTTAAAAATTAACCCCATCACTTTCTAATCCAGATTTTTTTTTTTTTTTTTTTTTTTGAGATGGAGTCTCACTCTGTCACCCAGGCTGGAATGCAGTGGCTTGGTCTCAGTTCACTGCAACTTCTGCCGCCCGAGTTGAAGTGATTCTCCTGCCTCAGCCTCCCGAGTAGCTGGAATTAGAAGCTTCAGCCACCGTGCCCCGCTAATTTTTGTATTTTTAGTAGAGATGGGGATCCACCATCTTGGCCAGGCTGGCCTTGAACTCCTGACCTCATTATCCACCCGCCTTGGCCTCCCAAACTGCTGGGATTACAGGCATGAGCCACCGCGCCTGGCCAATACTCCATATTTTTAAAGAGCAAACATTATATCAATCTATTTTAAAAATTTTTCTCAGCTCTTACCTATCATCCCCATGACCTGTACTCATTAACACTATCCTAGGAATACTTACTTTTTTTTTTTTTTTTTTAAGGCAAAGTATCACTCTGTCGCCCAGGCTGGAGTGCAGTGGCACGATTTTGGCTCACTGTAACCTCCACCTCCTGAGTTCAAGCGATTCTCATGACTCAGGCTCCCAAGTAGCTGGGATTACAGGTAGGCACCACCACGTCAAATTAATTTTTGTCTCTTTAGTAGAGGCGGGGTTTCACCATGTTGGCCAGGCTGATCTTAAACTCCTGGCCTAAAATGATCCACCATCCTCAGCCTCCCAAAGTGCTGGGGTTATGGTGTGAGCTACCATGTCTAGTTGAATACTTACTCTGGAGTGTATCTTAGACAGCACAGAGCTAGATATAATTTAAAAAATTATCACTTTTGCCACTCAGAAAAAGTCATGTTACATTACTGAAAACAATTTATTATTTTTATTATAAAGAATCCAGTGTGGGAAAAGCTTAAATGAGAATAATGCTTCTTTTGCTGCTTTAAAACTAATTTACAGCTGGGCATGGTGGCTCATCTAATCCGAGCACTTTGGGACGCTGTGGCAGGAGGATCACTGAGCCCAGGAGTTCAAGACTAGCCTGGGTAACACAGGGAGGCCGTGTCTCTATAAAACACAAAAAGTTAGCTGGGCATGGTGGCATGTGCCTGTGGTCCCAGCTACTTGGGAGGCTGGGGCAGGAGGATCACTTGTACCCAAGAGGTTGAGGCTGCAGTGAGCCATGATCATGCCACTGCACTCCAGCCCGGGCAACATAATGAGACCCTGTCTCTAAAAAAAGAAAAAAAAAAAATTACATATGCCTTTGGTATCAAGCTTGTGAATAATCTTATTTCAGTTAGTTATTTAGGGGAACACTGGATAATCATTGTTACAATGGTATCAAGGAAGGTAGCCCCTCTCAAAATAGTTTCTTAAGAAGAGGAATAGGTTTATGGTTTATATCAGGGAAAAATGTGCAAAGATCTAGTTACAGATCTTTGAAGTGGAATCCTTGGAAATATCTCCAAAGCAAAAGATCAATGTAAAACTGTAAAAAGGATACAAAAAGAATCGGGGGTGAATGAAAATTATGATCCATAAAAAAACACATTAAGATTCTGAAACAGAATACAAATACAACCTGAAGATCTTTAAGGGGAAAGAATAGAATATAAATAACAAAATGTACAAACACCTGGGTGTAGATATTTGATATGGAGGCCTTGAAAATAGCCCTGTAGCAAAAAATGTCAGTATAACACAAGTTTGCTCAGGAATTTAAAAAATTAGGGTTAATGGGCAAGATAGTCCAAATAAATAGTAAAAACATGAAACAGAATATAAATACTAACTAATGGACTTATATAACAAACGAAAGTAAGGCGCAAAAATATAAATGGCATAAAACTGTGCCCTTGGCAGGCAGAAAAGGATAAAGATTAACTTAAATATAACCAGCTCTTACTATATGCTCTGTGGGACAAAATGGCCTACTTAATTTTATTTTCAAAACAGGGAAATGAGCACTGCTTAAAAAAATTGCTATGAAGTCCACACATTCCTGGTCTTGTTAAGTAAGTAATTTATTCTTTGCATTAAACTTTATTTACTGAGCATAATTTTACCAATGATAATCACAACTGCTGAAATACTAAAGACTGCTTATTTGGTTCTGTCTTGTAAACAGCATATGAAGTTCTCTCTAACAGTTGATCCACCATATATACAGGCATGGTTATAAATCCATTTACCCCACAATTGGGACACTGTGGCAGGAGGATCACTGAGCCCAGGAGTTCAAGACTAGCCTGGGTAACATAGGGAGACCCTGTTTCTATAAAACACAAAAAGTTAGCTGGGCATGGTGGCATGTGCCTCTGGTCCCAGTTACTTGGGAGGCTGGGGCAGGAGGATCTTTTCTCTGGACTATATCTACCTGAAATGTAATGACTGAGGCTTAGTGTGGAAATGGGAAACCGTAAGATTATATATAAGGCAAAAGCAAGAAAACAAGGCTATAAGATTTCAAAATTAAACTCCTTCCTAAGCACTCCCTATTTTTCTTTCCCACTTTGTTTTTCTTCATACCTCTTACCATCTGACACGTTATTTGACATATTAAGTTCCTTTTTCTGTTTATTTGCACTTGAAAGCAGAGATTTTTGTTGTTTTGTTCATTAATAAACTCCTAGTAACTAGGACAGCCCTCACATACAGTAGGAGTTCCATAAATATTTGCCAAATGAATAAATGAACAATCTAATGCCATCAAAAGAGCCAGGCGCAGTGGCTCACGCCTGTAATCCCAGCACTTTGGGAGGCTGAGGCGGGAGGATCACCTGAGGTCAAGATTTCAAAACCAGTCTAACCAACATGGTAAAACCCTATCTCTACTAAAAAAAAAAAAAAAAATTATCCTGGCATAGTGGCGCATGTCTGTAATCCCAGCTACTTGGGGAGGCTGAGGCAGGAGAATCACTTGAACCAGGGAGGTGGAGGTTGTGGTAAGCCGAGATCATGCCATTGCACTCTAGCCTGGGCAACAGAGCGAGACTCCGTACAAAACAAAAAGAAAACAAAAACTGTTAAACTAATAGTCTAACCAGATCAAAGTGATTTGAACAATTAGAATACTTCACAAATAAAAGAAAAAATAAATAAACTGATGGCTAATCTGCCTTATGGAAAATTCTCCTAGTTATCATCCACTTCTGAAAAATAGAACATTGTATCTAATATCATTATCTGTAAAGTTTGAACCCTAACAACCATCAATATCTATTAGCGCATTTCTTTTCTTTTATTTATTTATTTTTAAAAATAAAGATGAAACCTCACTATGTTGCCTATGCTGGAGGTTATTCACAGACACAATCATTGCACACTGTGGCTTCTAGCTCCTGGCCTCAAGAAATACTTCCTCCTCAGCCTCCTAGTAGGTAGTACTGGGGAGTGCCACCACGCCTCACTTCTTAGCACAGTTTTTAAGTTCAGTGTGTATAAAAGCAGGGCCAGCCCTTCACTGGAGGGTGAAACCCTGCAAACTAAGGTAAGTACAATAAAAAGTTCAGTCATTAGTTATTTGCTTCTGTCTTGTAAGTAGCATGTTAAATCCTCTTGAACAATTTTCCTCCCCAAGACTTTAGTATAAACATTTGCATTTTCTACAAGAGGAGAAAATTTCATTCTGAATATATAACTTTTCCATATTTCTAGTGAACCATCCTCTAATACTGTCTTCATTAAAGTTGAGACAGCCTTTTAAATGAAAGGTCAATCAAATGAAGGGTTTTTTGTTTTTGTTTTTTTGAAAGAGGGTCTTTGCAAGGTCGACCAGGCTGGAGTGCAGTGATGCCATCACATCACAGCTCACTGCAGCCTAGACCTCTCAGGTTCAAGTGATCCTCCCACCTGAGCCTCACTAGTAGCTGGGACTATAGTCGCATGCCAGCATGCCTGACTGCCTCCCAGGCTCAAGCGATTCTCATGCCTTAGCCTCCCAAGTAGCTGGCATTATAGCCTCCCAAGTAGCTGGGTATGCACCACCACACCCAGCTAATTTTTGTATTTTTAGTACAGATGGGGTTTCGTTATGTTGACCAGGCTGGTCTTTAACTCCTGGCTTCAAGTGATACACTCGCTTAGGCCTCCCAAAGTGCTGGGATTACAGGCATGAGCCACCACACCCGGCTTAATTAAAAAAATAAATTTTGTAGGAGCTTGGCCCGGTGGCTCACACCTACAATCCCAGCACTTTGGGAGGCCAAGGAGGTCAGGTTGCTTGAGCCCAGAAGTTCAAGACTAGCTTGGGCAATAGGACAAAATCCTGTCTCTACAAAAAACACAAAAATTAGCTAGGTGTGTTGGCATGTGCCTTTAGTTCCAGCTACTTGGGAGGCTGAGGCAGGAGGATCACACGAGCCTGGGGAGGTCAAGGCTACAGTGAACCAGGATCAGGCCATAGCACTCCAGCCTGGGCAACAGAGTGAGACCTTGTCTCAAAAAAAAAACAAAAACATGTATTTTTTTTGTAGAGACAGGGTCTTCCTATGTTGCCCACGCTGGTCTCAAACTCCTGGGCTCAAAGTGATCTTTCTGCCTCGTACTCCTAAAGTGCCAGGATTACAGGCGTGAGCCACCGTGCCTGGCCCAAGTTTTTTTTTTTTGAGACAGGGCCTCGCTGTGTTGCCCAGGCTGGATAATAGTGGTGCTCATAGGTCACTGAAACCTCCAACTCCTGGGTTCAAGTGATCCTCCCACCTCAGCCTCCCAAGTAGCTAGGGATACAGGCATGTGCCACCACACCCAGTTCCAAATGAAGTTGTTGTTGTTGTTTTTAATCTACAATTCTTTTTAATACTATTTTTATTTTTTGAGACAGGGCCTCTCTCTGTTGCCCAGGCTGAAGTGTAGTAGTACAATCACGGCTCACCATAGCCTCAACCTCCCGGGGCTCAAGTGATCCTCCCACCTCAGTCTCCTGAGTAGCTGGGACTATAGGTGCACACCACCATGCCCAGATAATTTCTGTATCTTTTTTGTAGAGACAGGGTTTCACCACAGTGGCTAGGCTAGTCCTCAACTCCTGGGCTCAAGCTATCTGCCTGCCTTGGCCTCCCAAAGTGCTCAGGTTACAGGTGTGAGCCACCATGCCTGGCCACAACTCTTTCACTTTACTGTTTGGTATTCCTTTTCTAAGTATTTAAAAGGATACTAATACTAAAAATTCTTTTCAAAAAATTTTCTCTTTAGCTCTTCAAGAGGGAAGATGGAGCCTAAGAATATATCTTGCTACCCAAAGTACTACCCTGTCTTCTCTGGAACCACTCCTCTTAACAAAACCCAGTTTAAGGCAGAGGTGAGACATCTGAAGGCTCTTTAATCTGGAAGGATCTCATTAGACTGGTGTGACAGGCTGTTGTTAAACTCTCTTATGTTCTCCTAAAAGCTGGAAAAGGCAAGGAAGGATCATTCCCTAGAAGCCTCGAAGGGAGCACGACCCTGACAATTCCTTGATTTCAAATTTCTACCTCCCAAAACTGTGGAAGAATAATTTCTGTTGTTTTAAGCCACTGAGTTTGTGGTTCTTTGTTATAGCAGCCCTAGGAAACTAATACAGATGATAAAGGTCTAACCTTTCTAAATTCCATTAGATAGTATTATCATTATATTTAAATCGCCACTTAAGTGTGGCTTTTCCAAGTGTACTTTGCTTGAAAAAGAAAAAAAAATCTCTAGACTTTGGTTTTTTTTAAATGATGGATTTAAAGGTCAAGCACTCACAGAAGTGTCAATCCATATTTTAAATGCATTAATGTGGTCTTGAAAAAAGTAATCAGATAGATGTTTAATAGTTAAGCATTGTCCATTTGAGTTGCAGAGCACCCCACCCTTCATTCATTCCTTCAACCAACTACTCAAGTGAAGAACATGCTTACTTGTTATTGGTTGGTCCTGTTGCCAAGACATCGGACTGTAACTTTGGAAAGAACCCCTGCTCATATTTGCCTTGACCAATTTTCATATCAAGTAGATGTGGGTGGATTGCAGTGTGATCCATTTTCATCAGTCTCTGTTCAATTGATTGGGCTATAAATTAAATTTATAATAAATTAGAGACATTTCATTGCTAGCCCTTCAAAAATAATGTTTCCTCCACTCATGCACCTACAGAGAGCCCAATCACTCCAACACTCTGAAACAGACTGTGTGTGTGTGTGTGTATGTGCACGCGCACGCGCATGCGTGTATGTTTCGAGACAAAGTTTCGCTCTTATTGGCCAGGCTAGAGTGCAATGGCACAATCTTGGCTCACCGCAATCTCCGCCTCCCGGGTTCAAATGATCCTCCTGCTTCAGCCTCCCAAGTAGCTGAGATTGCAGGCATGCGCCACCAGTTCCAGCTAATTTTGTATTTTTAGTAGAGATGGCGTTGCATCATGTTGGTCAGGCTGGTCTCGAACTCCTGACCTCAGGCGATCCACCCTCCTTGGCCTCCCAAAGTGCTGGGATTATAAGCGTGAGCCACCGCGCCCGGTCTTGAAACAGATTTTTACAAAGGCTCTTCAGAAATTAGTATAATGTAAGTATAAAAACATTAACTTTAAGTAAATATTGGATGATTGATTTTCATGGTATTTTCTGCCTTTGTCAAAATCAGGGCAGCGGGGCTGAAAAACCTACAATTTTGTATTGAAACAGTTTCCCTTAAGTGAGAAATTCAATATTCTTACACAAAAATATGGTTGTAAGTACAACATTAAAGAAAATGATAGCAAATAAAATATTTTTCTTGAGCTGAAATACAAGTTAAAGAGAAGACACAAGCACAATGGCCTTATTAACTTTACTTCTTTGTACAAAGACCTATTAAATATTCATGGTTCTCCATCTGTAAAAACAAGCAACGGTGTGAAGTTTATTACCTCACTTTTAGCAGCAGTCACATTCTCATTAGTAGGAGTCATTTACGAGTGTTTATTAGATCAAGAGGGTAATACAGCAAAAGTTAAATAACCAGGCATTTAGAATGTTCAGAGGATAAGAAACTGGCCTTTGGAAGAAAAAATAGGTCAGTGTTAAGATGTGATTATTAAACATTTCTATTTTAAAGCCACTAAAAGTCAGGGATGTTGGAAGATGTCTCAAAGACCCCAGAAACAGTGACCTATTTCTCAGGTAAACAAACAAATAAATAAAACCTGATCTTAAACATTTTAATCAACTGAATTGTCAAGAGAAAATATAATATTTTAGAAGCAAGACTAGGTCTCCGATCCTCTGCCTGGAGATTACTTAAAAGGGGAGAACAAGCAGTAATGGTAGTTGTGTGATAAACAGAACACACTGTGGGAGCTGCTAATCTTGTGACTTAAGAGAAGAACAAGGTGCCTTTATAAATATTTCATAGAATCAGTTTATGTTGCCCCTTTTCCTTTTTTTTTTAGATGGAGTCTAGGATGGAGTGCAATGGCGCAATATCAGCTCACTGCAACCTCCAACTCCTGGGTTCCAGCGATTCTCCTGCCTCAGCCTCTCGAGCAGCAGGGATTACAGGCACCCACCACCATGCCCAGCTAATTTTTGTATTTTTAGTAAAGACAGGGTTTCACCACGTTGGCCAGGCTGGTCTCGAACCCCTGACCCCAGATGATCTGCTCTCCTCGGCCTCCCAAAGTGCTGGGATTACAGGCGTGAGCCACTGTGCCTGGCCACAGTGGTATATTTTCAAGAGTATTATATAATTTCTGCGATGACAGTGGGAGTACCAAACTGTCTGAGAGGCTGAAAGAAAATCTATTTTAATTGGAAAGACTTTCTGGAAGCACACAATTAAGGTATTGGTGTTTAGTTCCATCTAAAAAATTCCATCAGGAAGGGAGAAATGAAATTTGTGCAACAAGGCATTATGCTATTCAAATGGCTATTAAGACACTGGAATTCATTTTATTCTCTGAACAAGGATAGACAATTTCATTAACTCTACTTCCTAAATTTCCAAAACCACATAGGTAATTGCCACTTCCTGAAGGGGCTCCAAGGATCTACCCTGATTCGTGGGAATACGACAGGGTGATGTTTCTATGGTTACATAAAAGACATCATTTACATACTTCTCCCTTACATACACTAACGCTTCAGCATCATCATTCCTGACTTTGATCTATTTAAGTGAAGTGGGAAAGGCAAGCAAACAAGACAGGCAGATCAAGGAAGTTCCACATTTGCTGCCTCTCCTTTTTCTCCAGAGGAAAAGTTGCTATCAAATAACTCCAACATTTGAAGGGAAAGAAACAAAAGGGAGGGCCATCAGGTGACAGGTATCTGCTTATGTGGCAAAGAACAGGTTAGGGACCAGGCATAATTGTATAAAATAAGTGTGGACTAGTACATTTTACATAGTTCTTTCTTGAATGAACAGCTAACATGATGTTAAGGCTTCCTGTGCCAGAAATCAGTCAGACCTGGATTCAAACCATGGCTCGACCAATCACCAGCTATGCAACCACAGGCAAGTTACTTAACCTCTCAGTTTTCTCAACTGTAAAATAAGGGCAGTAATAAAACGAAATAAAAATAAGTATTCCAGGCCGGACATGATGGTTCATGCCTGTAATCCTAGCACTTTGAGAGGCCAAGGCAGGTGTTTTGTTTGAGCTCAGGAGTTCGAGACCAGCCTGAGCAACATGGTGAAACCCTGTCTCTACCAAAAATACAAAAAATTAGCCGAGCATGGTGGTGTGCATCTGTGGTCCCAGCTACTTGGGAGGCTGTGGTGGGAGGATCACTTGAACCCAGGAAGCAGAGGTTGCAGTGAGCCGAGATGGCACCACTGCACTCCAGCCTGAGTGACAGTGAGATTCTGTTTCAAAAAAAAAAAACGGGTGCTGGGCCAGTCACAGTGGCTCACACCTGTAATCCCAGCACTTTGGGAAACTGAAGCAGATGGATCGCTTGAGCCCAGGAATTCAAGACCAACCAAGATAAGATAATTACCTTAGTAACACGGTGAAACCCTGTCTCTACAAAAAAAATCACCCGAGGGTGGCGGCACATGCCTGTAGCACCCATTCCCCAGGAGGCTGCAGTAGGAAGATCACCTGAGCCCAGGAGGTTGAGGCTGCTGTGAGCCATGATGGCGCCACTGCACTCTAGCCTAGGCAACAAGTGAGACCCTGTCTCAAAAGAAAAAACAAAAAAAAAATTCATGAACACCACCTGGCATGATGACTGACATAGCAAATACTCATGTTGGCTATTAATATGATTATTTATTTAATGGACTATATTACACTCCTAGACGAGACTGGTTAAGACTTAATTTCTTTCTTTTTTTTTTGAGACGGAGTCTCGCTCTGTTGCCCAGGCGGGAATGCAGTGGTGCCATATTGGCTCACTGCAACCTCCGCCTCCCAGGTTCAAGTGATGCTCCTATCTCAGCCTCCCTAGTAGCTGGGATTACAGGCACACGACACCACACGTGGCTAATTTTTGTATTTTTAGTAGAGATGGGGTTTTGCCATGTTGGACAGGCTGGTTCTGAACTCCTGACCTCAACTGATCCGCTGGCCTCGGCCTCCCAAAGTGCTGGGATTAAAGGTGTGAGCCATCACGCCCGGCCTGACTCAGATTTAATTTCAATAAATGAAGCTATTATAATTAATGGCACTACCAAAGCAAAGATACTGTTTTAGTATGTAAATTAAGCAGAATCTAAGATTTACTGTTTTAAATAAATACTTACCCTTTCTTGGATATAGAGAAGAGGTGAGAAGTAAAAAGGAAACATAAGTAGCAAGACAGAAATTAAAAATTTTTCCATTAGACAATAAAGAGAATAAAACAAAAGTCAGGCTGGACACGGTGGCTCGCACCTGTAATCCCAGCACTTGGGAAGGCTGAGGAGGGCAGATCACCTGAGGTCAGGAGTTCAAGACCAGCCCAGCCAACATGGTGAAACCCCTGTCTCTATAAAAAATACAAAAATTAGTCAGGCATGGTGGCGCATGCCTGTAATCCCAGCTACTTGGGAGGCAGAGGCAGGAGAAATGTTTGAATCCAGGAGGCGGAGGTTGCAGTGAGCCAAGATCGCACCACTGTACTCTAGCCTGGGTGATAGAGCAAGATCCATCTCAAAAACAAAAACAAAAAAAACAAAAACAAAAATCGTAGCAACCTTCCAGTCATACTTGATTCAATTTATTATTGTTTTTCCTCTTCTGACTAAAAGATAAGGAAAGTCAAGTAGGAGTGGGACTCAGAAACAGAAACAAAAATTTACAAAGCATTTTGTGATAATCGGACCAGGATTAGCCATGAAGTCTAAAACTGAAAATTAATTTTGTTGTACATAAGGCCAACAATTTGTGAGGAAAAAGCGATCATGGATTTTAATTTAATTTAAAAGGCATGGCAAATGTACCTGCTTCTTTTAAAGTGCTGCATTTCTGATATATAGACGTCCGCAAGGTGGGTGCCCTTACATTATACAGCCTTATCTTATCAATCCGAGAGTCAAAGACCCGAAGCAAAGGATCTTTCTCTTCCCACTGAGACATAATTTTATTATCAATAAAGGTGGCAAACATCTGTGTTTCAATGAAGCGTGAAAGAAATGGCAGGTAAGGCTCAGGCTGGTCAGACAGAAAGGAAGCCTGTAATGAGATAATTAGGAAATTATTAGTGCAAAGAGATCATCTCAACACTACACGATAAGCCTGAAAATTATGTTAACTCAGGACATTCTTTTTAAATCTTATAAAACTGACACTTGAAATTCAAAAATCCTTAAAAATCCACTTTTCTTTCCATTTTCCTAAATTCAGAAAATGTAGGTCACTTAGGTCTTTACCACTGATCTTATTTTACAAAATTGATTTACATTCTGATCCTTATGACCATTATGTATAAGAGAGGGCATCAGTAATGAAAGATGGCAGAGAAGTTGCTATACAATTTTCAATCATCCACTTCACTTGCAGTTAAAAATTTTTATCCCTTTCCCCAATGGGTTGTAATTTCTTCTGTTCTCTATTCCTAGCCTATGAAATATACTTTCAAGCCATAGGTAGTGAGATGATTAACTGATACAATAAAGATAAACATATCAGCATTAATCTTAAAAAAAAATACATGGAATTTATGCTTATGGGTGAAATTCTTTTGTTCTTCTTCAAGTGAATGCTTTTCTAGACTCTTTAACTCTGTGAGAAATCAATAGATGAGTGTTAAGCCAAGGTCAAATTCCTTCCACACCTGTGCTGACACAACAGTCCCAGCCTTAACAACTAAAAAAGGCACTGCCTGGAAGCTGGGCATGGTGGTGGCCACCTATAGTCCTAGCCACTAGGGAGGCTGAAGCCAGAGGATCCTGTGAGCCCAGGAGTTCGAGGCCAGCCTGAAGAAACATAGTGAGACCCCGTTTCCAAAACACAAACAAAAAAACCAAAGCACTGCCTGAAAAACCATCAGAAGCAAGCCTTTGGAGAACATGTATAATAAGCTGTACACCTTTCCTGTTACTAGCCTGTCTGATGCATGGGATGGTTCAGTTCCTAATTCAAAGTGTCATTTTTTTTTGTTGTTGTTCTTCCATGTTCATGTGTGTACAGGAATTCTAGACTCAATGCAGTACTAAAATCTGGAAGTAAATTTAGAAGTAAATTCCTATTTTGGTTGCTGGGTTGGTTTTTATTTTTGTATGGCAGAAGCTAGAAGGCAAAAGGGGAAAGAGGGAGTAAGTTCTGACATAAGGTGACTTTTAAAAATACTCATCAGCTTGTTGCTAGCATATTTATTTTCATTCTGAAATTTAGGAGGTCTTTTTAAAATTTCCTTAGAGAAATCCACTTATTCACTTTAAGTAGTTCCATAGTTCAGGTGTATATACATAAATCCAAATAACCACAGATTCACAGTAGTCTCTAGAAATCAGTTCACCTCCACCAATAAACATCTTACTTTTCATACAGCAAATAGCCTTTTTTTAAAAAAGTGGGCCAAAGATCTGGCTTTTGATATTCAGACCCTCACAGACTATAAAATTTTAGGTCATCAAAGATTTGGCTTGTAGGACTAGTATGTCCTGCAAATTTTCCTAGTGAAGGTAATTACAAGCCTTCTGGAATCCAACAGAAAATTTTCATTTCTTTAGGGGTTATATAAAAAGAATTCCATTTATATAGTTTGAGGCTACATAAAGATTAGGAAGGAAGGAAGTATCAGGGCTTCATTTAGGTAAGAATTTGAATTGCCCCAAGGATAAACCATGGATATACACAGATTAGTTCTAAGATAGATAGGAAAAAGTATGGAAAATTGTTGAGTCTAATGAGAAAGGAACCTAAGGGCATACACTTAAAGAAGTGAAGTCTTGTTAATATTAAAGAAGTTTTCTCAAACATAAGTGCACCAGGATGCTTTTGTAGTTCATAAATGTAACAACTGGCTTTTCATGCTCATGTGTGAGATATACCTTCCTCAAACTTTGTTACCATGTTGGCACATTACCTGTCTGATGTGGGGAAAAACAAAGCACACCAGAACATAACTGTTCAACATACAATATTATCCTCCAACAGAAAAAATATCTCATGAAGTAAAAAAATTATCTTTTTTTTTTTTGAGACAGGGTCTCACTCTCTAGCCCAAGCTGGAGTGCAGTGGCATCATCTTGGCTCACTGCAGCCTCAACTTCCCAGGCTCAAGTGATCCCACCTCAGCCTCCCTCCCAGCCTCCAGCACTGGGACCACAGGTGCACACCACTGTGCCTGGCTAATTTTAAAATTTTTTGTAGAGATGAGTTCTCACTATGTTGCCTAGGCTGGTCTCATACTCCTGGCCTCAAATGATCCTCCAGCCTCAACCTCCTAGTGTTGAGATTACAAGTGTGAGCCACCATGCCCAGCCACTATGTACCTTTATGAAAAATTTTAATTATTTCCAAAAATTCTCCAATATTGTAAATTAGCCTCTTGGAATGCATCAGCCCCTTTAGAAGGCCTTTCATGAGAGGCCACTTAGTGAAATCCATGATACATTCCAATACAAGTATTATACCTCAGCAATCACAGAGGCAGAGAACTAAACTACACCCTGGTGACTTAAAAGAGTTAACATACAACCCTAAGTGCACCTGTCTGAAAAATAAAATCTGGGAGACAGGTGAAATAAAAACTGGCAGAAGAATCCAGTACCCCTTAGAAATCACAGGACAAGAAAAGTTGGTATTACTTTCTGACTTCCCTTTCCAAAATCTTTGGAACCGTTTTACACTTACAGTCATAAAACCTAATTTAGTCACTCTTTTTCTCCTTTGATCTTAGAATGAGATAGAGAAATTTGGCTTCTGAAACCAAGCTGTTAACTTTACATGGACAAGTTGTGACTTCTGATAGGATAAAGACTAAATAAATGATTTCTAGACTAAATAAATAGATTTCATAGAAAAGGAGTAGGCTTATTTAACTATACTTGATCATAAAATAAGAGTAAATAAAACTGTTACAAGGTCAAACAGTATTAACAGATTTGGAAAACCTGCAAAATGTAAGTTTCTATAACTTCTTTCTTTTTTTTTTTTTTTTTGAGCTGGAGTCTCTGTCTGTTGCCCAGGCCGGAGTACAGTGGCGTGATCTCGGCTCACTGCGACCTCCACCTCCCTGCCTGGGTTCGAGTGATTCTCCTGCCTCAGCCTCCTGAGTAGCTGGGATTACAGGTGTGTGCCACCATGCTCGGCTAATTTTTTGTATTTTTAGTAGAGACGGGGTTTTGCCATATTGGCCAGGCTAGTCTCAAACTCCTGACCTCATGATCCGCCCGCCTCGGTCTCCCAGCGTGCTGGGATTACAGGCATAAGCCACCATACCCAGCCTGTTTCTATAATTTAAGCATCTTTAAGGTAAAGAAAAATTTTAAATAAGATTACAGGCAATTTAACACACAATTTAATGACCAGCTCAATGAGCTGGTTGATTTGCTTTCTTGTAAAATTATTTTACCTAATGTAAAAATACTTGGTAAAGCAAAGTTCCTAATGGGCTGGAAGATGAAAAGTCTGCATTTAAAAAAGGTTAACAAAATCAATAATATATGAATAAGCATAGGCACAGAAGAAGAAAAAACTTAAAAATTTAAAATATCAATAATAAAGCCACTAATAACCACAAAAGGAAAACTATGGTTCTTTTTACTTTGTCAAAGTTCTGCATCTGTTCCCGGTTGGTCAGCCAGGATTCCATATCCTGAGCAGTCTGAATGACAAACGCTTCGTAATCTGCAAACATCTGTGTAAAGCGGTTAGCAAAGACCTCTCGGAGCTGTACATTGAGCTGGTAGTCCCTTAGTTCTGCCTCTTCACACTGCAGTTTTAAATCCTTGTCTTTTTCACCCAGAGAAGCAGAAAGGTCCATTTTTTCCACAGCCACACCAGTCCGCTTGGCCAGAGCCTGCAAGCGGGCTATGGTTTCATTGCCCTTCAGTAACTCATACATGCTGATGTTATTAGTGGAGACATTGCCATTCTTTTTGTCATTGACCAAGTCTTTCAGAACCATATTCTTCAGTTTGCTGGTACTCTCACTGCAATGTAGGCTGCCCTCAGGAGGGATCCCAAATTGAACAAGAACCTCAGAGAGTTCTTGGATAAAATCCACTTTATTGGGGAACTGTGGAAATTCTTCAGGCAACTCAATAAAATGGTTGTCAATGTCCACAAAACACAAATTAGCCTGAAAGAGAAAATAGAAAGGTTTAAAATAAAGAAACTGTATGTTCTAAAATATTCTTGCCAGCCACAGTGGCTCACACATAATCCCAGCACTTTGGGAGGCCAAAGCAAAAAGACTGCTTGAGCCCAGGAGTTCGAGACAAGACTGGGAAACACGGCAAGACCCTGTTTCTACAAAAAGAAAAGAAAGTCTTGCCAACTATTACAAACAAAAGCATAGATTATGGCGTCTTTTGTTAATCTTTGCAAGGTTTAGAATTTCTTATTCTTTAAAAATAACCTCTTTTTCCATCATTTTCCCCTATATGATTATTTTTATACCATACTTAATATATATGAAAATTTTCTCTGGGTCTCAGCAATATATTATAATCTGAATATGATTTTCTAACATTTGGCATCCATTAGGCATTCCTATGTGGGTAAGGGTGCCCAGACTCATAAGACCTTACACATACATGGTATTAGGTAAAATGCTCACTGAATGCACTTGAACTTTCTTTGCCACTCCACTGCTCTAATATCTGTAATTTAGAATTGACAATAATCACTAAAAACCAGCAGCTGTAGTATCTCCCAATAGGATGAAACTGGCAAAATCAATCCAATTCACAGATAATCCATAAATTTTAACTTTACTCAAAATTCACTGAACCTCCCAGAGCAAAACCATTTCAGAAGTCATTATAGCTAATGCAGGAGGCAGAGAGAGGTGGTAGAGGCAAGTGCATATATAACTGTGCACTTGATTGACCTTTGAATAATTAAGAGTTCACACAAGATATTTTTGAGTTGAGAAAAAGAGGTGACAGAAATCAGAAGAAATGTTTTTTTGAGTTTGTTTATACTTCACATTTGGAATTTATTTTGAATAAATATTTTAAATATTTTTCAAGTAGATATAGAAAGTTCAAGAGGCCAAAGCATATGTATAAAGTTCTGATTATCCCTCAGGTATCTGTAGTAGACTCTAAACAGTATTTTACCTTTACTGTACACACTCTCTTAATCAGGACAAGGTTGTTAGTTTAAAAAGAAGGTTGTGCTTCTAGATTGGGGGTGTGGTGCCAAAATTGTAGCCCATCACATAAAAATAATATTGATTACATTAATGGTTGAACACAAGACATGGGGTGGAAGTCAATAAACAAAATAGGAAGCTTCACTGTGTTTTTCTCCCCGGCTCCCCCACCCCTAGGTCACCAAGAGGAAAATTCATACTGTTCTTTGATCTAGATGGCAAAGTAAGGGAAAAGGGGAAAGCAACCAGTTGGGTCTTTGTTTTTCTCTTTTGATCTTTGCTCTTCATGTTAGATACCAATTAGCAAGCAGCATACATAAATTCTAAATTAAGTTCAATAAAAACTCAAAATGAGGCCTGGCATGGTGCCTCATACCTGTAATTCCAGCACTTTGGGAGACTGAGGTGGAAGGATGACTTGAGGTCAGGAGTTTGAGACCAGTCTGGCCAACATGGTGAAACTCTGTCTCCACTAAAAATACAAAAATTAGCTGGGCATGGTGGCATGCACCTATAATCCCAGCTACTCGGGAGAATGAGGCAGGAGAATCACTTGACCTCAGGAGGCAGAGGCTGCAGTGAGCCAAGATCGTGTCACTGCACTCCAGCCTGGACAAAACACAGAGAGACTCTGGCAAAAATAAAATAAAATAAAATAAAAAAAATAAAGTAAAATAAAATAAATTGATTTTCCTCCATTCAAAGCCAGATGATCAACAATGATTCCTAAAGCCTGATGTAATCTTTGAATCCAGCCTTTTAATTTTGCAGATGAAAAAACCGAGGTCAAAGAAGTTAGGTGACTTTCTGGCACCTGTTCCAAATGTGCACCCTCAAACAGACTGGTGGTTTATGGCCTTTCCCTGATATTTTTCCTCACCTCCAATGTCAGTAGTTTTCTCTAAATAAATTAAGAGCTGAAATGACGCATCTTGCTGAGACAGTAGCACTGCCTACACCATTCTTTTCTTTTCTTTTTTTAAGATGGAGTCTTGCTCTGTCGCCCAGGCTGGAGTATAGTGGTGTGATCTCAGCTCACCGCAACCTCTGCCTCCCGGGCTCAAGCAATTCTCTGCCTCAGCCTCCCGAGTAGCTGGGATTACAGGTGTCCGCCACCATGCCTGGCTAATTTTTAAATACTTTTAGTAGAGATGGGGTTTCACCATCTTGGCCAGGCTGGTCTTGAACTCCTGACCTTGTAATCCACCTGCCTCAGCCTCCCAAAGTGCTGGGATTACAGGCGTGAGCTACTGCGCCTGGCCGGCCTACACCATTCTTTACACTGAAAGGTTTAAATGGAAGGTCACATAATTTGAATGGATGATTCAGTATCTCTAAAACAGAAGAAAAAATTTACTAATTTGCTAATCTAAATGTTAACCAACAACCTCCCATCACTTAGATTTTGTACTATTCCCTTCATTTAATGCCTTCCTACTACCTTTTTCTATCCCTCTCCTCCTCCTATGAAAAGGGAAAATGATATATTTTCTGAAATTTTAAAGCTTATTACGGTCATGAAATCACTGCTGAGCTGAAAGTGTACTACAAGGTAGGAGTTCCAACACCACAGCTACTGGTCTGTCTTCATGATCCCACAAAAGTCTCCTATGTCTGCTTAGGAAGGGCCCAACCTGGGGCTTTGATTATCACAAAGTAGAACAGGAAATACAAACTGTGTTATGAAAATGTATTGAAGAAAACTAAAAAGAAGCCCTTTCTCCAAAATAAACAAGAACTCTATAATAGGGCATTCTGATAAGTTGCTTCTCACTTTTAACACTATTAAATTAGAAAAAAATGAGAAGAGTATTGCATGATAAAAATTTACTCAACACCTCAATCTGACATTGCTTTAGGACTAAATATTTCTACTTATCAACACTACTCACAAGCCTTCATGATATGTAACTACTTACTTCCTATTAAAAACAACAAAAGTGGGCTGGGCTCGGTGGCTCACACCTGTAATCCCAGCACTTTGGGAGGCCAACGTGGGCGAATCACGAGGTCAGGAGTTTGAGATCAGTCTGACCAACATGGTGAAACCCGGTCTCTACTAAAAATACAAAAAAAAGCTGGGCGTAGTGGCAGGCGCCTGTAATCCCAGCTATTGGGGAGGCTGAGGCAGGAGAATCACTTGAACCCGGGAGGCAGAGGTGCAGTGAGCTGAGATCACGCCACTGCACTCCAGCCTAGGCAAAAGAGTAAGACTCCGTCTCAAAAACAAAACAACAACAAAAGTGGCAGGGCACAGTGGCTCACGCCTGTAATCCCTGCACTTTGGGAGCCCGAAGTGGGTGGATCACTTGAGGTCAGAAGTTCAAGACCAGCCTGGCCAACACGGTGAAACCCCATCTCTACTGCAAATACAAAAATTAGCTAGGTGTGGTGGCGTGCACCTGTAATCCCAGCTATTCAGGAAGTTGAGGCAAGAGAATAGCTGAATCTGGGAGGTGGAAGTTGCAGTGAGCTGAGATGGTACCACTGCACTCCAGCCTGGGCAACAGAGTGAGACTCCGTCTCAAAAAAAAAAAAAAAAAAAATTCCCTCAAAAGTAAGAAAACAAAGGCTTAAAGCTTAATCATATCTTCTGCCATGAAACCTTCCTATACCCTTACCCTAAAGGCATTCTGATCTCATCTGTATCTTCTCTGTTCATTTATTCCTCTTACTAACTTACTTTTTAACTTGTGTTATTGGTATTTGTAAACGACTTTTTTGAAAAGCAGAAATCACCTCTTACTTGACTTGATGTCTCCCACTGTATTCTACACAAATAGTGTATGAGACAACTGTTCGGCAAATGAAAGAATAAACTCTGAGGAGATGGTCGTTTCTGGGAATCCTAAAACTGCAGGCTGGAGCAGGAAGTATCGAGACTAATGCAGCTCTCTTCATGTTTAGTAAGTGATCTCACTTCTCAGTGTCTGAAATTAAGCCAGCTTGAGGGTAAGCCGGAGAGAGGAGAGCATTTAAAATATTCCCTCTGGACCAGATGCTGTGGATCATGCTGGTAAGCTTTGGGAGCCCAAAGCCGGAGGATCACTTGAGCCCAAGAGTTCAAGACCAGTCTGGGCAATGTAGCGAGAGTTCATCTCTACAAATAATAACTTTAAAAAATTAGCTGGGTGTGGTGGCATGTGCCTCTTGTCCTAGCTACTCACAAAGCTGAGGTGGGAGGATCTCCTGAGCTCAGGTCAAGGCTGCAGTGAGCTGTGCGACCACATTCCTGCCTGGGTGACAGAGTGAGACCCTGTCTGAAAAATAAAATAAATAATTCCCTCAGAATCTCTGGGCAAGATATGACAAAAACAAAGTTGCAAAAGCAACTGTTTCAGTTTTTCTCTTAACTTTTTGTTTACCAGTTACCGTGAAGATGAGTAAGAACAGTAGAAAGTGAGGTACATTCCATGCAATTAATCTTCAGTGCCTTCCTTCCACCCTCACTCTCTATATCCTACTCCCTAAAAAACAGTATTACAAATGGTTACTTGTGGCTATCACTTTTAAATCATGGGGATAGCTAGTTGATTAATTTACAAATCTATGTAGTTACATTAGTTAGCTAGCAACTAAAATCATACCTTCTTAAAATAATTATTTTGCAAACTTGTCATTTTTTTAAACTATGTTTAGAAGCCTTGTCACTATTTTTAGCCATTATTTTATTTTAGAGTTTTCAGGGAAAGGTGGAGGGAAGTATTACTAGTGAGTGCATTTAAGTCATTTTTTTAAATGACTATTTTTATATCTACTTCCTTCCCAAAATTATGTGAAGCAGATTATTTCATCTCATTGTAAAATGATACCAGAACAAAGTGATAGGCTGTTAGCCTTTTCTTATAAAACAATGATGCCCTAATTTATAGTTTCTACACAGAAGCACTGCTATTTTCACAGCGAATTCAGGTTATTTCATATTATTCTACTCTATGAACAGATGGGTATATGTATTTATTAAGCAGTGTAGATCTCATGAATGAAAAATTAGAAAATCACAGACATTACTTTAAGAGCTTTCAGAATCCTTACATTTGTTTATCTTCAGTGGATACACACAGGCACAGAGATGGAAAAGTTTCCCAACTACAGATATGTCAAGGTGGCACTGAAAAATCTCTCAACAATTGTTACAAAAAATGGAAAGACAATATACATAAAGTTATCTTATAAAATGTTACATGATTAACATACACAATAGATCAGACACTCAACAAGAAACCAAAATATCATTAGGTCTTCAAAACAAAATGCATTTGGCTAGTCTATTTCTTTTTCCTTGAAAATTTAAAGGATTAACTTCTTTGAGCAAATAACATACTAGACTAATTTAATGAAAGTGAAAACAAGAACATTTAAGGAATAGAGAAAAGAGGTAAAACAGAGAAGAAATACATGCACAAGCCCAAAAAGAACAACAGTCTGTATATGTATCTTAGGTGATCTGAATCAAGTTATTTTCCTTTGGGTAAAAATGTTAATTTTTGTGGGGAAATATTCATTAGAATAAAAGTAAGCAGTGGAAGATTATGAGAATCACTACAGAATACAATGGCTGTGGCTTAGTGTTAAATTCACTTATTAAAATGAGAATCTCTGGGAAATAAGAACAAATAAAGGTGAATCTCAGCATGATATTCTATTAAGAAAGATGTGAATTAAATAGCTAGTGACATAATGTAATTAATCAGCTTTTTAAAAAAGTTGTGGCACGTTCTCATCCATATTTCATTTCAAAGACTTTACATGGTAATCCTCAGTACCATTAACAATAGGTAAAAATTAGGCCAGGTGTGGTGGCTCACACCTGTAATCCCAGCATTTTGGGAGGCCGGGGTGGGCGGATCACCTGAGGTCGGGAGTTTGAGACCAGCCTGATCAACATGAAGAAAACCCGTCTCTACTAAAAATACAAAATTAGCTGGGCGTGGTGGTGCCTGTCAGCTACTTGGGAGGATGAGGCAGGAGAATCACTTAAACCCAGGAGGCGGTGAGCCAAGATCCCGCGATTGCACTCCAGTCTGGGCAACAAAAGCAAAACTCCGTCCCAAAAGAAAAGAAAAGAAAAGAAAAAAAAAAGTAAAAACAACACATGGGAGGTGTTATTATTCTTATTTTATAGATCAGAAATATGCTTTCAATAATTCTTGTTTATTTATTTATTTATTTATTTTGAGGCGGAGTCTCGCTCTGTCGCCCAGCCTGGAGTGCAGTGGTGTGATCTTGGCTTACTGCAACCTACACTTCCAGGGTTCAAGTGATTCTACTGCCTCAGCCTTCCAAGTAGCTGGGACTACAGGTGCGTGCCACCACACCTGGCTAATTTTTGGTATTTTTAGTAGAGACGGATTTCATCATGTTAGCTAGGATGGATCTCTTGACCTTGTGATCCACCCGCCTCAGCCTCCCAAAGTGCTGGGATTACAAGCATAAGCCACCGCGCCTGGTCTATTTTTTTAAACATTTGAAAGTACAACACACAGAAAGTATAATAACTTTAAGGTGGCATAAAAGTTAGGTGTTAGAATTTTTATCTCAACCACCAAGCCAAGCTGACATTTAGAACAGATAATGGGCCCTGTATCTGAAAACAGAGAATACTGAAGTATTTGATATTTCCATTATCCCTAGTTTGCTGCAACATGTTACTTTTCAGTTGACAGAGGTCAAAAATCAAATTCACCTCAAATGATAATGATTTTAAAGGATGTTAAAACCTGAGTTGTACTGTTTAAAAACAAAATTTATAACATGAGTGAAGAAAAAAAATGTTACCAGAATAAAGCAATGAGATCATGCTACCACTGCTCCATCTTCACAAATTTATAGTTGTGAAAATCAGCCACTGTCTTGTTTTGAACCAGGTTTAGTTAATGACTATGTGGTAGTTATCATCAGGAGTCTGCATTCTATAGCTGAGGCTCTCCCCTAGCCATACTTGGAGATTCAGGAGAGTCAAAAAGACAGATAAAATTTGGACAAAGGCCGGGCGCGGTGGCTCAAGCCTGTAATCCCAGCACTTTGGGAGGCCGAGACGGGCGGATCACGAGGTCAGGAGATCGAGACCATCCTGGCTAACACAGTGAAACCCCGTCTCTACTAAAAAATACAAAAAAATAGCCGGGCGAGGTGGCGGGCGCCTGTAGTCCCAGCTACTCAGGAGGCTGAGGCAGGAGAATGGCGCGAACCCGGGAGGCGGAGCTTGCAGTGAGCTGAGATCTGGCCACTGCACTCCAGCCTGGGCGACAGAGCGAGACTCCGTCTCAAAAAAAAAAAAAAAAAAATTTGGACAAAGACAATGTGATCTAGCAAAGTCGCCTTGACCTAAATCAGCAAACAGCAAATGCTTCACCATTCATTGTAGTTTTACCTCTTGAGGAAGTTCTAGTTTAGAACGGTCAGTTCCTTCTTTTGACTGAAGGCCCATCAGATAAGGGACAGGAGCATCAAGAAAATGTAGCAGAGAAGCAGGTAGGATGGGCACATAAACATGTTGCCATTGAAACGGGAACAAAAGTGTGGTGATGCCTTCCGCCACAGTCATCAGGCGTTGATAATCTGCACAGAACAAGGAAAAAGAGAGGGGAAGAGTGCAAGGAAAAACATAATCACTTAATTAGGTTGGAAAATGTGGATTTTAAGAAAAAAATTTATGCATTAAAAGTAAATATTTCTTTATGATCATGCAGAAAATAGCTCAGTTCTATTCCACTATAATTAAATAATTAAATGGTTTCATTTGAATAGTTTTAAGGGAGTGTGGGTAGGTGGGAAACATCACACTCTTTGCTTCTTAAAATCATGGGTAGGCGAACTTATATTCTCTTAAAGTGTGGCGAAATCAAGAACTAATAAAACTGCTCTTGGCATTTATCCCACTAAAAATGTACAAGATACAGTGTAACATTATTATGATGATGATTTTTGAGATGAAGTCTCACTTTGTTGCCCCGGCTGCAGTGCACTAGTGCGATCTCAGCTCACTGCAACCTCCGCATCTTGGATTCAAGCGATTCTCCTGCCTCAGCCTCCCAAGTAGCTGAGATTATAGGTGCCCACCACCACACCAGGCTAATTTTTGTATTTTTCGTAGAGATGGGGATTCTCCATGTTGGCCAGGGTGGTCTTGAACTCTTGACCTCAAGCAATCCGCCCATATCAGCCTCCCAAAGTGCTGGGATTACAGGCGTGAGCCACTGCGCCCGGCCAGTATAACATTTTTGATCACTTCTTTATACATGCATGCTCACACAATTCGCAATTCAGAGGCATTTTTCTTTTTCTCTTTTTTTTTTTTTGAGACAGTCTTGCCCTGTTAACCAGGCTGGAGTGCAGTGGCATGATCTCGGCTTATGGCAACCTCCATCAGAGGCTTTTCTCTTATATGGTATATATGATCGTGGCTATAGCTTTTGGTTAGCTGATTACACTTATTTTAGCCTTTACTTTGGGAGTACAAGAAGTCAAACAGATACATGCATTCATAGTCACACTTCCTATGTCTACCCCAACCACAAAACTATCACAGCTGGGTATTCCTGAGTTAACAGAAAATTAAGGATTAGTGTTTTTGTTACGTTTTATTTACATGAACTCATTAGTTTACCAAATTTAAAAGCTCCCCACAACAGTAAAGTAGCCTTTTAAACCACTCTGCAACGGCTGCTTTATACTTACGTATGTCCATAATTCCTATTTAAATGTTTAGAAGTAGATACGTTGGCCGGGCGTGGTGGCTCACGCCTGTAATCCCAGCACTTTGGGGATCACAAGGTGATCCGCCAAGGTGGGCGGATCACAAGGTCAGAAGTTCGAGACCATCCTGGCTAACATGATGAAACCCCATCTCTACTAAAAATACAAAAAATTAGCCGGGCGTGGTGGTGGGCGCCTGTAGTCCCAGCTACTCGGGAGGCTGAGGCAGGAGAACGGCGTGAACCCAGGAGGCGGAACTTGCAGTGAGCCGAGATCGTGCCACTGCACTCCAGCCTGGGCTACAGAGCGAGATTCTGTCTCAAAAAAAAAAAAAAAAAGAAGTAGATATGTTTTAGAATTCAGATTTTTTAATTAAAAAAAGCAATATGGTGCATATACCACATACATGAACTATCTAGGGCAGTATCCTATAATCAAATACATTAGAATTTCTGTAGCAAACCATTTATGTCCCAGTAGGACAGATAATCAAAGAATATGAATAGGGTCACTCTGGTTCAGGTCTGGTTTTGCTGATGAATGAGTTACAAAAAGAATGTTTGGTTTTTAGAATTTTTTGGATTTAAGAATTGAAGACAATGGATTGTGAGCTTGTAATAATCCTTTCACAGAATCCATTGTGAACAAATACAGTAAAATCTTTGGGAGGAAGAATTTAGGGGAGTCTTTTAAAAAAGGTTAAGGAAATGATCAGATGTTACTTGAGTCACATCAACTCAAAGACCTGACCAAGCATAAACAGGATGTTTTACATTTAAATTTTTTCTTGTGTCATTTTATAATTTTAAATGACTACCTTTTTGGTAATGAATCATCAGTTATCCACAGCCCAAGTTTACTTAAAATTTTCCTTATTTGATTCATAAAGATTCAAATTTTAGGTGAAAACCTGTTTACAGGAATAACTTCTAAAACAAACACCAGGTGGCCTGAAAGGTAGGGGTCAGCCATACAAGCACAAAGAGCTAATAACCTAATTACCTGGGGTGGACACACACATTTTATCAGCTGAGGCCCACTGAAGAAGCTAGGCTGAGACAGCTGGCACTCTCTGTGCAGGTGAGGCGGGTAGTAGAGGAGACCAGACAATCAGTTCCTACCACTCTGCTAGGAATAATCAGGCAGATGTTTGAACTGTAGGCAATAAGGGTCTTTTATCCCAGGGGCGGAGATGGGGTGAGGATGAAAAGTTGACCTGAAACCCCTGAAGTCGGCTGGATGCCCCCTAGGTGTAGAAGCTGTGCCTTAATTAGAACTAACTGAAGTTCTGCACCATCACAGGACTCGATTATGGCCCCTGACTCCTGTACTGTCTCTCCTCTCTGTGAGTTTCCTAAGGACAGAGTGGCACCCATTTTCTCTGGTTCTACCCATAAAGCACAGGGCCTACTTCACAGCCAGTGTGGACTAACACTTACTGACACTACTAAATGTTATTTTTTTTTCCTCTTAAGTTCAACAAAATCCTAACAAAATACCAAAAAAGGCTGGCCAGGCGCAGTGGCTCATGCCTGCGATCCCAGTACTTTGGGAGACCGAGGTGGGAGGATCACCTGAGGTCAGGAGTTAGAGGCCAGTCTGGTCAACATGGTGAAACCCTGACTCTACTAAAAATACAAAAACTAGCAGGGCATGGTGGCAGGCACCTGTAATCCCAGTAACTTGGGAGGCTGAGGCAGGAGAATTGCTTGAACCCAGGAGACAGAGGTTGCAGTGAGCCCGGATTGTGCCACTGCACTCCAGCCTGGGCAACAGCGAGACTCCGTTTCAGAGGGAAAAAAAAAAAAAAAGAAAAGCCAAGCACAACACCTGTAATCCCAGCACTTTGAGAGGCCAAGGCAGGTGAATCACCTGAGGCCAGGAGTTCAAGACAAGCCTGCCCATCATGGCAAAACCCCATCTCTAGTAAAAATACAAAAATTAGGCGTAGGGGCACATGCCTGTAATCTCAGCTACTTAGGAAGCTGAGGCACGAGAATCGTCTGAATCCAGGAGGCAGAGGTTGCAGTGAGCTGAGATCACACCACTGCACTCCAGGCCTGGGTGACAGAGTAAGATTCTGTCTCAAAAAACCAAAAAAACACACAAACAAAAAATACTCAACAACAAAAACCCACCAGGAGTAGGAAGAGACAATTATGTACAGTTACAGACCATGAAGACGAAATCCAGAGAAATCTCCTTAGATTCTACTCTGTGGTCATCATTTCAACCAAGGATTGGGGCCTTTTATATTCTTGTAACCTCAGTATTTACCACAGTATCTGACATATAATAGAGGCCAAAACAATATTTTTGAACGAATAGATGATGAGTGGGAAAAGAATATATATAATCTTGCTAGACAGCTATAACTTAAAAAGACATGCGTAGATTTTATTCCATCCATGTGTTGTGGGTGTTCTATGTCTATTCTTCTTTCCAGTTCTGCATTCTCTTCAAGACTGGTTGAAGTACCACACACATTTTTTCTTTTCTGAGATGGAGTTTTCACTCTTGCTGCCCAGGCTGGAGCGCAATGATGCAATCTCAGCTCACTGCAACCTCCACCTCCTGGGTTCAAGCGATTCTCCTGCCTCACTCAGCCTCCTGGGTAGCTGGGATTACAGGCACCGCCACCATGCCTAGCTAATTTTTTTGTATTTTTAGTAGAGATGGGGTTTCACCATGTTGGCCAGGCTGGTCTCAAACTCCTGACTTCAGGTGATCCACATGCCTCGGCCTCCCAAAGTGCTGAGATTACAGGCGTGAGCCACTGCGCCCGGCTCACACATTTTTTAATAATGCAATTATTCAGCAGAAACAAGACAATTCTTTTTAACTGAATCAAGAAATAAAAGGCAGATTTTTCTTCTTTAAGCATTTTTTTTAAACTTAAGTATTTTAGGAAAGTCTTTTTATAATTGATACTCAAAGTGATGAATGCATAAAAGAAGTCATTTTAATATTTAAGACAGGCCTCAGCATGGCACATGAGGCTCTTCATGATTTGGCCCTTGTCTGCCTCATTCCTTATCACCACTCTATATGCAGTAAGATCATCTGCTTGCAGTCCATGTTTTCACAGGCCCTGTGCCCCTTGTATATTGTTTTCCTCTGCCCAGAATGTCCCTTCCTCTCGCACTGCCTGACTAGGTTCCACTTTTTCCTCAGGCAATTGCTTCTTTGGAAAGCCTTTCCTAACACTTCTTATCACCACCAGGCTACTATCTACATGCTTCGACAGTACCCTATCTGTATTTCCATCACAGGAATTACTCATCTCACTAAAACATTACAATTCTGTCATAATTCTCTCTTTATGGTTTCTCTTCCCCAATACACCATCATCTCCTACAGAGCAATATCTGTATTATTCTTTTTATTTATTTTTGGAGACAGGGTCTCACTCTTTCATCTAGGCCGGAGTGCAGTGGTGCAGTCTTGGCTCACTGCAGCCTCTGCCTCTCAGGTTCAAGCGATTCTCATACCTCACCCTCCCGAGTAGCTTGTATTACAGCTGTACACCACCACACCCGGTTTTTTGTGTTTTTTGTAGAATGGAGTTTCGCCATGTTGGCCAGGCTGGTCTTGAACTCCTGACCTCAAGTGATCTGCCTGCCTCCGCCTCCCAAAGTGCTGAGATTACAGGCATGAGCCACTGCGCCTGGACATATCTGTATTTTTAATCTTAGAATTGTTAATATTCAACATATGACCTACTACATGGTCAGTAGCCAGCAAATATGCTTTGGGAAATTAATATGTTAACATCCAAGGCATGTAAAATGAAATAAAAGTAGACATTAAAAAATTATGCTTGACTATATTACACAATAAAAACATACTGTCAAGAATTTGCCTACTGGTGGCTCTGGCACAGATCCCAAGGTGGCAATGGCCTCTGCTGCCGCAGTCCCTGCCATGCTGTCCATTAGCATTACTGTGGAGAATAAGATCAGCCCCTCGAGGGCAACAGAGGGGGATGGGTCTGGAGCTGCAGTTGGCGGCACAGGAACCATGGTGGTGCAGATCAGGAGCTGTGTCTAGCAAGCTTTATGCCTTGCCAAGCACTGCCAATGGAGATGTGAAGCTGCTGGTGGTATTCAGCATGCCTCTGGTAGACTTCCTGATGTAGCTGGAAGATTATACACTTATGATCCTGGATGCTGTGACTACTTTTTATTTTTATTTTTGAGACAGAATCTCACTCTGTTGCCCAGGCTGGAGTGCAGTGGCATGAACTTGGCTCACAGCAACCTCTGCCTCCCGGGTTCAAGTGGTTCTCCTGCCTCAGCCTCCCCAGCAGCTGGGATTACAGGCGCACGCCACCAGGCCTGGCTAATTTTTGTATTTTTGTAGAGATGGGGTTTCACCATGTTGGCCAGGTTAGTCTCAAACTCCTGACCTCAAGTAATCCGCCTGTCTCAGCCTTCCAAAGTGCAGGGATTACAGGCGTGAGCCATGCGCCCGGCCCAATGTGACTGAGTATTATCTGAATTACATTGGCTTTGAGGTCTCAGACACATGCATAACTTGGTTTATCTCCCTAGTTTCACAGAAATTTATCTCAGTCATTGCCAACAATGACTTACGGCACTGGAAAATGAAAGGCACAGCCTCTGGCAGCTCCTGAAGTAAGAGCAAAGACTAATCATGGAGTACTTGACCCCTGTCCTCAGTATGACATCAATGTGGGGCCACCACACCACCTAAGCCACCCAACCTAAACATGTTTGTCTGTAACAAGCTTCACTGTGACCAAAAATGTCAAAGAAAGGGCTAATTATAGATTAAACACAGGTAAAGAGAGAATTCATAAAGTAGGAGACAGATGTGGAGAAATTACCCAGAATGCAGCACAGAGACACACAGAAAATGGGAATGAGGCCGGGTGTGGTGGCTCATGCCTGTAATCTCAGCACTTTGGGAGGCCCAGGTGGGTGGATCACGAAGTCAAGAGATCAAGACTATCCTGGTCAAAATGGTAAAATCCCATCTATACTAAAAATACAAAAATTAGCTGGGCGTGGTGGCATGTGCCTGTAGTCCCAGCTACTCAGGAGGCTGAGACAGGAGAACTGCTTGAACCCGGGAGGCAGAGGTTACAGTGAGCAGAGTTCACACCACTGCACTACATCCTGGGTGACAGAGTGAGACTCTGTCTCAAAACAACAACAATAACAACAACAACAACAACAGCAAAGATGTTTAATTAGAGTTTCAGGAGGATTAAAAAAAGATACATGAAAGCAATATTTACCAAGATAGTCGAGAATTTTCCAAAATGGGTAAACGACAGTTCTTAAATTTCAGGAAACATAATGAATCACAAGCAGAACAAATAAAGCAAGCCTCATTCAGATAAATCAGTCACAATATTGGACACCAAAGACAGAAAATCTTAAATATAACCAGAGTTGAAACAACAGATTTCTGGCTAATGAATAATAATGACAGTCATTCATTAGAACGACATTAGAAGTGATAGCTGACTTCTCAACAGCAACACAGGAAACCAGAAGATGATAGAATATTATCCTCAGAGTACTAAGAGAAAAAAAAAACCTTTTAACATAGAATTTAACATCCAATGAACTATTTAAGATGACAGAATCTTAATCTTCAGTGTATTAAGAGCCGAAAAAGAAAAACTTTTAATATAGAATTTAATATCCAACGAACTATTTTTCAAAAACAAGGAGAAAACAAAATCTAACAGAGAAAGCTACCTCAGGAAAGGAACTTCTAAGAATACATGTTAGGAAGAAGACTGATCTCAGAAGAAATCTCTAAGATTGAAATAAAATTGTGAATTTTCAAAAAATAATAACTGAGGCTGGGTGCAGTGGCTCACACCTACAATCCCAGCACTTTGGGAGGCTGAGGCAGAGGACTGCTTGAGCCTAGGACTTCGTGAGCAGCCTGGACAAGATAGTGAGACCCCCATCTCTACCAAAAAAAAAAAAAAAAAAATTAGCCCAGCTTGGTGGCGTGTGCCTGTAGTCCCAGCTATCAGGAGGCTGAGGCAGTAGGATCGCTTGAGTCCAGGAGTTCAAGGATGCAATGAGTTATGGTTGCATCACTGCACTCCAGCCTAGGTAATAGAGTGAGACCTTGTTTCAAAGAAAAACAAAATAAGGTCACTATGAGTAAATTTAAACAAAACCAAGTGTATAGAATAAAAATGTCTAATTTGAGGGATTACTAAAACTGAACAATCATAACAAGTAAGCCACGATGAGCATGGAGTTAAAGCATTTTATAGTATCTGTAAAGATTCTATAACATAAGAGTAACTGTTCATGTTGAAATCTCAAAATTTACCATTAAGAGCATACAACATCTAAACAGAAAAAACTACAATGAGAAAAAAATTTAAATCAATTCAAAACATCAAAAACAAAGAGAGAGAGAGAGAGAGAGAAAAGCAAGACAAATGGCCAAAATAAATGAAAATTTAAAAATTCTTAGAATGAGCCAGGTATGGTGGCTCACACCTCTAATTCCAGAACTTTGAGAGGCCGAGGTGAAAGGATTGCTTGAGCCTAGGAGTTCCAGAACAGCCTGGGCAACATACGGAGACCCCCACCTTTAAAAAAAATTAAAAATTGGCCAGGTATGGTGGCGTGCACCTGTAGTCCCAGCTACAAGGGAGGTTGAGGTAGGAGGATGGCTTGAGCCTGAGAAGTTGAGGCTACAGTAAGCTGTGATCACACCACTGCATTCCAGTCTGGGTGACAGAGAAAGACCCTGTCTCAAAAAAATATATATATATTTTTAGAATTCAATGATAATGAAAATATCAGATACTAAGACTTGTGGGATGCACCTAACACAGGACTCAACTGCTTAAGATGCTGATTTTGGTGGGCAGGTGGGGAGAAAGAAAGGTTTAGTAAGCCCAAAGAAAGTAGCAGAAAGAAGTGAATAATAAAAATAAAACCATAAATTAATAAAACATAAAACAAAGGTACAATAGAGGATACCAATGAAAGTAAAAGCTGGTTCTTTAAAAAGAGTAATAGGGCTGGGCACAATGGCTCATGCCTGTGATCCCAGCACTTTGGGAGGCCAACACAGGAGGATCGCTTGAGCCCAGGAGTTTGGGACTAGTCTGGCCAACACAGTGAGACCTTGTCATTTCAAAAAATAAAAAAAATTAGCCAGGCATGGTGGCATGCACCTGTAGTTCCAGCTACTTGGGAGGCTAAGGCAGGAGGATTGCCTGAGCCCAGGGAGGTCAAGACTGCAGTGAGCCTTGATCATGCTATTGCACTCCAGGATGGGCAACAGTGTGAGGCCCTGTCTCAAGAAACCAAACAAACAAAAAGAAGTAATATAATTGACAAACTTCAGGTAAAAATAACTGGGGAAAAAGAGACTGCACAAACAGTATTAGGAATGAAAAGGAGGACAAAACTACAGATATAACAGGGGTCAAGAAAATAAGGAAATATTAAGACATTTTACTAATAAATTGAAAGCTTAATAAAAATTTTCTTAGAGAAAATAGTAAGGACAAAAATTTATTCAAGAAAAAAATAGAGGTGGCCAGGCGCACTGCCTCAGGCCTGTAATCCCAGCACTTTGGGAGGCCGAGGCAGGTGGATCACTGGAGGTCAGGAGTTCAAGACCAGCCTGGCCAACGTGGTGAAACCTGTCTCTACTAAAAATACAAAAATTAGCTAGCTGTGGTGGCATGTGCCTATAATCCCAGCTACTCAGGAGGCTGAGGCAGGACAATGACCTGAACCCGGAGGCAGAGGTTGCAGTGAGCTGAGATCATGCCACTGCACTCTAGCCTGGGTGACAGAGCCAGACTCCATCGCAAAAAAAAAAAAAAAAAAAAAAAGAAAGAAAGAAGAAGAAATACAGAGGAGCTTCTGGACTGGCAAACACATTAAGGTGCTGGATAAGTCCAAAGAAAGCAGAGCAGCTCTGCACCCACCCCTACACGTACTTTTATACCTCTCTTCCATTTGGCTGTTCCTGAGTTGTATCCTTTACAATAAACCAGTTACAGTAAGTAAACTGCTTTCTTGAGTTCTGTGAATCATTCTGGGAATTTATAGAACTTGAGGGGTTGGGGGATGGTGGTGGAGAACCCCTGATTTTGCAGTCACCCAAGAAAAAATGTATGTGGCCTGGTGCTATGGTTTGGACATGGTAGTTTGTCCCCAATGTTGGAGGTCAGGTATTTGGGTCCTGGGGGGGCATCTCTCATGAATGGCTTTGTGCCATTCTCATGGTTGTGAGCGAGTAGTTTTCACTCTTACTTTCCATGAAAATTGGTTATTGAAAAGAGTCTGGCATCTCCCTCCTCTCTCTTGCTTCCTTCCTCTTGCCATGTGATTCTGGCTCCCCTTCACCTCCTGCCATGAGTAGATGCTTCCCAAGGCCCTCATCAGAAGCAGATTCTAGCACATGCATAGAACTGTGAGCCAAATAAACCTCTTTTCTTTTTTCTTTGAGACAGGGTCTCGCTCTGTCATGAGGCTGTAGTACAGTGACATAACCATGGCTCACTGCAGCCTCTAACTCCTGGGCTCAGGTGATCCTCCACCTCAGCCTCCCAAGTAGCCGGGACTACAGGCAAACACTACCATGCCTGGCTAATTTATTATTATTATTATTATTTTTGAGATGGAGTTTCACTCTTGTTGCCCAGGCTGGAGTGCATTGGCGCGATCTCGGCTCACAATGCAATCTCTGCCCCCAGGGTTCAAGCGATTCTCCTGCCTCAGCCTCCTGAGTAGCTGGGATTACAGGCATGCACCACCATGCCTGGCTAACTTTGTATTTTCAGTAGAGATGGGGTTTCTCCATGTTGGTCAGGCTGGTCTTGAACTCACAACCTCAGGTGATCCACCCACCTCAGCCTCCCAAAGTGTTGGGATTTACAGACATGAGCCACGGCACCCAGCCTGAAACGAAAGTCTTTTTTTTTTTTTTTTGAGACGGAGTCTCACTCTGTCGCCCAGGCTGGAGTGCGGTGGCCGGATCTCAGCTCACTGCAAGCTCCGCCTCCCGGGTTTACGCCATTCTCCTGCCTCAGCCTCCCGAGCAGCTGGGACTACAGGTGCCCGCCACCTCGCCCGGCTAGTTTTTTTGTATTTTTTAGTAGAGACGGGGTTTCACCGTGTTAGCCAGGATGGTCTCGATCTCCTGACCTCGTGATCCGCCCGTCTCGGCCTCCCAAAGTGCTGGGATTACAGGCTTGAGCCACCGCGCCCGGCCTACGAAAGTCTTAATATAGCATTAACAAAGGTTGCATGGACTATAAAGACCCTCAGATGGTTTCCCAACATTAAAGGGCCAAAACAAATCTGCTCTATTTGCCCCAGCATAGAGAAATTTTAAATGTAAGAAGGCAAAGATTATAGTTAGAAACATGATCTGGAATTGCTTCAGGATATAGTAAGGCAAATTAATCAAAATAAAGACTGACAAAAGGGCCAGGATACCTTGCTGAACTACCAAAACTAATGCACAGGAGTGGGTCAAATAATCAAGGGTTGGAGAAGTTTCTGGGGACTCATTTGAGAGCCTTATACGCTGTTACACCAAAATCTTTTGGTGAAGTCTTTTTTAAAAAAAAAAAAAAAAAAAAAAAAGATAGGGTCTTACTCTGTCACCCAGGCTGGAGTGCAGTAGCACAATCTCAGGTTACTGCAACCTCCACCACCCAGGCTCAAGTGATCCTCCCACCTCAGCCCCTGTAGTAGCTGAGACTACAGGTGCACACCACTATGCCTGCCTAATTTTTGTATTTTAGTAGAGATGGGGTTTTGCCATGTTGCCCAGACTGGTCTCAAACTCCTGGGCTCAAGTGATCCTCCCGCCTCAAACTCCCAAAGTGTTGGAATTACAGGCACGAGCCACTGCCTCAATACAGTGGCTTGCAGCCTTAGTGCAGACTACAATTAGAATGATAATATATTAAAGTGTTAAAGTTGACAGGATTAAGGAGGAAGTCTGAATGAAATTGGAACATTTAAACAGACTTTACCTAAATGTTTCATGGGAGTGGATCTTACGTTTGACTTTTTCACCCCATTTCTCCTACCTAGTACAGTAAAACAGAGGACACAGTGTCAATCTACCTTTCAAGCAATATTAATTGGACATGCTAAATGGGAATGAATTAGATTGCCTGAGCTCACACAGTGTAGAACAGAGAAGCTGGAGCACTGGTACAAATTCTCTGTATGTGGAGTGTGGGCTAGGGCTATGTCAAAAGCCTGTGAGTGCCTCCCAGTGACAACTATCAGGGTGCTGGACTACAGAATTTCCATTTGAGGGGCAATTACTAAGTATGCTATTGGATATTGATTTAAAGTGCCCCTATGGCTGAAGGACATAAAATAATGCTGAAACTTGAAATATCCATGGTATCTAGGGGGATTTTGGAAAAACACTCAAATGGGAGAGGACACTGCCCAAAAGAGTTCCCTAATGAAAAAGAAATGGTTTATACTGGATCTTGTTACCAGAGGAATGCAAGGAAGAGATTCTCACATATAGGGAGCCTCTTTTTCCCTAGGACTGACTTTGGAACTGTAAGAGAAGCTTCTACATTTAATTGTCACTTGGACAATGCATTATAAACACCTCTCAGTTGACCAACAAAGTACTGCTTGGTTTATGGATGGCAGTTCCAAGGAGAATGATGATGTTCGCTTGAGCATGCCTAGCAATTTGTGATGAGAAAGCTCCCAACTTTTTCAAGAAAACTTCAAGTAGCTTCCACTTTCTGACAAGGTTAATTCACATACGACTCAGAGGGATGAAAGAACAGAGGGATGGCAGAGGAGCACTGCAAAGGCACACAGGCATGCAGTGTGGTGTGGGCGGTGGGTAGTGGTTTATTTCAACTATGAAGAACCAAAGGAGGTAAGCAAGGCCCAAAAATGTTCCTTAGACTTTTGTACCGGTATCAAAAGCTAGACATTGGTGTTTAAATTCCCCTTTTATTCTTCCACTAGTTCTTTGTAAAAAGTATCATACTCTGATTTTCATACTGAGCTGCTCCAGGTATTTCCCAATTGCAGAACAAAGTGCCCATTTCTGATCTGGGGTCCTAGAAAAGAGCCTTCACATCCTGGGTACGTTTTCTCTACTTAGAATTTCTAGCTAGTTATCACTGCAAAGTGACAGTGATATACACACTTCCTAAATAACAGATTGAATTGGTTTAAATGGGCTGTGGATCGGAATTTCAAATCAGTCTAGAAGGACATTTTCATTACTGAAATCCATGTACTTTGATTCACTTTGGGTTTTCATGGTAATTCTTCAGCACATGCAATGTTTTCAAATTTATGGCATAGCTTTATCAGTGAGTAAGAAATGAAGTATCACATGTTATTAGAACTCCCTTAACACAGTTAAGAAGAGTAAAGGAGGGCACCCAAGTACAAATCAACATAAGCACTCTTATTTCATTCATTTAAATGAAATATTTCTAATAAAAGAGACATTGTCTATTAAAATCTAGATTTACACAGAGCTTTCATTTTATACTCTACAATTATTTCACATGACACCTTTACAATAGACCCACAGAATGAGTTAATCATTTAAAAATAAATATTGAGATGGATAAGGAGAGGTTAAGTGTAGTGCCCAATACAGTTAACACAGTGGTTAAGCATCTGAAAAAAGACTGATGAAACCCAATTCTTAGTAGTACCATACTACTTACTAGCTGTATCATCTTGGGCAGATTACTTAGTTTCCCCAAGCCTCAATCTCTTCCTCAACAAAAAATGCAGAACAGTACTAACTCACTGTTGAGAGGATTAAATGTAGGGAAAAGATCCAAAATATACAATGCCTTTTTGTAGCACAATTCCTAACATAGAATGATTTTAGTGAATGGTTATAAATTCACTGTATGGGAATTTTTTGGGGTATGACACTTTAAATTTTTAAAAAACCCAGTTCTATAATCTAGGGATTCACTCTGTTGTTCGCAGCATACAGATTACAAAAATATACTCAGAGTATAAAACCATATCCATAAATGCTTATTCTTCTTCATTTGAAACTGAAATAAATTAGTAGATATTAATGAACTAAAACCCCTGAATTGACTCGATAAACCAAATGGGACAAGCTAAGCAGTGGCTCACACCTGTAAACCCTGAATTTTGGGAAGCTGAGGCAGAAGGATCACCTGAGCCCAGGAGTTTCAAACAAGCCTGGGCAGTGTAGTGAGACTTCATCTCTACTAAAAATAAAAAAAATTAGTCAGGTGTGGTAATGCATGCCTGCAGTCCCAGCTACTCAGGAGGCTGAGGGGTGAAGGTTGCTTGAGCCCTGGAGTTTGAGGTTGCAGTGAGCTACGATCATGTTGCTGCATTCCAGCCTGGGCACCAGAGTGAGACCCTGTCTCAAAACAAACAAACAAAAAAAGAGCAGAAATAGGAGAGCTCAGGACAGATCACAAACGGTGAGACATAAAGTGCTATTTAAAAGAGGAAGTGTGGGCCGGGTGCGGTGGCTTATGCCTATAATCCCAGAACTTCGGGAGACTGAGGCAGGCAGATTACCTAGGGTCAGGAGTTCGAGACCAGCCTAGTCAACATGGCAAAAGCTCATCTCTACTAAAAATACAAAATTAGCCAGGCATGGTGGTGCGTGCCTGTACTCCCAGGTACTTGGGAGGCTGAGGCACGAGAATCGCTTGAACCCAGGAGGTAGAAGTTGCAATGAGCCGAGATAACGCCACTGCACTCCAGCCTGGGCAACAGAGTGAGACTCTATCTCAATAAAAAATAAAATAAAAATAAAAAATAAAAGAGGAAGTGTGATAATGGAAGGTTTTGGGTTTTTTTTGGTTTGTTTTTTGACTTCTAAAAAAAGCATGGTACACAATATAAAGGAGCATATGTTAGGTTCTTTGGAATAAACTCTTGACTATATCATTTAAAAAGGTTTTATGTTAAATGTAGTAATATGTTGAACCTTCACAACTCAGAGATAAGTATAATTTATAGAAGATTATATGGGACTAATAAAACTAGTAATTATTATAATAGCATCAGCTATAATTTAGTCAGTGTCAATTATACCCTAAGTATTTTATACAGGTTTTCTTAATTAATTGTCATAATAAATCAGTGAGAAAGGAGAAAAAAAAAACCCAAACTATTATCCCTATAGAGATGAGACAACTGTCACACAGGAGGATTACCTAACTCACTCACGGGTATAGTTAATGAATGATAGAGTAGATATTTGAACCCAGGATTGTTATGACTTCAAAAACCAATACTCTAAACCAGGCATGGTGGTATGTGCCTGCAGTCTCAACTACTCGGGAGGCTGAGGTGGGAGGATGCTGTGAGCGGAGGAGTTTGGGGCTGCAGTGTGCTATGACTGTGCCTGTGAATACGCTGTACTCCATTCTGGGCAACACAGTGAGACCCCATCTCTAAAAATTAAAGGCAAAACCAAAGAACCCACCCACCCCCAATATTCTTTCTAACCCAAATTGCTTCTCTAGTCAGAACATAAATAAATTGAACTTTAAGATTTAAGAAAATGGCCTTTAAGATTTCTTCTAAGTCTAGAATATAAAGTTTTTTTTTCGGCCTGGCACAGTGGCTCACACCTGTAATCCCAGCACTTTGGGAGACTGAGGTGAGTGGATCATGAGGTCAGGAGTTCAAGACCAGCCTGACCAACATGGTGAAAACCCTGTCTCTATTAAAAACACAAAAATTAGCTGGGTGTGGTGGTGCACACCTGTAGTCCCAGCTACTTGGGAGGCTGAGGCAGGAGAATCGTTTGAACCTGGGAGGTGTAGGTTGCAGTGAGCCAAGATCGTGCCACTGCACTCCAGCCTAGGTGACAGGGCGAGACTCTGTCTTTAAAAAAAAAAAAAAAAAAAGGAAGTTCTTTTTTTCTAATGGGCTAAAACATCAGAAGGTATTAAGCTCCAAGCCTCTGCCCCTTCTAGTTATTCTCTAATCCCTACCCTATTCAAGGGGAAAAAAAGGAAGAAAGGAAGAGAGAATTACTTAAAGTAAAATTTTTTAGATACAAAAAGGTGATCTGTAAGTAATGATGGAAGGAGTGAGTCCTCAGCTTCTGCTGCTGGGAAGTCCTCAGCTTCTTCGTGCTGAATATTTAGCAGATGCTGCCTCTAAAGAGAACAATCACTACACTTATGGCAGGGATTTTGCTCTCAGTAGCTCAAGAGGCAAAATGAACTACAGACTGGGACAAAAGGTGTGAAGTCTCTCATTTACATAGATTGGATTCATCACAAATTTACCAGGTCAAGATTTCCATATCAAGTGTTTCAGCCTTCACTTGCAGATCATGAAAAATATGATGGAGATCCACAGAATCTTCAGAAACTGCATGTTGTTACCAGAATAAAAAGTACAAAAAGGTGTCCATATATTGGGAAAAATATATAATAAAGATGCTCAGATTAGAAAACACACATACCCCTCAAGTTCACAAGCATATCTCTTAAGTGAGTGCAAAACTGAAAGTGGTTAAACAGTAAGAATCAAGCCCCTGAAGTTGCCACAAGGACTTCCAACTGAGGAGGACATGTCTAAGCTCTGCCTCAAGAGCACTGGGGAATTAGTGCAGTGGCATCTGAAATCTGTGGAGCAGAAAGCAATTAAGTCCTAATGCCCGAGGAGCTTCAGATTAAAAAATGGAAAATTTTTTTTTTATTTAAAGATGATGAGAAAGTGTTTCATTAAAACATATGTTAAATATATATAAAAAAAGAAAGTGGGCGAAAGAAGAAAGGAAGAAATTTAGATTGGTCATTAGAGAATAACTTCCTGACAACAAAAATTGAGACATGGAACACATTATCAAAGAACATTATGTTGGATAAACTGAAGAAAATACAACCTTGTGAAGGGCTGTCAACACACAAATAGTGTCAACATACACACAAGATGGGGAAGTACAAATATAGTCTACTTGGCTCAGCCCCACTTATAATTTAAAATAGAAAAATAAAAAAAGGAAAGTGGTAAAATAAACTTCACGGCACCAGTCACGACTGCACTACAATTCCGCCAGCTTAAATACAAGTTAGCAAAATGCTAACCCCAGCCGGGTGCAATGCTTCATGCCTGTAATTCCAGCACTTTGGGAGGCCAAGGCGGGAGGATCATTTGAGCCCAGGATTTTGAGACCAGCTGGGGCAACACAGTGAGAGTCCATCTCTACAAAAAATAAAAAATTAGCTGATGTGGTGGCACATTTCTATAGTACCAGCTACTCAGGAGGGTGAGGTGGGAAGACAGCTTGAGCACAGGAGGTTGAGGTTGCAGTGACCCATAATTGCACTACTGCACTCCAGCCTGGGTGACAGAGTGAGAACTTGTCTTAAAAAAAAAAAAAAAAAAGAATCCAAACATTTGTGCAACATTTTTTTTGAAGAATCTATCAGTGCACAGGTACTATTTTATAATTTCCTTCAATTCACTATCCATTATGACATAGCATCTCTATTTTCTCTACATATTCATATTCAGATGAGAACTAGTATCCTAGTCTAGGCTCAACATTAGTCATCACAAATGTACTGGTAAAATAAAATCCATAGTTTGTAAGTTTCTTAATATGTGTTGGAAGAACTCTGAATGAAAGATACCACAAAGATAACTTCCTTCTGAGAGTAAAAAACAAAAACAAAAAAACAAAAAAACCACACACACACAACTCTGGCAGAATTGTTAGACCTGGGAAAGTCATCTGTCTCATGCCTGCTCACCTTTTCTCTCACTCAGATGGAATGCTCCCCCAGGCAAAGATCCAAAGTTGATTGCCTCAGGAAGCTGCAGAGTCAATGATTTCATTTATCCTTTTTCAATGTTTGCTGAATTTTGATGTGAACCTTTACCAAACTACAAAGAATGGGAAGTCTACACGTTTCTAGTAGTAACAGAATTCTCTCACTCTCATTATGAAGAAGAAAAAATGTTTTCTTAATGACGATTATATATTATCAGGAAAAAAGAGCTATTTCCATTAAGAACTAAATATGCCCAAATCAGCGAAGTTAACGCATGTATTCCTTCCTACTTCTCTCTGCAGTCACTGACTGCCACCTCAAAGAGAAACAGCACAGTCACATCTCAGCCTTTGGCCCCACCATACCTGCTCCCTTTATACAAAACAGAAAAGACTGTGATCATTATTTATTTGGTTCTAATAATACACCCCATGGAAACACAGTAGTTGGGAGCATAAGTACTTGTTTTTGGAAAATGTAAAATCCAAGGAAAACCTACCTTGTGAGTAGAGAAGGATTTGCATCTCTAAAAGAACACAGGTAAACACCTGCACCAGGTTCTCTAATCCCAGGAGCTCAAATGCCTCCCGAAGGGGATAATCAGAGAGGGGGAGTTCACTGGGCCCAGGCCTCTGGCAGATGACAGGTTCATAAACACCATAAAATTTCAGTGACCTCCCTGGAGGTGGAAGGGGTACTTCATAAAGAATATTGTGGATATAGCTTTCAAGTGGCAAGGGTGGTGGCTGCTGTGAGGTAACGGCCTTGTAAAGCTGGATAAGGAATTTCTTGCAGGCCTGCATGAATGGTAATGGTGTGATCAAGCATATACTTTTTGAAACATACAGGGTGTCTCTGCTAATATCATAGGAGTTGTACCGCTGGAGTTTCAAAAGGGAAGTTGTATCTCCTTCATCAAGACTACTTGCCAATGAGTCCATGCTGCAGGAAGATGAAGCATACACACTGCTATAATGCTCAGCGTTGTGCATCTGGTAGAGTGTCTGCATGGCTGTGCAGATTTGCTTACTTGTAACTTCTTCATAAAAAGTGAGAACAAAACCATAGGTGCGAGAACCATCTTCTCTGGTAATTATAAATGAGTGAAACTGGGGGTCTTTATTGTCAGTTTGTGTCCTGAAAGATAGCCCTTTAGGCATGCACAACTGTGAAAGAAAGAAAAAAAAGGATCAGAATGCAGTACACAAATAACTTCAAGCCAGAAACAAATGTTGTTTTTTAACATAACAGGATTCAAAAGGACAGGTTTTATCCAGATTTAACACTGGCAATAGCCTTAAATTAGAAATACATTATAAGTTCCTCATATATATACATATAAAATTATTCTTAAAAGGAATATATACAAGGGAAAAACTTTTATTGTGTGATGTTACATGCAGAGGGCTTTACTAAGAACAAGACTATCACTGATTTAGTCCCAGAGTAAACCTCTAACCAAGCTTGTGGCCTTTAGCAAGCCATATAACTTCTATGAGCCTCAGTTCCTTTATCTACAATAGCTGTTATATCAATGACTTGAAGACAGAGCAAAAGCACTTCACAAATATTAAAAAGCACTTTACAAAAATAGTACTTAAGTACTTACTTAAGTACTATTTTTGTATTAATGATGAAAATGTTTCAGGGGAGCAGGGAAATAGGAAAAGGCTCCTTTAGGAAGTGGAAAAAAGTTAAAGAATAATAAAAACAACAGTATCATCTTTGCTATTTTGAATAGTATGGTATTTTATGCAAGAAAAAGACACTTTGGAAATTGAAAGCTTTTTGATCCACTAAAGCAGAAGCACAGAAACAAGGCATTTCAGATTACTTCTAGTAGACATTATGCTCTAGTTCTTGGGAACTACCCAGGATTGAGTCAAACTTGAGAACAAAAGTACCCAGAGGAGCTAAAGATGCTATATTTAAGATACTTAAAATGCACAGAAAATTAGAATTGATTCTTTAAAACATTTTAAATAAAAGAAATGAAATTACAGAAAAATTGAAATATACTAAGGAAAACAGAACTTGTAATTCAACCACCCTAACTAATAATCATTATTCATATTTAGATATTTCTATTTTTGTATTGCAATATGCTTTTCACATAGAAATAATTTAACCATATATTACTACTTTCTAGTTTTTTCTACATTTAATAACTGATATGGTACAAAAGTTAGACTATCTCCCACATCCCCACATTACCAAGAAAAACACAGTTCCTTTATTCCTTCATTCAAACCATCAAAAAGCATTTATTAAGTGCGTTTTATGAGAGGGGCCCTGTGATACAACGGTGGGAAGGACAGTCATGGCCCATGATCCTATGGTATTTCCAGTCCAGTAAGGATAACAGATGAGTTTTAAAAATCATAAACTATAAAGTAAGGGAAAGGCTATGGTAGGGTAAATAAGGGTTGCTAGGGGAAAAATATGTAATAGTAGGAAGACATACATTAGAAAAGAAGGAGCTACCAGGAAAAAATGAAGCCCAACTGAAACCTCAAGACAAGTATAGGTCTTAGTGGATAAAGAAGATTCTAGTCAGAGAGGACATGTGCAAAAGCCCAGAAGAGTTTGAGGAACTGAAACAGGTCAGTGTGGGTGGGGCACAGAATGCAAGGTGGGAGGACGTGAGAGAAAGTAAGAGAAATAATTAGGGGCTAGCCCATGAAGGGCCTTGGTAGGCCATGATAAAACTGTGGGGAGGACAATGGGAAACCTCTGAAGGGTTTTTAGGAGAGGGACAGAATTAGATGTGTCTCTTAGCACATGCATCTTGGAACACTAAGGGGAGTGGTTTTCAAAGGGGTTCCAAGGAGGCAGCAGGAATGTCTCAGGGCCTTGGAAGGGAGTGAGAGGCTAGAGGAAGAAGTTGAGAGGGCCAGTGTCCCTCCTTCCCCTATGAACATTCCACTTTCTTTTATTTTGTAGAGTAGAATTCTTTCGGTGTTAAGATTTCCTGGTTCCCACTGCTTAAAAACAAAATCTTGATGGTGGGATAGGATTAATGCAACACAACTGTCATTAAGCATGAAGGTGGGTGGGTGTCCAAACTGCTCCTCACAGCCATTTCAGATCGTGGTCCTTCCTTTCACCCTAAAAACTCTTGGCATTGAAGCTCATGTCATAATTGTGCCACCACATTTTGTGTTTCTTTTCTATCCAAGTTCATTTCCGGAGCAACTTCTTCCATGATTTTAAATATACTCCGTCAACTCCCAAATCTACAATCTCGTGAACCTGACTCTTAAATAACTACTTGACAATCCCATCAAGATGTGTAATAGGCAATTCAAACTCACTGCGTTCCAAACTGAAGTCCTGATTTCTTCCTCCTCCAAATCTGTTTCTCCTTATATCAGTCTTTTCTGTAATTCCATCCATCTAATTTGCCCAGGATAAAAACCTTGGAGTCATCTTTAACTTCTTCCTCTCTTTCTCACTTACCCCATTATCCAATCCATCAGCAAATACTATCAATTTTATCTTCAAAAATATATGCAGAAACTAATTGCTGTTGCTTCTTTTTTGTTTTTCTTTTTTAGAGATGGGGTCTTGCTCTATCACTCAGGATGAAGTGCAGTGATATAATCACAATTTACTGCAGCCTCAAACTCCTGGGTAAAAGCAATCCTCCCGCCTCAGCCTCCTGAGTCAGAAAGTAATTGTTTTGATCTTTACTCTTACCACTCTAATCTAAGCCACCCTCTTCTCTTGTCTGGATGTAACAGCCTGCTTACCAATCTCCCTGCTTCTGCCCTTGTTTCCCATAATCTACTTCCCTTATAAGAGCCAAAGCATGGCCGGGTGCGGTGGCTCAAGCCTGTAATCCCAGCACTTTGGGAGGCCGAGACGGGTGGATCATGAGGTCAGGAGATCGAGACCATCCTAGCTAACACGGTGAAACCCCGTCTCTACTAAAAAATACAAAAAAACTAGCCGGGCGCGGTGGTGGGTGCCTGTAGTCCCAGCTACTCGGGAGGCTGAGGCAGAAGAATGGCGTGAACCTGGGAGGAGGAGCTTACAGTGAGCTGCGATTCGGCCACTGCACTCCAGCCTGGGCGACAGAGTGAGACTCCGTCTCAAAAAAAAAAAAAAAAAAAGAGCCAAAGCAATCCTTAGAAAATGTTAGATCTTGTCACTCTTCCCAAAATTCTCCAATGGACTCTCATCTCACTAAAAGCTCATGTCCTTATAATGCCCTACAAGGAAGCCCTGCATGACTCAGCCCCCAGCAACCTCTCTGCCCTCATCTTGTACTCTCTAACTCACCCACTCTGCTCTAGCAACAATGGCATGTTACTATTCTACAAACACACCCCACGTGCTCCCATCAAAATCTGCTCTTCCCTTTCCCAGCAACTCTCTTCCCCTCGGTATCCACATGACTCATTCCTTGTGGCAGATATAGCTCCAATAATATTTCTACTTTCACACACTCTTCCAAACCTTGACACTTCCACATTAGGAAGTGGAGCTCACTCTCCTTGAACCTAGGTGGGCTGCTGAGAATGCCTATACCAGGATCTGGGAAACTTTTTCTATAAATAGACAGATAAGTATTTCAGGCTCTGGAGGCCGTACAGTCTTTGCCACAACTACTCTATTCCACACTGTATTAGGTGAGTGCAAAAGCAATTGTGGTTTTTGCATTGTTGGAATTTGCCATCTGATATTAGAATACATGTTTAAATAAATGTGGTTATGTTATACATCTTTTTTTTTTTTTTCTTTTTCCGAGACGGAGTCTTGCTCTGTCACCCAGGCTGGAGTACAGTGGCGCAATCTCAGCTCACTGCAACCTCCACCTTGCAGGTTCAAGCAATTCTCCTGCCTCAGCCTCCCAAGTAGCTGGGACGACAGGTGCCTGCCACCACACCTGGCTAATTTTTGTATTTTTAGTAGAGATGGGGTTTCACTATGTTGGCCAGGCTGGTCTCAAATTCCTGACCTCGTGATCTGCCTGCCTCATCCTCCCAAAGTGCTGGGATTACAGGCATGAGCCACTGAGCCTGGCCCATCATTTTAACAGGCATTTCTTGCTTTATGTTTTTCTGCTAATGACTCATTACTTGCTGTGTATTTTAGGTTTATTTTAGACTATAAAAATGTTAAAAAGCAATTAGAGCAGTTTTCTTTCTTTCTTTTCTTTTCTTTTTTTTTTTTTTTTTTTGAGATGGAGTCTCACTCTGTCACTCAGGCTGGAGTGCAGTGGCGCAATCTCAGCTCACTGCAACCTCCGCCTCCCAGGTTCAAGTGATTCTCGTGCCTCAGCCTCCCGAGTAGCTGGGACTACAGGCCTGCATCACCATGCCCAGCTAATTTTGCATTTTTAGCAGAGACAGAGTTTTACCATGTTGGCCAGGCTGGTCTCAAACTCCTGACCTCAAGTGATCTGCCCATCTTGGCCTTCCAAAGTGCTGGGATTACAGGTGTGAGCCACCCCATCCAGCCCCAAGCAATTTTCTTATTCAAGTTCAAAATGGGTAGTAAAGCAGTGGAGACAACCCACAACATCGACAATGCATTTGGCCCAGGAACTGCTAACTAATGCACAGTGCAGTGGTGGTTCAAGAAGTTTTGCAAAGGAGATGACAGCCCTGGAGATAAGGAGCATAGTGGCCGGCCATCGGAAGTTGACAATGATCAATTGAGAGCAATCATCAAAGCTGATCCTCTTAGAACTACATGAAAAGGTGCTGAAGAACTCAATGTCCACCATTCTACGGACGTTTGGCATTTGAAGCAAACTGGAAAGGTAGAAAAACTCGGTAAGTGGGTGCCTCATGAGCTGAGTGGAAATTTTAAAAAATCATCATTTTCAGCCAGGTGCGGTGGCTCATGCCTGTAATCCTAGCACTTTGGAAGGCTGAAGCAGGCGGACTGCCTGAGCTCAGTTCGAAACCAGCCTGGGCGACATGGTGAAATCCTGTCTCTACTAAAATACAAAAAATTAGCCGGGCATGGTGGCATGTGCCTGTAGACCCAGCTACTCAGGAGGCTGAGGCAGGAGAATTGCTTGAACCAGGGAGGTGGAGGTTGCAGTGAGCCGAGATTGTGCCACTGCACTCCAGCCTGGGCAACACAGCGAGCCTCCATCTCAAACAAAACAAAACAAAACAAAACAAAATAAAATCATCATTTTCAAGTGTCATCTTCTCTTATCCTACACAGCAACAACGAAACATTTCTCAATCGACTTGTCATGTGCAACAAAAAGTGGATTTCATTAGAGAACCGGCAATGACCAGCTTAGTGGCTGAACCACGAAGAAGCTCTAAAGTACTTTCCAGAGCCAAACTCGCTCCAAAAAAAAGGTCATGGTCACTGTTTGGTGGTCTGCTGCTGGTCTGATGCACTACAGCTTTCTGAATCCTGGCGAAATCATTACATCTGAGAAGTATGCTCAGGAAATCGATGAGATGCACCAAAAACTGCAAAGCATGCAGCAGGCACTCATCAACAGAAAGGGCCCGATTCTTTTCCACGACAAAGCCCAACCACACATCGCGCAACAAACGCTTCAAAAGTTCAACGAATTGGGCTACGAAGTTATGCCTCATCCACCATGTTTACCTGACCTCTTGCCAACCGACGACCACTTCTTCAAGCATCTCGACAACTTTTTGCAGGGAAAACGCTTCAACAACCAGCAGGATGCAGAAAATGCTTTCCAAGAGTTCACCAAATCCCAAAGCACAGATTTTTTATGTTACAGGAATAAACAAACTTAGGTCTCATCAGCAAAAATGTGTTGACTGTAATGGTTCTTATTTTGATTAATAAAGATGTGTTTGAGCCTAGTTATGATTTAAAATTCAGTCCAAAACCACAATTACTTTTGCACCAACCTTTAAACACATAGGTATGGCTTTGTTCCAACACAATTTTTATTTGTAAAAACAGTCAGCTGGACAGATTTGGCCTGGGGGTCATGTATGCCCACCCCTGGCCTAGTCAAAATGCAACAGCAGTGACAAGTGACAGAGTAACTTTTGAGCAGAGGCTAAAAAAGGCAATACAGCTTCCACCTCCTCTCTCTCTCTCTCTCTCTCTCTCTCTCTCTCTCTCTCTGGTAACCTGGTAACATACTCTGGGAGCCCTGAGACAACATATAAAGAGTTTAGCTAGCCTGAAGCTGCCTGACTGGTGAGACCAAATGAAATACCACACAGAGACAGAAGGAGCCCCAGCTATATGCCTGGTCGAGGAGACAGGTCTGTGAATGGGTGAGCTTTCAGAGATTTCAGTCCTCAGCCTTCAAACCTCCCAAACTGACATGGATTAGAACACAGGCGCGGCCAACCAAAAGCTACCTACGTTGCAGATATGTAGGCTGAGTAATGATTTTGTTGCTTTAAATTAAGGGTCAACAAACAACAGCCCTGCTATGGGTTTAAATGTATGTGTGCCTCCAAAATTCATACGTTGGAACATCACTTCAGGGTGATGGTATTAAAAGGTGGGGACTTTTGGGAAGTGATTAAGTCATGCAGGCTCTGCCCTCATGAAAGGATTAGTCCCTCTTATAAAAGGTTGAAGGGAGCAGCACCCTAGGGCCTTTTCTCTGCTTCCATCCTTTCTGCCATGTGAGGACACAGCATTTGTCCTCTCTTGAGTACACAATAACAAAGTACCATCTTAGAAGCAGAGACTAGGCCATCATCAGACCCTAAACCTACAGACACCTTGATCTTGTACTTTCAGCCTCTAGAACTATGAGAAATAAATTCCTATTCCTTGTAAGTTACTCAGTCTAAAGTATTTTGTTTTAGCGGTAGGTATGGACTAAGAAAAACCCTTAGGTCAAATACAATCTGCCACCTGATTCGTAAATAAAGTTTCACCGGGACTCAGTCACATCCATCCATTTATGTACTGTCTATGGATGCCTTCACACTACAACAGCAGAGCTGAGTGACTGTGGCAGAAACTGTATGCCCACAATACCTCAACTACTTACTATTTGGTTCTTCATGAAAAAAAGTCATGAAAAAAAACTGCCCTATTTTAAGCCATTAACTGGTAGGGGGATGGATTGTCATGCAGCGACAGATAATCAAAACACTTCCTTACTTCCCTTAAGTCTCTGCATAAATACTACCTTAGAGAGGTCTTCCTTTACCTTTCCATAAAAAATAGTGTTCTCTTCATCTTTTGCATGCCATAAAATGTTACTCCTCTAGAAAGTATTTATTGTGGAGAAGCAATTAAAGTCTTGCACCACTGTAAACATATGTACATTACATAAACATACACATTACTAGTATTGCATAATTCTGTTTGATCTCTAGATTGCCAGCTACTCAAGGGCTAGTACTATATTTCAATAACTTTAAACATTCAAGGGAATTGCAATGGAATAATATACTATTTGGGGCCATAACAGGTGGTGACTGATAACAAGGGTAAAAAGAAAAAATTGTGAAGCTCAGCATTAGTGCACCAGTGAAATGTCTTTATATTTCATATCACCGAATACGAGATGTGGAAAGGACTAAGGCAGATTTACTCAATTCTTTTACATATTAAATTACTATGTATATTTGGATAGAATGAGATACAGACTTAGGTAAAAGCTATGAATACCTGGATTTGGTAAGGGGTAAAGACCACTTATTCCTAGTCTTAGGAATAACTGTATAAGGAAAGGCTATGGCAGAATCTTTTAATAATTCTACCTTCAAATTAAGGCTGATTTCATCATAGCAAGCTAATGAGTTGTTCTGCTGATAGCATGAATAAAAAACTCATGTGGCCGGGTGCAGTGGCTCACAACCACAATCCCAGTACTTCGGGAGGCTGAGGCGGGTGGATTGCCTGAGTTCAGGAGTTCAAGACCACCAGCCTAAGTAACATGATGAAACCCTGCCTCTACCAAAAATACAAAAAATTAGCCGGGTGTAGTGGTGCACACCTGTAGCCCCAGCTCCCTGGAAGGCTGAGGCAGGAGAATCGCATGAATCCAGGAGGCAGAGGTTGCAGTGAGCCAAGACTGCGCCGCTGCACTCCAGCCTAGATGACAGAGTGAGACTGTCTCAAACAAACAAACAAACAAATAACAACAAAAAACCCCAAAAACCCAAAAACCTCATTCGACACATTTACTGTAGTCAATAAAGATTGTAGAAGGGATGATTTGAATTATTCTTGCTCCAGGCTAAACTCAAACTTGTTTAGCACAGTGCATGGCATATAACAATTGGCTGAATGAATAAATGAATGAACAAGAAAACAAACAAAAACAACATCTAGGGGTAAAGCACCAGGCTTAGTTCACCTCTTGATCTGGTCTGTAATTCACTTTTTTTTTTTTGAGACGGAGTCTCGCTGTCACCCACTCTGGTATGCGGTGGTGTGATGTCGGCCTATTGCAACCTCCACCTCTTGAGTTCAATGGATTCTCCTGCCTCAGCCTCCCAAGTAGCTGGGATTACAAGTGTGCGCGATTATAGGCATGCATACCCGGCTAATTTTTTTTTTTTTTTTTTTGTACTTTTAGTAGAGACGAGGTTTCACCATGTTGGCCAGGCTGGTCTCGAACTCCTGGTCTCAAGTGATCCACTCGCCTTGCCTCCCAAAGTGCTGGGATTACAGGCATGAGACACAGCCCATGGCCTTCAGTTTGTAATTGTTTTTCCCTCAAGTAGGCAATACAGAAACATAGTGACCTCCAAAGTCAACATAAAGATTTAACTTAATTGATAGGCGTTCCTGTCATCCTAAATCACAAAATCATAGCTCAACTGCTGTTGAACAGCTGCCAAATATTCCCTTACGGGTTTGTAGCTTTCTTGAGCACACATTCAAACATTTATAGAAAAAGCTTGCCAAAAGTTGTACTCAAAGTGAAGAATGGCTTTCTATGCTACAGACAACAGATGTAAGAAATTTTCCTAAATGCTCTTCCAACAAATCAAAAAGAGTAAGAATTATATTTCTAATCGGGAAACATTAACTGCAAAATGCTATTATTTTTCCATTTTTAAAAGCTATACAGTATTGTTTTATATCAGGAACTACAAGATACTTTCTCAGAAAATCTGAGTTTCGTCACAATTGTTAAATTGTCAGGAACTGCAAGAAATCTCAGAAAACCTGAAATATAAATCAAGATTTGTCATGGTATTAAATATCTCTAATTAACCCATAACACTGCTATCTACTAACAATACCCCTTCACCATCCCACAATAAAACAACTAAAAATTAGAGGTGTCACTGATGATGAGATTACTACTAGTAACCAGGTTACTTTAGTCAAAGCAGGCTTATAATGACAAGTGTGTAACTTTCCCAGTTTGAGTCAGCAAATGTTCTTATATTTCCCTAGACTGGTTTCAGGCAGTTTGGCTAGAGTTTTAAAAATCCTTTTTCCACATTTTGTAGTTCTATGACTTACATGGCCTCTCCCTCATTATGCAAACACAGTCATATACTGCTGTTCTGGTCAACAATGGACTGCATATAGGACGATGGCTGGAGCAAAATGTTATACCATATAGCTTAGAAGTATAGTAGGCTATACCACCTAGGTCTGTGTATGTATATACACTCTGATGTTCGCACAACAATAAAATCACCTAACAACACACTTCTCAGAATGCCTCCCTCCCTACCTCTCTCCCCTCTCTCCTTCTACAAACACTTATTTTGTCCCATGTTTTGCATTAGATCTTGGTAACTCAAAAGACAAAGATGAAAATAATCCTTTCCTTTAGGGAGTTCACAGTCTAGTAGGAAAGACAGACATGGAAACCAGTTACCAAAAAAATGTGATCAGTGTTGCTATGGACTCTGTTCAAGATATCATAAGAAAAGACAGAGTAACTGCTTCTGCTTAAGATATGGTTTTATAAGTGGAGGTCACACCTAGTCAAGGACAGGGAAGAGAAGTATTGTAAGCAAGTAAGTATCACTTCATTTATTCAACAATTTGAACATCTACTATGCGCAAAGCTAGGGATACAGCAATGAAAAAGAGAAACTGTTCCTGTTCTCATGGTGCTTACATTACAGCAGGAGATACACAGTTGACTACTAGCTATGTAATTGGTTAATTGCAACTGAGATAGGTGCTACAAAAAGGTACAAGGTACTAAGAGAACCTAAGGTGACCTGAGTGCTGGGAAGATGGTGGAAGGTGGTGGTCAGGAGCGGCTTCTCTACATAAATGGTTACAGTGAAGTCTGAAGGAACAGTAAGAATTCACTAGGTGAAGGAGAGGTGGAAGAGCCTTCCAGAGAGAAAGAACAGCAGAAGAAGCTATAGTATGAAGAATGAAATGGACAGGTTACTGCAGGAGTCCAGGTAAGAGATCTTGATGGTTTGGACCAAAGTGAGTATATGGAAACAGAGAGAAGTAGACAGGTAACTGATTCTATATGGGAGAGGGTGAGTAAGTGAGAACTTTCAGGGTGATGTGTACATTGCTAGACTTGGCAAACAGTGGATGGTTGTACCATTCACTGACAAAGATTGGTGGGAAGAATAATGAATTCAGTTTCGGATATGTTGTGTTTGAGATGCCAGCGAAATATTGTAGCTGCAATGTTAAGGAAACAGGGGAGAGGATGGGGCTGGCAGGGGCAGAAGGGTCCTCCGGCAATGGTCCTCCAGCAATGAAAGCCCCATTCCTATAATTTTACTGTGAGATATGGCTAGGCGTGGTGGATCACACCTGTAATCCTAGCACTCTGGGAGGCCGAGGTGGGCGGATTGCTTGAGTCCAGGAGTTCGAAAGTAGCCTAGGCAACATAGCCAAACCCCGTCTCCACAAAAAGTACAAAAATTAGCCAGGCGTGGTGGTGCACACCTGTAGTCTCAGCTACTTGGGGGGCTGAGGTGGAAGGATCGCTAGAGCACGGGAGAGGTCAAGGCTGCAGCGAGCCAAGATTGCACCAGTGCACTCCAGTCTGGACGACAGAGCCAGAGCCTGTCTCAAGAAAAAAAAAAAATTTTTTATTGTGAGCTATGAACCTAAACTTGGCTCAAAATGAGGGCTTACCTTCATTCTAATGTCAAACCTATGAATGTAATTTGGGGTTATCCATTTCAAATTCAAGTAATTGCTAAGTCTACAAAAAGTATGTGCAGCCCTTTTTCCTTTTAATCTTACAAGATAAGCATCTGAATAGGTTTCTTCAGCCAACCTTTCACCATTTATTCTTTGCACTTCTTTCCACTATATCCTTCTCTGTGATCAAAGTAAACAGCAAATTGTAAAGCAAGACTTATAATAGTTATTACTGTTTAGTTACCTAAAATAGCATATTTATGATGTTTCATTTAGGACAGACATATAAAATAGAATCTTTATATTTCCATGCAGTTTGCTTAAAAGTTATTAACTCTGTTTTCTTCCTATGAATTCTTAGGTACAACACAGGCTTAAAGATAAGATCTATCAACTAGAATATTACATAGCCATGGATGCCAAAGCAAATTACCTCAAAGAGATGTTAAAGTGGGGTAGGGGACCTTCAGCTCTGTTTGCAATGCTTTATTTCATTTAAAATGAAATGCAGACCTGGCAACGGTGGCTCACAGAGGTTGAGGTGGGCAGATCACTTGAGGCCAGGAGTTTGAGACCAGCCTGGCCAACATAGGGAGACCCCGTCTCTACTAAAAATACAAAAATTAGCCAGGCATGATGGTGAGCGACTATAATACCAGTTACTCAAGAGGCTGCAGCATGAGAATCACTTGAACCCGGGAGGCAGAGGTTGTAAGCAAGCTGAGATTGCACCACCGAACTGCCTGGGTGACAGAGTGAGACTGTCTCAAATAAATAAATTAATTTAATCAAATGTACTGCACTCCAGCCTGGGAGACAGAGCAAGACTGTGGAAACAAGGGAAAGAAAGGAAAGAAAGGAAGGGAGGGAGGGAGGGAAAGACAGGAAGACAGGACAGGATAGGACAGGACAGGACAGGAAAGGAAGAGATCTGAAGCAAACATGTCAATGTTGGCATATGTTAATTCTAGGTGATTTACATACATGACTGTTTATTGTATTGTTCTTTCTGTTCTGTGATATTTATATTCTTTTCATAAAAATCTCTGAATCAGCAACTGAGGGAAAAAAACTAATTCAGGATTATTTCACCTGTCACTTGTATTTATTTTTTATTTTATTTGCACTGCACTCATACACATTAAACATTTTACTTAACAAAGTTCATTGCTTTGGGTACTTAATTTATGTATGAAATTAATGACCTTTTATTCAAAGCACTACTGTTGTTTGTTAGAGGAAGGACTAATATTACAGAAGGTGATGACTCACTGCAGTGGAATTTTGCTAAAGGCAAGACAAAGCTTTATACCTTTAGGTGGGGATAAATTACAGCTTCATACAAACGCACTTACTAGTAAATCAAAGAGGAAATTAAAGGCAGTAAATCTATGACCCGAATGCAAACTAATGGGATGCTTTTCAGAGATTTTCCAGGAGTACAAGCAAATCCTTTTAGATTTGCAGCAATAAAAAAAACGCTACGTGGTGCTTAACAATCGAACACAGTCTTTGCAATTATTCTTCAGGGGAAAACTTTTGCTGCTTACATAGAACAACCTCAGGGGCAAGGAGTAAAGAAAATATCAAAGACAGATCAAGGAAGCTGATAATTACTTTAAAGATTATTGTTTTGCAGATAGAGGCAAAAGCTACCATGGATATCTCACTATTAATTCACTCAAATGATTAAAAGAAAGAAAACACATCAAGGGCGGCATTTTGCTCCAAATGACTGTGGATTCATATAGTAAGAAAGTACTTGTGCCCAGGCCCCAGTGATCTTCCCACCTCAGCCTCCAGAGTAGCTAGGACCACAGGCATGTTTCCACCACATTCAGCTATTTCTTTTTTTCTTTGTGGAGAGAGAGTCTCCCTATGTTGCTTAGGCTAGAAACTCATTTTGAACACCATTCTGATTTCTCACAGAGTAAGTTATATTTTGAAATATCTTACTAATTTAAGAAGATTAAGTATTGTGATCTATTCACATTCTTACCCAGTTTTCTACTGCTTGATTTAAACATTCTTTTCCTAAATGCCTTTCTATTAATTTGCTACATAAGCAGCTCATAAGTTATTTTTTTGTCACTGCTGTTCGACTATTTTAGTCAGATCTTGTCTGGACTCTTCCAAGTCTTATGAAGATAACTAACAGTTGTGTTCTACTTAATATCTATAGTAGAGTCTTCACCAAAGATGATGCTAAGCATCTACAATATTAACTTCCAGCAAAATGGCATCTCTGATTATTTTAGTATTGGGTAACAGTTTGGGAAAATAACCACATTGTACTCTGTAAGGAATCAAAGTCAAAGTGCCAAGTGCTTTAGGCATTTGTCCTTACAAAAAGCACCATGCTATCCCCTCCCTAGAGCGAGCCCAGGCTAGAAAGAGTTTACTGTGATACGAAAATATCACAAAGGGTCCAGTGTGACCCATAACATTTCTAGTGCAGATCAAAACTAAGTTATATAGTTTTTCTTTTGGGAAGGCAGCAAGGCAGATGAGAAAAAAAGTGAGCTAGAGTAAAAATGATCTGGATTTAACTTCTGAGTTCTGCCTAACTTTGGGCAAATTACTTAACCTTTGAAAATATCAGAATTCTCACTGGGTACATGTAAACATGTATGTGAAAATAACATACATAATGTACCCCAGCAGACATCTAGTCAATATTAATTTCCTTCTGTTAGATTATCAGGTTATAATGGAATCTTTTAACACTATCTTTAAAATACTCAAAAAGACGCCGGGCACAGTGGCTCATGCCTGTAATCTCAGTGCTTTGGGAGGCTGAAGCGGGTGGATCACTAGAGGTCAGGAGTACAAGACCAGCCTGGCCAACATAGCAAAACCCTGTCTCTACTAAAAATGCAAAAATGAGCCACGTGTGGTGGCATGTGCTCACAATACCAGCATTCTGGGAGGCTGAAGGAGGGCATATAATTTGAGGCCAAGAGTTCAAGACTAGCCTGGCCAACATGGTAAAACCCCGTCTCTAGTAAAAATACAAAAGAATAGCTGGGCATAGTGGTATGTGCCTGTAATCCCAGCTACTCAGGAGGCTGAGGCAGGAGAATTGCCTGAACCCAGGAGGTGGAGGTTGCAGTGAGCCAAGATTGTGCCACTGCACTCCAGCCTGGGCAACAGAGTGAGACTATCTCAAAAACAAAAACAAAAACAAAACAAAACAAAACACCTCAAAAAGAGCAATGGCTATCACTGTGTCTCAGTTCACCTTTAACCATTTCTGTTTTTTTTTTTTTTTTCCATTCTTATGTATACACCCAATTCATTTCTGTATCTATCATGCCTGGTATCTCCTTACTTTGGGGCCCCCTGAATTATATAATCATAGAGTTTATGGACATCCAAAATATTATTCAGGCTTCTAAGAAGAGCCCTTTAAAATAATCTGAAAACTATGACCTACTTTATTTCTAAGAACCTCTCAAGGAGACTGACTGTCTATCTATCTATCTATCTATCTATCTATCTATCTATCTATCTATCTATCTATCTACCTACCTACCTACCTACCTACCTACCTACCTACCTACGTACCTATTTTGAGGCAGGGTCTTGCTATGGTGCCCATTCTGGTCTCAAACTCTTAGGCTCAAGCAATCACACTGCCTCAACCTCCTGAGTAGCTGCGATTATAGATGCACACCATCATGCAGGGATAAAAGAGACATTTAATCAGCACTGGTAACTCATTATGAGGCAGGAGAACAGGGTCTGGAGGCAGGGAACCTAAGGCCGATTCATGCTGACTTTCTAGAACTAAATCAAAAGGAAAACCCCGACTTTCCATGCCCAAGTAGCAAAAGGACCAGTGGCTACTCCCTTTGTACTCTCCCCCCACCCTTTTTCTGCATGGCAGACTAAAAATTGAAAGTACCGGGTGCGGTGGCTCACGGCTGTAATCCCAGCACTTTGGGGGGCCGAGGCAGGTGGATCACGAGGTCAGGAGATGGAGACCATCCTGTGAATGGTGAAACCCCGTCTCTACTAAAAATACAAAATAACAGCCGGGCGTGGTGGCAGGCGCCTGTAGTCCCAGCTACTCAGGAGGCTGAGGCGGGAGAATGGCGTAAACCCTGGAGGCGGAGCTTGCAGTGAGCCGAGATCGCGCCACTGCACTCCAGCCTGAGCAAGAGACGCCGTCTCAAAAAAAAAAAAAAAAAAAAATTGAAAGTACCTCTGATCGTTCCCCTCCCACAACCAATCAGGATGGTCGGGGGCCAAATCTTCATTTGCACAAGAGTATAACTTTGTAACTTCACTTCAGTCTCTGATTGGTTGTATGTTTATGTAGGGTGTAGCTTTGCTTCAGCCTCTGACTGGTATCCTCCCACAACCAAACAGATTGATCGTGGGCCATTACTTCATTTACACAGAGTGTACACCAAGTAACCAATAGAAAACCTCTAGAGGGTACTTAAACCTCAGAAAAATCTGTAATGGGCTCCTGAGCTGCTTGCTCGGGCCTGGTCCCACCCTGTGGATTGTACCTTCATTTTGAATAAATCCCTGCTTTTGCTGCTTCATTCTTTCCTTGGTTTGTACGTTTTGTCCAATTTTTTGTTCAAGACGCCAAGAAGCTGGATGTCATTCACCGATAACAATTATACAAATTCAGATTTCTACTATATCTAAATAATACAATTAAGTTGCTTTTCATCTTTACATTGTCTGCAAAAATGACAAATCACAGGACTACCATACAACTTTCCTTGAAATATGAAAACTGTATCAGGCTCTTACCATCAGGCTCCTCTTAGGCCAATAAAGTAGTATCACTGTTTATCAAAGCTTCTATGTATTAATACAAATGCACAACACAGTTTAATAGTAGGAAACTAAAATGGGCTTTTAGGATCTACTGTATAAACTTATTAGCTATGGAAACTCTGGGCAAGTAACTTGCTTCTCTGAGCTTCTGCTTCCAGATCTTTAAACTGAGGACAATATCACATTTCTTTTTTTTTTTTGAGACAGAGTCTCACTCTGTCACCCAGGCTGGAGTGCAGTGGTGTGATCACACAACCTCCACCTCCTGGATTCAAGCAATTCTCCTGCCTCAGCCTCCCGAGTAGCTGGGATTACAGGCATGCGCCACCACACCTGGCTAATTTTGTATTTTCAGTAGAGACAGGGTTTCACTATGTTTGTCAGGCTGGTCTTGAACTCCTGACCTCAGGTGATCCACCCGCCTCAGCCTCCCAAAGTGCTGGGATTACAGGTGTGAGCCACTGCACCCGGCCTCACATTTCTTATAAAATCACTTAAAGAATAAATGAAATAAAGAATAAATTCAAAATACAGTCACTACCTTCATCTTAATAAAGTAAAAACAAGGCTAAAGAGAAAATGAGGGGGAAAAAACACATACCATGTTAACCGCATCTTGATCAAAAGGATTCCATTCTATATTCTGAGGATAATGGGCGAGAACTTTGGATTTGAATGTTCTTCTCAAAGGACTCTGGTCAAAATTTTCACCTACAACAAATAATTAATACATAGTTAATATCTAGAACTTTTCCAAAAGCATGTCATAGTTTTATATTTATTTTATAGACCTACTACTGACTGATAATGTTGAGATCTGATACAATTTCTGCCTCTAACCATCTGACTTGTAAAATCCCAGTGGACAACTGAAAAACTTAACAACAGAGCAGCATTTAAAACTTCAGAATCTGAATTTTAAAATCCTGGTCACTCAACTGATACTAAAAATCAAAATATGGTAATATAATCATTGCTGTAACCTAATTATGGTCCACATTTCAGTGTGTGGTAATAAAAAAACTATATGAAAACATTTACTTCAGAAAATAAATGTCTTGTATTAAACGAATCATATGTCTTATGATCCTAAAATTTTATACACACTTAGACCCCCAAGCTATAGTGCTCAAAGGAGGCAATTTGGCTTGAGTTTCCACAAAAATCTCTGAGAAATGTGACTGCATATCCAGGATGTTAAGGAACAAAACTAACAGAATTACAAACATCATTGCTGAGTCATCCTGTTTAGTAGACAGAACACATTAAACATACTAACCTTTTAAAATAAATGAGCTATCCTAAGTTAAATTCATTATCTGGCAAAATTCTGGAAAGATAAAAGTAGGCTACATTTTAATTACATATAAGAAAATTCAGGCCAGGCACAGTAGCTCACGTCTGTAATCCCAGAACTTTGGGAGGCTAAGGTAGGAGGACTGCTTGAGCCTAGGAATTTGAAACCAGCCTGGGCAACATGGTGAGACACTGTTTCTTTTCTTTTTTTTAAAAAAATAAATTTTTGAAAAGTAAAAAATTGAAAATTCAATAATAGCTATCAGATTAGTTTTTTTAACCTCCTCAACCAGAGTAATTCCCTTAAGACCTATTATCCCTAAATGTTTCATGAAATATTTTAAGATAGATGGATATGAAATTCTCGATGTCAAAAATCTGGGATCAAGGAACTAGAAGACCTTGCAGCAATTTTATTGTGTTCTGTGTTTTCCTACTTTTAGAGTTCTAATTAAGTACAAAATACTAGCTGTTACAGCAAAAGATAAATGTCACTTAACAGTATTTATACTATTAAAAATATCACAAAGCAATTTGATTTATGAGCTGTATTTGACTTCCAGTTAGACTCAGTTTCTATTTTGGGTAAAAATATGAAAAAAAAAAAAAAAAAGAAAAGAAAAAACACCTTGGAATGCAAAACAGATCACAGAAGGAAGAAAAAGTCGCACTCAAAAATCTTGCTGGAGACTACAATATAAAATACATAGGAACTTTTTTGAACGAGGACACATAATTTAAGTATTTGCTGAGGCAACTAAACTACTATTTCTAATTGAAGTCCTTGGCTAATGATGATTATTTTATTTAGATTCCTCTGACTTATTTAGGCAAACATTTCATCTCTGTATTTTTCTACTCTATACTTCCATCTTCTAAGAGTTGAGAGCACTCATTTCTAGAAGAGAAATTGTCAAAGATATCCCTAAGTAGAGTTTATCAATTTTTGCACCATGCTTCTAGAGTATGTAAGCATCAAAAAGTCAGCAGAGGAATGTGAAACTGTCCATGAGAGTCAATGTGGCCAAAGAACAGATTCAGGGCTCAGAACTGATTTTAGGAAGAGTCCATGATGTTTTTAAGCTGATGCTACATTTTCCTGTGAACACTAAGAAATTTTAAATTACTCACTTCTTCAGTAAAAAAGTTACTTGGCCAGAATATGGTGGCTCATGCCTGTAATCCCAGCACTTTGGGAGGCTGAGGTGGGCAGATCACTTGAGCCCAGGAATTTGAGACCAGCCTGGGCAACACAGTGAAACCTCATCTCGAAAGAAAGGAAAGTAAGGGGGAGGGTGGAGGCTGGAGGGTGAGAAGGAAGGAAGGAAGGAAGGAAGGAAGGAAGGAAGGAAGGAAGGAAGGAAGGAAGGGAGGGAGGGAGGGAGGGAGGGAGGGAGGGAGGGAGGGAGGACGGACAGAGGGAGAGAGGACAGAGGGAGGGAGGGAGGGGAAGGGAAGGGAAAAGGGAGAAAGAGAGAGAGAGTAAAGAAAGGAAAAGAAAAGAAAGATTTTTAAAAGTTACTTTTCATTTACTTTAGAGAAAAAAACAAAATTCTTCCTAGTTATAAAGTCTATGCTGCTGATTGTGCACTGACAAAGCAACAGTGCATCTTCATGGTATACAGCCATCGAGAAACCCTCTCCTTCACCTACCCTCTAACACCAGAAATACTTGCTTTTATTATCCATAAATGTAAATAAAATATGAAATACTGCAGAAGCAGAAGAAACATGACATAACCTATCATATAACTCCTTGTAACACTTACCTTTTAATTCAGTTCTGCCTGTGTATAGTTAAAATAACATTATCTTCATTCATGTATCAAGTTAGTAATGGAACAGGAGATATATCAGAAAGGTCATAAAAGTGCCATTCTCAATATAATTGTTCTATTAACTAAGGAACACTGCACCTTCTTGAGGCACAAATAATCCACTAGAAGGAAACCACTTCCAGAAAGAAATAATGTTACAAAAACAAAAAAAGCCACAAAACAGTAACAAATGTAACAAAAGAAAAGCAAAACCACCACCACTCCACTTATTAGATTGCTTAAAAAAGGGATAACAGGAAAGATCATTGCTATATATACACAGCTGTCTTGGCAAATATGATTTGGAAGGATATTAGAGGAAGAACCAATTATTTTGGAATTCTGGTATCACTGTTAAGAATTTAGAAATGGTCCGGCCACAGGGGCTCATGCCTGTAATCCTAGCACTTTGGGAGGCTGAGGCGGGTGAATCACTTGAGGTCAGGAGTTCGAAACCAGCCTGGCCAATGTGCCAAAATCCTGTCTCTACTAAAAATACAAAAATTAGCCAAGCATAGTGGCATGCAACTGTAATCCCAGCTACTCAGGAGGCTGAGGCAGGAGAATCAGTTGAATCCGGGAGGTGGGGGTTGCAGTGAGCCAAGATCACACCACTGCACTCCAGCCTGGGTGACACAGTGAGACTCCATCCCCCCCAAAAAAAGAATTTAGAAATGACTGGATGCAGCTATTCCTACCAGCACCAGCCAAAATAAGAGAATCTTGGTGATGACTTTTGGGGATGAGAGATGGGGGAACAACCTATACTTCTCATTTTAAACACATGTTTCATAAAGCTCTAACTTAGAATTTACTGCTGGGGTGGGGGGAACACACACACAGGAGAATAACTAAGTCTAAGAATTTGGATTCCCAGGAAATGAAAATTACATATGCATCCTGTACTTAAAATTTACCTTTTAAATATTATCTTAAAACAAACAAGGACTATAAATTTGTACAACTACCACAGCTACATATCAGCTTAACTCCAAGTAATACTGCCAAATAACCTCCTACTAAATTGAAGCTTTTCCTCCTAAGAAAGTAGGAAATATCTGCCAAGAGAGCTTAAAGGCTACTGAATACATGTTTTCAAGGCTTGAAGCAAATGAGGTCTTTATGAAAATTAAGATGCAGATGAGAGAAGAGAAACATAAAATAACATCTGTAAGTCTGACCAAGCAAAACTGAATAAAGAAACATTTACAATGGGCTTGGGGTCACTTAAAACAATGATTTATAACAGCCCATCCTTGTTTTTAATTTTATTTTTACCTGAAGTCGTATTTGCAGCATCTTGGCTCTTGCCATGACGATCTGCTTCTAGCCATTGGTACAAAACTACATAATGTAACAGAAACAAAAAAGCTTTATGAACAAATAAAAACAAACAAAAAGCAAAAATGACTTTGAAGAATGGAAAATGAGAATAAATAATTAACCAAAAGCAGTTAAACAGGAGACATTAACATCAGAGTGTAGCTTAACACCAATGGAATGTAGCTGATAAGGGGTTAGTAATGAAAGCAAAGAGAACAGGTAATTTTAACAAAATAAGTGAAATGCTATTAAATATCTGTTAACACATTCTCTTCTTAATGCTTATTTAAAGAGGAATATTAGGAGAAAGCTAATGCTTCTATAGTCAGTTATCACACAAGTTGAATATCCCTTATCCAAAATGCTTAGGACCAAGAAGGGTTTTGAATTTGATTGTATCAGATTTTGAAACATTTGCATTATATTTACAGGTTGAGCATCCTTGATTCGAAAATCGGAATACTGGCACTCAAAAAGATCAAATTTTTGAGCATTTTAGATCTCAGATTTTTGGATTAGGAATGCTCAACATAAAAAGTATGACAGTAAGACTAAATGACCAACTTTAAAAATTACATCCTGGTTGGGCATGTTGGCTCACAACTGTAATCTCAGTACTTTGGGAAGCTGAGGCAGGTGGATTGCTTGAGGTCAGGAGTTTGAGACCAGCCTGATCAACATGGTGAAACCTCATCTCTACTAAAAATACAAAAATTAGCTGGGCATGGTGGTGGGTGCCCATAATCCCAGCTACTCAGGAAGGCCAGGCAGGAGGATTACTTGAACCCAAGAGGCGGAGGTTGTAGTGAGCTGAGATAATGCCACTCGCACTCCAGCCTGGGTGACAGTGAGACTGTCTCAAAAAAAAAAAAAAAAAAAAAAAAAAAATTACATCCCAACCACTGCATATTGACTAGAATGGCTTAAGTCCCAAAAGCTGACTCTACCAAATATTGACAAGGATATGAAGTGTCAGTAATTCTCATTCACTGCTGATGAGAATGTAAAATTGTACGGCCACTTTGGAAGAGAGTTTGGCAATTCCTTACAAAGTTAAAGTCTTATCACATAATCCCACAACTCCAGTCTAATCATGAGAAAAACAACAAATTCCAAGAGGAGTAACCTATAGTATATCTGTTAAGTACTCATCAAAACTATCAAGGACAACAAAAGCAATGAAAGTCTGAGATTCTGTCATAGCCAAAAGGAGCCTAAGTAGACATGACAATTTATGTGGATCGGATACTTCAGCAGAAAGAAGACTGATATGATTTGGCTGTGTCTTCATACAAATCTCATCTTGAATTGTAGTTCCCATAATCGCAACACATCGTGGGAGGGACCCAGTGAGAAGTAATTGCATCATGGGGGTGGCTGTTCTTGGGACAGTGAGTTCTCAAAAAATCTGATGGTTTTATAAGGGGCTTTCCCCCACTTCACTCTGCACTTCTCCTTGCTGCTGCCATATGAAGAAGGATGTGTTTCCTTCCCCTTCCACCACAATTGTTAAGTTTCCTGAGGTCTCCCCAGCCCTATGGAACTGTGAGTCAATTCAACCTCTTTCTTTTATAAATTGCCCAGTCTCAAGTAAGTATATCTTTATCAGCAGCATGAGAACAGACTAATACAAGAACATTAAGTAAAAACTAAAGAAATCTAAATAGAGGCCGGGTGCAATGGCTCACGCCTGTAATCCCAACACTTTGGGAGGCCGAGGCGGATGAATCACCTGAGGTCAGGAGTTCAAGACCAGCCTGGCCAACATGGCAAAACCCCATCTCCACTAAAAATACAAAATTAGCCAGGCATGGTGGTGCATGCCTGTAGTCCCAGCTACTTGGGAGGCTGAGGCAGGAGAATCGCCTGAACCCAGGAGGCGGAGGTTGCAGTGAGCCGAGATCGCGCCATTGCACTCCAGCTTGGGCGACAAGAGCAAAACTCCATCTCAAAAAAAAAAAAGAAAAAAAGAAATCTAAATAGACTGTAGACTTTAGTCAGCAATAATGTATCAATATTTATTCACTAATTATATCTAATGTACCATACTACTACAAGAGGTTAATGATAGGTGAAATTGTGTGTGTGGAGTGAGGCAAGTATATGGGAACTCTATTCTTAATTTTTCTGTAAATATAAAAACAACTTTATTTTAGAAATTACATTCCAATATTTAAAGTAAAAACACCAGCAACATTATATCCAATCTTATAAGTAATCTACCTTTTATAAATCATGTTTATCAATGCAAACATAAGCTGAAATTTGCTTTATACTGATATCCCATTTAATCAATAATATTCCTAAGCATAATTATGAAATGTCAACTCTTGGAGGAAAGTTTATTACTGTAATGACACAGGCTGTAACTTAGCAGCTTTGAAGGGTGTTAAAACTTCTGAATGTCTTTTATTGTAGTCAGATGTCTACAACTTTCAGACATCTTTAAAGAGATGTCAGAGTCTTTCTTTTAAATAGTCAATAATGATAATGTAGGGTACCAATGGCCAAGAGAGCTTGCTATCCACACCCCAACGTTTGATGATCCAAGGACAGCAACAAATACTAAGCTTCTATGCTGGGGGGCTACTTACCCACAGATACTGTGAGAATTGAATATCCCAAACAAGGTTTACAGAAACTTTCCATGCTCTCCCCTCAACAAAAACAACAACTAAGGGCTGAGAAAGCTGCCTACAGAACTCCTGAACTGGAATAAAAAAGGAACCGATTTATTACAAATATCTAAGAGAATCCTGAAATCATCAAAGTGGTTACTTAGATCTCTGAGGAACAGCCAGGGCTGTGAACTGACGTCCATGGTCATGGATAGATAGCTGAAAGACCTCTGAGCAGACAAACATCTAAGTCCTTGGTTAAGGGTGCCCCAGAGGGCACAGAAGTCAGCACCCTCCTCCAGAGACACACTTCTGGGAGGCAAACAATTGTTACAAATGGGACTAGCATGAAAGAATTCAAGAAGTAGACCTCAATAATTAAATATATACTACAGGTATTTCTCTTCTCTTTAGTTTACAGGGATAACAGCTACTCATTAGAGGAGGAGAGAGGGGAATTATATCATGACACAAAAATCTTCCCATTAGGAAAAGCAAGCATGAGCTTTACAACTGACAGTGAAGGCTGGGTGCAGTGGCTCACGCCTGTAATCCTAGCACTTTGGGAGGTGGAGGTGGGCAGATCGCTTGAGTTCAGGTGTTTGAGAACAGCCTAGGCAACATGGTAAAACCCTGTCTCTACAAAAACCATAAAAATTAGCTGGGCATGGTGGCAAGCACCTGTAGTCCCGGCTACTCAGAAGGCTGAGGTAGCAGGCTGGCTTGAACCCAGGAAGTGGAGGCTGCAGTGAGCTGTGATCCACTCCAGCCTGCGCAACAGGGCCAAACTCTGTGTCAAAACAAACAATTGACACTGAAAATCACTTCCACAAAATGAGATGCAAAGTAGGGAAACAAATCCATTAACTGCTCTAACAATTTTGCCCAGCTCCTATCTTAAGCCTAGATTTTCCCCTGATTAAGGTAGAAACTCTTGGCTATGTTCAGGTTATCACTAGGAATATTTACCAGTAGTTCCAATTACTTCATATAGCCCTCGTTTCTAGTTTTACCAGAGAAGTTTATCATGTTTGCTTTCATGTTTCATTGATAAAATCATAGTCTGTTTCTAACCAGAGACTCTCCACAAAACAAAGCTAAGTCTCACACTATTTCCCTCTCTTCCTGTCCTGACAGGTAACCCCAGAAGCCTAGTTTTAAAGAAAATCATTAATAAAATGAGACATGAAAGCTATTCCAGGTCACTTTAACCAGTTATATAAAGAACGACACATAAGCAAAAATCATTTTAATAGATTTACATATTCAAATATTTCATCCTTGCCTCTAGATTACCAAAGTCCAATTAACTTCAGTTTAAATAATTCAGAGAATTTCCGGTGAAATAAGTGCATTTGATTCAAGAACACTATAATGTAAATCACCATTTATATAAAGTTTGGACTTTAAAGTCTACTTTATAGGACATATATTTTAAAAGATAATGTATAATTAAAAAAGAAGTGTGACTAATTTTTTAACTTAACATACTAGAATGTACATGGGCAGCTGTGGAAATACTGAACTCCCAAAATTTCTCACTCTCCATAAAATACATGAAATATATCATAGCACAAAAGGTCTGCTACTATGAATGTAGATGATGTTAGAATGCCAAGAACACACCTCTCTTCACTACAGAAACATGAGATCTGGCCTTCCGGTTGCTTCATGCTTCCTCTCAGTTGGCAGTGGAAATAGGGACCCCATCCCCAGCTCAAAGCTACTGGCAGAGAGTTCTGTAGCATGTTTGTGGGGTTGTAAGTGAAGAGGAAATTTCGAGATTTATGAACCTTGGGGGCTATTTTTCAGCCTGATCATCACGGTTAAATATTTCTTCACTCACTTTCCTCCCTAAACCTTCCCACTAGGAGGGCCCCAGTTCCCTCCTGCACTATCCACTTCCATCATAGCCTGTTTGTAACCAGAGACTTTCTCCAAAAACAAAGCTAAGCCTCACACTATTTCCCTCTCTTCCTGCCCTGACAGGTAACCCCAGGAGCCTAGAAGTCTTAAAGAAAATCTGCTTCTGGGTGGGGGTCAAATGACTAGTTCTTGCCAGTGAAATGTGGGCAGCAATGACATCATTTCCAGGTCAAGGCACACAATCTGTATTTCCCCAGCCATCTATCAGCTAAACGCAAAGGAGGCCTTAAAAGATGGAAAGTTCCCGAAGTGGAAGAAAGTTGAGTCACTAAATGTCTCTGTGAAGTAGAGGGCCTCCCACCTTGGCCTACATTACACTAAACGTGAATGAGAAAAACTTGTATTGCCTCATGCCACTGAAGCATTATGGGGTTGTTATTACAGCAGTTAGCTATTTATGTGTTTATTAGCCTGAGTTTTTATTCGTGTTAGTTTTGACCTTCTGTCTATAATACTAACCCCTGACTATATCATACCTTCTATTGGTAACTTCTCTACATTGCTTGTTACATGTTTAAATACATGAGTACAGTTCTCCAAGTATAAGGACAGAATTTGCCTTTTTTTTTTTTTTTTTTAAATTTATTTATTATTATTATACTTTAAGTTGTAGGGTACATGTGCATAACGTGCAGGTTTGTTACATATGTATACTTGTGCCATGTTGGTGTGCTGCACCCATCAACTCGTCATTTACATCAGGTATAACTCCCAATGCAATCCCTCCCCCCTCCCCCCTCCCCATGATAGGCCCCTGTGTGTGATGTTCCCCTTCCTGAGTCCAAGTGATCTCATTGTTCAGTTCCCACCTATGAGTGAGAACATGCGGTGTTTGGTTTTCTGTTCTTGTGATAGTTTGCTAAGAATGATGGTTTCCAGCTGCATCCATGTCCCTACAAAGGACACAAACTCATCCTTTTTGATGGCTGCATAGTATTCCATGGTGTATATGTGCCACATTTTCTTAATCCAATCTGTCACTGATGGACATTTGGGTTGATTCCAAGTCTTTGCTATTGTGAATAGTGCTGCAATAAACATACGTGTGCATGTGTCTTTATAGCAGCATAATTTATAATCCTTTGGGTATATACCCAGTAATGGGATGGCTGGGTCATATGGTACATCTAGTTCTAGATCCTTGAGGAATCGCCATACTGTTTTCCATAATGGTTGAACTAGTTTACAATCCCACCAACAGTGTAAAAGTGTTCCTATTTCTCCACATCCTCTCCAGCACCTGTTGTTTCCTGACTTTTTAATGATCTCCATTCTAACTGGTGTGAGATGGTATCTCATTGTGGTTTTGATTTGCATTTCTCTGATGGCCAGTGATGATGAGCATTTTTTCATGTGTCTGTTGGCTGTATGAATGTCTTCTTTTGAGAAATGTCTGTTCATATCCTTTGCCCACTTTTTGATGGGGTTGTTTGTTTTTTTCTTGTAAATTTGTTTGAGTTCTTTGTAGGTTCTACCTTTTTTTTTTTTTTTAAGACAGAGTCTTACTCTGTCACCCAGGCTAGAGTGTAAGGTTGAGATCTTGGCTCATTGCAACCTCTGCCTCCTGGGTTCAAGCGATTCTCCTTCCTCAGTCTCCCAAGCAGTTGGGACTACAGGCACGCTACCATGCCCAGCTAATTTTTGAGACCAGGCTGGTCTCAAACTCCTGACCTCAGGTGATCTGCCCACCTCAGCCCCCCAAAGTGCTGGGATTACAGGCATGAGCTACCATGCCCAGCCCAGAATTTGCCCATTTTTAATGCATGTTCTCTACTTTTCATAGAAAAAGCCATATATCCTACTAAGCTACTTATGAAGACCACAGGTTCTAGCCCATGACAAGCTTGTTATCCTTTCTAAACACACAACCCCCAAATCTAGTCAGCAAAGTTGAAGGTCTAGGGTGATAGTCACGTAAGGAATCAAACAAAAGAATCTTGGAGGGGTCTCTGCAAATTCATTGACCCGATTGAGGAATTCAACAATACAGAAACTTAAATCCTGGTAATATTAAAGTTTATTTTAATTAATTTTTTTTTTTTTTGAGACACGGTCTCACTCTGTTGTTGTCCAGGCTGGAGTTCAGTGGCATGATCATGGCTTACTGTGGCTTGGACCTCCCAGGCTCAAGTGATTCTCCCACCTCAGCCTCCCACATGGCTGAGACTACAGGCATATACCCTCATGCCTGATTAATTTTTAAAACATTTTTGTAGAGGCAGGGTTTCGCCACATTGCCCATGCTGGTCTTGAACCACTGGGCTCAAGTGATCTGCCCACCTCAGCCTCCCAAAGTGCTGGAATTATAGGCATGAGCCACCTTGCCTAGCCTTAGTTAAGATTTCAGTAAGAGTACATCAACATCAATCCAGTAAGCTTTGAATTTTTAAGACATTCACAATATCTTTCCTCTTGATTACATCAAAATTAAAGAGCCATGTTATATTTAGCTAACACTAAATATACTTTCTCTTTTTAATTTATTATTATTATTATTATTTTTTAAAGGCTAGTCAAGTGAAGCAGTGTGAGTGGAGAAGGAACAAAGAAATCTGTAACTGATTGTGATGAATTAGTTATCAACACCTCTGCACTCAGACTAGCCTAAATACACTTGCAATTACTAAAATTTATTCACTGAAAACCAAAAGTTCACAACACAGTTATTCTGTTTCAATCTCAACTGAGTATACTGCAATCCAATTCTCTCATTAGCCACCCAAAGTTAGCACAGACCCCACAAGTAAAAGGGTATGCTCTCAAATAAGAGTGCCCTTATTTCAGACACCAGTCACACTTTGGGAGTCCCAGGCTACCTGCACTTCTAACAGGCTGGCTATAAATTTGAGTTTCCACAAGCCCCTCAGGTATGCTAAATTCACTAGAGCTTGCAGAACTCAGGACAGTGCTACATTTACAATTAGTTTTCTTACAAAGGACACAAATCAGAAGGACCAATCAAATGAAGAGATATATAGGGTGAGATCAAGAAGAGAATGCAGAGTTTCCATGCCTTCTTCTTGTGGAAAAAGGGCATGTCACCTGCTTTCCCCTGCGCATACATCAATGTGTTCACCAACCAGGAAGCTCCACCAAATCTCAATGTCCAGAGTTTTTGCTGGCTTTACTACATACGCACGACTGATTAAATCATTGGCTACATGACTAAGCTGAATCTCCTACTTTTTTCCCTCTCCAGAGGTCAGGTTGGTTCAGAGTCCCAACCACACAGTTGGTCCTTCCAGAGATAGCTCCTATCCTGAAGCTATCCAGAGGCCCATCATTAGTTACCTGATTAGCATAACAATCCCGTGGTCACTCAGGAAATTCCAAGGGTTTGAGAAGTTCAGGAAACATGGACAAAGATCAGACAAATTCTCCTTTTTTTTAAAGACAGGCTGCAGAGCAGTAGTGCGATCATAGCTTAGCAGCCTCAAACTCCCGCCTCAGCCTTCCTTGTAGCTAGGACTACAGGTGCACGCCACCATACCCAGACGAGTTATTTTTATTTTTCATGGAGACAGAAAAATAAAAGTGTTTCTTGGCCTCACTCCTGGCCTCAAGTGATCCTGCCTGGGCCTCCCAAAGCACTGGCATTAAAATAATTTGCCACTGCACCTGGCCAAATTATTATACAACAGTTTTAGGCACTGCGCAGCTTACCACCAATCAAAGAACATGACAGTAGATTATATACTTGCAAAAATAACCTTAGCAATAAATTAAAGATCTAGAGTTCTCTGATAATAAGGAATAAACAAAGTTTTTGATCCTACCCCATATCTGTCATACTAATAATAAAATCTGAAGTGAGAAAACAATTTTAAAAAGTAATTTAAGTATTGTAACTGCTATCATGAAACTCTAAGAGGAAAGAGTCCATAATTTTTAGATTAATAAATGTCATGTGCTTGCCAGTGCTTAGTAAATAATTTTTATTATTCTGAAGAACATCTAAGTGATTTGCAAATACTACATACAGCCAAGAAAACAAGGTTCTAGTTCTGGCTGAATACGCTGGTCTAGTAGCCTAGTGCAAATCACAATGTCTTTTAGCAAGGGTTTTCCCTTATATAAAACATTATTTTATTACTAAATTAGAAACACATTATTAATTATTCTTAAGTATCTACCTTCTACGGAAATTTTTTATCCAATGTATTTCTGGGAAAGCATATTATTATCCATGTCACATTTTATTATACAGTATAAAACAAATCTTTCCCCGTTACTAAAGAACATATTCTTTGCTAAAGAGACTCCAACACAGCCACACTTTGCCTTCCAGAACAAAACAAAGTAACTCAACATTAAAAAACTTATGGCTGACAAATAACACTATGGAGCAACACTGCTAAGGTGATTCAAACAAACTTTCCTGAGGTATGTCTCAAAGAAGCAGTCATCTGGTCAGAGGTAAAGCAGACCTTTCCCTCCATTTCCATTAACTACTTTTGTTGCCAATACATGCTATCACCAAAAAAATTTCTATAAGAAGTCAAAAACACAAGGAACTCAGTTAAGCTTACATAGGGATATCAGTGATTTACACAAAAATACCACTTTCTTCCTCCTACATTAGAAATCAACAGTTCTCTAAAAGAAAGATATAAATTACAAGGTAGAGAAGGGGGTACATTTGTTCTACTAATGTAAAACATCACATTAGTCAATGCAGTCTTTTAGTAAATAGACTATCCTGTTTCATGGTCTATGAAATTATCCTAACATGAGCAAACTGAGCTAAATATGTTAGAAACAAGACTCACTGGAAAAGATAATCTTCCTGCAAGAATCAAACAGAAGTCTCATTATTCTAACAATTAACTGAAGTTGTTAGTAGCTTAAAATGGTTCAGTTGATGTGATTTTTGCTAAACAGAAACAGTTATCTGAGTCTCTGCATTAGTGTGTGGCCTTTTATCTAAAGGCCTTCAAGGCCCTCCCCTACTATGTTTGGTGTCAGAAGATCCAGATTTTAAAATAGTATTGAGGTTCTGCACAGACTGAAAATCATGCATCACATATATCAGGAGGAGAACAATGACCTACAAGATGACAAAGACGCTCCCAGTTCTATAAGAGACTGTGATTCTCAAAGCTACTACCCAATGTACTTTTTTGAAATAGAAAGAAAAAAGTCAAGTCACCTTTGGGGCGGGGGGCGAGGTGTGAGCCATTTTAACCACTTTTTGATGTTCGCAAAATTAACATAAAACAAAGCAACCAAAAAGAAAAAAAGTGAGGTGAAGGGAGCAGAATTTTCCTCTTCTCGGTGGGAAAAACAAAGTCTTCCTTCCTCCCTCCATCAGAAAAACAAAAAGAAAATCTTCAGGCCGGGCGCAGTGGCTCACGCCTGTAATCCCAGCACTTTGGGAGGCCGAGGCGGGCGGATCACAAGGTCAGGAGATCGAGACCACGGTGAAACCCCGTCTCTACTAAAAATACAAAAAACTAGCCGGGCGAGGTTGTGGGCGCCTGTAGTCCCAGCTACTGGGGAGGCTAAGCCAGGAGAATGGCGGGAACCCGGGAGGCGGAGCTTGCAGTGAGCTGAGATCGCGCCACTGCACTCCAGCCTGGGTGACAGAGCGAGACTCTGTCTCAAAAAAAAAAAAAAAAAAAAAAAAGAAAAGAAAATCCTCAAGATGATCCCCAGACCTGAGTTTCAATTCATGACTTTTACTATACAGCAAGAATCTCCACTTGCTGTCTCAGACTCAGCAGTCTCAACATCAATGTTTCCACAACTGAGCTCATTTTTCCCCTCAAAGCTTTTCCTCTGTTGACAGTGCCACAATTCATGTAGCCATCTAAGCATTATTATCCACTTATTCATCCCTAAAGAGGAGTTGATTTGGCCAAGTGTGGCGGCTCACACCTATAATCCCAACACTTTGGCAGGCTGAGGCATTCTAAGGGGAGAGACCCATAGTTTTGCATGCCTATAGGCCTAGCTACTTGGGAGGCTGAGGCAGGAGGACCGCTTGAGCCCAGGAGTTAAGAGGTTACAGTGAGTTATGATTGTGCCACTGAATTGCAGCCTAGGTGACACAGCCAAGACCCTTTCTCAAAATAAATAAATAAATAAATAAAAATAATTTTAAAAAACTATTGTTGTTTTAAGTGGCTAAATTTTGAGATGGTTTATTATGTAACAATAAATAACTGGAAAAAATAGTGAACAAAATATCCAAAAAAATCCTTGCTCTCACAGTTTACATTCTGAGAAGGGAGACAATAAGTATAATAAATTATATAGTATTGCTGGAAGAAGAAAAGTGCGGTAGAAAGTTAAAAAAGAATAAAGTGAGGAAAGCTGGCAGTACACAGTACAAGTTGCAGTATTAAGTAGGACGATCAAGTTGGCCCTCATTGAGAAGATGATGTTTGAGCAAACTTGGAGATAGAGAATTAATCTTACCTCCTTGGGAAAATCAACGTGAACTAAGATACCAGTCTCACAAATTCAGTCCCTGCCAACTAAGGTCCAGATTCCTTAGACAGCATTTGAGGACCACCATGATCTAGCCGAACCTACTTTTCCAGCTTTAGTTTCTGAGGCTCCTGCACTTGAGCTATGCCAAATGACGCAGGGTTCCCTTTTAAGTACGATATCCTATGGGTCCTTGCTAGAATTCATGTGTCTGAAACATCTTCTCCCCTGTAATAATATTCTGTTGTCTCAAGTTATTATGCCAAATTTAGCAGCTTAACACACCCACATTTATTACTTCACATTTTCCATGAGCCAGAAGTCTGGCACAGCGTGGCTCAGCTGATTCCTTTACTCTAAGTCTGACAATACTGACACCATCCTGTTGATAGGGCTGCATTCCTTTCTGGAGGCTTTGAAGAAGAATCCACTTTCTTTATTCTTTTTTTTTTTTTTTTTTTTGAGATGGAGTCTCGCTCTGTCACCCAGGCTGGAGTACAATGGCACAATCTCAGCTCACTGCAACCTCTGCCTCCCGGGTTCAAGCAATTCTCCTGCCTCAGCCTCCCCGGGAGCTGGGACTACAGGCGCCCACCACCACACCCAGCTAAAGAATCCATTTTCAAACACACTGAGGTTATGGGCGGAATTCAGTTCCTTGTGGTTGTAGAGCTAAGGTCCCCATTTCCTTGCAAGCTGTTAGCCAGGTGCCCTTAGCACCTAAGATCTCTCTTTGGTCCTTGCATGTGACACCCAACATCTCAGATCGAACTATCTTGTACTTGAAATCTAATTTTTTCTCTCTTCTGCAGCAGCTAGCTGAGTTTTCTGCTTTTAAGGACTCGTGATTATACTGGACACACGTGGATAATTCAAGCAACTCTCCCTATTTTAGGGTCGGCTAATTAATAACCTTAATTAAATCTGTAAAATTCCTTAACAGCAGAACCTAGACTGCTCTTTAACTGAATACCCAGAAGACAATGTTTGGGAATACTTTTAAAATTCTGCCTACCACACCCCTCCTTCCATGTCTGCCTATTAGGCTCCTGCACATCTTTAAGAATTCTACTCGGGGCTTCCTTGATGTTTTGGCCAGGCACGGTGGCTCGCCTGTAATCCTAACGCTTTGGGAGGTCAAGACAGGGGTAATCACTTGAGCCCAGGAGTATGAGACCAGCCTGGTCAACACAGTGAGACCCCATCTCTGCAAACTTAAAAAAAAAAAATTAGCGCAGCATGGTGGCAAGCACCTGTAGTCCCAGCTACTCAGGAGGCTGAGGTAGGAGGATCTCTTGAGCCCTGGAGTTCGAGGCTGCAGTGAGCTGTGACTGCACCACTGTACTCCAGCCTGCAGGCAGACCCTGTCTCAAAAAAAAAAAAAAAAAGATTCTATTCAGAAGAGCCCTCCTGGGGAAACCTTTCTTGACCTGTCCAGAAGAAAGGAGTTTCTTCCGTAACACTACAAAGTCTACAAATTAGAACAGATTTTTATGGTCCAATATTTTAAAAATTCCGTATCTTAATTTTTAAATGAACCACTATCGTACAAACACTGTACTAAACAAATATTAATTGATGTGTTAAAATAAAAATTTTTCTCAACAGTAAGGTTCGAGATAAAGCATTTATCTTCCTTTCTTGGTTATCTTATAATACGTGAATATGATGTCTCTTTTTTTTTGTTTGTTTGTTTTTTTGGGAGACAGCACTGTGAAGTTCTTGGAACTTTGTTCTCATAATTGCTATGGCATATTGCTGTCTGCTTACCATATTACATTAACACTGTTAAATTCTATCTTCCCCTTTAGAAATTAAGCTCTTCAACATATTACTCACCCTTACATCCTCAACACCTACTTAATATTGTGCCTGGCAGTAAAAATGTTTGCTGAGTAAATGGATAGATGAATAAAAATTGTACTCTTAGGTCTGAATTATATAATCCAAAATTTTTAAGACACTTATTTAAAATATTTGTAGCTTTAAAAATGATTCATTTCAAAGCCTTGACTACATAAACTAAAATATAATTTAAGAAATAAAAACATCCCCTCCACTATCTTTTTGTTTGTTTGTTTTGAGACAGAGACTTGCTCTGTTGCCCAGGTTGGAGTACAGGGCTCGGCTCACTGCAACCTCTGCCTCCTGGGTTCAAGCGATTCTCCTGCCTCAGTCTCCTGAGTAGCGGGGATTACAGGCACGTGCCACCACGCCCAGCTAATTTTTGTATTTTTAGTGGAGACGGGGTTTCACCATGTTAATCAGGCTGGTCTCGAACTCCTAATCTCATGATCTGCCCGCCTTGGCCTCCCAAAGTGTTGAGATTACAGGCGTGAGCCACCGCACCAGCCTCCACTGCCCTTTTCTTTGACATAGGTCTTGATCTGTGACCCAGGCTGGCGTGTGGTGGTACAACCACGGTTCACTGTAGCTTGGACCTCATGGGCTTGTTAAGCGACCCTTGCACCTCAGCTTCCAGAGTAGCTGGGATTACAGACACACACCAACACACTCCCTGGTTATTATTATTATTATTATTATTATTATTATTTTAATTTTTAATAGAGATAAGGTCTTGCTATGTTGCCCAGGCTGGTCTCAAACTCTTGGGCTCAAGGGATCCTCCTGCCTTGGCCTCTCAAAGTGCTGGGATTAGAGGCATGAGCCACTGCACTCAGCCCATTTTCTTTAGAACATTTTAGTCCTTTAATAATGTGTTGATTTGTAAATTAAAATTTGATACCTACCTTATTTCAAACATAGAGATATTATTATTGTACTGTATATGCATCATGGTGTCACATAATCAAAATTTCATTAACCTTTGCTTTGAATCCTAGATTTCATGGTTATCTTTTTTCTTCAGCTTTGTATTGGTCAAACTCATTTCATTGTTTTAAGAAACTTTTTAAAAAGTGAATTTAATTTTTAGAATGGTATTAGATTTACAGAAAAATAGGGAAAAGAGTAGAGTTCCCATATACCCTAAACCAGTTTCTCCTAATAGTAACATCTTACATAAGTATAATACATTTATTAAAATTAATGACTAGTATTTGGTACATTATTAGCGAAAGTCGAAACTTTATCTAGATTTTCTGAGTTTTTACCTAAGATCCTTTTTGTATTCAAGAATCTCATCCAAACTACCACATTACATTTAGCAGTTAGGCCTCCCTAAGTTCCTCTTGGCTATGACAGTTTCTCAGATATTCCTTGTTTTAGATGACCTTGATAGTTTTGAGTAGTATTGGTCAGGTATTTTGTAGAAGGTCCCTCAACTGGGATTTGTCTGATGTTTTTCTCACGATTACACTGGGTTTATAGGTTTGGGGAAGACCACACAGGTCAAGTGCCATTTTCATCACTTAATATCAATGGTTCATACTGTCAATGTGACATCACGGTTGATGTTAACCTTCATCACTTGGCTAAGACAGTGTTTTTCAGGCTTCTCCACAGTAAAGTTTTTTTCTCTCCTTTTCTATATTGCATTCTTCAGATGGAAGTCACTCTACCCAACCCACATTTTAGGAATAGAGAGTTATACTTCACCTCTTGAGGGTAAAGTATGTATCTACTTCAATCATTTGGAATTCTTCTGTAAGGGAGACTTGTCTCTTCTCCCCCCATTTTCTAATTTATATGATCATTTATTTACATCAGTATGGACTCATACATATTTATTTTATATTTTGAGTCATGACAGACTTTTATTTTTCTGCTCAGTATGTTCCAGTTTTGGCCATTAACAACTCTTTTATTTGGCTCCTATGCCCGTTTGATGCACCCCCATCTATGTGTTGTGTGGCTTCTTTGTTCTTTTTTAGGTTTTTGAGCACTTCCTTAATTGCCAGCAGTATAAGGCTCATATTTCTTGGCCCATTTCTAGAAATCAGTCATTTCTCCAAGGACCCCCTGCTCCTTTAATTGCAAAATGGTATTAGAAATTAAGATCTCTGGGGTGTCATTGCTTGTAAGCCCCTTGGATAACATTTTTTTTTTTTTTTTAAGAGACAGCATCTCACTCTGTCATCCAGGCTGGAATGCAGTAGCACAATCATTGTCCATGGTAACCTTGAACTCCTGGGCTTAATCAATCCTCCTGTCTCTGCATCCCAAGTAGCTAGGATTATAGGAATGTACCACCACACCTGGCTAATCTTTTAAAAAAAATTTTGTAGAGCGACACAGAGTGTCACTGTGTTGCCCAAGCTGGTCTCAAACTCCTGAGCTCAAGCCATCCTCCCACCTCAGCCTCCCAAAGTGCTGTGATTACAGGTATGAGCCACTACACAAAGCCAGGATAACTTATTTTTACTTCTTACCTAAATATGCAGAATTAGGGGAAGGTTGGCAATACCAGTTTATAAATAAAATGTTTAAATCTTTTATAACAATAAGAGCAATAGGTTGTATCATATAGTCAAGGTTTGTAGTAGGCTATGCTATCTAGTTTTATGTAAGTACACTCTATGATGTCTGCACAATAACAGTATCTCTTAATAGTGCTTTTCTCAGAATGTATCCTCATCATTAGGCATATGAGAATAAATGAATAATTATGAACATGGGCTAGTTGAAAGAACACAGGAATACTACCGACTTTGTGTAAATATTTTTACCTTGTTTGTACAAATTCTAGAATAATGGTTTTATAGGACTATGAAGGTTATTTAATAAAAATTTAAGGCTGGACGCAGTAGCTCATGCCTGTAATCACAACACTGTGGGAGGCCAAGGTGGGTGGATCACTTGACATCAGGAGTTCGAGACCAGCCTAGCCAATATGGTAAAAATCCGTCTCTACTAAAAATACAAAAAAATTAGCTGGGCATGGTGGCGTGTGCCTGTAATTCCAGCTACTCGAGAGGCTGAGGCAGGAGAATCACTTGAATCTGATTCAGGAAGGCAGAGGTTGCAGTAAGCTGAGACTGTACCACTGCACTCTGTCTGGGTGACACAGAGAGACTCTGTCTCAAAAAAAAAAAAAAAAAAATTTAAGATTTGTGACACTGGGTGCAATGGCTCACGCCTGTAATCCCAACACTTTGGGAGGATGAAGCAGGAGAATCACTTTGGACCAGCCTGGGCAACATATCAAGACCTTTTTCTCTATCAAAACAAGTTTTAAAAGAGTTTAAATTGAGTAGCTGCAGTCCTAGCTACTCAAGAGACTGAGGTGATAGGATTACTTGAGCCCAGGAGTTCAAGGCTGCAGTCAGCTACGATAGTGCCACTGTACTCCAGCCTGGGCAACAGAGTGAGACCCTGTCTCTAAAAAGAAAACAGAACATAAGATTTGCGATTATAGGCCGGGCGCGGTGGCTCAAGCCTGTAATCCCAGCACTTTGGGAGGCCGAGACGGGCGGATCACAAGGTCAGGAGATCGAGACCATCCTGGCTAACATGGTGAAACCCCGTCTCTACTAAAAATACAAAAAACTAGCCGGGCGAGGTGGCGGGCACCTGTAGTCCCAGCTACTCAGGAGGCTGAGGCAGGAGAATGGCGTAAACCCGGGAGGCAGAGCTTGCAGTGAGCTGAGATCCGGCCACTGCACTCCAGCCTGGGCAACAGAGCGAGACTCTGTCTCAAAAAAAAAAAAAAAAAAAAAAAGATTTGCAATTATAAGCCGAGTGTGGTGGTGCGTGCCTGCAGTCTGAGCTATTTGGGATGCTGAAGTGGAAGGATCACATGAACCCGAGTTCAAGGCTGCAGGGAGCTATGATTGTGCCACTGGACTTCAGCTTGGGTGACAGAGTGAGACCCCATCTCTAAATATATACACATATATTTTAAAAAATTGTGATAATAATTATACTGAAATTATAAGTTTAAATTATCATTATGATTACTGTAACAGTATTTGATTCTTTTATAGTATGATAGAGAAATAGATGAGAAATAACCTGGGAAACTACATTATTAATTTTGTGCTTCTGTAAGACCATTCCACATACTTACAGTTTTGTAGATATACTTACATGCTGGGTAAATTTTATTGCCATAAATGTTTATTAAGTTGTACTTCTGTGAGAGACTACAGTATGTTAATTCCTTTCAGGATGAGTTCTAAACAACCTCCCATTTTGTACGAATGAATGAACAAAAAAAGCAATGAACTTGAGATTTGTTCAATTATATACAATTAATCAGTAGAAAAACTGTTACATAGATATGCTTTTTGCACTAAGATTAAACTCATCTATTCACTAGCAACACAATATTACTGGTATAAACAGACTACTCAAAATTCTGTACTGCCAACCAACAAATATATTAAGTCTTGCTATAAGCTTAGCCAAGCATATGGGGAATATAGAAAATTTACCAGTAATGGTTCTTCCCTCAGTACTTACAGAAGAAATTCTTGAAAAGGCAAAAATTCAACTGTTAAGAGACAATTACAGCACAATAGACAGACTTTAGAGCATATTTTAAAATAATTTAAATATATGCATTAAAAGCTACTCTTTCAGAAAAATGTGATTACACTTATTTTTCATGTAGATGTATTGGCTGAACTTGCTCCTTTTGATAATTACTAAAGTATGTCATTTATTTATATTCATTTTCTCTAATGATGTACAGCATATTCTCTGTGTTAGTATATCTCACACCTAAACAAATTAAGCATGGGTGGGCACGGTGGCTCGCATCTGTTATCCCAGCACTTTGAGAGGCTAAGGTGGGCAGATCACCTGAGCCCACGAGTTTGAGAGAGCCTGGGGAACAGGGAAAAACCTTGTCTCCACAAAAAAAAATATAAAAATTAGCCAGGTGTGGTGGTGCATGCCTATAGTCCCAGACAGCTACTTGGGAGGCTGAGCTGGAAGGATCACCTGAGTCTAGGGATGGTGAGGCTGCAGTGAGCTGTGATCACACCACTGCTCTCCTGCCTGGACAACAAGAGTGAGAACTTGTCTCAAAAAAAAAAAAAAACAAACAAAAAAAAAAACAGTTAACTCCAAGCCATGAAGAAACCTTGGCCCATTATTTATTTTTTCCATTTCTTCACCACATTTGAGCTTTCATCATTGATGATCGTAGTCATTTTTCCATTCTTGGTTGCAGAACAATATACTATTTATGTGCTCCTTCAAGACTGATAGAATAACTGACTGCCATTAACACCTACCTTTTCAAGAGCTGACCATCTGATCTATATATTATTCAAGCTCTCTCCTTTGTCTCCTGAGTTGCTCGACTTTAATGCAATTTATTTTCCTGTCTGTAATTTTAAAATATTTCAGGCTGGGTCCTGTGGCTCACATCTTCTAATCCCAACACTTTGGGAGGCTGAGGCAGGAGAGCTGCTTGAGCCCAGGAGGTTGAGGCTGCAGTGAGTCCTGATCGTGCCACTGCACTCCAGACTGGGCAACAGAGTGAGATTCTATCTCAAAAAAATTAAAAAGAAGAAATTCAAGCATATAGAGAAGTAAAACAGAATAATGAACACTGTGTGTAGATACCTTCCTCCTAAATTCAACAAATGTTAACACTTTGCTATATGCATTTCACAACTTTTCAAAACAGAAATATGAATCTTAAATTCAGCTGGGGAAAAAAAACAGAAATAAAACTTTAGATGAATGAAAATTCCCTCAGCTGGAGCTCAGAACATCAGCCTCCATTCTGCACATCCATATCTTTCAGGACTGTTTCCTACATGTATAAACTACCCCACTACAACCCATGGTGATTCCTTTTTTCTCTAAGCCCTACCTACTTGATTATCTAATATAGGTAATGTTTGGTTTTTTTCTGTGAGAATTTCCCCTATCCTGAGCTTAAAGCGGACTATGAGTAGTTAGCACCCTGATCACACACTGCTCTATGCCCTAATTCTGTATTGGCTGTTTGCTGCCTTTGTCTAGAGACTTAAGGTGAAAACCATCTTAGCTGAGGTGAAGGGCAGTGAAAAGTATAGCACAGTACTGAATGAGAAGTACATAGAAATATGAATTGATAAAAGAAAGGATCTCTCCATAACTATACAAGCTTCAGTTAAATTAACAGTTGTAGCCTTAGTTTTACTAATGATTGGATTTGGACATTAGTCTATAAAATAATTCACCTCCCATAGGAACAATGTTACAAGATGATTAAGTCTCCTCATTTCCCAGCCCTAACCTAGTAGGGATGCTTTTAATGATTGAAGACTGGGATGTGGGAAAGTCAGCGAGGAGAAAGTGACAGAGATCAAGTTCAGAAGTCCTTGAATCCAGAGTTGATGAAAGGCTGGGAGGTGAAGCACAGGGGTTCTGGGAGTCTAAGAAGTCAAATGACACTTTGGGGATCATCAATCACTATGAAGTTGATCCTTTACTGTGCCTTTCTGCCTCACACTGTCCCTTCCTATAACTTGTTACCTGCAGCTATGTACTCTGCCTTTGCAGGTGGATGAGAAAGTGGGGGCTCCTTCCCTCAACCCAGCCTTGCATGGCTGGAATAAAAAGCCTGAGTTCCCAAAGGTGGATCCATGGGCAGTCTCTGCAATGGGAGCAGTGCAAAGTGGAGAGGTAGGGAAAAAGAGCTTTGTAAACTGAAGCTCTGGAAGTCAGAAACCTCTCACGTTCAGCTTCTCTGATTACATAGCTCATCTTTCCTCCTCATCTAGACTGGATGTCTCACTGTCAGAGACAATGAACACATAAAACTTGATTGAAATATTTTAGGAAATAACACTACACAAATAATTCAAAAGATATTAGACTTGAATTATCTTTAAAAGCCCGAGCAGTCCCTCTCACTCTCTCACTGCTTACATTAGGAGAACACAGATGCTCAGTTAACATCGTTTGCCTAAGGTGAGAATTAAAGACAGAGCTGAGGCTTGAATTAAGAGTCTCCAGAAACCCAGTCTCAAAGACAGTGTCCTCCTCTATTAAATGTCCACCTCTATACCCTTGTGCCGGACCATGGCTAAGCATGAGGCACATACTCAATATGAATGAGTCAACTGACTTGTCTAAATGTAATCTGTGGGCTTTGAAGCCCTATTCAAATATACCTTTTTTTTTTTTTTTTTTTAACTAAGATCGTTAGCAAGCAAGTATCTTCAAGCAGCTTTTAATCAAGCTTTTAGTACTGTATATTACCTTCCCTTCTCAAACTAACTTAAACTCACTTTAATTCCACACTCACTGCATCATACTCAAAAGCATTGCTAATTTTTTCTTTTTTTTTTTTTTTAAATCTTTCTTTTGCCTCATGCTGTGCTAATTTAACCTCATTTTGGTAAACAAGAAAATGGTCCTTGTTTGACAGACTCTAGCTGCAGCAACTGCAGCTGGCCTATATGCAAACCAATTTTGTTCATTCTTTATCCTGGCAGGGAGCCCTGCCCTAGAATTGTTTTAGGGCTAATCAGCATTAAACCTGCGTCAGAAAGGTTGCTGAAAGCAGCCCTAGAGCAAGACCACAGCAACAAGACTCTTCAGGAAAGGGATGAAGACAAATGCAGCAGCTGTGTAGAAATCTATGGGAAGACTTTTGTTCATGAGAGTAAAAGTGGAGCCTAGCTTCTTTTCTGTGCTTTAGCACTTATCCTGTGGAAATGACTTCGAAAGGAGATATGGAAGAAAACAATGCACCAAATTTGCTCTATTTCTTTCTTTCTGAGTGCTTGGTGATTAGCCAGAAAATGTTACTAACTTCAGATGGTAGCAAATGGTAAAGAAATTAAATGTGCATCCTCTGCTACTCTCTGAAGTTGAAAATACTGCATGACTCGTCTTCGGATATTCTTGTGAGTTAGCATGATTTTCTGTAAGATGAACCTGAGGTACAAGAAACAGATGTGCATAACACCTTGAGTAGATATAAACAACTCTGTCTAAAAACTGTTAATGGATAAATTTCTCAACAACAAATGATTAAATATTGGAGTGGTTTTCTTTCTACTCAAAAGAAGGCCACTACGCTTCCCTAAATGCCACCAGATCTGTGGGGCTCACATAGAAGTCAAAAAAGGACAGTCCATTTTTGTCTGATCACCGTAGTTCTTGAACATACGGTTGCTTTCTGTCTGCTCACTTAACTCTCATTAAATGACTAGTAAGTCAGTAACTCCAAGAGTTAAGCATGTTCAGATTGTTTTTTTAATAACAGCTTTATTGAGCTATATTGCACATACTCTAACACCCACCCTTTTTTTTTTTTTTTTGAGATGGAGTCTCTGTCGCCCAGGCTGGAATGCAGTGGCTCAGTCTCGGCTCACTGCAAGCTCTGCCTCCCAGGTTCATGCCATTCTCCTGCCTCAGTCTCCCGAGTAGCTGGGAATATGGGCACCCGCCACCATGCCCAGCTAATTTTTTGTATTTTTAGTAGAGACGGGGTTTCACCGTGTTAGCCAGGATGGTCTCAATCTCCTGACCTCATGATCCACCCGCCTTGGCCTCCCAAAGTGCTGGGGTTACAGGTGTGAGCCACCGCGCCCGGCCACACTCACCCTTTTAAAGTATACAATTCAGTGGTTTTAGTATATTTCTAGAGTTGTGCAAGCATCACTACTATCTAATTTTAGAACATTTTCATCACCCCAAAAAGAAACCCTGCACCTCACCTTAGCAGAGAGACTTTTTGATATGGCAGCCAGCCCTGTTTCCTAGGTGTGTTTGTTACCGGTACAGGCATTTCTTGGCCTGTGTCAATTGGAACACTGCAAAAAAATTTTAGTGTTTAGACAATAAATGAAAACCCTCATAAAATGTTTTTCAAATAAGCTTTTTCTCTAGTCCAATCTTATTCATGTACCAGCTTGGAGATTTTCATTGTAGAAATAATTGATCTGCAGAAGAGTTAACAAACACTATCCAACTTACAGATTTCAAAATGAATTGTGATAACATCTACAAAAATCAGTTTCCTGTAGATAGTCTGCACTGAAGTTCTTACTAATAAAATCAACTATAGGGTGCTACAGAACTTTTTAACCTTGTTTCCAAAATACGGGAAGACAATTTAGCATTATTGCAGTTTCCAGGCACTTATAACGAATTAAAATGAAACAGTTGTTAATCATATGCAGCAAATCACTAGCTAGCATAGAAGTTAGGCAGCTAGCATAGAAACTAGGCAGATAATGGAACTGAAATAAACTTAGCAAAGAAAGCAATAGAAAGATAATGTGAGCCATATAAATAACTTACATTTTTCTAGTAGCTACTTTTTTTTTTTTGAGACTGAGTCTCGCTTTGTCTTCCAGGCTAGAGTACAGGGGTGCGATCTCGGCTTACTACAACCTCCGCCTCCTGGGTTCAAGTGATTCTCCTGCCTCAGCCTCCTGAGTGGCTGGCACTACAGGCGTGTGCCACTACGCCCGGCTAATTTTTGGTATTTTTAATAGAGACGGGGTTTCACTGTGTTAGCCAGGATGGTCTCGATCTCCTGACCTCATGATCCGCCCACCTTGGCCTCCCAAAGTGCTGGGATTACAGGTGTAGCTACATTTAAAAAATAGTTAAAAACAAAAACAAAACAGGAAAATTTCATTATGACAATAAATTTTACTTCTTGTAGCCAAAATAATGCTCCAACATGTAATAAATATACAAAAATTTTAGTGAGATTAAGTCTTTGAAATCTAGTGAGTATATTACATCTCCACTCATCTCATTTTGAACTAGTCAAATTTCAAATACTCAAGTCACATGTGGCTAAGTGGCTCTCATATCAAATAGCAGCACAGCCTTAGATCATTACAGGTTTTTTTTTTTTTTTTTCCCAATTACTCATAAGGGATTGCCTGGCTATAAGGATGCCAAGGAAAATAACGCTAATTGAATAAAATAGGTGTCAAAAACAATAGAAAAGGTTATATCACTGTTATGTATAGTAAGTTGAGAGATAAGGCATTAGAATTCCACTGTACATTCTGTGGGGTGTGCAGATAAAATTCTTTCTGTTTTTTAATACTTAGAGACAGGGTCTCACTGTGCTGCTCTGGCTGCACTCGAACTCCCGGGTTCAAGTGATCCAACTGCCTCAGCCTCCAGAGTAGCTTGGAAATACAGGCATACACCACTGCACCTGGCTATTCTACCAATACTTATTTTTGTAGACTGAACTGTACAGGGTTAAGTAAAATTATAATTAGAAAGTGGGTGATTGTATTTCAATTAAATTTAAGAAACAGTTTCATTTTTGTCTGTCCTATACAAGATGCCTACATAAAACAGAAACGTGTGTGGGGTTTTTTTAGTGGCTTTTCTACTCCTGTATATCTAGTGTCAGTAAAGACCACTACCATCCATTCAAACCATTAAACCAAGGAATGATTCTTGCTTCCTCCTGCTTCCCTAGCCCATTTCAATAATTGCCTGTGATGCTAAGTTCCTCTCCATCCCCATGCCTTAGTTTAGGTCCACATCATCTCTAGTCCAGACTACTTCAGGAACCTCCTACCTGGTCTCCCTATCGACCAGACTCCATACTATTGCCAAAATCATCTTCTTAACACGCTAATCTGATCATTACAATCCCCTGCATAAAATCTTTCAGTGGCTCTTTATGATTGGATAAAATTTCCTTAGCTTGTAATATAAATTTATATTTGGCCCTTGGCTACCTCTTCAATTCTATTTATTACCCTTCCCCTTCTCTCTCATGTTAGCTGTAGTAAATTATTTGCTGTCATATACTCACCCCTTTCTGCTTTTACAAATGTTTTCCCTCAGTTTAAGACATTCCCCTTCAATCCCTGCCCACTTAGCAAACATCTGCTCCTGGTGCAGTTACATTCTCAGTGAAACTTTCCCCATCTCCCACTAGGAAAAGTTAGATAAACACCTCTAAACTCCGATTTACAGCATCTATCACATTGTGCAGTAGAAAAGGCTAAACTGAGAGTCAATTACCTTTGGAAATTTCTTAGGAAAGCATGGCCATATCAGGAACTAAAATTTGCTGTACTCTGCAGTCCTTCCTAAATTCATGTACCTCCCTTTGAAAGCTAGACTGATCCCAATTTCATAGGTCAGGCAAATACCAAAGAGGTTCTAACTAGTTCAAAATTTAAAAACTACTAAAATTGCTATTATTATTATTGTTTTGAGACAAGGTCTGGCTCTATCACCCTGGCTGAAGAGCAGTGGCACGATTTAGCTCACTGCAACCTCTGCCTCCTGGGCTCAAGCCATCCTCCCCAGTTCAGGGTCCCAAGCAGTTGGGACTACAGGCACACACCACCATGCCTGGCTAACTTTGTATTTTTTGTCGAGATGAGGTTTCACCATTCTACCCTCGCTGGTCTCATTACTCGTGAGCTCAAGCGACACACCTGCCTGGCCTCATACTGGGATTACAGGTGAGCCGCTGCATACGTCCTTTTTTACTCTTTAACTCTCCAATAGCTTACTGCATTTGTTCAGTTCTTACCTGATCCCAGTAAAGTATCCATGACAAAAACATCTAAATACCTTTCCTTTTCTAGGCAGGAGGGAGAGGGGCTTATATGCAGGCTTTGACTTCCAGTTTTATTGAGGGTGGCTTCATCCCTTAGAACAACTTTGTTGTTGTTCTCAGACCTACAGTGGTGCTGTGAAACTCCCAAGCATTGGGTTATAGGGGACCAATTTGGGACATTCCCTGAGGATGTTAGCATCCCCAGAATAGGAGGGAAGGTGAGATAAATGTGCCTTTTTTTTTTTTTAAAAGAAAAAGCTTCACTCTCACCCAAGCTGAAGTGCAGCGGCGTGATCTCAGCTCACTGCGCCCTTCGCCTCCCAGTTTGAAGCAATCATCCCGCCCGAACTTCCCAAGAAACTGAGATTACAGGCATGCACCACCACACCTGGTTAATTTTTGTATTTTTAGTAGAGATGGGGTTTTGCCATGTTGTCCAGGCTGGTCTCAAACTCCTGGCCTCAAGTGATCTGCCTGCCTTGGCCTTCCAAAGTGTTGGGATTACAGGTGTGAGCCACCACACCCGGCCTATTCTTGCAATTTTGGAAGATTTAGGGGGCTGGCAGGAGATAAGACTGAGATTGTTTAGGCCATGCTGTTGCTGACACAACCCCGGCACTTAAATGGGAATGCAGTGGCCTAAGTGTAAGGCAACATATCTCTCAACCATTTCACCAAAACAAAACAAAACACAAAAAACATTTCTGAGTGAATGTCTGGCCATCTTAGTAGCATCTTATTAATCTGTTTTGACATTATCCTAAAAATAAGCTTTTCCTCAAAAAAAAAAAAAAAAGAGTTGTACAACACTGTGAATGTATTAAATGCCATTAAATTGTACACTTCAGAATGGTTAATTTTATGTTATACAAATTTTGCCTCGATTTTTAAAAATGAAAAAAAGAGTATATGACAAGAAGGGTTACTATAGGATTACCAAAGCCATTACATTTTCCCTCATTTGTATGTACATGACACACTGGTTCTATAATGTTGCCCAAGAATAGATCTTGAATCCTAAGACTGCTGCGATGGGGCTCTGAGAGAAGAGATTATAATGTCAGAATACTTAGCTCCTAGGATGTGATTAAGTTTATTTGGTTCATCACTAAAGTGGTATCATAGCATTCTTTCTACCATAGTAAAGGAAATGAATCCTAATTAACATCTGTAATAGTTCAGTGGGCCTCTTTGTCTTTTAAGTGAAAACTACTGAGCCCCTTTGTTTTTGGATCATGTCATAGAAACATTGGTGGTACAATTCAAGTGGTGAGGAATCAATTAATGCATGGAATAAAAAAAGAGCTGAAAAGACAGTAGTAAACATAGGGCTAATTTATGAATTATCGTATTTTTAATGAAATTACCTTTTATTAGGAAACTCTAAGAGGTCTATTTCTCTCCTTTTGAATTTGGGCTTGCCTTGTGACCAGCAGAATATGGCAGAAATGTCACTGTGACAGTCCTAGGTCCAGCCCTTAAGAAAGTCCTGGCAGCTCCTATTGTTTCTATCTTATAATTCATTTAAGAAGCCTGGTTGGGACGGGCATGGTGGTTCACACCTGTAATTCCAGCACCTTGGGAGGTGCAGGTGGGCAGATCACAGGTCAGGAGTTCAAGACTAGTCTGGCCAACATGGTGAAACCCCCTCTCTACTAAATATACAAAAAATTAGCTGGGTGTGGTGGCACACACCTGTAATCCCAACTACTCGGGAGACTGAGGCAGGAGAATCGCTTGAACCCAGGAGGCGGAGGTTGTAGTGAGCCAAGATCATGTCATTGCACTCCAGCCTGGGTGACAGGGCGAGACTCTGTCTCAACAAAAAAAAAAAAGAAGAAAAAAAAAAATACAGAAGCCTGGGCTAACCTAGAATAATAAGAATGACATGTAGAAGTGGGGAGAGGCCTGCCTGGGCCCCAGACATTACAGTCACCCAAGTCAAACGACAGAAGATATTGTGAAAATCCAGCCACATTAGTTACCCCAGCTGACACCATGTGAAGCAGAACGTCATGAGAATTTGCATTTGATAAATCAGAATTTTAAGAAATAGTATCTCACTGGTGATTTAAGCCACTGTTTGGAGTAATCAGTGAAACCTCAACAGATAACTGATCTATCCCACACATTTCTTAACCAATTTTCAAGTAGAACCATAGATTTAGAATTAGAATTGTATCTCTGCTAGTTAAACTGACGATCACTCTGATCCCAAAGAATCTTTTTTTTTTTTTCTGAAACGGAGTCTTGCGCTGTCCCCCAGACTAGACCACAGTGGCACAATCTCAGCTCACTGCAACCTCCGCCTCCTGGGTTCAAGCGATTCTCCTGTCACAATTCTTCTGTCTCAGCCTCCTGAGTAGCTGGGATTACAGGCGCATGCTGCCGCATCTGGCTAATTTATTTTGTATTTTAGTAGAGATGGGGTTTCATCATGTTGCTGCCCAGGCTGGTCTCAAACTCCTGAGCTCAGGCATTCTGCATGCCTCAGCCTCCCAAAATGCTAGGATTACAGGCCCGAGCCACCGCGCCCAGCCAAACTTTTTCATTTTTGTCAGCCTAGTCATATTATTGAATTATACTGAGCTTGGAGTCAATTAATTCATTTTAAAGCCAATATATAACTATATGCCAAGTATATACTAGGAACTAGAAATACAATGAGTATACTGCTGCCCTCAAAGACTATGAAATTCCATGAGGAAGACAAACAAATAAACAACTAGAGTAGTGAAATAAGTTTTCTGAAAGAGGCATCTACAGTGTGATGACACAACATAGCAGAAGAGTACTTAACCTGGAATATATAGAAGCTTTCCTAACCAATCCCCCACAACAACATGGACTCAACAACTGCTTTGTTTCCCTTATAATACATAATAGCTGGTGTCTACAGTGGACCAAATGCTCATGGCAGTGAACTTCCGCTTCCTCTACTTGGATTTGCTTACCAAGAGCCACTCCTAACCTGTTTAAGCAGTTGTACATAATACTGAATTAATAACTTAATTAATTTTAAGTAAACCTATGAGGCTGGATGTGGTGGCTCCTGACTATAATCCTAGCACTTTGGGAGGCCAAGGTGGGGTTTTTCTAAGAAAGACCACAAAATACTAGTCAGTAAATTCTTACTCAATGTGATGCAGGGTTCACAAGTCCCATCTCCTACTCCAAAAAGAAAAAGCCTTGGTCCTAAAACAAAAGGTTGATGAAAACACACCTACATGGTAAGAATGTTTAAAATATGCATGCGACCTTTTCTTTATAGTTTATCAGGCTTTTCATTAGTTGGTATGGACTACAGTGGAAAAATACACTTCAACTGCAACAGTCTCAGAAGAGAGAAATAAGAATGCCAGGGGGGAAATTCAGGCTGCTGTTGTATGAGGGATGACCAATGATCAAAACATAAGTCTTGGCCTGTGTGGTGGCTCATGCCTGTAATCTCAGCACTTTGGAAGGATGAGGAGGGAGGATCACTTGAGGCCAGGAGCTGGAGACCAGCCTGGGCAACATGGTTAAACCCAGTCTCTACTAAAAATATAAAAATTAGCTATGTGTGGTACACATGCCTGTAGTCCCAGCTACTTGGGGGGCTGAGGAAGGAGAATCGCTTGAACCTGGGAGGCAGAGGTTGCAGTCACCCGAGACTGTGCCACTGCACTCCAGCCTGGGCGACAGAGTGAGACTGTCTCAAAAAATAAGTAAAACTGAAAATAAATAAATAAAACGTATCTAAAAAGATGGAAGCTGAAAAGGACTATGACCCAATCCAGTAAAATCATCAATAGCATAAACAAAGTAGACCCAGATTTGTTTATCAAATGCTAAAAGGCTGGAATAAAGGCAGCCTTTAACAAGGCAGGTTTTTTTTGTTTTGTTTTTTTTTTTGAAACAGAGTCTTGCTCTGTTGCCCAAGCTGGGATGCAGTGGCACAATCTTGGCTCACTGCAACCTCCCGGTTCAAGCGATTCTCCTGCCTCAGCCTATACGCCACCAATCTCCCCAAACCCTCCACATCCACAGCTGGGACTACAGGTGTGCACCACCACACCTGGCTAGTTTTTTTATATTTTTAGTAGAGACGGGGTTTCACCATGTTGGCCAGGCTGGTTTCAAACCCCTGACCTCAAGTAATACACCTGCTTTGGCCTCCCAAAGTGCTGGCATTACAGGAATGAGCCACCATGCTGCACCATAAGACAGGTTTTTACTGGTACAAAATCATCCTTACTAGAAAATAAGCTCTATGAAAAGCAAGGACTTTGTCTATTTTTGCTCACTGATCTGTTCCTCTCACTAACAGGGCCTAGAAGGCCTGGAATAAATAAAGACCCTAAATAATTATTTAAAAGTTGAAAGAATCAATTGAATGACCTAGCCACGATACTCTCTGACATTTACAAAGGAAGGAATATCCTTGAAAATTAAGAAAAAACAAAAACAAAAGAAAACCCAAAAGCAAAGAAAAACAAAAACAAAAACAACAAAAAAAAAAAAGAAAAAGAAAGAAAGAAAGAAATTTGAGCAAGGTAAGCTTAGGATAAGCAGAGGACAGTGTGACTTGACACATCAACTTAGAGACCCAGTTTTCTATAGCACTCTCTTAATTCCCATTATCTGAGAACCCTACTCTCTCTTTTACTGATTCTCTCACCATTTCTCAGGCCTTTGTCCCTGTTCTCTTGCTCCCTTCCATTCCCCATTCTTCCTCTACTAAAATTATATGCTCAAGATAACATCTACAAATGACCAATAGGCACATGAAAAGATGCAACATCATTAGTCATTAGGGAAATACAAACTGAAACCACAATTCCACTTCACACCCACTTGCATGACTAAAATAGAAAAGACAGACATTAACACATGTTGGCTTGGATGTAACGAAATTGGAAACCTCATCCATTGCTGGCGGAAATGTAAAAGAATAACTGCTTTGAAAAATAATCTGCTAATTCTTCAAGTGGTTAAACATAGTATATACCCAACATTAATGAAAACATATGTCTGTCCATGCAGAAATCTGAATGTTCATAGCAGCATTATTCATAATAGCCCAAAAGCAGAAACAACCTAAATCTCCATCAACTGATGAATGAAAAACCAAAACATAATTCTATAAAATAGAATATCTGGCAATAAATAGGAATGAAGTACTGATAGGTGCTACAATGTGGATGAATCTTGAAAATGTTATGCAAAGTGAAAGATGTCAGACACATACTGTACAATTCTAATTATATGAAATACAAGAATAGGCAAGTTTACAGAGATATAAAGAATATTTGTTGCCAGGAGCTGAGTGAAGGGGAGAATGGTGAGTGAACACAGGTATGGTGTTTCTTTTGTGGCTGATGAAGATGTTCTAAAATTTATTGTGGGATGGTTGCACAACTCTGTGAATATATGCATAGGCAATTGAATTGTTTGTTTTAAATGGTGCACTTGATATGTATACGTTAATAATATCTCAGTAAAGCCATTTTAAAAAATTATATGAGGTCAGGCATGGTGGCTCACACTATAATCCCAGAACTTTCAGAGGCCAAGATGGGTGGATTGGCTTGAGCTCAGGAGCTCAAGACCAGCCTGGGCAGCTTGGAGAAACCCCTTCTCCACAGGAAAAAAAAAAAAAAAAAAAATAGCCAGGTGTGGTAGCAAGTGTCTGTGGTCCCAGCTACTCTGGAGGCTGAGGTGGGAGAATCACTTAAGCCCAGGAGGCAGAGGTTGCAGTGAGCTGAGATTGCACCACTGCACTCCAGTCTGGGCAGTGGAAGTGAAACCCTGTCTCAAATAAATTTCTTTTTCTTTTCTTTTTTTTTTTAATTATACTTTATGTTCTAGGGTACATGTGCACAATGTGCAGGTTTGTTACATATGTATACATGTGCCATGTTGGTGTGCTGCACCCATTAACTTGTCATTTACATTAGGTATATCTCCTAATGCTATCCCTCCCCCCTCCCCCCACCCCACAACAGGCCCCGGTGTGTGATGTTCCCCTTCCTGTGTACAAGTGATCTCATTGCTCAATTCCCACCTATGAGTGAGAACACGTGGTATTTGGTTTTCTGTTCTTGCGAAAGTTTGCTGAGAATGATAGTTTCCAGCTGCATCCATGTCCCTACAAAGGACACGAACTCATCCTTTTTCATGGCTGCATAGTATTCCATAGTGTGTATGTGCCACATTTTCTTAATCCAGTCTGTCATTGATGGACATTTGGGTTGGTTCCAAGTCTTTGCTATTGTGAATAGTGCCGCAATAAACATACATGTGCATGTGTCTTTATAGCAGCATGATTTCTAATCCTTTGGGTATATACCCAGTAATGGGAGGGCTGGGTCAAATAGTATTTCTAGTTCTAGATCCTTGAGGAATCACCACACTGTCTTCCACAATGGTTGAACTAGTTTACAGTCCCACCAACAGTGTAAAAGTGTTCCTATTTCTCCACATCCTCTCCAGCACCTGTTATTTCCTGACTTTTAATGATTGCCATTCTAACTGGTGTGAGATGGTATCTCATTGTGGTTTTGATTTGCATTTCTCTGATGGCTAGTGATGATGAGCATTTTTCATGTGTCTGTTGGCTGCATAAATGTCTTCTTTTGAGAAGTGTCTGTTCATATCCTTTGCCCACTTTTTGATGGGGTTGTTTTTTTCTTGTAAATTTGTTTGAGTTCTTTGTAGGTTCTGGATATTAGCCCTTTGTCAGATGAGTAGATTGCAAAAATTTTCTCCCATTCTGTAGGTTGCCTGTTCACTCTGATGGTAGTTTCTTTTGTTGTGCAGAAGCTCTTTAGTTTAATTAGATCCCATTTGTCAATTTTGGCTTTTGTTGCCATTGCTTTTGGTGTTTTAGACATAAAGTCCTCGCCCATGCCTATGTCCTGAATGGTATTGCCTAGGTTTTCTTCTAGGGTTTTTATGGTTTTAGGTCTAACATTTAAGTCTCTAATCCATCTTGAATTAATTTTCGTATAAGGAGTAAGGAAGGGATCCAGTTTCAGCTTTCTACTTATGGCTAGCCAATTTTCCCAGCACCATTTATTAAATAGGGAATCCTTTTCCCATTTCCTGTTTTTGTCAGGTTTGTCAAAGATCGGATGGTTGTAGATGTGTGGTATTATTTCTGAGGGCTCTGTTCTGTTCCATTGGTCTATATCTCTGTTTTGGTACCAGTATCATGCTGTTTTGGTTACTGTAGCCTTGTAGTGTAGTTTGAAGTCAGGTAGCGTGATGCCTCCAGCTTTGTTCTTTTGACTTAGGATTGTCTTGGCAATGCAGGCTCTTTTTTGGTTCCATATGAACTTTAAAGTAGTTTTTTCCAATTCTGTGAAAAAAGTCATTGGTAGCTTAACGGGGATGGCACTGCATCTATAAATTACCTTGGGCAGTATGGCCATTTTCACGATATTGACTCTTCCTATCCATGAGCATGAATGTTCTTCCATGTGTTTGTGTCCTCTTTTATTTCACTAAGCAGTGGTTTGTAGTTCTCCTTGAAGAGGTCCTTCACATCCCTTGTAAGTTGGATTCCTAGGTATTTTATTCTCTTTGAAGCAATTGTGAATGGGAGTTCATTCATGATTTGGCTCTGTCTGTTACTGGTGTATAAGAATGCTTGTGATTTTTGCACATTGATTTTGTATCCTGAGACTTTGCTGAAGTTGCTTATCAGCTTGAGGAGATTTCAAATAAAATTTTTAAAAAATTCTATTAATACTTGAAGGGCAAGTTTAAATGTGATCTTCTCCCTATTTCTCACCTCACTCAGTTAACATTAATAATTTCATCTGTGCTATCTAACCAGTTGTTATTATAATCTGTTAGTTATATATTACCTATATTAGAACCCAGGCTAGTAAAAAACTTATTCAAATTTCTTTACATCCCCCTTCACAAGGAGAAGTTCCATACAGTTCATTACACAGGGTAGGTACCTAACACATCTTGATTTTGCTACAGAAATAATTACATTTACCCATTAAAATGTCACAAACAGTTAATGGTTATGCTAGGATTCACTTCTTCAAATGACAACATGAACAGGATTGGGAAGCTCTGATGGCAGAAGAGAAGAGACTAGATAAACTCTGCATTTGACCCAGAAAATATGTCAAATCCTGTGATCACATATAAAGTTCAACAACGCCCTGTGGCTATATATTCTAGTGCTCCTAAGCTTTACCTTTCTTTCCTTTAGAAATATTCACATGATGTGAATGCTGAGGCATAAATAAACAAAAGAAATATTCACTTAAGCAAATAATCCACAAGAATCTTTCAAGAAATAGTCTCTGCACAGATTAGGGGAGACTAAAGAGACGTAACTAAATGCAATGTGGGCCGGGCATGGTGGCTCATGCCTGTAATCCCAGCACTTTGGGAGGCCGAGGCAGGCAGATCAACTGAGGTTGGAAGTTCGAGACCAGCCTGAACAACATGGAGAAACCCTGTCTCTACTAAAAATACAAAATTAGCTGGGTGTGGTGGCACATGCCTGTAATCCCAGCTACTAGGGAGGCTGAGGCAGGAGATTCACTTGAACCTGGGAGGTGGAGGTTGCGGTGAGCCAAGATCGTGCCATTGCACTCTAGCCTGGGCAACAACAGCAAAACTCCGTCCCAAAAAAAAAATGCAATGTGGGATCCTGGATTGGACAGTGGAACAGCAAAAGGGTATTAGTGGAAAAATTTGTGAAATCCAAGTGAAGCCTGGAGTTTAGTTAGTAGTATTATTCCAATGTTAATTTCTTAGTTTTGATAAATGTACATTGGTTATGTGAAATGTTAACACTTGGACAAACTGGGTGAAGGGCAAACAGGAATTCTACACCGTCTTTGGAACTCTTCTGCACATCCAAAGTTATTTTGAAACACAGTTGTGACTCTATTGTGAATTAAGGCAAAGAAGGATATATTCATCCTGAAGTATTTGCATATTCATCCATTCAACAAATTATTTTGGGCCTGCTATGAACATAACATCATGGGATGACTCTGGGAACAAAACAAAGATTCCTGCCACCATGGTGCTTATAATTCAGTAGAGAAAGCAGGCAATAAACAATAAACATAGTAAGTTACACGGTATGAGAGAGGATAATACGGAAAAACACAACAGTAAAGCAGCATTGAGGGATCGGCAGTGGGAAGCCGGTGGAGAATCACAATTTTAAAAATAGTCATCTGGAAAGGACTCACTGACACAAGGCATTTAAGCAGACATGAAGGAGGTGAGACAGTGAGCCAAAAGATACATGGGGGGAAGAGATTTCCGGACAACCAGAACAGCTAAGGCAAAGGTCATAAGACAGGAGCATGCTCAGACTGGGAAATGGCAAGACAAAAGCAATACAATTAGTGAAGGGGAGAGAAAGCTCCAGAGGTTACGGGTGGTCAGATCATATGAGGGATCTGGCTTTTCCTCTGAACAAATGGGAGGCTACTGGAGACTTTTGAACAGAGGAATGCCATGCTTCGACTTAATGCTTTAAAAGAATCACTCCAGGCCGGGCGCAGTGGCTCAAGCCTATAAGCCCAGCACTCTGGGAGGCCGAGGCAGGCCTAAAAATACAAAAATTAGCTGGGCGTGGTGGCCCGCGCCTGTAATCCCAGCTACTCGGGAGGTTGAGGCAGGAGAATTGCTTGAACCCGAGAGGCAGAAGTTGCAGTGAGCTGAGATGGTGCCACTGCACTCTAGCCTGGGTGACAGAGCAAGACTCCATCTGGGAAAAAGAAAAAAAAATCACTCTGGCAGTTGTATTAATAATATGCTTTATGCAACATCACCTACATGGTATTCTCGGAAAAAATGTTTAACATGAATCTAATTATGAGGAAACAATCAGATAATTCCACAACATGGGATAGTCTGCAAGACAATATTCCCAGACTCTTTAAATTAAAAACAGTCAGTGTCATGAAAAACAAAAAAGGTGAGGGGGATATTTTAGATTAACAAGGTCATAAAACCCAAACACAATGAACAACCTTGATTGAAATCCTAAAAGGGGAATGTATTAATTTCCAATGGCTGCTGTAACAAATGACCTCAAACGATATGGCTTGAAATTTATTCTTTCAAGGTTCTGGAGGTCAGAAGTCAGAAATCAGTATTACTGGTCTGAAATCAAGGTGTCAGAGAGGCCGAACTCCCTCCAGAGGGTCTAGGGGAAAATTCATTTCTTGTTTCTTCCAAGTTCTGGTTGCTATGGGCATTCCTTGGCTTACAGATGCCTCTCTCTAAACTCTGCCTCTGTCTTCACGTCACCTCCTCCTGTGTGCGTCAAATCTCTCTTTGCCTCTCTCTAGAATGGTACATATGATAGCATTTAGAGCCAACCAGGATTTCTCCGCATCTCAACATCCTGAATCACATCTGTAAAGATACTGTTTTCCAAATAACATTAACATTCAGGTTCCAGGTATTAGGACCTAACATTTAATCTACCTAATAGGTAAAAGTGGTAGCAGTGGAGATAGTGAGAATGTATTTGAATTCTGGATATATTTGGAAGGGTGAGGCAACAATACTAACAGACTAAACATGAAGTAAGAGAGAAAGAGAGGAATAAAGAAAGGGTGCAAGGCTTTTGAGAGACTGCACTGTCAACTGACAAGAGGAAGATTACATTTCTGAGGAAACAACAGGAATCCAGTTTTGAACATACTGATTTTGGGATGCCAATTCAAACTGGAGATGTTAAGACAGCAGTCAGATATATTTAAGTCTGGATTTCAGGAGAGAAGTCTGGGCTGGAGAGGTAGATTTAGGACTCATCTGTAAAGAGATGATATTGGATCATATTAAAGTCATGAGGTGGTTGGGCGCGGTGGCTCACGCCTGTCATCCCAGCACTTTGGGAGGCTGAGGCGGGTGGATCATGAAGTCAGGAGATCGATACCATCCTGGCTGACACAGTGAAACCCTGTCTCTACTAAAAATGCAAAAAACTAGCTGGGTGTGGTGGCGGGCGCCTGTAGTCCCTGCTACTCGGGAGGCTGAGGCAGGAGAATGGCGAGAACTCGGGAGGCGGAGGTTGCCAGTGAGCCGAGATTGTGCCACTGCACTCCAGCCTGGGCGACACAGCAAGACTCCATCTCAAAAAAAAAAAAAAAAAAGTCACGGGGGTTGGGCACGGTAGCTCACACCTGTAATCCCAGCACTTTAGGAGGCTGAGGCAGGCGACCACCTGAGGTCAGGAGTTCAAGACCACCCTGGCCAACATGGCGAAACCCTGTCTCTACTAAAAAATACAAAAATCAGCCTGGCATGGTAGCGGGTGCCTGTAATCCCAGCTACTCAGGAAGCTAAGGTAGGGTGAATTGCTTGAACCCAGGAGGCAGAGGTTGCAGTGAGCTGAGATCGCGCCACTATACTCCAGCCTGGGTGACAGAGCAAGACCCTGTCTCAAAAAAAAAAAAAAAAGTCATGAGGTATTGGATGAGATAACCAAGGGAGATAATGACACCAATCTATGAAATCACAAGATGCCTGACAGTGCAGAAAAAAACTAGAGAAAATCTTATAACCTCAGTCATCCTAAGACTGAATGGATCCAGCAGTTCTTTAAGCAAACTGCATCCAAAGGAGTCCACAGCACTCAAAGATCTTGGAAGATTTTCTGGTTCCCCTCAATTTAAAAATGTATGCAGCTAATCAAATGGCAGGTCCAGGATCCCTGAGATAGGAAACTTAGAACCAATATTCCACTTAAACATTCCACAAAAGCATTTCAAGTCCTACCAAAATAATTCAACAGCCATCATTCAAGAAAACATCCTTTAGGCTGGGCGCAGTGGCTCACACCTCACTTTGCAAGACCAAGGTGGGTGGATAGCTTGAGCCCAGGAGTTCGAAACCAGCCTAGGCAACATGGTGAAACCCCATCTCTACCAAAAATACAAAAATTGGCCAGTCTCATAGCCCGGTCTCAAAATAAATAAATAAAAATTTAAAAATAATTTTTTTTAAAAAAGAAAACATCCTTTAAAAAATGCCCAACAAAATCATTTTATTAAGAATCTCTTACATTTTTAAAACATAGATAAAAACTGCTATAAATGCCATACAAATAGCCATTGCTTAAAATTCTGCATTCTCCCAAAAACCCACTTAGCACAACTGCATTTTTTTATTTTGTTACTGGCTTCTAGAAGGATCTAGAAACTTTGTGTTATACAAATTAAACACTATAGCACTATAAATCAATTTTAATGAAACTGAATACAACTGGACATGTTAACTAAACGACAATATACTAGTCACATATCTAAAGAGGAGCAACATTTTTCAAAAACAATATATGCGGCCGGGCGCGGTGGCTCATGCCTGTAATCCCAGCACTTTGGGAGGCTAAAGCAGGAGGATCACTTGAGGTCAGGAGTTCGAGACCAGCCTGGCCAACATGGTGAACCCTGTCACTACTAAAAATACAAAAATTAGCTGGGCATGGTGGCACACGACTGCAGTCCCAGCTACTTGAGAGGCTGAGGCAGGAGAATGGCTTGAACCCAGGAGGGGGAGGTTGCAGTGAGCCAAGATTGTTCCATTGCACTCCAGCCTGGGTGACAGAGCGAGACTCCGTCTCAAAAAAAAATAAAAATAAAAATAAAAACAATATATGAATCAGTTTCAGGATTATTTGTGAAAAGTGAAACACTGTGTACGATATTTTGAATATACAAACATTTTTCTAGAAAGAAGGTTCAAAACATTTTATTATATTCTCAATGGGATCCATTATTCCAACATAGTTTAAAACTCTCAGGTTTGAATTAACATTGCTAAATACCTGAAAATGAAAATAAACCATAGTTGAATATGTCAGAATTGAAAAAAATTAAATATTAAAAATAGAACACACATTTTCCCACTCTTTAAAAATAATTATACTAAACAAAGAAGGGAAATTTGGCAAGTTAAAGCCATGTTCAGACATAATGAAAATTATTGAAGGAAAAGAGTCTCTAAAGAATTTCCTTAACAAAATAAGTACATTTACTTCTGAAAGCTTTAAGCCTTAGAGGAACCCAAGCCTGGGATCTCAAGTGTAAGTTGCTGCTATCAAAGTTGCCAGTGAGGTAATCAGCTAAAATCTTCCTATTTCTAGTAATTCAGCCAAGATTCATCTCCTATTTTACTCTAGGATCTAAAAAGGGCTTTTAAATGATAAGAATGGGTAAAATTGAGAAAGCTCCTAAACACAAAAGGGAAGCAGAAACTGGCTAAGTAATTATTTTCAACACAGTTCAGTTTATGCAGTGTTCAAAGAAATGCATGCTTTCCTGAATTAAAAAGTTCTTAATACATTTAACATTAGGTATAATGTTGACTCAAAGTCTCTTTGGCTCTACACACATTACCTAACACTTTTATATCTTACTATGAGTTAATAACTGTGCTTAGAACTAACCTTTTTTTTTTTTTTTTTTTTGTCCTTTTTACTTTGAGATGGAGTCTCGCTCTGTCGCCCAGGCTGGCGTGCAATGGCGCAGTCTGGGCTCACTGCAATCTCCGCCTCCTGGGTTCAAGCGATTCTCCTGCCTCAGCCTCCTGAGTAGCTGGGATTACAGGCACGTGCCACTAAGCCCCGCTAAGTTTTGTATTTTTAGTACAGACAATGTTTCACCATGTTGGCCAGGCTGGTCTCGAACTCTTGACCTCAAGGGATCTGCCTCAGCCTCCCAAAGTGCTGGGATTACAGGAGTGAGCCACTGTGCCGGCCAGCACTAACTTGTATTAACTCATTTAATTCACATATACTATGGTAAACTGATTTTTTTTTTTTTTTCTGAGATGAATTCCTTGGACTGACAATAAGTACTATAGGTTTACTTTGGGGTTTGATTCAGAAGTTACTTCCACAAGAAAAGCCTTTTAAGTCCTGATTCCTGGCATCATGCTATTGTGGCTATAATCAACCTAGAATTACATTTCTTCCAGAATGAATTTAAGAATCTCATTAAGTTCAAAATTCACTTAAATACTGATGGACCCTGCAACTGCCTTGATCTCTCCCGGCGAAATTGAGCTTATAACTCCATTCTACTCACTGTATCAGAAAAGCTGGAACTGGCCTAAAAGTAAAATCAGAATAGAGAGATACTTGTAGGCTACTTATTTGGAGACATGAAGGTCTTCAGCCAGACCTTACAGAGAATTACTTCACTTACTCAGGTAATGTTTATGGAGCCATTTCACTGTGCTGTGTACTGGAAATACAATACAGGATAAAAAATACACTAGGGGACAAAAAATAACAAATGCCTGCTCTTGTGGAATTTCCAGTTTGGGGAGAAGACTGACATTAATCAAAGGATTGCAATTATGACTATATGGCTCTAAAGTGAGATAATTCTCTGAAAGAAAGAAGCACAGTTTACTTAATGTTGATTAAAATAAAGCGGTGGCATGGAGTACTCTGGGATGTCAGAGACTTCCCTGAGTGACAGATGCCTGACCTAGGACTTAAAGAATAGTCATTAATTAGGCAAAGACTGGGGGATGGGGGGAATAGGTAGGAAGCATTCCAAACTCAAAATAACCCAATGTGTCTGGAGGGCAAAGACACAGGGAGAGAGGGGAGGTTTAAGACAAGAGGGTGGGCAGGGTTTGCTAAGAAGTTTAGGCTCATAGATCTCAATATAACAGCAATGGAAAAATCATTGAGGTGGTTTTAAGTGGTGTAGAAGAGACCAGGCACGGAGGGGGAAAAATTCTCACTTTAAAAAGATCATTCTGGCTTCACTATGGAGAACACAGATGGGAGAATGGTCAGGATAGACTTGTGAGAAAATTAGTGAGTTATATTGTAGTGAAATAGGGAGGTGTGAGAATGATAGAGAAACGGGTAGATTTGAGACCTATATAGGAGATAAAACTGATGGCACCTGATAAGTTATTGAAGATAAAATCAGATATGGGGGATGGGGAAGAATGAGGTATTCAGATAACTTATAAGTATCTGGCTTTAGCAACTAGTTAGATTGTGGTACTAACTTGTTCCAAAAGGGAAGACTGGAAGAGAATCTGGTTTGCAATGAAAGACAGCATGTTCCATCTTAGATATGTTGATGATTATTTCACTGGCTGAATATTTTGTACAATGAGAGAAAAGTTTACCGTGGGACCAGAAGACCGAGGATCAAGTTCTGGGTTCAGACATTACAAATAGGACTCTGATTTTAACAAGTCACAATTTGTAGGCATCGGTTTTCTGAGGCTTATTTCATTGACTTGGACTACATCACCTGCAGTTCTTTCCTAAGCTTTGGAGACTAAGAGCTTGCACAAGTCATTGGATAATCATCCTTTTGATCTGATTAAAGAAACTACATGTAAAAAAGCTCACATTAAATATTGTGAGCTATTAAATATTGTTAAAATACGAATGCTTAAATTTGCCCTATTACAGTAGGCTTTCCAAATCTACGGATCTGCATCTGAAGACATGACCAACTGTGGATTGAAAATATTTGAAGAAAAAAAAACAATTTAAAAAGCCAATACAACAACAAAAAATATAGTACAACAAATAAAAAATACAGTACAACTGTTTACATGGCATTTACATTGTATTAGATATTATAAGTAATCTAGAAATGGTTTTTGTTAAAACTTATACTTTATTTTCTTGAATGTTTATATTATGCTTTTTGTCACTATCTATACTGTTTTTTTTTTAAAGCCTGAGCCACTTTGTGGTTTTAGCCTCAATATAATAATAATCCCCTACTTTTAGAATTCCTTTTCCCTTATCACTTTGCCTTTGTATGGTTTCTATAAAATGAAGACCTTGGAAAATCAACATTTTCTGTGAACTCAAGAGATTATATAGGCAGTCCTCAAATCAGCAGGATTACGCAGGTAAAACCAGTTGGATAGTAGATACACTATGAGCTCTTTGACCACAATGTAGTTGTATGCATGTCTAAAAGGTCATACTGATTCACCATTAAAATAAAGATTACATGTAGGTTGACCAGGGAGGACTATCCATAGAATTGTGTGAACTGTGGTAGGGTAGGCAGTATACAACACTCATGGATGAAACACCTAGCTAACTGCTTTCCTAAAAATTATCTATTGTCTAAAAGACAAACATCTAGGTTTTTTTATGTTTTTTTTTTTCTTTAACTTACGAAGATTCAAGTCACTAATATGTTAGTTCTTCTGGTTTAAAATGAAAGTAACTGGCTATGGTAATGTAGAGAAGGCAGATGACTGCATCAGAATATTTAAGACTTAAATTTTGAGTTACCTCACCTTATAAAAATATATATCAATATACTAAATGCTCAACAAAGATCCAGGATGTACAATATTTAAAAATACATTTCTCTTGGATCAGCACCAAGAATAATGTTTCTGTTCAACCTGCGTCAAGTTTGTTTTTTTGTTTGTTTTTTGGGGCAGAGTGTCTCACTTTGTGGCCCAGGCTGGAGTGTAGTGGTGCGATCTTGGCTTACTGCAACCTCTGGCTTCCAGGTTCAAGTGATTCTCACGCCTCAGCCTCCCAAGTAGCTGGGATTACAGGCATGTGCCACGATACCCAGCTTTTTATTTTTATTTTGTATTTTTAGTAGAGACACGGTTTCATCACGTTGGCCAGGCTGGTCTCGAACTCCTGACCTCAAGTGATCTGCCTGCCTTGGCCTCCCAAAGTTATGTCAAGTGTTTAAGTTCAGGCGAGTTAAAATTATTTCTCATAAAAATCACAAGCTCCACAAAAATCATTAAAAATATATCCAAACACGTTTCAAATACATTCCGATATCAGGTCAGGCATTTCACTTGAAAGAACATAGTAACAACTACCTTACCACTGAATTTTTGCAGTAAGATGTTTTAAGTCAACTTTGTCTTACGGGAATATTTTACATCTTACACAAAGGAGCCACTGGCACTTAAGACACTTAAAATTACTAGAACCATTAAGACTGAGGTGAAGAATTTGTATAGCCTTCTACATATACTTGTCCTCCTGGCAATATCAAATGCCGTGTCTTCGAAGTTGTTTTTCAGCCCTGGTTTGATGTAATGGTTCATCAGGAGGAGCTCTAGGTTATCTGTGCTATCTCCTTTCCCAGCCACAAGACGCAAGGCAGTCAAGAGGCTTTGGTTTGATTAACTGGGTGTGGTGGCGTGTGCCTGTAGTCCTAGCTACTTGGGAGGCTGAGGCAGGAAGATCACTTGAATCTGGGAGGTGGAGGTTGCAGTGAGCGCAGATTGTACCATTGCACCCCAGCCTGGGTGACAGAGCAAGACCCTGTATCAAAAAAAAAACAAAAAAAGGCTTTTGTTTGGGCATTGATATCTGCATCATGCTGAAGTAAGAAAGAAGCCACTCTGGTACCACTTGCAAGTACTGTGCAGGGGTGTCCAGCCATCCACCATCACTGCATGAACATCTGCCCCTTATGCTATAAGCTCAGGGACCTAAGTGTCCACTGTAGGCTGCTCAATGAACACTAAGGATAAAGACATACTCATGGCTTCAGGTCTGACCCAGCATAGTCCCAGTGGTGGTAGCCACAGGAGTGACTCCGTCACCCTACCCCAGCTCCAGGTGGATTAGCACAGATAGACACACATACACACACACACACACACACACACACACACACAAACACACAGACTCAGTTTGTTTGGGAGAAAGTAAGTGAAGAGAACCAGAGTCTCTGCCTGGTAATCCAGAGAATTCATTCAGGTCTTATCCAAAACTACCAAGGCGGTAACTCTACAAATCCGTAAGAACCACAGGTTACTAGGTTTGGGGTGCTCCCTAATGCAGATACGACTTAGATCACAATACCCAAGTTCAAATACCTGGAAAGGCTTCCTAAGAAGAACAGGTAAAAAAAAGTCTAGACTGCAAAGGCTACAATAAATACCTGACTCTTCAATGCCCAGACACCAACAAACATCTGCAAGTATCAAGACCATCCAGGAAAACATGACCTCACCAAATGAACTAAATAAGGCAGCAAGGACCAATCTTGGAGAAACAGAGATATGTGACTGATCTGGTTTGAATCTGTATCCTCACCAAATATCATGTCAAATTATAATCTCCAGTGTTGGAGGTGTGGCCTGGTGGGAGGTGACTGGATCATGGGGGTGGTCCTTAATGAATGGTTTAGCACCATCCCCTCAGTACTGTTCTCCTGACAGAGAGATTTGGTTGTTTAAAAGTGTGTGGCAGCTCTCTGCCCCTCTCTTCCTCCTGCTTCTGACCATGTGAGACGCCTTGCTCCCACTTTGACTTCCACCATGATTGTAAGTTTCCTGAGGCACCCTCAGAAGTCAAGCAGATGTCAGAATCATGTTTCCTGTACAGCCTGTGGAAACATGGGCCAATTTAACCTCTTTTATTTCTAAATTTCCCAGTCTCAGGTATTCATAGCAATTTGAGAATGGACTAATACAGTGACCTTTCAGACACAGAATTCAAATAGCTGTTTTGAGAAAACTCAACAAAATTCAAGATAACACGGAGAAGGAGTTCAGAATTCTATCAGATAAATTTAACAAGGAGATTTAAATAATTAAAAAGAACCACGCAGAAATTCTGGAGTTGAAATATGCAACTGACATTGAAGAATGCATCAGAGTTTTTTAATAGCAGAAGGATCAAGCAGAAGAAAGATTTAGTGAGCCTGAGACTATTTGAAAATGCAGTCAGATGGGACACAAGAAAAAGTAAGAATGAAGCGCACCTACAGGATCTAGAAAATAGCCTCAAAAGGACAAACCTAAGAGTTATTGGTCTTAAGCAGGAGGCAGAGAAAGAGATAGGAATAGAAGGTTTATTTTTTAAAAAAAGGTTTATTCAAAGAAATAATAGCAGAGAACTTTCCAAACCTAGAAAAGGTCATCAATATCCAAATATAAGAAGATTAATGAACACCAAGCAGATTTAACCCAAAAAAGGCTATCTCAAGGCATTTAATAATCAAATTCCCAAAGGTCAAGGATAAAGAAAGAATCCTAAGTGCTGAAGGAAAAAAACTTTTACCCCAGAATAATGTATCTGACTAAAATATACTTCAAACATAGAGAACTAAAGACTTTCCCAGACAAACAAACACTGAGGGATTTCATCAACACCAGACCTAGCCTAGAAGAAATGCTAACAGGTATAGTTCAATCAGAAAGAAAAGGACATTAATGAGCATTAAGAAATTATCTCAAGGTACAAAACTCACTGGTAACAGTAATTACACAGAGAAACACAGAATAACACTGTAACTGTGGTGTGTAAATTACTCTTATTTTAAGTAGACTAAAAGATAAACAAATAAAAAATACAACAACTTTTCAAGACACACAGTACAATAAGATATAAATAAAAACAAAAAGTTAAAAAGCAGGGGGATGAAGTTTAGGTGTAAAGTGTTTATTAGTTTTCTTTTTGCTTGTTTGTTTATGCAAACAGTGTTAGGCTATTAGTGTAAAATAATAAGTTATAAGATAGTATTTGCAAGCCTCATGGTAACCTCAAATCAAAAAGCATACAACAGATATACTGAAAATAAAAAATAGGAAATTAAAATCATACCACCAGAGAAGATCACCTTCACTAAAAGGAAGACAGAAAGGAAGGATGGAAGACAAGACCCACAAAACAACCAGAAAACAAGCAAAAAAAAAAAATGGAAGGAGTAAGCCCTTGCTCATCAATAACAACACTGAATGTAAATGGACTAAGCTCCCCAGTAAAAAAAACAGAGTGGCTAAAGGGACTAAAAAACAAAACAAAACAAAACAAAACAAAACACAAGACTCAGTGATCTGTTGTCTGTTGCCTACAAGAAGCACACTTCACCTACAAAGACACACATAGACTGAAAATAAAGGGATGGAAAAACATATTCCATGACAATGGAAATCAAAAAAGACTAGCAGCTACACACATATCAGACGAAATAGATTTCAAGACAAAAACTAAGAAGAGACAAAGAAGGTCACTATATAATGATAAAGGGGGCAATTCATCAAGAAGATGTAACAATTGTAATTGTATATGGAGGCAACACTGGAGCACCCAGATACATAAAGCAAATATTGTTACAGCTAAAAAGAGAGACAGACTCCAATATAATAATAGCTGGAAACTTCAACATCCCATTTTCAGCATTTGACAGATCTTCCAGAGAGAAAATCAACAAACATCTGACTTAATCTGCACTACAGACCAAATGGACCTAATAAATATACACATAATATTTCATCCCAAAGCTGCAGAGTACACATTCTTTTCCTCAGCACATGGATCATTCTCAAGGACGGACCACATGTTATGTCACAAAACAAGTCTTAAAACATTTAAAAAAAATGAAATAATACCAAGCATCTTCTCTGACCACAATGGAATAAAACTAGAAATCAGTAACAAGTGGAATTATTGAAAATTTTATTGAAATAAATTATAAAGGAAACACAACATACAAAAATCGATGGGATACAACAAAAGCAGTACTAAGACGCAAGTTTACAACTATAAGTGCCTACATCAAAAAAGAAAAAAAACCCTCAAATAAACCACCATTTAACGATGCACATTAAAGAACTAGAAAAGCAAGAGCAAACCAAACCCCAAATTAGTAGAAGAAATAATAAAGATCAGGCCGGGCATGGTGGCTCACGCCTGTAATCCCAGCACTTTGGGAGGCTGAGGCAGGTGGATCACTTGATGTCAGGAGTTCAAGACAAGCCTGGATAACTTGGTGAAACCCCATCTCGACTAAAAATTCAAAAAATTAGCCGAGCATGGTGGTGTGCGCCTGTAATCTCAGTTACTCGGAAGGCTGAGGCAGGAGGATAGCTTGAACCTGTGAAGCGGAGGTTGTAGTGAGCCAAGATCATGCCATTGCACTCCAGGGTGGGTAACAGAGCGAGATTTCATCTCAAAATACAAAACAAAACAAAATAAAAAATAAAGATCAGAGCAGAAATAAGTGAAACTGAAACAAAAAAAATTTGCAAAACTTCAAAGAAACAAAACGCTTTTTTTTTTGGAAAAAAAATTGACAAACTGCTAGACAGACTAAGAAAAAGAGAAGACACAACTAAGTAAAATCAGAGATTAAGAAGGAAACATTCAACTGATACCACAGAAATTCAAAGGATGATCAGTGGCTGCTATGACCAACTATACGCCAATAAATGAGAAAATCTAGAGAAAATGGATAAATTCCTAGATACATACAACCTACCAAGATTGAGCCATGAAGAAATCCAAAACCTGAACAAACCAATAATAAGCAACAACATCAATGCCATAATAAAAAATCTCCCAGAAAAGAAAAGGCTGGGACCTGATGGCTTCACTACAGAAGAAAACCAGACATTTAAAGAACAAATACCAATCCTATTCAAACTATTCTGAAAACTAGAGGAGAAGGGAATAATTCCAAATTCACTCTATGAGGCCTGTATACCAAAATCAAAGACATATTACATATTAAAAGAAAAAAAGCTACAGACCAATATCACTGATGAAAATGAATGCAAAAATCCTCAACAAAATACTAACAAACCAAATTCAACAACACATTAAAAAGATCATTCATCATGACTAAACAGGATTTATCCCAGGGATGCAAGGATGGTTCAACATATGCAAATCAATCCATCTGATATATCATCATATCAACAAAACGAAGGACGAAAACCATATGATCATTTCAATTGATGCTGAAAAACCACTTGATAACATTCGACATCCCTTCATAATAAAAACCTTAAAAAAACTGGGTATAGAAGAAATGTACCTTAACATAATTAAACTATATATGGCAGACTCTCAGCTAGTATCATACTGATGAGGAAAAAAAAAAGCCTTTCCTCTAAGATCTGGAACACAACAAGAATATCCACTTTCACCACTGTTATTCAACACAGTACTAGAAGTCCTAGCTACAGCAATCAGACAAGAGAAAGATATAACGCGCATCCAAATTGGAAAGGAAGGAGTCAAGTTATCCTTGTTTGCAGATTATATGATCTCATATTTGGAAAAACCTAAAGACTCTACCAAAAAACTATTAGAACTGATACAAAATCAGTAAAGTTGCAAGATACAAAACCAACCTACAAAAATCTAGCATTTCTATATGCCAACAGCAAACAATCTAAAAAAGAAATCAAGAAAGTAATCCCAGTTGCAATAACTACAAATAAAATTAAATACCTAGTAACCAAATAAATGAAAAGTCTCTACAATGAAAACTAAAACACTGGAGCAAGAAATTGAAGAGGACACAAAAAACTGGAAAGATAGTCTATATTCATGGGTTGGAAGACTCAATATTGTTAAAATGCCCATTCTCCCCAAAGCAATCTACAGATTTCATGCAATCCCTGTAAAAATACCAATAATGTTCTTCACAAAAGTAGGAAAAACAATCTTAGGCCAGGCGTGATGACTCAAGCCTGCAATCCCAGTACTTCAGGAGGCCGAGGTGGGCGGATCACTTGAGGCAAGGAGTTCAAGACCAGCCTGGCCAACATGGCAAGACATCGTCTCTACTAAAAACACAAAAATTAGCCAGGCAAGGTGGCGAGTACCTGTAATCCCAGCTATTCAGGAGGCTGAGGTACGAGAATCGCTTGAACCTGGGAGGCAGAGGTTGCAGTGAGCGGAGACTATGTCACTGCACTCTAGCCTGGGTGACACAGTGAGACTCTGTCCCGCCCCCCAACCTCCCTCGAAAAGAAAAGAAAAGAAAAGAAAAGAAAAGAAAAGAAAAGAAAAGAAAAGAAAAGAGAAAAGATCCTAAAATTTACACAGAACCACAAAAGACCCAGAATAGCCAAAGCTATCCTAAGGAAAAAGAACAAAACGAGGAATTTCATTACCTGACTTCAAATTATACTACAGTTAGAGTAACCAAAATGGCATGACACTGGCATAAAAATAGACACATTAGACCAGTGGAACAGTCTAATAAAGAATGCAGAAATGAATCCATACATCTACAGTGAACTCACTTTAGACAAAGGTGCCGAGAACATACAACGGAGAAAGGACAGTCTCTTCAATCAATGGTGCTGGGAAAACTAGATATCTTTATGCAGAAGAATGAAGCTTGACCCCCTATCTCTTTTTTCATTTGATAAAAAAATCAAATGAAAATGGATTAAAAACTTAAATTTAAGACCTAAACTATGAAACTACTAAAAGAAAACATTGGGGAACCTCTCCAGAACACTGGAGTGGGCAAGGATTTCTTGAGTAATACCCCACAAGCACAGGCAACCAAAGCAAAAATGGACAAATGGGATCACATCAAGTGAAAAACCTTCTGCATAGCAAAGTAAACAATCAACAAAAGACAACCCACAGAATGGGAGAAAATATTTTCAAACTACCCATCTGGCAAGGGATTAATACCCCAAATACAAAGGGAGCTCATACAACTCTACAGGAAAAAAAAATCTAATAATCCAATCAAAACTGGGCAAAAGATCTGAATAGACATTTCTCAAAAGACATACAAATGGCAAACAGGTATATGAAAAGCTGCTCAACATCACTGACTATTGGAGGAATGCAAATCAAAACTACAATGAGATATAATCTCATCACAGTTAAAATGGCTTTTATACAAAGTCAGGCAATAACAAATGCAGGCGAGGATGTGGAGGAAGGAGAACCCTTGTAGATGGCTGGTGGAAATGTAAATTAATACAACTACTATGGAGAACAGTTTGGAGTTTCCTCAAAAAACTAAAAATAGAGCTACTATATGATCCAGTGATCCCACTCCTAGAAATATACCCAAAATAAAGGAAATCAGTATATCAAAGAGATGTCTGCACTTCCATGTTTATTACAGCACTATTCACAATAGCCAAGATTTGGAAGCAACCGAAGTGTCCATCAACAGATGAATGGATAAAGAAAATGTGCTACTTATACATAATGGAGCACTATGCAGCCATAAGAAGAATGAGATCCTGTTGTTTGCAACACCATGGATGGAACTGGAAGTCATTATGTTAAGTGAAATAAGCCAGACACAGAAAGACAAACTTCACATGTCTTCACTTATTTGTGGGAGCTAAAAATTAAAGCAATTGGCCGGCACAGTGCCTCACACCTGTAACCCCAGCACTTTGGGAGGCCGAGACAAGTGAATCACAAGCTCAGGAATTCAAGACCAGCCTGGTCAATATGGTGAAACCCTGTCTCTACTAAAAATACAAAAACATTAGCCAGACATGGTGGTGGGTGCCTGTAGTCCCAGCTACTCAGAAGGCTAAGGCAGGAGAATCCCTTGAATCGGGGAGGCAGAGGTTGCAGTGAGCCAAGATCGTGCCACTGCACTCCAGCCTGGGCAACAGAGTGAGACTCCGTCTCAAAAAAAAAAAAAAATTAAAACTATTGAACTCATGAACATAGAAAGTAGAAGCATAGTTATCAGAGGCTGAGAAGGGTAGGAGGTAGGATGGGGGGAAGTAGGGATGGTTAATGGGTACAAAAAAACAGAATGAATAAGACCTAGTATTTACTAGCACAACAGGGTGCCTATAGTAAAAAATAATGTAATAGTACATTTTAAAATAATTAAGAGTATAACTGGATTGTTTGTAACACAAATGGTAAATGCTTGAGGGGATGGATACCTCATCTTCCATGATGGGATTATTATGCACTGAATGCTTGTATCAAAATATCTCAGGTAACCCATAAATACTTCTGCTACGTATCCACAAAAATTAAAAATTTTTTAAAAATGGGTTGGGCACAGTGGCTTATACCTGTAATCCCAACACTCTGGGAGGTCAAGGTAGGCAGATTCTTTGAGCCCAGGATTTTGAGATCAGCAAGGGCAACAAAGCAAAATCCCATCTCTATGAAAAAATATAAAAATTACCTGGGTGTGGGGGTGTGCAACTGTAGTCCCAGCAACTCAGGAAGCTGAGGTGGGAGGGTGGCTTGAGCCTGGGAGGCGGAAGTTGCAGGGAACCAAGACTGTGCCACCGTAATCCAGCCTCGGCGACAGAGCCAGACCCTGTCTCAAATAAGTAAATAGTATTGAAAAAACTTTTGTAGTGAGACAAAAAAGGTTTTTTGGTACACAACATTTAAATCTCTACAAAAAATACAAACATTAGCCAGGCATGGTAGCCCACACCTGTAGTCCCAACTACTTGGGAGGCTCAGTAAGCTAAGGCAGGATGATCCCTTGACTCCAGGAGGTTGAGGCTACAGTGAGCGTTGATCGGGCCACTGCACTCCAGCCTGGGTGACAAAGTAAGACTTTGTCTCAAAAAACGAGAGATTTAATACCAAATGGTTCATAAAGATGCAAAACTGCTATGTAAAGTTTCCATATGTTTTGTAACAGAAAATGTTAGGGGTAAGATGATGTGTGTGGTATCACTCTTTACACTCCAAGTCATTAGCTTGCTTCTTTCACAGTACCTACTACTAAGATCTGACTTTTTATAAAAGTAATTTATGTCCCTTGCTTGTTAGCATAGATACCTTGTAAAAATTTGTATAAGGTAAGCGGCTTATAAAATTTTATCTGAAAAAAACCTCACTAGGCTATCATGGAGGTTTAAGATCAAAGATACTATGCTACCCTTTTGAAACAGGTGAGAAATTAGAAAAAGGTTAGTCCAATTAGAAGTTCTCTTACAATGTTATGACAATCATCAAAAGTGTAACAGCAGCACAGGAATAAACAAGTTGCTAGGAAAAAAAGAGAAAACCCACAGACACTAGTATATGTAATTATTTAGCGTGTAATAAAAGGAAAATCAGAAAACAGAAAGGGAATGTTTATTCAATAAACAGGGACTGGAACATGTGGCTGGTTTTTGAAAAATAATCTACTCAGATCCTTACCCTACAGCAAAATAAATTCCAAGTATATCACATCTCTATCTACTCTCTATCCATAAGATACAAACAATATATAAAAAGTGATTTAAATTTACTAAATATGGCTGGCACAATGGCTCACGCCTGTAATCCCAGCACTTTGGGAGGCCAGCCAGATCACTTGAGGTCAGGAGTTTGAGACCAGCCTGGCCAACATGGTGAAAACCTGTCTCCACTAAAAATACAAAAACTAGTCAGGCATGGTGGCACAAGCCTGTATTCCCAGCTATTCAGGAGGCTGAGGTACAAGAATCGCTTGAACCTGGGAGGCAGAAGTTGCAATGAGCCAAGACTGCACCACTGCACTCTAGCCTGGGCAACAGAGTCAGACTCCATCTCAAAATAAATAAATTAATGAATTAACTAAATTAATGAATTACTAAATAAGTAACTTTAATACACATTAAAATATATTTTAAAAGTCGATACATAAAAATATTTTAGAAGATACTATATCACATTTTTTATTTTTATTTTTTAATTTTTGAAACAGGGTTTCACTCTGTCACCCACGCTGCAGTACAGTGGCGCAAGCACAGCTCACTGTAGTCTCAACCTCCAAGGCTCAAGCAATCCTCCTGCCTCAGCCTTTTAAGTAGATAGAACTGCTGGCATGTGCCTCCACATCCAACTAATTTTTATTATTTTATATGTAGAGACGGGGTCTCCCTACATTGCCCAGGCTGGTCCCAAGGTCCTGGGCTCAAGTGATCCTCGCACCTCAGCCTCCCAAAGTGTTGGGATTAGAAGTGCGAACCACCATGCCGAGCCAATAACTATCAAATCTATGAATATTAATAGAATGAAACTGAAATTACAATGAAAGAAAAATGAAAATATTAATTCAATTACAAAAAAATTTAAATATCCTATGCATGAAAAGGAAAACTACCAAAAGTGGAAAGGCCAAGAATAAACTAATGAAAATATCTACAGCTTGAGACAATCAGACATTATGCCCTCCTAATAGGATGCACTATGAATTACATAAAACCACTAATAAAATATTCATTCTTTCCCCAAAAAAATGTTGAACCTGAATCTAATTAAGACTTTAGAGAAGGCTGGGCGTGGTGGCTCACGCCTGTAATGCCAGCACTTTGGGAGGCCGAGGTGGGTGGATCACCTGAGGTTGGGAGTTCGAGACCAGCCTGACCAACAAGAAGAAACCCCGTCTCTACTAAAAATACAAAAATTAGCTGGGCATGGTGGCGCATACCTGTAATCCCAGCTACTCGGAGGCTGAGGCAGGAGAATCACTTGAACCCAGGAGGCGGAGGTTGCAGTGAGCTGAGATCAAGCCATTGCACTCCAGCCTGGGCAATAAGAGTGAAACTCCGCGACCCACCCCCCACACAAAAGACTTTAGAGGAAAGGTGTTAACAAATCCAGGAGATAGAGAAACAAGTTAACCACCAAGAAATAGACGATAAACAAAGAATCCAAAATATGGGACATTCTACAGGGAAAATAACCCAGTTTCTTGAAAAAAATCAAATGCATAAAAACAAAGGGAAGGGGAATCAGTTTTTAGACAATCTCCCCCACCACAGGCACACAAAAGCTTCTCAGTCCATTCATAAAAAACTAAAAAGTCCTTATCAGAGCCAGAGCCTACGTCCTTGGGATTTTACCCTGTGAAAAAGAATCCAAAAAACTAAAAAATTCACATACAAAAAGATGATGTTCAGCATGTTTTTTCATTTCCTTTCCTATTTACCTATTTTTGTTTCTTTTTCCAACTTTTATTTTAGATACAGGGAGTACATGTGCAGGTTTGCTACTTGGGTATATTGTATAATGCTGAGATTTGGGGTACAAATGATCCCATATCACCCAAGTATTGAATAAAATACCCAATAGGTTTTCAACCATTCCCCTCCTTCCTTTCTCCCCCATCTAATAGTCCCGAGTTTCTGTTGTTGCCATCTTTATGTCTACGAGTACCCAATGTTTAGCTTCCACTTACAAGTGTGAACATGTGGTATTTGACAGCATGGTTTTAACAGTGAAAAATTATAAATGACAAAAGAACGTTAAGCAAATTAAGGGATATCCAGAATATAATATTATACAGCCTCCAAAATGTTTATAGTAATAAAAAGGACATATAATAATGAAAAGTGCATATTTTAAATGTTTAGTGAAAAATCAGGATAAAAGGATATATATGGGCCAGGCGCCATGGCTCACACCTATAATCCCAGCACTTTGGGAGGCTGAGCCAGGTGGATGGCTTGAGCCCAAGAGTTTGACACCAGCCTGGACAACATGGTGAAACCCATGTCTACAAAGCAAAACAAAATAAACATTAGCCAGGTATGGTAGCACATGCCTGTATTTCCAGCTACTCAAGAGGCTGAGGTGGCAGGATCACTTGAGGCAGAGGTTGCACTGAGTCAAGATCGTGACACTGCACTCCAGTATGGGCGACAGAGTAAGATGCTGTCTCAAAAAAAAAAAAAAAAAAAAAAAAGTGGTGGGGGGATATATAAGGTAACAAGAAAACATACACAAAAGCATATTAAAAATGGAAAGGAAATACAGTAAATATTAACACTGTATGCCTAGTGTTTCCACTTTCAAGTTATTTTTTCTTTGCTTTCTAGTTTTAACAGCCAGGCATTTTCTGTGATTTTAAAAATCCTTTCTCAAATTAGAAACTATATATATGCTATATATATGTGACCCATATAATAACAAATCTAGATAAGCTAGCTTTATGTTACAGCGTATTTGTTTTTCCCATTTCAAAATGTTATTTATTAAGCACGGTATCATTCTATAACCATTTTCTGAACATTTCCCCAAATCTTTACCAAAACAAAGCTCTCTTAAATTCTTTCTCCATTGTATTTCTTTTCAACTCCTCCCTGAGTAACTCGTATTTAGTGGGAATAAAGTTTTTATTTTGGCCAGGTGCGGTGGCTCACGCCTGTAATCCCAGCACTTTTTTTTTTTTTTTTTTTTTTTTTTTTTTTTTTTTTTTTGAGACGGAGTCTCGCTCTGTCGCCCAGCCCAGGCTGGAGTGCAGTGGCGCGATCTTGGCTCACTGCGAGCTCCGCCTCCCGGGTTCACGCCATTCTCCTGCCTCAGCCTCCCGAGTAGCTGGGACTACAGGCGCCCACAACCGCGCCCGGCTAATTTTTTGTATTTTTAGTAGAGACGGGGTTTCACCGTGGTCTCGATCTCCTGACCTTGTGATCCGCCCGCCTCGGAATCCCAGCACTTTGGGAGGCTGAGGCAGGTGGATAATTTGAGGTCAGGAGTTCGAGATCAGCCTGACCAACATGGTGAAACCCCATCTCTACTAAAAATACAAAAATTAGCCAGGCGTGGTGGTATGTGCCTGTAATGCCAGCTCCTCAGGAGGCTGAGGCAGGAGAATCGCTTGAACCGGGAGGCAGACATTGTAGTAAGCTGAGATCACACCAGTGCACTCCAGCCTGGCCAACAGAGCGAGACTCCATCTCAAAAAAAAGAAAAAAAATTTTTATTTCAGAGTATAAAATTATTCTGCATTTAAAATCAACATTATAACCCCACATCTAAAAGACCCATGGAGGAGTGAAAAACATTTGTTGAAAGTGTACTTTCTGTATACTATTTTAAGTTTCTTTGTTCTATAAAAATATGGTAATATTTGTTTGATACATTCGATGACAGCAACCAAAATTTATTTTGAGTTTACAGTCTGCAACGTGAATTTCTAAAAATATCAAACTAACAGTCAAGTTTAATTGGCACAGACATATCTGTTATGTTCAACAGAAACAAAGACACGTGTGGGGAATGACAGTTCTGAGTTTTTCTCTCTTTCCAGCAAATATGCTTCATTAGCCATTATTCTTTTTTCCTCTAGAGTGTCTCTGAGGTCACTGCCACATTGCTTCCTATCAGACAAGTTAACACTGAGGAACCTGTGCCTGTGTGCAATCTCAGCAGATTTGCACTTATTGGTGTTACTTTTTTTTACATACACATCTTTAAACATATACCCAAGGCCAGAGAATAAGGGAAAAGTATAATGAACTCCCATGTACTCACTACCCAGCTTCAACAATTATCAACAGTTTACTATTCTTGTTTTATCTACTATCCTCCCAACTTTTTAAGACAGGGAGCAGGAGTTGGAAGTATTTTAAAACAAATCTTAGACATGATTAGATGAAAATTTTTGGCTAGCAAACTAAAAAGGTTTTTATTTTGTTTTGTTTTGTTTTTGAGACAGAGTCTCAGTCACCCAGGCTGGAGTACAGTGGCACAATCTTGGCTCATTGCAACCTCTGCCTCCTGGGTTCAAGCGATTCTCCTGCCTCAGCCTCCCTAGTAGCTGGGACTACAGGCGCATGCCACCAGGCCCAGCTAATTTCTGTATTTTTAGTAGAGATGGGATTTCACCATATTGGTTATTGGTCAGGCTGGTCTTGAACTTCTGACCTAGTGATCCACTCGCCTCAGCCTCCCAAAATGCTGGGATTACAGGCGTGAGCCACCGTGCCCGGCCTCAAACTAAAAAGTTTGTTTTGTTTTGTTTTGTTTTTTGAGATGGAGTTTTGCTCTTGTTGCCTAGGCTGGAATGCAAAGGCACGATCTTGGCTCACGGCAACCTCCACCTCCGGGTTCAAGCAATTCTCCTGCCTCAGCCTCCCAAGTAGCTGGGATTACAGGTGCCTGCCACCAAGCCTGGCTAATTTTTTGTATTTTTAGTAGAGGCGGGGGTTTCACCATGTTGGCCAGGCTGGTCTCAAACTCCTGACCTCAGATGATCCATCCACCTCGACTTCCCAAAGTGCTGGGATTAAAGGCGTGAGCCACCCCACCCAGCCTCTAAAATGTTTTAAAGGTACTTGTCTTCTCTTGCTTAAAACTTAAGATGTTAAAAATATTAAGATATTAAACTTAACATCTAATATAGTTCAAATTAAAATCCAGCCAGGCACAATGGCACACACTTGTAATCCCAGTGCTTTGGGAGGCTGAGGCAAGATCACTTGAGCCCAGAAGTTCAAGACCAGCCTGGGCAACAAAGTGAAACCCCACCTCTACAAACAAAGTTTTAAAAATTAGCCAGACATGGCAGCATACACCTGTAGACCCAGCTATTCAGAAGGCCGAAGTAGAGGATCACCTGAGCCAAGGAGGTCAAGGCTGCAGTGAGCTGTGATCGCTCTACTGCACAGCAGCTTGGGCAACATCTGTCTCAAAAAACAAAAAAAAAAAAAAAGAAGAAGAAGAAGAAGTTAAGAGTTAAGTGACTCTCTCACCAGAAGCAGAACCTAGAGTATCTGATTCTAAGACCAGACTGTTTTCCTCACAAGACATACTGCCACTTTAAAAACTTGACTACATCACAAGACCTCTTGGATTTATGACTCTAGATCAATAAACAAATAAATGTTAGATCATACTCCATTTTGTCAAACAACAACAATAAATAACTTTTAACTCATGAGAACCTAACATTTTCTCAAATGTTGTGTTATACACCAGAACATAATCTGTAAATTAAACCTCTTCCTCCTTTGGGTAAAAGGACAGACCTTTCAGCAAGTGTCCTTTCAAGAAGACCAATTTAATTAATTAATGGCTATGTATTTCTCTAAGGTCAGAACTACAGTCCCCATATGCAGAGAATACATTATTGGGTACAGCTGCAAAGGGGGTCCTTTGAGCATAGCATCAATAAACAGTACCGAAAGCCAAGGGTTTTTTTCCTTTAGAGACTAGGTCTTACTTTGTCAACCCGAGCTGGAAAGCAGTGGCACGATCATAGCTCACAGCAGTCTTGAACTCCTGAGCTCAAGTGATCCTCTTGCCTTAGCCTCCTGGGTAGCTGGGACTACAGGTACCTGCCACTACGCCTGGCTAATTCTTTAAAATTTTTTTTACAGACACGAAGTCTCACTTTGTTGTACACACTGTTCTTGAACTCCTGGCTTCTGGTGATCCTTCCTAGTGGACCTCCCAAAGTGCTGGGATTACAGGCATGAGCCACCATGCCTGGCCAAGTTCATTTTTAAATTCTGACTTTAGTAAAAAAGTTTAGAAATGAGAGATAAAATGTAGCATCTGCCCCTATCAGCAATGATAACCACATCTTCTTGTTATCGTAAAAAGGCACTGACTTTTTCCTTAATTCTAAGAAAAGGAATCCTGATTTTTTAAAAAATGTACATAAAACTTAAGGTTACAATTTTTAAAATTATTCTGAAACAAATATTATTTTAATTATGATATCTATATGGCTCTGATTTTCTATTCTTTAGAAAATTATTACTTTCTTGGGTCCTATGGGTTTCCATAAAAGGTCATTCTTTTTTTTTTATGTGACTATTTCTTTTTTTTTTTTAATTTTTATTTTTATTTTAAGTTCTGGAGTACAGGTGCAGGATGTGCAGGTTTATTACATAGGTAAATGTGTGCCATGGTGGTTTGCTGCACCTATCAACCCATCACCTAGGTATTAAGCCCAGTATGCACGAGCTATATTTTTCTTAATGCTCTCTCCCCCATCCCAACCCCAACAGATCCCAATGTGTGTTGTTCCTCTCCATGTGTCCATGTGTTTTCACTGTTCAGCTCCCATTTGGAAGTGAGAATATGCAGTGTTTGGTTTTCTGTTCCTGCATTAGTTTGCTGAGGATAATGGCTTCCAGCTCCATCCATGTCCCTGCAAAGGACATGATCTCATTCCTTTTTTATGGCTGCATAGTATTCCATAGTATATGTGTACCACACTTCCTTTAACCAGTCTATTGTTGATGGGCATTTGGACTGATTCTATGTCTTTGCTACTGCAGATAGTGCTTCAATGAACATACGCAAGCATGCATCTTTGTAACAGGATGATTTATATTCCTTTGGATATATACCCAGTAATGGGATTGCTGGGTCAAATGGTATTTCTGGTTCTAGATCTCTGAGGAATCACAAAAGGCCATTTTTTCTTTTTTCAAGACGGAGTCTCGCTCTGTCACCCAGGCTGGAGTGCAGCAGCACAATCTTGGCTCACTGCAACCTCTGCCTCCTGGGTTCAAATAATTTTCCTGTCTCAGCCTCCCAAGCAGCTGGGGCTAAAGGCACCTGCCACCATGCCCAGCTAATTTTTGTATTTTTAGTAGATATAAGGTTTCACATTGTTGGTCGGGCTGGTCTTGAACTCTCAACCTCAGCTGATCCACTTGCCTCGGCCTCCCAAAGTGCTGGGATTACAGGTGTGAGCCACCGTGCCCGGCTAAAAGGCCATTCTTAATTTTCAAAAGAGAACTTTATGACATCTGGGAATTTCAGAGGCTTTGCAGAACAATATTAAGAAATCTACAGTTTGGTAGGCTTGAGATCGGTTGTTCAAGACCAGCCTTGGCAACATAGCAAGACCCCATCTCTATTCTATTTTAAATAAAAAATAAAAATAGAAAACAAGAAAAGAAACCTACTGTTTATAGAATAGAGTGAGTTTAGGTCTTTCAGTGAGGTCTGTTTTCTTAACAAAATACACATTGAAGTGTAAAAATACTGCCCAACTGATGATATTCCTTCAAGAATACTAGCAGATGAGTAAACTGGCAATATGATTAAAAAAAAAAAAAAAAAATACATGCCTCTTGACCCAGCAGTTTCCTTAGAAATGTGACCTAAAGGACTCATTAAAAATGTGTGCAAAGATTTTCCCACTAGGATGTTCTCCTCAATGCTGCTTAAAATAACAAAAAATTCAAAACAACCTCAGAATCTATAGTAAGAGAATCTGTAAATAAGGATGTAGCTACAGTGAGCTATGATCTCACCACTGCACTAAAGCCTGGGCAACAGAGATCCCGCCTCTTAGAAAAGAATTCTACCAACCCCAAACGAAAGTAATTGCATAGACTAGTCTTAGAAGTTCACTATCTTGATAATAGCGCTAGTAGAGATACTAAGACACTGAGCCCTTTCTAAAATAATGTAGAGGTGTATCAAAGACCAGAGAGTTTTATTGTTCTTTTCAGTGATTCCTCAAAGATGGTGGTCTTAATTTCCCTATACATATATGAATCAGAACCCACCCCCCAAATCCCTTGTTTTCTTTTTCCTGGGCTTGAAGCAAGAGGCAATTGCACTGGTGACTCTCCACAATGTCATGAGTTCTCAGTTGTTCCATTAAAGATTATCACAGTGCAAGTAAAAGAACAGCACAATAAGAGAAATGGTTCTCACCTGTTTGATCTACAGAAACATATAGACCTCCAAGGCTCAATAGAAAAATTTTCCTGGAACTCCTAAACTTCAGAAATAAGACCCAAATAACTTCATTCCTAGCCTTTTAGTTTGTACCAAGGTATCACAAACTTATTTACAAAGTTTATTCTGACCAATGCAAATAAAATTGGGCACTTCGTTAAAACGTCCTTGAATCTATTACTCCATGAATAGAAGATGAAAAATACTCATACTGATGGATAAACACTTTACACAACACTGAATCAACTCCCCTTTGCTTGCCTCCTTCTAAAGGACTGGCTTAATTACAGTAGTAGAACCCAAACATGAATCAATCTCATGACTAAGAATTAACTATGCATCCATTTAGCAAATGAAAGTTTATTTTAGCATTTGAAATTCTGTGGTTCCTCAGGAATATAGCCAGATAATGGATTTTTACTAACAAATGCAACTAACACCATTTCATCTCCTCTCTAGGAATGACTGAAGACTCTTGACTGTCATCTATTCAGCACCTAGAAGTATTATCTTTTTGTAATAAGAAAAGAAAACTAGCTGAAAGAAAAGAAAATATACTTGTTCCTTCAAATATAGATCATACAATCAAATACACCTTAATTCACTGGTAAACATGTCACTTGTAATGTAAGTTCTAACTCCAGATGAAAAATGAAAAGTAAGCTCTCTACCATCCTAGTATTGATAGGAAATCCTCACTGTAGAGTAACGGAAAACAGTCAGTCTTTGGTCTATTTTAGTTGAATCTTTACATTAGTAGAGGAAACAATGAACTCAAGGCAAATTAAGTTACCCTCCCTAAGTTATTTTTCCTCAACAAATCAAGCTCAAAGACAATCTTACAAACTAGAAACACAGAATAAAAGAATAGAGGAAGATACCGTCTCCTATGCCATATTACAGCCCAGAATTAGTTAATCTAATTCAAAGTATTGGCAAAGATTTTCCATCAACTAGACCAGGTGTTTATCATTCATTACCATGTACTGCTTAAGCTTGTAAAGTAGGTGAAACACAAATAATTTGGAGTTATCTCCAGAGAAAGAGTAAAAACACAAGAAAAATGTTAAAATCCTATTATGTTCAACAGCTGATTTTCAGAATTTACATAATTAATTTTTATTAACATTAGGAATGATTTGCCTACACTGTTCAGCTTAATGAAAGTGTAATGGAAATGCAAGAATCTGACAGCACTTATTAATATCTGTTTAGCAATTATACACTTGAAGTTTAATCATGGATTTAAGAACTTCAATAAACTAGTGAAAGAAGAAATTTTAAAAAAGAAAACAGTGAAAGAAATAGAATCAAGGCATTAATCCACCAAGAAAAGGGTTCGCCGTGTGTTCACTCTGACCTTGAGTCTATCACCACATGGAAATTTTTTAGGCATTTTACCAGGGAAGGAAAAAAGGGAAGAAAAAAGAGATACTCTTAGTGCTGCTGCTGCCTTCCTTCTTTACTGTTCTAGTCTCCATATCTTCAAAAAATACTTAGTAATTTTTCCCCTAAAATGTTGTAAATGTGCTTACTGATCCAATCTTACTGTTAGAGTATCCATGAACAATCCTTGGCCCGCTTCCTCTTCTCTACCCACATTCTCTCCCTTGGTGATCTTATCTAAACTTAAACTCAAGGATTTAAATACTTTGCCTCAAGGATTTAAATACTTTGCCTCCATAATGTATAATTCCAGCTCAGTCTTCTCTCTTAACTCCAGACTCATACATCTAACTGCCCACTTGATCAGAATATCTTATAGGCGTCTCAAATTCAGAATGTCCAAAAATGAATTCCTGAGCTGTGCCAACCCTCCTCCAACCTAAGCAACCCATACTATGGTATTCTCCAGTTAAGTTGATGGTAATTCCTTTTTTCTTCAACTTACTGAAGTTTAAAACCTTTAGAGTCATCTTTGATTCATCCCCTTTCTCTCACACCCCACCTTTTGATAACAAAATCCTACTGTTTCAATCTTCCAAATATGTGCAGAAATTGACTACATCTCACTACCTGCACTGCCACTACGTGGCCTGAGCCACCACCATCATTTCTTTCTTAAATTACCGCAGGCTTCCCAACAGATCTTCCAGCTTCTACCCTTGAACCTCCTCGATACACACATACAATTTAGTCTTCATACAGCTAGCTGCCAGGATGATCCTTTTAAAACTAAGTCAGAGGTCTCTCTACCCTGTTCAAATCGGGCAATGGCTGCCCAGCTCTCTTAGAGTAAAAACCAAAGTCCTTCCAACAACATAAGGCCCCATCATAGAAGGCCTCCCCTTCTATTATTTGTTCCTCTTGTTCACTCCTCCAGACTCTTTAGGGTTACTTGAACTCACCAGGTGACCGCTTGATGTTTTCTTTGGGATACTTTTCCCAAATATCTACTTGGCTAACTCCCTTACTTTCTTAAGTCTTTGTTCAAAGATCACCTCTCAGCGTGGGCTACCCCGAACACCTTGTTTAAAACTGCAATCAGCTCCTTTACTACCAAAAAGAGAGAGTAAACTACGCTTAGTGAACTCATCTCACCTAGCACAGACTGTGGAAGAAAGTACTAAGATCAGAGGGAGTATTCTCATGAGGAAATAGAATAGGAGATTAGCTGGAACCTTTGTCAAGATCCCAATTATGTTCAGGGATTTAAAAAGAGAATTCCGTATGTTAAGGGATGAAGAAATGAGGAGATCAGTTACCAAAAAGGATCTATACTCAGGATCTGTCTGAGTCACAGATACACAGCTGCAACATACTCATATATGCGTCTCAAGGGGGAAAAGCCCACACTTTAAAGCACAGCAAAGTATTTCCTTATCCATACATCACAAAAGAGAAACAGCAAGAAAATATATCCCAGCTTAAGCATAGCATATGCAAATGAATTTAACAATAATTTCTTAAGCCAAGCATGGTTGCACACACCTATAATTCCAGCTACTTGAGAGGCTGAGGAGGAAGGATCACCTGAGCCCGAAAGTTCAAGAACAGCCTGGGGAACACAGTGAGACTCTGTCTCAAATAATAATAACAATAATAACAACAACAATTTATTCTCCACATGCCTGCAACAGTTCATCTCTAGGAAAAGGGGCTTACTTGAGACTAGATGCTTACATTAAAAATATGTATACGCATTTTGAAACCTGATTAGCCAACATCTAACCACCTCAATTTATAGTAAAAAGGATTCCAAAAACTCAAACCTGTTTAGCATAACATAAAATGACAAACAGAAAACCTTGCCATTTCCAGGGAGAATAAAAAATCAATAATTTATTCAAACATGTATTGAGCACCTACTATTTGTCAGGCCTGTGACAGGAGCCAGTATGGCATTAAGAGTGTAGTAACTACAGTCAAAATGAGGTATAAATATCAAACACATGAGAATTTTTTCTCTTTGTAATAGATTTATCAATCATGTTGACAATGGCTACATATTCTGGAACCTTCCCTTTAAGTTTAAGCCATATCATTCATTCAACAAAGTTGCAGTATCTATTAAGTGCAAGCACTGTAGTAGATGCTGAGGGATTACAAATATAAATAGCAGGTTACATTAATTGGGTACTTCCCATGTACCCCAGATTCTGTATATTATCTCATTCATCAACTCAGCAACTTTATAAATTAAATACTTCCCTGTTTTAGAGATGATAAACTATTATGCTAAACTGTTTCTCTCAGGTAGCTTCAAGTCTAGAAGTCAGAAAGATATGCTTAGAAATAATATTAATACTATCTGGCCAGCTCTACCTCATTACCACCCAAAAGTCTAATAAATAAAAATGGCAATTTATGTACTCACAGGTAAAGAGTACACACATTCTATACTACAGAATTGCTTTCTAAAGGACAAATTTAAATTACAATAAATAAATGGGCCAGGCACAGTGGCTCACACCTGTAATCCCAGCACTTTGGGACGCTAAGGCAGGCGGATCACCTGAGGTCAGGAGTTCGAGACCAGCCTGACCAACATGGAGAAACCACATCTCTAATAAAAATACAAAATTAGCCAGGCGTGGCGGCAGGCACCTGTAATCCCAGCTACTAGGGAAGCTAAGGCAGGAGAATCAGTTGAACCCAGTAGGTGGAGGTTGTGGTAAGCCAAGATCACACCATTGTGCTCCAGCCTGGGCAACAAAAGCGAAACTCTGTCTTAAAAACTAATAATAGGCCGGGCGCGGTGGCTCAAGCCTGTAATCCCAGCACTTTGGGAGGCCGAGGCGGGCGGATCACAAGGTCAGGAGATCGAGACCACAGTGAAACCCCGTCTCTACTAAAAAAAAAAATACAAAAAATTAGCCGGGCGCGGTGGCGGGCGCCTGTAGTCCCAGCTACTCAGGAGGCTGAGGCAGGAGAATGGCGGGAACCCGGGAGGCGGAGCTTGCAGTGAGCCGAGATCGCGCCACTGCACTCCAGCCTGGGCAACAGCGTGAGACTCCGTCTCAAAAAAAAAAAAAAAAAAAAAAAAAAAAAAAAAAAACTAATAATAATAAATAAAATGAAATAAAAGGCTTGTAGTTGTATATGATCTATGTAATGATAGCAGTTTTGTAAGAAAAATAAAATGAAAGGAAATAATAGACAATGAAAGCAACTAATGACTGATTTCTAGCTTCTTCCTTTCTACTCTAAAAAAGCTGCTCTGTAATTAATTACTTCAGTGACAAGACTTCTAATTCTGTCCAACTCATTTTTTCCTAACACATTTCATCCTAACACATGGGAACAAAATCAGGTGACTTGTACAAAACGAAACACTATTTTAAGTATTTATCTATAAACTGCTTTCCTTTTTTTTTCTTTTTTTTTTTTTTTTTTTTTTACAAATTCTAAAATCTTACGTAGATAAGGCTTCCTCTGCCCCTAAGTAAACTTTCTGCACATTAACTGCACCTAGCTTGGTGAGACAGATGGAGACCCTGCAAGGTCTACAAACTCTTTGTTTAAAAGGTGGCAAATGAGTTCTACTGACCATCAAAGCTAGGTTTCTTGGAAGCACTGACCCTGGGGCCATGTTTTTTCACCTTGCAAGGCCAAATCAGACAATGGATTCAAAGCTAAAAGAAGAGAAGCCAAAGGAAGATTGGACTTAAACATGAAAATCCGTACCATACAAATTTATAACACAAACAGCCCATCTTTTTCAACACTACCATCAGTGTTAATTTACAAAAATGGAAAGACTGATCCTACTCTTTCCAAATTCTAAATCTATCACTCAACTAGGTAAAATCTCAGCATTTTTTTATGAACTCCAACTGCTAACCTCCTTTGGGGGTAAAAACAAAAATAAAAACTGAGGATTCCATTCCTGCGTAAAGCAGAGTTAATGTAAAAAGATCATACTTTAACTGTGAAGACAAAGCAGCAAAGTTTCTTCCTAAAATGGAAGCAGGAATACCTAAGTGAACTCAAGTTACTATTCAGTACAAAAAGCAGTCTTAGGAACTTTAAGAGGAGTTTGTAAGACCAATTTTTAGAAACATTTTTGAATCCTAGATAAACCTAGTATCAATGATCTGAAGATAATTTAATGTTTAAAAATAAAAGGATTATTTACTATCTCTCTTGATCTACATCCTAAATGATTTCAAGAGATCTCTTGGAAACTAATAGGAAACATGCAAATAAATGCCTTTTGCAAATAAAAAAATTTAAGTTGACTTTTAATCATATGCTCTAAATAAAAAAAATTTCTTTAATGAAAATGGGCTGGTTATGGTGGCTCACGCCTGTAATCCCAGCACTTTGGGAGGCTGAGGTGAGTGGATCACTTGAAGTCAGGAGTTCAAGACGAGCCTAGCCAATGTGGTGAAACGCCATCTCTACTAAAAATACAAAAATCACCTAAGTGTGGTAGCGCATGCCTGTAATCCCAGCTACTTGGGAGACTGAGGCAGGAGAACTGCTTGAGCCTGCGGGGGCAGAGGTTGCAATGAGCCAAGATCACACCACTGCACTCCAGCCTGGGCAACAGAGCAAGTCTCCAGCTCAAAAAAGAAAAGAAAATGAATGTTACTGTTTAATGACTAGAATAGATTCATAATTCAGAGATAAAATATTCTATATACAAATAAAAGCATAATAAAATGTAGTGATTACTTTGGCCATTATTTGTAAGTGAATTTGAGTATCCACAAACTTTACCTTGAGTATCTACTCTTTATTGATTACATCCTCAGCAACAAGAAACAAAACAAGGGCAACCCACTGCAACTACAGATTGGTGGCCAGAAGGTAAGAGTACATGAGGATCTAGTGCAAACAAGGTAAGAACTGTTAGAGCCCATGAATATTTCAGAAGAATAATGAAAAAGTGTGCCAGATGGGTGCACTTGCAGCTAGCTGGCTAACAACAAAATTTCTGACCAAAGCCTAATGCTTCCTTACATAATTTATCAAGCACTTTTCAGTTCCCTTCCACTACCACCCTTCTCTTTTCATTGTGATGATGATTATTATTATTTTGAGATAGGGTCTGGCTCTGTCACCCAGTCTGGAGTGCAGTGGCGAGATCTCTGCTCACTGCAACCTCCAACTCCCAGGCTCAAGTGATCCTCCCACCTCAGTCTCCAGAGTAGCTGGGACTACAGGTAGGCATCACCCCCCTTGGCTAATTTTTGTATTTTTTTAGAGACAGGGTTTTGCCATGTTGCCCAGGCTGATCTCACACTCCTAGCCTTAAGCGATCCTCCCACCTCTGCCTCCCTAATTGCTAGATTACAGGTGTGAGCCACCACAACCAGCCCATGCCACACTGCAATTCTAAAGATAGCAGATTGTATTATTTCCTTCAGCGGAGATGGCATCAAAATCCTGCACACTACTATTGCTTTAGTATGCTCTACTTAAAACCACTGCTGAAGATTATAGATCCTAACAGATTAACCAATGTGGCAGTCAGCCTCAAGATGACTCTCAATGATTCTTGGTTCCTGATATTCACAACCTTGCCACTTCAACTATTGCATCTATTGCCGGTAATCCCAGCACTTTCAGAGGCTAAGGCAGGTGGCTCACTTGAGACCAGTCTGGGCAACATGGCAAAACTCTGTCTCCACAAAAAAAATTAAAAACCCAGCTAGGTGTGCAGGCACACACCTGTAGTCTCAACAACTTGGGAGATTAGGATAGAAAGATGCTTGAGCCCAGGAGGCGGAAGTTGCAGTGAGCTGAGATCGTCTCACAAAAAAAAAGAAAGAAAGAAAAGAAAGGAGTATATCTATTGAATCCTTTTACACTTACGTTGTTGAGTCCTCTTAAGCAATTTATACATCTTGCTTATGTGGATACCTCTGGTCACTTACATGTAGATAGTATACTCCTAAAACAGATGCGCAACCAACAAAATCTGTAATTTTCATACATAAAAGGCTCAAAGTTAGTCCTGTTTTCATTTAGAATGTGATTTAGGTTAACACATAATAGGTTTATTAATGTTCCTTTTAAGTATATAAATGCCCTGCTCTCTATCAGATTAAAAAGGTGGGCTCTTTTACACATGAGAATGATTTAAGTTTCTGAGACTGTTCTCTTTAGTTAAAGGGGCCTAGATTTGGACCCAGAAGAATCTGTGTTGTGGTTCTAATTCTGCCACTAGCAATGCAAACTTAGGTAAGTCATTTAATATCTCTAAACATGATTGCCAACTGCAAACTAGGGACTATATTTGACTGGCTCTAAAAACTAAAAAATAGTGGCTGGGCACAGAGGTTCATGCCTGTAATCCCAGCACTTTGGGAGCCTAAAGCAGGTAGATTGCTTGAACCCAGGAGTTCGAGACCAGCCTGGGCAACACGGTAAAGCCCCATCTCTAGGAAAAAAAATATAAAAATTAGCTGGGCATAGTGGCATGCACCTGTAGTCCCAACTACTGGGACTTGCAGACTAGGGTGGAAGGATCGCTTGAACCCAGAAGATGGAGATGGCAGTGAGCTGAGATCACACCACTACACTCCAGCCTAGGTGACAGAAGTGAAACTCTTGTCTCAAAAAAATAAAAAAATATAATTTGAAGCCAGTCATGGTGGTGTACACCTGTAGTTCCAGCTACTCAAGAGACTGATGCAGGAGGATTGCCTGAGCCCAGGAGTTTGAGGCTATAGTGTGCTGTAATCATGTCTGTGAACAACTACTGCATTCCAGGCAGGGAAACATAGTGAGAACCTCTCTTAAAAACAAAACTCGGCCAGGCGTGGTGGCTTACGCCTGTAATTCCAGCACTTTGGGAGGCCGAGGCGGGCATATGCATATTCCTATTGCAACACCTTATTTCCAAATAAAAATAATTTTCTTTTAGACAGCCTGTCTCTATTTGTTATTTAGGTTGACAAACCCAACATACAATAAAGTTGCCAAATTCATTAGCTGGGTGTGGTGGTACATGCCTGTAGTCCCAGCTATTTGGAAAGCTGAGGTGGGAGGATCACTTGAGCCCAGGAAATGGAGGCTGCAGTGAGCTGTGATAGCACCACTGCACTCCAGCCTGTGTGCCAGAGCAACACCTTGTCTCAAAAAAAAAAAAAGAAGTTGCCAAATTCAATTTACTTGTGCATCCTATCTTTCCCATCCATCCCCCATCTTCTTTACTCCCACCACTACTATTCTGATTTAGACCCTTTCCTTCTAATTTGTCTTATAGTAATAGCCTCCTGAGAGGTTACAGTGAGCGAAGATCGCACCACTGCACTCCAGCCTGGGCAACTGAGTGAGACTGTGTCTAAAAAAAAAAAAAAAAAACCTCCTAATTGGTTTCCCCACTTCAAATCTCATCCCAGTTTAATTCCATTCTATATCCTCCACCCAGAGTGATATTCCTAAGGCTATGGTTTTGAGCAAGCCATTCCTTTGTTCAAAACCTTTAGGGTGATACATACCTGCAGTCCCAGCTACTTGGGAGGCTGAGGTGCGAGAACTGCTTGAGCCCAGGAGATAAACGCTGCAGTGAGCTATGGCCTCACCACTGCATTCCAGCCTAGGCAACAGGGCAAGATTCCACCTCTTTAAACAACAACAACAACAAGTCACCTCTCAGTGGCTCTTTTCTGTTTTGGGGGGGTTGTTTGCTGTTGTTTTGTAGAGACAAGGTCTTGCTTTGTTGACCAGGCCAGTCATGAACTCCTGGGCTCAAGCCAAGCCATCCTCCCGCCTCCGCCTTCCGAAGTACTGGGATTACAGGTGTGAGCCACCACAACTGGCCTCTGTTCTGTCTTTCAGAGGGCGCTCATCTAGCATTCAACGAGTAGAGAACATAGGTTGAGCATCCCTAATCCAGAAATATGAAGTGCTCCAAAATCTGAAATTTTTTGACTGCCAATATGACACCACAAGTGGAAAATTCCATACCTGAACTAAAGTGATGGGTACACAAAATCATTTAAAATACTGTATAAAATTACCTTCAGGCTACATGAAAAAGGTACATATGAAATGTAAGTGAATTTCATGTTTAGACTTAGGTACCATCCTTAAGAAATCTCATTATGTATATGCAAATATTCCAAAATCTGAAAAAATACAAAATCCTAAATACTTTTGGTCTCAAATATTTTGGATAAGGGACGCTCAACTTGTATTGGGAATGCTTCCCAGCAGCCACCTCCCTCCCTCTTCTACTGTGAACTAGCTATGTAGTTTTCATCCCAAATTAGTCTCAGCAATCAGTTTAATCCCATTTTACTTGCCACACTGATTTGTTAAAGGACAGGCCACAGCAAACACCCATATTTTTGTTTCCTGACAGGAGTGAAGGCTAGAGGAGGAAAGTTAAATTCTCTTCTAAGGAAGGTGTGATGTGCAAATACAAACTTAACTTCTGCTGCCACTTAACCACTCTGAGAGAAGCCACCTGAAGAGAAGTCAACACTGTGTAAAGGTTGCGCCTAAACAGCTGCAGTGAAATGGAGCTGGAGCCACATTCAAATTACACTCTGTACACATGGACCCCAAAAACTCCTTTTAAATGTTGTGAACCAGCCAAATTCCTTTATTTCCTCTTTGACCTATAAACCACAAGCATTCTAACTGATAGAGAACTCCAAAGGCTGATTCAATCTCTTTACCCAAGTCATCTCCCACCACTTCATAAAATGTTGAAGTGGGCTAATCTATATACCTCTTTTTTTTTTGAGACAAGGGTCTGGTATGTTGCTCAGACTGGTCTCAAAACTCCTGGGCTCAAGCAATCCTCCCACCTTAGCCTCCCAGGTAGCTGGGGTTACAGGTACATACATGCCACCACACCCAGCAACATATTTTTTTTTTTTTTTTGAGACGAGGGTCTTACTGTGTCACCCAGGCTGGAGTACAGTGGTGAAATCTTGGTTCACTGAAATCTCCGCCTTCTGGGCTCAGGCCATCTTCCACCTCAGCCTACCAAGTAGCTGGGACCACAGGTGCATACTGCCACACCCAGCTAATTTTCTGTATTTTTGGTAGAGATGGAGTTTCACCACACTGCTCAGGCTGGTCTCGAACTCCTGAGCTCAAGCAATTCACCTGCCTCCCAAAGTGCTGGGATTAAAGGTATGAGCCACCGCACCTGGCCCACATACCTCTTTTATGTGTGTAACATATACATCTGGCTCTGGAAACAAAAAGTAGGAGCAGTGAGCTGGGCATAAATAGACCTTCTTCTCCACAATTTGCTCTCTTACATTATTTTGTGACTGTGTTATATTATCCACCCAAAATTTTAAAGAGCCAGTGCCAGCTGGGAGCAGTGGCTCATGCCTATAATCTCAGCACTTTGGGAGCCGGAGGCAGGCAGATCACTTGAGGCCAGGAGTTTGAGACTACCCTGGCCAATGTGGTGAACTCCATCTCTATTAAAAATACACAAAAAATTAGCCGAGTGTGGTGGTACATGCCTGTGATCCCAGCTACTCAGGAGGCTGAGGCAGTAGGATCGCTTGAGCCCAGGAGGCAGAGGTTGCAGTGAGCCATGACTGTGTCACTGCATTCCAGCCTGGGCAACAGAGTGAGACTCTGTCTCAAAAAAATAATAATAGCCAACACCAGTCACAGTACACAGTACTTAGGAACAACTAAAATTCATCTCAATTCAACTCATTCTAAAAGATAACCAAAAAATGGCCGGGCTTGGTGGCTCGGGCCTGTAATCCCAACACTTTGGGAAGCTGAGGCAGGCAGATCACAAGGTCAGGAAATCGAAACCATCCTGGTTAACACAATGAAACCTCATCTCTACTAAAAATACAAAAAATTAGCTGAGCATGGTGGTGAGCACCTGTAATCCCAGCTACTCAGGAGGCTGAGGCAGAAGAATCGCTGGAACCCGGGAGGTGGAGGTTGCAGTGAGCTGAGATCACGATACTGCACTCCAGCCTAGGCGACAGAGCAATACTCCGTCTCAAAAAAAATAAAAAAATAAAACCAAGAGAAAAAAATTATAAGCAATATCTCTCTGGATAAGAACTAATCAAAATTCTTTTTTTTTTTTTTTTTTGAGACAGAGTCTCGCTCTGTCTCCCAGGCTGGAGTGCAGTGGCGCGATCTCAGCTCACTGCAAGCTCCACCTCCCAGGTTCACACCATTCTCCTGCCTCAGCCTCCAGAGTAGCTGGGACTACAGGCGCCCGCCACCACGTCCGGCTAATTTTTGTATTTTTAGTAAAGACAGGGTTTCACTGTGTTAGCCAGGATTATCTCGATCTCCTGACCTCAAGATCCACCCGCCTCGGCCTCCCAAAATGCTGGGATTACAGGTGTGAGCCACCGCGCCCAGCCAAAATTCTCTCTATTTAAAAAAAAGAAAAAAAAGTTTTCTTTTTTAGGAGTTTGGCTTCATTTACTCAAAAAGATTTTAGTAATTTTTTTGGCACTGTCATTACTAACAAAAATCATATTCATTTTCAGTAAATTGATAGGTTTAAAGAAAATGAGAAATGCACATTTGTCCTTGCAGAAGGTTTTCCAATTACTGTAACTCCCTTCTCAGGTTATACCTTCTTAGGTTATCTTAAGGTCTTTGTTATTTGGTTGATTGGTTTAAACATTTGAAACTCACAGGTAGGTTTTGGCAGGAAAGTCATTTACAGAAAGGGTGAGAAATGTTACCTACCTTAGAGCAACACAAACTGAGAATTTTAAAAGCACCAACAGCCAAAATATAATAAGACAATCAAAAGATTGTCCCTGTTATTATTCTGCTGCATGAAAGGGGAAACTGCAGGCAATCTCTGCGTTCTCAGCTGCAAGTGCCAGCACTGATCATGAAATGTTTACCGAGCCCTTACTATGGGAGACAGGAAGGGGAGTTGTGAAGGACAAGTGTCAGATCCGCTGCTACTTCAAGACTCAGCCTCCCTGAAATATCACTCTTTCTTAGCAACCTGCAGGGAGACAACCAGATTTTTCCATAAGAGGTTTCTTATACCATATAAACATATTTCCATTCTACGTGACAACACACAATTCGGATCAGTAAGATAGAGATCAAGAGGTTATCTTGTCACTGAGTTGCCTCTTCTGCTAACTAGCTTCTTCCTGTCTTCCCATCTTATTTATCACTAGTGTTTTCCCCTTTCCATAATAGAAAAAAAGAATTTTAATAGATTATTTTAGCATTAAACTGAGATTCAAAGCTACTCTTTCTTTTCACATTTCACTTTACTGATTGTAGAAAGGATTTGGGTTTTTAAAAAAAAAAAAAACAAAAACGTTGCAAGAACTATGATTTAATTTCTAGCTCTCAAAGTAAACACCTGAATTAGAAAACTCCATTTTATCCATTCACTCTTTTTTAGAAAAATAATTTAAAAGCCACAATCTTGTTTTGTTTTGTTTTGTTTTGTTTTTTGAGACGGAGTTTCGCTCTTGTTACCCAGGCTGGAGTGCAATAGCATGTTCTCGGCTCACCGCAACCTCCACCTCTCGGGTTCAAGCAATTCTCCTGCCTCAGCCTCCCGAGTAGCTGGCAAGCCACCATGCCCAGCTAATTTTTTTTGTATTTTTAGTAGAGACAAGGTTTCACCATGCTGGCTAGGCTGGTCTCGAACTCCTGACCTCAGGTGATCTGCCTGCCTTGGCCTCCTAAAGTGCTGGGATTACATGCATGAGCCACCATGCCAAGCCAAAAGCTGAAATTTTTTAAAAGCACATATTGCCAGGCTGGATGCAGTGGCTCACGCCTGTAATCCCAGCACTTTGGGAGGCTAATGTGGGTGGATCACGTGAGCTCGGGAATTCGAGACCAGCCTGACCAACATGGAAAAACCCCATCTCGACTAAAAATACATTAGCCAGGTGTGGTTGGCGCATGCCTGTAATCCCAGCTACCTGGGAGGCTGAGGCAGGAGAATCGCTTGAACCCGGGAGGCGGAGGTTGTGGTGAGCCGAGATCACGCCATTGCACTCCAGCCTAGGCAGCAAGAGAGAAACTCTGTTTCAAAAAAAAAAAAAAGCACATACTGCCTTTTGTTATTTCAAACCAATCATTTTATTTATCCTTATTTATTGTTGAGTAGCAAGAATGCGCCACATAAACCACAGCCCTACAGCTTCATTGTTATAAATCTTTCTGATGGTGTGTAAAACAGACATTCCTCAGAAATTCCTATTAAAAATGTCTGAAACAGAGCAAATGCTTAATTTTCTGGATAATCTTGAAGACAGGATGTAAAACAATAACAAAATAAATATAAAATCCCCAAGCCCTTATTTTTGTCACTAATTTTACTCTTTCTCAAAAAGAACTCACATGAGTTATTAACACAAAGCCAGTGAAATCAGTCTCCTTTTCTCTGCCCTTGTTTCTCTTCCTACTCTATTTTAGGCATCTGAAAAAGTATCTAAAAAGTATCTATTATAAGAAGGTTAAAGCACTGATTCTCTCTGAAAATAATCTCCCGCTCTTGTTTGACACCCTCTGAATCCAGATTTTAACTTCACATACCCAGAGACAACAAATAGGGAATAAAGAGTTGAATCTCTCTTGGATTTTCTTATCCTAGAAAGCTCTAATGGTTAGCCTCTCCCGAAATAAACCATTTTAGAAAACATAATTAAATAGATTTGGGGGACAGGAAAGCATTAAGGAAGAAAAAGACTTTTTAAAGAAAAAATATTTACGAAACTCATGCCAATTAAATCTGAGTGTTCTCTTTAATTCTAAGAGCATCTTTTAAAGAAGCTTAAAGCTTTATATGTTGCTGTGTAAGGGAACCTGAGCAGACTAGAGAAAAGCTCAAAGGCCTATCTATAATCCCATCACAAAGCGACAGGGTCAAAAGGCAGAGGTCAGGGAACAGGGTACAAGATAGTTCCCACACTTGAAAGAAAACTGTATCTCATTTGTTCAGAGACATTAAAAAATATTCAATTGTGTTACTAAAATAATACGACAATTTATACGTTAAGTCCCAAGGCAAATTTGAATATTTTGAAATAATGTACTTTTAAGAGCAAAAAATTTGTTACCTCTTCTACATTTGAAACAAAACACCAATCTCTTGCTCACACACATATGCCAGTGCTTCAACTGTCCCTCAAAGACTGATGTTCAGATAAAAGCTGTCACCTGATCTATTCAACAGAGTTCAATAAGGCACTGAAATAAATACTGAATGTGCATACATGTCAACAGACATTTCATATCTGGGCCTCTGCCGCATAATGATTCAACAAGGTATGTCTACTTCATGGCCTTAAGTTCACATTCAGAAAAAGCTAAATTTTTACTCTTGCTTAGAGATTTCATTCCAGGGAAAAGTGAATGTAATTTTGCTCAACGGTCATTAAGCAGGCTCAACACTTGTGCAGGAGACTCTTAAAACGACTCCATGACTCTTCAATCGGCAATTAAATCTACAGAAGCTCTGGGGTCTAGGGCATTTGCTGGCTATCCTTCTACTACTTCTCCTACTCTAACCACAAATTTTGTGTTCTAAGTGGCACAGAGGGTGATAGAGGTATCAATGAGATAACTTAAAGAGAATTTTGGCCAGGCACCGTGGTGCACGCCATTAGTCCCAGCTATCCCAGGAAGCTGAAGTGAGCTATGATGGCCTGTTAATAGCCACTGAGCTCCAGTCTGGGCAACACAGGGAGACTCCATCTCTTAAAAAAAAAAAAAAAAAAAAAGGCACAGTGGCTCATGCCTGAAATCCCAACACTGGGAGGCCAAGGTGGAAGAACCATGTGAGGCAAGGACCATTTGAGACCAGCCTGGACAACACAGTGAGATCTTATCTCTACAAAAAAATTAAAAAAAATTAGCCAGGTGTGGTGGCATGTGCCTGTGGTCCCAGCTACTTGGAAGACTGAGGCAGGAGAACCACTTGAGCCCTGGAGATAGAGGCTGCAGTGAGCCACGATCGCGCCACCGCACTCGAGCATGGGTGAGAGAGTGAGACCCTGTCTCTAAAAAACAATAATAAAAAAAAAAATTAAAAGGGGGGTGGCCAGGCGCGGTGGCTCATACCTGTAATCCCAGCACTTTGAGAGGCCAAGGCGGGTGGAGCTCTTTAAGTCAGGAGTTCGAGACCAACCTGGGCAACACGGCAAAACCCAGTCTCTACTAAAAATACAAAAGTTAGCCGGGCATGCTGGTGTGTGCCCGTAGTCCCAGCTACTTGGAAGGCTGAGGCAGAAGAATCGCTTGACCCTGGGAGGTGTAAGATGCAGTAAGCCAAGACTGAGCCACTGCACTCCAATCTGGGCGACAGAGCGAGACTCTGTTGCAAAATAAAAAATAAAAAAATAAAAGGGAGGTGGAGGGATTTCGGACTTTTGGAATCACCAGTATGGTTCTTACGTTTTTGTTTTCTACCAACTTCTATCTTCTCCATACACTCAATACTTTAATTATTTCCCTATTGGCCCCATCCACCAGAAACAAGATGATTTACAAGTGGTTCACTGTAAACGAGTCCTGTCAGTTCTTCGCTCTGAAGAATATACAAGATTTTACATTCTAGTACACACAGCTTTCATGTATTTAATTAAAATCAGATTGTAGCTAGAGCTGCCAATAAAAAAATGAAGCACTGCCAGACAGGAGTGAGAATAACCAAACAAAATAACCTATTTTAGCATAGCCACCTCAAGTACCAATGCCTGTGTTTTAATTAACTGAAATCATGGTCATTGTTCTAGTGAACAATGGCACAAAACAAGTGAAGTCTAGTGTGAAAGTTCATTTTCCTGGAGCTGAGCCAGAATATTTTGAAATCCTGACAAAAGTTTATTTATTAAGAAAAAGCATACACTTGAGACAGGAGATAGGAAATAGTTTTAAACAATCTGTTATCTTATTACCCCGGCCATTTACATTTCCTTAAAAGTTAGAGTTGAAGTTGAGGATAACTTAACTAAAAATAAAAAACACTGTGGTTCTAAAAGTAAATCATCTACAAGCTTTAAACCTATAACCAGCCATAAATTCCTACTGCTCAATGTATTCTTATTAAAGTTAGTATCTCATTCTCATGGAATTCCAATTGATATGTTGGTGCTGATTCTTGTGACAAAGGAGGACTTCTACATCAGGGAATTACGTAAGAGTAGATTGTGACTACCCACTACCCCTTCAAAAACAATTCACATCTCTGCCCAAAGGAAACAATTCCTTTTTGCTATTTTAGTCCTGATCTACAGCAATAAAAAATTGATATAAATTTACTATCTAGAAAGAATACCGTTAGACTAGCAGATTGTCCTTGTTTTCTCAAAGGACCACAAGAGAAGGAAGAGGAAGAAAACTGAAGGGATACTGGAAATAAAAGGTACTAAACCTGAAAAGGTGTGAGATATAAGAAATTTCCCAGTTTCAGGCTGGATGTGGTGGCTCACACCTGTAATTCCAGCACTTTGGGAGGTCCAGGCAGGATCACTTGAGTCCAGGAGTTTGAGACAGCCTTTGCAACACAGTGTAACCCCATGTCTACAAAAAACTTAAAAATTAACCAGGCACATAGCAGGGCATGGTGGTACATGCCTGTAATCTCAGCTACTTGGGAGGCTGAGGCACGAGAATTACTTGAACACAAGAGGCGGAGGTTGCAGTGAGTCAAGATCATGCCACTGCACTCCAGCCTGGGTGACAGAGCAAGATTGTCTCAAAAAAAAGAAAGAAAGAAAAAAGTTAACCAGGCATGGTGGCATGTGCCTGTAGTCCCAGCTACTCAAGAGGCTGAAGTGGGAGGATTGCTTGTCTTAAAAAAAAAAAAAAAAAAAAAAATTCTACAACCCTAACATTATTAATTCCATCACGTTTTTGTTTGTTTGTTTTTAGCACACATCACCTTTTGGATCTTTTTTTATTGTAATCTATAAATGCTCTTTCCAAAATACTGTCACATTGTAGAAACAATCCAGCTCAGCAAAAGTGTTGAGAAACACATTCCCAAGGGTATCCTCAGATAATGCACAAAATAGTTTTCTAGAGGAAAGTAAAGCAAACAAACTGACTACTTCTGCAGTGATATTCCTAAAGGCTTTATTAATATGTGGAAACTATTCATAACTCATCAGTAACAGTAGCTTACCAGTAGCATAAAATAGATTTCCCATTATGTATGGGGCTATGTACAATTACTGGTTTGATGCATACAATGCCACCTTTCTCTCCCATCCAATAAAAGCACATAGGAATGGAACTGAATAAAAATGATACCATTAGAGGGAAGAACTTGAATCCATTCCACTTATTTTAAAATATATATCGTAACCTCAGTATGTCTGCTATTGTTAGTAATTACTTGTGACCTACCTCATGAATGGTAGGCCCATTAATGTGTCACCAACCAGCAGTTGAGGACAGCTGGTCTGAAGGGGCAGCAGGGCATAGGAAAAAGGGCTAGTTTGCAGCCAGACACCCTGGGATGGAATCCGAGCTACGGCCTTTCCTGTCTTTGGGCAACTCACTGAATGTCACCCTTCTCATCTACCAAATGAGAAAAGTAATACTTTCAAGTTATTGTGAGAATTAGTGTTTATAAATCACCAACCACAGTTCATGCTTCATAAATGTTAGCTATTTTCATAGCTTCATAGTATAAGGGGGACTTCCTGGGATTATTTCTGACTTAATAATGCTAGCACATATCTTTGAAAGTCATTTAAAAAAAGCATTATTTCAAAATTAGCTTTCTGCAGTGATATATACCCGTTTTTATCAGAAAAATAAAAAGTAACCCAAGAAACCCATGTTAGTAAAAACAGTTACAATATTTAATTTCAAATAAAGTTAGTAAAGTCATACATGCTCGGAAAAGGTGCAGAACATCTGAGAAAGCCAATCCTCCAGCCTCTTCCATCCTCAGGATGTGCTGTCTCAGCAGCAGATAAAATACTAACACTTTCATTCCTAGAATTCTCAGTTCTTACCTCGTCACACTCAACCAGCCATCCCCGCATTTTGTTTGAAAAGTAATGGAGGCCAGGCGCAGTGGCTCACGCCTGTAATCCCAGCACTTTGGGTAGCTGAGGAGTATGAATCACCTGAGGTCAGAAGTCTGAGGCCAGCCTGGCCAACAAGGTGAAACTTCTCTACTAAAAATACAAATATTAGCCAGGCGTGGTGGTGAGTGCCTGTAGTCCCAGCTACTTGGGAGGCTGAGGCAGGAGAATCACCTGAATTCAGGAGGCAGATACTGCAGTGAGGCGAGATAGTGCCACAGCACTCCAGCCTGGGTTGCTGTTGTTGTTTTGAGACAGAGCGAGATTCTGCGAAAGAAAAAAGGAGAAAGAGGGGAGGGGAAGGGAAGGGGAAGGGGAAGGGGAACGGGAAGGGGAAGGGGAAGGGGAAAGGGGAAAGGGAAGGGAAGGGACAGAGAGGAAGAAGGAAGGAAGGAAGGAAGGAAGGAAGGAAGGAAGGAAGGAAGGAAGGAAGGAAGGAAGGAAGGAAGGAAGGAAGGAAGGAAGGAAGGAAGGAGAGAAAGAGAGAGAGAAAGTAATGGGGAAAGACAGTCCCATTTAATCCCATACATAGGATTAAACTTTATAGAAACAAAGAGAACTGTACTGGCTGACTGTGCCCAAAGCTGATGTAGGTGCCATGAAGAACAAATCTGTATATGCAGTTTCCTAAGATATTCCTTTAAAACCACAACTGAAGCTACAAGTGCTCTTTAGTACAACCACTTTCTGAAATTTCATAAACACCATCCATCGTTTATGTGCTCAACACTTGACACTAGTTTATAAATAAATAAGACATGTTTGCTTAAAAAAAATCAAAGCCTTGTTGGTACCTGCATGCTTGCTTGCATATAACTGGTTAAAAAAAAAAAAAAAGGTTAATTTTATTTACTGTATCTTATTTAAAGAGGGAAGGAATAGGCTAATATATTTTGTAGTTAGCTCTTCACAAAGTTGTTAGATACCTTTTTTAAAAAGTCATTTACCCATTCTCTTGCTTTTTCATCAATCTCAAGTTTCCCATTTTTAAGGAAACTCTAGCTTCCATTTTAGGGTTTTTATTTATTTTATTTTATTTTTAATTTTTGAGACAGGGTCTCATTCTGTTACCCAGGCTGGAGTGCGGTAGCGCAATCTCAGCTCACTGCAACCTTGACATCTTGGATTCAAGCGATTCTCGTGCCTCAGCCTCCCGAGTAGTTGGGATTACTGGCAAACCCCACCACATCCAGCTAATTTTTGTATTTCTAGCAGAGACGGAGTTCCGCCACCTTGGTGAGCATGCTCACAAACTCCTGACCTCAAGTGATCCACCCATCTTGGCCACCCAAAGTGCTGGGATTACAGGGGTAAGCCACCGCAGCTGGCCCATTTTAGCGATTTTAAAACCCACACATAGGCCAAGCATAGTGGTAATCCCAGCACTTTGAGAGGCCAAGATGGGCAGATCCCTTGAGCCCAGGAGTTCAAGACCACCCTGGGCAACACAGATCCCATCTCTACAAAAAAAGATTTTTTTAATTAGTCAGGCATGGTGGTGTACACCTATAGTCCCAGCTACTTGGGAGGCTGAGGTAGGAGGATCACTTGAGCCTAGGAGGTTGAGGCTGCAGTGAGCTGTGATCGCAGTACTGCACTCCAGCCTGGGCAACAGAGCAAGATCCTGTCTCATTCTTGTTATAAATAAACAAATAAATGTAATATTTTTTGTTATAAACAAATATCTACAAGTTTGAACCTTATTCTAAATACAAAGGAAGTTATTAGAGAATTTTAAGTAGAAAAATATTATTCTAAGATCTCACTATTATTTGGGAACTGGCAGTGTCATCCATACTACAGTAATAATCTAGAGATTAGCAATGGTAATTTCAAACAGGAACCCCTGGGTCCTTAAAAGTCCATGAAGATAATAATTGGGAGTCCATTAATTGACATTAAGATTTCAAAATTCTTCTTAAAAATTGTAGCTTTCGGCCAGGCACAATGGCTCACGCCTGTAATCCCAGCACAGAGGCAAGCAGATCACCTGAGGTCGGGAGATCGAGACCAGCCTGAACAACATGGTGAAACCTCCATCTCTACTAAAAATACAAAAAATAGTGGGGCGTGGTGGCACATGCCTGTAATCCCAGCTACTCGGGAAGCTGAGGCAGGAGAATCACTTGAACCTGGGAGGCGGAGGCTGCGGTGAGCCGAGATCGCACCATTGCACTCCAGCCTGGGCAATAAGAGCGAAACTGTCTCAAAAAAAAAAAAAAAAGTAGCTTTCCTGGAAAGAGAACAGTATAAACTAACTGATTTTCTCCCTTTCCTGATGGCTGATTTTGTAATTCCTTAATTGCTCCTCATGTGGTACAGTTATCCTTCAGTATCTGTGCGGGATTGTTTTCAAGACTCCCAAGATGCTTGAGCCCCTTACATAAAATGGTGTAGTATATACAGATAACACAAGCACATTCTCCCGTACACTTCAAATAATCTCCAGGTTAGTTACAATACTTAATACGATGCAAATTCCATGTAAATGGTTGTTATGCTGTATTGTTTAAGGAACAATAGCAAGTACAAAAAACTTGTACGTGCTCAGTACAAATGCAACCACCATTTTTGGTTTTTATTTTTTTGGAACACTGTATTTTCAATTTGATGACGGTCGAACCCACAGACGTGGGACCCACACACAGAGGGCTGACTATACATGTGGTATGTACTGGTCCTCTTGTTCTATGACATTTAGGATTTTTTTTTTTTTACGGATAAACTTAGTTTTTTTACTCAAAAACAATTTCAGACCCCAAGGGTGGTAGTTAGAAATCATTCATCTCATTTAACCCTTTTCAAGACAGACAAGAACACTGATGCCTGCAGCTGTCATAAGTGACAGGCCAGGACTGGAATCTCAGCTTCTGACTGTGTATCCAGCTCTAATTGCTGTACTCACTGCCCTGCCAGCTATGGTTTCACAAGCATTCATACATTCCTTTAAAAAACTATAAACTCACCTAATAACAAATTATTTATGCTAAGAAATAATAAAACCCAGTAAGAAGAGCAAGAGTTTTTTTAAAAAGTTAAAATTTCATAGTAAAAGCCTTTATATAGTAACACCTTATCTTTAAAAATATTCATTGACAAAAGCAAAAATATCATTAAATATATACTCTTCTAACTCCCTGATGAATGAATGAAGAAATGCATGCAAGAGAAATTAGTAGTGCTAACTAAAGAAGAAACAAGCTAGGTCAGGTCATAAACGTCATAAAGGCCCAGTAGTGTCGCCTTTAGTATCTTTACCATATAGAGGAATAAAAAAATAATTTCATTTGATGATAAGGTTACCCATTTGGGATCTCTATACTGGTAGATTTTACAATCTGTATGATACAGCATATGTTACTAGGAAGACAGCAAATACACTGGTTATGGGTATGGATGAATTACATCAAGCAGACCTTCAATCTAGGCTTCTTTCTTATTATATGAACTGGAGTAAAGTACTTAAATTCTCTAGACTCAGTTTCCTCCTGTGTACAAAAGAGAAAACAGGCCGGGTGCAGTGGCTCACACCTGTAATCCCAGCACTTTGGGAGGCCAAGGTGGGCGGATCACAAGGTCAGGAGTTTTAGACCAGCCTGACCAACAACATGGTGAAACCCCATCTCTACTAAAAGTACAAAAAGTAGCCAGGCGTGGTGGTGCGTGCCTGTAATCCCAGCTACTCAGGAGGCTAAGGCAGGAGAATCGCTTGAACCTGGGAGGCAGAGGTTGCAGTTAACAGAGATCACACCACTGCACTCCAGCCTGGGCAACAGAGTGAGACTCAGCCTTTTTTAAAAAAAAAAAAAAAAAAAAAAAGAGAGAGAGATGGGCCGGGCATGGCGGCTCACGCCTGTAATCCCAGCACTTTGGGAGGCCGAGGTGGGCGGATCACGAGGTCAGGAGATCGAGACCATCCTGGCTAACATGGTGAAACTCCGTCTCTACTAAAACACACAAAAAAATTAGCCAGGCGTGGTGGTGGGCGCCTGTAGTCCCAGCTACGCAGGAGGCTGAGGCAGGAGAGTGGCGTGAACCCCGGAGGCAGAGCTTGCAGTGAGCCGAGATCACGCCACTGCACTACAGCCTGGTTGACAGAGTAAGACTCCGTCTCAAAAAAAAAAAAAAAAAAAAAAACGAGAGAAAAAACAATGCCCCTAAGGTTGTTGTCTGGACTGAATGAGGTAATGACTACGAAGAATTTAGCACAGTGGCTGGGTGCGGTAGCTCACGTCTGTAATCCTAGCACTTTGGGAGGCCAAGGCAAGCAGATCACCTGTCAGGAGTTCAAGACCAATCTGGCCAACATGATGAAACCCCGTCTCTACCAAAAAATACAAAAATTAGCCGGGCATGGTGTCACGCACCTGTAGTCCCAGCTACTCGGGAGGTTGAGGCACAAGAATTGCTTAAACCTGAGAGGCGGAGGTTGCAGTGAACCGAGATCACACCACTGCACTCCAGCCTGAGCAACAGAGCAAGACTGTGTCTCAAAAACAAACAAACAAACAAACAAACAACAACAAGAATTTAGCACAGTGTCTGGCATGTGGAAAGCACTATAAATATGTTAGCTATTTTACTATTACTATTTCATCATAGATTCTTACAGAACAGAGACCATCACTTATGTATGTAGTCCAGAATCTAACACACTGTAAGCATTTAACATTAAATAATCCAAAATATAATAGTTAGTTATGGTTTTACCAAAAACAAAATTTAGGTCATTATTAAACAAAAATGCTAAGGATCAGGCATATGGTACACGTTTCCTAAAGCGTCCTGTATAGAACCATCTCCACCATTCAGTAAATTATAGAAGAGGAAAATGTTTTCTCCATATGAAGCTTTACGGAAATCATGACTAACAAAGCATTGTATTCTAGATATTTACTTTTATTACTCTGAAAGTATCTGTGACCAACAGTGGAAATACAAGGAAAAGGATGTGCACAGGAATTTCAGGACAGTCTGTCTTAACATCTTAGCAGCAAACAGAACTTGTACTCCTTCAGGTTCCTTTCTCTCTCCCTGTCCTCTTTTCTTTCCCTTTCTCTCCTCCCACAAAGACACTATTTGTCTCACCCTCTTCCCCTCTCTTGTCTTCCCAGTTGTCTATGCTGGTGTGTCCTGCATTAACAAAATGTGCCATAAGCCTGAGCCTTGGGGTTATCATAAAGAATTTAGCGTCACTCACTTTGGGGCCAATTTCACTATAAAGAGTTTCATTTCCAGTAGATTTCCAAAACTGAGTGATCATTATACCACAGCATCTTAGTCTGTTTTCGTGTTGCTATAAAGAAATACCTGAGGCTGGGCAGTCTATAAAGAAATGGCTCAGCCAGGCATGGTGGCTCACTGCCTATAATCCCAGCACTTTGGGAGGCCAAGGAGGGGCGGACTGCTTGAGCTCAGGAGTTTGAGATTAGCCTGGGCAACATCTTTGTACAGATGGCAAAACCCCACCTCTACAAAAAATACAAAAATTAGCCAGGCATGGTGGCACACGCCTGTGTTCCCAGCTACTAGGGATACTGAGGTGAAGGACTGCTTGAGCCCAAGGAGATTGAGACTGCAATGAGCCAAGACTGCACCACTGCACTCCAGCCTGGGTAACAGCGGAGGCTCTGTCCCCCACTCCCGCCCCTCCCCTCTCCCAAAAAAAAGAAAAAAAAAAAAAAAAGAAAGAAAGGAAGAGAGAGAGAGAAAGAGAGAGAAAGAGAGAAAAAAGAAATAGTTTGCGGTTCTACTACGCCAAAGGCATGGCACCAGCATCTGCTTCTGGTGATGGCTTCAGGCTGCTTCCTCTCATGGCAGAAGGCTAAGCAATTAGCGATCACATAGCAAGAGAGAGGAAAAAAGAGGGTAAGGGAGGGGTGCCAGACTCTTTTTAACAATTAGCTCTTCCGGGAACTCACAGAGGGAGAACTCACTCATTACCTCCAGGAGGGCACCAAGCCATCAACGAGGCATCTGCCCCTATAACCCAAAGATCTCCCAATAAGCCCCACTTCCAACTTTAGGAATCAAATTTCAACATGAGGTTTGGGGACAAAGAGTCAAACTAGCACACAGCAACCAGATCTTGAATCTTCTTTGGCCTCATTAAAATGAAGGCTGATCCCTGTACTACTCCTTCCCCAGCCCCCGAGCTACCCGGAGCAGACCTTCCAAACTCCCAGGAATCTACTGTGAGCCTAGGATGTCAACAAAGCTAACAACTGACACAGTACCAATGGTATTTGGATCAGGGTAGCTTCTATTCCACCTAAGCCTATACACCCGGCCACTGTTTTTAAAAGACACACTTCAGCACAGTCTTGACTATGACATTCAGTTTGGAATAAGGGCAATCCTGAAATGCTTGTTGAATGAGTCAAGCTCATCTTTTTTCTGAGCTTAAATAGAATAACTACGGAGCATAGTGCACTGGAACCACCAGGCACTGGTCAGGTGTCTACTGCTGATCAAATGTAATCTGAGAGGGCCCTTAATCTCTGAGCCTCAGTTTCTTTACCGTAAATATGTTTACGGTCCCTTCAAGAACTAATGTGACATATTCTGTCAGTCTCGACTAAATTTTATACTTATTTGAATTCAGATCATGGTCCCACTGTCTCTACGCTCTTTTGAAAACCACACCCAATACAACCAAAGCTAAAAATAGCTGCAGAGAGACACCAAGGAAAAGATCTAAACAAAGCTCTATGGCAGAGAGCTCATCTATCAGACTTCAACAACTATTAGGAGGGCTGAATCCAGACTACCAAGGGAACACTAAGAATATTCTGGTCATCACATAATTTATAGACTCATATGTAAACTTATATTCATTCCCTTATTAAACACTGTGTACTGTATATAAGACACTATGAAAGAGACAAACTCCCTGCTCTCTTAGAGGGCCTGTATATTTATGTCACTTAATAAAGGCCTTATCATGTCCTTCATTTTCCCATTGCTCAAAAGATTGCTGTAAATTAAGCCATGTGTATTCCTATAGCCAGGTTTTAAAGGAAATAAGAGCTATAAAATAAGATTTCAAAATGATGTCTGCCTTCCCTGACATCAACTAATTGCATGATTTACCTCCATTTATACCTCCTTTCTTCTATATGCAATAAAGAATTCCGCTTTGAAACTTTTTCCTTATCTTTAATATTTAAAGGAAATTTAAACATTTCTCCCAAAGGATATTTTGTTTATGGACAAAGTGCCTCTTGAAAATATACAATGAGTAGGAGAAGCATAACAACTAAGATGTGGTACAGAAAGGACAACAGGTAATATGAGTATATCAGTATATACATGTGGACATCACCATAAAGTTTCTAAGTCCTCCATTTTTAAATATATTTTTATGTATATAGTTAAATTATTTTCAGCTATTAAGAGATCTATGTATTTGAGATGAAAGAAGTCTTTTCCATTGCTGTTTAAGCTGGGTTTTACTAGGAGTGTCTAAAAACTATTTGAAGCCTTGATAAGTTTTATTATAAGGTCTTAGTCTATTTAACTGTTACTGTCTTTACTTTGATTTCAATGTCCCACCACCTGCAGTGTCAATTCTAGGAACATGCATATGTTAAGAAAGTCTATGAAGCAAACTGGTAGAATTTATGTTTAATAGAAGTCAATTAAGACCTTCTAGAGGCAGGGTGACAACTTGCTAAGAAAGTGTGATAAAGACAGATCAGCTCCAGCAAGGCAAAATAGAAACTTAACTATCATTAACTTTGAAATTAATGCAGCAAAACAGAAACCACCTTCTGGCTCATTTGCCTAACACAGTTTCATGATCCCCAAATGTTGCTCTACAGAAATAGTCAAGAAAATTCTTAGTTGAGAACATGATACGACATTCTTCTGTTTTCCTGCCATGTCACTATCCATACTCCTCAATCTCCTCAGTTGTCTCCTCCTCATTCTCCCCACCTATGCATGCTAGAATGGCCCCAGGGCTCAACCATTTGAGTGTCCTCCTCTCTTTTCTATCTATACTCAACCCTCAAGTAATTTCATCTAATTTCATGGCGTTAAATTTATACCTACAGTCCAGATCTTCCCCCAAGAGATGTCTTGTCTATGTGACATCTCCATTTGAACACCTAATGGACACCTCCAACTTAACACATCCAAAACTGAACTGATTTCCAGGCTGATTCTCCACCAGTCTTCCTATTTCAGGAGAGAAGCTTACAACTGTTCAGTCCAAAAATCTTGGAGTCATCTTTGATCACTTTCTTTCAATATGACTACCATATTCATAGATTTCATACATATTCATACAAATCATCAGCAAATCTCATTGGGTCAACCTTCAACATCTGTCTAGAATCTGAGTCCTTCCTGCCACTTCACCAAGCCAACAACATCTCTCACCACAAACACCTTTTTTTTTTTTTTGAGACAGAGTCTCCCTCTGTTGCCCAGGCTGGAGTGCACTGGCACAATCTCAGTTCACTGCAACCTCCACCTCCTGGGTTCAAGTGATCCTCCTGCCTCAGTCTCCGGAGTAACTGGGATACTGGACTCCTTGCTGTTACCAGTACAAACTAGGGACTGTCCCACTCAGGGTCTTCGCACTTGCTGTTTCTTCTGCCTGCAATGCTGTGCCCCCAGGTGATCCATCTGGCCTGCTTCCTCACCTCCTTCAAGGCTCTGTTCAAATGTCACCCTCCCTGTGAGGACTTCCCTAAACCATCTTATTTAAAATCACAACCCCACCATCCTACCACTCTGCTGACATGTCCCTAAATCTACTCCCCTGCTTTATTTTTCCTCATAGCACTTATTAACATCTGGAGAACTATATACAGTCAGCACTTCATGTGGACTCCACATCCACAGATTCAACCAAGCACAGATTGAAAATGTAGTTAGCCCTACAATAGCTGCATCTGTAGTGAACATGCACAGACTTTTTTTCTTGTCATCATTTCCTAAACAATACAGTATAACAACTATTTACATAACATTACAATGTTAATAGGTATTATAAGTAATCTAGAGATGACAAAGTGTATAGGAAAATATTCATAGGTTATATATGCTACACCATTTTATTATAAGAGAGTTGAGCATCCGATGATTTTGGTGTGGGGGACACTCTAGAATCCATCACCCATGGTTACGGAGAGATTATTGTATTTTCATTATCTCTTTACACTAGAACGTATGCTCCATGATGGCAGGGATTTCTGACTGCTTTCCTCACAGCTGTCCCCAGCGCCTAAAAAACCAACTACAGATAGACGCTTTCAAAACTGTTGGATGAATGCTACCGAAATATTACCAGGCAAAATACATTATTACCTGATTACATTAAATATTATGAGAAGCAGAAATCCCAATCACCCACACTCACAGTTTTGCAAAAAGAGACATCAGAGTTTGTTTCTTAAAAATGCATTAAAGTCTGATGGTATTGTTAACGTCATTCTCACTGTGCCTAAAGAGTCCTAGGTCACACCTAAAAGGTACTGTTTTAGCTTCAGGAAGCAAATGGAGAAGAAAAAATACAGGCTTTTTTCCTTTCATCAGTCATCACTGACAGAAGGCCTCCAAGTGACTCTGGTGCCACAAATGTTTAGGATCTTTAGGGAAGAAAGGAGTCTAGAAAAATAAGAATATTCCTTCACCAAGTTTGAGAAGAATCTCCCCTAATCTCTCTGCAGACATTTTTTCTTCATATCCTTTGACAAAGCCATTCTTAAGATGTACATGAAATCTTAGTTGAAGAAACAATGTGATTACATAATTACACATACAGAAAAACCTGGTATTCTATTAGTTCTCCAAAATTTAAAACTAGACTTACAGTTTTTGTTGAAAATGTTTTGTGTTTCTACCTCCAAAGAATATGAAAAAAAGAAAATGTTTTGCTGTGAAGCTGAGTTAAGAAAAAGATAGCCAAGACGTGGGTTGATCGGACTGTATTTTAAGGCTTAACAGTTTTGTTTACTATTGTTTATTATTTAATATATTCTTCCCAGTCTCCCCACCCCCACCAAAGGAAAAGCGAAAAATTTACGTTGGTGCAATCAATAAGGAATTATCTGTCCTAAGGAAGTTGTTCTGAAAGGCTATGACCTAAGTCTTTAACACTGACACAAAGTTCAGGCGGTAGATGTCACTTCTCTCACCCATTTAACGACAACAACATATCAAGATTCAGATCCCGCGGAGGCAAGCGGAAAGGAACATGGGTGAAAAATGAAATCAGTCGTTTATCCCCGGCCTCCTCTCGACACTGCGCACTCCGCCGCCCCTCCATTGCCCTTTAACGGCCCCTTTTCCCCGCATCGTTTCCCCAACACAGCCCCGCACTGCGCCATCAAATGAATCAAGCAGAGGGACCGGTACCCCTCCGGGAAAACCAGGCACTAACACACGGTGCACCCAAGTGAGTTTAAACTCGGGAACAGTGTAGGCAGTGTCAACAAAGCGCGGTGCTGGATCCCGAGCGTCCAAAGGTCCCCGTCAGCTCCCAGACGCGGCCAAATCCACAGGATTCCAAAAGGTGACTTGGCCGGCACCGCAGAGCGGGAGGCGGCGCAGAGGGCAGAGTCCACGATGAAGTCCGACCGGCCTCCGCCCCGCGCTCGCACCGCACGGCCACCGGCGCCTCCGCGGACTCTACCCCCGCGGCAGCCGAGCTGAGTCCGACTCCCCCTCCCCCAAGAGGCCCGAGAGCGGCGTCACGTGCGGGGCCGAAACTTCGCGGCCGGGGCTGGGAGGCCGGCGGGTGGGAGGCGGGCACGGCGGCCGGGGGGCAACCCGCGCTCCCGGTGAGTCACTGGCCGCCTCCGCGTGCGGCTGCGGGCGAAGGGGCCGACGCACCAGGCGGGGACCATGCCCTTGGGGCCACCCCCGCGCCCGTTATTAATAACCCAGCGCCCGGAGGCGAAAGCCCGGGTGGGCGCAGCCGCACAGCCCGCACGCGGAATAAATAACAATGTCATTAAATCGCGCCCGAGCGCCCGTTCGGCCAGAGAGAGGCGGGGGGACGCCGCTGGGAGCTGACTTTGTCTGGAGCCCGCACCCCGCCTCCCGCGCGTCCCCGCAGCGTCCCCCGCGCCCCTGAGGGAACCCAGCGCCGCCTGAGGGAACCCAAGCCCTAGCCTTACCCGCCAGCTCGTCAGGCTCCAGCCCGCTGTCCGCGTCGATCCCGCACAGCACGAAGTAGTGCGCGAAGCGGCAGGCGGCCGGGGAGGAGCCCGAGCCCGGGCCGGGCGCCGCGCCGCTCCCGCTCATCCCGGTCGCGCTGCTCTAGTGGCCGCCGCCGCCGCCCGGGAAGGCTTTCTGTGGAGGCTGCCTCCACCGCTCCGGCTGTGGTACCTGCGCCCGCCCTAGGGCGACACTGGCGCGCCCATGGCCGCGCAGCCGCCTCTCGCCGCCGCAGCCTGCCTCCTCGCTCGGCGCGGGGGAAGCGGCCGCGGGCTCGCGCGCGGCGGGTCCGGAGCCCGGCCAGGTGGGGGAGGGGCGCGGGGGGAGTGTCGCCCTGAGAGGTCCGCGCCGCCGCAGCTGCGCTCGCGAGCTGAGAGCCGCCGCGTCTGGCGCCCGCGGGTCAGCTGAGCGGCGCTCGGGCTGTGGGAGCGCGGGGCAGGCGGGGGCACCGGGGCTCGGCGCGTGCAACGGTGAGGGGTGGGGGGCGCGCTCGCGAGGGGCGGAGGCGCGCGCTTCTACCGTGCGCGCGCGCCCAGCGGGCTAGAAGGCCGAGCCTGGCGTGGGGCCGCATTCATGCCCACCTGCTCCGGCTGCGGCATCGAGGGCGACCCTGCACACACCCCTCCTCGCCCTGGCCAGCCGATAAGAGGGCTAGTCTCAGTGTGGGGGGTCTGTCTTCTAAGGGGGATGTCACCCATCCTAATTTTTTTTAATGCAGCTTTGGGGAAGGTGAACAGCCACTCTGAGATCATTTCGCATAACGGTCTGAACCATCTTCTTTTAAACTGTGACCTGTGTGGGGGGTGCCTGTCTCACTTTAAGTCCCTCCCTTCCGATTTACAGGCCATCCTTCCTCAGTGACTTAGTGATAAGTCAACGGTGAGGGGGAAAAAACACAACTCAATACCCACAAAGCGTTGAGACTTCTAGAAGGAGTGCAGTCACCAACCCCCGCCTTCTGTCATTTATCCTGACATTTTCCAGGTCAGTGTAAATAGCCCAGGCGCTCCAGTTCCGCAGCCCTGTACCCATGCGATGTTATCGGCTCTCCCGGCAGGTAGCAATCGGAGGCTAAAGCAACAGGAATTAGACCCTGAACTCTGCTCCTCCCAAGGGCACGGCTTTCTTGCCCTGCTCAGCTCTGTCTTTTGCCTCTTCGGAAAGAGCTCGACAACCACTTCTTTTTCCTTTGAAAGGAAACTCACTGGGCTCAGTGGCTCACGCCTGTAGTCCCAACAGTTTGGGAAGCCCAGGTGGGAAGATCCCATGAGACCAGGAGTTCAAGACCAGCCTGGGCAATATAGGGAGACTCTGTCTCCACCTAAGTGAAGATAAAATTTATTTATTTAAAAAAATAATGTTTTTAAGAGACGGAGTCTCACTATATTACCCAGGCTGCTCTCAAACTCCTGGGCTCAAGCGATTCTCCCGCCTTGGCCTCCCAAAGTGCTAGGATTACAGGCATGAGCCACTGTGCCCAGCCATGTAAGTAAAAATAAAACTTAAAAGATAGAAAACTGAATCCAATTCATCTCCACATGGCAACGCCTTCCACACCACTCCCTGCTTTCTTCTTTGGGGATTTGGGGTATCTACCACCAGACACACAAGCAAACCTTCCAGAGAGGTTGCCTGAGAGAACCTCGATTATTTGACTGAATAATATTCTTCCTGGAAGATAAATGTGCATGCATACCATCATTTAATGTAGCTTGTATCTTCACTTTCTTTTTTCAATTTTGAAATGGAAGTGGCTGGCCACGTTGGCTCAGGCCTGTAATCCCAGCACTTTGAGAGACGGAGGCAGGAGGAGCACTTGAGTTCGGGAATTCAAGACCAGCCTGGGCAACATAGTGAGACTCTGTCTCTATAAAAATAAAATGAGGCCGGGTGCAGTGGCTCAAACCTGTAATCCCAGCTCTTTCGGAGGCCAAGGCGAGAGGCTCACTTGAGATCAGGAACTCGAGAGGAGCCTGGCCAAGATGGTGAAGCCCCGTCTCTACTAAAAATACAAAAAATTAGCCAGGTGTGGTGGCGGGCGCCTGTAGTCCCAGCTACTCCGGAGGCTGAAGCAGGAGAATCACTTGAACCTGGTAGGCGGAGGTTGCAGTGAGCAGAGATCACACCACCACACTCCAGCCTGGGCAACAGAGCAAGACTCTGTCCCCCGCGCCTCCCCCCACCCAAAAAAAAGAAAAGAAAATACAAGAAGAATCAAGAAATCAGGGTGAGCCACAGTCTGGGTAATTTACCTTTAGGTCCTATTGCACCCTGTACTTCTTCAAAAACACTTGTAATGACTTTTCTGTGTCTTCTTAGCTGTGCTATAAACTCCACAGAGCAAGAGTTGGACTCTGTGGTTCTTCACTTTTCTGGTATGTAGCAGAACTCTGGTCCTATATAGCCCCTCAATTTATATTTGAGTGATGAAAGAAGGGTGGTTATCTAGGTAATAACAGGTTGTTGATGCTACTAGGAAAATATACAAACTTTAATATCTGTAACATTTTTTAAAAAATAAGCCCTGGGCCAGGCATGGTGGCTCACACCTGTAATCCCAGCACTTTGGGAGGCCGAGGCGGGTGGATCACATGAGGTCGGGAGTTCAAGACCAGACTGGCCAACATGGTGAAACCCTGTCTCTACTAAAAATACAAAAATTAGCCAGGTGTGGTGGTACATGCCTGTAATCCCAGCTACTTGGGAGGCTGAGGCACGAGAATCACTTGAACCCCGGAGGCAGAGGTTGCAGTGAGCTGAGATCATGCCACTGCACTCCAGCCTGGGTGACAGAGTAAGACTCAAAAAATAATAATAAAAAAATAAAAAATAAATAAAAATTAAAAATAAATAAATAAAAATAAGTGCCACATATGCAAGGCCTCAAAAACTTGGTCAGGCCGGGCACAGTGGCTCACACCTGTAATCCCAACACTTTGGGAGGCCGAGGGGGGCAGATCACCTGAGGTCAGGAGTTCAAGACCAGACTGGCCAACGTGGTGAAACCCTGTTTCTACTAAAAATACAAAAATGAGCCTGGCATGGTGGTGAGTGCCTGTAGTCCCAGCTACTTGGGAGGCTGAGGCAGAAGAATGGCTTGAACCCGAGAGGCGGAGGTTGCAGTGAGCCAAGATCACACCACTGCACTCCAGCCTGGGCAACAGAGCAAGACTCCGTCTCAAAACAAAACAAAACTTAGTCAGAAACTCAGAATTGTTCCTTTCCACAGAAATCTTTAGTAAAAGACAAAAGATGTATACGATCTGAAGAGAAACCAGAGTATGAACCTAATTGTGAACACTTTAATTACTCTTATACAATATTGCTTTTCCTTGCGTAGAAAGTACTGAGATGCATAACATTTCATTAGTAAGGAAGGAAGTGCCAGGCTATCTGTTGGTAGTGACTTCTTACAGAATGTTTGTTAGATTCCAAGCTAATCAAACAAACACAGTTAAAAAACTGTTTTACTGTTTGCACTAGCCAAGGCACGTCAGTTTTTTTTTTTTTTTTTTTTTTTTTGAGACGGAGTCTCGCTCTGTCCCCCAGGCTGGAGTGCAGTGGTACAATCTCGGCTCACTGCAAGCTCCCCCTCGCGGGTTCACGCCATTCTCCTGCCTCAGCCTCCCGACCAGCTGGGACTACAGGCACCTGCCACAGCGCCTGGCTAATTTTTTGTATTTTTAGTAGAGACGGGATTTCACCGTGGTCTCAATCTCCTGACCTTGTGATCTGCCCGCCTCGGCCTCCCAAAGTGCTGGGATTACAGGCGTGAGCCACCGCGCCCGGCCGGCTTTTTAAAAAATTTGAACAGTAACTGATTTATGAGCTTGTAAGCCCCACATTAATATTTTTAAGGTGAAAAAAATTGAATCACCAACAAACAATGTGGGCAATTAAAATATACTAATCTCATAAAAATAGAATTCCTAAAATCTTTCCTAAAGCTTTTAAGAGAATAGTCACACATTATAAAACTAAACACGAATTTGAAAATATCCGTATGCTTTTCTAATTGTCACTTCAGGATGACACTGTGTAAGTATATTCTGCATTAAGCTACAATGAAACGAAGTTTAAAGGATACTCAAGAATTAGCTATGTATCATTGTATGCAGATTGTCCTCTAAAATAATGACAGAGAAGTAAATTAGCTCAGTGAACAAAAATCTGAGCAATGATCTGCTGTCTCCAAAGGACTTACTGGTAAAGCCTCAAATGGACTGCATGGCATGCTTGGGATAGCTGAGTCCTGCCATGGTCTGTGAAAGTGGAGGAATGAGAGATTGATAGCACTGCTAAGCTAGTGGCACATGGTGACTGACTACTAGTACAATGTGGTCCAATGAATGTTTTGGGCTCTAAATAGTTACATTAGCAATCAATCCCTTCTTTCTTAGTTTGTTTGTATGTGGCTAGAGTGTGGTGGTGAAGAATGGTGTTGACAAGGATTGTCATAGCATCAAAAGAGAAAAATAACCTCTCCTCTCCTTAACACAATTTAAATATTTTGGAGAGTCCACTCTCCCTCACTGTACTTGCTGCTTCTGGATCCCTTACAGCCCTCTGTTTCTGGGCGGTGGGCGGGTCACTCACCCAGGCTGGAGGGCAGTGGCACAATCTCGGCTCACTGCTTCCTCCACCTCCCTGGCTCAAGCGATCCTCCCACCTCAGCCTCCTGAATAGCTGGGACCACCCACAGGCATGTGCCACCACACCCAGCTAGTGTTTTGAATTTTTGGTAGAGACAGGGTTTCACCCTGTTGCCAAGGCTGGTCTCCAACCCTTAGGCTCAAGCGATCCACCTGCCTCAGTCTCCCAAAGTGCTGGGATTACAGGTTTGAGCCACCTTAGAACCCTCTTTTACCCCTTGTTGTTGTTAACCACTTTTTACTAGCTAACAATTATAATACATTTTCCTGTTCAAATTACTGGTTTCTATCTCCTGACTGATCCATAAGCCAAATGTCCATCACCAGATGAATGGAGAATTAAATTGGTATCCTCATACAAGGGAACAGCACTTAGTAGTAAAGAGGAATGAACCACTGATACATGCAACAGGGTGCTTGGCTGTCAAAAATATGCTAAGCAAAAGATGCCAGGCACGGAGGAGTCCATAGTGTATCACTCTACCCATAGGAAATTCTAGACTGGACAGGAAGCAGATCAGTGGTTGCCTAGGGCCAGAGGTGGGATGTGGTGGGAAATTGACTGCAAAAGGGCAGGAGGGAACTTTCTGGAGCAATGGGAAAATGTTATATCTTGATTGTGGTAGTGCTTTCACAGATGGATGTATTTGTCAAAACCCAATGTGCTCTTACAGCAAATACATTTTGATATATAGAAATTGTACCTCTTAGCTGGGCACGGTGATGCATGCCTCCGGTCCCAGCTACTTAGGAGACTGAGGTGGGAAGATCGCTTGAACCCAGGAGATGAAGGTTTTGATGAGCTGAGTTTGCGCCACTGCCCTTCAGCCTGGGCAACAGAGCAAGACCCTGTCAAACAAACAAACAAACAAACAAACAAATAAATAAATAAATTGTACTCACAAACCTATTTACAAACAAAAAAGAGCCAAAAGATTTATGTCCAGTTTTTATTGCATCCTACTCATTTTCAAAAAATTTTGTAAAGTTTCAAAACTTTACATTTCCTAAAATTCTGCTCATTTTAGTTGATTGACAAGGACTGATCCAAATTCTTACAAAAATTTTATTCGATTTTGCTTTTTTTCAACCAGTATGTTTTGTGGTGGTTTGGTGTGCTGATGAAGGGGACAGCCTCCAGACTCTCACTACCTAGGTTCAAATCTCACTTCTTTTAGTATCTATAAGACAATCTGCTTAATGTTACTCTAGCTTTAATTTCCTTATTTGTCCAGTGTGGATCAATATTAAGTTATTGTGAAGTTTGAAGGGGATAATACATGTAGAGTGCTTATCACGGTCCCTAGCATGTAGAAAGTATTCAATATATGTAAGTCATTGGTTCTGTGTGCCAGGCATTGAGCTAGACATTTTAACATACTCTGTCTCATTATTTTCATTTTTTTTTTTTTTTTTTTTGAGACAAGGTCTCTCTCTGTTGCTCAGGCTGGAGTGCAGTGGTATGATTTTTTTGTTTTGGAAGGCAGTTTTATAATTTTATTTGATATATTTGATGATCAGCGGTTAGTTCTCATCCACATTGACTGTAGATTTTTGAAAGCTTGTTTGGTGAATCTTCATTCTCATTACGTTTTCTGGACAACTGCATAGGGATGCCGTATGGGACATTCCTTAATCCTTTGGTCAAGACAGCTTTGTTAAGCCTGGTATCAGTGTGCACATCTGCAGTTCCCATGTCCTTGATGGCAAATTTCCAGATCTCGTTGAGTGCCCAAGGGGCACACTTCTTGAAGCCAGCTCCATGAATGCACTTGTGAATGTTGATGGTATATTCTCTGGTCACCAGTTCATTGATGGCAGAACTGTAATTCTTCTCGCCACCCTTCTTTGCAGGACGCATTCTGAGGGGCCCAGGTTGGAAAGGAGGAGTGTGAGGGATTGTGGGCGAAGTGCAGTGGTGTGATTATAGCTCACTGCAGCCTCCATCTTCCAGGCTCGAGTGATCCTCTCATCTCAGCCTCCCTAGGAGCTGCAGCTGCAGGCACATGCCACCATGCCCAGCTAATTCTTTCTTTCTTTTATTTTTTGAGGCAAGGTATCACTCTGCCACTAGGCTGGAGTTCAGTGGCACGATCACAGCTCACTGCAGCCTCCACCTCCTGGGCACAAATGATCCTCCCACCTCTCAGCCCCCTGAGTACAGGAACCACAGGCACAAGCTATCACACTCCACTAATGTTTGTATTTTTTGTAAAGCTGGGGTTTTACCATGTTGGCCAGGCTGGTCTCCTAGGCTCAAGTGCTATGCCTGCCTCAGCCTCCCAAAGTGCTGGGATTACAGGCGTGAGCCATCCCGCCTGGCCAATTTTTTATTTTTATTTTTAATAGAGATGGGGTCTCCATACATTACCCAGGCTAGTCTCGAACTTCTAAACTCAAATGATCTTCCTGCCTTGGCCTCCCAAAGTGCTGGTATTACAGGCATGAGCCACCACGCCCAGTCATGAAAATCAGTCCAAGAGGTCTAGCACTTCTTGCGTAGCATTTCAGAATACAACAGGCTGTGATCACTTTAATTAGATAGAACCAATGGAGATATGCAGACCTAGTTCCAGGCCCACTCAATGAGATGTGATAAATTCTGAGAGGGGTATAGAGGGGTTGGGGGCACTGAGCCTGTGCTGTGTTGACAAGAGAAGTTCAATGTGGCAGTCAAACTTAGCATCCAAAGTGGGCCACAATCTCTAGACGGCATCTACACAGTCAGCAAAAGGGGCCCTAAGATTTAGTTGTTGCAAATGGTGACAGAAAGGAGCATCCAAGGCATCTGGCATTCAGAAATCCAGGCAAGCAAGGCGGGGCACAGCAGCTTACACCTGTAATCCCAGCACTTTGGGAGGCCAAGGCAGGTGGATCAGCTGAGGCCAGGAGTTCAAGGCCAGCCTGGCCAACATGGGGAAACCCTGTCTCTACTAAAAATACAAAAATTATCCAGGTGTGGTGGCGCACACCTATAATCCCAGCTACTTAGAAGACTGAGGTAGGAGAATCGCTTGAACCCAGGAGGTGGAGGTTGCAGTGAGCCGAGATTGCACCAGTGTGCTCCAGCCTGGGAGACAGAGTGAGACTCTGCCTCCAAAAAACAAAATAAAATAATATAAAATTCCAGGCAAACAGCTTCAGGAAGTCTATCAAGGAATCATGGGTTCTATCCAGTTGGAATAAGAAATGAAGGGGATATAGTGGATTGAATTGTGGCCCCAAAAAAGTGTGTCCAAGTCCTAATCCCTATACCTGTGAGTGTGATCTTATTCAGAAATAAAATATTTGCAGATGTAATTGAGGATCTCATCCTGAGATCCTTAATGCAGTGCAAGTATAGCTGAGTGGGCCCTAAACCCAATGACTGGCGTCCTTATAAGAAAGGGAGATTTGAGATATTGAGACACACAGATGCAAAAATCATGTGAAGACAGAGACAGAGCTTGGAGTGTTGTTGCCACAAGCTAAGGAGTGCCAAGTGTTGCCAGCAGACACCACCAGCTAGAAGAGAGGGTTGGAATGGATTCTCCCTGGGGGCCCCCAGAAGGAATCAGCCCTCCTGACACCTTGGTTTTAGCCTGTGGCATCTAAAACTGTGAGAAAATTAATTTCTGTTATTTAAACCACCAAGTTTGTGGTAATTGGTTGCAGCAGCCCTAGGAAATTAATATAGAGGGTAACCTGCAAGGGCCCAGCCTGAAAAAGGAACTGGAGACCTAGGTAGGCTACCAGAGCAGAACCCAAGATACTATGACTGAGGGCTCCTGGAGAGAGATACTTGCGTATAAGGTAGAAACTCAATTTTAATGACCTAAGTACAATGACGAAGTCTAAATACAAAAGACAGGGACAGGACTTGGTAGAAGGTCCAAGCAGAACACATTTGAAGCCGAAAACAGGGCAGGGATAGGCCTGAAAATCAACATCAAGTGTCTTCATCTATGGGAAGGAAAAGCTCTAAAGAGACCAGAAGCTGAAATAGGGTAGTATTGTGTTTTTTGTTTGTTTGTTTTTTTTTTTAAACAGAGATGAAGTCTTGCTATATTGCCCAGGCTGGTCTCAAACTCTTGGGCTCAAGCAATGCTACCACTTCAGCCTCCCAAAGTGCTGGGATTATAGGCATGAGCCACCACACCCAGCAGGGTTTGGGTTTTAAAAGGTCAATCAACATCTTCATCTTTCTTCCCTAAGATTGGAACCAATTGCGAAATAAGATATAGGATGCCAACAGGTAGAGAACAGGTTCTATTATTAAATGTAGCCTCTGTTAATGCTAAAGCTGGCTGGGGTGCGGTGGCTCACACCTGTAATCCCAGCACTTTGGGAGGCTAAGGTGGGCAGATCACCTGAGGTCAGGAGTTCAAGACCACCCTGGCCAACATGGTGAAACCCCATCTCTACTGAAAATACAAAAATTAGCTGGGCGCAATGGTGAACACCTGTAATCCCAGCTACTCGGGAGGCTGAGGCAGGAGAATCGCTTGAATCTGGGAGGCGGAGATTGTAGTGAGTGGAGATAGCACCACTGCACTCCAGCCTGGCGTGACAGAGAGGACTCGGTCTGAAAAAAAAAAAAAAAAAAAAGCTGAAACTGATCCGAAGAAAGAGCAGGTCTGTGGCCAAGAAGGTTTACTACATTACTTTCCATCCTTCCAATCTTTTTCTTCCTGCTAACCAAACCCTGGCTCAGGCCACCGAAGGGGATATTTGACTCTGTAGAGCATCTACATTTAGTTCAGTATTGCTGTCCCATGTAAGGCCCAGGTGGAAAGAAAATGGAAGACTCTCCAATGCTTGCTACCTTTAATAAGATTAGCGCCATCCAATGGAAAAATGAAGACCATGACAACTTTGCTAACCTAGCAGGCAGGGGAGGGGTGAAGTGGGGGCCAACAGTGTTACTGTAGTAGAAGTCCCTTTACATGGAAACGTGACGCAAGAGGAAAGAAAGTTCCTCCCTAGTAGGTGACTGTTTAATCAGAATCCATCCCCTCCTCCTTCATTGTGTAGCGTTCAGATAGGATTGGGCTTACACCTAGCTCTAGGGTGAGTCTTTGTGAACCTATGCTCCTTGTAAGAGTTACTGACTCAGGGATGAACAATTATCCTAAGCTGTTCTAATTAGGATGAGGTTCAGAACTTTTGATAGTTGGAGAAAGGAACATCTTCTCACCTTGGGTGTAAATAGGATATACACAGTCCCAAAATTATCAGTGGCCTTACAAGGAAAGCCAGGCCAAGGATGAAGCCAATATATGGAATGGAGCAGAGCCAAGAATATCACTGAAAAGCGATTATATTATAAATCTGGCTCAAATCATACAGGAAGCCTACTCAATATCCGGAATTTGTCAGTTAATGTGAGCCAATGCATTTTATTTTTCCTTTTATTGTTTCAGCCAGTTTGAGTTATTTTATTTAACTTTCAACCAAAAGTTTACTCTCAAAATAAGGGGAATGGTCTCTAAGATCCTGTCCAGTTAAAAATATCTTACAAATCTAAAAGGAAAGAAATATATAATTCCATATTCTAGAAAAAGTCCCAGAACTAGCTCTTCTTAAGGATGTGACAGTGATCTGCACTAGAGCTTCAGGCAGCTAAGGTAGGGTCTCCTGGAAATCAGTGCATAAGATGAGGAAGAAATCTTATTTATTTATTTATTTATTTATTTTGAGAAGGAGAGTCTCACTGTGTCACCCAGACCGGAGTGCAGTGGTGCAATCTCAGCTCACTGCAACCTCTGCCTCCCGGGTTAAAGCAATTCTCTGCCTCAGCCTCCCCAGTAGCTGGGATTACAGGCGTCCACCCCCACACCCAGCTAATTTTCATATTTTTAGTAGAGACGGGGTTTCACCATATTGGCCAGGTTGGTCTTAAACTCCTGACCTCATGATCCACCCGCCTCAGCCTCCCAAAGTGCTAGGATTACAGGCATGAGCCACCACAGCCGGCCCAAGCTGAGGAAGAAATCTTAGCAGCCTTCTGCAGAAGGTATTTTCCTGGGTTGGCTGGGTTCCTTCTCATCAAACCGAAATCAAGAGTATGTGAATAGCAATTAAAATGCAGATTTTCTATCAAAATTTAGAATACTCATACCGTCTGATTCATCAATTCTGCATCTCAAAATTTCTCCTACGGAAATATGCAAGTAAAGGATATGTGTACAACAACATCCCCTGAAACATTGCTCATTATATTTAAAAAGTGGAAATGATCATATTTCTACTACTAGGAAATAGGAAGTAGCTGGGCGCGGTGGCTCACATCTGTAATCCCAGCACTTTGGGAGGCAGGAGGTTCCTTTGAGCCCAGGAGTTCAAGACCAGTCTGGGCAACATGATGAAACCCTGCCTCTATTAAAAGTAAAAAGTATAAACAATTTTTTAAATAAAAATAAAAAAAACAAAAAAGGAAGAGGTTAAATAGATTCTGGCATATCTAATACAATGCATGCTAAGAATGAGGTTATACTGATGGAAAAAATATCTAATATATGGCTGAATATAAAAGGCAAGAATAGTGGTGGCTCACACGTGTAATCCCAGCACTTTGGGAGGCCGAGGTGGGTGGATCACTTGAGTCGGGAGTTCAACATCAGCCTGGCCAACATGGTGAAACACCGTCTCCACTAAAAATACAAAAAATTAGCCAGGCTTGGTGGTACGCGCCTATAGTCCCAGCTACTCGGGAGGCTGAGTCAGGAGAATCACTTGAATCTGTGAGGTGGAGGTTGCAGTGAGCCAAGATCATGAGACTGTACTCCAGCCTGGGCAACACAGCGAGACTCCATCTCAAAAAAAAAAAAAAAAGCAAGAAAAGAAAAATACACAGTTCATATTTTTGTGTTAAAAATAAAGTATATACATCTGTATACATGTTTGTGCATGAAAACATGTGAACAGCTTCCATTTTTTATTTTTCATATTTCTATATTGTTAAAAAATTGACAACAGGCATCTGTTGCTTTTTGTAATTCAAAACCTTTGTTAAGTCCGTGTGTGTTTCCGTGAGAAAAGATGATCAGCATTGCGAATCATGGCTATTCTTATATAAATCACTCAAATATGTAACTATTATAATGACTAGTGAGACTAAGTTGAATAACTACACATATATGCATATACATACATGGATGCATGAACATTCATTAATTACTCAACAATTCTTATAATGCCTACTATATGCCAGGTAATGTTCCAGGGATATATCAATGAATAAAATCCTAGAGATATATAATGCTGCACATATATACATTCAAAATACTCTAAGAGTATAAATAACTGTGAAATTGAAAGGATTAGCCAGGTGTGATGGCATGTACTTATAACCCTAGCTACTTGGGAGGCTGAGGTGGGAGGGTTGCTTGAGCCCAGGAGTTGCAGGTGGAAGTGAGCTATGATCGCACCACTGCACTCCAGCCTGAGTGACAGAGCAGAGACCTTGTCTCTAAAAAATAAAAATAAAAAAAGAGAAATGAAACAAAGTATGCATAATTTTCAATCATCAAAAAAATTTGGCTACTCAGTGATGAACTTGATTTTATGTTACAAATTTGTAATCTTTCTCAAGTCCATCTAAAAACCTTAAGGTTGAAAACACTCCATTCGGTAGCCAACAGAATAAAACTATCAGTCTTGATCTGAGTATATTTTGGATCCAGCATCTTTTTTTTTTTTTTTTTTTTTTTTTTTTTTTTTGAGACGGAGTTTCACTCTTGTTGCCCAAGCTACAGTGCAATGGTGCCATCTCGGCTCACCGCAATCTCTGCCCCCAGGTTCAAGCAATTCTCCTGCCTCAGCCTCACGAGTAGCTGGGATTACAGGCATGCACCTCCATGCCCGGCTAATTTTGTATTTTTAATAAAGACAGGGTTTCTCTATGTTGAGGCTGGTCTCAAATTCCTGACCTCAGGTGATCCACCCGCCTCGGCCTACCAAAGTGCTGGAATTACAGGCGTGAGCCACCACACCCAGCCTGGATTCAGCATCTTTAAACCCTGGCCACATGCCAGATTTTGAACCTGAGTTTTCTGTTCCAGACTTCACATGTGATTTTTCTCTCTCACTCTCTTTTTCTTTTTCCTTTTTTTTTTTTTTTTTTTTTTTTTTTTGAGACGGAGTCTCGCTCTGTCACCTAGGCTGGAGTGTAGTGGTGCGATCTCCGCTCACTGCAACTTCCACCTCCCGAGCTCAAGTGATTCTCCTGCCTCCAGCGTCCCACATAGCTAGGATTACGGGTGCCTGCCACCATGCCCTGCTACATACAATTTATCTTGTTCTTTTATTATTATTATTATTTTGAGATTAGGTCTCGCTCCGTCATCTAGGCTAGAGTCCAGTGGCGCAATCATGGCTCACTGCAGCCGCCACCTCCCAGGTTCAAGTGGTCCTCCCACTCAGCCTCCCAAGTAGCTGGATCACAGGCATGTGCCAACACAAACACACCGGGCTAATTTTCTTCCTCTTCTTTTTTTTTTTTTTAATAGAGACTGAGTTTCGCTATGTTGCTCACATTGGTCTGGAACTCCTGGACTTAAGTGATCTGCCCACCTCAGCCTTGTAAAGTGTTGGGATTAGAGGTATGAGCTATGGAGCCTGGCCTCTACATACAATTTCTAACACCTCTTTTAAATCACAGAAATCTCACTTGTCTATTCTTTCCCACTTTGAATTCAGAGGCACTTGTAACTGGTCCCACACCTTTTAGTATTGCAATGTTATTCTAGGTGTATTAATTGCTTTAGTCTGTTTGGCCTGCTATGACAAAATGCCATAAACTAAGTGGCTTATAAGCGACAGAAATTTATTTACTGCAGTCTGGAGGCTGGGTAGTCCAAGGTGCCAGCAAATTCATTGTCTGGTGAAGGCTAGTTTCCTGGATGATAGATGGCACCTTCTCACTGTGTCCTCAGGTGGTAAAAGAAAAGAACTAGTTCTCTTGGGGTCTCTTTTATAAAGGCACTAATCCCACTGATAAGGTGCCCGCCTTCATGACCTAATCAGCTCCCAAAGGCCCTACCTCCTAACGCCTCACATTGGGGGTTAGGATTTCAACATGTGAATTTGAGAAGACACAAACATTCAGACAATAGCATTGTTTTCTTCCCTACTTGTGCAGCTAAGAGCTTCCGGAGATAGGGAACTGTCTTCTCTCACCTCACATCCATACATCACACAGTTTATACTTTCAGAAAATTGATTGATTAAATGCATCCCTCAGCCTCCCCAACAAAGATCGTGTATCTACTCTAAAAATAGAACACAAATCCTCCATGCTTTTTAGTCATAATCAATATGACTGTTCATAAGGCAATTATTTTAAGTTTAGCAATTTAGCCATAATCCCATTATTGAATTAGGCTTGAAATCTTAGAAACTTCAAGATGTTTATTTGCCTTAGCTCCCTTCTAAGCAAACATCATCCTCCAAGTCTATATCCTCTCCACAGGCATCATTTCTAACGAGCAATGTTAGCTTACATAATAGTTTTTGGAAAATGTTTTGGAAAGTATCTGTTCTGTTTGAGGAAAACTATGGACTGACTCTCCTCTCTCTCTCTAAAGAATTCTTCTCCTATGACTATTTCCTTTAACTTCAGACTCAAACAATGATTAAAGATGGCAAGAAAAATGCCAGGAGAAAAGCCCATTTAATTGTACTGTTGGAATAATTGTTCCTGACTTCTAGCTTGCCCATTGTAATTTTGTGGGGGGGGAAGGAAAAAAATTAGTATCAGACTCCAGCAATCTCCAAACAAGCCAAAATTATAATCTGGTGAGTGCCTATTTAAAGTAACAGAATCCAAGGCAACATAAGAGGCTTAATTTTGGCTATGCATGTTATTACCTAAGAGTAGGAGAGAGAGTTATCTAGTAGCGAAAAGCCAGGAGCATGAATCAACCACTTTAGATTTATACTCCCCTTTAGAGTTTACGATGGATAAAAAAACTTTATGTCCCTGTGTTTAGCTTCTCTGTCCTTAAAATATAAGCAAACTCTCTATCACTCAGCAAAATTGTTGTCTATATAAGCTGAAAAAAACATCAAGCTCCTCAAACAGGTTGATTAGTAAATAAATGGCCCAACACAAAAAGGGTAATCTCAGTTTAAAATTTTTTTTTTATTTTTTAAATTAACAGATAAAATTGTATGTATTTACTGTGTATAACATAATATTTTGAAGTATATATACATGGTATAATGACTAAATCTAGCTGACATATGCATTACCTCTAATCTCAATTTAAATTGGGGCAATCATATTTTTCTTTTTTTTTGAGATGGAGTCTCCCTCTGTTGCCCAGTCTGGAGTGCACTGGGACTACAGGCGTGCGCCACCATGCCCAGCTAATATTTTTTGTATTTTTAGTAGAGACGAGGTTTCACCGTGTTAGCCAGACTGGTCTCAAACTCTAGACCTCAGGTGCTCTGCCAGCTTCGGCCTTCCAAAGTGCTGGAATTACAGGCGTGAGTCACCTTGTCCAGCCATATTTTTCTTTTTCTATTTTCAATTTTAAAGAATGTATTAAGTAGAGACAGGGCCTCACCATATTGTCCAGGCTGGTCTCCAACTCCTGGGCTCAGACAATCCTTCTAACTTTGCCTACCAAAGTCCTGGAATTACAGACGGCAGACGTGAGCCACTGAACTTGCCCCATATTTTTCAAAAGTGAAATTTTGCAGGCACTTGTAGTCCCAGCTACTCAAGAGGCTGACATGGGAGGATCCCTTGAGGCCAGGAGTTCAAATCCAGCCTGATAACACAGCAAAACCCCATCTCAAAAAGAAAAAAAAAGGCTGGGCACAGTGGCTCATGCCTGTAATCCCAGCACTTTGGGAGGCCGAGGCAGGCAGATCACCTGAGGTCAGGAATTCAAGACCAGCTTGGCCAACATGGTGAAACCCTGTCTCTACCAAAAATACAAAAATTATCCAGGCGTGGTCGTGGGCGCCTGTAATCCCAGCTACTTGGGAGGCTGAGGCAGGAGAATTGCTTCAACCCAGGAGGCAGAGATTGCAGTGAGCTGAGATCGCGCCACTGCACTCCAGCCTAGGTCACAGGAGGGAAACTTCGTCCCACAAAAAAAAAAAAAAAATTCTCTAAGGTAGATTATACAGCTGATCCTAAACAACACTGGTTTGAACTGTGTGGGTCTGCTTATATACCAATTTTCTTCTGCCTTTATTGCCCCTGAGACAGCCTGTTCTTCCTCCTCCTCCTCAGCCTACTCAATGTGAAGATGATGAGGATGGAGACCTTCATGAGGAGCCACTTCCACTTAATAAACAGTAAACATACTTTCTCTTCCTTATGATTTTCTTCACATTTTCTTCTACTTAGCTTACTTTATTGTAAGAATACAATATGTAACACATATAACATACAAAATATGTTAATCGACTGTTTACATTATCCATAGGGCTTGTGCTGTACAGTAGGTTATTAGTAGCTAAATTTTGGGGGAGTCAAAAGTTAAATGCAAATTTTCTACTTGAGGAAGGGTCAGTGCCCCAACCCCTATGTTGAATATTCAAGAGTCAACTGTAATTCAAGTTATACATTTAAATTTTTTTCTTACACTAGTAAATACCAGACTGAGATTATTGAAGGTTTGACACATATCACATATCTTTGCTTGATCTCCTTAGCTCTTATAAACATTATTAAATGTACAGTCCTTTGTGATTAAATTATTATTCTACATGTGATATGAAATAGATTTCTAAGCTGGGCATGGTGGCTTATGCCTGTAATCCCAGCAACTCAGGAGGCTGAGGCCAGAGGATCACTTGGGGCCAGGAGTTTCAGAGCAGCTTGGGCAACATAGCAAGACTCCATCTCTAAATATTATTTAATTAATTCAATAAGAAAGAATTTTAAATGACTACTAAAAAAATCACAAAAATAATAGCATATTTTAGCCTTTAAAAATTAGTAGAGATTGGGATTCCCGGAGCAAGATGGCCAAATAGGAGCAGCTCCAGCCTCCAGCTCCCAGCGCGAGTGACACAGAGGACAGGTGATTTCTGCATTTTCAACTGAGGTACCAGGTTCATCTCACTGGGGAGTGCTGGACAATCAGTGCTGGTCAGCTGGTACAGCCCAACCAGCGAGAGCTGAAGCAGGGTGAACCATCGCCTCACCTGGGAAGCGCAAGGGGGAAGAGAATCCCTTTTCCTAGCCAAGGGAAACTGAGACACACAACACCTGGAAAATCGGGTAACTCCCACCCTAATACTGTGCCTTACCAAGGGTCTTAGCAAACGGCACACCAGGAGATTATATCCCACACCTGGACGGGAGGGTCCCACGCCCATGGAGCCTGCCTCATTGCTAGCACAGCAGTCTGAGATCTAACTGCAAGGCAGCAGTGAGACTGGGGGAGGGGCGCCCACCATTGCTGAGGCTTAAGTAGGTAAACAAAGCCTCCAGGAAGCTTGAACTGGGTGGAGCCCACTGCAGCTCAAGAAGGCCTGCCTGTCTCTGTAGACTCCATCTCTGGGGACAGGGCATAGCTAAACAAAAAGCAGCAGAAACTTCGGCAGAGGTAAATGACCCTGTCTTACAGCTTTGAAGAGAGCAGTGGATCTTCCAGCACAGAAATTGAGATCTGAGAATGGACAGACTGCCTGCTCAAGTGGGTCCCTGACCCCTGAGTAGCCTAACTGGGAGATATCCCCCACTAGATGCAGACCGACACCTCACACCTCACACAGCAGGGTACACCCCTGAGACGAAGCTTCCAGAGCAAGAATCAGACAGCAACACTCGCTGTTCAGCAATATTCTATCTTCTGCGGCCTCCGCTGCTGATACCCAGGCAAACAGGGTCTGGAGTGGACCTCAAACAATCTCCAACAGACCTACAGCTGAGGGTCCTGACTGTTAGAAGGAAAACTAACAAACCGATAGGACACCCACACCAAAACCCCATCAGTTTGTCACCACCATCAAAGACCAAAGGCAGATAAAACCACAAAGATGGGAAAAAAGCAGGGCAGAAAAGCTGGAAATTCAAAAAATCGGAGTCATCTCCCCCTCCAAAGGAACACAGCTCATCGCCAGCAATGGATCAAAGCTGGATGGAGAATGACTTTGACGAGTTGAGAAAAGAAGGCTTCCATCAATCAAACTTCTCAGAGCTAAAGGAGGAACTACATAACCAGCGCAAAGAAACTAAAAATCTTGAAAAAAGAATGGAAGAATGGATAACTAGAATAATCAATGCAGAGAAGGCCATAAACGAACCGACAGAGATAAAAACCATGACACAAGAAACACGTGACAAATGCACAAGCTTCAGTAACCGACTCGATCAACTGGAAGAAAGAGTATCAATGATTGAAGATCAAATGAATGAAATGAAGCGAGAAGAGAAGTCTAGAGAAAAAAGAGGAAAAAGAAATGAACAAAGGCTCCAAGAACTTTGGAATTATGTGAAAAGACCAAATCTACATCTGATTGGTGTGCCTGAAAGTGAGGGGGAGAATGGTTCCAAGTTGGAAAACACTCTTCAGGATATCATCCAGGAGAACTTCACCAACCTAGGAAGGCAGGCCAACATTCAAATTCAGGAAATACAGAGAACGCCACAAAGATACTCCTCGAGAAGAACTCCAAGTCACATAATTGTCAGATTCACCAAAGTTGAAATGAAGGAAAAAATGTTAAGGCAGCCAGAGAGAAAGGTTGGGTTACCCACAAAGGGAAGCCCATCAGACTAACAGCAGATCTCTTGGCAGAAACTCTCCAAGCCAGAAGAGAGTGGGGGCCAATATTCAACATTCTTAAAGAAAAGAATTTTCAACCCAGATTTTCATATCCAGCCAAACTAAGTTTCATAAGTGAAGGAGAAACAAAATCCTTTACAGACAAGCAAATGCTTAGAGATTTTGTCACCACCAGGCCTGCCCTACAAGAGACCCTGAAGGAAGCACTAAACATGGAAAGGAACAATCGGTACCAGCCATTGCAAAAACATGCCAAAATGTAAAGACCATCGAGGCTAGGAAAAAACTGCATCAACTAACAAGCAAAATAACCAGCTAATATCACAATGACAGGATCAAGTTCACACATAACAATATTAACCTTAAATGTAAATGGACTAAATGGTCCAATTAAAAGACACAGACTGGCAAATTGGATGAAGAGTCAAGACCCATCAGTTTGCTGTATTCAGGAGCCCCATCTCACACGCAGACACACACATAGGCTCAAAATAAAGGGATGGAGGAAGATCTACCAAGCAAATGGAGAACAAAAAAAAGCAGGGGTTGCAATACTAGTCTCTGATAAAACAGACTTTAAACCATCAAAGATCAAAAGAGACAAAGAAGGCCATTACATAATGGTAAAGGGATCAATTCAACAGGAAGAGCTAACTATCCTAAATATATATGCACCCAATACAGGAGCACCCAGATTCATAAAGCAAGTCCTTAGAGACTTACGAAGAGACTTAGACTCCCATACAATAATAATGGGAGACTTCAACACCCCACTGTCAACATTAGACAGATCAATGAGACAGAAAGTTGACAAGGATATCCAGGAATCGAACTCACCTCTGCACCAAGCAGACCTAATAGACATCTACAGAACTCTCCACCCCAAATCAACAGAATATACGTTCTTCTCAGCACCACATCACACTTATTCCAAAATTGACCACAATGTTAGAAGTAAAGCACTCCTCAGCAAATGTAAAAGAACAGAAATTATAACAAACTGTCTCTCAGACCACAGTGCAATCAGACTAGAACTCAGGACTAAGAAACTCAATCAAAACTGCTCAACTACATGGAAACTGAACAACCTGCTCCTGAATGACTACTGGGTACATAACGAAATGAAGGCAGAAATAAAGATGTTCTTTGAAACCAACGAGAAGAAAGATACAACATACCAGGATCTCTGGGACACATTTAAAGCAGTGTGTAGAGGGAAATTTATAGCACTAAATGCCCAGAAGAGAAAGCTGGAAGGATCTAAAATTGACACCCTAACTTCACAATTAAAAGAACTAGAGAAGCAAGAGCAAACACATTCAAAAGCTAGCAGAAGGCAAGAAATAACTCAGAGCAGAACTGAAGGAGATAGAGACACAAAAAACCTTCCCAAAAAATCAATGAATCCAGGAGCTGCTTTTTTGAAAAGATCAACAAAATTGATAGACCGCTAGCAAGACTAATAAAGAAGAAAAGAGAGAAGAATCAAATAGATGCAATAAAAAATGATAAAGGGGATATCACCACCGACCCCACAGAAATACAAACTACCATCAGAGAATACTATAAACACCTCTACGCAAATAAACTAGAAAACCTAGAAGAAATGGATAATTTCCTGGACACTTACACTCTTCCAAGACTAAACCGGGAAGAAGTTGAATCCCTGAATAGACCAATAGCAGGCTCTGAAATTGAGGCAATAATTAATAGCCTACCAACCAAAAAAAGTCCAGGACCAGACGGATTCACAGCCGAATTCTACCAGAGGTACAAGGAGGAGCTGGTACCATTCCTTCTGAAACTATTCCAATCAATAGAAAAAGAGGGAATCCTCCCTAACTCATTTTATGAGGCCAACATCATTCTGATACCAAAACCTGGCAGAGACACAACAAAAAAAGAGAATTTTAGGCCAATATCCCTGATGAACATCGATGCAAAAATCCTCAGTAAAATACTGGCAAACCGAATCCAGCAGCACATCAAAAAGCTTATCCACCATGATCAAGTGGGCTTCATCCCTGGGATGCAAGGCTGGTTCAACATATGCAAATCAATAAACGTAATCCAGCATATAAACAGAACCAAAGACAAAAACCACATGATTATCTCAATAGATGCAGAAAAGGCCTTTGAAAAAATTCAACAGCCCTTCATGCTAAAAACTCTCAATAAATTTGGTATTGATGGAATGTATCTCAAAATAATAAGAGCTGTTTATGACAAACCCACAGCCAATATCATACTGAATGGGCAAAAACTGGACGCATTCCCTTTGAAAACTGGCACAAGACAGGAATGCCCTCTCTCACCACTCCTTTTCAACAAATTTTTGGAAGTTCTGGCTAGGGCAATCAGGTAAGAGAAAGAAATAAAGGGTATTCAGTTAGGAAAAATAAGTCAAATTGTCCCTGTTTGCAGATGACATGATTGTATATTTAGAAAACCCCATCATCTCAGCCCAAAATCTCCTTAAGCTGATAAGCAACTTCAGCAAAGTCTCAGGATACAAAATTAATGTGCAAAAATCACAAGCATTCTTATACACCAGTAACAGACAAACAGAGAGCCAAATCATGAATGAACTTCCATTCACAATTGCTTCAAAGAGAATAAAATACCTAGAATCCAACTTACAAGGGATGTAAAGGAATTCTTCAAGGAGAACTACAAACCACTACTCAGTGAAATAAAAGAGGACACAAACAAATGGAAGAACATACCATGCTCATGGATAGGAAGAATCAATATCGTGAAAATGGCCATACTGCCCAAGATAATTTATAGATTCAATGCCATCCCCATCAAGCTACCAATGACTTTCTTCACAGAATTGGAAAAAACTGCTTTAAAGTTCATATGGAACCAAAAAAGACCCCGCATTGCCAAGACAGTCCTAAGTCAAAAGAACAAAGCTGGAGGCATCATGCTACCTGACTTCAAACTATACTACAAGGCTACAGTAACCAGAACAGCATGGTACTGGTACCAAAACAGAGATATAGACCAGAGCCCTCAGAAATAATACCACACATCTACAACCATCTGATCTTTGACAAACCTGAGAAAAACAAGAAATGGGGAAAGGATTCCCTATTTAATAAATGGTGCAGGAAAATTGACTGGCAATAAGCAGAAAGCTGAAACTGGATCCTTTCCTTACTCCTTATACGAAAATTAATTCAAGATGGATTAGAGACTTAAATGTTAGACCTAATACCATAAAAACCGTAGAAGAAAACCTAGATAATACCATTCAGGACATAGGCATGGGTAAGGACTTCATGTCTAAAATACCAAAAGCAATGGCAACAAGAACCAAAATTGACAAATGGGATCTAATTAAACTAAAGAGCTTCTGCACAGCAAAAGAAACCACCACCAGAGTGAACAGGCAACCTACAGAATGGGAGAAAATTTTTGCAATCTACTCATCTGACAAAGGGCTAATATCCAGAATCTACAAAGAACTCAAACAAATTTACAAGAAAAAAACAAACAACCCCATTAAAAAGTGGGCACAGGATGTGTACAGACATTTCTCAAAAGAAGACATTCATACAGCCAATAGACACATGAAAAATGCTTCTCATCACTTGCCATCAGAGAAATGCAAATCAAAACCACAATGAGATACCATCTCACACCAGTTAGAATGGCAATCATTAAAAAATCAGGAAACAATAGGTGCTGGAGAGGATGTGGAGAAATAGGAACACTTTTACACTGTTGATGGGATTGTAAACTAGTTCAACCGTTGTGGAAAACAGTCTGGCGATTCCTCAAGGATCTAGAACTAGAAATACCATATGACCCAGCCATCCCATTTCTGGATATATACCCAAAGGATTATAAATCATGCTGCTATAAAGAAACATGTACACGTATGTTTATTGTGGCACTATTCACAATAGCAAAGACTTGGAATCAACCCAAATGTCCATCAGTGACAGACTGGATTAACAAAATGTGGCACATATACACCATGGAATACTATGCAGCCATAAAAAAGGATGAGTTCATGTCCTTTGCAGGGACACGGGTGCAGCTGGAAACCATCATTGTCAGCAAACTTTTGCAAGAACAGAAAACCAAACACCGCATGTTCTCACTCATAGGTGGGAACTGAACAATGAGATCACTCAGACATGGGAAGGGGAACATCACACACAAGGGGCCTATTATGGAGAGGGGGGAGGGTGGAGGACTGGCATTGGGAGTTATAACTGATGTAAATGACGAGTTGATGGGTGCTGATGAGTTGATGGGTGCGGCACACCAACATGGCACATGTATATATATGTAACAAACCTGCATGTTGTGCATATGTACTCTAGAACTTAAAGTATAATTTTTTAAAAAAATTAGTAGAGATTGGGTGCAGGGTCTCATGCTTGCAATCCCAGCACTTTGGGAGGCTGATATGGGAGGATCACTTGAGGCTAGGATTTTGAGACCAGCCTGGGCAACATAGTGAGAACCCTTCTCAACAAAAAATACAAAATCTAGCCAGGTTTGTTGGCACATGCCTGTAGTCCCAGCTACTTGGGAGGCTGAGATGGGAGATGTAGAAAGTAAAAAGTTCCTCTTCAAAGTTTCCCGTCTTGTTAAAGAATAAATCATAAGTATTAGAAATAATAGTTTATTTTAAAGACTAACTTCCTTCAAGCCTCCTTGATTTATGCTAATAACTCTTTGTTAAGCCCTATCCTATGTAGCTGCTAGATATAAGGGAATGAGTATATTCTATGTCTTTGTACTTTGACCAAGATATTTGTTTCCTTTCATAAGCAACTTCCTCTTTTTCTTTGTTCTCCCTTGCTTTTACCTATTTAGGAAAGTTTTAAGTTATTACCCAGTCAGGTTAGTTTAAATTGTGAGGTCCAGCGCCAGTCAATGGAGACAGGACACATTAGCAGGGACAAGCTGTGTAAGGAATAAAAATTGCTTCCCTCCTTTGTTCGGGTGTGCTCTTGCCGTTGTTCCATCTGCGAGGAACACCCTTTCTGCAGAAAGTAAAATTGATTTGCTGAGGGAACTTTTTGTCTAAATGCTGATTTTTCCTTGTGGTACCGAGGAACAAGCATTCTATTTCTAAATAAACATTTTACTTCTAGGCCGGGCACGGTGGCTCACGCCTGTAATCCCAGCACTTTGGGAGGCTGAGGTGGGTCGATCACGAGGTCAGGAGATAGAGACCATCCTGGCTAACACGGTGAAACCCCATCTCTACTAAAATACAAAAAATTAGCCGGGCGTGGTGGCGAACACCTGTAGTCCCAGCTGCTCGGGAGGCTGAGGCAGGAGCCTGGCGACAGAGCGAGACTCCATCTCAAAAATAAATAAATAAATAAATAAATAAATAAATAAACAAACATTTTACTTCTAACAGGAAAACTGCTTGAGCCTGGAAGATCAAAGCTGCAGTGAGCCATGATTGTTCCACTGCACTCCAGCCTGGGTGTCACAGTGAGACTTTATCTCAAAAAAATAAAAAATAAATGAAAATACATAAAAATTTTCAAATACATGAAAAATAGAAATGAATAGAGAAAATAATAGGCAACGCTCAGATATGAGTTTTGAAATTTTAAGTTATTAAGAACATAAAATTCAAAAAAAAGAACATAAAATTCAAGCTTAGAATACCCACTTAAACCTTTTATAAATTCCCTTTCTACAAATCTATTATAGTTATCTATGAACTGAATCCATTATAATTACCAGTGAAAAGAGTGAAGAATATCTTACTTAGGGATATATACTATATAAGGTATAGCTAGAAATTTTAAAATATGGTGGAGCCACCTTTTCAACATCGTTGGGTAAAAAGTGAGTTCTGGAGATGCCTCTAAGACAAAATATGGCCAGATTATAATAAAGAAATAAGACAATAATAGAATTTAAAATGTTTAACTTTTAAAAAGTTACCAAAAAATGGAAAGCTTATAAGGTTAATATCTGAATTTAGCCACTAAAATATTGTCTGTTTCGTAATGTATTTTAAAATGTTATCAGTGGCTACAGGCAGGCATTAGCTACACAAACGTAGCAATTAATGTAACAGCAGTTGAGTGTTGAGGCCACATTAGAGGGAATTATTTATTCTTGTTGCTAAGATTGGAAGTGTATAGGAGGCACCCAGAAGCTACCATAAAAGAGGTTATGGTTAAATACACACTACTTTTTATATTCATATTGAAACATACAATTTCACAAAATCCTTTCAAGAAAAGCAACCCTAAAGCAAGTGAAAGGTAGAAAACAATTGCAATCTCATGTCTGTTTTGAACAAACCTCAAATAACTATTGAGCTTTTTTTCTTAAACTTTTTGTTATAGAAATTTCCAAACACACACAAAATAGAATAGAATAATGAGCCCCCATGTATCTACTACCCAGATTCAACGTTTATGAACATATGGCAACATTTATCAACATATGGCCAGTCTATTTCATTTACAACCCCACTGCTTTCACCCCCTGCACACTAGATTATTTAAAATCAACTGTTGGTCAGGGCATGGTGGCTCATGCCTGTAATCCCAGCACTTTGGAAGGTCGAGGCGGGCGGATCACTTGAAGTCAAGAGTTGGAGACCAGTCTGGCCAACATGGTGAAACCCTGTCTCTACTAAAATACAAAAATTCAGCAGGCGTGGTGGTGTGTGCCTGTAATCCCAGCTACTCAGGAGGCTGAGGCAGGAGAATTGCTTGAACCCAGGAGGCAGAGGTTGCAGTGAGCCGAGATTGTGCCACTACATTCCAACCTGGACTATAGAACAAACTCTGTTTCAAAAAAAAAAAAAAATAAATAAATAAATAAAAAATATGCCGGGCACGGTGGCTCACTCCTGTAATCCCAGCACTTTGGGAGGCCAAAGCGGGCTGATCATGAGGTCAGGAGATCGAGACCATCCTGGCTAACACGGTGAAACCCCGTCTCTACTAAAAATACAAAAAATTAGCCGGGCGTGGTGGCGGGCGCCTGTAGTCCCAGCTACTCGGGAGGTTGAGGCAGGAGAATGGCGTGAACCCGGGAGGAGGAGCTTGCGGTGAGCCGAGATCGTGCCACTGCACTCCAACCTGGGTGACAGAGCAAGACTCTGTCTCAAAAATAAATAAATAAATAATGAATTAAAAATTAAAAAATTTAATTAGAAAAATAAATTTAAAAATCAACTGTCAGGGCAGGCACGATGGCTCATGCCTGTAATCCCAGCGTTTTGGGAGCCCAAGGCAGGCAGATCACTTGAGGTCAGGAGTTCCAGACCAGCCTGGCCAATATGGTGAAACCCTCTTTCTACTAAAAATACAAAAATTAGCCAGGCGTGGTGGCAGGCACCTGTAATCCCAGCTACTCAGAAGGCTGAGGCAGAAGAATCACTTGAACCTGGGAGGAAGAGGTTGCAGTGAGCCAAGATGGACCCACTGCACTCCAGCCTGGGCAACAGAGCAAGACTCTGTCTCAAAAAAAAAAAAAAAAAATCAACTGTCAGATATCACATCAGGTCATTCCATCAGAAAATACTGTGGTATGTATATCTAGGAGATAAAACTCTTTTTGTTTCTTCAAGGCACAATCAGAATTCCAGTGTCACATCTACAAAAAACGAACCCCTTAATATCACATAACATACAGTTGGTAATATTGAAAGTCTTACTGGTCAGACACAGTGGGTCATGCATGTAATCCCAGCACTTTAGGAGTCCTAGGTGGGAGGATCACTTGAGCCCTGGAGTTCAAGACCAGCCTGGGTGACCCTATCTCTACCAAAAAAAAATGTTAAATAAAAATTTTAAGAAAAGTCTTACTTCTAGTCACATAGCTTAGATAATATTTAGTAGTAATATAAAATGTTTTCAGATTGATCTATATGGGAATCTAAATTTTTTAGATTATTTCCATGTAATACTTGAACCGTTTTGTTGTATTAAAATTACACTAAAATGAACATGTAAACCACTTTCCCATGTTTAACAGATAGGTTGGCTAATTTTATCCAAGTACTAGGAATGTAGCAAGTTGATTACAGGACAAGAAACAGCGAAACTGAAATCCAACTTCTCTGCTTTTGAAAATAACCTCTCTGAATTCAGAAAAGGAGTAATATCTCAACAGCCTACTTGCTAAAGTCATGACGACTTTTCAACCGGTTTGTACTGCTATTGTTGCACTTAATGTTAAAATATTAAAATTCTTCTGAAAAGGTTGGTAACCAGCTACTACACTGTACTCCCAACCCCAACCTACCAGATTCTCTTCCCCCACTCCCCAAACCCTGACTTCTCTGGCCCTGGGGAGAGCAGGCCTGGGCTCCCCGCTCCACATCCCTCTTCACATGACATCTGCATGTGGTCTGTACAGCAAGGTAGTTGGACTTCTTAAGTGCAGGTCAGGATTCCCAAGAGCAAAATGTGGAAGATACCAGTCTTTCCAATACTTAAGCTTGGACCTAGCACAGCATCACTTCTGCCATATTTTATTGGTTAATAGAGTCACAAGGCCAGCCCAGATTCAAGGAACTATACTGGGGCCTGCGTACCAGGAATGTTTCATGGGGTCAAGGGAGGTGGAGGTAATCAATGAAACTGGCAAGCACACCATACCAAGGCTCAGTATATTTTACCCATTGTATGACTATCTGGCAGCTGAGAAGAAAAGAAATACTCTAAATGGCTCAGCTGTATTGCAAATTATAGCATCTTTCCTAATGTAGAGCTGTACTAACTAGAGTAGAAAGGGCTCATGAACTACTTTGAGTATAGGAGTCTTTGCAGCAACTTGATCAAAAAGCACACACTTAGATATGGAAATATTTTGTTATACAAACTCTTTGTAGATATACTCATTATAATGAAAGTTCCAAGTTGGGTACAGTGGCTCACGACTGTAATCCCAGCACTTTAGGAGGCCGAGGCAGCCAGATTGCTTGAGTTCAGGAATTCAAGACCAGCCTGGGCAACATGGCAAGACCCCATCTCTAGCTGGGTGTGGTGGCTCACGCCTGTAATCCCAGCACTTTGGGAGGCCGAGGCAGGTGGATCATGAGGTCAGGAGATCAAAACCATCCTGTCTAACACAGTGAAACCCCGTCCCTACTAAAAATACAAAAAATTAGCCGGGCGTGGTGGCGTGTGCCTGTAGTCCCAGCTACTCAGGAGGCTGAGGCAGAGAATGGCGTGAACACGGGAGGCAGACCTTGCAGTGAGCCGAGTTTGCACCACTGCACTCCAGCCTAGGCAACAGAGCAAGACTCTGTCTCAAAACAAAAACAACAAAAACGAAAAACAAAACAAGAAAACCCATCTCTACAAAAAAGAAAAAAAGGAGACCACTTCTCTACAAAAAATTTTTTTCAAATTAGTCGGGTGTGGTGGCGTATGCCTGTAGTCCCAGCTACTTTGGAGGCTGAGGCAGTAAGATTGCTGGAGCCCAGGAATTCAAGGCTACAGTGAGCTATGATCACCATGCACTCCAACTAGGGTGACAGCATTAGACACTGTCAAAAGAAAGAAAGAGAAAGAGAGAGAGAAAGAAAGAGGGAAAGAAAGAAAGAAAAAGAAAGAGAAAGAAAGAGGGAAAGAAAGAAAGAAAAAGAAAGAGAGAGAAAGAAAGGAAGAAAGAGAAAGAAAGAAAGAAAGAAAAAGAAAGAAAGAAAGAGAGAGAAAGAAAGAAAGAAAGAAAGAAAGAAAGAAAGAAAGAAAGAAAGAAAGAAAGAAAGAAAGATCTATTCTCTTAACCAGACAGACAGCATAGTGTAGTAGTTAAGTACAGGACTCTGGAGTCTGCCTATCTGGGTTTGAGTCCTACCTGGGCTGCTTACTAGCCAGTGGTCTTGGTTTCTTAATCTCCTCATGCTTCAGTCGCCTCACCTGCAAAATGAGAATGGTGATAATAGGACCTACATTAGGGATGTGATACTGTGAAATATTTATTTGGTCTTCCTCCCATCTCCTGGCATAAAATCTTTGGAATCTCCCAAGTGATAAGTTTCTTTTTGTAACCCAATGAGTCGACTGATGGCTGGCAGCCCCCAGGTGGCTTCAGGATGGAGGTTGGGCACATAAAAGACCAAGACAAAATTAGAGAGTTGTGATTTTCAGCCTTATCCAACTTCTGGGAAGGGGAAGGGGCTGCAGGTTAAGTTGATCACTGATGGCCAGTGATTTAATCAATCATGCCTACATAATGAAACCTCCGTAAAAACCCCAAAGGACATAAAAACCCCAAAGGTCTGATTGGGGGAGCTTCTGGATAGCTGAACACGTGGAGGTTCCTGGAGGGTGCCCCTTACCCCATGTAGGGCATGGAAGCTCTGTGCTCCTTCCCATACCTTGCCCTATGCATCCTTTCAACTACCCTTTATATATTTTTTTTTTTTTTTTGAGACGGAGTCTTGCTCTATCGCCAAGCTGGAGTGCAGTGGCACAATCTTGGCTCACTACAACCTCCAACTCCCTGGCTCAAGGCGAGTTGAACCAGGCATGTGCCACTATGCCCAGCTAATTTTTGTATTTTTTTTTGTAGAGATGGGGTTTCACCATATTGGCCAGAATGGTCTTGATCTCTTGACCTCATGATCCACCCACCTTGGCCTCCCAAAGTTCTGGGATTACAGGCATGAGCTACGGCGCCTGGCCTTTTATTTTTATTTTTATTTTTTAGACAGAGCCTTGCTCTGTCACCCAGGCTGGAGTACAGTGGTGCAATCTTGGCTCACTGCAACCTCTGCATCCCTGTTCAAGCAATTCTCCTGCCTCAGCCTCCCGAGTAACTGGGATCACAGGCACCTGCCAATAATATTCTTTATAATAAACTGATAAATGTAGATATGTGTTTCCCTGAGCTCTGTGAACAGCTCTAGCAAATAAATCCCCCAAGAAGGGGGCCATGGAACCCCGATTTATAGTTGGTAGGTCAGAAGCACAGGCAAAACAACCTGGGGCTTGCAATTACATTGGAAGTGGGACTGAGTCCTAAGCCTATGGCATCTGACACTATCTCCAAGTAGATAGTGTAAGAATTGGATTGGATTAGAGGATACGCCCCCCTCCCCACTCCACCACCACCACCCAGCTAGTGTCCATTGCAGAATTTTTTTTTAGACAGGGTCTTGCTCTGTCACCCAGGCTGGAGTGCAGTGGCATGATCAAGGCTTACTGCAGCCTATCAACCTCTCAGACTCAAGAGGTAATCCCACCTCAGCATCCCTAGCTGGGACCACAGGCACACCCCCCTTGCCCCTCCACCTAATTTTTTTATTTCTTGCTGGTGGAGAGAAACTTCCACATATTTGTTCACAAAAGTCTTCTGTGTTGATTGTTACCATGTGAGAGAGAGGAAAAACTGTTTTTTCTACTCAGTGGGTTATTGATAACTAAATTAGTTAATGTCTATAAAGTACAGGATAATGCCAAAGAGTAACTACTACTAGGTAAGCATTTATTAAATGAAACACCAATTTCAGGTTTAAAAAAAAACCTGAAATGTTGATTCTATTGAATAAAAAGTATAGGAGGTTGTTTTTTTGGATTAAGTTTCTGTGCTAGGCTCCAACAGACAAAACCAAAAATCAAAATAGAGTCACCCATGCTAAAGTTTTGTCACCAAACTTAAATAAGTTGTTATCTGATCTTCAGAGTGAGACTGGTGGGCTGGGAGAAGTTCCCAAACACTGATGAAAACTCGACCCAGGCCAGTGTGCAGGCTCCTGATACCATGATGAGAAGGCATTCAAGGGTGAGTCAGAAAATGGTGAAAGTATGGAGATTTATTGCAAAGTAAAAAATACACACTCAAGAAAGGGGAGCATGGCCATACTCATGTGAGAGTTGCACAAAGGGGCTTGGGGTTTCTTATATGGGTTTCTTTACCCAAGGGGTGGGACTATTCATGAAGATTCCTGGAAAAAGGTGAAGATTTCTCAGAACTGTGGTGCTGCCCATTTTTACACCAAATACAGTGTTCTTGTCACAGTGTAGGTGGGTGTGTGATGTGTTTATTAATGAGTGAATAATGAGGTCCTAGGAGAAACCTAGGTCAAATCCTGCTCTGTGTTGGGTCTGGTTGGTTTTAGCCAGCTTGGCCCACACCCTGTTTTTCATGGTCTTATCAGTCCCAAGTTTATGGAGCTATTTCAACAGTTTCATTTTGGAAGCCATGTGAAACTGCTGCCTGGAATTTTCTATTCTCTTGCAACCACCGTATATTATTCCTGTCTTAAGGGAAACCGAGAGAGAGAGAGAGCCAAATTCCCAAACAGGTCAGTTAATCTTCAAGAGTCATGATAATGAAGTTCCCTCTGCTTTAATCCTTTCACACACAGAAAAAGTAGCCCCAAGAAACCTGATGTTAACTAATCAGTTATTTTTCTATTGTTCTGTCTCCTTCTCTCATCTTACAAGAAAAGTCGCTTTGAAACAATGGACATACTCTTTGCTTTTTTTTTTTTTTTTTTTTTCTGAGACAGAGTCTCACTCTGTTGTCCAGGCTGGAGTGTAGTGGTGCCATCTCAGTTCACTGCAACCTCCACCTCATGGGCTCCACCATGATCCTTCCACCTCAGCCTCCTGAGTAGCTGGGATTACAGGCATGGGCCACTACACCCAGCTAATTTTTGTATTTTTTAGTAGAGATGGGGTTTCAGCATGTTGCCCAGGCTGGTCTTGAACTCGTGACCTCAAGTGATTCACCCTTCTGGGCCTCCTAACGTGCTGGGATTACAGGTGTGAGCCACTGTACGCAGCCTGCTTCTTTCTTCATTCCTTCTTGCTCTGTAAAGCCAATGCCTTCTGCTCAGCTGGTCATCTGTTTTGTGGAACAAAGTGTTACCTGTTTCTAGAATTGCAAATAAAGCCAATTGAGATTTTTTTTTTGGTAGAGTCACATTGTGTTGCCCAGGCTGTAGTGCAGCGGCGCAATCTCAGCTCACTGCAACTTCCAACTCCTGGGTTTAAGGGATTCTTCCACCTCAGTCTGCCAAGTAGCTAGAACTACAGGCGCATACCACCATGCCTGGCTAATTTTTGTATTTTTAGTAGAGATGGGATTTCACCATGTTAGCCAGGCTGGTATTGAACTCCTAACCTCAAGTGATTTACCCACCTCAGCCTCCCAAAGTGTTGGGATTACAGGCGTGAGCCACCGTGCCTGGCCCAACTGAGATATTTAGACTAAATTAGTTGTAACTTTGTCTTTTGACAAGTCTAAGAATATCAGTAATTTTTTGGCAACCAGTAGATAGCCCCTTCCCTTTTTTTAACGTCCCAAAAGGCAATTGAACCAAATCAAAATAATTTACCAGGATATAATCTAAACACTTCCTTCATTCAGGTTTTCCCCAGTTATTAACTATATTAACATAATTAGTAGTTATGCCAACTCATGATATGTTCTTTTTTTAAAAAAATTTTTTGTAGCCAGGCATGTGGCGGGTGCCTGTAATCCCAGCTACTTGGGAGGCTGAGGCAGGAGAATCGCTTGAACCTGGGAGGCGGAGGTTGTAGTGAGCGGAGATCGTGCCACTTCACTCCAGCCTGGGCAACAAAGCAAAACTTTGCTTCAAAAAAAAAAAAAAATTGTTTTTGCAATGATTTAATCAGACTTTCTTAAGACTTTGCCCTTTATGCACTTTTACCTTCCTTAATAACTCTTCAAAAGAGGCCTTGAAAAAAATGCAATGACTAGCAAGTTAAGGGAATACTGGAAAGCAATGACTGTTCAAAGGTTGGTTTCACCCATAGCTATGAGTGTCATAGTCCCAGGAAGATGGGTTGAATTCAGGGCCACTCTAGGAATTTTGCTGCAGTTTCATAAGCATAGACTATTCCAGACTGCACACCCTTTTTACCTACAATGAGTCCCAAGGCAAATAGAACACTGTGAAGAGGGAGACCAGAATTAATCTAGCTCTCGTCAGAGTATTCTAGGATAAATTCCCAGGCCAAATTGTCACTGACAATTTTAGAAACTCTGGATTGGATAAATTCATTATGATAAAGATTAAAATATCACCTTGTGTTTATGTGTTGTGGGAGCTTTTTAAAGGGTTTTTAGTCTTATGAATAGTCTCAGCAATATTGAAAGACTAATATAGTAATAGTAATTATTGCTTCCATGTTAATCAGCATCCAAAGATAAGGGGTCAAAGCAGGTTATTAATTATAAATAAGAATATCTGTGGCTCATCTGGCCTGGAAGTTTCTCTGAATATGAGTGAATTAGAGAGTAATGCATGTCCCCTTTGCCTTGCCTGCACTTAGTACATGTACCTACCAAGTATTGAGCACTGACTATTGAAATTGTAATTCTCTTCTTTTCTTCTCATTTTTATTTTTTGTGATGCTATAACAATAAAGGAGAAAATCTAAGGCATACCTAATCTTACCACCTCAATGCAATTATCTCCATTTCTACTTATTTCCTTCTAGACTTTGTCCAGATGCGTACAGGCCTTTACATAATTATCATCACAGTGTATGTGCTTCTTAATTTTACTTTTTCTCCATTTATAGCAACTTTCGTTCAAATTGTTTCATAATCATCTTAATTACTACAGTTTTATATTCCTGTTAGTTGGTACGTGATAATTTACTTAGCTATTTATCAGGAGACATGTAGGTTTTTTCCAAATTTTTTCCCTACAAAAATTGAGATGAACTTCTCTGTTCTTATATCTTCCTTGGATTATTTCTACGTAATACATTTATCAGGATAAGATTATAGGTTGTGGCCAGGCGCGGTGGCTCACATCTGTAATTCCAGCACTTTGGGAGGCCGAGGCAGGTGCATCACCTGAGGTCAGGAGTTTGAGACCAGCCTGGCCAACATGGCTAAAACCTTGTCTCTACTAAAAATATAAAAATTTTCTGGGTGTGGTGGTGAATGCCTGTAGTCTCAGCTACTTGGGAGGCTGAGGCAGGAGAATTGCTTGAACCTGGAAGGTGGAGATTTCTGTGAGGTGAGGTGGTGCCACTGCACTCCAGACTGGGCAACAGAGCGAGATCCTGTCTCAAAAAAAAAAACAAAAACAAAAAAATAAATTATAGCTTGTGGCAGATTGTATGTTCCAAAAGCAGCCACAATGATGTCCTCCTGATCCCAGTGCTCTTCTGCAATGTGATCTTGTCACTCCCCTTTGAACCTGGGTCCTGTAACTGCTTTGACCAATAGAATATGGCAACACTGACATCGCACCTTTTCAGGGGCAGTCCTTGTTTGGCCTGGTAACATCTACTTCCTACTTCAGCAAAGTGCAACTATTCTGAAATCCCGCCCCCGCCCCAATGCTATGAGAAGTCCAAGCTACATGAAGGGGTCCTAGGGGCTCCAGTGCTAGGTATAGAACAAGAAAAGCTCCAGAGCATTTGAGAGACTGTGAGGAAAGACACCACCTGTGAAGTGTATGTTCCAGATCTCATTACCCGACAGAAAGCCAGGCAGACAAATTGTCTAGCAGAGCCCTTCCAAATTTCATACTCACACAACTGCATGCAAAAGAAATAGTTATATAGGTTGAACATCCTTAATCTGAAAATTCAAAATCCTAAATGTTCCAGAATCCAAAACTTTTTGAGCGTTAACATGATGCCACAAGAGAAAAATTCCACACATGACCTCATGTGATGAGTTGAAGTCAAAACAAAAGCTGACGGCACACAGTTTACTTAGCATTCCCAAAGGAAAACAGACCCTCCCAGTCCCCTTCAGCTGTGATATATCTTTTCTGCATCTGTTCAGAGTCCCTCGTGCAAGCACATTCACAAAGCGTAATAAAATAAAAACTTTGTTTCATGCACAAAATTATTTAAGATATTGTATGGACAGGCACAGTGGCTCACACCTGTAATCTCAGCACTTTGGGAGGCTGAAGAGGGCAGTTAGCTTGAGCCCAGGAATTCGAGACCAGCCTGGGCAACACAGCAAAACCCTGTCTCTACCAAAATAATAATAATAATAATACAAAAATTTGGCTGGGCACAGTGGTTCATGCCTGTAATCCCAGCACTTTGGGAGGCTGAGGCGGGTGAATCATCTGAGGCCAGGAGTTCAAGACCAGCCTGGCCAACATGGTGAAATCCCGTCTCTACTGGAAAAACAAAAATGAGCTGGGCATAGTGCTGTGCACCTTAATCCCAGCAACTTGAGAGGCTGAGGCACGAGAATGGCTTGAATCTGGGAGGTGGAGGTTTCAGTGAGCCAAGATGGTGCCACTGCACTCCAGCCTGGGCAACAGAGTGACACCCTGTCTCAATTAAAGAAAAAAAAAACGCAAAAATTAGCTGGGCGGCATGGCACACGTCTTTAGTCCTGGCTACTTGGGAGGCTGAGGTGGGAGGATCACTCAAACCTGGGAAGTCGAGGTTGCAGTGAGCTGAGATCATGCCCCTGCACTCCAACTGGAGTGACAGAGCAAGAACCTGTCTCAAAATAAATAAATAAATGATAAAAATAAAATATTATGTAAAACCACATTTGGTCTATGTGCATAAGGTGTATATAAAACATAAATGAATTTCATGTTTAGACCTGGGCTCCATTCCCAACAGCTCTCCTTATGTATATGCAAATGTTCCAAAATCTGAAACAGTTCTGGTCCCAAACATTTTGCATTAGGGATACTCAACTTGTATTAAGCCATCAAGTTTGTCAGTAGTTACTAATATAAAGGTATTTGAAACACAGGTCAAAAGATAAATTTTCTTTTCCCACACACTGGCAAGAGTTTCTAATAGGATTGATTCTGTTTATACAATTTGCAGTGTCCTTAAAGAGGCTGTGCTTTTCAGGGTGCAAGCCTTGGAAGGCTGTTCTCTGCCCTGATTCTCAGTTTCTTCATTTAAGGTGCCATATTGTCCCACTTTTTAGAGGGCATTTTTGCCTCTTTTCTGAGTAGATAACTCCTTACTTTGGAAGTCCTCCACTAATTTTCTTACCTTCACCAGCTCTAGTTTTTCTTCCTTCTTGTTCTCCCTACTTCTCTGTCATCTTCTGCTCTGCTCATCTTCAAACAAAAGTAAATGCTACTCGGCCGGGTACGGTGGCTCATGCCTGTAATCCCAGCACTTTGGGAGGCCAAGGCAGGCAGATCACTTGAGGTCAGGAGTTTGAGACCAGCCTGTCCAACATGGTGAAACGCCCCCTCTACTACAAATACAAAAAAATTAGCCAGGTGTGGTGACGGGCGCCTGTAATCCCAGCTGTTCAGGAGGCTGAGGCAGGAGAATCGCTTGAACCTGGGAGGCGGAGGTTGCAGTGAGCTGAGGTTGCACTTTGCCTGGGTGACAAAGCGAGACTCTGTCTCAAAATAAATAAATAAATAAAATAATAGCTACCAGTGGAACATGGTTATTCATGCCTGTAATCCAGCTTTTTGGGAGGCAGAGGCAGGGGGATCACTTGGGCCCAAGAGTTCGAGTGAGGTATGATTGCGCCACTGCACTCCAGCTTGAGCAACAGAATAAGACCCCATGTCAAATAAATAAATAAAAGCTGCCACAGAGACGATAAAATAATCATAATCACAGTAAAACCTTCCATTTATCTACCTTATTATTATTTTTTTTTCTTTGAGACAGAGTTTCGCTTCTGTTGCCCAGGCTGGAGTTCAATGGCAAGATCTCGGCTCACTGCAATCTCCGCCTCCCAGGTTCAAGTGATTTTCTTGCCTCAGTCTCCCAAACAGCTGGGATTACAGGCACCCACCACCACGCCCCGCTAATTTTTGTAGTTTTAGTAGGGACGGGGTTTCACCATGTTGGCCAGGCTGGTTTCAAACTCCTGACCTCAGGTGATCCACCCGCCTAAGCCTCCCAAAGTGCTGGGATTACAGGCATGAGCTACCGAGCCTGGCCTGTCGACCTTAAATTTAAACATACGAAGTTTTTTTTAACTCACTTGAAGAAAGGAACCAGGAAGGGCTGAAGTATGTGTGTATGACTTCGTGGTACATTAAAGATAAATGCTTGATTCACTAATTCATTCAAAGAAACTTTTTGAGGCCGGGCATGGTGGCTCAAACCTGTAATCCCAGCACTTTGGGAGGCAGGAGGATTGCTTGAGGCCAGAAGTTGGAAACAAGCCTAAGCAACAGAGTCAGATCCCATCTCTACAAAAAAACAGACAACAACAACAAAAACAAAAACCTTTTGAATACCTATTATGGGTTCCGCATACTGATTCTCTCAGGTAGGACTCTCAGTATGCAGTGTAGAAAACTAACTCAAATTGGATTAAGGCAAATGGGAATTTATTGGCTCGTGGAATTGAGGACCAGTTTCAGGAGAGGCCTGACTCAGGGCTCAACAACATGAAGGGGAAATGGATTTTTCTGTTTCGTGGCTGACTGCTCTTCTCTGTGTGCTGGTTCCTTTCTCAGGCTCTAAGTAGTTGGTCGAAATAGCATCTCTCGACTCACAGCCTCTGAGGTTCAAGTTCAATGAGAGGGAGCGAGAGAGAACTTGTTCTAGGGAACTGCAGCAAGACCTAGGATCCAACGAGTGGACCATCTTAGATGGTCCCATTTCTGAAGGGCCCATTTCTGAACCAGTCCCAGTGGCCAGCGGTATAAGCATGTTCTGATTGGCTTAGGCTTGGACACATGTTCCACCTCTAGAGCTGAGTTGGCTTTATCTGGAGTACAGGGACTGAAAGTGGGGAACGGAAGTCTCCCCAGAGCAAAATAGGAGTGCTCTGAGATGTGGTTGCAAATCAACACACCCCAGCTCTATCTGTTTGACTACTATTTATGAGTTTTCAGCAGACATAAATGTGTTAATAGTAGTAGATCAGCCGGGTGCAGTGGCTCACGCCTGTAATCCCAGCACTTTGGGAGGCCGAGGCGGGTGGATCACCTGAGGTCAGGAGTTCAAGACCAGCCTGACCAATATGGTGAAACTCTGTCTCTACTAAAAATACAAAAATTAGCCGGTCGTGGTGGCGTGCGCTTGTAATCCCAGCTACTCGGGAGGCTGAGGCAAGAGAACTGCTTGAAACTGGGAGGCAGAGGTTGTAGTGAGCCCAGATCACGCCATTGCACTCCCACCCGGGTGACAGAGCAACCCTCTGTCTCAAAAAAAAAAAAAAAAGGTAGATCACAGCCTTCTTTGACTAATACTGTATCCACATCCACTCCCCTATTTAACCAGTGTGTCCCCTCTAAGAATCTTTATCCTCATGGTTCACATGGTATATTAGTCTATTCTCATGCTGCTAATAAAGACATACCCGAGACTTGGTAATTTATAAAAGAAAGAAGTTTAATTGACTCACAGTTCTACATGGCTAGGGAGGCCTCACAATCACGGCAGAAGGTGAATGAGGAGCAAAGTCAGGTCTTACATGGCAGCAGGCAAGAGACCTTGTGCAGGGGAACTCCCCATTATAAAACCATCAGATCTTGTGAGACTTACTCACTACTACGAGAACAGTATGGGGGAAACCATCCCCATGATTCAATTATCTTCACCTGGTCCTGCCCTTGACACATGGGGATTATTACAACTTCAGGTGAGATCTAGGTGGGGACACACCGTATCACGTGGCCAAACCATATCACATGGCTTTGGAACCCTTCAGGGTGCTGGGTGCATGAATATTTGTAATGTTTTATTGCTTCTCTTTTGAGATGCCACAAAATACCCTTCTCTACTTGGAGATGCAGGCTCCAGGAAAAGGAAGGAGACCAACAGATGAGAAGTGACTTCTTTTCTTCCACTTCTAGGAAAATACATAATTAGAACCTTCCAAGATGTAAGGAAAAAGGGCCAGATTTAGATTTCCAAATGTGGAGTGACAAGTATTTTACAAAATGAGGGAGTTGGATTAGATAGCTCACTAAAGTCCCTCCTAGTAATCGAAGGATTCTATGATTCACATCCTTTCTTTTAGAACAGCAGTGTTTGTGTTGGTTTCAATAAGGTGAGAGGGCATGGGCTCCTTAAGTGGCAGGAAGGAGGGGAAGAGATGAAGCAGGGCAGGGAGGGGCAAGTGGGGACTGTGAGACAAATATCACCCATTTCCCAGTTTTAGTCGTCAGGCAACTGCTCTTCACTCCCCACTTGGATTTTGAGCATTTTCACAAATCTTCAGAATTAGTTCAAATCATCAACTTGTACTTGGTAGCTTTATTCCCTTGGCTCTTGAAAGGGAAAGGAAATCAAAGCTTGTCTGCCCAGAATCTGGCAGGAGCATTTAATAAAGATGTTCAGCTGGGCACAGTGGCTCATGCCTGTAATCTCAGCACTTTGGGAGGCCGAGGCCGGCGGATCACTTGAGGTCAGGAGTTTGAGACCAGCCTGGCCAACATGGTAAAACCCCATCTCTACTAAAACTACAAAAATTAGCCAGGCGTGGTGGCAGGCACCTGTAATCCCAGCTACTCAGGAGGCTGAGGCAGGAGAATTGCTTGAACCTGGGAGGCAGACGTTGCAGTGAGCCTAGATCATGCCACTGTACTTCAACCTGGGTGACAAGAGGGAGACTCTGTCTCAAAAAAAAAAAAAAAAAAGATGTTCATCCCAGGGTGGGGGCAGGCTTAAGGACTCTGCGGTGGTCTCTCAGGATCTACTCCAGATCCAAGCTGGCTTCTAGGAAATACTGCAAGTGCTAGGAATGCCAAGATTTATCAGCTCTGTTGCAGAATGAATTAGCAGCTCTCAAGTGAAGTCACTGCAGAACAAAAGGCTACAAAAGGAGAGGAAAGAATGAGGGAGAGATGTTATAGGCGCAAACTGGCATGGAAAGCCCTGCAACGCAAGCAAGCAAGATGTTTGAATTCTCTCAAGAGAGGCAGAGAAAGCAACACAGGAAAACACTTAGACGTCTATGGAGGCAGAGAGGACCCTGAAGCGGAAGTCTGTCGGTGAGCAGCATTTCAAAGCTGAGCCAAAGACAGGGAATTGGCCAAAGCACTAGGAAAGAGAGCTGCTGGCCTTCAGTAGCTGCTCAACCAATATGGGTTGAAACAAAGTCTAGTTTCCGCATTTGTGCTGCTGTTGCCTCATTTTATGTTTTTTTGTTTTTGTTTTGAGACGGAGTTTTGCTCTTGTCGCCCAGGCTGGAGTGCAATGGTGCAATCTCAGCTCACTGCACCCTCTGCACCACCCCGCCGCCAGGTTCAAGCAATTCTCCTGCCTCAGTCTTCCTAGCAGTTGGGATTATAGACACGCACCACCATGCCCGGCTAATTTTGTATTTTCAGTAGAGACAGGGTTTCACCATGTTGGCCAGGCTGGTCTCGATCTCCTGACCTCAGGTGATCCAGCTGCCTCGGCCTCCCAAAGTGCTGGGGTTACAGGCGTGAGCCACTGCACCTGTCCCATTTTACATTTCATTTCTTATTGATCACTTGCAGGTCAGAGAGCCACACAAGCTACAGTCCCAAGCATCTGTATTCTAAACGATGCAGCTTGGCAAGGGCGTCACAAATATGCCCCTCTACCCAGTTTCCTCTTCCACATAGTCCTGCCTCTCTAAGTAAGGACCCAGAAGTGCCTCAGGTCGTGTTAAAGCCTACATTTCACTCTTTTCTCTGAAATACAACAATTTGAGAAATAGGAAATGCATGATTTGTAACCTGACAGAGGTGAATTTTACCTGAGCCTTGTGGGCCTGGTGAACAGTGAAAGTTAAGAAATCCCCTACCGGGGCTGGGCGCAGTGGCTCACACCTGTAATCCCAGCACTTTGGGAGGCCGAGGTGAGAGGATCACCTGAGGTCAGGAGTTCGAGACCAGCCATGATTAACATGGTGAAACCCCGTCTCTACCAAAAATACAAAAAATTTAGCCAGGTGTGGTGGTGGGCGCCTCTATTCCCATCTACTCGGGAGACTGAGGCGGAAGAATCTCTGGAACCCGGAAGGCGGAGGTTGCAGTGAGCCGAGATCATGCCGCTGAACTCCAGCCTGGCCACAGAGCAAGACTCAGTCTCAAAAAGAAAGGATGGGAGGGAAGGAGGGAAGGAAGGAAGGGAAGAAGGCAGGGAGGGTGGGAGGAAGGGAGGGAAGGAAAATACCCCACCCTTCATGCTTACTGCAAAGACCACCCCCCAGCCCTTCCAGATGTCACTTCAGTAAGACTCACAGATGCTCTTCTCCTTTATCTATGTTAAGACCAGGCACAGGCCCTCAAAATTTCCTTTCTTTGCCTCACAGATGATTAGCTGAACTGCTTGACCTCACTGAAGAACTAGAGCTTCAGTGTTACCCAAACTTTGGTTAGGCTTCTCTCCTTCCTTAGGGCCTCAGAACTTTGCTTAGCATTGGCCTGATCCCCTTCAGAGAACAGAGTGGCCTCAGGGCCCAACATTCCAATTTGCTCGATTTGTTACTCTTTCATCTGCTTCCCACATCTGGTTCATCCTAGCCTTGTTTCCTCCTACCATAGAGAAACCCTTTGCAACCTTTGAGATGTTTACAGACCTTCCAGTCCCAGCTTTCCCCTCCCTCTACTACAACAGTACCCCCACAACGCCCTGGCAATAAACTGTGAATAAAGGTCTGCCTTTTACCACATCCAGAATTCTTTTTATTTGACAAACCAGAAATAGAAGACAACCCATCAGCTTGTCTTCTGAGCTCCTAGCGCCAGGAATTTCATAGAAACTGCATATTGTTTGATTCCTCGGCCCCCTGGATGGGTTTCCAGAGTGCACCGGGGCTTGCCAAGAGAATGTGACCTCTGACAAACAGTAATATGGGTAGAGAGCCTAAGTTAAATGCTTATCGTGTGCTAGGTACTATTTTATGTGTTTTATGTTTGTTATCACATTTAATTTTCCCAATTTCCATAAGAGGAAAGTATTATTTTCAGCCCTGTCTTACAAGACAGGAAACAGAGGCTCTCAGTTAAATTACTCAAGGTCACACAGTCAGTGAGTGACAGAGCTGGGATGCAAATGCAGGTCAGTCTGAGGCCATGGTTGGGCTTGTAATCACCAGGCCATGGGCTTTCCTAAGAGGCGGCTTCTTGGAAATGTTCCTTTTGGTGTCTGATGTATCTGGATAGAAGCACGTGGAAAAGAAACTGTCAGTTGGGAATTAGCCACGCACCAACAGCCAGAGCATGGTGTCCACTTGCCGAACACTGAAGGAAATCAAAATATTTCTCCCCAACATATTGAGGATTGTTAGTTGAAGACACTGAACCGCAGGGGACCGCTCTGCCTCAGCCCCTGTGTGCCTGATGGCAGGGCGTAAATCCTTCCTTACTGGAGACAACACTTGCTTTTTGGCCAAGAGAAGGCACCAGCAGGCACCAGCGGAAACTGGGAACAGATTTTACTTTCTTCCCACATGTATTAGTCAGGATTCTCTTAGAGGGACAGAACTAATAGGAAAGATATAGATAGATAGATAGATAGATAGATAGATAGATAGATAGATAGATAGATACATAGATAGATAGACAGATAGATACATAGATAGATACATAGATACATAGATAGATACATAGATACATAGATAGATACATAGATACAGAGACAGATAGAGATAAAGGGAAGTTTATTACGTATTAAGTTACACAATCACAAAGTCCCACAATAGGCTGTCTGCAAGCTGAGGAGCAAGGAGAGCCAGTTCAAGTCCCCAAAATGAAGAACTTGGAGTCCAATGTTCAAGGGTAGGAGGTATCCAGCACGGAAGAAAGATGTAAGCTGGGATGCTAGGCCTGTCTCACTTCTTCATGTTTTTCTGTTTTATATTCACTGGTAGCTGATTAGATTGTGCCCACCAGATTAAGGGTGGATCTGCCTTCCCCAGCCCAGACTCGAATATTAATCTCTATGCGGATACACCCGGGATCAATAGTTTGTATCATTCAATCCAAGCAAGTTGACACTCAGTATTAACCATCATACCACATTTTCCCCACCTTCGAAAAGACTGGAACTGCCCTCTCTTTTGTCTTGTCACTAAGTCGGATTTATGGCTCTTTGTCAAACTATGATTTAAGCAAAGCCCCTAAGCCACTGCCTTGAGAGAGAAATACTTTTGAACTGAGGCCTCTCCAGTGTGATGGGTACTGCATGCATTAATAAATTTCTGCTTGTTTTTCTTTCGTTAATCTAACTTTTGTTTTCAGGAGAGTATCTCAACTGAAAACCTAAAAAAGAAAAGGAAAACATATTATGTTTTTCTCCCCCACAATGTCCACCTGCCGAACACAGACCATTTCACAGAAAAGGAATGTCTAATGCAATGGAGTGAAACAAAGAAGAGACCGGTGTGGAATCATGCCCATGCCCTCAGCACACAGAGACAAGTGCACGCACCGTGTGAACTACAGAAACGACAAACACCTCCCTTTCCTAGCTACTGTAAGCAGCTGAGGCTTCTTTACCAATGAGGTTTTGAGTGGGGCTTGGTTCCCGCCACTTCCTAAATCAAAATCATTAAGATACTCAATCACCAAATTGCCTCCACTATCTGCACCCAGTCCAGAGCAGGCCTCACTCTGTTGAACCCTTCCCCAAGTCATCTAACATAAACTCAAATCCTACTATGAGCCCCTCCTAAAGGCCTCTTATCTAGACCACAATTCCCCAGGGTGTGTAAACCCAAATCATAAAGCTGACTCTGGCGCAGGTGAACCAAGGGACTGGTGAGCTTCAACACAAGCTTGGCACCATCTGCGTGCCTGAACTCAATGCTTTTCCATGCGTCTCCCCGTGGATATGTCCTGTAATGGAGGGTGCTCTGACTTCAGCTGGTTCAGGGAAGGCCACTCCTGGGATTGCTTCCTCTTTTCTGCCCAGCATTTCTTCTTCTTTTTCTTCTTCTTCTTCTTCTTTTTTTTTTTTTTGCGACGGAGCCTCATTCTTGCCCAGGTTGCAGTGCAATGGTGCAGTCTCGGCTCACTGCAATCTCTGCCTCTCAGGTTCGATATTCTCCTGCTTCAGCCTCCCAAGTAGCTGGGACTACAGGCATGTGCCACCATGCCCGGCTAATTTTTTGTATTTAGTAGACATGGGGTTTCACCATGTTGGTCAGGCTGGTCTTGAACTCCTGACCTCAGGTGATCCACCCGCCTCGGCCTCCCAAAGTGCTGGGATTATAGGCGTGAGCCACCACACCCAGCCTTCTTCTTTCTTCTTTATGCTCCCAACTCCCCCACTGCAACTCCCATTCTACGGAGAAGGCGTTATCTCCTTTGGGCTAATGTTTTACCATACTGAAAATACCTAAGTTAGTTCTCTTCACCTCAATTTCCCAGCTGGGTCAGAAGAGACCCTGTTCCTACCTTTAGGTTCTGAATAGGAGAAAGAACTACAGAAGCATCTCCACCAAAGCTCTTCTTCCCAAAGTTTACTTTTGTATTGTTTAGGCCCTGGAGGTGAAGGATAGAATTGTCCAGACAGTTAAATTATTATTCTTCAGGAGGCTGAGGTGAGAGGATAGCTATAGTCCAGGAAGTCGAGGCTGCCATGAGCTATGATCGCACCACTACACTCCAGCCTGGGAGACAGAGCAAGACTTTCTCTAAAAAAGAGGTTAAAAAAAAAAAAAAAAAAGAAGAAGAAGATTATGTCCTTTGCAGGGACATGGATGGAGTTGGAAGCTGTTATCCTTAGCAAACTATCACAGGAACAGAAAACCAAACACCCTATATTCTCACTTATAAGTGAGAGCTGTACAATGAGAACACATGGACGCATGGGGGGAACAACAAACTGGGGCCTGTCAGGGGGTGGGAGGAGAGAGAGCATCAGGGAGAATAGCTCATGGATGCTGGGCTTCACACCTAGGTGATGGGATGATCTGTTCAGGAAAGCACCATGGCACACATTTACCTACGTAACCAACCTGCACATCCTGCACATGTACCCCAGAACTTTAAAGTAGAGAAAAAAAGAGGCCGGGTGCAGTGGCTCAGACCTATAATCCTAGCACTTTGGGAGGCTGAGGCGGGTGGATCACTTGAGGTCAGGAGTTTGAGACCAGCCTAGCCAACATGGTAAAACCCCATCTCCACTAAAAATACAAAAATTAGCCAGGCGTGGTGGCAGGTGCCTGTAATCCCAGATACTCAGGAGGCTGAGGTAGGAGAATTGCTTGAACCTGGGAGGCGGAGGTTGCAGCGAGCCAAGATCGTGCCACTGTACTCCAGCCTGGGCAACAGAGCGAGATTCCGTCTCAAAACAAAATCAGAAACAAATACCATCACACTGGTGGTTAGTGCTTCAACAGAGAAATTCTGAAGGGACACAATTCAGTCCATAGCAAGTAGTACAATGGTTTAAAAATTTTTTTATTTTTAATTCATATGTAATAATTGTACATATTTATAGGGTACAATGTGATGTCGTGATACATGTATACATTGTGTAATGACAAAATCAGAGTAACTAGTACATTCACCACCTCAAAGATTAATTTTTTTTTGTGGTGGGAACATACAAAATCCTCTCCTCTAGCTATTTTGCGATATACAATACCTTATTGTTGGCTACGGCCACCCTACTATGCAATGGGATGTGCGAATTTGTTCTTCCTTGTTAATCGTAATTTTAAAAGTTTATTTTTGGCTGGGCACAGTGGCTCATGCCTGTAATCCCAGCACTTTGGGAGGCCAAGGTAGGTGGATCATCTGAGGTCAGGAGTTCAAAAACAGCCTGGTCAACATGGCGAAACCCTGTCTCTACTAAAAATACAAAAAAATTAGCCAGGCATGGCGGCAGGCGCCAGTAATCCCAGCTACTCGGGAGACTGAGGCATGAGAATCGCTTGAACCCGGGCGGCAGAGGTTGGCAGTGAGCCGAGATCACGCCACTGCACTCCAGCCTTGGTGACAGAGCGAGACTCTGTCTCAATAAAAAGAAAAAAAAAAGTTTATTTTTGTTGTAACATTCTTTTGTTATTTCTAGAGGCATGTGCTATGTAACAATTCAAGACTGCGGACCAGATGAAATAATGATAGCAGCACACATCTAGAACTTCTTTGGTCACATGAATGCATAATAAATGTATGAAGTAGAAACTCAAATCTATGTAGTATGACTACAGCAGACTAACAACAATAACCAGGACGGGTGGCTCACACCTGTAATCCCAGAACTTCAGCACTTTAGGAGACCAAGACCAGCAGATTGCTTGAGCTCAGGAGTTCCAGACTAGCCTGGGCAACATGGCAAAACCACATCTCTACAAAAATTACAAAAATTAGCTAAGCATGTTGATGTGCACCTATAATGACAGCTACTTGGGAGGTTGAGGTGGGAGGGAGGTGGGGACCACAGTGAGCAGAGATGGTGCCGCTGCACTCCAGCCTGGTGACAGAGTGAGATCATGTCTCAAAAAACAAGAAAAAAGAAAAAAAAATGCAGTGACCACCAAAAACTTCTCTCTACAGCAACATGGCAACGAAAATAGAGGCCATTACTATGTACTTTAACTTCTATTATGATTATTTGACATGAGATTCCTTTCCTTTGCTTTCCTTTTTTTTTTTCTTTTTCCTTTTCCTTTCCCTTTCTTTTTTTGGAGACAGGGTCTCACTCTGTTGCCCAGGCTGGAGTGCAATGGCGCCCTCTTAGCTCACTGCAACCTCTGCCTCCCCGGCTCCAATGATCCTCTTGCCTCAGCCTCCTGAGTAGCTGGGACTACAGGTGCCCGCTACCATGTTCAGTGATTTTTTTTTTTCTGTAGTTTTTGTAGATAGGGTTTCATCAATTTTTCCATGCTAGAGATTTCTTTTTTTTTTTCTTTCTTTCTTTGAAAAAAATGAAAAATAAAAGTCTTGCTGTCGCCTAGGCTAGAGTGCAATGGTGCGATCTTGGCTCACTTCAACCTCTGCCTCTCAGGTTCAAGTGATTCTCCTGCCTCAGCCTCCCGAGTAGCTGGGATTACAGGCTTCCTGCCACCATGCCTGGCTGATTTTTGTATTTTTAGTAGAGATGGGGTTTCACCATGTTGGCCAGGCTGGTCTTGATCTCCTGATCTAAGGTGATCTGCCTGCCTTGGCCTCCCGAAGTGCTGGAATGACAGGCATGAGCCACCGTTCCCGGACTCATGCTGGAGATTTCTAAGACAATGCAGTTGGGGCCCATTAATGCAGGATTCTATGGCACTGCTCTAGTTATTTTGCTAGAGCAATCATCTCCTATAATAAAATTAAGGTGATTTTTATGAGATCTGAGTTTCTTTCTAGATATTGAGGGCTATTTTAGAAAACACACCTGTATTATTCAATAAAATGACAGGTATTTTTAGTATATGATGTGATGTTTTCCAATAGCACTGTAATGGCCACTTATGTCTATACATCACTTTTTAAAATTTATTTATTTTTATTTAAGATTTTCTTTTTCTTTCCTTTTTTTTTGTGAGAGAGTCTTGCTCTGTCACCCAGACTGGAGTGCAGTGACACGATCTTGGCTCACTGCAACCTCTGCCTCCCGGGTGCAAGTGATTCTTCTGCCTCAGCCTCCTGAATAGCTGGGATTAAGGCACCTGTCACCACACTTGGCTAATTTTTGTATTTTTAGTAAAGACAGGGTTTTGCCATGTTGGCCAGGCTGGTCTCGAACTCCCGACCTCAGGTGATCCACCTGCCTCAGCCTCCTAAAATGTTGGGATTACAGGCGTGAGCCACCAGCCGGGCCCAAAAACTTTTTTAGAGGTGAGGTCTTGCTATGTTGCCCAGGCTGTCCTTGAACTCCTGAGCTTAAGCAATATTTCCCATCTCATCTTCCCAAGAAGCTGGGACTACAAGCACATAACACCACACCTGCCATTACTTTCTAAATCACACAAATAATTCATTTATATATTAAAGGTAACTAAATTGTGCAAATTGTGGTACTCATAAAAAGCAAAGCCAGACTTTGAATTCTGTGTTTAATGTCCCAAACTCTCAACTGCTACACTGTACTGCTTCCCTATGACAATTTCACTGTCACCCCCGCTGCTTTTGGGTTTGCTTACCACAGGAGTTGGCTGGAATACATGCATATGCCATGTAGGTATTCAGTGGTGGCCCACGTGGCTGAAACAATGGTCACTGGGCAACTTTGTGCAGCTGAACATGGGCTGTTGCAAAGCTTCACTGTGGTAATAACCACAACAGGAAAAAATGCTGCTAAACTTGAAGTTACAATTGCATCTAGTCTATGCCTTTACGTGTTGTCAAAAACTGGGGTGGGTTGGCCAGGCACGGTGGCTCACACCTGTAATCCCAGCACTTTGGGAGGCTGAGGCAGGCGGATCACTTGAGGTCAGGAGTTCGAGAACAGCCTGGCCAACATAATGAAACCCCCGTCTCTACTAAAACTACAAAAAAAATCATCCGGGTGTGGAGGTGGGCACCTGTAATCCCAGCTGCTCGGGAGGCTGAGGCAGGAGAATCGCTTGAACCCGGGAGGTGGAGGTTGCAGTGAGCCAAGATGGTGCCATTGCACTCCAGCCTGGTTTTAAGCAAAACTCCATCTCAAAAAACAGAACAAAACAAACAACAACAACAAACTAAGGTGGGTTTTTCAATAAAATTGAAAGTTTCATTTAACTGTCTTAGTGTATCAGTAAAATTAGATTTTGACTCTGTCTCCCAGGCTCCTGCCTATAATTCCAGCACTTTAGGAGACTGTAGGGGGAGGATTGCTTGACTCCAGGAATTTGAGACCAGCCTGAGCAACATAGTGAGACCTCGTCTCTATAAGTTTTTTTTTTTTATTTTAAGGACTCAAATATCTGTTTAAAGAATAAAAGGAAACACCCAGTGCAGCTTTATTAAGTGTTGAGACTTAAATTTATTGAACTTTCTATATGCATCAATTTTTCTGATTTAATGATACAGAACATAAGGCCAGGCACAGTGGCTCACGCCTGTGATCCCAACACTTTGGGAGGCCAAGGCAGGCGGGTCACCTAAGGTCGGGAGTTTGAGACCAGCCTGACCAACATGAAGAAACCCCATCTCTACTAAAAATACAAAATTGGCCAGGCATGGTGGTGCGCACCTGTAATCCCAGCTACTTGGGAGGCTGAGGCAAGAGAATCGCTTGAACCTGGCGGTGGGGCAGTGCAGAGGTTGCAGTGAGCTGAGATCATGCCATTGCACTCCAGCCTGGGCAACAAGAGTGAAACTCCATCTCAAAAAAAAAAAAAAGATAGAGAAAATAATGTCTGCTATCTTCTTAGCATCTTAGAGAAGTCATGAGATTGAGATAATATCCAAAGTATCTTATCTTAATGTATAGATTTATGATTTTATATATATATATATAGTTTGTTTGTTTGTTTTGAGGCGGAGTCTTGCTCTGTTGCCTAGGCTGGAGTGCAATGGCACGATCTCGGCTCACTGCAGCCTCTGCCTCCTGGGTTCAAGTGATTCTTCCACCACAGCCTCCTGAGTAGCTGGGACCACAGGCACACGCCACCACACCCAGCTAATTTTTTGTACTTTTAATAGAGACAGGGTTTCACTATGTTGTCTCGAACTCCTGGCCTCAAGTGATCCACCCACATCGGCCTCCCAAAGTGCTGGGATTGCAGGTGTGATCTCTTGTTTCTGAATCCCAAAGATTAATATCTGCTGAAAGTTTGGAAACACTGCCCTAGTTTAATGCCCTCTGTTGTGTATGGGAGGATTAAGGTTTTGCGGCCACGGAGAAGCAGAGCTCTAAAAGCAGCTGCAGGTTGTAATTATAACATGGGCTCAACTCTAAAGGTGGGAGTGGTGGGGTAGGGGGTAGTAGGGTCAGTAGTTTTTCATCTATGGAGGGTGGTCAATAATTAGAATATTCTTAAGGTTAAGAAATATTCCTGGAAATCAGCCAAGCACAGTGGCTCATGCCTATAACCCTAGCACTTTGGGAGGCTGAAGCTAGAGGATCACTGGAGCGTGGGAAGTTTGAGGCCAGCTTTGGTAACATAGTGAGACCCCTGTCTCTAAAAAAAAAAAAAGATGAGAGAAAAAAGTATTCCAAGAAATCTTATATAGATTAAAATGCTTATGTAGGTTAAAATGCTTTTAATGTCATCAGAATATGAAAGTTATAGGCTGGGAGCTGTGGGTCACGCCTGTGATTCTAGCACTTTGGGAAGCCGAGGCAGGTGGATCACGAGGTCAGGAGTTATAGACTAGCCTGGCCAAGATGGTGAAACCCTGTCTCTACTACAAATACAAAAAAATTAGCCAGATGTTGGGGCGGGTGCCTGTAATCCCAGCTACTTGGAGGCTGAGGCAGGAGAATTGCTTGAACCCGGGAGGCGGAGGTTGCAGTGAGCTTAGATTGCGCCACTGCACTCCAGCCTGTGTGACAGAGCAAGATTCTGTCTCAAAAAAAAAAAGAGTATGAAAGTTTTATTTCATTTATTTCATTTCTTCTTGTTATTAGGAATTTCATAGAATCCAACAAGTTGGAGTTGAAATGGAAAAATAAAATTGATATTTACAGAAGTTATTTATTTATTTATTTATTTTTAAGTAGTGAGGAGGTCTCACTATGTTGCCCAAGCTGGCCTCAAACTCCTGGGCTCAAGCAATCCTCTCACCTTGGCCTCCCAAAGTGCTGGGATTGCAGGCGTGAGCCATCGTACACAGCCAAGAAAGTTATTTTGACTTTCTTGGTTGACTAAATGATGACTAATGATTGTGGCAGATTCTACGTGATAATTCTATGTATTGGCCAAACTATTTCATTTTTTCCTGCAGAAGAAAACTACATTCCCCTATACTCCCTTGCAAAAAGGACCTCTCATAGTCTCTCAGGCTGGCCCTCTCTTCATCTGCATGACTGGAAATAAAGGTTTCAAGATGGCAGACGCACAGGATGGGAGAAACCTTGATCCCTGAATTTGCTACTTAGAGAAGAGTTGCTCTGGTGAACCCTCTGACCAGGAACATTAGCATAAATGAGAACCAAACCTTCATAGCATTAAGCCACTGAGCATTCAGGGTTGGGTTCGTACCCCAGCCTAGTCTATCCTATCCCTGTACCATGCTGTGTCTTCTTTACTCTTCACTGGCATGGAGAACCACATCCACCTGCGGAGGAACGCCATGTGAGATATACAGAGAGGCATGTGAGTGACTGCCAAATGAGGCAGCCATTCATACTGTGGTGCGTATGAGGCACTACCAGAAGGGTGTCTCCACACTTGGAAATGGACTCGCTGAGACATCAGCGAAGAAAGCCCATGTTCGGTAGATTCCACTGCCATCTGTTAAAATGACCTCAATGACCCAAGAGCTTTTTTCATGAAACCATATGCCTCCGTCACACCCCTGTGCCGTATCTGCTCATTATGACTGAATAAATGGCAATGTATTGTCCCTTGTACAACAATCTGTGGGAGTGTGGCAGCGTAAGACTCCATCACCGTGCACAGTACCGAAGAAGAGAGAAAAAAGAAAACAAAAGCGAAAAGCTAAAAACAAAATCCAGATTGTCAGCAAGAGGAAATATGCTGAAAGGGAAAAGCCAGCTGCTTGACAGCATTAGTGTAAGAGAAGAGGGCCCTGCAGCCACGATGTAGAGACACTGTGTCCTCACGGGAGCGGAGTCACAGGAATCGAGTGGGACTGAATGGCAACCATCTTATTTTTTAATTTAATTTATTTATTTGAGACAGAGTCTCCCTCTTGCTGCCCAGGCTGGAGTACAGTGGCGCCATCTCGGCCCACTGCAACCTCCGCCTCCTGGGTTCAAGCGATTCTCCTGCCTCAACCTCCTGAGTAGCTGGGATTACAGGCACTTGCCAACACACCCGGCTAATTTTTGTATTTTTAGTAGAGACGGGGTTTCGCCATGTTGACGAGGCTGGTCTCAAACTCCTAACCTCAGGTGATCCACCCTCTCGGCCTCCCGAAGTGCTGGGATTACAGGCATGAGCCACCATGCCCAGCCTTTTAAATTTATTTTAAAAATAAACGTATTTCTTATAGTTCTGGAGGTTTGAAAGTCCACAGTTGTTGGGCTGCATCTGGTGAGGGCCTTCTTACCTCAGCATAACATGACAGAGGACATCACGGGGCAAGAGGCCATTTTCTTGACTGAGAGTTTGATTTAGTCTAGAATCTGACCCCATCTAGACATAAATACCACTGGCTCAGATAAATATTAAGTGCAACAGTTTATCTAATTTAGTTATTTATTTGCATTTATTTATTTATTTTTATTTTGTTTATTGAGAGGGGTTTCGTCATGTTGCCCATGCTGGTCTTGAACTCCTGGACTCAAGCAATCCTCTCACTTTGGCTTCCTAGAGTGCTGGGATCATAGGCTTGAACCACCGCGTTCAGCTAGGTTATCTAATTTAAAAACAGCAAAATCTAAAGTCAGATTCTTACTTAGATTTGGTGTTTCAGACTTCAAAGAGATAAGATGTCACCAGATAAAAACTACTAGGTGGCAGCCAGGCGTGGTGGCTCACGCCTGTAATCCCAGCACTTTGGGAGATCGAGGCGGGTGGATCACGAGGTCATGAGTTCAATATGGTGAAACCCCATCTCTACTAAAAGTACAAAAAATAGCTGGGGGTGGTGGCAGGCGCCTGCAATCCCAGCTACTAGGGAGGCTGAGGCAGGAGAATGATTTGAACCCAGGAGGTGGAGGTTGTAGTGAGACGAGATCACACCATTTGCACCCCAGCCTGGGCGACAGGATGAGACACCATCTCAAAAACAAACAAACAAAAACCTACTAATTGGCTTACGCCTATAATCCCAGCACTTTGGGAGGCCCAGGTGGGCCCACTGCTTGAGCTCGGAAGTTCAAGACCAGCCTGGACAACATAGCGAAACCCTGTCTCTAAAAAAACAAAAACAAACAAACAAAAAAAACTTAGCTGGGTGTGATGGCGCATGCCTTTAGTCTCAGCTACTCAAGAGGCTGTGGTGGGAGGATCCTGAGCCTGGGAGGCAGAGGCTGTCGTGAGCTATGATCGTGCCACTGTACCCCAGCCTGGGTGACAGTCCCTACCTCAGAAAAATAAAACCAAAAAACTACTGGGGCCACGTCAGAACTGAGAGTTCTGCAGGCCCGTCAGAGAAAGGAGAAGTGAGAGTCAACCTCAAGACTACATTTAAAAGCATTTTCCTCTTTAGTATAGCGGTGTGTTTAAAAAAAAAAAAAAAAAAAAAAAAAGCATTTATATGAAGTATGTTAGTGAAACACCAAAAACCTAATTATGTCCTAAATCTCTGGCACACTCTAGGTTACAAATAGTAATTTGTAAAAGACCCATTGAATGAACACATTAAACAGCAGGTTGCTTTTTCCTTCTCAAACCGCACTATAAAAATTCCTCTCTCACATATGTAGGGCCCGGAGCCAGACAGTTATGAGCTGATGATGCCCCCTGGTGGCCAATGTGGGGAGCCACCTGGCCAGGCGTGCTTCCTGGCTTTGTCCCAGCCGTGCCTTTACTCTTTGGTGGGTGGGTGGGTTGGTTGGTTGATTGAGACAGAGTCTTCCTCTGTCGCCCAGGCTGGAGTGCAGTGGCCATTTTGGCTCACTGCAGCCTCCGTCTCCCAGGTTCAAGCAATTCTCCTGCCTCAGCCTCCAGAGTAGGTGGGACTACAGGCGCCCACCACCATGCTCGGCTAATTTTTGTATTTTTGGTAGAGGCGGGGTTTCACCATATTGGCCAGGCTGGTCTTGAACTGCAGACTTCAAGTGATGCTCCCGCCTCAGCCTCCCAAAGTGCTGGGATTACAGACATGGGCCACCGTGCCCGGCCAGACCATGCCTTTACTTTTGCACATAAGCACAGTATTTCTGAAAATCAAGTGAAAAAGTTGGATTTATATACTCTGTGAGTTTACATGTTATAGAGATTTCCATTTCCAGAGAATTAAAATGGATAATTCTTAATTTTATTTCACAATTTTCAAATCAATCTTTTCCTTCCTTCCCTCCCTTCTTCCCTTCCCTTCTTCCTTCCTTCCTTCCTTCCTTCCTTCCTTCCTTCCTTCCTTCCTTCCCTCCCTCCCTCCCTCCCCCCTCCCTCCCTCCCTCCTCCCTCCCCCCTCCCCCCTCCCCCCTCCCTCCCTCCCTCCTTCCTTCCTTCCTTCCTTCCTTCTTTCCTTCTTTCCTTCCTTCCTTCCTTCCTTCCTTCCTTCCTTCCTTCCTTCCTTCCTTCCTTCCTTCCTTCCTTCCTTCCAGATGGAGTCTTGCTTTGTTACCCAGGCTGGAGTGCAGTGGTGTGAGCTCGGCTCACTGCAACCTCCACCTCCCAGGTTCAAGTGATTCTCCTGCCTCAGCCCCCTGAGTAGCTGGAATCATAGATGTGCACCACTACACCTGGGTAATTTTTGTATTTTTAGTAGAGACAGGGTTTCACCGTGTTGGGCAGGCTGGTTGTGAACTCCTGGCCTCAAGTAATCCATCCACCTTGGCCTCCCAGAGTGCTGGGATTATAGGTGTGAGCCACTATGCCCAGGCATATTTCTTTCTTTCTTTTCTTTTTTTTTTTTTTTTTTTTTTAATTGACACAGCATCTCTTTCTGTTGCCGAGGCTTGGAGTACAGTGGTGCAATCATACTCACTGCAGCCTTGACCTCCAGGGCTTAAGTGATCCTCCCAACTCAGCCTAAGTATCTGGGGCTACAGGTATGTGCCACCACATCCAACCAACTATTTTTTTCTCTCTTTTTTTTTTTTTTTAGTAGAGTAGGTCTTGTGATGTTTGATGAACGGATGAGATAAGGTAAAGACAGACATTTTGGATGGTCTCCTTTTACAGGCTTTCCCTATTCAGTGAGGCGGGGGCCATCCATGTCCCTAGTCCTAGTGCATTGGAGACTCCAAGTCAGACTTCCAGTCCTTCCAGTGTCCACAGCAGTCATCCTCCCCCATATTCTTCCAGCCCTGTTTTATGCCCTTCTCTACCAGAAGAACCCAGCCCTGCCTGCACTACTCACAGTAGCACCTCATATCCACTGGGAAAGTCTAATCTTTGCCCTCTGCAGGAAGTGGCTGATGGGGATGGAAGGACTATTAGGGTGCATGTGCCTTTCTCTATGTCTGATTAGGCTTTATGCAAGGAAAAGTTTGGTCCATTTTCTGAAGATCCTAGTAAATTTCTTGATGAATTTGAGAAATTGGTTCAAACTTATGCTTTAACATGGCAGGATCTTCGCGTTCTTTTGTCCACTTGCTGTACAATAGAAGAAAAACAACAAATTTCAGGAGTGGCTAGGATCCATGATCCACATAGACCATAGCCCAGATCATGATGTATATCGGGCTAAGAAAACAGCAGTACCCGAGCAGGATCCAGGAAGGAATTATCAGAGGGGATGTGAAGACTTAGCAAAGAGGGACTTATTACTTATTTGATAGAGGTGTGAGAAAATGTGTAAAAAAGTCTGTTAATTAGTTAGAGAGATCACACAAGGTAAAGACGAAAATCCAGCCCTATTTTAAGGATGCCTGGCAGAGGCTATAAGAAAGTATACTAGGCTGGGGGCGGTGGCTCATGCCTGTAAATCCCAGCACTTTGGGAGGTTGAGGTGGGTGGATCACCTGAGGTTGGGAGTTTGAGACCAGCCAGACCAACATGGAGAAACCTCGTCTCTACTGAAAATACAAAAAAGTAGCAGGGCATGGTGGCGCATGCCTGTAATCCCAGTTACTTGTGAGACTGAGGTAGGAGAATCACTTGAATCCAGGAGGCAGAGGTTGTAGTGAGCCGATATCGTGCCATTGCACTCCAGCCTGGGCAACAAGAGTGAAACTCCACCTCAAAAAAAAAAAAAAAAAAAAGAAAGTATACTAATACTGGCTGGGTGCAGTGGCTCACACCGGTAATCCCAGCACTTTGGAAGGTTGAGGGGGGTGGATCACTTGAGGCCAGGAGTTTGAGACTAGCCTGAGCAACAGGGCAAAACTCTGTCTCTATAAAAAAGACAAAAATTAGCTGGGCGTGGTGGCGCATGCCTGTAGTCCTAGTTACTCAGGAGGCTGAGGTGGAAGGATCGCTTTTCCCCCAAGTGCTTGAGGCTGCAGTGAGTCATGAACACGCCACGCACTCCAGCCTGGGTGACAGAGCAAGACCATGTCTCAAAAAAAAAAAAAAAAATTGCATGCTAATACTGAGCCAGGTTCAAGAGAGGGACACTCTATTGGGAGTTCATTTCATAACACAGGCTGCTCCTGATATTCATAGGAAACTGCAGAAAGCTGCTTTGGAGCCTGAGATTCCTATGAGTCAGCTCTTCGATATGGCCTTTGCAATATTTAACAACAGAGACAAGGCAGAAGAAGCAGATAAGTTGAAATGCTCTTCCCAAAAGGCCGTCACACTGAGTGCACCACCTACTCAGGTTCACCTGCCTCATCAGTGGGCTTGGCAAAGGGTACCACCAGGCGAAGAACCCCAAGAGCACTTTCCGAACTACCGCACCCTGGACATAGATGAGTGTGCTAACTTGTCAGAAGCTGGGCCGTTGGAAGAGGAAGTGGCCCAGGTTCCATAGGGAGACTTTGGCCCCTAAACCCATCATGGTCCAGCAGACCCAGGTGTGACAGGGCCTGAGACCCCCTGCCTCAGCTCCAGTCGGACAATTAACCATATTGCTGGAGGAATCTTAGGTGACTCTAGATAGGGTGGGTAAGAAGATTGATTCTTATTGGATATGGGAACTGCTTACTCTGGTTTGACTCATTATAGCGGGCCCTTACCCCTGCAAGACTGCATTGTGAGAGGAGCTGATGGCTGAGCCCAGACTTGCCATTTTACCTATCCTTTGATAGGTAATCTTTATTCATGTCTTTTTACTAATGTCTGAATGCCCTACCTATAAGCACTGCTCTGGCCTTAGGGTCCCCTCATTTAAATTAATAAGTCATTCCTTTTTTTTTTTTTGAAACTGATTCTCGCTCTGTTGCCCAGGCTGGAGTGCAGTGGCATAATCTCAGCTCACTGCAACCTCTGCCTCCCAGGTTCAAGAGATTCTCCTGCCTCAGCCTCCCAAGTAGCTGAGACTAGAGGCACTCGATACCACGCCTGGCTAATTTTGTATTTTTAGTAGAGACGGGGTTTCTCCACGTTGGTCAGGCTGGTCTTGAACTCCCAACCTCAGGTGATCTCCCCACCTTGGCCTCCCAAAATGCTGGGATTACAGGCGTGAGCCACTGCATCCGGCCAGGTGGCTTATTTTTCTAAGCAATGGGGTCCTGTGACCGTGGGATGGCCAGGATGTCTCACGGCCATTGCAGCTACTCCCTTCTTAGTAGATGAAACCATTAAACTCACACTGAGCCACCACCTGGAAGTGTTGACCCTGCATCACATTCAGGGGCTAAAGGACATCAGAGGATGACAGGAGTCTGCTTATTAAAATATGAAATCTTACTGTTGGACACTCCAAACATAACCCTTAAAATATGCCAGACTTTAAACCCTACAACTCCAATATTGCTTGAATATTGGAGTTGAAATAAAATAAAAATAAAAATAAATTTTTTTAAAAAGCCAAAACCAAAATACCCCCTGCAACTTATTTGCCAGAATCCACAGACCCTTTAAATCCACTCCTGTGTATAAGTTATAGAACAAGCTTATTCTCGCAGACCAGATTTAAAAGATGAGCCTTTACACAACCCCAAGCAGAGTGGTTTGCTGATGGGAGCAGCCCTATGCATCAAGGAAACAGGCTGGATATGCTACAGTCAGTCAAAGTGAGATCATCGAGGCACGAGCCTTATTAACTTCTACTGTCTCAAAAGGCAGAACTAGTGACCCTCACCAGGACCCTGTAATTAGGGAAGGATTTAAAGCTGAAAATGTGCATTGACTCAAAATTTGCATTTTTAGTGCTCCATGCCCTGCTATCTGGAAGGAACAAGGGCTTCTGACTACCAAGGGCTCTCCCATAAAGCGTCATTTAGTCAAACCTAAGCCTGTTAGACACTTTTCTTCTACCAAGAGAAGTAGCTGTAATTCATTGCAGGGGACATCAAAAGAGGGACTCTAATACAACAAAAGGAAATTCTTTTGCAGGTGTGGCAGCCAAGGCTGCTGCATTAAAGGAACCAGCAGAACCTATAGGCATGTTGGTGCCTACTGCCCCAGTAATAGCAGAACCAGAACATACTAAAGAAGAACAAGAATGGGCTGAAAGCCACGGTTTGGATCAAGATCCTTCCAGCCGGTGAGTTAATGATAGTTATAGGTTGTTCATACCAGGTGCAAATCAATGGAAAATGTCAAACACTTGCACGATTCTACTCACTTGGGGAGAGACTCTTTGTGTCCATTGATATCTTGCCTATTTATAGGTAAAAGTCTTATTAAGACAATACAACAAGTGACTCGCGCTTATGAGATTTGTACCTGAAATAATCTGGGTAATCAATCCTTGCCCTCACCTCTGGTCAAACCTGTCCGATATAGAGGAACTTATCCTGGTGAAGACTGGCAACTAGATTTTTCTCAAATGCCTTCTTGTCGGGGATTCAAATATTTGTTAGTATTTGGTGATACTTTTACTGGTTGGGATTGAGGCTTTTCCAGATGGGTCTGAAAAGGCCCTAGATGTCTCCAAATGCCTGCTAAAGAAATCATACCGGCTGGGTGTGGTGGCCCACGCCTGTAATCCCGGCACTTTGGGAGGCTGAGGAGGGTGGATCACTTGAGGTCAGGAGTTTGAGACCAACCTAGCTAATATGGTGAAATCCCGTCCTACTAAAAATACAAAAATCAGCCAGGCTTCGTGGCACATGCCTGTAGTCCCAGCTACTTGGGAGGCTGAGGCAGGAGAATCGCTTGAACCTGGGAAGCAGAGGTTGCAGTGAGCTGAGACTGCACCATTGCACTCCAGCCTGGGTGTTGCAGTGAGGCTCCATCTCAGAAAAAAAAAAAAGAAAAAAGAAAAAAAGAAAAAGAAAAGAAAAGAAGTCATCGCTAGGTTCTGGTTGCCTGAGAGTCTCCAAAGTGATAACAGCCCCTTCTTTACTGTGAGCCATAACCCATTACACCATCGTTAGCCCTGAGAATTCAATATTGTCTTCATTCTGCATGGAGACCCCAATCCTCTGGCAAAGTAGAGAGAGCCAATCAAACTGTAAAAAGGACTTTAGCTAAACTATGTCAGGAAACGTCATAGTCACAGTCATGGCTTTCCCTGCTACCTGTAGCCTTATTGCTGGTTCGAGCCATCCCAAAGACAGATTGACAGCTAAGTCCTTTTGAATTAATGTATGGTAGGCCCTTTCTTTCTTCCTGCCTTCTTTTCTTTTCTTTTTTTCAGACAGAGTCTCACTCCGTCACCCAGGCTGGAGCGTAGTGGTGCAGTCTCAGCTCGCTGCAACCTCTGCCTCCCAGGTTCAAGTGATTCTCCTGCCTCAGCCTCCTGAGTACCTGGGACTACAGGCCTGTGCCACCAGGCCCAGCTAACTTTTGTATTTTTAGTAGAGACGGAGTTTCACTATGTTGGTCAGGCTGGTGTTGAACTTCTGACCTCAGGTCACCCACCTCAGCCTCCCAGAGTGCTAGGATTACAGGTGTGAGCCACTGTGCCAGGCAGTAGGCCTTTCTTGACTGCAGATTTTCTAACAGAGGAAAACAGCCACCAATTGCAAAAACATATTAATTTTAGACAGGTACAAAAGGCACTTTGTGAATATGAATATGCAGTTGGGTACACTTATCCAGAATTAAACGTGTGTCTCCTGGAACTACATGCCACAGGTATCTCACACAGGGACCGCTGTTCTGGAATACTCCTGTGAGCCAATAAAGGATCAACAGCTTCTTCTCAGGCCATGTGCAGTGGCTCACCCCTGTAATCCCAGCACTTTGGGAGGCCGAAGGGGGCAGATCACCTGAGGTTAGGAGTTAGAGACCAGCCTGGCCAACATAGTAAAACCCTGTCTCTACTAAAAATACAAAAATTAGCCAAGTGTGGTGGCAGACACCTGTAATCCCAGCTACTCAGGAGGATGAGGCAGGAGAATGGCTTGAACCTGGGAGGCGGAGGTTGCAGTGAGCTGAGATTGCGCCAGGGCACTCCAGCTTGGGAAGCAGGAGTGAGACTCCATCTTAAAAAAACAAACAAACAAAAACTTCTCTTTTACTATAGAGTTGAAACTAATTTGTTTGCAGATTGGGCACAAACTCTCTCCCCCTGCAAAACCAGACACATTGTTGGGTAAGCCGTGAGTTACCTCTTTCATCAACCTCAGGCTTACTTTGGCATATTCAATAGGCTGTTTTAAGCCTTTGGAGCCATTTCTATAAGTAGTCTGTAAGAAATAAGCACCTTAGGACAGGTGCGGTGGCTCATGCCTGTAATCCCAGCACTTTCGAGGCTGAGGTGGGCGGATCACGAGGTCAGGCGTTTGAGACCAGCCTTACCAACATGGTAAGCTGGGCATGACGGCACATGCCTGTAATTCCAGCTACTCAGGAGGCTGAGGTGGGAGAATCCCTTGAACCCAGGAGCTGGAATTTGCAGTGAGTCGAGATCGCACCACTGCAGTCTGGGGGACACAGTGAGACTCCGTCTCAAAAAAAAAAAAAAAAAAAAAAAATTACAAATGAGTACCTTCCTTTTCCAATGTACCAAAGGGACACCAGTCATTATTCCTTTTCTTTCTACACTGAAACTAAGAAATGCCTTTTTCAGTTAATTCACAAACAAATGATTAACATCCCTACCTTTTTTTTTTTTTTTGAGACGGAGTCTCGCTTTGTCACCCAGGCTGGAGTGCAGTGGCATGATCTTGGCTCACTGCAAGCTCTGCCTCCCGGGTTCCCGCCATTCTCCTGCCTCAGCCTCCCGAGTAGCTGGGACTACAGGCGCCGCCACCACGCTCGGCTAATTTTTTTGTATTTTTAGTAGAGACGGGGTTTCACTGTGGTCTCGATCTCCTGACCTTGTGATCCGCCCGCCTCGGCCTCCCAAAGTGCTGGGATTACAGGCGTGAGCCACCGTGCCCGGCCTATTTTTTTTTTTTTTTGAGACGGAGCTTCGCTCTTGTTGCCCGGGTTGGAGTACAGTGGTGGGATCTCGGCTCACCGCAACCTCCGTTTCCCCAGTTCAAGTGATTCTCCTGCCTCAGCTTCTCGAGTAGCTGGGATTACAGGCATGAGCCACCACGCCTGGCTAATTTTGTATTTTTAGTAGAGTCAGGATTTCTCCATGTTGGTCTGGCTGGTCTCAAACTCCCAACCTCAGGTAATCCGCCGGCCTCGGCCTCCCAATAACATCCCCACTTTAGGCTACACCATATATAATGAGTTCAGTTGGTTAACGGCTACCCAAATTCAAGTAGCAAGCAAAGTACCTTTTTGCCTTGAGAGGTATGAAAACAGCAGCCTCCAGGCTGAAATACATAACGTGGGATGGCTGCCACCCAAACAACGCAATCAAACCCTCCCCTTAACTGATCAGATGTAGATAGGATAGCAAAATACATCTCTAAGATTGGGTGCCCATTCCTCCCCTAAGGGATGGTTATGGGCATGTGAGTCTCAAGATTGACCGTATCCACCTTACAGTCAGACTGGACGATACACCTGGGGCTGTCCTTATCTCCCAGATGTCCTTACACATCTAGATTCCCTCCCCACCAATTGGGAAACAGTGACGGCTCATCATAGACAGAAAAAGTGGGCTTCTTGGTGATTTTATTCTATGGCTCTCTTCTCTCCTCAAGCAGTGGCTGTAGATGTTGAATTACAAATAGAAGCCCTGGCAAAACACACAGCTGCAGCTTTTATTTATTTACTTTTGAGAGGGAGTCTCCTTCTGTCACCCAGGTTGAAAAGCAGTGGCGCCATCTCGGCTCACTGCAAACTCCACCTCCCAGGTTAGCCTTAGCCTCCTGAGTCACTGGGACAACAGGTGTGTGCCACCACTCCTAGCCAATTTTTGGTTTTTTAGTAGAGACAGGTTTTTACCGTGTTGGCCAGGCTGGTCTCTAACTCCTGAACTCAAGTGATCCACCTGCCTCAATCTCCCAAAGTGCTGGGATTATAGATGTGAGCCACCAGGCCCAGCCCACTGTAGCTTTTAATAATACTCATCAGGCTATCACCCTTCTGACAGAAGAGACTTACCAAAGAAGACAAATGGCTCTACAAAACTGTATGGCTTTAAACATTTTAATTGCAGCCTAAGGAGGAACTTCTGCCCTGATCAAAACTGAATGTTGTATTTATATTCCTGAGTATTCACATAATGTATCCCAGGCTATGAGCTCTTTGGAAACTCACATGACAGCACTGATTCTCTGTCTCAAGGCCCCATAATAGCCGGTTTTGTTAGCTATCCAGCACTTGGAAAGCGTTTCTTTTCAGCATGCTTGGTATTGTACTATCAATATTGGTTATTGTAAGTTGTTGTGCTTTTTACTTCTGTTGTACTTGTGTGGGGTTGCAAGATAAAATAGCTCAGCAACTTCTTTACCCATCTATTTACTAATTTCATATTTTAACTTTATAGGAACTAATGGGACATTGGTCAAGCAAGGAACCAACCGCCTGGCTCCCTGAAGAGGCTCAGTGCATGCATTCATGAGAGGACCCTGTCCCAGCAATCAATGTCCACTATCAGCAGGAAGAAGTTACAGAAGAATGACCTTTGCCCTCCTCTCCTCTTAAAATTAAGGGTTCTCTTAGCTGGGTGGCGCACGCCTGTAAACTCAGATACTAGGGAGGCTGAGGCACGAGAATCACTTGAGCCTGGGAGGTGGAGGCTGCAGTGAGCTGAGATCGCACCACCGCACTCTAGCCTGGGCGGCAGAGCGAGACCCTGTCTCAAAAAAACAAAACAAAACAAAAAGATTAAGGGTTCCCTCATAAATAGTGGGGGTAATGTTAGGGAAGCAGGAGCCTAGGAGGGCCAGAGTAGCACCATTTTAAGTTCAGCTCTATCTTGAGAAATAGCAAAGCCCATTCTCTGTTGGTCACGACCCACACTCAAGGGCTGTTTACAGTGGAAGAAGCAGCCTAAAGATACCTACAAGGACACACTCCTATGACAGCTGAGAGTCCAGATGTCCAATACCCATAACAATCTCTGTTTTCAAGATAATAATAGTTATGCTTTGATATATCCACACACTAGAATGTCAAGGCCAGTTTTCTTTAAATCAGTAGAGTCATACATTCTGTCATGCTGTCTGCTCACCCACACATGGACACAGCTTAGCTTAGCCTTTATAGAGACAAGATCTCTAGAGAAGAAAAACGAAAAACAAAGTCGAGGTGTTCCTGCTCTTGCTTTCTGAGGATGCCCTACTCTAACAGTGTAGTTTCTAATAATGTTGCTTCTTTCATTGCACTCTGTGACTCATTTTGAAGTCCCTCCTGCTTGAGATCCAAGAGCCCTCTCTTGGGGTCTGGATAGAGACCCCTTTTCCGGTGACACAATCATTGAAGGTATAGAGGTCCCGGACTACTGGGAATATTTTATATTTCCTTCTGAAGACTCTCCATCCTGCCCTTGTTTCTTAAAGCTGAGTTAATACCACTGCAGATAATTTATTTCGCCCTCCTGTATACATATCTTCCTTTTGCCCTCTTCTGTCACTTTTAATACCGTGTGGAGGTGCAAAACCACTTCTAGTAATGGCTGGGGAAAAAAGCCATGGAAGTCCCAGGGTGAAATAAGACTTTCTAAGAAACTACTTGAGTCTCAACCTCTAAAACCTTTCAAGTACCCAGATGTTTCTTTTCATCTTGTCACAAATTTGTATATTCCTCTTCATCCTGTTAAAATCTGCCCTGTTTTTCTTAAATTACCAACTTTCAAGGTAAATAAAACGCTGCTGGTTCTCTTTTTATCAGTGTGCCATTTTATTTTCACAATAGAATGGTCTTAAATTCATCCTTAAACTGTGAAACATGCAAGTCTCAAGTGATAACCTGGCTTAGATAACTTTCGTTTGAGAGCCTGGAAACTAAGTGTCATCCATTACAATGTTTCTGTGTAAGGATATATTCCAACTCCCGAAATAACCAGGAGATGAGGTCTCTTTGTGCCAAGTTTATAAAACTCTTGGTTGTTGTGTCTCATGCAGAGACACAATATTTGTTGATAGTTTAAATAATGATTGTTATCAATGTTAACAGAATGTTTTCTGTGTTCCAGGCCTTGCTTTAAGAAGATTATAGGCATTGACTCATTTAATTCTCACCACAGCCTATGAAGTAGGTACTTCTTGTCCTCTCATTTTTCAATTTTATTTTGTTTTGTATTTTTAGTAGAGATGGGGTTTTGCCATGTTGCCCAGGCTGGTCTCGAACTCTTGAGCTCAAGCAATACACCCACCTTGGCCTCCCAAAGTGCTGGCATTACAGGTGTGAGCCACCATGCCCGGCCTTGTTCTCTCATCTTATAGACAAATTCACCAAAGCACAGAGAGGTTAAGGCACTTAATCAAGCTCACAGAGCTAGTAAGTGGTGGAACAGATTGACTTTAGAGCCACTATGCTCTGCCCTTTAGCAGAATTCATTCTGTAACGTAAGGCTTATTTGGAGTCTCATTAGGCATATTTTGAAACTCCTCAGATTAATATTAAAACTCCATGAAGGTAGGAACCAAGTCTTATTCATTCCTGTTTCTCCCACAAATTTTTTTGAGATGAAGTCTCACTCTGTTGCCCAGGCTGGAGTGGAGTGGCACGATCTCAGCTCACTGCAACCTCCACCTCCCGGATTCAAGCAATTCTCCTGCCTCAGCCTCCCGAGTAGCTGGGACTACAGGTGCACGCCACCTCGCAGGGCTAATTTTCGTTTTTTGTTTTTGTTTGTTTGAAACGGAGTCTTGCTCTGTCACCCAGGCTGGAGTGCTGTGGCACGATCTCAGCTCACTGCAACCTCCACCTCCTGTGTTCAAGCGATTCTCCTGCCTGTTCAAGCGATTCCCTCCTGTGTAGCTGGGATTACAGGGGCATGCCACCACGCCCAGCTAATTTTTGTGTTTTTAGTAGAGACAGAGTTTCACCATTTTGGCCAGGCTGGTCTTGAACTGCTGACCTCAGGTGATCCATCCACCTTGGCCTCCCAAAGTGCTGGGATTATAGGCGTGAGCCGCTGCACCTGGCCAATTTTTGTATTTATTTTAGTAGAGACGGGGTTTCATCATGTTAGCCAGGCTGGTCTCAAACTCCTGACCTCAAGTGATCTGCCCACCTCGGCCTCACAAAGTGCTGGGATTACAGGCGTGAGCCACCGCACCTGGCCCCCTAGCAGGTTCTTGATAGTTGTTGACAATGGAGCTAGCTGGGGATTAGTTCCTCCGATGGTCATTATGCATCATAGCCAAGGTTTCTGTGTTCTCAATATGCCCCCAAGGAACATGCTCCAGCAAACGTGAAAAATGCCAGAGCCATAAATTTTTTTTTTTTTTTGAGTCAGGGTCTCCCTCTGTCACCCAGCCTGGAGTGCAGTGGCATGATAACGGCTCACTGCATCCTCATCTGCCCAAGCCCAGGTGAGCCTCACACCTCAGCCTCCTGAGTAGCTGGGATTACAGGTGCGCTCCACCACAGCCGGCTAATTTTTGTATTTTTTTGTAGAGTTAGGGTTTCACTATGTTGCCCAGGCTAGCCTCAAACTCCTGGGCTCAAGCAATCCTCCCGCCTCAGCTTCCCAAAGTGCTGAGATTATAGGCTTGCACCACCACGCCAGGCCCAGAGCCATACATGTTGGTTTAACCAAAAGGGCTGAAGGATGGCTTGGAGCACTGGCATAAATGATGTCCCTTTAGTTGTCAGGGCTGACTGGGAGGGAAACCACCCTGCCACCAACAGTGGTGCTTGGCCTTGTCAAAGAGCACCTTGTACTTGAGGTGCCCTCTTTGTCCTGGTCCCATCCATTCACCAGCAGCCTTCACACATCTGTCCTAAAACCTTAGATTTTACCTATCTATTGCTGCACATACACCGGTGCCAGGGGACACTGTCCACCACACCTGGCTAATTTTTTGCATTTTTAGTAGAGATGGGGTTTCATCATGAAGGCCAGGCTGGTCTCAAACTCCTGACCTCCGGTGATCCACCTCCCTAGGCCTCCCAAAGTGTTGGGATTACAGGCGTGAGACACCACGCCCGGCCTCAAATGTTCATCTTTTCCAGAAATACCCTCAGAGGAACACCCAGAGGACCGTTTGACTATCTGAGCACATTGCAACCCAGTCAAGCTGACACACAGAATTAACTCTCACAGAGCCGATAAAGAAGAAGTGGAAGAAAGTGCTTCTTTTGCTGCAGGATGAGGTGGGAGCAGGGGTTGTGACAGGCCCCCTCTGGCCACCGTCTCTAGTGTATTGGGTTCAGCTTGTTTCCTCCCCAGCACTGCTACTAATGTTCAAGGCATTATTTGTTGAAGTCAGGTGCTGTCTAAGCAGGGTGTTGAAGGAAAGCAATTTTCTTTCTTTCTTTCTTTTTTTTTTTGAGACAGGGTTTCTTTCTGTTGCCCAGGCTGGAGTGCAGCGACATGATCTTGACTCACTACAGCCTCGACCTCCCAAGTAGCTGGAACCACGAGTGATCCTCAGGTGATCAGGTAATTCTTTCATCTCAGCCTCCTGAGTAGCTGGGACCATGAGTGCACGCCACCACACCACACCCGCCTAATTTTCTTTCTTTTTAATAGAGATAGGGTCGCCCTACGTGGCCCAGGCTGGTCTCAAACTCCTGGGCTGAAGTGATCCTCCCGCCTTAGCATCCCAAAGTGCTGGGACTACAGGCGTGAGCCACTGTGGCTGGCTTTTTGTGTTTGTTTTTGTTTTTGTTTTTGTTTTTGGAGAGCAATTTTGGTAACTAGAGACTGCTGGGAAAGAGAATGTGGGCTATCAGAGAGTGCAGGGGACATAGAAGGAACTCTTTAGAACTTGGATGGGAGTCCAAGTTCTGCCACTTCCAGGCCTTTGTGCATTTAGGCCAGTTACTTAAGCTGTTTGGCCTCAGTGTCCATATATTGCATTAACACTGGGAATAACAATTTTTACCTTACAAGATTGTTAAGGGAATTAAATGAGATCATGCAAATAAAGAGCTTGCCATAGAGTTGCACTCAATAAATACTATTTTACTTTCCCCCGAATTCCCTGCCTATACTTTTGGCACCTGAAAAACTAATTAGGTAGAAATAGGCTGGAGAACAGCAGGGGAAAACAAGCTAAACTTTCTTGGACTACATTTTTACATGGATAAAAATTTTTGCCACTGCAACTCTAAGCAGCACTCAGTATCTTTGAGATATTAGTGACATTTTTCTCTGATGTTCTTTTAGCTCCTGGGGTCACTGGGCTAAGAGAGGTGGAGATAGGTTTTGCGCAATGCTGCCTTGTCCCCCTGCTCAGAGGCAGATGTGACTTAACAGGAAGAATCCTAGAGGCCTTCTGATGCTGTAGAGAAGATTCATGTTTGAAGAGAGTTAGCCTGGATGACATGAAAGTTGTTGTTGTTTTTTTCCAGAGAAAAGGAAAGAGACATAACATTCCCCCTTCCCGCCCAAGCATCAGTTTCCTCTTCTGAACAGGTTGCTGTGGAGATTAAAAACTTTGTACACAGCACACTGTACACAGGCAATATGAAGTTGTTAGAATCTTATTACCATTGACAATGGCTAATTATAGATGTGAACATCTAAATGTGTCTGAAGGGGACAGAGAAGTTTGGTGAGGATAACTTGCAATCTTTTCATCTTTTGTTTTGTTTTGTTTTAGAGAGGGTCTCACAATGTCACCCAGGCTGGAGTGCAGTGGCACGATCTTGGCTCACTGCAACCTCCACCTCCAGGGTTCAAATACTTCTCGAATCTCAACCTCCCAAGTAGCTGGGATTACAGGCATGTGACACCGCGCCCAGCTCATTTTTGTATTTTTGGTAGAGACGGGGTTTCACCATGTTGGCCAGGCTAGTCTCGAACTCCTGACATCACGTGGTCCGCCCACCCTGTCCTCCCAAAGTGCTGGGATTACAGGCGTGAGCCACCTTGCCCAGCCTTTTTTTGTTTTGTTTTTTAGAGACAGCATCTTGCTCTGTTCTTTAAGCTAAAGTGCAGTCGCTTGAACATGGCTAACTGTAGCCTCAACCTCCTGGGCTCAAGTGATCCTCCTGCCTCAGCCTCCTGAGTAGCTGGGATGCCAGGTGTGCACCACCATCCTCAGCTAGTTCTTATCATTTTTGTGGAGACCAGGTTTCATTATGTTGCCCAGGCTGGAATTTTCGTATTTTTTGTCACAAAGCCTCGCTATGTTGCCCAGGCTGGTTTCAAACTCCTGACCTCAAGCAGTCCTCCCACCTTGGTCTCCCAAAGGATCTTGTGCTGAGATTACAGGCATGTTCCTCCACGTCCGGCCCCTTCATCTTTTTATATCGTGTAATTATAATACAGAGTAGTTTGAGCTTGGTGATGCGAAAGCTTTCCTTTCGCCTTCCTGCCACTCCTTGTTTGTGTACTTTATTTTCAAAGGCCATTAACATGTTGACAGCCACTGAGCTGCTGTTTTTGTTTTGTTGTTCCCTTGACCACACTCCAACCATGACTCCCAATTAACATTCCTAATGGAATCCAAGTCTCTAGGCCTGACAGTCCAGGCCCTCCACCAGCCTGCCTCGCCCTATCCTCATTTTGTCTCCTGCAACCTGGCTCTCGTGAGTGCTCTTCCCTAGTCAGACTGGGCAGTTTATTTTTTATGCAATGAACTTGCAAATCCCTGCCTTTGGCTCTGTGTTTGAAATAGCTTCCTCTTTCTCATTACCGAGTCTACGTCCTGTGTTTAAGTGTAGCTCTGGAACCAGACGACCTGAGTGTGTCATCCCAACTCTACTGCCAGCTATTTATGAGCCCTCAGGCAAGTTATTGAACCTTCCTGTGACTTCACTTTTTTACCTCTAAAACAGAGGTCATAATAGTATATCTACATTCTAGACTTACATTGAAGCTTAGAGAGGTAATTTAGGGGCCGGGCGCGGTGGCTCATACCTGTAATCCCAGCATTTTGTGGGACTGAGGCGGGTGGATCACCTGAGGTCAGGAATTTGAGACCAGCCTGGTCAACATGGCAAAACTCCGTCTCTACTAAAAATACAAAAATTAGCCAGGTGTGGTGGCAGGTGCCTGTAATCCCAGCTACTCGGGAGCCTGGGACAGGAGAATCACTTGAACCTGGGAGGCAGAGGTTGCAGTCAGCCGAGATCGCGCCATTGCACTCCAGCCTTGTGACAGAGTGAGACTCCATCTCAAAAGAAAAGAAAAGAAAAAAAAAAAACAAGTGTTGACAAGAATGTGGAGAAATTGGAAGTTTCATAAATTGCTGGTGAGAATGTAAATTTGGGCAGTCACTTTGCAGAACAGTCTGGCAATTCCTAAATAATTTGAGCGTAGAGTTACTATATGACCCAGCACTTCCATTCCTAGGTATATATCCAAGTGAATTGAAAGCATATGTCGCCACATAAATGTGTACATTAGTGTTCATAGTGGCATTATTCATAATAGCCAAAAAGTGTAAACCACTTTAATGTTTATCAACTGGTGAATGGAGAAACACAATGTAGTACTGAATATTCACATAATGGAATGTTATTTAGCCACAAAAGGAATGTTGTACAATTGTCCCTCAGTATCCACAGGGGATTGGTTTCAGGACCCCTGAGGATACCAAAATTCATGGATGCTTAGGTTCCTTATATAAAATGATGTAGTATTTGCATATTACTTTAAATCATCTCTAGATTATCTATAATGTTGAATATGATGTAAATAGTGTTTTGTTTTGTTTTGAGATGCAGTCTCACTCTTTTGCCCAGGCTGGAGTGTAGTGGCACGATCTCAGCTGACTGCAGCCCCCGCCTCCCGGGTTCAAGTGATTTTCCTGTCTCAGCCTCCCGAGTAACTGGGATTACAGGCATGCACCACCATGCCCAACTAATTTTTGTATTTTTCGTAGAGACGGGTTTCACCATGTTGGTCAGGCTGGTCCTGAACTCCTGACCTTGTGATCCACCTGTCTCAGCCTCCCAAAGTGCTGGGATTACAGGCGTGAGTCACCATGCCCGGCCAATAGTTGTGGTTTTTTTGGAGACAGAGTCTCGCTTTGTCACCCAGGCTGGAATGCAATGGTGTGAAATTGGCTCACTGCAACCTCTGCCTCTCGGGTTCAAGCAATTATTCTGCCTTAGCCTCCCAAGTAGCGGGGATTACAGGTGCCCACCACCACGCCCTGCTAATTTTTTGTATTTTAGTAGAGACAGGGTTTCACTGTGTTGCCCAGGCTGGAGATAGTTGTTGTATTATATTGTTAAGGAAATAATGACAAGAAAAAAAGTCTATACATGCTGTTCAGTACAGACACAAAAGTTTTTTTCCCAATTTTTTCAACGTGCGGTTTGGTTGAATCTATGGATGTGGAACCTACGGATACAGAGGCCTGACTGTACTTATTCATTCTACAACATGAATGAAGAAAACATTATACTCCATGAAAGAGTTAGTCACAAAGGACTACATATGGTATGATCCCACTCACAGGCACCCCTCCTTTCACTGCGCTTGGCTTTACTGTGCCTCACGGATACTGTGACTTTTACAAATTGAATGTTTTTGGTACCCCTGTGTCGGGCTAGTCTATTGGTGCCATTTTTTTTTTCAAACAGAGTGTGCTTACTTCGTGTTTCTGTGTCACATTTTGGTAATCCTCACAGTATTCAAATGTTTTCATTATTATTAAAAGTGATGGTCAAAACCACAATTACTCTTGCACCAACCTAATATTACATATGTTCTGGTGATCTGTGATCAGAGATCTTTGGTGTTTCTATTGTAATTGTTTTGGGGCACCCATGAAAGACGGAGAACTTAATGGATAAATGTGTATGATCTTTTTCTTTTCTTTACTTTTCTTTTTTTGGAGACAGAATCTCCCTCCGTAGCGAAGTACAACGGCATGATCTCGGCTTACTGCAACCTCCACCTCCCAAGTTAAAGTGATTCTGCTGCCTCAGCCCCCCGAGTAGCTGGGATTACAGGCACATACCACCATGCCCAGCTGATTTATGTATTTTTAGTACAGGTGGGGTTTTGCCATGTTGGCCAGTTTGGTCTCGAGCTCCTGGCCTCAAGTGATCCACCCGCCTCCCAAAGTGCTGGGATTACAGGCATGATCCATCACGCCGGTCCCCACCCCCCGACTTTTTTTTTTTTTTTTTTTTGAGACAGGGTCTTGCTTTATTGCCAGGCTGGAATGCAGTGGTGAAATCTCAGCTCACTGCAGCTTCAAACTCCTGGGCTCAAACAATCCTCCCACCTCAGCACCCCATGTAGCTGGGATTACAGGTGTGTGTCACCACGCTCAGCTAATTTTTGTATTTTTACTAGAGATGAGGACTCTCCATGTTGGCCAGGCTGGTCTTGAACTCCTGAGCTCAAGCAATCCACCCACCTTGGCCTCCCAGAGTTCTGGGATTCCAGGCGTAAGCCACTGCACTCAGCCCTGCTGTCAGAGGCCTTTGAACCACAGCAACTCCATCTCGAACAGGGGCTGGTTAACCTGAGGCTGTAACCTGCTGGGCTACATTTCCAGTAAGTTAAGGTATTCTTAGTCACAGAATGAGATAGGAGGTCACTATAAAGACCTTGCTGATCAAACAGGTTGCAGTAAGGAAGCCAACCAAAACCCACCAAAACCAACATGGCAACGAGAGTGATCTCCAGTTGTCCTCACTGCTACACTCCCATCAGCGCCATGACAGTTTACAAATGCCGTGGCAACATCAGGAAGTTCCCCTATATAGTCTCAAAGGAGAGGCATAAATAATCCACACCTTGTTTAGCATGTATCATCAATAAATAACCATAAAAAAATGGGCAACCAGCAGCCCTTGGGGCTGCTCTGTCTTTGGAGTAGCCATTCTTTTATTTCTTTACTTTCTTAAACCTGCTTTCATTTTACAGAATTGCCCTGATTTCTTTCTTGCATGAGATCCAAGAACCCTCTCTTGGGATCTGAAATGATCCCTTTCCAGTAACACTACTAGAGGGTTTTGAATGCAAGATTGAAATGATCTGACTTTTTTTTTTTTTTTTTTTTAAAGAATCACTCTGGCTTTTCTGTTGAGAATTGACCAAAGGAAGCAAGGAGGGATAAGAAGGTTAGTTCTAAGACCTTTGCAACGAAAGAGTTAAGGACACGCCACCCCCAAATATGCCAGTTTGGCATACTGATTATTTCAAAGTGAGGGTACTTGAGAGACTGTCATCGCAGGAAGAGCTAGCTGACTTTCACAGTGGGCAGGATCTATGCAAACCTGCAGCCGAGGAAGCTGAGAGGCCGAAGAAAGAGGCTGACACATCCAGTTTCCTAGGAAGAAACGTTTACTAGGGACTTAGAACAGAAGCCATGTCTGTATCTCAGGAAGCAGTGAGACAAGATGGTGGATCCCTGCACCATTACTCCTCAAACCCAGGGCTCATATACCCCGGGAGAGGAGTGATTCAGGAGGGACGCAGAGAACAACTGAAGTAGGATAACATCAAGGCCGCTTGACCTAAGGGCAGGATTTACAGTCAGTACGTGCTCTTACACAAAGAACAACAGATAAACTGGAAGTCTTAGAAGACTTCCTGGAACTGGGGTTAATCAGAAACCAACATGGATTAGCATCCAGGATGGAGTTGCTTTGCCCTCCCCACTGACATGTCCATTCCTACCTTGAGGAAGCCATAAAAATTCCTTTGAGAAACATGCCTTCCTTTTTTTTTTCCTTTTCTCTTCTTTGAGGTGGAGCCTTGCTCTGTCCCCCAGGCTGGAGTGCAACGGCACAATCTCTGCTCACTGCAACCTCCACCTCCCGGGTTGCAGTGAGGCAACCCGGGTTCAAGCAATTCTTTAGCCTCAGCCTCCGGAACAGCGGGGATTACAGGCGCGTGCCACCACGCCTGGCTAATTTTTGTATTTTTAGTAGAGATGGGGTTTTACCATGTTGGCCAGGCTGGTCTCGAACTCCTGATCTCGGGTGTGATCTGATCTGCCTCTGCCTTCTAAAGTGCTGAGATTACAGGCATGAGCCACCGTGCCCATTTCCTTTAGTAGAAAGAGAAAATAACCCTTATCTCCAGAGACTGGGAATTGATGCTACAATGGACCTATACAGATAAACTTACTAAACCAACATTTATCTTTCACCAGCTTTGCACTTCACCCATACAGGAGTTTAGAAAAAATCACTTAGGCAGATAGTAGGAGTGTGGGAGTCCTCAGTAAGGCTTTTCTTTTTTCATGAAAAGCAGCCCCAAATAATTTTCTAACAAAGAGCATCCTGTGAAGCCAAGCTGCAGACATAGACAAGCAAGTTGGGAGCTTGCACCAGTGAAGGCCAGGAGGAACTTCGGGCTACACATGTTCAAGTTGGAGGCTCCATCTTCCTTTCCCTTTGTCAGCCACGTGTACTGTAAGGAGCAGACAAGATGGCGCTGACCAACTGGAAAGTTCATTTACATAATAAGATTAGAGTGGGGTAACCAGCCTTCCCCTGCACACTATGTAAACATCATACCTGATCAAACCAATCTGTGAGCCCTATGTAAATCAGGCACCGCCTCCTCAGACCTCACTATAAAATTTGGCGCATACACCACTGGCTGGGCCTTTCTGCTGGGAGACCCATTTCTCTGTAGAGAAAGCTGTTTCTCTTTCCCTTCTCTTCTGCCTGTTAAACCTCTGCTCCTAAACTCCTCATGTGTGTCCGTGTCCTAAATTTTCCTGGTGCCTGACGACAAACCCCAGGTTTATACCCCAGACAATGTAGCTGCTTCATCACCATGTATATCTCCTAATGATTTCCCCACAATTTACTGCCCCGAGTTCAAATCCCTTTGTCTTCATAAATTTATCATTTCTTTGTCTAAAAGGTATAAAAGCTTTTTGTTCTGGCCATTTTCTTCAGGTTGTCACCCCTTTCATCTTGTGAGATTCTTCATGTACAAGTAAAAATTAATAACACTTGTATGCTTTTCTGTTAATCTGGTTTATGTCCATTTAGTTCTTAGACTCAGAAGCTCCCAAGGGAGTACAGGAGAATTTATCCTGCCATCAACAATAACCCAGGCTAGAGTTGATGGTGATTTGTATTAGAGGAAAGCAATGCAGGTGGTGAAAAGTGGTCAGATTCTGCATAGACAGTATTTTGGATTTGCTGGTGGGTTAGTTGTGTAGTATGCACGTGCGTGCGAGAGAGAAAAAGATTGAGAGAGAATGTCTTATAGATTATACCAAATATGTTTTAAGCTTTAAGCCTGAACTATTTATTATCAGTGATAAATATTTCCATCATATCTTACAACTAAAAAAATGTGCCAGGCTAGGCGTGGTGGCTCACACCTGTAATCCCAGCACTTTGGGAGGCTGAGGCCGGCAGATTGCTTGAGATCAGGAGTTCGAAACCAGCCTGGGCAACACGGTGACATCCGGTCTCTACTAAAATACAAAAAAATCAGCCGGGTGTGGCGGCGTGCGCCTGTAGTCCCAGCTGCTCAGGAGGCTGAGGCAGGAGAATCGCTTGAACCCAGGAGGCAGAGGTTGCAGTGAGCCGAGCCGAGATCGTGCCACTGCGCTCCAGCCTGGACTACAGAACGAGACTCCTTATCAAAAAAAAAAAAAAAAAAAAGGTACCAGTGTGTAGTAACATTGTGGGTGAGAATCTTTGCTCTTTATACATGACTCTGTTTAAGTTTCAGTTTTGTTTTTGCTCTTACCATTTTAGCTGAAACACACTTGGCTAAATTGTTAAGCTAAATTATCAGTAGATGGCACCACAGCCTTAGTTAGCTGAAGCTTTCTGGGTTTTGCAGGGAGAAAGGATTCCCTTTTGTAGTCAACTGGTCTTATATAGTGTCAGTTGTCAGATGTTTAGGTGTGACTCAGTGACCTGTGCTTAAAAGTTTGCCTGGTTACTAACTGAGGGAGCAACAAGTGCAAACTGCAGATAAGGAACTGAAAAAAGGAAACACACAAATTTACACAGATACGGTGCCATAGATTTGTTGCAAGGGCAGTTTGGTAGAGAGAAGCTGGAAGGAAGCTGAAGCTCCAAAAAACCCAAAACTACAAACTTCCTTCAAAAGTCTGGGGAGAGGCCGGGTGTGGTGGCTCAGGTCTGTAATCCCAGCACTTTGGGAGGCCGAAGTGGGTGGATCACTTGAGGCCAGGAGTTTGAGACCAGCCTGGCCAACATGGTGAAACCCCGTCTCTACTAAAAATACAAAAAATTAGCTGGGTGTGGTGGCGGGCGCCTGTAATCCTAGCTATTTGGGAGGCTGAGGTGGGAGAATCACTTGAACCTGGGAGGCAGAAGTTGCAGTGAGCTGAGATAGTGCTACTACACTCCAGCCTGGGCGACAGAGTAAAATTCTGTCTCAAAAAAAAAAAAAAAAAAAAGAAGACAGATAATAGCGAGTGTTGGCTAGGATATGGAGCAATTGGAAATCTCATGTAATGATGGTGGAAATGTAAAATAACGCAACTATTTTATTTTATTTTATGTTGTTTCTGAGACAGAGTCTCGCTTGGTCATCCAGGCTGGAGTGCAGTTGCACGATCTTGGCTCACTGCAACCTCTGCCTCCTGGGTTCAAGTGATTCTCCTGTCTCAGCCTCCTGAGTAACTGGGATTACAGGCACACACCACAATGTCTGACTAATTTTTGTATTTTTAGTAGAGACGGGGTTTCACCATGTTGGCCAGGCTGTTCTCGAACTCCTGACCTCCAGTGGTCCTCCCACCTTGGCCTTCCAATGTGCTGGGATTACAGGCATGAGCCACGGTGCCCAGCAGGCACAACCATTTTAGAAAAAGTTTGCAGTTAATCATACACCTACCATATGATCTAGCCATTGCACTCCTAGGTATTTATGCAAAGGAAAGAAAGCATAAGGCTATACAAAGACTTGTACACAAATGTTCAAAACAACTTTATTTGTAATAGTAAAAGAAAGAAAACTCAAATGTCCATCAACAGGTAAATGGATAAACACGGGAGCTTATCTATACATACAATGAAACACTACTTAGTAATATAAAGGAGTGAATTATTGATGCAGGAAACATGGATGAATAAAAATAATTACTAGTGAAAGAAATAAGACAAAAACAGAATAAACTCTATACAATTGCATGCATATGAAAATCTAGAAAAAACAAAGCAATCTATAGTGACAGAAAGCCAAGAATGGTTGTAAAGGACTGAAGAAGGGAGAAGGACTGGATGGGTGCCGTGGCTCACACCTGTAAAGCCAGCACTTTGGGAGGCCGAAGCAGGCAGATCACTTGAGGTCAGGAGTTCGAGACCAGCCTGGCTAACGTGGTGAAATGCTGTCTCTACTAAAAATACAAAAATTAGCCAGGTGTGGTGGTGCGCACCTGTAATCCCAGCTAGTCGGGAGGCTGAGGCATGAGAATTGCTTGAACCCGGGAGGAGAAGGTTACAGTGAGCCAGGATCACGCCACTGCACTCCAGCCTGGGCAACAGAGTGAGACTCTGTCTCATGAAAAAAACAAACAAAGAAAAAACAGAACAAAAAGGTTTAAAAAAAAGTGGGGGAAGAATTGGAGGGAACAATTACACAGGAGCACTGAATATGTTCACTATCTTGATTTTGGTGATGGTTTCATGAGTATATACTGTAAAGGAACATAAAAAGTCTCAAAACCCCCAAACTTATTATGCCAAAGGGAAAGTTAAGCCTGCTTACTTCGCAGCCTTGTGTCAAAGTGCTATACATTAGCCAGATCCCTACAAAAGGAAAAGGTCTCGGGTATTTCCAGATGACTGCCCTCACAAATTGCTCATACAAAAATTCTTTCCTGGCTCCTAAACTTTTCAAGGTGTATAATAAATCCTCCCATAAATAAGGACATGTCAACTGTCACTTTAAGTCTGCAACTTAAGTCTAACTCTTTGTCCAGGAACCTAAAGTCTGGTCAATTTCACACAGATCGTGTCAATTATAAGCCTTATCTTCCCAAGTGCAAAAACAAAGATGAGATCCATTATTCTTCTACCTATCCTGAGAAGTCTGAATAATGAATTCCTCCTTTACTCCCTATTTTTAATGGTTGCCCTTATCTCATGTATAGCATAGATTTACTGGGCACTAATTAAAATCTCACAAGAATGTCGTCATTTGCCTCACTGCCTATCTCCCTTTTCCTGCGTGTCTTTTCTCTTAAAGAAATGTGTAAATACCGAATCTCCTGAAACCTTTCCCAAGGAGCATAGGCCACAGACTCATGTTTCTGTGACTCGGGGTTTTCCTGGGCACACTTTTAAGCTCTGTCTCAATAAACCTGGATTGAGATTCTTGCCTCAGTCTCTCATTTGGGTTGACAATACATATGTTAGGACATTGGATTGTACTCTGTAAACATGCAAAGTTGCCAATGTGAAACTATGTCAAATATACCTCAATAAAGCTGTTAAATTTGTAAAATGAGATACTGATATGTAATGTTGGTTATTTTACTCACGTATTTGCCTTTTCTTTCATTTAACAGAGTTTATTGAGTGTCTAACTGTGCTAGAGGCTAAAAGAAGAATGAGATGGTCTGCTTTCAAGTCTAGACAGTGACAGTTCTGCTTGATATTCTTGTTGAACATGCCCATAGGAAGCTAAGAAAATAGGAAGATTAGTGTGTAGGCTGACGTGTTGGGGAAGGCTTTTCAGAGGACCTTAACCTTGAGCTGAGTTCTGAAGGACGAGTAGGTGGTTTGGACAGTGAGGAGCAGTTGGGGGTAGGAGGCAGTGGCAGCTTTCTGTCTTCAACAAGGCCTAGGGATGAGAGAACAAGGTGCTGTGGGAGGAAAACAAATTGCAGCAGAGAGGGGAGAAGAGCGTATTGAAAAGAGGCAGGATAGGTTAAATTAGGACTGATTAGCATGGGCCTGGAAAGTTGTAGTCAGGATTCCAGCTGTACCAATGAAGGTCTGGGGAGCTAGAGCAGGTTTTAGGCAAGGGAGAACACAGATAGCCTGCTGATGAACAGCACAGGCCAGTCGAGTGGAGCAAGAGAAACCATCTTGCCCTGAGGTTGGCTAGCATTATGGTTAAACGTGCTTATTTAATTAGTCTCCAAGTCTTGCTAATAGCTCATCCTTAATCATTTTCAGATGTTCCAATTCTTTCCATCCCTGTTGCAGTTACCTTAGTTCTGCCTCTGTTATTGTTTGCTTGGATTACCATAATGTCCTCCAATGGCGGTTTCCTTGTCTTCAGTCTTGCCCCCACTCTAAACTCTTTGCTACCTGCAGCATAAAACATTTTTCTAAACTTCAAGTCTGATCCTCTCAGCTTTAACTGAAAACCCAATCTGCTGCTCATCAATTTCTGTGTTTCTAATAATGATCATCACTGTAATAGCACACTTAGCAAGCATTTACTACATGCCAGGAACTGGGCTAAACACGGTGTGCTTTTATCTTATTAAATCTTCCTCAAACATTATTATTATCATCACTGTTTTACAGATGAAGAAACTGATTATCAAGAAGGTTTAGTAATGTGTCCAAGATCATACAGCTAATAAGTGTAATTGAATAACTTGTTGAAAAACCAAAAACCCCGTAAAGACAAAGTTGGGTAGGGAATAGAGTTTTTTACTTGCACCTGCAAGAGGGACTAATTGTTAGAGAACTGGCTTTGTAAACAAAAATGTAGGGCAGGTAGTTAAAGTAAAAAAATCATGAGGATAGACAACAGCTCAAATTGTTATCAGTTCACAAGTTTGCTTGGATGTATGTGGGTCAATTTTGTTAAAATCTAGACGGTCCTTTCTATTACGAAATTACAGTGCATCAACACCAAACAACAGAAAAGAAAATCCGTGTGTCCCTGTTTTTCATGCTTTATCTGGGACTACGGGAAGGGTAGGCCTTTTCTAGACTATGGAATCTAAGCTTCAGAAAAAAAAAATCATTTAAGCTGCAATATAAAGAATAGTTTTGGCCAGTCATGGTGGTTCACACCTGTAATCCCAGGACTTTGGGAGGCAGAGGTGGGCGGATCACTAGGTCAGAAGTTCGACACCAGCCTGACCAACATGGCAAAACCCCATCTCTATTAAAAATACAAAAATTAGCTGGGCGTGGTGGTGCACGCCTATAATCCTAGCTAGTGGGGAAGCTGAGGCAGGAGAATGGCTTGAACCCAGGAGGCGGAGGTTGCAGTGAGCCAAGATCACGCCACTGCACTCCAGCCTGGGCGACAGAGCAAGACTCCATCTCAAAAAAAAAAAAAAAAAAGTCTCAAGGAAGGCAGAATTAGAGAAAGACAAATTATAGGAACCCAGGCAAGCCATTATAATGCCAAACTAAGGCAATGGCAGGAGGGACAGAAAGAACTGGACCAGTTTTCAAACCATTATGGAACAGGAAAGGCATGTTGCAGCCCCTTCAGCCAAGTTGCAAGTTTTGAATGAGTTATCCAAACATTATTAAATGCATCTTCAGTGATGGCTACCAAACTTTTTACCAGGAACTCTTTTTTGTAGAAATGTTAGGTCAGCCTGTTCATTCTGGTTTCTTGGGCAGTGACTGGGATGTTCAAACTACTAATTGGGATAGAGCACAGAAGCTGGTTAAAAACAATATTTCTTATACAAATTGATCTTGAACATGGATCAAGGTTCACTGTTCACAGGAGAATCGGAGAGTGTGTGGTAATGAAAAGTTATTATAGTTGAGAAAACGAGTTTACATTAGCAACTAATTAAGAAAAAAGCAGCTCATAAATGGATGAATGCAGGTCATAAACACATTATATCAGTTATTACATAGGAAATCTATGGCAGAATACTGTGAAATGCAAGGTGTGTAGCTTATCAACAAGAATATAGCAAGTACGCCATTCAACTAAGAAGGAAATGATAAGGCTGCATCTGGGGCTGTTGACTGGAAGCACAAAGTTTCCTTTCCTTGTAGTAGTTCCTAAAGATTCCAGTTTACATGGAAAGACAGAAAGCTGTTACACCCATGGCAGGAGCAGAGAACCCCAGCGACAAATTCTAATTTTGAACAGGCAGGTGCCAGTGTATTTCTCAAACTGCAAACTAAGATGCAGAAACACAATTTTCCTGTTTCTTAGTTTTGGACCATTTCCCCCCCCTTCCCCAGCACGCCAGAGCAGGTTTTAATTGTTGTCAGGTGAGATGGTGAGTTAACTTTGAGTGTTCAGTTGAGGATCCAGTGGGATGTGGGTCCAGTTGAAAGGTGGATCTATGTAGATCCAGACTCGACTGATATAGGCTGCAAATAAATTGATAGTGAATTTATGAATTATTAGAAAAGAAAGGACATTCATTATGATTTAATCGCAGTTGAATGGAGGCAGCACAAAGGGCTTATACTGTGTCTTTTTTTTTTTTTTAAATATACTGGGTCTATTTTGCTCACCACTCTATGTCCCGTGCCTGGAAGTGCGACTAGTACATAGTAGGTGTTGCATACATAGTTTCAGAATGAAATTTTAGAAACCAAAATTCTACAAACATTGCACACAGATTTATCGTTCTCTTATTTTCCGGGCGAGGTCAGGGCGCCCTTTGGTTTCGCGCTTCTGGCCCTTTAAGAAAGTGGAGGAGAAAGAAAGCGCTGCTGGGAAAAAGGGCGGGGCCGCGAAAGTCCGCCGTCCGTCCCGCCCACGTCCCGGCCGCAGCCAGCAGCTCGCGCTTGGCTCGGTTTTGGTAGCGGGACCCAGAAAATGTAAAGCATGCGCAGGAAGAGTCGCCAGGGTGAGTGACAGGCGAGTCCTGTGCTTTACTTCCGAGGGCGGTGTCAGCAAAGCTAGGTAAGGAGACCGGGAGGACAGTGCCTGCCCCTTTAAGATCGACTCCACCCCCGCCTCTGGAGGAAAATGACGCAGTCGTCTACAGTTTCTGGAACGTAACCCTTTTGATTCCGTCAGCTCTCCTTCTCATTAAGAGAAATACCAAGTGGCCCCCACAGTCACATACGTCATAACCCATGCCTCATCGGTGCTGGGACGGCAGAGGGAAGCGCCGGTCTAAAGGACATGGGGTCCAAATCCCAAATAATCTCTATTTGCTCTGCGTTACCTTTAAACTTTAGGCTGCATTGTGTGATTCAAGTGACAGCCTAGTACTGCTTAACAAAATTAGTCTAATGGGAGACCAGGCCCTGAGAGACCCTTGCGATCCCAGGACACTGATGTGGGGTAACTAACACCCACTGGAAGTCTACGCTGAGTTCACAGGCTATGTATGACCTGACATGCATTTTGGGCTGCCCTGTGTTTTGATATTTGAATGAGTTGCTGATGTTTAAAAGCGGAAGCTGGCCGGGCGTGGTGACTCGCGCCTGTAGTCCCAGCACTTTGGGAGGCCGAGGCAGGCGAGCGCTTGAGGTCAGGAGTTCCAGACCAGTCTGGCCAACATGGCGAAACCTCGTCTCTACACACACACACACAAATACAAAAATTAGCCGGGCGTGGTGGCACGCGCCCGTAATCCCAGGACTCGGGAGGCTGAGATAGGAGAATCGCTTGGACCTGGGAGTCGGAGGTTGCAGTGAGTCGAGATCGCACCACTGCACTCCAGCTTGGGCGACAGAGACTCTGTCTCAAAAAAAAAAAAAAAAAAAAAAAAAAAAGTGGAAACTAGTGTGTTAATATCTAGATTTTTTTCGATGATTTTGAGAAATCGGAGGGATCTGGCAGCATGTTCCTGCCTGGCCCTTTTGAACTGTTTGAAAACAGTCTTTAACTTGCCACAGCCCCTCTGTTATTTTACAGCCAGCCTGCATCACTCATTTATGATGTCCAGCCCCTTGTAGGGATTTGGATTTTTGATCCCTAATCTAAATACTTTAGTGGATTTAAGACCATTTAAAACATTTATGCAGAAGAGATCCGAGGTCTCCAAACAACTGGGTGCATAAGTTATGTTTAAGTTGTTGTTCCTCATTCTCATTTATTCTTATCAGCGTGTGTGTGTGTGTATGTGTGTGTGTGTATATATATATATATATAAAGCGTCTTAGTGATCAGTTGCACAGTTGTTTTTCTGTTGGAGCAAATCTTTTCAGTTTAGGCTTGGTAAAATCGAACCATCAGATGCTTTTACAGAAAGAGATCTAGGAGTTGATGTTCTTTTATTACAATTAAATCCATACAGTATTTTTAAAGGAAAAAAAACCTGAGTCTTGATTGCATTGTCTTCTGATATGACAATCTTTAGTGAAATAGAGTAGTCAATATAATTTGTATTAATATATCTCTGCCCACAGACAATTATAAATTCATTAACCCCCCAGCTCTTGGCTAGACTTCACGAAGGCAAAAACTGTGTTTGCCCTGTTAACTACTTTATCCCACCACTAGAATAATAAGCTTCCTGAAGACAGAAGACTTCTGTTATTTTGTTCACAGTTACCAAGCGTGCCTACTTTTGTTAAATTTCTGAAAGAAGTTGTACAGTTGGCCCACAATATAACAATATAGCAATGTAAAATTACAGCAATAAAAATAATGCAAAAATACAGTGTAACAACTATTTACATAGCATTTACGTTGTATTAAGTATTATGAGTCATCCAGAGATGATTTAAAGTATACCACAGCATATGCCTAGTATACCACAGCATATGCTTAGTTTATATGCAAATATGCCATTTTATATAAGGGACTTGAGTATCGTCTGTGGTACCCTGGAAGCAGGGGATACTGGAACCAATCCCTTGAGGATACTGAGGGATGACTGTATGCCTGATTTCCTGTAAGAGGCATTTTCTTGAGGATTCTTTCAAAATCAAATGCTTGTATATTTGTTGTGTTAAATTACTAAAAGGATTCTCTTGTGAAAAAGTATCATTTAAAAAGATTGGATTTTCCCAATTGTTGCACCAAAGCTTTCATCTGAAATGAACTTGCACATGTGAGTCATCAGATACAGAGCTTACACTGTAATATTTTCTTTCTTTTTTTTTTTTCTTTGAGACGGAGTTTTGCTCTTGTTGCCCAGGCTGAAGTATAATGGTGCGATCTCAGCTCAGTGCAACCTCTGCCTCACGGGTTCAAGCAATTCTCAAGTAGTGGAATTACAGGCACCCGCCATCATGCCTGGCTAATTTTTTTGTATTTTTAGTAGAGACAGGGTTTCACCATGATGACCAGGCTGGTCTTGAACTCCTGACCTCAGGTGATCCTCCCACTTCGGCCTCCCAAAGTGCTGGGATTACAGGTGTGAGCCACTGCCCCCGGCCAGTATTTTCTTATTATGTAATGGGATCTGGAAATGTTGTTCTTCCTTGGAATTCTCAGTATTACTTTTTTTTTTCCCCCAGAGACTCAGAGGTTCCAGTTGAGATCAAGTTGGGAGACACACCCTTGTTCATTCTCCTTGAGAAGCAGCCATTATCAACAGAACATTGATAGAACCTGTGTTTGGGGAAAGGCCTGATGGCTTTGAGTCTAGGTTGGAAAGCACCCAGGAATGGCTGTGGTCTCCTCTTGCAGGCTATGCGAAGCAGTGGTCTTCTCTTGTTTCCCTGTGGCCGGTGTCCCTGGAGGGGAGCTGGAAGCTTTTTGGATCCTGAGATAAAGGCTTTCCTGGAGGAGAACACTGAAGTCACCAGCAGTGGTAGCCTCACCCCTGAAATCCAGTTGCGGCTTTTGACCCCCAGATGCAAATTCTGGTGGGAGAGAGCTGACCTGTGGCCCCACAGTGATCCTTACTGGGCAATCTACTGGCCAGGAGGCCAAGCCCTGTCTAGGTATTACCCTATTGAAACCTTTAAGGCAGTACAGATCTTTGCTCTTTCAGTCCCCTCCAACTCCAGCCTCTACGAAAAACCACAGCAGGTCTGGGCGTGGTGGCTCATGCCTGTAGTTTCAGTACTTTGGGAGGCTGAGACTGTATAGTAAGCTGTGATCCTGCCACTGCACTCCCGCCTGGCCTGTCTTTAAAAACAAAACAAAACAGAAACCAGCAAAACTCAAAAGTCTTCTTGTTTTCTTTTTTCTTCTTTCTTTCTTTTTTTTTTTTTTTTTTTTTGGTAGAGATAGGATCTTGCTATGTTGTCCAGGCTAGTCTTAAACTCCTGGCCTCCTCAACCTCCCCAAGTCCTGGTATTACAGACGTGGGCCTCTGAGCCTGACCTTAGGTTAGCCATATTTTTTGGTTGCCTTGTTGCATAATTTTCCCTTGTAACCCAAGCTTATCAAGCCATTTTCCCAAGTACCTGTCTCCCCAAGAGAAATCCTAGAGTCAGCTGTCAGGACCCTGGATAGCTATAAGTGATCCAGAAATCTCATCTGTTAGGAGGTTCATGGTTCATAGCGCATGACCATTGCAGAGTTTTTAGATGGAAGCTAAATACCCAGTCCTTCAGCTCTCCTTTAATTCAGTGAATGTTGCTCTATAAATCTCACATTCTTTCCAGAGTTGCTTCTTTTCCCATAAAACAGGAGCTGTGAGTGAGTGGGGTGCTCAAAGATTCCCTCTTTTATTGGGTGCAGTGCCTGTAATCCCAGTGCTTTAGGAAGCCAGTGCAGGAGGACAGCTTGAAGTCAAGAGTTCGAGACCAGCTAGGCAACATAGTGATACCCCTGTCTCTACAAAAAAAAAAAAGTTTTTTTTAATTAGCCAGGTGTGGTGTCTTGTGCCTGTAATCTTAGCAACTCAGGAGGCTGAGGTGGGAGGATCACATGAACCCAGGATTTCTAGGTTACAGTGAGCTGTGATTGCACCATTGCACTCCAGCCTGGGTAATAGAATGAGACCCTGTATCTGTTTTTAAAAGAGAGAATAAAAGTCTCAGTGGCTCATGCCTGTAATCCCAGCACTTTGGGAGGCCGAGGCCGGCGGATCACTTGAGGTCAGGAGTTCAAGACCAGCCTGGCCAATGTGGCGATAGAGTGAGGAAAAAATCCCTCTTCTCTAGAGGCTTGTTGAAAATTTAGGACTTGAGTCTGCGTTTTAATCCCCCCTCCCCATCTTCTAACTCTCCATATTGCAGAGGTCTTAGGGCATTTTCTCACATAGCCACACTATACTTCTTATTGAAACACAGCTGATGAAATAAAGGCAAGAGCTTTTTGCATTTTGATGTAGTCTTTGTTGTAGGATTGGTAAATGATTTCGTCTGTTTATGCCCTGTGGTTCTAAAGCTGTGAAACAAAAAAGGTGATAAGGACTTCTGTTTCACAGGAATGGTATAGCCTACGTTATTAGTGTTATATGTAGTTTTAAGTAAAGTGTGTAAATGCAAACATAGAGCTTTTGGTTGGAAATTCCAAGGACTGGAAAGCTTTCCAGCTGGTACAAAATAATGCCAACTTTCTGATTGTTGTGTTGCTAGATTTTCAAGCTTTATGTAGTTACATCATAGTTTTAGAATGCTGACATCTTAAGTGATATCTATTAAAGTGACTATCAACTTGAAATCAACTTCTTTAAGAGACTGAGTTAGATGTCATAAATTGGTGACCCATAGGTGTGTTTTGTTTGACCTGTACTTAAAAACTTCAAAAAAATTATTTGCTGATATTTAAAACTGGCGAGATTTCATGTAAAAATTGACTTTGCTTTGAAAAACAGGGATACCTGGTAAACAGGGATTCTGTGTGGCAACAGTGAGCTGAAGATGGGTAGCAGCTATTTATTTACTTATTTAGAGATGGAGTTTTGTTCTCGTCATCCAGGCTGGAGTGCAATGGCGTGATCTCAGCTCACTGCAACCTCCACTTGAACCACTCCGGGTTCAAGCAATTCTTCTGCCTCAATCTCCCAAGTAGCTGGGATTACAGGTGCCCTCCACCACACCTGGCTACTTTTAGTATTTTTAGTAGAGACGGGGTTTCACCATGTTGGCCAGGCTGATCTCAAATTCCTGACCTCATCTTCCCAAAGTGCTGGGATTACAAGTGTGAGCTACTGCACCCAGCCTATTTATTTATTTATTTAGAGATGGAGTCTCACTCTGTTGTCCAGGTTGGAGTGCAGTGGTGCAATCTCAGCCTACTACAACCTACACCTCCCAGGTTCAAGTGATCCTCCTGCCTTGGCCTCTCAAGTAACTGGGATTATAGGCACCCGCTGGATAATTTTGTATTTTTTTTTTTTAGACGGAGTCTCGCTCTGTTACCCGGGCTGGAGTGCAGTGGTGTGATCTCGGCTCATTGCAACCTCCGCCTCCCGGGTTGAAGTGATTCTCCTGCCTCAGCCTCTCAAGTAGCTGGGACTACAGGCTCGTGCCACCATGCTGGGCTAATTTTTGTATTTTTAGTAGAGACAGGGTTTCACCATGTTGATCAGGCTGGTTTTGAACTCCTGACCTCGTGATCCACCCTCCTCGGCCTCCCAAAGTGTTGGGATTACAGGCGTGAGCCAATGCTCCTGACCTAATTTTGTATTTTTATTAGAGACAGGGTTTCACCATGTTGGCCAGGCTGGTCTCGAACTCCTGACCTCAAGTGATCTGCTGGCCTTGGCCTCCCAAAGTGCTGGGATTACAGGCATGAGCCACCGTGCCTGGCGGTAGCAGCTATTTAGACAGGACATGTATACCTCTACTTTGCCATAGTTTTACTGGTAGATGTTGTCAAGTCCCAGGTTCTTGGTGCCATGAACAAAGTATTGGACATGACACACATACAAGTAGTAAAGCAGCAAACAGTTTGTTAAGCACAATGCGATCAGCAGTGGATCAGGCTGACCCGCGAGTGGTATCAGCCCTGGTTTGTTACATTTCATGGCCTTTTATATTCTTTTTCCTCCCTTGCTTAACCTTACTTTATTTTTCAGAAGTGAATTGCTCATTCTTGCCTTTCCCTCATTGTGCCTAAACCACACTTTATTTCTCATAAGCTAATTGTGCATCCTTTCTTAACAGTATTTTATCTTTCCCGACAAAATTGCTTATCTTTTATTTCTTGTAACCAAATTGCTACTGCAAGCCCTTTCAACTTATTTTCCTTATCTTGCATGTTCCAACTCATTGCTTACTCCCTTATCTATAAGTGCTTACTCTCTTATTTCATATGTCCTGTTTCTGCTATCTTGTATGTTTTGCTTTTGGTATTGCTTCAGCTAGCCTATGTCCAATGGGTCCCCTTCACCCCTGACTTCCTCTGCCATTCTCCTGCCTTAGTAGTACCCACTGTTCCTTATTACTCCAATCCTAAGATCAAGAGTCAGCTGAAATTTGTTATTTCAGTGTTTCCCCATCCATCTTCACTTGTTTGGTAATTGTTTAGCCCCAGTCCAAATTCCTTGGCTGAACTGGACTTTGGGTTTTACCAGAGAGGTCAGTATACTACAATTCAAGCAGCAGGAAAATCACTCTATGATTTAGTCTAGAGGAGACAGTGACTCTTGGATTGAGTTTACTTAAGTTTAGTCTTTGTTTTAGCAGTATTTTGTCAGTCTTAATTCCTGGTGCTTGGTAGTTTCTGGAACGTACTAAGTATTCAATACTTTGTCAGCCCAAATGAGAGACTGAGGCATGAGTCTCAACCAGCCGAGGTTTGTTAAGCCCAAGAAAAATACAAGTCACAGAAAAGTTTGTGGCCTGTGCTCTTCTAAGACGTTTTTAGGAGGCACAGCCTGCCTGCCTGCCTGCCTGCCTGCCTGCCTGCCTTCCTTCCTTCCTCCCTCCCTCCTTCCCTCCCTCCCTTCCCTCCCTTCCCTCCCTTCCTTCCTTCTTTCCTTCCTTCCTTTTGTTTGAGATGGAGTTTTTGCTTTTGTTGCCCAGGCTGGAATGCAATGGCACAATCTCGGCACACTGCAGCCTTCCCCCTCCCGGGTTCAAACGATTCTGCTGCCTCAGCCTCCCGAGTAGCTGGGATTACAGGCATGCATCACCGCACCTGGCTAATTTTGTATTTTTAGTAGAGACGGGGTTTCACCATGTTGGCCAGGCTGGTTTTAAACTCCTGACCTCAGGTGATCCACCCACCTCGGCCCCCTAAAGTGCTGGGATTACAGGTGTGAGCCACCTTGCCCGGACATTTATACATTTCTTTTCTTTCTTTTTTTTTTTCTTGAGATGGAGTCTCGCTCTGTCACTACTCACTGCAACCTCTGCCTCCTGGGTTCAAGCAATCCTCCTGCCTCAGCCTCCTGAGTAGCTGGGATTACAGGCGCCCACCACCATACCTGGCTAGTTTTTGTATTTTTAGTAGAGATGGGATTTCACCATGTTGGCCAGGCTGGTCTCAAACTCCTGACCTCAGGTGATCCACCTGCTCAGCCTCCCAAAGTGCTGGGATTACAGGCATGAGCCACTGTGCCTGGCTATACATTTCTTTAAAGAGGAAAAGGCATGTAGGAAACGGTGGGCTAGGCAGTGAGGCAAATAATTACATCCTTGTGAGATTTTAGTCAGTGCCCAGTCAGTGCTATGCTCTACATAAGGTGAACATTCGAAAATAGGGAGTAAGGAAGAGTTAATTACGTAGATGTCTCAGGGTAGGTGAAGGAATGATTGCTCTCATCCTGTTTTTTTTCTTGAGACAGGGTCTCACTTTGTCACCCATGCTGGAGTGCCATGGTGCAATCTTTGCTCACTGCAGCCTTGACCTCCTGGGCACAAGTGATCCTCCCATCTCAGCCTCCCAAGTAGTTGTGACCACAGGCATGTGGCACCATAAGCAACTAATTTTTGTACTTTTTGTAGAGACGGGGTCTCACTATGTTGCTCAGGCTGGTCTCAAACTCTTGGGCTCAAGTGATCCTCCCCACTTCAGCCTCCCAAAGTATTGAGATTACAGGTGTGAGCCACTGCACCTAGCCTTATCCTGTTTTTATTCTGTACCCAGGAAGATAAGCTTGTAATGGACATTGTTAGTATGAAAGTTAACACTTTAGTTTTGTGGACAAGGAGTTAGACTTAGGTAGTAGACTAAAGTTAGAGTTGGTATGTTTTTGTTTATGGGAGGAGATACATCTCGAAAGGTTTAGGGGTCTGCAAAGAATTTATGAGCAATTTGTGAGGGCAGTCATCCGGAGATCCCTGAGACCTTTTCCTTTTGTAGGGGTCTGGCTAATGTATAGCGCTTTGACACAAGATTGTGAAGTAACAGCTATCTATTCTTGAGAAAAGGACAGTGTTCCCTAACTTGGCCTCCAGGTTTAACTTTCCTTTTGACATAATGAGTTTTGCGGGTCTAGAGACTTTATTTTTTCTTTTTTTTTTTTTTTTTTGAGACAGAGTTTTGCTCTGTCATCCAGGCTGGAGTGCAGTGGTGCCATCTTGGCTCACTGTAAGCTCTGCCTCCTGGGTTCACGCCATTCTCCTGCCTCAGCCTCCCAAGTAGCTGGGACTACAGGTGCCCGCCACCATGCCTGGCTAATTATTTTGCATTTTTGGTAGAGACGGGGTTTCACCGTGTTAGCCAGGATGGTCTCAATCTCCTGACCTTGTGATCCGCCCGCCTCAGTCTCCCGAAGTGCTGGGATTACAGGCGTGAGCCACTGTGCCCAGCCCAAGACTTCTTATTTTCCTTTACAACTTTTTTTTTTTTTTTTTTTAAATAGTCTCGCTGTGTCACCCAGGCTGGGGTGCAGTGGTGCAATCTTGGCTCACTGCAACCTCTGCTTCCCTGGTTCAAGCAATTCTGCCTCAGCCTCCTGAGTAGCTGAGATTACAGGCACCCGCCACCACCCCTCGCTAATTTTTGTATTTTTTTTTTTTTTAAATTTTTGAGATGGAGTCTTGCTCTGTCGCCCAGGCTGGAGCACAGTGGCATAATCTCGGCTCACTGCAACCTCCGCCTCCTGGGTTCAAGTGATTCTCCTGCCTCAACCTCCTGAGTAGCTGGGACTATAGGCACACACCACCATGCCGAGCTAATTTTTGGATTTTTAGTAGAGATGAGATTTTGCCATGTTGGCCAGGTTGTTCTCGAATTCCTGGCCTCAAGTGATCTGCCTGCCTTGGTCTCCCAAAGGGCTGGGATTACAGGCATGAGCCGCTGTGCCCAACCTACAACTTTTTTTTGAAAAAAATTGACTTGAATAGCATGATTAGTCAGTTGTGTGGTACTGTGCTTCATACCTGCTGAAGAGAAAGACCAAATGACTAGGTCCTTTCTTCTGCCACCTCTGCCCAGCCTTGGAGATGGACTTTTTGTGTCACTCTAGTCAGACCAAACTTGCCAAGGTTGGACCAAGTTCTTCTGCTACGTTTCACTATTTCTTTTGTCCAGTCAACCTAAGGACGTGTCTTTTCTTTCTTTTCCTTTTTTTTTTTTGGATACCTCTTATTTGCCGAGACCAGCTGGGTTGGGGAGACCCTAACCCAGCGGCGCTAGAGGAATTAAAGACATGCACACAGAAATATAGAGGCGTGAAGTGGGAAATCAGGGGTCTCACAGCCTTCAGAGCTGAGAGCCCCGAACAGAGATTTACCCACGTATTTTTTAACAGCAAGCCAGTCATTAGCATTGTTTCTGTAGATATTAGATTAACTAAAAGTATCCCTTATGGGAAATGAAGGGATGGTCTGAAATAAAGGGATGGGTTGGGCTATCTGCAGCAGGAGCATGTCCTTAAGGCACAGATCACTCATGCTATTGTTTGTGGTTTAAGAAAGCTTTTAAGTGGTTTTCTGCCCTGGGTGGGCCAGGTGTTCCTTGCCCTCATTCCAGTAAACCCACAACCTTCCAGCGTGGGCGTTATGACCATCATGAACATGTCTCAGTGCTGCAGAGATTTTGTTTATGGCCAGTTTTGGGGCCAGTTTATGGCCAGATTTTGGGGAGCCTGTTCCCAACACTTATTTTTCCTCATCTCTTTGAGACATGTTTCTCCTTTCTTTTTAATTTAGGTATCTTTTGGATAATCCTGATGTTGTCAGAGGAAAATCTGTATTAGATCTTGGGAGTGGTTGTGGAGCGACAGCTATTGCTGCTAAGATGAGCGGGGCATCAAGGATCTTGGCCAATGACATAGACCCTAGTAAGGATTCATATTTTAAAATATTTAAGGCTCATCTTTTTTTTCTTCTCCAGAATAAATACATACACATGCTCAGTGTGGTAGCTTATCATCGTACGTATTTTGTGATCAGACATTGTGAATCTGTGTGCACTGGGACATTATCTGTAGGAATCCCCTGAGGTCGGAGTAGATGGTACATTTTTCCCAAGAGGATTTGTGTCTGCCAGACATCCTGGAGGGAGCACTTCTGTTAATTTATGGGTTAGGAATTTCCTGAAATAAGTAAATAGTGTTTATTTGACCCCAAACCCAAGTGAGTGTTGGCCTGTCTTTGAGGGTGATTTTTATTCCATTAGAACCCAGGCTGAGACAGGTAAGTTTTTATTTGATCTGATTTTCTTTTGGTCTACCCTTTCACTGAGAATATAGTCTTTGAAAACCTTTATTTTATAAAGGAGTCTCAGTTCTTTTGTTTTTTTTTGGATACAGAGCCTCACTCTGTTGGCCAGGCTGGAGTGCAGTGGCATGGTCTCGGCTCACTGCGACCTCCACCTCCTGGGTTCAAGTGATTCTCCTGCCTCAGCCTCCCGAGTAGCTGGGGTTACAGGCATGCACCACCATGTCCAGCTAATTTTTGTATTTTTATTAGAGACAGGGTTTCACCATGTTGGCCAGGCTGGTTTCAAACTCCTGACCTCAGGTGATCCGCTTGCCTCGGCCTCTCAAAGTGCTGGGATTACAGGCGTGAGCCACTGCGCTCAGCCAAGTGGTCTCAGTTCTAATTTATTGCCATGCTCAATCAAGCCCAAGGCTTGTTTTCCTGTTCACAGTAAAAACCACAATATTTTGGTTAATGAAATCAGCAAATATTCCTAAAACTCCCAGCATTTCTAGGTGTTTTGAATTGTTTGTTTTGTTTTCAGGATATCCAGTCATATATTTGGAAATTGTGGTATAGCTTATATTGAGATAACCTTTATACTTCTTTAAACAACAACTTTCAACAAAAAGGAAGGAAAATATATTGTTAGCAGATCTTTTAAATTATTTAATCAACAGGGAATTTTAACAGCCTAGCATATACCAATTCATTTTGTGCTTTTTTTTCTTTTTTTTTAAGTTGCAGGAATGGCTATTACACTAAATTGTGAATTGAACCGACTGAATCCTTTTCCTATTTTAATCCAAAACATTTTGAATTTGGAACAAGATAAGTGGGACCTTGTTGTTCTTGGCGATATGTTTTATGATGAAAACCTTGCAGATAGTCTTCATCAGTGGCTGAAGAAGTGCTTCTGGACCTATAGAACTCGAGTACTGATTGGTGATCCTGGGCGGCCCCAGTTCAGTGGACACAGCATTCAGCATCACCTGCACAAAGTGGTAGAATATTCACTTTTGGAGCCTACTAGGCAGGAAAACAGTGGACTGACAACAAGCACAGTGTGGGATTTTCAGCCTTGAGTTGTCGAAGTGCTTCCAGGTATGAATATAGTAATGTTTGGATCTGACTCTAAGAGTTTTCTCTATAGGAGATACTCTCCAGTTTAATGAATGTAATTCTTGTTAAACAGCAAATCTTGTTTTTAAAATATGAAGGTTTAGAGTTTTGCTTTTGTCATGTAACTGGTTCTGTATTTCTGTGCATGCCAATTATACACATCTCTATCTGCATTTTTTTCTATTTTAACCACTGAAAAAATATGATTATACAATGCCATACTCAATGGTGGCAGCATTTAAGTAATGCAGAGGAATGAAACATTGTAGCCGGATCTGTTTCTGTAGTTGAGAACAACTGTGATGTAACTTTTAATTAAACAAACAAAACATAGAAGAATATATATATATTTTCTTTTTTTAGAGACAGAGTCTCTGCTCCCAGGCTGGAATGCAGTGGCTATTCAGAGGCTTAATCATTGAGCACTGCAACCTTGAACTCTGGGCTTTTTTTTTTTTTTTTTTTTTGAGATGGAGTCTTGCTCGTTGCCCAGGCTGGAGTGCAGTGGCGCATATCTCAGCTCACTGTAGCCTCCGCCTCCCACATTTAAGTGATTGTCCTGTCTCAGCCTCTGGAGTAGCTGGGATTTTAGGTGTGCCCCACCATGCCTGGCTCATTTTTGTATTTTTAGTAGAGACTGGGTTTTGCCATGTTGGCCAGGCCAGTCTCAAACTCCTGACCTCAGGTGATCCACCTGCCTTGGCCTCCCAAAGTGCTAGGATTACAGGTGTGAGCCACCACACCAGCCTAACAGTGTTTTTTATTTCGATCACTTCCTTTTGATTTTTTCTTATAGCTTCTCTGCTTATGTCACCCATCATTCTTGCATGTTGTATGCTTTTCGCATTAGAGCCCTTTGCATGTTAATCAGTTATTTTAAATTTATGATCTGATAATTCTAAAATGTCTACCATATCTGAGTCTGGTTCTGATGCTTGTCTTTCCAGACTGTTTTTTTGTCTTTTAGCATGCCTTGTAATTTTTTGTTGATAGCTAGACATGATGTATTGGATAAATAAGCAGGTAAACTAAGGTAGCATGAGGTTTTAAAATCTGGGTAGGGCTATTGTTTGCTGTAGTGTAGCTATTACAGGCTAAATTTTCCTCTAGTGTCCTTGCTATTGTCTCCCCTGTTATCTTTGAGTTTCCCTAGAGATTCCTTCTTATATAGAGTCTGAAGCTTACAGTTTTTTTCACCTGTAATTCCCTGTTATTATACAGTAGCCTAATTGATGTGATAAAGTATGGGAGAAGGTATGTTCTATAGTTCTGTGATTAAGTCTCAGTCAGTTAAGTTAGCCTGTGCTCCTGCTGTGACCTTCACAAGTGCTTTCAGCTTTTCTTTTGTCCCTTTGGTGAGACAGGAAGGCTAGAGGAGGCTAGAGCTGGGTACTTCCTTTCCCCCAGGTCAGCTAGGCTCTAGTAAAATAGTTTCCCTTGAGAGCTGGCTTTTGTTAAGGAGAATTGAATGCTTGGGCATATTTCAAAATGGTTACTTTCCCCATCCTCGTACCAGAAGAAGGGATTTTTCTCTGATCCTCACCCTGAGAACCTGGTAGGTATCCTGGAGGTAAAACTATGAAAGTGTGGTGTCTCCCCTAGGAGTGGGCCCCCTTGAGTTGGTTTGTTTTAATTTAACAAAGTTTAATTGAGCAAAGAACAATCTGTGAATTAGGCAGCTCCCAGAAGCAGTGTAGGTTCAGAGTGACGGCAGGGTTACTACACCTGGTGAGATAACGGTTATGGACAGATTCCTGGAGCTTTTGATTTTTTTTTTTTTTGAGACAGAGTCTCACTCTTATCACCCAGGCCGGAGTGCAATGGCACGATCTTGGCTCACTGCAACCTCTGCCTCCTGGGTTAAAGTGATTCTCCTGCCTCAGCCTCCCAAGTAGCTGGGATTAGAGGCGTGCATCACCATGCTCAGCTGGGATTACAGGCATGCACCACCATGCCCAGCTAATTTTTGTATTTTTAGTAAAGACAGGGCTTCACCATGTTGGCCAGGCTGGTCTCAAACTCCTGTCCTGAGGTGATCCATCTGCCTCAGCCTCCCAAATTGCTGGGATTACCATTGTGAGCCACTGCACCAGGCTAGAGCTGTTGATTTTTAAGTCCATCCACATGGAGCCTCCAGCAACTCAGGAATTATAGCATAAATGTTCCTACTGGTACTGGCTCCAGCAAAAGGCTTCTGCTCCCTGTAAGCTGTGGTTCTTTGTATCTGCATTTCTAATATGTGAGGCATTTGCTCTTTAACCTTAAATAAATTAGGATCTAAGTGTTGTTGATTTTTCAGTTTATTCAGCTTTATTCTTATTGTGAGGATGGGAATGATGACTTCCAATCTCTTTATATTAGAACATATAAATCAGACTAGAGACTGGAAATTTTTGTTGTTGTTGTTGAGGTTTTTGTTTTGTTTTGTTTTTAGACAGGGTCTTGCTCTCTCATCCAGGCTGGAGTTCCGCAATGTGACCATGCTCACTGCAGCCTCAACTTTCCAGGCTCAGGTAATCCTCCCACTTCAGCCTCCTTAGTAGCTAGGACTGCAGGCATGCACCACCATGATGCCTGGCTAGATTTTTTATTTTGTATTTTTTGTAGACATGGAGTCTTGCTACATTGGCCAGGCTGGGTATTACTGGGTGTTTTTTTCTTTCCTCCTTTATTTCTTTCCATATTTACTTATTCAATGAATATTTGAGTGCTTATTATATACCAGGCACTGTTCTAGGCACTGGGGATATAGGGATACAGCAATGAAAAAAAAAGATAAATATTTTGTCCTTACAAAATTTATATTCTAGAGTAGGGAGACATAATGAACAAATGAAAAGTAAAACAGGCATCAGATGGTGATAGGTAGTAAGGAGAAAAAGAGTTAAAGGTGATAGGGAATACTGGGTACTAGATGGGGTACAGATATTTTAAACAGAGTGGTGAGAAATAATTAATACAACTAGCAACATAAAAAAGGAGGAAAATAAAACTGCAAACTGTTTTAGGAAGATAAATCCTTCAAAGACCCAAAGAAGCTCACAACTTAAAAGTCAAAACTGGTTTCTGCAAAAAGGGGAAAATACGATTGACTTGGTTAAATATTCAGTATTAAATTTTATTGAATTCGTCTTTAGAAAAATTTCATAGATAGAACAGGCCTTACCCTTTTTGCACATATATACATATGTGCCACCTTTGCAGTGGCAACATATATAGCCACACTATAAACATACCACATTTATAAAGCAATAGTAAGGACAAGAAATGGAGTTGAATAAGTACCCCCCAACATACACAAGAAAGTTAGCATACTTACCCCGTTTTTCACTACATCAGAGGCAAAATAAGAAATCTTTTAAGAAAATCTCAACAAGACAGGCTCATGGCAAAATGAATATGCTAAATGTGGGGGTTGGTTTAAGCATGGTATGTGTCAGGTAATTTTGTGATTACCAAAAAGTTTTCACTTGAAAACTAAGACCTTTGCTGTTTATTTCACAATGTGAAATCAGTAGAACCTGAGGATACAAATCTCTGTAGTGATATTCTGTATTTACTCATTTTTACACATTTTTGAATGCAATTTTGCTAAGGAAGGAAAGCTTACAGATGAATAAAATGTAATTGGGAAGAGTAGCCATAAAATTCAATGAACTAAGAGGCTGGGCAAGAGCCTCTGTAATACTAATACACTGAATGGCTAATAAGTCACTTCATTTCAGTGAAACAAATACCTAAATTCTTTTAAGAATTAACAGGCTTGATGTTCAGGTCTGCTTTTGGCAAATGGGTATTTAAATACTCCAGGAAGGTAAGAGCCAGAAAATAGGAAGGTAACTATGCTTTTAGAAATATGTTTACTTAGATTCTCCCAAGGTTTATACTTACAGGTAAGCTTACAACAATAACTCAAATACCTACATAGGAGAAGGAAATCTCAAGGGAAAACAGTTAATTTTAAAGTTATTTTAAAAACAAAATCCAACACCATAGATCAGAGTTCATGCTAGGATTATCATTTCAAAAATAATGACTCATCCAACAGATATAGAATAATAGCACTATTAAGATGTTTAAGAGTAAAGCACAAACATGTATATACCAAGACTCAGCTAATTCTCTGAGAGTTATAACTTAAGACAATAAAATAATTAAAAGTAGTGTTAACATTAAATAGAATGCAAATCTCTATAGATGGTTTCCTGGGAAAGTAGTTTTGATAAGCTTTCCTAGCATTGATCATCTTCAAAAAAGCATCAATAAACAGTCCATGTCACTTGCTTTAGTTTGTTTGGGCCTACTAATTGCTCCAACACTTCTCGTGAATGATCTATAAAAGAAAACAATGACAATATATTAATTGACAATAATAAATGTTTAATGTTTCCTCATGTCTAACTGGAGATGATATTAATACACAGTTATTTAAAGGATTAAAGGAGGTGATCTATAAAGCACAGTATACAACTAACTCGCTAATAATTAACGGTAGCCCTTACTATTATTAGGTGTAGTGCACCTATCACAGTATTACTTGTTTAAAAAAAAAAAAAAACAGGCATTTGTTGTTTTCTGTGTAATTTCATCATAATTCCACCAACCAGAGTAATGGTGCAATTTCACCATTAACCTGTGTTAATGGTTAATAACTTTTTTCAGGATCTTAGCTGGAAATAGATGATTCACTAAAGTGGAGTGACTGAACAGCATTTAATTAAGGGAATATTTACCAAAAAAGTAGGATTAAAGAAAGCCAATTAAACCACCTTGGGAAGCTGCAACACACCCAAAGGGTTAGAGGAGGTACTAGTCACCAGAATGTGACAGGTTGACCTGTAGTTGAACATTTTTCCATGTCTGTATAATACTATTATAAAACATGATTTTAAATAGATAACCATTATATAAATACACTGTAATTTAACTGATCTATATTATTGGACATTTAGATGTTTTCAGTTTTTCACAATGTACAGTCGTGATTTTGATATGGTTTCCATCCTAGTTTTAGGATGTCTTTAAAAAATCTGAATTAAAGCAAAAATACTGATAAAATTTTGTTAGTTTAAATATTACTCATAAGTTTAACAGACTTGTTTCCATAGATACAACTTATGTTTTATATACAACTTATGTTTTATATACAACCTAACCCAGTCTTGGAAATCCTGTAATTTGGTGGTTCCTAGACAGATTTCACAGACCAGTAGGAAAAAAAAAAAAAAAAAAAAGATGGGCCCAACATATACAGTGACAAAATTTTATTTTAAGTTAAACAAAATTAAGCAAAAATACCAAGGTTTATTACCAGTAAGAGAACCAGAGAGTGTATAGAAATGAAAAGTTATTATCATTGGGAAAACAAAGGTTTACAATTCCATTTTTTAAAAAAGTAGCTAGTAAGATAAATGCAGTTTTATTGATGGTCATAAAAATATTATTGTTTATTGTAGAGGAAATCTAAATCAAAGATAGGTTCAAATTATGTTGAAAGTAAAAGAATGGAAAGACATACCATATAAATGGCAACCATGACAAAGCTGGGTGGCTATAGAAGAGGGGGGAAACACTTTCCAACTCTTTCTGTGAGGCCAGTGTTACCCTGATACCAAAGCCAGACAAAGACGTCACATGAAAACTGCAGACAAGGATCTTTTATTAATGTAGACTAAAAAATGCTCAACAAAACGCCACACCAAATCCAGCCACTAGAAGAAAGGATTACATACCATGACCAACTGAGATTTATCATAGGAATGCAAGGTTAGTTTAACATCTGAAAATCAATGAGTATACTATGTTAATGTCCTATTGCTGCTGTAACAAATTACCACAAACCTAGTGGCTTAAAGCAACAAATTTGTTATCGTACAGTTTTGAAGGTCAGAATTCCAAAATGGGTCTCACTGGGCTAAAATCAGGTGTGGGCAGGTCTGCATTACTTTTTAGAGGCAAGTTTTATCTTTTTTTTTGGAGGCTGTACAGGAGAATCTACTTCCTTTACTTTTCTAGCTTCTAGAAACTACCACATTCCTTGCATTCCTTCCTGCTTAAAGTGAACAACATTGGGCTGGGTGCGGTGGCTCATTTCTGCAATCCCAGCACTTTGGGAGGCTGAGGCAGGCATATCATGAGGTCAGGAGTTCGAGACCAGCCTGGCCAACATAGTGAAACCCTATCTCTACTAAAAATAAAAAAGTTAGCTAAGCATCATGGCACGCGCCTGTAGTCCCAGCTACTCGGGAGGCTGAGGTGGGAGAATCACTTGAACTAGGGAGGCGGAGGTTGCAGTGAGCCGAGACCACGCCATTGTACTCCAGCCTGGGTGACAGAGTGAGACTCTGTCTCAAAAAAAAAAAAAAGTGGGCATCATTGGGCATAGTCCTTCTCAAGCTGCCATCTCTATGGTCCTTCTCTGTCCTTCTACTTTTAAGGACCCTTATGATTATATTGGGCCTACATAGATAATCCAGGATGATCTCCCTACTTAAAAATCAACTGATTAGCAACTTTAATTCCATTGGCAACCTTATGTAACATAACATACTCACATTTTGGGCATTAGAACATGGATATCATTGGGTGGGTGAGAGCATTATTCAGCTTACCACCTACACCATTCTAATAGAACAAAGAACTAAAACCACATGATCATCTCAACAGACAAACACCATTTGGCTGGGTGCAGTGGCTCACGCCTGGAATCCCAGCACTTCGGGAGGCTGATCACCTGAGCCCAGGAGTTCAAGACCAGGCTGGCTAAGATGGGAAAACCCCGTCTCTACTAAAAATACAAAAAATAAATTAGCCAGGCATGGTGGTGGGTGTCTGTAATCCCAGCTACTCAGGAGGCCGAGGCAGGGGAATTGCTTGAATCCAGGAGGCAGAGGTTGCAGTGAGCTGAGATGCTGCCACTGCACTCCAGCTTGGACAACAGAGCAAGACTCAGTCTCAAAAAACAAAACAAAACAAAACACCAGATGACAAAAACCAATGCTCATTCAACCAACTAGGAATAGAAGATGACTTCCTCAACCTGATAAAGGGCATCTATGAAAAACCCATAGCGGGCAGGGTGCAGTGGCTTATGCCTGTAATCCCAGCATTTTGGGAGGCCAAGGCGGGAGGATCACTTGAGCCCAGGAGTTCAAGACCAGCCTGGGAAACATAGTGAGACCCTGTCTCTGCAAAAGAAATTTAAAAATTAGCTGAGTGTGGTGGCACATGCCTGTAGTCCCTATTACTCAGGAGGCTGAGGTAGGAGGATCTGCTTGAGCCTGGGAGACAGAGGTTGCAGTGAGTGTGTTCATGTCACTGCACTCCAGCCTGAGCAACAGAGCAAGACCCTGTCTCAAAAACAAACAAGAAAAACCTATAGCTAATAGTGAAAAATTAAATGTTTTCTCCCTAGGATCAAGACAAGGATATCCACTCTTGTTTTTGAGACAGTCTCACTCTTGTTGCCCAGGCTGGAGTTCAATAATGTGATCTCGGTTCACTGCAACCTCTGGCTCCCAGGTTCAAGTGATTCTCCTGCCTCAGCCTTCCGAGTAGCTGGGATTACAGGCGCCCTCAACCACGCCCAGTTAATTTTTTGTACTTTTAGTGGAGATGGGGTTTCACCATGCTGGCCAGGCTGGTCTCAACTCCTGACCTCAGCAGTTTGAGACCTGATCCACCTGCCTTGGCCTCCCAAAGTGCTGGGATTATAGGCGTGAGCCACCGTGCCCCGCCAGGATGTCCACTCTTGCCATTTCTATCCAACATTGTATCAGAGGTTCTAGTCATGGAAATTAGGCAAGAAAAAGAAAAGGCATTCAGGTTGGAAGAACTAAAACTATTTGTAGATGATGTTATATTGTGTATACAATATCCCAAGGAATTCACTAAAAAGATAGAATAAATGAGTTCAGCAAGGTACAAGAACAATATATAAAAATCAAATGTATTTCTATATACCAACAATGAATAATCCAAAAATGAACTAGAAAATAATTCCATTTATGTTGCCATCAAAAATAATAGAGTACTTAGGAATAAATCGAATGAAAGTGAAAAACTTACACTCTGAAAACTATAGGCCATTATTGAAAGAAATTAAAGATCTAAATAAAAAAATCCAGACCAAAAGACTTAATATTATTAAGATAGCAATATTTCCCAAATTACCTACAGATTCAGTGAAATTCATATCAAAATACAAGCTGGCTTTTTATCGTTTGCAGAAATCAATAAGATGGGGCCTGGCAGGGTGGCTAACACCTGTAATCTCAGCACTTTGGGAGGCCAAGGCAGGCAGATTCCTTGAGCTCAGGAGTTTAAGACCAGCCTGGGCAACATGGTGAAGCCCCGTCTCTACTAAAAATACAAAAATTAGCCAGAAGTGGTAGTGCGCACCTGTTGTCCTAGCTACTTGGAGGACTAAGGTGGGAGAATCGCTTGAACCCTGGTGGTCAAGGCTGCAATGAGCTGAGATGGCATCACTGCACTCCAGCCTGGGTGACAGAGACCCTGTCTCAACAACAACAACAACAACAACAACAACAACAAAAAGAAATTGATAAGATGATTCTAATATTTGTATGAGAATTGGGGGGACCCAGAACAGTCAACAGAATTTTGAAAAAGAACAAAATTAGAGACTTAACACTTCCCAATTTCTTTCTTTTTTTTTGAGATGGAGTCTCACTCTGTCGCCAGGCTGGAGTGCAGTGGGCATGTTCTCGGCTCACTGCAACCTCCGCCTCCCAGGTTCAAGCGATTCTCCTGCCTCAGTCTCCCAAGTAGCTAGGACTACAAGTGCGTGCCACCATGCCCAGCTAATTTTTGTATTTTTAGAGACAGAGTTTCACCATGTTGGCCAGGATGGTTTCGATCTCTTGACCCCATGATCTGCCCGCCTTGGCCTCCCAAAGTGCTGGGATTACAGGTGTGAGCCACCGCACCCAGCCAACACTTCCCAATTTCATTTTAGCTGCTGTATCTACAATAATTTTGGCATTTTTCCAAGTTGTGAATATGTTAGTTATCAAACGTTATATATAAATATTTGTCTTCTGTCTACATTTGTCACTCTTCTGTGGGAATTCACTATTGCACATTATAGGAAGATGCTTTTCCCTCCAATAGTAAGCGTGGAACATTTTTATGTAATTTAAAATTTTTGATGCTAGATGGCAGTATTATATTAGTCTCCTTAGGCAGCTTCTTCCTCTGAAGATAGAGTATTTAGGACTGTGGGTTTAAATAAGAATATTCAATGCCTTTATTATGCTGCAGGGAAAAACTATGGGGTCGCTGAGTATTTCATAATCCCTTAGCAGAACATTTTATAGAAACACATACTCTCTTGGCCGGGCGCGGTGGCTCACGCCTGTAATCCTAGCACTTTGGGAGGCCGAGACGGGCAGATCACGAGGTCAGGAGATCAAGACCATCCTGGCTAACACGGTGAAACCTGTCTTTACTAAACATACAAAAAAAATTAGCCGGGCGTAGTGGTAGGCGCCTGTAGTCCCAGCTACTCGGGAGGCTGAGGCAGGAGAATGGCGTGAACCTGGGAGGCGGAGCTTGCAGTGAGCCGAGATTGTACCACTGCACTCCAGCCTAGGTGACTGAGACTCCGTCTCAAAAAAAAAGAAAAAAAAAAAAAAAAAAAAAAGAAAAGAAAAAAGAAACACGTACTCTCCAGACTGAAAAAGAGCTAACGGGTCATTTATGCTAATCACACGACTGATGCTTGATGTCACCTTCCTATTTGTTTCCCTATCCTAGTAACAGTTAAGCCAGTTTACACTAGAGGCTCAGGAAGGAATTATAGATTGTGGTTCAGATGACTTAGGTTTTACTTCCAGTTCTATCAACTATTTCTAAGATGTGGGGCAAGCCACTTAAATCAATTGTATCTCTGTTCCCTTATCTTTAAAATGAAGGAGTTGTATAGATGACCTTGTTGGGGCTCAGAAAAGGATTCCCCAAAGTATGGCACTTTGGCATGCTGAGTACTTTGAACTAAAGGACATTGGAAGGCCTCAGAATCCGCCTCAGAACCAAGGTCTGTGACCTTCTCCTGCCCTCCTATCTCCTACCCTTCATTCTCCCCAAGTGAGTCACAGAAACCAGGATTGCTCTTCCCCAAGGTGGGTCACAGAAACTAGAACTCTTTTCCCCAAAGGAAGACATAAAACCTACAAATCTTACTCTAAACCTCCCCAGCCTTTCTGCCCAGGAGCTGGCCATAAAGAAATTCTCTGACGTACCCCCGTCGGATAGGAGATCCTAAGGCCCTCATTCCAGAGTGGACCCCGCCCTATACCCTGGAAAAAGGAATGTCACACAGAAAGGCCAAGAAGAATCTGAACAAACAGGCCTTGCTGGGTTTCTCCACTCTGTTACTGTTAGCTCATTCTCTTCTCCAGTCACATCTCTACATGGCTGGCCATGCTTCATAAGCATAAAAACAAGCAGTTTTCCCTAGGTGTTTGGCTCTTCATTTCTGAAGTCTCCTATAATCTTTGACCAAATAAACCTGTTACGCCTTTCTCTTATTAACCTCACTTTTCTTATAGGACTGTCAGCCTTGATCCTTATGATGGGTGAGGAAAGGTATAGCGTTCTGCCTCCCAACCTCTAAGGAACTGTTGACCACCTCTGTAAAAATCTATGACAATATAGATGGAGAGCATTTTTTGAAAGATTCATGGTAGGAGCACTTGGAACACCAAGAAGAAGAAGAAACTATGGGAAATACAAACTTTTTTGTTGTTGTTGTTGAGACGGACTCTCGCTCTGTCACCCAGCCTGGGGTGCAATGGTGCCATCTCAGCTCACTGCAACTTCCATCTCCCAGATTCAAGTGATTCTTCTGCCTCAGCCTCCCAAGTAGCTGGGACTACAGGCGCCCGCCACCATGCCCGGCCAATTTTTGTATTTTTAGGAGAGACGGGGGTTTCACTATATTGGCCAGGCTGGTCTCAAACTCCTGACCTTGTGATCTGCCTGCCTCGGCCTTCCAAAGTGCTGGGATTACAGGCGTGAGCCACCGTGCCCGGCCGAGAAATACAAACTTTTAACAAAGTATTTTTTTCAAATGTTCAAGGAAAATGTAATTTAGACATTTTTATAGAACACACAGTGAAAAAAGTACGGCTGAACACATTTTTACAAATAATGATCAAAGTCCTAGTGTTTCATTACAGTGATCTGGCAAAAATAAACATGTCATGCAGGATTAGTAATGAATGAAATGAATGAATAACAAGGAAACAGAATAATATAGAATTAAGAAAAATATGAAATAAAAAAATGAGTTATCCTTTAAGCAAGGAATCAGCTTTAATTAAAGGGAAACCCTGACGCAAACCACTTGGGTCTTAAAATACTGTTTTGGCTGGGCATGGCAGCTCACGCCTGTAATCCCAGCACTTTGGGAGCCAAGGTGGGTGGATCGCTTGAGCCCAAGAATTCGAGACCAGTCTGACCAACATGGTGAAACGCTGTCTCTATTTATAAATAAATAAATAATAAAAATTTTAAATACTGTTTTGGCTCTTTGTGGCTAATCTTGACATCTATATTATCCAGAATCTACGTAAAGAACTTGCTGGCTGGGTGTGGTGGCTCACACCTGTAATCCCAGCACTTTGGGAGGCCGAGGCAGGTGGATAACCTGAGGTCAGGAGTTCAAGACCAGCCTGGCCAACATGGTGCAACCATATCTCTACTAAAAAAAAACAAAAAAAATTAGCCAGGCGTGGTGGTGCACACCTTTAATCCCAGCTATTCGGGAGGCTGAGGTTGCAGTAATCTGAGATGGTGCCACTGCACTCCGGCCTGGGCGACAGAGTGAGACTCAGTCTCAAAAAAAAAGAACTGTCCTTTAAATCAGGTTGGAACAAATCCTAAGATTAAAATTCAAGTCAACTAAATGGAAAGCGGCAGATTTCCTGTTGGATTCTCCTGCCTCTCAGGGTAAAACATAAGGACTGTCTAACTCCTTTATTGCTCTTCTAAAATCCTCCATGTCTTTGAATACTGTGAAACATGCTTAGATAATTATGAGAAAAGGCAATGCATGTCTGTTGCAGGAGATTAGCAAAGGTATGTAAGTTGAACTTACTGATAATCATTGAAGACCTAATGGAATTAAAATGCTTTGGTAAGTTTTAGGACGGGTGCAGTGGCTCACACCTGTAATCTCAGTACTTTGGGAGGCCGAGGTGGGCAGATCACCTGAGGTCAGGAGTTCAAGACTAGGCTGGCCAAAATGATGAAAGCCTGTCTCTACTAAAAATACAAAAAATTGGCCAGGCATGGTGGCACCCGCTTGTGATCCCAACTCGAGAGACTGAGACAGGAGAATTGCTTGAACCCGGGAGGCGGAGGTTGCAGTGAGCCAAGATCACGCCACTGCACTCCAGCCTGGGCAACAAAGAGCGAAACTCCTCTCAAAAAAAAAAAAAAAGATTTAGTATTAAAAATTATTTTCACGCTGTTATAACAACTATAAAACTATATTTTTCTTTTTTTTTTTTTTGAGATGGAGTTTTGCTCTTTGTTGCCCAGGCTGGAGTATAGTGGCACGATCTTGGCTCACTGCAACCTCCACCTCCCGGGTTCAAGTGATTCTTCTGTCTCAGCCTCCTGAGTAGCTGGGATTACAGGCGCCCGTCACCACGCCCGGCTAATTTCTGTATTTTTAGTAGAGATGGGGTTTCACCATGTTGGCCAGGCTGGTCTCAAACTCCTGAACTCAGGTGATCCACGTGCCTCGGCCCCCCTACAGTGCTGGGATTACAGGCATGAGCCACTGCACCCAGCCAAAACCATAATTTTCATATTTCTAATAGCAGCTTAGTTTTTATCTCTTCAGCAGAAACCGACTCAGAGTACTTACAACAGTTTCAAGTCCTAATTCATAATGTGAAGTTATGTTTTAGTCTGACCAAGGTTAAGAAATTTTATAAATACTTAGAAACATAGTTGAGAAAACAGGTTAATTCAGGAGATCGGATGGGAAATTACAGTGAGCAGTGCTAATTTGGGAGTCACGTTGCTTTGAGGGTAACAAGATAATTGCACATGCATATGCAAGTATAGTAAGTACTTTCTATAGAATATAAATTTTATTGTCTTAAATACTCATATGCATATATAAGAGGAATCATGTTATATAAGGTGCCATGAAAGAAGAAAGGGCTTCCATGTATCAAACAAAAAACCCCCACAAACACAACCAGCATTTATCTTCCTTGGAAAAAGAAGAAATTAAAAATCAAATATAAGGTGAACATGTTAGCCCACTTTACTTCCATTCAATGATGTTAGCAAAAATATATCATTATAGAAGATTTAGGGGTACTGATGGTTAAGTGGGAAGACTAGAAATGATCTGGGTAGTTAAAATTTCTTCAACTTTTTTCTCTTTAAAGAAAGTTTATTAATAAAAGCCATTTTATATGAACTATTAAAAAAATTTTTTTTGGATGTGATGACTCAAGGTTGAATACATTGTATGAAGTCTTGCATTATTATTTTTATTTTATTTTATTTTATTTGAGATGGAGTTTTGCTCTTGTTGCTCAGGCTGCAGTATAGTGGCGTGATCTTGGCTTACTGCAACCTCTGCTTCCCGCATTCAAGCAATTCTCCTGCCTCACCCTCCCGAGTAGCTGGAATTACAGGCATACACCATCACGCCTGGCTAATTTTTGTATTTTCGGTGGAGACAGGGTTTCACCATGTTGGTCAGGCTGGTATCATAGTCCTGACCTCAGGTGATCCACCTGCCTCGGCCTCGCAAAGTTCTGGGATTACAGGTGTGAGCCACTGCACCCGGCCTTTTGCATTATTACTAATATTAGATCTCTCAATGTTATGATAATTGGCCGTTATGCACAAGGCAAAGTCGAGATCCATAAGAGTTAAGTGATTATTCGATGTTCTGGAGAGATGGTGGGGATGGGATCAGTGCTCGTTTTACTATATCTTAAGATTTTGGTTCTAGTCTTAGCACTATTATTATTTTATTAGACAGCGAGTCTCAGTTAATGTTGTGCAGGCTGGTTTCAAACTCCTGGGGCCTCAAGTGAGCCTCCCACCTCAGCCTCCCGAGTAGCTGGGATTATAGGCGTGCACCACCATGCCCAGCTAATTAAATAAAAATTTTTATAGAAGCAGGGTTTGGCTATGTTGCCCAGGCTGGTGTCAAACTCCTGCATTCAAGTGATCCACCCACCCTGGCCTCCCAAAGTGCTGGGATTACAGGCATGAGCCACCGCACCCTGCCACAAATAACATTTCAATATCTCACTTTCCTATTCTGTGAAATCAGGGATCACAAAAATAACAATAGGTTGGCTAGGTTAATCAAAAAAGTGTTCTGTGCTAGAAATTTGGAAATGCTTGGACAAATAAAGTTAAACAGTTTCTTAGGTATAGTATTTCTCAGAGTCTTTGACAAATTAACACTCATAATAGTGGCATGCTGCACTTCACAGACTTTTTGGACATATAAACACTTTTTGTTTTATGTTATGGCATACCATGTAACTGTAGTGAATCTGAAGGATTTCAGGGCAGAACAAGGAAAAAGATGTGACCACAAGGTGGCAGTGGGACACAACAAGCTCTTTTTGGACAGCGCTTTGACAGGTTTGTATGCCAGGAAGTCCCTCACAGCATGAGAGCTTCCAAAGGCAACAACAGTGTAGGGTGGCCACTACCCAGAAGGAGCAGGGTAAGAGCATTCCTGGAGGACTAGAGAGGGTGTATGTGTCATGATGTTGTTTAGCAGCAAGACTGGGGGTTCTCTAGGTTAGAGAGCTCCAAAGGGCAGCAGTGGGTTGGGGTCTTTTATAGCCCGGGGTTTTTATCTATGGATAGTAGATGTTGAGTGTAGTTTGCAGGGTATGTAAAGCAGGTGGGCTCTAGATGGCTAATAATTTGGTTATGTAGGCTATACTTAAACAATTGGATGTGTAAAAATTTGATTTGGTGCTGATGGGCTTTTGAGCTAACAGTTCTGGTTGCTGTGAAGAAGTAAACAACCTGGGGCCCCAAAGGTCATTTTTAGATCATTTATGTAACAGTATCACCTAGTCCAGCATTTGCCAACTGTGATCTTCCAGATCAAAAATATTTTTATTCCAAATATTTTGAACTCCTGCCATTTCAATGTCTACTTCTACCACTTCTGGCAACCACACAAAAATATAAGAAGTGATTTGAAAGGGGTATGCTATTCTTTTTTTTTTTTTTTTTTTTGAGACAAAGTCTCACCCTGTCACTCAGGCTGGAGTGCAGTGGCACAATCTTGGCTAACTGCAACCTCTGCCTCCCAGGCTCAAGTGATCCTCCTGCCTTAGCCACCAGAGTAGCTAGGATTACAGGCATGCGCCACCATACCCAGCTAATTTCTGTATTTTTAGTAGAGACAGGGTTTCACCATATTGGCCAGGCTGGTCTCAAATTCCTAATCTCAAGTGATCTGCCTGCCTTGGCCTCCCAAAGTGTGGGACTACAGGCATGAGCTACCGCACCTAGCCAGAAAATGATATGCTATTCTTGTTGCAAATGCTGAAGGTGACTGATAATTTTTCTTTACCATAAAGCAGTGGTTCCCAAAGTGTAGTCTGCATATTCTATAGTCTGAGGCCCTTTCAGGGTTGTGAACTGAACTAGTTACTTTTTTCATGGAACACCATTTTCACTTTTTAAAAGAATGACTGATATGGTTTGCTGTGTCACCACCCAAATCTCATCTTGAATTGTAGCTCCCACAATTCCCATGTGTTGTGAGAGGGACCCAGTGGGAGGTAATTGAATCATGGGGGCAAGTCTTTCCTGTGCTGTTCTTATGATAATAAGTCTCATGAGATCTGACGGTTTTAAAAGGGGAAACCTCTTTCTCTTGGCTTTCATTCTCTCTTGTCTGCCGCCATGTAAGATGTGCCTTTCGCCTTTAGCCATGATTGTGAGGCTTCCCCAGCCACATGGAACTGTGAGACCATTCAACCTCTTTTTCTTTATAAGTTACCCAGTCTTGGGTATGTCTGTATCAGCAGTGAGAAAATGGACTGATACAATGACTACAGTGTAAGGTTATTCTTATTTGAGTACTTGACAGACTATTTCATGAAAACAGAAGAAATGAGGCTGTCATTTCTTTTTTTTTTTTTTTTTTTTGAGATGGAGTCTCGCTCCGTTGCCCAGGCTGGAGTGCAGTGGCTCAATCTTGGCTCACTTCTAGCTCCGCCTCCTGGGTTCACACTATTCTCCTGCCTCAGCCTCCTGAGTAGCTGGGACAACAGGCGCCCACCACCACACCCAGCTAACTTTTTTATATTTTCAGTAGAGACGGGGTTTCACTGTGTTAGCCAGGATGGTCTTGATCTTGATCTTGATCTCCTGACCTCATGATCCACCCTCCTCGGCTTCCCAAAGTGCTGGGATTACAGGCGTGAGCCACCACGCCCGGCCAAGGCTGTCATTTCAAAGAAAACAAATGACAGAAATTGTTGTCAGTGATAAAGCTTTGGCTTTCAAGTGAATTTTGGAAGCCTCATAGCTGCCACTGTGATCTTGAAAGCTATCCAGGACCTTTCTAATTGAAAGGTTCTAATGACATCAGTCATGATATTAACAATTGATTTTTGTTTTGGATAATAAAATGTGTCAATATTTAAAAGATCTGTATAACTCGGAGAACCAATATCTTCCAGACTGCCAGTGCATGATGTTACAAAATCATGCATTGGTAAAGATCAACTTAAAATTCAAAACAGATTAGTGGATCATAAACACAAATGTATGAAAAGTTCATTGATATGTTTTCAACTTCCACATTGCAACAACCCATAAGAAATTACCACTTGCTGAGTTTTGGGGTATCAAAGAAGAGTATCCACAATGATCTGAAAAGTGATGATCTGAATGAAAATATATCTCTTTTCTAGGTAACAGATTTATGATTTTAAAAAAATGAATGTCTATTAAAAATTTATCTGTTTTAACACAAATTTTAATTGAACAAATATACATAAACAAAAACTCTTTGGGATCCTCAATGATTTTTTTTTTTGAAACGGAGTCTCCCTCTGTCGCCCAGGCTGGAGTGCAGTGGCGCGATCTCAGCTCACTGCAAGCTCCGCCTCTCAAGTTCACACCATTCTCCTGCTTCAGCCTCCCGAGTAGCTGGGACTACAGATGCCCGCTACCATGCCCGGCTAATTTTTTTGTATTTTTAGTAGAGACGGGGTTTCACCAGTTAGCCAGGATGGTCTCGATCTCCTGACCTCGTGATCCGCCCGCCTCGGCCTCCCAAAGTGCTGGGATTACAGGCATGAGCCACTGCACCCCGCCTGGGACCCTCAATAAGTTTTAAGAATGTAAATGGGTCCTGGGGTATATTTGAAAAATACTACCAGAAAGTATTATTTCAATTACTGAAACCTACAAATGGTAAAGTGTTTTCTCATCACCAACATAAAAATATGAAGGTAAAACCAATAGAATTGCTCTGAAATATACAGGGAATACAAAATCTAAGATGCTTCTTTAGTGAGTTACATTTATATCATATATCTTTTAGATTTTTATAAATTTTGTTTTCTCTCTCTATATATATTTTTGAGATGGAGTCCCACTCTGTTGCCAGGCTGGAGTGCAGTAAGATGATCTTGGCTCACTGCAACCTCTGCCTTCCAGGTTCAAGCAATTCTCCTGCCTCAGCCTCCCAAGTAGCTGGGATTACATGCATCCAGCATCACACCCAGCTAATTTTTGTATTTTTAGTAGACACGGGGTTTCACCATGTTGGCCAAGCTGGTCTTGAACTCCTGACCTCAAGTGATCCGCCCACCTCAGCCTCCCAAATGTTGGGATTACAGGGGTGAGCCACTGTGCCTGGCCTATAATGGTATTTTAATTTGTATGTTGAACAAGGATTGCTCTTAAGGTACAACATCAACAGCAACTCTACTTTTGTCTCCCTTGGTCCCTCCAAAGCTATCCATTGAAGGATCATTCTTCCCCTGCTCTTTAATGAAAATTTAGTTAATACCATGACTTCAAGTTATTTCCACTATAGCATGCTTAACCAGCTGGGCACGGTGACTCACGCTTGTAATCCCAGCACTTTGGGAGACCAAGGTGGGCGGATCACCTGAGGTCAGGAGTTCAAGAACAGCCTGGCCAACATGGTGAAACATGATTTCTACTAAAAATACAAAAATTAGCATGGTGGGCATCTGTAATCCCAGCTACTTGGGGAGCTGAGGCAGAAGAATCACTTGAACCTGGGAGGCAGAGGTTGCAGTGAGTTGAGATTGCACCACTGCACTCCAGCCTGGGAAACAGAGCAAGACTCAGTCTCAAAAAAAAAAAAAAAAAAAAAGAAAGAAAAAAAAAGGATGCTCAACCACATTTGTTTTCTGTTTTTTGTTTTTGGAAACGGAGTTTCACTCTTGTTGCCCATGCTGGAGTGCAATGACTCGATCTCAGCTCATTGCAATCATTTAGTGTGATTAAGCTCATTGCACTCATTAATCATTTAGTGTGATTAAGCTTTCCTGGTGTCTGTCCGGAATCAAACCAACTCGGCATTTATCTTAAATCCATGATCTGTTAACATATCTTTGGTTACTAGTGATCTCTATAATGACATAATTTATCTCAAAAGACTCCTTGGTTTGAAAATCTGATTAACCACTCCAGTATGTTTTCCAGACTTGAAAACTGGTATTTAGGCCGGGGATGGTGATTCACGCCTGTAATCCCAGCACTTTGGGAGACTGAGGCAGGTGGATCACCTGAGGTCAGGAGTTCAAGACCAGCCTGGCCAACATGGTGAAACCCTGTCTCTATTAAAAATACAAAAATTAGCTGGGCAGGGTGGTGCAAGCCTGTAATCCCAGCTACTTGGGAGGCTGAGGCAGGAGAAGCACTTGAACCCAGGAGGTGGAGGTTGCAGTGAGCCAAGATCGTGCCACTGCACTCCAGCCTGGGTGACAGAGTGAGATTCTGCCTCAAAAAAAGAAAAAAGAAAATTGGTATTTGTTGCTTCTCTCTACAGATGCTTCTCAATTTATGATGGGGTTACACCCTGATAAACTCATTATAAGTCGAAAATACACAAAGTCGAAAATGCGTTCAATATACCTAACTTACTGAATAATATACCTTAGCCTAGCCTACATGCTCAGAACACTTAAATTAGCTTACAGGTGGGCACAATTATCTGACACAAAGCCTAGTTTTTAATAAAGTGTTGACTATCTCATGTAATCTATTGAATATTATACTGAAAGTGAAAAAAATGGTTGCCTAGGTTCTTGAAGTATGGCTTCTACTAAATGCATATGGCTTCTGCACCATTGTAAAGTCAAAAAACTGCAAATTGATCATTTTAAGTCAGGGATCATCTGTGTGGTGACCGCCACCATGCCCAACCAATTAATTTTTAATAGCTTAAAAATAATCCACATGATATAAAATTCAAAAGATATAAAAGGGTATACAATGACATTTTTTTCCTACTCTTGTTCCTTTATGACTTTCTGTGGAGCTAACCCCAGTTAACAGTTTCTTGTTTTCTTTTTTCTTTATTTCTTTTTTTGACACAGGGTCTCACTCTGTTACCCAGACTGGAGTGCAGTGGGGGTGATCATGACTCACTGCAGCCTCGACATCCCAGACTCAAGTGATCCACCCGCCTTAGCCTCCCACAGTGCTGGGATTACAGTTATAAGCCACCGCACCCAGCCACCAGTGTCCTTGCTGGCTCCAGTTTCGTAAGAAATGTCTTTGCATAAAGTAAGATCTAATCTTCACTACAGATGTCACTGATACCCAGATACAGTCTATGGTTACAGCCTTGGTTAAGGCTGGAAACCTAAAAATAAAAGTAAGAAGTTGTCAAAGGGACTTCCTAAAAATAAAAGAGAAGTTGTCAAAGGAACTTCCAGGATAACTTAACCTACAGAATAATTGTTTAGACTGGTGGCTCACGCCTGTGATCCCAGCACTTTGGGAGGCTGAAGTGGGTGGATCATGAGGTCAGGAGCCTGGCCTGGCCAATATGGTGAAACCCCATCTCTACTAAAAATACAAAAATTACTTAGATGTGGTGACATGCGCCTGTAGTCCTAGCTACTTGAGAGGCTGAGGCAGGAGAATCACTTGAACCTGGAAGGCAGAGGCTGCAGTGAGCCAAGATTGCACCACTGCACTCCAGCCTGGGCAACAGAGCAAGACTGTCTCAAACTTCATGTTGGTCAGGCTAGTCTCAAACTCCCGGCCTCAGGTGATCCACCCGCCTTGGCCTCCCAAAGTACTGGGGTTATAGGCATGAGCCACCGTGCCCGGCTATTCTGATCCTAATGTCTGCAGTTTGATAATAGTTAACGAGTCATTTAGTGTATTTGATAGATGTAATATAAACTTGAAATTTTCTTATTGTTTACATAAAGCATCATGTTCAATATCATGAACACAATCACTGCTGCCATCATAATCCTCTTCATAGCTAACATTTATTGAGCACTGGCCACCACCTTCATTTATCGTTATCATGACTAACATTTATTGAGCTCTTACTATGTGCAAGGCCATCATATAAAGAATTGTCAGAGGCTGGGCACAGCAGCTCACGTCTGTAATCCTAGCACTCTGGGAGGCCGAGACAGGTGGATTGCCTGAGCTCAGGAGTTCGAGACCAGTGTGGGCAACACGGGGAAATCCCGTCTCTGCTAAAAACACAAAAAAAATTAGCCTGGCGTGGTGGCGTGTGCCTGTAGTCCCAGCTACTTAGGAGGCTGAGGCAGGAGAATTGCTTGAACCCAGGAGGTGGAGGTTGCAGTGAGCTGAGATTGCGCCACTGCACTCCAGCTTGGGTGACAGAGCGAGACTCTTTTTCCCAAAAAATAAAAAATAAAAAACAAACAAAAAAAAGAATTGTCAGATAATCATGACATAGTATTTATGAGGTAGGTACTCTCATTATGCCTGTTTTACAGATGAGGAAACTGAATAATGAAATGGGTTAAGTAATGTACTCAAGGTCACACAGTTAGTAAAAGATGAAGCCAGGATTTGAACCCAAGCAGTCTAACGCACTCACCTGTTATCAAGGGGCATCCATGGAAGAGTAATATACGTATCTGAGGACAGTAAGTAAGGACAGCTTCTACAGCCCCATCAGTCAGATTTACACAATGTCCCATATGAATCTCCTATGCAAAAATAAAATAAAGTCAAATGAAGACAAAGATCTATAATAACAGTACGAACAATTTTGAGAAACATTCTGATACAGAAAGAACCAGGTATCTACTTGCAAGAAAAAGTATATAGAAAAGACCAATGTAAGTCTGAAGTAATTTGGATGGAGCAGCTTAAAAAGTTAAATGCTCAACCATTTTATAAAGTAATGTGTAATATCTATTAAAGCTGAAGACGAGTATGCCCCAGAACCCAGCAATTCCAATCGTTGATATATATTATAGAGAATCTCTTCTACGTGTGCACAAGGAAACAATTTATAAATACGCCTTTTGTAGTATTACTTGTAATAGTAAAAAAAGTGGAGAATGGGAAAATCAATGCTTTATGAATAGAATAAGGGAAAACAGCTAAAATGAAAAATATCTACTTGTATTAATAGACATAAATCTCAAACATGTTAGTTCAGACCCTCTGGCAAACAGTATGGTAGTATCTTATAAAAATACTGTATTTAAAAAAACATGTATTTGCTATATGACCCAGCAATTTCACTCATAGGCATTTACCCAAGAAAAATGAAAACATATGTCTCCACAGAGGTTTGTATGCAAATGTCTGTAGCAGTATTCCTAACAGTCCAAAACTGGCAACAACCCAAATGTCCATCAAATGATAAAATTATTTTTTAATTTTTAAAAAATTTCCATAGGTTTTTGGGGGAACAGGTGGTATTTGGTTACATAAGTTCTTTAATGGTCATTTGTGAGATTTTGGTGCACGCATCAACCAAACAGTATACACAGAACCCGATTTTTAGTCTTTTACCCCTAACCTCCTTCCCACCCTTTCCCCGAGTCCCCAAAGTCCATTGTGTCATTCTTATGCCTTTGCATCCTCACAGTTCGTCTCCTACTTATGAGTGAGAACATATGATGTTTGCTTTTCCATTCCTGAGTTAATTCACTTAGAAGAATAGTCTCCAGTCCCATCCAGGTTGCTGTGAATGCCATTAATTCATTCGTTTTTATGGCTGAGTAGTATTCCATTGTATACATTTACCACCGTTTCTGTATCCACTCGTTGATTGATGGGCATTTGGGTTGGTTGCACATTTTTGCAATTGCAAATTGTACTGCTATAAACATGTGTGTGCAAGTATCTTTTTCGTATAATGACTTCCGTTTCTCTGGGTAGACACCCAGTAGTGGGATTGCTGGATCAAATGGTACTTCTACTTTTAGTTATTTAAGGAATCTCCACACTGTTTTCGATAGTGGTTGTGCTAGTTTACATTCCCACCAGCAGTGTAGAAGTGTTCCCTGTTCACTGCATCCACACCAACATCTATTATTTTTTGATTTTTTTGATTATGGCCATTCTTACAGGAGGTGGTATCGCATTGTGGTTTTGATTTGCATTTCCCCAATCATTAGTGATGTTGAGCATTTTTTTTATGTTTGTTGGCCATTTGTATATCTTCTTTTGAGGATTGTCTATTCATGTTCTTAGCCCACTGTTTGATGGGACTGTTTGCTTTTTTTCTTGCTAATTTGAGTTTGTTCTAGATTCTGGATATTAGTCCTTTGTCAGATGTATGGATTGTGAACATTTTTCTCCCACTCTGTGGGTTATCTGTTTACTCTGCTGACTGTTCCTTTTGCTGTGCAAAAGCTCTTTTAAGTTTAATTAAATCCCAGCTATTTATCTTTGCATCACATGGTAAAATTATAAATAAATTATGGCCTATCCATACTATAGAATACTACTTAGCAATAAGAAGGGGCTGAGCGCGGTGGCGCACACCTGTACTCCTAGCACTTTGGGAGGCCGAGGTGGGTGGATCACGAAGTCAGGAGATCGAGACCATCCTGGCTAACATGGTGAAACCCCTCGTCTCTACTAAAAATACAAAAAAAATAGCTGGGCGTGGTGGCACGTGCCTGTATTCCCAGCTACTCGGGAGGCTGAGGCAGGAGAATCATTTGAACCTGGGAGATGGAGGTTGCAGTGAGCTGAGATTGTGTCACTGCACTCCAGCCTGGGCAACAGAGTGAGACTCTATCTCGGGGAAAAAAAAAAAAAAAAAAGAAATGAAATATTAACATATGCAACAACATGGATCAATCTCGCAAACACTATGCTAAGTGAAGGAAGTAAAATAAAGAAATAATACCCAAAATACTATATTATATTCTGCAGAATTCCATTTACATCAAATTATATTTATATAAAGTTGAATTTATATACAACTATAGAAAAGCCAAAACAATGACAAAGTAAATCAGTGGTTGCCTAAGAGAGGGTCACAGAAGGGGATCAACTACAAAGGACTAGAGACAAAAAAACAAAATAAAACCACAGAGAAAACAGACAACTTTTTAGGGTGATAAAAATGTTTATGTATCAATTGTGGTGGTGGTTATATGGCTGTATAACAATTACCAAAATTTGTCCAACTATGCACATAAAATGAATGAATTTTCTTGTATGTAAATTATACCTCAATTACACCTGAAAAATTTCAGAAAATAATTTTGAATAACACAAATTGTAAAGGGACATATATTATGAAGCTATTATGTAAAATTTGAAAACATATAAAACAAGGCTATGTCATATTTATGGATTTATACATAATAGAAAAAGTATCCATTTCTGTCTGAGCAGGGTCCACAGGAAGGAAAAAAAGAAAAGGTATCCAAACATGGAAGGAGAGATACATAATCATATTTAGGATAGTGGTTACCTCTGAAGGCAGAAAGGGAGAATAATTGAGCGTGGCTTTAGATGTAACATTATTTTATTTTATTTTACTTTATGTTTTTTTGAGACAGAGTTTCATTCTTGTTGCCCAGGCTGGAGTGCAATGGAGCAGTCTCGGCTCATTGCAACCTCCATTCCAGGGTTCAAGTGATTCTTCTGCCTCAGCCTCCCGAGTAGCTGGGATTACAGGCGTGTGCGACCACGCCTGGCTAATTTTTGTATTTGTAGTAGAGACAGGATTTCACCACGTTGGTCAGGCTGGCCTCAAACTCTGACCTCAAGTGATCCACCGGCCTCGCCTCTCAAAGTGTTGGGATTACAGGCGTGAGCTACTGCACCCAGCTGTAACATTATTTTAGAAAAAGAACAAATCCAGCACTTTGGGAGGCCAAGGCAGGCAGATCACCTGAGATCAGGAGTTCAAGACCAGCATGGCCAACACAGTGAAACCCCATCTCTACTAAAAATACAAAAATTGGCTGGGTGTGGTGGTGTGCACCTGTAGTCCCAGCTACTTGGGAAGCTGAGGCAGAAGACTCGCTTGAACCTGGGAGGTGGAGGTTGCAGTGAGCCGAGATCACTGCATACCAGCCTGAGTGACAAAGTGTAACTCTGTCTCAAAAACAACAACAACAACAAAAACCAAATTAAATGAAGGCATTAAAAAGAAAATTCTGGCAGATTAGGGTCTTACTGAAATTGCATACTCATAGCATAACTTTTATGGAAAACAATTTAGGACTGTTAAAAAAGTATTCATACCTATTAATCCATTTGTTCCATTTTGGGGAGTTCATTATAGCAACGGAAGGAAAAGTGATTGTCCCAATATATAATTATTTCTAATAGTTAAAAACCAGAAACAATCTGAATTACCAACAATAAAAAACAAGTAAAGTATGTTACATCATATGGACAGTCTGTTCTCTGATATGCCGGGATCTAGAACAGTAAATGCTTAATATTTATTAATAAATGAAATTTTATACTGCAAATTAAATTTTAATTATAAGGATTTTTGTAGAAACTTATGAAATGACTGTAATATAAGGCCAAGAATGTGAAAACATTTATTGAGGTACTACCATGTATCTGGAATTGTATTAAAAGCTGAGGATAAAATGAACAAGATGATGAACACAATGATCAACAGAGATTTCAGAAACGATCATGATATTTGCTAAATGTTGTAACATAAGTTTGTACTGAGTGCTTGTCGATCTTTTTTTTCTTTAATGTTATAATTTTTTAATTTTTTTGAGACAACGTCTCACTCTGTTCCCCAAGCTGGAGTGCAGTGGTGCAAACACAGTTCACTGTAGCCTCAACCTCCCAAGTTCAATTGATCTCCCCACCCCAGCTTCCCGAGTGGCTGGGAGTACGGGCATGCACCACCACCTCTGGCTAATTTTTTTTTTTTTTTAGATGGAGTTTCGCTTTTGTTGCCCAGACTGAGTGCAATGGCATGATCTCAGCTCACTGCAACCTCTACCTCCCAGGTTCAAGCCTTAGCCTCCTGAGTAGCATGTACTGCCACACCCAGCTAATTTTGTATTTTCAGTAGAGACAGGGTTTCTCCATGTTGGTCAGGCTCGTCTCCGAACTCCGACCTCACGTGATCCACCTGCCTTGGCCTCCCAAAGGGCTGGGATTACAGGCGTGAGCCACCATGTCTGGCCAATTTTTGTATTTTTCCTTTTTTTTTTTTAGATGGAGTTTTGCTCTTGTTGCCCAGGCTGAAGTGCAATGGTGTGATCTCAGCTCACCACAACCTCTGCCTCCTGGGTTCAAGCGATTCTCCTGCCTCAGCCTCCTGAGTAGTTGGGATTACAGGCATGAGCCACCACACCTGGCTAATTTTGTATTTTTAGTAGAGACAGGGTTTCTTCATGTTAGTCAGGCTGGTCTCAAACTCCCAACCTCAGGTGATCCACCCGCCTTGGCCTCCCAAAGTGCTGGGAATACAGGCATGAGCCACCGTGCCCAGCCTGTATTTTTCATAAGGACAAGGTTTCACTATGTTGCCCAGGCTGTTCTCGAACTCCTGGGCTCAAGGGATCCACTTGCCTTGGCCTCCCAAAGTGCTGAAATTACAGAAGTGAGCTACCGCATTTGGCTTCTTGTCAATCTTTAGTAAAGGTCCTTAGACCTTTAATCAAATTGATTTCCAAATTATAAATAATTTAGCAACATTAATAATTTAATTTCCCAGAATAGAACAAATTAAAAGCAACAGATTAAAATGTGATGAAAGGTAGGCCTCTGCATTACCTATGAGAGTAGTCAGTTAAAAAAAAAAATAGTTAGGGCTGGGTGCAATGGCTCACACCTGTAATCCCAGCACTTTGGGAGGCCAAGGAGGGTGGATCACCTGAAATCAGGTGTTTGAGACCAGCCTGGCCAACATGGTGAAACCCTGGCTCTACTAAAAATACAAAAATTAGCTGGACGTGGTGGCAGCTGCCTGTAATCCTAGCTACTTGGGAGGCTGAGGCAGGAGAATTGCTTGAACCTGGAAGGCGGAGGTTGCAGTGAGCTGAGATTGCACCATTGCACTCTAGCCTGGGCCACAAAAGCGAAACTCTGTCTCAAAAAAAAAAAAAAGAAAAAAAAAAATTTAAGCCAGACATGGTGGCTTATACCTGTAATTCCAGCACTTTGGGAAGTCAAGGCAGAATTGCTTGAGTCCAGGAGTTCGAGATCATCCTGGGCAACATGGCAAGACCCGGCTCTACAAAAAATAAAAAAGTAGCCAGGAGTGGTGGCACATACATGTAGCCCCAGCTATTCAGGCAGCTGAGGTGGGAGGACTGCTTGAGCCAGGGCAGTCAAGGCTGCCGTAAGCCATGATCGGGCCCGTGTACTCCACCCTGGGTGACAGAACAAGACCCTGTCTCAAAAAACAAAATTTAAGTTTGTCCTTCAGTTTGAGTCAGAGGATGCTATAAACCAAAGGTTAAAGTATATTCACTCAGGCCAAGCATGTGGCTCACACCTGTAGTGATCCAGCACTTTAGGAGGTCAGGACAGGGGGATCACTGAGGCCAGGAGTTTGAGACCAGCATGGGCAACATAACAAGACCCTGTCTCAACAAAACAAAACAATTTTTTTAAAAGTATATTCACTCTACTTTGTTTAAGGAAGGCATTAAGTTCTAATAAATTTCTAATAAATTTCCATTAAAATGTTTTGGCACTTTGGAATAATCTTTAGAAAACAAAAAATAAAAAATGTAATGATATGGCACTACAGTCACCAACACTTACTGGTTACTGCATTTTGTTCTCATTCTGCTTAGGTTGGGGCTCTTAATTTTATAATGCTGAGGTAAATATGTTAGTATGTTTACTATCATGCATAACAACTAATTTCTTGGTGGTTTGATTTGAAGGTGATTAAGTTAACTGAGAACTTTATTTAAAATTATAGTAATTACAGGATAATGTTGTAAGCATTACATAACCTAGTGAATATAATGCAGTTAGTATACAGCCTGGCATAACAGTAAGTGCTCGACAAATGTTTGCACTTGAAATACCAAAAATTACTGCTCCTGCATTTAGGATGCAACTTGGAATTCAAAACTTGGTATAATAATAATATGGTCATTTCTTTCTTTCTTTCTTTTTTTTTTCAAGATGGAGTTTCATTCCTGTTGCCCAGGCTGGAGTGCAATGGTGCAATCTCGGCTCACTGAAACCTCCCACCTCCCAGGTTCAAGCGATTCTCCTGCCTCAGCCTCCCAAGTAGCTGGGATTACAGGTACTTGCCATCATGCCCAGCTGATTTTTGTATTTTTAGTAGAGATGGGGTTTTTCCATGTTGGCCAGGCTGGTCTTGAACGCCTGACTTCAGGTGATCCACCTGTCTCGGCCTCCCAAAGTGCTGGGATTATAGGCATAAGTCACCATGCCCAGCCTAACATGGTTCTTAATAAAATATTTAAAAAATATATATGCTACCAAGACCCAGATATATCAGATCACAAAAAAGAATCTCTTTGGGCAATAACTCAAGGATAAATATTTTGGCAAAAACATGCATTGTCATTCCATTACAATAGTTGGCTTTTTAAACAAATGTATTTATGGTCGGGCATGGTGGCTCACACCTATAATCCTAGCACTTTGGGAGGCCGAGGGGGGTGTATCACCTGAGGTTAGAAGTCTGAGGCCAGCCTGGCCAACATGGCAAAACCCTGTCTCTAATAAAAAAATATAACAATTAGCTGGATGTGGTTAGCACATGCCTGTAGTCCCAGCAACTTAGGAGACAGAGGCTGGAGAATCGCTTGAACTTGGGACATGGAGATTACAGCGAGCTGAGATCACACCACTGCACTCCAGCCTGGGCGACAGAGCAAGACTCCATCTCTAAATAAATAAATAAATATTAAAATGAAAAAAGTATTTAATTAATTTATTTAAGATACAAGGTCTCACTATGTTGCCAGGCTGGACTCCAACTCTTGGGTTCAAGAGATCCTCCTGCCTCAGCCTCCCTGAGTAGCTGGGACTACAGGCATGCACCACTGCACCCTATTAAAATAGTTATTTTTACTAACATTTTTATAATTCATTTATAGCTGCTTACTTCCAAAAAGGATTTGATGTAGCTTACTGTTAAACTGCACTGTTATACAAGTGGTATAAACTGTTATATCACTTGTCAACTGGGGAAGGCGAAAACCAAAATCCTGGAATAAAAGGCTTCTTAATATATTTAGAAGTAGGTTACAAGTGTATTAGTGGGCGAGGCGCGGTGGCTCAAGCCTGTAATCCCAGCCCTTTGGGAGGCCAAGATGGGCGGATCACGAGGTCAGGAGATAGAGACCATCCTGGCTAACGTGGTGAAACCCCATCTCTACTAAAAAAAAAATACAAAAAAACTAGCTGGGCGAGGTGGCGGGCGCCTATAGTCCCAGCTACTCGGTAGGCTGAGGCAGGAGAATGGCATAAACCCAGGAGGCAGAGCTTGCAGTGAGCTGAGATCCGGCCACTGCACTCCAGCCTGGGCGACAGAGCGAGACTCTGTCTCAAAAAAAAAACCAAACAAGTGTATTAGTGATTCAATTCAAAGGATGAACACAAGTTTAAGAGCTTTTTTAGGCCGGGTGTGGTGGCTCACTCCTGTAATCCCAGCACTTTGGGTGGCCAAGGTGGTCTGATCACCTGAGGTCTGGAGTTTGAGACCAGCCTGGCCAACATGGTAAAACCCCGTCTCTACTAAAAATACAAAAATTAGCTGGTGGCACACGTCTGTAATCCCAGCTGCTTGAGGGGCTGAGGCACAAGAACTGCTTGAACCTGGGAGATAGAGGTTGCAGTGAGCCGAGACCATGCCACTGCACTCCAGCCTGGGCAACAATGCGAGACTCTATCTCAAAAAAAAAAAAAAAAAATTTTTTTTTTAAATGATCATACAATGTGGCTATCAAGAAAAATAGGATGATAGGATGTCAAGAGAATTAGTACTCCTGGTAGAAATATCATTAAGACCTGAAATCCTATTATAAATAATATGACTTTACACTGATAAACATTCATAATCTTCATCCATAATAAGCTGATTCTTAAATCTGTTAGCAGCTAAAACTTCTGGGAAATAAAGCCTTTTATTGGAAGTAAAATGAGTTTTTATTTTAAAGCACCTTTATTTTATTTCCTAACTTAACAATTTTTATTTACTCTGGCAATAAAGAGATACAAACCCCACCAACAAAGTCCCTTAAATATTTAATTGATAAAGCACTGGTTCTCTGCTAGGTTTTAAAAATAATTTCTGAGAATATAAACATTTAATCACCACCATCTTTATAATTATTTTTAAATTACCTCTAATTTCTTGGCACAAGGTCCACTAACAAGTGCAATCACACCACTGTCAGACACCTAAGCAAAGGGAAAAAGAAACATAGTCCATGAATCCAGACAATGGAAGTAGAATTTTCTAAAATGTATTCATTATTTAGATATAGTCTTATTGCCTCCCATTCATCAAACATGTGTTTTAGCCATATATAACTTCCACCCTTGTTACTTAATTGAGAGGAATATGCCAAAATATATCGCAATTACTTAACCACTAAAAGCATGAAGTGGTCAATAGTTTCAACAAAAACAAAATGAACTAATTGTTATATGTTCTCATTAGTCATGAAAACACATTTGGTAAACACATAGTCCATATGTTTGAAGCCTACATGTCATTTACCTGAGTAGCTGAAAAGTCAACACACTGCAAAAATGGGCAGTTTTTTCCTAATGCATGTAAGGACACATCAGTAATACTTAAGCAGCCACCTAAATCGATGATCTTTAGCAGCTGGCAATTGAGTGCAAGAGCAACGACTCCTTCATCGGTGAGATTGCAGCATCTTTTCAAAGAAGCTTCATGTAGGTATGAACAAGATGAAGCCACAGCTTTTATTCCTGGGAGAAAATATAATTATGTATCAATAAGCTATATGTATGTATATGTAGACATGAGAAATGTGACTGATTTTCATTTTAGCAATCACCAATTCAGTGTTAGCCCTTTTCAAAGTAGTCCACCTGTGAGGATATACTGATTTTTCCAGTGATGCTGTCATTATTCAGAACTCTCTTGGAATGTTTTGGGAATTTTCTACACAGTCTGTAGTATCAGCAATTAATGGCAAGGCTTTATTGTCCACAGGTTGAATTGCTTTTAGGAAATAGCCAAAAGTCATTCAGAACCCAATTAGATAGTTAAATAGTAGGCGATTCTCCTTTTGGTTAAAACAAAAATTTTCAAGTAATCAAGTTAATTTTCTTGTGGACTTTGGAGGGAAACCAAAAGTTAAACTGCACAAATGGTTTCAGTCATGGTCTTCATGCTTACGGTTAGAAATTTATAGCTATGCCTATGTATTCTCTCTCCCTCCACTTTGACTCTGTTCTCAAAAGTGAATTTATTTTCTACCACCATGCTCCTTCTGTTAGCCTGGACCAATCTTACATTTTTCTGATGGTCAAAAAAGAGAAGTCTTTAAATCCAGTCAAACTGATACAAGTGTACACTGGAGATGCATGCACATAAATAAAAGAGTACTTTGGGGATCCTGGGCCCTTTGGTCATAAACAAACATGGTAGCACTGTCAAAAGATACCTTTATGGGGCTGAGCATGGTGGCTCATGCCTGTAATCCCAGCACTTTGGGAGGCTGAGGCAGGTGGATCACAAGGTCAGGAGATCGAGACCATCCTGGCTAACACGGTGAAACCCCGTCTCTACTGAAAATACAAAAAAATTAGCCGGATGAGGTGGCAGGCGCGTGTAATCCCAGCTACTCGGGAGGCTGAGGCAGGAGAATGGTGTCAACCCGGGAGGCGGTTGACCCGAGATCGGGCCACTGCACTCCAGCCTGGGCGACAGAGCGAGACTCCGTCTCAAAAAAAAAAAAAAAAAAAAAAAAAAAAGGGATACCTTTGTGGGCAAAACACACAGAAGGGAATATGGTAAATTCATGAGCAGGTCATTCCTACTGTTTTCCATATCTTAAGAACGAACTTTTTTTTTTCCTTAAGACCAGTTATTTTATTTACCAGTGTCCAGCATGGAAGTTGTGATACAATAAGAACTATATTTGACCTTTGTTCTCAGTCCCTGACATAGAGCTCCAAAAAGCCTTGGAATTTCCTGAGTGATAGGAGTACCTTTTGTTAGTCATAATAAGCCCCTTTTGATCACACCTAAGTTTAGGCTAATGAGGTGACAGCACAGGACCCTTAGACAGCCTAAGGTTGGGGCCTGTCTCCAGAAAAATCAAGTGATTAGAAGGTTAGAATATTCAGCTCAGTCCACAGACCTTTGGCGAGGTGGGGGTCAGGGACAGCAGGGAATAGGGGATGGGGATTAAGCTCTATAAAAACTCTTGGGATGGATGTGGTGGTTCACGCCTGTAATCCCAGCACTTTGGGAGGCTGAGGCAGGCAGATCACAACGTCAGGAGTTCAAGACCAGCCTGATCAACATGGTGAAACCCTGTCCCTACTAAAAATACAAAAATTAGCTGGGCATGGTGGTACGTGCCTGTAATCCCAGCTACTCATGAGGCTGAGACAGGAGAATCGCTTGAACCCGGGAGGTGGAGGTTGCAGTGAGCCGAGATTGCACCACTGCACTCCAGCCTGGGCAACAGAGCAAGACTCCCTCTCAAAAAAAAAAAAAAAGAAAAGAAAAAAAAAATTCTTGGCCAAGGGCAGTGGCTCATGCCTGTAATCCCAACACTTTGGGAGGCCGAGGTGGGCAGATTACTTGAGCTCAGGAGTTTGAGAGCAGCCTGGCCAACATGGTGAAACCCCGTCTCTACTAAAAATACAAAAATTAGCTGGGCGTGGTGTTACACGCCTGTAATCCCAGCTACTCCAGAGGCTGAGGCAGGAGAATCTCTTGAACCCAGAGGTGGAGGATGCAGTGAGCTGAGATGGCTACACTCAAGCCTGGACGATAGAGTGAGACTCTGTCTCAAAAAAAAAAAAAGAAAGAAAAAGAAAAGAAAAGAAAAGGAAGAAGTAAAAACAAAAAACCTCTTGAACAAGGAGACTTGATGAGCTTCTGTGTTGGTGAATGCATCCACATGCTGGGAGGGCAATGTATTCCAAGTCCACGGGGACAGAGGCTCCTGCGCTTCCAGACCTCACCTTATGTACTCTTCATCTTGCTGTTCATCAGTGTCCTTTATAATCTTTTAGAATAAACTGGTAAATGTAACAAAAGTGATTCCCTGAGTTTTGTGAGCCATTCTGACAAATTATCGAATGGAGGTGGTCATGGAAACCCTCCATTTATAGTTGGTCAGTCATGTGTACCAGAGGCCTGGTCTTGCAATTGGCATCTGAAGTGGGGATAGTCTTGTGGGACTGAGCCCTTAACTTGTGGGATCTGATGCTAACTCCAGGTAGTGTCAGAATTGAATTAAATTGTAGGGCACCCAGATGGTGTCCAGAGAGTTGGAGAATTGTTTGGTGTGAAAAAACCCCACACATTTGCTGTCAGAAGTGTGGTGTGAGTGTAGAGAAATGTGGTTTTATTGAAGAAGTTCTGTTTAGTGAGTTATTATTTATGTAAACATTTTAAAACTTATGCTTGTTTGCAATATTACGAATATCCTAACTTGCTAACCAAGATGACTGCAAAATATACTCAACTACCCACAGAATTTTCTAGAAACCTAAGTAGGCCAAAAAAGTCCTCCTTTCTTATATTGAAAAAAAAAAGAGAAGCCTGGGCAACATAGTGAGCCCTCGACTCTACTAAAAATAAAAAATTAGCAGGGGATGGTGGTGCACACCTGCGGTCCCAGCTACTTGGGAGGCTGAGGTGGGAGGATCGCTTGAGCCTGGGAGGTTGAGGCTACAGTGAGCCAAGATTGTGCCACTGCATTCCAGCTTGGGTGACAGAGCAAGACACTGTCTTAAATAAATAAATAAATAAAAATAAATATTAATGCAAACCAAATATTGAAAAAAAGAGATCTATGGGGGAAAAAAGGTAAAGATTTACTAATTCATGTAATAGTGACACTGAACAATGCAGTTTGTCTAGCTATTAAAAACTATGCATTACACAAACTGATAGGAGAATACCTGGTAACTTTACTCTGATGATTAATTCTTTTGTAATATGGCATCAAAAAAGCCTTAACAAAATATGAACTGGTCATTTCTTGTTCCACTATACCAGGCAAAATATTTAAAATATAGACATACGTATCCTTTTTTTTTTTTTAGTTTTAATTTTAATTTTATTTTTTTTGAGATGGAGTCTTGCTCTGTTGCCCAGGCTGGAGTGCAGTGGCATAATCTCGGCTCACTGCAACCTCCACCTCCCAGGTTCAAGCAATTCTCCTGCCTCAGCCTACCAAGTAGCTGGGACTACAGGCACATGTCACCATGCCTGGCTAATTTTTTGTATTTTTTAGTAGAGATGGGGTTTCACTGTGTTAGCCAGAATGGTCTCCACCTCACCTCGTGATCTGCCCACCTCAGCCTCCCAAATTGCTGTGATTACAGGCGTGAGCCAACACGCCCAGCCTATTTTTTATTTCTTTGAGACAGAGTCTCTGTGTCACCTAGGCTGGAGTAGTGATGCAATCTCGGCTCATTGCAACCTCTACCTCCCAGGCTCAAGGGATTCTCCTGCCTCAGCCTCCTAAGTAGCTGGGACTACAGGGTGCACCACCATGCCTGGCTAACTTTTGTATTTTTTGTAGAGACGAGGTGGGGGTGGGGGACAGTTCACCATGCTGGCCGGGCTGATATCAAACTCCTCGGCTCAAGCAGTCTGCCGGCCTCCCAGCTAAAAAAGTGCTGGGATTACTGGCATAAGCCACCTAGCCTGGCCCATGTTTATTTTAAATATGTTTAAAATACAAGGTAGTGACTTACCCACTGTCTTTCTTAACTTTGAGCACTGCTTATAAGCAAGAATTCTAACTTGGATTATTTTCTTAGTCTGAATGTTTTTACTGATAAACATAATTTGTATTTCTTTGACTTCTTCATACTCTCTTTTGACGTATTTTCTCCCTTACTCCACAGTTTTACCAGATAGTGAATAGTAATCTACACAGTGTTAATAAATATACCTTCTGAAGTTACAGAAACTCGGTTTCCTTTTGAAGAATTTAAATTTAATTTCTTCAGTTTTCTACAGTTAGACAAGTGCAGGAGAGCAGCATCTGATATATCGCAGCTCCGTAGGTCTAGAGTTTGGACTTCAGGATGTAAAATCTGTAACAAATAAGTGATTTTGAAAAAATTATTTCTTTCTATAAATATAAATGTTCCATATTCAGTGTTTTGGTGGTCATAACAGACAAGTGGCTGATGTAAAATACAGCAAAGAATACAGAAGCATATCCATGTGGAGACAGACACATCAAGCAGGGGAAACCACATCTACTTCCAGCGGGAGGTGCAGCTTTCAGTGCCGGCAAAGTCCTTCTTGGGACACAAAGTACTGTTGAGATGGCTAATTCAGGGAAAGGATCCGTAGACCTGAGAAGCTTAACCAATGTGGCAGTGAGTAATAATCTTCTGGTAGTTGCTAGCATTAGAGACTCTCCCTATGTGCCTCTGTGCTTAGGAAGTCTGAGTCTTTAATCACTTGTAAACCAAGTGCTTACAGAGCACTGGTATTGCTTATCTAGAACATTTACCTTCTGTATCATTATTTTTGGGAGCTAATACAATACCCCAGTATTACTGGGTGTTTTCTTGAGGTTGACAAATAATAGATTAATTCCTAAGCATTCTGAGCTCTTTCCTGGGAGTATTTTTCTGTTCTTTTTTTTCCAAAATAGAAATGGCTTTACCTTTCTGAAAATAAAATAATGTATTATTATTGTAAAGCATTCAATTTAGAAAAATTATAATAAATTATAAGAATAATGATTTCTATTTATTAGATGCTTACCAGGAAAGGTACTGTCATATACATTATGTTATTTTTTATTTTATTTTATTTATTTTTTGAGATGGAGTTGTACTCTTGTTGCCCAGGCTGGAGTGCAATGGCACGATCTCGGCTCACTGCAACCTCCGCCTCCTGGGTTCAAGCGATTCTCCTGCCTCAGCCTCCCAGTAGCTGGGATTACAGGCATGCACCACCACACCCGGCTAATTTTGTATTTTTTAGTAGAGATGGGGTTTCTCCATCTTGGTCAGGCTGGTCTCGAACTCCTGACTTCAGGTGATCCACCCACCTCGGCCTCCCAAAGTGCTGGGATTACAGGCGTGAGCCACAGTGCCTGGCCTACATTATGTTATTTAATATTCTCTCTCTCTCTCTCAACCCTCGCCCCCCGCCCCCCGCCCCTGCAAGGGATTGGTCATTGCCATTTTACCAATGGGAATTAAGACCCTGAGAGCTTAAGCAGCCAACATAAAGAACATAGCCAAAGGAGCAGAGCGGGGATTGGAACCCAGGTCCTTTTAATTCCAAAGCCTAAACTTTTGACCTCTATAACTAAAATTACCCATAATACCAATACCCAGAGATAAAATTATATTAGTTTTTAAAAAATGTTAGATTGGGGGTACACATGCAGGTTTGTTACAGGGATATACTGTGTGATGCTGAAGTTTAGGCTTCAACTGAACCCATCACCCAAATAGTGAACACAGTACTTGACAGGTAGTTTTTCAACCCTTGCTTCCCTTCCTCCTTCCTCCCTTTTGAAGTCCCCAGTGTGTATTTTTCCCATCTTTATGTCTGTGTGCACCCAATGATTAGCTCCCACTTATAAGTGAGAACATGCGGTATTTGGTTTTCTGTGTCTGCATTAATTCACTTAGGATAATGGCCTCCAGCTGTATCCATGCTGCTGTAAAGGACATGGTTTTATGGCTGTATATATTCATTTTGATGTTTTTTGAGTTTAAAAAACCCTTTGAAGAACAACAGGATCAGATCACATGTAAGATGAGCACTTTTTATAAAATCAATAGATTGTAGTTGTATATTATTCCATTTTCTGCAAGTACCATAACTTATTAAATGCATCCTACACTGGCAAACACTTGAGCTGAACATTTAGGTGGTTTTAGGTAGGCAATGTTGTGCCATGATTAAGAACATGTGCTTTGCAGGCAGACTGTCCAAGTTGGAACCCTATGATTGCGATCAAGCTCAGTTTTCTCTCTGTGCTTTACTAGCCTTATTATTATAACAGGATATGTTGTGAGAAATAAAGGTGTCTTGCTTATAATATATGCTATACATAACTATGCTTATTATCATAAATTATATTATAATGAATATACCTGTGTACTTTTCTATTATCTCCCTGAGATTTCTACAGGAAGTAAATTGTTGAGTTAATAATAAGCAAATCTTTAGAATTTTTAATAGTTAATGCCAAACTGTCCTTCTAAAAGGTTTTTTTAAATCAATTTACACTCTCACTAGCAGGAGATAAAAGTGACAGTTTCTCCACACTATTGCTAACATTGGGTTTGGGGATTTTTTTCAAGTCTCTGCCAAACTGAAAGGCAAACTGTCACTTTGATGACTAGTAAGGTTAAATATCCTTTGATATGTTATTGGAGATTTGTATTTTTTCCTCTGAGTAGTTCCTGATTCTTCTGGTTTTTTATTTGGTTGTTTTGTTTTTTTCTTATTGGTTTGGAGGGATTCTTTATATTGTCAAGATAAAAAAGCCCCTAGATTTTCATACATATTGTAAATATTTTTCCAAGTTTTTGACTTCGTTTCTTTTTTTTTCCTTCTTGCCATAAGGAAGTCTGTATTTTTAAGTAATCAAACCCATCCATCTTTTTTTTCTTGGTTTCCAACTTTGGTATCATGTTTAAAAAGGCCTTCTGCATCCAGAGAGTACAAAAAGATTTACAAAATACTTCAAAAACAGCCATCCAAAGATGTGCGTAACTTTGTAACAGATGCTGTATCTGGCTTTTTGAATAATGTCATAAGCAGGACTCTTGTTAAGAATGGAGTCTAGAGGGAGAGTACCCAGAAAAATCATGTCTTATTTTTCTATTTCATTCACCCTCTTCACCCCTCCTTTTTAATTCAGCTAAAATTAGGTTTAAAAAATAGTAAGGATTGCCATCAAACAAAAACCTGTCAGTGATGTATAAGCTAAAGGGACACAAAGAAATGTGGATGGTGGAAAAGTGAAGAAAACCACCATTTTTCCACAGTGTCATAATGGTTCATCTACGAGTCACATATAACATTACATACTTTAACAGAACCATCAACAATAAGAACCCGGAGATATTATTCTACTTCCACAGAGCCAAGCAAACTACACTACTAAGATATCTATGTTCAAATGCAAGCTAACATGAAGAAAATAAATCATTATAATAAAGGTATATCAGGTTAATGCAGAAGAAACGTTAAAGACACGTTGAAGTGCAATTCCAATGTGAAGTCACAGGGTTGGTCACATGCTCTAGCATGCAGGCTGGGCACAGTGGCTCACACTTATAATCCTAGATCTTTGGGAGGCCAAGGTGGGCGGATTGCTTGAGCCCAGAGGTTCAAGACCAGCCTAGGCAACATGGTAAAACCCTGTCTCTACAAAAAACACAAAAATTAGCTGGGTGTGGGAGCGGGTGCCTGTAGTCCTAGCTACTCAGGAGGCTGAGGTGGGAGGGTCACCTGAGCCCAGGAGGTTGAGGCTGTGGTGAGACATGATTATGCTACTGCACTCTACCCTGGGTGACAGAGTGAGACCCTGTCTCAAAAAACAAACAAACAAAAACCACAGAAAAATACATGCTGGAGTGCTATCATCACTTCCTTTTGATTACAGGCTTTAGGCAGAAGGTGAAGTGAAGTCAGAGCTATTGTGGAGTCCTAATTAGGGAAAGGGAGTCAGGCTGGCAGGACCAGGGGAAAACAAATAAACTATAGGTCTGCCTTTCTTCATGGTCCAGAACATATAAACAAAAAGAGAGGCTGGGCGCGATGGCTCATGCCTGTAATCCCAACACTTTGGGAGGCCGAGGTGGGTGGATCACAAGGTCAGGAGATCGAGATCATCCTGGCTAACACAATGAAACCCCGTCTCTACTGAAAATACAAAAAAAAAAAAAAAAATAGCCGGGCAGGGTGGCGGGCACCTGCAGTCCCAGCTACTCGGGAGGCTGAGGGAGGAGAATGGCGTGAACCTGGGAGGTGGAGCTTGCAGTGAGCAGAGATTGCGCCACTGCACTCCAACCTGGGCGACAGAGCGAGACTATGTCTTAAAAAAAAAAAAAAAGAAAAAAAAAGGAAGCAGATAAGCTATGGGTCTGCCTTTCTTTATGGTCCAGAACATATAGCCTTCCTGCACAGACAACGTACATAACTCACAAACTTCCTGCTTACCACCAAAAACACCTCGGCTGACAGAAGGATGCAAGTTAGCTCCCTGCTACCTTGGAACTGTCAATCAGCCCAAGTTCCATTCTATAAAATCTCCAACAAGCCTTTGTCTCCTGGCAGTTGGGTCCTCTCTTGCTGGTTCTGCCCGTTGCTCCCTTGCAATGTATTTTCACATATTATCTAATAAATCTGCCTTTCTTTACCAACAACTGTCTTGGTAAATTATTTTGCCACCATCCCACCAGCCCGGATAGTTACCGCTCACCCTCAACAGCAATTGGCAGTTCTAGTCTCTGCAGACTAGATGGTGATGGCTGCAGAGTGGTGATGGCTGCAAATCCAAAGACAATATTTAAATGTAAGTAGTGTAGAAACTACTATCATTTTCAATTTTTGAAACACAAATAGCAAAAATACAAAAGATAACACAGGAGTAGTATTGAAGGAAATTATCTACTCTGCTATTTAATAACCTTTAAAAATCAGGGGTGAAGGTTAAGCCCTAATCTGAGGGGCTGTTTAGCAGAAGGAAGAGTGATTAACTATCTTTTTCTGGTGCTTGGGGCTCTCTGCCTTGCAGCTCATCACTCCAGACCCTCTCCAGGCCTCCACTTCCTATGTCAGCTCAATAGGGCTGAAACAGACTTGGGTCTTGCCTCCTTTACTCTTACCACTACCAGAGAGTATACAGAGATATGCTCACAGGCCAAAACAAGACACCTAGAGAGCACCACTATTTCAAAAGAAAAACAAAGATTACTGATTCCATCAGGAGCAGAGGAATTAAAACAGGCCAAAGATGTTAATAAGCATAATATTACGCTAAAAGAAATAACAAAAGATTAATAAGATAAAACAATAGGAAACCATAAAAAGGTGAATCGGAAATATTAAATATGAAAATATAGCAGTTGAAAAAAGAAGAGTATAGATGAGAACAGTGATTTTTAACTACTGGTCATTATCCATGAATGGATGACAAAATCAGTTTAGCAGACTGTGATCAATATTTTTTCAATAAAATAAGACTAAATAGAATACAATTAAATAAAAAAGACCAAAATGTACTACACATTATATTGTTACACCTAAGTGTGGTTTGTGTACTAGAGTCACAATGTAACATATATTTCTTATTGTGAGTCTTGACCAAAAAGTTTTAAACCTTTTGAAAACATGGAGGTCAAGGGTACAGGTACCATGAAGACAAGTGTGTATGGAAGGCTAATGGGAGCTGGCCAGAGCAACACCATTTTGTTCCTGAATGTCATTCTGCAACTGCTTGACTGTAGAATGTCCTTGCTGATGCTGCAGATGAAATTGCTGCCACCTGTGAAAAGACTATGCTATGCTGATGACTGAACTTTTTCCAAACCCCTGAATCAAGGATTTCTGCCTAGAAACCCTTATTCTAACTAATGAATTGTTTGATAACCCTCTCCCACCTTTCTCTTTAAAAGACCTCATATATCTCTTAAGACATATGAATTAAACAGTTAGGACATGATTTCAGATGCCTCTGGAATCTGTGTTCCTTGAATTCAATTCTAAAACCACCAATAAACATTTTTGCTTGGATTTTCAGTCTCCATGACTCTGGTTGACACAAGAGAAGTAACTGAGACAATGGTAGAAGATTTTTTAGGAACTATTACATGTTGCAGGAAGTCAGGGACCCCAAACAGAGGGACCAGCTGGAGCCATGGCAGAGGAACATAAATTGTGAAGATTTCATGGACATTTATCACTTCCCAAATAATACTTTCATAATTTCTTATACCTGTCTTTATTTTAATCTCTTAATCCTGTTATCTTCATGAGCTGAGGATGTACGTCACCTCAGGACCACTGAGATGATTGCATTAACTATACAAATTGATTGTAAAACATGTGTTTGAACAACATGAAGTCAGTGCATCTTGAAAAAGAACAGAATAACAGCGATTTTAGGGAACAGGGAGGACAACTATAAGGTCTGACTGCCTGTGGGGTCAGGCAAAAAGAGCCATAGTTTTCTTCTTGCAGAGAGCCCATAAACGGACGTGCAAGTAGGAGAGATATCGCTAAAATTCTTTTTCCTAGCAAGGAATATTAATATTAAGACCCTAGGAGAAGAATTGCATTCCTGGGGGGAGGTCTATAAACGGCCGCTCTGGGAGTGTCTGTCCTATGTGGTTGAGATAAGGGCTGAGCTATGCTCTGGTCTCCTGCAGTACCCTCAGGCTTACTAGGATTGGGAAACCCCAGCCCTGGTAAATTTGAGGTCAGACCAGTTCTCTGCTCTCAAACCCTGTTTTCTGTTAAGATGTTTATCAAGATAATATGTGTACTGCTGAACATAGACCCTTATCAGGAGTTCTGATTTTGTCCTTGCCTTGTTTCCTCCGAAGCATGTGACCTTTCCTCTGCTTTTTGCCCCTTAACATATGTGACCTACTCCCTGTTCGTACACCTCCTCCCCTTTTGAAATCCTTAATAAAAACTTGGTTTTGCGGCTCAGGTGGGTATCACGGTCCTACCGATATGTGATGTCGCCCCCAGTGGCTCAGCTGTAAAATTCCTCTCTTTGTACTCTTTCTCTTTATTTCTCAGACTGGTCGACACTTAGGGAAAATAGAAAGAACCTATGTTGAAATATTGGGGATGGGTTCCCCTGATAATTACATATGGACATTTTGGTTATCTGGAAGGAAAAAAAAATCCTTTTATACTTTATAATATTCTAAAGTGCAGGCCAGGCGTGGTGGCTTACACCTGTAATCCCAGCACTTTGGGAGGCTAAGGCGGATGGATCACTTGAGCTCAGGAGTTTGAGACCAGCCTGGGCAACATGGTGAAACCCTGTCTCTACAAAAAAATGCAAAAATTAGCCAGGCATGGTGGTGCACACCTATAGTCCCATCTACTCAGGAGGCTGAAGAGGGATCACCTAAGTCCAGGCAGCGGAGGTTGCAGTGAGCTGAGATTGCACCACTGTACTCCAGCCTGGGCAACGGAGCATGACCCTGTATCAAAAAAAAAAAAAAAAAAAAAATTAAAAACGATGACCAGTCTTACCATATACCATTGTTCCAAAAATCTAAAACCACATCTAAACAGAAAATATAATATGCTTGCTTTACAGTTATTCATATTCTTACCTCACTTATATTTGAATCTGTTATCCGTCCCTGCATGCTCATTATTTTAATCAGTCTGTCTTTTATGTTGGGAGGCAAAGGCTTAATGTCTGTGAGATATCTGGAAATATTCTTCATGAAGCACCAAAGGCATCTGAAATACAAATACAATACAGTAAATCACACTGGGCCTATACTGATTCCTAACACTTGTCTTAATGCTATTTGTTAGCACTTAGCCCTTTCATAAAAGTGTGTACATTTTGGCTGGGTGTGGTGGCTCACTCCTGTAATCCCAACACCTTGGGAGGGCCAGGCAGGAGGATGGCTTGAGCTCAGTAGTTTGAGACCAGCCTGAGCAACATGGTGAAACCGTCTCTACAAAAAAAAAAAAAAATTAGCTGAGCATGGTGGTGTAGGCCTGTAGTCCCAGCTACTCGGGAGGCTGAGGTGGGAGGATTGCTTGGGCCCAGAAGGTCGAGACAGAAGGGAGTTGTGATTGTGCCACTGCACTCCAGCCTGGGCAACAGAACAAGATCCTGTCTCAAAAAAAAAGTGTATACATTTTATATTAATACTATATTTACAACTTTAGCTCTGTAAGCTTCAAAAACCTAGTCTGTGTTAAATTACGGACAAAATGCTCTTCCTCTACAATTTTTTTCTATGCATACCTCATTTACCAAAATGCATTTTAAATGACCAACAAAAGTGTTTTTCCTAAGTGTCTCATTTCTAAGACACATACTCCTAAATAAGCATTATACTGGGACCCACTAATTGAAGTTTTATCTGTCAATCCAGCAAACTTGTTTTCACTATTTTTCTTGAGTAGTGGACAATGAAATCACTAGAGAAAGAACCATAATCACAAAGATTCAGCAAATATTACAAATCACAGAGATATCAAACTTAGTGCCAGGGTTGTACAGGCAGAAAGCAGAATTATCAGGCAACAACCAAGAATCTTATGACCAACATACTTTATCTGTGGACTGAAATTCCAACCATCTGAAAAACTCATACTTTAAACAAATATAAATCTTATTAATTCACATATATAAAATTTTACATTCATGAGTGAATGTGATCATATAACCGTGATTAATTTTTTAGCGCAATTTTAATGTTTTCTTTTTCCTCTTTTGGTTGCCTACACAGTTTCCTCTCTTGTCCTTCCCCCTCCATTAGTTTAGCTCTCCACACCAATGTAGCATATACTCTTTCTTATTTTTCTCTGTTCTTGTACACACACACACACATACACACACACACACATATTTAAAGGCTTGTGTGGGGGAGGGGTCATTGTCTCCTAAAATGGCACCACAGTGCACTTACTTTTCTTCACCGTCTTTCATTCAGTATCTTATGAAATCCCTTCAAGGTATCAAACACAGTACTGATTCTCCTTTAATGGCCACATCATACTTCACGGTACAGATGATCTATTTAGTGACTTGCATGCTGACAAGCATTACCACTATTTCTAGGATATGTTGTCAGATTATTTTTCAGAAAGTCTGGAAAACATTTCATATTTCTATTAGTAGTGTCAGAAAGCTCCTTTCCCTTTACATCCTTCCAGCAGTAGATATTATGGCTAGTTTATTTACTTTTTGAGACAGAGTCTTGCTCTGTTGCCCAGGCTGGAGTACAGTGGCATGATCTCGGCTCACTGCAACCTCTGCCTCCCGGGTTCAAGCAATTCTTCTGCCTTAGCCTCCCAAGCAGCTGGGACTATAGGGGTGTGCCACACCACACCTGGCTAATTTTTGTATTTTTAATAGAGACAGGGTTTCACCATATTGGCCAGGATGGTCTCAAACTCCTGACTTGGGATTACAGGCGTAAGCCACTGCGCCTGGCCCTATTTATTTATTTTATATTTAATTTATTTTAATTTATTCTTTCCATTTCTTTGTTATCTCCATTTCCCACTCCCATTCCCCACCCACTTAGGAAACCATTCTCATGTTTAATGTGTATCCTTTCATTGTATATTTTCTTTTTTTTTTTTTTTTTTTTTTTTTTTTTTGAGACGGAGTCTCGCTCTGTCGCCCAGGCTGGAGTGCAGTGGCGCGATCTCGGCTCACTGCAAGCTCCGCCTCCCGGGTTCACGCCATTCTCCTGCCTCAGCCTCCCGAGTAGCTGGGACTACAGGCGCCCACAACCGCGCCCGGCTAATTTTTTGTATTTTTAGTAGAGACGGGGTTTCACCGTGGTCTCGATCTCCTGACCTTGTGATCCGCCCGCCTCGGCCTCCCAAAGTGCTGGGATTACAGGCGTGAGCCACCGCGCCCGGCTGTGTATATTTTCTTTTAATGTGTTTGTTGTATGCATGCATTTCTAATTTATAAACATGGGACTTGTCATAGATTTGTTTAGTTTTTCACTCAGCACTATGTTTTCAAGATCACCTACTCTTAAACGTTGGAAGGCCTAACAGGTGAAAATGATGTCTCACTATTACTTTAACTTGTATTTCTCTAATTACCAGTAAACTTAACATCCTTGCATGAGCTTGCTGGCTATCTGGATATGCTTTTCTATAAACAATCTATACATATCCTTTGCCTGGTTTGTTATTTTTAAAAATTGATACATAATAGATGTACATATTTTCAGGGTACATGTGATAATTTGATACATTCATATAACGTGTAAAGATCAAATCAGGGTAATTGTGTTATCCATCATCTTAAATATTTATCTTTTGTTTATGCTAGGAACATTCAAATTATTCTCTTCTAACCATTTTGAAGTGTATAATAGATTATTGTTAACTATAGTCACCCTACTGATCTATTGAACACTACTATTTATTTTATCTGTGTATTTATACCCATTAATCAACCTCTCTCTATGCCCCCATCTCCTACCCTTCCCAACCTCTGTTAGCCACCCATCTACTCTCTATCTTCATGATATCCACTTTTTTTTTAGCTCCCATACATGAATGAGAACATGTGACATTTGTCTTTCTGTGTCTGGCTTACTTAAAAAAATGACCTCCAATTCTACCCATGTTGCTGCATATGACAGAATTCATTCATTTTCTCCCTCCCTCCTTCCCTCCCTCCCTCCCTTCCTTCCTCCCTCTCTCCTCCCTCCCTCCCTCTCTCCTGAGACAGGGTCTTGCTCTGTTTCCTAGGTTGGGGTGCAATGGTGCAATCACAGCTCACTGCAGCCTTAACCTCCTGGGCTCAAGAGATCCTCCTGCCTCAGCTTCTAGAGGCATGCTTACCACATTTTACTACGATTTAATTATTATTTTATTTTATTTTATTTTTCAAGACGGAGTCTTGCTCTGTTGCCAGGCTGGAGTACAGTGGTGCGATCTTGGCTCACTGCAACCTCTGCTACCCAGGTTCAAGCGATTCTCCTGCCTCGGCCTCCCGAATAGCTGGGATTACAGGCACGTGCCACCATGCCTGGCTAATTTTTGTGTCCTTAGTAGAGACGGGGTTTCACCATGTTGGCCAGGATGGTCTCGAACTCCTGACCTCGTGATCCGCCTGCCTCGGCCTCCCAAAGTGCTGGGATTACAGGCGTGAGCCACCATGCCCGGCCCATATCTTGGTTATTACAAATAGTGCTGCAATAAACATGAGAATGCAGATATCTCCTTTATATATTTATTTATTTTATTTTGGATATTTACCTAGTGGTGAAATTGCTGAGTCATACAGTAGTTCCATTTTTAGTTTTTTGAGGACCATTTTCTTACTTTTTGACAAATTTGTAGGAGCTCTTTGTTGTGGCCAAATACATGCTCTACATATTCAGAGGATGTATATTATCTACATGAGAGATGTAATGTTCTCTCTGTCTGTTATATATATATGTGTGTGTATAAGTATCTCTCTCCATGTATGTATATATGTTTGCACATAAATATGTTTAATGTATATATATTTATAGTATTATCTAATTCTACTATATTCTCATTTTTCTACTAAATATGTGGAATTTCCAGTTTATATTTGTAATTTAAAATCAAGTTTTCCTTTCACTTCTGCAAGTTTTTCCTTGTTGTTTTATAATAAAAAATTTCAAAAATACAGAAATACAAAACAGGATGATATACATCTATGTACCCCAAACCTAGAATTTTGTTACTCTTTTATCATATTTGTGTCAGATATCTCAAGACATTAAACATTTCTGATTAAGGTTGAGCATGGTGGCTTATGTCTATAATCCCAGCACTTTGGGAGAATGAGGCAGGAGGCTCACTTGAGCCCAGGAATTCAAGACCAACCTGGGCAACATGGCAAAACCCTGTCTCTACAAATAACACAAAAGTTAGCTGGGTGTAGCGGCGTTCACTTGTAGTCCCAGCTACCTGGGGTCAGGGGGTGCTGAGGTGGGAGGATTGAGCCCAGGAGGCAAGGCTGCAGTAAGCTGTGATTCTGCCACTGCACTCCAGCCTGGGTGAGAGAGCTAGACCTTGTCTCAAAAAAAGAAAAAAAAAAATTCAGATAAAATTAAAGCCCCTTTTGCATACTTGCCTGGTTTACTCTATGTATCTCTCTTTGTAGAGACAATTACTACCATAAAGTTTTAAAAATAGTTCCTGTCCATTATTTAATTATACTTTTAATACTTATATATATCTATAAATAAATTAATGGTTTTTAAAATATAAATAAAGTTCCCTTAAATCATTTCACAGGAGTTGCTACAGCAGCACAGAAAGCTTTTTTAATATTATGATTTTCTCAAAGCTGTACTATGAGTCAGGGGTAAAGAAAAAAGGCCAAAAAAAATATCCAATTCTCAAATTATAGCTTCTATGGCAGGAAAGTATTAGAATACACCTCCACCTGTAACATAAAGCAAGCAAACCACCAGATACCTCCAACTAGGATCTTAAGATTCCCTCTAAACTGTTCTCTAGAAATACCATTTGTGCCTTTAATCTGCCTTTAAAATTTTTATTTATATATCTTGAGACAAGGTCTCACTCTGTTGCCCAGGCTGGAGTGCAGTGGCATGATCACAGCTCACTGCAGCCTCAACCCCCAAGGCTCAAGTGATCCTCTTACCTCAGCCTCCCAAGTAGTTGGGACTACAGGCATGCACTACCACAATCAGCTAATTTTCTGTGTTTCTTGTAGAGATGGGGTCTCAATATATTGCCCAGGCTGGTCTTGAACTCCAGGGCTGAAGTGAGCCTCCTGCCTTGGCCTCCCAAACAGCTACATGCATGAGCCCTGCGCTCAGCCTTAATCTGCTTTTTAAATAGGAACACAGAACAAAAAAGATTGTTTGCAAATAAACATCTGAAAGAATATAGCAACAGCTGATCAGAGTCCAGGCAGTGAAACAAAGCAATGATTGTAGAAGAAGACAATATAAACAACTCTGGAGCAAGAAACTCAAAAGCAGAGACTTTGCAGTAATGTGTGTGCTGGTTATTTCCATTGACCTAAAAGCTCTACCTGGAACACATATAAACTAGGAGGATCTTGTTAACTTATTACCTGAGTAGAAAGAAGTCACTGCCACCAACATTGTGCAATTTTATTAACCATTCAAGTCCAGTAGCATCTGGTAAAATTAGGACAGAATTGGGATTAAAAAATGAACAAATATTCAGTATCAAACATTCAAAGAAGCCACTACATACTCTTTTCACAAATATGTTTCACAAAGCCAGTACAGTACTAGCCATTAACCCAGTACACCAAGGGTACTGAAGTAGTAAAGATGCAACAAGAAAAATAGCTATGTTAGAAAGACCAACATTTTAGAAAAAGAGTAAAACTCTTCCAGTTTCTTCCCTTTAGCTCCTAAAACAACATCGCACAGTCTGGATCTACCTATCTAGCCCTATATCAGCTTCTAGAATATTTGTCAGGAGCAAAAAATAAAATGACCCTGGCCAGTGTAGTATGGATATTTAGGAAGACAAGCGGGAAGAAAGTCAGTTCTCAGAACAAATTACTCAGCTTCAGCCTCATCACCAGGATCTCTGGATTCTTTGCTCTTCCGCATTTCTTCAATGTGCTTATCTTTCTCTGCAAACACTCCAGTGTGTTAGTCATTTGCGCCTTCCTGTTCTTTTTGTTAGCTTCCATTTTGTGGGTCAGTTTCTCTTCTGCTGTTTTAATGAAGCTGTTCTTCTACTGATTTCTGAAGCACTTCTTTCTCCTGCTCTCATTTTTCAGCAAGCTGCTTCAAGACCTCAGCTTCACAAGGCTTGTGTCTTTCTTCTGAAGCTTCTGATTTATTCTGAATTTCCTCCAGGGAAAGATCTTTCTTCTTTGGAGGGGAAATGAGGAACTTTGGGATGGATTCTTTTGATGGGGTCTGAGAATTAGCTCAAAAGCCTGGCCTGAGGCATGCTTCTCTAGTGCTTTCACTTGGATATCAGAAGCCATGATGAATGAAAGACAAGAGACTGGCAGTGTATTCTACAAAATCCACTGGGATAAGGAAAACCCTGCTCGGTCGGAGCCACCTGACTACACTCTGAGCTGTTTTCTATATTTATAAAATGTAAGAGTAGTATATTAAGTTTGTTAAGTTTCCTAATGTGACTAAATTTGACTAAACTACACGACAGGTTTCCTTTGTGTAAGACTGGTGGTAGTTGCAAATTCATGATATTTTCTTGTGGAATATTCCTTTTATCATTAAGTAATGTCTCTCTTTATCTGTATTCATGTTTTTCACTTTAGAGACTATTCTGTTTGATTTCAGTATTGCTCCATCATGTTTCCTTGGTTTCTTTTGCTTAACATTATGTTTGCAAAATTTATCTGCATTGTTGCATGTAGCTATGGATTATTCATTTCCATTTTCATGTTGTTCATGTCCATTTTCACTAATGTATAATATTCTGTTGTTTGACCAATTTATTCTACAGTGAATATACAGTTGGGTTGTTTGTAACTCTTTACTGTTATGAATATTCTTAGACATGTCTTTTGGTACACACGTATCTGTGTTTCAACTGAGTATATACAGCTAGTAGTGGAACTGCTGGCTCATAGGGTAGTCATATGTTTAGCTTAATGCCAGTTTTTCAAAGTGGTTGTACCCAGTCACAATCCTACCATTGGTGAATGAGCATGCTTGTGGTCCATATCCTTGCCAACACTTGGCATTGTTAATCTTTTAAATTTTAGTCATTTTAGTGAGTATATAATAGCAATGCAATGTAGCTTTAAATTGCAATCTCTGATTAATATGGGAACACATTCATCTTTTTATTGTCTGGTTGGATATCCTCTTTTGTGGAGTATCTACTCAAGTATTTTGCCCTCTTTCATTTTGGGTTAACTATGTTTCTTACTGATATATGGGAATTCCTGTTATATGCTGGATATGAACCTTCTGTTTGTTATATATGTTGCAAATATATTCCCCCATTCTGTGGACTGCCTTTCTACCTTCTTAATCATGTCTTTTGCTGAAGAGAAGTACATTTTATAGTCAAATTTATCAGTATTTTCCATTACAGCAGGTGATTTTTTTGTCCTGTTTATAAACTTTCCCTGTCCTAAGTTCATGAAGATATTCTCTGATGTTTTCTTCTAGAAGAATTCACTAAGTTTATTGTCTCACTTTTACTTTTTGACTTACAAACCACCAGGAATTGATTTTTTTTTTCTACATTTTTATTTTAAGTTCCGGGATATTCACCTAGGTATTAAAGCCCCACATGCGTTATCTATTTGTCCTGATGTGATCCCTCCCCTTGCTCCCCACCACTACAGGCCCTGGTGTGTGTTGTTCCCCTTCCTGTGCCCATGTGTTCTCATCATTCAGCTCCCACTTATGACATGCGGTGTTTGGTTTTCTGTTCCTGTGTTAGTTTGCTGAGGATGATGTCTTCCAGCTTCATCTATGTCCCTGCAAAGGACATGATTTCATTTATTTTTATGGCTGCATAGTATTCCATGGTGTATATGTACCACATTTTCTTTATCCAGTCTATCGTTGATGAGCATTTGAGTTGGTTCCATGTCTTTGCTATTGTGAACGGTGCTGCAATAAATGTATGTATGGAATAAACAAACATTCATTGTAATAGAAGCATTTATATTCCTTTGGGATATACCCAGTAATGGGATTGCTGGGTCAAATAGTATTCCTGGATGAACACATTCTTTATGAAGAAAGATTAAATAAATTCTTCTCTAGTGTCAAGCTACTTTAAACTTGTTTTAATTCAAGACTACTGTGGTACCTTCTAATCTGTCTACAGACTGTCTAATTTAACTCACAAGAGGCAGTATCAGAAACTGGGATTTCCTGGTAACTAAGATTTATAGTTAACTTTTTTTTAATTTTATTTTACTCTAAGTTCTGAGATACATGTACAGAATGTTCAGGTATATACACAGGTATACATGTGCCATGGTGGCTTGCTGCCCCTATCAACCTGTCATCTAGGTTTTAAGCCCTGCATGTATTGGGTATTTGTCCTCATGCTCTCCCTCCCCTTGCCCCCAACCCCACGACAGGCTCTGGTGTGTGATGTTCCCCTCCCTGTGTGCATGTATTCTCATTGTTCAACCTGAATTCGAATGCTGGCCTGTCTTGCTAGGTTGGGGAAGTTCTCCTGGATCATATCCTGAAGTGTGTTTTCCAACGTGGCTCCATTCTCTTCATCACTTTCAGGTACACCAATCAATTGTAGGTTTGATCTTTTCATAGTCCCATATTTCTTGGAGGCTTTGTTCATTTCCATTATTTTTTCTCTAATCTTGTCTCCGCACCTTATTTCAGTAAGTTGATCTTCAATCTCTGCTATCCTTTCTTCTGCTTGATCAATTTGGCTATTGATATTGTATATGCTTCGTGAAGTTCTCATGCTGTGTTTTTCAGCTCCATCAGGTCATTTATGTTCTTCTCTAAACTGGTTATTCTAGTTAGCACTTCCTGTAACCTTTTATCAAGGTTCTTAGCTTCCTTGCACTGGGTTAGAACATGCTTCTTTAGCTTGGAGAAGTTTGTTATTACTGATCTTCTGAAGTCTACTTCTGTCAACTCGTCAAACTCATTCTCCATCCAGTTTTGTTCCCTTGCTGGCAGGGAGTTGTGTTCCTTTGGAGAAGAGGCGTCCTGATTTTTGGAATTTTCAGGCTTTCTGCTCTGGTTTCTCCCCATCTTTGTGGTTTTATCTATCTTTGGTCTTTGATGTTGGTGACCTACGGATGGGGGTTTTGGTGTGGATGTCCTTTTTGCTGATGTTGATGCTATTCTTTTCTGTTTGTTAGTTTTCCTTCTAACAGACAGGCCCCTCAGTTGCAGGTCTGTTGGAGTTTGCTGGAGGTCCACTGCAGACCCTGTTTGCCTGGGTATCACCAGCGGAGGCTGCAGAACAGCAAATATTGCTGCCGGGTCCTTCCTCTGGAAGCTTCATCCCAGAGGGGCACCTGCCTGTATGAGCTGTCTGTCGGCCCCTACTGGGAGGTGTCTCCCAGTCAGGCTACATGGGGGTCAGGGACCCACTTGAGGAGGCAGTCTGTCCGTTATCGGAGCTCAAACGCTGTGCTGGGAGAACCACTGCTCTCTTTAGAGCTGTCAGGCAGGGACCTTTCAGTCTATAGAAGCTGTCTGCTGCCTTTTGTTCAGATATGCCCTGCCCCCAGAGGTGGAATCTAGAGAGGCAGTAGGCCTTGCTGAGTTGTGGTGGGCTCCGCCCAGTTTGAGCTTCCCTGCCACTTTGTTTACACTGTGAGCACAGAACGGCCTATACAAGCCTCAGCAATGGCAGACACCCCTCCTTGCACCAATCTCCCATATCCCAGGTTGATCTCAAACTGCTGCGCTAGCAGTGAGCAAGGCTCCGTGGGCATGGGACCTGCTGAGTCAGGCACAGGAGGCACTCTCCTGGTCTGCCGATTGGGAAGAACATGGGAAAAGTGCAGTATTTGGGCAGCAGTGTACCGTTCCTCCAGGTACAGTCACTCACAGCTTCCCTTGGCTAGGAAAGGGAAATCCCCTGACCTCTTGCACCCAGGTGAGGCGATGCCCCACCCTGCTTCAACTTGCCCTCCGTGGGCTGCACCCGCTATTCAACCAGTCCCAGTGAGATGAACCAGATACCTCAGTTGGAAATGCAGAAATTGCCCATCTTCTGCGTCGATCCTGCTGGGAGCTGTAGACTGGAGCTGTTCCTATTTAGCCATCTTGGAAGTGACCTCCCAATTTCTTTTTAATGATATAAAATCTTTCCTAAGCATCAGTAGGATCAGAAAAGCAAATTTTTCAGAAATTCCAAAAATGTAGAGAAAAGGTTGGACATTTGTTAGGTAAGTAAAAATATATACAATTATATACATATAAAATTATTATATTTGTTGTGTAACATAAAATGTTATTTGTATTGCTCACTGTAGATCTAGTGATTGTAAGAACTTATGTAGCATTTTATCAAGCCTCCTTATCTCTTTAGAGACTTCAAAGACTTCAGAAAGGTATGGAGAACATCAAATGTTGGTCAAGACGGCAGTCAACAGGAACTCTCAAACATTGAGAGTAGGCATGTAATTTGGTACAAGCATCTTGGAAAACTGTTTGGCCTTATCTAGTAAAGCTAAAGATGTATAGATCCTAAGATCTAGCAATTCTGGTTGTAGGTATCAACCCTAGAAAACCTTGCACTTTTGAGTCAGAAGATGTAGACAACAAAACTCACAGCAGCACTGTTTGTAACACAGAAAACTAAAAACAACTCAAATTACCATCCACAGTAAATAGAATGAATTACAATATAGTTATACAATGGAACCTTATGTTTGTGCAATTTATTCAAGTGGTTGCATGTGGCCACGGTTCATTTGGTTCTCAATATATGCTATAATATATAGATGATACATGTATGTGTGTATACATGTATTTCATTGTGTGAATATACTATATTTAATTTTTCCAGTCTGTTGTCATTTGACATTGTCAACATACATTGCTTTACTTCTTTCTTTTAAAAAGTTGAGATAAAGGTCAGATAATATGAAATTAATCATTTTATAGTGTGCACTTCAGTGGCATTTTGTACATTTACAATGTTGTGCAACTACCACCTGTATCTAGTTCTAAAACATTTTCACCAGCCCAAAAGAAAACTTATCTCTATTAAGAAGTCAGTCCCGGCCGGGCGCGGTGGCTCACGCCTGTAATCCCAGCACTTTGGGAGGCCGAGGTGGGCGGATCACAAGGTCAGGAGATCGAGACCATCCTGGCTAACACTGTGAAACCCCGTCTCTACTAAAAATGCAAAAAATTAGCCGGGCGAGGCGGCGGGCGCCTGTAGTCCCAGCTACTCAGGAGGCTGAGGCAGGAGAATGGCGTGAACCCGGGAGGCGGAGCTTGCAGTGAGCCGAGATCGCGCCACTGCACTCCAGCCTGGGCGACTAAGCGAGACTCTGTCTCAAAAAAAAAAAAAAAAAAAAAAAAAAAGAAGTCAGTCCCAGCCGGGTGTGGTGGCTCCCACCTGTAATCCCAGTACTTTGGGAGGCTGAGGAGGGTGGATCATCTGAGGTCAGGAGTTCGAGACCAGCCTGACCAACATGGTGTAACCCCATCTCTACTAAAAATACAAAATTAGCCAGGTGCAGTGGCGGGCATCTGTAATCCCAGCTACTTGGGAGGCTGAGGCAGGAAAATCACTTGAACCATGGAGGAGGAGGTTTCAGTAAGCTGAGATCGTGCCACTGCACACCAGCCTGCACAACAAGAGTGAAACTCTGTCTCAAAAAAAAAAAGTCAATCCCCATTCTTCCTTTTTGTAATACCTCAGAACTACCAATTTGCTTCCTGTCACTATTGATTTATCTGGATTTATACAGTATGTGGCCTCTGTGTCTGGCTTCCTCCAATTAACATCATGTTTTCAAGGTTCATCCACACTGTAGTATGTATCAGTATTTCATTCCTTTTTACAGCTGAATAACATTCAACTATGCAAATATACCACATTTTGTTTATTGATTCATCAACTGATGGACATCTGTCTGGGTTTTCCCACCTTTTGGCTAATGTGAATAATGCTGCTATGAACATTTATGTACAAGTATTTGAGTACCCAGTTTCAATTCAATTGAGTATATACTTAGAAGTCAAATTGTAGCAGAATTGTGGGCCAAGTGTAGTGGCTCACATCTATAATCCCAACACTTTGTAAGCCAAAGTGGGAATATCTCTTGAGTCCAGGAGTTTGAGACCAGCCTTGTTTATTTGGTTGAGCCACAGGTGAGCGGTCTCTCAAAACAAAAGTGAATGCAGAGCCTTGCCTAACAGTGCAAAGCCAGCTGCTTATATATCTGGCTCCTGTCACAGTCTGATTTGATTGATGAGGTTGATGGGGTGCTGGGCATATGGGTGGCCAAAATTATCAAGGACTGTGGAGTAAAATGTAGTGGTTTCCACTGGGGCAGAAAGAGAAGGACTTCTGGGCTTGGATGCTCAGTGGGAGGTACCCAGGGGAGGAAGCTGGGTATCTGATGCTCAGGCATCAATAGTGGGGTGACATCAATACAAGAGTGGACAGCAAGAGGGAAATATCATCCTCACCGCCCTCAGCATTCCCTGTGAGCCAGCCTCCCCGCCATTCTGCATTCCCCACACTTTCAGTTGGTGAACAGCAGTCTCCTGTTGGCTGTTGCTATAATTCGTAACTTGGGCACACAGTAAGCTCCTTGGTCTCTGATCCCTTAGGGGAAAAAGGCAACCAAATGCAACTGATGGGGTCTGGGTAAAGTCCTCAGTGGGGAAGAGAGGCTAAAGTGACACTGTGGGTGGAGCCTACGAAGTTCGCCAATATCTGTCTTAGTCAACAAACAACACCCCCTTGGTCAAGGCATATTATATTTTTACTGACTCTTGGGCTGTTGACAATGTTACCTGGTCTGCCACTTGGAAGAAAACAAACTAGCTGATTACAGACACTCCTCTTTAGGACTGTGAACTGTGAAAACAAATCACAGCTGAGAATCAGACAGATGTCTGTGGCAGTGGCTCACTCTCCAATGGAATGGACTGTAGTGACACTGCTAATCAAGTATACACCATCCAGACTGCTGCCACTGCTGTCAGGATCAGCAGTCTGCACACTGCAACAACACACTGCACATAGCAACATCTGCCATCATGGCCTGGGAACAAAGTAAAGATTACATGTGTCTGACACTACTATTGCATGCTGGTCTTGTGCTTCCTTTCAAAAGTCAGCCTGTTTTGTCTCAGTGAAGTAAGCCATATTGCATGGGGTGTGGTCCCTCTTACTTCTGGCAAGTTGACTATATCAGGCCTTTGACACACACACACACACACACACACACACACACACACACACACGGGGCTAATGTTAATGTGTTACAGTTGTTGACATTTTTTCGAGTTATGGTTTCATTGTTCCAGTCTGTTCAACCAACTCCAGTCACACTGATCAAAATGTGTTATGCTTTTGGTTTTCCAGACCACTTTCACTCTGACAATGATACGTCTTTTACTGCGCAGAGGTTGCTCAAAAATGAGCCAATAGTCAAGGTATTCAACGGATATTTCACGCCCCTTATCATCCTCAGGCTATTGGCTCCAACAAGAAGTAAAACGGACTTTTAAAAAATCCACTGAAAGAAATTTCTGACTCTACCTTCTTCACACTCTCCTGGTCCATGCATCTTAGTAAGGTAGTTTGGTCACAAAAAATGTACCCCACAAGGGTTCATAGTCTCTTAGCCACCTCCTATATAATGATCAGGATGAAAAGGGGAAGGTTTGCTAGACTTAGTCTGAAATTCTGGGATTCCACTCTGACAATTCCTGGGCATGATATGCAGCTTTCTTTCTCCGAACAACGACTCCAAGCCAGCCTGGTTGGTATACTCTCTGGGTGGCAGTCTGGCAAAAGGGAACTTAGGAAATTCAAACTTAATTCTGGTTCAGCCACCTGGATTCTCTTGTTGTACTGAAACCTGGATAAGGGGTCAGCAAACTATGACTTGTGGGACAAACCTGGCTAGTTGCTGATTTTTAGAAATCAAGTTTTATGCCTGGCATGGTGGCTCATGCCTGTAATCCCAGCACTTTGGGAGGCTGAAGCGGGCAGATCACCGGAATTCAGGAGCTCGAGACCAGGCCGGCCAAGCTGGTGAGAGCCTGTCTCTACTAAAAATACAAAAAGTTAGCCAGGCATGGTGGTGCATGCCTGTAATCCCAGCTACTTGGGAGGTTGAGGCAGGAGAATCACTTGAACCTGGGAGGCGGAAGTTGCAGTGAGCTGAGATCGAGCCACTGCACTCCAGCCTGGGCAACAAAGTGAGACCCCATCTCAAAAAAAAAAAAAAAAAGAAATCAACTTTTACTGGAACACAGCCTTTCTCTCTCACACACACACACACACACACACACACACACACACACACACACACGCACACCCCACCTCTGGGGCTATTGTTAATGTGTTACAGTTGTTGACATTTTTTTCAGGTTATGGTTTCATTGTTTCAGTCCGATCAACCAACTCCAGGCACACTGATCAAAGTGTGTTATGTTTTTGGTTTTCCAGATCACTGCGATCTCAGCTCACTGAAAGCTCTGCCTCCTGGGTTCACGCCATTCTCCTGCCTCAGCCTCCCAAGGAGCTGGGACTACAGGCGCCCGCCACTACGCCTGGCTAATTTTTTGTATTTTTAGTAGAAACGGGGTTTCACCATGTTAGCCAGGATGGTCTCGATCTCCTGACCTCGTGATCCACCCGCCTCGGCCTCCCAAAGAAGACCACTTTCACTCTGACAATGATAGGTCTTTTACTGCAAAGGTTGCTCGACAATGAGCCGATAGTCAAGGTATTCAACAGATATTTCACACCACTTATCATCCTCAGGCTGCTGCCATTTCTTTATGTGTTGTCTGTGGCTGCTTGTGTTCTACAATGGCAGAGCTGAATAACTGTGTCAGAGGATGTGTAGCCCACAAAGCTAAAAATATTACGATCTGGCTCTTCACAGAAAGTTTACCAACTCCTGCCCTAGGTAATAAAGATAACTACCACTTGGTTGAGGACACTGCTCACCAAGTACCCCTACAGTGACCCACGCCAGTCAAGGGGGGAAATAAGGTAAGTCCGTATAAACTTTGTAAAAATGCTCTTGTTCCTCTTGCATGTGACCTCTCTGAGTAGAGGATTAGAGAAAAGCAAAGCATTTGAAGTGACTGACAATCACTCCTGTTATATAGCAGATCCCCCTTATCCATGGGAAATATATTCTAAGACTCCCAGTGGACACCTGAAATCATGGATAGTACTGAATCCTAAATCCTATACACACCCTGCATTTACTATGCATACATACCTATGGTAAAGTTTAATATATAAATTAGGCACAGTAAGAGATGAACAACAACAATAATAAAATAGAAGAGTTATAACAGTATCTATAGGGATTGGGTGGAAAAATAAAAAAATACATGTACATCAGTACTCTTGTGCTCTGGTGCAATTATTAAGTAATATCAGGGTTATGTGAATGCAATAGCCCTGCGACAATAGCTCTGATAACCAAGAAGGCTACTAAATGAACAGCATGGACAGCATGGATATACTGAACAAAGGCAGAATTCACATCCTCGCAGACAGGGCAGGATGGTGTGAGATTTCATCTTGCTATTCAGAATGGTGCACAATTGAAAATTTATGAATTGTTTCTTTCCAGAATTTTCCATTTAACATATATATATTTTTTACCATGGTTGGCAGTTTCATGGTACCTGAAACTGCTGAAACAAAACAGCAGATAAGGAGAGACTACTATATTTTGCTTTATGCAGATTTCAGGTATATTTCAATATATTACCTTTTTCCCACAACATAGCTCTCTGCCCTCCACCACCACCTTTTTCCTCTCAGTCTTTTTCATCTTAGCCCTTTAGTATGCTCTTCTTGGAGCTCAGCAGTGCAGAGGCTGTACCATGTATTTCCCAAAGTAAATGGTTTCCTCTTTCTGCTCCAGTTCCCTCCAGCTGCAATAGCAGGGAGTTGGGACAGAAACAAATCAAACAGATTTTAAAATTCTGGGAGGACTATTAAATGGCCATAAAGCCCATCCAGAAACCCTGCTGGTCAAACAGATTTATTAAATTCGTCAAATCATACACCAAATTTACTACAGCAATGGAGATCACCTTGACAGGGTTTGGGTAGCATTTCAACAGGGGAAAGTTAGGCAGGAGTATACATAGGGTTCTGGGATACAAACTCCACCAGTTTAAGTGGGTGTTTCTCCCCCGAATGGGTAAGGATTAGGCAAAGTTTGTGACTTAGTAGTTTAAAACTGATGGACACAAGAAGCCAGCCTTGAGCAATCTGTACAGATAAACATACTGTTTGTCCTAAAAATCAAAATGTGTGTCCTGATAGCTGTTTATTTAGATAAACTGATTTGCAAAAATTTCCTAGAGCAGAAAGTTATGTTGACATAAGTGTTGTTGATTCTCAGGCCCAACAGTTGGCACAGGCAGTCTCATTTCTCAAGACAAAATGAAAAGAAGTCAGCTAAAACTTAAAATCTTTAAAAGCTGTAAAACAATTAGGGAGACGGGCGGATATCCCATACAATATTAGTTGCTCCATATTTTATACTTAAAAGAAACAACCTATTACTATTTGGTCAATTCATCATATGGCGACTTGATCTAACAAATAAAAGAGTTTTGGCAACATGGGCTGGTTCTAATGTTAAGTGTTACATAAAATTTTGTCCTTGACTTTCTTTTTTTCTCTCTATAGCCCCTCTCTTAAACTTAACCATGGCTTCCTATCATCTACAAAGTTTTATCCCCAATCTTAGTTACAATCCTTGACCTCTCTTCATTTTATTTATTTATTTAGAGACAGTCTCACTCTGTTGCCCAGGCTGGAGTGCAGTAGCACCATCTTGGCTCACTGCAGCCTCTGCCTCCCGGTTTCAAGCAAGTCTCCTGCCTCAGCCTCCCAAGTAACTGGGAATACAGGTGTGCACTGCCATGCCTGGTTAATTTTTTTTTGCATTTTTGGTAGAGACAGGGTTTCACCATGTTGGCCAGGCTGGTCTCGAACTCCTGAGCTCAAGTGATTTGCCTGCCTTGGCCTCCCAAAGTGCTGGGATTACAGGCATGAGCCACTGCGCCCAGCCTAATCCTTGATCTCTCTTTCAGATTCAAAATTATATTCTAACTGCCTGCTTGATATTTCTACTGGATATTCTGATTCATTTTCCCCATAAGACACTTCTTTCTCCGTAATAGTCTAATCACCACTCTACCTGTCAATGAAGCTAAAAACTAACAGAGTAATTTCTTTTTTTTTTTTGAGACAGAGTTTGGCTCTTGTTGCCCAAACTGGAGTGCAGTGGCGCAATCTCGGCTCACCACAACCTCTGCCTCCGGGGTTCAAGTGATTCTCCCGCCTCAGCCTCCGGAGGAGCTGGGATTACAGGCATGCGCCACCACGCCCAGCTAATTTTGTATTTTTAGTAGAGACAGGGTTTCTCCATGTTGGTCGGGCTGGTCTCGAACTCATGACCTCAGATGATCCACCTGCCTTGGCCTCCCAAAGTGCTGGGATTACAGGCATGAGCCATGGCGCCCAGCTAAGAGTTGAATGGTCCCTCTATTCAAAACTATTCATGTCTCAGATCCAAAGGATTCTCTAAGGCAGTGTTAAAGTGCTGGTCAGTGAGGAGACAAGGAGTTTATGTAAGAACATAAACCAAGCCCCGGCTCCTTCATGGAGAAAGCCTCATCAGCTGGACTAAATAGTGTGCTTAGTGACACAGTTAATTACTAGTCTGGCTCAAGCTTCTTTGTTACAAACCAGAAATAGCTTGCTGATCAACTGCCAGTCTCAGATTGTACCTTGTCCCAGAAGGGTACAAAATTAGGTTCTAGGGGCAAATATGGACCTTTACACAGGGACCACACTCTAACATGACAATGAAGATCACGTGCTCATCCCTTTGTCTTACCTCCAAGTTCCGAAGAATTTTTATTAACATTGTTAGTCTGTTTCCTCTTTTTTCACTAAGCACTGTGTTTTAAAGTACCATCCATGTGAATCTACCCTTTGCTTTTCTTTCATTTTTTAAATTTAATTTTTATTTATTTATTTTGAGACCAGGTTATGAGATTGGCTTTTTACTTTTGGTAGAGACATGGTTTTGCCATGTTACCTAGGCTGGTCTCGATCTCCTGGTCTCAAGCAATCCACCCTCCTCAGCCTCCCAAAGTGTTGGGATTACAGGTGTGAGCCACCATGCCTGGCCTACCCTCTGCTTTTCTAACAGCTGCATAATATTCCGTGGTACCTCTCCCATTCCACCTCCATGCCACCAGAAACAATTCTGCAAAGAACATCTTCACGTCTCCTGGTTTGGGCTCTCCACTTCTTAAGATTTTGTAAGTCTCCTAAGTGTCTCCCTGTTTCCAACTTCTGCCTAATTCAAATCTCTGCTCACAGCACAGTTCTAAAACCTTTGATAGCTCCCCATGACTAAAACAGGAAATGCTTTTATTTCATCCTGGTCCCTAAGATTCTATTCCCAATGACTTGGCTTTATGTCTCACTGCTATGCTATTCATATTGTATCTTCCATTAACATTGGAGCGCTACTTTCTGGTCTTCTCTCATATTTCTTCCTTTCCTGCCTGTCAAACCTTTACTCTTTATTTCACTCTCTTGGATGCACTTCCTCCTATTTGTTTTGCAACTGTCAGATCTTCAAAATAATAACCCCCTTTACAAAGCTTTCTTCTATTCTTTTCCTTATTAGAAATATCAAGTTTGTTACTCTCCCGCTTGTGATATTATTCTACATATATGATAGTTACTTATTTTATTTTTTTGAGACAGTCTTGCTCTGTCGCCCAGGCTGGAGTGCAATGGCGCGATCTCAGCTCACTGCAACCTCTGCCTCCCGGGTTCAGGCAATTCTCCTGCCTCAGCCTCCGGAATAGCTGGGACTACCGGCGCCACCACTACTCCTGGCTAATTTTTGTATTTTTAGTAGACGCCGCGGTTTTGCCATGTTGGCTAGGCTGGTCTCCAACTCTCCTGATTTCAAGTGCCTCGGCCTCCCAAAGTGCTGGGATTACAGTCGTGAACCACCGTGCCCAGATAGGTTTTTTTATCTTCAGTAGAGGCGGGGTTTTGCCACATTGCCCAAGCTGGTCTCGAACTCCTGAGCTCGAGCAATTATCCTACCTCGGCCTCCTGAGTTTAATGTAAAATCTCAGATGCCATTGTTTTAGAAAGCCTTCAGTAGATTAAGGAGCTTGTTTTCCTTATCCTTAAGATGTCTATTTTTTACATGGCAATATTAACAGGACTGAAAGCTCCTGGAGAGACGCAATTGCCCTTGTAATTTCTGTACAATTTCTGGCAGGAAATAATAATAACATTTAATGGTGTTTATTATTTGCTGGGCATCCTTATAAGGGTTTTACATGTGTTAAATTTATCCCTCAGAACAACTCCGTGAGAAGGGTGCTATTATCACAAAAATTTTATAGATAAAGAACTTAGGCACAGGGAGAGGTTACGTTACCCGTCCATGGTCACGTGGCTGGTGAATGGCAGAGCCGGGGGCTGAACCCAGCAATCTCAGCCAGGGATCTGTGCTCTTAATCACTGTGCTACGTTTATCCCAGGGTGTATCAATGTTTATTCCAGTTACAGGGGTGGAATTCTGCTAGAAGCTTTTGAGAACCTCATCTAGTGTTGTGTTTTTTTCTACCAAGGTTTTTAGCTGCTAAGAGAGAGGCCACTGCCAGGAAGAGCCGGGACGCCGAGCTGTCAAGGCTGACTGAGGAATGGACACTGAACGCGCAGCGGAGTCTCGGAGGGGCAAACCCGCCAAGAGACCCACTTTGCACAACTGTCCTCAGCCAGGAAACGATAGATCAGGAACCCAGGGACAGAAACACACGCGGGGCCTCTTCAGAGGTCGGGGGGGTGGGAAAGGGGCGGGGAGGATCAGCGCAGGGCCTGGCCGTTTGGAGGAGGTGCTGGGGCGGCGCGAAGGGAGCCGGAACAGGGTAGACTCACAGATCCAGGAGCTGACTGACCCGCCGTGGGCGAGGCATCGCTGCAGCGTCTGAACCCTCTTCCGCGGTCCCAGGGCCTCCAGAACGCAGCCAGGGACCGTCCGCCAACTCCCGCCCACCGCGCGACGCGTAGGTTTTTGTGACGTCACACGGATTTTTCCGGTGACCGGGGCGTGGCCACGCTTCGGACTCCACAAGGAAAGAAGAGATCTCCCCTTGGGGCGGAGCCACTGAGGGCTGCGCGGAGGAGGCTGGGTGTGACAAAATATAAAGAGGCCCTAAGTTCAGGTGCAATCTGACGGGAGTTGTAGTTCTTTCACCTGTCCGGCGTCTGCTCCAGTGCAGCTGCAGGAGGTTTCTCGGGAGTTCAGCCCAGCGCTCAGCCCCGCTGCGACGCCGCGAGCCGAGAACTCTCCTGTGGCGAAGGGAGAGCTGAGAAGTCGCTGCTCTTACTAAAAGGATACGTTGCATGCTGGGCCATAGCCTTGGCGATGCACACTGGAGACCCGCTCGGATACGGACTCCATTAACATCAAACGGAGCGTTTTAGAGGATCGGAGTTTACTGAGCACTTTCTAGGAAGCGTGCACTGAGCTACGTGCTTTCTATGCCTTAGTTCAATACTTAACTGTATTCATTATAATCCTGTGAAATCGTCATTAGTCTTATTTTACAGATGAGGACACTGCGTACCAACAAGTAACCGCACTAAGAATTTCGTCATGGAGGAGAAGGGAACCTGTATTCACATTAGGAAGGTTCCTGAAGAAAGGGCACCTGTAGGTGGAATTTTCTCTTTGGTTCTGCTGCAGAGTATTTGCTGCTTTTTAGTGCTTCCCGCACCCGCCCCGCCATTCTTCCTTGTAGATTAATCTGTTGTTTATATGCCGGGTTCCTTTTTTAAGCTCCTTGAAAGTTGGAACCCACTGCTGTTCGCCTGTTCAGGATGCTGCACATTCTATCAACATGCATTTATTAAGCGCTGAACGAGGGCCAAGGATCGTGCTGGGTGCTAAGGATTGAGTGGTGAACACTTGGGTCAGACAAGTAAAAGGGTAATTAGAATAACTGTTAAATGCTTAGATGGGGTTAGTTCTATGGAAGCACCCATGGTTGGGGGGGTGGGATACAGATCAGAGAGAAAAGGGTGGTCTGCAAATAGTTTGGGATGGCAACACTGGAGAGTGATCAAGAGTGAGTGTAGGGCAGGGGTTGGGCGACTTTTTCCATAAAGTGCTCTGAAAGTTGCAGATTCCAGGAGAAGTAACTACTGTCAGACCCAGACAAATTGGAGTCCAGAGACCATAAAGGAAGGGAACTCATGCTCGTATGTCTCAGATAAGAACTGTCTCAAGGCCGGACGCGGTGGCTCACACCTGTAATCTCAGTACTTTCGGAGGCCGAGGTGAGCAGATCACGAGGTCGGGAGTTTTGAGACCAGCCTGGCCAATGTGGTGAAACCCCCGCCTCTACTAAAAATACAGAAAAACAAAAAAGCCGGATGTGGTGGCAGGCGCCTGTAATCCCAGCTACTGAGGAGGCTGAGGCAGGAGAATCGCTTGAACCCGGGGGGCGGAGGTTGTAGTGAACCGAGATTGCGCCACTGCACTCCAGCCTGGGCGACAGCAAGACTCCGTCTCAAAAAAAAAAAAAAAAAAAAAAAAAAAAAAAAAAAGAGGAAGAACTGCAAGGACTTTAAAAAATAAACGAAAAAACCCACAATTTCTTCACATCTTTCATGCATTTAATGTTTTGCACAACTTGCTCGTTTTGCAAATATGCACACATTTCTATGACAAGATTTATTGCTAAACATTTTTTAAAACTGCAGCAGTTCAGGTAAGATACTGTCGAAAGGATGTTTGGCCCAGCAGCAGCACCTCCAATAATGAACGAACTACACTTCTTGATTTGAGTCTCAGGAACCAATCAACTTTGTTTCCAAGACGTTTATGTGAACTTCTCTACTTTACCAGTAAAATCTTCCCCCTGCTCTTCCCTTCTCCAGACCTGTGGCTTGCCATAGCTGTACATCTTGGATTATAATTGTTTTTGCTCATTCCCAGAGAAACTCAGTATCTTTGGAGAAATCTTTCTCTGTTGTCTTTTAGCTTCCCAGAGCCAAACAAGAACTATTTAGGTTTTGTGGGCCATGCTGGCTTGGTCACAGCTATTCAACTTGTAGCTTAAAATTAGCTATAGACAGTATGAATGGGTGGGGCTGTGTTCCAATAAAACCTTATCCTAAACACTGAAGTTTGAATTTTATGTAATTTTCAACTGTCATGAAATACTCATCTTTTGATCTTTTTCAGCCATTAAAAAATGTAAAAGCCATCCTTAAGTTGCAAGCTGTTCAGAAACAGGCATTGGACTGGATTTGACCCTTGAGCCATTTGCCCCTGTGTCCTCACCTGATCTAGAAAGCTAAAATGCACATGTCTCACGTCTGTAATCCCAGCACTCTGGGAGGCCGAGGTGGGCGGATTACCTGAGGTTAGGAGTTCGAGACCAGCCTGGGCAACATGGCGGAACTCCGTCTCTACTAAAAGTACAAACAAATTAGCTGGGCGTGGTGGCAGGTGCCTGTAATCCCAGCTACTCAGGAGGCTGAGGCAGGAGAATTGCTTGAACCCAGGAGGCGGAGGTTGCAGTGAACCGAGATCGCACCACTGTACTCAAGCCTGGGCGACAAGAGTGAGACTCTGCCTCAAAAAAAAAAAAAAAAAAAAAAAAAAAATTACGAATTTTAAGATGGTGATAGCAGAGCACTAAACCCAGGGTGGGGCCCGTGTGACTGCACATTTTACCCACCCATGAAGCCAGCACTGGGTGCATCCAACTTCAGGACTCCCCGGCAAAAATCAGTTCAGGAACCCTTTGTCAAAATAAAATTCAAAGATAAATAGGAGCACAGAGAGACATTTTTACTTGCAGTTCAAGAAAATCAGACCTTTAGAGAGTGGCTCGCTAAATAGAATGAGAGGAATTTATAGCTCAGATGAAATTGCAGATATTTATAGCTCAGATATGGCAGTTCATTCCGATTGGATAAGAACAAGATGTTCCTGTTTTTTTGGTAAGGAAAACAGGATGTTCTTGTTTTTGTGGCTTATCTCTGGAGGCAGCTTTCAGGATTTCCCCTTAGTCAAGGCTTTTAGGAGGTTCCCGCTATTCATGGTTTATCTTTGAATGCAAGGTTATTGGGAATGAAAGTCTTTTTAAAGTGATTTGTAGGCAGGGCTAGGCTAAGGGCAAGGTATTTTTCCCTCTCTCCTCTCTGTTTGCTGTGCCCACTTTAATATAGTTTCCTCTAGCTCAGAATCTCCTCCACTTCCTACCATAGCTACCATACAAAGTAAAAGTTATCATAGATTGTTGCTCTGGGTTGGTTTTATAAAAATAATTAACAAAATTACTTTTCTTAAATCATGCTGTTAATTCATAATGTAACATATGAGCTGTATGTAGACCCATGTTTTAAAATATAATAAATATATATAAAACAAGTATATCTTATTTATATGAATGTGTGGCTTTCGCAGGAACAGAACGGAGCTAAGCCAGGTGAGCCCCTACTTTATTATCCTATCATGTGTAGGTTATTTTCAAATAGGATTGCTCTTAACTGTCAACGTGTTCTTTGAGAAAATAACACGTGCTCTTTTTATTTAGTTTCTTTTCATAGCTTGTTTTATAATATCACACTCCAAATTGGAAATAACAGTGCCCATACTCATGGATTGTTATACATTGTTAAAATTTCCCATTGGCTAGAAACACTTGCTTTAATTTGTTTCTAGGTTATAGACCTGTGACTTTCAAATTCTCAGGAGTCTGAGGCATACAATGCATGACTCATGATCTAAGCAGGTTAGTTGGGCAAGTTCAAACAGGAGAAGCAAGGAGAAGTTAATAAAGGAGCTGTTCCCAAAGATGTGGACAGAGTTAGGGCAGAGCAAGGGTAAGGGTAGTTCAACACTGTAGCGCTACAATAGCAGGAAGCCCTTACCTCTTCTAGTCCTGGAGGGCAAAACCAAAACCTTGTGAGAGTGACCAGAGGTGAAGCCACCTGAAAGGAACTGTGGCCTTTGAATTTGTAACCGCCCAAGGGGTTCACCTTGCCCCCTGCCTAGAAAGAACTGATTCATCAACACAGGGGAATTGCAATAGAGAAAGAGTAATTCACACAGGGCCAGCTGTGTGGGAGACAGTTTTATTATCACTCACACCAGTCTCCCCAACCATTTGGGGAGCAGAGATTTTTTTGTTTGTGTTTGTTTTCAGTCTTGCTCTGTCACCCAGGCTGGAGTGCAGTTATGCTATCTTGGCTCACTGCAACCTCTGCCCCCTGGGTTCAAGTGATTCTCCTGCCTCAGCCTCCCAAGTAGCTGAGATTACAGGCATGTGCCACCATGCCTGGCTAATTTTGTATTTTTAATAGAGACAGGGTTTCACTATGTTGGTCAGGCTGGTCTTAAACTCCTGACCTCGGGTGATCCACGTCAGCTTCCCAGAGTGCTGGGATTATAGGCGTGAGCCACTGCACCTGGCCAGGAGCAGAATTTTTAAGGACAAATTAGTGGGTTAGGGGAAGCCAGTGACCCGGGAGTGCTGACTGGTCAGGTCAGAAATGAAATCATAGGGAGTTGAAGCTGTATTCTTGTGCTGAGTCAGTTCTTGGGTGGAAGCCACAAGATCATATTAGCCAGTTAATCGATCTGAGTGCCAGCTGATCCGGCAAGTGCAGGGTCTGCAAAATATCTCGAGCACTGAGATATCTGAAGAAAATCTTGAAGCCTCCAGTTGCATGACTCTTAAACCATAATTTCTAATCTTCTAGCTAATGTTAGTCCTACAAAGAGAATCTAGTTCCCAGGCAAGAAGGAGGTCTGCTTTGGGAAAGGGCTGTTATCATCTTTGTTTTAAACTGTAAGTTTCTCCCAAAGTTAGTTCAGCCTGTGCCCAGGAATGAACAAGGAGGTTAGAAGCAAGATGGAGTCGGTTAAGTCAAATCTCTTTCACTGTCTCAGTGATAATTTTGCAAAGGCAGTTTCAGTTTGATAAGGCAACCTAGCCAGCCTGTTGTGATCCAGCCAGGGAGGGGCTACAGGAATACTCTTCAAGCTCCATTCTTCATCCCCTTTTTGATGTCTTGCTGTTGGCTGTCATTGCTTCAGCCAACCAGAAGTTAGAGCTCAAGCATCCCCGTTTATACGGTTGATAAAAGTCAGCTTCTCAGAGCCCAGTGTAGAGAAGAAGAGAAATTGGAAAATATGTAACTCATCAACAGATTACTGATTTTTTTGATAAAGCAATTAAATATCAAAAACATTTTGAAAATTAATAAGAATAGCTTCATCTGAGCCAAAATAGTAATTATTATAGTTTCTTTTCTTTTTTTATTTTTTTGAGACAGAGTCTCACACTGTTGCCCAGGCTGGAGTGCAGTGGTGCAATCTTGGCTTACTGCAATCTCCGCCTCCTGGGTTCAAGTGATTCTCCTGCCTCAACCTCCCAAGTAGCTGGGATTACAGGAGCCCATCACCATACCCAGTTAATTTTTTTTTTATTTTTAGTAGAGATGGGGTTTCACCACGTTGGCCAGGCTGGTCTCAAACTCCTGATCTCAGGTGATTCTCCTGTCTCAGCCTCCCAAAGTGCTGGGATTACAGGCGTGAGCCACCGTGCCTAGCCTATTACAGTTTCGTAACAGTGAGAGGGATGACAATTGTGGTCTTTCACTCAGATGCTGGGAGTCAGTGCAATGACAGCTTAAACCACTGTCTTTTTTTGATTAACTTCACTCGATATTTTTATTTTTAGAAAGTTATATAATTTCTAACTCACAATTACTGGTCATTGCAATGGAATCAAATGCCTGGTATTTCTATCAGATAATCAGACTTTCAAACCCCATTACTTACATTCATTCAAACAAATATTTAATACCTGTTATGTACCAGGTGGAATGTATCAGTACATGAATATGTCCTCTAGGAGCTTACATTCTAGTGCGAGAGAGAGAAAAGCACACAAACAAAACAGTATACGGAGATATGAACTATAAAGAACAAGATAGGAAGGATGGATTGAGAGAGAGAGAGAGAGATTTACTTTTGCTCAGGTGGTCAGGGAAGGCTTCTCTGAGGCTGTGACACTTTTGCTGAGATCTGAGGATTAAAAAGGAGGCAGCTATGCAGAGATTTAGAGACAGAGAGAAAAGAAAGACACTGAAGTAAAAATGTGCTTGATATCATTTGAAGGACAGAAGGAGGTCAGTGTGGCTGAATGGAGCAGGGAGTAGGAGGAAATGGGATTGGCTGAGCCTGGGGCCAAATCAGGTAAAATCTTGAAGATCAAAAAACTGTCTTTGGGCCAGGCCTGGTGGCTCATGCCTGTAATCCCAGCACTTTGGGAGGCCGAGGCAGATCACTTGAGGTCAGGAGTTCGAGACCAGCCTGACCAACAGGGTGAAACCCCATCTCTACTAAAAATACAAAACTTAGCCGGGTGTAGGGGGGCGTGCCTGTAGTCCCTGCTACTTGGGAGACTGAGGCAGGAGAATTGCTTGAACCTGGGATGCGGAGGTTACAGTGAGCCAAGATCATGCCACTGTACTCTAGCCTGGGCAACAGAGTGAGACTTTGTCTCAAAAATAAATAAATAAATAAAACCCAAACAAACTGTGTTTGATTCAGGCATGGTGGCTCATGCTTGTAGTCATAGCTGAGGTGGGAGGATCCCTGGAGCCCAGGAGTTTGAGGCTGCTGTGAACTATGATCATGCCACTGCACTGTAGCCTAGGCAAGAGAGTGAGTGAGACCCTCTTTTTCTTTTTATCTTCCTGAAGCCTTTGGCAGAGCAGAGAAAGACCTTATCTCTAAAAAAATTAACATCAACAAAAAACCAAACTGACTTTGATGCATGAGGGCTGTAAAGAAGCAACACACACACATACACACACATAGACACACACACGTACACCTGACTTTGAATCTTATTCAAAATGAAATGACAGCATTGAAGGTTTAAAAAAGGGGAATGATACCTGTGCAGGACAGGTGAGCCCCAACATTGGGGCATAGCCTGGGGAAGTCCTTAGCTTTGCCCAGGAAAGAATTCAAGGGTGAGCTGATAGTAGAAAACAGGTTTTTTTTTTTTTTTTTGAGATATGGTCTCGCTCTGTCACCGAGGCTGGAGTACAGTAGCGCAATCTCAGCTCACTGCAGCCTCCACCTCCCGGGTTCAAGAAATTCTTGTGCCTCAGCCTCCCAGGTAGCTGGGATTACAGGCACCCACCACCACGCCCATCTATTTTTTGTATTTTTAGTAGAGACTGGGTTTCACCATGTTGTCCAGGCTGTTCTCGAACTCCTGACCTCAGGTGATCTGCCCATCTTGGCCTCCCAAAGTGCTGGGATTACAGGTGTGAGCCACCGTGCCCAGCCAGAAAACAGCTTTTCTGATGTGGCAGTGTGACAGCTCTGTGGCTGCTCCTGCAGAGCGGAGCTACCCATAGGCAGTGTATTGAGAGCAGCAACTCAGAGGCAGTTTTCTAATCATATTTATACCCACTCCTAATTACATGCAAATCAAGGGGCAGGTAATTCAGAAATTTCTAGAAAAGGGGTGGTAATTTCCAGGTCACTGCCATGGAAAGTGGTGCTAACTTCTAGGCGTTGCCACAGCAATGGTAAACTGTTGTGTCACTGGTAGGAATGTCTTATGAAGAAGTGCTTTCCATGCTTCTCTGTTTCAGCCAGTCTTTCAATCTGTTCGGAGTTGAGTCCTGCTTCCTACCTCAATACCATTTGGGCTGCAGTGTGAAGAATGGAGGGGGCTTTGGGGAGCGAATCACAGCATGTTTTGAACAGGTTAGAGCCTGTTGGTGGCTTCCCCGAAGGCTATGCCTCTCCTTAGCCCCCTCTAGAATCTTTAGCTTCCTCACAAGGTGGGAAGCCCTTCAGGGACCGAGAAGGAGGTGATGGTGGTGGCAAACAGCATTGCATCTGCAGGACCTTTGGGCCTGGTCCTGTTGCCTTCAATCTTGCGTTGCTGTGATGACAGTGATAGCACTTGATGTCTTAGTATCACAGGCTCTTGAACCATGGAGCCTGCATGTCACTAAGAGCTTGGTCTCTGACTACAGCTTCTGAATCCTTATTTTGGCCTAAAATGAGTCACTTGACTCCTTAGTAATTGTATTTTTTCACCTGTAATATGGGGATAGTAATACAATGCCTTATCCAAAGCACATGAGGACAGGCAATTCTCAGAATTAAAAATGTTCAAGATTTTAGAAAGCTATCATGGTACATATGACCAGATATTATGAGACACCCCATTTTGAGTTGGGTTTTCAGTCACATGTATTCTATCTAAAACTCTATTATATAACCCTCTTTTACCTTTCTCTTAGCAGGTAACACTCATTAATATCTTGTTTGTTTGTTGCTTGTCTCCATCAATTAGAATGTAAGTTCCTTGAAATCAGGGATCTTTCTTTTGCTTGCTACTGTGCCTGAAACACTTTAAACAGTACCTGATACCTAGTCAGTAACCAATAATTACTAATTGAGAATGAATGAATGAACAAAGCTCTGATTTGTCTCTTTCCAATCTCTACCTCCTTGCTTCTAATCTTTCAGTGAGTTTCTGGTCTCAGTCTTCAAAATGTACTCAAATTTGACCACTGCTGAACATGTCTGGGGCTATCAACTGAGAGTATGCCCAGGCTGAAAGTGTTGTCTAACCCTCCTGTTCACCTGGGTAAACTCCTCACTCCTCTTCCCATTTGTTCATTGATTCCACATTTAAAGATGTGCACGCAGGGTGCTAGGAGTGAACTCACAGTCTGGTGGGGGAGGTGGGACAGGAACACTGATAGAGATCATTACTGCATAAGATATGGGGAAGCAGTGACTCACGCCTGTAATCCCAGCACTTTGGGAGGCCGAGGGGGAGCAAATCATTTGAGGTCAGAAGTTCCAGACCAGCCTGGCCAACATGGAGAAACCCCATCTCTACTAAAAATACAAAAATTAGCCGGGTGTGGTGGTGTGCACCTGTAATCCCAGCTACTTGGGAGGCTGAGGCAGGAGAATTGCTGGAATCCTGGAGGTGGAGGTTGCAGTGAGCCGAGATCATGCCATTGCACTCCAGCCTGGGAGATAGAATGAGACCATGTCTCAAAAATAAATAAATAAATAAATAAAAAGGAAAAATAAAAGAAATGGGGAATGCAGAGGTGGGTGTGGTGGTCTGGACAGGTGAAGACCTGCGGCCCTCACTTCAATTGCACAGAAGACTAGGCTGGAGACAAGGAGTCACTCCCCTCAAATGATTTTTTAAAAAACAAACAAGCCCATTCCAGAGTGAGTGCACCTTGTCCTTCCTCTTTTCTCATGTGTTTAGGTGGGAGTGACCTTCTGGCCCCATTTGACAGTGGAGAACCTGAGATTAGGCAAGGAGAAGCCATTTCCCCAGCGTTGCGCACCTCTTCAGGACTAAGGCCGCAAACAGACGGTGCCCCACTCACTCAGAAGCAATTCGTATTGTAGCTCACTGAGCACCCAGTCCAGAGCCACCTCTGGAACAGGAGCTCAACCCTCTTTTTGAGAGCTTCTCTGAGGGGCCCTCCTATTAAAAATGGGGAAACTGAGGCCCAGAGAAAGGAAGTGACTTGCAAGGAATAACAGAGTAGTCAGAGAGACCTGCCCCAGGAGTTCTAATTCTAATAACCATAACAGCTATTATTTATTGAGCCCTTCCTGTGTGCTGAATCTTGTTCCAAGCCTTTACAGATACTGTCTTGTTCCATCCTCCAGCGACTCTCTATGGCTGTATACTGAAAGCCCACAATCCCTTATCCGCAATTTGAAGCCCAAAAAACTCTTGAAGCCAAAAGATTTTCCTGTTATTTGCTGCCCAGACTCTTCTCTGTGAAGAGTGGATAAATGTGGAATCAATTAATGAATTGGAAGAGGAGTGAGGAGTTTAACAGGTGAACAGGAGAGTGAAGCTATTTAAATTATGTATTTTTTGGTTGGTTTGTTGGTTTTTCTTTTGAGATGGAGTCTTGTTCTGTCACCCAGGTGGTAGTGCAATGGTGCAATCTTGGCTCACTGCAACCTCCACCTCCCGGGTTCAGGTGATTCTCCTGCCTCAGCCTCCTCATTAGCTGGGATTACAGGCACCCACCCCATGCCCAGGTAATTTCTGTATTTTTAGTAGAGATGGGGTTTCACCATGTTGGCCAGGCTGGTCTCGAATTCGTGATCTCAGGTGATCCGCCGGCCCTGGCCTCCCAAAGTGCAGGGATTACAGGTGTGAGCCACCACACCCAGCCTATTTACATTTTTTAATAATAATTTTTTATTGATAAGTTTTAAAAATTAGGGGGAAAAGACGTGAATAGCCATACCTTTATTAGCATTTTATCGTTTTGTGACAATACACATTTACCATGGGGCAGGAGTCTGAGTCAAGTCTAGCTTGACTGAGTCCTCTGCTAACAGTCTCATGAGGCTACAATCAAGCTGTCACCAAGGACTGCAGTGTCACCTGAGTTCAGATGGGGAAGGGCTCACTTCCAAGTTCACTCATGTTAATGGCAGAATTCAGTTCCTTGAGGTTGTAGGACTAAGAGCTTCAGGTTTTATTGGCTGTTGGCTGGAGGCTGCCCTCAGCTCTGAGAGGTTGCCCATATTTCTTGCCATGCAGTGTCCTCTAACATGGCCATCTGCACCCTCAAAGCTAAACTGGGGGAGGGGGACAAAGACGGGTGCTGCTACCATCTTATGTAACATGACCCCAATCATGTACACAAAATCACATACATCCCATCGTCTTTACTGTGTTTTTCAGTTAGAAGCAAGCCACAGATCCTGCCCACACTAAGGGGAAAGGATCACATAAGGGGAGGAGGGGAGGCAACTAAGAGTCTTTCCACCACAAGCCACAAAGCCTTCCACTGCAGAAATATTGTGTTCGATTATGTCCTAGAAAAAAAATAACGTTTTTATCTCACATGAAAACTCAGAATGCCAGCCTGGGTAATATGGGAAAACCCCATCTCTCCCCCCCCAAAAAATTATCCAGCTGTGGTGGTACATGCCTGTGGTCCCAGCTACTTAGGAGGCTGAGGTGAGAGTGTGTCCGGAATTGGTTCCTTCCAGTGAGTTCTTAGTCTCACTGACTTGAAGAACGACACCGTGAACCCTCACAGTGAGTGTTACAGTTCTTAAAGATGGCGTGTCCGGAGTTTGTTGCTTCAGATGTTTGGATGTGTCCGGAGTTTCTTCCATCTGGTGGGTTCGTGGTCTTGTTGACTTCAGGAGGGAAGCCACAGACCTTCGCAGCGAGTGTTACAGTTTTAAGGGCGGCGCATCCGGAGTTGTTCATTCCTCCCGGTGGGTTCCTGGTCTCGCTGACTTCAGGAGTGAAGCTGCAGACCTTCACAGTGAGTGTCACAGTTCCTAAAAGCAGCACGTCCAGAATTGTTCATTGCTCCCGGTGGATTTGTGGTCTCGCTGACTTCAGGAGTGAAGCTGCAGACCTTCATGGTGAGCATTACCGTTCTTAAAGGCAACGCGCCCAGAGTTGTTTGTTCCTCCCAGTAGGTTCGTGGTCTTGCTGACTTCAGAAGTGAAGCCGCAGATTTTCGCAGTGAGTGTTACAGCTCATAAAGGCCGTACAGATGCAAAGAGACAGCAGCACCAAGATTTATTGGAAGAGAGAAAGAACAAGACGACCACTATGGGACAAGAGACCCCACTGGGTTGCCGCTGGGGGCACAGGAGGCCTGCTTTTATTCCCTTATTTGGCCCCACCCACATCCTGCTGATTGGTCCATTTTACAGAGAGCTGATTGGTCCACTTTACAGAGTGCTGATTGGTCTGTTTTTACAGAGTGCTGATTGGTGCATTTAGCTAAACCCAAAGAAAGCACTGATTGGTGCATTTAAATCCTTTTGCTAAACAGAAAAGTTCTCCTTGTCCCCTACCCCCCATTAGCTAGACACAGAGAGCTGATTGGTGCATTTACAATCCTTTAGCTAGACAGAAAAGTTCTCCAAGTCGCCACCAGACCCAGGAGGCCAGCCAGCTTCACCTCTCAAGAGGATCACTTGAGCCTGGTGGGGGTCAAAGCTCCAGTGAGCCAAGATTGTGCCACTGCACTCCAGTGGACAACAGAGTGAGACACTGTCTTAAAAAAAGAGAGAGAGAGAGAGAAGGAAGGAAAGAAGGAGAAGGAAGGGAGGAAGGGAGGGAGGGAGGGAGGTCAGAATAGGCTAGTTCCAGGGTTGGTTGTTCAGTGGCTTAATGACGTTATAATTCCCGCTCAGAACCTCTGTGATTCCCTTGAGTTTTTCTCTCATGCTTTCAAGATGGCTCTACAGGTCCAAGCAATACATCCTTGCACTAAGGATGCAAGTTAGGAAAATTCAAGTTTGTTGCTTCACTTTGAGCCTCTTATTTGACTTACTCCATTTTACGTGTGAGATACGCATGTGACAGCTGGAACTGGCATTAGATATGTTAGACAGAAAGTAAAATTGAGTATATTTCTGATTCTCAAGCATTTGTTGTTGCCACTGTTTAAAAAATAAACAATGCATTGTCACATACTAAGCACTCAGTTATTTGTTGAATGAAATGTAACACTGTAGGGTAGGGTGGGATAACACTAAAGTTTCTGGAGGCAGGTAACATGTACTTGTATTTTTCTCACATCTCTCTTGGTAAGAACACAAAATCTTTGCCTAGAAGAACTCACAGCAGCATCCTCAGTATTATGGCATTTGCTAATTAAACCAATCATTACCAAGGGAAATGAGATATGACTTAGATAAATCATAATTAATCCCTCAGGATGGGCATGGGCCTGAATACCCCTATAGCACATGACCATCTGATACCCGAACAAAATCATGATTCTGTTAAAAAAGAAGAGGAAAGGAAAAGGAATAACTGTAAACAACAAGCACCGTCCTCCACAGAGTCAGGGAAGAATTTAAAAGGGGTAGTAAGAAGGCCTCTCTAGAGAGGCAATGTTTTACTTGAGATTTGCCTAGAAGTTGTCAGACTTGTGAAATCTGCGGACTAGCATTCCGGGGGGTTAAAGAAGAGCAAATATGCTGCTTAGGGATACAAAGTTTCTTTCTGGGGTGATGGAAATGTTCTAAAATTGATCGTAGTGATAATTGCAGAATTCTGTGAATATACTAAAAATATATACTTTAAATGGGTGAATTGTATGGTATATGAATCATATCTCAATAAAGCTGCTATTTAAAAAAAGAATAGTAATGCAATACCTTGAGACAAGACAAGCTTGATATGAATTATAAGAATGGTTTGGGCCGGGCACAGTGGCTTACACCTGTAATCCCAGCACTTTGGGAGGCCGAGGTGGGCAGATCACGAGGTCAGGAGATCGAGACCATCCTGGCTAACACAGTGAAACTACATCTCTACTAAAAATATAAAAAATTAGTCAGGCGTGGTGGCGGGCGCCTGTAGTCCCAGCTACTCAGTAGGCTGAGGCAGGAGAATGGCCTGAACCTGGGAGGCGGAGCTTGCACATTGCGCCACTGCACTCTAGCCTGGGCGACAGAGCAAGACTCTGACTCAAAAACAAAAACAAAAAGAATGGTTTCTCTAGGTCAGATTCAGTGAAAATTTTTCATAGTAGACTTTTAATTATTGTTAATCTGTTAACAAAGGGTATGGAATTTAAGTACCGAACTTCTAATGGGAGATAGAGAAATACCCTATATTTTCAGATGGGATATTTCCTATTGGTGTTTCTTTCCACGGAATGCAATTTTCCTAGGCTTCAAGCTGTTCAGAATATGTGGCCTTCAATAGACCTGCAGCCAGGATTAGATGGGACTTTGCCTCATCTGAAGGGCTTCTTCTTATTTTATTTGTTGTAATTTTTTGTAGAGATAGGATCTCACTATATTGCCCTGGTTGGTCTTGAAATCCTGGCTTCAAGTGATTCTCCTGCCTCAGCCTCCCAAAGTGTTGGGATTGCAAGTGTGAGCCACCACATCCACCTTATAGAGCTTCTTCTATACTTAATAATTCTTCTAATGTGTGATATCTAGTCTACTACTTAAACTGGTGATTTTCCATTGGATATAAGCCTTAGTGATAGATATTACCTAATTTTCTCTTCCCCTTTTATGGGTGAGGTTATTTTTGTTGTGGTTTTTTTCTTTTTCCTGGTTTTGCACAACTGCAAGAAAACATTTTATCAGAGCTAGGTTATGCACATTGCAGGTGGGCCTTTCAACTTCCTGCAGAAGTGCAGAGGTGCAACTGAGCGTTCACTAAGAACCGACACTTGTCCAAAGCTGTGCAAAAGAGGGAGTGCAAGTCTGTCTCACACACATAATTGAGGAAGGAAAAGAAGGCCAGTGTTGCTAAAGCTTAGGGAAGGAGATAAAGACAGAGAGGTAGGCAGGGAGTAGATCACATAGGGCCTTGAGAATCATAGAGATTTAGTTACAGCTAAGTGCAGTTGGGAGGATGTCGGAGGGTTGCCCTGAACAAGGACATGACAGGATCTGATATGCATTTTTAATAGATCAATTTTGGGGAAAATATATGTAACACAAGTAACTGAAGAGGATGTATATCTAGATTTTAAAAGGTACTAGAAATCAATATGATAAAACACACACACACAGACACACAACATAATTGGAAAATCAGCAAAATACTTAAGCAGGCATATCCCCACAGAGGAAATCTAAATGGTCATTAGACATATGAAAAATGTTCTGTCTTGTTAATCAACCAGGGAAATATATGTTCGAACTTCCACATGTTGGCCAGGTGCAGTGGCTCATGCCTGTAATCCCAGCACTTTGGGAGGCCCAGGTGAGAGGGTCATGAGGTCGAGATTGAGACCATCTTGGCCAACATGGTGAAACCCGTCTCTACTAAAAGTACAAAAATTAGCCAGGCATGGTGACACGTGCCTGTAGTCCCAGCCACTTGGGAGGCTGAGGCAGGAGAATCACTTTAACTTGGGAGGTGGAGGTTACAGTGAGCCCAGATCGCGCCACTGCACTCCAGCCTGGCAACAGAGCCAGACTGCCTCAAAAAAAAAAAACGAAACAAAAAACGAACTTCCACATGTTAAAACTTGTACAAGGCCGGGCGCAGTGGCTCACGCCAGTAATCCCAGCACTTTGGAAGGCCTAGAATGACACATCACGAGGTCAGAAGATTGAGACCATCCTGGCCAACATGGTGAAATCCCATCTCTACTAAAATACAAAATATTAGCTGGGAGTGGTGGCGCGCACCTGCAGTACCGGCTACTCAGGAGGCTGAGGCAGGGGAATTGCTTGAACCTGGGAGGCGGAGCTTGCAGTGAGCCAAGATTGCGCCACTGTAGTCCAGCCTGGCGACAGAGCAAGACTCTGTCTAAAACAAACAAACAACAACAGCAACAAAAACTTGTACAAAAACCAGGGGCAGTAACAGGCGCCTGTAGTCCCAACTACCTAGAGGCTGAGGCAGGAGAATCTCTTAAGCCCAGAAGTTTGAGGCTGTTATATATAAAGTTTCCGTGCCACAAAAGAAATAGCACTCCGATATAAAATTTTCTTTTTAATTCTCAGCAAGGCAAGGTACTTCAATAGAAGGGTGCACCCTTACAGATGGAGCAATGGCAAGTGCACCCTTGGACAAGGGAGGGGAAGGGGTTCTTATCGGTGGCGCACGTGGCCTCTGCTGCTGTGTTGTTCCCCTGTTGGCTAGGGTTAGACCGCACGGGCTAAACTAATTCCGATTGGCTAATTTAAAGAGAATGACAGAGTGAGTGCTTTGGCGGGAGTCAGGGCAGAGCAGGTAGCAGGTAATCGGAATTAGTTAGGGTATAGCAGGTGATCAGAATGAGTCAGGGTGGAGCAGGTAATTGGAATGAGTCAGGGTGGAGCAGGCAATCGAAAAAGGTTGCTTTATGAGGAAGTTAAGTTTAAAAGTAGAAGGCAAATAATTGAACATAGTGACATATTAATTCTTTGAAAAGGTATTTAGAACTCATATCTAACAAGGCTGTGGTGCAATATGATTGTGCCTGTGAATAGCCACTGCACTGCAGCTTGGGGAACATAGCAAGACTCCATCTCCAAAAAACTCCCCCCAAAAAACTGTACAAGCCACTAGTTATGGTAAAAGTAGGAAAAACAATCTGACACTCTCAAGGAACTTTGACAATACGAATGGAAACTCACCCTTTGGTAGAGTGTTAAACTGGTTATCACCATTTTGGAAAAGAAAGGATGTGCATCTTCAAGTTTATTCAACAGTCTGATATCTACATTCTCCTAGATATATATCTTAGAGAAACTCTTGCATGTAAGTGCCTGGAAGCATGTATCAAAGTATTTATTGTAGCACTAATAATAACTGAAAACACCCAAAAGTCCATTAAAGAGTATAATAAATTATGATATTAATTATGATATATGAAATTCTACACAGAGCTACAACCATATGCATAAGGACAGATGAAGCTCACAAACATTATATTGAGCCAAAAAGAAGCAAGTCACAGAAAAAAAAATACAGTGAGATTCCATTTATATAACTTAAAGATGGGTAAAACCTAAACTATATTGTTTAGGTTGTGATATTGCTTATGGATGTAAGTACGAGATAAAACTAAAGCAAGAGAATGATCATCACACACACACAAATACATACACACAAATAACTGCATCTATCTTTGCAGAAAGGGAGGAAATGTGAGCAGGAAGAGGTCTTATGATGTCCTGAAAGTGTTCTGTTTCTATGAAGCATGAAAATTTTTAATTTTGTTGAAGTCCAACCTATTTTTTTTCTTTGATTGCTTGTGCTTTGGATGTCATATTTAAGAAATCCTTGCTAAATCCATGGACACAAAGATTTATACCTATGATTTCTTTGAAGTGTTTCATAGTTTCAGCTCTTACATTTATATCTTTGGTACATTTTGAGTTAACTTTTGTATATGGCATGAGGTAGGGGGTCCAACATTATTCTTTTGCATATTGTGTTCCAGTTCTAAACGTGTGTGTTTGGATACATGGATATTTACAATATATTTTATATACTCTTATGTATGTATATTTTATAGATTGAAAAGTATAAGAGACGATGGCTTTGGGTACTGTTTGGATTATCCTGTCTGTGGAGAATAAGTTGTGAAACAAAGAGAAAATCAGAAAGACCAATTGGGATGTTCCAAAGGTTTCTGTCTAAAGTAACAGTATGGATGGTGGTGCCATTAACTAAGACAGCAATGAATGCAAAAAGAGCAAGTTTTGTGGGGAGACACAAATTATCTTTAGGATATGTTAAATTTGAGAAGCATTTTAAACATCCAAGTGGAGAAGTCAAAATGCAATTGGAGCCTAGTGTGGTGGAACATGGACGTAGTCCCAGTTACTCAGGCTGAGGTAGAAGGATTGCTTGAGCTTAGGAGTTCGAGACCAGCCTGGGCAAAATAGTGAGACCCCATCTCAACAAAAATTTAAAAGTTAGCCAGATGTGGTGGCATGCACCTGTAGTCACAGCTATTCTTAGGAGGCTGAGGCAGGAGGATCACTGGAGTCCAGGAGTTCCAGGCTGCAGTGTGCTACAATCACACCTGTGAATAGCCACTGCACTCCAACCTGGACAATGTAGTGAGACCTCATCTATAATAGTAATAATAATAATACTACTAATAATAAAGCAAATGATATATGAATTCGGAGTTCAGGGAAGAAAACAGGACTCTAGGTATTCATTTGGGAATCCGTAACATGCCTGTCATAAAGCTATGGGACTGACTGAGATTAAATAGGGAAAGAATGTACACAAAAAACAGAAGAGCATCAAGAACCCAGCTCTAGAGAGTCCCAATATTTAGAAGATGAGTAGAAAAAAGAGGCAGGTACTAGCAAGGAGATTGAGAAGGAGCAGCCAGTGATAAAGAGGGGAAACAGTGTGGCTTCAGGAAAACTTCAAGAAGAAAGTGTTCAGAAAGAAAATAATGGTCAACTACTACTGAGAAATTAACTGTGATTTGGACAGAGAACAAATCATTAGATTTGGCAAGATAAAGATGGTTGGCAAGCTTGATAGGGGATGTTTTGTGGCAGATGGCAAGTGCGGGTGGCTTCATCCAATTCTGAACAGGATACTTGCTAGCATGCACACAAGACAGTCATTCCTCTTTCATAATGAATGCTATTAATGTTACACAATGCCAGATGAGTCACTCGACAATGTAATTTGCCAGTAGCAGTGTGTTTTGCTTTCTCTCTGAGCACATTTTCAATAATTTCACATCAGGTTTTTACAAACCTTTTGACAGCAGTGAGAACTGTCTGTTTTAGGATATAGGAAGTGCAAATCTGAATGGATATCTGTAGTTTTGGCCTCTTTCTGACGTTAGCAAGAGAATTATTTAATTTTTTACTAAGCTGTTTTGTTTTAGAAATGAAAAATATAATTGGTTTACCAGAGCTCAGTGTTTTGTTAGAAATCAAAACGAAAGCGTCATTAACTTCATGCCAAAACTTGACAGACTTACTTAAAAGATAAACATGGTGTGAAAAAAAGAGTAGCTGGATTGCTCATTTTCAGATATCCACTTTCATGCTGTTATTCATATTTTTCTTTTCTTGTTTCTATAAAATTATCACATTCACCTATTTCCTCAACTAAAATGGGGCTCTTGTTAATTTTTGGTATCTGTGACATTCTGAACTTTATAATATTCACATTACTATTTTCATCACTATGTTTTGGTTTAGTGAAACACTTTCAAAGTCCTTGATAACATTTTTTTAAACATTGGAGATATAAGGCCACACTGGTAATAACATGAAAAATTAAATGTTGCGAAAATATTTTAAACCAAGATGACTTTTAACTGGTAATTTTTTTTTTTTTTTTTTTTTTTTTTTTTTTTTGAGACTGAGGCTTGCTCGGTCACCCAGGTGGCACCATCTCAGCTCACTGCAACCTCCCCCTTCCAGGTTCAAGCGATTCTTCTGCCTCAGCCTCCTGAGTAGCTGGGACTACAGGCGTGAGCCACCATGCCCAGCTAATTTTTGTATTTTTAGTAGAGACAGGGTATCACCATATTGGCCAGGCTGGTTTCTAACTCCTAGACCTTGTGATCCGCCCTCCTGAGCCTCCCAAAGTACTAGGATTACAGGCATGAACCACCATGCCTGGCCTTACCTGGTAAATTAATGTTAGTGGAAACACATTGCCAAACTCAATTTTTCAAGTACATGTATCTTCAAAATACAAATACACTTCAAAGCTACTGTACTTTGAAATATGTTATCTTCAAAAACGACATTATCACTAAGAATACTGAAGGCCTTAAGAGTTGAATATGGTAGTTCAAAGTTAGTATTTTTCTTTTTTGTGCGGAAATCACCCAAAAGTAACAAGCAGAATTGTTACCACCTGACTGGTTCTTGCCCACTGCACAGATAAAACCAAAACACTGAGCCAGCAGGAGTTGCAGCGGAGAAAGAGTTTAATTATTGCAAGGCAATAGAGTGAGGAGGACGGGATATACTTCCCAGATCCACCTCACCGAGAATTCAGAGGCTAAGGTTTTTAAGGATGATTTGGCAGGCAGGGCATTAGGAAACGGATGTTGTGGATTGGTTAGGGGATGAAATCATAGGAGTCTTGAAACTGTCTTCATGTGCTGAGTCATTTCCTGCAGGGGAGTGGTCAGAGGACCGGTTGAGTCAGTTCCTTTGTTGCAGTCACAGGTCACTGTTCAAGCTGCTGTCAGTTGATTCACGTGAAGGCAAAGTCTGAAAAATATCTCAGAGATCAGTCTCAGGTTTCACAATAGTGTTTGTGACTGCCCGTTACATAACTCCTGAACAATAAGCAATCATAGAAAAGCAAACTAGAGAACAATGATGGTCTATCATTCAACTACACCTACAGCTTAACAGAAAAGAATGTGAGAGGTGAGCTCCCCAGTGATTGAAACTGCTTGCACTCCTCAGTTGATCCAACTTCTGGAAAATACAAAGGTGGTCTGCATGACTTAAGGATCATTGTTTATTTTTCTTTTTTTTTCTTTTTGAGATGGAGTCTCGCTCTGTCGCCCAGGCTGGAGTGCAATGGCACAATCTCGGCTCACTGCAACCTCTGTCTCCCGGGTTCAAGTGATTCTCCTGCCTCAGCCTCCCAAGTAGCTGGGATTACAGGCGTGTGCCACCACACCTGGCTAAGTTTTGTATTTTTAGTAGAGGTGGGGTTTCACTGTGTTGGCCAGGTGGTGGCTCACACCTGTAATCCCAGCACTTTGGGAGGCCGACACTGGCAGATCACCTGAGGTCAGGAGTTTGAGACCAGCCTGGCCAACATGGTGAAACTGCGCCTCTACTATACAAAAAATTGGCCAGGCATGGTGGCACGTGCCTGCAATCCCAGCTACTTGGGAGGCTGAAGCAGAAGAATTGCTTGAACCCGGGAGGCAGAGGCTGCAGCAAGCCGAGATCGTGCCACTATACTCCAGCCTGGCGACAGAGCAAGACTTCATCGCAAAAAAAAAAAAAAAAACAAAAAAAAAAAACTACGTGCAAGTCATCATGCCTGGTAGATGAAAATGTCAAAGGGAAAGAAAGTAACTGTAACGAACATCTTATGATTAGCTGTGCCTCTATTTTAACAAAATTAGGCCTCTCTAAATTACAAAGTAAGTGGAATGGTTGAGTGTGGGAGGGCATTGGGGTGCAGATTTTAGAAATATTTTATTAGATTTAGGGTTTGGGATTAGATTAGATGAGGGGCAATAAATGATTATTAGGGAGAATGACTGGATCAGGGAACAGAAATTAACCTGTAGGAATTACAAAGAGTTGTAGAAACTCTTTGGAATTTAAATGATCCTTGGAGAGAGTCAGTCATTATCTTGAAAAAGGGTCTGTTCAGGTGTGGTTACATTTTTGATCTTACAGATGTTACCAAAACACTCGGGATTCAATCTAGGTCCTGTTGCTCCCCTCACAGAAAGCCAATCATTAAGACAATGGGTATCGCCAGGGAAGAAGGCTTTAATCCAGGGCTGCAGCAGAGGAGATGGGAGATCAGTCCCAAATCCATCCCCCTGAGTGACTAAATTTTGGGATTTATATAGCAGGGAAGAAATGTAACTATGTGTGAAAAAACGGGAATTTTAGGGAGAGGTAAGGAAGAGAAAGTGGTCAACAGGAAGCAGGCAGTCACGATTGGTGAGGAGTCTGGCTCTCCTTGTCCAGATGTGATGATCTGGTAAGTTTCAGCTCCTTGATAGTGTCTGGAAGCACTGATGGTTTCTTTCCTGAGAAAGCAACTCAGATAAGACATGTAATTTTCTCAAGTTTTAAGACCAGGAGGATAAATTTCTATGTTTATTCAAAGGAACCCTAAATATCAGTTCTACAGGACAATTGGGCAGGTTGCCCAGGGAAGGGAAGAAAACAATTGTTCTTCTTGGAGGGTCTGGATCTTAGGCAGGTAAAGGAACTTGAGCTTCTTTGGGAGAGCTGGTGAGGGGTGGGTAGATCAGAGAGACCTTGAGGCTTCTTAGTTCAGGATGTAAAAATGCCATATTTTGGGGTATTGGTTTCTGAGCCTCAACATTACAGACATGAATGAAAGTCAACTTTGTCTGGAAGAGAATTTTCCAAGTTTGGTACAGAGGACTCCCACAGATTATGATGAAGCCATCAACTCACAAACAGGATTAACAAACACACAAGAAGGCAATCACTGTAAAAGTCAGCAGAAACATCTGATTTAGATTTCTCAAATATTTCAAGTATTAGAATTATAATTACATATATAAGACATAAAACAGCTATGTATGAAGTGTTTAAAGAAGTATATAATTTAAAAAGTGAGCCTTCAACTAGAAACAGGAATGAACAGAAACATTTTGGAAGCAATCCAAAAAGAACCAGGAATTGAAAGTATAATGGGGTGACTCACACCTGTAATCCCAGCACTTTCGGAGGCCAAGGCGTGTGGATCCTTTGAAGTCAGGAGTTTGAGACCAGCCCAGTCAACATGGCGAAACCCCATCTCTACTAAAAATATAAAAATTAGCCAGGCATGATGGCACATGCCTGTAATCCCACCACTTCGGGAGGCCGAAGGGTGGATCATTTGAGGTCTGGAGTTCAAGACCAGCCTCGCCAACATGGTGAAACCCCATCTCTACCAAAAAGACAAAAATTAGTCAGGTATGGCAGTGTGCACCTTATAATCCCAGCCGCTCGGGAGGCTGAGGCAGGAGAATCACTTGAACCCAAAAGGCGGAGGTTGCAGTAAGCTGAGATCACACCACTGCACTCCAGCCTGGGCCACAGAGCAAAGACTTCGTCTCAAAAAAAAAAAATGAGGTTGGGGAGGACGGGAAAGTAGTGGTAAGAACTCAGTGGGGGGATGAACTAGCAGATTAGATAACCCAAGTGAGAATTTGTGAACCAGAAAATATATCTAAATAACTGATCCAGAATGCACAAGGAGAAACAAGGAAATGGAAAATATGAAAAAAAGGTTAAAAGATATGTAAGATAGGATGAGAATGAAACAGGATAGTTCCCTTGACCTTGACCCCCTTCATGGGCAGGAACTGGAGTAGCTCATTTCACTCAGCCTGCAGTTCGTGGATGGCTAAGTGTTAAGAGCCCAGGCTAACAGCCTTCTGCACCTGCCCTTCTTGACACCTGAATTCTTGTTCAGTGTCTGGGAAGAATCAGTTCACATGAACTTTTTGAAGGGTAGTATATATGGAGGATTTGATTGGGTGATAAAAATGGCTCTCAGCAGGATGGGGAATGGGAAAGCGGATGGCATGGGAGGAAAGTGATCTTTCTCTGAAGCTGCACCACTGTGTCTAGCTGTAGTTTCCAATGCTCAGCTGCATATATTCCTGGTGCTCAGCAGCTTATATCCCCGACCACTTGCATCAGCTGCTGGGGTTGCTCTATTTCTTCCTTTTTTTCTGCTAGCTGGTCTGGTATTTATAGGCATAGAACAGGCGGATGGGGCAGGCGGGCCAAAAAAGCAATTATTTGGGTGGAAAAATGGGGTCAGCTGCTTTCACTTAGGACTGAGGTTCCAGGTTTGAGGGTGAAGTTTAGCCTGGAGCCCAGCAGTTCTGCATCAGGAAGATTTAACATACACTTAGTTTCACTTAGAAAGATACTGAGAAAAGAGGAGAGGCAATGTATAAAGAGATAATGGCTGTGAATTTCCCAGAACTGGTGAAAAGCATATACCCACAGATCTTGAAGGCAAAGAAGACAAAAAAAAGGAAACAGGGAAACAAATTTAAAATATAATTTTTTAAAAATTGCAGAGAAAAAGGAAACTTGAGTCTAAAAATGTAAAATGGCATATTACTGAAAAAGATTCCAAGTAGTCAAGAACAATCTATGTCCTGGTAAAATTATTAGATTTCAAAAATAAAGAATTATTTGAAAGCCAGAGAATAAATCACTTATAGTGAGAAAAACAGGCCAATTTCAGATTTCTCCACAGCATTTGTTCTTAGAAGACATATATACATACCAATAAAATCCTCTAGCAAAGAGCTATGACCCAGGAATTTTGTATGCAGTCAAACTGTTGCTTAAATATAAAGGTAGGTGATGTGGTGACTCACGTCTGTAATTCTAGCACTTTGGGAGGCTGAGGCAGGAGGATTCCTTGATCCCAGGAGTTCAAGACCATCCTGGGCAACATGGTGAGACCTTGTCCCTACTAAAAATAAAATTAAAAAAAATTTAGCCAGGCATGATGATGCATGCCTATAGTTTCAACTACCTGGGAGGCTGAGGCGGGAGGATCACTTGAATGCAGGAGATTGAGGCTGTAGTGAGCTGTGGTTGCACCACCGCACTCCAGCCTGGGTGGGAGTGAGACCCTGTCTCCAAACAAAATAAAACACACACACACACATGTATTTGTGTGTATGTATGTATATAAAACCAAAGAGTTTTGAAAACACAACATCTTAAGGGTATTGTTTCTATTAACTCACATGAAGAATCCACCAATGGACAAATGTTAAACCAGAGATAACTAGAAAGCACTGGGTAGATAGCATAAGCACTGCTGGTAAGTTGGCTTAAAACTAAAACAAATGTGGGATTGTTGTTATTAAACAGAACAAATATAAACATTAAGAAACATAATATAATTAACAAAAATTGAGAAGTTGTAGAGAGAAAAAGGAGGTACAAGAGGTAAAAGTCCCTCCCGAGTAACTGGGACTACTTATTTAATTATTAGCAATTATCAGAATAGGGCATTGATAATAGTGGTTAAAGAAAGAAGATCAGGGCCGGGCACAGTGGCTCACGCCTGTAATCCCAGCACTTTGGGATGCTGAGGCGGGCAGATCACAAGGTTAGGAGATGGAGACCATTCTGGCCAACATGGTGAAACCCCATCTCTATTAAAAATACAAAAATTAGCTGGGCGTGGTGGCGGGCGCCTGTAATCCCAGCTACTCAGGAGCGTGAGGCAGGAGAATCGCTTGAACCCGGGAGGCGGAGCTTGCAGTGAGCCAAGTGCACTGCACTCCAGCCTGGGTGACAGAGCGAGATTCCATCTCAAAAGAAAAAAACAAAAAAAATAAAGAAGATCAGACATTTGATAAAATACAAACATTCATAATTATCAGAAGAAATGGACATACAACAAAAACATCTCACATACAAAAATGTGTTGTTTTTTTTCTGTTTTGTTTTGTTTTTTGAGACAGAGTCTTGCTCTGTCACCCAGGCTGGAGTGCAGTGGCACGATCTCGGCTCACTGCAAGCTCCGTCTCCCAGGTTCAGGCCATTCTCCTGCCTCAGCTCCTGAGTAACTGGGACTACAGGTGCCCACCACCACGCCTGGCTAATTTTTTTGTATTTTTAGTAGAGACGGGGTTTCACCCTGTTAGCCAGTATGATCTCGATCTCTTGACCTCATGATCCACCCGCCTCAGCCTCCCAAAGTGCTGGGATTACAACGAAAATATTTTTAACCTTGAAACCATGAATCATAACATGAAATAACGTGATATAATCATGCCCAAACATATCTTTCATATCAAAAATTTTTAAAAATTGTAATAATTGTAAATGAGTTTAATTCATCTAGTAAAAGGGGAGAAAGTCAGATAGAACCACAAATCAAAAATAATTCAATAACGGCAGTGCACGGTGGCTCACGCCTGTAATCCCAGCACTTTGGGAGGCTGAGGTGGGTGGATCACGAGGTCAGGAGATCCAGACCATCCTGGATAACACGGTGAAACCCTGTCTCTACTAAAAATACAAAAAAATTAGCCAGGCATGGTGGCGGGTGCCTGTAGTCCCACTACTCGGGAGGCTGAGGAGGAGAATGGAGTGAACCTGGGAGGCAGAGCTTGCAGTGAGCCTGGATTACCACTGCACCCCAGCCTGGGCAACAGAGCAAGACTCAGTCTCAAAAAAAAAAAAAAAAAATTCAATATCGTAAAAACAAAGACAAATCTAAAACTAATGGTTTCAGAAGGATAGGAACTGAAGAGAAAAAAAGATAAATGGGCAAACCTGTATTAGGCTAATGCAAACAAAAGTAATTGTTATCTTAATTTCAAATATAACTGAGTTTGGGGGAAAAAAAGCGCTAAATGAGACAAGGACACTTTATACGCTAAAAGTTGAAATTCACAAAAATAACAGTTATGAATGTCTATTTACAAATAACATGGCATTGATATAAGCATAGCCCTTAAAGCAAAAGTTAAGGTGGTGGAGGCCATGGGCTGTTGACCCCCTAAAGGTTTGCTAAAAAATCACCGACATGAAGCAGATTGATGAGTAGAAGAAAAAGCGTACAAATTTATTTAACATGTATACACTGGAGGCTTCAGAATGTGGACCCAGTTTCCCAATAAGTAACAGAAGTTTATATACCATATTGAAATTTCTGAAACAATGCGGACTCAGAGTATGTTCAAAAACAGGTTTTAGTGGCAAGGCAGGTTATGGGAGTAAGAAAGGAAGAGGCTTTGCTAGCAAAGGTGGCCTTGTTTTATAGAGAGGGCTCCCTCAGAGGGAATACGTGGTAAATGTTTATTTCCACAATTTTAAAGGTACCAGACTCTCAATCTCTCCTGGATCTATAGAAAAAGAAGGCATGGCTGCATTAGTAGAGATTCTCTACAGATGCAAATTTTCCCCATAAGGACAACTTTGCTAGGCCACTTCTGTTTTCTGACCAAGGGGCAGCCATTTCAAAATATGTCAAAGAAATATATTTGGGGATAAAATAGTTTAATTTCCTTCAAGGTCTACAACACAAAAGTACAGAGAAATATATTAGTGGTGGGATACTTTAACTCTTCTCAAACGTATGTAAAATGCCAAACAAGAGTGTAGTGAACTTATTATTAATAAAGCAGATGTATGTCAAATTCTGTGCTTCTGAAAATGGAAAATACACATTTTTATATTTCCAAGAAAAAAAGAAATGTCAGTAAATTTCAAAAAGATAAAACAGTACAGCCAGGCACAGTGGCTCAAGCCTGTAATCCCAGCACTTTTGGAGGCCAAGGCAGGTGGATCACCTGAGGTCAGCAATTCAAGACCAGCCTGGCCAACATGGTGAAAACCTGTCTCTACTAAGAATACAAAAATTAGCCAGGCAAGGTGGTAGGTGCCTGTAATCCCAGCTACTCAGGAGGCTAAGGCAGGAGAATCGTTTGAACCTGGGAAGTGGAGGTTGCAGGGAGCCGAGATAGCTCCACTGCACTCCAGTCTGGGTGACAGAGACAGACTCCATCTCAAAAAGAGAGAGAGAAAAAAAAAGATAAAACAGTACAGACAACCTGATCCGGTACCAAGGCAATAAAATTAGAAGACAATAATATAAGGAGGAAACCAAAGCCCCTACATATTTGGAAATAAAATAGCTTGGTTTAAATAGCTCTCGGACCCAAGAGGAAAATCCAAATGAAATTGCAGACTATCAAAAAAGTATTGATAATAAAAGTATTGCATATTAGACTCCGTATAATACTGCTGAAGCAGTATTCAGAGAAAACATTGTATGTTAAATAACTTTATTACAAATTATAAACAATGAAATAAATTTCTGAAATTCTTTTCTAAACTTATCTTAAAGAATATTATATCAAATTACTGTAATCACCTGTCGGTTTCTTCCAGCCCATTGCACAGACAAAAATCAATGTCCTGAGACCTCAGCATTGCAGTAGAGAAAAAGTTTGACACAAGGCCAGGCATACAGAAGATGGCGTTACTCCTCAAGTCAGTTTCCTTGAAGGCTCGGAGGTTAGGGTTTTTAATGGACAATTTGGTGGGCAGGAAGCTAGGGAATACGTGCTGTTGAGTGGTCAGGGATGAAATCACAGGGGTGTGGGAAACAGTCCTTGTGTGCTGTTTAACCTGGCCCGAAGTTAAACTACTGACAACTATATTCCTCCCAAAGTTAGCTTGGTCTGTGCCCAGGTATGACCAAGAACAGCTTGGAGGTAAGAAGCAGGCTGGTTAACTACATCAAATTTCTTTTACTGTCATAATTTTGCAGGGGCAGCTTCATTACAAAGCAGAACTTAGTAATACTAAAAGTCATATTGGGGGCTGGGTGCGGTGGCTCACGCCTGTAATCCCAGCACTTTGGGAGGCTGAGGTGGATGGATCACAAGGTCAGGAGATTGAGACCATCCTGGCTAACATGGTGAAACCCCATCTCTACTAAAAGTACAAAATAATTAGCCGGGCATGGTGGTGGGCGCCTGTGGTCCCAGCTACTCAGGAGACTGAGGCAGGAGAATGGCGTGAACCTGGGAAGTGGAGCTTGCAGTGAGACGAGATCACGCCACTGCACTCCAGCCTGGGCGACAGAGCAAGACTCCGTCTCAAAAAAAAAAAAAAAAAAGTCATATTGTTAGATATGAGTTCTAAATTTCTTTTCAAAGAATCAGTATGTCAGTATGTTCAATTCTTTACCTTCTACTTTTAAACTTAACTTCCTCATAAAGCAACTTTTTTCGATTACCTGCTCCACCCTGACTCATTCTGATTACCTGCTCTGTCATAACCATTTTTCCTGCCAAACCACTCACCCCATCACTGTCTTTAAATTAGCCAATCAGAATTAGTTTAGCCTGTGTGGTGTAACCCTAGCCAATAGGGGAATGACACAGCAGCAGGGCCATGTGCACCAGAGATAAGAACCCCTTCCCCTCCTTTGTCCAAGTGTGTGCTCACCATTGCTCCATCTGTAAGGGTGCACCTTTCTATAGAAGTACCTTGCCTTGCTGAGAATTAAGAAGAAAATTTTATATTCAAGTGCTATTTCTTTTGTGGCACCAAAACTTTATATATAACAATTTGGGGGCTCATTCGTGATTACATGCCCCTCCAGGGATGGTCTCTGGTTTTCTCTTGTGAGGAGGCATGTGCCCCTGCCCCTTGTGGCAGCCTCAGGGGTGAGAAATCAGAACCCACCCAGTGCGAGGAATAACCCGAGCTTTCAGCAATGCAAGCAAAAAAAAAAAAAAAAAAAAAAAACTGGCCAGCAACGTAGCTTAAAGCATTCTCACATACTGTGGCAATGACTCTGTGCTCAGACCAAGCAAGGAGAAGCCGTGGGAGCTGGTAAAGTATTTCCTTCGTGGTCAAGACCAAGGTAAGAAAGCCACGGGGGGCAGGGCAATGATGTACTCCTTGGTTGGGGTGGCATAGAGGTTAAAAAGAGGTGAGACATCCCCACTTGGGTCGATTGAACCTCACACAAACCTCCAGTAGTAGAAAAGGTGAGAAATTTCCAGTGGGGGAAACTGAGTCTCACCCCAAAAGGCAAGAAATTTCCAGTGGGGAAATTGAGGCTCACCCCAAAAAGCAAGAAATTTCCAGCGAGGAAACTGACCCTCACCCCAAAAGGCAAGAAATTTCCAGTGGGGAAACGGAGTCTCACCCCAAAAGGCAAGAAATTTCCAGTGGACGAAATTGAGCCTCACCCCAAAAGGCAAGAAATTTCCAGTGAGGAAATTGAGCCTTATCCCAAAAGGCAAGAAATTTCCAGTGGGGGATATTGAGCCTTACCCCAAAAGGTGAGAAATTTCCAGTAAGGGAAATTTAACCTTGAAACTTACCCTAAAACCATCAAGATGGGAAATACCCCAAGCAAGACAGGAAGCAAAGGGGATAAAGATGGTGACAAAGATATTCCCCCAGATAGCCCCTTAGGTCTCATGCTAAAACACTAGCAGGATAATGAAAGGACTAAACATAGGAAAAAGCAACAAATGATAAAATATTGCTGTTTTATTTGGACTCAGGGATCCATCCTCAAAACCTCAATCTTCTGGCCAAAGTTTGGGTTGAATGAGGATTTAATGTGTTGGCTTCTAATCTGATATGTTAATGATAAAAGTCCAGTGTCTCAAGAAGAACTAGGGTATGCCCTTTGTTGGAGGCAAGGACCTTCCCTCCTTTTTCCCTTAAAAACAAATAGGGAAGAACCCAATATAGCACCTCAAAATGAAAAGTCAGAGGAGCCAGCTCTCATGCCTAAAGACTCCAGTGCATGGGATCCCCTAGACTATCTTCCCCCATTCATTGTCCCCAATCATTCCCCTCAGACAACCACTGCCACCTCAGATCCCATTCCAAATTCCCCCTCTACTCATGCTATCCCTCCTCCTTATAACCCTGACTCTTGGGACTTACCGTGCCACCAGCCTGTTCCCTCCCAACCTAGAGACCCCTCTCTAAAAGGACTCCATTGTGAGGTAGAACAATGTAAAAAAGATATTCAAAATTTCCCATTTCCTTCCATACCTAAGAGGTCAGCCCTGACCCTGTTCCCTTTGAAAGAGGTACCACAAGGTGGGGAGGGGGCGTTGGCTTTGTTAATGCTCCCTTAACCAGTTCAGAAGTCTGGAATTTTAAAAAGGAGCTTAAATCGCTACTAGATAACCCTTACAGAGTGGCAGACCAAACTGAACAATTCTTAGGACCTCAGTTATACACTTGGGTCAAGTTAATGTCCATCTTGGGCAACCTCTTTTCAGGGAAAGAAAGGAGTATGATTCATAGGGCTGCTATGGTAGTTTGGGAATGTGAGCACCCTCCCAGTGAAAACATTCCTACTATGGACCAGAAATTTCCTGCTCAAGACCCCCTGGTGGGTCAATAACACCACAGATCATGAGGAAAATATGCAGGACCTAATGTTGCTTTTACACTAACCAGTTAGGGATAGTGCAAGACACTGCCCAGCATTTACAGGGAAAGGCTTTTGAAAGCAGACAACACCTTTCAAACTCTTATACCAACCTCTGAGTTGGGCAACATGGCTTCTCCCCTTTCTAGGTCCTGTGACAGCCATCTTACTATTACTCGCCTTTGGGCCCTGTATTTTTAACTTCCTTGCCAAATTTGTTTCCTCTAAGATTGAGGCCATAAAGTTACAGATGGTCTTACAAATGGAACCCCAAATGAAGTCAACTAACAACTTCTACCAAGGACATCTGGACCAACCCGCTGGCCCTTTCACTGCCCTAAAGAGTTCCCCTCCGGAGGACACTTCAACTGCAGGGCCCCTTCTTCACCCCATCCAGCAGGAAGTAGCCAGAGCAGTCATCGCCCAATTCTGAACAGCAGTTGGAGTGTCCTGTTTAGAGGGGGGATTGAGAGGTGAAGCCAGCTGGATTTCCTTGGTCAAGTGGGGACTTAGAGAACTTTTCTGTGTCTAGCTAAAGGTTTGTAAATGCACCAGTCAGCACTCTGTGAAAATGCACCAATCAGCGGTCTGTGTCTAGCTAAAGGTTTGTAAATCACCAATCAGCACTCTGTAAAAACAGACCAATTAGCACTCTGTAAAATGAACCAATCAGCAGGATGTAGGGGGGTGCCAAATAAGGGAATAAAAGCTGGCCACCCAAGCCAGCGGCGGCAACCCACTCGGGTCCCCTTCCATGCTGTGGAAGCTTTGTTCTTTCACTCTTCAAAATAAATCTTGCTGCTGCTCACTCTTTGGGTCCACACCACCTTTAAGAGCTGCAACACTGACTGCGAAGATTTGCGGCTTCACTTCTGAAGTCAGCGAGACCATGAACCCACCGGGAGGAACAAACAACTCCAGATGCACCATCTTTATGAGCTGTAACACTCACTGTGAAGGTCTGTGGCTTCACTCCTGAAGTCAGTGAGACCATGAACCCACTGGAAGGAAGAAACTCTGGACACATCTGAACATCTGAAGGAAAAGACTCTGGACACACCATCTTTAAGAACTGTAACACTCACTGTGAGGGTCTGCGGCTTCATTCTTGAAGTCAACAAGACCAAGAACCCACCAGAAGGAACTAATTCTGGACACATTTTGGTGACCCAGATGGGACACACTAAGGGAGATAGTAAAAGGAATTTGGGAATCAATACCGCAAACCAGAAATCTTTCTAAAGCATTTGATATACAACAGGAAAAGGATGAAGGGCCTATGAGATTCATAGACACACTGAGGGAGCAAATGAGGCAATATGCAGGCCTCGATTTAGATGATCCCCCTGGGCAAGGAATGTTGAAACTCCAATTTGTCACTAAAAGTTGGCCAGACATTTCAAAAAGTTACAAAAGATAGACAATTAGGATGACCACCCCCTAAGTGAGCTTCTCAGGGAAGCTCAGAAAGTATACGTGAAAAGGGATGAAGAAAAACAGAAACAAAAGACAAAACTTATGTTTTCCACCTTCCAACCAATGGCTGCAAACCCAGGTACTTCTAGACAGAGTTTCCAAAGAGCTAGAAACTATAAAGGGTCCAAACCCTCTTTTAAAGGATCCAGCCTCCATCTGGAGGACCAAGGTCCTTGTCTACCAGACCCCCTAAAGAGTATGGGGGAGCAGGGTTAAAGAATCCCAGAACTAAGAGGGAGGAAAGACAAGATAGGTACTATAGATTTGGAAGAACAGGCCACTTCAAGAGAGGATGTCCTGAACTAAGAAAGGAGAAAGAAGCCCTTCCATTCATGACTTTCGAGGAGGAATAGGGGGATCAGGGGCTCTGTCTCTTTTATCTTGGGTCCCACCAGGAACCCTTGATAAATTTGGAGGTGGTAAGGAAGGAAACCACCCCTCATATCGTCTTATGCCCAACTTATGCCTCCAAAGAAAGAAGAAGTAAAAACTAAAAGGCAGAAATGAAATCCACAGGCAGAGAGCCCAGCGCCACAACCTAGGCCTGGTAGTTAAAGATCAACCCCTGACCTAATCGGTTATGTTATCTATAGATTACAGACATTGTATAGAAATGCACCATGAAAATCCCTATCTTGTTTTGTTCCAATCTAATTAACGGCACATGCAGCCCCCAGTCACATACCCCCTGCTTGCTCAACCAATCACGACCCTCTCACACACACCCCCTTAGAGTTGTGAGCCCTTAAAAGGAATAGGAATTGCTCACTCGGGGGCTTGGCTCTTGAGACAGAAGTCTTGCTGATGCCCCCGGACAAATAAACCCCTTCCTTCTTTAACTTGGTGTCTGAGGAGTTTTGTCTGCGGCTCATCCTGCTACAGTGGGACCTAAACATGAACTTGTCACCTTTTTAGTTGATTCAGAGTCTGCTCACTCCTCTGTTTGTTTCCCCCCATCTAATGTTGTCTCCTCCTCAGAGGAACTTTTAGTCTCCGGGGTAAAAGGGGAAGGAGAGGGGAGAACAGCAGCGTATCCGGCTGGCAGAGGCAGGGAAAGACCAGCAGAGAGGAAAGAGTGTTAGAGGAGAAAGTGGGGGGAAGAGAAGGTGGGGAAGAAAGAGGGGAAAGAGAGAGAGGAAAAAGAGAAAAAGACAGCAAGACAGAGGAAGAGACAGAGAGACAAAGAGGGAGTCAAAGAGAGAGACAAAGAGACAGAAGTAGTAAAGAGACAACAATGTACCCTATTCCTTTAAAAGCCAGGGTAAATTTAAAACCTATAATCGATAATTGAAGCTCTTCTCTGTGACACTATAACACTCCAATACCACCTTGTTGTCAGTGTAAACAAGGGCGTAGGCCAAAAGCACTGAGGCCACTGACAACCTGTGTTATGCCCAGACTGTTTGTTCCCCAAAGAAGACCACCAGAGTCTAGAGTCAAAGCCAAGCGGCAAGGATCTTTACGACAAGTTCGAACTTGGTCCCTCCATTACACAGCATACAAGAGGGCCCCGAACAATGCAAGTGTTTGCTTTTTATAGCCCGAAAGTTACAGGGGAACAAAGGAATTCTTTTGGTTCCCGTGCTTTCAGTAAAACTTTGAACGGCTGCCTCCTTATCGGAGACTTTTCCAGGTGGTGTTTGTACTGGGCTTGTTTGTTTTGAGCCCGGGGCTGAGGAATGTGCCCGGCTCCTCTCATTCCCCCCTTCTTTTCAGGTATCTCTAGAGCCAATCTTGGGTCTTACAAGTCTGATTCTGTTTCAGCATCTACAGGTTGGTATTGGGCTCTGAGGACCATGAGTTGTACAGTGTCAAATCTTTCTCTAACGAACCGCAAAATTCTGTTAACAACACAAGGTCCTACGGTAAGCAGAAATAGAAGACTCAGCAGGGGTCCAAGGAAGGGGGCTAACAGAGAAAACATAGATGAGTTCCACCATTGGTCTGCAGCTGAAGCAAACTGCCGTGTTCTTACTTCTGTGCTTAACTTGCGTAACTGTTGGACCCAGTCCTCCACAAGTCCTGATTCATTTATGTAGAAACAACAGTCTTCCTTTAGGAACATACACATACCCCCTTTTTCAGCAGTGAGTAGGTCTAAGGCCCTCCGGTTCTGCAATGTTACCTGTGCTAGGGACGTGAGCTGCCGCTGGAGGGAGGCAAGGGACTCAGCTGACTCCTCCATAGCAATGGCAAATTGTTGTTACTTTCTATGAGGGTGTGACCTAAGGCTCCTCCCGCCAGTCCGGCTGCCATGAAGGATGCGGTGAGGGAGATTCCTGCAATGAGGGGGAGAAATATGGCTCGTGCAGGTCTCGGTCTAGGGACTGGGTGAATAACAGCACTAGTCCAGTTACCGGTATACCTTAGGAACTCTCCGGCAGTAAGTAGAGTCAACCGGGGAACTAATGTGACAGGAAGACACAGTAGGTTGGTAACAGAGGGGCTATTGCACCCTGAGGAGGGGCAATCTGCACTGGCCACTAATTTCCCGGGCTTATGAGGTTGCCCAGGGTGGGTTTGGTTTTCATAAAGCCAGAATCTCCAGACAAAGGGATTAGGAGCTGGCTTTATGTTTTCCCCAGCGGCCACTAAGGGGACTAACGTTAGAGTCAGATTACCTAACTGCATGTTTGCAGTGAGCTATGCTGTCGGCGCAGGGTGAGTTTTAAGGGGTTGTTCTTAGCTCTGTCCACAGTCCACGTGTCCAGTGCTTCAGCCGCCACCGTGATTGGTCCCAGGAGGTCGGAGGTTGGGTCCACCGGCTTGACGTGGGTGTAGTGGATCCACGACGCGATGCCTTCTACCTTTAGGGCGGTGGGTGTCGTTAGGAGTACCTGGAGTGGTCCTTTCCACCTGGGTTCTAGGGTCTCTTGTCGGTGTCGCTTGACCAGGACCCAGTCTCCTGGCTGGTACGGATGGGGTGTCGGCGGGGGACTGGTCTCATATAGTTCCTTCAGCTTGGGCCAGATTTCTTGATGAATTTTCTGCAAGGCTTGTAGGGAAAATAAGAGTTCAGAGACATTTTCTGTTTCAGACTTGAGCAGATCATCTTTTAGGCTGGGAACTAGGGGTGGGGGTCTACCATACATGATTTCATAAGGGGTAAGGCCCAGTCTGTAAGGGGTATTACGGGCCCGGAACAGAGCGTAGGGGAGAAGGACTACCCAATTAGCGCCAGTCTCCATAGTCAATTTAGTTAAGGTCTCTTTTAAGGTCCGATTCATCCTTTCTACCTGTCCTGAACTCTGGGGCCTGTAAGTGCAATGGAGTTTCCAATTTGCCCCAAGGATGGAAGCCAAATCCTGACTTACCTTAGCGACGAAAGCGGGCCCATTATCTGACCTTATCTGGACGGGGAAGCCATACCTGGGAAGGATATCTTCCAGAATTTTCTTTGCTACGACCTGAGCAGTTTCTCTTTTGGTTGGGAATGCTTCAGTCCACCCTGAAAAAGTATCTACAAAGACAAGTAAGTACCGGTACCCGTACTTTCCTGGCTTTATTTCAGTAAAATCTACTTCCCAGTAGATACCGGGCCTGGTTCCCCTGAGCCTTGTTCCTGTTGCAGCTTGAGATTGGGGGTATGCATTGTTAAGCTGGCAGACTTTGCAACTTGTCATGATACTGCTGGCCGTCTCAGCTATATGTCTGATTTTGAGCTTGGAGCGTCTGATCAGGTCTATCATCCGCTGGGCCCCCAGGTGGGTGGTTCGGTGGATGTGTTCTAACACCTGTTGTCCTAATTTTTCTGGTAGGATGGTTTGGTCATTAGTATCAGTCCACCACCTATTCTGGACTTGTTTCAGGGGAAGTTTGTCAATCCACTGGAGATCTTGTTCTGAATATTCAGGGAAATTTGGCAAGTCCCAGGGGCCCGGGTCAGGGAGCTGGAGTGTAAGGAGTTGGCTGGGAGCCTTTGCCACATTCCTTGCAGTTTGGTCTGCCAGAAAGTTGCCTTGAGCAGTTGGAGTAGTTGGTTTCTGATGCCCTGGGCAATGCACAATGGCTAACTTTTCTGGCCTCCATAGGGCTGTTAGCAGGGCTAGGATCTCTTGCTTGTTTTTTATCTCTTTTCCTTCAGCCGTCAGTAACCCTCGCTCCCTGTAAATGGCCCCATGTATATGCGCCGTTGCAAAAGCATATCGGCTGTCTGTATATACTGTCAGCTTTTTCCCCGCCCCTAAGGTAAGAGCTTGGGTGAGCGCAATCAGTTCGGCCTTCTGGGCCGATGTCCCCGGGGGCAGGGGTTCTGTCCAGATTACCTCAGTCTCTAAAGTCACTGCCGCTCCAGCGTACCTCTGGCCTTGATGCATGAAGCTGCTCCCATCAGTGAACCAGACGAGGTCGGCGTCAGGAAGTGGGCGGTCCTGCAGGTCTTCTCGAACTCCGTGCACCTGAGCTAGTATCTCGGTGCAGTCGTGGAGTGGGGCGTCCAGGTCCGGGTTGGGCAGCAGCGAGGCAGGGTTTAAGGTCGTTGGGGGCAGGAAAGTTATCCTGAGAGGATTTAGTAGTAGTCCTTGGTAGTGGGTGAGCCGGGCGTTACTCATCCATCGATTAGGTGGCTGTTTGAGTACACCTTCGATGGCATGTGGAGTAACGACCCGCAATTCTTGTCCCATGACAAGTTTATCAGCATCTTGCACCATCAGAGCCGTGGCCGCAATCATTCGGAGACAAGGGGGCCACCCGGCAGCCACTGGGTCTAACTTCTTTGACAGGTAGGCAACTGGCCTCCGCCAGGGGCCTAAGTTCTGAGTTATTACCGCCTTGGCGACACCTGTATTCTCGTCCACATATAGGTGGAAGGGCTTGGTAACATCAGGTAGCCTCAGTGCAGGCACAAAGAGTAAGGCGGTTTTAATCTGTTGGAAAGCCGACTCAGCTTCGTCTGTCTAATTAAATGGCTGCTGCCCCCGGGTTGCCTGATACAAGGGTTTAGCCAGTTCTGCGAACCCAGGTATCCATAGTCTGCAAAATCCCGCCGACCCCAGGAATTCCCTCACTTGTCGGGTGGATTGTGGCCTGGGGATCTGCAGAACAGTTTGTTTCCGGGCGTCTGTTAACCAGCGCTGCCCTTCTTTAAGCAGGTACCCTAGATATGTTACCTCTGGCTTACAGATTTGAGCTTTCTTTGCCGAGGCTCGGTAGCCCAGATTCCCCAGAGCTTGTAAGAGACCCTTGGTCCTTTGGATGCAAGCTTCTTGGGTCTCAGCAGCAATTAGGAGGTCATCAACATACTGTAGTAAAGTTATTTCAGGGTGTTTGCATCGGTACTCACCCAGGTCTTCATGGAGGGCCTCATCAAACAGGGTAGGAGAGTTTTTGAATCCTTGCGGCAGTCTGGTCCATGTCAGTTGGCCACTTATGCCCCTATCGGGGTCATTCCACTCGAAGGCGAAGAGCTTTTGGCTCTGAGGGGCTAAAGGCAAACTGAAGAAAGCATCTTTTAAATCTAAAACAGTGTACCATTGATGTTTAGGGTTTAGGGTACTCAGGAGGGTATATGGGTTAGGCACAGTTGGATGTATGTCCACAACTCTCTTATTGATTTCTCTTAAGTCTTGTATAGGTCTGTATTCTCCACTATTAGGTTTTTGTACCGGCAACAATGGAGTATTCCAGGGTGAGTGACATGAGCGAAGGACCCCTTGGTCAAGGAGCCGGCGGATATGCGGGGCAATTCCTTTCTTGGCCTCTAGGGGCATCGGGTATTGGTGTACCTGCACGGGGTCTGCCCCAGGTTTAAGTTCAACAAATAAAGCAGGACGGTGTTTTGCTAGTCCTAAGCCCCCTGTTTCCGCCTAAGCTTCTGGATATTGCTGGAGTCAGGTTGCTATGTCCTGGTCAGGGGCTGTTTGCTCCTGGTGGAGCTGGTACTCATCTTCTAGGGTTATAGTCAGGACGGACACGGGCCGATTGTGGGAGTTGGTCACGACTGGCCCTTCAGGGAGGAAATGGATCTGTGCTCCCATTTTAGTTAGCAGGTCTCTCCCTAATAGGGGACAGGGGCTCTCAGGGATGACCAGGAAAGAATGGGTTACATTCTTGGCTCCGAGGTTTACTGTCCTTTGTGTTGTCCATGGGTATTTTTTAACTCCTGTGGCCCCTTGTACCCACGAGGACTTGGAGGACAATTTCCCATTAGTTTTAACTAAGACTGAGTGCTGTGCTCCCGTATCGACCAAGAACTGGACTGGGGACCCCTCCACTTGCAAAGTTACCCTAGGTTCGGGGAGGGGATCTGAACCCCGTCTTCCCTAGTCTTCATCTTGAGTGACTAGTACGGGTGTAGACCTAGGGGGTCCCTGTCCTCGTTGTTTCTTTTTGGGGCAGTCTCTTACCTAGTGGCCAGCCTCCTTGCAGTAGGCATATTGGTCTTTTCTCAGGTTATCATGCCTGGGGGGCCGCCTAGGTTGGGTGTACTCTGGCTGTAGATGCTCTTTCTGTACCACTGCTGCCAGGACCTTGGTCATTTTTTCAGTGGCCTTAAATTGCCTTTCCTCTGGAGTATCTCTGTTATTATAAACCCGCTGGGCTATCTGAAGGAGGTCCTGAATCCGCTTTCCTTCCAAGTCTTTTAATTTTTGGAGTTTTTTTTTTTTTTTTAATATTTGGGGCTGCCTGATTTACGAAAGACATTACAACAGCTGCCTGACTTCCTGGAGCCTCTGGATCTATGGGGGTGTACTGTCTAAAAGCTTCCATTAATCTCTCTAAGTAGGTAGCTGGGCTCTCTGTCTTTCCCTGTAGAATAGAATATACTTTGGCCAAATTAGTGGGCTTGCGAGCAGCTGCCCGGAGACCTGCCATTAGAGTCTGGCGATAAAGGTGTAGCCATACCCTACCTTCTGCCGTGTTGTAGTCCCACGCCGGCCTGGTCAGAGGAAAGGTCGCGTTTATGAGGTCAGGGTTGGCAGTCGGTTGACCGTCTTCCCCCAAGACCAGCTTTCTAGCTTCTACCTGTATTCTCTCTCGCTCCTCCATGGTAAACAAGATTCGGAGGAGCTGCTGACAATCGTCCCAAGTGGGCTGGTGGGTGAACATGACACTATCCAGTAAAGCCAGTAAATCTTTGGGGTTGTCTGAAAACCGAGCACTCTGAGTCTTCCAGTTATACAGATCACTGGTGGAGAATGGCCAGTACTGGAGCCTGGGGATTCCTGTGTCATCTGGGGGTCCTATTTCCCGAAGGGGTAAAGCTACCATGGAGTCAGGCGGCTGGGGGGGGCTAGTCTGTGAAGTGCGCCCTCGCGTCCGCCCCGCCAGCCCTTCAAAGTTACTTTCCCTTTCAGCGGGCCATGAGTGCCGGCCGCCTCCCCTCCGCCTGCTCCCTCCCTCTATTCTTCTCTCTAATCTTTCCGTTTCTGTCCAAATCTTTGATTGACAGACTCCCAGGGTCTCTTCTTTAAGTCTCTATCTCATTTGCGCACGCTCTCTCTCTGTCATCCTGTGTCCTTTCTCCTTTACACTCAGTCTCTTTCTCTTTCTGTCTCTCTCTCTGACTCTCCACGTCTGCCGTTTCCTCCCCTTTCTCTTTCCGATTTCCTTTCTCACTTTCTCCCTTTCTCCCTCTCCTGTCTCTTATGGTCTCTCTCTCACTCATTTTCTCCCTCTCCCCAGTCTCACTTTCTGTGTCTCTTCCTGTAAAGGAATGTGGGTTAGAATCCCTGTAAAGGAAATCTGCGCCGGAAGCCGGGAGCCCGGGGACCGGGGCCGCAAGTGCGGCGCCGGAAGCCGGGAGCCCGGGGACCGGGGCCGGAGGCGCGTGGTGCCGGAAGTGGGGGGGCCCGGGGACCAGGGCCGGGAGCGTGGCGCTGGAAGCCGGGAGCCCGGGGACCGGGGCAATTCAGACTGCACGCGCGCGCCCGGGGACTGGGGCAATTCAGACCACATGCGCGCGCCCAGGGACCGGGGCAATTCAGACCGCACGCGCGCGCCCGGGGACCGGGGCAATTCAGACCGCACGCGCGCGCCCGGGGACCGGGGCAATTCAGACCGCACGCGCGCACCCGGGGACTGGGGCAATTCAGACCGCACGCGTGCGTCCAGGGACCAGGGTCAGAGTCAGCTGTTGCCCAGATCGCGAACACGCTCCGGCAACTCAGATCGCCAGCGCAGCTGCTGGCCGGATCGCAAACGCGCTCCGGCAGCTCAGATCTCAATTTAAATCAGAAGAGAGCCAGGGGACGTCTCCCACCGGTCTCCACTGGCTGTCCTATAGCGCGTCCGCCAGGACTGTGCCAGCTTCAGTTTCAGACCTCGCGAGTCACAGATTCAGATTCAGAACAGACATACAGACACAGACAGACAAACGGAGACGAGCCAGCTCACCTATCAGTAGATCGATCTTAGCAGATCCGTTGACCAGGGGTCTGGTGGGCTTGGGGAATCCCGGACGGGCCCCCAGATGTTATGCCCAGACTGTTTGTTCCCCAAAGAAGACCACCAGAGTCCAGAGTCAAAGCCAAGCGGCAAGGATCTTTACGACAAGTTCGAACTTGGTCCCTCCATTACACAGCATACAAGAGGGCCCCGAATAATGCGAGTGTTTGCTTTTTATAGCCCGAAAGTTACAGGGGAACAAAGGAATTCTTTTGGTTCCCGTGCTTTCAGTAAAACTTTGAACGGCTGCCTCCTTATCGGAGACTTTTCCAGGTGGTGTTTGTACTGGGCTTGTTTGTTTTGAGCCCAGGGCTGAGGAATGTGCCCGGCTCCTCTCACCTGTAGTCTTCCTATCAAAAATCCTTAATCCAATAACCCACAGATTGCCCAAATGCATTGAATCTGTAGCAGCAACTGCTTTGCTAGCAAAAGAAAATAGAAAAATAACTTTTAAAGGAATCCTCATTGTGAGCACACCTCACCAGTTCAGAACTATTCTAAGTCAAAAAGAAAAAAAAGCAAAACGGTAGCTTACTAACTGAAAAATCTTATAATATGGGGCTATTCTGTTAGAAAAAGATGATTTAGCATTAACCACTGATAATTCCCTTAACTCAGCAGGTTTCCTAACAGAAGATCTAAATCTTAATTAATTACCATACAAAGGTCTGACCAGATCTAGGAGGAACTTCCTTCAGGACAGGACAATAGATAGTTCCTCCTGGGTGATTGAGAGAAAAAGACACAATGGGTATTCAGTAATTGATAAGGAAACTCTTGTAAAAGCAGAGTTAGGAAAATTGCCTAATAATTGGTCTGCTCAAACGTGGAGCTGTTTGCACTCATCCAAGCCTTAAAGTACTTACAGAACCAGGAAGGAACCATCTATACCAATTCTAAGTTAATTTGGACTGAACAAGGTCTTATTAATAGCAAAGGATAATTGAAATCCCAAACTTGAAAGGTTTTCAACAAAAGTAAAGTTTGCTAAAAGTTAACAGTCTAACATGTATTATCCTAACTTCTAATCTTGTGGCGTTAGGCAGTCTAGTCCACAGACTTGAAGGAAGTTCACTTTGGAAAAGAATGGTTATCATCTTCGGAAAAAAAAAGGAGGGGGAGAATTTCTGTAAAAGGAATGTTATATGGTAAATTCTTGTCCTAAAATAAATTAACTGGTTGTTTAAAGAAAGGGATGTTTACAACAAGTCAGAAAGTTGAGGCATGTTGAAGAATTATCTGCGAAAGCCATGAAAAACAAAATGTGTGTTATAAAATGGAATTTGTGCAAGAAATGTTGTATAATTTAAAAGTAACTATAAGGAGGCATAAGAATGTGGATTTTTACCTACATTAAAAGGTTAAAAAATTTTTGTTTTGAAGGTTTAAGCAAGTTTTAAAACGTTAATTGTAAAGGAAATTATGTGTGTAAACATATTGGCTAAAGTTAAAAGGGTATCATCCAGTTTTTCTGTGAACTGGACATTAAAATAAAAGCACAATGGGTTTTTCTTAAAGTACTAACCTGCTCTTTAACAAAAATTATAAAAGGTTAAAAAGAGTCAATAAAAATCTTACCTTATGGTCAGATGTTAAAATTAGATAAATATGTTTACAAGGTTTTATTAAAATTGAGTTTAACATTAATAACACACTAATATAAAAATGTAGTATATTATCTGATATAAAAATCATACAGGAAGGACTGTCAAATACAAAATAGTGTTTGGCTTTCTTTGGTCTAAAAACTAATAAAAATATCTCTGCTAAAAATATAAAAATTAGCTGGGCATGGTGGCAGGCACCTGAAATCCCAGCTACTGGGGAGGCTGAGGCAGGAGAATCGCTTGAACTCAGGAGACGGAGGTTGCAGTAAGCTGAGATCACACCATTGCACTCCAGCCTGGGAGACAAGAGCGAGACTTCGTCTCAAAAAATAAACAAACAAAAAACAAAACAAAACAAAAAAACTAATAAAAATAGTTGCTAAAGGAAATTTCTCAGTAAGAAGACACCAAGGATGATAAAGTCCACTGCTGATGTCCCCACATTTAAAACAAAAGATCAATTTCTTAGAAACTATATACTTGGTTTATCTTCCACTTTCCTTTCCCTCAAAACTAAAAGTCTTTTAGCACAGGTACCACTCCTAGAACTTGCGGTAAACCAGCACTAGCCTGAGGATTACATTCTCATCAAAGGGTGGAAAGAAAGAAAACTTGAGCTAGCCTGGGAAGGACCCTACCTATGCTGCTAACCACTGAGACTGATGTTCGTACAGCAGAAAGGGAGTGGACTTATCACACCTGAGACAAGAAAGCGCGGTCCCCTCCAGAGTTATGGACCATGGTCCCGAGAGAAAACCCTACCAAACTAAAGCTAAGAAAAATTTAACTCTCTTTCATCCATTCTATTATTCTTTCTTCTTTCCTCACTCTATTGCTGACCATCTAGTGATAACATAACCAAGTCAATCTTCCTCAAACTATTGCATTTGATGCTTGCCTTGTTACACCCTGTGGGGACTTGCCAAGTCAAAGACAGCTCTCTACTTCAGAAAAGTACCTCTGTCCCTCCTGACTCTCCTCAGACTGGGCCTTAGTTAATTGGGACCATTTAACCTGAGGAGATTTCGATAAAGACCCCAGTGTCAACCAGGAGTCTTGCCCCCTGATGTAGAGCTTTTATGCCGTAGTTGGTCCAATGTTCTGTGGACCACTAAAGAGCAAGGATGGACTGTCCCAGTTTTTGTAATTTCCTAAAACCATAAATTCATTTTACTAGAGGGTTGTAGAAGTTAAAGACTTAAGCTTTGGCAATTAAGACAGGATATCAAGATGCAAATGCCTGGTTGGAATGGATCAAATATTCCATCTGCACATTAAAAACAATTGTTATACTTGTGCACACAGCAGGTCAGAGACCTAGATTGTCCCCTTTCCGCTAAGGTGATTCCCCAGTCAACCAGGCATGGGGTGCATGGTAGCTATTTTCCAGGATTCTACAGCCTGGAGTAATAAGTCATGCCAAACTCTCTCTGTGTTATATCTCAAAGTCCAGCACCCTGCGGGTCAGCCCCCGAGGGCCATCCAGCTTCTGTCTCCCAACCCTAAGTTCACTTCATATCTCTCACGACAGGTAGGAAACTTAGCATTCCTTGGAGACCTGAAGGGATGCAGTGAGCTTAAGAATTTTCAAGAGCTTATCAATCAGTCAGCCCTTGTTCATCCCTGAGTGGATATGTGGTGGTATTGTGGTACACCTTTACTGGACACTCTGCCGAATAACTGGAGTGGCACTTGTACTTTAGTCCAATTGGCTATCCATTTCACCCTGGCATTTCATCAACCAGAGGAAGGAAAAATAAGACATTGTAAAGTGAGAGAATCCCCTTATGGGTCTTTTGACTCTCACATCTATTTAGATGCAACTGGAGTCCCATAGGAAATACCAAACCCAAAATCAAATAGCTGCAGAATTTAAGTCAATATTTTGGTAGGTGACAATTAATAAGAATGTAGATTGGATAAACTACATCTACTACAACCAACAGTGATTTATTAACTACACTAGAGATACTGTTAAAGGAATAGCTGAACAATTAGGGGCTACTAACCAGATGGGTTGGGAAAATAGGATAGCCTTACACATGATAATTAGCAGAAAGAGGAGAAGTTTACATCATGATTAAAACTCAATGTTTCACCTTCATCCCAAACAACACCACCCCTAATGGAAGTATAACAAAGGCACTGCAAGGTCTGACTGCTCTGTCCAATGAGTTAGCCAGCAACCCAGAGGTAAATGACCCCTTTACAGGTTGACTAGAAAAGTGATTTGGTAAATGGGAAGGAATAATAGCCTCAGTTATTACTTTTCTTGCAGCTGTAATGGGCGTACTTATTCTTGTCAGGTGCTGTGTCATATCATGCATCCATAGGTTGATGCAGAAGCTCATAAACATGGCACTTACTAAAACTGCCCTTAACTATCCTCCACCTTATCCAGAGAAGTTTCTTCTTTTAGAAAATCAAGCAAAACAACTAAGCCAAGACATGTTTTTAAAAAGTTTGAAAAGAAAGCTATAAGGAAATACAAGGAGAGGGGTTGTTAGACATGAGTTCTAAATTTCTTTTCAAGAATCATTATGTCAGTATGTCTAATTCTTTACCTTCTACTTTTAAACATAACTTCCTCATAAAGCAACCTTTTTTCGATTACCTGCTCCACCCTGACTCATTTCAATCACCTGCTCCAGCCTGACTCATTCTGATGACCTGCTCCACCCTGACTCATTCCGATTACCTGCTCTGTCATAACCATTTTTCCCACCAAACCACTCACCCCATCACTCTGTTTAAATTAGTCAATAGGAATTAATTTAGCCTGTGCAGTCTAACCCTAGCCAATAGGGGAATGACACAGAAGCAGGGGGCCACATGCCTCAGAGCTGAGAACCCCTTTCCCTCCCTTGTCCAAGTGTGCACTCACCATTGCTCCATCTGTAAGGGCACACCCTTCTATAGAAGTACCTTGCCTTGTTGAGAATTAAAAAGAAAATTTTATATTTGAGTGGTATTTCTTTTGCGGCACTGAAACTTTATATATAATAATATTAAGAAACAAAGCAAAAAATTTGGCTAGGCATGGTGGCGCATGCCTATAATTCCAGCATTTTGGGAAGCTGAGGGTGGTAAATTGCTTGAGCCCAGGAGTTTGAGAGCAACCTGGGCAACATGGTGAAACCCTATCTCTACAAAAAAAATTTAAAAAATTAGCCTGGCATGGTGGTGACCGCAGGTAGAACCAGCTACTGAGAAAGCTAAAGTGGGAGAATCACATAAGCCTGGGAAGTCGAGGCTGCAGTGAGCCATGATTGCACTACCGCACTCCAGTTTAGGTGACAGAGCAAGACCCTGTCTCCAAAAAAAAAAAAAAAAAGGAAGAAACAAAACAAAAATTAACAATAAATACTTTAATAATATGCCATAATGACAGGTATGTTGACCTGGATTTGTTTAAAGTAGCTAGGTGTGGGGAAAAGAAAGAGATCAGCCTGTTACTGTGTCTATATAGAAAGAAGTAGATATAAGAGACTCCATTTTGTTCTGTATTTGAGATGCTGTTAATCTGTGACCCTACCCCCAACCTTGTCCTTGCAAGAGACATGTGCTGTGGTAACTCAAGGTTTAATGGATTTTGGTTGTGCAGGGTGTGTCTTTGTTCCTAGAAAAGCTAGGTATTGTCCAAGGTTTATCCCCATGTGATAGGATGAAACAATGCCGCTAAAAGGTTTATCTCTAGGCACAGGATTTTCCTTTAAACTTATTCATGTCACAGAGATCCTTGCTCTTATGTCTTACTGCTGATTTCCTCCCTAAAAATGATCCTATTGTCCTGCCACTCGCTTATCTTTAAGATGATAAAGATAATTATCTATAAATACTAAGAGAACTCAGAGACGTGCTGGCATGGGTCCTTTGTAAGCTGAGCACCGGTCCCCTGGGCCCCCGCTTTTCTTTCTCTATACTTTGTCTCTGTGTCTTATTTCTTTTCTCAAGTCTCTCGTTCCACCTAACAAGAAACACCCACAGGTGTGGAGGGGCAGGCCACCCCTTCACTAGGGATTATACTGTGGGATTCCAAAAACCTGCTGCATATGTAAAATATTTATACTATTTAATAAGCAAAAGTCACTAGGAGCAAAATTATCCAAACATCAGTAGAGTTCTAGGAATCAAAGTATCTCTTGTGGTGCCAAAGCAAAAATGCAAGTCTAGACCTTAGCAAGGCAAGACTTTATCAAAGGAGGCTATGACAATAGGAAGACACTCAAAGACTAAGCTAGAAACATCCCAGGGAAAGGGTATGTGAGCGGAAACTGTGGCAAAGGCAGCTGTGGAAAGAGAAAAGTTTAGGGCCTAGCTGTCCTTGTCAAAGCAGACTGAAGTTGACATGAAGCACTAAGTTTAACCATCCTTGTTAAGGGCTATCAGTGCACACCTAAATGATTTTGGTTTTTAAGCAGATATAAATTGCATATATTCCAAGTCATGTTGACACAAACATCTTAGAATCTGGCTCTTCAAATATTCAAAGTAGGTCACATCCACAGGTGAACAAATCATAAGGCAGCTGGAAAACTTCACTGTATTAGTTAATAAGAGAATAGGCCAGGTGCGGTGGCTCACTCCTATAATCCTGGCACTTTGGGAGGCCAAGATGGGTGGATCACTTGAGGTCAGGAGCTCAATATCAGCCTGGCCAACATGGTGAAATCTTGTTTCTACTAAAAAAATAGTGGGGGCCGGGTATGGTGGCTCACCTATCCTAGCACTTTGGGAGGCTGAGGTGGGCGGATCACGAGGTCAGGAGATGGAGACCATCCTGGCTAACACGGTGAAACCCTGTCTCTACTAAAAATACAAAAAATTAGCCAGGCCCAGTGGTGGGCACCTGTACTCCCAGCTACTCGGGAGGCTGAGGCAGGAGAATGGCATGAACCTGGGAGGCGGAGCTTGCAGTGAGCCGAGATAGCGCCACTGCAGTCCAGCCTGGGCAAAAGAGCTAGACTTCCGTCTCAAAATAAGAAGAAAAAAAAAAATTAGCTGGGCATGGTGGCACATGCCTGTAATCCCAGCTACTCGGGAGGCTAAGGCAGGAGAATTGCTTGAACCCGGGAGGCGGAGCTTGCAGTGAGCTGAGATCGTGCCACTGCACTCCAGCCTGGGCAACAGAGCAAGACTCCATCTCAAAAACAACAGCAACAAAAAAAGCTGGTCACGTGGCGGGTGCCTGTAATCCCAGTTACAAGTCTGAGGCAGGAAAATCGCTTGAACCCGGGAGAGGGAGGTTGCAGTGAGGTGAGATCTTACCACTGCACTGCAGAGAGAGACTCCATCAAGAAAGAAAGAAAAGAAAGGAAAGAAACAAGGCATCCAAATGAATGAAGTTAAAGATAAGCAAAACAAAGCTAAGAAAGCAAAGAGATTGAAAAACTAAAAATAGAAACTACTTAATTAGAAAAAAGTAGAATTAAATATATAATCCAAGAGCTCGTTACTTGAAACATAAAAAAGATAGGCTTTTAGCTAAGTTAATTACAAAAAACAGCTAAAATATACTTGATGTAATAATTTGGAAATCCTAGATAAAATGAATTTTTTTAAAGAAAGTATGATTTCTAAAACGGATCTCAAAAAAAAAAAAAAAAAAAAAAAACAGAAAATCTGAATAATTACCATAAAAGAAGTACAAAGAGCTATTCCAGAAAAGGAGTATCAGGTCTAGATATTTTCATAGGTGGTTATATTCCACCTTTAAGGAAACAATTCCAAAGCTACTTGAACTTTTCTAATACATAAAAAAAGAAAGAAACCATCTAAAATACTTCTATGAAGCAAGAATAGTTTGACACTAACTCTAACAAGAAGTGTAGGAAAAAACATGAGCACTAATCTCATTTATACATATTGATGAAATAATACTAGGTACTAGGAAAAAGAATCCTGTAAAACCCTAAAAAAATAAAAGGACAAAAATGGGATTATTTCAGAAATACAAGGATAATAATAAAGTATTAGGAAATCTATTTTATAAATAGACCCAAGGACAATCAACTCAACAGACTTTGAAAAATAACTTGATTAAAAGCTTTTAACATCTACTTTTTTTTTTTTTCGTTTTTTTGAGACAGAGTCTCGCTTTGTTACCCAGGCTAGAGTGCAGTGGTGCAATCTCAGCTCACTGCAACCTCCGCCTCCTGGGTTCAAGTGATCCTCCTGCCTCAGCCTCCCAAGTAGCTGGGATTACAGGTGTGCATCACTATTCCTGGCTAATTTTTGTGTTTTTAATGGAGATGGGGTTTCACCATGTTGGCCAGGCTGGCCTCAAACTCCTGACCTCAAATGATCCATCTGCCTTGGCCTCCCAAAATGCTGGGATTACAGATGTGAGCCACCAAGGCTGGCCCATCTACTTTTCAATCAAAAATGATCATAAAAGAATAAGAATATAAGATGACAGCAAGAATGAGTAAATAAAAAATACATTTTTAAAATTAAATTTGAAAAATAAAAAAGAATAAGAATAGAAGACATTTCCTTAATATGAATCCATTTTAACCTCAAGACAGCTTATGTTCAAAGGAAAATGTTAGAAGCATTCCCATTAGCAAAAGATTTTAAATAATGATGACTACCATTATCAGTAATATTTTTCTAATGTAGTTGTCTTTATATTTGGGGGAAAATTAGAAGTTAAAAGTTATTGGAAACAAGACAACAATGCCTGCTGTCACCACTTGCATTCAAAATTGAACTGGAAGTTCTAGGCAATGCAGTCAGGCAAGAAAATAAAATAAAAGGCATCTAGATTGGAAAAGAGGAAGAACAACTATCTCTTTTTGCAGATGAGATAAAAATCCCTAAACAATCCACAAAAAAATCCATTAGGGCTAATAAACAAGCTCAGAATGATGCAAGGATGCAAGATCAATACACAAAAATCAGTTGTATTTGTTTAAAGTAGCTAGGGATTATACTGTGGGATTCCAAAAACCTGCTGCATATGTAAAATATTTATACTATTTAATAAGCAAAAGTCACTAGGAGCAAAATTATCCAAAAATCAGTAGAGTTCTAGGAATCAAAGTATCTCTTGTGGTGCCAAAGCCAAAATGCAAGTCTTTGAGCCATGCCTGGCCCAAAGTTATTTACTAAAATCTTCTTTGTAATTAAGAAAACAATCTTTGTATCCATTCAAGAATTCGCTGCACCTATGAAAAAGAATGAAGCTGGTCTTTGTCTACTGATACAGAAATTGTCCTAGGCCAGGCGTGGTGGTTCATGCCTGTAATCCTAGCACTTTGGGAGTTCGGAAATTCAAGGCAAGCCTGGCCAACATGGTAAAACCCCACCTCTACTAAAAATTAAAAGAAAAGGGAGGGGAGGGAGAGAAAGAGGCCGGGTGCAGTGGCTTATACCTGTAATTCCAGCACTTTAGGAGGCCAAGGCGGGCAGATCAATTGAGGTCAGGAATTTGAGACCAGCCTGGCCAACATGGTGAAACTCCATCTCCACTAAAGATAAAAAAATTAAAAAATTAAAAAATAAATTAGCCAGGCGTGCTGGTGCTTGCCTGTAATCCCAGCTACTTGGGAGGCTGAGGCTGGAGAATCACTTGAACCCAGGAGGCAGAGGTTGCAGTGAGCTGAGATCACACCATTGCACTCCAGGCTGAGCAACAGCAAGACTCTGTCTCAATGAAAAAAAAAAGGGGGGGGGGGCAGAGAGAGAGAGTCCTAGATAAGAAAGAGAAAGAGAGAGAGGGAAGGAAGGAAAGAAGGAAGGAAGGAAGGAAGGAGGAGTAAGGAGGAAGGAGGAAGGAGGAAGCAGGAAGGGAGAAGGGAGAAGGGAGGGAGGGAGGAAGGAAGGAAGAAAATTAAAAAGAAAGGAAAGAAAGATTCCTAGATGAGAGACAGCGAAAGTGAGAGAAAGGAAAGGAAAGGAAAGGGTCCTAGATGAGCGAGAGAGAGGAAGAGAGAAGGGACGGAATGGAGGGAGGGAGGAGAGTCCTAGACCAGGGGTCCCCAACCCTACTGGTCCATGGCTTGTCAGGAAGTGGGCCCCACAGCAGATGGTGAACAGTGAGCAAGCAAGCAGAGCTTCATCTGTATTTACAGCTGCTCCCCATCACTCACATTACCACCTGAGCTCCACCTTCTGTCAGATCAGCGGTGGCACTAGATTGTCGTAGGAGCATGGACCCTATCATGACCAGAGCATTCAGGGATCTAGGTTGTGTGTCCTTATGAGAATCTAATGCCTGATGATCTGTCACTGTCTCCTATCACCCCCAGATGGAACCATCTTGTTGCAGGAAAACAAACTCAGGGCTCCCACTGATTCCACATTATGGTGAGTTGTATAATTGTTTCATTATATATTACAATATAATAGTGATAGAAATGAAGTACACAATAAACGTAATGCACTTAAATCATCCTGAAACCATCCCTCTCCACCCTGGTCCATGGAGAAGTTGTCTTCCACAAAACCAGTCCCTAGTGTCAAAAAGGTAGGAGACCATTGTCCTAGATATACTGTTTCATGGAACAAGTAAGGTGCAGAAAAGTGTATAGCTTATATTGCTTGTGTAAAAAGGGGCAAAATGTGTTTTTGTGTATGTGTGTGTGTTTTCTTGTATATTGTAAAATATCTCTATAAGGGGATACACATGCTGATCAATACTGGCTTAGGGGATGTGGTTAGAGTTTTGAGTCTTATGAAAGTCATATCTGATTTAAAAATAAATAATGGATCGGGTGCAGTGGCTCACGCTTGTAATCCCACACTTTGGGAGGCCAAGAGGGGAGGATTGCTCTAGCCCAGGAGTTCAAGGCAACCGTGGACAACATGGCGAGATCCTATCTCTACAAATAATTTTAAAATTAGCAGGGCATGGTGGCACACTCCTGAGGTTCCAGGTACTCAGGAGGCTGAGGTGGGAGGATTGAGTGAACCTGGGAGGTCAAGGCTGCAGTGAACCATGATCTCACCACTGTACTCCAGCCTGGACAAGAGTGAGACCTGTCTCAAAAAAATAAAAATAAATAATACACTGACAATATAGCAGAATTTTTGTAAAAATAATTTTTTTTTTTTGAAATGGAGTCTCACTCTGTCACCCAGGCTGGAGTGCAGTGGCATGACCTTAGCTCACTGCAAGCTCCACCTCCCGGGTTCATGGCATTCTCCTGCCTCAGTCTCCCAAGTAGCTGGGACTACAGGTGCCCTTCACCACGCCTGGCTAATTTTTTGTATTTTTAGTAGAGACAGGGTTTCACCATGTTAGCCAGGATGGTCTCGATCTCTTGACCTCGTGATCTGCCCGCCTCAGCCTCCAAAAGTGCTGGGATTACAGGCGTGAGTCACCACGCCCAGCCAAAAATAATTCTTAATCTTAATCTCACATTCATAAAATGTATTTGAACAAAATTATTATACTTAAATTTATTCTTTTCCTCTGAAATGGCCCAACTCTCTTGACTACTTGATAGACCACCAGCTGACTATTCTTTGAGCAAGGCTGTCCCAGAACTTTAAACATTCAGATGCCAGAGAGGCTACTACAGTTGGATCCAGTATCTGAATTCACATCTCTTTAGGACCACAAATTATATTCTTATACCAGAGATTAAGTGGGATCTTATTAGAGAAACTCCTAATTCTTAATTCAATTAGTTAGTATTTGCTGGAAACCTATTATTTAATATTATCTGTTATACAGAGATTAATGTATCCTGGCTGCTGTTCTCGAGATGCTCACAAGCATGCTGGTTACTAAACTATATCCAATTATATAAAATAGATTCTAAAGGCTCCAGCAACACTATGGCAGTTGGTTAAAATAGGTTTATTATACCATCCTGTGCCTAAGTATACATCTGAAAGGATACACACAAGTTTTTAAAAAATTTTTTTGAGAGGGAAGGAAGGAAGGAAGGAGGGAGGGAGGGAGAGAGGGAGGAAGGGAGGAAGGGAGGGAGGGAAGGAGGAAGAAGGAAGGAAGGGAGGAAGGAAGGAAGGGAGGGAGGGAGGGAGGGAGGAAGGAAGGAAGGAAGGAAGGAAGGAAGGAAGGAAAGAGAGAGAGAGAGAGAGAGAGAAAGAAAGAAAGAAAGAAAGAAAGAAAGAAAGAAAGAAAGAAAGAAAGAAAGAAAGAAAGAAAGTCCTAGATGAGAAAGAGAAAGAGAGGTGAGACAGGGTCTCACTCTGTCGACCAGGCTGGAGTGCAGTGGTGCAATCTCAGCTCCCTGCAGCCTCCGCCTTCTGGGTTTAAGCAGTTCTCCTGCCTCAGCCTCCTGAGTAGCTGGGACTACAGGTGTGCACCACTACAGCTGGCTAGAATTGTTAATAGCAATTACATCTGTTGGATGGGATTGCCAGAAAGGAGACAAGGGGAAGACTTTTACTTTTTTAAATATTTCAAATATGAAGATGGTGGGATCATGAAGGATTTTATTCATTTTTAGCATTTTTTTCAAATAAAAACATAGGAAAAAATCAAGAGTTTCAAACCAATACATAAAGTTATTTCTTCACATAATCAAAACAAATTATCATATACCACTTTCCTACCTCCCTTCATTGAATAGTACAAAACTTGGTATACTCTGCTTTTATCTACTAGATATTCTGTATTAGACTTGACCCTTGTTAAATGAAGTCTCCCTTTGTTTAGGAAAAATGTACAGTATATCAAAGGATGAGATCACCACCCCAAAGCTATGCTGATCAGTCTTGTTGAAAACAGAAAATATACACTTTGGCCAGGCGCGGTGGCTCACGCCTGTAATCCCAGCACTTTGGGAGGCTGAGGCTGACAGATCACGAGGTCAGGAGATTGAGACCATCCTGGGTAACATGGTGAAACCCCGTCTCTACTAAAAATACAAAAAAAATTAACTGGGCATGGTGGCGGGTGCCTGTAGTCCCAACTGCTGTGGAGACTGAGGCAGGAGAATGGCGTGAACCCAGGAGGCGGAGCTTGCAGTGAGCCGAGATTGCGCCACTGCATTCCAGCCTGGGTGACAAAGTGAGACTCCATCTAAAAAAAAAAAAATACAGGCTTTATGGGAAGGGTTTGTTTTTGGGAAGTATTGGTTATTGAGGTAGGAGTAGTTTGGAAAATCAGTCACAAAAGCATGGGTTACAGAAATTCATTTTCTGTTACCTTGATGTGTTTGCTGAAGGCGCTATCACTGATCAATTATAATAGGTTTAAAACCAGCACTGGTGTTTAGTTGTTACTATGCTATAAAAATTTCAGTCTCGGCTGGGCACAGTGGCTCATGCCTGTAATCCCAGTACTTTGGGAGGCCATGGCGGGTGGATCACCTGAGGACAGGAGTTCAAAACCAGCCCGGCCAACATGGTGAAACCTCGTCTCTACCAAAAATACAAAAATTACCTGGGCATGGTGGTGCATGCCTGTAGTCCCAGCTACTTGGGAGGCTGAAGCAGGAGAATTGCTTGAACCCAAGGGGCGGAGGTTTTAGTGAGCCCAGATCATGCCAATATACTCCAGCCTGGGTGACAGAATGAGACTCCGTCTTAAAAATAAATAAATAAATAAATAAAAATCAGTCTTTTTCTAAGTTTGTGGGGATTTGTTTTTTATTCTAAAGAAGAGTTATGTCTTTTTTTGCTTGGTCTTGATTTTAAAAACTAGAGGAATCTGGCACTGAAAAAATGTAATTTCTTTTGACCTATCATAATTTTATATTAAAAGGCTATAATATAGTGTATTAATTTTCTCTTCCTGCTATAACATATTACCACAAATTTAGTCATTTAACACAATACAAATTATCATCTTATGGTTCAGTAGATTAGAAATCTGACACAGGTCTCACTAAGCTAAAAACCAAGACACTGGAAGAGCTGAATTCCTTCTTGAGGCTCTAGGGAAGAATCCGTTTCCTTTCTTTTTCCAGCTTCCAGAGGTTACCCCCATTCTTTGGCTCACAGCCCCTTTTCTCCTTCTTCAAAGCGAACAACATATGTTTCTCTGACCCTACTTCTGTTGTCACATCTCTTTCTCTGACAACCCCTTCGTCCTCCCTCTTTCAGTTGTTAAGGACCTTTACAATTACCTTGAGCCTGCCTGGAGGATCAAGGATACTCTCCCTACCTTGAGGGACTTAATTTAGTCACACCTGCAAAGTCCCTCTTGCCATGTAAGGTAACATATTTGCAGGTCACAAGGATTAGGACACGAACATCTTTAGGGGAACTTTATTCTGCCTACCACACGTGGAAATTGAATTTATAAATATATCCGTTAGAATTGCACTTGACTGCTTAAACAAGTAGGGGATCTCTTTGTCTCCTATAGCAGGAAATCTGGGAACGGGAAGCCCAAGGCTGATTGTGATGGCCTCAACAATGCCATCAAGGAAACTGACCCCTAGTGTCCTGCTCACTACCATGCTTAGCAATGACTACTGAGCCTCAAGCATCCTCACAGGTTCCAGGCAGGAAAAAAGAAATGGAAGCGGCAGTACCAGCAAAATTCAGCTGACATTTTGTTAGCCAGAATTGAGTCATGGGACCACCCCTAGCTACAAGGAAATCTGAGAAGGGAAGTTTTTGGCTTTCCTCCTTATCTAAAGAAGAAAGGAAAATTGAAATAAGAGTTTGAATGAGTGATAGGTGAGCTAACCTACAGAATTGACTACAAGTAAGTGACTGAGCAAACAACTTTAATAATCCAATTATTGAAGGGCAGGACTCAGGTGTGTAATGCCCAGACCGTTTGTTCCCCAAAGAAGACCACCAGAGTCCAGAGTCAAAGCCAAGCGGCAAGGATCTTTTACTGCAAGTTCGAACTTGGTCCCTCCATTCCACAGCATACAAGAGGGCCCCGAACAATGCGAATGCTTGCCTTTTATAGCCCGATGTAAATAGGATACGTAAAGTTACAGGGGAACAAGGGAATTCTTTTGGTTACAGCATTACAATTGGTTAACATTATACATTTAGCATTTTTTTTATTGGTTCCCGCTGTGTCCTTATCGGAGCTTTCCCAGGTGGTGTTTTTCTAAAGTCGAGAGAAATATGGAGGAATGTGTTTGTGCTGGGCTCAGGAAGTTGAGAGAGATATATGGTGGGTTGTGTTTGTGCTGGGCTAAGGAAGTTGGGAGGTATATGGAGGAATGTGTTTGTGCTGGGCTCAGGAAGGTGAGAGAGATATATGGAGGAATGTGTTTGTGCTGGGCTCAGGAAGTTGAGAGAGATATATGGTGGGTTGTGTTTGTGCTGGGCTAAGGAAGTTGGGAGGTATATGGAGGAATGTGTTTGTGCTGGGCTCAGGAAGGTGAGAGAGATATATGGAGGAATGTGTTTGTGCTGGGCTCAGGAAGTTGAGAGAGATATATGGTGGGTTGTGTTTGTGCTGGGCTAAGGAAGTTGGGAGGTATATGGAGGAATGTGTTTGTGCTGGGCTCAGGAAGTTGGGAGGTATATGGAGGAATGTGTTTGTGCTGGGCTCAGGAAGTTGAGAGAGATATATGGTGGGTTGTGTTTGTGCTGGGCTAAGGAAGTTGGGAGGTATATGGAGGAATGTGTTTGTGCTGGGCTCAGGAAGTTGGGAGGTATATGGAGGAATGTGTTTGTGCTGGGCTCAGGAAGTTGAGAGAGATATATGGTGGGTTGTGTTTGTGCTGGGCTAAGGAAGTTGGGAGGTATATGGAGGAATGTGTTTGTGCTGGGCTCAGGAAGTTGGGAGGTATATGGAGGAATGTGTTTGTGCTGGGCTCAGGAAGGTGAGAGAGATATATGGAGGAATATGCCTGATTTCTTTCAGGTGTAGGAATTTAGTGGACTATTTGCTACATGTGTTACTCAATATCTGTTGGTCCTAAGATCAAAATTGATTTTTTAAAAAAGTCTCACAAGTCACAGTATGTTCCCTATACCAGTTTACTTAGCCTTAAAAGGTACACTGTAAATAATGCACACCGCTAAACAGCAGAGACCTTCTGATGTCTGGCAATGCTGGGTGCAGCTTCCATGCCCCTCCACCACACAGCATGCTCAGTTGCAAGAGGTGAGGCTGAAGCACGTGCAGAAGATTTGACCTCTGGGCAGCCACCCTTTCTATCCTCTACTTATGCATAGTCCATGCTTGTTGCATAGCCTCTGGGAGAAAGTGCTAAATCACATGCCTAACAGGGCAGCTGCAACTCATCAATCAGGGGTTTCACAATGAATGCTTCTGTAAGCCAGGGGCAGTCTGACCTGCTAACATTCCAAGTTTATCTTGTATCAATACATTCTGGTGAGCAGAGTGGCTTGAAGGTAAATCTAAGGTCATATCGCCAGGGTCCCTGGGTCTAGGGCAAGAGTTTATACCAGCCAAAAGTTCCTTCCTTGGTGGGCTAACAGTATCTTTCTTCCTCTTGAATTCAGAATCAATTGAGAGAAATACAGGAGTCAGATAGGTGAGCATCAAAATATCAGCTTTATGAAGTCAACTGGAAGATGTGGCCAAGTGCGCAGGCTCACACTTTCCCCAGACTTCCCCACCTGGTTGCTGGCACAGCTGAACAACACAGGCTTCTCAGCAAAGGCAGGGTCATAGGAAGCAGATCCACTCCCTGTAACATACAGGTCTAGAAAGGTGGAGGAAGGGCTGAGCTCAGTCTATTCTTCCCAACTCACATGTCTCACTGCTCACTCCTATTTCCCTGGGGAGGGGTGAATGAGGATCAGGGAGATACTCAGTGATTCTCAGCCAATCTCACAGTTCAAAGCCACCCAGGGAATCAATGTGTAGTGAGGTAGAAAGCCACTCACCTACCTGAAGTTGCTGCATCTGGAAACATAAGGGATGGAGATACTGTTCTTCCCCATAACTTGGACTATTCATTTTAACTATGCTCTGCTTTTCTCATAAATGGCAGATTTCCTCTGAGATACTTTCCTTTATTTATTTTTATTTTACTTTTTTTTGAGATGGAGTCTCATTCTGTCGCCCAGGCTGGAGTGCAATGGCAGGATCTCGGCTCACTGCAACCTCCGCCTCCTGGGTTCAAGCAGTCTCCTGCCTCAGTCTCCCAAGTAGCTGGGACTACAGGTGCCCGCCACTAGGCCTGGCTAATTTTTTGTATTTTTAGTAGAGAAGGGGTTTCACCGTGTTAGCCAGGATGGTCTTGATCTCCTGAACTTGTGATCTGCCCACCTCAACCTCCCAAAGTGCTGGGATTACAGGCATGAGCTATGGCGCCCGGCCTTTGAATTCTTTTAATACAAAGCAAATGAAAACACCTGTTTTCAATTTCTTTTAGCAGTCAGGCTATCTTTTGGAACTCTCTTAGAGAGTTTGCCTCTAGGTTCTTGCTAGCGCTGTTGTTTGAGAGCGTTCCCTGGAGTCGTGAAGGGCAGTTCCTTGGGAAGAAAGGGATGGGTAGAAAAAATAATGTCAGTTCGTAAAATAATCTTCAGACATTCTTATTTATAATTGCCATAATCCATAGAGTTTTCATTTTTTCTTTGCTCAACAAAAACCTATCATGTATCTTTAGTGGCTGTTTTTTTTTTTTTTTTAAATAGTTATGGCAGAGGCCACGCACAGTGGCTCACGCCTGTAATCCCAGCACTTTGGGAGGCTGAGGTGGGTGGATCGCCTGAGGTCAGGAGTTCGAGACCAGCCTGGCCAACATGGTGAAACCCTGTCTCTACTAAAAATACAAAAATTAGCCAGGTTTGGTGTTGCATACCTGTCATCCCAACTACTTGGGAAGCTGAGGCAGGAGAACTGCTTGAACTCGGAAGGCGGAGGTTGCAATGAACCGAGATCTTGCCTTTGCACTCCAGCCTGGGCGACAGAGCAAGACATCCCAGCTACTTGGGAGTCTGTGGCAGGAGAATTGCTTGAACCCGGGAGGCAAAGGTTGCAGTGAGCTGAGATCATGTCACTGCACTCCAGCCTGGGAGTCGGAGTGATACTCTGTCCCAGATTTAAAAAAAAAAAAAAAAAAAAAAAAAAAAAGGCCTGGCGCCGTGGCTCACGCCTGTAATCCCAGCACTTTGGGAGGCCAAAGCGGGCAGATCACAAGGTCAGAAGATCGAGACCATCCTGGCTAACACGGTGAAACCCCGTCTCTACTAAAACTACAAAAACAAAATTAAATGAACGTTAAGGCAGGCATCTGTAGTCCCACTTACTCGGGAGGCTGAGGTGTTAGAATGGCGTGAACCTGGGAGGCGGAGCTTGCAGTGAGCTGAGATTGCACCACTGCACTCCAGCCTGGGCAACAGAGCGAGACTCCGTCTCAAGAAAAAAAAAGAGAGAAAATACATAGTTCTTCCGGTTTAAATAGCCACTTGGCATTGATCTACTAGAATCCAAATAAATTAATAGTAAAAATAATAATGGTTATAATTAAACACTATGTTTGTTCTTACTTCAAGTAAAATAAATTGGCCAGGCACGGTGGTTCATGCCTGTAATCCCAGAAGTTTGGGAGGCCGAGGCGGGCGGATCACGAGGTCAGGAGATCGAGACCATCCTGGCCAACACAATGAAACCTCGTCTCTATTAAAAATACAAAAAAATAAGCCGGTCGTGGTGGAGGGCGCCTGTAGTCCCAGCTACTCAGGAGGCTGAGGCAGGAGAATTGCTGAATCCAGGAGAGGGAGCTTGCAGTGAGCCAAGATTGAGCCACTGCACTCCAGCCTGGGCAACAGAGGGAGACTCTGCCTCAAAAAAAAAAAAAAAAAAAAAAAGGCTATGGTAATGAGCTGTCTCTCTCTTGCTTAAGTTTTCTTTCTTTCTTTCTTTTTTTAAACTATCTTTCTTTCCTCTTTCTTTCTTTCTCTCTCTCTTTTTATTATTTTTTTCCCAGAGTCTCCAACCCAGGTTGGAGTGCAGTGGTGTGATTACAGCTGACTGCAGCCTCAACCTCCTGGGCTCAAGGGATGCTCCCACCTCAGCTTCCCGAGTAGCTGGAATTACAGGTGCACACCACCATGCCTGGCTAATTTTTTACTTTTTATAGAGACGAAGTCTCACTATGTTGCCCAGGCTAGTCTTCAACTCCTGCGCTCAAGCAATCCTCCAGCCTCAGCTTCCCAAAGCGTTGGGATTACAGATGTAAGCCACTGCACCTGGCCTGAGTTTTCAGTAAACCAAATAATTAATGTACTTCTGACTGTATTAGAACCTAAAACACATTTTCTGGCCATGAGTCCCCAAGCAGAGCAGGAGGCCTGATGAGTTCATGGATTCCCTGCACTGGGTCTGGCAAAAAGCCACAGAACTCATTGTATTAGGTCTCCCCTCAGGTACTTGAAGATGTGGTCTTCAGATCTCTTCAATATTCCAGGGAAAGGGACCCTACTTGTTTCCAAGATACTGACTTCTCATGTTAATAGTCATGCTCCTATAGACATTGTATTGCATCCTGGAACTTTTCAAATCTGTAGTTCCACCTAAAATTTTATCTGGTGAATTGTTACTTACTGCCTAGGTGCCTACCAGTACAGCAGTGTGTGTTCATCTTACTTAGACTTCAGAGCCGCCGACTGGCTGTAATGGATGAGCATGCACCCAAACGCCCCTTCCACCACTCTGCTTGCCACATATGAGAGTGCTCTCCTCTATAGGGTCCTGAATCTTGTTTCTTACTGGCTACTAATATGTAATGGCTTTTGCTCAGTGCTGTTGTGACAATCACCTTGTTGGCCTTGTGTGTCTAGGAAGAATTATAGTCACTACCCTAAAGAACTCAGAGTCTAAATTTGCAGAAGGCCTGTGTTTGAACATAAAATGAATTTTGAACCATTGAGAAGACTTTCTGCTTCTCTTGAGCCAGTGGTTGGACAGTGTAATCCCAGGCGTGCCTGTAATCCTTGGCCTATGGGAGGCCAAGGCGAGAGGATCACTTAAGGCCAGGAGTTTGAGACCAGCCTGGGCAACACGGCAAAACCCCATCTCTACCAAAAATACAAAAAAAAAAAAAAAAATTAGCTGGGCATGGTGGTGCACAGCTGTAGTCCCAGCTATTCAGGAGGCTGAGGTGGAAGGATGGTTTGAGCCCAAAAGGCAGACATTGCAGTGAGCTTAGATTTTGTCACTGCACTCTAGCCAGGCCAACAAAGTCAGACCCTGTCTCATAAAAATGGGTGGGCATAGTGGCTTATGCCTGTAATCCTAGCACTTTGAGAGACTAAGGCAAGAGGATTGCTTAAGGCCAGTAGTTAGAGACCTGCGTGGCTAACATAGTGAGACTCCGTCTGTCTGTCTGTTTGTTTGTTTGTTTTGGAGACAGAATCTTGCCTTGTCACCCAGGCTGGAGTGCAGTGATGGGATCTCGGCTCACTGCAATCTTTGACTCGTAAGTTCAAGTGATTCTCCTGCCTCAGCCTCCCGAGGGGCTGGAACTACAGGTGTATACCACCACTCCCAGCTAATTTTTGTATTTTTAGTAAAGATGGTGTATCACCATGTTGGCCAGGCTGGTCTTGAACTCCTGACCTCAGGGGACCTTTCTGCCTTGGCTTTCCAAAGTGTTGGGATTACAGGCATGAGCCACCATGCTCCCATCTGTATTTAAAAAATACACACACACATATATAATAAAACAAACAAAAAAACTAAAGAAAACAACAGGTTTGTGGGTAATTTTAGATTTATTTTGTAGATTTTCACTGGGTAAGAATAGAATGTTAGAAATGTATGTTTACTGTAAAGCTTACCTCAAAGGATCTCATATTATTTGTTTGTTTGAGACAGGGTCTTGCTATGTTGCCCAGGCTGGTCTTAAATTCCTGGGCTCAAGAGATCCTTCCAACTCAGTCTCCTGAGTAGCTGGGATTACAGGCATACACCACAGCAGCCAGCTTTGGATCTCATATTACTTGGGGAGCTGGATAGTGATGATTCTGCTTCTCCCTCTTTTCCCCTAGTAAATGGAAATAAATGACAGTATGGTTATTCTATTCTATTCTATTCTATTCTATTCTATTCTATTCTATTCTATTCTATTCTATTCTATTCATTTGAGACAGGGTCTTGCTCTGTTGCCCAGATTGGAGTGCAGTGGCGTGAACATAGCTCACTGCAGCCTCAATCTCATGGGTGCAAGTGATCCTCCTATCTCAGCCTCTAGACTAGCTGGAACTATAGGCATGTGCCACCATGTCTGGCTAATTTAATTTAAAATTTTTTTTATAGAGACAGGGTCTCGCTATATTTCCCAGGCTGGTCTCAAACTCCTGGGCTCAAGCCTTAGCTTCCCAAAGTGCTGGGATTATAGGAGTGAGCCACTGTGTCTGGCTCTATTTTAAATAAATAAATAAATGAAATGAAAATACAATTGGAACTTTATTTGCTCTTTGATGACCTTTCGTAACACCTCAGTTTCTCATGGCATGCCTCTTGCTTGGTTTACATCATAGAATTTCTGGCATAATAGGCCAGGCATGGTGGCTCACACCTGTAATCCTAGCACTTTGGGAGGCTGAGGTGGGTGGATCACCTGAGGTCAGGAGTTCGAGACCAGCCTGGCCAATATGGTGAAACCCCAACTCTACTAAAATACAAAAATTAGCCAGGCATGGTGGTGGGCACCTGTAAGCCCAGCTACTTGGGAAGCTGAGGCAGGAGAATTGCTTGAACCCGGGCCCGGAGGTTGCAGTGAGCCGAGATTGCACCACTTTACTCCAGCCTAGGCAAAATGGTGAAACTCCATCTCAAAAAATAATAATAATTTCTGGCATAATCTCAGAAGATTTGGCTGGCTGTAATGGCTCACTCCTGTAATCCCAGCACTTTGGGAGGCCAAGGCAGGCAAATCACTTGAGGTCAGGAGTTCTAGTCCAGCCTGGCCAACATGGTGAAATGATGTCTCAAAAAGAGGGAGACTCTGTATCAAAAAAAAAAAAAAAAAAAAGAAAAAGAAAAAGAAAAGAAAAGAAAATCTCAGAAGATTCTTAGAAATTTCTTACCACTGTTAAAATAAAATAAAATAAAAAACTTCAGTAGAATTAAATGTAAAGGAGCTTAACTGAGCAATGAACAATTTGTGAACAGGGCAACCCCTAGAATCACAGCAGATTCATAGCAAATCCAGCTCAGCTACGTGGTGGAAGATTTATGGACAGCAAAATGAAAGTGATATACAGAAAACAGAAGTGAAGTACAGAAACAACTGGATTGGTTACAGCTTGGCACTTGCCTTATTTGAACACGGTTTGAACATTTGCCTAAGTCTGATTGGCCAAAACTCAGTGACTGGCACAGGTGTGGGCTAGGGTCGGTTTACACCTCCACTTTTTACGGTTCATGACGTACAGAAAAACCTTTAGGCCAAACTTAAATATGTGAGAAGGCAGCTTTAGGCTAAACTTGATTTAAACCCACCTTGTCTCAGTTCTCCTGGTTTCCAAATTATCTTCAGGCTTCATTTTCTTCCCTAGCTCAGAAGCATAGTGATTATCCATCACTATTTCCGGCATTAACGCCTTCAAATCTCTTATTCTTCTGTTTCACTTGTGCTATAATCATCCAGACGACAACAGACCTAGCTAAAAAGCATATAACGTTAGGTTTCACATCTGACAAATATAGATTCTGCTATTTGATCTGCAGTGGACTTTTGCTCACTATTATCCAGCCTCCTTTCTTTGGCAAAACCATCTTAATGTGCACAATGCTGTATTCCAGTCCTGGAGGCAGCTCCTCAACTAAGAATATGACTCTGGCTAAGGCAGACAGTGTCTCCGCACCATCTCCTCTCTCTGGAATTGGACTCTGGGGTGGAGTGATCCAAAGGTATTAAGCAATACACAGGCAGCTATGTCCTAAATAATCAATCTATTCATTTCTACTACTAAGGCCTTTGAAATGCTTTGGTTTTGTTTTTTACATACTGATTCATTAACCTCCCCTTTTGTTTTGTCCCTCTTGTTTCCACATATTTTTCCAAGGAAATCTCTTTTATCTTGTGATAAAAGTGATTTTCTGTTGTTTGCAACCACAAAACCCTAACTAGTGGTGGCAGCTTGTATTAGTGACTTAAATCCTGCATAATCAGGAAAATTATATTTACACATTTAGATATCATGAGGATCAAACGTGAAAACAAACTCAAGGGGTCTAGTATGCAATAGCCACAATAAATCCATGCCCTTTAAACTCAGGTGAACCTCCAACACAGCTCCGCAGTCTTTTTATTTGGTCTGGGCCATCTGCTTCACCAAATCCCCTCAGAGGGTTTTACAAACATTTACAATTTTCTTCAGGCTGCCCATTCTATCTCTACCTCAATCTCAACAGCCTGTCTGGAATGTTACAGGAGAATGTCAAGGAGATAGAGAGACCATGTTTGCAGAATCTCAGAAGACTTTTTTGATCTTGTGATTCATGCCAGGGTCATGATGTCTTAAAACTCGGTTTACAAGAATACACTTTTGAAAAAACACATTAGGACATTGATTAGAATCGCCTTACCAATACCTGCATCCTATAATAAGTGTTTTGCAATACTCAGGGAGTGGCTCAGTGGAGTGAGTGAGGTTGTAATCTGAGCTGCTACTGAAATCCTTCTTTATAATTTGATAGTGTTGGACTTGTTGGACTTGAAGGTCACATCTGGTTACACAGTAACTTACCATCTTACTGTGGGTTCTGGTATGCCAAAGAAGGCAGTACTCTCCAGCCTTTGTTTAAACAACTCTAGGATCAGAATGTTCCTGCTTTGTCCTGGTACCAGAGACACTGTTTGAAATTGTTTGTGTCTTCTTTTCAGTCGATCATTCAAACATTCAAACATCGAGATTACTTGCACTACAAAAAATGTATGTATGTCTTAATTATGAAAGCATTCTCAACATACCAAACTACAAATATATCAGCTATACATTTCTGCAATCTCAATATATATAAAATAGCACTACGAGATGAAGGAACGTTGATCAACTTGAAAAGATAGTTTTGGGGTATATAGAACCAAAGCCTCTAACCTTTCTCACTGATTTCTGGATAAGGAGGCCTCCTTTATGTATTTTTTTCTTTTTACCCTCTTTCTTTCCCTTCCTTCCTCCCTGCCTTTATAAAGCTACCTAAACAATCTAGAACTAGCATTAAGTTTGTTGGACATGGCATTTTTCTCAGTACAAATATTTCAATTTTTCTTTCTGCTTAAAAATTAATTTTATATTTATTTTAAAATTAATTAATTTATTTATCTGAGATGGAGCCTCGCTCTGTTGCCCAGGCTGGAGTGCAGTGGTGCAATCTCGGCTCACTGCAACCTCCACCTCCTGGGTTCAAGCTATTCTCCTGCCTCAGCCTCCCAAGTAATTGGGATTACAGGTGCGAGCCACCATGTCTGGCGAATATTTTGTATTTTTAGTAGAGATGGGGGGTGGTCTCACCATGTTGGCCAAGATGGTCTTGAACTCCTGACCTCAAGTGATCTGCCTGCCTCAGCTTCCCAAAGTGCTGGGGTGCTGGGATTACAGGCGTGAGCCACCACGCCTGAGCCCTGAAATTTTTTTTTTTTGAGACAAATTCTTGCTTTTGTCCCCTAGGCTGGAGTGCAATGGCACGATCTTGGCTCACTGCAATCTCTGCTTCCTGGGTTCAAGCGATTTTCCTGTCTCAGCCTCCCGAATAGCTGGGATTACAAGTATCTGCCACCACGCCTGGCTAATTTTTGTATTTTCAGTAGAGATGGGATTTCACCATGTTGGCCAGACTGGTCTCAAACTCCTGACATCAGGTGATCCGCCTGCCTCGGCCTCCCAAAGTGCTCGGATTACAGGTGTGACCCACCACGTATCTTAACATTTAGAAACTCACGTTTCTAGCAGAGTGTGGTGGCACACACCTGTAGTCCCAGCACTTTGGCTGGCTTAAGCTGGTGGATCGCTTGAGCCCAGGAGCTTTATACCAACCTGGGCAATGCAGTGAGACCTCACTCTACAGTTGAAAGAAAAAAAGAAGGGCAGGGTAGGGCAGGGGAGGGGATGCGAGGGGAAGGCAGGGGAAGGGAGGGGAAGGCAGGGGAGGGGAGGGGAAGGCAGGGCAGGGAGCTCGTGTTTCCTTGGATGAAATGTGTTTCTTCTTGTGGTCCCTGACCAGTTTTAAGCTTTAGAACTGTGGCACTGTGTCTGGAATTGGTGGGTTCTTGGTGTCGCTGACTTCAAGAATGAAGCTGCGGACCCTTGTGGTGAGTGTTATAGTTCTTAAAGATGATGTCTCCGGAGTTTGTTCCTTCTGATGTTCAGATGTGTCCAGAGTTTCTTCCTTCTGGTGGGTTCGTGGTCTCGCTGGCTTCAGGAGTGAAGCTGCAGACCTTTGTGGTGAGTGTTACAGCTCTCAAAGGTGGCACATCTGGAGTTGTTTGTCCCTCTAGTGGGTTTGTGGTCTTAGTGGCTTCAGGAGTGAAGCTGCAGACCTTCACAGTGAGTGTTACAGCTGATAAAGGTGGTACAGACCCAACGAGTGAGCAGCAGCAAGATTTATTGCAAAGAGCAAAAGAACAAAGCTTCCACAGCATGGAAGAGGACCTGAGGCAGCCTGCTTTTATTCTCTTATATGACCCCGCCCACATCCTGCTGATTGGTCCATTTTACAGAGAGCTGATTGGTCGATTTTACAGAGAGCTGTTTGGTCCATTTTGACAGGGTGCTGATTGGTATGTTTACAAACCTTGAGCTAGACACACAGTGCTGATTGGTGCATTTACAATCCTTTAGCTAGATACAGAGTGCTGATTGGTGTATTTATAATCCTCCAGCTAGACATAAAAGTTCTCCAATTCCCCACCCAACTCAGAAACCCAGCTGGCTTTGCCTAGTGGATCCTGTGCTGGGGCTGTGGGTGGAGCTGCCCTCCAGTCCCACACCAGGGCACCCGCATTCCTCAGCCCTTGGGTGGTGGATGGGACTGGCCGCTGAGGAGCAGGGGGCGGTGCCCGTCGGGGAGGCTCCTGCTGTGCAGGAGGCCACCAGGTGGGGGGGCCTTGGGCATGGTGGGCTGCATGTCTTGGGCCCTGCCCCGCAGGGAGGCGGCTGAGGCCCTGAGAGAGTTCCAGGGCAGCGTGGGCAGGCTGGCAGTTCTGGGGGACCTGGTGCACCCTCCACAGCTGCTGGCCCGGGTACTAAGCCCTTCACTACCTGGGGCCACTCGGAGTGTGGGGCCCGCTGAGCCCGCACTCACCTGGAGCTCACGCTGGCCCACGAGCGCCAGGCACAGCCCCGGTTCTTGCCGGCACCTCCCCCTCCACACCTCCCTGCAAGCAGAGGGAGCTGGCTCCGGCCTCGGCCAGCCCAGAGAGGGGATCCCACAGCGCAGGGGCAGGCTTAAGGGCTCCTCAAGTGCAGCAGGAGTGGACGCGGAGGCCAAGGAGGCGCTGAAAGCCAGCGAGGATTGCTAGCATGTTGTCACCTCTCAGCACTACTAACTGGCTTCTAGGCAGCCTCTCCTGCTAGATGGGTTTGAAGTACAGAAATGATTTCATCAGCCTGAGAATGGAGGCGCTAGAGATTCAAGCATGTGGAGAAGTTCTGGGTGCTCAATCTCAATGCCAATCATTTCACTGGTGAAAATAAGGTTCATAGCTTGAATAAGAGGAAACATCCATCCACTTGACATCAGGCTTCGTTCCTGATTAAGGGTACATATTGATACTGGAGTGCTGGAAAGGGAAGAGTGTGGTCCCTTTAAATAATACAAAAGGGAGGAAGGGAAGTGCTGGATAGAGAAAGGCATCGTCTCTGCCTAGGGCTCCACCCCACAGACCTAGATGAGGACAGGCATTTCCTGCCCAAATCTTGCATTTCCTGCCCAAATGTTGCATTTCCCAAGACCACCCTGGCCTGCCAAACCCCCATCCTGGGCCTGTAAAAACCAGAGACCTTAGCAGGCAGACACAGTGGCTGGACATTGTGAGAAACACATTGGTGGAAGAAGACGCAAGTGGCTGGTCGTTGAGAGGAGCACACCAGGAGAAGAGCACACCAGCAGGCACCAGCACACCGGCAGGCCACCAACTGGTGGGACACCACCGGCAGGCAGGATGAGGTGGACGTTGGCCAGGACAGTCGGAGGAGAGCTGGGGCTGCCGAGTGGTCCAACTCCGGGGGAAGACTATCTCCCTTCTGGCTCCTCCATGGGCTGAGAGCTACTTCCACTCAGTAAAACTTTGCACTCATTCTCCAAGCCCACGTGTGATCAGATTCTTCCAGTACACCAAGGCAAGAACCCAGGATACAGAAAGCCTTCTGTCCTTGCAACAAGGTAGAGGGTCTAATTGAGCTGGTTAATACAAGATGACAAACTAAGAGCATCCTGTAACACATGCCCATGGGGGCTTCAGGAGCCGTAAACATTCACCCCTAGACACTGCCATGGGGTCGGACCCCCACAGCCTACCTGTCCGTATGCTCCCTTAGAGGTTTGAGCAGTGAGGCACTGAAAAAGTGAGCCACACCTCCATTGCATGCTCTGCGAGGGGGACAGGGAACCTTTCCCATTTCAATATCAACTTGCAAGTGAAAACAGTTTCTGATATTGTATGTGTATGAGCAGGCTGCTGCTGCATGTAGCTTGTGATTGGGCCTTATGATGTTATTCCATAATTATAATATTTAGTGCGTAATTATTGCATTATATGCAAATGTTGTATTGCATTATGAACTCTTGCTCACAGCACAGTTACATCATAGATATGTGGGGACAAGAGCTGCAGGAGGTAGAGTGTCTGTACTAGAGACGCCCTGGGGGACATAGCTCTTAGAACTTGGTTTCATAACATTAGTTTCAGAGAAATTTAGGTCTGAAATCTAGAGCATTCCAGGGAGGAGTTGGTCTTGAACAATTTGTGTAGGAGTGGATTTGGTAAGGTTCTGAGTCTTGGGATAGGCACCATGAAGTACCTGAAGAAGGTGATGGCAGACAGAAGTGGATTATGAGACTGGGCGCAGCTCTTCCTTTTATATTTTCTGCTTAAACTGGTAATTAGGGTGAGCCTTCTGCTTTTAGGATGAGCTAAAACTACAAATAATGGTTTGGTGGACATATCAGTGGCTTCCTCTGAAAAAAAGGGAAGCTTTTGCCATTTCCACATTCCATCTTGCCTTTGCCCTAGGGATTGTACCAAACAGACACAACTCATTTCGGAGTTAAATACTTTTTAAAGTATTTGTTCGTTTATTTATTTGTAGAGATGGGGTCACCCTCTGTTGTCCAGGCTGGTCTGGAACTCCTGGCCCAAAGTGATCCTCCCACCTCAGCCTCCAAAAGTGTTAGGATTATACAGATGAGCCACCACATCCGGCCTGGAATACTGTTATTAAAAAATGTTTCTATTCCTAATCAAAAGCTCCCAGAAGTAATCCCCTCAAATAGAGCCAACACAGCTATCAGTTGGGAAACCTGTGGGACTTTCAGACTCTTGAGCAAGGAGTTGGATATAATAATGGAACTGAAAAAAGAGAACAAATCTAGGAATTTGGATTTGGAAGTCATCAGCATACAGAGATGGCAGCTAAGGGCAATGACAGAAAAAGTTAGAAAGAGAGAGTGTTTAGAATAAGAAAAAAGAGATGAGGACTAAATTGTGAAAAATACTGACATTTATAGAGAACTAAAGGAAGAAGGTCGGCAGTGGATAAAAGCCAGGGAAGAATGGTGTCACACTAGTCAAGGCAAAAGAGAGTCAAGGAAAACAAGAAGGTATAGAGTGAAACCTCAGAATATAGTTTCAGAGTATCCAGAACCAAGATAGGGAAATAATTAGTAAAGAGGAATTAGTCAAATTGTAAGAGCAAGAGGGTAATGGATGCAGCAAAGTTCCTGAAGAGATGGGAGAAGATCATAAAGAATACAAGGGAAGTTTGGTAGTCAGCCTCCAAGATGGCTTCCAATGATCCTTCCTCCTGGTAGTCATGCCCTTTTGTCAGCCCCTCCCACAATTGTCCGAGTGACTAATTGAATATGGCAGAGATAGCATTATGTCATTTCTGAGATTAGGTTATAAAATATACTGTGGCTTCTGTCTTGGTGACTTTCTCTCACTCGCTTTCTCTCTCTTCCCTGATCATTTGCTCTGGGGGAAGCCAGCTGCCATCTGCGGAGAAGCACATATGGTGAGGAACTAGGGGGTTCTTGCCAACAACCATGTGAGGGAGCTTGGAAGGGAATCCTCCAGTTCAGTTAAGTCTTCAGACAATGGTAGCCCTAGCTGACATCTGGCTGTAATTCTCATGAGACATTCTGAGCCAGAACCACTCCACCATGTTGCTCCCAGATTCCTCAAATCCGAAATGGTGTGAGATAATGGACGTTTGTTGTTTTAAGCTGTGAAGTCTGGGTAATTTATTATATAAAAATAGATAACACAGGAGGGATTGGTTTTGAACAGGAGGATAGACTGCTTCCTCTGAGAAGTTACCATGTATGGTCATTTTTGTAAAATCTTGTTCTTCAAGTTTACCCTTTATTGCTTAGGCTTGGTATCTTAAAATATTTCAAATTCTAAGTTACGACTAGACTTAAGCCATTTTTATTGCTCATCAAAAAATATTTTAGACTGGATGTAGTGGCTCACGCCTAAAATCCCAGCACTTAGGGAGGCTGAGGTGGAAGGATTGCTTGAGGCCAGGAGTTCAAGACCAGCCTGGGCAACATAGCGAAACTCCCTCTCTCCAAATATATATATATATTTAAATATATATCTTTAAATAAATATATGTTGATATGAATGTATACATTTATATATAAATACATATATAAAATTAGCATTTCCTACTTTTTGTAACAGCCTACTCAAAGTTGGCTATAATACCTATTTTCTTAGGTGATATCCATTTAATCATTCATTTGATAAATATTTATTGTATGTGACATTAGTATTAACTGTATAGAAAGCAATGTTGCTTTTAAAGTGATTAGTAGGATGATAAATGAGCTATTTGCTAGTGTATCCAAGTTATCTAATAATAAGGGTTTACTGAACAAAGAAGTATGGGTAATAGCATAAAAGTATAAACAAATACCCAAACAGTATACATGAGAAGTTAATCATCTTGGCAGAAGAAAATGATACATACAAAAAACCCAAGAATGTGTGAAGAACAGTGTGAGAATGTATCCAGCCAAAATTATATTCAAAGTGAAAATCATGTTTGCATGATGAACTGTATAGCATGAGTTAAAACAAATGAATACCCCTGATCACAAAACAATGAGAAATTCCTGCAGCAAGTGGGCATAACTGCCAAATGGGATAATATAAAAGAAGTATGAAGGGAAAACTAATTTTGAGGCTGTAACCATGTGGAACTGAAGCTAATTCTTCAAGTTCTGCTTCAGGTTATCAGGAATTGTGCTCCCGTAATTTAACCACTTATGATAAGTATAAGATTTTCACACAGAAAAATTATTCTGCTGGTGGAATGTGAACGATTACGTCAAACTTGTAAAATTTTCTATCATTTTCATTATTTATCTCAGACTTTGACTCTTGTATTCTTTTCAGGAAGGACTTGTGTGCAATGGTGCAAAGTTTGAAATACCAAATGTGCCTTAAAGAAATTAGAGTTGTTAGGCTGGGGGCAGTGGCTCACGCCTGTAATTCCAGCACTTTGGGAGGCTGAGGCGGGTGGATCATGAGGTCAGGAGATCAAGACCTTCCTGGCGAACATGGTGAAACCCCGTCTCTACTAAAAAAAAATACAAAAAATTAGCCAGGCGTGGTGGCGGGTGCCTGTAGTCCCAGGTACTCGGGAGGCTGAGGCAGGAGAATGGCGTGAACCTCAGAGGCCGAGCTTGCAGTGAGCCCAGATCGCGCCACTGCACTCCAGACAGGGAGAGAGAGCAAGACTCTGTCTCGAAAAAATAATAATAATAATAAAAAAATAAAAAATAATTTAGAGTTGTTAGTCACCTTCTGTTCTCCTTTGTTGTATTTTGGGTTTTACTGGGTGCTGGAGCCGCTGTACCACAGTGATAGCCTGGGGCTTGGCCAGGTCATGGAGCCTGGGCAGAGGTGGTGAGTTGATGAACAGATCCAGCTGTCAGCATAGCAAGGAGGTCCAATCCTGTGGGCCGGGGACAGTCCTCACGGTTTGCAATTCATCATCTGTAAGAAAAATTGTACTACTTGAAAGACCTTGACTTAAATTCTTGCTTTACCATTTAATAACTCTGTGATACTGAGCAAGAGACTTTACCTCTGTGAACCTCGATGTCTTCTCCACAAAATACCGTAGAGGACTACGTGCTCGCAAACGAGGCGTTCCCAATAAGTCCTGCTCTTGCAAACGAAGCAGGGCATTCCCAATAAGTCCTGCTCCTACAAACGAAGCAGGGCTTTGGGGGCTTGTTTATGTGTAAACATCTTGAAAATCCAGAAAGTCAGGGAAAGGCCAGCAAAACAACAATGTGTCTTGTGACTTGGCAACATTCCACAAATGACTGCATAAAATAAAGCAGAGCCAGCCATTCGAGGCGGCCGCCATGTTTGTCTTATCTTGTGTTGTCTTGTGTGTTCATTCCTTTGTTTAGGAAACATGCGGACCCCAACATCTGGTGCAGCGAGCAGGGTCCGTGGCTCCACGAGAGCAAGGAACTGGAGAGGGAACACCCTGGGCAGGTAAATAAAGAAAGGGGGACCCACGGGAAAATTATGGGGAATTCCACCTCTCTGGCCTCTGAATATTTGCGGTTACTCCAGGGACTGTTGATGTCTATAGGAGTAGAAGTTAGTTAAGGAACATAGGACTTTGAAGCGATTGTTTGCCCATGTTGAACAACATTGTTATTGGTTTCAATATCAAACCAAAGTGCAGTTAAATCGAAAGGAATGGTTACAAGTGGTTAAAGTCCTGCGTCGAGCTCATCAGGGAGGGCAAACGATGCCTCTGACTTTGTGTAGTTCCATTACTCAGGCATTAGAGTTACTTGAAATGGACTCAGAGCGTGGTAATACGGCCACAGGAGGTGAGGCATCTGAACCTTTAGAGAGGAATGATCCTAGAGAGGAACATATTTAAGCCCCAGTTGTTGAGGACAAGGAATTGGAAAAAGAGCTAATGCCTCCTTCATCTGAAGGAAATTCTGATTTGCAGCGCATTTTAGAGATGTTACAACAGTTGTTAAAATTGCAAGGTACCGCTGCTCCTGTTTCTCCTATCTCTCCACCATGAGCCTTCCCTGTTACCTTCCCTTCTGCTCCTTTGGAAAAGGATTTCCCTTTGCCTCTACCTACAACCTCTTTGCCTATGTCAGGTCAGGTTTTCTCTGTGCCTCTTCCTCCTGTAGGAGAAAATAAGGAATTGAAGGAGAAGGATGATTTCGAGGAATTAGATTTATTCCCAATAACACGGGCTGCTTTCAGCCCCAAAGCTCAGTTCCCAAACGGTGGCCAGAATGTGACTTTTACAGCCCAACAATTTAAATTTTTGAAAGAAGTGAAAGCTGCAATTTCTAATTATGGACCTCAGTCACCATTTGTTCTTGGTCTTCTCGATTCCTTCTCTTTAGAACATATGATGATTCCTATTGACTGGGAAACGTTGGGACAGGCTGTCCTTGATCGTTTGCAATGGCTTCAATTAAAAAGTTGGTGGTGGGAGGAAGCAAGAGTACAAGCTAGAAAAAATGCTACCCGAAATCCCCCAGAACCTACTGAAGAGCAGCTTAATGGGTTCAGGACAATAGGCCACTCTTAATGCTCAGGCAGGCCTAGATGATATTGCTCTCACTCAGATTAAAGCCTTGTATATAAAAGCGTGGACTAAGGTTGAAATAGCGGGTAAAACTTCTTTATCTTTTGTAAAGATCCTACAAGGAGCCACTGAGCCGTATCCAGATTTTGTAGCCCATCTTCAAGATGCTGTATTAAAGACTGTAGGTTCAGGCCCTGCTGCTAAAATTCTTTTGGATACTCTGGCTTTTGAGAGTGCTAATCTCGAGTGCCAAAAATTGCTGCGTCCTCTAAAAGCTAGTGGAGCTGATTTAGCTGAATACATTCGGGCTTGTGCAGGTGTTGGAGGAGCTATTTACAATGCTCAATTGTTTGCTGGGGCACTTTCTAAGGCTTTAAAAGGCAATTCTAAATAAGGTATATGCTATCAATGTGGGAAACCTGGTCATTTTAAAAAGGAATGCCGGAAAAAATTAGGCTCTTCTGCTCTAAAAGAAAAAAGGTTACCATCTGATATGTGTAAACGATGTGGCAAGGGTCAACATTGGACCAATGAATGCCGTTCAAAAACTGATAAAAGTGGGAATGTATTGTCACCCCTCTCAGGAAATGGGAGCCAGGGCCCACAGGCTTGGGGCCCCAACAACTACAATGCAGGCCTACCCCAGTACCCAGTGAGCAGTGGCTTACAACATCAAGGAATGACCTCGAGTCCTCCTTAAAGACATCTTACCCTACCCCAGTTTCTCAGCTTTATGCTGCCACTAAGCAGAGTGCCGCTGCTGACCTAGCTATTGTCCAACCTTATACTTTATCTCCTAATGGAGGAATATATAAGTTGGCTACCGGAGTGTGTGGTCCTTTGCCAAAGGGACATGTAGGACTTTTACTAGGTTGAAGCAGCAGCGCTATGCGGGGGTTAATGGTAGTCCCAGGAATTATTGATCCTGATTTTACTGATGAAATCCTTATTATGCTACAAGTTTCACAATTTATGCTCCTAGAGGCAGGGGAACGTATTGCACAATTGCTTTTATTGCCTTTTTTTTCCCCTTTCTTATCTAGAGATGTGTCTCGTCAAGGAGGTTTCGGTAGTACTGGGAAAACTGTTTTCTGGGAAACTTTAGTTTCTGATCAAAAACCTTTATGTTCATTGCAAATTAATGGGATGCTTTTTGAGGGATTAGTCGACACAGGAGCAGATGTATCTGTTATATGCTTGGCTCAATGGCCTGATCATTGGAAAAAGAAACAAGTATCAGTTACTCTATCCGGCCTAGGTACTGCTTCTATAGTCTACCAAAGTGTCGAGCCCCTGAGCTGTGTAGGACCTGAAGGACAACAAGGAAAAGTGTTCTTTTATGTTGTTCCCATTAATATTAACCTTTGGGTCCGTGATCTTTTACAACAATTTGGTGCCTTTTTAAGCATTCCTCATATTTCTTCAGCTGCCAAAAATATGATGTCCAAAATGGGCTACAGTCCTTTAAACTCTTAGCCACCGTCCACAAGCCTCAAACTTTACAATTGAAGTGGAAAACTACAACTCCTGTTTGGGTGGAACAGTGGCCATTATCTAAAGAAAAACTTAAGGCTTTAAAGAATTTAGTTAAGGAACAATTGGCCGAGGGGCATATTGAACCAAGTACTTCTGCATGGAATTCCCCTGTGTTTGTCTTGTCAAAAAAAAAAAAAAAAAAAAAAAGGGAAAATGGCACTTATTAACTGATCTTAGAGCTGTAAATACTTGTATTCAGCCTATGGGGACTTTATCCCCTGTAGCAGAAGAAGAATTGTCAATTATAGAAAATAGAATTAGTGAAGCTCACCTTGATTATATTGCACCCAATCTTCCACTTTTGTTGTGTCTTTTTCATACTCCCCATTTGCCAATGGCCGTTTTACACCAAGATAATAATATTCTGGAGTGGCTGTTTTTGGCTAATAAAGCCATTAAGAAAATTCACCCATATATTGATAAATTGGCTGAATTAATTATTAAAGGATGACATCGAGCTTGTCAGTTGCTTGCTGCTGACCCTATAAAAATTATTACCCCATTATCTAATCAATACATTGAATCTCTGTTGGAAATTCATAAGGGTTGACAAGTGGCTTGCGCTGAGTATACTGGTTCTTTTTCTCAGCATTATCCTAGTAATAAATTATTTGCTTTTCTGCAACAATATTCTTTACTACCATATAATCCTATCTCTTACACTCCAGTTAAAGGTCCCACCTTTTTTACTGATGCTTCAAGCAATGGAAAGGCTGGATACTGGACTTCAGACAATTCAAAAATTTCTCACTATCCATTTGAATCAGTACAACCAAGGGGAACTTTTTGCCATTCTTATGGTTCTACAAGATTGGTCTCAAACCCCTTGTAATATAGTTAGTGATTCCCAATATGACCATTATTTCCTCAAACTCCTTTACAAAAATTATTTTCTTTATTATTTGTAACTCTTACTTCCCGCACTGCCCCCCTTTTTATCACTCATATTCGTTCTCATTCAGCTTTGCCAGGACCTTTATCTTTTGGCAATAGTCAGATTGATTCTTTACTTATTGACAGTGTCCAGTGGGCTCAGGATGAGCACCAACTACATCATACTAATAGTTTAGGATTACAATGGTGATTTTCTATAACACGCCGTCAAGTCTGAGCTATTGTCAGAGCCTGCCCATCTTGTGCTCCTATTATTGCACCTTTTTTAAGTCCAGGTATTAATCCTTGAGGCACTCAACAAAATCACATTTGGCAAATGGATGTAACTATGTTCCTTCCTTTGGTCGTTTAAAATATGTTCATCATACTATTGATACATGGTCACGTTTCCAGTGGGCTATGCCATTACCCTCTGAAAAGGCTGACTCTGTTATTACTCATTTACTTACTTGTTTTGCAGTTATGGGAGTCCCTGCTGAATTAAAAACTGATAATGCCCCTGCTTATTGCTCTCGCAAATTGGCTGCTTTCCCTCTTTATACCATATTCATCATTCCACTGGTATTCCATTTAACAGTCAAGGTCAAGCAATTATTGAAAGAGCCAATACTACCTTAAAATTACAACTTTTAAAACAAAAAGGGAGAGATGGGCGAGATTCCCCAAAACATCAAATTCTGAAAGCCCTTTTTACTTTAAATTTTCTCAACCATTGGCGCCAATTACAGCAGTCTGCAGCGGTGAAACATTTTCAACAGCCTTTAGAAAAGCTGCAAAACAGTAATCTGTGGGTGTATTATCCTTCATTACAAGGGAAATATTTAAAAGAAAAGTTTTACAACGGGGCCGAGGCTATGCTCTTGTCCGTACAGGTGCCGAAGACGAGTGGTTTCCATCTCGACGGTTGAAACAGTGCCATGGCGAAGAGGAGCTGATCCGAAGAGTTCCTGAAGGAATTCCAGGAGCTAAATATGAGCGCTCAGAGAACATTCACCTTTGGAACTCGACGTGCGGAGGCCCCGACATGGGGACAACTGAAAAGGTTAAGAAGCTGAAGGGGTTGTTCAACAAGCTGGGCAGCCCAAAACCCCACTGACTTTATTCCTGGCTATGCTGACTGTAGTAAATTGTCAGGTAACAGCTGGAGAATTTACATACTGGGCTTATATTCCTTTTCCACCCTTATATCAAGGTGTGGCCTGGGGAGACAGAGAAGTCCCAGTATTTACTAATGATACTGCTTGGATGCCATTGCCTTTTTATTTATTTATTTATTTTTTTTTTTTTGAGACGAAGTCTTGCTCTGTCGCTCAGGCTGGAGCGCAGTGGCCAGATCTCAGCTCACTGCCAGCTCTGCCTCCCGGGTTCCCGCCATTCTCCTGCCTCAGCCTCCCGAGTAGCTGGGACTACAGGCGCCCGCCACCTCGCCCGGCTAGTTTTTTGTATTTTTTAGTAGAGACGGGGTTTCACCGTGTTCGCCAGGATGGTCTCGATCTCCTGACCTCGTGATCCGCCCGTCTCGGCCTCCCAAAGTGCTGGGATTACAGGCTTGAGCCACCGCGCCCGGCCGCCATTGCCTTTTTAAAACCAGGATCCTGAATTAAACACTGGCACAGTAAATAGTTCATATCAATTTCGGGTTGAAGGGTTACCTATATGTCTTGGGGGTAGTCCACATTGTCTGCATCTTTCTCATGAGGCTTGGGCTGTTCGCTATAACCATAGTCATATCTCTGCCTTTCCTATGATTATTGTGGCTCAAAGTTTTAAGTATAATCATACTGCAGTACTTAATGATACTCTGCCAAGTACATTATCTTTATGCCCCATCCCTGATGTGTCCGGAGGTGTTTCCCAACTAGAGTGGACTAGATGTAGAGGTAGTGGGCCACGATTGTTGTTAGAAGTAAAAGGGAAGAGTTGTAAATACCTTGTTACAGATTGGAGTGTACATGGAGATTTTCAGACTAAATTCAGCCATGTCAACCTGCATTGGCATAAAGGTAATCATAGCATTTCTGCAGATGACAATGAAACTATTATTTGGCATGATGGTGGTCTATCACCCCCTATGCCACATTTGGCTAATACCTCACAAATACAAGGTCATATTTGGAAGTTGCTAGCTGCTGGTAAACCAATGTTCACTTTCACGGGAAACATGTCCTTAAATCTTACTAATATTGCTAACCCTTTCCATATATCTTTGCATCGAAATAGTTCTAGATATGTTATTGCATGTGTAAGAAAGCCTTACTTGTTGTTGACAGGAATTTTTAAATGGGATAATAATACAGGAGTAGTTAACTGTATGGACAATTGTACATTCTTAAGTTGTATAAATACTACTTGGTGGAATAATAATTGGAATGAGTCTCATTCCGATTTATATATACTAAGAGCCAGAAAAGAAACCTGGCTACCTGTAAACTTAACACACACTTGGAGTGAATCTGCTGGGGTTACTCAAATTTACAAGGTTATGCAAGATCTTGTCTACTGCAGTCGGAGGATGGTTGGAATCCTCGTGACTGCGGTGATAGGACTTGTAGCAATTGCTTCCACTGCCGCTGTTGCTGGATTAGCTCTACACCAGAGTATACAAAATGCAGAATTTGTGCAACAATGGCATGAACAATCACATTTGTTGTGGCAGCAGCAACGAGACAGATGCTCATTTGACTGAATGAGTGGATAATCTGGAGCAAGTGGTTTCTTGGTTGGGAGATCAGCTAACAGTGTTGAATACCCGAGCTTTGTTGAAATGTGATTGGAACACTACCCAATTTTGTATTACTCCTGTTCCTTTTAACAGCACTGTACATAACTGGACTGAGATAAAGAGACTTTTAATTGGTCATAATAATCTTTCCCTAGAAATACAAGAATTAACACAGAACATTTCTGAAACATTTTGCAATCAGTTACCATTGCTGACTGGTGCAGATTTGATGACTGGTATTGCACAAAGTTTGACATCTTTGAACCCTATAAGCCCTGTAAAAACTTTGCTGACCTCTCTTTCTAGTAATGTATTGATTGTTGTTCTTGCCTTTGTCATTTTCACAGTCTGCTGGAGATGGTGCCAAAGGGCAAACACCGAATCCCAGTGAGCCCAATATGTAATGATGGTTTTAAAAGAAATTGAAACTTGTAAATAAGGAAAGGGGAAATGTAGAGGACTATGTGCTTGCAAACGAGGTGTTCCTGATAAGTCCTGCTCTTGCAAACGAAGCAGGGCATTCCCAATAAGTCCTGCTCTTGCAAACGAAGCAGTGCGTTGGGGGCTTGTTTATGTGTAAACATCTTGAAAATCCAGAAAGTCAGGGAAAGGTCAGCAAAACAACAATGTGTCTTGTGACTTGGCAACATTCCACAAACGACTGTATAAAATAAAGCAGAGCGCACCATTCGAGGTGGCCGCCATGTTTGTCTTGTCTTGTGTTGTCTTGTGTGTTCATTCCTTTGTTTAGGAAATACGTGGACCCCAACAAAATACAGCTGAAAAAAATCAGCTGTAATTATATCCTGTTTTTCTTCTTAAAGGTCAAATGAGCCTGGCATCAAATATTTGTGAAGTCTTTTTTTTTTTTTAAAGATGCAGTTTGGCTATTGTTGCCCAGGCTGGAGTGCAATGGCACGATTTTGGCTTACTGCAACCTCCACCTCCCGGGTTCAAGCAATTCTGCCTCAGCCTCCTGAGTATCTGGGATTACAGGCATGCGTCATCATGCCCAACTAATTTTGTATTTTTAGTAGAGATGGGGTTTCACCATGTTGGTCAGCCTGGTGACCTGACCTCAGGTGATCCACTTGCCTCAGCCTCCCAAAGCGCTGGGATTACAGGCATGAGCCACTGTGCCAGGCCTATGTGAAGCCATTTTTTAAAACTTAACACTCCTATAAGCAGAATTTTTTTTTTTTTTTTTTGAGACAGAATCTCACTCTGCCACCCAGACTGGAGTGCAGTGGTACAATCTTGGGTCGCTGCAACCTCTGCCTCCTGGGTTCAAGTGATTCTCATGTCTCAGCCTCCGGAGTAGCTGGTATTACAGGCATGTGCCACCATGCCCGGCTAATTTTTATATTTTAGTAGCGATGGGGTTTCACCATGTTGGCCACGCTGGTCTCAAACTCCTGACCTCAGATGATCCACCCACATCGGCCTCCCAAAGTGCTGGGATTACAGTTGTGAGCCACCTCACCCGACCTTAAACAGAATAATACTGTTATCATTCCTTTATGCTTGAATCTTTATGTTCTTGACAAAAGCTCATATAGGCTTTAAGCTATGAATACAACTTGGGAAAGGCTAATAGCTAATTCTAAAAAAAGAGTCCTGGCACAGGGGCTCACACCTGTAATCCCAGAACTTTGGGAGGCCGAGGAGGGTAGATCACGAGGTCAGAAGTTCAAGACCAGCCTGGCCAAGATGGTGAAACCCATCTCTACTAAAAATACAAAAATTAGCTGGGCATGGTGGCAGGCACCTGTAATCCCAGCTACTTGGGAGGCTGAGGCAGAGAATTGCTTGAACCCAGGAGGTAGAGGTTGCAGTGAGCTGAGATCCCGCCACTGCACTCCATCCTGGGTGACAGAGTGAGACTCCATCTCAAGAAAAAAAAAAAAAGGAAAACCATCTTTTCTAAAAATCATTAAAACAATTGAAGTTAGTTTTTGAATAAGAAAATAATGGCTATAACAACTCTATATCACTAGGCAACATTAAATCTTTATCTCCTCAAGATTACAAAGACTTTCTATTTAGTATACCAGAAAAGGACCAATTTTTCCAAAACCAAAAAGCCAAGCCTGTTAGCACTTACTATCACAAATGGTTGCCACAAAAACAAAATAATGAAGGTTGAATTTATGGCTTAAAAGGGAAGCCTCTAGGATCTTTAAAAATATTTTTTCTATTTTTAAATATAACATATTCATTGTAGTAATTTTGGAAACATAGTACAAGTATAAAGAAAATTTTTGTAACTTATAATCACATTGCTGAGAGATAACATTTTGTTAATGTTTTTGCATAGTTTTTTTTTCCAATTTTTATCTTCATCTTGTCAGCTTTTTTCCCACATATTTTTTATTATGAGCAGTACCATAGCATTACATAAGCTTTTTTCTTTTTTTTAAGATGGCTTCTCACTTTGTTGCCCAGGCTGAAGTGAAGTGGCTCAATCTCTGCTCACTATAGCCTCTGCCTCCTGGGTTCAAGCAATTCTCCTGCCTCAGCCTCCCCAGTAGCTAGGATTACAGGCGCCCGCTACAAAGCCTGGGTAATTTTTGTATTTTTAGTAGAGATGAGGTTTCGCCATGTTGGCCAGGCTGGTCTCGAACTCCTGACCTCGAGTGATCTGCCTGCCTTGGCCTCTCAAAGTGCGTGAGCCACCATGCCCAGCCAGCATTACATAAGCTTTCAAAACATGATTTTTACTATCATATTCTAACAGGTTTTTTTTTTTTTTTTCTTTTTTGAGATGGAGTCTCGCTCTGTCGACCAGGCTGGAGTGCAGTGGCGTGATTTTGGCTCACTGTAAGCTCCGCCTCCCAGGTTCACGCCATTCTCCTGCCTCAGCCCCCTGAGTAGCTGGGACTACAGGTGCCCAACACCACGCCCGGCTAATTTTTTGTGTTTTTAGTAGAGACAGGGTTTCACCGTGTTAGCCAGGATGGGCTCGATTTCCTGACCTCGTGATCCGCCCATCTCGGCCTCCCAAAGTGCTGGGATTACAGGCGTGAGCCACCGTGCCCAGCCAAAAGATTATTTTTTTAATCTGAAATTATTTCCAAGGTAAATATTTTTCTTCCAGGTATTTTCCTAAGGACCCAAGTTCAAAACCTTGCATTACTCTGGTCTCCCTTTCTTTTTATTTTGTCTTATGAGAAATCAAGTCTGAATTGATTCGGTTCAGAATTAAACCTGAATCTGATCACTAAATTCTATTAATTCTTTTCTTTCTATGTCTATCCACATAGCTCTGGCCCGGCCAGGCCCCTGTTTCCTCAACCCAGATTATTGAAGTACTTTTCTGATTTTTTTATTTCTTTGTAGCCTCTTTTCTCTATGGTAATCTATTTTACATATCTCTTTGCATCATTACCCTGCACAAAAATATTGACTGCCTCTACCTTATACAGCAGAGGTCCCAAACTTGAGCTCCAAGGCTGAACGTAGTCTACAAATTTGTTTTACTACAACTCCACAGTGCTCTGACCATTATTTTTAAATTTGTTGGAATCCTTTCAGTGGGCCGTAGGTTTCACTGATTTGTGTTACCTGCCTGGCCTCTAGGCTTCCAGGTATGGTTGAGTAGACTTTCCTTTTTTTCTTCCCCCCCTGAGATGGAGTCTCCCTCTGTTGCCCAGGCTGGAGTACAATGGCACAATCTTGGCTCACTGCAACCTCCACCTCCTGGGTTCAAACGATTCTCCTGCCTCAGCCTCCTGAGTAGTTGGGATGACAGTTGCACACCACCATGCCCAGCTAATTTTTGTATTTTTAGTAGAGATGGGGTTTCACCATGTTGGCCAGGCTGGTCTTGAACTCCTGACCTCAGGTGATCCACCCGCCTCAGCCTCCCAAAGTGCTGGGATTACAGGCATGAGCCACTGCGTCCAGCCGACTTTGCATTTTATAACTGTGCACATAACATCTAAAGTTGTGCAGTGCACAACCTATATAATCAGTACAACTCTACCCGGTGGCCCTATGGAAGCCTATGGACGTTTAGTGTGAACTCTAGTCTGTAAAACTAATGTCCTATCTAGCCCTGCCCACCATATCGACTAATCAAGCCCATCCTGTACCATAGTCTGGAAAAGGCTGACATTCCTAAAAATTTTGCACTCTAAGATAAGCCACGAAAACCAGAAATATTTGGAAAGCCTTGAATTCCAAGATAAACCATAAAGTTATTTTTTATGCAAAAGACAGAAACATTTTATTTTTCTTTTTATCAAAACTGACCCCAAAGTTATCCAATCAGAATTATTGACTAATATATAACAATCTGAGCTATCTCCTGACTTTGTGATTTTTTTTTTTTTAGACGGAGTCTTGCTCTTGATGCCCAGGCTGGAGTGCAATGGTGCGATTTCAGCTCACTGCAACCTCCACTTTCTGGGTTCAAGCGATTCTCCTGCCTCAGCCTTGAGAGTAGCTGGGATTACAGGCACCCACCACCATGTCCAGCTAATTTGTGTATTTTTAGTAGAGATGGGGTTTCACCATGTTATAATTCAAATACTTTTTTAAAAATTAGATGTGCTAGTTCTGTACCAACTTGTCTTTTTTTGCAAGTTAAAGTGCTAGTCGGTTCTCAAATTTGTCTCTGAATTTTGCAGGATAGAGTATAACATTCCTTAAATCCTAATTCCAAGCTCTTTACAATGTGTGCCCTACATCTCTAAAGTTTTCTCCTTTGCATAAATACTACACTTGAGACAAACTAATTGTTTTCCCCCAACATAAACTTTACAATTCTCTGTTGCATTTCTACTCTCCAATACTTCTGATTCTTTCTCTCTCTCTTTTATCTGCATCCCTTCCGTTCTTCAAAGCCCATTTTGGTGGGGTTTTTTTTTTTTTTTCCTTTTTGAGACGGAGTCTCGCTCTGTTTCCCAGGCTGGAGTGCAGTAGTGTGATCTTGGTTCACTACAACCTTCACCTCCCAGGTTCAAGTGATTCTCTTGCCTCAGCCTCCAGAGTAGCTGGGATTACAGGCACCTGCCACCACACCTGGCTAATTTTTGTGTTTTTAGTAGAGATGGGGTTTCACCATGTTGGCCAGGCTGGTCTCAAACTCCTACTTCAGGTGATCTGCACGCCTCAGCCTCCCAATTTGCTGAGATTACAGGTGTGAGCCGCCCCACCCGGCCTTCCAAGGCACATTTCAATCCCACCTCCTTCACAACGTGTTCTTCAGCCACCTTCGTTTTAATCTTTTTTTTTCTCTGCACTCTTTCTAACCTTATCATTTACTTGACACTATGCAAATTCTATATGTATATGTATTTCTCATTCATTTTTAGTAATTATCTTTTTTCTTATAAAAGTAATACTTGTCCAATTTAAAATACAAAAAGTATTGAGAAACAAACTGAAACGTTGAATCACATGTGATACACACACACACACACACACACACACAAGTTGGCTGAATATCTGTTACTCTTGGGATGGGGAAACAATCATCTAGTCATCTGCCAAAAGGTATAAACCTAAAGTTTAGAAACAGAAATCTGACTTTATAAATGTTACAGTTCTATATGATATTTGTTCCATGGAGTAAATCACAAAGTTTCTCTGTCTCTGTTTTTTGTTTGTTTGTTTTTTTGAGATGGAGTTTCACTCTCCTCACCCAGGCTGGAGTGCAATGGCACGATCTTATCTCACTGCAACCTCCACCTCCCAGGTTCAAGCAATTCTCCTGTCTCAGCCTCCCAAGTAGCTGGGATTACAGGTGCCTGCCACCACACCTGGCTAATTTTTGTATTTTTAGTAGAGACGGGGGTTTCACCATGTTGGCCAGGCTGGTCTCGAACTCCTGACGTCAAGTGATCCCACCCACTTTGGCCTCCCAAAGTGCTGGGATTACAGGAGTGAGCCACCGTGCTTGGCCACAAAGTATCTCTTTTGTCAGGTGAGTTTTTTAACTTTTAAAAACAGGTCACAAAGTGAGCCAAGGATGGTGGCTCAGCCTGTTATCCTAGCACTTCAAGAGGCTGAGGCGGGTGGATCATGAGGTCAGGAGTTTGAGACCAGCCTGGCCAACATGGCAAAACCTCATCTCTACTAAAAATACAAAAATTAGCCAAGCATGGTGGCGCACGCCTGTAGTCCCAGCTACTCGGGAGGCTGAGACAGGAGACTCACTTGAACCCCAGGAGGGAGATGTTGCAATGAGCCCAGATTGCACCACTGTACTCCAGCCAGGGTAACAGACAGAGTGAGACTCTGCCTCCAAAAATAAAAAAATAAAATAATGAAAAGCTATCAGATTGGTTATTGATACTTTCCACATCTGAAGAAATCTACCTTATTTTCAAAAGGCCAAAAAAGGAAGGGTTCCCTACCCTAGGTTAAAATATAGTAAAATCTCTGAGTAATTCATAACAAATAAAGCACCTTCACACTACCATAAATCTCCACGCTGTGTTCCAATCTGTTGAGTGCCTGAAGCCAACGACAGCTTTGGGGGTCCCCTCCCTCCATAATCTCTGTGCAGACCTCCACTTCACCCCAGATGCCTTTTGGAGTTTTCATTCTTTATTACAAACAATTGATAGTTTCTCAAAGTTTTATATACAGCATAAAGAAAATCCGTACCCTTACTACTACACTGGGGGCACAGGGTGGGGAAGAGACTCAAAGAATAAGAGCCACTGTTTGCTGAACATCTATGTACTGAGAACATTCCATCCTCAGAACCACCCTTATAAACTGTTACCATCCTCATTTTACAGATGAGGAAAATGAGGCTCGGAAGAGTTAACTAACCTAAGAGACCCTGAAGTCCTAGCATTTTCCACATGGAACCTGCAGGTCCCCTTTGCCTGCAGTTGTTCCTTCCACCTCTTCCTGCGCAGGACCTTAGCCCCTAACAGTTCATCCTGTCCAGGCTGATAAATCCAAAGTGCCCAATGGCTGCTCATCTGCAACCACGATTCCTCCCTCTTTCAAGAATCTCTTTGCCCAACTCGTCCCCAAACTAGCTGCATTCTGGCTGACAATCCCCTCTCCCACTCCAGCTAAAGTTTCATAAAATTCTTGCTGTTTCCTCCCCAAGACAGGCCGTATTTTAGCTCCTTCTCAGGCCTGACATTTTGAATAATGTCTATGCTGATGGTGCTCTGGCTGGTTTTTTTTTTCCACATTAATTTCGCCAAAGCCACGCAACTTCCCACACAGTGAAGAGATTGAGACCCTGATCTCTTCACTGCCGTACTATATCGGTAGTTTTCAACTTTAAAATCACTGGTTGAATTGTTTGTTTGCAACTTGAAATGTCCTTTCTTATAGAAGCGATACCATGGTCTGAAGCCAGCCTTTTCAGCTGTTATAATCATCCTGAAGCTGCCATAAGTGGAGGAAATAAGGCAGTAATGAAATAAAAGATTGCATTTAAGTGAATGAAAGAAACAGATTTTGGTAGAGTGACCATATAATTTACTATCCAACCAGGATACTCCGGAGAGTGAGAAGGTGCTATTAATAATTACACCAGGACGACAGGCATAAACTGAGGGCTGTCCTGGACGCATCAGGACATATGTTCACTCTAGGTTTAGGTCACAGCAGAATGGCTTTGAGCAATCCACCCTAACCTCCTTGAGCCTCAATTTCTTCTTCTTCTTTATTTTTTTTCTTTTGAGACATAGTCTCATTCTGTCATGCAGGCTAAAGTACAATGGTGTGATCTCAGCTCACTGCAGCAGCCCCAAACTCCTGGGCCCAAATAATCCTCCTGCCTCAGCCTCCCTCATACCTGGGACTAGAATTGCCCCACCAAGCCCAACTAATGAAAAACAATTTTTTTTTTTTTTTTTTTTTTTGAGATGGAGTCTCACTATGTCGCCCAGGCTGGAGTGTGGTGGTGCAGTCTCGGCTCACTGCAAGCTCCGCCTCCCAGGTTCATGCCATTTTCCTGCCTCAGTCTCCCGAGTAGCTGGGACTACAGGTGCCCACCACCATGCCTGGCTAATTTTTTGTATTTTTAATAGAGATGGGGTTTCACCATGTTAGCCAGGATGGTCTTGATCTCCTGACCTCGTGATCCACCCGCCTCGGCCTCCCAAAGTGCTGGAATTACAGGCGTGAGCCACCGTGCCTGGCCAAAAACTTTTATTTATTTTTTTGTAGAACTGGAATCTCATTATTTTGCCCATGCTGGTTTCAAACTCCAATCCTCAAATGATCCCACTGCCTCAGCCTCCCAAAGTGCTGGGATTATAGGTGTGGGCCACCATCTCCAGCCTGAGCCTCAGTTTTTTTATTGTGAAATGGAAGGATTAACATTATGGGGTGATTGTGAGAATGACATGGGTCAGAGTCTATCATGCACAATTGAATTTGTAAAGTGCCATATAAATATACTTTTTCAGATAATAGTTATGACTAATACTATTACAGGAAAGGGGTCCTGATCCAGACCCCAAGAGAAGGTTCTGGATCTTGCACAAGAAAGAATTTGGGGTGAGTTCATAAAGTAGAGTGAAAGTAAGTTTATTAGAGAAGTAAAAGAATAAAAGAATGGCTACTTCCATAGGCAGAGCAGTGGCATAGGATGTTCGACTGAGTACACGTATAGTTATTTCTTGATTATATATTAAACAAGGGGTGGATTATTCATGAGTTTTCCAGGAAAGGGGCAGGGATTTACCCTAACTGAGGGTTCCTCCCCTTTTAGACCATATAGGGTAACTTCCTGATGTTGCCATGGCGTTTGTAAACTGTCGTGGTGCTGCTGGGAGTGTCTTTGAGCATGCTAATGCATTATAATTAGCGTTTAATGAGCAGTGAGGACAACCAGAGGTCACTTTCATCACCACCTTGGTTTTGGTGAGTTTTGGCTGCCTTCTTTGTTGCCTTGTTTTATCAGCAGGGTCTTTATGACCTCTATCTTGTCCTGTGACTAAGAATGCCTAACCTCCTGGGAATGCAGCCCAGTAAGTGTCAGCCTCATTTTACCCAGACCTTATTCAAGATGGAGTCCCTCTTGTTCCAATGCCTCTGACAATACTGCTGCCCTGAGGTGCCTGGTGCTAATTAGACCGCGATCACATGCATATTCGCTGTTGATTGATGTTGCTCTCCTCTGTGCCACTCTCCCTATGTGGGCAGTCTCCTCTACCTGTGGGAACAGCAAACCAACCAGTGAGAAAGGCCACCATCATTGCATTCTTTTGTGTGCCAAAGCACACAAACCACTTAGAGAATATTAGAGAATATGTTCTATTTCCTTCCAGAAAAAAAAAAAAAAAAAAACACAATTTTTTTTTTTTTTTTTTTTTTGAGACAGAGTCTGGGTGGAGTGCAGTGGCGCGATCTTAGCTCACTGTACCCTGCGCCTCCTGGGCTCAAGCAGTCCTCCTACCTTAGCCTCCGGAGTAGCTGGTACTACAGGCACATGCCACCATACCTGGCTAATTTTTTTGTATTTTTGGTAAAGATGGGGTTTCACTGTGTTGCCCAGGCCGGTCTCCAACACCTGAGCTCAAGCCAGCTGCCTGCTTTGGCCTCCCAAAGTGCTGGGATTACAGGCATGAGCCACCGAGCCTGGATTCACACATTCCGTTTTGATTGAAATATAAAATGAGTTAGTGTTGGTGAGTGAAACATGAAATTTATAAACCCAAACCCCCATCAGCAAGCTAGTGAGAGACAGTGCTCGGCACGGGTGCTCAGCACACAGGAAGTCCTTGAGCACAGGCTCAGCTCACTTTTCACTTACAGTGGAAAATCTGCACTCAGGTTATGTCATCTTTGGATACTCCCTCCTCAGACTTCTCCCCAGATCTCTGTGCAAGGGGGCACTAATTAGACCAACATGCTTTGCAGCCCTTGTTGACTATTTCCCTCACTTCTCATCATAACATTGCCTTGAGGAGGAGACACTTCTACAGTAACCAGGACATGCTCGGGAAGTCCCACTTGTCTAATAGATAATGTGTCTATTAGACAAATGATAATAGGTGTTATGGGAGAAAATTATTACGGCGTAAGGAGGACAGGTAGTCCACAGGCAGGGGTGTGGAAATACTGCTTTACACACGGGTAGTCTGGACAGCTCCACCGTCAAGGTGATATCTGAATAGAAGTGAGAGAGCAAGCCATATGGATATGTGATTAAAGTGTCCCGAGTAAAGGGATGAGTAAGTTCAAAGGTCCTGAGGTGGAAGCACGCTATGCTCAGGGAACGGAAAGGAAGCCCATGTGTCTGGAGCTGAGGGACCAAGAGGGAGAACATAAGGAGAGGAGGTCAGGGAGGCCAGCGATGGGTGTGGGTAGTAAAATCATGAGTGAGATGGGAAGTCACTGGAGGTTTTGAGCCAAAATGTGACCTAATCTTACTTGCATTTTCATAAGATCCCTCAGAATACCATAGGAAGAACAGACACAGAGAAGTATAGCATTAGGAAGTTATCGCAATCGTTGAGGTGAGAAATGATGATGGTTTAGGCCACAGTAGTAGAAGTGAAGTGGTAAGAAGTGGTCAGTTATATACCATCATGAAGAATAAATGGAAAAAGAAAAGAAGTAAATTACTAATTAAAAAAAGAAGTGGTCATATTATGAGTATTTTGTTTTGAATTTAAAGTTAATCAAGTTTGTTAAATGATTCATGTAGAGTATGAGAGAAAGAGAGAAGCTGAAGATGACTCCAAGAGTTTTACCCTTAGCATGTAAAAGAAAAGCTTTTCTCCACTGAGATGGGGAACGCTTTAGGAAGAAAATTAGGAGGCTTTTTTTTTTTCTTTTAGATAAATTGAGTTTGGCCGGGCACAGTGGCTCATGCCTATAATCCCAGCACTTTGGGAGGCTGGGGCAGGTGGATCACTTGAGCCCAGGAGTTGTGACCAGCCTGGGCAACATAGTGAGACTACATCTCTACAGAAAAAAATTTTTTTAAAATTAGCTGGGCAGGCATGATGGCACACATATGTGGTCCCAGCTGCTCTGGAGACCGAGAGGGGAGGATCACTTAAGCCTGAGAGGTCGAGGCTGCAGTGAGCTATGATGGAGCCACTGCATCCCAGCCTGGGTAACAGAGCGAGATCCTGTCTCAAAAAAAAAAAAAAAAAAAAAAAAAGAGTTAGAGATACCTATCTAACATCCAAGTGGAGATGCTGAATCCACAGGAGTTCAGAGGAGAGACCCAGGCTGGAGGTCTAAATTGGATTATCAGCTTGTAGATGATCTTTAAAGCCATATGACTAGTTAAATCCACCTAAGGAGCAAGAGTAGACAGAGAAGGGAAGAGGTCCAGAGAGTGAGTTCTGGGCCTCCCCAGAAAAGAGTTGGGAGTGATGTGGAAGAATTAGCAAAGGATATTGAGAAGCAGCAGCCGGGGAAGTAGGAGGAGAATCAAGAGACAACGATGGGCTAGGCGTGGTAGCTCACGCCTGTAATCCCAGTACTTTGGGAGGCTGAGGCAGGCAGATCAGCTAAGGTCAGGAGTTCAACACCAGCCTGACCAACATGGAGAAACCCTGTCTCTACTAAAAACTCAAAATTAGTCAGATGTGGTATTGTGTGCCTGCAGTCCCAGCTACTCAGGAGGCTGAGGCAGGAGAATTGCTTGAACCCGGGAAGTGGAGGTTGCGGTGAGCCGAGATCGCAACATTGCACTCCAGCCTGGGCAACAAGAGCGAGACTCCATCTCAAAAATAAAAAAATGAAAATAAATTAAAAAATAAAAAGAGACGGCCAGGAGCGGTGGCTCACACCTGTAATCCCAGCACTTTGGGAGGCTGAGGCGGGCGGATTACCTAGGGTCAGGAGTTTGAGACCAGCCTGACCAACATGGAGAAACCCCGTCTCTACTAAAAATACAAAATTAGCCGGGCGTGGTGGCACATGCCTGTAATCCCAGCTACTCTGGAGGCTGAGGCAGGAGAACTCGGGAGGTGGAGGTTGCCGTAAGCCAAGATCACGCCATTGCACTCCAGCCTGGGCAACTAGAGCAAAATTCCATCTCAATAAATAAATAAATAAATGAAAAGAGACGATGATGTTGCAGAGGCCAAGTGAAGAAAACGTTCATAATCATACTCTAAAATAATAGGCTTCCTTGGCAGGGCACGGTGGCTCACACCTGTAATCCCAGCACTTTGGGAGGCCAAGCGGGCAGATCATGAGGTCAAGAGATGGAGACCATCCTGGCCAACATGGTGAAATCCCGTCTCTACTAAAAATACAAAAATTTGCTGGGTGTGGTGGCGGGTGCCTGTAGTCCTAGCTACTCAGGAGGCTGAGGCAGGAGAATCCCTTAAACCCAGGAGGTGGAGGTTGCAGTGAGCCGAGATCATGCCACTGCACTCCAGCCTGGCAACAGAGCAAGACTCTGTCTTTAAAAAAAAAAAAAAAAAAAAAAAAAAAAAAAAAAAAAAAAAGCCTTCCCTTTTTTTTTTTATTTTGTCACATGATATTAATTTACTTGTATATCTCCTTATATCTCCTTCACTAGACTGTTAGGTTTTGTGGCCTGGTAATATATCACATCCATTACTCATCTCTAGAGCTTATGCTTAGCTCAGTGCCTGACACATGTTAGACTTTTCTCCTTTTATTTATTTATTTATTTATTTTTGAGATGGAGTCTTGCTCTGTCACCCAGGCTGGAGTGCAATGGCATTATCTTGGCTCACTGCAACCTCTGCCTTCCGGGCTCAAGCAATTCTCCTGCCTCAGCCTCCAGAGTAGCTGGGATTACAGGCGCCCACCACCACGCCCAACTAATTTTTTATTTTATTTTATTATTTTATTAATTTATTTTTAAGACAGGGTCTCACTCTGTCACCCAGGCTGGAGTGCAGTGGCATGATCTCGGCTCACTGTAACCTCTGCCTCCCGGGTTCAAGCGATTCTCCTGCCTCAGCCTCCCAAGTAGCTGGGATTATAGGTGCCTGCCACCATGCCTGGCTAATTTTTGTATTTTTAGTAGAGATGGGGTTTCTCCATGTTGTCCAGGCTGGTCTCGAACTCCTGACCTCAGGTGAGCCACCCACCTCAGCCTCCCAAAGTGCTGGGATTACAGGCATGAGCCACTGTGCCTGGCCTAATTTTTGTAGTTTAGTTAAGACCAGGTTTCACCATGTTGGCCAGGCTGGTGTTGAACTCCTGGCCTCAAGTATTCTGCCTGCCTCGGCCTCTCAAATTGCTGGAATTACAGATGCGAGCCATAGCGTCAGACCTAGGCTTTTCTCCATGGGAACGTTTCTCCTTCTTTCACAAAACCTTTTATTTTGAAAACAATATAAACTAGAGAAAAGTTGCAAGAATAGTAGCGCAATGAACTGAAACGCCCTTCACCTAGATCACTAATTGTTAGTAAACATTTTGCTACAATTGCTTTTTTTCTCTTTCTCTCCATTTGAAATTAAGTTATAGATATCACGACCCGACGTGCCTAAATAATTTATTGTCTATCCTTGAAGAAAGACATTCTCTTACAAAACCACTGTACAATCACCAAATTCAGGACATTTAACATTGATACACTATGATTATCAATATAGAGTCCATATTCAAATTTTGCCAATTGTCCCAATAATGCCTTCTGTAACAATCCTTCTCCCTTCACACCTTTCATTTAGTTCCTGTGTCTATTTAGGTTCCTTTAATCTGGAACAGATCCTCAAACTTTGTTTTCTATGACACGAACATTTTTGAAGTGCACAGTGTTGACAAAAAGAGTCAAACTCTGTAAAATATTTGAAGAAATTTATTCTGAGCCAAATATAAGTGACTATGGTCTGTGACACAGCCCTCAGGAGGTCCTGAGAACATGTGCCCAAGGTGGTTGGGTGCAGCTTGGTTTTATACATTTTAGGGAGGGCATGAGACATCAATAAATATGTTTAAGAAATACATTGGTTTGGTCCAGAAAGGCGGGACAACTCAAAGCAGATAGGGTGGGTGGGGGGCAGTCGGGGGCCTTACAGGCTATAGGTAAATTTAAACATTTTCTGATGACAATTGGATGAGTTTGTCTAAAGACCTGGGATCCATAGAAAGGAAATGTTAAGGTTAAGATAAAAGATTATGGGGACCAGGCACGGTGGCTCACGCCTATAATCACAGCACTTTGGGAGGCTGAGGTGGGCAGATCACGAGGTCAAGAGATGGAGACCATCCTGGCCAACATGTAGAAACCCTGTCTCTACTAAAAATGCAAAAATTAGCTGGGCGTGGTGGCGTGCGCCTGTAGTCCCAGCTACTCAGGAGGCTGAGGCAGGAGAATTGCTTGAACCTGGGAGGCAGAGGTTGCAGTGAGCCGAGAGCAGCACTGCACTCCAGCCTGGCGACAGAGAGAGATTCTGCCTCAAAAAAAAAAAAAAAAAAAAAAAAGATTGTGGAGACTTGGCCAGGGCCGGTGGCTCACGCCTGTAATCCCAGCCCTTAGAACGGGAGCAGCAGCTCATGCCTGTAATCCCAGAACTTTGGCAGGCCAAGGCAGGTGGATCGCCTGAGGTCAGGAGTTCGAGACCAGCCTGGCCAGCATGGTGACCATTCTCTGCTAAAAGTACAAAAATTAGCGGGCGTGGTGGCAGGCACCTGTAATCCCAGCTACTCAGGAAGTTGAGACAGGAGAATGGCTTGAACCCAGGAGGTAGAGGTTGCAATGAGCCAAGATCGCGCCACTGCACTCCAGCCTGCGCAATAGCGTGAAACTCCGTCTCAAAACAAACAAACAAAATTAGCCGGGTATGGTGATGCATGCCTGTAATCCCAGCTACTAGGGGGCCTGAGGCAGGAGGATCAGTTAAACCTGGGAGGTGGAGGTTGCAGTGAGCCTTTGGAAGGAGACCACTACTACTCCTGCTGCCCTCCTCCCCTCACCTTGCCTAGTTCACAAGACAGAAGAAAAAAGAGAAGGCAAAAAGTTAAAAAGAAACAAAAGTAAAATAAATAGCCAGACAACCTTGACACCACCACTCAGCCCTAGAAGTTAAAAAAAGTAATAATAATAACATCAAACCCTGACCTAAACTACTTGTGTTATCTGTAAATTCCAGACACTGTATGAAAAAAGCACTGTAAAACTTTTTGTTCTGTTAGCTGATGCATGTAGCTCCCAGTCACGTTTCCCACGCTTGCTTGATTTATCACGACCCTTTCACATGGACCCCTTAAAGTTGTAAGCTTTTAAAAAAGCCAAGAATTTTTTCTCGGGGAGCTCGGCTCTTAAGACGCGAGTCTACTGATGCTCCTGGCCGAATAAAAAACCTCTTCCTTCTCTGTGGCTCATCCCGCTACAAGCCGAGATGGTATCTGTCGTCCAGCCTGGGCGACAGAGTCTCGCTCTGTCGCCCAGGCTGGAGTGCAGTGGCGCAATCTCGGCTCACTGCAAGCTCCGCCTCCCGGGTTCACGCCATTCTCCTGCCTCAGCCTCCTGAGTAGCTGGGACTACAGGCGCCCGCCACCGCGCCCGGCTAATTTTTTGTATTTTTAGTAGAAACGGGGTTTCACCGTGGTCTCGATCTCCTGACCTTGTGATCCGCCCGCCTCGGCCTCCCAAAGTGCTGGGATTACAGGCGTGAGCCACCGCGCCCGGCCCTTTTGAAGTCTTATAGTGGCTACCCTTAGAGAGAATAAATGACAGATGTTTCCTATTCAGACCTTAAAAGGTGCTAGAGTCTTAGTTAATCTCTTCTGGAGTGCTCCATTCGGCAGCACATATATATAACAATCTCTTCAGGATTGGGAGAGCCTGGAAGAAAAAGATCTAGCTTTGTTAATAGAGATTCTTTACAGATGCGAATCTTCCCCTTCAAAGGACAGCTTTGCAGGGCCATTTCAAAATATGGCAAAGAAACATGTTTTGGGGTAAAATATTTTGCCTTTCTTCTTTGTCACGTAATGTTATGCCAGAGTCAGATTGGAAAGTAAGTCACAATATACAGGGTTAAATCACACCTCTGATGAGAATTTATAGTTTGTAGGACATGACTCTCCAGACCCTTAAGATAGGAATTTGGGCAAGAGAAAATAAATAAATAAATAAATAAATAAAAATAAAAATAAAAATCAGAAGTTAGTCTTTACAGACAAATATGTTTTTAGAATGTTCATCAATTTAGGTTTTCTAAATGTCTCTTTGTGATGAGGTTTCTTCCATTTTGGGCAGTAAACTACATAAATGATCTTGTATGTATATATTAGAAATACAGGCCCACAGCGGTGGCTTATGCCTGTAGTCCCAGCCCTTTGGGAGGCTGAGGTGAGCCTCACTTGAGGCCAGGAGTTCAAGACCAGCCTGGGCAACATGACAAAGCCACATCTCTACTAAAAATACAAAAATTAGTTGGGTGTGGTGGCATGTGCCTGTAATCCCAGCTACTCAGGTGGCTGAGGCAGGAGAATCGCTTGAACCCAGGAGGTGGAGGTTGCAGTGAGCCAAGATCATGCCATTGCACTCCAGCCTGAGAGACAGTGAGGCTCTGTCTCAAAACAAAAACAAAAACAAAAAACCCCACAATGTTGGGTAATTCACTATTAAAGAGTAATTTATCAATTAAGAAAAAATATGGAGCACGAATTTCCATTTCAGCATGTCATCCTCTCACAGGAGGCATGCTAATCTACTTTGTATCATCCAATTTTTTTTTTTTTTTTTTTTTGAGACGGAGTCTCGCTCTGTCGCCCAGGCTGGAGTGCAGTGGCCGGATCTCAGCTCACTGCAAGCTCCGCCTCCCGGGTTTACACCATTCTCCTGCCTCAGCCTCCCCAGTAGCTGGGACTACAGGCGCCCGCCACCTCGCCCGGCTAGTTTTTTGTATTTTTAGTAGAGACGGGGTTTCACCATGTTAGCCAGGATGGTCTCGATCTCCTGACCTTGTGATCCGCCCGTCTCGGCCTCCCAAAGTGCTGGGATTACAGGCTTGAGCCACCACGCCCGGCTGTATCATCCAATTTTAATATATATGCTAGGCCGTGTGCGGTGGCTCACGCCCATAATCCCAGTACTTTGGGAGGCCAAGGCGGGCAGATCATGAGGTCAGGAGATCGGGACCACCCTGGCTAACACGGTGAAACCCTGTCTCTACTAAAAATACAAAAAATTAGCTGGGCGTGGTGGCAGGCGCCTGTAGTCCCAGTTACTGAGGCAGGAGAATGGTGTGAACCCAGGAGGCGGAGCTTGCAGTGAGCCAAGATCACGCCACTGCACTCCAGCCTGGGCGACAGAGTGAGATTCTGTCTCAAAAAAAAAAAAAAAAAAATTATATATATGTATATGTATATATATGCTGAAGCAAGCACAATTTACCAATTTTTTAAAGGAGAATTATGTCAAATCAAAAACTGTGATGGGACCAGGCAAGGTATCTCATGCCTGTAATACCAACACTTTGGGAGGTCAATGTGGGAAGATTGCTAGAGGCCAGGAGTTTCAGACCAGCCTGGGCAGTATAGCAAGATCCTGTCTCTTAAAAAAAAAAAAAAAAAAGGAAATTGTGATGGGTGTGAGACCTTATCCTACTTGTATAGTCATAAATAAGCACATAGAGATGATAAATAAATAGATACTAGCTGAAACATCAGGTCTCGGAGTCAAAGATCAGAGCTTTACTCCCAGCAATAAGAGTAGCCACAGTGACTTTGCTGAGTTGTCCTCAAGCCTGAGAGTTCATATGGGAAAGAGACTCTCCTCAAAGGAGAGGGAAAAAGCTTTGTTCCCTAAGGTAAACATATTTTCCTTAGGAACAGATTCTCACCTTTTGGAATCTAAATCTCTATCTCTACTGGGAAGATAAAACCAGCCTCTTTGAGGCTTTTCTCCACTTTTGACATGCAAAGTCATGGAGAGAGAGTTCTCTACATTCTTTCAGAAGTCTTTCTAGGGAGGAGGGGAAGTTCCCTATCCTGGAATGTAAGGCTCTGCCTCCAGGTAAGATAAGAGAAGTTTTATTATCCTTTAAGTGGAAGCCAATGGCTCCATAATGAAGGTTGTAGAGAACAAATATTTACAGGGGAAATGAAAGTAAGCATTCTTATTTTAATAGTAGATCAGTATCTGTGGTTCAAGAGGCTGAAGTTTTGCAGGAACACTGAGTAATACAGGGAAAATGTATTTCCCACAGACTACAGGGCAAAACTTCAGAATAGATAAAAGTTGACTTTCGTAACACACGGACATCCCTTCTGCCCTCCTTCCCCCACATTTACTGCATCTTTTCTTTGATCTTTGGTGCTCTCACGGGACTCTACCCTGTACTTCTATTTTGGGGTATGGATCCCCTCCCAAAGACTCTGTTACAAGATTACTTTTCCCATATTTTAAATCCCATACTTTTAGAGTAGCTCATCTCAGCTAGTTGTTAGAAGGAAAGCAAACTAAGTCAAAATTAGTCATCAGTGAATTATTAGCTTTTACTACTGCAGGAGATATATTTTTTTCAAGAGTACCAATACTTGTCATGTGGATGGGAGATACTGTAAAAATAAAGTGAGGTGGAAAAAAAAAGTTTGTGAAAGTATACTTGTAATACATAAAATACCGTATAAATGAAAGTAGATTTGTGTAATAATTCTAAACCAAAAATAAAATTCTAAGGCCCCCCAACCATCTGAATGGACTTTCTCCTGGCCAGGGCACTTTTAAAATTTAACCGGGAAGACTGGTTTAGGCCATAATGGAAAAGTGGGGGCGGGGGTCAGACATGCCTTGTTATACCTCTCTGGCATTAACATCAACACATAATTCAGTCCGATAAGAAATATTTTACAGCCTATTCTCTCTGAAGCCCACTAACTGAAGGCCTCCTCTGCAAATCAGAACTTTGGTCTCCATAATCCTTCATCTTAACCCAGACATTTCTTTTCTATTCATCCCAGGTCTTTAGATAAACTCAACCAATTGTCAAGCAGAAAAATTTTAAATCTACCTGCAGCCTGGCAGCCTCTCCTCTAACCCCCCCTTCCAGTGGTCTCGCCCTTCTGAACCGAACCAATGTATTTCCTAAATGTATTTGATGGAAGTCTCATGTCTCCTTAAAGTGTGTAAAACTAAGCTGCGCCCCATTAGCCTTGGGCACACATTCTCAGGATGCCCTGAGTGCTGTGTCACGGGCCATGATCACTCAAGTTTGGCAGAATAAATTTCTTCAAATATTTTACAGTTTGACTCTTTTCATTGACATAATTATGCACCCAGACCTGGGAAAGAGAAGACACTTATTGCAGTGTATTTTAATACAAATTGTGTTGACTTCCTGCGTTTTAGGGCATAGGTCTTCATTTTCCTGCCTCTGTTTCATGACCACAAGATAGCTGCTGCACCCACATGTCAGGCCTCTGAGCCCAAGCTAAGCCATCATATCCCCTGTGACCTGCACGTATACATCCAGATCACCTGAAGTAACTGAAGAATCATGAAAGAAGTGAAAATGGCCCATTCCTGCCTTAACTGATGACATCCCACCATTGTGATTTGTTCCTGCTCCACCTTAACTGAGCGATTAACCTTGTAAAATTCCTTCTCCTGGCTCAGAAGCTCCCCCACTGAGCACCTTGTGACCCCTGCCCCTGCCCACCAGAGAACAACCCCCTTTAACTGTAATTTTCCACTACCCACCCAAATCCTATAAAATGGCCCCACCCCATCTCCCTTCTCTGACTCTCTTTTTGGACTCAGCCCACCTGCACCCAGGTGAAATAAACAGCCTTGTTGCTCACACAAAGCCTGTCTGGTGGTCTTTTCACACGGACGTGCGTGATACCACAGACTCACATTTACATTCCTGGCAGAAAGAGGAATATAAAGTAAAGGATGAAGAGGCAAAAAAGCTTGTCTTTTTATTCTGAAAAGGATACTACCCTCAGAAACCACCACCTTCATCTTACTGCTAAGCGCGGCGCCACATGACTAGCACAAGTGCAAATAGGATGGGAAAGTGAGTTTTTAAATTGAACACATGGCTATTTCAAATAAAAGCAGGGTTGTATTATGAAAAATGGTGTCTCTCTCTGTGTGTGTGTGTGTGTGTGTGTGTGTGTGTGTGTGTGTGTGTGTGTGTGTAGAGGGGATATTTTTTAAATAGGAAACTAATAGCGTTAGCTCCATCCAGCAATTTTACCTCCAGGCATTTATCCTATAGTGATATTTGAGGACTAAGCTCTGATTTTTTTCCCCCAAATTCCTACCTAAGGGGTCTGGGGAGTCATGCCCTACAAATGATCAATTCTCATCAGATGGGTTTTATTTAATCCTGTATGTTGTGACTTACTTTCCAATCTGACTCTGGCATAACAAGGAAGAAAATCAAAATATTTTTACCACAATACGTGTTTCTCTGGCATGCCTTGAAATTGCCCTGCAAAGCCTCTTGTGGGAAAAATCCACATTCCGTAGAGAATCCCCTTCCTCCTTTGTTTTCCTTCCTTCCTTTCCAGATCCAGGAGATAATCAGCTAAGAGCCAGGCACCCTTCTAAGTGCAATAAGAAACATTTTGCAAACTGCTCTCCCTGAAGTCTGCTATCTGAGAGCTTCCTCTGCACAATAAAACTTGGTCTCCACAATCCTTTATCTTAATCTGAACATTTTCTTTCCACTGATCCCAGGTCTTCAGATAAACTCAACCAACTATCAACCAGAAAGTGTTTAAATTTACCTGTAGCGTGGAAGCCCCGGCTTTGCGTTGTCCTGCCTTTCTGAACCAAACCAATGTATTTCTTAAATGTATTTGATTGGTGTCTCATGTATCCCTAAAATGTATAAACCCAAGCTGTGCCCCAACCACCTTGAGCACATGTTCTCAGGACCTCCTGCAGGCTGTGTCATGGGCCATGGTCACCCATATTTGGCTCAGAATAAATCTCTTCAAATAGTTAACAGAGTTTGACGCTTTTCATCAACATATCCACCGTGGCAGAATCTGTTGGTGTCCCCACCTCAATCCCTGGGGATCCCTGCTACCATTTTGTGGTGCCCATTCCCCCAGGAGCTGTGGGCACTGCTGGTAATGGTTTCTACCTACAACCCCAGGGGATTGGACTTGCATGATTAGAGCCATCTGGACATGAGGTTCATGGGAGTCATGTGCTGCTTTAACCAGTGACTGTCTATGGTGGGGTACAAATGTTCTGGTCTCTTGCCTAAGGACAGAGAGATTCTGCTTGCACTTTATGCTTCAGGGCTCCCGGTAGGAACAGGCTGAGTCTAGACTTCCCCTGAAACCATCCTTGCGTTCCTTCTTCCCCTCCCCTGGCCTGCTTCCCTCCCTCAGTCTCCTAGATTTCTACCTAGACTACTTTCCTAATAAATCACTTGCCTACTAAGCTCCACCAGTCTCAGCTTCTAGGGAAATAGACTGAAGACACTCACGCATGCACAAAATAACATATACAAGGTTATCCATTGCTTTATTATTCATAATAGGAAAAGACTGTTAACAAGCAGATGTTCATCACTAGGCTCCTGGTTAAATAAAATACAGCTGCCCCAGGAAGGAAACTAGGGGTTCAGGAATAGGGTGAAAAGTAAACTTTCACTGAACTTTTAGTTCTTTCTGAATTTTTTTTTTTTGAGACAGAGTGTCCCCCTCGCCCAGGATGGAGTGTAGTGGTACGATCTCGGCTCACCACAACCTCCGCCTTCTGTTTTCAAGTGATTCTCATGCCTCAGCTTCCTGAGTAGCTGGGATTACAGGTGTGCATCGCCACGCCCGGCTAATTTTTGTATTTTTAGTAGAGATGGGGTTTCACCATGTTGGCCAGGCTGGTCTCGAACTCCTGACTTCAGGTGATCCACCTGCCTTAGCCTCCCAAAGTGCTGAGATTACAGGCGTGAGCCACTGTGCCCGGCCTCTTTCTGAATTTTGAAGCATTTGGATGTATGGCATTTTTTTTTTTAAGATGGAGTCTCGCTCTGTCACCAGGCTGGAGTACAGTGGCGAGATCTCGGCTCACTGTAACCTCCGCTTCCCGGGTTCGAGAGATTCTCTTGCCTCAGCCTCCTGAGTAGCTGGGACTACAGGCGTGTGCCACCATGCCCGGCTGATTTTTTTATTTTCAGTAGAGACGGGGTTTCACCATGTTGGCCAGGATGGTCTCAAACTCCCGACCTCAGGTGATCCTTCCGCCTTGGCCTCCCAAAGTGCTGGGATTATAGGCGTGACCCACCACGCCTGGCCTGCTTTTTTTTTTTTTTTTTGAGACAGAGTCTCACTCTGTCGCCCAGGCTGGAGTGCAGTGGCACAATCTCAGCTCACTGCAAGCTCCGCATCCCGGGTTCATACCATTCTCCTGCCTCAGCCTCCCGAGTAGCTGGGACTACAGGTGCCTGCCACTACGACTGGCTAATTTTTTGTATTTTTAGTAGAGACGAGGTTTCACCATGTTAGCCAATATGTTCTCAATCTCCTGACGTGATCCGCCCGCCTCAGCCTCCCAAAGTGCTGGGATTACAGGTGTGAGCCACTGCGCCCGGCCTGGCCTGCTTATTTTTTTAAAAAAATAAAATTAATGTTAAAATAATTAATTAAGGCTGGACACAGTGGCTCACACCTGTAATCCTAGCACTTTGGGAGGCCGAAGCAGGTGAATCACTTACGCTCAGGAGTTCAAGAACCAGACTGGGCAATATGGTGAAACCCCATCTCTACAAAAAGTAAAAAAAATTAAGCGGTGTGGTTGTGCATGCCTGTATTCCCAGCTACTTGAGAGGTTAAGGTGGGAGGATCACTTGAGCCTGGGAGAGCAAGGCTGCAGTGAGCTATGATTGTACCACTGCACTCCAGCCTGGGTGACAGTGAGATTCTGTTTCCAAAAAAAAAAAATAATAATAATAATCAAAAAATCCACTAAACAAGTAAGTTGGATACTCAGGTGAAAATCTTAAGTGTAAGTACCTAAACAGTCTATTGAATGACCTGTGAAGCCAAGGGCTCTTAATGCTATGACCAAAGAGGGAAGCTCCCTATAAGATGCCAGCCCCTCAATAGTGCACTTTTTCTGAGAAGATATAAGACAGCCACTGAGAATTATGATGTAATAATTGACTGGTAAGGTGGGGAAGTAAATGTGTCTCAAAGTTTTGCTTTTTAAAAATGACAAGTAAATAGTAATAACAAAACTGTTATTTATGGAGGGATGAGTCTGTGGCCTATCTCTCTTCCCTTTTATGTCTATGTTTCTCACAGTCATCTACACTCCCTGTCACCTTGTACTTATTCCTCTGACACTGCAGTCTAGCTTCATCCTCTTCCCCAAAATGACTCTTCCCAAGGCTATCAATGACTCCTTTGTCTTTCCCTCCAGTGGCTGTTTTTTAATCCTCGTATTCCTCAACTCTCAGCAGCATTCTGTGACATGATGCTCTCCTGGTGTTCTGCCTACATCTTTTTTTATTTTTTTATTTTTTTTTTGAGACAGAATCTTGAGAAACTTGGACATGTGAAGACTGGCAGAAGCTATAATCCCAGCACTTTGGGAGGCTGGGATTATAGCCTCTGTCTCTCTGTCCCCCAGGCTGGAGTGCAGTGGGGCCATCTCGGCTCACTGCAAGCTCCGCCTCCCGGGTTCACGCCATTCTCCTGCCTCAGCCTCCAGAGCAGCTGGGACTACAGGCGCCCGCCACCGTGCCCGGCTAATTTTTGTATTTTTAGTGGAGACGGGGTTTCACTGTGTTAGCCAGGATGGTCTCGATCTCCTGACCTCATGATCCGCCTGTCTCAGCCTCCCAAAGTGCTGGGATTACAGGCGTGAGCCACGGTGCTCTGGCCTTTTTTTTTTTTTTGATACAGAGTTTCGATTAGTCCAAGCTGGAGTGCAGTGGTGCGATCTCAGTTCACTGCAATCTCTGCCTCCTGGGTTCAAGCGATTCTCCTGCCTCAGCCTCTCCAGTAGCTGGGATTACAGGCACCTGCCACCAGGCCCAGCTAATTCTTTTTTTTTTTTTTTTTTTTTTTTTGAGACAGAGTCTCTCTCTATCCCCTAGGCTGGAGTGCAGTGTCGCAATCTTGGCTCACCGCAACCTCCCCCGCCCAGGTTCAAGTTATTCTCCTGCCTCAGCCTCCTGAGAAGTTGGGTTAGAGGCGTGTGCCACCATGCCTGGCTAATTTTTTATTTTTGAGATGGAGTCTTGCTCTGTCGCCCAGATTGGAGTATAGTGTCATGATCTCGGCTCACTGCAACCTCTGCCTCCTGGGTTCAAGCAATTCTCCTGCTTCAGCCTCCCCAGTAGCTGGGACTACAGCTGTGCGCCACCGTGCCCAGTTAATTTTTGTATTTTTAGCAGAGACAGGTTTCACCATGTTGGTCAGGCTGATCTCGAACTTCTGACTTCAGGTAATCTGCCCGCCTCAGCCTCCCAAAGTGCTGGAATTACAGGTGTGAGCCACCACGCCCAGACAATTTTTGTGTTTTTTTAGTAGCTACGGGGTTTGACCACGTTGGCCAGGCTGGTCTCAAACTCCTGACCTCAGGTGATCCGCCCGCCTCAGCCTCCCAAAGTGCTGGGATTATAGCTTCTGTCAGTCTTTACACGTCCACATTTCTCAAGATTCAGACTTAGGCAGGCTTTTCTTATCTCCTCTCTCTTTAACCATATCCATGGCTCTGATTACCACATGTGGATAAATACATCCCCAGTTCTCCTCTGAGCTCCTATTTTCTTTTTCTTTTCTGTTTTCTTTTCTTTCTTTTCTTTTCTTTTTTTTTTTTTTTAGAAGGTCTCACTCTGTCACCCAGGCTGGAGTATAGTGGTGCCATTGTGGCTCATTGCAGCCTTGACTTTCAGTGCTCAAGTCATTCTCCTGCCTCAGCCTCCCAAGTAGCTGGGACTGCAGAGATGAGCCACCAAGCACCAGCTAATTTTTGTATTTTTTTTGTAGAGAAAGGGTTTTGCCATGTTGCCCAGGCTGGTCTCAAACTTCCGAGTTCAAGCAATCCACCTGCCTTGGCTTCCCAAAGTGCTGGGATTACAGGCACAAGCCACGGTGCCCACCCTCCGAGCTCCTATTTTCCTTTCCTTTTTTTTTTTTTTTTTTTTTGAGACGGAGTCTCACTTTGTCACCTAGGCTGTGGTGCAGTGGCGCGATCTCGGCTCCTGGGTTCAAGCCTCCTGGGTTCAAGCCATTCTCTAGCCTCAGCCTCCCAAGTAGCTGGGGCTACAGGCATGTACCACCATGCCCGGCTAGTTTTTTTTATTTTTAGTAGCGATGGGGTTTCATCATGTTAGCCAGACTCATCTCAAACTCCTGACCTCACATGATCCACCCACCTCAGCCTCCCAAAGTGCTGGGATTACAGGTGTGAGACACCGCGTCCGGCCTGAGCGCCTATTTTCAACTGCACATTTAACATTTCCACTTGGATATCCCAGTGAATGGCACCAACATTCACCCAATTTCTCCTTTCAGGAGCTTGGGGACCATCTTTCTCTTTTAGTACTCATATCTAACAAATCACCAGTTCCATCAGTTTTATCATTTAAGTATCTTTCTAAACTGTTCATTTCCTTCCATCTTTACTGTCACCACCCTCATTTTAACTACCTCATAGTTTCTCACCTGGATTAGTCCAAAAGCCTTTTAACTTCTTTCCGCTTTCAATCTTGTTTTTTCTCCATTGCATTCATCACACTGCACCCAGAATAATCTTTTTAAAATGTCATGTCACTCCCTTCAGTAAAATCTTGCCATTGATTTTCAGTGCATTTCAAATGAAGTCCAAAGTTCTCACCGTGGACTCCAAGGCTGTGTGATCTGGCCTTTGCCTGCCTCTCCCATCTTGTTTCACAGCCCTCTCCCTTTGGCTGCCTGTAGGTTTCTTCCTCAGTAGTGGTTCTTTATTGTCTCAGGGCATCTGCTTTTGTCGTTTCACAGTTGTTAACATTCTTCTTTCTGCTTTCATGTATTTGGCCTTTTCTCAGTGTTCAAGGGGAGGGGGGAGGGATTGCATTGGGAGTTATACCTGAAGTAAATGACGAGTTGATGGGTGCTGACGAGTTGATGGGTGCAGCACAGCAACATGGCACAAGTATACATATGTAACAAACCTGCACGTTATGCACATGTACCCTAGAACTTAAAGTATAATAATAAAAAAAAAAAAATCACTTTCTCAAAAAGCCCTCTCCAGGCTGGGCACAGTGGTTCACACCTGTAATCCCAACAATTTAGGAAACCAAGGTGGGAGGATCACTTGAGCCCAGGAATTCAAGACCAGCCTGGGCAACATGGTGAAACTCCATCTTTACAAATTTTTTTTTTAAATTAGCTGGATGTGGTAGCGTGCACCTGTAGTCTCAGCTACTCAAAAGGCTGAGGTGGGAGGATTGCCTGAGAGGTTGAGGCTGCAGTGAGCTAGGATTGCAGTACGGCACTTCAGCCTGGGTGACAGAGCAAGACCCTGTTTCAAAGAACAAAAAGCATCTTATTCTTGGTACTTGTAATCTGTAAACACATCTATTTACACATGCACATACGTCTATACGATTACATATTAAACATGTAATTATGTATTCATGTGTTTATTATCCATCTCCAACACCCACCTCTATCCCAAATGTCAACTTCATAGAGGCAGGGACCTTATTAGTCTTGTTTACCAGTGTATTCCTTTCAGCTAGAATAATGCCTAGCACGCAGCAAGAAAAGTAAGAAAAATGATGTGGGGAATCTTTTAACAAATGTTTATTCATTCAAAGATTCCCACATCATTTTTCTTTCTTTTTTGCCTTCTAGTTACATTGGCTTTCAATTCTTTTTTTTTTTTGAGACTGAGTCTGGCTCTGTCGCCCAGGCTAGAGTGCAGTGGCACCATCTCGGCTCACTGCAATCTCCGCATCCCAGGTTCAAGCGATTCTCTTGCCTCAGCCTCCCGAGTAGCTGGGACTACAGGCACCCGCCACCACGCCCAGCTAATTTTTTGTATTTTTAGTAGAGACAACGTTGCAGCGTGTTGGCCAGGGTGGTCTTGGTCTCCTGACCTCGTGATCCGCCCACCTTGGCCTCCCCAAGTGCTGGGGATTACAGGTGTGAGCCACCGCGTCTGGCCTCAGCTGAAAATTTTTTAAGAATTCAAAGCTTGCCCGGTGCGGTGGCTCACGCCTGTAATCCCAGCACTTTGGGAGGCCGAGGTGGGCAATCACAAGGTCAAGAGATTGAGACCATCCTGGCCAACATGGTGAAACCCCGTCTCTACTAAAAATATAAAAATTAACTGGGTGTGGTGGTGGGCACCTGTAATCCCAGCTACCCAGGAGGCTGAGACAGGAGATCACTTGAACCTGGGAGGCAGAGATTGCAGTGAGCAGAGATCTCGCCACTGCACTCCAGCCTGGCAACAGAGCCAGACTCCATCTCAAAAAAAGAAAAAAAGTTCAGCTGTTACGGTGGCTTATATCTATAATCCCAGCATTTTGGGAGGGTGAAGCAGGAGGCTCACTTGAGTCCAGGAGTTCAAGATAAGCCTGGGCAACATAGTGAGAGCTCCATCTCTACAAAAAAATACAAAAATAGCTGGGCATGATGGAGCACACCTGTGGTCCCAGCTACTCAGGAGGTTGAGGTGGGAGGATTGCTTGAGCCCAGGAGTTTAAGGCTCCAGTGGGCCATGATTGCGCCACTGCCCTCCAAGCTGGACAACAGAATGAGACCCTGTCTCGAAAAAAAAGAAAAGAAAAAGTTATGTAACTTTCTCTTTCACTTCCTTAGAATATGCTATTTGCTCTGCCTGATAAGCTCCCTGCCACCACATATTTAGTTAATGACTACCTACTTTCTAGGTCTCAGTGTAAATGCTACTGCTTTAGCTTTGCTACTCCTAACATTGTAGAGAACGTGAGGTCACTGTTATGTAATCCTCTAAAACCTATCTTTTTCCTTCATAGCACTTATGATTTGTAATTATTTTTATTTATTTTTGTTTGGCTGGGTTTTTTTTTTGTTTGTTTGTAATTATATTTTCTTGTTGGTCTGTTTGCTCTAGACCAGAGATCAGCAAACTCCAGCCCATGGGCCAAGTCCAGCCTACCACTTGTTTTATAAATAAAGTTTTATTGGAATACAGTAAAATTCATTCATTTATGTATTGCCCATATGGCTCCTAAAATATTTACCATCTGCATTTTTTTTTTGTTTTGAGATGGAATTTCGCTCTTTTTGCCCAAGCTGGTGTGCAATGGCGCGGTCTCAGCTCACTGCAACCTCTGACTCCCAGGTTCAAGTGATTCTCATGCCTCAGCCTCCTGAGTAGCTGGGGTTACAGATGTGCACCACCACACCCAGCTAATGTTTATATTTCTAGTAGACATGGGGTTTTGCTATGTTGGCCAAGTTGGTCTTGAACTCCTAACTTCAGCTGATCTGCCTGCCTTGGCCTCCCAAAATGCTGGGATTACAGGCGCGAGCCACTGTGCCCAGCCACCAGCTGCTCTTTACAGGAAAAAGTTTGCTGACCTCTACTCTAGACTAGACTATAATCTCTGTTAGGACAAAGATGATCTTTTCTTACACACTACTAAAATTTAAAGAATTTCAGTAAAAACTAGTGAAATAAAATGAATAGTAATCACTCTGCTAAGTACTTTACATGTATTACCCACATTAATTTTATGAGAAAAGTATTATTATCTACAATCTACACATGAGGAAACTGAGGCTCAGAGCCATCTGGTGAGTTGCCCTAAGGTCACACAGCTGATAAGTAGCAAACTGATGTTTGAATCTAAGTTTAAAACAATGTTTCTTTTTAAATTTTTTTCTTTTTTTTGAGACAAGAGTCTTACTCTTGTCGCCCAGGGTGAAGTACAGGTGTGAGCCACCACGCCTGGCACTTCTTTAAATTTTTAGACGTAATTAATTGATACTACAACTAGTCAGTGAAAGTTCGATAAGGAGCATCTTATCATAACACAATTAATTACTATTAATTAACTACAAAAGAAAAATAGTAATTGACAGTGAAAGCACCAATTAATCAAAGTTAATAGCACCAATACTGGGGCAAGCCGACATCATTTTCTCCTGCTGTACTGCAGTGAGATGGTCGTAATAGCTCTTATATAGTTTTTCTGCCAAAAATGAAAAATCTGAATCTAATCAAAAGGAAATATCCAACAAAGCCAAATTGAGGGACCTGTTACAAAATTCAAAATGTCACATAATCCAAAAGACAAAATTTTAAACTGTCAACATCATGAAGGACAAAGAAAAGCTAAGGAATTTTTGCAGATTAATGGAGACCAAAGAGACATGACAACTAAATGTACTGTATGAACCTAGATTGGATCCCAGACCAGAGAATCTTCTTTTTCTATAAAGAACATTATTGGGACTATTGTGAATCAGTGTTACAAATTGTGGGTAATTAAATATAGCTACAGGGAACTGGGCAAGATGGCTCATGCCTGTAATCCCAACACTTTGGGTGGCCGAGGTGGGCAGGTCACCTGAGGACAGGAGTTTGAGACCAGCCTGGCCACCATGCTGAAACCCCGTCTCTACTAAAGATACAAAAATCAGCCACGCATGGTGGCAGGCTAATCCCAGCTTGGGAGGCTGAGGCGGGAGAATCGCTTGAACTCAGGAGGTGGAGGTTGCAGTGAGCCGAGATCGCGTCACTGCACTCCAGCCTGGGCAACAGAGTGAGACTCTGTCTTCTAAATAAATAAATAAATAAATAAATAAAGCTACAGATTATTTGTATCTCCTCCTGAAAAGAGGTGAAATCTATTTACCCACCTCTTGAATCTTGGGCTGGTCTTGTGACTTACTTTGACCAATAAAATGGAGAAGTGATGAATTCTGAATTTCAATTTGAAAAGGTCTTCTGGCTCCTGCTCTCGCTCTTAGAATTCTGCCCTGAGACTATTGTATAAAAAAACTCGGTATAGCATACTGAAGATGAGGCCATGACCTGAATTATACAAGTTGTAGACAGTATACAAGTATGTAAGTTGACCAAGCGCTAGGTATGTAAACAAAAGACCGTCTTATAGAGATGACTAGTCAAGTGGTTCCAGGGAAGATCAGCAGAATCTCCACTCAGCTGATTCCAGTCCAAATTTCAATCCACAGAAATATGAGAAATAAATAGAAGCTGTTATAGGCTACTAATTTTAGAGGTGAATTGTTTTTTGTTTTTTTGGTTTTTTTTTTGTTTTGTTTTGTTTTGTTTTGTTTTGAGATGAAGTCTCGCTGTGTCGCCCAGGCTGGAGTGCATGGTGCGATCTCGGCTCACTGTAACTTCCACCTCTTGGGTTCAAGCAATTCTCTGCCTCAGCCTCCCAAGTAGCTGGGATTACAGGCACCCACCACCAGGCCCAGCTAATTTAAAAAATATTTTTAGTAGAGATAGGGTTTCACCATGTTGGCCAGGCTGGTCTTGAACTCCTGACCTTGTGATCCACCCACTTTGGCCTCCCAAAGTGTTGGGATTACAGACGTGAGCCACTGGGCCTGGTTAGAGGTGATCTGTTATACAACAAAGGCTAACTGAAACAGACATACCTTGAGATCATTTGGCTACTTGAGTAAGGGCTCATAGGTGAAAATGTTAGAGTCATCAACTTATAGTCGGGTCCCAGTTCCCAGGCGTGAAAAGTCAAAATTGTGAATGAATCCAGAATTGATGAGATTCCATGAATACCAAGATAACCAAAGAATTAATGATAACCAAACTCTTAGGAAACTATGTAAACCAGGATGTCTACCAGAAAAATTTATAGTGAAAATTACATATATTTTTCATGTTCGCTTTTTGGTAACTGGTATCTGCTTTTTTTTTTTTTTGAGATAGAGTCTCTCTCACCCAGGCTAGAGTGCAGTGACGCGATCTTGGTTCACTGCAACCTTCACCTCTTGGGCTCAAGCAATTCTCCTGTCTCAGCCTCCCTAGTAGCTGGGATTACAGGTGCCTGCCACCACGCTCAGCTAATCTGTGTATTTTTGGTAGAGGCGGGTTTTCACCATGTTGGCCAGGCTGGTCTCCAACTCCTGACCTCAGGTGATTCACCCACCTCAACCTCCCAAAGTGTTGGGATCCAAGTGTGAGCTGCTGTGCCTGGCCAGTAACTGGTAAGTATTGACAGAATCAGTTTACTTAAAGGAGAATGAAACTGGAATAACAGGAGTTATATAGTTTTAAGAGATACTTTATCCAAACTAAAATAAAGCATTATTATCCCAAAATAGTATATAACTATAGAACAACTAGAGTATTTGTGTCCACTATAGTAAATTTCTCTGGACTCTGGATAGTGAGAGCTAATCACTGCAAAATCTTGCTCTCTGGCTGGCCTTTACTTATCTCTTCTGATCTTTGTTTTGATTGCAAAATTTCTTTGGACAGTATAAAAATCAGTGTTTTAGGATTAAAACCCAATCAGTATATTGAGTTCAGTTACATTCTAGTTCTTTCTCCCTGATATTACATTCCAATTACCTTAATGGATCTTGAGTGCTTCCAGATATTCTTATTAAATATTTGTCTCATTTTTCTTTTGACTTTGTTAATTGTGACTTATGCCATGCATAATTTTTTGCTTAGTAGTCAAATTTATCATTTAAAAAAATGTCTTCTGGGTTTTGCATTATATTTGGAAGATCAAGGACCTTAGAGATATACCTCTGTACCTCTGGCTATTGGATATAGACTTTATTTCTTTCTTTTCTTTTCCTTTTTTTTTTTGAGATGGAGTCTCACTCTGTCACCCAGGCTGGAGTGCAGTGGTGCGATCTTGGCTCACTGCAACCTTTGCCTCAGTTTACGCCATTCTCCTGCCTCAGCCTCCCAAGTAGCTGGGACTACAGGCACCCACCACCATGCCTGGCTAATTTTTTGTATTTTTAGTAGAGACAGGGTTTCACTATGTTAGCCAGGATAGTCTCGATCTCCTGACCTTGTGATCTGCCCACCTTGGCCTCCCAAAGTGCTGGGATTACAAGCGTGAATCACGCGCCCGGCCTTTTTTTTTTTTTTTGAGTCAGTGTTTTGCTCTGTCCCCAAGGCTGGAGTGCAGTGGTACAATCACAGCTCACTGCCACCTCCACCTTCAGGGCTCAAGCAATCCTCCCACCTCAGCTTCCCAAGTAGATGAGATTACACCCAGTTAATTTTTCATTTTTTGTAGAGATGGGGTCTCACTATGTTACCCAGGCTTGTCTTAAACTCCTGGGCTCAAGGGATCCTTTTGCCTCAACCTCCCAAAGTGCTGGGATTACAGGTGTGAGCCACCATTCCTGGCTGGAAACAGACTTTCAGTAAAAAAACTTTCATTCTAGGATTAGCAGTGCAGGAGTAAGCTAATTGACCTGGTAAAAAAAAAAAAAAAAAAAAAAACACATGACCTCAATAATAAACAGGAACTCCTAAAGACAATAAGAGGTAAGACCTTGGAAAAAAAAAAAGTTTTCCTCGTTCTTGACCTGTGAAACAATTTCCTAGCTTGTATTAGAAACAATCGTTTTGCCAGTTCTTGTTTTGTTTCATTTTGGCAGGATCTGGTGCTGGCGCTCTCTTCTATGTAATAAATAAAGTGCCAGATACGTACCTACTTACAAGAGAGATTATTTGTGTTTTCAAAGCAGGTTTACTTTTGTGCATAAAGCAAAATAAAATAGCATACTAGTCATCTTCCATTTATTTCAATTTATGGTTGTTTGTGTTTACGCAAGAAAGAGGACCTTTTGTAAAAAGTAAATGATTTACATATCAGAGATATTAAGATAACTCTATGCCTCTGATGAGCAACCTCAAATTTTAACTATCTTGCTATAAATATATATAGATCAACTGGAATTTATAGTCCTTGGTCACACCCAAATTTATTATCTTTAACTTCAATGTCAATTATCTCTTGTCGCATCAACGTAAAATTGTCTGTTACAGAAACATATATGTGAGCATGCGACTGTGTAAAAATAAAGCAGCTTTTAGAGTATTTTGTGTGTATTGCCATAAATTTGTACAGAGTGATATTCTAATGATATTTCTTTCATTTTCAGATTTATAAATATGTGAATACCTACTGTGGAAAAATAATGCTATAGGCTCTGTATTTCACTGTTATTATTATATCTTATTCATTCTTTACTGCATTTATGCCAGTAAAATTGATCTCACAAGCCTGCTTTTTGATTACAACGCTAACTAATGAAAATCCAGAGCTTGGCTTATCAATGTCAGTCTTTGTAATTAACAGAAGTCTTGGGAATAAGTAAAGGGTATGCTCATCTCCCCTATAGCACAGAGAGGAGGATATCTTTCTGAGATGTAAAACATATTCAAAATATCTGATTTTACAAAGTGTTAACTGGTTGATATTCACAAAAATATCAATCTTTTTTCTCTTTTGTGCAATATGGAGAGTGGTATGAATCTTCAGTTTCTTATTATAAGTCTGTTTTTTTTAAAAAAGAGTTTTATAAAACCAAGACTTAGAAACTTAGTTGCCCTGGCCCTGAAAATTACCTTTGGAAAAATGCTTGTGCTTTACGGGTCCTGAGAATATACTACTTTTGAGATTTGTCAGGACACATTTGGCTGAGTAATAGGTTATTCTCATGGCTAAAAGCCTGTTACAGCAAAGGATATTATACAGGATCAGCAGAAAAAAGTTATGCCTACATGAAGGCCGGAAAGATTAGGTGCAGACTTCTAGGTTTTCCCTCCATGCAGGTCACGCTTTTGGCATGACTGCAAATTATGCGAACATATATGAGATGTCTGTCTCTGCCCAGGTAAGTCCATCTGGGTCTCAGGACACAAGAGTTCTTACAGGAGTCTGGTTGCACAAGGCACATTACTCCCACGTCACAATCTATGGTGCAGATCTTTACCCAGGAGGCGGGTGCTCGTGGCACATCTTGATATTTGTGTGAGGCAATGCTGGCAATTGAGCATATCATGCCTCAGTGCCTCAGGAGCACAAAACAACTTCATTGGTGACTATGTTAACTCCAAGGACTTAGCCCCCAGTGTTTGGCTAAGCGTTGGTACCATGACTCCAGGTCCTCCTGGAAATAAGCTGACTGAACTCCTTTCTCATAGTTTATAATAATTCTGATTGGTAGCTTTACTTGATGATTTGTTGCCCTGATAGTAATGTATGTAATGTTGTAAGTAATGCCCTGATAGTAATTGACATTTCTGCATGTGTAAATAGAATAAATTCTTGTAAGATTGCTCTGCAAATCTGATCATTTGTTTCTCTTCTCTTTGTTTATATATTTTATTTTATTTTGTTTTATTTTATTTTATTTTTTTGAGACAGATCTCGCTCTGTCACCCAGGATGGAGTGCAGGGGTTGCTCACTGCCACCTCCACTTCCGAGTTCAAGCGATTCTCGTGCCTCATCCTCCCAAGTAACTGGGATTATAGGCATGGGCCACCATGCCCGGCTAATATTTGTGTTTTAGTAAAGACGAGAATTCACCATATTGGCCAGGATGATCTCAAACTCCAGGCCTCAAGTGATCTGCCCAACTCCACCTTCCAAAGTACTGGGATTACATGTGTCAGCCACCGCACCGGGACTATTCCTCTTCTCTTTTGTGTATAATGGGGTTGGGGTGGGGTGGTAGGGAGAAAAATCTGACTTTGCTAGATTTCTTATTTTAACAAAGAATCTGTGAGTCTTTTCTAGGTAAAATTAACAACTAGCAAGGGATTCTAGTAGCATGTAATTTCAAAATACTCTATTATGCTTATAAAATAAACTACTCACAATACATAGTATGATATGATAATAACAAATGTTTTTGTCAGCCTAAAAATAATGAGTTGAAGGTTCTAACAGTTGCCTTTATAGAAAGTAATATCTTTGGCTGGGCACGGTGGCTCACGCCTGTAATCCCAGCGCTTTGGAAGGCCGAGGCGGGATGATAGCCTAAGGTCAGGAGTTTGAGACCAGCCTGGCCAACATGGTGAAACCCCGTCTCTACTAAAAATACAAAAATTAGCTGGGCATGGTGGCAGGCACCTATAATCCCAGCTACTGGGGAAGCTGAGGCAGGAGAATCGCTTGAACCCGGGAAGCAGAGGTTGCAGTGAGTCAAGATCACACCATCGCACTCTAGCCTGGGCAACAAGAGCGAAACTCCGTCTCAAAAACAAAAAAGCAAATAACATCTTTGTCCAGGCGTGGTGGCTCACACCTGTAACCCCAGTACTTTGGGAGGCTAAGGTGGGCGGATCATTTGAGGTCAGAAGTTTGAGACCAGCCTGACCAACATGGTGAAACCCCGTCTCTATTAAAAATACAAAAAAAAAAAAAAAAAAGAAATAGCCTGGCATGGTGGCGCATGCCTGTAGTCCCAGCTACTTGGGAGGCTGAGGCAGGAGAATCTTTTGAACCCGGGAGGTGGAGGTTGCAGTAAGTGCAGATTGTGCCACTGCATTCCAGCCTGGGTGACAGAGTGAGACTCCGTCTCAAATAAATAAATAAATCATAACATCTTCACTGAGATACAGATATACTTCGGAGACAAGCCTGTATATCAGAAATATCAGGTTTTGTTATATCAGGTTTTGTTCCAGACCACCACAATAAAGTGAATATTGTAATAAAGCAAGTCACACAAATGTTTTGGTTTCCCAATGCATGTAAAAGTTATGCTCATACTATACTGTAACCTACTAGGTGTACAATAACATTATGTCATAAACATACAACATAAATACGCTAATTCTAAAATACTTTATTGCTGAAAAAATACTAACAATCATCTGAGCCTTAAGTGAGTTGTCATCTTATGTCACTAGCAAAAAGCTGGTGGAGAGTCTTGCTTCAACATGGATGGCTTCTGACCGATCTGAGTGGTGGTTGCTGAAGGCTGGAGTGGGTGTGGCAACTTCTTCAAATAAGACAACAATAAAGTTTGCTGCATTGATGGACGCATTTTTAAAATATTTTATTTTATTTCAGTAGTTCTTGGGGAACAGGTGGTTTTGCTTACATGGATACTTTCTTTAATGGTGATTTCTGAGATTTTGGTGCAACTGTCACCTGAGCATTGTACACAGTGCCCAATGTGTAGTCTTTTATCCCTCACTCCCCTCCCATCTTTTCCCCTGAGTCTCCAAAGTCCAAAGTCTATTGTATCATTCTTATGCTTTTGCATCCTCATAGCTTAGCTCCCATTTATAAATGAGAACATACAATATTTGGTTTTCCATTCCTAAGTTACTTCACTTAGAATAATGGCCTCCAGCTCCATCCAAGTTGCTGCAAATGCCATTATTTCGTTCCTTTTTATGGTTGAGTAGTATTCCATGATGTATATAGACCACATTTTCTTTATCCAGTCGTTGGTTGATGGGCACTTAGGTTGGTTCCATAACTTTACAATTGTGAATTGTGCTGCTGTAACCATGCATATGCAGGTGTCTTTTTCATATAAATTTGAGTAGATACCCAGTAGTGGGATTGCTAGATGGAATGGTAGTTCTGCTTTTAATTCTTTAAGGAATTGCCATACTGTTTTCCATAGTGGTTGTACTAGTTTACACTTCCACCAGCAGTGTAGAAGTGTTCCCTTTTCACCACCTCCATGCCAACATCTATTAGTTTTTGATTTTTTAATTAAGGGCATTCTTAATTAAGTTGGTATCTGATTGTGGTTTTAATTTGCATTTCCGTGATAATTAGTGATGTTGAGCATTTTTTCCATGTTTCTTGGCCATTTGTATATTTCTTTTGAGAATTGTCTATTCATGTCTTTTTCCTTCTTTTGGATGGGGTTGTTTTTTTCTTGCTGATTTATTTGAGTTACTTGTAGATTCCCAATACTAGTCCTTTGTTAGATGCATAGTTTGTGAATATTTTCTCTCACTCTGTGGGTTGTCTGTTTACTCTGTTAATTCTTTCTTTTGCTGTGCAGAGCTTTTTTGTTTAATTAGGTCCCATCTATTTATTTTTGTTTTTGTTGCATTTACTTTTGGGTTCTTGGTCATGAACTCTTTGCCTAAACCAATGTCTGCAAGAGTTTTTCCGATGTTATCTTCTAGGGCATTTTTATGGTTTCAGGTCTTAGAGTGAAGTCTGTGATCCATCTTGAGTTGATTTTTGTGTGAGATGAGAGATGAGGATCCAGTTTCATTCTTCTACATGTGGCTTGCCAATTATCCCAGCACCATTTGTTGAATAGGATGTCCATTCCCCACTTTACGGTTTTGTTTTTTGTCAAAGATGAATTAGCTGTAAGTATTTGGCTTTATTTCTGGGTTCTCTATTTTGTTCCATAGGTCCTATGTCCCTATCTTCATAGCAGTACCATGCTGTTTTGGTAACCACAGGCTTGGAGTATACCTTGAAGTTGGGTAATCTGATGCCTCCAGATTTATTCTTTCTATGTAGTATTGCTTTGGCTATGCGGGCTCTTTTTTGGTTCCATATGAATTTTAGAATTTTTTTTTCTAGTTTTGTGAAGAATGATTATGGTATTTTGATGGGAATTGCATTGAGTCTGTAGATTGCTTTTGGCAGTATGTTCATTTTCACAATATTGTTTCTACTGATCCATGAGCATGGGATATGTTTCCATTTGTTTGCGTCATCTATTATTTCTTTCAGCATGTTTTGTAGTTTTCCTTACAGAGAGCTTTCACCTGCTTTGGTAAGTATATTCCTAAGTATTTTGTGTTGGGTTTTTTTGGTGGTGGTTGTTTTGTTTTGTTTTTTTTTCCAGCAACGTTGCAAAAGGGATTGAGTTCTTGATTTGATTCTCAGCTTGGTTGCTGTTGGTGTGTAGCAGTGCTATGGATTTGTGTATGGTGATTTTGTACTCTGAAACTTTACTGAACAGGGACAGTTTGACTTCCACTTTACTGATTTGGATGCCCTTTGTTTCTTTTTCTTGTCTAGTTGCTCTGGCTAGGACTTCCAGTATTATGTTGAATAGAAGCAATAAAAGTGGATATCCTTGTCTTGTTCCAGTTCTCAGGGAGACTGCTTTTAACTTTTCCCCATTCAGTATAATGCTGGCTGTGGTGGACTCTTCCTTTCACAAAAGATTTCTCTAGGATGTGATGCTGTTTGATAGCATTTTACTCATAGGATAACTTCTTTCAAAATTGTAATAAATCCTTTTAAAGGTGCTTTATCAACTAAATGTATGGAATATTCTAAATCCTTCATTATCATTTCAACAATATCCACAGCATCTTCACCAGGAATAGATTCCCTCTCAAGAAACCATTTCTTTGCTCATTCATAAAAAGCAACTCTTCATCCATTAAAGTTTTTTTATCATGTGATTAAAGAAATTCAGTCACATCTTTAGACTCCACTTATAATTCCAGTTCTCTTGCTATTTCCACATCTTTAGTTACTTCCTCTACTTAACTCTTGAACTCTTCAAAGTCATCCATGAGGATTAAAATCAAATTTCTTCCAAACTCCAGTTCATGTTGATATTTTGACCTACTTACATGAATCAAAGATGTTCTCAATAGCACCTAAAATGGTGAATGCTTTCCAAAAGGTTTTCAATCCATTTTTCCCGGATTCATCAGAGGAATCACTATCTATAACAGCTATCTATAACAGCTATCGTCTTACAAAATGTATCTATTAAATAAGAAGGCTTGAAAGTCAGAATTTCCCCCTTAATTCATGGGCTGCCAAGTGGATATGCTAGGAGGCATGAAAACAAAATTAACCTTCTTGTACCTCTCCATCAGAGCTCTTGGGTAACCAGGAACATTGTCCATGAGCAGTAATATTTTGAAAGGAAGTTTTTTTTTTTTTTTTTTTTTTGGAACAGTAGGTCTCAACAGTGGGATTAAAATATTCAGTCAGTTGGCCAGGTGTGGTGGTTCATGCCTGTAATCCCAGCACTTGAGAGGCTGAGGCAGGTGGATTGCTTGAGCTCAGGAGTTCAAGACCAGCCTGGACAACATGGCAAAACCCTGACTCTACCAAAAATATAAAAAAATTAACCAGGCATGGTGGTATGCACCTGTAGTCCCAGTTACTCAGGTGGCTGAGGTGGGAGGATCACTTGAGCCCAGGAGGTAGAGGTTGCAGTGAGCCAAGATCATATCACTGCACTCCAGCCTAGATGACAAAGGGAGACCCTGTCTCCAAAAATAATAATAATAATAATAATAATTCAGTAAATCATGCTGTAAACAGATGTGCTATCATCCAGACTTTAGCATTACAATTATAGAGCAATAGAGTAGATTTAGAATAATTCTTTTTTTTTTTTTTTTCTGAGATGTAGTCTTGCTCTGTTGCCAAGGCTGGAGTGCACTGCCACAATCTCGGCTCACTGCATCCTCTGCCTCCTGAGTTCAAGCAATTCCCCAGCTTCAGCCTCCCTATTAGCTGGGATTATGGGTGCATGCCACCATACCCGGCTACTTTTTATATTTTTAGTAGAGACAGGGTCTCACCATATTGGCCAGGCTGGTCTCAAACTCCTGACCTCAAGTGATCTGCCCGCCACAGCCTCCCAAAGTACTGAGATTATAGGTATGAGCCACCGCGCCTGGCCTGATTTAGCATAATTCTTAAGAACCCTAGGATTTTCAGAATGCTCAGTGAGCACTGGCTTCAACTTAAAGTCATTGGTTGCATTAGTCCCTAACAAGAATCATCCTGGGCCAGGCACAGTGGCTCACACCGTAGATAGCGGGGAGTTATGCAGGCAACTTTACAGATAAGTTACTCAACAATTAAATAGATAAGAGGAGTTTCTTATAAAAACTTTTAAAATCAGGTTGGGCATGGTACCTCACGCCTGTAATCCCAGCACTTTGGGAGGCTGAGGCAGGTGGATCACCTGAGGTCAGGAGTTCGAGACCAGCCTGACCAACAAAGTGAAACCCTGTCTCTACTAAAAAGACAAAAATTAGCTGGGCATGGTGGCAGGCACCTGCAGTCCCAGCTACTCAGGAGGCTGGGACAGAAGAATTGCTTGAACCTGGGAGGTGAAGGTTGCAGTGAGCCAAGATTGCGCCACTGCACTCCAGCCTGGGTGACAGAGCGAGACTCCATCTCCAAAACAAACAAATAAGCAAACAAAAACAAACAAACACACAAAAATTTCTGGCCAGGCACGGTGGCTCACGCCTATAATCCCAGCACTTTGGGAGGCCAAGGCAGGTGGATCACCTGAGGTCAGGAGTTTGAGGCCAGCCTGGCCAACAAAGTGAAACCCCATCTCTACTAAAAATACAAAAATTAGCCAGGTGTGGTGGCAGGTGCCTGTAATCCCAGCTACTTGGGAGGCCGAGGCAGAAGGATTGCTTGAACCTGGGAAGTGGAGGTTGCAGTGAGCCAACATCACACCATTGTACTCCAGCCTGGGGGACAAGAGCAAGACTTTGTCTCAACAAACAAACAAACAAACAAAAAACAACTTTTAAATTAAACTGTAAAAACGGCAACCCACTTGGGCTCCCCTCTCCACTACAGAGAGCTTTCTTCTTTCATTTACTAAACTTTCACTCCAAGCTCACCCGTTGCATCCACACTCCTTAATTTTCTTGGTCATAAGACAAAGAACTCCCAGTGATACCACACAATAAGAGACTACTACATTATGATACATTGATGAGACTGTAGCAGTATTTAGAGATTCAACACGTATTTCAAGTCTTTTTTCATCTGAAGTCACACAATATTTTCTCTCTCAAAGTGAACATATGTGAAATGTCTCTGCTCAGGGAAGCCCATTCAGGTTTCAGAGTCTAAGGCTTTTATCAGGGACCGATCACAAAGACATATCCTGTTACGCGTTTAGCCATAGCAACCAAAACTCACGATCACAACAATGACGTCAGGGTACATCATCAATCTCAATGTTTGTGCAGAGCAAATTAGCAAGCCGGTATGGCATGGTACATTGCTCCAAGTGTACACAACAAAATCATCAATTAATGACGTAAAGAACATCCTAAGAACATTTCCGAGGGTTTGCCAAGGGTCAATCATGATTCCAGGCTCCCTTGGAGATGTGAGGACTGAGCAACTAGACCTACTTGCTATGTTGATTTATTGCACAAATGGTCTCTTAAAGAGAATTCTCATCATTCTAGAACCTCATTTGTCAGCAGGATTTATGCACTAAAATTTAATCTTCCTAAAGAATTGAGAACAAATTTAATAAGGAGTAAACTCAGATTGCAAAGATAATTGTAAAGAAGTTAATGGAGGAAGTCCTAGCCAGAGCAATCAGACAAGAGAAAGAAAGAAAGGACATCCAAACTGGAAAAGAGGGAGTCGAACTGTTACTATCCACCCGTTATATGATTGTATACCTAGAAAACCCTAAAGGCTCATCCAAAAAGCTCCTAGATCCGATAAATGAATTCAGTAAAGTTTCAGGCTACAAAATCAATGTACACAAATCAATACCACTGCTATACACCAACAGCGACCAAACTGAGAATCAAATCAAGAACTCAATCCTTTTTACAACAGGTACAAAAAATATATACATAAAATAAAATACTTAGGAATATACTTAACCAAGGAGGTGAAAGACCTCTGCAAGGAAAACTACACGACACTGCTGAAAGAAATCATAGGCTGCGTGTGGTGGCTCATGCCTGTAATCCTAGCACTTTGGGAGGCCGAGGCGGATGAATCACCTGAAGTCAGGAGTTCAAGTTAAGCCTGGTCAGCATCGCGAAACCCCATCTCTATTAAAAATACAAAAAGTAGCTGGGCATGGTAGCACATGCCAATAATCCCAGCTACTCGGGAGGCTGAGGTAGGAGAATTGCTTGAACCCAGGAGGTAGAGGTTGCAGTGAGCCAAGATTGTGCCACTGCAGTCCAGCCAGGGAGACAGAGCAAGACTCTGTCTCAAAGACAAACAAACAAACAAGCAAAAAAGAAATCATAGATGACAGAAACAAATAGAAACACATTCCATGCTCATGGATCAGTAGAATCAATATTGCAAAAATGAACATACTGCCAAAAGCAATCTACAGACTCAATGCAATTCCCATCAAAATATCGCCATCATTCTTCACAGATCTAGATAAAAAAGATCCTAAAATTCATATGGAACCAAAAAAGAGCCCACATAGTCAAAGCAATACTACACAAAAAGAATAAATCTGGAGGCATCACATTACCCAACTTCAAGCTATACTCCAAGACTGTGGTTACCAAAACAGCATGGTACTGGTATGAAGATAGGAACATAGGATCAATGAAACAGAATAGAGAACCCAGAAATAAAGCCAAATACTTACAACCAATTGATCTTTGACAAAGCAAACAAAAACATAAAGTGGGGAAAGGACACCCTATTCAACCAATGGTGCTGATATAATTGGCAAGCCACATGTAGAAGAATGAAACTGGATCCTCATCTCTCTCCTCACACAAAAATCAACTCAAGATGGATTAAAGACTTAAACCTGACAGGCGTGGTGGCTCATGCCTGTAATTCCAGCACTTTGGGAGGCTGAAGCGGGCAGATCACAAGGTCAGGAGATTGAGACCATCTTGGCCAACGTAGTGAAACCCCATCTCTACTAAAAATACAAAAATTAGCTGAGCGCAGTGGCACATGCCTGTAGTCCCAGCTACTTGGAGGGCTGAGGCAGGAGAATCACTTGAGCCTGGGAGCAGAAGTTGCAGTGAACCGAGATTATGCCACTGCACTCCAGCCTGGGGACAGAGTGAGCCTCTGTCAAAAAAACAAAACAAAACAAAAAAAACCTTAAATCTAAGACCTGAAAGCACAAAAATGCTAGAAGAGGCCAGGCACAGTGGCTCATGACTGTAATCCCAGCACTTTGGGAGGCTGAGGTGGGTGAATCACGAGGTCAAGAGTTCAAGACCAGCCTGGTCAAGATGGTGCAATCCCGTCTCTACTAAAAATACAAAAATTAGCCGGGCCCAGTGGCAGGAGCTTGTAATGTCAGCTACTCGGGAGGCTGAGGCAGGAGAATCGCTTGAATTCAGGGGGCAGAGGTTGTAGTGAGTCAAGATCACACCACTGCACTCCAGCCTGGGCGACAGAGTTAGACTCTGTCTCGAAAAAAAAAAAAGAATGCTAGAAGATACCATCAGGAAAACTCTTCTAGACATTGGCTTAGGCAAAGAGTTTATGACCAAGAACCCAAAAGTAAATGCAACAAAAACAAAAATAAATAGATGGGACCTAATTAAACAAAAAAGCTCTGCACAGCAAAAGAAAGAATTAACAGAGTAAACAGACAACCCACAGAGTGGGAGAAAATATTCACAAACTATGCATCCAACAAAGGACTAGTTTTGGGAATCTACAAGTAACTCAAACAAATCAGCAAGAAAAAAACAAATAACCCCATCCAAAAGAGGGAAAAAGACATGAATAGACAGTTCTCAAAAGAAATATACAAATGGCCAACAAACATATGAAAAAATGCTCAACATCACTAATTATCACGGAAATGCAAATTAAAACCACAATGAGATACCAGCTTACTCCTGTAAGAATGCCCATAATTAAAAAATCAAAAACTAATAGATGTCGGCATGGAGGTGGTGAAAAGGGAACACTTCTACACTGCTAGTGGGAGTATAAAGTAGTACAGCCACTATGGAAAACAGTATGGAGATTCCTTAAAGAACTGAAAGTAGAACTACCATTCCATCTAGCAATCCCACTACTGGGTATCTACCCAAAGGAAAAGAAGTCATTATATGAAAAAGACACCTGCATGTGCATGGTTACAGCAGCACAATTCACAATTGTAAAGATATGGAACCAACCTAAGTGCCCATCAACCAACGACTGGATAAAGAAAATGTGGTCTATATACATCATGGAATACTACTCAACCATAAAAAGGAACGAAATAATGGCATTTGCAGCAACTTGGATGGAGCGTGAGGCCCTAAGTGAAGTAACTTAGGAATGGAAAACCATATATTGTATGTCCTCACTTATAAATGGGAGCTAAGCTATGAAGATGCAAAAGTACAAGAATGATAAAATGGACTTTGGAATTTGGGGACTCAGGGGAAAGGATAGGAGGGGAGTGAGGGATAAAAGACTACACATTGGGCACTGTGTACAATGCTCAGGTGATAGTTGCACCAATATCTCAGAAATTGCCATTAAAGAACTTATCCATGTAACCAAAAACCACCTGTTCCCTCAAAGCTATTGAAATAAAAGAAAAAAAGAAGAAGTTGCCAGGCATGGTGGCTCATGTCTATAATCCCAGCACTTTGGGAGGCCAAGGCAGATTGATCACTTAAAGCCAACAGTCTGAGACCAGCCTGGCCAACATGAGGAAACCCCTCTCTACTAAAAAAAAAAAAAAAAAAAAAAAAAAAAAAATTAGCTGGGTATGGTGGCGCGCGCCTGTAATCCCAGTTACTTGGGAGGCTGAGGTATGAGAATCACTTAATCCTGGGAGGCAGAGGTTGCAGTGAGCCAATATCGTGCTGCTGCACTCTAACCTGGGCAACAGAGTGAGACTCTGTCTCAAAAAAAAAAAAAAAGAAAGAAAGAAGTGAATGGCATCAATCGTGAAAGGTATCACATAATTATGAAAGGTTACACAGCTGTTTTAACCTATTTGCTTAGAAAAAAGAGTGGTAAGTAGGCCTTATGCACAATGAGTTGTTTTATTTTATTTTACTTTTTATTATTCATTTGTTTATTAATTTATTCTTGGGTGACAGAGTCTCGTTCTGTTGTCAAGGCTGGAGTGCAGTGGCATGATCTCGCCTCCTAGGTTCAAACAATTCTTATGCCTCAGCTTCCCAAGTAGCTGGGATTACAGGCATGTGCCACCATGCTTGGCTAATTCTTTTTGTATTTTTAATAGAGAGAGGGTTTCACCATGTTGGCCAAACTGGTCTCAAACTCCTGACGTCACGTGATCCACCCATCTCAGCTTCCCAAAGTGCTGGGATTATAGGCATGAGCCACCGCGTCCAGCTACTTTTTATATTTTTAGTAGAGTTGAGGTTTCACCATGTTGGCCAGGCTTGTCTCGAATTTGTGGCCTCAAGTGATCTGCTGGCCTCAGCCTCCCAAAGTGCTGGGATTATAGGCATAATTTACCATGCTCGACTATTGTCATTTATTTTGAATTTGGGAGAAGATATCATGCCCATTTCTATGTTCTGGAGAAGGAAGTCCATCTTTTGGAGCAGTGTTTCAGTCTAAATCGCTCCTTAGTTCAGCTACATCCGAGTTCTTATCCCAGGACCAAGAAGAATAAGGCACACAGACACCACAGGGTAAGTAGAGTAGTATTTATTAAGCAAAAGGAAAGTTCTCAGCAAAGAGAGGTGCCCTGAAAGCGAGTTTTCAGAAATGGGGCTGAGTTCTGGGTCTTTTATGTGGCAAGAAGAAGGAAGGAAGTCTTCTGTGGGTTCTGCCCAAAATGGGAGGGGTAAAGTTCTCTCCTAAGGGTGTTGCATCTGCACATGCCTGGGATTGGCCAGAGTGACTCTATCTTGGTTGTTACCCATGAGTGCCTAAGTGAAACCCACCAGGGGGCTAAAACCACAAAAATGTCACGTTAATAACACTATGATGAGCTGGGCCAAGGACACTTAGGTTGATTTATTGCTCCTGTGCCTAAGTTAGGACAGTCCCTTCTGAGCATAAGGAGAAGTTCTTAACCACATTTCTTCCCATTAGCTGCAGAAGGTGGTGTAGGTACGGTACTGCTAGTGTTCCTGTGAACACTGCCCTTCTCCGGAGACCCTCCCTCTCTATCTGCCTAACCAGCCTCTAACTGCCTTCTCTCTCAGCAGGAAGTCTATCTTCTATCTTGGGATGACTTGAAAGATAACCCAATAGGAGACCAGAACCTAGGTATCCAAGAATAAGGAAATGAACATGTGTCAGATGGAGAAAACAGAAACTATGGACATCAAAAGGCTAAATTAGGGCTAGATATCAAAGTCACACTGGTGCTTTTAGGAAAGGGAAGTGTAAACAGCTGAGAGTAGAACTACAATGTAGATGAGGAAGCAAAAATGCTTAGTATAGGGAAAGCACAGAGGCAGAAAGGAAAATAGAACCCACAAGGATTGTATTTTTTTCTTCTTCCCTCTTCTTTCCTATTTCTCAATAAGTACTTACAGAATACCTATAAGGCTTCATCAAGTAGGCAAGCACTAAGAATACTTAATATGTGTCATGAACGAGTGATCTTCAAGTAAGCATGACTCATCTAGTGATCTTCCTAATCTGTGTAAAACCCTGCCATTTGTTGAATTTGGCACCAAAGGCTCTTAAAGGCCATTTGTTGAGAATGTGTGGATAATAGGCTGACTTATATCTGTACTAGAAAAACTCTATCTTTGCCTTTGGGGAATTATGGATGTTTGTTTTTTTACCCTTAGCCGATAGAAGGGCAGTGAGATTTCTCATGTGCTGTTTAAAATCTGAATCTGGGCCAAGTACAGTCATTCACGCCTGTGATCTCAGCACTTTGGGAGGCCGAGGCAGGTGGATCTCCTGCCAGGCCTCTGTCCAGGTCAGGAGTTTGAGACCAGCCTGGCCAACATGGTGAAACTCTGTCTCCACTAAAAATACAAAAACTAGCCAGGCGTAGTGGCTCACGCTTGTAGTCCTAGCTACTCAGGAGGCTGAGGCAGGAGAATCGCTTGAATCTGGGAGGCGAAGGTTGCAGTGAGCCGAGATGGCACCACTGCACTCCAGCCTGGGTGATAGAGTGAGACCATCTCAAAAAAATAAATAAATAAAATAAATAAAAATAAAATCAGAATCTGGGAAACCCCAGGGTCAATTTCTTTACCAATGGTTTTAACAAGTTAGATCGCCTGACTTGACTATGTGGCCAGAGGGACAGAAAACCCAGCTGGAAACTTCTGCTTTACCGCGCACGCGCGTGTGTGTTTTCTCTTTTCCCCCTACACTACACAGAAGTAAGTTAGCCTCTCCTGAAGCCAAGATTCCTTGCACTTGATAGTTCAATCTGGTTATGAAGTATATCCCACCATAATGACCCTGGGGAATTTGCCTTTATTGTTGTTTTAAGCTACTATGTTACTGGCTAATTTTTTTATTTTTTAATTTTTATTTATTTATTTTTTTGAAACAGAGTCTCTCTCTGTTGCCAGGCCGGAGTTTAGTGATGCGATCTCGGCTCACTGCAATATCCGCCTCCTGGGTTCAAACGAGTCTCCTGCCTCAGCCTCCCAAGTAGCTGGGATTACAGGCGCGTACCACCATGCCCAGCTAATTTTTTTTTATTTTTTATTTTTTGAGACGAAGTCTTCCTCTGTTGCCCAGGCTGGAGTGCAGTGGCGCAGTCTTGGCTCACTGCAAGTTCCACCTCCCGGGTTCACGCCATTCTCCTGCCTCAGCCTCCCAAGTAGCTGGGACCACAGGCACGTGCTACCACGCCCAGCTAATTTTGTATTTTTAGTAGAGACGGGGTTTCACCATGTTAGCCAGGATGGTCTTGATCTCCTGACCTCGTGATCCACCCGCCTCAGCCTCCCAAAGTGCTAGGATTACAGGCGTGAGCCACCGTGCCCAGCCGTGCCCAGTTAATTTTTGTATTTGTAGTAGAGACAAGATCTCACCATGTTGGCCAGAATGGTCTTGATCTCCTGACCTCGTGATCTGCCTGCCTCAGCCTCTCAAAGTGCTGGGATTACAGGCGTGAGCCACCGTACCCAGCTGTTCTGGGCTAATTTTCTATGCAGTATGCAGCAATAGATAGATAGCTAATTAGTCAAGGCATGAATCTGGGTATCTGGATGAAATAAGGCTGAATAGTACCTTTATTTTGTGTTTCAGAGAGTTTGTATAGCCCCTCACCCCTGCACCCTACACATGGGTGAGAAGTCTGCCTTATTTTGTATGCTGGGAGAAGTGTGACTGTTGGAATACTAGCAGACCATAGACACATTCCATGGGAGGTCAGTTTTACAGAGTGAAGATGGAAGCTGAGACTAAGAAATTGGTCCTTTCAAGCTGTTTTTGCCCATGTCCGTCATAGAAATTCTTCAAGTTCCCCCAAGGGTACGTATCGCAATTTGACCACCATTGGAGAGGAGGTACTATGCCATTTTGGGAAACGCTTTAAAGCAGGAAACAGTGCATGTGATGAAATAAACCCTACTCAGAAAGGTTCCAGTAGATTCACAGTTTCTGCTTCTTAGGCTACACTCAACACGGAAAGCCATCAGAAACTAGGGTCAAGCCTCAGTCAGGTCTCCTTGGGACAATAGAATACATCCATGCATTGGCCCTGCCTCCTGCCTTTGAAGTTTCTCTTCCCTGAGAGGTGGAAGACAGATGTCAGATTGCATGGTTTGTTTTAGAGAATGTTATTTTTTCTGGAATAACTTCCTGGTAGTGTGTAGATTGTATGACAGAGAACTTTTAATTGTTTCTCTCTTCCTCATACACATTTACCAAACACAGAACATCTTGTCCTTCATACATTTCACATGGCAATTCTGGATACATTTAGTCAACATAGGACATTTCAAGACATGATTCTACAATGGCTATTTCACCAGTGCATAATCACATTTTTTAATCTTCTTTTTTTTTTTTTTTTTTGAGACGGAGTCTTGCTCTGTTGCCCAGGCTAGAGTACAGTGGCTCCATCTCGGCTCACTGCAATCTCTGCTTCTCAGGTTCAAGCAATTCTCATGCCTCAGCCTCCTGAGTAGCTGGGATTACAGGCATGCACCACCACATCCAGCTAATTTTTGTATTTTTAGTCGAGACAGGGTTTCACCTTGTTGGCCAGACTGGCCTCGAATTCCTGACCTCAAGTGATCTGCTCACCTCAGCCTCCCAAGGTGCTAATAACTGACTCTATTTTTTTTTTTTTTTTTTTGAGATGGAGTCTCACTCTGTCACCAGGCTGGAGTGCAGTGGCGCAATCTCGGCTCACTGCAACCTCCACCTCCCGGGTTCAAGTGATTCTCCTGCCTCAGCCTCCTGAATAGCTGGGACTACAGGTGCATGCCACCACGCCCAGCTAATTTTTTGTACTTTTAGTAGAGATGGGATTTCACGATGTTGTTCAGGATCTCTTGACCTAGTGATTTGCCCACCTTGGTCTCCCAAATTGCTGGGATTACAGGCGTGAGCCACCGCGCGTGGCCAATAGCTGACTCTTAATAAAGGACAAAGATAGCACTCCTTCTCAGCCGTCTGTAGTTCTTTATATTTTGGTCAACTCTCATGGCTTCAATTACCACCTGTGCCTCTATAACAAGATGCTGAACGCGGCTGCTTCTGTTGAATCAAAATCAAGGACTAATGTCAAAAGCCGAGGCAAAGAAGAACCAAGAAAGAGATGTTCTAAAGAGAGCCACCCATCACTGGAGCTAGATTCTACCCCCGGGTTTACTAACAAACAGCAGAATGAGCCTTATTCATGTCAGCTTTCACCCTGTCCTCAACTCCCATCTATAGAAAAGAGGCTGGGGAGAGGTGGAGTAGACAGAGGAAATGAGAGTTGCCCTTGGCCATGTGGTATTTCTTTCCTTCATAAAACTAAGTGAGGGTGGCCAGATGTGATGGCTCATGCCTATAATCCCAGCACTTTGAGAGGCTGAGCTGGGTGGATCATTTCAGGCCAGGAGTTCAAGACCAGAATCAGATCATGAAATCTGGCTAAGATGATGAAATCTCGTCTCTACTAAAAATAGAAAACATAAAATAAAAAATAAAAATAAATAAATAAGTAAAATAAATAAATAAATAAAAATTAGCTGGGAATAGTGGTACATGCCTGTAATCCCAGCTACTTGGGAGGCTGAGGCAGGAGAATTGCTTGAACCTGGGAGACAGAGCTTGCAGTGAGTCCAGATCTCACCACTGCAGTCCATCCAGCCTGGGCTACACAAGTCTCAAAGGAAAAAAAAAAAAACCAAGTGAGGGAGAAGGCTCCAGTAGAGACTGGGGGTGCCTGCAACAAGTGGACAGGCATTTTTTTTTTTTTTTTGAGATGGAGTATCACTCTGTCGTGCTGGCTGGAATGCAGTGGCGCGATCTCTGCTCACTGCAAGCTCTGCCTACCAGATTCATGCCATTCTCCTGCCTCAGCCTCCCCAGTAGCTGGGACTACAGGCACCCGCTACCACACCCTGCTAATTTTTTGTATTTTTAGTAGAGACAGGGTTTCACTGTGTTAGCCAGGATGGTCTCAATCTCCTGACCTCGTGATCCACCAGCCTCGGCCTCCCAAAGTGCTGGGATTACAGGCGTGAGCCACCGCACCCGGCTGCATTTCTTTTTTTTTTTTTTTTTTCTTTCTTTCTTTCTCTTTTTTTTTTTTTTTTTTTTTTTTTTTTTTTTTTGAGACGGAGTCTTGCTCTTTCACCCAGGCTGGAGTGCAGGTGCAGTGGCACGATCTCGGCTCACAGCAACCTGCAGCCTCTGCCTCCCGCGTTCAAGCGATTCTTCTGCCTCTGCCTCAGCCTCCCGAATAGCTGGAATTACAAGTGCCTGCCACCACGCCCAGGTAATTTTTTATATTTTTAGTAGAGACGGGGTTTCAGCATGTTGGCCAGGCTGGTCTTTAACTCCTGAGCTTAAGTGATCTGACCCCCAACCCCCCAGCCTCCCAAAGTGCTGGGATTACAGGTGTGAGCTACCACACCTGGCCAGACAGGCATTTCCTGCCTCAACTGAACCTTGGCTTCAAGATGGCAGCACAAGACAGCGGGCAACCTTGGAGTAGTTGCTGCTGCTTGCTGGTTGGCATGGCAGGGATACATATGTTTTCTTGGACCTTAGCTGGCCCCAAGACATAGTTGGTCAGGTAAGGGAACTCCAGTAGTAAGAGTCAGAGGCTAGGCAGGGTGTGGGTGGGGTGGAATGGGAGTCAAGAATATGAAAACCAGATTTCACCTCAGTGTGGCAGAGGAAATAATGAAGCTGATTCTATCCTTGCCTCCTGACCGCCACCTCGTTTGGTTCCTCAAGCTGTAGCTCTAAGCAAGGAATGAAGGATAGTGTCTTAGTCCATTCAGGCTGCTGTAACAAAATATCGTAAACAGAGTAGCTTGTAAACAACAGAAATTTGTTCCTCACAATTCTCCAGAAAAGTTGAAGATCAAGGCGCCAGCAGATTCTGTCTGGTGAGGGCCCACTCCCTGGTCCACGAACCCTCACATGGCAGAAAAGGCCAGGGTCTCTCTGAGGCCTCTTTCATAAGGGCACAAATCCCATCCATGAGTGCCCCACCATCATAACCTAATCACCTTCCAAAGTTCTCCCCTCCTAACACCATCACCCTGGCAGTTAGGATTTCAACATACGAATTTTGGAGGGACATCAACATTCAGGTCATAGTAGATATTTTGAATTAGGTATGCGATTGTGGTTTTCCGCTGGACTGAACTCAGTTTTCACAACTGAAAGTGAGGAATCCAAATGGCAAATCATGAAATTTGTCCAGGATGTTGTTAAAGTATAGGAAAAGGGGATTTAGTAGAATATAGTTGAAAGCACTGATTTGAGGAAAAATAATATTTTCATATATACTCCCCACTGAGTTGAGACTCATAAAATGGTTGCTGGCTGAGGACACCAATGTTTTCTAGCTACAGATTCTCAGTGGCTTCCTGGGCATCTCCATTGGGATACCAGGCCAGGCTCTGTACGGAAGAGCAGAGATAGTAGTCATTGGTGTGTGCCCAGGAGCCAGGCTGACTGCGTGATTTCTCAGCTCTACACTTAACTAGCTCTAGAACCCTTGGCAGGTTGTTTAAGTTCTCTTTGCTTCGGTTTTTTCATTTGTGAAGTTAGGATAATAATAATTCTTTATGATATCATTGTAAGGGATAAATGATTTAAGTTGGTGGGCCCTTGATGGAGCATAGCAAATGATGAACCAGGGATTTGAAACCAGTTTTATGTGACTCTAGAGTCTGTGCTGTCAATCACTGAGATATACCCATTTTAAAAATTGATTATAGGCCAGGTGGGGTGGTTCATGTCTGTAATCCCAGCATGTTGGGAGACTGATGCAGAAGGATTGTTTGAGCCCAGGAGTTCAAGATCAACCTGCGTAACATAGTGGGACTTGGTCTCCACAAAAAGAAAAGAAAAAAAAAATTAGCCAGGCATGGTGGCCTGCACCTGTAGTTCCAGCTAGCTACTTAGGAGGCTGAGGTGGGAGGCTCACTTGAGCCCGGGAGGTCAATGCTGCAGTGGGCCGTGATTGTTCCACTGCACTCCAGCCTGGGTAACAGAGCAAGACCCTGTCTCAAAAAATAAATAAAATAGAGTACATGTTAAAAGCATATTTTGTGTGTATACATACATATATATACACATATATATATAATATGAAAATAAATTATTAAAATTATTTCCAACTAATTTTATGTTTCTTTTTCCTTATTTATTGTATTTTATTATTATTTTTGAGACAAAGTCTCAATCTGTCACCCAGGATGGAGTGCAGTGGCACGATCATGGCTCACTGCAGCACTGACCTCCTGGGCTCAGGTGATCCTCCCACCTTAGCCTCCCAAGTAGCTGGGACTACAGCTGCACGTCACCACACCTGGCTATTTTTTTTTCTTTCATTTTCTTTACTTTTTTTTTTTTTTTTTTTTTTTTTGTAGAGACTGGGTCCCAGTATATTGCCTAGGCTCATCTTGAAGCCCTGGACTCAAGCAATCTTCCCACCACAGCCTCCCGAAGTACTGGGATTAGAAGCATGAGCCATCCTGCCTAGATTTTTCACTTTTTTTTTTTTTTTTTAAGAAAATGTGGCTATTAGAAAATTCAGAATTACAAATGTAGTTCACATTCTGTTTCTGCTGGACAGTGCAACTTTGGGCTTTGTCATCCCTCAAAGTGTTCTAAAATATTAAACATCTCACCTCCAATTTTTTTTTTTTTTTTTTTTGAGACGGAGTCTCACCCTGTTGTCCAGGCTGGAGTACAATGGCATGATCTCGGCTCACTGCAACCTCTGCCTCCCCGGTTCAAACGATTTTCCTGCCTCACCCTCCCAAGTAGCTGCGATTACAGGCGCCCGCCACCACGCCCAGCTAATTTTTTTGTGTTTTTTGTAGAGACAAGGTTTCACCAGGTTGGCCAGGCTGGTCTCGAACTCCTGATCTCGTGATCTGTCCACCTCGGCTTCCCAAAGTGCTGGGATTACAGGCATGGGCCATCGCGCCCGGCCAAACCTCCAAAATCTGGTTTTTTTTTTTTTTTTGAGATGGAGTCTCACTCTGTCGCCCAGGCTGGAGTGCAGTGGCGCGATCTCGGCTCACTGCAAGCTCTGCCTCCCAGGTTCACACCATTCTCCTGCCTCAGCCTCCCTAGCAGCTGGGAATACAGGCACCTGCCATAATCATGCCACTGCACTCCAGCCTGGGCAACAGAGTGAGACCCTGTCTAAAAAAAAAAAAAAAGAAAAGAAAGAAAGAAAATAAACTGGCCAGACTCATGCTTGTAATCCCAGCACTTTGGGAGGCCAAGGTAGGAAGACTGCACAACACTAGGAGTTCAAGATCAACCTGGTCAATATAGCAAGATCCATTCTCTACACAGACGTGAAAAATTGGCCAGGCATGATGGTGCATGCTGTAGTCTTAACTACTTGGGAGGCAGAGGCAGGAGGAGTGTTTGAGCCCAGGAGTTTGAGGCTGCTGTGAACTATAATTGCACCACCAATCTGGAGTGTACACTATAATCTTTATAGTGTATATGTATTTCTCAACAATACATTGAACTCCTGACCTTCTGATCCACCCACCTTAGCCTCCCAAAGTGCTGGGATTACAGTCGTAAGCCACCGCACCCCACCTGAACTTTTAAAAATATATTTGTGAGTCCTATCTATGAATTGCCTTTTGCCCCTTTTTCTGTGTATTTACTTTTCCATTTTTCTTGAAGTTAAATAAAATATATTCTGGATAATAATCCTTCCAGTGACATGATATGCAGATATCTTCTTTTTGTTTGTCATTTCATTTTCTTTGGCATCGTCTTTCATTTACTTTATGGTATCTTTTGATAAATAGATGCTCTTCAGTTATTGCAGTTCTATTTCTCAGTCCTTTCCTTTGTCCTGTGTTTTTCACACATTGTTTAATAAATATTTTCCCCCTTTAGCATCTTAAAATATTTTCCTATTTTGGCTTCTAAAAGTTGTTATAATTTTGCCTTTTACATTTAGGTTTTTAATTCTCTCAAACTCTGTTTTTGTTGCTGTTGTTGCAGAACCATTTTCCCAAGAGCCATCCTTTCTCCTCTGATCTGTGGTGGCGTTCCACCCCAGTCATGTTTCTGTGTATGCGTGGGACTTCATTCTCAGTTTTCATTTCTGTTTCATAGACCTACTTTTTTAAAAAAAAAAAAAACTCCAACAGCTAATACAATTTTTTTTTTTTTTGAGACAGAGTCTTGCACTGTCATCCAGACTGGAGTGGAGTGGCCCGATCTCGGCTCACTGCAACCTCCACCTCCCAGGTTCAAGCAATTCTCCTGCCTCAGCCTCCCAAGTAGCTGGGGCTACAGGCACACGCCACCCCGCCCAGCTAATTTTTGTATTTTTAGTAGAGACGGGGTTTCACAGTGTTGGCTAGGATGGTCTTGATCTCTTGACCTCGTGATCCACCCACCTCGGCCTCCCAAAGTGCTGGGATTACAGGCGTGAGCCACCAGCACCCGGCCTACTAAATTTTGCAAACAGAGTATTTGACTGTGCTTGGCCCTTTATTCTTGTATAACAATTTTTATTATTTATTTAGGTGGTTTTATAACTTTGACAATCAGTAGTTTGTTCTCATTCACATTGACTGTAGATTTTTTAAAGTGGTGACAGGTACATGAGTAACCAAAGTGGAGAGCTTGTTTGGTGAATCTTCATCCTCATAACATTTCTGGACAATGCATATGGGGACAGTCTGGGACACTCCTTATTCCTGTGGCCCAGACAGCTTCCTTGAGCTTGCTGTCCATCCACACATTTGGAGTCCCCATCACCCTATGGCAAATTTCTGAATATCTTAGACAGCTTGAGGGGTATGCTTCTTGGAGCTCACTGCATGGATGCAATTGTCAATGCTGATGGCAGTATTCTTAGGTCACCATCTGTGGATGGCAAAATGGCCCTTCTTCATCCTTCCTTTCTTTGCCAGTGCCATTCTGCCAGGTTCAAGTTGAAAAGAAAGACTGTGAGCAATTCCACAATACTTTTAGAATCAGCTGGAGATGTTGATCCTTCTTATCCAAAAATAGGGTATGTCTCTCAACTTATTTAGGTTTTCTTTAATGCAGCTCAATAAGGTTTTATAATTTTATCCAAAAAAGGGTTTATATGCCTTTTGTTAGGTTTATTCCTAAGCACTTGACATTTCTTGTAAAATATGTCTTTTCTGTGTGTATATTCCTCCAACATTTTATTTTTATAAACTTTCAAATGCAAGGAAAAATTTTAAAAGTACAATGGAAGCCAGGCACAGTGGTGCACTCTTGTAATCCCAGAATTTTGCAGGGCTGAGGTGAGAGGATGACTTAAGCCCAGGAGTTCAAGGTTGTAGTGAGCTATGATTGTGCCACTGCACTCCAGCCTGGGGGATGCAGCAAGACCCTCATTTAAAAAAAATAAATAAATGAAATAATAATACAATGAATTAGCTACATGTCCTTCACCTAGACTCAATCACTGTTAATTTCATAGTATTTGTCTTAACATCTGTCTATGTGTATGTAATTTTAGGGGACTCATTTTAACAAACTGCAAGTGGTAGAGTCATCATTTGTAACTAGAAAATCTAATTTTAGGGACACAACAAGATGTTCCAGGCATACCTTATATTTTCTTTTCTTTTTTTTTGTTTTTGTTTTTTTTTCTTTGAGATGGTGTCTTGCTCTGTCGCCCAGGCTGGAGTGCAGTGGCACCATCTCGGCTCACTGCAACCTCCGCCTCCCAGATTCAAGCGATTCTCCTGCCTCAGCCTCCAGAGTGGCTGGGATTACAGGCACATGTCACCATGCCCAGCTAATTTCTTGTATTTTTAGTAGAGACGAGGTTTCACCACGTTAGCCAGGATGATCTCGATCTCCTTACTTCATGATCCACCCACTTCGGCCTCCCAAAGTGCTGGGATTACAGGTGTGAGCCACTGTGCCCAGCCTGTATTTTCTAACTAAGCATTCACAATTGCCCATTTCCTACCCTCTGCTTTGTCTTAACCAAAGCCTTCTCTTTTTCCTATGGGCTCCTGAACTCTGCTTGCCTCCAGATCTAAGCAAAAAGAAGTAGAACATGCCCCTTTATCAGCTTCTCCTGGGAGTCAGCTGATCACATCGAGCCCACTTTCCTGTCAGATCTACTGGTCATTTCTTCTTACTTATCTAGCTTCCCCTTAAAAGAGGCTTTTATATCTGCTTCCTCTCCTCTACCCTAAAAAGAAACTTTTTTCTGTTTGAGTTTGAGATGCTTATACATTTCTGAGTTCAGCGTGCTCTCCCCATTTGATATGGTTAGGCTTTGTGTCCCCACCCAAATCTCATCTTGAATTGTCATCCCCATAATCCCCATGTGTCAAGGCAGAGACCAGGTGGAGGTAACTGGATCATGGGAGTGGTTCCCCCATGCTGTTCCCATGATAATGAGTGAGTTCTCACGAGATCTCCCTTTGCTCAGCACTTCTCCTTCCTGCCTCCCTGTGAAGAGGTGCCTTCTGCCGTGATTATAAGTTTCCTGAGGCCTGCCCAGCCATGCAGAAGTGTGAGTCAATTAAACCTCTTTTCTTTATAAATTACCCAGTCTCGGGCAGTTCTTCATAGCAGTATGAGAACGGACTAATACACTATTACAATAGTCTTTCTCTCTAGTTAAATTATTTCCCTAGGCTGGTTGCAGTGGCTCACGTCTCTAATCCCAATGCTTTGGGAGGCGAAGGTAGGTGGATCATCTGAGGCCAGGAGTTCAAGATCAGCCTGGGCAATATGGTGAAACCCCATCTCTACCAAAAATACAAAAATTAGCCAGTCTCATAACCCAGTCTTAAAAATAAATAAATAAATAAAACTTTAAAAATAGGCCGGGTGTGATGACTCATACCTGTAATTCCAACACTTTGGGAGGTCAAGGCGGGTGGCTCACCTGAGATCAGGAGTTTGAGACAAGCTTGGCCAACATGGTGAAACCCTGTCTCTACTAAAAATATAAAAATTAGCCAGGCTTGGTGGCACGTACCTGTAGTCCAAGTTACTTGGGAGGCTGAGGCAGGAGAATCGTTTGAACCCAGGAGGCGGAGGTTGCAGTGAGCTGAAATCATGCCACTACACTCCAGCCTGGGTGACAGAGTGAGACTCCATCTCAAATAATAATAATAATAAAATAAAATAATTTTTTAAAAAATGATCTCCTTAAGTCCAGATTTATTTTTATTGGACATTTCTCTGCCCCAGACCTGGAATGGGCCATTTTTCCAATGAAAAGGAAATTATTCCTTTTAGTGAGTACTGGTTTATTTTTGGTGCCAGCTGCTTCCTCTCATTGTTTTCTTCCCCCAGCAGCAACCTGGCACTGGAGTCTCTATCTCCCTGGAAGTTTCAAAAGCCTTTTTTTTTTCTTTCTTATAAGTGTTTGCCCCTTGTATTATCTGAATAAAACCATTATGTGGGCAGGGACCATGCTTTATTTTTTAATTTAGGACGTATGTTTTATGTATTATGTCACTGAGTAGAAACACAGCAAACTACCTGCCCTCTCACATTTCTGCCTTCAGTTCCATAAATCCTCTTAAACTAAGAGAGTCACCCGGTCACTCTAGGATGGGACAGATACCTCAGCTTATTCACATTTTTTCCTGACTCTTCTTAAGTCCTTCTTGTTAAGTCAGAAACTGAAAAGTCTGAGATTTTCTGCTACTTGCAAGCTAACAAGTTACCCTGCCACAATTTTTTTTTTTTTTTGAGACAGAGTCTTGCTCTGTCGCCCAGGCTGGAGTGCAATGGTGTGATCTCGGCTCTCTGCAACCTCCACCTCCTGGGTTCAAGCAATTCTCTTGCCTCAGCCTCTAGAGAAGCTGGGATTACAGGCATCTGCCACCATGCCCAGCTAATTTTTTGTATTTTTAGTAGACATGAGGTTTCACCATTTGGCCAGGCTGGTCTCGAACTCTTGACCTCAGGTGATCCACCCACCTCGGCCTTCCAAAGTACTGGAATTACAGACATGAACCACCATGCCTGGCCCACAAATTTTTATATACATCATGTCAGAAAACAGGAGACCTCTGAGTCAGAGACAAAGACATGTACTCACAGCAAAAGCAGCAGCCAAGATGACTTCAGAGCTTGGGTTCCCTGAGCCCCAATTCCCATAAGGCAACATAGGGAGGGCCAGATGGTACTTATAGATGCTTTCAGGTGCAATACAGGAGGTGAAGTCTGAGTTTAGGAGGCTCACATTTTGCATAGGGCTGCAGGCAAATCTGCCCATCCTCCCTTTCAGAGAGAAACATTCTACACTGGAATGTGAGCAAACATTTCTGGGGAATGATGTCTATAAATCTCTTGGTGAAAGTTACCGTTTTGATCTTTATTTATCTAGGAATGCAAATACATTTGCTTCAGGGGAAGTCCCTGTCTTTAGCTCTCCAGGGCTGTCTGCTTGCATCAGGCATTCCTAGAAAGATAATCCTGGCGCACAGGAGTAAAACATGTAGGAGTGCTGAAGATTCACAGTCATCTCAACATCTCTGAAGTTTTTTTTTTCCCCCTTAAATTTCTCCTTTTGGACATTCCCGTTCACTTTCCTTTTAAAAATCTCATCCTTTCCAACAATTTCAATTGTGAGAATTTCCAAATCAAGTGTTCAATATCAAAACTCTGTGGTGACAAACTTGAAGTGTTGAATCAGACTATGTCAGCAGAAAGCACAATTATCAATGATGTATGGGACAGCAATCTTGAATTAAAGAAGAAGGTGGGAAAGCCCCAAATCTCTCATAAATTATTATTATTATTATTATTAAGCACACGTCTGCTGGCAGGAAACAATTTATTTTAAAGATGACCTGTTACATTAGGTATTTGTATTGAATGTTACCTTATGTGTTGAAAAGGGAGTGAAGGGAGAATATATATGTAATTTCTTGCGTATGGATAACATTGATGTAAGTATAACCAAAATACCAATGTAAGATTTGTGCACCAACCTAATAACACGAGCATGATTGATAGGTTTATCAGTAGTTTGGCTTATTGTTCAGTGAATATCCACTCCCCTCTCCCTTCTACTGTGAGGAGATTATACTTCTTGGGCCTGGCCCTGCGACTTGCTCTGGCCAATGGAATACTAATGGAATAGACAGGAAAGAGACCTTGAATATATTTGACTTGGCTCTTGGTTTGACAGAGCTCTCCTAGTCCTGCCATTGTTCATAAGAACACCATGTCCCACCGCTTCTTCAGCCTGGGCCCCAGAATAAAACTCAAGAAACAGGTACGAGCACAACCTGAACCCTGGAGCCTAGGCATCTGAGTGTCAGTCTGAGGCACAATTATTAGCTGACCTACAGGCCTGCCAGAAAGATAAATAAATTCTTGGTCAGGCATGGTGGCTCATACCTGTAATCATAGCACTTTGGGAGGCTGCGGCAGGTGGATCACCTGAGGTCAGAAGTTCAAGACCACCCTGACAACATGGAAAAACCCCATCTCTGCTAAAAATATAAAATTAGCTGGGCGTGGTAGGGCATGCCTGTAATCCCAGATACTCAGGAGGCTGAGGCAGGAGAATCGCTTGAACCCAGGAGGCAGAGGTTGTGGGGAGCTGAGATGGCACCATTGCACTCCAGCCTGGGCAACAAGAGTGAAACTCTATCTCAGAATAAAAGAAAAATAAATTCTTAAATTACCTGGGCATGGTGGTACATGCTGTAATCCCAGCTACTCGGGAGGCTGAGGCAGGAGAATCACCTGAACCAGCAAGGCAGAGGCTGCAATGAGCTGAGATCATGCCACTGTACTCCAGCCTGGGAGACAGAGCAAGACCCCCCCCCAAAAAAAAATAAAAGAGGAATTCTTGTTGTAAGCCACTTGGTTTTGGGATGTATGTGTGTTTTTTTGTTGTTGCTGTTTTGTTTTGTTTTGAGATGGAGTCTTGCTCTGTCACCCAGACTGGTGTGCAGTGGTGTAATCTTGGCTCACCTCAAGCTCTGCCTCCTGGGTTCACGCCATTCTCCTGCCTCAGCCTCCCAAGTAGCTGGGACTACAGGCACCCGCCACCATGCCTAGCTAATTTTTGTATTTTTAGTAGAGACAGGGTTTCACCACGTTAGCCAGGATGGTCTCGATCTCCTGACATAGTGATCCACCCACCATGGCCTCCCAAAGTGCTGGGATTACAGGCATGAGCCACTGTGCCAAGCCCTAAAAAGGGGAGGCATAAATAATCCACCCCTTGTTTAGCATATCATCAAGAAATAACCATAAAAGCAGGCAACCAGCAGCCCTCAGGGCTGCTCTGTCTATGGAGTATTATTTTATTCCTTTACTTTCTTAATAAACTTGCTTTTACTTTATGAACTTGCCCTGAATTCTTTCTTGTGCAAGATCTAAGAACCCTCTCTTGGGGTCTGAATTGGGACCCCTTTCCAGTAACATCTTTCTGGTGACCCAGATGGGACCTAGTGTGGAAACCCCCAACCCAAAGGCTAACTCTGGGTAAGTGGTGGGGTCTGATAACATCTTTCTCATGAACCACAAAAGGGACAATACTGAAAATACTTCTCAACCCAAAGGAAATAGACTTTAGCACTAATTGGCCAGCTTTGGTAATTGGGAAACCCAAGTAAAGGATGGGATTGGGTTAGAGGTACAACTTAGGGGAGTTAGAGTCTCTCCTAAAACAGAGTGGGTTAGAGACCCATCTTAATAAAAGGCAAGAACTCTTAACCAACCTTGGGTTAGAGGCCCAGATGAGGAGTTATCCCTTCTAAGATTTAGGGAGTTAGAGGCCTCTCTCAGTAAAGTCCTTCTTGGTTAAGAATGGGTTTGACACTATTAACTGCTATTCTCTTTCAAATAATCTTCCTTGCACTCTTTGCTGACAGCTATGGGTGACAGGATTAGGCATGAACAGGAGCTTTTTCTTCCCTAAAAGGGGAAACTTAAGAGTGAATGGGACTGCTGAGAAATATCCCTTCACAGCTGACAAGAGGCCACCTGAACTTTTGATTCAGTGTCACTGGAATGGGTGGGTCTTTCTCTGAAATCTCTGAGATCTTCATCTTCCCCATCCAGCCACAGCAAGGCTTTTCTCTCTCTCCTTTCCCTTTCTTATTTTTTCTATTACTCAGGGTCACCACCTGGCCCAGAGATCACAAGTTGAAACTCCTGGTCAGAGGTTGGATTAATGATGATGGGGCCCAACAGGGGGCAAGTTTGAGCCTTGCCAGTTTGATACTGGGTGCTAAGCAGAGTGGCAGGTCATAAACTGCTTAACATTTAAAAATTGTGCAGTTTATTTTATGTTATTTATTTATTTTTAAGACAGAATTCTGTGCTGTTGCCTAGGCTGGAGTGCAGTGGCAAAATCTTAGCTCACTGCAACCTCCACCTCCTAGATTCAAGTGATTCTCCTGCCTCAGCCTCCCAAGTATCTGGGATTACAGGCACATACCACCATGCCCAGCTAATTTTTGCATTTTTAGTACAGACAGGGTTTCACCACATTGTCCAGGCTGGTTTCCAACTGCTGACCTCAAGTGATCCACTCTGCTTGGCCTCCCAAAGTGCTGGGATTACAGGCCTGAGCCACCATGTCCAGCCTCAATTCATTTTAAAGCATTACATTCTAGATGAGGCCTGGGGACATGTGGGATTAGCCATGCCCCCAGCTATGCAAAGAAGGTTATAAAGAAAAAGATTTTATATAACAAAGGATCTTGTATGGTAAATTCTTATCCTAAAGTAAAATGGTTGTTTGACAAGAGGAATGTTTAGGACAAGTCAGAAAGTCCAAGCATGTTATAAATGGTCTGTGTAAGTTGTAAAAAATTATAAAAGATAATTTATGCAAAAAAGTTGTATAATTTAAAGGTAATTAGGCCTCCTAAATGCATCATAAAATGCCACTATAACTTGTAACTGTACAACTTGTCTGCTTTACAGCTAGGTAAGGCCTGGGACACATAAAATTAAATGCTAAAAAAAAGAATCAGACCTTATCTGCACTTCTGTCTGCTGTCCTAGGTTCCATACCTAATTAAAAGCCTGAACTTACCAAAGTTTTCACCAAAAGTAAAAGTCACTAAGAGTTAACAGTGTAATGTGTATTTGTGACTACTGAAGAAACAGTTTTACATGCAAGGTGTGTAAGAAAAGTGAACTTTGTTTTTAGTAAAAGCTTATTAAAAGACATGGGCATGTACATTTTTTTTGCCTAAAGTGTTAAAGGATTGTTTTTTCTTTTTTCTTTTTTTTTTTTTTTTTGAGACGGAGTCTCACTCTGTCGCCCAGACTGGAGTGCAGTGGCCGCATCTCAGCTCACTGCAAGCTCCGCCTCCCGGGTCTATGCCATTCTCCTGCCTCAGCCTCCCGAGTAGCTGGGACTACAGGCGCCCGCCACCTCACCCAGCTAGTTTTTTGTATTTTTTAGTAGAGACGGGGTTTCACCGTATTTAGCCAGGCTGGTCTCGATCTCCTGACCTTGTGATCCGCCCGTCTCGGCCTCCCAAAGTGCTGGGATTACAGGCTTGAGCCACCGCGCCCGGCCTTAAAGGATTGTTTTAAGTGAAATAGGAAAGTTCTAAAGGTTTAAACAAGTTGTAAACATTTTATTTTAAAAAAGTTATTAAAAAAATCTGTGTGTGAACATATTGGCTCAAGTTAAAGGGATATTATGCAGTTTTTTTGGGAAACTAAACATTGGAATAAAAGCACAACAGGTTTCTCTTAAAGCAAAAACCCGCTTATACTCTGCTGTTTAACAAACATTGTAAAGGGTTATAAAAGAGGTTTATAAAAATCTTACCTTATGATCAAACTGACTAAAATTAAATACATTTGTCTATAAGGTTTTATTAAAAACTGGATTTGACAGTAATAGTATACTAATGTAAAAGTGACATTTGGCTTATTTTGTATAAAAATCATACAGGAAGCACTGTCAAATATAAAATAATGTTTAGTTTCTTTGGGCTATATTTGTATAAATCTGTTATTGGTATGTGCTCCAAAATAATTCTAATATAACTTAGCGTATATTATTAATAATTATAATTGTTACATAAAATCATTGTATGCCACAGAGGTAACTAAATTTCTCTGTCAATTGTGTTTTTAACTGTGGCTGTCCTAAGACATTTTGTCATCCATAGACACTTGTTGTCTTGTTTAATTCCTCTTTTAAAAAATGGTTTATAATCAGCTATAGGACTCTAACAGGTGCTCTTAAATTCAGGTTTCTAGTAACTGTGAATACTGTAATATTAAAATAGAGGAAAAAACTTTCAGGACTCATGGAAAGCTGAAATGTTCATAAATATCAAACAGGAATTAACTGCATAGACTAAACTAATAGAAGCTATTTACAGCTTTTAACAATTAAGTATACTCCTGTAAACAAAATGTGGGGCATATTTGTTTCTCTCTACCTGATTTCTCCAAAATATGGAAACAATTTGTAAGTATTCTTAATTTATGGCAATATATAGTTAAATCACACTGCCACCCCACTGAGATCCTTCCCTAATCAAACTAGCCAAGATCCCAATAGGGGCATGCAATAGGGGACAAATATAGTTATTTGCATAAGTGCAATAAAAATCCGTTTTCTTTTGTAACAGGACGCAATTGGAAAAACTGGTTATTTTACCAAGGCTTTAACTGGAATGGTGTGTTTTCCTTTAAGGAATTAAACTTAACTTATAGAGCCAATAAAATCCCTTGGGAGAAGCGGCCTCAAACCTTACCTACACAGCCCCTGTAGGGTTTCTGACCTGTGGTAAGTGAAGAATGTCACTTTCTAACAGGCCCAGGAGCCCCAAGTTATCCTGGAACCTCAAGAGGAGAGGAATTTACCCAACTCATAGGTATTTAAGGATACAAACCCATGGCAGGGCTCGGCTCTAAAAAAAAAATTCTTATCTAAGATTCCTTCTATGGAACAGATTTCCATCAAAGCCAATTTACAAAAAGCTTATGTGAAAAATAATTATTCTTGCTACACTTTATACAAATAATCAGGCCAAGTATAATAAAGCAAGTCGGTCTTACCATAATTTGTCTTTAATAAAAATGGGAAACTGGAGAAAGAAAACTTATGTTTCAAGAACTGTGGTACATTTGTTATTAAGTTCTAGTCTCATCAGTCACTTTAAAATTTTTTTTCCTGCAAGTTAAACTGACTCTGCTTATTCCTGAAAATCAACCAGTAATCTCTAACTGCTTCTCAAAAGAAACAAGAGGGATGGGTAATGTCAAAATCTGAATCAATATCTAGTTCTGGGCACATACTGGAATCATCTAGCAACCCCATATCAGCTTGGTTCTAACAGTTGCCCAGTTCATAGAAAGCCTTCTAACTTAGTTTACTTGGGATAATTTTGCTTATGTTGCTTTACTGTTGTGAAATATATTGCTCTTGTACTCTTTGTACAGCAATGCAAAATAAGCTTACTCAACATTTTCTGAAACACTTATTAATCTTCCAAATATCACCTTTTGTTGGAATTCAAAAGTTATAAATGGCCCTCAACATACCACTGCTTTTTCTTTTTTTTTAGACAAAAATCTCACTCTGTTGCACGGGCTGGAGTGCAGTGGTGCAATATTAACTCACTGCAACCTGTGCCTCCCCGGTTTGAGCGATTCTCATGCCTCAGCCTCCTGAGTAGCTAGGATTACAGGCACCTGCCACCATGCCTGGCTAATTTTTATATTTTCAGTAGAAACAGTGTTTCACCATGTTGGCCAGGCTGGTCTCAAACTCCTGACCTCAGGTGATCTACCTGCCTCAGCCTCCCAAAGTGTTGGGATTACAGGTGTGAGCCACCATGCCCAGTCCAATGCTTTCTAACTAAACTCCTCTCTACCCTAAACACAAAAGACCCTAATAGTTAGGCAGGAATATGATCGCCCCTATTCAGCATAAAGAAGTTACAGAAAATGGATCTTTGTCCCTCTGCAGCCTTTAGGATTAAGGGTTCTCTTACAAAAGGAAGGTGGGAAATGTCAGAGGCGTTGGAACCAGAGCAACTCCATCTTGAAAAGGAGCTGGGTAAAATAAGGCTGAGACCTACTGGGTGGCATTCCCAGACAGTTAAGGCATTCTGATTCATAGGATGAGATAGGAGGTCAGCACAAAATACAGGTCATAAAGACCTTGCTGATAAAAAACAAGTTATGGTAATGAAGCCAGCTAAAACCCACCAAAACCAAGATGGTACCAAGAGTGACCTCCAGTCATCCTCACTGGTACACGCCCACCAGCGCTGTGACAACTTATAAATGCTATGACAACATCAGAAAGTTATTCTATATGGTACAACAATGAGAGACATGAATAATCTACCCCTTGTTTAGCATATCATCAAGAAATAACCATAAAAATGGGCAACCAGCAGCCCCTATGGAGTAGCCATTATTTCACTCCTTTACTTTCTTAATAAATTGCTTTCACTTTAATTTAGACTCACCCTGAGTTCTTTCTTGCATGAGATCCAAGAATCCTCTCTTGGAGTCTGGATCGGGACCCCTTCCAGTAACAAAAGTAGATTAGAGATTATCAGAGGTTGGGGAGTTATTGCTTAATAATTAGAGTTTATTTTGGGCATGTTTATTTTGGGCACTTACTTCAGAAGTAAATAGTGGTGATGGCTGCTCAACATTGTGAATATCATTAATTAAGCTATACACCTAAAATAGCCAAGATGGCAAATTTTGTGTTATATATACTTTACCGCAATTTGTAAATGAATAATGAATTAGCCAAAATATATTGAAATGAGTTAATTGTATTGCATGTGAATTATATCTTGACATAGTTGTTAGGGGCAAAAAGGGCATTCACAATTTCAACCTTGCTGAAAAGACACAATTCTGCAGTGCTAGTAAGAGGAGTTAGGACACAGGATAAGGTTGACATGTAATTATTAAGTAAGCGTATGCAAGCTTAAAATCCAAAAAATAATAAAGGAAATGCAAAGCCAGTAATTGAGGACAGAGCCACTAGTCTCCTAGTTTTCATGTTTTGCTATTCATTACTTACTATTTGTCTAACTTCCTAGAACTTGTCACATTGTCAGTGTCCAGCTGCTTTAATATTCCAGGGAGCACTGCTGAGACTGTTTTGGCTTTTGCATGATGAGTAATTATAATGCTATAAGAGAGGCACACCTGAGTCCTGGGATTACCCCTTTACCTCTATTTAAGTTTATCTATTTAGGTTTATCTATTCCATTCCAGTAATAATTACTTACCGCTATTTTAAAAAAGAAAACAGGTTTTTTGACATCAGCTGTTGCTATTCTATACGTTATCTTCTTTCTGCAAGAGAAGGTATCCTTATCTCCGTTCTGGATCTGAGCCTGAAATTTGGCCACCTTTTCTTGATTCATGCTGATGGTGAACCTGAAGCAGGAGGCTCTTTCAACACCAGCCAGTGGCAACAGCAAAATGGCAGCTCTGATGCAGACAGAGAATGGAGACCATTGGCAGTTAGTTTTAAGCAAATGAGTTTCTAGATTCTCAACTTCTGTCTATGCTTTTTCTTAAAAGAGATCTTCTATCATGCTAACTCTCGGATGTTACCCAGTCCTACTCTTTCAGCTTCCCATTTACATCCAAGCTCCTGCTACTTATATACACCCACTATGGTGCATCGCTTATGGGAGGAGAAACCTCCAGGGCTCCAGGAGGGATACATTTCTAAATATTAGTGTTGGCCAATGAGGAAGTGGATGACTCTGATGATGGAGTAATGCATCTTTTGCAAGTTAGATGTTTTCCAATTCTTTGCTTTCAACAAAACTGAAAGAGAGCTGAAAAAGTTGACACATCAAATTTCATTAAAAATCAACTTTTGATAATCAGTAACTATGTGGGTTTTGGCATATACTTCAGAAAGAGTTCACATAATTGAATGAAATCACTATAATAAAACTCCCTCTATTCCATTCTACCTATTTCTGCTACAAGGAGTCAAATAAGAACAAATCCATACTTAAAGAAAGGCCTTTTTCAAAAAGACTTATGTAATGGGGGTGGCAGGGGGAAAGCTATTGTGAAAGAATACTCCACTGGAGCAAACAAGGTTAGAAGGAACAAAGTATGGGGGAAATGGAATCAGAGAGTGGCACATTGGACAATTTTTCTTTGCAGTCAGCTAATTCTGGAAGGGTCATTAAGGAAGTTGTTCCACATTCTAATGCTTGTTTAAACTCAACGATAGGCCAAAGTTCAGGAGCCTGAGGGGAAAAGAGAAGCCTAACTAGAGTTTGGTCAAGTCAGATTAGCAGGCATTTTGTCCAGACTGGTCAGTGCAAACAGTTCATCTAATCATTTATGAGACAAAATAATGGGATAATTTGGAGAGCCTGTATTGTCTTTGTCTTAGGTAAATAAGACATTTAGGGAAGGGTGGATTTTTGCAGTTAGCCATTTCCAGGACCACAAAAGAGTGGAGGGATTTTTAAACTATTGCTATTTTCCAGGAGTATGATGCCCAGGTAAAGTTCAACATTGCCAAATTTTTTTTTTTTTTTTTTTTTTTTTTTTTTTGAGATGGAGTTTTGCTCTGTCACCCAGGCTGGAGTGCAATGGTGCCATCTTAGCTCACTGCAACCTCTACCTCCCAGGTTCAAGTGATTCTCCTGCCTCAGGCTCCTGAGTAGATAGGATTACAGGCATCTGCCACCATGCCTGGCTACTTTTTTGTATTTTTAGTAGAGATGGGGTTTCACCATGCTGGCCAGGCTGGTCTCGAACTCCTAACCTCAGATGATTCACCCTCCTCGGCCTCCCAAAGTGCTAGGATTACAGGCATGAACCACCGCGACTGGCCCCATTGCCAAAGGTTTACATGGATTTGATGTTGAACCCTGTGCATTTTATTAAAAAGCCATCAGCATCCACACAACATCCATTTCACTAAGGTAAGTATTTCTGGTAATGTTTTACTTCCATATTGGAGTACCCACTAACTCAGCTGCTAGTGTTAAGTTCAGGAATGACAGAAGGACTCATTAGATCCAATTTGTTTCCATAATATAGATGCTCATTCCATGCAAACTGCTTCATTATGCAGAGTCCACAATTACATTTTTGGCATCCTGATCATTTTATCTAAGGATCCAAGATCACAAGGATTTCTTAAGCAGTTGCTGGTATTTTTCAACAAAATTACTCAGCTTCTTTATACTGTAATGCTGGTCTTCTGTAATGCCTTGCATGCCCCTATTGGGATCTTGGCTAGTTTGATTAGGGAAGGATCTCAGTGGGGTGGCAGTGTGATTTAACTATGTTGTCCCTCCCTGCCCCTTACAGGTACTAGGGCCGCTATGAAGATCAGATTTTCCTAGGCTTAGAGCTCTTGGCTTTTCTTTTCCCTTCTCTTTGTCAATGCTTTCATTTCCAACAAAGCCATAAGAAATGACCACGGGATAGTATTTCTAGTTTTTCCCTGCTTCGCTTGCTTCTCTTTTTTCAACCCATTTAATCAGTTCTTAGTGAATCAGATCAAAGTTTTTTTAAATTTCACTGATAAGAGCAATTCTTGGATGGAGTCATATCAAACAACATGATGGTTAAGCAATCTTTCAGGCATCAAAATTATCTGTTCCCTGTTCATCTTCTTACAACATGAGAGTTTTGCCTCTGTGGGGTAAGAGGTCTTCGTATCAATCGCCACTTTATTTTTAATTTAACTTTTCTTTTTCATTACTCCCAAAGCATTGGAATCAATCGCCACTTTTGATACAAATCTGGATTGATGGAAAGACTAACAAAACAATGCAGTTCCTTCCTTCCTTCCTTCCTTCCTTCCTTCCTTCCTTCCTTCCTTCCTTCCTTCCTTCCTTCCCTCCATTCCACCCTCCACCCCCCCCCCCTCCTTTCTGTCTTTCTTTCAACAGAGTTTCACTCTTGTTGCCCAGGCTGGAGTGCAATGGTGCAAACTCGGCTCACTGCAACCTCCACCTTTGCAGTTCAAGCAATTCTCCTGCCTCAGTCTCCCAAGTAGCTAGGATTACAGGCATCCGCCACCACACCTGGCTTGTATTTTTAGTAGAGACAGGGTTTTGCCATGTTGGCCAGGCTGGTCTCCATCTCCTGACCTCAGATGATCCACCTACCTCAGCCTCCCAAAGTGCTGGGATTACAGATGTGAGCCACCTCACCTGGCTCCAAACAATGCAGTTTCAATACCAGTTTACTTATCTTATTCAAAGGACGCAGGACAGGTAGTTCAGCATGCAAGCAAGCACTGTTTTGAGCAAAAGGCCTTACAATATCCCAAGCATAGCTTCCAAGACTTGTCATTTCATGGGTCATGCTCAGTTACAAGAGATGAAGGTAAAGCAAGATGGACCACCTTGACACTGGGAAGCTCTTCAACTATCTGCTCTTTGACTTTTTATAACCTATTAGTCATATTGTTCCTCAGGGTGTGTATAACTTAATAAATAACTTTTTTTTTTTTTTTTTTGAGACAGAGTCTCACTCTGTTGCCCAAGCTGGAGTGCAATGGCCTGATCTTGACTCACTGCAACCTCTGCACCCCAAGTTCAAGCGATTCTCCTGCCTCAGCCTCCTGAGTAGCTGGGATTACAAGTGCGTGCTACCACACCTGGGTAATTTTTGTATTTCTAGTAGAGACGGGGTTTCACCATGTTGGCTAGGATGGTCTCGAATTCATGACCTCATTATCCTCCCGCCTCAGCCTCCCAAGTTTCTGGGATTACAGGTATGAGCCATCGCGCCCAGCCATAAATAACATTATTTGGGGGCAGCTATACCACATCAATGAAAGGTTATACAACAAATAGCCTAGACAACCAGATACACTTCAGGTGCAAAAAGCATGGTCCACACAACATTCTACACTTACTGTAACTTAGTACATTTTGAGAACTAATTTTGCAAGAAAGTAAATTCAGGGTCAGCTTCCAGGTGTCCCTGGACCTGGACCAAGAGTTTCAATTCTCTCATAATTGTTTTCCTTACAACGTTTAAGAATTATTTTTTTTAAGTATATTTACTTTTTGTGATTGTTTGTTTACTACTAATAACTGTAGTGATCATTTAATCCAGAAGAAACATTGACCATTTAGAACTTTAAGATTACAGGAAATAAAAACAATTTAAAATAATTTCATTTCATAGACATATTTTTGCGGATAGAAATATAAGATGATTAATAAAAGACTTTTGAACACACATTAAAATCCAATTTTATGGGTAAAAGGAATGAAAAATTTTTTCAAAGAAAATAAATTACATAAAATGTCTGTCTATTGAAGAAGAGTGTTATTTTTCTCTGTTGTTTGATGAATGATGGAATATACCAAAACCCTATGCTATTTAGATTCCAGTAGATACACTTCAAAAAGTAATATACCTTCTATTTTTATGTATTTATTTATTTATTTAGACAGAGTCTTACCCTGTCACCCAGGCTGGAGTGCAATGGCACAATCTCGGCTCACTGCAACCTCTGCCTTCTGGGTTCAAGCGATTCTTCTGCCTCAGCCTCCTGAGTAGCTGGGACTACAGGTGCTCGCCACCATGCCTGGCTAATTTTTGTATTTTTAGTAGAGACGGGGTGTTAGCCAGGGTGGTCTCGATCTCCTGACCTCGCGATTCGCCCACCTCGGCCTCCTAAAGTGCTGGGATTACAGCCGTGAGCCACTGCGCCTGGCCAAGCCTGGCTATTTTTTTGTATTTTTAGTAGAGACGGGGTTTCATCATGTTGGCCAGGCTGGTCTTGAACTCCTGACTTCATGGCCAAAGTGCTGGGATTATAGGTGTGAGCCACTGCACCCAGCCAAACAAAGTAATATAAATTCTATGTTTAAAGGTCAATATTTACACTACGTCTGAAATTATGTTCTTTAAAACAAGTTAGAAGTAGGTGAGGAAGAACATATCTTTTTGAAGTTATTTTAGATGTACTGAGAAAAAGTTAAGTTTAACAGAGAGAAGGGATGACTGAATTATGTAAAACTATATGACTATCTAAGAGTTCTTTTGGTATGCTTTTAATCTAGCCATAGCCCTTAGATCTATCCACTCCGTAAGACACACATGTTTTTCTCCAATTACTTTAGGGGCTACTACGGTATGTCAAAGATCATGTCACTTGATTTTATTTATCTTTTCATTGCAACACTATTCACAACTTGTCACTTTTTTAAGAACACAAGGTCAGTTAGGTAGACTGGATGAGGATTCTTAGTTTTTCATACTCTGTATCCAAATTTTACCTTGACACCCTTTGCCATGTGACTTTGCAGTTCTCCCCACTAGGGAAGGAATGTATCTGCTATGAGTTACTTTGACTAGTGAAATATGAGTTGAGGCCTGGCATGGTGGCTCACGCCTGTAATCCCAGGACTTTGGGAGGCCAAGGCGGGTGAATCACCTGAGGTCAGGAGTTCGTGACCAGCCCGGCCAACATGGTGAAACCCTGTCTCTACTAAAAATACAAAAATTAGCCGGGCATGGTAGCAGGTGCCTGTAATCCCAGCTGTTTGGGAGGCTGAGACAGAAAAATCACTTGAACCCGGGAGACGGAGGTTGCAGTGAGCCGAGATCACGCCACTGCACTCCAGCCTGGGCAACCAAGAGCGAAACTCTGTCTCAAAAAACAAACAAACAAAATAATAAAAAAAGAAAATAACTATGAGTCAAAGGAACAGTGTGGCAGTTCTTGCTTCAAGAGACAATAATTTCAGATATGTTACTGCGATTATTTATTTATGTATGTATGCATTTTTTTTTTTTTTTTTGTGAGATAGAGTCTCGCTCTGTCGCCCAGGCTAAAGTGCAGCGGCACCATCTCAGCTCACTGCAACCTCCACCTCCTGGGTTCAAGCGATTCTCCTGCATCAGCCTCCCGAGTAGCTGGGATTAAAGGTGCGTGCCACCATGCCTGGCTAATTTTTGTATTTTTAGTAGAGATAGGGTTTCACCATATTGGTCAGGCTGATCTCAAACTCCTGACCTCGTGATCCACCTGCCTTGGCCTCCCAAAATGCTGGGATTACAGGCGTGAGCCACTGCACACAGCTGTTCCTGTGATTTTTTTTTTTGCGAAAATTTATGAGTTTTTCCTTTGAGTGAGAAAACTGGTGATATTTGAATAATGGCTGAAGAATAGTATTGTATGAATGTTAATTTCCCAGTTATGATCGCTGTACTGTGATTGTGTAAGACATTAACACTAGGGAACACTGTGTAAAAGATATACAGGAACTCTGTACTATTTTGGAAACACTGTAGTAAGTCTAAAATTATTTCAAAACAAAAAGTTTAAAGGACATGCCCCAGTTAGCTGCTGGTCCAAAGAACTGAGGAAACATATTGAGCAGTCCTGAACCCAAGTAGAAGCCTGGAGCCACACTCAGGCAACCTATAGCCTAAAGCAAAGTTGCTCCAGCCCATGCAAAGGTCCATGAACTTGTTGTTGTAAGCCTGAGACATAAGGAGGTGTGTTACGAAGCATTATTGTGGTAATAACTGACTGTATTAGTCCATTCTCACACTGCTATAAAGAATTGCCCGAGACTTGGTAGTTTAAAGGAAAGGGGTTTAATTGACTCACAGTTCTGCAGGGCTGGGGAAGCCTCGGGAAACTTATAATCAGGGTGAAAGGGGAAGCAAAACCTTCCTTCTTCACACGGCAGCAGGAAGGAGAAGTGCTGAGCAAAAGAGGGGACATCCCCTGATAAAACCATCAGATCTCATGAGAACTCATTCACTATCATGAGAACAGCACGGGGGATCCACCCCCATGATTCAATTACCTCCCACCAGGCCCCTCCCACGACATGTGGGAATTATGGGAACTACAATCCAAATGAAATTTGGGTGGGGACACAGCCAAACCATATCACTGATGAATATAACGGGGTCAAAATAGCTTGCCTTTAATGTGTGTGTGCACATATGTGCATGTATATCTGTATGCCCACGTATTTTAATCCAACACTTCTTTACTTATGCAAGTCAAAGTCAGGCAAAGTCAAAGGTCCTCTATAATTGATGAGCTTTCCTTTGAGAATGAAATAAGAGAGATTTGATAACTTGATTAATTCATAGACACCACCTTAACTAAGTGATCAGAGTTAACATCACCAGTAATGAGATATATCAACATAATGTAGTCCCTTACATAATGCACCAAGAAGGGGGCAACATACCTGCTGTGGAATTCTTGCCAAAAATGCATAACCTCTATCTAGTTATAAGAAAATATCAGACACACCAAATTCAGCTACTCTCTGTAAAATAACTAATCAGCAGCCCTCAAAAGTATCAAGGTAATGAAAGACAAAGAAAGACTGAGGAACTGTCACAGATCGGAATAGACTAAGAAGACATGATGACTTAGAAAAATGTAGGATCCTGGATTAGACCTTGGACCAGAGAAAGAATGTTAGTGGGAAAACTGGCAATATTTGAATAACGGCTGATGAACAGTATTTAGCAATGTTAATTTCCCAGTTTTGATCATTGCACTACGGTTGCATAAAGTATTAACACTAGAGGAAGCTGGGTAAAAGATATTACAGGAACTCTACTATTTTGGAAACTTTGTGTTAAGTCTAAAATTATTTCAAAATGAAAAGGTTTAAAAAACATCAGGAATGAGGCCATTTATCTTTAGAGTAATACATTTTAAGGAATCTTTAGGGTTTCCATTTAGGATAATATTTGCCAGACCTCATGAAATTAAATAAAAACCTCTGAGGTGGGAATGAAGCATTGGTATTTTTTTAAAGCCCTTTAAGCGATCCAATTTGCAGCTAAGTTTAGTAACAAGTAGTACAGACAATAACCATCAAATGAACACCAATGTACCCACCACCCAGTTTAAGAAATACCCAGTTTTGTTTGTTTGCTGAGGTGTCATGGCAAGAAATATCTAGTTTTAAGAAATATGCAGTAGACTCTTCCCTGATCCTGCCTGCAAATTTCTCCAACCTGATTTTAGTTTTCCTCATTCTCTAATCAAGTTTAATTTAATTTAATCATAGTTTAATCAAATATGCATGTATCCTTAAAACATATAGTTTTAAACATATAGTTTTATTTTTACATGTTTAACTTAATATGAATGAAACCATATTATAAATATATTTTTGGCAGCAAGCTTTTTTCTTACTCAACATTGTGTCTATGAAATGTATAGATTTTAATTCACGTAGCTGCAGTTTATTTTCATTGCTTTCAGTATTTTATTATATTGTTATATCAGGATTTATTTGTCCATTCTACTTGAGAACATAAGGGCTCTTTCTAGTTTTTTGTTATGATACATAATACAGCTTTGGACATTCTTGTTTGCCTCATTGTGCCCACATTTAAGAGTTTCTCCTGAGCACATGCCCAGTAAATGGAATTGCTGAGTCACAGGGCACATCCATTTCAGGTTTTCTAGATAATAGCAAATTGGTTTCCAAAATCAATACACCAATTTGGAGTCCCATCAGCCGTGCGTAAGGTTGCTTATTGCTCCACATCCTTGCCATCTTTTGATTGCATAAAACTTAACTCTTACTTTTTTTTGTAATATGGTGGGTATAAAACTATCTCACTATGGTTTGAATTTGCCTTTCTCTGTTAAGTAGTGAGACTGTGCTTCTGTTCGTGTTTCTGTGGGTTGTATACTCATGAAATGTCTGTATGTGCATTTCTTCCATTTTTCTCATGGGTTGTCTGGTATTTCTTTTTTCTAATTTTTTTTTTGAGACAGAATCTCACTGCACTGCCCAGGCTGGAGTGCAGGGGTGATCTCGGCTCACTGCAACCTCCACCTCCTGGGCTCAAGTGATTCTCATGCCTCAGACCCCTGAGTAGCTGGGATTACAGGCACATGCCACCACGCCTGGCTAATTTTTGTATTTTTTTAGTAGAGACGGGGTTTCACCATCTTGGCCAGGCTGGTCTCCAACTCCTGACCTCAAATGATCTACCCACCTCAGCCTCCCAAAGTGCTGGGATTACAGGTGTGAGCCACTGTGACCAGCCGAGTTGTTTGGTATTTCTTTCTTACTTGTAGAAGTTAGTTATATTTTTCTCAATTATAATTCTCTGTCAGTTATGTGCCAAATGTCTCCCAGTTTGAAGCTTATACTTTCATTTTTATTGTGGTATCTTCTTAATTTTAATATAATAGAATTTATCAATCTTTCCCTTTATATGATTTTCTTCTTTTTCCTGTTTTAAATGATGGACTTTTAGAACTTGGAACTATATTATTTAAAATATTATGATAAATACATAAGAATACGTAACACAAAAAAGTGAAACAACTGGTATATATATTGGACAAGAAAAGATAAAATGATCCCTTTCAGCTAATTATCAGATTTATGTGGCCAGCACGGTGGTTCCCGCCTGTAATCCCAGCACTTTGGGAGGCCGAGGTGGACGGATCATGAGGTCAGGATTTCGAGACCATCCTGGCTAACATGGTGAAACCCCATCTCTACTAAAAATACAAAAAATTAGCCGGGCGTGGTGGTGGGCACCTGTAGTACCAGCAACTCGGGAGGCTGAGGCAGGAGAATGGCATGAACCCAGGAGGCGGAGCTTGCAGTGAGCCAAGATTATGCCACTGCACTCCAGCCTGGGCGACAGAGTGAGACTCCAGCTAAAAAAAAAAAAAAAAAAAAAAAAAAAGACAGAAAAAAAACCTACTTGAATCAATAAAAGTAATGATATGGTAGTTGTATTCAAGATAAAAATACAGGCCAGATGCAGTGGCTCACGCCTGTAATCCCAACACTTTTAGAAGCCATGTTAAGAGGACCATACTATAGATATTCCTTTGGACTTTTTTTCCCCCCACTTAACTATATGTCCTGGAAATCACTCAATAGCCATTTGTAGAGATTTTCCTCATTCTTTTGTACAGATGCACACTGCTCCGTTGTGTCATTCTTTTGTACAGATGCACACTGCTCTGTTGTGTCATTCTTTTGTACAGATGCACACTGCTCTGTTGTGTCAATGCACCATAATTTATTCAACTATTCTTCTATGTATGGGCAGTTGGGTTGCTTCCAATATTTCACAATGAAAATCAAACCTTTGTCAGGCCAGTGGTTCACTCCTGTAATCCCAGCACTTTGGAAGGCCGAGGCAGATGGATCACTTGAAGCCAGCAGTTTGAGACCAGCATGGCAAATGTGGTGAAACCTTGTCTCTACTAAAATACAAAATTTAGTTGGTCGTAGTGGCACATGCCTGTAATCCCAGCTACTTGGGAGGCTGAGGCAGGAGAATCATTTGAACCCTGGAGGCAGAGGTTGCAGTGAGCTGCAGTGAGCCGAGACCGCACCACTGCACTACAGGCTGGGTGACAGGGCAAGACTCTGTCTTTAAAAAAAAAAAAAAAACCGGCTGGGCGCGGTGGCTCACGCCTGTAATCCCAGCACTTTGGGAGACTGAGGACAGTGGATCACGAGGTCAGTGGATCAAGACCATCCTGGCTAACAGGATGAAACCCCTTCTCTACTAAAAGTACAAAAAATTAGCCGGGCGTGGTGGCGTGCGCCTGTAGTCCCAGCTGCTTGGGAGGCTGAGGCGGGAGAATGGCGTGAACCTGGGAGGCAGAGCTTGCAGTGAGCAGAGATGGCGCCACTGCACTCCAGCCTGGGCGACAGAGCCAGACTCCGTTTAAAAAAAAAAAAAAAAAAAAATCAAACCTGCAATAACCTTGTGTATATGTATGTTTATATAGTTGGAAGTTTATCTTCAGGGTAAATTTCTAGAAATGAGATTTCTGGGTCAAAATGTAAGTGCATATGCCGTTTATTCAGGTATTATCAAATTTCCCTCTAGAAGTGTTGAATCAATTTTCATTCCCACCAGTAATGAATGACACTGTGTATTTCCCTTACAGTCTCTCCAACAGAATATACTGTCAGGCTATATTTATAAATTTTTGTCAGTCTAAATTTTTCCATGTAAGAATGGTATCTCAGTGTTGTTTTAATCTGCATTTTTCTAATTATGAATGAGTCTGACATTTTTTCATACATTTGAGAGACATTTTTCTATCTTTTTTTGTGTGTTAATTGTCTGTTCACATCTTTTCCCATTTTTCTGTTGAGTTTTTGGTCCTTTTGAAAGGAGCTGGGCACATTCCTCAGCCCCAGGCTAAAAACTCCCTGAGCCCAGTACAAACACATCCCATCCTCCCATCCCACCACATATCACCATATATCTCTCAAACTCCCTAAACTCCCTGAGCCCAGTACAAACACCACCTGGAAAGTCTCCAATAAGGAGACAGCCGTTCAAGGTTTTACTGAAAGCGCGGGAACCAAAAGAATTCCTTTGTTCCCCTGTAACTCTCGGGCTATAAAAAGCAAACGCTCGCATTGTTCGGGGCCCTCTTGTATGCTGTGGAATGGAGGGACCAGGTTCGAACTTGTAGTAAAGATCCTTGCCGCTTGGCTTTGACACTGGACTCTGGTGGTCTTCTTTGGGGAACGAACGGTCTGGGCATAACATCTGGGGGCCCGTCCGGGATTCCCCAAGCCCACCAGACCCCTGGTCAACGGATCTGCTAGGATCGATCTACTGATAGGTGAGCTGGCTCGTCTCCGTTTGTCTGTCTGTGTCTGTGTGTCTGTTCTGAATCTGAATCTGTGACTCGCGAGGTCTGAAACTGGAGCTGGCACAGTCCTGGCGGACGCGCTATAGGACAGCCAGTGGAGACTGGTGGGAGACGTCCCCTGGCTCTCCTCTGATCTAAATTGCGATCCGAACTGCCTTGGTTCCTGGGGCAGCAGCTGTCTTTGGTCTGGGCCGCCCCAGCACTATCGCGACCCAGGCAGCTAACTCTGACCCGGGCTTCCGGTGCGCGCTTGCGGCCCCAGTTCCCGGGCTACCGGCTTCCGGTGTGCGCTCGCAATCTGATCCGCGCTTCCGGTGTGCACTTGCGGCCCTGGTTCACGGGCTACCAGCTTCTGGTGCACGCTCACGATCTGAACTGCGCTTCTGGTGCGCGCTTGCGGCCCCGGTTCCCAGGCTGCCGAAGCGCGCCTGCGACTAGATATCATTAATAAGTCAGATCAGATTTCCTTTACAGGGATTCTAACCCACATTCCTTTACAGGAAGAGACTACAAATCATTACAGGATGGGTAATACCCAGAGCACTCCTCTATCTCTCCTTACAAATAATTTCAAAGAAGTTAGAGCAAGGGGCCATGATCTTGATATGGAAATCAGGAAAGGAAAGCTAATTACTCTGTGTCACTCCGAATGGCCTGCCTTTGATGTGGGGTGGCCACCCGAAGGGACCTTCCGGCTTGCTGTCATTACTAGGGTAAAATCCAAGATTTTCCTACCTGGGCGTGTGGGCCACTTAGATCAAATCCCATATATCCTCATATGGCAGGACCTTGTTGAAAACCCGCCTCCTTGGCTGTCCCCTTTCCAATTAGCCTCTGAACCCTGTAAGGCACTGGTTGCCTGACCACTAAAATCCAAGCAACCAACTGCCCCCCCCAATCCTGTTCTACCTGGCAGCGGGGACCCACTGTTCGCAGAACCCCCTCCATACCCCTCCGGGCCCCAGGCCCCAAACCCCCGGGCTGAGCCGCGGGAGGGAGCAGGCGGACGGGAGGCGGCCGACACACACGGGCCTGCTGAAAGGGAAAGTAACTTTGAAGGGCCGGCGGGGTGGACGCGAGGGCGCACTTCGCGGACTAGCCCCCCCCAGCCGACTGACTCCATGGTGACTTTACCCCTTCGGGAAATAGGACCCCCAGATGACACAGGAATCCCCAGGCTCCAGTACTGGCCATTCTCCACCAGTGATCTGTATAACTGGAAGACTCAGAGTGCTCAGTTTTCAGACAACCCCAAAGATTTACTGGCTTTACTGGATAGTGTCATGTTCACCCACCAGCCCACTTGGGATGATTGTCAGCAGCTCCTCCGAATCTTGTTCACCATGGAAGAGCGAGAGAGAATACAGGTAGAAGCTAGAAAGCTGGTCCCGGGGGACGACGGTCAACCGACTGCCAACCCCGACCTCATAAACGCGACCTTTCCTCTGACCAGGCCGGCGTGGGACTACAACACGGCAGAAGGTAGGGGACGGCTACACCTTTATCGCCAGACTCTAATGGCAGGTCTCCGGGCAGCTGCTCACAAGCCCACTAATTTGGCTAAAGTATATTCTATTCTACAGGGAAAGACAGAGAGCCCAGCTACCTACTTAGAAAGATTAATGGAAGCTTTTAGACAGTACATCCCCATAGATCCAGAGGCTCCAGGAAGTCAGGCAGCTGTTGTAATGTCTTTCGTAAATCAGGCAGCCCCAGATATTAAAAGAAAACTCCAGAAATTAGAAGACTTGGAAGGAAAGCGGATTCAGGACCTCCTTCAGATAGCCCAGTGGGTTTATAATAACAAAGATATTCCAGAGGAAAGGCAATTTAAGGCCACTGAAAAAATGACCAAGGTCCTGGCAGCAGTAGTACAGAAAGAGCATCTACAGCCAGAGTACACCCAACCTAGGCGGCCCCCCAGGCATGATAATCTGAGAAAAGACCAATGTGCCTACTGCAAGGAGGCTGGCCACTAGGTAAGAGACTGCCCCAAAAAGAAACAACGAGGACAGGGACCCCCTAGGTCTACACCCGTACTAGTCACTCAAGATGAAGACTAGGGAAGACGGGGTTCAGATCCCCTCCCCGAACCTAGGGTAACTTTGCAAGTGGAGGGGTCCCTGGTCCAGTTCTTGGTCGATACGGGAGCACAGCACTCAGTCTTAGTTGAAACTAATGGGAAATTATCCTCCAAGTCCTCGTGGGTACAAGGGGCCACAGTAGTTAAGAAATACCCATGGACAACACAAAGAACAGTAAACCTCGGAGCCAAGAATGTAACTCATTCTTTCCTGGTCATCCCTGAGAGCCCCTGTCCCCTATTGGGGAGAGACCTGCTAACTAAAATGGGAGCACAGATCCATTTCCTCCCTAAGGGGCCCATCGTGACCAACTCCCACAATCGACCCGTGTCCGTCCTGACTATAACCCTAGAAGATGAGTACCGGCTCCACCAGGAGCAAACAGCCCCTGACCAGGACATAGCAACCTGGCTCCAGCAATATCCAGAAGCTTGGGTGGAAACGGGAGGCTTAGGTCTAGCAAAACACCGTCCTGCCTTATTTGTTGAACTTAAGCCTGGGGCAGACCCCGTGCGGGTACGCCAATACCCGATGCCCCTAGAGGCCAAGAAAGGAATTGCCCCGCATATCCGCCGGCTCCTTGAGCAAGGGGTCCTTCGCTCATGTCACTCACCCTGGAATACTCCATTATTGCCTGTACGAAAACCTAATAGTGGAGAATACAGACCTGTACAAGACTTAAGAGAAATCAATAAGAGGGTTGTGGACATACATCCAACTGTGCCTAACCCGTATACCCTCCTGAGTACCCTAAACCCTAAACATCAATGGTACACTGTTTTAGATTTGAAAGATGCTTTCTTCAGTTTGCCTTTAGCCCCTCAGAGCCAAAAGCTCTTCGCCTTCGAGTGGAATGACCCCAATAGGGGCATAAGTGGCCAACTGACATGGACCAGACTGCCGCAAGGATTCAAAAACTCTCCTACCCTGTTCGATGAGGCCCTCCATGAAGACCTGGGTGAGTACCGACTCAAACACCCTGAAATAACCTTACTACAGTATGTTGATGACCTCCTGATTGCTGCTGAGACCCAAGAAGCTTGCATCCAAGGGACCAAGGGTCTCTTACAAGCTCTGGGAAATCTAGGCTACCGAGCCTCGGCAAAGAAAGCTCAAATCTGCAAGCCAGAGGTAACATATCTAGGGTACCTGCTTAAAGAAGGGCAATGCTGGTTAACAGATGCCTGGAAACAAACTGTTCTGCAGATCCCCAGGCCGCAATCCACCTGACAAGTGAGGGAATTCCTGGGGTCGGCGGGGTTTTGCAGACTATGGATACTTGGGTTCGCAGAACTGGCTAAACCCTTATATCAGGCAACACGGGGGCAGCAGCCATTTAAGTGGACAGACGAAGCCGAGTCGGCTTTCCAACAGATTAAAACCGCCCTACTCTCCGCGCCTGCACTGGGACTACCTGATGTTACCAAGCCCTTCCACTTATACGTAGATGAGAATAAAGGTGTCGCCAAGGCAGTAACAACTCAGAACTTAGGCCCCTGGCGGAGGCCAGTTGCCTACCTGTCAAAGAAGTTAGACCCAGTGGCTGCCGGGTGGCCCCCTTGTCTCCTAATGATTGCAGCCACGGCTCTGATGGTGCAGGATGCTGATAAACTTGTCATGGGGCAAGAATTGCGGGTTGTTACTCCACATGCCATCCAAGGGGTACTCAAACAGCCACCTAATCAATGGATGAGTAACGCCCGGCTCACCCACTACCAAGGGCTACTACTAAATCCTCTCAGGATAACTTTCCTGCCCCCAACGACCTTAAACCCTGCCTCGCTGCTGCCCAACCCGGACCTAGACGCCCCACTCCATGACTGCACCGAGATACTAGCTCAGGTGCATGGAGTTCGAGAAGACCTGCAGGACTGTCCACTTCCTGACGCCGACCTCGTCTGGTTCACTGATGGGAGCAGCTTCATGCATCAAGGCCAGAGGTACACTGGAGCGGCAGTGACTTCAGAGACTGAGGTAATCTGGGCGGAACCCCTGCCCCCGGGGACATCGGCCCAGAAGGCCGAACTGATAGCACTCACCCAAGCTCTTACCTTAGGGGCGGGAAAAAAGCTGATGGTATATACAGACAGCCGATATGCTTTTGCAACGGCGCATATACATGGGGCCATTTACAGGGAGTGGGGGTTACTTACAGCTGAAGGAAAAGAGATAAAAAACAAGCAAGAAATCCTAGCCCTGCTAACAGCCCTATGGAGGCCAGAAAAGTTAGCCATTGTGCATTGCCCAGGGCATCAGAAACTAACTACTCCAACTGCTCAAGGCAACTTTCTGGCGGACCAAACTGCAAGAAAGGTGGCGAAGGCTCCCAGCCAACTCCTTGCACTCCAGCTCCCTGACCCGGGCCCCCGGGACTTGCCATATTTCCCTGATTATTCAGACCAAGATCTCCAGTAGATTGACAAGCTTCCCCTGAAACAGATCCAAAATGGGTGGTGGACTGATACCAATGACCAAACCATCCTACCAGAAAAGTTAGGACAACAAGTGTTAAAACACATCCACCGAACCACCCACCTGGGTGCTCAGCGGATGGTAGACCTGATCAGACGCTCTAAGCTTAAATTCAGGCATACAGCCGAGACGGCCAGCAACATTGTGACAAGTTGCAAAGTCTGCCAGCTTAACAATGCCTACCCCCAATCCCAGGCTGCAACGGGAACAAGGCTCAGGGGAACCAGGCCCGGTACCTACTGGGAAGTAGATTTTACTGAGATAAAGCCAAGAAAATACGGGTATCGGTACTTACTTGTCTTTGTAGATACTTTTTCAGGGTGGACTGAAGCATTCCCCACCAAAAAGGAAACTGCTCAGGTTGTAGCAAAGAAAATCCTGGAAGATATCCTCCCCAGGTATGGCTTCCCCGTCCAGATAGGGTCAGATAATGGGCCGGCCTTCGTCGCTAAGGTAAGTCAGGATTTGGCTTCCATCCTTGGGGCAAATTGGAAACTACATTGCGCTTACAGGCCCCAGAGTTCAGGACAGGTAGAGAGGATGAATCGGACCTTAAAGGAGACCTTAACTAAATTAACTATGGAGACTGGCACTAATTGGGTGGTCCTTCTCCCCTACGCTCTGTTCCGGGCCCATAATACCCCTTACAGACTAGGCCTTACCCCTTATGAAATTATGTATGGCAGACCCCCACCCTTAGTTCCTAGCCTAAAAGATGATCTGCTCAAGTCTGAAACAGAAAATGTCTCTGAACTCTTATTTTCCCTACAAGCCTTGCAGAAAATTCATCAAGAAATCTGGCCCAAGCTGAAAGAACTATATGAGACCGGTCCCCCGCCGACACCCCATCCATACCAGCCGGGAGACTGGGTCCTGGTCAAGCGACACCGACAAGAGACCCTAGAACCCAGGTGGAAAGGACCACTCCAGGTACTCCTAACCACACCCACCACCCTAAAGGTAGAAGGTATCACGTCATGGATCCACTACACCCACGTCAAGCCGGTGGACCCAACCTCCGACCTCCTGGGACCAATCACAGCGGCGGCTGAAGCACCGGACATGTGGACTGTGGACAGAGCTAGGAACAACCCCTTAAAACTCACCCTGCGCCGGCAGCATAGCTCACTGCAAACATGCAGTTAGGTAGTCTAACCCTAACGTTAGTCGCCCTAGTGGCCGCTGGAGAAATCACAAAACCAGCTCTTAATCCCTTTGTCTGGAGATTCTGGCTTTATGAAAACCGAACCCACCCTAGGCAACCTCATAAGCCCGGGAAATTATTGGCCAGTGCTGATTGCCCCTCCTCAGGGTGCAACAGCCCAATTCTACTAAATTTTACTGGTTTTCAGATATCCAAACCTATGACACCAATAATATGCTTTGAGTTTGATCAGACTAAATACAATTGTAAACACTATTGGTGGCACCAAAATGCCGGCTGTCCTTTTTTTTTTTTTTTTTTTTTTTTTTTTGAGACGGAGTCTCGTTCTGTCGCCCAGCCCAGGCTGGAGTGCAGTGGCGCGATCTCGGCTCACTGCAAGCTCCGCCTCCTGGGTTCACGCCATTCTCCTGCCTCAGCCTCCTGAGTAGCTGGGACTACAGGCTCCCACAACCGCGCCCGGCTAATTTTTTTTTTTGTATTTTTAGTAGAGACGGGGTTTCACCGTGGTCTCGATCTCCTGACCTTGTGATCCGCCCGCCTCGGCCTCCCAAAGTGCTGGGATTACAGGCGTGAGCCACCGCACCCGGCGTGGCTGTCCTTATAACTATTGTAACATCCATAGACCCCGTTATTGGGGAGAGAAAAAACAGTTAGACCCTAAGTGGCCCTTCCATCATAGACGGGATAGAGACTTTTCATATACATGGATAGTTAGAGACCCCTGGAACTCCCGCTGGACCACGCCTCAACATGGGGCTGTATACTACTCCCCCTCCTCCACATGGCCTAGCAGTCACCCCTATCTGTGGCGAGGCCTAGTGCAAGTACTGCCCCTGGTCCACGGGAATATCCAATGACAGGAAAACAGACTAACACAAGACTTACGTCCTTTCTCCTGGTTAAAATTATTACAAGAAGGACTAGAACTTGCTAACCTTACAGGACTTCACAGCCTGTCTGGCTGCTTTCTGTGTGCCACTCTAGGGCGTCCACTGCTAACCGCTGTCCCTCTGCCATGGGGATCCTCTATCTCTGCCCAAGCTAACAACCTCTGAAACCTCTCATATGCTCCTATCCTAAACGTGCCCTTATACCTAAACCCCAGTCAGGAGAAGTTTCCCTACTGTTTCTCAGGAACCAATTCCAGCCTCTGCAGCATCACTGCAATGCCCCCTAATATCACCCTAAAGGCTCCGCCGGGCATATTCTTCTGGTGTAATGGAACATTATCTAAGAACCTACCTAGTCCCTCTGTTACCAACCTACTGTGTCTTCCTGTCACATTAGTTCCCCGTTTGACTCTACCAACTGCTGGTGAGTTCCTAGGGTACACCGGTAACTGGACTAGTACTGCTATTCACCCAGTCCCTAGACCGAGACCTGCACGAGCCATATTTCTCCCCCTCATTGCGGGAATCTCCCTCACCGCATCCCTCATGGCGGCCGGACTGGCGGGGGAACCCTAGGTCACACCCTCATAGAAAGCAACAAGTTGTACCAACAATTTGCTGTTGCTATGGAGGAGTCGGCTGAGTCCCTTGCCTACCTTCAGCAGCAGCTCACGTCCCTAGCTCAGGTAACCTTGCAGAACCGGAGGGCCCTAGACCTACTCACTGCAGAAAAAGGTGGTACATGTATATTTCTGAAAGAAGACTGTTGTTTCTACATAAATGAATCAGGGCTTGTAGAGGACCGGGTCCAACAGTTACGCAAGTTAAGCACTGAAGTAAAAACACGGCAGTTTGCTTCAGCTGCAGACCAATGGTGGAATTCCTCTATGTTTTCTCTGTTAGCCCCCTTCCTTGGACCCCTGCTAAGTCTACTATTTCTGCTTACCGTAGGACCTTGTGTTGTTAACAGAATTTTACAATTTGTCAGGGAGAGATTTGACACCGTACAACTCATGGTCCTCAGAGCCCAATACCAACCTGTAAACGCTGAAACAGAATCAGACTTATAAGACCCAAGATTGGCTCTAGAGATGCCTGAAAGGAAGGGGGTAATGAAAGGAGCTGGGCACATTCCTCAGCCCCCGGCTAAAAACTCCCTGAGCCCAGTACAAACACATCCCATCCTCCCATCCCACCACATATCGCCATATATCTCTCAAACTCCCTAAACTCCCTGAGCCCAGTACAAACACCACCTAGTCTCCAATAAGGAGACAGCCGTTCAAGGTTTTACTGAAAGCGCGGGAACCAAAAGAATTCCTTTGTTCCCCTGTAACTCTCGGGCTATAAAAAGCAAACGCTCACATTGTTCGGGGCCCTCTTGTATACTGTGGAATGGAGGGACCAGGTTCGAACTTGTAGTAAAGATCCTTGCCGCTTGGCTTTGACACTGGACTCTGGTGGTCTTCTTTGGGGAATGAACGGTCTGGGCATAACACTTTGTCCTTAAATTTTAAGCGTTTTTTGTATTTTAAGGATATTACTCCTTGTCTGTGGTACATGTGTGAATATTTTCTCCCATTTTTGTCCTTAAATTTTAAGCGTTTTTTGTATTTTAAGGATATCACTCCTTGTCTTTGGCACATGTGTGAATATTTTCTCCCATTTTTGTCAGTTATCCTTTATCCTTCTTTAGGGTACTTTTGTCATGCAAATTAAAGCATTTACATATCATCACATTTAACAATCTTTTATTACCTCTGAATTTTGAGCCCCAGTTCAAAAGCCATTCCCTATACTGAAGTTAAAGAGGAATCTACCCATGATTTTTTCTAATATGTTGGTGCAAAAGTGATTGAGGTTTTGTCATTTTATTTATTTATGTATTTGTTTGTTTGTTTGTTTGTTTTTGAGATGGAGTCTCGCTCTGTTGCTCAGGCTAGAGTGCAGTGTCGCGATTGGCTCACTGCAACCTCCGCCTCCTAGGTTCAAGTGATTCTCCTGCCTTAGCCTCCCGAGTAGCTGGGATTACAGGTGTGCACCACCATGCTCAGCTTTTTTTTTTCTTTCTTTTTGTATTTTTAGAAGAGATGGGGTTTCATCATGTTGGCTAGGCTGGTCTTGAACTCTTGACCTCAGGTGATCCACCCACCTCAGTCTCCCAGAATGCTGGGATCACAGTCATGAGCCACTGTGCCCAGCCCTGCTATTACTTTTAATGGTGCTTGAACAGTTTCATTTTTTACATATAGATCTCTCATCCATTAGAAGTTGATTCTTATATATGGTGTGAAGTATTCATTTATACATATTTTCCAAGTGCCTATCCACTTGTTCTAGCATTTTTTCAAAGTTTTTCTTTACTTCAGTGATTTGACATGCCATCTTTGCCAGATACCTAATTGTATCTTGATAAATAAAAGTTCCTACTTTTAATGGCTAAGTACTTCAAAATATTATCTTAAGTTACTTTTAGAATTTATAAATATTTCTCCCTCTTTTTAACCCCTTTAGGGTAAAGAGCCCTAATGCAGCTTTAGGGAGAAGAAAAGGTCACAGTGGGACTTGGCCTGGCCTTAACTGTCAAGACACTAAGCTGATGAGTGGCAGCTGTAAAGAGTTGTCCTGGGGACTGTGCCAGGATACTTTTTATATTATTTTTATCTCTACGAAAGCAATGCAAGTGCATAGTTTTATATGTCAAAAAGTGACTGGACATGGTGGCATGTGCCTGTAATCCCAGCTACTTGGGAGGCTGAGGTGGGAGGATCACTTGAGCCCAGGAGGTTGAGACCAGACTCAGCAACATAGCAAGACTCCTATCTCAAAAGAAAAAACAAACAAACAAACAAAAACAGAAATAAAAAATGAAAAAACAAAAAGTGAAGTGTGAGCAATAAGAAATGTAAGTCCTTGGCTGTACCCCTCCCCTAACCTTGATTTCCAACTAGAGTTTAAGCCTTAAGAGGGGAGATTAGTACTAATAAATAAGTTTAGCAAGATGGCAAGATATGAGATCAATACACAAAAATCAATCATGTTTCTACACACTTGCAATGAACAGTTCAAAAATAAAATTAATAAAACATTTTCATCTACAACAGTATCAATAAGAATACATTATTTAGGAATAACTTGAACAAAAGAAATGCAAAACTTATACTCCCCAAACTGCAAACCATTCTTGAGAGAAACTAAAAAACATCCAAATAAATGGAAAAACATTCCATGTTCATGGATTGGGAGACAATATTGTTAAGATAGCAATACTCAGCCAGGCGCAGTGGTGCATGTCTATAATCCCAGCACTTTGAGAGGCTAAGGTAGGATGATCACTTGAGCCCAGGAGTTCAAGACCAGCCTGGGCAACATAGGAAGACCCCATCTCTACAAAAAATTTAAGAGTTAGCCCAGTCAGGCACTGGGGCTCATGCCTGTAATCCCAGCACTTTGGGAGGCCAAGGTAGGTGGATCACCTGAGGTCAGGAGTTCAAGACCAGCTTGGCCAACATGGTGAAACCCCATCTCTACTAAAAATACAAAAATTAGCCTGGCATGGTGGCACATGTGTGTAGTCCCAGCTACTCAGGAGGCTAAGGCACAAGAATCACTTGAACCCGGGAGGCAGAGGTTGTGGTGAGCTGAGATCATGCCACTGCACTCCAGCCTGGGCAACAGAGAAAGACTCCCTCTCAAAAAATTTAAATTAAATAAACAAAAATAAATTAAGTGTGGTGGTGCACACCTGTGGTCCCTGCCACTCAAGAGGCTGAGATTGGAGGATGGCTTCAGCCCAGGAAATCAAGGTTGCCAGCTCAGGAAGTCAAGGTTGCCAAGGCTAGTGTGAGCTGTGATCACACCACTGCACTCCAGCCTGGGTGACGAGTGAGACCCTGTCTCAAAAGCAAAACAAAAGCAATACTCCTCAAATTGATCTACAGATACAGATTTGAAGATTTGATCAGAATTCCAGCTATTTATAGAAATTGACAAACTGATCTAAAATTCATATGGAATTGCAAGGGACCTAGATGCTCAATCAAGAACAAAGTTGGAGGACTCACACTTAAGCAATGTAAAAACTTAATGAGGGCTGGAAGCGGTGGCTCAGGCCAGTAATCCCAGCACTTTGGGAGGCCGAGTGCGCAGATCACCTGAGGTAAGGAGTTTGAGACCAGCCTGGCTGACATGGTGAGACCCCATCTCTACTAAAAATACAAAAATTAGCTGGGCATTGTGGTGGGTGCCTGTAATCCCAGCTACTCGGCAGTAGAATCGCTTGAACCCGGGAGGCAGAGGTTGCAGTGAGCTGAGATTGTGCCACTGCACTCCAGCTTGGGTAACACAGTGAGACTCCATCTCAAAAAAACAAAAAACAAAAAACTTAATGAAAAGCTGTGGTACTGAAACCTGTGTGGTTGTAGTCTAATTGAATGGAATTGAGCATCCAGAAGTAAACTCACATGTTTATGGTCAACATTTTTAACAAGAGTTCCAGGATCTTCAAATGAGGAAAGATCTCCTGATTGGCTACAAGTAGACACTGCCCTTATTTGGGTAGAAACCCATGGAAAGCCCCTAATTAGAACTGAATTGACAGTTTCCGGTTAAGTCTCTAGTTTTGTTTTACTGCTTACGCTGGGCCTCAGTTTGCTTACATAGGAATCCAAAAAGCTGGGATCATCTCAGCCTAATGGCCTCCCAGTTAAAATGTTTTGTTTTGTTTTGAGACAGAGTCTCCCTCTGTCACCCAGGCTGGAGTGCAATGCCGCGATCTCAGTTCACTGCAACCTTCACCTCCCGAGTTCAAGTGATTCTCCTGCCTCAGCCTCCTGAGCAGCTGAGATTACAAGTGTGTGCCACCACGTGTGGCTAATTTTTGTATTTTTAGTAGAGATGGGATTTCGCCTTGTTGGCCAGGCTGGTCTCAAACTCCTGACTTCAGGTGATCTGCCCACCTTGGCCTCCCAAAGTGCTGAGATTACAGGCATGAGCCACTATGCCTGGCCCCCAGTTAAAATGTTTTTAACGGGCAGTATTGATATCATTCCATTTCACAGCTGACGAAACTGACTTAGGCAATGTAACTTAAGATCAAACAGCTGTAAAGGGTGAATCTGGGATGCAAACCCAGCCACTGACTACAGAGCTGTGCTCATCTTTTAGATTATATGGCACTCAATTCACGTCAACTTTTAAACATGGTTTCTTTCTTTTAGAGCAAATTTTGCAATGAATATATTCTTGTAAAAGCGCTTAACTTTACATAAGTGTTTAAAGGAAAACACTTAGATATCCCCAATGATTTTTTGTTGTTGGTTTTGAGGCAGGGTCTTACTTTGTCACCCAGGCTGTAGTCCAGTGGTGTGATCATGGCTCACTGTAGCCTTGACCTCTGGATGCAAGTGGTCCTCCTGCCTCAGCCTCCCGAGTAGCTGGGAGGTGCATGCCACCATGCCTGGCTAATTTTTTTTGTAGAGATGGGGTTTTGCCATGTTGCCCAGGCTGGTCTCAAACTCATGAACTAAAAGCAATCCACTCACCTCAGACTCCTAATAATGCTGGGATTGCCTGCATGAGCCACTGGGCCCGGCCGGCCCCCTCCACCTTTGTACAGGGCAAAGACTTTGTTATGTATTCTTTCAGACTTTTACATTTTAGGGAGAAATTTGTGCTTCCATTGAAAACTGCATTTTCTAAATTACATCCTTCCTGGTTATCTGATTCTAAGAGAGTTACTTTATAACTCTACAGGTTTATTAGCAATGCAAAGTAATTAATACTATAATCAATAACAAGATATAAGAATTTATGTAAAGTAATTCTTATCTGTATATATGACAGTGGTCTATCAGGGGGAGGCCAACCCGCCTGCCCCACCCCAAGCCAGTTTGCACAACCATTTCTACATTTCTTTACTCCACATAAATTTCTTCTTTGACTCCTTTGAACAGGTTATAGCATCTTCCTACTTTTCTCGTTTAATTAATACGTTAAGTAAAATCTTTAGCATTTAAGAAGATACAACTAGAAATATAGCTATGATTCAGTCATTATGGCTTTCTTACAACACTGCCCATTAGTCCCCTCCAGCCACCAGACCAGACTGATTATTTATGGTTTTGCTTGCTTTGCTTTTGTTTTCTAGGTGGTTATCTCTTGGGAACCCCAGTAGTTTGGAAACACACACACACACACACACACACACACACACACACACACACACACACACAGAGGAGGCAAGGTCACAGTCAGATCCCCGGCATGTTGATTTGGCCATTTGCCCAGGAGCAGCTGGTAGCAATCCTTGTGTTCCAGCACTCAAATTTCTCCTCTCAGGTTGGGATCTCTGAGAATATAGGAAAGAAAAAAGAAGGGAGTTTCCCCTAGTCTCTCACTAAAAATCAATGCAGAAGACCCCCGTGACCTCTGATCACCAAAATGTGTAGGGGTTTCTCCTCAACTGCAACTGATCCATCAATCCTGACCAGTTGCGTTTCTTCTAAATCAACTCAGTTCTGATACTATCCACCTGGAGATAGCATCAGATTCCACAGGTTGAGGACTCAATTCCCGAGACTGCCCCATTTTCCATTCAGATGCCAATTGCAAGCTCCAGGTTGTTTTTACCTGTGCTTCTGACTGCCAAGCTATACACGGGGTTTCCCACAAACCCCTCCTTGGGTTTGACTGGTTTGCTACAGCAGCTCACAGAACTCAGAAGAACACTTAACTAACCTTTACTGGTTTGTTATAAAGGATATTACGAAGAATCCTGGTGAACACCAGATGAAGAGATGCATAGGGCATGGGGGGAGGGAAGGGGCATGGAGCTTCCAGGCCTTCTCTGGATGTACCACCCTCCAAGAATCTCCACGTGTTCAGCCATCCGAAAAACCTCGGAACCCTGGCTTTCAGGGTTTTTGTGGAGTCTTTGTTACATAAGCATGATTGATTAAACCATTGGCTATTGGTGATCAACTTAACCTTCAGCCCCTGTCCCCTCCCAGGAGGTTGAGGAGTAGGGGTAAAAGTTCAAACCAGCAAATCCTAGCTTAGTCTTTCAGGTGACCAGCCCCCATTCTGAAGCCTAGCGGCTGCCAGCCACAAATCAATTTATTCGCATACAAAAAGACATTTCTCACTTTGCAGATTTCACAGATTGTAGGAGTTCTTATGCCAGGAAACAGAACAAAGGCCAAATACATATTTCATAATATCACAGTCTCTAATTCCATTGTTCAGCTTCTCCTTCCAGTAAGATTGTCAGCCTCTCCAGAACACAGACTGTGCAGTATTGACCATTCCTTCTACTGTCCCATTTCCTAGCCCTGACTTAGATACTCCCATTTCTGGGAGAATTTTACTTGAAGGTATGTCTGGTGAAGAGAGCTCTTAATGCTACGTCTTTTTTTTTTTTTTTTTTTTTTGAGACGGAGTCTTGCTCTGTTGCCCAGGCTGGAGTGCAGTGGCATGATCTCGGCTCACTGCAAGCTCCGCCTCCCAGGTTCACACCATTCTCCTGCCTCAGCCTCCCAAGTAACTGGGACTACAGGCACCTGCCATCATGCCCAGCTAATTTTTGCATTTTTAGTAGAGATGGGATTTCACTGTGTTAGCCAGGATGATCTCGATCTCCTGACCTTGTGATCCGCCCGCCTCGGCCTCCCAAAGTGCTGGGATTACAGGTGTGAGCCACTGCACCCAGCCCTTTTTTTTTTTTTTTTTGAGACAAAGTCTCATTCTGTTGCCCAGGCTGGAGTGATCTCGGCTCACAGCAACCTCTCCCTCCCAGGATCAAGTGGTTCTTCTGCCTCAGCCCCCCGAGTAGCTGGAATTACAGGCATGCATTACCACACACAGATAATTTTTGTATTTTTAGTAGAGACAGGGTTTCACCATGTTGGCAAGGCTGGTCTCAAACTTCTGACCTCAAGTAATCCTCCTGCCTCAGCCTCCCAAAGTGCTGGGATTACAGGTGTGAGCCACCAGGCCCGACCAATGCTAGGTCTTTGCAGTGGGTCTCATATCATTCCACATACACTGAGGTGCACTTGCTAACAGAGACCAGAAACTATTTACTGAGCACCCTTTCACCCCCAGCGCCCACTTGGCTGGGTCTATTTCCAATTCTTTTAGTCTCTGGGGCTGATGGAATGGAGATGGAGGGTAGGGCAAAAGAAACAAGAAGAGCTAGCCAAGAAGATAGAAAATAATGATTTTCAAAATATGTCCCGGAGATGGTGATAATGAGGAGATGTGCATATGTAGGGGCAAGGATTTATAGAAAAAACTCCGTGTCTTCTACTCAATTTTGCTGTGAACCTAACACTGCTCTATAAGGTAATATATTTCAAAAAGTTTTTATTTATTATTATTTTTTTGAGACAGGGTCTCAACTCTGTCACAAAGGCTGGAGTGCAGCGGCACGATCTCAGCTCACTGCCACCCCCACTTCCCGGGTTCACGCGATCTTCCACCACAGTGAAGCAGTGTCGTTTGCCTTGGAAAATACCCAAGATTCATTGTCTCATGCCAAGGAAATCGAAGACACGGATACACAAGAGAAGAGTTTAAGAGCAGAGGCTTAATAGGCAAAAGAAAGAAAAGAGAATAGCTCTCTCTCCTGCAGAGAGAGGGGCGCCCGAGTGGGTCTTCCAGTCCCATGGTGAGGTGCACGGGGTTTTATAGACTGGCTTGAGTAGGCAGTGTCTGATTTACATAGGGCCAAAGATTGGTTGGACCAGGTGTGATATTTACATAGTTCACGAAGGACCTGGCCACCCCACCTTAATCTTTTATTACGCGAATGGGTTTTCTACGTAGCCAGAGCCTTGTTGCCTGCTCCTTACTGTACATGTAGTTGACACAGAAAAGGGAAGATGAAGCTGCCATGTTGAACATGCCTAGCCTAGCCCCTGGGTAGCCTTTTCCTATTGTCACAGCTGCTGGCATTCACCCGTGCAAGCTTCCAGCTGGCTTATCTATGTCTGCAGCTCTATTTTACAGGCTGACTTTTGTTCGAAAAGAAATGATTTGGGGACTGCTTTTCATTAAAAGGAAAACCTTACTGAGGACTTTCTTACCCTCATTATCTGCCTAAATAATTTCTTTTTAACTCCTATATCAATAGCCTCCCAAGTAGCTGGGACCACAGGTGTGCACCATGACATTCAGCTAACTTTTGTATTTTTTGTAGAGATGGGGCTTCACCATGTTGCACAGGCTGGTCTTGAACTCCTGAGCTCAAAGTGATCTGCCTGCCTTGGCCTTTGAAAATGCTGGGATTACAGGCGTGAGACACCATGCCTGGCCTTCAAAAAGTTAATCTAAAAATACATATACATATATACCAGAAGGAGAAGTAGAAGGGTCAGATAGGTGAGAACCAGGGCTTTGAATACCAGAAAAACCAGGAAGAGATAATATGTCAAGTACGGAGTGATCAATACTCTCAAATGCCATAAGAGGATTTGTGAGCAATGAGAGAAAGCCATGGGATTTGTTCATTAGAATGCCATTGTGAGGCCCAACTGATGAGTCTCAGTAGGGTGGTGAATGTAAAGGCTAGACTACAGGAGGTTATGGGGCAGGGAGGTGGAGAGAAGGAAAATTATATTTTATACTGCTCTTGAGACGTTTAATGAAGGAAAAAAAAGGAAATAGAAAAGCAACTTAAAGGGTAAGTCCCACAAATGAATTCTTCAAGTGAACTGAAGAGTAGCAAAACATGCCACTCCAAACATGCCACTTTGGCATATTGATTATTTTGAGACGAAGACAATTGAAAGGAAGGGAAATGGGAGACTTCCCTGATTCCCCTTGCAGGACATGCAACAGAGGTGTAGCTCACCTGTTCAGCTGCCTCACTGCTCAATCCCCTTGTGAGACAGAGAGCATGCAGACGGACAGGTGTAGAAGCTGGAGTCTGGCCCCGCCGTACTGTCTAGGAGTTGCAACCCCAAATCTCTTTCAGCTTGGCCACCCGAAGACAGCTTGAATGTTAACCAGTTCAATGGACCCTTTGCCTTTTCACAAGGGCAGAGGGCCAGCAGGATAGCTTGCTGTATCCCGAGCTCTTGTTCAGCGTCCTGGAAAAATCAGGTCACACATGGACTCAAAGGATGAATGCGAGGTTTTATTGAGTGGTGGAGGTGACTTTCAGAGGGATGAATGGAGAGCCAGATGGTGGGTGGATGGAGTGGGAAGGTGATCTTCCCCTGGAGTCAGGCTGCCCAGTGGCTGGACTCCTCTCCTACCACCCCCAGCTGAACTCCTCTTGGCATCCAGATGTCCCTCCTCTTCTCTCTTTCCCTGCTGTGCTGTTCCGCCATCCGTCTGCTGGTCTCCTCCTCTCCTCACGGGCTGCTCTGCTGTGGAGCTTGGGGTTTGCGGTTTACATGGGGGCAGGATAGAGGGTGTGGCGGGTGAAAAGGCAACTTCTTTGGGGTGAAAACAGGAATATCTGTACTCATTTAGGGCCGCCGGTCTTCAGGCTTGAGGGTGGGGTCTTTGCCAGGGATTCACCCTCTTCTACCCAGTATTTCCCTGTCTCCTGTCCATATCAGAAGCAGATGCAGATACAAGAAAACTTCTCTACCTGCCCTCCATATTTGCCTAAAAGCAGGACATAATTTTCTTTTTTGTTGTTGACACAGGGTCTCGCACTGTCACCAGGCTGGAGTACAGTGGTATAAACATGGCTCCCTGCAGCCTCAACCTCCTGAGCTCAAGCAATACTCCTGACTCTGCCTCCCAAAGTGCTAGGATTACAGGCATGAGCCACCACGCCAGCAAGTCAGGACACAAATTTTTTTTTTTTTTTTTTTTTTTGAGACAGAGTCTCGCTCTGTCACCCAGGCTGGAGTGCAGTGGTGCGATCTCGGCTCACTGTAACCTCCGCCTCCCGGGTTCACGCCATTCTCCTGCCTCAGCCTCCAGAGTACCTGGGACTACAGGCACCCACGACCATGCCCAACTAATTTTGTTTTTGTATTTTTAGTAGAGATGGGGTTTCACCATGTTAGCCAGGATGGTCTCGATCTCCTGACCTTGTGATCCACCCACCTCAGCCTCCCAAAGTGCTGGGATTACAGGCGTGAGCCACCGCGTCTGGTTCGCCCGGACAAAAATTTTTAAAGGTGTTTGCCCTTCCCTTTCTACCAGGAAGGACCAAAGTTAATCACTGGAGACAACTGTAGATCCTTATCAGCCCAGAGATGACACCAGAGGAATCTGCATTTCAAACTTCATTAACTAGCTCTTATCATCTATTAGTTCCTCCATTTAAACATATTTACTTTCCCACAATTTATCACCCTAGAAACTTAAAAGTCATTTTCCTTTGTGTTATCATTTCTCTACAAATGTCTTGTTCTTCCTTATGAACCTAGAAAAAACTGAGGCATGATTTAAACTTCAAATAATTTATCTGAGCCAAATGTGAGTGACTGCAATCTGAAAACACTTCCAAGTTACCTTGAGAAGTGCTCCAAAGATCAAAAAAAGACACTCCAGCTTTCAAAGAAAAAAGGATGAATCAGGAAAGGGACGACTACAAAAATTGTTTTTCGCTAGGTCTGGGGCTTTGGGGAGGTAGGTTTCGCATTTGCAAAATGGAACTTTAAAAGTACATGGCACCTAACATTTCCAAGCTCTTCTAAATCTTCCAAGAAGCACAGGAGATGCAGGGCAGGTGGGAGCGTTCTCGTCCTGCAGATAAACAGGCCTGGGGCCAGCTAGGAGGTTGGAAAGGCAGGCACTAGAGTACCAGGTACTGGGTGAGTGAAAGCACAGTGGGACCTGGCAAGGGAAGGGGAGGCGAGGGCAAAGCAATTGCTCTCTCTCCGGTTGCTCCTTCACTCACCACCTCAGCCCAGGGTCTGGAAAGAAAAAGAACTTAAGGACTTCCACGGACTGAGACTGGATGCTGGAGGTGGACAGTGGGTCACACACCTTCTTGAAGTCAATTGGCTCCTCCCCTGCCCACCAGATGCCAAAAGGGCCTGTTGGATCAAGACCTTTGGTGACAGTTACAAGAGAAGGAGACACCAAGGTTGAACTTGCTTTATAAATGAGATTGCAGGCTGGGCTGCACTGGGGGGCAGGATGAAGATTCAGGCTGTACTTTTCAAGGGACCAAGGGCTTGGAATCCACATAGGCCTCCCACACCGTCAGATGTCAACTCCATCAGTACTGAAAGACAATGGGAGATGAGGTAGGGAGGGGGTGAGAACGTGGGGAGAGGGTGGGGAGGTGGTGGGAAAGAGAGGAAGGAAGAGGTGAGGAAAGGCAAGGAGGAAAGGGAAGGGAAAAAAAAAGTTGCTTTTCAATTATTGTGATCAGTGTGATGGTATCTAAAGCAGTCTTGGAGTCAGGAGATAAGCTGTAATTGTTTAAAACGTGGCCTGTGCCTGGGGACTTCCCAGCTCAGCAGGAAGCAGTCACAGATGTTTTGGCAGTTGTTTAGCCAGGAAGTTGTGACCTCTAGTATTCTCTGCTTAAGACATGCATGAGGTGGCTGGGCGTCGTGACTCACGCCTGTAATCCTGGCACTTTGGGAGGTGGAAGCAGGAGGATTGCTTGAGCCCAGGAGTTCTAAACCAGCCTGGGCAACGTAGTAGGACTTTGTCTCTATAAATAAATAATCAATTTTTAAAAATTTTTTAAAAAGACAGACCTGAGGCTCAAACCGAAATGTCCTCCCAACTCCATTTTACGTGCTTTGACTAACCCGTCACTGTTTCCCTTCATCATTTTATTAAGATGCTAGACAATCCCCAGTTCTAGCCACCCTTTTTAGTTACTCATCACTGAGTGCTCCCATGTGTTTACAGGTGGCACATGTTAATAAACTTTTTCTCTGCTTGGTGCGGTGGCTCACGCCTGTAATCCCAGCACTTTGGGAAGCCAAGGCGGGTGGATCATCTGAGGTCGGGAGTTCGAGACCAGTCTGACCAACGTGGAGAAACCCCATCTCTACTAAAAATACAAAATTAGCCGGGCGTGGTGGCAGGCTCCTGTAATTCTAGCTACTCAGGAGAATCACTTGAACCCGAGAGGCGGAGGCTGTGGTGAGCCGAGATCGCACCATTGCACTCCAGCCTGGGCAACAAGAACAAAACTCCGTCTCAAATAATAATAATAATAATAATAATAGTAATAATAATTTAAAAATAAATAAAATAAAATTAAAATAAACTTTTTATCTTGTTAATCTGTCCTTTGTTAATGTAATTTACAGGGCCCGGCCAATAAATCTAAGATGGGTAGAAGGAAAAAGAATTTTTCCCCTCCTGGGCAGGACACTCTTGGGCACGTGAGCTTTGGCTTCTTTACCACATATCTGAGCAGACAGTGTGGCGGTGGTGAGTGGCAGTGGAGAGACTCCAGGAAGCAGCCATTTCCCTATCCTAGGTGCTTCCTGTTTCTGCCTAATGCTACACATAGTCCATGGTTTCAGTACATTGTATGTGTTTGATTGCCAATCCCGGTAATTACATCCTACCTAAAATATGCATTTTTGTTTCCGGAACCAAGCCGGGTCCGGCTGCATTTTCTTGAGGCCCAATAACGAGAAGCAGACAGACTAGGAAAGAAGGGAATTTATTGCTATAACCAGATACAGGGAGAAGGCCGGAGATAATCCCACCAGGCCAACTCAAAGTGTTACGATTTTCGTAGTGCTTATAAAGGTTGGGGTTATGTGCCTATGTGCAGTGTAGCATTCGCCTAAGTCTACTGGTAACTAATTTTGTTTCAACTAGAAGGTCAGAGGCAAAAATGCTTGCTAAGTCGGATTAAGCTGTGAGGGACCCAGTACCTTCAAGGCCTTAGGTCTACTGTGGTACCCGAGTGATTATTTCTATCTTATCTCCTTTACAGCTTGGTCCAGAGAGCTGCCTTAGACTCTCCAATGAATCTATTCAAACAGCTGCCTCTGTTACCTTGACTGTCTCAGATTTCATTGACCCGAGACGGGTCCTGGCACTAGGAATGTAAGGCTGTGTCTATTATTTTGGTTTGCTCCAGGTTAGGGAGAAGCCCATGCAAGGCTCCTACTGATCACATGTTTCATGTCTAGCTTTGCTGTCTGGGCACCAATTTCACTAGGTTTAACTATTTGCTCAATGTTAAGACAGCTCTGGGGAAATTCGTCTGTGTAACTGGGGTGCTATGCAGGCCTGTCTGTGTGACTGTCATGCAGGTCTGTCTGTGTGATCATCAGGGAGAATTGGCCGGCCACATTTTCAATATCTTTCTTCTCCTGTGGAGAAAATAACCACTCAGGCTTTAGTGTCAGCTCATCCTTCAGGGTTTGGCACCTGGAGCAGCAGTCAAGGAAGCTGCAAACAGGACCTTCCTCTCTAGGTGTTAACTTTAGCCACTGTGGTCGATAGTCCAGAAAGATGACTGACCACTACTAATTCCTTTCCTCCCTGAATGTGCATACTGTTGCAGCCATTAGAGGTGGAATCGGTTTCCTTCCCTTGAATTCCGTCTGGTTTTGTGACTTCCCTTGACTAACAAATAGAATGAGGTGGAAGTTATAGGGAATCACAATCCACCCTATGGTACAATGATTCTTTTAAGACATTCGAGTTATAGACGCCTAAAGAAGCCTCTTCTGAGCTTCCCTTAATCTGACTATAGGCAGGGCCTTTGGAGAATGAAGCTGCCATAAATCCCCTCTCTGGGGGAACTTTCAGCCAGGAAGGAGCCTAACTGTTAGCACCTGGGTGAGAAATTGCATAGACAAACATTATCGTAAACTGTAATACCTGCCATTGGTTTCCCAGAAGGCCATTTATACTTCCCACAGAAGCTCTAGCTTTCCCGGTCCTTCTCCCTATTAAGTTGTTGTTGTAATATACCCTTACCCCTAGCTCTTCAGAAAGCTGCTTCTTTCAAATGCTGTCACATGTATGAATATAAAGCATGTTTTTTTTTCCCTCTAGTTAATCTGTCTAATGTCAGGAAATTTGCAGGCCCGCTACCACCACTTGAACCTAAGTTAGTAATGGAAAGGTTTTACTCCCAACATAGTTTTGTTTTATGTGCCTGTTCTAGGCTTAGCTTTCCAGGGGCCAGGAAGCTTCCATTTTTGTTTCAGGAAGCTACATGCTATGATGTAAAGAAGCTCAGCTAAGACAACTAAAAGAGAAGAGACTACATGGAGAGAGAAAGGCCACATGGAGGACCACTGGGGCTGCACGCATGTGAGTGAAGCCTCTTTGGACTTTCGAGCCAGCCAACTAATAACAAATAAAACCAACACTATGGAGTGACAAACAAAAGAAAATGCATTTTAATCTAGGTCTCAGGAATTGCAATTTGGGAGACACAGATCCAGCAAATAGGAACGTCATCTTCCATCTTGGTGAGATTAGGCAGAGGCTTAGAAGGGCTACTGTGAGTTTACACATCTGGAAGGTTTTAGCACAGTTCATGATGGATGATGACTGGTTAACAATTTAGGACGTCTTTGATGATCAATCTAGTTCAGCATAGCTGTCTCTTGTCAGTAAAAAAAAAAAAAAAAAAAAAAGCCAATCTCTGCAAAATATTTAAAGAGGTTTATTCTGAGCCCATATGAGTGACCATGGCCCAGGGAACAGTCTAAAAGAGGTCCTGAGAAAGTGTGCCTGAGGTGGTTGAATTACAGCTTGGTTTTATACATTGTAGGGAGACAGAAGTTACAGGCAAAGACAAGTCAATACATCTAAGGTATACGTTGGTTTGGCCAGGAAAGGCAGGACATCTTAAGGAAGGAGCATTACAGGTCATAGGTGGATTCAAAGATTTTCTGATTTGGAATTGGTCAAAAGAGTTAAGCTAAAGACTTAAAGTCAGTAGAAAGAAATGCTTGGGTTGAGATAAGGGGGGTGGGCTGTGGTTCTTGTTATATAGATGAAGCCTTCAGATAGCAGGCTTCAGAGAGAATAGATGGTAAACGTCTCTTTTGGAATTTAACAGGTGTCAGACTCTTAGTTAATCTCTGCTAGATCTGGGAAAAGCCTAGCTGCATTCATAAAGATCCTCTACAATGCAAAATTTCTTCCTCAAAAGATGGCTTTTCAGGACCATTTCAAAATATGCCAAAGAAATATATTTTGGGGCAAAATATTTTAATTTTCTTCAAGGTCTGTTATCTGTCATGTGATATTATACCAGAGTCAGGTTAGAATTTGGTATCTTATTACCAAAGGGTCTGTTTTGTCAGTCTTATGATCTCTATTTTAAGGTTAATGCTGCTCTGTTGTACCTAACTTTAAAAGGGAGAGAGTATAATGAGGTACGTACAACCCTTCCTTCCCATCATGGCCTGGAATTTAGTTTTTCAGCTTGCTCTGGGGTCCCCTCGGCCTAGACAGCCATCTCTTCAGTTGGTTGGGGGCTTAGGATGTAATTTTTGGTTTACACTCTTCAGGTTGATGATCAGGCAAAGCATAAACAGTTCAAATCAAATGCAGCTGGTTTTACAATTTGGTCCAGTTCCAGTCAAATTTCATCTGGGGGTCCAACTCTTTATGCCTTCTCAACTCAACTCAACAGTTAGATACCTCCAACATAACCATCTCCATTGTGGATTTTCTTGTCAGAAGCCCAGTCCAGCCTCTCACTGAAGCCCTCCTAGTGAGTGACCATGGCTGTCACCACATGAACTAAAAGAATCATCCAGCCAAGCCCTGCCTGCTGCCCAGACCTACAGAAACAGGAGCAGTTTGGAGTGGTTCATTATCTAGCAATAGATAACTGAAGTAGCTACAAAGATCACTTTAGCATGATTTCCAGACAAAGTGCTCTCTCCTCAGAATTTGTAAGATTCTTCCAAAGAGCAGCTGTAGAGCTGTAAGTATCCAATCCAGACAGATGGGACAAAAGATAAAGCTCTTTACAAGTTGCTGTGGAAAATACCAGTTCATGTTCTCTCTGCCTTCCAGTGAACTTGCAAATGAACCAGCCCTCAAATGTTGCTCTGGATATGACAAACCATCCCAGATGGACCCTTAAAGATCGCAGATAGCTTTGTATCTTTCAAAACCACATAAATCTTAGAATCTACAGTTTAGGTTTTTTTGTTCTTTTGTTTGTTTGTTTTAGACAGAGTTTCGCTCTTATTGCCCAGGCTGGAGTGCAATGGCTTGATCTTGGCTCACTGCAACCTCTGCCTCCTGGGTTCAAAGGATTCTCCTGCCTCAACCTTCCAAATAGCTGGGATTACAGGCACGTGCTAATTTTTTGTATTTTTAGTAGAGACAGGGTTTCACCATGTTGGCCAGGCTGGTCTTGAACTCCTGACCTCAGGTGATCCACCTGCCTTGGCCTCCCAAAGTGTTGGGATTATAGGCATGAGCCACTGCTCATGGCCCAGTTTAGGGTTTATAGTGTGCCAAACCACGAGATCCCTCCCAGTTCTGCTTATCTTAATGTAAAAGGACATTAAATATAAATTCTATAATTAATGACAATTAAAATTATTTTTAATTCTTTTTTTTTTTTTTTTTTTTTTGAGACTGAGTCTCACTCTATCACCCAGGCTGGAGGGCAGTGGCACGATCTCGGCTCACTGTAACCTCTGCCTCCTGGGTTCAAGCGATTGTCCTGCCTCAGCCTGCTGACTAGCTGGGATTACAGGCGAGCGCCACCAAGCCTGCTAATTTTTGTATTTTTAGTAGAGGCCGGGTTTCACCATGTTGGCCAAGCTGGTCTTGAACCCCTGGTCTTAGGTGATCCGCCCACCTCGGCCTCCCAAAGTGCTGGGATTACAGGCTTGAGCCACCGCGCCCGGCCTGCTAATTGGTTTTTTAACTAAAGAAATCAGTTATGGAGAATCAAACATAAAAAGGTATAAGACAGGGCCGGGTGCAGTGGCTCAAGCCTGTAATCTCAGCACTTTGGGAGGCCGAGACGGGCAGATTACGAGATCAGGAGATCGAGACCATCCTCACGAACATGGTGAAACCCCGTTACTACTAAAAAACACAAAAAACTAGCCGGGCGAGGTGGCGGGTGCCTGTAGTCCCAGCTACTCGGGAGGCTGAGGCAGGAGAATGGCATAAACCCGGGAGGCGGAGCTTGCAGTGAGCTGAGATCCGGCCACTGCACTCCAGCCTGAGCGACAGAGCGAGACTCCGTCTCAAAAAAAAAAAAAAGGTATATGACAAAAAGAAAAAGTCAAATGGTGTCAATTATGGTGTCCCAGACTCCCAAGTAGGAATCCTTGCAGAAATTTTCCATGTTTATATAATAAGCATCATAAACATTGAACATTTACTATGTGTCAAGTACTCTCCTAAACACTTTATATGCGTTAATTCAGTGGACAGCAAATTTTTTATGTAAAAGTTAGATAGTAAATATTTTAGCCTTTGTGGAGCATTTGGTCTCTGTTGCAACTACTCAACACTTTGTTGTAGTATGAAAGCAGCTATAGGGAATATATGTAAACTATGGATGCAGCTATGTTCCAATAAAACTTTATTTATAAAAACAAGCTACAGGGCCGGGTGCAGTGGCTCATGCCTGTAATCCTAGCACTTCAGGAGGCTGAGGCAGGCAGATCACGAGGTCAGGAGATGGAGACTGTCCTGGCCAACATAGTGAAATCCCGTCTCTACTAAAAATACAAAAATTAGCTGGGGTGGTGGCGGACGCCTTAAGTCCCAGCTACTCGGGAGGCTGAGTCAGGAGAATCACTTGAATCCTGGAGGCGGAGGTTGCAGTGAGCTGAGATTGGGCCACTGCACTCCAGCCTGGTGACAGAGAGAGACCCCATCTCAATTAAACAACAACAACAAAAAAGTAGCAGCCAGATTTGGCCTGTGGCTAGTAGTTTGCCAACTCTTGAGTTATACTCATGTAATAGTCAAAAAAACCTTATGAGGCTTATTATCACTATTTTACAGATAAGGAACTAGGGATAGATACAGAAACAGAGAACTCAAGTAAATTGCCCAACAAGTTATCAAGTAGTGAAACTGAGATGTAATCCCAGGCTGTCTATCTCCAGGGTGTTTTTTAGCCACTATTTTTTAAAGCACGTATGTATGCATGTATGTTTTTAAAATTTTTATTTTATTTATTTATTTTTTGCCCCAGCTCACTCTGTTGCCCCAGCTGGAGAACAGTGGCATGAACACGGCTCACTGCAACCTCGACCTCCCAGACTCAAATAATTCTCTTCTTTCAGCCTCCCAAGTAGCTAGGACCACAAGCATGCACCACCATGCCTGGCTAATTTTTTTAATTTTGTAGAACCAGGTCTTGCCATGTTGCCCAGGCTGGTCTTGAACTCCTGGTGAGAGATGAAGCCAGCTGGACTTCCTGGGTCAAGTGGGGACTTGGAGAACCTTTCTGTTTAGTTAGAGGATTGTAAACGCACCAATCAGTGCTCTGTGTCTAGCTAAAGGATTGTAAATGCACCAATCAGCACTCTGTAAAAATGCACCAATCAGTGTTCTGTGTGTAGCTAAAGGATTGTAAACGCACCAATCAGCACTCTGTAAAACCGCACCAATCAGCACTCACTATCTAGCTAAAGGATTGTAAACACACCAATTAGCACTCTGTAAAATGTACCAATCAGCACTCTGTAAAATGAACCAATCAGCATGCTGTAAAATGGACCAATCAGCAGGATGCGGGCAGGGCCAAATAAGGGAATAAAAGTTGGCCACCCCCCCAGCCAGCAGCAGCAACCCATTCAGGTCACCTTCCCTACTGTGGAAGCTTTGTTTCTTTGCTCTTCACAAAAAATCTTGCTGCTGCTCACTCTTTGGGTCCCCACCGCCTTTAAGAGCTGTAACACTTGCTGCGAAGGTCTGAGGCTTCATTCTGGAAGTCAGCAAGATCATGAGCTCACCAGAAGGAAGAAACTCTGGACACATCTGAAGGAGCAAACTCCGGACACATCATCTTTAAGAACAGTAACACTCACCACAGAGGTCCGCAGCTTCATACTTGATGTCAGTGAGACCAAGAACCCACTGGAAGGAACCAATTCCGGACACACTGGCATCAAGTCATCTGCTCACCTCAGCCTCCCAAAGTGCTGGGATTACAGATTTGAGCCACTGCACCCAGTTGTGTTGTTTTGTTTTGTTTGTTGTTGTTTTGTTCTTTGAGATGGAGTCTCGCTCTGTCGCCCAGGCTGTAGTACAGTGGCATAATCTTGGCTCCCTGCAACCTCCACCTCCCAGGTTCAAACAGTTGTCCTGCCTCAGCCTTGCAAGTAGCTGGGACTACAGGTTCATGCCACCATACCTAGCTAACTTTTTGTGTTTTTAGTAGAGACAGGGTTTCACCGTGTTAGCCAGGATGGTCTGGAACTCCTGACCTCAAGATCTGCAGATCTCAGCCTCCTAAAGTGCTGGGATTACAGGCATGAGCCACCACACCCGGTCTGTGTGTATTTTTTTTAAAACTCATACTGTACATGCTGTTTGGCATCTTGCTTTTCTCACTTAACAATGTCTTGCCTATCTTTCCACATATATAAATCTACCTCATTCCTTTAATTTGCTGTATAGTATTCCATTGTAGGAATCACCAATCAGTAGATACCTGGACTGTTTCTATGCATGTGCCCTTAAAAACAATGCTTCACTGAGTATCCTTGTGCTGAGGCATTTGCATGCAGATGTTCACATAGCTAAGAATGAAGGAAAAATTATTATAAATAAAAAATGGTTGGACCGGGTGAGGTGGCTCTCACCTGTAATCCCCACACTTTGGGAAGGTGAAATGGGAGGAGCGCTTGAGGCTAGAAGTTCGAGGCCAGCCTAGGCAACAAAGTGAGACCTCATCTCTACAAAAAATAAAATTAGGCCAGGTGCGGTGGCTCATGCCTGTAATCCTAGCACTTTGGGAGGCCGAGGCAGGCGGATCATCTGAGATCAGGGGTTCATGACCAGCCTGATCAACATGGAGAAACCCTGTCTCGACTAAAAATACAAAATTAGCCAGGCGTGGTGGCGCATGCTTGTAATCCCAGCTACTCGGGAGGCTGAGGCAGGAGAATCGCTTGAACCCAGTACATGGAGGTTTCGGTGAGCCAAGATCACGCCATTGCACTCTAGGCCTGGGCAACAAGAGTGAAACTGTGTCCCCCACTCAAATATAAAAAAAAAAAGGTCAGCAACAACATAAAACCACTAGAGGGACAAATTGAGGAGCTGGTGTGACCAGAGGCTAGAAGCTGGGTGGGAAGGACTGTCGTGCCTGGTGTCATGTATGAGACAGATGCAGCCGCTGCTGGGAAGGCCCCCAGATGCAGAAAGGGGAAAGAAATATGCTAGATCTCCCATTCAATTATTCACCCTTCAGTCTCCTGCCAGGACTTTCCATTGGCCGATTCTAAACGAAAACCAGTTGGCAAAGGGGCCTAGGAACTGTAGTTTGCAGGGCTCAGCCCCTGTGGGACAGAGCGGAGCAGAAGGGTAGGGAATGGGTCAGAAAGCAAACAGGCAATGACTGATGTAAAGAATATTGTGTTTTACGTTTTGAAATACTATGCAGCCATAAAAAAGAATGAGTTCATGTCCTTTGCAGGGATATGGATGAAGCTGGAAACCATCATTCTCAGCGAACTAACACAGGAACAGAAAACTAAACACCGCATATTCTCTCATAAGTGGGAGTTGAACAATGAGAACACAAAGACACAGGGAGGGGAACATCACACACTGGGGCCTGTCGGGGGGTGGGGATCCAGGGGAAGGAGAGCATTAGGACAAATACCTAATGCACGCAGGGCTTAAAACCTAGATGACGGGTTGATGGGTGCAGCAAACCACCATGGTACATGTATACCTATGTAACAAACCTGAACATTCTGCACATGTATCCCAGAACTTAAAGCATTAAAAAAAATGCCAAATTGCCCACCAATGCAGCTACAAAGATTTATAGTTCCAAGTATGTCTATTTTCCAGCAAATTCCCCAGCACCATGGAGATTTATCCATCTAAGTTAAAATGGTTTTCTGCTATTTTAATTTGCATTTCCTTAATTATGAATGCAGTTGAACATCTTCCCATGTGTTTATATACCATTAATATTTATTTTGTTTAGTATTTAACGCATGCTATTTAATATTTATTTTTCTTTTAACAGTAGGTTTATATCTTTTGTCAATTTTTTAAATTTTTTTTCCCAAATTCAAACTAGTGTCAGTAGAATGCCAATTTTCCTATTAAGTTGTTGGACTTATTACTTGTAAGAAATATATGTGCCAATCTTAAGTGTTGCAAATATTTTCCCCCAGAATACTCTGTTTTTTAACATTTTAGTTGCACTTTGTACTATGCTGTTTTTAATTTTTATGTAGCCAAATATAAATCTTTTTCTTCTTCTATATCCTCTGGATAAAAGATTTTGTCTTTTGCTTAAAAAGACCTTTTCCTCAAGATTATACAAATATTGGAATGGGAGAATATTTTTAAATTTTCTTCTGTGTTTTCTCTGCTCTAGACAAGGACTATCATGATGACTAGCACTTTTGGGTCTCTTCATTCTCCCAGGTTAAAAGCTGTTTGGTTTGAGAATACACTCTTATATATCCTGCATTCTGTCCTCATTAATCTCCAAAGCAATTTCTTAATTAACAAGAGAAACGCTTTTTCTCTCATCTGAGATATACAATGTAGTGAACTTGGAAACTCTGACAAGCCTTCTTTTCTCTGAGTATCTCTGCCTTGTCAACTCTTGTAGGCTATTAACTAGTCTAAATTTTTATTCTAGGACGTGGATTGTAATGAAGAAGGCCTTGACTTAAAAGGGAGTTGGAGACAATATTGAAATATGACTAGAGGCTCAGTTCTCCAATATATGCAAAAGTTTTCTTCTCTGCAGTAGAGTAGAGATGGTGCCTACAGTGATTTCACAATTCTAGCTGGTACTATGAGGTTCATAAGAACATGGTCCACAAATGCAGGAACCATGTGTGTTTTGTGTTTAACTGTTGTATTCCTGGCATTTTGCATGGTACGTGGTACAGCAATGATCCTCAAAAAATATTTACTGATTTGAAGATTCTTTAAGTCAGAATGATTTGTATCTTCTCCAACATATCTGGATCCTAAGGGGTGATGCCAACAAGAGTCCTGGAAAAAAGTGTTTCTGTTATGACGTGGCATGGTTAGGTCTTGAAGTATACATTTGCTTATATTTGATGTATACCTTTGTGCTGTGTTCTCTTAATAATCCCCCAAAAGCTCCTTTCCCCCCTTTCCCTAGGCCACAATGTTGCAGGAAAAAAGTTCAAGAATTGCTAACTTGACTGTGACTTGAAAGGATTAAAATGCATGCTTACAAACCAGTTTCTTAAACCAGTTCCTTAATTCACAAAGACTAGATATAATTACAGCTGCGAATAGGGAGAAGACAGAAGAACAGGCAGCTTGATTGCAGGGGAAAGTGAAAGGAAACAGAGACTTGAAGGAAGAAGAAAGTAGAAAAAGATCTTTCATCATGAAGGGGGAATGACTGGGGAAAATTTTCACACACCCTGTAAACAAACACATAATCCTAGGACAATCCACATATCACCTTTGTAGACATTTAAAGTCACCTTACCTTGAAGAGGAGGAACTCAGATGCCTTGGGTTAAAAGTGGCCCAATCGTCTGATAGAACTGATATTTGTGGTTTCTTTTGAATAAAAGTAAGAAACTGAAAGAAAACTGACCCTCCCAGTCTTAAAACTTGAGAAAGTTACATTTGTCTTACTCTGAGTTCCTTCCTCATGAAGCCAATCATCAGGCCTCCCAGATATTATCAAGGAACTGAAACTTACCAGATCACTGCATCTGGACAATGAGGAGCCAGACACCTCACCCATCATGATTGCCTAAGCAACCACCTGCTTCTTGTTGACCAGCTCCTCCCCTTTACCCCTCCCTAATTATTGTTTTCCCAAAAATGGTTACATTTCTTTTCTGTTATACAAACCCTAATCAGTCAGGGAGATAGATTTGGGACTTATCTAGAACTGATCTCCCATCGCCTCAGCTGCAGCACCCAACTAAAGCCTTCTTCCCTGGCAATACCCATTGTCTCAGTGATCAAGCAGCAGGACCTAGACAGAACCCCTGGCATTTCGGTAGCAGGGTGAATAAATGGATGTGCAAGGAAAACTTCTTCATCTGAAATAAAGGGCAGATGAACACTAAACCTCAGGATGGTGCCAATGAACACAGGTTGGGTTGTTTCCACTTTTTGACTATTATGAATAATGCTGTTATGAACACTGTATGTAAGTAGAGGAAGGAATCTAAAGGCCCGGGGAAACAAGAATGATGCATGAATCTGTTATGAATAGCCTGCCCTGTCACTCTGAAACACACTCATCCCTGGAAGAGACTGGAGGACGTCCCCTATACCCAGGCATTATGGATGCAATAGTAAGGAAACTTGAGCATTCTTATAAAACTCTGTTGCAGCTGTTCTTTGCCAGTAGGAGATGGTGGCAAAAGATGTTGCCATGGAATTGAATTTCCTGATCTCAACTGGCATAAAGGATCCAGGAGTGGTAGAGGCCAGTGGCAATCCTTAGCTTGCAGTGACAAGGTGTCTTAGTCAGTTTGGGTTTAGTCAGTCAGAATACCATAGATGGGTACTTAAACAATGAACATTTATTGTTCAAGTTCTGGAGACTGGAAGTCCTGAGATTAGGGTGCCAGCATGGCTGGTTTGTGGTAAACTTGCCTCCTGTTTCACAGATGGCTGTCTCCTCACATGGCAAAGAGAGTGAGATCTTCTCTCTTTCTCTTCTCTAAGGACACAAATCCTATAGCAGGAGCTCCACCCTCCTGAGCTCATCTGTACCCAATTATTTCCCAAAGGCTCCACTTCCTAATACCATCTATTGGGGGTTAGGGTTTCAACTTACAGATTTTGGGGGAACACAAATTGCATAACACAAGGTGAGTACAATTATCAGAGTAACCCACAGGGATGAAGTGTGTATGCTCAGAGGGTATGACCTCTCGGGATATGTAACATCGTGTAATCAGTCATGACTGTAGGAATTAAATACAAGGGCAGCCCAAAGTATTTCTTAACATATCCAGGCAATGATTCTAGGTCTAGTGGGGAGAAACCTAGTTTAAGTCACTGTAGTGGGAATTCACACACTCTTAGCCAGTTTCTTGAACTAAGCTAGTTCACAGACTTGGAACCCCAAAGGACGCTGCAATGTGACCACAGGTGTGTTTTGTGGATCTTCAGTAAAACATTCCCCACAGACAAGCAGGGCCATTTCCCAGTGTGACTATAAACTGGAGAAAGGTAAGTATTTTGGGGGGGATTAATTGATTTTGGCTCTGAACTGATGCTAATCCATGGAGACATAAAGTAAGATGAGAAAATAAAGTAAGGAGAAAATAAAGTAAGATTAAATGAAACAAACACAACAACAACAACAAATCCAGGATAGTCCACCACTCAGAGTAGAAGTTTACAGAACCCAGGTGATAGATGGAACCTTGACCAGAGTCTGTTTCCCAGTGTGTCCAATGGCATGATGGAGCCATTCAGTGGTTATTACTCTAGTCTCAGAATGAATGGTGGGAAAAGGTATATTTAGCAACTGTTCTTTGATTGATGGAGTGAGGGAGGGCTATTATATTAAGAACATTCAACTGAAAGCCTCTGAAAATCCTCAGATCACCAAAATAGTGTTCCCAAAGTAATTCTGCAATCTGGGGGGAGTTCAGTGGCGACGGTTGTGCAACAGTGAGTGTACATAATGCCACTGAATGTTACACTTAAAAATGGTTAAAAAAGGCCGGGCGCGGTGGCTCACACCTGTAATCCCAGCACTTTGGGAGGCCAAGGCGGGTGGATCACGGGGTCAGGAGATCGAGACCATCCTGGCTAACACGGTGAAACCCCGTCTCTATTAAAAATACAAAAAAAGTAGCCAGGTGTGGTGGCGGGCACCTGTAGTCCCAGCTATTTGAGAGGCTGAGGCAGAAGAATGGTGTAAACCCGGGAAGCAGAGCTTGCAATGAGCTAAGATCATGCCACTGCACTCCCGTGTGGGCGACAGAGCAAGACTCTATCTCAAAAAAAAAAAAAAAAAAAGGTTAAAATGATATATTTTATGTAATATATATTTTGTCTCAATAAAAAAGTAAATTGTTTCAACAGCTCTATTGTTTTAACTTGTACATATTATGTTTCTTTCATTTTAAAGTAGAAGCAGTAGATATTTAAAATCAAAAGATAATTTCAGGCCGGGCGCTGTGGCTCAAACCTGTAATCCCAGCACTCTGGGAGGCCGAGACGGGCAGATCACGAGGTCAGGAGATTGAGACCATCCTGGCTAACATGGTGAAACCCCGTCTCTACTAAAAAATACAAAAAAAAAATTAGCCGGGCAAGGTGGCAGGCGCCTGTAGTCCCAGCTACTCGGGAGGCTGAGGGAGGAGAATGGCGTAAACCCAGGAGGCAGAGCTTGCAGTGAGCTAAGATCTGGCCACTGCACCCCAGCCTGGGTGACAGAGCAAGACTCCATCTCAAAAAAAAAAAAAAAAAAAAAAAAGGATAATTTCAAACATTCCTTGTTGTCATTGAATTCAAGAAGAAAACTCCAAAAGAGAAAAACCACACAAAACTTGAATAAATCCGGCACAATGGCTCACGCTTGTAATCCTAGCACTTTGGGAGGCTGAGGCAGGTGGATCAGCTGAGGTCAGGAGTTCAAGACCAGCCTGGCCAACATGACGAAAACCTGTCTCTACTAAAAATACAAAAATTAGCCAGGCGTGGTGGTGTGCACCTGTAATCCCATCTGCTTAGGAGGCTGAAGTGGGAAAATCGCTTGAACCCAGGAGGTGGAGGTTGCAGTGAGCCGAGATTATGACATTGAACTCCAGCCTGGGTGACAGAGCAAGACTCCCTCTCACAATAAATAAATAATGAATAAATAAATAAATAAAGTGTACTCCATATGTATTCAATTTATTTTATTTTATTTTTATATGAACATAAATATACAATACAAATTTAAAATATATATGTAATTAATTGTGGAAAATGGGATCTATCATGAGGATAAAGCAGAGTTATGCAACAAGATGAAGCAACAAAAGTGATTTTTGAGGAAGATTGCAAATTATCTTAAGTAATTTAGAAAGATCACAATTTCCTGAGCTTTAACAGCATTAACAGGAAGCCTTAAGAACAAGGATGTGGTTAGGTGTGTCTATAGGTTTCTCAGAAAGACATGTAACACGAAAACCGCTGACATTAAGAGATAGGTAGCAACTTTAATAATTTACCAGCCTTGTATTTTCTCACATTCTTGTTTCAGAGACAGCTTGAAAATAGTCCGAAAGGAAGATAATTCCAAATTCCTGAGGATTTTCAGCAAGTGTTAAGTGTAGTATATAAAGTGATAACAGAGGATTATGTGGATGCATAACCCAGTGGCAACAAATTCCATTTTGGCCGTGAACTACTGAACAGATTCCCTGAATGTGTTCATTTGCTGAACAAATCTTATTTCAGCAAATGACAAAATAAGATTTGTTCAGCACATCTCACATAGCGTAGGCTCTGTGGTCAGAAACACTGGGCCCTTCTCTTGGTATTATCACCTTAAGCTGTGTGTCTTGGGGAAAGTTACTCAGTTTCTCATTCCCTCCATTTCCTCGTGCACAAATGGAAGAAAACAAAGGTGTTGTGATGATTAAATGAGATACTGTATACAATATTTTTAGTACAATGTCCAGTACATGGTGAGCCTTCAAGAAATGCTATCTACTAGTCCTACGTGCAATGCACCGTGGAGAGGGCTAAAAATGACATGTGTGGCATGAGTTGCAGTTTAATCCTATGCTCCACTTACTCTAAGATTCAGGTATGTGTCGCACTAGTTGGACTAGTGGCCAGGGGTCAGAGGAAAATAACAACCTCCCAAAAATGTCTTCCTTACTCTAGAGGAAGACAGAGTTAAGAAGAAAAGCTTTAGCTCGAGGAAAGGGCATTAGAGTTAGAATGGAGGGAAAAAATATCTACTAATCAGAATATTCTATTGGCCACAGTCTCTGACCTTCTGGCAATTAAAATTTTAAAGTTAAAGATTACTTAAAATTGGCCGGGCGTGGTGACTCGTGCCTGTAATACCAGTACTTTGGGAGGCTGAGGCGGGTGGATCACAAGGTCAGGAGTATGAGACCAGCCTGGCCAACGTGGTAAAATGCTGTCTCTACTAAAAATACAAAAATTAGCCGAGCGTGGTGGTAGGCATCTGTAATCCCAGCTACTCGGCAGGCTGAGGCAGGAGAATCTCTTGAAATCAGAAGGTGGAGGTTGCAGTGAGGGGAGATCGTGCCACTGCACTCCAGCCTGGGCAACAAGAGCAAAGCTCTGTCTCAAAAAAAAAAAAAGATTACTTAAAATTTACTTGGAAACTTAAAAGTGCACCGTTAAGTAACTCCTGGGACCAAGCAGATGTCATGAGAAAAATTAAGAAATATTTGCCACTGCAAGACAAAAAAAAATGTTTTTTAATTTTAAGAAATACTTAAATTGAGTCATAATGAATGATATGATTGGGTCTGTGTCCCTGCCCAAATCTCATGAAAAATTGTAATCCCCAATGTTGGAGGCAGGGTCTGGTGGGAAATGATTGGATCCTGGGTGCAGATTTCCCCTTTGGTGCTGTTCTCGTGATAGTAAGTGAATTATCAGGAGATCTGGTTGTTTAAAAGTGTGTAGCACCTCCCTGCTCTCTCTATTCCTCGTGCTCTGGCCCTGTAAGACGTGCCTGCTTCTCTTTTGCCTTTCACCATGATTGAAAGTTTCCTGAGGCCTCCCCAGCATGCTTCCTGTACAGTCTGTGGAAACGTGAGCCAATTACACTTTTATTTATAAATTACCCAGTTTCTAGTGGTGCACGCCTGTAATCCCAGAACTTTGGGAGGCTGAGGTGGGTGCATCACCTGAGGTCCGTAGTTCGAGGCCAGCCTGACCAACATGGAAAAACTCTGTCTCTACTAAAAATACAAAATTAACCGGGCATAGTGGCACATGCCTGTAATCCCAGCTACTTGGGATGCTAAGGTGGGAGAACTGTTTGAACCCTAGAGGCAGAGACTGCAGTGAGCCAAGATCATGCCATTGCACTCCAGCATGGTCAATGAGAGCAAAACTCCATCTCAAAAAAAAAAAAATTACCCAGTTTCAGGTATTTCTTTTTAACAGTGCAAGAATGGACTAATACAATGAAAATAGCAAATTTCAGACTGGGTGTGGTGGCTCATGCTTGCAATCTCAGCACTTTGGGAGCCTGAGGTGGGAGGATCACTTGAGGCCAGGAGTTCAAGACCAGCCTGGGCAATATAGTGAGACCCAACTGCTACAAAAAATTTTAAAGTTAGCTGGGTGTGGTGGCAAGCACTTGTATTCTCAGCTACTTGGGAGGTTGAGGCAGGCAGGAGGAGCACTTGAGCCCGTGAATTTGAGATTGCAGTGAGTATCTCAATCAGTACCACTGCACTCCAACCTGGGCAACACAGCAAGGCCCTGTCTCAAAAAAAGATAGTTTTCAAAAATGAACATAAGGTATAAACTAACACCAACATTCAACATGTACACACACACACACACACACGCACACACACACACACACACATACATGCAGTTGGCCCTCTGTATTTGTGGGTTCCACATCTGGGGATTCAACCAACCACAGATAAAAAATATTTGGAAAATAAAAATTCCACCCTGAGCTTCTGGACCTCAGCACCAGCCCCAGGGCTGCTCTAGGGGCCACATGGCTGAAGGGAGCACAGGGAGCTACCAGAGGCAGAATGAAGAGACTGAAGCAATGACAGCCACTTATTCTGAGGAATTACATGTCATTGATGACTATGCTAAAACATTTTGTAATAGAATTAGCGATGATATTGATTACCCCAAATGGACACTTTGCTCGTAGGTGATGCTACTGAATTAATATCCAGGTACAGCTCCACCTACTTATTAATAGGTAAGCCCCTTGGCTTAAAGGACAAGAATGTGCAGATTTATCAAATTGCCTTGAGAAAATACAATTCGGAATATTGGTGGAAATATTCTTTACCTGTGGGTGGAGAAAAAAAGAGATGCTCGACTGGGCACAGTGGCTCATGCCTGTAATCCCAGCACTTTGGGAGGCCGAGGCGGGCGGATCACAAGGTCAGGAGATCTAGACCATCCTGGATAACACAGTGAAACTCCATCTCTACTAAAAATACAAAAAATTAGAAGGGCGTGGTGGCAGGCGCCTGTGGTCCCAGCTACTCGGGAGGCTGAGTCAGGAGAATTGCTTGAACCTGGGAGGCAGAGGTTGCAGTGAGCTGAGATCGCACCACTGCACTCCAGCCTGGGTGATGGAGCAAGACTCCATCTCAAAAAAAAAAAGAAGAGATGCTCTAATTTGAAAATCTTAAATGACAGAACCAAGCCCAGATGTAAAGAAGAAAACTGGGCCAGGCAGTGGTTCACTCCTGTAATCCTAGCACTTTGGGAGGCCAAGGCAAGAGGATCACTTGAGGCTGGAATTCAAGACCAGCCTGGGCAACATAGCCAAACACCCCTCCCCACAACCTACAAAAAACACTTTTTTTAAAAAAAGAAGGGAACTGAAGAGAAAGATGTTGAATGTGAAGATGATCTCATTTAGCCTGTCAGCCAGAAAATCTGGTTAAAGTATTGCATTTTAATATCAGTGAAAGTTGAAGAGAAATAAAATAATTACCTCCAATCACTTTTTTTTTGAAATGTAGTTTCGCTCTTGTTGTCCAGGCTGGATGGAGTGCCAAGACCCTGTCTCGGCTCACTGCAACCTCCGCCTTCTGGGTTCAACCAATTCTCCTACCTCAGCCTCCCAAGTAGCTGGGATTACAGGCGCCTGCCACCATACCCAGCTAATTTTTGTATTTTTAGTAGAGATGAAGGTTCACCATGTCGGTCAGGCTGGTCTCAAACTCCTGACCTCAGGCAATTCACTCACCTTGGCCTCCCAAAGGGCTGGGATTACAGGCGTGAGCCACCGCGCCCGGCCTGCCTCTGATTGTTTTTTATGGCTTATTGGGATAGGAACTTATTTAAGATGACATTCCTATTACAGGCCAAATAAGTACTTTTCAGATACACTTGGCTCCAGTAGTTTGTCTGAAACAGGTGAGAATAGTTCTTGCCAAATAATATGAGACAAGAAAATAGCTCATGTCACCCCCAACACCTATGCCTACAGATATATTGCAAAGATAAGCAGACCTTCTTGCAGGGCTGTGATAATGGGGAGACAGCATCTGGTAGATATCATCATCTGATGGAGATCTTAAATGTGAGGATGTCATGGTAATCATGTCAGGCTAGTACAAAGAGATTTTGTTAGGACCAGATCCCTTTCAACATATCAACAACTGTGCCAGAAACATACTAGTGGAGGAGAACTACACAAATTCACCTGAGGAATCATCTAAGATTTTGGGAAAAAAAAAAACGTAAGAAACAAGAAGAGTGAGTATTAATACCCGAAGCTATATGAAAGGTAAATTTACCTATAATTATATACTCATTCCATAGTTAGTAAAGAATAAATCAACCAATTCAGCGTGGACACCAACATTATCTTTTCTTCTTTGGTTATATTATCTGGCAAAAATGGAGAACTTATATTCAGTGTGTTTCGGGCTTATTTGGGAGAACAAAATTGAACTTAATCACCACTTCATCTGATTTTAGGAAGGTAACAGTTGCCCAGCGGAATATCTAAATTAACTGTCCACTTCAGGACATGTCAAGTGCCTTCTTCAGATGAGTAAGAAACAACTATAGGCCGGGCGCAGAGGCTTACACCTGTAATCCCAGCACTTTGGAAGGCCGAGGCGGGCAGATCACAAGGTCAGGAGTTCAAGACCAGCCTGACCAACATGCTGAAACCCTGTCTCTACTAAAAATACAAAAAAAAATTAGCCAGGCATGATGGCGCACACTTGTAATCCCAGCTACTCAGGAGGCTGAGACAGGAGAATTGCTTGAACCCGCGAGGCAGAGGTTGCAGTGACCAGAGATTGAGCCACTGCACTCCAGCCTGGGCAACAGAGGGAGAGAAAAAAAAAGAAAAGAAACAACTCTAGGGGAATAGAAATACCTGATTTCTTGTCATTGAGACACTCACACTGTTAAAGGAATATTGCCTTTTTTTCTTTTTCTTTTTCTTTTTTGATTATATAACTAGAGATGGGGTCTCACTATGTTGCCCAGGCTGGTCTCAAATTCTGGGGCTCAAGTGAGTCTCCCACCTCAGCCTCACAAAGTGTCGGGATTACTGGCGTAAGCCATTGTGCCTGACCCATTTTTTGTTTTGTTTTGTTTTGAGACAGAATCTTGCTCTGTCACCCAGGCTGGAGTTCAGTGGCGTGATCTCAGCTCACTGCAACCTCTGCCTCCTGGGTTCAAGCAATTCTCCTGCCTCAGCCTCCCAGGTAGCTGGGACTACAGATGCCTGCCACCACACTTGGTTAATTTTTTGTATTTTCAGTAGAGATGGCATTTCGCCATGTTGCTCAGGCTGGTCTTGAACTCCTGACCTCAGGTGATCTGCCTACCTCAGCCTCCCAAAGTGCTGGGATTACAGCATGAGCCACCATGCCTGGCCCTGGCCTTTTTACTGCTTTTTATGACTTATTGAAATAGGAGCTTGTATTAGTCATTTCTCATACTACTATAGGAACACATCCAAGACTGGGTAATTTATTTATTTATTTATTTGTTATTTATTATTACTACTTTTTGAGACGGAGTCTCGCTCTGTCGCCCAGGCTGGAGTGCGGTGGTGCACAGTCTCTGCTCACTGCAAGTTCCGCCTCCTGGGTTCATGCCATTCTCCTGCCTCAGTCTCCCGAGTAGCTGGGACTACAGGCGCCCGCCATCATGCCCGGCTAATTTTTGTATTTTTTTTAGTAGAGACAGGGTTTCACCATATTAGCCAGGATGGTATCGATCTCCTGACCTCGTGATCCACCCGCCTTGGTCTCCCAAAGTGATGGGATTACAGGCGTGAGCCACTGCGAATGGCAAGACTGGGTAATTTATAAAGGAAAGAAGTTTAATTGACTCACAGTTTAGCATGGCTGAGAAGGCCTTAGGAAACTGATGATCATGGTGGAAAGGGAAGCAAACACATTCTTCTTCACAGGGCAACAGGAAGAAGAATGAGAGTCAAGTGAAGCGGCAAGCTCCTTATAAAACTATCAGATCTCATGAGAACTTACTATCACAACAATAGCATGGGGGAAACTGCCACCATGATTCAATTATATCCCACCGAGTCCCTTACACAACATGTGGGGACTATGGGAATTAAAATTCAAGATGAGATTTGGGTGGGGACATGGCCAAACCATATAATTCTGCCCCTGGACCCTCCCAAATCTCCAGTCCTCACATTTCTTTCTTTTTTTTTTTTTTTTTTTTGAGATGGAGTCTCACTCTGTCGCCAGGCTGGATTGCACTGGCACAATCTTGGCTCACTGCAACCTCTACCTCCTGAGTTCAAGCCATTCTCCTGCCTTATCCTCCCAAGTAACTGGGACTACAGGCACATGCCACCACGCCTGGCTAATTATTGTATTTTTTGTAGAGATGGGGTTTCACCATGTTGTCCAGGCTGGTCTCAAACTCCTGACCTCAGGTGATCTGCCCGCCTCAGCCTCCCGAATTCTGGGATTACAGGCATGAGCCACCACACCTGGCCGATGATAAACCTTTGAAAGCTAAAAAGCAAAGAGATGATTGCAGACTAACTCAAAAGAACTGAGAAAGCTGAATTATGTGGCAACAGTAGAGAAAAATTGAAAACAGAAATGATTATATCGTAGAATCACGAACAGATACAGGTCTTCTACCCGCTCTCGTGCTGTTGGATGACTGTTTCCCTCTAGTTTCAGCAGCAGTTGGAGTCTGTGGACTGGGAAACATCAAGTACAGGTGAGGGCTTTGGTACCAAACAAAAATGGAGGTTTACACAATCATATGCTCGCTGATTGCTACGCCCCCGCCTTCTGCCCCACAGCCTTCACCAATCATTTAGTGCTCAAACCATGTCAGCCAAATCTTTACCCTCTAGGCAGGGGATTGTCACACTTTTTTCTGAGAAATCTAAGCAGCCCAAGAGGAAAGAAGACAAACTGATATTTAAGATTACCCAACAAATAAATGGCCCTAAAGTAAACTCAGAAATGCAAGAGCTCTCCATATACTCCAAACTTCCAATGAGCTTTAGTCCTTCACTCTTCGTCGAAAGAAACCAAAAATTACCAGAACTCTAAAGTAAGCCTGTATCATGCAAGACAAAGAGCACACAGCAGATAAGGCACCTTGGAGAAACAGAATACTATGTGGATGAAAGAAAACTAATTCATGTTCAGTGAAAGCTTCTCATAAAAGACCAGGTGTGGGCTGGGCGTGGTGGCTCACTCCTCTAATTCCACCATGTTCGGAGGCCGAGGCAGGCGGATCACGAGGTCAAGAGATTGAGACCATCCTGTCTAACATGGTGAAACCCCGTCTCTACTAAAAATACAAAAATTAGCTGGGTGTGGTTGTGCATGCCTTTAGTCCCAGCTACTCAGGAGGCTGAGGCAGGAGAATCGCTTGAACCTGGGAGGTGGAGGTTGCAGTGAGCCGAGATGGCGCCACTGCACTCCAGCCTGGGCGACAGAGCGAGACTCCCTCTCAAAAAAATAAATAAATAAAAGACCAGGCCTGGTGGCTTACACCGGTAATCCCAGCACTTTGGGAGGCGGAGGCGGGCAGATCACTTGAGGTCAGGAGTTTGAGATCAGCCTGGCCAACATGGTGAAACCCCGTCGGAGTGAGACTCTGTCTCAAAAAAAAAAAAAAAAAAAAAAAAAAGCTTCTCATAAAAGAGCAGCAAAGAAATCTGTTATGGTTAAAACACAACAAATGAATAACAATAAAGAGCAAGCTTAGCTCATTAGAAATGTGCCAGGCAAGGGAAACAGTGAGCAAATGAAGTCAGTCAAATGGACGCGGAGTAGCTTTAGCATTTGAGTTTTATGAAGTTTCATGGGGGAGGAGTTAGCCAAAGGATGCTTTTAGGGCGGGGATAACAAGAGTAGGGGGAGGGGCAGGAAGGAAGGGTAGAGTTAGGGCAGGAAAGAATTGGTCAGAAGTTGCAAAGTTGAGTCACTGACTGTGTTGATAGGCTAGGCAAGGCTGTCTGTGAAAAAGTCTGTGGTTTTATGTTTCCTGAACACCTGGGCCCAAGCTGAGCTGTTGCTGAAGTAGTTTATCTGTTTTGCAAATTGTGGTTTCTGTGCTGTTTTTCAAGTTGTGGTTTCTGTAGTTTTCCATTTCTCAGTCTTGAGAAAGATAAGATAAGAAAAGATGCTGCATTCTTAAAACAACAACAAGGTGTTATTTTGTAAAAAGAGGAATATTCACAGAACAAAGAAGAAATTTTAGAAGTTGAAGACATAAGAAATGAACATTTTAATGAAGAATTGAAATAAAATTGAGGAAATTACACAGAAAGCATGGCAAAAAGACAAGGAGATAGGAAATGAGAGAAAAAAGGTAAGAAAATTAATGAAATCTATGAAGTTCAGCAGCCAAATAATAGAATTTTCAGGAAGAGTGAAACAGAGGGGAAGAAATCAACAATGAAATAGTTCAGGCTGGGCATGGTGGCTCATGCCTGAAATCCTAGCACTTTGGGAGGCCGAGGCGGGCGGATTGCCTGAGCTCAGGAGTTCAAGACCAGCCTGGGCAACACAGTGAAAACCCACCTCTACTAAAATACAAAAAATTAGCTGGGTGTGGTGGTGCACACCTGTAGTCCCAGCTACTTGGGAGGCTGAGGCAGAAGAATTGCTTGAACCCAGGAGGTGGAGGTTGCAGTGAGCTGAGATTGTGCCACTGCACTCCAGCCTGGGCAACAAGGCAAGACTCTGTCTCCAAAAAAAAAAAAAAGAAATAGTTCAAGAAGCACACTCAGAATAGAAGGAGCAAATTGAAAGTGTCCATCATAATAGATTAAAATTGTCCTGCACCAAAGTGTATAATTGTGAAATGTAAAATATCTGGGACAAACAGAAGATTCTCAGGCTTCCAGAAGGGGTAGGGAGGTGGCACAAAAGGGTGGTAGGGGAGTCGGAATTGCTGTGGATTTCTCAGCAGCAACAGAGGCATAAGAAAATGAACAAACTAAAGAGGAAGGTGTGGCTTTCTTTTCCTCTGGGACACAGAAGGTCGTCCTTCCTACCTACTGGCAGCCCTCAGGGGCAACCCCTTGCCCAGCACCAAGGACATCAAGAAGATCCTGTACAATATAGGCAACAAGGCCAATGACAACCAGTGCAGCAAGATCATCAGTGAACTGAATGGAAAAGACATTAAAGGCGCCATTGCCCAGGGTATTGGCAAGTTGCCAGTGTGCGCTCCCACAGGGCTGTGGTTGTCTCTGCTGCCCCGGCTCTGTAGCTCCTGCTGCTGGCACTGCCCCTACTACAAAGGAGAAGAAACATGAGAAGAGGGAGTCCCAATAGTCACATGATGACATGAGATTTGACTTCCTGCTCCCCTGCCAATTCCCCTGGAAAGAAAGAAAGAAGGGAGGAAGGGAGGGAGCAAAAGAGGGAGGGGAAGGGGAGTGGGGGAGGGGAGGGGAGGGGAAGGGATAGAGGAAACAGGAGAGATGCAAAGTCATGGTGAAGGAGAATCACAGGATCAGAAACAGCCGGTGTAGAAAGCAACTGATCCAGATTGGGAGAGATGTAACTCAAAAGACAGACATGTTGGGGATTTGTGTTCCACCTTTTGAAAAGATAAAGCCATTCTTAGCCCGTGGTCATACAAACACAGGCTGCAGGTCAGTTTTCTGACCCCTGATCTAGTCAATAAAAAAGAAACAGGCTGAACTGACACTAATTTCTGGAAAGAAGGAAGGAAGGAGGGAAGAAGGCAGGAAGGGAAAAAAAGAAGAAAGGGGCCAGGCGTGGTGTCTCACCCTTGTAATCCCAGCACTTTGAAAGGCCAAGGCGGGTTGATCACATGAGGTCAGTAGTTTGAGACCAACCTGGGTAACATGGTGAAACCCCATCTCTACTAAAAATACAAAAATTAACCGGGCATGGTAGTGCACCCCTGTAGTCCCAACTACTCGAGAGGCTGAGGCAGGAGAAACACATGAACCTAGGAGTCAGAGGTTGCAGTGAGCCTGGATGGTACCACTGCACTCCAGCCTGGGTGACAGCAAGACTCCGTCTCAAAAAAAAAAAAAAAAGAAGTAAGGGAAGAAGGGAGAAGGAAAGAAAGAAAGAGGCTAGGTAGAAGGCGTGACCCTGGTATTGATAAAGAGATAGGGGAGTGGTCAAAGGCATTTCTCTACATCATACTGTAAGGGAAATTCCTGGGTGAGCCCACAGAAACGACAGGTTAATCCAAATTATAAACTGAGTAATCTCATTATAGAGCCTCTGCATACATCCAGGATACCTAGTTATTCAGTGGTCTTCCTGGCCAGATTGCAAAAGCTTTCGCTGCTCTGGGTCTTCCTCACTGTAGTCCCTGTCATCAGGGTTTCCATAGCACTCAACTCATTCTCCAAGCTTTGACTCCAGTATTCTTCAGCATACATCATTAATCATCTTCCCTCTGCCTTGACATGGTGCTTGGCACTGTGACACTTGACACAATGTTAAGTGCCTTGACACATATTGCTACTGCCCAAATAAGACTTACTTCAAGTGGATATACATTAGATATCTGCTGGAAAAATGACGAAGAGTAAGACAGCAACCGTCCCTTCCCTTCGAGAATTCTCTTCAAGAACAAGGATTTTCTCCATATAACAAGAATGTGATTGCAAATTAGCTTCACAAAAAGAGTAATTTGGCAGAGCTCTAATCTCCACTGGCCTCTCCAAAAAGCCACAAATAAAATAGCCTTTGATATAGACAATAAATTATAAATATCAGTAGAAGCTTCCTTAGAATCTATCTTGATGATAGACACTGACTTTTTTATTTTTATGTTATTTCCATTGCATTATGTGACAAAATATTTCACATTAATCTAACCATCAGTCTGCTTTCTTATCACTATATGCAGTATTTGCCTTTTCTAAAATTTTATAAATGTGGAATGATATAGTATAATCTTTTGTGTCTGGCTCCTTGTATTTAGCATAATGCTTTTTTCTTTTCTTCTTTTCTTTTTTTTTTTTGAGACAATCCCGCTCTTTCACCTAGGCTGGAGTGCACTGGCGTGATCTTAGCTCACTGAAACCTCTGCCTCCCATGTTCAAGCAATTCTTGCGCCTCTGCCTCCAGAGTAGCTGGGATTACAGGTGCCCACCACCATGCCTGGCTAATTTTTGTATTTTCGGTAAAGTGAAATAAAAACATGTATTTCACCATGTTGGCCAGGCTGGTCTCAAACTGCTGACCTCAAGTGATCCACCCTACTCGGCATCCCAAAGTGCTGGGATTATAAGTGTAAGCCACCACACCCAGCTCTAGTCAGCATAATGCTTTTGAGATTCATACATGTTGTGATGTGTATTGGTAGGTTTTTTGTTTGTTTCTATTTTGTTTTGGCTCACAAACAGAAAAATCTAAAGTAGCTCTTTTTGGTAAGTAGTTTTGCATTGTATGGATGTAAAACAGTTTATCCATTCACCAGTTGGTTGTTTCCAGTTGGGAGATACATACTATGAAAAAAACTCCAATGAACAGTTGCATACAAGTCTTTGTGTGGACATGTTTTCATTTCTTTTGGGGAAGTATGTAACAGCTGAATTGCTGGGTCATGTGGTAACTCTGTCTTTCACATAATCAGAAACCACCAAACTGTTTTCAAAGTATTCATACCACTATGGTTTGTATCCCCTCCAAAACTCATGTTGGAATTTAATTACCATTGTGACTCTATTAAGAGGTGGGACCAGGCTAGGCATAGTGGCTCACGTCTGTAATCCCAGAAATTTAGGAGGCCAAAGTGAGAGGATTGCTTGAGGACAGGAGTTCAAGACCAGCCTGGTCAATGTAGTAAGACCCCATCTGTACAAAACATTTAAAAATTAGACAGACATGGTGGCACACACCTGTGGTCCTAGCTACTTAGGAGGCTGAGATGGGAGGATTCCTTGAACTCAGGAGGTCAAGGCTGCAGTGAGGCATGATCATGCCACTGCACCCCAGCCTGGGCAACAGAGCAAGATCTTGACTCTAAAAAAAAAAAAAGGAGGTGAGAATTTTAAGAGACAGCCCTCATGCCCTCATGAATGGATTAATCTTTTCATGAATTAACAGATTAGTGGGGTTACAGTGGGAAGGAATAAGTTATCTCAAGAGTGGGTTTGTGATAAAAGCCAGCCTTGCACTCTTCTTATCCTGTGATGCCTTCATATGTTATGACACAGCAAGGAGGCCCCTGAAGATGCAGCTCCTTGTCCTTGAATCCAAGAACTTCCCAGTTTCCAGAACTTTATCAAATACATTTTGGCTGGATGTGGTGGCTCACGCTGGTAATCCCAACACTCTGGGAGACCAAGGTGGATGGATCACTTGAGATCAGAAGTTCAAGACCAGCTTGGCCAAATGGTGAAACGCTGTCTCTACTAAAAATACAAAATTTAGCCAGGCGTGGTGGTGCCTGTAGTCCCAGCTACTTGGGAGGCTGAGGCAGAAGAATCCCTTGAACCTAAGAGGTGGAGGTTGCAGTGAACTGAGATTGCGCCACTGCACTCTAGCCTGGGTGACAGAGTAAGACCCCCTCTCTAAATAAATAAATAAATAAATAAATTTTGTTTTATTATAATTTACCCACTCTGGAGTATTCTACGATAGCATCAGAAAATGGACTAAGGAATACCATTTTCATTCTTACCGGCAATGTTCCTGATGCTCCAAATTCTCTTCCACACCTGATATTGTTAGTCTTTTTAGTTTGAGTCATTTTAGTGAGTATGAAATATAGTTTATTATTATTATTATATTTCCATAAGTTATTGGGGTACAGGTGGTATTTGGGGGTGTGAAGTATATTTCCTTATGGTTTTAATTCACATTTCGCCAATGACCAAGTGATGCTGAGCATCATTTCATGTTTTTTTTTTTGCCATTCATATAACTTATTTGGTAAAATGTATGTTCACATTTCTCTCTTGCTGTTCATCATTCTTGCCAGATTTTGTGTATTCTTTTAAAATAACTGTTTTGTTCCTTTTACTTTGGATTTATTTTCTGTTTTTCTGACTTATTATAAATGATTACTTAATAATATGTCTTTTAAGTTTATACATTTCTTTCTTGTTTGTTTTTGCTTTTGTTTGAGACAGAGTCTCACTCTGTTGCCCAGGCTGGAGTGCAGTGGCCTGATCTCAGCTCACTGCAAGCTCTGCCTCCCGGGTTCAAGCGATTCTCCTGCCTCAGCCTCCCGAGTAGCTGGGATTACAGGCACCTGCCACCACACCCAGCTAATTTTTGTATTTTTTAGTAGAGATGGGGTTTTGCCATGTTGGCCATGCTGGTCTCGAACTCCTGACCTCAGGTGATCCACCCACCTCGGCTTCCCAGAGTGCTGGGATTACAGGCGTAAGCCACTGTGCCCGGCCAAGTTTATGCATTTCTTTCTACACACTACTTAGCTTACTTTTTTTTTTTTTAAATTGAGAGGGAGTCTCGCTCTTTCGCCCAGGCTAGATTGCAGTGGCGCCATCTCTGCTCACTGCAAGCTCTGCTTCTGCAAGCTCCGCCTCCCAGGTTCATGCCATTCTCCTGCCTGAGCCTCCCAAGTAACTGGGACTACAGGCGCCCGCCACCACACGCGGCTAATTTTTTGTCTTTTTAGTAGAGACAGGGTTTCACCGTGTGAGCCGGGATGGTCTCAATCTCCTGACCTCATGATCTGCCTGCCTCGGCCTCCCAAAGTGCTGGGATTACAGGCGTGAGCCACCGCGCTGGCTGTCATCTTGTAATACTTATTATTACATTTAAAATGTTTAATTTGTGTCTTTCTTATTTCCTAGCACATAAAGGAAAATTTTTAGCTATTTTTTTTGGTCTTATTTGTAGCTTAATAGCATTAAACATAGGCATATCTTATTTTATTGCATTTCACTTTATCATGCTTCCTAGATTGTATTTTTTTACAAATCGAAGGTTTGTGGCAACCTTGTGTTGAGCAAGTATATCAGTGACATTTTTTCAACAGCATGTGCTCACTTGTGTGTCTCTGTGTCAGCATTTTTTACTGATAAACTATTTTTAAAATAAGATCTATTTTAAAACTAAGGTATATTTTTAGACATAATGCCATTGCACACTAAATAGACTACGTTATAGTTTAAAAATAACTTTATGTACTAGGAAACCAAAAAAAATTGTGTAACTTACTTTACTGTGATATTTGCTTTATTGCAATGATCTGGGACTGAACCTACAATATCTCTCACATGTGCCTATAGTCGGAGAGTGTCCGCATTTTAATTCTGTCAATTTTCTTGAGATTTGATTTACAGCCAATCTGTCTTCAACTAATAAAAATTTTATGTGTGCTTAAAGAGAATGTGATTTTTGCAGTTGTTAGTACAGTGTTCTATGCTTCTGCCGTAGTAAATATGGTAAATCATGTATATCAGATCTACTTGATGAATATTTTCTGTCAATTATTAATTTTCAAATCCTCCAATATGATTGAATATAAATTCATCTGTTTCTTCTTCTTTTTGTTTTTTTTTTGGAGATAGAGTCTCACTCTGTTGCCAGGCTGGAGTGCAGTGGTGCGATCTCGGTTCACCACAACCTCCGCTTCCCGAGTTCAAGCAATTCTCCTGCCTTAACCTTTTGAGTAGCTGGGATTACAGGCATCTGCCACCACGCCCAGCTAATTTTGTATTTTTAGTAGATACGGGGTTTCCCCATGTTTGTCAGACTGGTCTCGAGCTCCCGACCTCAGGTGATCCGCCTGCCTCAGCCTCCCAAAGTGTTGGGATTACAAACGTGAGCCACCATACCCAGCCTGTTTCTTCTTGTGATGTTTTTGCTTTATATGTTTTTTTCAGTCTATGTTTATATGTTTACAACCTATGTCTATATGTTTTAACCTATGTATATATGTTAGTAAACCATGTATGTATGTTAATAAACCTATGTGCATATGTTTCAGTCTATGTACATAGGTATGTTCTATGTACATAGAAAAGAAACCCACATACAGACATAAAATGATGAAATTTCAGAACAATGTCAAAGAACGATTATAAAAGAGCAGAAGAGAAAGGAGATTATCTTTTTTTTTTCTTTTTGAGACAGTCTTATTCTGTCGCCCAGGCTGGAATGCAATGGCCAGATCTCGGCTCACTGCAACCTCCGCCTACTGGGTTCCAGTGATTCTCCCTGCCTCAGCCTCCCAAGTAGCTGGGATTACAGGCACCCACCACCACGTCTAGTTACTTTTTTTTGTATTTTTAGTAGAGACAGGGTTTCACCATATTGGCCATGCTGGTCTCGAACTCCTGACTTCAGGTGATCCACCCACCTTGGCCTCCCAAAGTGCTGGGATTTTAGACGTGAGCTACCACGCCAGCCAGGAGATCATCTCGAAAGAAGCAGAGTTAGTGACAGCTGGCTTAAAGACAATATAAGCTACGAGACAGTGAAATGTTATCTTCAAAGTGCTAAGGAAAAGCAACTGAAAATTTGGAATTCTAAATCCAGTTAAATTTTTTTTTTTTTTTTTTTTTTTTTTTTTTTTTTTTGTCGCCCAGGCTGGAGTGCAGTGGCTGGATCTCGGCTCACTGCAACCTCCACCTCCCAAGTTCAAGTGATTCTCCTGCCTCAGCCTCCCAAGTAGCTGGGATTACAGGCATGCACCACGATGCCCGGGTAAGTTTTGTATTTTTTGTACAGATGGGGTTTCACCAAGTTGGCCAGGCTCGTCTTGAACTCCTGACCTCATGATTCTGCCCGCCTTGGCCTCCCAAAGTACTGGGATTACAGGCGTGAGCCACTTCGCCCAGCCCTAAAATTTTTTTTAATGAAGACAAAATAAAATTGTTTTCAGACAAATAAAACTCACTCTTTCGCCAGCAAACCCTTACTATAGGAAAATCTAAAATATATATTTTAGCTAGAAGGAAACTGATCCTAAATGAAGCTACAAGAAGAAACAACATGTAAAAAGACTTTGGGTAAGTATAAAATATTAACTATAAAACAATGATAATGTTTAGTAATGTTTAAATTTGAAAGAAAAAAGATAACATTAAAATATATGACAGGTCTGTGTTCTGGAGGAGATAAAGAAATAGCTTAACTTTATAATTTAAGTAATCACAATGCAGCTTATAGGGTAACAACAACCAAAAATTCACCCCAAAAAACAAAAAGCAAGAAAAGCACCTCAAACCCGAATAGCGTGTTTAACTTCCAAACTAGCAAGGAAGAATATAATTAATACCAAAAAAAAGTCAAAAAAAAAAAAAAAAAGGAAGGCCAGGCATGGTGGCTCATGCCTGTAATCTGAGCACTTTGAGAGGCCGAGGCTGGCAGATCACTTGAGGACAGGAGTTTGAGACCAGCCTGGCCAATATGGCAAAATCCCATCTTTACTAAAAATACAAAAATTAGCTGGGAATGGTGGTACACGCCTGTAATCCCAGCTACTCAGGAGGCTGAGGCAGGAGGATCACTTGAGCCAGGGAGGTGGAGGTTGCAGTGAGCTGAGATCACACCATTGCCCTCCAGGCTGGGCGACAGAGCGAGACTCTCTCAAAAAAAGTAAGAATGGGAGGTGAAAGATACTATAAACTAGGGCAATAGATTTTTTGAGACTAATTTCATTAAAGGTGAATAAACTAAATGCCTTAGTAGTTGTCTCAGTCAGTTTGGGCTGCTGTAACAAATATATCATAGGCGGAGTACTTAAATAACAGAAATTTATTTCTCACAGTTACAGAGACTGGCCGTTTTGGGTTTTTTTTTCTGTTTCTTTTTCTTTTTTAGAAACGGGTCTTACTGTCACCCAGGCTGGAGTGCAAGTGGCATGATCATAGCTCATGTCAGCCTTGAACTCCTGGGCTCAAGTGATCCTCCCACCTCAGCCTCCTAGTAGCTGGGACTACAGGCACACACCACTGCAACCAGCTAATTTTAAAACCTTTTTTTTTTTTTGAGACAGAGTCTTGCTCTGTCACCCAGGCTGGAGTGCAGCGGCAAGATCTTGGCTCACTGAGACCTCCACCTCCCGGGTTCAAGTGATTCTCCTGCCTCAGCCTCCCAAGTAGATGGGACTACAGGTGCATGCCATCACTCCAGGCTAATTTTTGTATTTTTAGTAGAGACAGGGTTTCACCATATTGACCAGGCTGGTCTCTAATTCCTGACCTCATGATCCCCCCCACCTCAGCCTCCCAAAGTGGTGGGATTACAGGTGTGAGCTACCGCACCGAGTCTTAAAACTTTTTTTGTAGAGACGGGGTTTCACTATAGCCCAGGCTGGCCTCAAACTCTTAGCCTCAAGTGATTCTCTTGCCTTGGCCTCCTAAAGTGCTGGTATTTCAGGCACGAGTCACTACACCTAACTGAGTGTAGGTGTTCGAGATCAGGGTGTCAGCATGATTGCCTGCTTGGTTAGGGCCTTCTTCCTAGCTTTGTGGGTGGCCATCCTCTTGCTGTGTCCTCACATGATGGAGGGAGGAGGGCTGAAGAGAAAGTTGCTGTGTCTCTTCTTACAAGGCCTTTAATCCCATCATGAGGGCTTCACCCCCATGACCGGATTATCTCATAATACCACCACCTTGGGGTTTAAGATTTCAATCTATGAATTTGGCAGGGGACACAAAGGATCAGTTTACAGCAGTAGCATTTTACAGGCTACTTGAAAGACTTTAGCAGTCTTAGACCTCCACTTAGGTATTAGTCATCTTAGTCTTTCAACCTTAGGAAGGTTGAAAATAAATAATAGCCAAAAAAGAATAGAATAGGGCCGGGCACAGTGGCTCACACCTGTAATCCCAGCACTTTGGGAGGTTGAGGCAGGCAGATCACCTGAGGTCAGGAGTTTGAGACCAGCCTGGCCAACATGGTGAATCCCCATCGCTACCAGAAATACAAAAAATTAGCCAGTTATGGAGGCAGGCGCCTTTAATCCCAGCTACATGGGAGGCTGAGGTAGAAGAATCACTTGAACCCGGGAGGAAGAAGTTGTAGTGAGCCAAGATCGTGCCAATGCACTCCAGCCTGGGTGACAGAGCAAGACTCCGTCTCAGGGAAAAACAAAAAAATAGAATAGAAAGTAAGCAGGCTGGGCGTGGTGGCTCACCCCTGTAATCCTAGCACTTTGGGAGCCAAGGCGGGCGGATCACAAGGTCAGGAGTTCAAGACCAGTCTGGCCAACATAATGAAATCCCATCTCTACTAAAAATACAAAAAATTAGCAAGGTGTGGTGGTGTGCGCCTGTAAAAAGCTACTCAGGAGGCTGAGGCAGGAGAATCTCATGAACCCGGGAGCCCAGGGGGACAGTGCGAGAAGCTGTCTGAAAGAAAAACAAACAAAAAAAGAAGTAAGTAGATGGAAAAGACATGCCAAACCAAAGAAAAAAAAAAAAAAAGCCAGCATAGCTATATTAAAATCAGAAAACAATATAGTTTAAGACAAATTGCATTATTAGAAACAATCAGGGCCACTATGACAGCAGTAAGTGAGAGAAGAACGTAAGACAGTTACTGCACCCTTATTACTTTATAATTCAATCATGAAAACATGGTGGTATATGTTATTGTAATTCACACCTGATAACTATTGAGGTTGCGGTTTTTTTTTAATGTTTATTAGACTTCTTCAATTTCTTACCTGAATTGTCTCTTTTATTCTTTCCCCACCCACCACCCACCCCCACAAATAGGACTTTTTCTTTGTCACTTTTAGAAGTCTAAACTCTAAATAGATTCTTGGACTGACAACTCACAGCCATCAGCTCGTTCAACTTTACCACCTGTTTTGTTCCCAGTGGCTTTTCCAGAACTAACTTCACCTTGAAGTTCCGTGAGTTTTCCTAATTTAAACTTGGGCTGCTTTTGCATTTTTACTTTCCTGATGAAGACATCATGAAGAGCATAAATAGATTGGCAAGCCTTTTCTATGACTTTTCCAGTGCTGTTTGGAATCCATTTATTGACCACTTCTTTCAAGTTATTTTTCTGCACCTCTCAGGTCATGATTTCCATCATCTTCTTCCAGATCTGGTGGACCTGTTGGTGCTGAGCATAAGAAGTCTTCCATATCTGAATGTTGCATTTTTTAGTAAAACCAACACAGAACAGATGAAGCAAGTAACCACTGGAAGTCTTGACATTGACATGAGCTTCAATCATGGTCTGCCATTTTTTCACCACGGAATACATTTTGTCATGGGTAAGATTCATGCCATGAAAGTTAGTTCAGCGGTTTTTGCCCTAAAAATCTTCAGTAATCAGCTTGAATTTTCTAAATGTTAACTTCATCATTTGGCAAATCAGCAAGACTGACTTCAAATACACAACCCTTGAGACCGTCTGATGCAATTTTGGTTCCTTGGGTCCTGGTGACTAGCATCTTTCCAATATTTCTTTTTTTTTGAGACGGAGTCTCACTCTGTCACCCAGGCTGGAGTGCAGTGGCACGATCTTGGCTCACTGCAGCCTCCACCTCCTGGGTTCAAGCTATTCTTCCGCCTTAACCTCCCGAGTAGCTGGGACTACAGGCGCCCACCACCACACCCAGCTAGTTGTTTTTTTTTTGAGACAGAGTCTCACCTGTTGCCCAGGCTGGAGTGCAATGGTGCGATCTTGGCTCACTGCAACCTCTGCCTCCTGGGTTCAAGTGATTATCCTGCCTCAGCCTCTTGAGTAGCTGGGATTACAGGTGTGTGCCACCACGCTCGACTAATTTTTGTATTTTCAGTAGAGATGGGGTTTCACCACGTTGGTCAGGCTGGTCTCAAACTCCTGACCTTGTGATCTGCCTGCCTGGGCCTCCCAAAGTGCTGGGATTACAGGTGTGAGCCACTATCCCCAGCCCCCAATATTTCTTATATTGAATATAGCAGGTGCTTTTACATCACACTAATCTTTCTTAGGAAATGGATCAACCACTTTCTTCTTGGCTCCCTTTCTGCCACCTTTGGTTATTGTTCTCGCCAGCCACTATGGTGCTACTCAGGCAGCCAAAAGGGCTCTTTCATTTTTTTTTATTATCTCTCATTAGCATGATTGTCAAAGAAAAATAAGAATGGAGGCCATTGATAAGATACACCCCAAGGCCAATCACCCATAACCAAGTAACCAAACTTTAAGTCATCCCTATTTCCCCCAAAGGCTAGCTCTAATCATAAAACATAAAACATAAGCTTTACATTCTTATCAGCATGAATCAGTAAAATTAAATCAATCAGCTCTAGACAAATCAGGTTGAACTCACAGAAATATTAATGTATAACAGCCAATCCTGACACAGGTCAAAACATTCCTCCTTTATGCTCTATAAACTGCTGTAACTCCTGTAAAATGGGCTTCTTACCACTTGGTTTGACATCTCCAGGATCTTGTTCTATACCTGATCTGACTTTATTTTTGACATAGCCAAATTTTGTTCAAATGGCTTTTTCCTTCTTCTTTTTTCTTTCTTTTGTCCCGTATCTGCCTTCTTCTTCCCCTCTCACTCCTCTTCTCTCTCTCTTTCTCCTTTTTTATTTATTTTTCCCTCTCTCATGAGCAAAGGGATAAAAATAAAACTATTGAGATAAAATATTTTTCAAGGCTTTAAGTTGGTATCATTTATTTCAGTAAACCCTTACCAGCATTAATCTTTTTTAAAAAAGAAAAATGTATCTCAATATTTCAATCTGCATTTCTATGATTACTTGAAAGATTGAACATTTCCTCATTTTTCAAGACATTTGCATTTCCTCCTTTGTGGACTGTTGTCTCACGCCCTTTGCACATGTATCTAATGACATCTTTGCTTATTTTTATCTGCCTCTGTAAGAGGAGGCGTCTACCTCTCAATATCTGAAATTAAAAGGATAAATATTTATGACTTACTTATTAAAGGAAAACTATATTCATCAGGCATAATATCCTTAAGGAAAACAAACTCCTGATCTTATGAGGTTTGTGGGAAGCATTTGTCTAGTGGTTGTTGACAGAGCAGGAGCATCACCATCTTGGACAAACACTGCCATTTTAAGTTCCCCTTGATTAAAAACCACCTACATCCAGCTCCCAAAACATCAGCCTAATGGCTAATGTCAGCATGACCATAAACCACAAATGACATCTCCAACCAGAAACATTTCAACCCCAAGATAAACCCCACTCCAACCAGCAACATGCCAGCCCTGAGATAAACCCCCCTCTGACCAGAAACATCACAACCCCACAATAAAACTCTCCTCCACCCAGAAACATTCCAAACCTGCGATAAGCTCTCCCTTCCTAAACCCTTAAATACTCTTAGTCTATAAGAGAGAAGGCTCCTGACCTAAACCAGCCAGAATCCCCTCTCAGGTTTATTCTCCAAAATAAACCTGTCTTTGACTGTTGAGCTGCTTTTCATGTTTCTGTCTTCTTTTTTCAACCCTTACATTTGGTGTCAAAACCTGGAATCGGTGTTGGGGGCAGAGGCTCTCTTGCAACCTAGGAAGCACTGGGCAATGGCAGCTCGTCCCAGGAGAACTCCTGGCTCCTAAGGGCCTCTGGCCACCTGCCTTGTCTTTTCTCTCTCTTCACTTTTCAAGCAATTTGCATGAGGAGGACAACTAATCTGAAGGGGACTGTGAGGCTTGGGCTGGGGCTACTCTCCGGTGGGTTCTCAAAACCCTCAGGTCTCAGGAATCCATCTCCAACCACCTGCAACAGGTATTTCGCTCTCTAGCCCTTGTCCCCTCTTCCTCCCTCTTCTCTCTCTCTCTCTCTCTCTCTCTCTCTCTCGCTCACATGGCTCCAGTCTGGGCGACCCTCTGCCAATTCTAACCAGAACACCCAACATCAGACACTAATCCAGCCAACTGATAAGATTTGCCTTCCCTGACTTTCTTGCAGTACCCAGGAAAGTCAGGTCTGCCGTTCCAGTGCTCAGAGGACCAGTGGGACTAAGTTGGAAGAAATCTTGGGGACGCCCAGTCTCCTCAGTTTTACCCTTCTCTTTGTAAAGAGGATTCTGGGTCTCTGTCTTTTGTCTGCGGAGGCCTAGAACAAAAACAGGCACCCTTGGCTTCCTCTTACCAGTCTACATGGTGCCAAACAATCTCACATTCCTACGTCCTCCCCACTGGGGTGTCTCCTTCACAACCTTGCCAAACTTGGCTTACAGGGAGACCTAAAGCCAAAATATTTAGTTTTTTATTGCAACACAGCCTGACCCCAGTACAAATCAGATAATGACAGGCGATGGCCCAAAAACAGCACTTTTGACTTTCAAATTTTCAGGGACCTTGACACCTTTATCACCAGGAATGGCAAATGGCAAGAAGTTCCCTATACTCAGGCTTTCTTCTACCTTAAATCCCAACCCTCCCCACATCAAGCTTGCAAGCCTCCCCACGTCAAGCTTGCAACCCTCACGAAATCCTTCTTCTTAATGAAAACCCTCCCCAGCTCTCTCCTTTCTCCGAAACCCCTTCCTCCAAAACCCCTTTTGATCCTGTAGATGAACCCCCTCTGTACTCTCAGCCCCCTGCATGTGTTCCTTGCTTGTCCACCCCTTTGGCCCCTCCTGCCCCAAGCCTTTAGCCCCAAACCCCGCCCCTCCTCCTGCTCCACCCATTACCCATTCAAAAACTACTCCAACCAATCAAACCACATCTGCCATTCTCCCTCTCCAGTAAGTGGCTGGGGCTGAAGGCATTGCTCATGTTCATGTCCGTTTCTCCATGTCTGACTTGTCACAGATCGAACAGCACCTGGATCTTTCTCTGAAAATCCATCTCATTATTGCAGGGAATTCATGAACATAATCTAATCCTTTAATTTAACTTGGCATGACATTTATATCATTCTAACCTCCACCCTCATTCCTGACGAAAAATAGCACATCCGGCATTCAGCTGAAACACACGCAGATGAACTCCATAATCAAGCCCCTATACAAAATCCAGTAGCCAATGATGCAGTCCCCCATAGAGACCCAGATTGGACTTACCAACAGGGAGACAATGGCATCAGGTGAAGAGACCACATGATTACCTGTCTTCTCGTAGGCATGGACAAAAATGCCCATAAGGCAGTTAGTGATGAAAAACTCAGAAATTACACAAGAGCTCCAGGAAAATCCTGCCCTTTTCTTATCATGCCTCACTGAAGCTATGCTAAAATATACCAATTTGGACCCAGAATCTAAAGAAGGTCAAACTTTTCTCCACCTCCAATTTGTTTCCCAATCTGCCCCAGATAGCCAGAAAAAATTACAAAAATTAGAGGAGGGTCCCCAGACACCCCAGCAGGACCTCCTAAATTTGGCCTTCTGTATCTTTAACAACAAAGATGAGGAACACAAATTTAAAAAGAAACATCTCCATTTAAAATACCAGATGCTAGCCTCTGTTGTCCAAAAGTCAAATTACACAAAGCCTCCTAATAACCCAAAAGGAAACTCCCTCACCTCTTGGGGAGTCAGTTTCCAATGTGGCAACCCTGGACACTGGGCAAAGACTTGTCCTAACCCCTGGCCTCCCACCAAACCTTGCCCAACTTGTGGTCTTTGGGGACACAGGAAGATGGACTGCCCCCCAATGGGGACACCTTCCCTATTCAGGTGTGGCTCATAATAAAGTTCACCAACCATCACAGGATCTCTTCACTGTTGGTGCTGACAACTGATGACTGAGGATCCCTGGGATCCTTCACCCTTATGTCTAATGAGTCTATGGAACCCAGGGTAATTGGGACAGTATCCAGTACGATTATTGCCTTTCTTTTCAATACTGGGACAAGTCTATCTGTATTAACTGAATATCAAGACCCATTAGGATATTCATCCATTTCTGTTGTTGGCATGAAGGGCATACAAGAAACCCCATAAAACACACTGCCTCTATACTACTCATTTCAGGGAGTCACCCTCACTCACTCTTTCTCGATCATTCCTCATTGTCCCACTCCTTTACTAGGAAGGGACATCCTACACAAACTGGGAGGAATCATTCATTTATCAACCTACACCAAAGCCACCCTTATTTATTATTATATCAAGAACAGAACCCCTTCTCACACACTCCACATCAAACAGACTTAAATCCCAGATTCCTCAGCCATGTAAATCCCATAGTATGGAACACCAATTCCCCCATTGCAGCTACCCACCACTCTGCAATCCATTTCACTGAAGGATCCTAAGCACTAAATAGTGGTCCCACAATATCCCCTCAACCCTAATGGATTATGGGGACTCAAGCCCATCATCTCCCAAGTTTTGGCTGCCAGTATTTTAATCCCCACCCATTCTCCCCCCAGTACTCCTATTCTCCCTTAAAAAACTGGATGGCTCCTATAGACTGGTTCAGGATTTGTGACAAATCAACTCTACTATTGTTCCTGTTTGTCCTGCTGTCCCAAAGCTCTACACCCTAGTGTCATGAATTCCTCCCAGCACTAGCCATTTCTCTGTATTAGACCTCAAAGATGCCTTTTTTACTATCCCTCTACATCTCTCTTCTCAAAACCTTTTTGGTTTCACTTGGACTCACCCTGACACAGGCTACTCCCAACAACTCACCTGGACTGTCCTCCTCCAGGGGTTTAGGGGCAGCCCTCACTATTTTGGTCAGGTACTTCAATTGGACCTCTCCCAACTACCTCTACAGCCTAGCATTTTGTTTTAATATGTTGACTATTTACTTATTTGCAGCCTGTCTCTAGAACATTGTATTCAAAACGCCACCAGGTTTTTAAATTTTTTGGCTGAATGTGGGTACCAGGTACCCAAAAGGAAGGCCCAATTAACTTCTCCAAAAGTTTTATATCTAGGATTAATCATAAATACAAATACCCAAGAAATTCTGCTGACATGAAAGCAAGCTATTCAACAAATTCCATTTCCTAAAACAAAAAGGGACTTATTTCTTTCCTCGGATTAGTGGGATATTTCTGATTATGGGCAGCAAATTTTGCCATTATCTCTAAATCTCTTTATGAACACACAAAAGGAAATTTTTTTTTTTTTTTTTTTTGGATGTAGTCTCGCTCTGTCACCCAGGATGGAGTGCAGTGGCACAATCTTGGCTCACTGCAAGCTCTACCTCCTGGGTTCACGCCATTCTCCTGCCTCCTGAGTAGTTGGGACTACAGGCGCCTGCCACCATGCCAGGCTAATTTTTTTTGTGTGTATTTTTAGTAGAGACGGGGCTTCACCACGTTAGCCAGGATGGTCTCAATCTTCTGACCTCGTGATCCACCCGCCTCAGCCTCCCAAAGTGCTGGGATTACTGGCATAAACCACTGTGCCCAGCCCTACAAAATCTTGATCAACCACTCACTCCCAACCCAGACCTTTATCATATTTTGTCTCACCTAAAACGTGCTTTATTACAGGCCCCTGCTTTAGGCGTTCCAAACCCCCTCAGACCTTTTCACCTATATTTACACAGTTCTCATAATCAGGCCCTTGGACTGTTAGACCAACCCATGGGAGATTCCCTCCAACTAGTGGCATATTTTTCAAAACAACTAGACCCCATTTTAAAAAACTGGCCCCTTGGCTTAAAAACTTTGGCCACAGCCTCTTTAGTTATCCCTGAGGCACAAAAATTCACATTCTACGAACCCCTCTAGGTATTTTCTTCTCATAGTCTACAAGATACGCTCAGCCATAAGATGCTCACTTCCATCTCATCCTCTCACATGCAAGCCCTACATTCAACCCTCTTTCAACCCTCTATTTCTCTTCATAGATGCTCCCCCACTAATTCTGCTACTCTTTTACCTTCAACACCAATTTTGAACCCCGACTAACACTCATGCTTCTTTCACCATGTTCTCTCACCTTACTTCCACTAACACAAAGGGAGCCCCAGACTGATGGCAGTGCATCAAAAAATCCTCCCCTCCAAACAGGATATGCCATCATTGGGGGATATTTCCAATTATGGATAGCAAATTTTACCATTTATCATGATGATATCCACTCTCTCCCACCAAGAAGAGTTGTAGAGGTTGCCCTCCTTGCTTTTGGGCACATCCTCCCAACAAGCAGAATTAGTTGCCCTAATAAGAGCACTAATCCTAGCAAAAAAAAAAAAAAAAAAAAAAAACACACACAAGTTAATATATACACCGACTCTAAATATGCCTATAAAATCATCCATTCCAATGCCCAAATTTGGAGCATGCTGGGCTATCTCATGGCTAAGGGAACTCCTATCATTAATGGAAAACAAATCCATCATCTACTAAAGGCAGCTCTACTTCCAGAAAAGGATGTAGTTATCCATGGCAAAGGACATCAGTCAGATAAAAGCCATATTTCTTTAGGGAACTGTGAGGCTGACTATTGGGCACACCTCAACCAATCATCCAATTCCTCAATACCTATTTCCCCTCACACAACATTTCCCCTCCTTTTATCCAGAACACCAAATACAACAACTAGTTGTGGCGGGGGCACAATTCAAACCCCCATACTGTTCATACAAAACAAATTAGTCCTACCTGACTCTGAAAAAACAAGTATTTTACAGGACACCCACAACCTCTTCTATACTAGCCATTCCCCTCTACAACATTTCTTAAGTTTCTACATACATAAAACCCCAGATATAAAGGAACAGTTGAAAGCCATTTCCCATTAATGCTCTATTTGCCAGAAAGCTTCACCCGACTCTGACACTAGACCCCCTTCTTTCCCAACCCATCAAGCAAGGGGACACCTTCCAAGACAGGACTGGCAAATTGATTTTACCCATTTGCCCCCAGTAAAAAAAGTTTGATTTCTTTTGGTTCTGGTTGATACCTTTTCAGGATGGGTTGAAAGAGCTTCTCTGTCACCTTCAAATTAATAACAGAAATCATCCCCAGGTTCAGGGTGCCTCTTTCTCTTCAATCTGATAATGGTCCTGAATTCACTTCTGAAATTACTCAAACACTTGCACAAGCCCTGCAAATCACCTGGAAGCTATGCATTCCCTACTGACCTCAATCTTAGAGAAAGGGTGAAAAAACGAATGGCATTCTAAAAAACACCCTCACCAGGTACTCACTCCAGACACATAAAGACTGGGTTACTCTTTTACCTGTGGCCCTTCTAAAATTTGGTGCTCCCACATAAACCTTCAATGCCCAGCTCCTTTGAACTCATGTGTGGGAGACCACTCGACCCTTTTGCTCCACCTCAGGGTCAAGCCCCTCCTCTACCAACCCCTCTCATTTCCACTCTTCCTTTTTTTTTTTTTTTCTTTGAGACCCAGTCTTGCTCTGTCGCCCAGTCTGGAGTGCAGTGGCATGATCTCGGCTCACTGCAAGCTCCGTTTCCTGGGTTCACACCATTCTCCTGCATCAGTCTCCTGAGTAGCTGGGACTACAGGTGCCTGCCACCATGCCTGGCTAATTTTTTGTATTTTTAGTAGAGACAGGGTTTCACTGTGTTAGCCAGGATGGTCGCAATCTCCTGACCTTGTGATCCACCCGCCTCGGCCTCCCAAAGTGCGGGGAATACAGGCGTGAGCCATCGTGCCTGGCCTTGTTTGCCTTCTTCTACAAACCATCTGCCATTTCATTTAGGAATATGCTGATGAATACCTGCCACAACCCATTGCCAACTCCTCTAATTGCTTCCTACAGCCAGGAGACTAGGTTCTGGTAAAAGATCCCAGTCCTACCCTCAATCCTCCCCTCACACTTAAATGGAATGGGTCTTACCAGATCATCTTTTTTTTTTTTTTTTTTTTTTTGAGATGGAGTCTCGCTCTGTCCCCCAGGCTGGAGTGCAGTGGTGTGACCTCTGCTCACTGCAAGCTCCATCTCCCGGGTTCACCCTTCTCCTGCCTCAGCCTCCTGGGTAGCTGGGACCACAGGCACCTGCCACCAGGCCCAGCTAATTTTTTGTATTTTTAGTAGAGATGGGGTTTCACCGTGTTAGTCAGGATGGTCTCAATCTCCTGACCTCATGATCCCCCCGCCTCAGCCTCCCAAAGTGCTGGGATTACAGAAGTGAGCCACCGCGCCCACCCTTACCAGATCATCTTTACTACACCCACTGAAGCAGGGAAAAACAAAATACAAAAAATACAAGTTTCTTGTAATAGCCTAACTCACTCTGAGGCCCCGCAATAGGTAGGGCTCTGGCATGGCTTTGACACCACTGTCTGCAGAGCCAGGGCCTTCAAGGGACGGGCCCCAGAGCCTCTCCCTCCCATCTTGGAGCATGGGTGAGAAAAACAAGTTTTTCTCCTCTTTCAGCTTCCCCTTTCCCCCTTGCCATTCTCATAATTATTTTGCAAAGTTTTGTAAGTTCCTGTTTTTCCTTCTGTGCAAGGTCACAAGATATGTTTAAGTTGCACAACCTGTCACTGTTTCACAAACTGCCATCGTTCTGCTTCTATAAACTTGCTTGCCCGCCCTACAGGTTTTGCGCCATCAAACTGGCCAACCCCTTTTTGGATGCAGGTATAGCCAACTCCCTTTTGGATACATGTATAAAAGTCAAGCCCTGTCTTTGTTCAGGGCTCGGCCTTTACATATTAATCCTCTGGGCTGGTACACACCTAATAAATCCTCCTGTCCCACCCATTGGTCTCTCCTGTCCCTTGATCCCTGCAACACCACAGGAGCAAAACTCCAGGGACTCCTCAGCTAGTTTCATTATACCTCTCTCAAGAAAACAGACTTCTCTTCACTACATACCAAAACAACCAAATCTAAAACCCCTTCAGCTTTCTCTTATGTCTCCACAGAACCCACTTCCCTTTGCCTCACCAAATCCTAGAGGAAATGGAAGAGAAATTTAAATAAGCTGCTATGTCTCTTTCTCTCTCTCAAACTTTCATCGCTTCCCAACCAACCTTGTTACAGACTTTTACTGGTACCATTACGAAACTCCCATTACCCATCCTGTTCATCTCCTTACTATTCTATGGGACTTATGGCTTCAAGGAACTTTCCAGGACTTTACTCCTACTCAAATAACTTTTTCCTCCTTTTGCTTGTTTCTTTCAATATAAATTCTGTAATCACATCAACCTCACCAATACAACCACTCCTCACTGCTCTCAAACAGGAACGCTCTATAAACCTTACATAATCCTTCTTGCAGCAAGCTAACTCTTCCTTTGCTCCAGAATCCTGGATGTGCTTATCACTGTCTTCCTCAGCCTATATAGCCCTTCCTACACCCTTTCATGACCTTTTAACAGAAAACATAACCATAATCTATAAACTCCAAAAAGGAGCTTCCTTTTTTGAAAGAGCTGACACCCTGGTAGGTGATTATCCCACTCTCAGGGCCAATCAAGCCAACAAATCATTTCAAAGCTATTACAATTCCCTACAATGCCTCAAGCCCCAAGGCCCTCCCATTGAAGGCCCATAACTAAACACAAAGCGCCCTTTTACAACAAGCCTCACTTTGCTTTTCAGCCTCTGAAGGAAATTTCCCTGTAGGGTCCTTAACACCTATCCAATGCACTATCATTGTTAAACACCCCTCTGACCATCACAGTAACCAAGTTGACTATCACATATCACCTAACGCAAATGGAGCATTTCCACAACTGGCTCATTTTACAGCTTCTCCCTCAACCAATGCCTCTGGCCTAATTTGTGCTGTCCCTAGTGCCCACCTTTATCCAAGGCTCAATATCAATGGTGCAACATCTGATTATATTAAATGTATAAAGAATAACTCATCCTATATCTCTACTATAGTGGATGTCTCTCTGGCCTCCTCCTTGTCCACCTGGAATAATGAACCACAAGAAAGAAAAAACACTTCATCTTTAATTCACTTGTTTTCTTTCCATATCTCTGCCTATATTTACAACAAAGGCTTATTATTATTATTATTATTATTATTATTTTGAGATGGAGTCTCACTCTGTTGCCCAGGCTGGAGTGCAGTGGCAACCTCCACCTCCCAGGTTCAAGCGATTCTCCTTCCTCAGCCTCCCAAATAGCTGGGACTACAGGCGTGTGCCACCACACCCAGCTTTTTTTTTTTTTTTTTTTTTTTTTTTTGTATTTTTGGTAGAGACAGAGTTCCACCATGTTGGCCAGGATGGTCTTGATCTCTTGACCTCGTGATCTGCCTGCCTCAGCCTCCCAAAGTGCTGGGATTACAGGTGTGAGCCACCACACCCAGCCAAGGCTTATTATTCTTATATGGAACCAATACATATCTTTGTCTCCCCACCAACTGTACCGGAACATGTACTCTAGTTTATCTTTCTTCCTGCATTGTACTAGTTCCTTCTAGTCAACCTTTGCCCATTCCATCTGCCCAATATGTTAGGAAGAGGAGGGCAATCCATGTAATTCCCTTGATATATAACCTCCAGATATATATATCCCTTGGATATAACCTCCAGACTTAGATTGGGAGCAGGCAGATTGGCCACCTCCTTAACACACTTTAAAGCTCTTTCAACAGAACTACAGGGTTCTTTAGAAGATATAGCCCGAAGCTTTATAAGAGTCCAAGACCAACTAGACTGCTTGGCTGGAGTAATCCTCCAAAATAGATGGGAACTAGATCTTATGGCTGAAAAAGGAGATCTTAAATGGCCTCTGCCATTTGGGTGAGGAATGTTGCTTCTACCTCAACCAATCAGGCCTAGTAAGAGATGCTAATGAAAAACTTACAGAAAGGGCTAAAAGACTAAGGGAATACCAAAATAGCCAAATAGATTGTTGGTTTGGGAACAAAATCACAACATGAGTCATCCCATTTCTGGGCCCTCTCCTAATGATGTGCCTAGGACTAATGTTTTTACCCTGCCTAATTAACCTTTTTCAAAGATTTTTAACTGACAAGATCATGGCCATTTCACAGACAACTACCCTAAAACATCTACAGATGGCATTATTCCTACAGTCAATCTGAGATGAAAGAACTTTCTGCACTCCTCCCCTTAGCAAGACGTAGGCAGAAAGAACACACTGCCCCTTGTCCTTTTATAACTATAGGATCTAGATTGACAGAGCAAGAGCATCACCATCTTGGACAAACACCGCCATTTTAAGTTCCCCTTGATTGAAAAATGCCTAAATCCAGCCCCAAAAACATCACCCTAATGGCCAATGTCAGCATGACCATAAACCACAAATGACATCTCCAACCAGAAACATTCCAACCCCAAGATAAACCCACCTCCAACTAGCAACATGCCAACCCTGAGATAATCCCTCCTCTGACCAGAAACATCCCAACCTCACAATAAAATTCTCCTCCACCCAGAAACACTCCAAACCTGTGATAAGCTTTCCTTTCCTAAACCCTTAAATACCCTTAGTCTATAAGAGAGAAGGCTCCTGACCTAAACCAGCCAGAATCCCCTCTCAGGTTTATTCTCCAAAATAAACTTGAATGTGACTGTTGAGCCACTTTTTGTGTTTCTTTCTTCTTCCTTAAACCCTTACAGTTGTATTGATTATAGAGGCAATAGTGGGTCTTAGAACTATGGCTTGTGTTAGTTACAGAGATGAGAGTAGCTTGTCCTGGCAAGACTATTGCTGACTAGCTGCCTTTCAGGCATTCAGCTGTCTCTGATTAGATGGTTTTTGAAGACATTTTCACCAAAGCAAGCTGCCATTGATTTCAGTGAGTTAAGCCAGTTCTGCTACTTACTTGTTACCATTGCTGTAGAACTTTTCCTAAGAACATAAAGACTTTTTAATATTTAGCTCTCTATCTTAAGGATATTAACTGTTTGTCATCTTGTTTAAATTTTTGTTCTCTATTTACCTTTTAATTTGAGGATTCTTTAAATGTAAAAATCTATAGTTTGTCAAATCTCCTTACCATCTTTTTTTTTTTGAGTTGGAGTTTCACTCTTGTCGCCCAGGCTGGAGTGCAATAGTGCCATCTTGGCTCACCACAACCTCCACCTCCCGGGTTCAAGTGATTCTCCTACCTTAGCCTCCCAAGTAGCTGGGATTACAGGTATACACCACTACGCCTGGCTAATTTTTTGTATTTTTAGTAGAGACAGAGTTTCTCCATGTTGGTCAGGCTAGTCTCAAACTCCTGACTTCAGGTGATCCACCTACCTTGGCCTCCCAAAGTGCTGGGATTACAGGCGTGAGGCACCACTCCCAGCCACCATCTTTATACTTTCTATTTTTTTTTGTTTAAAATCTTTCATTATTCATGCCATATGATGAGGGACTTTACACTCTATATCACTATTTTCAAAGCAACCATAGACTATATTAATTCATAATAATTTTATGTCTATGTATCTTGCTTCCCCAAAGATTCCAAACTCCATGAAGCCAGGGTTTAAATAATTTTTACTGCCTACAGCATAATATATTATGGTGTATGTGAAGTATGTGAGGCTGCAGTGTAAGGCCTGAATTGGAATGGTAATAAGTAAGACTGGGAAAAAAAATAGATCAGCTAGTAGGGTATGAGTTTGGAAGGGTTGATGTAAACCAAGGACAAGTTGGATGTGGGAAAAGACTCAAGAAGAGGTAACTGAGGCAAGATGGTTGAAATATAAAGATTGGTCATATAAAAACATCCCAGAACAAGTAAACTTAATAAATCCCTAGGGAGGATTAGGAAACTGAGGACTTAGGTTGCAGCTTTATTTAATGGCTACTTCTGAAGTTAGTGGACAAAAGCCACTATAATTAGCATGCTTACTCTAGCGTGGTCCCTAAAGGTACATAAATCCCCAGGCCATACTAGCACATCCTCAGGGTAATCAAAATCACAATGTGTTTTCCTTTCCCCAAAAGATTTTCAAAAAAAAGTATACATTTCATATTAAGTTATTGCCATTAACTTTTTTTTTTTTTTTGAGCCAGAGTTTCACTCTTAATGCCCAGCCTGAGTGCAACAGCACAATCTCTGCTCACTGTAACCTCTGCCTTCTGGGTTCAAATGATTCTCCTGCGTCAGCCTCCTGAGTAGCTGGGATTACAGGTGCCCACCACCACGCCTCACTAATTTTTGTATTTTTTAGTAGAGACAGGGTTTTGCCATGTTGGCCAGGCTGGTCTCAAACTCTTGACCTCAGGTGATTCACCCGCCTTGGCTTCCCAAAGTGCTGAGGTTATAGGCGTGAGCCACCGCACACAGCCATTGTCATTACTAGTAATGTCAAAAACCGCAGTTACTTTTGCACCAAGCCTATTAAAAGGCAGCAGTGTTTTCATCTGGACTTCTCATTATATGAGATAAATTTTTCCATGGTAATGAAAGAAAGGGGAGGAAGGAAGAAAACAGGGAGAGAAGGGAGGAAAGAAGACAAAAAGAAGAAAAAAGGAAAAGGCAAGTAGCCTAGAAATGAAAAGTCATAATCAGTGGCCTGACAGGTATGAAAGAGGAGGCACAGAGTCTGGGTTTCCTTGAGGGCTTCTAGTTAAAGGCTAAATGTATAATGCTGCTGTTTGGGGATGCAAAGATATTGAGAGGCCACCTAGTTCAACCCCATCGAGACCATCCTAGCTAACACAGTGAAGCCCCGTCTCTACTAAAAAAATACAAAAAAATTAGCCTGGCATGGTGGCGGGCACCTGTAGTCCCAGCTACTTGGGAGGCTGAGGCAGGAGAATGGCATGAACCCGGGAGGTGGAGCTTGCAGTGAGCTGAGTTGGTGCCACTGCACTCCAGCCTGGGCAACAGAGCGAGACTCCGTCTCAAAAAAAAAAAAAAAAAAAAAAAAAGAGAGAGAGAGATTCCTACTCTGTTGCCCAGGCTACAGTACAGTGGTGTGATCACAGCTCACTGCAGCCTTGAACTCCTGGCCTCAGTCAGTCCTGCCATCTAAGTCTCCCAAAGTAGCTGGGACTGCAGTTGTGCACGACCATGCCCAGCTAATTTTTTCAAAAAGTTTTTGTAGAGACAGGAGTCTCACTATGTTGCCCGTCTTTGAGTTGGATTAATTTGCTGAAGCAGCTCACAGAACTCAGGAAAACATATTTACCGATTTATTATAAAGGATATTACAAAGGATACCGATGAAGCAATGCATAGGGCGAGGTATGGGGCAAGGGATGGAGAGCTTCCTTGCCCTCTCTAGGTGCACCACACTCCAGGAACCTCTGCATATTCAGCTATTCCAAGGCTCGCAGAACCCTGTCCTCTCTCGTTATGTAAGTTTCAGTACGTAGGCATGATTGAGTAAATCATTGGCATTTGGTGATCAACTTAACCTTCAGCCCTTCTCTGCTCCCTGGAGGTTGAGGGGTGGGGCTGAAAGTCCCAATTCTTATTCTGACCTTAGTTTTTCAGGTAACCAGACCCCACTGAAGTTACCTAGAGGCTGCCAAACTTAAGTCAACTCATTAGCATACAAAAAGACACATCACTTTGAAGATTCTAAGAAGGCCAGGTGTGGTGGGTCATACCCGTAATCTTAGCCCAGGAGTTCAAGACCCTTGAGTCCAGGAGTTCGAGACCAGCCTGGGCAACATAGGGAGACACTGTCTTTATTTTTTAAAATAAATAAATAGTTTTTTTAAATGAAGATTCTAAGGATTTTAGAAGTTGTGTGTCAGGAAACAAGATGAAGACCAAATAATACAATTCAGAGAAATCACAGTACTTAATGCTGAATTGTTATATTAAGTGGATTGGAAATAGTGAATTTATTCTTTTGTCCTATATATTTAGTTGTGATAAATATATAACAGAAAAATTTGCCATTTTTTTTTTTTTTTTTTTTTTTTTTTTTTTTTTTGAGATGGAGTCTTGCTCTATCACCTAGGCTGGAGTGCTGGTGCAATCTTGGCTCACTGTAACCTCCGCCTCCTGGGTTCAAGCAATTCTTCTGCCTCAACCTGCTGAGTAGCTGGGATTACAGACACACACTACAATGCCCGGCTAATTTTTGTATTTTTTTAGTAGAGATGGGGTTTCACCATATTGGCCAGGCTGGTCTTGAACTCTTGATCTTGTGATCCGCCTGCCTCAGCCTCTCAAAGTGTTGGGATTACAGGCATGAGCCACCATGCCCGCCTAAAATGGCAAAGTTTTATGTTATATATACTTATCACAACTAAATATATGGAACAAAAGAATACATCAGGAAATACAATGGAAAAATTTTCTTTACAACAGCAGGAGAAACTAGGCTACCTGACTATAAAGACTGCATCAAACTGTATGATTGTATAAAAAGATATAAACAACCAGGTTCAATGGCTCATGTCTGTAATCCCAGCACTTTGGGAGGCTGAGGTGGGCAAATCACGAGGTCAGGAGTTCAAGACCATCCTGGTCAGCGTGGTGAAACCCTGTCTCTACTAAAAATACAAAAATGAGCTGGGCATGGTGGTGTGTGCCTGTAATCCCAGCTACTCAGCAGACTGAGGCAGGAGAATCGCTTGAATCCTGGGAGGCAGAGGTTATAGTGAGCTGAAATTGCACCACTGCACCCTAGCCTGGTAACAGAGCGAGACTCTGTCTCAAAAAAAAAAAAAAAATTAGCTGGGCATGGTGGCATATGCCTGTAGTCTGAGCTACTCAGGAGGCTGAGGCAGGAAAACTGCTTGAACCGAAACCAGGGAGGCAGAGGTTGCAGTGAGCTGAGATTGAGCCACTGCACTCCAGCCTGGGCTACAGAGTAAGACTCTGTCTCAAAAAAAAAAAAAAGAAAGAAAGAAAAAAAGAAAAACTATCTGGGTGTGATGGTGCATGCCTGTAGTCCCAGCTACTTGGGAGGCTGAGGTGAGAGGATCACTTGCGCCCAGGAGGCAGAGGTTGCAGTAAGCCAAAATTATGCCACTGCACTGTAGCCTGGGTGACAGAGCAAGACCCTGTCTCAAAAAAAAAAAAAAAAAAAAAAAAAAAGGATATGAAAGAACACCTGGATAAATAAATGGAGAGACGATCTCTGGATCAGAGGACTCAACATAAAATTAAAAATTAAAAACAGGAAAATATCTTGCAATTAATCTACACATTCTGTGAAATACAAAGGAATTCTTAACAGCATTTATGCATACACACATATACTATAGATAAATGATAGATAGATAGATAGATAGATAGATAGGTAGATAGACAGACAGATAGATGATTGATAGAGTGAAAAGACATCCAAAATGGAGATTATTATGTCAGAGGTCTCTAAAAAGGAGCCAAGAGGGCATAAGGAGTTGAACCCCAGTCACATACGTACCCAGAAGGAATTTGACCTCTTTGAACTGAGCCAAATTTACAACGTCTTTAAGAAGCAGCTGCATTTGATTTGAACTATTTACACCAGGTCTAATCACCAACCTCCTGAGGAGACAGCTGTGCTGAATTAAGCTGATCATTGCCCAGAGACATATAAGCTGTCAATCAACCATTGTCAATCATGGATTGTGCTAAAATTTTCCACTTGTGTAAACTTGCAAGAAACCTTTATAAGCCCCTGCCCAGTCTTGTCTGAATGGAACAGATTTGTGTCTCCTAAATCGCAAGTCATGAAAGATCCCAATTAAAATACCTTCTTTTTTTTTTTTCCTTTTGAGACAGTGTCTCTTGCACTGTCACCAAGGCTGGAGTACAGTGCACAATCTTGGCTCATTGCAACTTCCACCTCCCAGGCTCAAGTGATCCTCCCATGTCAGCCTCCCAAGCTGGGACTACAGGCATGTGCCACCGTGACTGGCTAATTTTATTTTTTGTAGAGACAATGTCTTACTATGTTGCTCAGGCTGGTCTCTAACTCCTGGGCTCAAGTGATCCTCCCACCTAAGCCTCCCAAAGTATTGAAATTACAGGCGTGAGCCATCATGCTGGGCTAAAATATCTTCTCTTTTGTTTGCTGATCCACAGCGTTGGTTTTCTTATTAGTTTATATTACATGGTGTCAGAAGTGGGATACAGAGAAGTTCCCTCTTGATCTCCAGTGCCACCATGGACCAAGCAAAGGTACCTGCAGGACCCTTTTGCAATTTATTGATCTTGACAGCCCTGGAATTCACTGGGTAAGTCTCTTGTGTTCTAAACCTCCTGACGTGGTTGAGATTCAGGCCTTTTATCAGGTGTTTTCTGTTGCCAGCTTTGATTACAAGGATGGCTTCATTGTTTTGGAGAGTGTCTCAAATAAGAACCTATGAGGCAAAGAAAAAAATTATATTTTCTCCTCTACAATTTGGCAACTCATTTGGGACCAGTGGAGACACTCCACTCACTCCAAGACCTATGAGTGGAATCCTGGGAGAATTTGCAGAAGCCAATAGAAATAGGTAGGATTTCTTACTAAAGTCAGCTTCTCCCAGACTTCTGTTTTGTTGTTGTTGTTGTTTTGTTTTGTTTTTTTGTTTGTTTGTCTTTGAGATGGAGTCTCGCTCTGCTGCCCAGGCTGTAGTGCAATGGCGTGATCTCGGCTCACTGCAACCTCTGCCTCCCAGGTTACAGCAATTCTCCTGCCTCAGCTCCCTGAGTAGCTGGAATTACAGGTGCCTGCTACTACACCCAGCTAATTTTTGTATTTTTATTAGAGATGGGATTTCACCATGTTGGCCAGGCTGGTCTCGAGCTCCTGACCTCGTGATTCACCTGCCTTGGCCTCCCAAAGTACTGGGATTATAGGCATGAGCCACTGCACCCAACCAGCTTCTCCCAGACTTCTATCTGTGGTACCTGGTCAAGAGAGAAGGTAAAAAAAAATTCCCTGTTCCTTCTTTTCCAGGTTCAGATTGGCAGAAAAAAAAAAATTACAAATAAAGAAAAAACAATTAATTTTTTGAATTGTGACTCTTGTGAATCTGCTTCAGGTACTATTGGTTATTGCTCTTTAATTTCCAAAGATGGTCTTTATTTCCCTTGTTGCTGTCTCTTTGTAGGGCTTGTCATAAGAAGGAAAAATCATAAAATTCTCCTTTCATCCTGTTTAATTTCTTCAGAAGCTTGGCTTTGTCACCAGCAAATTTATTCTCCAGTCTCTACCACCTCAGAGAGCATACATTGTGGGGCTTATGTCAGATGACCAGCTGTGAGTCAGCCGGGGGTCTGAAAATGTCTGTTTTTTCAAATGTGCCATCTCTCAGGGAAATTCGTCTTAATTGTCTCACCCTTCATCGCCTTGATAATAATGAGGGTCTTTACTTTCTTAGGCTACCTTTGGAAGAAACTTCAGATCTTGAGGGGAACTGCATACTTGCACCCTCTTCAGGCATAATTTATGCATCTGGTTATACACCATAAAAAGGCTTACAGGTTTTGAGTCCCAGTTATACCTTTGAAAATTTATTTTGTTTTGTTTTGTTTTGTTTGAGACAAACTGCAGAGATTGCAGTGGCACAATTACAGCTCACTGTAGTCTCGACATCCCAGACTCAAGTGATTCTCCCACCTCAGCCTCCCAAGTAGCTGAGATTTATACAGGCATGTGCCACCATGCGTGGCTAATTTTTTTTTTTTAAAAATTTTGCAGAGATGGCATTCTCACTATATTCCCCATACTGGTCTCAGACTCCTGGACTCAAGTGATCCTCCAGCCTTGGCCTCCCAAAGTGCTAGGACTATAGGCATAAACCAATGCACCTGGCCAACCTTTGGAAATTTGGACTGTTAAGGCTAAAACTTTTTTTTCTGGAGAGTTCTCCTTTAACACCTGCAGAAAATTCTTTAAATGTTCAAATTGCCTGCTCAACTTTGCTGCAGGATTTACAAAAGTCACTCCAGCATTTTCCAGGCCTTTCTCAGTCCTTTGGAGATGTAAACCTTACCATGTTTTTGAAATGTTAGCATTTAGGGAATTAGTTAAGCAGCATTCCAGCTGAGATTGGATTTGAAACAGAGCTAAAGTTCTCTGGACCAACCAAAAAATTCCTTTCCTCAGGGAATATCTTTAGCTCAGGAGGGAAATATTTATAAGAATTGGTTTGGTTACTTGTTTTGAATTTTTGGTGTGACTCTTGAGGTTTTCAGGTGCCCATTTGTAATTCTTTCCACCCCCAAGGGCAGCTTTTGCTTTCCTCTTTTAGTGACTGTCTCTTCTCATCATCTGTCTGCTGGGCACACACGGGAAGGTTTGCCTTTGTGGAAGGTCTGGCAGACACTCGGCTGAAAAGCTGAGGCCATAGAGAATATGGTGAACAAATGTGGGGCTGCACCCCAGATGTTGCTAGGGAAGCGTTCTCTAAGCTGTCCTTGGGAGGGGTCTGGATCTTATAAGGGCTGCTAACTTTTGCTCCGTCTTTGGGAAACTTGGTTAAAGCCAAGTTTTAATGAAGGGCTTGGTTTAAAAGGGCTTCTTGGTTTTGGTCTCATGTGTGTTTATTTGTGTTGGTTTTCTCATTTGTTCAGGTATATCTTTGATTTTAAACATCAGTTTATATTTAAATAGGATGAAAACTTTTTGTTCCTTTGTTTGTTCAGCCTTCTGAGCTAAATGGAACCACATCCCCTCAACAAGAAAGTTTATTAAAACATTTCAAAGACAACAGCTTTAAGTAGTGATTATTCTAGTGCTGGGCATGGTGGCTCACGCCTGTAACCCCAGCACTTTGGGAGGCCGAGGCAAGTGGATCACTTGAGGCCAGGAGTTTGAGACCAGCCTGGCCAACATAGTGAAATCCTGTCTCTACTAAAAATACAAAAATTACCCAGGAATGGTGGCATGTGCCTGTAGTCCCAGCTATTTAGGAGGCTGAGACACTTGAGCCTGGGAGGCATAGGTTGCAGTGATCTGAGATTGAGCCACTGCATTTCAGCCTGGGTGACAGAGTTGTCTTAGGAAAAACAAATAAATAAATAAAATAGTGATTATTCTAGACCTCTAATAGGCAAATATACCCCACCCCTGCAAAAACAAACAAACAAACAAAAAACAACAAAAACAAAAACCTTGTTCTTAGTGCAAATTTCAGAAAGGAAGCCAAGAAGCAGGAATGTTTGTTGTTTGTCCATCTAAAACCTGGTCAAAAGATCTTTTTAAGAGCTCTACTGTCAAAAATCGACTTTTGACTTTTGACTTTTTAGAGCATGAGAATCCCTTGAACTTAGGAGGCAGAGGTTGCAGTGAGCCGAGATCATGCCACTGCACTCCAGCCTGAGTGACAGAGTGAGACTCTGTCTCAAATAAACGAACAAACAAACAAACAGAGCCAAAAGTATATAAGCTTAAACTCAAATTTAGTAATTAATGTCTTAGCATTATATCTTATTTGGAAATGACCTAGATAGGCAACAAGTATCCATAATTTAATTTAGCTTAGCAAAATTCTAAGGGTAACCATTTTTTATTACTGTATGTTAGGTAAATATCATAAAAGTAAGAAACTTAAAGTTAAATACAAGCATATTTTGCTGACAACTCAGGAGACATAGTTGTTTTTATTAAATCAACAATATTAAACTAGCCTTGTCTACCAAAAGATTTACTAAAGTCACATAAACTTAAAAAATATTTCAACGTATTTATGAGCACTCATTTATTTTTAAGTTAATTTGGTACCATGTAGACAATACATAAACATATGTAAAGACATATAAATACATGTAGATACAACATATATCATACACATGTATGTGTCCATTTGGTTTTGTTTCTTTGTTTGGGACATGGTCTCGCTATGTTGCCCAGGGTGGCCTTAAATTCCTGAGCTCAAATGATCTTCCTCCCTCAGCCTCCTGAGTAGCTGGGATTACAGGCATGTGCCACTATGCCCAACTCACATGTATGTATCTAAAAGCCAAAAGGATCAAGGTTAAATATGAAAAAGAGTAGAGAGACCTGAGAGGAACCTATCTACCCACAACTCTTGGGACTCTAAGAGGAAAACCGTGGTCCTCCCACCCCCAGAAAATGAGTCTGTGGCCTTCAAGGGGTCCTCAAGGAGTTCCGGGACTGTTATAAGTCTTCATTACCAGCTGGGCTCAATGGCTCATGCCTGTAATCCCAGCACTTTGGGAGGCTGAGGTGAGAGCATCACTTGAGGCCAGGAGTTCAAGACCAGCCTAGGCAACACAGTGAGACCCTCTTTCTACAATTAATAAAAATTCAATAATATTAAACAAAAATAATCAAAAATAAAGAGAAGTCTTTGTTAGTTGCCCTCATGTGGTAGCAAAGGTGGCAAGAGGAAGGAGGAACATAAATGGAAGAACAAGTCTTAGAGGAGTCAGTTTGAGATCTTGTTCCCAAAAGGCCAAAGAAATTTTACATTATCTTTGGCAAAATTAATGTCAACAAGAAAAGAAGCAGAGAGGTGGAGCACATATAGTCAGCTGGAGTTTAGGAGGAGAGGAATTCAGGCTGGGTGAGATGGGCCCCATTTTGGGAGACCAAGGTAGAAGGATTGCTTGAAATCAGGAGTTCAAAACCAGCATGGGCAATGTAGTGAGACCAAGTCTCTATAAATATATATATTTTTTATTAGCCAGCATGGCAGCATGCACCTGTAATCCCAGCTACCTGGAGGCTGAGGCAGGAGGATTCCTTGAGCCCCAGAGTTTGAGGCTGTAGTGAACTATGATTGCACCACTGCACTCCAGCCTGGGTGATAGAGTGAGACCCTCTCTCTCAAAAAAAAAAAAAGTATATGTATTATATATGTATAAATATATAGCCTAAATATAAACTTATACTTAAATTATATAGGAGGTATTACATTGTCAAATAAGAAATAACATTTTACCTTCTTGAAGTTGTATTTGTATAAATGCATTTTTAATATGTGTTTCAAAATTGTATAAAATTTCTAAAAAGATCTGATGTATCTTGGTATATGTTATCAGTCATAATTCTGATTATTAAGTTAAATTGTTGTACACCACAGAAATAACCACACTTCCTTATCAGTTCCATCATTAACCATGACTATTCTCTTTTGTCATCCACAAGCATTTGTTATTTTACCTTCATTTTTTTTTTTTTTTTTTTTTTTAGAATGAGTCTCACTCTGTTGCCCAGGCTGGAGTGCAGTGGCACAATCTCGGCTCACTGCAAGCTCTGCCTCCCGGGTTCATGTCATTCTCCTGCCTCAGCCTCCTGAGTAGCTGGGACTATAGGTGCTTGCCAAGATGCCTGACTAATTTTTTGTACTTTTAGTAGAGACGGGGTTCCACCATGTTGGCCAGGTTTGTCTTAAACTCTTGACCTCGTGATCTGCCTGCCTTGGCCTCCCAAAGTGCTGGGACTACAGGCATGAGCCACTGCGCCCAGCCTACCTTGATCTTGATTCTCCTCAAAAGGTGGTTTATAAACAGCTGCAGTCCAAAATTTGTTTTTTTTTTCATTTTTTTTTTTGGAGACAGGGTCTCACTTTGTCACCATCCAGGCTGGAATGCAGTGGTGTGATCATAGCTCACTGCAGCCTTGATCTCCTGGGCTCAGGTGATCCTCCTACCACAGCCTCCCAAGTAACTAGGATCACAGGCACCTGCCACCATGGCTGGCTAACTTTTTTTTTTTTTTTTTTTTTAGAAATTAGGTCTCACTATGTTGTTCAGGCCGCTCTGGAACTCCTGGGCTCAAGTGATCTTCCCACCTTGACCTTGCAAAGTACTAGGATTACAGGCATAAAACACTGCATGCAGCGCCAAATTTGCTGCTTCTTCAAGGAAATTCATTAAAAAAAAAAAAAAACACAAAAAAACATAACAAGTATTCTTGAATACAGATTTTTGATAATTTTTGAGATCATACCATTGGACTTGGTGAAAACTTCCAGAGCTCTAATGAGTAAATTAAAGTGTTCATGAAGATTCCTAATCCGACATCAAGAAAAACAAGAATTAATTACATGGGACTCAACTGATAAAGAATTGAACTTTTTTATGACTTCTTTTTATCTGAAACATTCCACTTTCTTTATATTTTATTTTTCAGAGTCAAGAAAACTTTTATTCTTCTTTTAAGCTATTTATAGCTTAGATCAATTGGGTAAAGTAGGCTTTTGTGAACAGAATTGAAACATTTGCATTTCTGTCTACCTGGTTCCTTCAGAATTTGGAAACCATTTGTGATTAATCTTCTTTTATGGCAATATAGTCATTTGCATAAGTTCAATAACAATTTTCTCTCTTTGTAGGAAGAGACATTAGACCCAACAAAACTCCTTGGAATTCTTAGCATGTTAAGGATTAGATAATAAAATAGCTTCAGATTATTTACTCACTGCTCAAGGAGGAGTCTGCTATATCCAACATCTCTTGTTCTGCTTGGGTAAATAAAAAATTCAAGGCTGGGTGCTGTGGCTCACACTTCTAATCCCAGCACTTTGGAAGGCCAAGGCAGGCAGGGGTTCAAGACCAGCCTGGGCAACATGGCGAAACTCCATCCCTAATAAAACTACAAAAATTAGCTGGGTGTGGTGGTGCACACCTGTAGTCCCAGCTACTAGGGGGTGCTGAGGTTGGAGGATCACTTGAGCCTGGGATATTGAGGCTGCAGTGAGCTGAGATCCCACCACTGTACTCCAGCCTGGGTGACAAAGTGATAGCCTGTCTCAAAAAATAAAATAATAATTTTTAAAAATTCAGGTAGTTCTGGAAACCTCCAAGATTCCAAGATTAGTCAGATCCTTAAAAGGTATACCTTCTGGTAGTCTTTTTAATTGGGTTAATCTTGAATTTTCTGATCTTTTTTGTTGACTTCCTACAGGTATTGGAAATATTTTAAGATCTGGGTTCCAACTTCTCCTGTTATTCTTGATTATGATCCTAGTCATGTTTATCTTCATTAAACTATATTCTTGTGAAATGGTTTGAAGTAGTCTTGTTGTCTGAGGTATTACCTGGAGCTCTTTGTCTCACGATCAAGAAGAACAAGGAATGTGGACACCAAGGGTGCGTTTAGAGCACAAGTTTAATAAGTGAAAGAGGAAAGCTCTCCACTTCAGAGAGGGGACCTGAGAGGGTTGCCATTTTACAGTTGAGTACAAAGGCTGTTATGCGGAACCCAGAGGAACCAGATGGGTCTGGGCATTTTATTTGCATAACTGAAACTGCATAAGTTGAGAATTTTTGGTAGCTCCACCCTGTACCCCTAGTGTGCTGGCTGGCTGGTGGTTGTCTTTAGAAAAGGCACCACTTAGAAAATGGCACAATGGTGTAAAGGACCAGTTGGAGCCTTGGCTCACAACCAGCCTAGTGTTGGAGTGATGATTCATAGAGTTTTGGCTCACAGTCCAAAGTATGCCCAAAAAAGGCAAGGAATGTACTTACCACAGCCCACCATCTACATGCCCACAAAAGGAAAAGAAACTATTTCCTGGAAGGCTGCTGCTTACACAAAGAACAAAGGTGCTTCTATGTTGGGCCTTGCTTCCTTATCTGTGCAGCTATGGGCATATTCTAGGCAAGCCGCCTGTGGTAGTTCCCTCGTCTGTATCTGCAGCCTGAGTTTTTAGGTCGTTCCTTTGTTTGAAAGAATTCTGCTGAGCACCTGCTGTAACTGCCTTCCTAGCTGGTTCTTTCTTTTCTCCTCTGTCAGCTTGATGCCACACTGTTGCTGTCAATGAAACTAAAATTATGGTGGCTCAACACATGGAACTGACAGATTAGGCCTACAGTCATGAATCCTACCCTATCCACATATGTGCACCACAATGGGGGTCCACATCCTCAACTCCTCCTTGTTGCTCACATTTAAACTATTCCATTTAACACAGATCATCCACTATCATCACCATGACTCCCTCCTCCATGGGACATGACTTCCTGGGACAAATCTATTCCAGCACCAAAGGGCTTAGTGAAATAATTGATCTCGGTGGTTTCTGAGGAAAGATTTAAATCAAAAGGGAGAAATCTGAAAAGAAATCCAAAATGGAGATGATTATGTCACAGGTCTCTAAAAAGGAGCCACGAGTGCATAAGGAGTTGGACCCCCATCACTCATATACTCAGATGAAATTTGATATGTTCAAATTGGACGAAATCACAAACATCCTAAAGAAGCAGCTGAATTTTATGTGAATTGTTTACACTGGGCCTGATCACAAATCTCCTGAGAAGACAGCCATGCCAAATTAGGTCGTTCATCACCAAGAGACATCTAAGCTGTCAATCAGGCATTGTCAATCATAGACTCTGCTAAAATTTTCCACTTTTACAAACTTGCCAGGAACCTTTATAAGTCCCTGCCCAGACTTGTCTGGATGGAACATGATTTAGCTGCTTGCTCGATTTGTGTCTCTCAAATTGCAATTTATAAAAGATCTCAATTCAAATACTTTCTCTTGTATGCTGCTCTGCAGTGTTGGTTTTACTTCTTATTAGTTGCCAATATATAAAAAATGGATGTGCATAAAAATTGATTCTATATTTATCTAGGATGAATTATTTAATAAATAGTATTGTGACAACTGAGTAGCCAGCTGGAAAACGAGAGTTGAACTCTTACAGCTTACTTTCCATCACAGTTAATTCTAGGTGATTCAAAGATGTAAACATTTTGCAAAGTTGTAAATCCATAATGAAAACAAGGAAAAGATGTATATCCACTTCCCAAGCATGCTAAATTCTTAAGCAGGCATTACATAAAACAGGAATTTCAAATAGCAAATACACAGTTAAAGCTGTTATCCCCCATAGTGATGAGGAAAGCCACAAAGTTATCTGTGTTATCCACCAGAATGACTGAGCTTATTTTATTTATTTATTTATTTATTTATTTATTTTTAATTTTTCTGAGACAGAGTCTCGCTGTATCGGTGCTATCTCAGCTCACTGCAAGCTCCGCCTCCTGGGTTCACACCATTCTCCGCCTCAGCCTCCTGAGTAGCTGGTACTACAAGTGCTTGCCACCACGCCCAGCTAATTTTTTGTAGTTTTAGCAGAGATGGGGTTTCACTGTGTTAGCCAGAATGGTCTCGATCTCCCGACCTTGTGATCCGCCCGTCTCAGCTTCCCAAAGTCCTGGGATTACGGGTGTGAGCTACCGCACCTGGCTATTTTTATTTTATTTATTTTTTGAGACAGAGTCTTGCTCTGTCGCCCAGGCTGGAGTACAGTGGCGCGATCTCGGTTCACTGCAACTTCCACCTCCTGGGTGCAAGTGATTCCCCTACCTCAGCCTCCTGATTAGCTGGGATTACAGGCGCAGGCCACCACACCTGGCTAATTTTTTGTATTTTAGTAGAGACGGGGTTTTACCATGTTGGCCAGGATGGTCTCGATCTCCTGACCTCATGATCTACCCACCTCAGCCTCCCAAAGTGCTGAGATTACAGGCGTGAGCCATGTGCCCAGCCCAGAATGACTGAATTTAAAAGGCTGATAAAACCACATGAGCAACATGGTTTATGAGTAAGAAAGTGAGCAACAGGGACCTTCATGTTCTGTTATTGGGAATGTAAACTGGTACAACTTCTTTGCAAAACACTTTGACACTGAACATACACAATGGCTTATATTCCGCTCATAGGAATATGCCATAAAGAAACCCACGTGCTGGCTGGGCGAGGTCAAGAGATCGAGACCATCCTGGCCAATGTGGTGAAACCCTGTCTCTACTAAAAATACAAAAATAGGCTGGGAGTGGTGGCATGTGCCTATAGTCCCAGCTACTCAGGAGGCTGAGGGAGGAGAACGGCTTGAACCTGGGAGGCAGGGGTTGCAGTGAGCTGAAATCACGTCACTGCACTCCAGCCTGGGCGACAGAGCAAGACTCCATCTCAAAAAAAAGAAAAGAAACCCATGTACATGTGCACTATAATACATTCTTTTTTCGTCTTTTTTTTTTCTTTTTTTTTGTGACGGAGTCTTGCTCTGTCACCCAGGCTGGAGTGCAGTGGCATGATCTCAGCTCACTGCAACTTCTGCCTCCTGGGTTTAAGCAATTCTCCTGCCTCAGCCTCCCGAGTAGCTGGGATTACAGGTGCCCAGTACCATGCCTGGCTAAGTTTTGGTTTGTTTGTTTGTTTTTTGTTTGTTTGTTTGTTTTTTGAGACAGAGTTTTGCCCTTATTGCCCAGGCTGGAGTACAATGGCACAATCTCGGCTCCCTGCAACCTCTGCCTCCCGGGTTCAAGCAATTCTCCTGCCTCAGCCTTCGAAGTAGCTGGGATTACAGGCTTCTGCCACCATGCCTGGCTAATTTTGTATTTGCAGTAGAGACGGGGTTTCACCATATTGGTCAGGCTGGTCTCGAACTCCTGACCTCATGATCCACCCACCTCAGCCTCCCAAAGTACCGGGATTACAGGCATGAGCCACTGTGCCCGGCCAATTTTTTGTATTTTCAGTAGAGACAGGGTTTCCCCATATTGGTGAGGCTGGTCTCGAACTCCTGACCTCAGGTGATCTGCCTGCCTCCCAAAGTGCTGGGATCACAGGCTTGAGCCACCGTGCCCAGCCTGGTTTTTATTTTTTGAGACAGGGTATTGCTCTGTCACCCAGGCTGGAGTGCGGTGGCACGATCCCGGCTCACTGCAGCCTTGACTGTTCAAGCTCAAGCGACAGTCTCACCTCAGCCTCCTAAGTAGCTATGTGCCACAGGCACACAACACAGTGCCTGGCTAATTTTTTTATTTTCTGTGGACATGGAGTCTCCCCGTGTCACTCAGGCTGGTCTCAATCTCCTGGGCTCAAATGATCCTCCCCCATCTTGTTCTCCCAAAGTGCTAGGATCACTGGCATGAGCCACCGCCCCCAACTACTTTTTAAAAAATATTTTGATCTGCAGTTGGTTGAATCCTTAAATATAAAACCCACAGATATGGGGAGCCGACAAGAATCAACATCTGACAAAGGTACAGAAAAACTACTGCACTACTGCCCTATAAGATTATAAATTAATCTGTAAACATTGATAAATTGTTAGGATGCTTGCCTCCTGATAGAGACATTAATCCCAAATGTTCCCGGTCTTTCTTGCCCTGAGAAAGTTGAGCAGTCTTATAACGAATTTAGCCAATTTGTGTAAGGATTTTGCCTTTCAATATGATTGTATGTTCAAAGACAAAGTTCTGGAAAGATATGCACAAAATAAAATTACACAGTGGTTATTTCTGGGGAGGAAAGTAGGAAATTGAATTTTTGCAACTTTTTGGACTTTTGTATTTTTCAGAAGTTCTTATTTTTAAAATGTCAATGTAAAAACACACACACAATAAATGTCTCCATGAACTCTTTGTTCACAACTAGAGAAATGGTTTAGTAAACTATATACTTCTTTTCCTTGGAAAAATATTCAATAATTAAAATTATGTTTATAAGGATTACATTATAACATGTAATTAAAGGGAAAACTATGCACAGAAAAGTTATAGGAGGAAAAACACCAATGCATTAATGATATTGATAATATTTTATTTTTTTAAGTATTCTTATTATTATCTAATGAGAATGTATTATTTTTGTAATAAGGAAAATGTTAGTAAAAACAAAACACAGCATGTTTCAGCATGCCCTGACTCTTCTTTGAGGATATGCGATACAATAGGTTGGCCTTTTGTGACTTTTACAAAAAGTTGTAGTTTTTGTTCCCTCCACACTTAAGAACTTTATCTCACATCATGAATATCTGACTTCTGGCTTTTTTTTTTTTTTTTTTTTTTTTTTTTTAAGGTAAGCAAGCTGACATTTAAAACTGTGATTAAATAAGAGAGTATCTTTCAAGGTTTGGCTAAGAGTATCTAACATTTCCATGCTGTGCTGTTAATCAAAGGAACTTCTTCAGCTGGTTTGCTTTGTTTTGTTTTGTTTTGTTTTGTTTTGTTTTGAGACAGAGTTTCACTCTTGTTGCCCAGGCTGGAGTGCAGTGGCAGGATCTAGGCTCACTGCAACCTCTGCCTCCCAGGGTCAGGCAATTCTCTTGCCTCAGCCTCCTGAGTAGCTGGGATTACAGGCGTGCACCACCACACCAGGCTAATTTCTATATTTTTAGTAGAGATGGGGTTTCACCATGTTGGTCAGGCTGGTTCCTTTTTAACTGAAACATGTCAGAGAGGAAAAATTTTCCTCAACCCTGTTATGTTTTGTAACTGTGGGCCTGCAAATTAAACTAATAAAAGACATAGTAACAGGAGAAAAAGCACACCATTTTTATTAATATTTGCATGCAAAAGAGTTCTCAGGAAAGAAGTAGTTAGACTTGTGGTTTTATGTACCTTTTTAACAAAGGAAAGAGGGTTTGGGCTTCAAGGAACAAATTGTGGGGCACTGAGGAGGAAACATATGGGGAAATTAATGGATGATAAGGGCTATTTTAGAAAGATCTGTTTATGCAAATTCATCTTGGTGTTAATTCCCATCTTTGGTAAAAATCACTCTTCTCTCCCTGGTACTAGGTGGGTGGGGAGGCACCTTCCTCAATGGGAAATTTATGCCCTGCTCTTAGGCTGTGTCACCCAGGCTGGAGTGCAGTGACATGATCATGGCTCACGGCAGCTTTGACCTCCAGGGTTCAAGTGATCCTCCTGCCTTAGTCTCCTGAGTAGCTGGGACCACAGGCGAGCACCACCACACTCGGCTAATTAAAAAAAATTTTTTTGGTGGAGATGTTCCCGAACCAAACCAGGCCTGGCTCTATGTTCTCACAGCCAAATAATGAGATGCAGATGGACTAGGAAAGAAGGGAGTTTATTTCTGTAACTGGATACAGGGAGAAGGTCGGAGATTATTCGCCAGACCAACTCAAGATATTACATTACCCATGCTTATATGTGTTTGGACTACATGCCTACGTGCAATATCACATTTGCCTGTTTATAAGTAATTAATTTTGTTTCAGCTAGGTCAGAGGCCAAAAATGCCCTCTAAATCTACCTAATCCATGAGGGTCCTGATACCAGGGTGATTAAGAAATGTCTCCTAAATTTACTTAAGGAGGATCCTGGCACCAGAGTGATTACTTCTACTTTATCTTACCTACGGTTTGGTCCTAAGAGTTGCTCCAGACCCTCCCCCTTAAAATAAATCTATTCAAGGACTGTCTGTGTTACCTTGACTCGCCCCAGATGTTGACCCGAGACAGATCCTGGTACAAGGAATGTAAGGCTGTCCCCATTATCTTGACATGCTCCAGGTTTTAGGAGAAGCCTGTGCAAGGCACTTACTGAACGTATGTTTCATTTCTGGTTCTGACATCCGGGCACTGATTTTCCCTAGACTTAATTGTTAGCCCAATGTTAAGGCAAGGGCTGTGGAAGTTCGTCTATGTAACTGGAGTGCTATGGAGCCCTGTCTGTGTGACTGTCAGAGAGAATTGGCCTGCCACAGAGATGAGGTCTCGCTATGCTGCCCAGGTTGGTCTCGAGCTCCTGGGCTCAAGTGATCCTCCTGCGTTGGCCTCCCAAAGTGCTTGGATTACAAACATGAGCCACCACTCCCAGCCACCTGCATCTCCTGATTCTCAATTACCTTCAGCTCAAAAATTTCCTATGACAATGTGTCATATTTTGGGGTGGCATATTCAGATCCCCTTCAAACAAAGATGAATAAAGTAAAAACACCTATGGGGTAAAAATTCCTCATTCTGAAGGCACCAGGTAAAGACTATGCTCTTTGGAGAGACAAGATGGAAACTGCCATTGCAAAATTATAACTGAGAAAATTATGACAGTAAAAGAGATCTGGCTGGGCGCGGTGGCTCACACCTGTAATCCCAGCACTTTGGGAGGACGAGGTGGGTGGATCACGAGGTCAGGAGATTGAGACCATCCTGGCTAACATGGTGAAACCTTGCCTCTACTAAATATAGAAAAAATTAGCTGGGTGTGGTGGCGTGCACCTGTAGTCCCAGCTACTCGGGAGGCTGAGGCAGGAGAATGGCGTGAACCTGGGAGGCAGAGCTTGCAGTGAGTCGAGATCACGCCACTGCACTCCAGCCTGGGCGACAGAGCAAGGCTCCATCTCAAAAACAAAAAAAACAAAAAAAACCTATCTGACCTAACCAACTCCATCTTGCTTCAAGCTGTCCAAGTTGACCCCTGGGTATAGGTAGAACTAACTCAGGGAGGAACTCAGTTTATAGTTTAACTTTCCCAGAACAAACTCCCTTCCTGCCTGGTGATAGACTGTCTTTGCAGGACTAAAAAATTAGCCACAAGGTTAGAAATTATGGTTTAGGAGTTATGCAGCTGGAGGCTACAAGATTCTGACTGTCCTCAAATTTCTCCTGGGGATAATATCACTATTGTAAAATCTAAGATTAGTGCTTGAGATATTTTGCAGACCCTACGCTTGATGGATCAGCTGGCACTACCCAGGTCGATCAACTGGCTCATCTAATCTTGTGGCCCCCCACCCAGGACCTGACTCAAGCAAAAGGACAGCTTTGACTCCCTGTAATTTCATCTCTGACCCAACCAATCAGCACTCCCAGCTCACTGGCTTCCCCACCCACCAATTTATTCTTAAAATCTCTGATCACCATGAGGTTAGGAATTCGAGACCAGCCTGGCCAATATGGTAAAACTCGATCTCTACTAAAAATACAAAAATTAGCCATGCGTGGTGGAGCACACCTGTAGTCCCAGCTACATGGGAGGCTAAGTCAGAAGAATTGCTTGAACCTGGCAGGTGGAAGTTGCGGTAAGCCGAGATCATGCCACTGCACTTCTGCCTGGGAAACAGAGTGAGACGCCATCTAAAAAAAAAAAAACTCTGATCACCAAATACTCAAATGCTTGGGGAGACTGATTTGAGTAATAATAAAACTCTGATCTCCCACACAGCCAGGTCTTCATGAATAATTGTTTCTCAGGCTGGGTGCCATGGCTCATGCCTGTAATCCCAGCACCCTGGGAGGCCGACGCAGGTGGATCACTTTAGCTTAGGAGCCTGGGCAACATGGCGAAACCCCGTCTCTACTAAAAATACAAAAATTAGCAGGGCATGGTGGTGTGCACCTGTGGTCCCAGCTACTTGGGGGGCTTACATGACAGGATCGCTTGAACCTGGGAGATGGAGGTTGCAATGAGTCAAGATCATGCCACTGCACTCCAGCCTGGGCAACAGAGTGAGACCCTGTCTGCCTAGGCAGCGAGCAGGGTGAACCCATTGGGTCGTTACAAGATGGCAGAGTTTATAAGTAGAAATTCTCTTGACTACACAGCTTTCCATAGTCTAGCAATGTGCCCTTGGGAAAATGTATTCATTTCTTTGAGCTCAATGTCTTCACCTGTACAACAGTCTTCTGGTGAAGATCAAGTGAGATAAGGCACACTTAGCAAAATGTCTGGCATATGGCACAAAAGTTTGTATTCCTCTTCAGATTATTTATTTATTTATTTATTTATTTATTTATTTATTTATTTTTTGAGACAGAGTCTCACTTTGTCGCCCAGGCTGGAGTGCAGTGGTGCAATCTCGGCTCATTGCAAGCTCCGCCTCCCGGGTTCACGCCATTCTCCTGCCTCAGCCTCCTGAGTAGCTGGGACTACAGGCGCACGCCACCACGCCCAGCTAATTTTCTGTAATTTTAGTAGAGACGGGGTTTCACCATGTTAGCCAGGATGGTCTCGATCTCCTGACCTCGTGATCCGCCCACCTCGGCCTCCCAAAGTGCTGGGATTACAGGTGTGAGCCACCGCACCTGGCTAGATGTTTATTTCATAAGTATATGGACTCCTACTATCAGTCAGAGTCTGACCAGAGAAACATAAACACTATGAATAACAGAGTACGGTTTATGATAGAGATTATAGAGAGGATTTATCATAGGGATTAGAGTATAGACAGTTGTGGGAGCTGCTGGAGAAGTCTACACAAGGCTGTCGCCTTGGGCTGTGGGTTGTATAAGGTCTGAAGTCACCCAGGCTGGCAGTCAGGAAGGCTGGATGTAAAGAAGGGAAGAGCAAGACCTGGAATCCATACGGATAGACTAGAAATCACAAGGACAAGCAATGACATTGGGCGACCTGCAGGAGAAGCTGTTGCCCTTTGCTACAGAACCACCCAAGCACCTGTCCCAGGACTAAAAAAAGCTGAAGGAGGAGATAGGGTAGGAGCTTAAGGAGCCATGGATACTACTGTGTAGGGAAAACTCTCCCTAACCGTGTTTTTCCTCTACTTTCACACCGTAACAATCAACACAGGAGACTTCTGTGGCCATGTGTGTGTGGATGTTTTTCCCCACATACCAAGCTGTGAAGATCATGTGGGCGCCCTCTAATTCTGATGCTATCTACCCGGAGAGAGTGTCAGATGCTACAGGTTGAGGGCTCAGTACCCCAGACTGCCTCCACACACACACCAGTCACAATACAAGTCTGCGCCTCTGGAACTTCTGACTGGCTTCAAGTTGAGGTTCCCATGACCCCCTCTTTGGGTTCAATTAATTTGCTGCAGTGGCTCACAGAACTCAGGGAAACACTTACTGATGTTTACCTGTTTATTATAGAGGATATTGCAAAGGATATAGATGAAGAGATGTGTAGGGTGAGGTTTGGGGGAAGCTTCCACGCCCTCCCTAGGTGTACCACCCTCCAGGAACGTCCGCGTGTTTGCTATACGGAAGCTCCCCAAACCCAGTCCTCTTGGATTTTTTGTTCGCTTGTTTGTTTTGTTTTGTTTTTATGAGATGGAGTCTCACTCTGTCGCCCAGGCTGGAGTGCAGTGGCATTATCTCGGCTTGCTGCAGCCTTCGTCTCCAGGGTTCAAGTGATTCTCCTGCCTCAGCCTCCCGAGTAGCTGGGATTACAGGCAAGCACCATGACATCTGGCTAGTTTTTGTATTTTTAGTACAGACAGGGTCTTATCATGTTGACCAGGGTCTCTAACTCCTGACCTCAAATGATCCGACTGCCTCAGCCTCCCAAAGTGCTGGGATTACAGGCATGAGCCGCTGCGCCCAGTCCCTCTTGGGTTTTTATGGAGCTTCATGATGTCAGCATTCCTTCCCCCAGGGTGTACAAGGGTCTTAAGACCCACAATCAGAAAGGAGGGAAACAGTGTCCTGCCTTGGGGCAGGTGAAAGGAGGGCAGGAGAAGCTCAGAGGCCTGCCTCTGGGGTCTGACACACCCCACATTATAAAAAGACTGTACCAAGGCAGGGACCATGGATGAAAACCAATATATATCATAATGCCACCCTGCCCCACCCCATCAAGGCCAGTTAGGGAATCAGCAACAGTAACGCCTCACTGCAATAACGCCTGTCACTATATCCTTACTTTCAGCACAAAGAAAATGGCAGATGCTTCACTTGTGGCTTCTAAAACTTGTTCATGTTTCTCCTGTGATCAACTGTAATTTAGAATCATTCAGGGAAGGAAGCTGTGACGCTTAGTTTGAATTTAGCTAAGTCGACAGAGTACAAAGCCATCACACTTCTTATATTACTTATAACCCTAGCTACTTTAGTCTGAAACTAAAAACTTGGAGGCAAAAAACACATAGCATAACATTCAGACTTTTTAAGCCCAGGACTTTTATTTTGAAATCCAAGGACTTCTAACAGCAAAGTCAGTTACCTTCTCATTTCTGTGAGATGAATTCATAGTGAAGGAGTAAAGGATGTGCCACTCCAAAATCTGCTGAATTAGTTTCAAGCTGAAGACACTTGAGAAACTGTAGTTGCATTTCTGCCTGTGCCACAGCTACTCGGAAGGTTGAGGTGGAAGGATCACTTGAGCCCAGGAGTTTGAGGTTGCAGTGCGCCATGATCGTGCCACTGCACTCCAGCCTTGGCAAAATAGTGAGACACTGTCAAGAAGAAAGGAAAGAAAGGGCCAGGTGCTGTGGCTCATGCCTCTATTCATAGCACTTTGGGAGGCCAAGGTGGGTGGATCTTTTTGAGCTCAGGAGTTCGAGACCAGCCTGGGCAACACAGTGAAACTCCATCTCTACAAAAAATACAAAAATTAGCTGGGTGTGGCAGCATGCCCTGTGGTCCCAGCTACTCGGGAGGCTGAGGTGGGAGGATTGCTTGAACCCGGGAGGCAGGGAGACAGAGGTTCCACTGAGTCAAGGCCATGCCATGCTGCCGCACTCCAACCTGGGAGATAGAGCAAGACCCTGACTCAAAAAAAAAAAAAAAAAAAAAAAAAGGAAAGAAAGAGGTAGCTGACCTGTCCTTTCCTACCTGTTACAATCCATAAAAATTCCTTTGAAGAGGATGCTTCTTTGTCCAGGGTGAGAAAATAACCCCTATCTCTAGAGACTGGGAACTGATGCTACAACAGGCCTGTTATAAATAAACTTACTACACTAACCCTTGTCTTCCACTGGCTTTACACCTCTCCATAAATCTCCTAGTGACTGTCCTGGAATTTACTGCTCCAGCCCAGATACCTTTGTCTTGTCATTTCTTCACAAATTTATCACTTTATCTGAAAAGCAAAAAATCTTCCTACTTTTGTCATTTAAGTCTTCACTCTCTTGTGAGGGTCCCCATGTACATGCAAAAATTAATAAAATATGTATGCTCTTCTCTTTTTGATGTCTTGTGTCAATTTGATTTCTGGACCCAGCTGAAAGTCCTACTTAAGAACTAAGATGAGTAGAGGTGACTTTTAGGCTCTCCCACAATAGTTCAGAAAACAAGTATGGTGCCGGTAGTCCTAGCTACTTGGGATGCTGAGGTGAGGGATCACTTGAGCCCGGGAGTTTGAGGTTGCAGGGGAGCTATGATTGCACCACTGCACTCCAGCCTGGGCAACAGAGCAAGACCCTGACTCTTAAATTTAAAATTTTTTTTTTTGCTTCAGAAGATGTAATTTTGAATGAATTATATATCACACTAAATAGAAATTTGTTCAAATAAAAACTATCAAACACTTGTGCAGATTTGGCCTGAGGGATGGCTGGATCTGAACAAATCTCAGTGGGTTGTGACAGTGTGTGCAGCTTGATAGTTTCCTTGTTTGATTCTCACATAGTGCCCACCCACAGACAGTTTTTTTTTTTTCTTTAAGATGGAGTTTCGCTCTTGTCACCCTGCCGGGTTCATGTGATTCTCCTGCCTCAGCCTCTGAGCGGCTGGGATTACAGGCACCTGCCACCACATCCAGCCAATTTTTGTATTTTTAGTAGAGATGGGGTTCACCATGTTGGCCAAGCTGGTCTCGAACTCCTTACCTCAGGTGATCTGCCCACCTCTGCCTCACAAAGTGCTGGGATTATAGGCGTGAGCCACCACACTCAGTCAATTTTTGTATTTTTAGTAGAGACGGGGTTTCACCACGTTGGCCAGGATGGGCTCGAACTCCTAACCTCGTGATCCACCTACCTCAGCCTCCCAAAGTGCTGGGATTACAGGCGTGAGCCACTGCACCCGGCCAACAGAGTAGTTTCTTGATGGCCGGGGTGCTGTCTTCATTTGGAACTGGCTGGAAACCCTGTTGCATGATCATCTGAAGATTGATGGTCTCTAGACAAGAGGAAATGAATTTGGTTAAAAGATTTAATGGGAATTTCAGAGGTGAATACCTATGCTGTCAGGGATATTTGTTATAGGAATGAATTAAAACATTCTGTTTAGGCCGGGTGCAGTGGCTCATGCCTGTAATCCCACCACTTTGGGAGGCCGAGGCGGGCAGATCACAAGGTCAAGAAATCGAGACCATCCCGGCCAACATGGTGAAACACCATCTCTACTAAAAATACAAAAATTAGCTGGGCGTGGTGGTGCATGCCTGTAGTCCCAGCTACTCAGGAGGTTGAGGCAGGGGAATCACTTGAAGCCGAGAGGCGGAGGTTGCAGCGAGTGGAGATCACGTCACCGCACTCCAGCCTGGTGACAAAGTAAGACTCTTTCTCAAAAAATAAAAAATAAAAATTCTGTTTAATTACTACAAAGGAAGTGATTCCAACCGTTTGAAAGATGGAAATTAATCTGCAAAAAATATAAAACATGGCTATTGTTATCCAGCCTATAGTAACTATGCAACAAAAAACACCAAGGAAAATTGGTAGGCTGCTGCTTCTCTTTTGGCTGCCTTCTAAACAGGTACTTCAGGGCTTCCATAGTTCACAGTGTAGTGGCTAATGGGAACTTCAGGTTCCAGGTCTGGGGCTTCAGGTATCGTAGACTTGATCCTTGAAAGATGTATTGAATGATCTAATCCCAGTCCTTTGACCACAGAAGGTGTGGCCATTACCACTGAAAATGGTCCGTGCCATTTGGGTTGCAATTGTTGAGCAGGTGATCCCTCCTTGCATGTTTTAACGAGTACCTGATCTCCTGGCTTGATTTTGGGTTACTGGTTAGTTCCCAGTATGGGGAGCCTTTGAGTTCCAAACTTTTGTAAAGCCCACTGAAACTGACTTGGGTTAGCTAGGTATTTTACTAAACCGACTGTTTCTGAATCAGTAATTAGATCATTAGTTAAGAATGGCCTTCCATATAACATTTGGTATGAGCTTATATTAATTTCTGCTCTAGGGGTATTACAGATCCTTCAGAGGGCTATGGGCAGTAGACTGACCAAAGTTTCTAATGTTTCCTGACACAGCTTAGCTAACACTCATTTTAGAGTTTGGTTAGCCCTTTCTACTTTCCTGGAGGATTGAGGCCTTCATGCTGAATATCAATAGTATTTGATTCTATGATGGCTAATATTGAGTGTCAACTTGATTGAAGGATGCAAAGTATTGTTCCTTGGTGTATCTGTGACGATGTTGCCAAAGGAGATTAACATTCCAGTCAATGAACTGGGAAAGGCAGACCCACCCTCGATCTGGGTAGGCACAATCTAATCAGCTGCCAGTGCAGCCAGAATAAAAGCAGGGAGAAGAATGTGGAGGGATTAAACTGGCTTAGTCTCCCAGCCTATATCTTTCTACCATGCTGGATGCTTCCTGCCCTTGAACATCAGACTCCAAGTTCTTCACCTTTGGGACTCAGACTGGCTGCCTTGCTTCTCAACTTGCAGATGGCCTATTGTGGGACCTCACCTTGTGATTGTGTGAGTCAATACTCCTTAATAAACTTCCCTTTATATATACATCTATCCTATTAGTACTGTCCCTCTAGAGAACCTCGACTAATACAGATTTCGACAGCCTTAGCAACACTGTGAGTTATTTGGGAGATAAAGGTCAGGCCATTATCACTTTGGAGACTCCAAGGTAACCCAAACTTAGGGATTATTTCTTTTAAGAGAAACTTTAGGCTGGGTGAGGTGGCTCACGCCTGTAATCTCAGCACTTTGTGAGGCCAAGGGGGGCAGATCACCTGAGGTCAGGAGTTTGAGACCAGCATGACCAACATGGAGAAACCCTGTCTCTACTAAAAAATATAAAATTAGCCAGGCACAGTGACTCATGCCTGTAATCCCAACACTTTGGGAGGCCAAGGCAGGCAGGTCACCTGAGGTCACGAGATTGAGACCAACTTGGCCAACATGGTGAAACCTCCATCTCTACTAAAAAAAAAATACAAAAATTAGCTGGGTGTGGTGACGCACACCTGTAATCCCAGCTACTCGGGAGGCTGAGGCAGGAGAATGGCTTGAACCTGGGAAGTGGAGATTGCAGTGAGCTAAGATTATGCCACTGCACTTCAGCCTGGCAACAAAGCAAGACTCCATCTTAAAAAAAAAAAAAAACAAAAAAAAAAAACCTTATATCCTCTACAAGCTGGGATATGGGTGAAGTCTAATTGCTAGTCTTCCCCTGGGTAAGTTCCTCTTCTCTGGACTAGTTCTATTAGGGGTGGCATTTTGTGTCCTGGGTTATTAAGTACACCCAGTGAGCAGACTTGACAGACCTGCTAAGTTAGGCCCAACGAAGAGCCCGTTAACCATGGCCAGGGTGGCATCTCTCACCACATGGAAGGAGTCAAGCAGGGTTTTTACAATTCTCCATTGGACTGTTTGAGGCAGATATGCTTTTGATCCCATATACCACCAGGATCCTTGTTTTTGTCCCCCTCTCCTTTATTAACTCTACTTCCTGCAGTGTGTATTCAGGTTCTACTGGGGAGTCGTAGAAAGGAAGAAGTGCTAGGATCTGTTGGGATTGCACCCTGAGGGCTACAGCTTTGGCTTCTCTATCAGCCTTTCTGCTCCTTTGTGCCATAGGAATTAAGTCCCTTTGATGCCCCCTATAATGGATTATAGCTACGGCCTTTGGCAGGTGTATTGTTGGTAATAACTGAAGAATTTCAAGCCTATGCTTTATAGGCAGTGTTTGCTCGTTAGTAGTAGTCCTCTTTCTTTCCAGATTGTAGCACAAGCATGAACCACAAGAAATGCATATTTAGAATCTGTATAGATGTTAAGTTTTTTCCTTTGTCCCAACATTCATGCTCCAGTAAGAGCAATTATTTCAGCCTTTTGTGCTGATGTGCCAGGGGGCAGTGGTGGGCTTCAATAATGGTGGTGTGATTTACTACTGCATATCCAGCTCTGCGCCCCCCATTTGACACAAAACTACTGCCATCTATGAACCAGTCACCCTCAGAATCTGGAAGAGGCTGATCTTTTTTTTTTTTTAAGACGAAGTCTCGCTCTGTTGCCAGGCTTGAGTGCAGTGGCGCAATCTTGGTTCACTGCAACCTCCAACCCCCCGGTTCAAGCAATTCTCCTGTCTCAGCCTCCTGAGTGGCTGGAATTACAGGCATCCACCACCATGCCTAGCTAACTTTTGTATTTTTAGTAGAGATGGGGTTTCACCATGTTGTCCAGGCTGGTCTCGAACTCCTGACCTCAGGTGATCCACCCACCTCCACCTCCCAAAGTCCTGGGATTACAGGTATGAGCCACTGCACCTGGCTGTGTCCCTTTATCTCTAAGACTGACTTTACCTGATTGGGGGTTAGAACTTTCAGCAGTTGGCCCAGGTTGATTTTAGTGGCTTCCTCCACTAACATAGCAGTGACTGCTATTCCTGCAGGCAACTTGGTCATCGTGAGGCCACTCCATTCAACTTCTTTGAAAAGTAGGAGGTTGGGGCCGGGAGCAGTGGCTCACGCCTGTAATCCCAGCACTTTAGGAGGCCGAAGTGGGCAGGTCACGAGGTCAGGAGTTCAAGACCAGCCTGGCCAATGTAGTGAAACCCCGTCTCTACTAAAAATACAAGAAAATTAGCTGGGCGAGGTGGCGGGCACCTGTAATCCTACCTACTCAGGAGGCTGAGGCAGGAGAATCGCTTGAACCTGGATAGTGGAGGTTGCAGGGAGCGGAGATTATTCCACTGCACACCAGCCTCTGCAACGGTGCGAGACTCCATCTCAAAAAAAAAAAAAGAAAAAAAAAAGAAAAGTAGGCAGTTGGTCTGGGTTCTGATCCTAATTTCTGGGCTAGTACTCCCACAGCTATGCCCCTCTTCTCCGCTACATACAAGGAGAAGGGCTTAATTAGGTCTGGGATGCCAAGAGTGACAGCCTGGGTAAGGGCCTGTTTTAGCTTGGCAAAAGTTTCTCTCATTTCTGGGGCCCATTCCATTAGCTCATTTTCAGGCCCACTTGTTGCTTCATATAGGGGCTTTGTATGAGCCCAAATTTGGTACCCATATTCTGCAAAACTCAGCCATTCCCCAAAAAGAATGAAGCTGCTGCTTGGTGTTGGTGGGGGGCGGCGCTCAAACCACATATGGTTTGTGCTCATACTGGGGATATTTGCCAGGCTCCAGGTGTTAACACATATCCAAAATATTGGACCCAATGGAGGGTAATCTGAGCCATCTTTGTATCCCATCTTCCAGGAAATTCAAAGTTTGTATAGTATTTTGGTCAGAAGCCACCCAGGTTGGCCACACACAAGAAGGTCATCCACATACTAAACTCCCTTTCCCCAATTGCAGACCCCTCAGATCCCTCTCTAAGGCAAAGAAATGGGGGCTATCCCAGAAGCCCTGAGGGAGCACTATCCAAGTGTATTTAATTTTTTTCTGGTACTAGGATTTTCCCATTCAAAAGCAAAAAGGTATTGGGACTCTGGGGCCAGAGGAATGGAGAAGAAAACATCTTTTAGGTTTAGGACTGAGAACTATTTTGCATCCCCTGGCACCTGAGCCAAGATGGCATATATGGATCCACCACCAATGGTGGCCAGGGATAATGGCCTCATTAATTATTCTGAGATCCTGTACTAGCCGGTATTCCCTCAAAGCCTTTAGAACAGGTCAGATGAGGATTTTCAGGGAGAATTGAAGGGTTTTTAGAGCCCATGGGTAAGTAATATCTCAGCTCTGGATATCTCAACTATTTTAACTATGAAGCCTTTTCTTGCTTCCAGCTTAATTGGTTTCTTATTTTCATTTTTGTTTTTGAGACAGAGTCTCACTATGTTGCCCAAGCTGCAGTGCAGTGGCATGCAGTCTTGGCCCACTGCAATCTCCGCCTCCTGGGTTCAAGTGATTCTCGTGCCTCAGCCTCCTGAGTAGCTGGGATTACAGGCATGTGCCACAGCTAATTTTTGTATTTGTAGTAGAGACAGGGTTTCACCATGTTGGCCAGGCTGGTCTCGAACTCCTGACCTCAGGTGATCCACTTACCTTGGCCTCCCAAAGTGCTGGGATTACAGGCGTGAGACACCATGCCTGGCTGGTTTTTTTGTTTGTTTTTTGATCTGTAGTTGTTGTTTTGAGACAGAGTCTCACTCTGTCACCAGGCTGGAGTGCAGTGGTGTGATCTCAGCTCACTGCAACCTCTGCCTCCTGGGCTCAAGTGATTCTCCTGCCTCAGCCTCTCAAGTATCTGGGACTACAGGTGTGCACCACCACGCCCAGCTAAGTTTTGTATTTTTAGTAGAGATGGGGTTTCACCACGTTGGCCAGGAAGGTCTCCATCTCTTGATCTTGTGATCCACCCACCTCTTCCTCCCAAGTGCTAAGATTACAGGCATGAGCCATTGCACCCGGCCCTGGCTTGGTATTATTTTTGATTGGGAAAATAGCTGGGGTCTTTAAGCTGTGTTTTGACTGGCACTCTTGTTTTAGCCTTCCCTGGTTTCCCAGTATACCATGTTAGCAGGTTAACCTGTTTATTAATGTGGTCTGGCACACTGTATTTTTGACTATTAGCAATTTCACTGACTGATGCTTCAGTTGTAGTAGTGCCCCTATTTCAACCACAATATCTCTTCCCAACAGGAGGACTGGGCAGCTTGGACTACTAGAAATTCCTGTTGGAAGATTTGTTTCTCAAATTGACAGATCAACGGAGGAGTGAAGAATCTTCTTTGTGGCTTTCCTTCCATTTCCATAACACTCATGAACTAGGAGGAAAGTCTTCCTGCACAAGCAGTAAGGACAGACTAATTTGCTCCTGTATCAAAAAGAAACTGAATTTGGGGGCCCATCACGGCCAGAGTTACCTAGGGCTCCTCAGTAGCAATTATAATGTTCCTGGACAGGGGCAGTGAGGAAGACCCCAGGCCCCTTCAGTCTTCATCTAATTCCTCCTTTTGCAATGCTAGAGTTTTGACTGACTGAGCCCCTCAGTGGGAGCTGGGGCAGTCAATCCTCCAGTGCCAGGGGTCATAACCAGTACCCTCACAGTTTTGGCAAGGGCCTGGCATATGCTTAGTACAATCCTTTGCCCAGTGTCTAGCTTTCTTGCATTTGAAGCAAGAACCCTTGCTGACATTATCCTTATGGCCCTTCTGGTTTCCTTTGGACACTCTTTGGGCATTCAGGGCATTGCCAATGATGGCTGCCATAATTTTGGCTTGCTATTTTTCTTTTTTTTTTTTTGAAACAGTTTTCACTTTTCTTGCCCAGGCTGGAGTACAATGGCACAATCTTGGCTCACCACAACCTCTGCCTCCCGGGTTCAAGCAATTCTCCTGCTTCAGCCTCCTGAGTGGCTGGGATTACAGGCGTGTGCCACCAGGCTCAGCTAATTTTGTATTTTCAGAAACAGGGTTACTCCATGTTGGTCAGGCTGGTCTCAAACTCCCAACCTCAGGTGATCCGCCCTCCTCGGAATCCCAAAGTGCTGGGGTTACAGGCGTGATCCAATGCGCCTGGCCTGCTTGCCGTTTTATTTTGCTCCCTTTTTCCTTCCTCCAGGTCACGACTGTTATACACCATAAAGGTGATATCAAGAAGCTGATTTTGACTAGTTTGTGGCCCCATCTGTAGTTTTTGGAGCTTATGTCTAATAGCTGGGGCAGATTGGCTAATGAAATGTTGTGCCATTCATATTTTGCCTTTGGGAGAGGAAGGGTCCAGATTAGTATATTTGTTAAAAGTTTCCTCCAGCCTGCCATGAAACATGGCTGAATTTTCCTCCTTTCCCTGTGTAACCTCCCTTACTTTATCATAATTTACTGCTTTAGTTATTCCCTTTCTCATTCCTCCAAGAAGAGCCTAAAGAAATTTAGCCCAGTTGTTCACTCCCGTGGGTGTGTTATAGTCCCAGTTAGGATCAGTAGTAGGGACTGTGTCTGGTCCTGGGTGATTGCCCTGAGAGTTTCGGGCAAATAAATCATTTGCTTCCTGGAGGGCAGCCTCAAGGATGCATTCCTTTTCAAAGGGGATGTAACAGCTTGCTAGAATGAATTGAATATCCTTCCATGAGAGATCAAAGGCTAAGGTCAAAGTCTGGAGCCCATCTACAAATTTCCTGGAATTCTCAGAATAGCTTCCTCGCTTTCCCTTACATTATTGTATATTAGTTATAGAGAAGGGGACCTGCACTAGGACTGGCCCCTCAGCTCCTGCTACTTCCTAAGGGGTAGCAGGGCTGGAGGGAGAGTTGAATGTGCTGTTCCCCTCTGAGTTTGAGGGGAACCCAGTAGGGTCCCCAGTGTTTGGGTTTTAGCCTCAGGAACACTTGGCAAGGGGCTATATGGGGGCAGTTGCTGTCCACTCTGAGATAGTTAGCCCTTGTAAAAGGGGGTCATCTACAATATCTAGTTCTGCCTTTGGACTTTCCTTTGGGGGAATTATTAGGTTTTGGTATAGGGCCATGAAGTCCTCTACATATGGGATTTCTGACCATTTGCCCTGCCTTTTAAAAAATAGGTCTAATTGCAGGATGGTGTCATAATTAAGGTTACTATTGACCACCCATTGTTCTAGGCTGGGCAGCTCATAATGGGACCAAAGAGTATTGCAGAAACAAAAATTATATGTTTTCTCTTTAGATTGTCAGGGTCAAATTGATTTCAATGCTAGAGAATGCAGCCAAGTGGGGAATCAAGTGGAATCAATGGAGAATTGCCCAAAGTGGTCTGGAAAAGAGAAGAGAACTTTGAAAAGTCAAGGGCTCATTAGGTAACCCAAATTTTAGCTGGAGCATCCCACTGAAAAATTCTGGCCCCTGACTGGGGTTCCCAGGGGGCGTACCCCTTAAGGGCCCCATCTTAGTCTGTCAGACATCACTAAACTCACATGGGTGCTAGCACCACTTTGGAATGGTTCTCTCTACTACTGATGGCCCAACATGAGCTTTCCCTCTTGTCCTTGGATGAAGGCCTTGACTTTTTTTTTTTTTTTTTTTTTTGAGACGGAGTCTCACTCTGTCACCCAGGCTGGGGTGCAGTTGGCCGGATCTCAGCTTACTACAAGCTCCACCTCCCGGGTTTACGCCATTCTCCTGCCTCAGCCTCCCGAGTAGCTGGGACTACAGGCACCCGCCACCTCGCCCGGCTAGTTCTTTTTGTATTTTTTTTAGTAGAGACGGGGTTTCACCGTGTTAGCCAGGATGGTCTCGATCTCCTGACCTCGTGATCCACCCGCCTCGGCCTCCCAAAGTGCGGGGAATACAGGTGTGAGCCACTGCGCCCAGCCTACTTCTATAATTAATTTGTAGTTCAACCTTTGGATTTTTTTCCTATCCCACTTAAAATAATTCTTTAATTCTCTACATTTAGGCAAGATTAAATTGTATATAAATCCCCTCTTATGAATCCACCCCCATAACTCACACAGACCATCTACAACATGTCCAAGCCCTCTGACTTGTCCTTAGCCAGTTGAGTAGGGAAGGAAAGAATTCAGCATAAGGAAAGAAGGTTTAAGTTACCTGAAACACGGAGAGTGGCCCTGGCCAGAAACATGCTGTTGCCTCCATGCTTAGGTACTGTCCACCAAGGATCCCAAATTGGAAAGGAAGAGAGAAAGAGAAAGAGGAAAAAGAGAAAATAAATCCCAAACTTTGGGCTTACCTCCTGGCTGGCTCACCAAAATGTGTTACCAGTTGAGGGTAGTTGTCCTGGTTCTTGGCATTTTAAACAAAGAATTGGACAAACACACAAAGCAAGACAGCGAAAGCAAGAGATTTAGTTTAAATGAAAGTACACTCCCCAGGGTTGGAGCGATCTCCAGCAAGTGGTACCGAGGTACAGAATTTTCTGGGGTTTAAATACTCTCCAGAGGTTTCCCATTGGTTCCATGCAAATGAAGTAGTGGCCAACAATCAGTCTGATTGGATGTGAGAGAGGTCCAATCAGAAGTGCCTTCATTTTTCCTATTTTTTGAGAGGGAGTTTCGCTCTTGATGCCCAGGCTGGAGTGCAATGGCAAAATCTCGGCTCACCACAACGTGCACCTCCCAGGTTCAAGTGATTCTCCTGCCTCAGCCTCCTGAGTAGCTGGGATTACAGGAATGCACCACCACGCCCGGCTAATTTTGTATTTTTAGTAGAGACGGGGTTTCTCCATGTTGGTCAGGCTGATCTCGAACTCTCGACCTCAGGTGATCCACTCACTTCAGCCTCCCAAAGTGTTGGGATTACAGGTGTGAGACACTGCACCCGGCTGTACGTTCATTTTTCAACTGCCATTCAGAAAAAGGAGGGGTTGAAAAGGGAGTGGCCTCTGATATCCAGTCAGCAATTGGCCTTAGGTTCCCTGCCTCCAGACCCTATTTTTCTGCCTCAAATCTAGAGGCAGAAAAGTGGTGTTTTCATTCAAGAATGAGGGCTGAGCTGGGCACAGTGGCTTTTGCCTGTAGTCCCAGGTATGCAGGAGCCTGAGATGGAAGGTTTGCTGAGCCCAGGAGCTCAAGACCAGCCTAGGCAACATAGCAAGGCTCCATCTCTAAAAAATAAAAGAACATTAAGATCTGAATGGCTTGACCATGAGGTTAAGTGAAGCTACTAAGATTAAGTCTTCAGTGGCTTTAGTTAACTTTGCAGCTGCAAGTACCCAAAGAAGGTAGGCATCTGCTACAGGGCCAAATGAGAAGATGTAAGAAGAAATGGATGTTTGATGTCCATCATACTGTTAACACCTCTAAAACTTCTCCTGATTTTTTATACACAAACAGAAAGTAGAGTTTATAACAATTAGGGAATTTAAGGGTAGTGAGTTTATTTGGGACAAGAACTCAGGTGTGTCGACTAGTTTTGATTATATAAAGTGGGAGCCAGTATAGACAAATTCAGAATCCAGTGTCTACAATATCATGAGTCCAAGAAATTCTCTAAATTATATTCTGGTAATTGGCCAGGTAAAATCATAAACAACTTCCTTTCTCTGAAGGTAAAGAGACTTTCTCTTTTGCATGATGATGTCATGATCAAGATAATTCACTTTAGTCTAATAAAACTGGATTTATGGCCAGGCATAGTGGCTCACACCTGTAATCCCAGCACTTTGGGAGGCTGAGGCAGGTAGATCAGGAGGTCAGGAGTTCAAGACCAGCCTGGCCAAGATGGTGAAACCCCATCTCTACTAAAAATACAAAAATTTAGTCAGGCGCGGCCACAGGTGACTGTAATCTCAGCTACTCGGGAGGCTGAGGCAGGAGAATCACTAGAGCCTGGGACGCAGAGATTGCAGTGAGCTGAAATTGTGCCACTGCACTCCAGCCTGGGCGACAGAGTGAGACTCCATCTCAAAAACAAAATAAAACTGGATTTATCCTTTGAGAAGTTATATCCCTAACTAATTCTTCAAGATTTGGTTGGGCACAGTGGCTCACACCTGTAATCCCTGCACTTTGGGTGAATGAGGCAGGACAGCTTGAGCCCAGGAGTTTGAGACCAGACTGGGCAACATGGCATAATCCTGTCTCTTAAAATATATTTATAAAAAATAAAAATTCTTCAAGATCTTCTATCTGGAGAGCATAAGAGAAGATCCATTAATTATATAAGAGTTTCATCATCTCTGAATTCTGTAAGGAGATGAACTCATGGATAGAGATTACAGTATCCATCCTATAAATTCTTTTTTCTTTTTTTGAGATGTAGTCTTGCTCTGTTGCCCAGGCTGGAGTGCAGTGGCATGATCTTGGCTCACTGTAACCTCCGCCTCCCGGGTTCGAGTGATTCTTCTGCCTCAGCCTCCTGAGTAGCTGAGACTACAGGCGCATGCCGCCGCACCCGGCTAATTTTTGTATTTTTTTTTTTTTTTTTTGGAGACTGAGTCTCGCTCTGTCGCCCAGACTGGAGTGCAGTGGCCGGATCTCAGCTTACTGCAAGCTCCGCCTCCCAGGTTTACGCCATTCTCCTGCCTCAGCCTCCCAAGTAGCTGGGACTACAGGCGCCCGCCACCTCGCCCGGCTAGTTTTTTTTTTTTTTTTTTTTTTTTTTTTTGAGACGGAGTCTTGCTCTGTTGCCCAGGCTGGAGTGCAGTGGCCGGATCTCAGCTCACTGCAAGCTCCGCCTCCCGGGTTTACGCCATTCTCCTGCCTCAGCCTCCCGAGCAGCTGGGACTACAGGCGCCCGCCACCTCGCCCGGCTAGATTTTTGTATTTTTTAGTAGAGACGGGGTTTCACCGTGTTAGCCAGGATGGTCTCGATCTCCTGACCTCGTGATCCGCCCGTCTCGGCCTCCCAAAGTGCTGGGATTACAGGCTTGAGCCACCGTGCCCGGCCGTATTTTTTTTTTAGTAGAGACGGGGTTTCACTGTGTTAGCCAGGATGGTCTCGATCTCCTGACCTCGTGATCTGCCCGTCTCGGCCTCCCAAAGTGCTGGGATTACAGGCTTGAGCCACCGCACCCGGCCAATTTTTGTATTTTTAATAGAGATGGGGTTTCACCATATTGGCCAGGCTAGTCTTGAACTCCCGACCTCATGATCTGCCCATCTTGGCCTCTCAAATTACTGGGATTACAGGCGTGAGCCACCGCACCTGGCCTCCATCCTATAAATTCTTAAAATAATCCTAAATTCTTCAATGAATTTTCCTCTTTATGTAGGAGGATTTAAAAGTTTCTTAACTAGATTATGCAAACCTGAACTTGACTAAGGTTTAAAACAATAAAGTTAGCTAAGTTGGTCATCATCATCACTTAAGTGTAAGGCATCACAAAGGGATATTGTCCATTGAAAGGGGGGTGTTTAGGAAGAAGCAATGGAGGAAAGCGAAGAGGACCTAAGGAAGACACAGCAGGAAGGGAATGAGTAGAAGAAAGGTGTTACGGGAAGTAAGGGACCCTGAACGGAGGGACCTGCTGAAGCCGTGGCAGAGGAACATAAATTATGAAGATTTCATCTTAATATGGACATTTATCAGTTCTCAAGTAATACTTTTATAATTTCTTATGCCTGTCTTTACTTTAATCTCTTAATCCTGTTATCTTTGTAAGCTACGAATGTACATCACCTCAGGACCACTGTGATAATTGTGTTAGCTGTACAAATTGATAGTAAAACATGTGTGTTTGAACAATATGAAATCAGTGCACCTTAAAAAACAACAGAATAATAGCGATTTTTATGGAACAAGGGAAGACAACCATAAGGTCTGACTGCCTATGGGGTCGGGCAAAAATATTTTTCTTCTTGCAGCGGGCCTATAAACAGACGTGCAAGTAGGAAATATACTGCTAAATTCTTTTCCTAGCAAGGAATATTAATATTAATACCCTGGGAAAAGAATGTGTCCCTGGGGGGAGGTCTATGAACAGCCGCTCTGGGAATGTCTGTCTTACACAGTTGAGATAAGGACTGAGATAAGCCCTGGTCTCCTGTAGAACCCTCAGGTTTACTAGGGTTGGGAAAACTCAGCCCTGGTAAATTTGTGGTTAGATTGGTTCTCTACTCTCGAACCCTGTTTTCTGTTGTTTTGTTTATCGCTCTTGGCTTTCGGCTCGGAGGAGGCCAAGGTGCAACTTTCTTCGGTAATCCCAAATCTGGGTTCATCCGACACCAGCTGCCTCTACCATGCTGCCGAAGTTCAACCCCAATGAGATCAAAGTATACCTGAGGTGCACTGGAGGTGAAGTCGGTGCCACTTCTATGCTGGCCCCCAAGATCGGCCCCCTGGGTCTCTCTCCAAAAAAGGCTGGTGATGACATTGCCAAGGCAACAGGTGATCGGAAGGTCCTGAGGATTACAGTGAAACTGAGCATTCAGAACAGACAGGCCCAGATTGAGGTGGTGCCTTCTGCCTCTGCCCTGACCATCAAAGCCCTCAAGGAATCACCAAGAGACAGAAAGAAACAGAAAAACATTAAACACAGTGGGAATATCACTTTAGATGAGATCATCAACATTGCTCAACAGATGCAGCACCTATCCTTAGCCAGAGAACTCTCTGGAACCATTAAAGAGATCCTGGGGACTGCCCAGTCTGTGGGCTGTAATGTTGATGGCCGCCACCCTCATGACATGATAGATGACATCAACAGTGGTGCTGTGGAATGCCCAGCCAGTTAAGCACAAAGGAAAATATTTCAATAAAGGATCATTTGACAACTAGAAAAAAAAAAAAAGATGTTTATCAAGACAATACGTACACCGCTGAACATAGACCCTTATCAGTGGTTCTGCTTTTGCCCTTTGCCCTGCGATCTTTGTTGGACCCTAATCAGTGGTTCTGCTTTTGCCCTTTGCCCTGTTCCCTCAGAAGCATGTGATCTTTGTTAGACTCTTATCAGTGGTTCTGCTTTTCACTCTTTGAAGCATGTGATCTTTGTACCTACTCTCTGTTCTTACACCCCCTCCCTTTTGAAACCCTTAATAAAAACGTGCTGGTCTGAGACTCAGGCAGCCATCACAGTCCTACCAATAAGTGATGTCACCCCGGTGGCCCAGCTATAAAATTCCTCTCTTTGTACTGTCTCTCTTTATTTCTCAGCCAGACGACACTTATGGAAAATAGAAAGAACCTACATTGAAATATTGGAGGCAGGTTCCCCCAATAGAAAGGCAGGAGGAAGTTGAGGGCCAGGGGTCTAGGATGTAAGTTAATCCCGGGTTAGGCAAGAGACAGAGAAGAGATTTCAAGGTTGGCTTTTAGGTTCTCTACATTTTTATTGGCCTTTTCTAATAAGTCCTTAATAGAAGCTATTTTAGAATTTTCCTTTGGGAGGGCTCTTCCTGGTCATTTAAAAACACTAACTATTGAATATCTGGAAACTTTTAACCAGTGATTGTAAGGTGCCAAAAATGGATTAGCTTATTCACATCCAAAGTTCACCAGAACAGCCACTAAAGTTCTAGAATGTCCTTAGTAAGATTCTGCCACAGCATCCACTGTTTAATTCTATTTGCCCCACGATATTGAGCTCATATTGAAATAAAAAGAACAAAGAAGAAATAAATATACAGGCCCCAAAAATCTCTTGGAACTATGAGCCCAGGTCATCTGTGAGAACCTTGAGTAGTAAAAACAAATCACATCCAGAGGTTTATATCAAGGACAACAAAGATAACAAAGGCTTAAGTGGGGCTGGGCATGGTGGCCCACACCTGCAATCCCAGCACTTTGGGAGGGCAGATCACCTGAGGCCAGGAGTTCGAGACCAGCCTGACCAATATGGTGAGACCCTGTCTCTACTAAAAATGCAAAAATTAGCCAGGCGTGGTTGCCCAGACCTGTAGTCCCAGCTACTCAGGAGACTGAGGCAGGAGAACAGCTTGAACCCAGGAGGCGGAGGCAGAGGCGGAGGCGGAGGCTCCAGTGAGCTGAGACTGTGCCAGTGCACTCCAGCCTGGGCAACAGAGTGAGACTCTGTCTCAAAAAAAAAAAAAAAAAAAAAAGGCTTAAGTGGGCGAGGCACAGTAGCTCACACCTGTAATCACAGCACTTCTAGAGGCTGAGGTGGGTGGATCACTTCAGCCCAGGAGTTCAAGACCAATCTGGGTAACATGGTAAAACCATAGCTCTACAAAAAAATACAAAAATTAGCCAGGCGTGCTAGCACACACCTGTGGTCCCAGCTACCCTGGAGGGTGAGGTGGGAGGATCTCTTGGGCCTGGGAGATTGAGGCTGCAGTGAGCCGTAATTTTACCACTGCACTCCAGCCTGGCAACAGAGTGAGACCTCACCTGAATTAAAAACAAACAAACAAACAAACAAACAAACAAGGCTGAGGTGATGATTCAAACTTGAGAGACGGTTGGAAGCAGGGCTCATTCAGCTGAGCAGTCCCTGTGACTTGTAAAGGAGAAATAAAAACATCTTAGGACCCCCAAACTTGTTATGCAAAGGGAAAGTTATGCCTAGAGACTGGGTCATGCAGCACTGCTATCCTTTTCCCAAATAGAGAGCTATTACTTTACGACCTGGTGTCAAAGCATCACACATTACCCAGACCCTCACAGAAAGGCAGAAAGCCTCATACATCTCCAGATGATGGCCCTCATAAATTTTTCCCAAGTAAACTCTTCGCTGGCCTCAAAATCTTTCAACATGTACATCCTCCCATAAAATAAGAACATGTCCATTGTAACTTTAGGTGTACCATCTAAGTCTAGCTCCTAAAACTAAAGTTTGCTAGAGCCACACTGATGATGTCAATTACAAGCTTATCTTCCCAGGTGCAGAACAAATCATTCCTCCACCTACCCTGAGACGTTTGCATAATTGATTCTTCCTCTACTCCCTTTTTCTCTGAATATTCACCTTATCTTGTATAAAATGTAGATTTACGGAGCTCTAATTAATTAATAGTCCCACAAAAGTATAACCATTTGCCTCACCACCCTACCCCCTCCTTCCCACATGCCTTCTCCCCTTTAAAGAAATGTATAAATACTGTATTAGTCTGTTTTCACACTGCTATAAAGAACTGCCCGAGACTGGGTAATTTATAAAGAGAAGAGATTTAATTGACTCACAGTTCCACATGGCTGGGGAGGCCTCAGGAAACTTACAATCACAGCAGAAGAAGGGGAAGCAAGGCACCTTCTTCACAAGGTGGCAGGAAGACATGCTGAGCAAGGGGGGAAGAGTGCCTTATAAAACCATCAAATCTCAAGATAACTCACTCAATATCACGAGAACAGCATGGGGGAACCACTCCCATAATCCAATTCCCTCCACCTGGTCTCTCTCTTGATACATGGGGATTATAGGGATTATAATTCAAGATGAGATTTGGGTGGGGAAACAGAGCCTTACCACAGCTTACACATTTGATTTTTTAAAAATATTTGATAACTTTCATTTTGAATTAATTTCCTTTGTAATCTCACATATTTTATTTTATGCATTCAAAAGATTATTCTGGTCGGGATGGTGGCTCACGCCTATAATCCTAGCACTTTAGGAGACCGAGACAGGCAGATCACTTGAGGTCAGGAGTTTCTGACCAGCCTGGCCAACATGGTGAAACCCTGCCTCTAACGAGCCGGGCACGGTGGCCCATGCCTGTAATCCCAGCTACTCGGGGAGGCTGAGGCATGAGAATTGCTTGAACCTGGGAGGCAGGGGTTGTAGTGAGCTGAGATTGTGCCACTGCACTCCAGCCTGGGCGACAGAGCAAGACTCCTTCTCAAAAAAAAAAAAAAAAAAAAGATTATTCTAAGAAGGTGTCCATGGGCTCTACCAAACTACCAAAGAGGCTTATGGTCAAAAAAAACAGAGACGAGTTCCAGCCTTCAGGAGTTATCTTTTTTTTTTTTTTTGCACGGTTGAAATTAAGTTACTGCCATTTCCACATTCCAATCCAAGTAAATGTAAGAAGTTTCACAGTAAGCCATTCCTTTAGACAGAAGTTGCATATAACATTTCTTTTTATATGTCACTGTGAGAACTGAAACTTGAAAACATCTAGCTGCAAGAGAGACTTAGGGGAATGTAATCTCTACTTACATTCCATGAGACTACATACAAAGTGACTTTGTACCCAACTAACTTTTACTAACAGGAAGGGGAAACAAACAAAGAAGGGGAGGCCTGGCACAGTGGCTCACACCTGTAATCCCAGAACTTTGGGAGGCTGAGGCAAGCGGATCACTTGAGGTCAGGAATTCTAGACCTGCCTGAACAACATGGTGAAACCCCATCTCTACTAAAAATACAAAAATTAGCCAGGTGTAGTGCTGCAGTCCTGTAATCCCTGCTACTTGGGAGGCTGAGGCAGGACAATCGCTTGAAGCTGGGAGGCGGAGGTTGGAGTGAGCCAAGATCATGCCACTGCATTCCAGCCTGGATGAAAGAGTGAGGCTCCATCTCAAAAAAAAAAGAAGAAGAAGGGGAAACAGATTATAGTGAGCAATCAAGAAAAGAAAAAGAACTAATGACCTCATTTACAACTTAGGCGTTTTTTTTGCAAACCAACATAATTTTTACTATAGATATATTAAAGATGTCATTAAAACATGTTCTAAAACATATTTTATAAGTTTAAGAGTTAACAAGCCTTGGCCGGTTGTGGTGGCTCACACCTGTAACCCCAGCACTTTGGGAGGCCAAGATGGGCCAAGTCAGGCGGATCACAAGGTCAGCAGTTCAAGACAAGCCTGGCCAAGATGGTGAAATCCCATCTCTACTAAAAATACAAAAAAATTAGCTGGGCCTGGTGGCAGGTGCCTGTAATCCCAGCTACTTGGGAGGCTGAGGCAGAGAACTGCTTAACCTGGGAGGTGGATGTTGCAATAAGTTGAGATTTTACCACTGCACTCCAGTCTGGTCGACACAGCAAGAAGGTGGAATTGAACCACCACCCTCTGAAATGCCCCCTTGACAAAAGATACAAGGTAGTGGCGTGTGGTTGGGGTGGTGGTGGTGGTGGAGGTGGAGGTGGTAGTAGAAGAGGCTGTGGGGGTGAAAGTGGAAGAGGTGGCTGGGGTGGAGGAGGATGGGGAAATGGTGGGGGAGAGGGAGAAGGGTAGTGAGGAGGAGGTGGGGTGGAAGTGGTAGAGGAGGTTTCCAAGGCAGAGGAGATGATGGCGGAAGAGGAGATTATGGTGGAAAAGATTATGGAGATCCATATAGAGGAGGTGGTGATGGTGGTGGATACCGCAGATATTGAAGACTACAAAAATTAAAAACCCAAATCAACAAACCTCAAGGGCAAAGGAATAGTCTGCCCTCTTATATCACAAGCACTAACTAACCACCTCTGCCCTTTCTCATTCCTTAATCATTCAGACAAGATTTCCTTGTTTACTTCCTCCTATAAAATCCCTAAGTCTATTTCCTTTTCTTTGAAAAGATTCCTCTGCATTAATGAATGTTGTCCTTACTGCAATAGCGTGAGAAAAAAAAGTCTCCTTATGCAGCTTAGCAATTTTCCAGGCTTGGTATCAGTGACTCCATCTCAGGCTACTGACTCCAGGCTGAGCTGCTGCTAAACTTTGAGGGCCACAAAGGAACTGTGAAAAATATTTCCTTCACAAACAACTATTATAAATAAAGCTTCGGCACTGCAAAAGAAATAGCACTCGAATATAAAATATTCTTAATTCTCAGCAAGGCAATGTACATTTTTTTTTCTTTTTTGAGACGGAGTCTTGCTCTGTCATCCAGGTTGGAGTGCAGTGGCGCAATCCCGGCTCACTGCAAGCTCCGCCTCCCGAGTTCACTCCATTCTCCTACCTCAGCCTCCTGAGTAGCTGGGACCACAAGCACCCGCCACCACGCCCAGCTAATTTTTTGTATTTTTTAGTAGAGACGGAGTTTCACCGTGTTAGCCAGGATGGTCTCGATCTCCTGACCTCGTGATCCGCCCGCCTCGGCCTCCCAAAGTGCTGGGATTACAGGCGTGAGCCACTGTGCCCAGCGGCAATGTACTTCTATAGAAGGGTGTGCCTTCACAGATGGAGCAATGGTGAGCGCACACCTGGGCAAGGGAGGTGAAAGGGTTCTTATTCCTGACGCACGTGGCCCCTGCCGCTCTGTCGTTCCCCTGTTGGCTAGGGCTAGACTGCGCAAGCTAAACTAATTCTGATGGGCTAATTTAAAGAGAGTGATGGGGTGAGTGGTTTGGCAAGAAAAATGGTTAAGGCAGTGCAGGAAATCGGAATGAGTCAGGGTGGGGCATGTAATCAGAATGAGTCAAGGTGCAGCAGGTGACTGAAATGAGTCAGGGTGGAGCAGGTGATCGAAAAAGGTTGCTTTACGAGGAAGTTTAAAAGTAGAAGGCAAAGAACTGAACATACTGACATATTGATTCTTTGAACAGAAATTTAGAATTCATATCTAACACAACCGTTTTCTCAACACACAACCCAAGAAAGCTGGTCTCAATATTATTAGTATTGTTTTTCTGCAACAGGCTCTTACTTTGTCATCCAGGCTAGAGTTCAATGGCTCAATCTTGACTCATTGCAACCTCTGCCTCCCAAGTTCAAGTGATTCCCCCATCTCAGCCTCCCAAGTAGCTGAGACTACAGGCTCATGCCACCACTCCTGGCTAATTTTGTTTGTTTTTTGTATATTTTTTGTAGAGATGAGGTTCACCATGTTGGCCAGGCTGGTCTCAAACTCCTGGACTCAAGTGATCCACCCCAAAGTGCTGGGATTACAGGCATAAGCCATCACGCCCAATCCCCAATCTTTTTTTGTTTGTTTGTTTGTTTTGTTTCATGAGACAGACTCTCTCTGTGGCCCACACTGGAGTGCAATTGAAAGAAACCAGGCACATTCCTCCATATATCTCCCAACTCCCTGAGCCCAGCACAAACACATTCCTCCATATATCTCCCAACTCCCTGAGCCCAGCACAAACACATTCCTCCATATATCTCCCAACTCCCTGAGCCCAGCACAAACACATTCCTCCATGTATCTCCCAACTCCCTCAGCCCAGCACAAACACATTCCTCCATATGTCTCTCAACTTTAGAAAAACAACACCTGGGAAATCTCCGATAAGGACACAGCGGGAATCAATAAAAAATGCTAAATGTATAGTGTTAACCAATTATAGTGCTGTAACCAAAAGAATTCCCTTGTTCCTCTGTAACTTTACATATCCTGGTTACATCAGGCTATAAAAAGGCAAGCACTCGCATTGTTCGGGGCCCTCTTGTATGCTGTGGAATGGAGGGACCAAGTTCGAACTTGCAGTAAAAGATCCTTGCCGCTTGGCTTTGACTCTGGACTCTGGTGGTCTTCTTTGGGGAACAAACGGTCTGGGCATAACATCATGGCCACTGCAACCTCTGCTTCATAGGTTTAAGCAATTCTCCCGCCTCAGCCTCCGGAGTAGATGAGAATTACAGGCGCCCACCACTACATCTGGCTAATTTTTGTATTTTTAGTAGAGACAGGGTTTCACTATGTTGGCCAGGTTGGTCTCAAACTCCTGGTTTCAAGTGATTCACCCGCTTCAGCCTCCCAAATTGTCAGGCCTCTGAGACCTAGCTAAGCCATCATATCCCCTGTGACCTGCAGTATACATCCAGATGGCCTGAAGCAACTGAAGATCCACAAAAGAAGTGAAAATAGCCTTAACTGATGACATTCCACCATTGTGATTTGTTTCTGCCCCACCCTAACTGATCAAAGTACTTTGTAATCTTCCCCACCCTTAAGAAGGTTCTTTGTAATTCTCCCCATCCTTGAGAATGTACTTTGTGAGATCCACCCGCTGCCTGCAAAGCATTGCTCCCAACTTCACCGCCTATCTCAAAAGGTATAAGAACTAAAGATAATCCCACCACCCTTTGCTGACTGTTTTCTAACTCCGCCCACCTGCATCCAGGTGAAATAAACAGCTTTGTTGCTCACACAAAGCCTGTTTGGTGGTCTCTTCACACGGAGGCACGGGATACAAAGTGCTGGGATTACAGGCCTGAGCCACGGCGCCTGGCCACCCCCAATCTTTAAGAATATTCTGGGCCGGGCGCGGTGGCTCAAGCCTGTAATCCCAGCACTTTGGGAGGCCGAGACGGGCGGATCACGAGGTCAGGAGATCGAGACTATCCTGGCTAATACGGTGAAACCCCGTCTCTACTAAAAAAAATACCAAAAAACTAGCCGGGCGAGGTGGCGGGCACCTGTCCCAGCTACTGGGGAGGCTGAGGCAGGAGAATGGCATAAACCCGGGAGGCGGAGCTTGCAGTGAGCTGAGATCCGGCCACTGCACTCCAGCCTGGGTGACAGAGCGAAACTCCCTCTCAAAAAAAAAAAAAAGAATATTCTGGCCAGGCACGGTGGCTCACGCCTGTAATCCCAGCACTTTGGAAGGCTGAGGCGGGCTGATCACCAGGTCAGGGATGAGACCATCCTGGCTAACACGGTGAAACCCCGTCTCTACTAAAATACAAAAATTTAGCTGGCCGTGGTGGTGGGCTACTGTAGTCCCAGCTACTGGGGAGGCTGAGGCAGGAGAATGGCGTCAACCCGGGAGGCGGAGCTTGCAGTGAGCCGAGACTGTGCCACTGCACTCCAGCCTGAGCGACAGAGCGAGACTCTGTCACACACACACACACACACACAAAATATTCTGTATATAGTTTTTTTTGTTTTGTTTCTGACAGACGCAAATGCACCCTTCTACTAATGATTAAAGACTTCTTCGTTTAATCCACCAATGAAATAATCTGACAATTTATGTAACAAATAAATTCCTATAAACATAAGCTCCCTTGCTCCTCTCCAGTGGCACAATCTCTGATTTGCTATCCTGGTTGCAACCTTCATTACTAAGTAAACGCTTATGTAAACCTTAATAATGAGATTCGAGCAATATGATTAAATATTGGTTTGAGTGCAAATTTTGAGGATGGCGACCTGATAGGCCACAGACTCCAAAAGATGGGGGTCAGTGCTTCGAAAGCGAGAAGTCTGAGGGTCGTTTATACAGGCAGGGTCTGGGAAGCTTAACAGGATGTCAACATTTTCCATAGAAGGTTAACGTATAGCAATTTAATTGGTTCTAGGCAGTGTTTCTTTTTGGGAAGGGTCTATTTAACATTCCACATTAAGGATGTAATAGTCAAGGGGTCATTTATCTTATTCAAGGCGTATTTTATCTCAGATGCCATCTGGTCTGAGCTGGGAACAAGAAAATAAGGGAGTTAATCTATAACAAAAGGTTGGCAATTAAGAGGTCGTGCTTCATGATCTGGTCTCCAAAGTCAACTTTCCTCAGGGACTTTCAGAAGCCCCAAATAGATTATCCACTGTCTTTCACACTTATTTGCCTCTAAGCTGTTGATTTTCTTTTTTTTAAGGGTTAACAGTCTCTTGGGTGCACTCTGACTCCCATGCGCTTTATAGAAAAAATTGGTCCTGAGGCCAGCAACAACAGTGGGTCTCAGGAACTTGTTAGAAATGCACATTTTCAGCCCCCACCCCAAACCTACTGAATCAGTAGTTTTGCTGGCGGTTCTCAATCTCTCTTTAACATGCCCTCTGGGTGCTGCGGATGCTGGTTAAAGGTAGAAGATCGCTGCGGGAGATTTCCGCGTCGGGCAGATGAAAGCGCTCTGCAAGCCCTGGTGCGATCCGCTGGCCAGTTCCGCGGCTTCTCGGGTGGCACTAGGACCGCGGCGGCGCGGCCCTCGTAGACACCGCCTCGGGCGTGAGGCGGAGCCTAGCTGTTCCTGGATCCTGGGCCTGGCTCCTCGACCCGCCCCTGGAGGCGGACCCCACTTGACTTAAACTCTGGGGCCCGGGAGGCCGCCGGCTTTACCCCTGCTTGCTGGGGTGGTCCTTTTCCCTTGTCGGTAAGTGTGAGGCGAGCACCCCGAGGTCCCTCCTTCGCCTTCCGGGGTGCGGGCGGGGCGGGGGCCGGGAGCCAGAGGCGCTCACGGCCGGGGCCGGCGCGCGGCGCGCGGCGCGGAGCGCTTTTGTTCTGCGGCGAGAACGCAGTCGCGGGCGGCCCCGGAACCCGGGCCTCGGGCCCCGCCGGCTCGCGCGTCCCGCAGTCCGCCGCCCGAAGCTGGGCTCCGCCGCCGCGCTCTCTTCTGCCCGCCGTACTGGGGACGGCCCTGGGCCTCCGCGGACGCCGAGCCTTGCACCGGAGGGCGGGCCTCGCTGGCTGTTTTCCCTCATTGCCTGGCGCTGCGCGATAGAGGTCGCGAGTGGCGAGGGCGAGGACGCGTTTTGTTGAACTGCGAGGCGCGGCTGGTGAGGCGGGTGGGTATGAGAGCTGCTTATGTTTTTAAGGCTTTGCTGTCACTGGAGTGGAAAAAAAAAATCTTTGTTTTCCTATTTCCCGAGCGTTCTCCTCCTCCCCTGCCCTCTTAAGTCGAAGCCTCCTGGAACGGAATTGCTGTACTGGCATCTGTCTCCAAGTGGTCCGCGAACGCAAAGCGCCGGCGATGCTTTCTGTTCCTCGGCAATAGTTCCTTGAGGCATTTTTAAATGCACAAACGCATACCCATCTTAGGTGTTCTCGAGGGACACGGATTCCCTAAGCAAACGTCCTTAGGGTCCTGAGTTTAGCAGCAAACTTTCGGGGAATAATTTCCGTGGAAACAATTTGTAGTACATCGAGTGCATAACCGTCTTAAGACAAGGATGTGTATGAGCTTGAGGCGCGTTTTCGTTTTGTGGGGGGGCCGGTGCATCTCAGTAGGCGGGCCGCAGAGCTTGTTTGGAGATTGTATTTTTCTGCTTAATGTGTTAGCTTTAATCATGTTTCATTCATTGTTAATGTGCATGTATGTTAAGGTTTTAGGTTTTTTTCCCCTCTGCAGTCGGATTTTTTTCTATTTAACATTAATCCAGTAAAGACAAGTCCAGAGATAAAGTGTTACTGTTTTGCAATGATACTACAATAGCCGACCTAGAGGAGCGCACGTAGATTCTGACTTAAGTGAATGGTGTTTTCAGGCCAGACCTAGTTTCTATTTCTGTTAGTTAGGACACTTAATAAGAATTCAGTAAAGTTAGCATGTTTTCTGTGCAGCCTTAAAAGAAAACAGTTTTGCACAGCAGTGTCATATCTAGTAAACACATTAGCATGTCCTCTTTTATTATAAAACGTTTCTTGTTGTCCCTAGGACCAAAGAAGTAAATACTGTATGGAGGGGGACTGATGTGTTTGGAGTGAAATGGGAACATACACAATAATTAAAGACTAAAGTTGTGCTTAACGGTAAGTATTATCACCTCTAAGAAACCCACCCTGATTTAACCAGGCAGTTATTCACATGTAACTATGGAGTAATTTACCTGTTACCGAATTAAAATTACTAGCTCAGTGAATCAACATTGGTTAAAAATTAAACTGTGGGACTCAATGGATTTGACAACAAAGCTTGAGAAGAAGCAATGTTGTCGGCATAGTACTGAAAAATCAGTTGTTAATCTTAGCAAAATGAGAAAGAGGTCTGTGGTAAGGTAATTGTAGTGGAAGTTACCTGGGCAGAGGTCTGCTTCTGTCTGTGCTGTGTTTCTTATGTGATTGTTTTTATTATATTTTATTACTGTTGGTGGCACATAGGGGAATGTGGCACAGAGCACCACTCTGAAGGATGCATCCTGTACAGCCAAAGTGGGCATGTCCAGGGCTTTCATCTGTAACCACAAAATGTCTTAGGAAGTCTCACCTAATGATAAAGATCATGGTCCCTGTAACCACACTGCTTTGGTTTAAATCTTAGCTGTAGCACTCAGCAGTATCTGTACAACCCTGGAAAAATAAACCTCTGCCTGTTTTCTCATCTATAAAATGGGGAAAAGTACTAATGTCATAGGATTGTTATGGTAGAGTTACAGGAGTTTCATGCATATCACAGTTAAACAGCTCTTGAAACATGGTGAGTGCCCAATAAATGTTAGCTATTGTCATGTTAGAGGAAATAGATTTTGTGGCCTGGGACATGTAATGCTGTCTTAGCAGAAATTCAGCTGGTTCATTTAAGCTCTAACTTCATGAGCTTTTTGTTGATTAAACCCATCACTGTAGATCCTCTTAGATTCTCTTTTTTGTAGGTCCTGTTTTGTTAGAAAGTATCCGTCACTACTGGTCCACATCTGGATTTACCTGCAGTGTTGTTTGAAATAAAAAATGCCTCCACTGAATTCCTAGGCAGGACAAACTTGCCCCAAAGCTTTGTTCTTCTACATTATCTCTGTGATTGTACAGGAATCTCTCTTCCCTCCTAGATTATCAGTGTCTTGGAGATAGTTGGAGCTCAAATGCTTAGGGAATTGATTTAATGTTGCTTAAAACTTACTTGTAGGCCAGGTGTGGTGGCTCATGTCTACAATGCCAGCACTTTAAGAGGCTGGAGCGGACAGATCACTTGAGGCCAGGAGTTCGAGACCAGCCCTGGACTCAAGTTGGCCAACATGGCGAAACCCTGTCTCTACTAATAATACAAAAATGAGTCAGGCGTGGTGGCACATGCCTGTAATCCTAGCTACTCGAGTGGCTGAACCTGGGAGGCAGAGGTTGCAGTGACCTGAGGTCACCCCATTGCACTGTGGGCCTGGGCAACAGAGCAAGACTCTTGTCTTTAAAAAAAAAAAAAAAAAAAAAAAGGTATTTATGAAGGTGAATTTCAAGAATCTAATCAGGCCTCCCTCCCTTCCCCATTAGAGGCACACTCTATTATGTAAAACAGACAGGGAGTGTATTCATTTTGAGATAAGTCCAGGAGAATAGTCGACTAACCCTGGCTATAGATATGCAAGTTAACATTCACTTTGGAAGGAGGTTATGAAGAAAGAATCTTGGACCTTGAGGAATTCTAAATGCTTTGTTGGGTGGCAACTATGCAACACTTATACTATTCCTAATACCTTAAGTGTACTTGTACGTGAAGAGCAAAGTTGGAGGCTGTTGAGGTAAATATCTCAAGTGAGATTGGAACTATACATTTTATGCTCCTGGTTTTCATGATCGCAAAAATTTAATGACAGTAACTTAGATTCTTTTGATGTGTCAAATTACAAGGTTTCATTTGTAAATAAAGTCTTGTGATTAAAATGACAAAGTGTATTAAAAGAAGTTGTATCGTCCAGTTAAGTTTCAAGAAACAGAAACCATAAGGAGATTATTATTTTCCAAGCCCCAGAGGAGAATTCATTAGATGACATACTTTTAAAGTTCATGGAGCAGGGCCGGGCGTGGTGGCTCACACCCGTAATCCCAGCACTTTGGGAAGCCAAGGTGGGCAGATCACCTGAGGTCAGGAGTTGGAGACCAGCCTGGCCAACATGGTGAAACCCCGTCTCTACTAAAAGTACAAAAAATTAGCTTGGTGTGATGGCACATGCCTGTAATCCCAGCTACCCGGGAGGCAGAGGTTGCAGTAAGCCAAGATCGCACCACTATACCCTAGCTCGGGTGACAGAGTGAGACTCTGTCTCAGAAAATAAAGTTCATGGGCCAGTCGTAGTGGCTCATGCCTGTAATCCCAGCACTTTGGGAGGCCAAGGCAGGTGGATCATGACGTCAGGAAATTGAGACCACCCCTGGCTAACAAGGTGAAATCCCAAAATTAGCTGGGTATGGTGGCATGTGCCTGTAGTCCCAGCTACTCAGGAGGCTGAGACAGGAGAATCACTTGAACCCAGGAGGGAGAGGTTGCAGTGAGCTGAGATCACACCACTGCACTCCAGCCTGGGCGACAGAGCGAGACTGTGTCTCAAAAAAAAAAAAAAAAAAAAAAAAAAGTTCATGGATCAGAACCTTTGGGTTTTGATAGATCCAGGATCTAAATCTGAAGGAAAGTTTTAAAGATTTGGGACACTGTATCTTTGAGCTCTGCTGTCCTCTGCCTTGGTTCTCAGGCAGACCATTTCTCCACTGGGCAGCCCTGACATCTCCAGATACATATGCAAGCAGCTTCAAGTTGTTCAGAGCATACCTTTTGTAACTATAGTTAGAGATAAAATTTATAAGCCATTGATTCACCCATTTACACACAGTGTACAGTTTCAGTGGTTTTTAGTATATTCAGATTTGTGTACCCATCACCACTATCAATTTAAGAACATTTTATTGACCCCCAAAATACCTCCATATTCAATAGTGGTAACTCCCCATTTTCTCCAATGCACCTTTCCCCAGGTAACCATTAATCTATTTCTGTAAGTTTGCGTATTCTGAACATTTCACGTAACTAAAGTCATAATATGTAGTGTGATGTGGTTTCCCCCAGCATGTTTTCAAGGCTCATTTATGTTAACACATGTATGTTACTTCATTCGTTTTTATTGCCAAATATTCCATTGTATGGATATACCACTTTTGCTTATTCTTCGTCAGTTAACAGACCTTTGACATGTTTTCACTCTTGGCTACTATGAATAGTGCAGCTATGATCATTCATATATTTATGTAGATGTGTGTTTTCAGTTCTTTTGGGTAAATATCTAGGAGTGAAATTCCTTGGTTATGATAACTGTTTAACATTTTGAGGAACTGCCAGACTGTTATCCAAAGTAGATTTACTGTTTTATTTTTATTTTTTATTTAACTTCTGTTTTACGTTTGGGGGTACGTGTGTAGGTTTATTATATAGGTAAAATTGTGTCGTGGGAGTTTGTTGTACAGATTATTTCATCACCTAGGTATTAAGCCTAGTACCCAATTGGTTGTTTTTTTTGAATCCTCCCCCTTCACCCGCCTGTAGGTCTCAGTGTGTTAGTTCCCTCTACATGTCCATGTGTTCTCATCATTTAGCTCCCACTTATGTGAAAGCATGCAATATTTGGTTTCCTGTGTTAGTTTGCTAAGGATAATGTCCTCCAGCTCCAAGCACCTACAAAGGACATGATCTCATTCTTTTTTTATGACTGAATAGTATTCCCTAGTGTATGTGTACTGTTTTCTTTATCCAGTTTACCATTGATGGGCGTTTAGGTTGATTCCGGGTCTTTGCTATTGTGAATAGACATGCACCATTTTATAAAGCAGTGTTTTAGAGTCCTCATTTGTCTACATCCATAGTTAACTTTTATAGCCATTAAAGTGAGCCTGAAGTGGTCGCTCATTGTGATTGTGATTTGCATTTCCCTGATGATTAGTGATGTTAAGCATCTTTGTATGTGCATATTGATTTCTTTGGAGAAGTATCTATTCAAAACCTTTGGCCTTAAATTTGTGTTGTCTTTGGATTGTCAAGTTGTAAGTTTTTAAGATATCCTGGATTCTTCTCATTCCTTACTAGGGACCATAAGTGAAGGTTTATCTCTGGGTTCTAGGTTCTATTCTATTGATTGATGCCTGTCCTGTGTCAGTACTATATGGTTTTATCTATTGTAGTTTTGTCGTTTTGTTTTTTTGTTTGGTTTTTTTTTTTTTTTTTTTTTTGAGACGGAGTCTCGCTCTGTCGCCCAGGCTGGAGTGCAGTGGCCGGATCTCAGCTCACTGCAAGCTCCGCCTTCTGGGTTCACGCCATTCTCCTGCCTCAGCCTCCCGAGTAGCTGGGACTACAGGCGCCCGCCACCTCGCCCGGCTAGTTTTTTTTTTTTTTTTTGTATTTTTTTTAGTAGAGACGGGGTTTCACCGTGTTAGCCAGGATGGTCTCGATCTCCTGACCTCGTGATCCGCCCGTCTCGGCCTCCCAAAGTGCTGGGATTACAGGCTTGAGCCACCGCGCCCGGCCTTTTGTTTGTTTTTAAGACGGAGTCTCACCCTGTTGCCCAGGATGGAGTGCAGTGGTGTGATCTTGGCTCACTGCAACCCCCGCCTACGATTCTTCTGCCTCAGCCTCCAAAGTAACTAGGATTACAGGCACCCGCTACCACGCCGCGCTAATTTTTGTATTTATGGTAGAGGCGAGGTTTCACCATGTTGGCCAGGCTGGTCTCGAACTCCTGACCTCAAGTGATCAGCGTGCCTCTGCTTCTCAAAGTGCTGGAATTACAGGCGTGAGCCACTGCTCCCTGCCGGCTACTCCCTTTTCAGCCCCTCCTTTTTCTGCGTGGAAGTTGCTGAGTGGCAGTCAGAAAATGAAAGTACCTCTGATTGGTCCCCTCCCACAACCAATCAGGCTAGTGGCTGGCCACTACTTCACTTACATAAAGTGAATCAATGGGAAACCTCTAGAGAGTATTTAAACCGCAGAAAATTCTGTAACTGACTGTCTTGAGCCACTTGCTGCATCTGTTCCCACCTTGTGGAGTGCACTCTACTTTAAAATAAATCTCTGCTTCGGCTGCCTTGCTTGTGTAGTTTGTTCAGTTCTTCGTTAAGATGCCAAGAACCTGGACAACTACCCTCAACTGCATGCTTTAGAGGAACTCTTCTGTTCCACTGAAGGCCTTTTGTCTATCTCCAGTGGCCGAAAATTGGCTTACTCCTATTATAAGAAGCAATACTTCCTAGCCAACATGGTGAAACACCATCTCTACTAAAAATACAAAAATTAGCTGGGTGTGGTGGCGCTATCTGTAATCTCAGCTACTGGGGAGGTCGAGGCAGGAGAATCGCTTAAAGCCAGGAGCTGGAGGTTGCAATGAGCCAAGATCACGCCACTGCACTCTAGCCTGGTGACAGAACGATACTTTGTCTCAAAAAATAAATAAATAAATAAAAAAAGGAAGCGATACTTATACTTCGAATACAGTTTTTACCTCAACACAGTATTGTCTTAATATGGTTTGTACCCGCCTGCCACACACTGATGTGTCATGTGTACTTGGGGGTACTTGTCAGCGCTTTTCAGATATTTAAGATCACCAGACCTCTAGTACACTGTGTGTCCAATCTTTTGGCTTCCCTAGGCCACTTCGGAAGAGGAATTGTCTGGAGCCGCACATAAAATACACTAACAATAGATGATGAGCTTTAAAAAAAAAATTGCAAAAAAAATTCTCTATGTTTTAAGAATGTTTATAAATCTGTGTTGGGCCTCATTCAAAGCCATCTTGGGCTGCATGCTGCCCATGGGCTGCAGAGTGGACAAGCTTGATCTAGTAGATGTTTCCTTGAGGTGGGTATCCAGAGGGCTCCAAAATGAATTACTTGGCAGAATTCTGGTAGGGTAAGTGGCTTCCACTTCATGTATTCTCTATTGTCTTTAATTCCCATTTTAGGGGATAATACAATATAAAACATGGTCTAAAATTTGTCTGTGGCATCTCTGCTCTGAAGGCACAACAGACTAGTGTCAGTATGCTAGCCTGAATGATGATAGTCTGTTGCATTGGTCTGAACTTCCTGCTGGCCAGTCAAGATAGATGTGATTGCGAGCACTTCTTGCTGTACCTGTGTTAATGAGTCAGAAAAAGTAGAGCAATTTATTTCTTCCTTTTTAAGGGAGAAAGCCCTGTCACTCTCACTGGTGAAGCTTTGTAGTTGGGATATATTTAGTTGTCTCTGCATGGGGAACCTTGCGGTATATCCTCCACAATAGGTGTGATCATCCTGCTGGGAATCACCATTGCAGGCACTTTTTAATCCATTGTTGCTTAAGACAAAGTACAATGGATTAGGGTATCCGATCAGATGGCCTGTGGTGCTGAATAGAGTTTATAGCTGGATACATGAAAGATGGGAAGGCAGAGTTGTAGGTGAACAGCTTCACCATGGTGCCCTGATGACTTGCTCTTCTCATAGACCATGGAGGCAAAGCTTAGGCTTAATCACAGGCTGACCCATATTCTGGCCGGACACCCTGCAGGTCCTCCAAGAACAAAGTGAGAGAAAAGCAGCCCTGTGAGAAACAGTCACAAAGCTGTTTCTCATCTGCCTCCTTGGTTTCAATTGAGCATAGGACTTTACCACCTTGGGAGGTATAGTTGCTGGCTATAAAATGGCCACAGTTTGGTGTTCTCATCTGACTTGGTGTCATCCTGTGGGGCTGAGGATACTGATCTTGATTTTGCTGTTGGACTTAGGAATACATGAATCCATTTGGCCTTTTGCTGACTGCACTTACAGAAGCGTAGAGAACTGTTCTGCCCCTTCTAACCACTGTGCTGTAGAGGGACGATTGCAAGTCTTTGTTAATTTGTTGTAACATTTAAATGAGATAAAGTATATAAAGCATTCCGCATAGTTCTTTACATACAGATGTTCAAAAGTTAGTTGTTTATAATAGTACAGATGTACCTCAGCTTATGATGGAGTTACATCTCAATAACCCATATTAAGTAGAAAATAAAGTCAAAAATGGCGTTTTATAGACACGATGGGATGGGAAAACACAACATCCAAAAAAACTTAGCTAGCACAGTACACCATTGATCGTTTTTGTTTTGTTTTGTTTTAACGCACTGTGGGAGGGGCAGCCCCCGCCCCCCGCCCCACCGAAACACCAGCCTGCCTCTGCAGGAGGGATTTTTTTTTGGTATTGATTGTTAATGCTCGTGATCACGTGACTGGCTGCTGTGGCTTGCTGCCACCACTCAGCGTGGAAGAATATCATACTGCCTATCACAGGCCTGGGAAAAGATAGAAATTCAAAGTACAATTTCTGCTGAATGCCTGTATCACTTTTGCATCATTGTAAAGTCAAAATTATTAAGTCATACCATTGCATTGTGGTCCAGGACCATCTGGGCTTAGAAAAATGGATTCTCAAAAGCCTATTTAGGGACTGATAGGCTAATTTTTTCTGTGACTAAGGATACAGAAAGCCAGAGCTAGTACAGGTTGAATAAATTGTGTTACATTTGGAATTCCTGAAAAGTGGCTTTTTACACTGAATTGTTAGTAGTGGTGGTTTTGTTAACTTTCTAGAGGTATCTCTAATTTTTCTAATGCTTATATTGCAAATCAGGTTTTCAATGGAAAATAGACTTTTCTCAATTTAACCATGTCAGTGGATACTCTTCAAATTAACTTTGCTTTGTGGAACATAAGAGATGGAACTTACAAAGCCATAAGGGAAATTTTCAATTTAAAATACCAGAGCAAATTTACATATTTTAGGTATGAGAATAGTATTTCAGTGTATATTATATATTTCTTAAGTCCTATGTGTTTTAGGTACTGAAATGCTTACAGATGAAATCATGCTGTGTCTGTGGTTGGCATAGATAGAAAAGGAAACAGAAGGGGTCAGGACTTTTTCCCATTTAGAAGTTTACATTAGGACTTCTCTTTAATGTGGTGTTGAGATAATGTTTGTTTATTCAGAAAACACTGAAACCTGCTAGACATTATCTAGATGGCGTGTGTCTTTTGGGTTGGCCTGAAAGACTTTTTTATGCCTGTTGTATTGGCTGTTAATAGTACTTTGATTTACTCTAATAATGTTGCTCTTACCTTTAATAAATTGTCAACCCACTTTTCCTTTTTTGAGACAGATCTTGCTGTGTCATCCAGGCTGGAGTACAATGACACTACCATAGCCCACTGCACTCTCAACTTCCCATGCTCAAGTGATCCTTCCACCTCAGCCTCCCACGTAGCTGGGACTATAGGCATGCACCGCCACACCTAGCTAATGTTTCGATTTTTGTTTTTATTTTTTTGTAGAGACTGGGTCTTACTGTGTTGCCCATGCTGGTTTTGAACTGCTGGACTCTGCCTCAGCCTCTCAGCATGCTGAGATTATAGGTGTGAGCCACCACACCTGGCCAGTGGTAACCCCTATATATAAAACAATTCTTAGGCTGAGGTGGGTGGATCGCTTGAGTTCAGGAGTTCAAGACCAGCCTAGGCAACATGGCGAAACCTCATCTCTACAAAACAAAAAAAAATTAGCCGCACGGTGGCATTCACCTGTAGTCCCAGCTACTTGGGAGGCTGTGGTGAGAGAGTTGTTTGAGCCAAGGAGTCGGAGTTGCAGTGAGCTGAGATCATGCCACTACACTCTAGCCTGGGTGACATAGTGAGACCCTGTCTCAAAAAAAAAAAAAAAAAAAATTCTTGCTGTGACTCAGTTTATACTTCCATATTCTATTTTCTGCTATTTTATCTGACCTACAGCAGACCTGGCCACCATGCCATATGCACAGTGTTAGGTTCATTTTCTGGTTTGGTTGGTTTTCTTTTGTTTTTGAGACATTTCTTGCTCTGTCGCACAGTCTGGAGTGCAGTGGCATGATTCCCGCTCACCACAGCCTCAACCTCCTGGGTTCACCCAATGCCTCAGCCCACCAAGTAGCTGAGAATACAGGCCTGCACTACCACAATGTTGTCCAGGCTAGTCTCGAACTTGAGCTCAAGTGATCTGCCCGCCTTGGCCTCCCAAAGTTTTGGGATTACAGGCGTGAGCCACTGTGCCCAGCCTGGGTCTATTTTCTTATAGTTCTTTCTATTCATGTGTATGTGTGCTTGTGCATGTATGTTTAACATGGATAGTATATGGTTATTCCTTATAGGTATTATTTTAGATTACTTTTTGCTTTGTAATTTTCTGTAGTAAGCCCAGTTTACAAATAAAGGAAGCTGTTGGGTTAACAGCTTTTCAGTTATTTGCATTGTGTGGATATAGAGTATTTTTAAATTTTCACAGATATTGTTAATCTTAGTGAGATCTTTGATATGAAAATCCATATCCATAATTATATTTATGCTTTCTTGCAGCTGTTTACTTCTAATTATTTCCTGATTCACAAATTAATTTTTGCAATTCACAACTTCCAAGAATACTTGTACTGTTGGATTCAATCCGCAGTAATCTGCAGAAGAAGAGAAGCAGAATTATACCTAGAAGTCAACTAATGGACAGTTAGTCACCCACCTACATGTTGAGGTATTCTGGGCCTTTTTCTTTCACCCTCACTGGAAGGGAATGTGGGTGGGAATTTAAGACATCTACTTCCTTGTTGATTTTCCGCCTATTTGTTCTATTCATTATTGAAAGTAGGGAATTGAAGTCTTCCACTCTTATTGGTGAATTGTGGTTTTTGCTTTTTGTATTTTGATGCTCTCTTAGGTATTAATAACCTACAGATCACATTTGACAGTTTTAAGTAAACAGGCTTCCAGATTAACCTGCTTTGGGGAGGTCTTGTGATACAAGGTGGTGACATCCTGTCCTTGAGTAAAGAATCTTACGCATTCCTCAAATTGATATACTGATCAATACATAACCTAACGCTCAAAAGGGTGCTGCTTTTATTTGTAAATCATCAGGTTTTATTGATGCAAGTTTTCTTGCACATAGACATTTTAGCCTATATGTTGCAATCAGTAGCCAATGATTATAACCTCAGTATTGTATCCTCCAACGAAAAACAACAATTTGAGTATTAGGAGTCCCCCTCCCTTCTCCTAAAGTTTCCCATAAAAGCCTTCCAACTTGTAGCGGACTCCAGAACACTTCAAACTCTGTTGGTATGTCTTCTCAGATTGATCCTCACATCTGCTCTCCAGTAAACTTTTATCAGATTATTTCTACCTCAACAACCTTTGTTTTAGACAACAGTGCACATATGTTTGTAATTGTTATCTTGGTGGGTTGATCCTTTTATCATTATAGAATGCATCTTTTTATCAACATTTTTTGTTTTAGTCTGTTTTGTCTGACACTAGTATAGGCTTTCCAACTTTCTTTTGTTGTTGCCCAGGCTAGAGTGCAGTGGCACAATCTCAGCTCATTGCAGCCTCTGCCTCCCAGGTTCAAGTGATTCTCCTGCCTCAACCTCCCAAGTAGCAGGGATTACAGGCATGTACCACTATGCCCGGCTAATTTTTTGTATATGGTGGAGACGGGGTTTCACCAGGTTGGTCAGGCTGATCTCGAATTCCTGACCTCAGGTGATCCACCCACCTCGGCCTCCCAAAGTTCTGGGGTTATAGGTGTGAGCCACCGCACTTGGCCTGCATTCCAGCTTTCTTGGAGCTATTTGTGTGATATTTTTTCATTGTTTTACTTTCAGTCTGTGTTTTTGGATCTAAAGTGTATCTCCTGGAGACAATAGCGTATAGTTGGATAGTTTTTAAAATCCAGACTGACATTCTCTGTCTTTTGGATTGTGATATTATGAAATATATCTCTGGTCTTTATCCCTGTTTTCAGGCATACAAGTCCTAAAATTCGTGCAATCTCCAAAGTGATAAATGTTTGTTTGGGTTTTTTTGTATGCTAATAAGTTGACTTATGGCTGGCATCCCCTAGTTTCAGAATGGAGGGCTGGTCACCTGAAAGACCAAGGCCCGATTAAAGGGTTGGGACTTTTCAGCCCTACTCCTAATTCCTGGTACCAATTGTCTATCTTAGTCCATTTTCTGTTACTTATAGCAGAGTAACTGAAACAGGGGCCTTTATGAAGAAAAGGAATTTATTTCTTACACCTGTGAACTCTAGGGTTGAAAAGGGTACACCTGGTTGAGGGGGAGGGGGTGAGGTTAAGTTGATCACCAATAGCCAATGGTTTAATTAATCAAACCTGTGCAATGAAGCCTCCATAAGACTGGAAAGGATAGAGTTTGGAAGGCTTTTCAGATTGCTGAGCAAGTGGAGGTTCCTAGAGGGGGGCGCACCCAGAGAGGGCATGGAAATTATGTGCCCCTTCTCATGTGACCTTGCCTTCTACATCTCTTGATCTATATCCTTGGTAATGCACTTTATAAATAAACTGATAAGGTGTTCCCCGGGTTCTGTGAGCTGCTCTAACACATTAGTCAAACCAAAGGAGCGGATCATGGGAACCCCAGTTTACAGTTGGTTGGTCAGAAGCACAGGTAAAATAACCTGGGGCTTGGTGTTGGCATCAGAAGTGGGGACAGTCTTGGCACGGTGGCTCACGCCTGTAATCCCAGCACTTTGGGAGGCCGAGGTGGGTGGATCATGAGATCAGGAGATCGAGACCATCCTGGCTAACACAGTGAAACCCTGTCTCTACTAAATATACAAAAAATTAGCCAGGCATGGTGGTGGGCGCCTGTGGTCCCAGCTGCTCGGGAGGCTGAGGCAGGAGAATGGCGTGAACCTGGGAGGCAGAGCTTGCAGTGAGCAGAGATCGCATCACTGCACTCTAGCCTGGGCGACAGAGTGAGGCTCATTCTCAAGAAAAAAAATAAATAAAAATAAAAATAAAAAGGGGGCAGTCTTGTGGGACTGAGCCCTAAACTTATGAGATCTGACACTATCTTCATATAGATGGTCTCGGAATTAAAATGAATTAGGACACCCACCTGGTGTGTACACTGCAGAACTGATTGCTTGTTACGTGGGGTGAGACACCCACACATCTGGTGTCAGAAGTGTGGGAAGCTTTATTCTTATATTCTCAGAATTGTTTATATAAAAATGTGATTTTTTAATATAATTACATTTACCTCTGTTTTTGTTTTTATGTCTCATTTCTTTTTATTCCTTTTTTATTCCTTAGTGGGATTTATTTTGCATAACTGAGTATTTTCTAATGTAGCATTTTAATTTCTTTTTTTGCTTTTTTGTTTTTAATTTCTTTTTTGAGACGGAGTCTTGCTCTGTTCCCCAGGCTGGAGTGCAGTGATGTGATCTCGGCTCACCACAAGCTCCACCTCCTGGGTTCATACCATTCTCCTGCCTCAGCCTCCCGAGTAGCTGGGACTACAGGTGCCCGCCACCACGCCCAGCTAATTTTTTGCATTTTTAGTAGAGATGGGGTTTCACCGTGTTAGCCAGGATGGTCTCGATCTCCTGACCTTGTGATCCGCCCGCCTCGGCCTCCCAAAGTTCCGGGATTACAGGCGTGAGCCACCTCATGTTTTTAATTTCTTTAACAATATTTTCACTGTATTTATTGTTACTTCATGGAAGCACAAATTCTTTTTAAAAGTATTTTTTATTTTAAAGTATCAGTGATGGAGGCTGGCAGAGAACTTGGGGCAAGAATTTATTTTCTCAGAGAAATGGTAATGATGGACTATGGAAACCTTATCTGTGGTAATCTGTGTTACAGTATATTCTCAAAAGTTCTGAGAATACATTATATCCACCAGCAGATTATGACTGCAGCTGACCATTGAACAACTTGAGTTTGAACCATGTGGATCCACATACACATGGATTTGACTTTTTTTTTTTTTTTTTTTTTTTGGAGAGATGAGGTCACTCTCTATTGCCCAGGCTGGAGTGCAGTGTACAGTCATAGCTCATTACAGCCTCAAACATCTGGGCTCAAGCAGTCCTCCCATCTCTGCCTCCTGAGTAGCTGGGACTGCATCCACACACTACCTTGTCTGGCTATACGTGGAGTTTCTTCTGCATCTGCCACCCTAAGTCGTAATCCCTGTGTTGTGTAAGGGTCGATTGTATTTTCCTTTCACAATCTCTTTGTGTAGCTAGAGGCAATCTTCCGAAGAATGCAACATCAATTTAGGTCGTTCAGGAGTGCTTTTCCAGTTTTCCGTTTTCTTCTATGCCAGTAAAGGAGAGGGATGGAGAAAAAAAACCCAAGTTAACATAAAGACGGTTTCCCTTCCTACCCATATGCTCTGTATTAATTTGCTAGGGCTATGTTTGAGATAGGAAAACTGAAACTTCTTCACGCAATTGACCACTTCACCTCTGGTCACCAAACTGTATTTGGATTTCTCCCCATCCGCAAACTGTTTTCCAGCTGACAACAACTGGGTATCCTACAATTCAATTACATGTTGGCACCATCTACCTGGAGAAAGCATCAGAGCCCACAGGTTGAGGACTCAGTCCCACAAGACTGCCCCTAACTTCGCCAGTCCCGGGTCCCGGGTTGTGACCTGTACTTTTGACCAAGCTGTTACAAAGAGGGGATTGTCAAGACTCCCTCTGTGGATTTGATTAATTTGCTAGAGCTCACAGAACTCAGGGAAACAGTTTACTTATTATAAAGGCTATTAGATGAAGAGCCAGGTGGAAGAGATGCATGGGGGAATGCATATGTGAGCGCTTCCATGCCCTGTCCACCCTATGGTCACCTCTATGTTACCAGACACTCCTAGGAGATTATAGAGGTCTCAGGAGATCTGTGTCAGGAACCTAGTTCAAAGACCACATATTAGTGCAAAAGATTGTATACCCCAGTCTACAAGAGTTTTAGCTGTCCTGTGTCTGGAATCCTGGGCAGAGACCAAGTATGTATTTCTTTTTTTTTTTTTTTTTTTTTTTTTTGAGACGGAGTCTCGCTCTGTCGCCCGGGCTGGAGTGCAGTGGCCGGATCTCAGCTCACTGCAAGCTCCGCCTCCCAGGTTTACGCCATTCTCCTGCCTCAGCCTCCCGAGTAGCTGGGACTACAGGCGCCCGCCACCTCGCCCGGCTAGTTTTTTGTATTTTTTAGTAGAGACGGGGTTTCACGGTGTTAGCCAGGATGGTCTCGATCTCCTGACCTCGTGATCCACCCACCTCGGCCTCCCAAAGTGCTGGGATTACAGGCTTGAGCCACCGCACCCGGCCCCAAGTATGTATTTCTTATTGTGGGCTACTATGACAGAATGCCACAGACTGGGTGGTGTAAACAACAGAAATTTATTTCTCCCAGTTCTGGAGGCTGGAAGTCCAGGGTCAGTATGTTTGATTTCTGTTCTCCTGAAGCTTCTCTCTCAGTGGCTTGCAGGTGACTGTCTTCTTGCTGTGTCCTAACATAGTCCTTCCTCTGCAGGCCAACGTCGCTGGCGTCCCTCTTCCTATGGGGGATACTATTCGGATTAAAGCCCCACTCGAATGACCTCACTTAACCAATTACCTCCCTAAAGGCCCTATCTCCAAATACACTGGGACTTAGGGCTTTCATGTGTGAATTTTGGGGAGGGTACAATTCAGTTGATGAGACTCCCTCCTCCAAGTGGACGTAAAAGCCAGGGGACACTGAGCGGGGCAGGGGCAGTTATTAGGCATCATTAATTCTCCTTAGAAGTACTGCTTTTCTGCTGTCAGTGAACACTGTGACCCATTCTGCTTCCAACCTTGTAGACTAGTCAAACCAGTGAGGAACAAAGTCCTAACGTGTGAGAGTGGCAACATGAGTGTCAGTATATGGTGGCTGCCTTTTTTTTTTTTTTTTTTTAAGATAGACTTTCTTTGCTAGAGGAGTTTTAGGTTTAAAGAAAATTGAGGTCGGGCATGATGGTTCACGCGTGTAATCCCAGCCCTTTGGGAGGCCGAGGCAGGTGGATCATGAGGTCTGGAGGGAGTTTGAGACTATCCTGGCCAACATGGTGAAACCACATCTCTACCAAAAATGCAAAAAATGAACTGGGCATGGTGGCACATGCCTATAGTCCCAGCTACTCAGGAGGCTGAGGCAAGAGAATCGCTTGAACCTGGGAGGTGCAGGTTGCACTGAGCCCAGATTGTGCCACTGCACTCCAGCCTGGGCGCCAGAGCGAGACTCCCGTCTAAGAAAAAAAGAAAAAGAAAATAGAGCTTATAGTACAGAGCATTCCCATATATGAGCTTTATAGGAACCTCCCATCTCCACAACTCTAAGGTTTCACTATTAGCAACTTGGATTAGTGATATTGATATGTTGTTATTAAAGTCCCTCACTAACTTTAGAGTTTTCTCTGTATCTTGTGGGTCTTACATGCATAATACTATGCATCTACTATTATAAGAGTTTTAAAAAATAACTTTATGAAATCAAAACATACCTAAGAAAGGGTAAAAATGGTAAGTGTATAGCCCAGTGGGTTATGTAGGGAACATACTTGTGTGTAAGCACCACCCTGGTCAAAAGCTGTCTTCATGCTACTTACTACCAATTGCTCTTCCATCACACCTTATAAAAAGTACCACTACAGTCCCTAGATGATTGGTTTTGTCTGTGTTTCAATCTTTATATAAATGGAATCATGGTTTATTCTTTCGTCTCTGGCCTTTTTCACTCAGTAGTGTGTTTTTAGATTAATTCATATTGTTGCATATAGCTGAGTTTATTAATTTTTGTTACTATAGTGTTTCATTAATATGAATACATTTCTGTTTTGTTTCCAGTTTTTGCTTACTGCACCTAATGCTGCTGGCAGTGTTATAATTATGCATTTCTGTTTGGTACATAACCTAGGAATGAAACTTCTAGGTCTCAGGGCTTGCGTTTATTAACCCTTGGTAGATGATGCCATACATCTTTCCAAAGTGTTGGTCAATTTAAGGGTCATTATATACTCCTATCACCATTGTATGAGAGTTCCATTTGTTCCACTTTCTTGCCAACATTTGGTATTGAGAGTTGAAAAAATTCTAGCCATTGTGAGTGTATAGTATTACCACCTTATGGTTTTCATTTACATTTCTGACATTAATAATGGATTTAGCACTTAACCAAAAATTTTGCCATTTAAATATAGTTGACCCTTGAATAACATAGGAATTAGGATAACTGACATTTGTGCAGTAAAAAAAAAATCCACATTTGACTCTACCAAAACTTAATCACTAACAGCCTGCTGTTTAGTGGAAGCCTTACCAATAACATAAATAGTTGATAAACGCACATTTTGTATGTTACATGTATTATATGCCGTAGTCTTAGAATAAGCTCGAGAAAAGGAAATTTTGTTAAGAAAATCATAAGGGGTCGGATGCGGTGGCTCACGCCTGTAATCCCAGCACTTTACAGCTCACGCCTGTAATCCCAAGGCGGGTGGATCACAAGGTCGGGAGTTCGAGACCAGCCTGGCCAACATGGTGAAACCCTGTCTTGACTAAAATTACAAAAATTAGCCTGCCATGGTGACGGGACCCTGTAATCCCAGCTACTCGAGAGGCTGAGGCAGGAGAATCGCTTGAACCTAGGAGGCAGAGGTTGCAGTGAGCCGAGATCATGTCACTGCACTCCAGCCTAGGCAGCAGAGCGAGACTCATCTCAAAAAAAAAAAAAAAAAAATCATAAGGAAGAGGAGGATATATTTACTATTCATTAAGTGGAAATGGATCATCATAAAGGTCTTTATCCTCATCACATTTATCTTGACTAGGCAGAGGAGGAGGAAGAGAAGGGGTTGGTGTTGCTGTCTCCAGGGTGGCAGAGACAAAAGAAAATCCACATATAAGTGGACCCACGCACTTCAAAGCCACATTCAAGGATCAACTGTAGTGTCTATCACATGGTATTTAATTAAGCTTCATGCTTTTTTTTTATTGAGTTGTCTACATTTTTCTTTTTACGTAATTCCCTATACAGGCTGGATATGAGCTCTTTGGTATGTACTGTAAGTGTACTCTTCTAGAGAGTGACTTTACTTTTTCACTTCCTTAATGGTGTTTTTTGATAAACAGGGGTGATTAATTTTGATGCAGTCCATTTTATGGACCTTTTTTCTTATTGTTCATTGTGTCCTGTTTTACAAACCTTCCCCTATCCCGAGGGCATAAAGATATTCTCTTCTATTTTTGAGATGGAGTTTCGCTTTTGTTGCCCAGGCTTGAGTGCGGTGGTGCGACCTCAACTCACTGCGACCTTGGCTCACTGCAACCTCCGCCTCCCTGGTTCAAGCGATTGTCCTGCCTCAGCCTCATGAATAGCTGGGATTACAGGCATGTGCCACCATGCCCAGCTGATTTTTGCGTTTTTAGTAGAGACGGGGCTTCACCACGTTGGTCAGATTGGTCTCAAACTTCTGACCTCAGGTGATCTGCCTGCCTCAGCCTCCCAAAGTGCTGGGATTTACAGGCGTGAGCCACCATGCCCAGCCTGTTTCTGGAAACTTTAAAACGATAATCTACCTGGGATTGATTTGTTTGTGTATGTCTCTGGGTGTGTAATTGGATAAGGCTTATTTTCATTTGTGGCATATAGATAACCAATTGACCTAGCTTCATGTATTGAAAAGAACTTTTTCCTAACTTTGTCATAAAACAAGTGTCTGTATATATGAAAGTGTATATATGTCTTCAATATTCATGCTTGTTTTGCATTTCTGTGGAAAGTTTATAATCAAGCTTGTAAATTTACACCAAAAAATCCAGTGGGATTATTGGAATTGCATTGACTCTTTATTACTTTTTCTTTTTCTTTTTTTTTTTTTTTGAGACAAGATCTCATTCTGTTTCCCAGGCTGGAGTGCAAATGGTGCAATCTCAGCTCACTGCAACCTCCACCTCCTGGGCTCAAGTAATCCTCCCACCTCAGCCTCCCAAGTAGCGGGTACAACAGATGTGCACACCTGGCTAATTTTTTTTTGTATTTTTGGTAGAGACAGGGTTTCACCATGTTGTTCAGGCTGGTCTTGAACTCCTGACCTCAAACAGTCACCCAGCTCTGCCTCCCAAAGTGCTGGGATTATAGGCAAGAGCCACTGCGCTTGACCTAAATTTTGAGATCATTGGCATCTTTAATGCTGCCTTCAAAAACTTGAACATGGCATATCTTTACACTCAGTTCTTTGTTGTTAGAGATGTGACACATCCTTCATTTTTGAAGTATTTGTTTTTTTATGGTATTTCTAAAAATTACTGCTGATAATATTCCTGCATATTGACCTTATTTTCAGGGATTGTAATAAAGAGTAGAACAAAAAGAAAATCTCTACATAGTTTTGGATTTTCTATATAATATCTGATACTCAGTTTTGTGTTTTCCTCTCTGCTTCTTATACTTCCTAATATTTTTTTCTTTATAGCAGCTGGGATCTCCAGTAAAATGATTAATAGGAGTGATAGTGGCATCTTCTATGTTACTATTTAATTGTTTCACCTACTTCAAAAGAAATTTCTATCCTTTATAATTTTTTAATTATGTAGGGGATTTGATTTTTTTTTTAGATGGGCTCTCGCTGTGTCACCAGGCTGGAGTGCAGTGGCGCAATCTCGGCTCACTGCAGCCTCCCAGGTTCAAGCAATTCTCCTGCCGCAGCCTCCCGAGGAGCTGGGATTATAGGCGTGAGCCACCACACCCGGCCCCACAATGCTTCTGACACTAGATGTGTGGGAATTTTTTCCCAACTGACCAATTCTTTCCACATACCAACTGGATGGTTTGTGATTCGATTCAATTCTGACACTGTCTACCTGACATTACCATCAGAACCCACAAATTAAAGGGCTCAGTCCTACAAGACTGCCCCCACTTGAAGCCAGTCACAAGTCCAGCCTCGTACTTCTGACCAACTGGCTATAAAGCAAATAAGGCATGCTTTCTCTGAGGTCACTACCTTCCCAGCACTTCAGTGTGTTCTGTTCACCAACCCAGAAGCTCCGTTCATCAAATCTCAATGTTCAAGAGTTTTGTTTTGTTTTTTAAAAAAACAGTCTTACTCTGTCACCCAGGCTGGAGTGGAGTGGTGCTACCATGGCTTACTGCAGCCTCGACCCCCAGGCTCAGATGATCCTCCCATACTGCCTTCTGATTTGAGTGGGTGGCTGGGACTATGGGCATGCACTACCATGACGGGCTATTTTTTTTTTTTTTTTAATTTTTAAATTTTCACTAGAGACAGGGTTTCACTATGTTTCCCAGGCTGATCTTGAACTCCTGGGCTCAGGAGATCCTCCTGCCTCAACTTCACGGACTGCTGGGATTACAGGCATGAGCCACCACACCCAGTTGAGAGTTTTTATAGAGTGCAATCTCCAGCTCCCCCCACCAGCTTTATGGAGGTCAGTGGTTAGAACTAAAAGTTCCAACCCTCTAATACTTGGTATTCCTGGTGACTATCAGCTCTATCCTGATGGTATCTAGGGGCCCCCACTTTAAGCCACCTCAGTAGCATAGACTCAGGTGTGTGCAAACAGAGTTCATTATGAATAACAAGATATTTATGAATTAGTGTTTGCTTGTGCCAGAAATTTTCTTTTCCTTTTTTTTTTGAAACAGAATCTTCACTCTGTCACCCCGGCTAGAGTGCAGTGGTATGATCTCAGCTTACTGCATCCTCTACCTCCCAGGTTCAAGTGATTCTTGTGCATCAGCCTCCTGAGTAGCTGGGATTACAGGTGTGCACCACCACACCCAGCTAATTTTTTGTATTTTTAATAAAGATGGGGTTTGGCATGTTAGCCAGACTGGTCTCAAACTGTTGACCTTAGGCAATCCACCTGCCTCTGCCTCCCAAAGTGCTAGGATTACAGGCATGAACCACAGCACCCGTCCTTATGCCGGAAATTGACTGAGTTCATTAAAGTAACCTTGAATAAGGCCGGGCGCGGTGGCTCAAGCCTGTAATCCCAGCACTTTGGGAGGCCGAGGCGGGCGGATCACAAGGTCAGGAGATCGAGACCACAGTGAAACCCCGTCTCTACTAAAAATACAAAAAATTAGCCGGGCGCGGTGGCGGGCGCCTGTAGTCCTAGCTACTCAGGAGGCTGAGGCAGGAGAATGGCGTGAACCCAGGAGGCAGAGCTTGCAGTGAGCCGAGATCGCGTCACTGCACTCCAGCCTGGGCGACAGAGTGAGACTCCGTCTCAAAAAAAAAAAACAAAAACAAAAAAAAAAAACAAAAAAAAAACAAACAAAAAAAAGTAACCTTGAATAGCCCTGAGGAGTTTAGACTTTGTGAATGAACAGTAAGAATGTTTTTTAGCCATATGTTTAAATTTTTTTAAAAATTCTCATTCTTATTGTCATCTTAGCTTTTTAAAAAAATACAGTTAGCATGGATTACTTAGAAGAGAGTCTTAAAAATAAGTAAAAACAGGCCAGGCGTGGCGGCTCATGCCTGTAATCCCAGCACTTTGGGAGGCTGAGGCGGGCGGATCACGAGGTCAGGAGATCGAGACCATCCTGGCTAACAACATGGTGAAACCCCGTCTCTACTAAAAATACAAAAAATTAGCCAGGCGTGGCGGTGTGCACCTGTTGTCCCAGCTGCTGGGGAGGCTGAGGCAGGAGAATGACGTGAACCCGGGAGGCGGAGCTTGCAGCGAGCCAAGATTGCGCCACTGCACTCCCGCCTGGGCGACAGTGAGACTCCATCTCAAAAAATAAAAAATAAAAATTAAAAAAAAAAAAATTAAAAACAGAAGGTGATTGGCATTTAAATGTAACAGAAAGCTAGCTGTTATTTTGTGGAATGAATTTCTGTTAAACACTTTAGAAATTTCATTGACACTTGCCTTATTTATTGTTGTATCTATTGCTCTACCACTTCCCAAATTAAAGATGAGGCTGCTCTGAAGATTCAGTAATTAGGATGGACAGTCAGTTACTAATTTTCTTAGATATTCTATCTAGGCGAAACAGCATTTTAATAAAATATCTTTATTTCTTACAGATTCCTGACATACAAACAACTGACTTGTAACTGACTTACAACTGACTTGTAATAGACTGCTACTATATCAAACCGACAATGAATTGGAATGAAAAACCAAAGAGTGCTACATTACCACCACTGTATCCTAAAAGCCAGCCACCTTTTTTGCATCAGTCTTTGATAAACCAAATTACCGCAACACCTCAAAGTTCTTTCAGCTATCCTGGAAGTAATCAAGAAGCATGCATGTATCCCAGTAATTCAAATCCAGTTTCACAGCCACTGCTGAATATCCAAAATTATCCTCAACAAATCCCTGTTTCTGATATGCATAACGGGACAGTTGTGGCCTCACACACTTCAGTAGAAAGAATAACATATGCAAATGTTAACGGACCCAAACAACTAACTCACAATTTGCAGATGTCGTCAGGAGTTACACAAAATGTATGGTTGAACTCACCAATGAGGAATCCTGTGCATTCTCATATAGGGGCAACTGTATCTCATCAAACTGATTTTGGAACTAATGCACCCAATATGCCTGCACTACAGAGTCACCTGGTAACATCAGATACCTATTCTATGCAAATGCAAATGATCCCTTCTAATCCTACACGACTTCCTGCAGTTTACCAAGGAAATCAGGGACTAAACCAGTCTTTTTCAGAGCAACAGGTTGATTGGACACAACAGTGTATATCTAAGGGACTGACTTATCCAGATTACAGACCACCTCCAAAGCTGTACCGTTACTCACCACAAAGCTTTTTACAAGATTCTACCATTCAAAAACAAAACTTTATGCCACGTACATCATTACAAGTTAAAAACAGTCAGCTTCCAAATTCTGTACTAACTTTACCATCAAAGCAGACTGCAGCTGTACCATCACAGCAGTATGCCACGCAAACTGACAAAAGACCTCCTCCTCCTCCTTACAACTGTAGGTACATAAGCCAGCCTTTGCAAAGTACTCAGCATGTTACTAAACACTTGTCTATGGAAGTTCCTCAGAGTCGAGAAATGCTCTCATCTGAAATAAGGACCAGCTTTCAACAGCAGTGGCAAAACCCTAATGAAAATGTCAGCACAATTGGAAATTTCACTAACTTGAAAGTAAATACCAGCAGCAAACAACCTGTTAATGATCCCATTAGATCTTCTGTGGATGGTATTCAGACTCTTGCTCAAACTAATGAAGAGAAAATAACGGATTCTTGTAATCCAACTTCAAATCAAGTACTGGACACAAATGTCACAAAAGAAAAGCTAGTAAGGGATATTAAAACATTAGTAGAAATAAAACAGAAGTTTTCAGAACTTGCAAGGAAAATTAAAATCAATAAAGATCTTTTGATGGCAGCAGGTTGTATTAAAATGACTAATACTTCTTACAGTAAACCAGCTCAGAATTCTCAGTTGTCTCTAAAACAAACTACCAAAATCCAGTCTGGACCCCAGGTAACTCCAGTAATGCCAGAGAATGCAGAGAGACAACAACCAACAGTAGTGGAATCTACAGAAACAAATAAGACTCAGTGTATGATGAATTCTGACATTCAGGAAGTCAATTGCAGAAGGTTTAACCAAGTTGATTCTGTTTTACCAAATCCTGTCTATACTGAAAAGCGGCCAATGCCAGACCCGTCTCATGATGTGAAAGTTCTCACTTCAAAGACATCAACTGTTGAGATGACCCAGGCAGTATTGAATACTCGGCTTTCATCAGAAAATGTTACCAAAGTTGAGCAGAATTCACCAGCAGTTTGTGAAACAATTTCTGTTCCTAAGTCCATATCCACTGAGGAATATAAATCAAAAATTCAAAATGAAAATATGCTACTTCTCGCTTTGCTTTCACAGGCACATAAGACTCAGAAGACAGTATTAAAAGATGCTAATCAAACTATTCAGGATTCTAAACTAGACAGTTGTGAAATGAATCCAAATACCCAAATGACTGGTAACCAACTGAATTTGAAGACCATGGAAACTCCAAGTACTTCTAATGTAAGTGGCAAGGTTTTGGACAACTCTTTTTGCAGTGGACAAGAATCCTCAACAAAAGGAATGCCTGCTAAAAGTGACAGCTGTTCCATGGAAGTGCTAGCAACCTGTCTTTCCCTGTGGAAAAAGCAACCTTCAGAAACTACAAAAGAAAAGCAGTGTGATAAACTCAGAACAAACACAACAGTAGTTGGAATTTCAAAACCTGCTAACATCCACATTAAGAGTCCTTGTTCGGTTGTGGGAAATTCAAATTCTCAGAATAAAATAAGTAATCCCTCACAGCAGACAGCTTTATCGATGGTAGTGCACAATTATGAGTCTTCAGGTATAAATATAACAAAGGGAACAGAACTTCAGATTGCTGTAGTGTCACCGTTAGTTCTGTCAGAGGTCAAAACATTGTCTGTCAAAGGAATAACACCTGCAGCATTACCTGAAACAGTGTATCCCGTTATTAAAGAAGGTAGTGTCTGTAGTCTACAAAATCAATTGGCAGAAAACGCAAAGGCAGCTGCTGCTTTGAAAGTCGACGTTAGCGGACCAGTAGCAAGTACAGCAACATCAACCAAGATTTTTCCACTAACTCAGAAGGAAAAGCAGAATGAGTCAACACATGGTAATTCAGAAGTTACACCTAATGTCAATCAAGGGAAGCATAACAAATTAGAGTCAGCTATGCATTCTCCTATGAACGATCAGCAGACCTCACAGGAATCAAGGAATAGTACTGTTGTGAGTAGTGATATATTACAGATTGACAATATTTGTTCTCTGGTTGAAGGTGATACCTCTTACAATTCCCAAATAGCAAAGATATTCAGCTCTCTTCCTTTGAAAATGGTTGAGCCACAGAAACCTTCTGTACCCAATCAGCAAGGGAATGGCAGCAGAGAACCAGAAAAACAATTAGATAATACAGCTGAAAATAAAGACTTTGGTTTTCAAAAAGATAAACCTGTACAGTGCACAGATGTTTCACATAAAATATGTGATCAGTCAAAGTTAGAGCCACCCTTAGAGTCATCTTGTAACGATCTTGAAACAAACAGAGGAATTCTAGAGAAAAGTAGTGTGGAGCATGCCACTGAAAAAAGCACAGCTAATGATACATGCTCGTTGGCTGCTATTCAGGAGGATATTTACCCTCAGGAAATAGATGCATCCAGCAATTATACTCCCCAAGATCCTGCAAGAAATGAAATTCACAATGATAAGGCACCTGTCTTATACCTACACGACCAGCTGTCAGAACTTTTAAAAGAGTTTCCTTATGGCATTGAGGCTGTGAATACACGTGAAAGTTCTGTGGGCCAGCAAACTGCATACCAGACCTCAGAAGATCAAACTGCTGATAAAACCAGTTCTGACTCCAAAGACCCAGCAGATCAAATACAAATTACAGTATTAAGCTCAGAGCAAATGAAAGAAATATTTCCTGAACAGGATGATCAACCCTATGTAGTAGACGACTTGACGGAACCTCAGAAAGATGAGCCCATCACAGAAGTAGTTACCCAGGCACCTGCAGGAGGAGAAAGTCGTGATTCTGTGGTACTGGACTCAGAGAAAGACGATATCCACTGTTGTGCGTTGGGATGGCTCTCCATGGTTTACGAAGGAGTACCCCAGTGTCAGTGTAATTCCATCAAGAACTCAACTTCAGAGGAAGAGAAACAAAAAGAGCAGTGTTCTTTGGAGACCAACAGTTGTAAACAAGGAGAGAGAACCTCTGATAGAGATGTCACTGTTGTTCAATTTAAGAGCCTTGTAAATAATCCAAAGACTCCTCCAACTTCTCCAGATGGGAAAAGTCATTTTCCTGAACTACAAGACAACAATAGAAAAGAGACATCCAAAACAAAACATAAAAGCTTGCCAAGGACGGAGCAAGAATTAACTGCTGGTGAGTTTTCATCTAAATGTGATAAACTAGATCCCTTGCAAAATCACAAAAAAAAACCACTGAGGTTTCACGAGGTAACCTTTCACTCTAGTAATAAAATGACAGCATCTTATGAACAAGCTTCTCAAGAAACCCGACAGAAGAAACATATAACACAGAACTCACGTCCATTAAAAGCAAAAACAACTTTTTTGCCAAATAAAGATCTATATAAGAAGCATAGTTCTTTGGGACAGTCATCATCACCAGAAAAGGTAAAATTGAAATTCAAATCAGTTAGCTTCAGACAAAAACGGAAGTTAGACCAAGGGAATGTATTAGATACGGAAGTAAAGAAGAAGAAACATGATAAACAAGAACAGAAAGGAAGTGTGGGAGCTACATTCAAATTAGGTGACTCTTTGTCAAACCCAAATGAAAGAGCCATTGTTAAAGAAAAGATAGTATCAAATACTAAGTCTGTAGACACGAAAGCGAGTTCATCTAAATTTAGTAGAATTCTAACTCCTAAGGAGTATTTACAAAGGCAGAAGCATAAAGAAGCTATGAGTAATAAAGCATCGAAGAAAATCTGTTTGAAAAATGTACCATGTGATTCTGAACATATGAGACCAAGTAAACTTGCTGTGCAGGTCGGAAGTTGTGGGAAATCAAATGAGAAACACAGCAGCAGTGTACAGACCTCTAAAGAATCATTAAATGGCTTGACAAGCCATGGTAAAAACCTCACAATCCACCATTCTCAGGAGTCTAAAACATACAACATTCTAAGAAATGTTAAAGTTAGTGGGAAGCAGCCTGACAAAATATGGATTGATAAGACTAAATTAGACAAGAAATTAACCAATATAAGCAATGAAGCTCAATTTAGCCAAATGCCTCCCCAAGTAAAAGATCAAAATAAATTATATCTGAATAGAGTTGCGTTTAAATGCACGGAACGTGAGAGCATTTGTCTCACCAAATTAGAAAGTTCACCCAGGAAGCTTCATAAAGATAAAGAGAAGAGACAGGAAAATAAACATAAGACCTCTTTACCTGTGAGAGGTGACACAGAAAAATCAAACATGCTGGAGTTTAAATTATGTCCAGATATCTTACTAAAGAATACAAACTCTGTGGAGGAACGGAAGGATGTAAAGCCTCATCCCAGGAAGGAGCAAGCCACTGTGCAAGGTCCAGTATGATTTTCTTGGTGGTGTCTACAACATTGTAAAGAGTTGTAGGTCAATATTTGGGCTAGCACCTCTCATGCTGTCTGGGCTGCTGGGAAAGACTTCAATGTGTTATGCCGCTACCTAGTATTTGTTTAGCCTGGTAAACCGGTGTTTCATTGGGCAATATTTGTTTTATGTTTATTGCCACCTTACTGTAAATTGTAGAAAATTGGTAGTCATGACAAGCTATATGAAACTTGCCAGATAGAAATATTTCAGTTAGTGCCAAGAAGGCTGTACTGGGAAAAACATTCCACATTCCTTGTGGGCATGTCAGAAAAGTGTCAAGTAGCTGATAACGTTAAGAGTCTTGGTTTTGTAAATTCTCCTTTGGACTTGTAATTTGAAAGCCCTGTGAACTTGAAATTTTCTTCTGAATGTTAGAGGATAAATAATGATTAATACTGAAGTCTTCTTGTTCATTTGGAAATGGGTCAACTAATTGTCCTCTTTGAAACAGTTGATGACTGCGTTATCACTATAGTTAAAATGGTAACATCTAGCCTACTCATAAGATAGAAGAACCATGAAAGCAGTATTGTCCAGTGTTCGAATTTTTTTAAAATCTGTAAAGCCAAGCTGGCAGTTATGAATATTAGGTAGCTTAATGGTAGACTTCTCAACGTAGTGCAGGAAGGAAGGAGAAAATTGATAACTAGTTATTTGTGGTACTAAGGGAACATTTAGAAGTAGTGGATATTATATATAAAGCATTGTGCTGAGAAACTCAGATTGGGAAATTGAAGGATTTGAATGAAAACTGGAGCCTTTGCTCTGCTTTTCTGACTATATTTTTGGGGTTCATAAAACAATAGCATAAACAGGATACATTTTCCTGGAAAAGGAGATAGGGATATATTCATTTGTAAAAAATTGGTGATTTCAGTAGGTCCTTTCATTTGGATCCTTAGAACTTGAGTTGTGGATATAATCAGAACATTGGAAGTGGGTGGGGGCAGTGTAACTTTCTATCTCGTGTCCTTTAATATCTTGAGATGTATTAACCTGTTCAGCCCATGTGAGGGGAACATAATTACATAGTAAAGATAAACTCATTTTTAATTTTGAGATAAGCATTTCAAATAGGAGAAATCATTTTTCCAGTCCTTTATTTAGGGTTGTGTTATATATGGTTGTATCTAGTGCCTTCCAAAATCTATTTTCAGCTTACATGATTTTCCTTTGTTTTAGTATTAAAGGAGATGATTAGCAATATCTAGAGTTCTGAAAATGAATATTTAAATAGTTTCAGGAATAAAAAGTACAAAAGAAGACTGGTTAAAATGTGTTGCTACAAAGAAAAGGACACAGAAAGACAGCCAAGAGAAAGGTAAAGTCATCATCTTTTTAAATCTTGATTCTACTTATCTCCCTATGTGATATATGGAAGTTGGATTATAGTTATGATACGATTGTAAAGTATGATTTTATCCATTTTTTTTTGTTCAGTCATTCAGTGTTTGTGTTTGAGTGGTAGGAGGACACTTTTTTGTGTTGTCATGCTGTGGAATGAAAAGCTGAGATTTATTTTCTTTTAACAGGAAAATAATTCTTATTGCAATGAGTTAGCTAAGAGGTTTGCATATTTTACCTGTTAACAGGACCAAACAGCAAATACTTTAGGTTTTCTGGGTCATAAGGTGTCTGCCCTGACTCTGTTGTTTCAAGGAAATAGCTGCAGATAATATGTAGATGAGTTTCAGCTGTGTTCTGATTAACTATTTATTTATTTATTTATTTTTTATTTTGAGATAGAGTCTCCCTCTGTCACCCAGGCTGGAGTGCAGTGGCGTGATCTTGGTTCACTGCACCCAGATTCAAGCGATTCTCCTCCTTCAGCTTCCCAAGTAGCTGGGACTGCAGGTGCATACCACCATGCCTAGCTAATTTTTGTATTTTTAATAGAGGTGGGGTTTCACCACGTTGGCCAGGCTGGTCTCAGCCTGACATCAGGTAGTCCACCTGCCTCGGCCTCCCAAAGTGCTGGGATTACAAACATGAGCCACCGTGCCTGGCCTCTAATTAAACTTTATCTACCAAAATAGGCAGCAGGCTTGACTTAGTTTGCCAGACCCTGGATTCAATTATTTACATGTTAATTTGATTTATCGTCAATACAATTTAGACAAGGGTATTTCCATTTTATAGATGAGAGGTTACATCATCTGACTTAAGTTTCATTTCTAGTTACTGAATAGGGACTTGAATCTGGTCCCCTCTCTTCAAAGTCCATTAATTGTGGGTGAGGTATAGTCAGCCCTCCGCATCTGCATGTTCTATATCTGTGGATTCAAACAATTGTGGATCAAAAATATTTGGGAAAAAAAATTAATACAACCATAAAAATAGATACTTAAAAAGCAATATAGTATAACAACTGTAGAGACTGCGTTTCTTTTACAGTGTTGGCCAGGCTGGTCTCAAACTCCTGAACTCAGTAATCCACCCACCTCGGCCTCCCAAAATGCTGGGATTACAGGCATGAGCCTCTGCGTCCAGCCGAGTATATGATTTAATTAGTACCCGCTCAAGAGTTTTGTCTTAGTTTTGGTTCATTACACAGGCAAAGAGGGGGCCAGGCGTGGTGGCTCACGCCTGTAATCCCAGCACTTTTGGGAGGCCGAGGCAGGCGAATCATGAGGTTAGGAGATCGAGACCATCCTGGCTAACACAGTAAAACCCCATCTCTACTAAAAATACAAAAATCCAGCTGAGCGTGGTGGCAGGTGCCTGCAGTCCCAGTTATTTGGGAGGCTGAGGCAAGAGAATGGTGTGAACCCAGCAGGCGGAGCTTGCAGTGAGCCGAAATGTCGCCACTGCACTCCAGCCTGGGCGACAGAGCGAGACTCCGTCTCAAAAACAATAGGCAAAGAGAGGTTCAGAGCCTCAGAAATGGAGAGCAGCAGAATCTCACCAAGAGAAACAATAAGCAGCAGCACATTTTATAAAAGGAATTGCCAAAGGTTGTGAAGAGAGCTTCAAACAGATACACAGAAGCAGGCATGTAAAAGTTGAGTAGAGGCTGGGCAAGGTGGCTCATGCCTGTAATCCCAGCACTTTGGGAGGCTGAGGCAGGCAGATCGCATGGGGTCGGGAGTTCGGACACGCCTGTAATCCCAGCTATTCAGGAGGCTGAGACAGGAGAATCACTTGAACCTGGGAGGCAGAGGTTCCAGTGAGCTAAGATCGCACCACCGCACTCCATCCTGGGCGACAGAGCGAAACTCCGTCTCAAAAAAAAAAGTCAGTTAGCATTGAAACATGCATATGGGAAAAAACTTGCATCAACGAAGAAATGCACTCTTAATCAGGACAGGACAAATAACTAAAGAGGAGGGAATGAAGAGCAGTGAGAGGCCTGAGAGTGGGAAACAATGCCCCTCTCGGGTTGGAAGACAGAAAGCCAAAAATGAGAAAGATACAAATGGGCACGAAGATTGGAGTAAGAAAAAGCTTGGAAACAGGAGAGGCATGATTATTATCTCAAAGAGAAAGCGAGAGGCATGTTTGGAATCTGAAGCTGAAAACACTCAAAAGACAGATACACAGATTGACCAGAGACGCTCAGAGATAAGCATGAGTTGAATGACATGTGCAGACAGCACAGCAGGATGAGCAATGCATGGTGAATGTGAGGCTGAAATACTCAAAATCATGATGAAAAGAAAATACAAGCCAGGTCACGAGTACACTAAGGCAAAGCTGGGTGAGACAATCCAGGAGACAAGTCATATAGCTCTGTCATAGCATGACAAGACACAAATAGGTGAGACCTAAGGGAGAAGAAAAAAATCTCAGGTGCTGCTACATGGGCATTTTTATTTACTTATTTATTTTTTATTTTTTAGATAGAGTCTCGCTGTGTTGCCTAGGCTGGAGTGCAGTGGTGCAATCTCAGCTCACTGCAACCTCCGGTTCCTGGGTTCAGGTGATTCTCCTGCCTCGGCCTCAGCCTCCTGAGTAGCGTGAACCAGCACACCTGGCTGATTTTTGTATTTTTAGTAGAGACAGAGTTTCACCATGTTGTCCGGGCTGATCTTGAACTCCAACTTCAGGTGATCCACTGGCCTCGGCCTGCCGAAGGGCTGGGATTACAGGCATAAGCCACTGTGCCTGGCTGCATGGGCATTTTTAAAATGCGTATTAGGGATGAAGGAAGCTGGTTCTGGAGAAGGGATTTCTGGGAAATAGTGAATTATACACCTTAGACGAAGAGGCTGGAGAACAGTGAACCAACTATGAACTGAGAGAAAAATGCCACGAACTCCCAAACTGCTATAAAGAAACATACATCTGACCTGGTGCGGGGCCCATGAGGGTCATCCCAGCACTTGGGAAGCCAAGGCCAGAGGATGACTTGAGCCCAGGAGTTTGAGACCAGCTTGGGCAACATCAGGAGTCCCCGTCTCTCCAAATAACTTTTTAAAAAATTAGCCTGGCGTAGTGGTGTGCACCTGTGGTCCCATCTGCTTGGCAGACTGAAGAAGGAGGATCACCGGAGTCCAGGAGTTGAAACTGCAGTAAGCTCTGATGCAGCACTGCACTACAGCCTGGGCAACAGAGGCAAGACACTGTCTCAAAAAAAAAAAAACCCCACAGGAGAAACAGATGTCTAAATTCGGTAGCAAAGGTTGCAGCAGACTTGAAGTCCTAAGTTAGAGTAAAGAGATAAAGAGGAAATGACAAGAATTTCTTGGAAAGCAACTTAGAGACCCATCTTGGGCCTCTAATGTTACTAGTGTTACTAATTCTGAAAGAAAGCAAACAAGAAAGTGGAAGACTTTGCAGCAGATCTAAAGAACTAACAGGACAGAATACTCCACTCACACAGATAGAAAAAGACAAAACAGGACCCCATTATTCAGAAGGAAAAAGCTGCAGCAGGAATGAAATGTACAGATAGTCCCTGACTTGCAGTGATTTGACTTAGGATTTCTTGACTATGATGGTATGAAAGTGATACACATTCAGGAGAAAGTGTATTTCGCATACCCATTCGGCAATTCTGGTTTTCATTTTCGCTATTATTAATTTTCATTTCACTATAGTATTAAATCACGGGACATTGAACTTTTTTTTTTTTTTTTCCAGAATGGGCTTTGTGTTAGATTTTGCCCAACTGTAGGCTGACATAAGTGTTCTGAGCGTGTTTATGGTAGGCTAGGCTATGATATTCAGTAGATTACATGTATTAAATATATTTTCAGCTTTTTTTGTTTTGTTTTGTTTTGTTTGTTTTTTGAGACAGTCTCGCTGTGTCGCCCAGGCTGGAGTGCAGTGTTGCGATATCGGCTCACTGCAACCTCTGCCCAGCTAATTTTTGTATTTTTAGAAAAAAAGGGTTTTGCCATATTGGCCGGGTTAGTCTCGAACTGGCTTCATGTGATCTGCCTTCCTTGGCCTTCCAGAGTGCTGGGATTAGAGGCGTGAAGCACCACACCTAGCCTCAACATATTTTCAATAGGTGACGGGTCATTATGAAAAAAGGACACTGAAGCTAATGTAACATTGAAATGATCTAAAGAAACAGGAAACTATAGACATGTTTTAGAATATCTAATGCATGGTGAGACCAAAATATGAAACCTATCCTTTTCATGTACTGTTTGGGACCGACTCGTATTTGTACTCTTCGTATTGCTAGTTTAGATAGCCATTTAAAAAGTCACATTCATATTAATGATTCATATTAATGATATGCAGTGATACATTTTATTGAGCCAAGAGTAAGGTAGAACAGAACAGCCCAGGGCAATGAAGATGGGGCAAGGAGGTAGGAGTAGAAAACAGCCCTCAAAAGAAAGGCAAGATATCATGTATATGTCACTTACAATTCTGTAGGTGAAGAGCTGTGGTACTTTTGCTTAACTCCTTGCCTTAATTTTTTATCCCACCAATATATATTTTCCTTCTGAATTTTGATTATATATTGATCACAGCTAACATTAAGAGAAATAAAGTAAGTAAAATTTTTATTTCCCTTAGATAATGTTAATTCAAGACTCGCAAAGAGAAGCTTCAGTGCAGATGGATTTGAGATGCTACATAACCCAGTAAGAGATTCAAAAGAAATGTTTCAAACCTACAGACAGATGTACCTGGAGAAGAGAAGCAGAAGCCTTGGTAGCAGTCCTGTGAAATAATTATAAGATGTGGTTTTGTAATTGTCACTGAGAAATTTCCTTTTCTGTTCAAAATATTTTGCTAATGAGAAATGCCATGATAAAGATTTCTCAGAGTTTGGTTCCCATTTTCTTTGTATTTCATTGAAAGTGCTTAATTGAAAAGGCTTGAGAACTTTGGGTAGCCATGTGTAAGAAATGGATGGTATTCACCGAGGAAACCATAAGGTATTTGAATTTCTATTTTATTGAGCCAGGTTTACCATTATTTTAAAAGGAGTGCTTATACAAATCAATTTGAAATTCTATCCATCCTGAGGGAGGACTGTTCCTCAGTTAAGGACTTGTTTATTTAAATGGGACTGTAAATATGTTTTGGTTTTTAAGCTATATTAGCAAAACTTATTTTTCAAAAATACCCACTGTGATGTGAATGTCAAAATATATTCTTAAGTGTTTTATAACTAATTGTAAACTGTTTTTCGGAAGTCTTATTTTATACTTGTGAAACTGAACACAATTTTGGGACAACGTTTAAACATTACTTTTCATACTTGAAATAAACATTTATTTTTTAAAAAACTAATTTGAAACCCTCACAGCTCAGTTTCTTTTTAGTTTCCTACCTTTAAAAGGACGCATTTTGGAAAGTGCTTTCAAAAGCTGAAATGCGAGGTGGCTCACGCCTGTAATCCCAGCACTTTAGGAGGCCGTGGCAGGCAGATCACGAGGTCAGAAGATCCAGACCATCCTGGCTAACACAGTGAAACCCCGTCTCTACTGAAAATACAAAAAATTAGTCGGGCGTGGTGGCAGGCGCCTGTAGTCCCCGCTACTCAGGAGGCTGAGGCAGAAGAATGGCATGAACCTGGGAGGCAGAACTTGCAGTGAGCCGAAATTGCACCACCACACTCCAGCCTGGGCGACAGAATGAGACTCCTTCTCAAAAAAAAAAAAAAAAAAAGAAAAGCTTAAATGCCACAGCAGCTGTGACAGTATGTATTTTTAGATTGCATTCACGTGAGAACACAAAAAATTTACTAGGTTCAGGAAATTTCAAGAAAGTGTGGAAGGCAAGATATAACTAACTGTTTCTAGTTTTACTTTATCTACTAGAAAAGGGTCGGAGTTTTTCTTTTGAGACAGGGTCTCACTCTGTTGTCAAGGCTGGAGTACTGTGGTGTGATCACGGTTTACTGCAATCACTGCTCCTGGGTTTAAACAATCTTCCCACCTCTGCCTCCTGAGTAGCTGGGACTACAGTGTGCTAACATACCTGGCTAATTTTTTTAAAAAAATTATTTAATTTGCTAATTTTTGTATTCTTCCAGTTTTAGTGTGTATGCTGCCAAAGTGAGCACATAATTTTGTTTTTGGTTTTGTTGTTGTTGTTGTTTGTTAATCTTTGGGATTTTTTTATGTTTTTTTGTTTCTTTGTTTTTCGAGATCGAGTCTCGCCCTATTGCCCAGGTTGGAGTGCAATGGCATGATCTTGGCTAACTGCACCCTCCGCCTCCCAGGTTCAAGTGATTCTCATGCCTCAGCCTCCAGAGTAGCTGGGATTACAGGTGCCTGCCACCATGCCCAGCTAATTTTTGTATTTTTAGTAGAGGTGGGGTTTCACCAGGTTGGCCAGGCTGGTCTCAAACTCCTGACCTCAGGTGATCCGCCCGCCTCAGCCTCCCAAGTGCTGGGATTACAGGCCTGAGCCAGCACTCCCTGCCTGTTTGTTTTTTTGAGACGGAGTCTCGCTCTGTTGCCCAGGCTGGAGTGCAGTGACGCCATCTTGGCTCATTGCAACCTCCAGGGATTCTCTTGCCTAGTAGCTGGGATCACAGGCGCCCGCCACCACGCGCAGCTAATTTTTGTATTTTTAGTAGAGATGGGGTGTCACCATGTTGGTCGTCAGGCTGGTCTCGAACTCCTGACCTCGTAATCTGCCTGCCTCAGCCTCCAAAAGTGCTGGGATTACAGATGTGAGCCACCACACCCGGCCCTGAGCATGTAATTTTAAAATACATACATTTTTGGAGACAGGAGATTCCACCATGTTGTCCAGACTGGTCTTGAACTCCTGGGCTCAAGCAATCCTTTGGCCTTGACCCCCAAAGTACTGGGATTACAGATGTGAGCTACCATGCCCAGAGCATGTTGGTTATTTTTATAAAATCTTAATGCTGTATATATATATATAATTTTCATTTAAAAACTATGTACAAGGCAGACCAATGGATTTTAATGAAACATTGCAATTTCTTGTGCTTTTAGCTTTCATATTACAACCAACCTTTAGGAAACAACTGCGGTCATGCATCATTTAATGACAGGGATATATTCTGAGAAATACAGCTCTAGGTGATTTTTTTATTGTTGTTGTTTGTTTTTTGAGATGGAGTCTCACTCTTTTGCCCAGGCTGGAGTGCAGTAGCATGATCTCCACTCACTGCAACTTCCACCTCCTGGGCTCCAGCAGTTCTCCTGCTTCAGCCTCCCAAGTAGCTGGGATTACAGGCACACACCAGAACGCCTTGCTAAAGTATTTTTAGTACAGATGGGGTTTCATCATGTTGGCCAGGCTGATCTTGAACTCCTGACCTCAAGTGATCTGCCCGCCTCAGTATCCCGGCCCGCGGGATAGTCGAAGCAGGCCCTGGAGGAGGGGGTGGGAATTTGGGGAACAAGAGATACGAGAAATGGAGACAAGACAGTGCTCTGATCAAGTCTCTTTTAATGGCGGTAATGCAGTGCCTTATATACACTTGGAGGGGAAGGGGTTGGGCCAAGGCGAAAATGATCTCATAATGGAGGCGTGGCCAGATAGGTATTGGTTTCTCTGGTCGAACGTCATGTTGCACCTGCGCTGTCAGGTAGTAATTTTCACGGGCGCGGGAAAAATAGGTGAAGAAGAAGCAGGAAGAGTGCCATCTTTTATGAGGTATTAATACAGGGAAAAAAGGCAAAGATAGGGAGAAGGCGTGGGGTGGAAATGAATAGAGCTCAGGCGTTCCCAATCGTCAGCTATCATTCGCTATGGCCGGGGCGTGCAGCTCCGGACACCTCAGCCTCCCAAAGTGCCAGGATTACAGACGTGAGCCACCACGCCCAGCCTACTTCATTTTTTAAATAATAAAAAACTGTAAATATTATCATGCTTAAATGCCTAAAAAAGAGATTGATTCACCTCAGGTGATCTGCCTGCCTTGGCCTCCCAAAGTGCTGGGATTACAGGTGTGAGCCACTGCACCTGGCCAGTTTGGTCTTGTGTGACTATCCTAGAATGTACTAGGTTTGTGTAAACCTAGATGGTACAGGTTGAATATCCTAAATCGAAAATCCAGAGCTGGGCACGGCTCATGCCTGTAAGCCCAGCACTTTGGGAGTCTGAGTTGGGTGGACCACCTGAGGTCAGGAGTTTCAAGACCAGCCTGACCAACGTGGCGAAACCTCATCTCTAGTAAAAAACCCGCCTCTACTAAAAATACAAAAAAATTAGCCGGGTGTGGTGGCAGATGCCTGTAATCCCAGCTACTTGGGAGGCTGACACGAGAATTGGTTGACCCCTGAAGGCGGAGGTTGCAGTGAGCCGAGATTGTGCCATTGCACTTCAGCCTGGGCAACACGAGCAAAACTCTGTCTCAAAAAAAAATAAAATCCAAAATGTTCCAAAATCTGAAACTTCTTGAATGCCAGTGTGACACTCAAAGAAAATGCTCATTTGAGCATTTTGGATTTTTGTATCTTTGGATTAAGGATGCCTAGGTGGTGAGTGTAATGCAAATATTCCAAGATCCAAAAATATCTGAAATATTTTGTCCCAAGTATCTCTAATAAGGTGTAGTCAACCTAGATGTCCTACTGCATACCTAATCTGTATGGTATATCTTACTGCTTATAGGCCGCAAATGTGGACATCATGTTACTGAACTGAATGCTGTAGGAAATTATAACAGTAATTAAGTATTTGGGTCTAAACATAGAAAAGCTACTGTAAAAATACAGTATAAAAATAAATGGTGCAGGGCACAGTGGCTCACACCTGTAAACCCAGAACTTTGGGAGGCCAAGGGGGGGAGGGGTGGATCACCTGAGTCAGGAGTTCGAGACCAGCCTAGCCAACTTGGTGAAACCTCGGCTCTAGTAAAAATAGAAAGATCAGCTGCGTGTGGTGGCGCGTGCCTGTAATCCCAGCTAGTTGGGAGGCTGAGGCAGGAGAATCAGTTGAGCCTAGGAGGTAGAGGTTGCAGTGAGCCGACATTGTGCCACTGCACTCCAGGTTGGGCTACATGAGCAAAACTCCATCTCAATGAAAGAATGAATGATGTACCTGTATTGGGCACTTAATATGAACCATAAATGGCGCTTGCAGGACTGGAGGTTGCTTGCAAGTCAGTGCATTGCTCTGAGCAAGTGAATGTGAAGGCCTAAGACATTATTGTATACTACTATCAACTTTATGAACACTGTATACTTAGGCTGCACTAAATTTATTTTTATTTTTTATCGCGAACCGGGGTCTCACTCTGTCACCCGGGTTGGAATGCACTGCTGTAGTCTCAGCTGGCTGAAACCTCTGCCTCCCTGTTTCGAGCAATCCTGTCACATCAGCCTCCAGGGTAGCTGGGAACACAGGCACAACCCAGCATGCCCAGCTAATTTTTTGTGACTAAATTTATTTAAAACTTCAGTAGAACTTAGCTTATGGTAACTATATAAACTTTCTAAATTTTTAACTTTTTTTTTTTTTTTTTTTTTTTTTTTGAGACGCAGTATTGCTCTCTCTCCCATACTGGCTAGGGTACTGTGGTGTAATCTCAGCTCACTGCAACCTCCAACACCCAGGCTCAAGCTGTTCTCCTGCCTCAGCCTCCCGAGTAGCTGCGATTACAGGTATGTGCCACCACGCCCAGCTAATTTTTGTATTTTAACTGAAGACAGAGTTTCAACCATGTTGGCCAGGCTGGTCTTGAACTCCTGACCTCAGGTGATCCACCTACCTTGGCCTCCCAAAGTGCTGGGATTACAGGCGTGAGCCACCACATCTGACCATTAATTTTAATTTTTAGTTTTTTAATTCATTTCAAGACAGGGTTATGAAACTGCTAATTTTGTATTTCTGGTAGAGACAGGGTTTTGCTGTGTTTCCCAAACTGGTCTCGAACTCCTGGGCTGAAGCAGTCCTCCCGCCTGGGCCTCCCACGATAAAGTGCTGGGATTCCTGGTGTGAGCCACTGTGCCTGTCCGCCAAATTCTTAGCTTTTTAACTTTTAATAACAGCTTAAAACACAAGTACACTGTAGAGCTATACAAAATCTTTTTTTTTTTTTTTTTTTTTTTTGAGACAGAGTCTTGCTGTCTCGCCCAGGCCTGGAGTGCACTGGTGTAATCTTGGCTCACTGCAACCTCCACTTCCTGGGTTCAAGTGATTCTCCTGTCTCAGACTCCCGAGTAGCTGGGATTACAGGCACCTGCCACCACTTGCCCAGGTAATTTTTGTATTTTTAGTAGAGATGAGGTTTCACCACGTTGGCCAGACTGGTCTCGAACTCCTGACCTCAGGTGGTCTGCCCGCCTCAGCCTCCCAAAGTACTGGGATTACAGGTGTGAGCCAGGACACCCGGCCTTTTCAAAATTTTCTTTATACTTTTTGTATAAGCTCTTTTTTACTAATTTTTGTTTTTTTAATTTAAACTTTTTTTCAAATTGAAAACTAAAACAGGGCCGGACATGGTGGCTCACGCCTGTAATCCCAGCACTTTGGGAGGCCAAGGCAAACAGATTGCTTGAGTCCAAGAGTTCAAGACCAGTACAATGTGCTGAAACCCTGTCTCTACAAAAAGTACAAAAAGTAGCCGGGTTTGGTGGTGTGCACCTGTAATGCCAGCTACTTGGGAGGCTGAGGTGGGAGGATGACTTCAGTCCTGTCCCCCTTCGAAAAACACACAGAACCAGAAAAACATTAACCTTGGCTTGCATGTAGTCAGGATCATCAGTATCACTTGTCTTCCACCTCTACATCTTGCCCCATTGGAAGGTCACCAAGGGCAGTAACACGCATGTAGCTGTCATCTGTTATGATAACAATGCCTTCTGGAACACCTGAAGGACCTGGCTGAGGCTGTTTTATAGGTTTTGTTTGTTTGTTTTGAGACAGTCTTGCTTTGTTGCACAGGCTGGAGTGCAGTGGCACCTTGGCTCCGCCGCAACCTCCGCCTCCCAGGTTCAGGTAATTCTCCTGCCTCAGCCTCCCGAGTAGCTGAGACAACAGGCGTGAGCCACCGCACCCAGCCTATTTTTTATTTTATTTAAATTTTAAAAATATTTTTTAATTTTTTAAAAAGTAGAAAACCGGGCATGGTGGCTCATGCCTGTAATCCCAGCACTTTGACAGGACGAGGCAGGCGAATCATGAGGTCCAGAGATTGAGACCATCCTGGCCAACATGGTGAAACTCCATCAGTACAAAAAATTAGCTGGGCATGGTGGGGCACGCCTGTAGTCCCAGCTACTCGGGAGGCTGAGGCAGGAGGATCGCTTGAACCTCAGAGGCAGAGGTTGCAGTGAGCTGAGATTGCACCACTGCACTCCAGCCTGTCGACAGAGTGAGACTCCATCTCAAAAAAAGATAAGTAGGAATACATTAACATACATAAAAAGCATAATATACTAAACACAAACCACTAACAGTCATTATCACTGTCAAATATTATGTACTATATATATTTTTAAATCAGATTTGCAAAAATATACAACTGCCCATCTTTCCTCATTCTCCTGGTAAGTATTTTTCATAAACATTTGGCTGGGTGCAGTGGCTCATGCCTGTAATCCGAGCACTTTGGGAGGCCGAGCTGGGCGGATCACCTAAGGTCAGAAGTTTGAGACTAGCCTGGCCAAAATAGTGAAACCCCGTCCCTTCTAAAAAATACAAACATTGGTGGGCTTGGTGGTTCACGCCTATAATCCCAGCACTTTGGGAGGCCAAGGCAGGTGAATCACGAGGTCAGGAGTTCGAGACCAGCCTGGCCAACATGGTGAAATCCTGCCTCTACTAAAAATACAAAAATTAGCTGGGTGTGGTGGCTTGTGCCTGTAGTCCCAGCTACTCAGGAGGCTGAGGCAGGAGAATTGCTTGAACCCGGGAGGCTAATGTTGCAGTGAGCCAAGATGAAGCCACTGCACTCCAGTCTGGGCACCAGAGTAAGACTCTGTCTCAAAAAAAAAAAAAAAAAAAAAAAAGGTGTGGTGGCACTCACCTGTAGTCCCAGCTCCTCAGGAGTCTGAGGCAGAGGTTGCAGTGGGCCAAGACTGCGTGCCACTGCACTCCAGCCTGGGAGACAGAGCGAGACTCAGTCTCAAAATATATATATATATATAAATGTAATGGGTTCATCATTTTAAAATGAAGTATCTTCAAAATTTGTTTCAAGTTCTCATGGAATAGATACTGATAAATGTTTCTTGGTAGTCTTCAGTTTTTAAGGTTGTAAAAATAAATACTTTTTTCTTTTTTTTTTTTTTTTTGGGAGATAGGGTCTCTCACCCAGGCTGGGATGCAGTGGCGTGATCGCGGCTCACTGCAACCTCCACCTCCTGGGCTCAGGCAGTCCTCCCACCCTAGCCACACAAGTACCTGGAACCACAGGCCCGTGCCACCAGCCTGCTAATTTTTGTATTTTGGGGATTTTTTTTGTAGATAATGGGGTTTCGCCATGTTGCCCAGGATGGTGAACTGGGCTGAAGCAATCCGCCCACCTCAGCCTCTCGAAGTGTTGGGATTACAGGTGTGAGCTGCTATGCCCAGTCCCAAAGTCAAAGTGTAACCTAATCTCAGAAATGGCATCTTTGTCAATTTTGCTACTCTCTGTTTGCTGAAAGTGAGTCACAGAATTCCAGCCCATACTCAAGGGGGTTACTTACCCAAGGGCATAAATATTAGGAAATGTGCTTTTTAAAAGTTCTGGAGGCTGGGTGCCATGGCCATGCCTGTAACCCCAGCACTTTGGGAGGCTGAGGTGGGTAGATTACCTGAAGTCAGGAGTTGGAGACCAGCCTGGCCAACATGGCAAAACCTTGTGTCTACTAAAATTACAAAAATTAGCCGGGCACGGCCAGGTGCGGTGGCTCACACCTGTAATCCCAGCACTTTGGGAGCCCAAGACGGGCGGATCATGAGGTCAGGAGATCGAGACCATCCTGGCTAACACAGTGAAACCCCATCTCTATTAAAAATACAAAAAATCAGCTGGTCGTGGTGAGGAGTGCCTGTAGTCCCAGCTACTCGGGAGGCTGAGACAGGAGAATGGCGTGAACCTGGGAGACGGAGCTTGCAGTGAACTGAGATCACATCACTGCACTCCAGCCTGGGCGACAGAGCGAGACTCTGTCTAAAAAAAAAAAAAAAATTAGCCAGGCACGGGGGTGCATGTCTGTAATCCTAGCTGCTTGGGAGACTGAAGCAGGAGAATCACTTGAATCCAGGAAGTAGAGGTTGCAGTGAGCTGAGATCACGCCCCTGCACTCCATCCAGCCTGGGCAATACAGCAAGCCACCATCTAAAAAATATAACAGGTCAGGCGTGGTGGCTCATGGCTGTAATCCTAGCACTTTGGGAGGCCAAGGTGGGCGGATCACCTGAGGTCAGGAGTTCGAGACCAGCCTGGCCAACATGGTGAAACCGTCTCCACTGAAAAATACAAAAATTAGCCAGGAGTGGTAGTGGGCGCCTATAATCCCAGGTACTCAAGAGGCTGACGCAGGAGAATTGCTTGAACCTGGGAGGTGGAGGTTGTGGTGAGCCGAGATTGTGCCACTGCACTCCAGCCTGGTCAACAGAGTGAGACTCCCATCTCAAAATAAAATGTATATATATATGTGTGTGTGTATATATATATATATGTGTAGAGAGAGAGAGAAAGGCAGGTGCAGTGGCTCACGCCTGTAATCCCAGCACTTTGGGAGGCTGAGGCAGGTGGATCATCTGAGGTCAGGAGTTTGAGACCAGCCTGGCCAACATGGTGAAACCACATTGCTACTAAAAATACAAAAATTATCTGGGCATGGTGGAATGAGCCTGAAATCCGAGCTACTGGGGAGGCTGAGGCAGAAGAATCACTTGAACCTGGGAGGTGGAGGTTGCAGTGAGCCAAGATTGCCCCATTGCATTCCAGCCTGGGCTACAAGAGTGAAACTGTCTGGAAAAAAAAAAAAAAAAACAATAAAAAATACAACAATTTAACCCAATATATTTAAAACAACATGTAATTAATATTTTAAAATTATTAAAATACACTTTATATTGAGAATGAGTTCTGGTATGTATTACACATGTACATCCTAATTTAGATTAGCATTTCAGATGCTCAGTAACCATCCATCCATGGCTAGTAGCAATTAAGTTGGACAGCACAGACCAGGCATGGTGGCTTATACCTGTAATCCCAGCACTTTGGGAGGCCAAGGCGGGCAGATCACTTGAGGTCAGGAGCTTGAGACCAGCCTGGCCAATATAGTGAAACCCGTCTCTACTAAAAATACAAATACTAGAGATAGAAAATTACTAAAGATAGAAAAATTACCCTGGTGTGGTGTCACATGCCTGTAATCCCAGCTACTTGGAGGCTGAGGCAGGAGAATTGCTTGAACCCAGGAGGTGGAGGTTACAGTAAGCCAAGATCACGCCAGTGCACTCCACCCTGAGCAATAGAGCGAGACTCCGTCTCAAAAAAAAAAAAATGGACATCACAGGCTAGCACATAAAAGGTGCTCATTTTTTAATATTTTACTTTTTGGGGTTTTTTTACACACAAAGCACCAAACTGTTGTTTTTAATTCATACGTAATTGTTCTTTTTTTTTTGAGACGGAGTCCTGCTCTTGCCGCCCAGGGTGGAGTGCAGTACTGCAGTCTTGGCTCACTGCAACCTCTGCCTCCCAAGTTCAAGCTATTGTTCTGTTTCAGCCTCCTGAGTAGCTGGGATTACAGATGCTTGCCACCACACCTGGCTAATTTTTGTACTTTTAGTAGAGACGGCGTTTTGCCATGTTGGCCAGATAGGTTTCAAACTCCTGACCTCAGGTGATCCACCCGCCTTGGCCTCCCAAAGTGCTGGGATTATAGGTGTGAGCACCGCTCCTGGCCTTATTTTTGTTTTTTGAGACAGTCTGGTCCTGTTGTCCAGGCTAGAGTGCGGTGGCGCTCCAGGTGAGAAGTGGTCTCACCTTAGCCTCCCAAGTAGCTGAGACTACAGGCACACATCACCACACCTGTCTAATTTTTTAATTTTTCTTTTGTAGACGAATCTCACTGTGTTGCCCACGCTGGTCTCAAACTCCTAGCCTCAAGCAATCCTCCCTGCTTGGCCTCTCAAAGTGTTGGGGTTACAGGGGTGAGCCACCTTGCCTGGCTGTTTTTAGTTTTTTGAGGAACCTCCATACTGTTGTCCATAATGATTGTACTAATTTTCATTCCCGGCAACAGTGTATGTAAGAGTTCTCCTTTCTCTGCATCCTTGTCAACAGTTTTCTTTGTCTTTTTGATAATCGTTGTTCTGGGAGTTGCTCATTTTTTGCGAATTTGTCAAGTGCTATGCCGATTTATTGCTTGATCCTTGGTATATAGTTATCTCATTTAATACACACACAAACCTGACATGCAGGTATCTTTATCCCCAATGTTAAAAAGAAAGCTGTTTTATTCACCATTGTACCCAATTCCTGTCTTGTTTTCTTATGAATATTTATTCTATAAGTAAATGAATGACTACTGAGGAATGAACATTTGGGCTTAAAAATGTTAACTTGTCCAGGTGCATGACAGAACCAGGATTCAAACCCACTCTGACCAACGCTACGCTCTCATGTCCTCCTCTACGGACAGATGGGCGAGCTGATAAGTTGATAATTAGCACATTAATAAGGATTTTAAGCCCTACCAAAAAACTAATCCATCATTTATCGCTATATGAAGCAGTTAGTATATAACTAAATATCAAAAAATATACAAAAGTGATTGGGGATATTACGGAAATAAGCATTAAGAGACACTTGTGATATTATGGTATGTGACCAAAAAAGAATTAATTGATATTGCAGCCAACCTGATTATATCCTGCCACCAGGAACAACTGAGAATACTAGCTTTTGAGTTGCTTATTCTGCAGTATTGTATAGCCCTTCTTGAGCAAATTTTGGGGAGTGATTAAAAGTGAAGTGGAAATCCGACCGGGAGCAGTGGCTCACGCCTGTAATCCCAACACTTTGCAAGGTTGAGGTGGGCAGATCACTTGAGGTCTGACGTCTGGAGTTCGAGACCAGCCTGGCCAACATGGTGAACCCCATCACTACTAAAAATACAAAAAAAATTAGCTGGACCTGGTGATGGGTGCCTGTACTCTCAGCTACTCAGGAGGCTGAGGTTCATTCACATTTATATCTCTACAAACCAGCATAGTGCAGACAGGGAAAAGCTAACATTAAACAACTGGCAGAACATGCACGGGGAATGTCCTGTCTGGTTTGATGGGCCTTTAAGAACCTTGTCCCTTAGGTATTTAGGGGAATATCACTGTGCTATTCCTTTCACCCTGAGTTTTTATGGCAAAACTGTCTGATAGTTTTGTATCTACACTGTCTTAGCCCTGTGACTGCTGGGCACTTGTGACTACTGCAGAACTAAATTAGTTTTATTTTATTTTTTGTAGACAGAATCTTTCTTGCTCTGTTGCCAGGCTGGAGTGCAGTGGCATGCTCTCAGCTGACTGTAACCTCCACCTCCCAGATCCAGGTGATTCCCGGATTCAAGCCTTGGTCTCCCAAGTAGCTGGGATTACAGGTGCATGCCACCACGCCCATCAATTTTTTGTATTTTTAATAGAGACCAGGTTTCACCATGTTGGCCAGGCTGGGTGGTCTTGAACTCCTGGCCTCAAGCGATCCACCCGCCTCGGCCTCCCAAAGTGCTAGGATTAGAGGCATGAGCCACCGTGCCTGGCCTTAGTTTTAATTAGTTTAATTAAATAGCTACCTCTGGCTATTTGGCTATGGGTACCTTATTGGATAGCACAGTCTTACAGGATAGATGAATAATTTCCATAAATGTATATCTGGTTCTGGCACGGTGACTCACACCTGTAATCCCAGCACTTTGGGAGGCCGAGGCAGGCAGATCACTTGAGGTCAGGAGTTGGAGACCAGCCTGGCCAATGTGGTGAAACCCCATCTCTACTAAAAATACAAAATAATTAGCCAGGCATGGTGGCATGTGCCTGTAATCCTAGCTACTTGGGAGGCTGAGGCAGGAGAATGGTTTGAACCCAGGAGGCAGAGGTTGCAGTGAGCTGAGATCATGCCATTGCACTCCAGCCTGGGTGACAGAGTGAGACTCTGTCTCAAAAAAATGAAAATGTATATCTCTGTCACTGGGATTCCTATAAGCTTGTGCCTAGACAGGATAGTTATTTTATCTTTAAGACCCTATTAAAGCCTGCCTGAGGTCTTATCTGCATTCCCCTGTGGGCTGACTCAGCACCTGGTTGCCTTATATTCTCCTGATCATGAATCTTTCAACCTCTAGGACATGGACCATTAACATTTAGTATACTTGGCTGTGGCTACTTTAAGCTTAGATATTTGTCTTTGAATATTCTACTTTTTTTCAAATAAAATATAAATGTCTAGTGATTCTTTTGTTGTTGCTTTTATTTTTTGGAGACGGTCTTGCTCTGCCACCCAGACTCAAGTGCAATGGTGTGGTCACAACTCACTGCAGCCTTGACTTTCTGGGCTCAAGTGATCCTCCCACCTCAGCCTCTCGAGTAGCTGAGACCGCAGGCGTGCACCACCATCCTTGGATAATTTTTTAGTTTTTGGAGAAATGAGGTCTCCCTGTGTTGCCCAGTCTGGTCAGGCTCAAGCAATCCTCCCATGTGAGCTTCCCAAAGTGCTGGATTACAGGCATAAGCCACCATGCCTGGCCGTATCCTGCTTTCTGTTATAATAGAGTGGATTTTGTCATCTTGATAGCCCACACAACATTGGTCCATTTCTTTGATGATGTGCTAATTGGACCTGACAAGCAGAAAATAATATACATCCTACAAGACTTAATAAAACACATGCATGACGGGATGGGAAGGAAGTCTTGAATAAAAATTCATGATTGACCACATCCGTGAAGTTTTTAGGGTCTGATTGTAGTCTTGTGTATATTGTACTATCTACCACAAAGAAAGAGGAATGTTTGATGAGCCTGTGTGAAGTTTGGAGGGAACGTACACCATCTATGGACATGCCACCCTAAGCAATTTATCAGGTAACTCACACAGCTCTAATTTCTTTCTCTTTTCTTTTCTCTTTTCTTTTCTTTTCTTTTCTCTTTTCTTTTCTTTCTTTCTTTCTTTTCTTTCTTTTCTTTCTTTTCTTTCTTTTTGAGACAGAGTCTCATTGTGTCGCCCAGGCTGGAGTGTGGTGGCGCAATCTCGGCTCACTGCAAGCTCCACCTCCCGGGTTCACACCATTCTCCTGCCTCAGCCTCCTGAGTAGCTGGGACTACAGGCACACGCCACCACACCCAGCTAATTTTTTGTATTTTTTAGTAGAGACAGGGTTTCACCGTGTTAGCCAGGATTATCTCGATCTCCTGACCTCGTGATCCGCCCGCCTCAGCCTCCCAAAGTGTTGGGATTACAGGCGTGAGCCACCACGCCCAGCCCACACAGCTCTAATTTTATGTGAAGCCTCAAGCAAGCAAAGACTCCACAGCAGGACCAGGCTGTGATGCAACATGCCCTGCTCCTCAGGCCTAGTGGCCCAGCAGGCCCAATGGTACAGGGAATTTCTACTCTGTATGAAACCTCTTGCTTTTGGGAGAATCCTAGTAAACCCCCTATGACCATGTCCTGTTTTCTGACAAGTACATTCCATTTGAACACAAATTGTAAAACCTGAACTGTTCATGAATTTGATGTTATCTGATTCCAAAAACCATAAAATTTGACTTGTGCAGCAGCATTTCATTGTTAAATGAAAATAGTATATATAAGACTAGCCCAAGCAGTTCCTGAGGACACAATTAAAACATACAAGCAAATAGCTTGCTCAGGGTTCCATAACACCTCTTCCTTCTGCTTCTCTGGCTTTCCCTCAGTCCACACATAAGGCTTCATGAGAGTTGACCGAAAACAAGAATGGAAGGTCCTGGTTTATGAATTGGTCTGCACAGTCTGCTGAGTCCAGCTGGAAGTATTACATAGCCTCACTTAGAGATGACCCTAAAAGACAGTGATAAAGCCAACCTCACATCTTGCTACCAGAAGCAGATGAGAGTAATTCTTTTAAGAGGCTTTAAAATCTCAGCTACTCAGGAGGGTGAAGTGGGAGGATCCCTTGAGCACAGGAGCTTGAGACCAGCCTGGACAACATAGTAGGACACTGCCTCAATAAATTAAGTGAATAAATAAATAGCTTTTGAGTTATCTATACTGTGATATAATACACCACAGCCTTTACAAGAGCAAATTCTGGGGCATGATTAAATGAAAAGCAAAAATAGTACTTCATAGCATCTGCAAACTGGCATAGTGCAGACAGGCAAAAAGCAATGGTAAATAACTACTGGAACATATGTAGAAAATGCCCTGTTTGGCATCTACTGCAGAGTAGGCTTTCAATCAGGTGGGTAAGATAGCTAGTCCTATGGATGTCAGCCTTTTTCCCCAGCCACCCTGGTGCTTAATAGGCCCATTTATAAAGTGCCATGGCAACAGGAAAGGAGGTCTGCATGGACTTCTCACTGAGGCTTCTCTGCCCATGCACCAATAGTCAAGGCTGTGCCGGGCCCCTGACTGATCACACTATTCTCCAGGGAACCAATGAGCCACTTGGTGGTAGATTGATACATTGGACCCTTTCTATACGGAAGGAGAAGCAATTTGTCCCTTTGGGAATAGAAACATATTGCAAATATGAATTTGCCTGCCAGACATGGTCCTGCCAGCACTAAGCTGTAGAGGACTACGTTCTCGCAAATGAGACGTTCCCGATAAGTCCTGCTCTTGCAAACGAAGCAGGGCGTTCCTTCCCTGCAAACAGGGAGGACAAAGGAGCCAGCCGCAAACAGCAGACCCTGGGGGCTGATTTATGTGTACACATCTTGAAACTCCAGAAAGTCAGGGAACAGTCAGAAAAACAACAATGTGTCTTGTGACTTGGCAACATCCCACAAACAACTGTATAAAATAAAGCAGAGCATGTCACTCGGGGCGGCCGCCATGTTTGTCTCGTCCTGTTTGTCTCGTCCTGTGTTATCTTGTGTGTTCATTCCTTTGCTTAGGAAACACGCGGACCCCAACATCTGGTGCAGCGAGCAGGGTCCGTGGCTCCATGAGAGCAAGGAACTGGAGGGGGAACACCCCGGGCAGGTAAATAAAGAAAGGGGGACCCACGGGAAAATTATGGGGAATTCCACCTCTCTGGCCTCTGAATATTTGCAGTTACTCCAGGGATTGTTGATGTCTACAGGAGTAGAAGTAAAATAAAAGACTTTGAAGCGATTGTTTGCCCATGTTGAACAACATTGTTATCGGTTTCAATATCAAACCAAAGTGCAGTTAAATCGAAAGGAATGGTTACAAGTGGTTAAAGTCCCGTGTCAAGCTCATCAGGGAGGGCAAACGATGCCTCTGACTTTGTGGACTTTGTGTAGTTCCATTACTCAGGCATTAGAGTTACTTGAAATGGACTCAGAGCGTGGCAATACTGCCACGGGAGGTGAGGCATCTGAAGCTTTAGAGAGGAATGATCCTAGAGAGAAACATATTTATGCCCCGGTTGCTGAGGACAAGGAATTAGAAGAAGAGCTAATGCGTCCTTCATCTGAAGGAAATTCTGATTTGCAGCGTATTTTAGAGATGTTACAACAGTTGTTAAAATTGCAAGGTGCTGCTGCTCCTGTTTCTCCTTCCGCCACAAGCCTTCCCTGTTACCTTCCCTTCTGCTCCTTTGGAAAAAGATTTCCCTTTGGCTCCACCTCCAATCTCTTTGCCTATGTCAGGTCAGGTTTTCTCTGTGCCTTTCCTCCTGTAGGAGAAAAGAAGGAATCAAAGGAAAAGGATGATTTCAAGGAATTAGATCTATTCCCAATAACACGGGCTGCTTTCGGCCCCAGTGCTCAGTTCCCAAACGGTGGCCAGAATGTGACTTTTACAGCCCTACAATTTAAATTTTTGAAAGAAATGAAAGCTGCAACAAAAATTATTAAGACCTTTAAAGGCCAGTGGAGCTAATTTAGATGAGTATTTTTGGGCTTGTGCAGGTGTTGGAGGAGCTATTTACAATGCTCAATTGTTCACTGGAGCACTTTCTAAGGCCTTAAAGAGTAATTCTAAACAAGGTATATGTTTTCATTGCGGGAAACCCGGTCATTTTAAGAAAGAATGCCGAAAAAAACTGGGCTCCCCAACTGCTAAAGAGAAAAAGTTACCTTCTGGGGAGTGCAAACGATGTGGAAAAAGTTGACATTGGACAAATGAATGTCGTTCAAAAACTGATAAGAGTGGAAATTTATTGTCACCCCTCCCGGGAAACGGGAACTGGGCCCCGCAGGCTTGGGGCTCCAACAATTACAATACAGGACAACATCAAGGAATGACTTCGAGTCATCCTTAAGGGTATCACCCCCTACCCCTGTTTCCCAGCTTTATGCTGCAACTAAGCAGAGTGCTGCTGCTGACTTCGCTATTACTAACTACTGGAGTGTGTGGCCCTTTGCCAAAGGGACATGTAGGACTTTTGTTAGGCCGAAGCAACAGCGCTATGCGGGGGTTAATGGTGGTCCCAGGAATTATTGATCCTGATTTTACTGATGAAATCCTTATTATGGTACAAGTCTCACAATTTATGCGCCTAGAGGCAGGGGAACGTATTGCACAATTGCTTTTACTGCCTTTTTTTTCCTTTCTTATCTAGAGATGTGTCTCGTCAAGGAGGTTTCGGTAGTACTGGGAAAACTGTTTTCTGGGAAACTTTAGTTTCTGATCAAAAACCTTTATGTTCATTGCAAATTAATGGGATACTTTTTGAGGGATTAGTTGACACAGGAGCGGATGTATCTGTTATATGCTTGGCTCAATGGCCTGATCGTTGGAAAAAGACACAAGTATCAGTTACTCTATCCTGCCTAGGTACTGCTTCTATAGTCTACCAAAGTGTCGAGCCCCTGAGCTGTGTAGGACCTGAAGGACAACAAGGAAAAGTGTTCTTTTATATTGTTCCCATTAATATTAACCTTTGGGGCCGTGATCTTTTACAACAATTTGGTGCCTTTTTAAGCATTCTTCATATTTCTTCAGCTGCCAAAAATATGATGTTCAAAATGGGCTACAATCCTTTAAACTCTTAGCCACCGTCCACAAGCCTCAAACTTTACAATTGAAGTGGAAAACTACAACTCCTGTTTGGGTGGAACAGTGGCCATTATCTAAAGAAAAACTTAAGGCTTTAAAGAATTTAGTTAAGGAACAATTGGCCGAGGGGCATATTGAACCAAGTACTTCTGCATGGAATTCCCCTTGTTTGTCATTAAACAAAAAAAAAAAAAAAAGGAAAATGGCACTTATTAACTGATCTTAGAGCTGTAAATGCTTGTATTCAACCTATGGGGACTTTACAACCTGGGCTTCCTAATCCAGCTCTTATCCTACAAAATTGGAAATTAATAGTTATAGATCTTAAAGATTGTTTTTTTTACTATCCTGTTACAACCCCAAGATTGTGAAAAATTTGCCTTTACTGTTCCCAAATATAATAATGGACAGCCTACTCCAAGATATCAATGGAAAGTTCTTCCTCAAGGTATGCTTAATAGTCCTACTTTATGTCAAGAGTTTGTTCATAGAGCCTTAAACCCTGTTAGATGTCAATTCCCTACTGTGTTAATATACCATTATATGGATGATATTCTATTAGCAACTCCTGACGAAGTCCTACAAGGTCAAGTTTTTCAGGCCTTATAACAACAATTAACGCAATATAATTTACATATTTCTTCTGAGAAAATACAGACTCAATTTCCTATTCAATATTTGGGATACCTTTTAGCAAAAAAGCATATTCGGCCACAAAAAGTTCAAATTCAAAGAGATCAACTTTAAACCCTTAATGATTTTCAAAAACTGTTAGGAGACATAAATTGGCTTCTTGCCATCTTAGGCATCCCTACTTACAAATTGCAACATCTATTTGCTACCTTGGAAGGAGATTCAGATTTTAGTATATGTGCTGCCGAAGCGAGCACAGGAGATTCACATTTAAATAGTTCTCGTCAATTATCCCCTGTAGCAGAAAAAAAAAATTGTCATTTGTAGAAAATAGAATTAGTGAAGCTCACCTTGAATATATTGCACCCAATCTTCCACTTTCGTTGTGTCTTTTTCATACTCCCCATTCGCCAATGACCGTTTTACACCAAGATAATAATATTCTGGAGTGGCTGTTTTTGGCTAATAAAGCCATTTAAAAAATTCACCCATATATTGATAAATTGGCTGAATTAATTATTAAAGGATGACATCGAGCTCGTCAGTTGCTTGGTGCTGACCCTATAAAAATTATTACCCCATTATCTAATCAATACATTGAATCTCTATTGGAAACTCATGAGGGTTGGCAAGTGGCTTGTGCTGAGTATACTGGTTCTTTTTCTCAGCATTATCCTAGTAATAAATTATTTGCTTTTCTGCAACAATATTCTTTATTGCCATATAATCCTCTCTTACACTCCAGTTAAAGGTCCTACCTTTTTTACTGATGCTTCCAGCAATGGAAGCTGGAAAAGCTGGATACTGGACATCAGATAATTCAAAATTTCTCACTACCCATTTGAATCAGTACGACAAGGAGAACTTTTTGCCATTCTTATGGTTCTACAAGATTGGCCTCAAACCCCTTGTAATATAGTTAGTGATTCCCAATACGCTGTATACGTAACTAAATATATATCTCAAACTTCTTTACCATTATTTCCTCCAACTCCTTTACAAAAATTATTTTCTTTATTATTTATAGCTCTTACTCCTTGCACTGCCCCCCTTTTCATTACTCATATTCGCTCCCATTTGGCGTTGCCAGGACCTTTAACTTTTGGGAATAACCAGATTGATTCCTTACTTATTGGAAGTGTCCAACGGGCTCAGGATGAGCACCAACTACATCATACTAATAGTTTAGGATTACAACGGCGATTTTCTATAACACGCCGTCAAGCCCGAGCTATTGTCAGAGCCTGCCCATCTTGTGCTCCTATTATTGCACCTTTTTAAAGTCCAGGTATTAATCCTCGAGGCACTCAACAAAATCACATTTGGCAAATAGATGTAACTTACGTTCCTTCTTTTGGTCGTTTAAAATATGTTCATCATACAATTGATACCTGGTCACATTTCCAATGGGCTACACCATTGCCTTCTGAAAAGGCTGACTCTGTTATTACTCATTTACTTACTTGCTTTGCGGTTATGGGAGTTCCTGCTGAACTAAAAACTGATAATGTCCCTGCTTATTGCTCTCGTAAATTGGCTGCCTTCCTTTCTTTATACCATATTCGTCATTCCACTGGTATTCCATTTAACAGTCAAGGTCAAGCAATTATTGAAAGAGCCAATGCTACCTTAAAATTACAACTTTTAAAACAAAAAGGGGGAGATGGGCAAGATTTCCCAAAATATCAAATTCTGAAAGCCCTTTTTACTTTAAAGTTTCTCAACCATTGGCGCCAATTACAGCAGTCTGCAGCGGTGAAACATTTTCAACAGCCTTTAGAAAAGCTGCAAAACAGTAATCTGTGGCAAGTTTTAACATACATTTTTAGGAGGCTTAGCTACAACTACTCTTAATTAGAATGACTTGGAGGAGTCCCACTTTTCTGACCCTCTCATACCAGATGAAATTCCAAAAGCTGGGCTGGGCACAGTGGCTCATGCCTGTAATCCCAGCACTTTAGGAGGCCGAGGTTGGTGGATCACCTAAGGTCAGGAGTTCGAGACCAGCCTGACCAACAGGGTAAAACCCTATCTCTACTAAAAATACAAAAAATTAGCCAGGCCTGGTGGCGCATGCCTGTAATCCCAGCTACTCGGGAGGCTGAGGCAGGAGAATTGCTTGAACCTGGGAGGCGGAGGTTGCAGTGAACCAAGATCATGCCATTGCATTCCAGCATGGGCAAGAAGAGCAAAACTCTGTCTCAAAATATATATATATATATTAGCCAGGCATGGTGGCAGGCACCTGTAATCCCAGCTACTCGGGAGGCTGAGGCAAGAGAATTGCTTGAACCCAGGAGGCAGAGGTTGCAGTGAGCCGAGATTGCGCCACTGCACTCCAGCCTGGGCAACAAAGCAAGACTCCATCTTAAAAAAAAAAAAAAAATCCAAAACTTCCTGTGGGCCGAAGGATTCTTCCCCAGCTTTTTCTGTCTTGGCTTATCTCTGTTGCCGACCTGCTGTTTTAACCACTGCCCTCCAGTTGCCGCATGCCTGTTGGTGATAGGAGTGTCCTGGCACATGATCAGTAAGCACCTTCAGGAGGCTGGTGAGGCTTATCGGTCTCAGCCTGCTGCTACCATGACCCCCTAGACTGGGCCTCAGGCAACCAGAATTTAAGCTTCTGCAACATCTAGAAGTGTAAGTTCTCTTCCTTCAGTTACTTCACCTATAAAAAAAAACAAGAAGAGTTTCACTCTACAGTTTTTAAAGTTTGTTGTATCACCTAATTCCAAAGGGATTAGGCCTTCAGAAGATGATGTAGAAAGTTCAAAAGAAATTAAAAATCATCTAAAATCCCATCCAGTAGCAGTAACAATGATTAATATCTGCCTATATTTCAAATAGCTTGTGTCCAGGGCCCCTTCCAGAGCTCTAAGTGTCTTCTTTTGGATGCAGTGGACATTTGTGTAAGTTTACTTCACTTCAGTTACACTGGCCTTTTTTGCAGCCCTCAAGCGCTCTTCTTCTTCTTTTTTTTTTTTGGAGATGGAGTCTCACTCTGTTGCCAGGCTGGAGTGCAATGGCGCAATCTTGGCTCCCTGCAGCCTCTGCCTCCCCGGTTCAAGTGATTCTCTGACCTCAGCCCCCTGAGTAGCTAGGATTACAGGCACGTACCACCACACCTGGCTAATTTTTGTATTTTTTTTTAGTAGAGACAGGGTTTCACTATCTTAGCTAGGTTGGTCTCGAACTCCTGACCTCAGGTGATCCCCTGCCTTGGCCTCCCAAAATGCTGGGATTACAGGCGTGAACCACTGTGCCTGGCCCAGTGCTTGTACTTTTGACCATATTCTACACTATACAGAATAGTGCCTGGCACATAGTAGGTACTTAATAAGTGCTAGTTGGATAAAAAAGTGTTTTGTGTGATCTTCCTTTGACCAAGTTCTAACTAGTGTTTGATTTCAAGGCAGACATTGCATCTTTGAATTATAGATACCAATGACTAACACAAGGTTTGACTATTAGCTAGTAGGAAGGTCAGGATGTAATCACTGCTCTCTGAGTTGACTTGACTTTTTTTTTTTTTTTTTTTTTTTTTTTTTGAGAAGGAGTCTTGCTCTGTCACCCAGGCTGGAGTGCAGTGGTGCCATCTCAGTTCACTGCAACCTTCACATCCCGGGTTTAAGCAATTCTTATGCCTCAGCCTCCCGAGTAGCTGGGATCACAGACACGCATCACCATGCCCAACTAATTTTTGTGTTTTCAGTAGAGATGATGTTTCGCCATGTTGTCTGGGCTGGTCTTGAACTCCTGGCCTCAAGTGATCCGCCTGCCTCAGCCTCCCAAAGTGCTGGGATTACAGGCATGAGCCACCGCGCCTGGCCTGCTCTGTAACTTTAAATCCTAGTGTATTCCTTGAGTTCTGTTGAAGTCTGGATCACAGACCATTGTGGGAGGTGGCAACTTTCTAATGCATTAATTGTTAGATTGAGAGATTTGAAAAAAAAGTTTTCCTGAGATTACATCTAAGTAAATAGCCTCTGCACAGCAAAGGAAACAATCAACAAAATGAAAAGGCAACCTATGGAATAGGAGAAATATTTACAATCTCTATATCTGATAAGGGGTTAATATCACAACTATTTTCTTTCTTTTTTTCTCCTTTTTTTCTTTATTTTTATTTTATGTCCACTTCCAAGCTCAAATATCTCAAATATTATGTAAGAAACTGATATAACTCAATAGCAAAAAACCAAATAACCCAATTGAAAAATGGGCAAAGGCCTGCATAGACCTTTTTCCATAGAAGATATACAAATGGCCAACAGGTGTATGAAAAAGGGCTCAACATTACTAATTATCAGGAAAGTGCAAATCAAAACTACAATGAGGTATCACCTCACACCTGTTAGGATGGCTATTATAAAAAAGGTAAGCAGCCAGGTACAGTGGCTCAAGCCTGCAGTCTTAGTACTTTGGGAGGTTGAGGTGGGCAGGTTGCCAGAGCTCAGGAGTTTGAGACCAGCCTGGGCAACATGGCAAAAACCGATCTCTTCTAAAAATACAAAAAATGAGCTGGGTATGGTGGCACATGCCTGTGACCCCAGCTACTTGGGAGGCTGAGGCATGAGAATCATTTGAACCTGGGAGGCAGAGATTACAGTGAGCTGAGATTGAGCCACTGCACTCTGAGACTCTGTCTAAAACAAAACAAAACAAAACAAAATAAAAAACAAGCCAGACACAGACCATTTAAAAAAAAGGTAACTGTGTGATGTAAAGAACATATCAATTAGTTTGGTTGTGGTAATCATTTCACAACGTGTACCAAATTATGATGTTGTACAGCTTAAATATATGTAATTTTTGTCAATTACGCCTTAATAAACCTGGGAAGAAATTTTCCTGAAAGTTTATGAATTTAAAATGAAAACAAACAGGAGGCCAGGTGTGGTGGCTTACACCTGTAATCCTAGCACTTTGGGAAGTCAAGGTGGGAGGATCATTTGAAGTCTAGAGTTCAACCAACCTGTCCAATATAGGGAGACCCCATCTCTATTATTTATTTATTTTTATTTTTTATTTTTTATGAGACAGAGTCTCGCTCTGTCGCCCAGGCTGCAGTGCAGTGGCGTGATCTTGGCTCAATGCAACCTCCGCCTCCCAGGTTCAAGCGATTCTCCTGCCTCAGCCTCCTGAGTAGCTGACACTACAGGCGCCCGCCTCCAAGCCCGGCTAATTTTTTGTTTATTTAGTAGAGATGGGGTTTCACGGTGTTAGCCAGGATGGTCTCAATCTCCTGACCTCGTGATCCGCCCACCTCAGCGTCCCAAAGTGCTGGGATTACAGGCATGAGCCATCACTCCGGGCCTATTTATTTTTTTGAGACAGAGTTTCACACTTGTTGCCCAGAATGGAGTGTAATGGCCCGATCTCAGCTCACTGCAATCCCTGCCTCCCGGGTTCAAGCGATTCTCCTGCCTCAGCCTCCCAAGTAGCTGGGACTACAGGCAAGTGCCACCACACCTTGCTAATTTTGTATTTTTGGTAGAGACGGGGTTTCACAATGTTGGTCAGGATGGTCTCAAACTCCTGACCTCAGGTGATCCCCCATCTCGGCCTCCCGAAGTGTTAGGATTACAGGCATAAGCCACCACCTCCGGCCCTCTATTTTTTATAATTAATAAAATAAAATGAAACAAACAGGAGTGTATGTTAGAACAGAATGCAAATCTGCACAAAAGTTTAGGATAAACTTTTAAAACATGTTTAAAACATGTTTCAGCCAAGCATGGTGGCTCATACCTATAATCCCAGCACTTTGGGAGGCTGAGGTGGGAGGATTGCTTGAACCCAGGAATTCCAGACGCAAACATGGTGAGACGGCCCCCCACCCCATCTCTATTTTTTAAAAATAATTTTAAGGCCGGGCGCGGTGGCTCACGCCTGTAATCCCAACACTTTGGGAGGCCCACACAGGCTGATTATGAGGTCAGGAGCTCCAGACCACCCTGGCCAACATGGTGAAACCCCGTCTCTACTAAAATACAAAAAATTAGCCAGGCCTAGTGGTGCGCGCCTGTAGTCCCCAGCTACTCGGGAGGCTGAAGCAGGAGAATTGCTTGAATCTGGGAGGCGGAGACTGATGCGAGATCCCGCGGCTGCACTCCAGCCTGGGCAACAGAGCCAGACAAAGTCTCAAAACAAAAAAAAAAAAGACAAGTTTTGCCTGGAGTGCACCCTATAATGGTGAAGAGGGAAGCACATTCACTCTCTAAGAAGTAAGGCCCTAAGGAGAGGGCACTTCCCTGGGATCTAGACCCGACATGGCGGCGCCACCCGGCCTACCAGGCCCTTTGTTCAAAACTTCCCTTCCTCTTTGAACACACCGGCAGACTTGCATACCTCAGAGGTTTCGGCTGGGCAACCATACTCCCCTATGACCTGCAGCTCACCTGCATTCCACAAGCTAGTAAACAGCAGTTTTGGTTAACAGTTTCCAAAGACCCCTTCCTCATGACCCTTACTCCACTCCCGCCCTAGTAGTTTCAAGACCCCCCAGGGCCTGTTTGCACAACCAGCTTCCCTACCTCTCCCGCTATAAAAAGCCCCTACCCTCCTCCCTCAGGGCGACTTCCTCCGCCCGCACCTTTGGACCGAGGAACCTCGCCTGCCAGTCCTAATAAAGGCTATTCTCACTGCCCTTTGCCTTGTGTCTTCGTTCCCGGTTCGGCTCCAGTCTCAGTTTACCTTTACAACTGGGAAAGCTGGAAGATGGGGGGCTTACAGGGGAGGAGCAGGAGGAAGGAAGAAAGAGCAAATAACCCCAGCCACAGAAAGCCAAGAGTTTTGGCTGTTGCAGTCCAAAACTCTTCCTAGTGTCCAAAACTTGTTCCTAGTGTTAGCTTGCTCCTACTTCCACAACCTCAACAATGGCGATGAAAATGTAAACACCCAACCAAATATTTGCACCTTTTGATTTCCCACTTTTAGAAAATGAAAAATATTTGGTTGTTTACAGTTCCCATTCATTTATCTGTTCCCTTCCTTCCAATTTTTTGCTAAGACAGTGGGACACCCTGGCTGGAGAGCAATATTCACTTTATAACTTGATTTTGTTTACCCCTCAGGCCAAGGACAATTTTATCTATTTTTTTTAAGGCAGAAGATAGAAATAAAATCTAAGTAACTTGTCCTTGAGCCTGACCTAAAGCCTAGGCAGTGGAACAGAATTCAGGGGTAAGGAGGTTGGAGAGGGTGGAGTAAGTTTATTCAAATTAATAAATGCTAAATCAGAATTATTTTAAAAAGTTAGGCAGATGATTACCCACTCTCCCTGTCTTTCGAATGTTTTAGAGAGAGGTATTAATGAATAATCTTATCAGCACAGACCAGGACTCTTCTTGATTTAATTGCATGAAATTGAAAATAATTTAAAGATACTTTCTCATTTGATTTCATGCCTTTTCCTTATACTGATGCCCACATGTTGTGAAACATTACATTGCATAATACAAATCTCGCAACAAGCCTGTATTATAATCCTATTTTCGGTGAAGACACTGAGACCAAGAAGGGTTATATAATTTGCCCAGGCCAGGCGCGGTGGCTCATGCCTATAATCCTAGCACTTTGGGAGGCTGAAAAGGGTATATCACTTGAGGCCAGGGGTTCAAGACTATCCTGGGCAAGGTGGTGAAACTCTATCTCTACTAAAAATACAAAATAAACAAATTAGCTGGGCGTGGTGGCCCGCACCTGTAATCCCAGTTACTCGGGAGGCTGAGGCAGGAGAATCGCTTGAACCTAGGAGGTGGAGGTTGCAGTGAGCAGAGATCACATCACTGCACTCCAGCCTAGGCAACAGAGCAAGACCCTGGCTGCCCCCCTCCCCACCCTGCAACCAAAAATATCAAAAATCAAAAAACAAACAAAAATACATAAAATAATTTGCCCAAAGACACATGGATGACAAGTGCCAGAGTCAGATTACAAACACAGGCAAGACGATAACACTGCCTCACACTGCTATTTTGTGTATTTTGAAGTTAAGAGTAAGAAAGGGTGTCTCCTAAATTTCATTAGGGTTTCTTTTTCTTTTTTTTTTTTTTTTGAGACAGAGTCTCGCTCTGTCACCCAGGCTGGAGGGCTGGAGTACAATGGTGCGGTCTCGGCTCACTGCAACCTCCACCTCCTGGGTTCAAGCCATTCCCCTGCCTCAGCTTCCCGAATAGCTGGGACTACAGGCGCCTGCCACCACAGCTGGCTAATTTTTTGTATTTTTAGTAGAGACAGGGTTTCACGCTATTAGCCAGGATGGTCTTGATCTCCTGACCTTGTGATCTGCCCACCACAGCCTCTCAAAGTGCTGGGATTACAGGTGTGAGCCACCGTGCCGGCCTTCATTAACTTTTTACTCACTCTTCAGCAAACATACATTGATGAAGGAACTGAAAAGGGGGTAAGAAGGTGAAACTAGGCCGCATAAAACTTAGAAACTAGGCCTCATAAAAAAAAAAAAAAGAACTTAAAAAAAATTAACACCAGGTGGCTCTGGATAGGGTCCCACCCTGCCTCAATAGGGTCCCACCCTGATAGGGTCCCACCCTGCCAATTCCGGGAAACAACCTCATGGGGTCCCACCCTGCCAATTCCGGGGGTCCCACCCTGCCTCGAAGTTCCCGGAATCAACAACTCCAGGAAAAAACCTCATAAGGTCCTGCTCTAACCAATTAGAACAAGACACCTTGCTCAGGCCATAGACAGACCCAATTACCACGCGCCTAAAGCTTTGTTTGAATTTCGCGCCCTAAGCTGTGTTTAAACTTGTGTTTGCCTATATAAACAGCCTGTAACAAGCAGTCAGGGTCCCAAGGCCAACTTAGAGCTTGGGACCCTAGCGCGCTAGTAATAAATAACTCTCTGCTGTGAATCTCGTGTCGGTGATCCTTCGCGGCGACCCCTGCCCAGGAAGGAATCGACAGTTCGGTTCCAACAAAGGTTGTGTGAAAGGAAAATAATTCTTGGCCTCCCAAAATCACTAAGCTAAAAGGAAAAAAAAGGTAAAGCTGGGAACTGCTTAAGGCAAACCTGCCTCCCATTCTATTCAAAGTCATCCCTCTGTTCACTGAGATAAATGTGTATCTGATTGCCTCCTTTGGAGAGGCTAGTCAGAAACTCAAAAGAATGGGAACATCTGTCTCTTATCTACGTATGACCTCGAAGCCTCCTTACCTCTTCCTGTTGTCCCAGTTTTCCTTCGAGTTGTCCCACCTTTCCAGATGGAACCAATGTTCATCTTACATATGTTGATTGATGTCGCCTATCTCCCTAAAATGTATAAAACCAAGTTATGCTCTGACCACCTTGGGCATATGTCATCCAGACCTCCTGGCTGTGCACCTGTAATTCCAGCACTTTGGGAGGCCCAGGTGGGCAGATCGCTTGAGGCCAGGAGTTCCAGAACAGCTTGGCCAACATGATGAAACCTTGTCTCTACTAAAAATATGAAAATTAGCCAGCATGGTGGCTCACATCTGTAATACCAGCTACTCAGGAGGTTGAAGCAGGAGAATAGCTTGAACTCAGAAAGACTTCAAGTGGAGGTTGCAGTGAGCTGTGATCACGCCACTGCACTCCAGCCTGGGTGACAGAGTGAGACTCCTTCTCAAAACAAAACAAAACAAAACAAACCTTCTGAGGCTGTGTCATGGACACAGGACCTTAACTTCCTCAATTGACTGAGACCTGTCTCAGATTTGGGGGTTCCCAGTTCTAATTCCATATGCTCCCATCCTGAAGTCTCCTTAAAAAATGTTTCTTCTTATTTGAAGATGGTTTTTGATTATTTTATTTTTCTCACTCATAAGACAACTTACTCTTGATGTTAAAAACATCTTACTCGGCCAGGCACGGTGGCTCACGCCTGTAGTCCCAGAGCTTTGGGAGGCTGAGGTGGGTGGATCACCTGAGGTCAGGAGTTCGAGACCAGCCTGGCCAACATAGTGAAACCCCATCTCTACTAAAAATATAACAATTAGCTGGGTATGGTGGCACGCGCCTGTAGACCCAGCTACTCGGCAGGTTGAGGCAGGAGAATTGCTTGAACCCGGGAGGCGGAGGTTGCAGTGAGCTGAGATCGCGCCATTTCACACCAGCCTGGGCAACAAGAGCAAGACTCAAAAAAAAAAAAACAAAAGCTTATACTCATCTTGTAGGGGAGGGAAAGAACCCTTTTTCCTCTGCCCTCCTAGGGGTGGGAGCTGCAAATTAAACTGACAAAAACCAGATTGACAAGTAAACATATGGAAACTCAGTGATAAATAATACCATCAAAGAAGCAGTTAGAATTTGTGTTTAACAAAAGAACAAGAAATTTGGGCCGGGCGCGGTGGCTCAAGCCTGTAATCCCAGCACTTTGGGAGACCGAGACGGGTGGATCACAAGGTCAGGAGATGGAGACCATCCTGGCTAACCCGGTGAAACCCCGTCTCTACTAAAAAAAAAAATACAAAAAACTAGCCGGGCGAGGTGGCGGGCACCTGTAGTCCCAGCTACTCGGGAGGCTGAGGCAGGAGAATGGCGTGAACCCGGGAGGCGGAGCTTGCAGTGAGCTGAGATCCGGCCACTGCACTCCAGCCTGGGTGACAGAGCGAGACCCTGTCTCAAAAAAAAAAAAAAAAAAAAAGAACAAGAAATTTGTAAAGAAGTGAGGAGACAAAGGTGAAGGTGAAGGTTTCCAGGGGTAGCAAACTGGGAAGAAACAAATGGAAGATCAGGGTTGTTTCAGTCAGGTTTCTTATGCAGATTCTTCTCAGTCTTCCCGGACAGAGTCTAGAGTTTTCACTAAAGTCTTTTTAAGCAAATGAAGGGAAGAGTAGGGCTTGCCTGCCTGCTTTCCTGTCCTTCCTTCCTTCCTTCCTTCCTTCCTTCCTTCCTTCCTTCCTCTTTCTTTCTTTCTTTTCTATTTCTTTCTTTCCTTCCTTTCTCTCTTTCTTTTCTTTCTTTCCTTTCTTTCTTTTTCTCTGTCTTTCCTCTTTCTTTCTTCTTTCTTTCCTTCTTTTTCTTCCCTCCCTCCCTCCCTCCCTCCCTTCCTTCCTTCCTTCCTTCTCTCTTTTTCTCTTTATTTTGCATCTGCTCTTCCTGAATCATCTTCAGCTCAAAACAGTCCTTATTTGGGGGTGGCATATTCTGATCCCCTACAATATAATTTAACAGAAACTGTATAATCAGAAAAACTGTATAATCAGAACCATTTCTTCTGGACAGTGTTATAAACTAACTGCAAAAAATAAAAACAGAAAAAATTATTTCATTTTGTTATGAACATTCAGAATATAGTGTTCTGGCAGGGATTACCTCCATGAGCAAATCAATAAATAATTTGGAGCTGTGATAAAAATATCTCTCTTCCTCAAAAAAAAAAAAAAAAAAAAAGGTTAAGAATTAAAAGCCATGCCAGGGGGTGGGCCGCTGCGCATGCCTGTAATCCCAGCACTTTGGGAGGCCGAGGCCTGTGGATCACCTGAGGTAAGGAGTTCGAGACCAGCCTGACCAATATGGTGAAACCCCGTCTCTACTAAAAATACAAAAATTAGCCAGGCATGGTGGCTCGCGCCTTTAATCTCAGCTACTTGGGAGACTGAGGTGGGAGAATTGCTTGAACCTAGGAGGCAGAAGTTGCCATGAGCCAAGATAGTGGCATTGCACTCCAGCCTGGGCAACGGAGTGAGACTGCATCTCAAAAACAAAACCAAAAACAAAACAGACACACACACACACACACACACATATATATATACTAAATAAATTAAAAAAAAAAGAATTGAAAGGCAATCTCATCTCACATAGAGGACTGGGCCTTGATGTATAAAGAACATGAGGAACAATGCACATGTCCATCAGCTGGCGAGCAAATAAACAAAAGGTGGAAAATGTATGCATTAGAATATTATTCAACAATGAGAAGAAATGAAGTACTTATACAACCTGGACGAATCTTGAAAACATTAATTATGGTAAATGAAAAAAGCAGTCACAAAGTGTTACATATCGTCTGATTCCATTTATATGAAATGCCCAGAATAGGCAAATCTATAGACCCAGAAAGTAGATTTGTGGTTTCCTAGTGCTTAGGGCAGGAAGGGTTGGTGGAAGGATTGGGGGTGACAGCCAAAGAGTACGTGCTTTCCTTTGGAGATGATAAAAATATTCTAAAATTGACTGTGATGATGGATGCACAATTCTATGAATAGACTAAAAACCATTGAATTGTATGCTTTAAATGGACGAATTGAATGACTGTGAATCCTATCTCAATAAAGCTGTTAAGAAAAGGTTTTATGGCTGGGCTTGATGGCTCACACCTGTAATCCTAGCACTTTTGGAGGCTGAGGTGGGAAGATTGCTTGAGCCCAGAAGTTTAAGACCAAACAAAACAACAACAACAACAACAACAACAAAACCAAAACCAAAGCCAGACCCAGTGGTGCCCAAGTGCCTGTAGTCTCAGTGACTCTGGAGGCTGAGGTGGGAGGATCACTTGAGCTCAGGAGATGGAAGCTGCAGTGAGCTGTGAGGGCACCACTGCACTCTAGCCTGGATGAGACAGCGAGATCCTGTCTCCAAGAAAAAAAGTTTCTTATAATTTAGGTAATTGTTAGTAAGAGTGAAATGACACTTGTTGGTGTTAACTGTCAAATCCGAAAGAAGATCAGAAAATTAAACTGTTGATCAAGTAAAGCTGTGTTTACTTAGATTCACTGCAGCAACGGAGAATACCACCTTAACAGAATCTTAGTTGTGTCTCAGAAGAGGGAACTGTGTCTGCACACACACACACAGGCTAAAAAACCGTGACTAAGCAGGGCGCGGTGAAACCCCGTCTCCACTAAAAATATGAAAACTTAGCCGGCGTGGTGGTGGACATCTGTAGTCCCAGATCCTCGGGAGGGTGAGGCAGGAGAATCGCTTGAACTTGGGAGGCGGAGGTTGCAGTGAGCTGAGATTGTGTATTTTTTCGTAGAGATGGGGTTTCACCGTGTTAGCCAGGATGGTCTCGATCTCCTGACCTCGTGATCCGCCCGCCTGGACCTTCCAAAGTGCTGGGATTACAGGCGTGAGCCACTGCACCCTGTCGGAAAGTTTTCGTTTTTTAAAGCATCTCGGGAAAAGTTTCTTGTATAGCCCCGTCTCTTAGAAACAGGCCGCCAACCTTTGATATGCAAATACAAGCCATTAGAAACTATTAGAAACTAGGTCCACCCCAAACATGGTGATTCCCCTACCTTCTTGCCCTTTCCCCACATGTTCCTGGAAACATGGCCGCCCCCGCGTATCCCCACGTGTGTTAGAACATCAAGGTGCCCTGTATTTGCCTATTAAAAGACTAGGGTAGGAGGGCCAGCTTTTTGGCAGGATAGGTGAATGACATGCCTAGTCAAACCAATCCCCTGAGCCCTATGCAAATCAGACACCGCCTGCTCCAGCCTCTGTGTATATATACCTAGCTGGTATCTGTGGCGGGTGGGGTTCCTCTCTCTCAGCTTTGGAACCTCCCTCCCTCTGTCTCTTACAGGGGTGCTTCTTCCTTCTCCCTTCCTTCTTGCCTCTTCTTGCCTATTAAGCTCTCAAGCTCTCCACTCCTTAAAACCACTCCACATGTGTCCGCGTCGTTTTATCTAAACCAGCATGAGGACCAAGAACCCTGGTGTTCCTCCACTCATCGGAGCTGTATCACTGGTACATAGGGGCACTATCATTTTTGCTGCTTATATTTCAAAGAGATCTCAAGTCCTTGAGAAAGACATTCCTGGGTTTTACAAATTTACAAGAGGCTTTAGAAAGATTTGTATACATCTGGGGCCAGGCGCGGTGGCTCATGCTTGTAATCTCAGCACTTTGGGAGGCCATCACCATCAAAGTCATAGGCCATTGCTCCAGGGTCAAGTCCTACCAAGTTAAAGCTAAGAAAACTTCATCTATCTTTTCTTTTTCTTTCCTTTCCTTTACTCCACATCTTATTAATGTAACGAAATCTAACTCACCTCAAATTATTACTTTTAATACCTGTTTAGTTATTACTCCTCTCATACCAAATGACAAAACCAAAGTTTTTGTAGTAAAAGTAAAAAAATCTAAAGCAAACCACAACAATTAAAACGAAGTATCAAGATGTAAATGACTAGCTAAAATAGATTAACTATTCTGTCCACACTCTAAATGAAAGCAATTGTTACGCTTGTGCGCACAGTAGGCTAGAAGTGCAAGTTATCCCCTTTCCACTCAGATAGTCCTCTAATCGACAAGACACGGACTGCATGGTAGCTCCTTTTCAAAATCCTACAGCCTAAGAGAGTAAACTGTGCCAAACTCTCTCTACTATTTCCTAAAGTGCAGTACCCTGTGGGTCAGCCCCCTGAGGACCATTCAGCCTCCATCTTCCAAGACCAATTTTACCTCGTATCTCCAACAATAAAAGGAAAATTTAGCCTACCTTGAAAACTTAACAAGATGCAGCGAGGTCAGGCACTTCCAAAAGCGAACCCATCAGTCCACCGTTATTCATCCCCAAGCAGATGCATAGTAATATTGTAAAAAACCCTTTACTAGACACTCTGCCAAACAATGAGAGCAGTACTCATGCTCTAGTTCAATTAGCTATCCCTTTTACCCTGGCATTTCATCAATCAGAAAAAGAGAAATTATGACATAAGCAAATAAGAGAAGCCTCAAAAGAAGCAGCCCCTCATAGATATTTTTATTCCCATGTCTATTCAGACGCAATTAGAGTTCCTCGCAGAGTACCAAATAAATTTAAAACCAGAGATCAAATAGCTGCTAGGTTTAAGTCAATGTTGTTTTAGTGAGTAACAATTAATAAAAATGCAGATTAAATAAACTACATTTATTACAACCAGCAGCAATTTATTAACTATACTAAACATGCTGTTAAAGAAATAGCTGAACAATTAAAATCCACTAGTCAAATAGCCTCAGAAAATAAGATAACTTTAAATAAAATATTAACAAGGAAAGGTAGTGTTTATATTATAACCAAAACTTAGTGTTGCACCTTTATCCCAAACAACACTGCTCCCAATGGGGGCATAACAAGAACCCTCCCGGGACTTAACTGCCTTATTAAATAACTTAGTAAAAAATTCCAGCATTAACAACCCTATTTCAAATTAGCTTGAGAAATAGTTCAGCCAATAGAAAGAGACTATAGCCTCAGTCCTTACTTCTCTAGCAACTGTAATAAGTATACTTCTCCTTATGAGATGTATGTTATGTTATACCATACATCTAAAAGCTAATCAAAACAACTAAGCCAAGACATATTAAAAAAAAAAAAAAAGTTTGAAGACGTAAGCTATAAAAACAAGACAAGGAAATTGTAGAAAGTAAAAAGTTCCTCTTCAAAGTTTCCCTTCTTGTTAAAGAATAAATCTTAAGTGTTAGAAATAATAGTTTCTTTTGAAGACTAACTGTATGCTAGACATGCTCACAAACACGTAGTACATTCTATGTCCTTATACTTTAACCAAGGTATCTGTGCTAGACATGCTCACAGGACAGTCCCGGCTCGCAGCCTATGCCCCTTCCTTATTTAAGACTGTTATCACTTTTCTAAGTCCTTTCGTAAGCAACTTCCTCTTTTTCTTTGTCTTTCTATTGCCTTTGCCTATTTAGAAAAGTTTTAAACTGTTAGCCAATCGGGTTTTAGTTTAGATTGTGAGGTCTGGCTCCAGCCAATGGAGACAGGACACAATAGCAGGGACAAACTGTGTACAGGACAAAAATTACTTCCCTCCGTTGTTCAGGTGTGCTCTCGCCATTATTCCATCTTTACTTTTACAGAAAGTAAAGACTGCCTTGCTAAGAGAATTAAATTTATGCTCGTGTCTACTTCTTTGTAGCACCAAGGAACAAGCATTCTATTTCTAAATAAATATTTTTTACATATAACAAAAAACAAACAAGAAAAAACCTGTCTCTACTAAACATACAAATAAATTAACAGGACATGGTGGTGTACACCTATAATCCCAGCCACTCAGGAGGCTGAGGCAGGAGAATCATTTGAACCCAGGAGGCCGGAGGTTGCAGTAAGCCAAGATTGTGCCACTGCACTCCAGCGTGGGTGACAGAGTGAGACTTTGTCTAAAAAAAAAAAAAAAAAAGATAAAAATGTGTTATATGTAAATTAGCTGGGTGCAGTGACGTGTGCCTGTAATCCCAGCTACTCATGGGGCTGAGGTGGGAGAATCTCTTGAGCCAAGGAGGCAGATGTTGCAGTGAACCCACATCAGGCCACTGCACTCCAACCTGGGTGATGGGAGTAAAACTATGTCTTAAAAATAAACAGGTGGCTGGGCGCAGTGGCTCACGCCTGTAATTGCCGCACTTTGGGAGGCCGAAGCAGGTGGATCACGAGGTCAGGAGATCGAGACCATCCTGGCTAACATGGTGAAACCCCCTCTCTACTAAAAATATAAAAAGTTAGCTGGGCGTGGTGGCGGGCGCCTGTAGTCCCAGCTAGCTACAAAGGAGGCTGAGGCAGGAGAATGGGGTGAACCCGGGAGAGGGAGCTTGCAGTGAGCCGAGATCGTGCCACTGCACTCCAGCCTGGGCAACAGAGCAAGACTCCATCTCAAAAATAAATAAATAAAAAATAAGTAGGCCTGGCTGGGTGGCTCATGCCTGTAATCCCAGCACTTTGGGAGGCCGAGGTGGGTGGATCATTTGAGGTCAGGAGTTTGAGACCAGCCTGGACAACATGGTGAAACCTTGTCTCTACTAAAAAGAAAATACAAAAATTAGCTGGGCATGGTGGCGAGCACCTGTAATCCTAGCTGCTTGGGAGGTTTAGGCAGGAGAATTGCTTGAGCCTGAGAGGCAGAGGTTGTGGTGAGCCGAGATAGCGCCACTGCACTCCAGTCTGGGTGAGAGAGTGAGAGACCCTGTAGGAAAGAAAGGAAGGTGGGAAGGAGGGAAGGAAGGAAGCAAGGAGGGAGGGAGGAAAAGAAGAAAAGAAAGAAAGAGAGAGCGGGAGGGGGGAGGGAGGGAGGATGGAAGGAAGGGAAGGGAAAGGAAAGAAAGGGAAGGAAGGAAGGAGAAAGAAAGAGAGAAAGGAAGGAAGAAAGAGAAGAAAGGAAGGAAGGAAAGAGGGAGGGAGGAAGGAAGGAAAGGAAAGAAAAGAAGAAAGAGAAAGAAAGAAGGAAAGAAAAGAAAGGGAAGAAAGGGAAGAAAGGAAGTAAAGAAAGGAAAGAAAGAGGCCTGGCACACTGCCTCACACCTGTAATCCCAGCGCTTTGGGAGGTCGAGGTGGGTGGATCACTTGAGGTCAGGAATTTGAGACCAACCTGGCCAACATGGTGAAATCCCATCTCTACTAAAAATACCAAAAAAAAAAAAAAAAAAAGAACGTTAGCTGGGCATGGTGATAGATGCCTGTAATTCCAGCTAACTCGGGAGGCTGAGGCAGGAGAACCACTTGAACCCAGGAGGGGGAGGTTGCTGTGAGCCAAGATAACGCCACCGCACTGCAGCCTGGGATACAGAGTGAAACTCTGTCTCAAAAATAAAAATAAATAAATAAATAAATAATTGTATTTATTGTTGCTATTTTTGAAGTTAATTAAAGGTATTCTAAGCTGCGTGTGGTGGTTCACACCTGTAATCCCAGAACTTTGTGAGGCAAAGGTGGGTAGATTTCTTGAGGCCAGGAGTTCAAGACCAGCCTGGGCAACATTGTGAGCCCTCATCTCTACTAAAGATAAAATAATTGGCCGTGTGTGGTGTCGTGAACTTGTAGTCTTAACTGCTTAGGAGGCTGAGGTGGGAGGATCCCTTGTGCCCAGGTCGTGGAAGCTGCAGTGAGTCGTGATCTCACCACTGCACTCCAGCCTGGGCGACAGAGCCAGACCCTGTCTCAAAAGAAATAAATAGGCCGAGCGGGGTGGCTCACGCCTGTAATCCCAGCACTTTAGGAGGCCAAGGCGGGTGGATCAACTGAGGCCAGGAGTTCGAGACCGGCCTGGGCAGCATGCTGAAACCCCGTCTCTACTAAAAAAGAAATACAAAAATTAGATGGGTGTGGTGGCACACGTCTGTAATCCCAGCTACTTGGGAGGTTGAGGCAGGAGAATCGCTTGAACCTGGGAGGCAGAGGTTGCAGTAAGCCGAGATTGTACCATTGCACCCCAGCCTGGGCAACAAGAGCAAAGCTCTGTCTCAAAAACAAACAAACATTTGCTTTTTTGTTTTTAATATTACTATTTTACTAATGGCACAATACTCCCCCATCTACCACAAATGATAGATTTTCTGTCACATTTTCTTCCATTCCATGTAAAGCCAATTGTCTCCCCCATTAAATTACTTTACTGCTAATTCTGCCTTTAATCATTCCCATTGTAATCTTTTACCTAGTTTTGTATGAATTCAAAAGCCTTAAATAATTGCACGAAGTGATAGAACTTATTTGCTACTAGAAAATGCTTGTTAATGAACAACATGCAGTCATTTTTAAAATTGTAAATGGCATTAACAATTTTTCTTCTTTTCTTTTTTTTACTTCTTTTTAAAATAACTTGGGTACTCTCTTTCCCTTATTCTTGCTAAGCATATATATTAGTGAAAACCTATGCAGGGAGTGGCAATTTGGTCTCCTCTTCCTCCTGTAGTTGTTAGTTATTTGAATAAGATGATTTGAGTTATTTCTAATTCTGGCTGTATTCTCTTGGGTTCCCACAGACACACACCCTGAGAAAGGGTTTGAAAGCAAGTATTAATAATTCATTGGGAGGTGATCTCAGGAAACACTAGTGGAGGAATGGCGACGCGAGATAAGGATGGAAGGGAAAGGCGGTTAAGAAAAGGGTGAGACGTCAATCCAGCTGCTACTGTGAGCAGCTGTCGCTGCATCTTGCTGCAGAACCCTGGGAATCAGTGTAGAGAGCATGCCCCAGAGTTACCCACAGGATGAGTGCGGGAGCTGGTTATGAACTGCTGTGGGAGTGTTACAGTTCAGGCTGCCAGCGCAGCCCTTGTCATGGAAATCAGCCAGGCATACACTACAGAGTCAGGAGTGTGGATGGAGGCACTGACCATGGCAGCCACAAACACAATGCAATATTTTCATCAGCTCTATGTTTTATATGCTTTGAAAGATTTAGGTAACTGGCATCAGCTTATTTATTAGAGAAGAGTTGAAGAGTGAGATCATTTAGGAGGCTTGAGATAGTCCAGGTGGCAGCTTAGACTTGATTGTATGGAAATAAAGACCACCTACAGAAGAACAAATAAAGGCTGTCTATTCAGAGCTTGCTATAGCAAGAGAGCGAGCCACCATCATGTGCCATTTGGTAAAAACTCAAAGTCAAGCAGAGGACTTCGAAAACTTGATAGTGGAAAAAGCAAAAAGTTTCAGGTCCACCCTGATTGGAGGCTGTTGACCTGGGGAAGCTGTAGGCAGCTAACTAGAAGTGGCGCATCCTATGGGATTGGTTAGGGGTACATATTTGGCTTTCTCTTGTTGGTCCTAAATTGGAAGCTGGGACAGAAATGAGAGAAGCTGGCAGTTATTTGAGACAGGGTCTCACTCTGTTACCCTGGCTGGAGTTGCAGCGGCACTATCATGGCTCACTGCATCCTCAGCCTCCTGGGCTCAAGCAATCCTCCCACCTCAACCTCCCAAGTTGCTGGGACTACAGGTATGTGCCACCAAGCCTGGCTAATTTTATTTTTAATTTTTTGTAGAGATGAGATCTCACTGTGTTGCCCAGGCTGGTCTCAAACTCATGGGGTCAAGAAATCCTCCTGCCTCAGCCTCCTAAAGTGCTGGGATTATAGTCATGAGCCCAGTGACAGGCAAAGTTGGCAGCTATCAGGGCATACTTGAAACCTTCCACAGCGTACAAGAGGGCCCCGAACAATGCGAGTGCTTGCCTTTTTATAGCCTGATGTAACCAGGATATGTAAAGTTACAGAGGAACAAGGGAATTCTTTTGGTTACAGCACTATAATTGGTTAACACTATACATTTAGCATTTTTTATTGATTCCCGCTGTGTCCTTATCGGAGATTTCCCAGGTGTTGTTTTTCTAAAGTTGAGAGACATATGGAGGAATGTGTTTGTGCTGGGCTCAGGGAGTTGGGAGATATATGGAGGAATGTGTCTGGTTTCTTTCAATAAGCTAAATACATATATATAGCAAAAAAACTCATAATGTTTGAAGGCAGTTTATGAATTTGTGTTGGGCCACATTCACAGCTGTCTTGGGCTGCGGGTTGGACAAGCTTGATTTAAAGGACACAAGAAGATGTGTGTAAGTCATATACAAATACTATACCATTTTATATAAGGGACTCAAGCATTTACAAATTTTTGGTATCCTTAGGGACCCTGGGACCCCCTGTTGGATGCATTACTTGGGTATGATAACACCAGAAGGCATAATGAATAGTGAGATGCTTGGGCCTCTATGTTGAGGACGAAGCTCTGATTTTTTTTGCCCAAATTCCTATCTAAGGAGTCTGAGGAGTCATGCCTTACAAATCATCAATTCTCATCAGTGCTGGGATTACAGGCGTAAGCCACTGTGTGTTTTTAATTTCTTTAACGATATTTTCATTGTATTTTTTGTTACTTCAAGGAAGCACAAATTCTTTTTAAAAGTATTTTTTATTTTAAAGTATCAGTGATGGAGGCTTGATAAATTCTTGGAGCAAGAACTTATTTTCTCAGAGAAACGGTAATGATGGGCTATGGAAACCTTGTCTATGGTAATCTGTGTTACAATATATTCTCAAAAGTTCTAAGAATACATTATATCCACAAGTAGATTATGCCCTCCTAGAGACTGCAGCTGACCCTTGAACAACGTGAGTTTGAACCATGTGGATCCACATACACATGGATTTGACTTTTTTTTTTTTTTTAAGAGATGAGGTCACTCCATTAGCCAGGCTGGAGTGCAGTGTACAGTCATAGCTCATTACAGCCTCAAACATGTGGGCTCAAGCAGTCCTCCCATCTCTGCCTCCTGAGTAGCTGGGACTGCATCCGCACACTACCTTGTCTGGTTACGCGTGGAGTTTCTTCTGCATCTGCCACCCTAAGTCGTAATCCCAGCATGGGGACGTCTCAAAAAAAAAAAAAGAAAAAAAAAAAGTTAGGTTTAAGCTCAGATAATTATAAACAGCTTTTTAACCTTCATAAATGGGTGGAGGGACACTAAAAGTTCACTTGGGCTGGGGAACAATTTTACTTTTGGAGGCTGTTCTACACATTGTTTAGTGTCCCTGGCTTCAGCCGTGCCCATGCAAATCCTGCCAGCCTTCTAAATCATTGGTACAGACTTCAAAAAATTTCCAAATTGCCCTCTAGAGGGCAGTACTAGCACTGTAGAGAGTCACTGAACCAAAAAGCTCTGCTGCGGACTAAACCTGCCTTGCTTCTTGGGGCGCGGTAGGGCAGCATTATTCTGTGTTCTGGGCTACCTGCGGGTGGGGAAAAGTGGTAGGGACAAAGATATTTTTCTCCTCTCACCAGCCCCTTGGGGAAGGCTGGAGTGCTGGAGATTTTACAAACACGAATGGCTATGGTGACACCTGACACCTTTTTTGTGTATTTTAAGTCTTCTGATCAATGTGGGATAGAAAACTGGAGTCAAAAACTCTTCCCTATATGAATAATGGAATCTCTCTCTCTCTCTCTCTCTCTCTCTCTCTCTATCTATCTATATCAGTATGTGTGTATATATGTGTATATACACGGCTATATATTTTATGTATTCCCACACGATTATGATGTCATTGTTGGTATTGTAGAAAAAGTGGGGGCAATCTAAATGTCCATGAACAGGAGAGTAGATTTTACTTATTTATCATTTATTTTTGAGACAGAAAAATATGTCACCTAGGCTGGAGTGCAGTTGTGCAATCTCGGGTCACTGCAACCTCCGCCTCCCAAGTTCAAGCAATTCTCTTGCCTCAGCCTCCCAACTAGCTGGGATTACACACTGGGCTAATTTTTGTGGTTTTTGTAGAGACAAGGTTTCACGATGTTGCCCAGACTGTTCTCAAGCTCCTGGCCTCAAGTGATCTGCCTGCCTCAGCCTCCCAAAATGCTGGGATTACAGGCGTGAGCCACCAGGTCCGGTTAATCTTCATATTATATATATATATAAAATTTTTTTTTTTTGAAATGGAGTCTCACTCTTGTCGCCCAGGCTGGAGTGCAGTGGTGCCATCTTGGCTCACTGCAACCTCCTCCTCCTAGGTTCAAGCGATTCTCTTGCCTCAGCCTCCCGAGGAGCTGGGACTACGGGCACCCGCCACCATGCCCGGCTAATTTTGTATTTTTAGTACAGATGGGGTTTCACCATCTTGGCCAGGCTGGTCTTGAATTCCTGACCTCAGGTGATTCACCTGCCTCAGCCTCCCAAAGTGCTGGAATTACTGGTGTGAGCCACCGAGCCTGGCCAATAATATATATTTTTAAAATAACTGCATTTTCCAAAAATAAAACATATGAGTAGAATGCCCTTGTTTTACTTTTTTGCAAATCTCGTTAATATCTGACCTACTAGAAGACAGATTCTCTAATCAGTTCTGTATTCAATATGTTGTGACATTATGTAGGTTCTAGAAAATTCCACTTTACACTCATGAGAGAATGAAAGCTAAGTATAATCATTATTGGCCGGACGCCGTGGTTCACGCCTGTAATCCCAGCACTTTGGGAGGCCGAGGCGGGCAGATCACGAGGTCAAGAGATGGAGACCATCCTGGCCAACATGGTGAAACCCCGTCTCTACTGAAAATACAAAAAATTAGCCGGGCTTAGTGGCAGGCGCCTGTAGACCCAGCTACTCGGGAGGCTGAGGCAGGAGAATGGCGTGAACCCGGGAGGCGGAGCTTGCAGTGAGCCAAGATCGCACCACTGCACTCCAGCCTGCGCGACAGAGCGAGACTCCGTCTCAAAAAAAAAAAAAAAAAAAAAAAAAAAAAAAAAAAAAAAAGCTAAATATAATAATTATTATACAACTAATTTGACCTTGGAGGCCGCTTGAAAGTATAGGGCCCTCACCACCAAGGGCCACGGGGCACCACTTTCAGAGTCTTTGCTCTCAAATCAGTTAGGACCCTGATTCTGTGAAGTTAAATGTTAACAGATTGATAGTTTTTTTTTGTTTTTTTTGTTTTTTGAGACAGTCTCACTCTGTCGCCCAGACTGGAGTGCAATGGCGTGATCTCTCGGCTCACTGCAACCTCCACCTCCCGGGTTCAAGTGATTCTCCTGCCTCAGCCTCCTAATAGTTGGGATTACAGGCGCCTGCCATCATGCCTGGCTAATTTTTGTATTTTTAGTAGAGGCAGTGTTTCAACACGTTGGTCAGTCTAGTCTCGAATTCCTGACCTCAGGTGATCCACCCGCCTCTGCCTCCCAAAGTGCTGGGATTACAGGCAGGAGCCATCTCACCCAGCCGATAGTTTGTAATGATATTTTGTACGGATGTAAATGATTTCTGTCTAGTTGGAACTCCAAAGGTAATAGTTTTTCTTCTTTCTTTCTTCTCTCTTTCTTTCCTCTCTCTCTTTCATTCTTTTTCTTTTTTCTTTCTTCTTTCTTTCTTTCTCTTTCTTTCTTTCTCTTCTTTCTTTCCTTCTTCTTTTTTTTTTTTTTTTTTTGGCAGGGTCTCACTGTCATCCAGGCAGCAGTGTAATGGTGAGATTTCTGGTCACTGCAACCTCCATCCACCTCCTGGGTTCAAGCAATTCTCCCACCTCAACCTCCTGAGTGAGTAGCTGGGACTACAGGCGCTCACCACCATGCTTGGCTAATTTTTGTTATTTTTTGTAGAGATGGGGTTTTGCCATGTTGCCAAGGCTGGTCTTGAACTCCTGGGCTCCAGCATCTGCCTGCCTCAGCCCCACAAAGTGCTGGGATTACAGGCGGGAGCCACCGCACCCAGTTTTCATTTTCATTTTAAGCTAAATTTAACCAGTCTTGTATCTAATTTAGCAAACATGCTGGTGTTCTGTTTTCCCTCCAGTGGTGATACATATGTGGTTCCTCAAATTCTCCTTAGAACCAGTTTTTTCATCCAGCTGGTCCCCCTCATTGATGAGTTAAATAAACCTTTAAGCTACATTCACGTTTGACACTTTATTTGATATTTATGTAAGACTCATGTTTTGAAGTATTTGAATGCTGTATTTTGTTTCTCAATTTTTTATCTTGAAAAAAAATTTAAGCCTTTAGAAGAGTTGAAAGAATACTGCAGTGAACACCTTTATGCCATTTAACCCAGATTCAATCACTGAATTTTCGCCATGTTTACTTTAACTTACACCTGTAATCCCAGCACTTTGGTAGGCCGAGGCAAGAGTATCCCTTGAGCCTAGGAGTTTGAGACCAGCTTGGGCAACATAGCAAGACTCTGTCTCTACAAAAAAATAAAAAATAGGCCAGGCATGGTGACTCATGCCTGTAATCCCAGCACTTTGGGAGGCCGAGGAGGGTGGATTATGAGGTCAGGAGATCGAGACCATACTGGTTAACGCAGTAAAACCTTGTCTCTAGTAAAAGTACAAAAAATTAGCCAGGCGTGGTGGTGGGCGCCTGTAGTCCCAGCTACTTGGGAGGCTGAGTCAGGAGAATGGCATGAACCTGGTGGGCAGAGCTTGCAGTGAGCCGAGATCACGCCACTGCACTCCAGCCTGGGCGACAGAGCGAGACTCCGTCTCAAAATAAATAAATAAATAAATAAATAAATAAATAAATAAATAAAACCAGGCATGGTGGCATGCACCTATGGTCCCAGCCACACAGGAGGCTGAGTCAGGGGGATGTCTTGAGCCCCAGGGTTAGCTGCAGTGAATTATGATAATGCTATTGCACTCCAGTTTGGGCAACAGAATGAGACCCTGTCTTAAAAGAGCACGTTCATTTCTTGGGAATTTGAACCTTCCATTGGCTAGGCAAGAGCTTATATTTTTAACCATTCTTCACTAAGAATTAATGCTTCTTTTCTGTATATGGGAAAGAAATGGTAGGTAAGAGTGTGATGTACTAGTGCAAATCTTTGTACTTGCAAATTACTCAATTTTACTAAGCTTCAGTAAATGGGTTAGGATGCTTCTGGTTGCTAGTAACAGAAAATCCAAATTAAAAATGACTGAAACAATTACATTTAATATCTCACATAAAAGGCTGGGCACAGTGGCTCACACCTGTAATCCCAGCACTTGGGAGACCAAGGTGAGAGAATCACCTGAGCCCAGGAATTCAAGACTAGCCTGGGAACATAGTGAAACCCTGTCTCTACAAACAAAAAAAGGAAGAAGATGAAGGAGGAAGAGAAGGAGGAGGAAGGAAGTGGCTCTTGCCTGTAATCCCAGAACTTTTGGGATGCTGAAGCTGGTGGATAGCTTGAGTCCAGGAGTTAGAGACCAGCCTGGACAACATGACAAAAACCCGTTTCTACAAAAAATACAAAAATTAGCCAGGCATGGTGACACGTGCCTGTAGACCCATCTACTCAGGAGGCTGAGGTGAGAGGATTGCCTGAGCCTGAGTGGTGGAGGCTGCAGTGAGTGGAGATGGTGCCACTGCTCTCTAGCCTGGGCCACAGAGCAAGGTTCTATTAAAAATAATAATAATAAAAGTCTTGCTGGGCGTGGTGGCTCAAGCCTGTAATCCCAGCACTTTGGGAGGCCGAGATGCGCGGATCACGAGGTCAGGAGATCGAGACCATCCTGGCTAACACGGTGAAACCCCGTCTCTACTAAAAAATACAAAAAACTAGCTGGGTGTGGTGGCGGGCGCCTGTAGTCCCAGCTACTTGGGAGGCTGAGGCAGGAGAATGGCCTAAACCCGGGAGGCGGAGCTTGCAGTGAGCTGAGATCCGGCCACTGCACTCCAGCCTGGGCAACAGAGCGAGACTCCATCTCAAAAAAAAAGTCTTAGTTGTAGGCAGAGATTGCCAGAAACTAGATTTTTCCAGCCTGTGTTGCCTCAACCATGTGACCCAGGTCTGGCAACGTTCTCGTCTTCCTTTTGACTTTAGAGCCAGTGATCGAAGAAATAGGGATGATAAGCTTCCACTCTGGCACCCGCTGGCAAGAGAGCACGGTTCTCTAGGCTTCCAAACAATTCTCGGAGAAACACAGTATCTGTTGAATTAACTTTTTTTTTTTTTCAGCTTAAATCAACTGGAGTTGACTACTGCGGCTTGCACATGGAAGCTAGGAGAACAGAAACTCTCATGTGGAAGAGCCAAACTCTCTTGTGGAAGACATCATTGTAGCCATTATCAGCATCTTGCTGAGCAAATCTTTCTTTCCTACTATATTCAGCCGGGAGTTTCTCCGATGGTCCTTCCTGCTGTGTACTCTGTCCCTAGGCATCCCCCAAATGGAGACCATCCTGCCCCCGAAAAGTCTCTGAGAACAAAGTCAATGGTAGACAGCAGGAAAGAGTGAGTGGAGATGCCTGCTCCACTGTGTCAAGTGAAAATAACTTGGTGAGCACTGAGGGCACTCTGAGCACGGGCCAGTCAGTATCAAACACTGTTCTGATCCTAGCAACAGTATGAGGCAGAAACCTAAGTTACAGAACCTGACTTGCAGACCAGGAAATGAAGGTTTATAAAGTATGAAGAAGTAGGACTGGGATTTCAATACAGATTGTATGTTTCTGGAACCTATTGACTTTATTTGTGAGTTTTTTGTTTGTTTGTTTTTTGTCCTTCTTTATTTAATTAAAACATCTGCTGATGGCAAGAATGACCCATATGCCTAACAAAACTGCAAATGGTTAACACGCAGAGTGGAAATCCCATCTTTGATAAATGTCTGTTGGAACCTATTGACTTTAATTTCAAACTCTACAACCTCCCAAAGGGTATGATAGAATACTCATACAGAGTCTATGGGGATTTTTATCAGGCTGATGTGAAGGGAGAAATCATATGTATGGGCATGATGGTGTGCGCTACTCAGCCTCCTGAGTAATTCCAGCTATTCGGGAGGCTGAGGAGGCAGGATCCCCTAAGCCCAGGAGTTTGAGTCCAGCCTGGGCAGCATTGTGAGACCCTGTTTCAAAAAACAGCAAAAAAAGGCTGGGGGTGGTGACTCATGCCTGTAATCCCAGCACTTTGGGAGGTGAAGGCGGGGGATCACTTGAGGTCAGGAGTTTGAGATCAGCCTGGTCAACATGGTGAAACTCCATCTCTACTAAAAAGGCAAAAATTAGCTGGGTATGGTGGCATATGCCTGTAATCCTATCTACTTGGGAGGCTGAGGCAGGAGAATTGCTTGAACCCTGGAGGCGGATGTTGCAGTGAGCAGAGATTCCGCCACCATACTCCAGCCTGGGTGACAGAGTGAGACTCCATCTCAAAAAACAAACAAACAAATAGTGAAAACGGGCTGTGGTGAGTTGACTTGCTATTCTCTGTACTGAGAGGGGTCAAAATATGGGCCTATGGCTGCCTGATGCCTGAGTCTTTCAGGCACAGCTGGGATAAGATTTTGACATATGCAAAAAGCAGTCTTTGAATAAACTAGTTTCCATGGCTTGAATTTGTTACAATCTCAATCTTGTCTACTGATATTTGAAGAACCAAATGAATGTATATTGGGGCTCCTCCTGTGCACACTGGTTTGAAGAGTGATGCTTGTACATATCACCACAGCCTTCTCAGGGAGGAGTGCTGGGCAAGTTACAAAGACACAAGTGAAAGAGATATGGAAATGGTAGAAGGAAACCAACATAGGCATATGAAGCAGGATTAAGCATTAGAAAACAACTAGTGTGGCTCTTCTGAGAAGCAGACAGCAAGATGGGATTACACTTGACGTATTTCACTGGGGAAACACTAGAGTGAAAGGAAACAAGGAGGAAGTCGGGGAAGGCTGAGAGAGCAGTCACAGTGATCAGCCTTATCAGACCCATGCAAGGCTGACCCGGAGTGAAGGAGAGGGAGAAAGAAGGTTAAATGGAAGCATCTCAGTTAGCCTGCAGCCTGAGGATGTAGCAGCAAAGACTTGGAGGAGTTCCTGAGCCAAAATTAACAATATTCTTTTGATATCATCCAATACCCATATTCAAAGTTCTTTTTTTTTGAGACGGAGTTTTGCTCTTGTCACCCAGGCTGGAGTGCAATGGCACGATCTTGGCTCACTGCAACCTCTGCCTCCTGGGTTCAAGCAATTCTCCTGGCTCAGTCTCCTGAGTAGCTGGGATTACAGGCACCCGCCACCATGCCCAGCCAATTTCTTGTATTTTTAGTAGAGACAGGTTTCACCATCTTGGGCAGGTTGGTCTTGAACTCCTGACCTCAGGTGATCCGCCTGCCTCAGCCTCCCAAAGTGCTGGGATTACAGGCGTGAGCCACTATGCCCAGACCCATATTCAGATTTCTAAAGTGAGTCCTTACTTAAATTTTTCTAAATGTCTAAAATTATATTTATGCTATTGGATTGTTTGAATCAGGGTATGAAGCAAACCAAGAAAAAAGGCCCACTCATTGCATCTCTTTTTTGTCTTTTAAATATTTTTGTTTTGTTTTGTTTTGTTTTGTTTTTGGAGGAAGGGTCTCACTCTGGGGGCCAGGCTGGAGTGCTGTACCTCAGTCACAGCTCACTGCAGCCTTGAACTCCCAGGCTCAAGCAATCCTTCTGCCTCAGCCTCCTGAATAGCTGGGACTACAGGTGCACAGCACCATGCCTAGCTAATTAAAAAATTTTGTAGGCCAGGTGCAGTGGCTCATGCCTGTAATCCCAGCACTTTGGGAGGCCAAGGAGGGTGGATCACAAGGTCAGAAGTTCAAGACCAGCCTGACCAACATGGTGAAACACCGTCTGTACTAAAAATACAAAAATTAGCCGGGCCTGGTGGTGCGAGCCTATAATCCCAGTTACCTGGGAGGCTGAGGCAGGAAAATCACTTGAACCTGGGAAGCAGAGGTTGCAGTGAGCTGAGAGCACGCCATTGCACTCCAGTCTGGGCAATAGAGTGAGACTTCATCTCAAAAAAAAAAAAAATTGTAAAGACAGCCCAAAAATACAAAAAAAAATTAATCAGGCATAGGTGGTGCATGTCTGTAGTCTCAGCTACTTGGGAGGCTGAGGTGGGAGAATTGCTTGAATCTAGGAGGCAGAGGTTGCAGTGACCAAAGAGCATGCCACTGTGCTGCTGCCTGGGTGATGGAGGTAAATTTTGTCTCAAATTAAAAAAAATTGTAGACACAGGATCTTGCTATGTTGTCCAGTGCCCAGGCTGGTCTCAAACTCCTGGCATCAAGCAATCCTCCTGCCTTGGCCTTCCAAAGTGCTGGCTTTACAGGCCTGAGCCACTGTGTCTGGTCTCTGAGTGGGAGGATCACTTGAGCCCAGGAGTTGGAAACCAGCCTGGGCAACATAGTGAGATCTTGTCTCTACAAAAAATTTAAAAATTAGCTGGGTGTGGTGGCACATGCCTGTGATCCCAGCTACTCAGATGGCTGAGGCAGGAGGATCGCTTGAACCCAAGAGTTTGAGGCTGCAGTGAGCTACGATTGCACCACTGCACTCCAGCCTGGACGACAGAGTAAGACCTTGTCTATGAAAAAAACATCATGTTGGAGAAACAAGAAATTAAGACCCAAGGGAAAATGCCAATTCATAAGTATAGAATTAGCTAATTTAATTGTTAAGCAAAAAAAAAAAAAATTATTTAAATTCATGTATTCAGATAGCCCACAAGTGATTACAAAGCTATGATGTATTTTCAGCTCTATTTAATCTGGAGTTAAAGCTCCAATTATTTTACATCATCCTACTTTTGGTGAACAGTCAGTATTGATTCAATAAATTTACTTTGATGTTCTGTTTTCATATTTCTTTCATCAGTACTTCCTACAGTTGTCTCTAACAGAACATCTGTGAGAAGAAAAGAACATTTCAGATTTATTATGCCAAGGGGAAAAATTAAGTCCCGGAAACTGACTCACATAATATGGCTGTTTTTCTTGTCTGGTGCAGGACCATTGCTTCCTGACCTTTGTGCTGAGATGTTATACATTAACCAGACTCCCTATGCTTTATTCAAACCTAGATTAAATCTTGTTGGAGATAGACACTCTTTATCTACCTCTTTATATGAAATGTTAAGCAACCACTTAGAGTGTAATTGATCATAACCAATCAGATCTTATATCTGTTTGTTAGCCTTGTATGGAAAATGTAATTCTGTTCAGCACTCCTGTTTTTTTCCTATGTAAACGACCCCTACCTTTCTCCACACTGGGGAGCACTCATCGCCATTCTTTGGTATCCCTGTTTTCCCATACAGCCACCCTCACACTTTGCACTTGAATAAGCTATTTTTAAAATTATTTTTGTAGATTTAGGGAGTACAAGTGCAGTTTTGTTACATGGATATATTTTCATAGCAGCTTTTAGTGTAGCCAACATCCAAATAGTACATTGTACCCATTAAATAATTTCTCATCCCTCAGCATCCTCCCACCCTTCTTGTTTTTTGTTTGTTTGTTTTGCTTCGTTTTGTTTTGTTTTGTTTTGTTTTGAGACAGAGTCTTGCTCTATTGCCCATCCTGGGTTCAAGCGATTCTCACGGCTCAACCTCCTGGGTTTTACCCTGATGATCTGGCTGGTCTCAAACTCCTGACCTCAAGTGATCCCTCCACCTCAGCCTCCCAGAGTATTGAGATTACAGGCCTGAGCCACTGCATCCAGCCCCCAACCTTTCTGAGTCCCCATTGTTTATCACTCCATTCTCTATGTCCATGTGGACATAGTATTTAGCTCCCACTTACAAGTGAGAATGTGCGGTATTTGGCTTTCTGTTTCTGAGTTATTGCACTTAAATTAATGGTCTCCAGTTCCGTCCATGTTGTTGCAAAAGACATGATTTTATTCTTTTTCATGGCTGAGTAGTATAATAAACTCTTTTAACCGGATCCTGAGCCTTTTGGTTATTTTAGGTTGACAATCTATGTGACAGTAAATTTGGTCAGTCACTTTACTCAACATCCTCAGTAAGGTTAGATTATGTTGAGTTTCTACAAATTCTATTAGAGCCCCCCTTTTTTTTTTTTAATGCCATTGACTTGATTACAAAGACAGGTTAGTTGTCCTGCATGATGTCCTAAATTCTGACTTTGACTAAATACTTCCTCCTAGTGTTACCTAACTTTTTCCTCTATCTTCTATTTTTCTTGTAGACGACAGGCTTGAATAGATTCAGGTTTAAGGTTTTGCTTTGTATTGCTTAGTTTATGACTACTTCATGGTAGTGCTGTGTGCTTCATATTGCCTTATATTCAAAAGCGTGCAATAGCTGTTTGTTTCACTTATAGTGGCTGCTAAGGTGGATCAGCCAGTTCAAGTGGTGGCATCAACCTTTTACCTAATGATTTTGTCATCTATTGATAACCAGTATTTAAGTCATTTTATTAGGAGTTACAAAATGTTGACTTTCTAATACACACAATTTATTATCTGTAATTATTCTATATAGAACTCTTATCTGGTAGGGTTGATTTCCAGGAAATACTGTTCATACTGGAAAGGTGATATAAAATCTCGGTTCTTTCCCCTTAAGTATCAGTTTTTGGAGTAATGAGTTGGTGCACAGCAACCTTTGCTTGTATTCATTCACTATGGTGTGTTTGTTCTTTCTTCTTCTTTAAAAAAATTATGACTTTTTATATATTTATTTATTTATTTATTTACTTGAGACAGAGTCTTACTCTGTCACCCAGGCTGGAGTGCAGTGGTGTGAACACAACTCACTATAGCCTCAATCTCCTGGGCTTAAGCAATCTTCTCACCTCAGCCCCCAGAGTAATATTCTTATTTATTTTAATCAGTTGAAATCGTAATTCTTCTTGATGTTCAAATCACCTTATCTTTGACCAAAGGGAGCCTCTTCAAGCTGGCTTATGGAATTTTTTTGTTATTTGATGTGCCCCGTCATTAGCCTTTGATAGTGTTTTTACTTTCTGATACAAGCTGTTTCAAGCTTATTTTTCTTCCTTTTTTTTTTTCCAATTTTATTTTGTACCTTTTCTGCTCTGGACCTGGATTAGGTATGGTGCTTTTTAGTGAGAAACAGTATCGAATTTTAGCTATTCTAATGGTGGATAGTGATATTTCATTGTGGTTTTAATGTGCATTTCTCTGATGACTAATGATTTTGAGCATTTTTCCATGTGCTGATTGATCATTCATATATCTTCTTTGGTAATAGCATCTATTCACTGGGAGGCGGAGGTTGTAGTAAGCCGAAATTACCCCACTGCACTCTAGCCTAGGGGACAGAGCAAGACTCTGTCTCCAAAAAAAAAAGTGTCTGTTCAAATCTTTCACCCACTTTAAGAAAATGAGTTGTCATTTTTTTTCCTATGGAACAGAATTTATTGGATAGTAGCATTTTAGGAAAAATATAAGCTCTACTATATATGTATATAAAAATCTCTATATGTAGATATATATAAATCTCTATATATAGATACATATATATAATCAACTGTAAAGTCCATCTCGACTTCAGAAAATGTGAAGACATGTCCATCTTAGAACTGAAGAAATGGTTACCTTGCAAGTTTGCAAGAACACTAGTGACATAATGTATAAAGTATTTAACATAAGTGTTCAAAGGGTAACTGTTGTTACTATTATCAACTGTATTAATTAAACTGTTTTAAGATTTTTTTTTTTTTTTTTTTTTGAGACGGAGTCTCGCTCTGTCGCCCAGGCTGGAGTGCAGTGGCTGGATCTCAGCTCACTGCAAGCTCCGCCTCCCAGGTTTACACCATTCTCCTGCCTCAGCCTCCTGAGTAGCTGGGACTACAGGCGCCCTCCACCTCGCCTGGCTAGTTTTTTGTATTTTTTGGTAGAGACGGGGTTTCACCATGTTCGCCAGGATGGTCTCGATCTCCTGACCTCGTGATCCGCCTGTCTCAGCCACCCAAAGTGCTGGGATTACAGGCTTGAGCCACCGCGCCCGGCCTTAAGATTTATTTAACACACATGTTACAGACTTTAAGAAAGCAGCTGAGTGCAGGTTTTTTGTTTTAGTTTTGCATTTATGCCAATGTGAAAATATGAACAGATCAATTCTACATTCTGTTTCCTGAAAATACCACCAGAGCTATTAGACAGTCTTGAAAGGCAGTATTTAACATAAGCTTTGTGTGTTCATGGATATGTGTTCAATAATAACATTTAAATAATGCGGGAGACCACTTCTAAAGACTTATCATTCACCTGATCTACACAATATCTAGCATAGGACCTGTTCTCAATTGACGGCAAATAGTCCTAGCAGGTTGCTTCATTTTGAACAGACATTGCAATTGCACTTGAGAAATCATGCCAAGTTTTGCAGGAATTGTCCTTGGACTTATCACCATGAAGACATAACTCATGCTGTTTACATATTATAGCATTTTCTAGACTAGCTCAATCTGCAACGTCTTTGCACTGACCAGGGCTCCATTTCCTTTACCAGAGGGCTATGATGGAAAAGATGTGGAGTTCACCTGGCTGAGAGGGAACGACTCTGCATGGACTGGAAACCCTGTGGCTTGCTTAGTACACCATACAATGGTATTTCACCTTGGTCACCAGATCGCAGCAGGAGACAGGTAACTCATGTGACAATATTTTTAAAAATTTTACCATTGTTTTCGTAGATATTCCTAGGGCAGTTCTAAGAATTTCTTTCTTGGGAGATTAGTTCTGGAGGCCAGAAGTCTGAGCTCAAGATTGTTTTTTTCTGAGGCCTCTCTCCTTGGCTTGGAAACAGCCATTTTCTCAGTGTCTTCACATGGTCTTTTGCTCTGTACCTGTCCAAATTTCCTCTTCTATGGACATCAGTTGTATAGGATTGGGGTTTTCCCCTCATTTTAACTTAATTACCTCTTTAAAGGCCCTATCTCCAAACACAGTCACATTTCGAGGTACTGCAGGTCAGGGCTTCAGCACATGAATTTTGGGCAAGGGATGGAGAGGGTTGGAAACAATACAATTCAGCCCATAACACCATATATGACTCCTCTCACTAGCCTCCTCAAAGAGTGAGGAGTGAGGAGTGAAAAATCAGGAGTTACTGTGTGTCCTTTTCAAATTCAAGTTAAACAAGCTTTTGCTCTGTCAGCCAATTCTGGGAAGCCAAGTTTGGTTTGGGCAGCCAGTCAGGTTATCTTTTTATTACTAAGTTGTAAGAGTTTGTTTGTTTGTTTGTTTGTTTGTTTTGAGATGGATTCTTGCTCTGTCACCCAGGCTGGAGTGCAGTGGTGCAATCTTGGCTCTCTGTAGCCTCTGCCTCCTGGGCTCAAGCCATCCTCCCACCTCAGCCTCCAGAGTAGCTGGGACGACAGGCACATACCTCCATGCTTGGCTAATTTTTTTGTATTTTTGGTAGAGATGGGGTTTCATCATGTTGGCCAGGCTGGTCTCAAACTCTTGAACTCAAGTGATCCGACTGCCTCAGCCTCCCAAAGTGCTGGAATTACAGGCATAAGCCACAACGCCTGGCCAGTTGTGAGAGTTTTGTATGTATTCTGACTACCAGTCCTCTGTCATATATATGTATCGTGATGATTCCTCCCAGACTGTGGCTTGCCTTTTAATTTTCTTAATTTTTGTCTTTTGAAGAGCAGAAGTTTTGCATTTTGATAAAAATGCAACTTACCAATTATTTCTTTTATGGTTTGTGCTTTTTTATGTCCTAAGTTATCTTTAACTATGGCAAGGTTGTAAATATTTTTTTTTCCCTATGTTGTATGGTTTTAGTAATTATCTTTAGGTCTATGATCCATATGGAGTTAATTTTTGTGTGTGGTGTGAGGTAGGGATTGAGGTTTATTTTTTCCAATATAGATATGCAGAATTTAGGCTGGGTGTGGTAGCTGACACCTGTAATCCCAGCACTTTGGGAGGCCAAGACAGTTGACCCCAGGAGTTCGAGACTAGCATGGGCAACTTGGTGAAACCCCGTCTCTACCAAAAATACAAAAATATTATCTGGGTGTGGTAGCGTGCATCTGTAGTCCCAGCTACTTGGGAGGCTGAGGTGGGTGGGAGGATCGCTTGAGCCCAGGAGGCAGAGGTTGCAGTGAGCCGAGATGGTGCCACTGCACTGCACTCCAGCCTGGGTGACAGAGCCAAACCCTGTCTCATTAAAAAAAAAAAAAAGAGAGAGAGAGAGAGAGAGAGATAGAGAAAAGAAAAGGAAAAAAAAAAAAGATACACAGTTGTTCCTGCACCATTTGTTGAAAAGACTGGAATGTTGATTTTAGTAATGCATGTTAATTCTCTACCACCTTGGGAAATGGTGTTGGCTGAAAGTTACATGTGCCCTGATAACATATGCTTTAACAGAGTACCTGGTGAACGGAATGTGAAAGTGGTGGTTTGCATGGGTAACTTTGCGTTTCTGAACTGTTTTTCAGTGCCTCCATTCATATTTGTAATTGAGATCATTGGATTAGTAAGGCAAGCAATCAGTGGCAGGAAATAATTTTCAGGCACATAGTAGGTAATTCAGGTAAAGAGTGAAGCCCTTTCAAATGATTAAAAGAATACCAAAAAAAAAATATTGAAGTCCTGGACACAGCTGTTAGAAATCTAGACAGTTGACTGGGCGTAGTGGCTCACATCTGAAATTCTAGCACTTTGGGAGGCCGAGGCAGGTGGATTACTTGAGGTCAGGAGTTTGAGACCAGAATGGCCAATATGGTGAAACCTGTTTCTATACTAAAAATAAAAAATTAACTGGGCTTGGAGGCAGGCACCTGTAATCCCAGCTACTGGGGAGGCTGAGGCAGAAGAATCAGTTGAACCCGAGACGTGGAGGTTGCAGTAAGCCGAGATTGTGCCACTGCACTCCAGCCTGGGCGACAAGAGCAAGACTTTGTATCAAAAAGAAAAAAAAGAAATGTAGACAGTTGCATGACAGTTCTAGTATTAATAACATTTATCATCAGTGCTCTTGTTCTTGATGTATACTGATCACCAGGTGATGTCCACTGTTTACCAGAGGAATATCAGACTCTGGAAACATAACTGGTAAGAAGCAAAGGAGAGAGGGCAGGTGATTTGTGGAGGATGCTCCAGCTGCCTTTCCCTGTTCTAGAGTAAGGGTAGCTCTAGATGCAGCCCTTGCCCTATGTGAAAGGGTTGGAACAGTCCCTGAGAGGCAGGGGTGCTGGTTTCCTGAAGCTGTTGTGGTCTCTGTGTTGGTGGTTATGCCTCTTTAGAGGTCTCCTGGAGGAGTGTCCTCATTGAAACTTTCCCTTTAGGCCATCACACCTTGGAGACAGGGATGGCATTTTACACATTTTTAATCACTACATGAGACTCACATTTCTTTTCAGGTCAGGGGATGCTGAAGCCTTGGTAAGCTGTAGCCTTTGTCAGTAGTTATTTTTTCCCCCATAATTACTCAAGGGGAACCAATGAACTCCAGATGTAATCGTGTCTACTGTTGTATCTCCAGCACTTAGAATGGTGCTTGGCACCTAACGAATGCTCAAGTATGTTGAAGGAATTAATATTCCCTCTTTCAACAGCTGAGTGTCATAGCTTGGCTCTAGCCCTGCACAGTCAAGGAAAAATAAATCTGACTGGGTTAGGACCTCCAACATCTGGGAGGGATCTGGAGCTGGTCTGCTGAAGTGATCCTAGGGAAAATTTCAGAGGTACTTTCCCACTTCTCCCTTCCTCACTCCGCAATTTATGTGTCTAGTTTGATTGAATGGGATTCTTCTTAGGTGCCTACTAGGATGTGAGTCTCACCATTAACCTAGCCCAATTGGTGATGAACCAGATTTTCTGCATAGCTCCTTTTAGCCTTCTCTTTTCTTCCCAGTGGAGTTGGCCTCAGTTCCCGGAAGCCACAGCTTTGTTGTGTGTCCTGGCTGTCCCTGAATCCACAATGGTACCATAATTTTGACAGCAAATTTCACCAGAACCCATAGACTCCTGTGCTGAGGTTCCTGTCTATCAGAATGGATTCCTTAGCTTTGAACTTTTAAATTTTAAGATACTCTCTTCACTGTGGGCATTGTGTCTATCACCAATATGTTTTCTTAGTCTCAGCTTGTCTGTTCTAGGCTTACTTCCATCTCCCTGCCAGCTCACTGTTTAATTCCCAGCAGATCTGGAGACTGGAGCTACGTATGGTTTTGAGAAAGGCTCCTCTGCTTGGCACTTCACAAGGACTTCCAGTGATGAGTGGCAAAAAGATAGCGTGACTCTGTTGCTTTATTTTACTCTTATCTGTCCACCTTTTTGGAGTGGGACTCTGTCATGACTTTCCCTTTTTAAACCACAAAGCTAACATAATATTTCATTTTATTTAGTTTTTAATTTTAACTTTTTTTTTTTTTTTTTTGAGATGGAGTCTTGCTCTGTCACCCACGCTGGAGTGCAGTGGCGCAATCTTGGCTCACTGCAGCTTCAACCTCCTGGGCTCAAGCCATCTGCCCACCTCATCCTCCCAAGTAGCTGGGACCACAGGCACATGCCACTACAACTAATTTTTGTATTTTTTGTAGAGATGGGGTTTTGCCATATTGCCATGTTGCCCAACCTGGTCTCCAACTCCTGAGCTCAAGCAATCTGATAATCTTGGCCTCCCAAAGTGCTGAGATTACAAGCATGAGCCACTGTGCCTGGCCTAACATGGCATTTAAAAAAATCATAGTGTGCTGGGCACGGTGGCTCACGCCTGTAATCCTGGCACTTTGGGAGGCCGAGGCAGGCGGATCACTTGAGGTTGGGAGTTCGAGACCAGCCTGACCAACACGGGGAAACCCCGTCTCTACTAAAAATACAAAATTAGCCAGGCATGGTGGTGTATCCTTGTAATCTCAGCTACTTGAGAGGCTGAGGCAGGAGAATCGCTTGACCCCGGGAGGCGGAGGTTGTGGTGAGCAGAGATTGTGCCATTGCACTCCAGCCTGGGCAACAACAGTGAAACTCTGTCTCGAAAAAAAAAAAAATCGTAGTGTTCCTGTGATCTTATTCCCTTGACTAATTATTTAGAGTGGATACATGATTCAGTCCGGCAAATGAGATGGAAGTGGAGCTGACTTGAGAGGGATTCCTTTCCTGAAAAACACACAAAAATACCAGAGAAAAAAGCCTTTTCCCCCTCTCCCTTTTCATCAGCTTAAACGGGGGGCATTCCTGGAACAGCGGGAGCGGCCCCTTTGAAACCTTGAGATGGCACACATGAGGACAAATGCCAACATGCTAAGCACAGCAGGGTGGGAAGAAATCTGAATCCGTGATGGCATCATTTTGCAGTTGAACTGATGCCAGCAACAATCCATTTCTGAACTTATGTTGTGAGAAAAATTACCTATTATTTGTTTAAGCCTGAAGTTGTGTTTTCTTTTATTTGCAAAAGCACGCATTTCTTTCTTTCTTTCTTTCTTTCTTTCTTTCTTTCTTTCTTTCTTTCTTTCTTTCTTTCTTTCTTTCTTTCTTTTTCTTTCTTTCTTTCTTTCTTTTTCTTTTTTCTTTCTTTCTTTCTTTCTTTCTTTCTTTCTTTCTTTCTTTCTTTCTTTCTTTCTTTCTTTCTTTCTTTTTTCTTTCTTTCTTTCTTTTTTTTTTTTTTTTTTTTGAGACGGAGTCTCACTCTATCGCCCAGGCTGGAGTGCAATGGCGCAATCTTGGCTCACTGCAACCTCTGCCTCCCGAGTTCAAGTGATTCACCTCCCTCAGCCTCCCAAGTAGAAAAGCATGCCTTTCTAACTTGTAGTTAATTTTCTTCTTTTAACACATCAGTCTGGTCTTATTTCTAGGCTTTATCTCATACGACATTTACTGTGTCCTCACATGCACATACTTCTGGCCCCAACCTCTCTCAGAATTTTATTTTTCCTTGTGTCCTAGCTTTAAGTTGTATACTTGTTCTTGCGCACCACTAGATGTTCAGCTGCACTTTTCTCTAAAAGGTTTGGTCCTCCTCTCCAACAAAATATTGTATTTTTAAAATATAGAAAACGATGATATATGGAGGACCTACTATGTGCCAGGCACCACACCACATATGTTACAGACATTACCTCATTCAATCTTCACAATAGCCCATTGTGGTAGGTATTATCCTCCTCCTCCACCATCCTTTATAGCAGAGGAAACATAAGTACAGTAATGTTAGAGAGCTTGCGTAAGGCCTCTTAGCCAGCAATTAGTAGGCCAGTTTTCATATCCGGGTCTATTGGATTCCCCAAAATGCTCTTGCAATTCAGGGAGCAGGCTTGTATTTGTCAGAGTTCTTAATTCCAAGCAAAGTAATGCAATCTAGCTAATTTAAGCAGAAAGGGATTTGTCTTAGTCCATTCTGTGCTGCTGTAACAGAATACCACAGACTGGGTAACTTATAAGGAACAGGTATTTATTCTCTCACAGTTCTGGAGCCTAGGACATCCAAGATGAAGGCACCAGTGGTTGAGTCTCTGGTTCCATGATGATGCCTTGTTGCTGCATCCTCCAGAGAAGAGGAACGCTGAGTCCTCACAGGGCAGCAGTGCAGGAGAGAGAGAACACACTCCTGTAAACCTGTTTTATGGCAAACTTAGTCCATTCACGAGGGGAGAGCCCTCATGATCTAACCACCTCTCATTAGGCCCTGCCTCCCAACACTGTTACATTGGGGATTAAGTTTCAACAGGAACTTTGGAGGGTACATAAACATTCAAACCATAGCATTCCACCCCCCATCCCCTCAAAATATCCTTCTCACATGCAAAATGCATTCATTCCATGCCAGTAGCCCCAAATGTCTTAACTTGTTTAATCATCTACTCAAAAGTCCAGAGTCTCATCTTGCACAGATATGGTTGAGACTCAAGGCATGATTTAACCTGAGGCAAATTCCCCTCTATCTCATGCCTGTGAAATTAAACAAGTCACATGTTTCCAAAATACAATGGAGATAGGCATGGGATAGACACTCTTATTCCAAAAGTGAGAAATAGGAAAGAAGAAAGGGATAACAAGTCCCAAGTAAAAGCTCAAAACCTAATGGGGCCAACAACATTAGATTTTAAGGCCTGAGTGCCATCTTCTTTGACTCCATGTCAGACCATCTGGACACAATGGGTGAGGACTGGACTCTCAAGGCTCCTGGTGGCCCTACCCCCATGGCTTTGCTGGGTGCAGCTCTCATGGGTTGGAGTTTTGTGTCTGTGGCTCTCCCAGGCTAGTGTTGCATGCTAATGGCTCTACAGTTCTGATGTCTTAAGAGTGGCCCTGACCCACGGCTTTACTAACATTACCCTATTTGGGTATCTTTGCAGTGACCCCCATTCCCACAGTTCCACTGGGCAAGGGGATTTAGAAAACAGAGTTCCTAGTTTTCCAGTATCCAGAGTGCAGGATGGAAAGGGAGATGGGGCCAATAACAGGATCCGCCAAGTCCTCCTTGAGGAAGGCTCTTTCTTTACAGAAGAGCTGCCCATTCAGTTACTACTGTAAGGCAGGGAGTACAGATTGGAATTCAGCAGCATCTGCAAAAAACTGGTAGTGCTAGAATGGCTTTGAGGTGGAATTTTGGAAATGAGGAGCATGATGAATGAATGATGCCCTCTGTGAAATGAGAAGGGGTAAATGGTGACTTCTTGCCATAGGTGAAGCTGTTGTCCTTAAAATTTCTTTTAGGTAGCACAGTATATAAGCTTACATTAAAATATTCACAGCTGGGCGCAGTGGCTCACACCTGTAATCCCAGCACTTTGGGAGGCCGAGGTGGGCAGATCACAAGGTCAGGAGTTCAAGACCAGCCTGGCCAACATGGTAAAATCCCCTCTCTATTAAAAATACAAAAATTAGCAGGGAGTGGTGGCAGGCGCCTGTAATCCTAGTTGCTCGGGAGGCTGAGGCAGGAGAGTTGCTTGAATCCAGGAGGCAGAGGTTGCGGTGAGCTGAGATGGTGCCACTGGATTCCAGCCTGGGCGACAGAGTGAGACTCCATCTCAAAAAAAAAAAAAAAAAAAATCACAAACATTAAAAACATAAGATGGTGATCTAGTTCAAGTACTTTGTTAATTTTTTAAAATATTTTTAGTTTTAGTTTTTATTAAAATTTATGAAAAAAGGTATCATGCTGTACACAATCTTCTGAGGCTTGCTTTTTTTCTTTCAACATAATGTTACCAAGATTTGTTCAAGTTGTTACGCAGGCTACAGTTCATTCAATTTTGCTGGCATATACAAAATATTCTTTTGTGCAAATATATTACAATTTATTTATCAATTTTCCTGTCAATGAGCATTGGAGTTGTTGCCATTATTTTGCTACTACAAATAGTACTACTGAAAATATTGTTGTATATGTCTCCTGGTGCATGTCTTTTTGTACATACTCACACACACATAGACATGTACACACATATTTTGAAGTGAAATTTCTGGGTTGTAGAGTATGTGAAAATTCAACTTCACAAGATAATACTTTCTGGTTTTTTTCAGAACGGTTGTGTCAAATTACACTTCCACCAACAATGTACAGTAGAATGGTTGACCCACATTCTCTTCAATACTTGCTGTTGCCAGACTTCTGAATTTTTGCAAATTGAGTGAGGGTAACTTGAATTTCATCTTTGTCTTTATCTTCCTTTATTAGTAATGAGATTGAACTGACGTTTATTGAAGATATGGTTCCCTTTCCTGCAAAATGTCTAATCATATTTTTGTTCATTTTTCCTACTCTGAATGTCTGAGGCATTTTATGTTTTTGTTTGTTTGTTTTGTTGTTTTATTTTTATTTTTATTTTTTATTTTTTTGGATAGAGTCTCACTCTGATGCCCAGGCCGGAGTGCAATGGCGCAGTCTTGGCTTACTGCAACCTCCGCCTTCCAGGTTCAAGCAATTCTCCAGCCTCAGCCTCCCAAGTAGCCAGGACTATAGGTGCGCGCCACCACATCTTGCTAGTATTTGTATTTTTAGCAGAGATGGGGCCCCACCATGTTGACCAGGCTGGTCTTGAACTCCCGACCTCATGATCCTCCCGCCTTGGCCTCCCAAAGTGTTGGGACCGCAGGCATGAGCCACCATGCCTGGGTTTTATAGTTTTTGATATAAATCTTTTGCTAGTTATTTGTTACAATTATTATTATTTACCTATTCTAAGTTTACTTCTGGAGGAATATGGCCAAATGAAGCTTTCCTTGTCTTTTTTTTTTTTTTTTTCCTGAGACAGGATCTTGCTCTGTGGCCCAGGCTGGAGTTCAGTGGCGTGATTACAGCTCACTGCAGCCTGGACCTCCCAGGCTCAGGTGATCCTTTCATTTCAGCCTCCTGAATAGCTGGGGCTATAGGCATACACCACCACACCTGCTAATTTTTTATCTTTATTTTTTGCAGAGACAGAGTCTCCCTATGTTGCCCAGGCTTGTTGCAAACTTCTGGGCTCAAGCAATCTTCTGGCCTCGGCCTCCCAGTGTCAGGATTATTGGCATGAGAAGGACACTTGGTGTCCTTCTCTTTCTACATGAGTGTATGAAAAACACTCAACGTGTGGGACACCTCTTCTATGTTGCTGTGATCTTATAAGAGATGTTACATAAAGAGACTTCTAACTGGTTATGAGAAGTCTTGTTGAACTGAAAGGATGGGAAAATGCTTTCAAACAGTTCCCAAATTCTGCACCTTAGTAATGGGCACATTTTAACACCTTAAGAAAAACCTCATAAGTTTCTCAGTCGAATATTCTGTGCTAAACTGTTAGATTTTTTTTTTCCCTTAAGGTCAATGTTCATTATTTTAGTACCACCAGTTAAGATGACAGTTTGTCCCACAGGCTGTCAAGGACATTGACAAGTAACAAGGATATTACTTTTCTTGAAAGATTCTGGAGAGCTTTTCACCCCCACTCACAAGGTACTGACAGCAGAGAATGTCAATCCACTGGCAGGGAGTCTCCGAGTGGCAGATGGAAGGTTTCCTGCTGCTGCCAGAAACCAAATACTGGAGTGAAGTCCTCTCTGAATTCCACACCTGCCCTGTTCATTCATTTTCAGAGCCTGTTTTTCCTTTGACAACACTTCTCAGCGAGAACTGTGACAAGTGTACAAATGAACTATCTATATTTCGCGGTACAGCAATATGTCTACTCTCTGAAATCTTCAAACATAGCAGATTCTAGTCCATTTTCTCAATGTATTCATTAGCAGCTATACTGGAGGTTACTGAATCCAATTTTCATTAGTGAATGTCCTCAAAGATGACATGTACCTCTCTTTGCAAAATTGCCTGGTTTTCATAAACTTGACTATGAAGTTACTTTAAAGGGAATCATGCTTTTCTTATTAACATCATCTTATAGGGATTTCATGCTCATAAAACAATGGTCTCAATAGGTAAGTTAAAACACTCAAGAGGATGAAGAAAATTAAGACAAACTTTTAAAGGAAAAAGGGAACATCGGTAATAAAAATTTTAGCACATTTCAGCTAACACTGACACCAAATTCAGTGTTTGCTTTGGACTAAAATAACGTTATTTGAATATCAGAGGCAGTTAGTAGGCAACCCTTTAAAAATCTCAGGTCTATTGCCTTTAGCTGTTTGCTGAAAAGGAGTTTTTGTTTGTTGTTTGTTTTGTTTTGGCTGTTTGTTCGTCAATTTGGTTTATTTTGTTAAAGATTTCTGTCCATACTATACACTCCACAACTTTGAGATATGTCAGAATACCTGATAGATAAAATGCTCAACCGGTATCTTTTCTGAGTTTGATGCCATTGTTGGTGAGTCTGGGACTGAATCTTTAATCTTTGTTTTTGAGACAGGGTCTCATTCTGTCACCCAGGCTGGAGTGCAGTGGTGCCAGCATGGCTCACTGTAGTCTTGACCTTCCAGGGTCAGGTAATCCTCCTGTCTCAGCCTCCCAAATAGCTGGGACTACAGGTGCATCCCACCATGCCTGGCTATTTTTTGTATCTTTTTCAGTAGAGATGAAGTTTTGTCATGTTTCCCAGGCTGGTCTTGAACTCCTGGGCTCAAGAGATCCACCTGCCTCAGTTTCCCAAAGTGGTATGGTTACAGGCATGAGCCACTGCACCTGGCCTCTATACATATGTTAAGAAGCCGCAATCTGAGCTCAGAGATGACCTCTGGTTAAAGTGAGGGACTTGGTTTATTTTATTAATTAATTAATTAATTTATGATGGATTCTTGCTCTGTCACCCAGGCTGGAGTGCAGTGGCACAATGTTGGCTTATTGCAACCTCTGCTTCCTGGGTTCAAGAGATTCTTCTGCCTCAGCCTCCCCGAGTAGCTGGGATTACAGGTGCCCACCACCACACCTGTCTAATTTTTGCATTTTTAGTAGAGATGGGGTTTCACCATGTTGGCCAGGCTGGTCTCGAACTCCTGACCTCAAATGATCTGCCCACCTCAGCCTCCCAGAGTGCTGGGATTACAGGCGTGAGCCACTGTGCCTGGCCAGGGCTTGGTTTATATCTAACTCTGTAGAAGAGGCCCCAGGAAGAGCAGAGAACTCTGTAAAAGACAAACTTGGGTTTGGATTCTGGCTCTTCCGGTTATATATCTTAACTTTATGAGCACCAATTTTGTTATCTCTAAAATAGGGATAATGCTTCAGAGTTGTGTAGTGTGAAGTCGAAAAATATTGAGGCCGGTTTGTGGTGGTTCACTCCTCTATTCCCAGTGACTCAGGAGGCTGAGGAAGGAGGATTGATTGAGCCCAGGAGTTTGAGGCTGCAATGAGCTATGATGGCACCACTGCATTCTAGCCTGGGCGACAGAGAGAGACCCTGTCTCTAAAAAAGCAAAACTAAAAAAACCTACAAAAATATTTAATACGTACAGTTTCTGATATACACTAACTTTCTTTTCCAATTTCCTAAGAAACAATGCTCAGTACTTGTGGTGGTTGCCTAAAGTTGTAGAGGTGAAAACTTTGTTTTCATTTCCATTTAGGTCTTGTTTTTGTTTTGTTTTGTTTTGTTTTGTTTTTTTCCAATTGTTAATTTTAATAGAGACAGAGTCTCACTATGTTGCCCAGGCTGGTCTCGAACTCCTGGGCTCAAGTGATCCTCCCACCCTGGTCTCTCAAAGTGTTGGGATTACAGGCATGAACTACTGTGCCTGGCTAACTCTTGTTTTTATAAACATTATATGTCAAGATTTACACTTACAATGAATCTCACTATCCCACTGTATTTCTTTTCTTGTGGTGATCCCCAAAACAACAAAATCCTACCCAGTGTCTACATATTTTTGACCAAATATTATAAGCTCTTTAAGATATACTAGAAACAATAAGCAATTTGCTGTGTTTTTAAATGTTACTCTTTTTTTCTACATAAAATGTTGAAATTCATCAAAATTCTAACACTTAAAATGCTTCCATGACTATCATTATATCTCAACTTTGTTTTTGGTCTGGATAGAAGCCACAGTGATGACTCAGTTCATTCCATGAGCCTTGAGTCTATTTTGCTAAAATAGACAACAGCTGAGCCATATTTATGTCCTAATCTAATGAACCAACAGTGCAAAAAATAACACTTTCAATCTGCTTCCTTTTTTGAGAAAGAAATTCACTTAAAATACAATTTCCTTTTATATTCCTCCAAAGCCTGAGCTGTATGATTTTTTTGTGTGCTTCCTAAAACACTTCATCTCTAGAGGTAAATGCTGAGTTTTGAAAAGTTTAGAGTTTTTGCTAAATAGACTGAAGACCTGCTTTCAAATCTAGAGTTTGATTATTAAAACAAGGTTCACCAGGTGTGTTGGCTCACACCTGTAATCCTAGCACTTTGGGAGGCTGAGAAAAGAGAATCACTTGAGCCCAGGAATTTGAGACCAGCCTGGGGAACATAGTAACACTCTGTATCTACAAAAAATAAACAAAATTAGCCAGGTGTGATGGCACATGAGGTTGGAGGATCACTTCAGCCTAGGAGGTCAAGGCTGCAGTGAGCCATGATCATGCCACTGCACTCCAGCTTGGGCCATAGAGTGAGACCCTATCTCAAAAACAAAACAAAAGACAAGGTTTACCTTTTCATCATCTGTAAAGTGGAGATGACTTCAGTTTCACATTCCTGGGTTTATGTTTGCATAAGTGAAGAGCTAAGAGCAGAAACAAGGAGCACTTCAAGTTTGGAAGGAGCGGAGAATGAGAATTACTTCGTAAGCTGGTGCGGAATACTGATCTGCTCCCAGATAATACTCTGGAGGTGGCAGTGTTTCCAGTGGGGACAGTCGTGGTTAGCTGTACACTGTGCCCGGAGTGCTATGTTGTGGAACTGGAGAGAGGCCCCAGACTCACAGACACTTTCGGGACATCCTTTATCCTCTACCCAACAGGTGTAGCTGGTGGGGATGGACTGAGTCGGGGGAGGAGGCTCCTGAAGAGCAGCTAATTCTTGCCTTTTGCTTGACTGTGGTCTAAGGACATGGAAGGACAGTGATCTGATGATGGACCACCGCGTAAGGTATTTGTGGATGCATTTTTTCTTAATACTAGGTGTTTTGAGATAATGCCACTTGCTTTGTCTCTTACTATTCTCTGTGTGGACTGGACACGTTGCCTGACTGTTGATGACAGCCATTGGGCCTCGTTTCTTGATTCGGTGAAGTTAAATTATCGAAGGCCCCAAGCATGAAGAGTTTGGTCTGTTTCTACTTCTCTGTCTTCCCAGTCCAAGGAAGGTGGCCAGTGGGGTTATGTGTCATCTCTGCAGTATCCAGTTTGCCCTCAGGTGAGCTGTTTTGAGGACAGGAACAGTAGACTGGAGCATAGGGAGTTAGCACCATCATTGGGTCTTTCATAAAAAGCTTCATCTTTCAAACTACCCTTTATTAGTAATAAAAGCAATATTTGAACCTCCATTTCCCTTATTCCTTTGGATTATTTTTCTTTTCTTTTCTTTCTTTTTTTTTTTTTTTCCTGTTGCAAGATTTAATAGGGTGAAAACAGAGCTCCCATAAAATGGGAGGGGACCCAAAGGGGGTTGCCACTCCCTGCTCGAATGCTTGGGTTTATATCCTGATCATTGTCCCCGCCATGCTCTCAGGTGATATAGGATTTGACTATTCCCTTTGGATTTTTTTTCAATGGGCCCTGAACCCAGATGGGAAGAGAGGCACTATTTATAGGCCCCTCTCAAAGACTTGATCAAGAGCCACCAGGTGGAACAGTCAACACTACCAAAATACCACAACTTTTACACAAAGCAGGAAGAGTGAAATGAATATTGAACATAGTTGTTAACTGACATAACATCATTTGAACTTACCTAAATGTTAGGTTATTTTTATTTATTTATTTATTTTTGAGACAGAGTCTCGTTGTGTTGCTCTGAAGAGTGCAGTGGTGTGATCTCGGCTCACTGCAACCTCAGCCTCCTGGGTTCAAGTGATTCTCCTGCCTCAGCCTCCCGAGTAGCTGGGATTACCGGCGTCTGCCACCATGCCCAGCTAATTTTTGTATTTTTAGTAGAGATGAGGTTTCACCATGTTGGTCAGGCTGATCTCAAACTCTTGACCTCAGGTGGTCCACCCTCCTCGGCCTCCTGAGTGCTGGGATTACAGGCATGAGCCATCGTGCCCAGCCTTTTTTTTTTTTTTTTTTTTTTTTTGAGATGGAGTTTTGCTCTGTTGCCAGGCTGGAGTACAGTGGCACAATCTCAGCTCACTGTAACCTCTGCCTCCCGTGTTCAAGCAATTTTCCTGCCTCAGCCTCCCGACTAGCTGGGACTACAGGTGCCTACCACCACGCCTGGCTAATTTTTGTAATTTTAGTAGAAATGGGATTTCACCATATTGTTCAGGCTGGTCTTGAACTCCTGACCTTGTGATCTGCCTGCCTTGGCCTCCCAAAGTGCTGTGATTACAGGTGTGAGCCACCGCGCCTGGCCTACCACTACCAATTTTAACACTGGAAACTCATTTCTAACATAATGATGCTAATTTTATTTATTTTATTTTTTAAATTTTATTTTATTTTATTTTATTTATTTTTTTGAGACAGAGTCTTGCTCTGTCGCCCAAGCTGGAGTGCAGTGGCCGGATCTCAACTCACTGCAAGCTCCGCCTCCCGGGTTTACGCCATTCTCCTGCGTCAGCCTCCCAAGTAGCTGGGACTATAGGCGCCCGCCACCTCGCCCGGCTAGTTTTTTTGTATTTTTTAGTAGAGACGGGGTTTCACCATGTTAGCCAGGATGGTCTCGATCTCCTGACCTCGTGATCCGCCCATCTCGGCCTCCCAAAGTGCTGGGATTACAGGCTTGAGCCACCTCGCCCGGCCTATTTTATTTTTTTGAGGTAGGGCCTTGCTCTGTCGCCCCAGCTGGAGTGTAGTGGCATGATCACAGCTCACACAGCCTCAACCCTCTTAGGCTCAAGCCATCTTCCCATCTCAGCTTCCTGAGTAGCTGGAACTACAGGTATGCACCACCATTTCTGGCTAATTTTTTAATTTTTTGTGGAGACAGGGTCTCCCTGTGTTGCCCAGACTAGTCATGAACACCGGGGCTCAAGTGACCCCTCTTCTCGGCCTCCCAAAGTGCTAGGATTACAGGTGTGAGCCACTGCTGCTGGCCCATGCTAACTTTAAAAGTCTCCAGTGCTCATTAAAGAGAAAGCACTTGTAGTAGCTGCCTCAATCCCTTTCTGGTTAGCATGCTGGGCGGCTTCCTGAAGGTAGAGGGGAATCCCTAAGAAGGACATTTGACCCATCCACACCCGTATATTGCAAAACGCACAGCTTCTGCAATGGTAAATGGCTGGTTCAATAGCTTTGCAGTCCCAGTTATAACGACTTATCACCTTTTACATGCCCGTATATACAGGAGAACCACAATAACACGTTTCTTATTTCCATATGTATTTGAACTCCAATGTGAAGAAGGTGTAACATTTATAAAACAACTAAATATTTTCTATTCATGACTTGATCATCCATTTTGTTATTCTTTTTGCCTTCCCTTTCAATGTTTGAACATGTTCCTTATTATAAGTTGAGTTGAATGATTCGGGATTGACCTATTTCCCCTCTCCTGCTCCCATCTTTTGTAATTTTTCCTAAGGCCAACCGGTGACCATAGTTCAATTTCCCACTGTAGGCTAGGTTGACTCTTACCATTACTATAAGATGATCCACCTTATTACTATAAGGTGATCTGCCCGCCTTGGCCTCCCAAAGTGCTGGGATTACAGGCCACTGAGCCCAGTCAGGTTATTTTTTTGATCGATAATGCATATTGCCTTTAGTTAGAAGTGGGTCACAGTTGGCTATAGTTAGTCACTATAACTATCATTCCACAGGATCCTCCTAACTCAACTTATTCTGTGTCCTGTCTTTTTCAAAAAAAAAAATCACAGAATTTTGCACAGGCTTTGAACAGGTTAACCCATGTCTTCAAAAATGAATGAATCTACAAGAACCCAAGCCATGCACTGGCGAGCTCAATGAAGACATACGAAAATCATTCCCTTTGGTCTCAAACATGTTCCATTAGAGATTGTTTGCAACTGGCCGGGCGCCGTGGCTCACGCCTGTAATCCCAGCACTTTGGGAGGCCAAGGTGGGCGGATCATCTGAGGTCAGGAGTTTGAGACCAGCCTGACCAACATGGTGAAACCCCGTCTCTACTAAAATTCAAAATTAGCCAGGTGTGGTGGTGCATGCCTGTAATCCCAGCTACTTGGGAGGCTGAGGAAGGAGAAATGCTTGAATCTGGGAGGTGGAGTTTATAGTGAGCCGAGATCGTGCCATTGCACTCCAGCCTGGGCAAGAAGAGCAAGACTCCCCCTCAAAAATAAGAAAAAAAAAAAAGAGATTGTTTGCACCTACAATGTTCATTTTTCAGCCTCCAACCAGAAGAGCCAAGTATGGTTTGGACCTAATATTATGAAGTAAATAGCTTTAAACATGGTTTGGTGTATTATATTTTTGGAAAGATTGCTAAGAGAGCATTCTCTTTAGGGTAAAAGGTCAAAATAAGTGTAGCTCGACACAGATACTTTCCTGATGACCCAAGTTTCTTCTGCCCACCTCCCTTGTTTTCCATGAGGAGTCCTTCTGAGCTCATACCCCTGGTCTTATGGAAGGAAGTGGCTTTGAGTGCACCTCTACCTGTCTATACTCAGCCACAGCTGAAGGGTGGAACAGGTATATCATGGAGAATATTTTCCATGTAACAAGATGGGTAACGAATGCATCAATCCTGCCTTAGTCACATGCCAGAGCGACCCAGCCTCACTTGCTTATCTCATTAGAATTCTGCCCATCACATTCATGTAAACAATCAAAAGGGGCCAGAATTTCTTCGTTTTTGTCTTGGGGCTGAGTCATAGAATCTCTGGTCCTGAGATGAAAAAGTGATTTTTAAAAATTAGTTGGTTATGTTGTGATATGAGTTATCCCCCATCCCACCCTGTGCACATTGCTCAACCAGATTTCTTCCTTTGGGGCCCTACATGTTCAGCTTCACGATATCCTCTCATAGTCTGGAAAGCCTGTTCCTCATGCCCTTGCCATTTCATGGTTTGTGTAGCAGTTGCTTCAGTTGTCCATTCCAATTTTTCAGTTGTACTAAATGCTTCAGGAGTAATGTTTAGAAACATGAAAAAAAAATCACCAACTATGTTTTTTTCACGTGGCTCATTTTGCATTGCGTATGCCTTAAAATGCATTCACTAGCTTGTTGCTTTATAAGTTGCGGGTCTGTTTTGGAGGCAATCCAGGGTTTCTAGTCTTTTTATGCTTTTGTGCTCTTGGTGTAACGAAGGGCAGACAAGGCTTAAACCAGAATCATTGTCAAAACCAATTAAGAAAACTCTCCAAAGTCTCCCAATGCAATGGAAAAAGCCCGATGGAATTGACGTGCCAGTTATGCCCCAGGCTATACCCTCACAGGATGTGGCCACTGACCAAAGGGAGTTGTTCCCGTTGTGTCTTTATTGAGCTCACAGTGCGTGGCTTGGCTCCTGCAGATCTACTCATTCTGAGGACCTGGGCTGCTACCTTCAAAGTCTACGCAGTTTACTGTTCCAGCCACCAGCACTCTCTCTTTGGGCTGTGACTAGTTGACAGCGACATAACCAAACCATTCTTGAATCATGCTAGCAGGCCTTTATGTGAGCAGTGTGAGTAGGGCCCACCTGAAAGAGCTGATAGAGCTGTTGACGGCACTAAATGAGACAATGTGTATATAGCTCTTAGCACAGAGCCTGAAACACCGGAGTTGTTCAGTAAATGATCTGTGATTATCTTAGAATACACATCCCCACTTCACAACTTGGTTCCAATATCACCTCTTCTGTGAAACTTCCCTGACAACACTCACTAGCAGAGGTATGAAAAATCATCAGAGTTGCTTAAAGTTTTCACCTTACAAAGATCTTTCACCTCCATCATCTCACTTGATTTCTGTGACTGCCCTGGGGGTTATATGAGTATTATTATTTTTCTTATGTGACAGATGATAAAACCAAAACACAGTGGGGTTAAGTGACTTCACCATGGCCACATGGGACATGAATCCAAGTCTTGTGACTACTAGTCCACTGTTTTGTTCCATCATAGCATTTTGGTAGAGAATATGACTTGTAATTCATAGACACTCAGTGAGGATAGGAGGAAGTAGTAGAAAGTGGAGTGAGAGAGGAGTACCTGGCCTAGGAAAGACAGTTCACAGTTGACAAACATCATTTATCAGCTGTAAGACCTCACGTAAGGCGTATAACTTCTCTGTGCCTTCATTTCCTCACCATAAAATGGGAATAATAATAATAATAATAATAATATTTTATTATTACCCTGGGGTCTGGGGGTGTTGTAAGGGGTAAATCTATCTATCTGTCGATCTATCTATCTATCTATCTATCTATCTATCTATCTATCTATCTATCTATACAAATCATGTTTTTGTGTTTTCTTTTTTTTTTTTTGAGACAGGGTCTTGCTCTGTGATCCAGGCTGGAGTGCAATCACATAATCTCAGCTCACTGCAGTCTCAATCTCCTGGGCTCAAGTGATCCACCTCAGCCTCCCAAGTAGCTGGGATTACAGGTGTGTACCACCATGTCTGGCTAATTTTTAAACTTTTCTACAGATGGAGTTTCTGCTATGTTGCCCAGGCTGGTCTTGAACTTCTGGGCTCAAATGATCCTCCTGCCTCAGCCTCCCAAAGTGCTGGGATTACAGGTGTGAGCCACCATGCCCCGCTGTTATTTTTTTTTTAAGTTAAAGAAAAGCACAATGGGATCAACCTTCAAGTTTGTTTACCAAATTAAACACCAAGAGCTTGTAACTGCGTTCTCCTCAGTCACCCAAAAACTCTAGTAGCACATTAAAGAAGTTGTATATGAGGCTTGTGTCGCTCTGTCTAGCATGTGATCATGGGCTGCCCACAGTATATTTTGGTACTCAGTATCCTCATGAAAATAGGCTGAGATACCCAGGGTCTTTATTAGGAGAAATCAGAACACTATTATGGCATGTGCTTTGCACTTATTAAATTTTTTTTAAAAAGGACAGGCTGGGTGCAGTGGTTCAAGCCTGTAATCCCAGCACTTTGGGAGGCTGAGACAGGGTGATTGCTCGATCCCAGGAGTTTCAGACCAGCCCCTGGGCAACATAGTGAGACCTTGTTGCTGCAAAAAATAAAAAATTAGCTGGGTGTGGTGGCTCATACCTGTAGCCCCCGATACTTGAGAAGCTGAGGTGGAAAAATTGCTTGAGCCTAGGAGGTTGAGGCTGCAATGTGTTGTAATCGCACCACTGCACTCCAGCCTGGGTGACAGAGCAAGACTCTGACTCAAAAACAAATAAATTAAAAAAAAAAAAGAAAGAAAAAGAACAGAAAAAGAAAAAGAACAGAAAAAGCAAAAATGTCAAAAAAGAGAACTAAGAAGTTGAGCTGGATGTGCAAAAACAGTGTCAAACCATCTAACTTCCCTCCACCAGCAATGAGAGAAAGCATTTTAAACTGAAATGATTTTAGTAGCTATACTGATTGGTTTGACTTGGTTTAATAAAAATGATCTGTGTAAGCTGATTCCATGCCCATAGCATCAGCTGGGGTTCCATGGCAACAAAAATAATTACTCATCTGCAAACAGTCTTTGCAACAGCTAAGTGTTTGATTAGCATCTTAAAATTACTTTGTGATTCAAGGAATTTTATTTCCATTCAAAGGACAAAACGATTTTTTTCAGGAATTGGTCATGTTTTAAAAGGACAAGAGGAGACAGATTATGGGGATGTTCTTCTATAAACTGTGTTTAGATTTCAGAACTGTGTATCCATTCTCGGCTAATCAGATGACAGCTCACTCTGCAGGACTCACATGCTGGCCTGATCATTTATGTGTTCTTTGTCACCCTTTTTCTGTTTCCTCCTGTGACTCTTATTCCTTTCAAGCCCCTGTACTCTGACTCCCTCTCAGCAGACGACTGGAGACAGAAAATAAGAGTCCATCATCTTATTTAAACAGATTAAAAGAAACACAAAGACCTCAATGGAAAAATTGCAAAAGATGGAAAGAAAGAGAATAGCAATAATAAACAAATAAATGTAGTGTTTTGAGTCAGAAGGTTCAATCTCATTAGTTACCAATAAAATGTACCTTGGAAGGACAATAAGATGATACCCCTTTTCTACCTGTCAAATTGGCAAAGAGTTTTTTGTTTTGTTTTGTTTTGTTTTGTTTTGTTTTTTTGAGAGACAGTCTCCCTCTGTTGCCCAGGCTGGAGTGCAGTGGCGCGATCTCGGCTCAGGGCAAGCTCCGCCTCCTGGGTTGAGGCCATTCTCCTGCCTCAGCCTCCCGAGTAGCTGGGACTACAGGTGCCCGCCACCATGCCCGGCTAATTTTTTGGTATTTTTAGTAGAGACAGGGTTTCACCGTGTTAGCCAGGATGGTCTCGATCTCCTGACCTCGTGATCTGCCTGCCTCAGTTTCCCAAAGTGCTGGGATTACAGGCGTGAGCCACCACGCCTGGCCCAAATTGGCAAAGAGTTTTAAAAGTAATAGCATTCAGCACTGATAAAGGCATGGGAAAGCTGGAGTTCTTTTCCACTCCAACTGACACATAAACTAGTTCACAGCCTTCAAAACATTCATACTCTTGGACCTAGTAGTAACTCTACTTGGAGTAAGTTCTATACAAGGTTAAACTCCAATAATAGGAGAATGATTACAATGATTTCTTTTTAATTATTTTAAAATTTCTTTTAAGCACTTAACTACAAGCTAGTCACACATCTGAGGTCCTTACATGTATTTTGTCATTTAATCCTCATCAGAACTCTATGAAGCAATACTGTATTCCCTTTTTATGGAGGAGGAAACTGCGGTACAGAAAAAACGGAGGCACAGTGGCTCTAACGTCAGAGGCAGGCTCTGAATCAGTATGCTCAACTGCCTAGTTTCAGAATGAGGCTTAAGGCAGCAGGCAGAGCTGTATAAAATGCAAGACAATCTCAAGTATTCTGTAGGAGAGAGAAAAACAATGGCAAAGATAGGCATAAAACAGAGCCAGGAATGAGGCCAAAAAGATATATAATTTGACCTATACACTTGCTAAGAGGACCACAAATTTGGCTAGAAACTTTCTAGCAGCCTGTGGATAAAAGGAAATCTGATCAGTTATACAATTTACAGTATTCATAAGATAAAAGCAGACCAATTACTCAGAAGAAGCCAACAATTCTAGGTAGTAAGACCAGACATAGATCTATTCTGTGAACACAAAAGGTTCTTGTAAAAAGAGACACTGTGTGAACTAATGGATAATGACCTCAACAGCATCCTTGTTTAGGCAAGATGACCACTGATATGGTTTGGCTGTGTCCCCACCCAAATCTCATATTGAATTGTAGTTTCCATAATCCCCACGTGTAATGGGAGGGACCTGGTGGGAGGTAACTGAATCATGGGGGCAGTTACCTCCATGCTGTTCTTGCGATAGTGAGTTCTCATGAGATTTGATAGTTTTATAGGGGCTTTCCCCCTTTTGCTCTGCACTTACCCTTGCTGCCACCATGTGAAGAAGGACATGTATTGTAAATTTCCTGAGGCCTTCCCAGCCATGCTGAACCATGAGTCAATTAAACCCCTTTCCTTTATAAATTACCCAGTCTCGGGTATGTCTTTATTAGCAGCATGAGCACAGACGAATACAATCACTTCCACTGGGTTGAGGCTTCCAGCTTTTCTCTTAGGGCTTATGGCCCAACATCAAAACATGGTAACAAGCAACCAGGATATGGCTGAGGCACCCAGGTCCCTACTGCTTGGGGGATTGTAGGATACCTGAGAGTGAGTGGACTTATAGCCTTTGATAGATGCTGGGAGAAATGAGACTGAGATTGTGCTTTTCAACAAATATCTAGAATTTACCTGTTCTATTTTGTAAGTCCCCCTCCCTCCCCCCCCCCTTTTTTTTTTTTTTTTTTGAGACAGCGTGTTGCTCTCAGGCTGGAGTGTGGTGGTGTTGTCTTGGCTCACTGTAGCCTTGATCTTCCTAGGCTTAGGTGATCCTCTTACCTCAGCCTCCTGGAGAGCTGAGACTACAGGCGTGTTCCATTACACCTGGCTAATTTTGTATTTTTTGTAGAGATGGGGTTTTGCCATGTTGCCCCAGCTGGTCTCGAACTCCTGGGCTCAAGCCATCTGCCTGCCTTGGCCTCCCAAAGCACTGGGGCTACAGGCATGAGTCACTGTGCCCAGCCTATTTTGTCAGTCTTATGTGCATTAAAGACCAGGATACTAGAGATAGGAATGGTGAAAAATATTATAATATGAAATGATCAATTATATAGCTGTTAAACATGATGTTTAGGATGTCTTGATAATATGAAAATGTTCTCAAACTATAGTATTAAATAAAGCAGGATACAAAACTATATGTAATATGTAATCTCAACAATGTTTAAAATATATATGGAGCTGCAGCGAGCTGAGATCGCGCTACTGCACTTCAGCCTGGGCGACGGCAAGACTGTCTCAAAAAAAATTTATATATATATATATAATATATATATAGAGAGAGCAAGGTATGAATCTTTAGTTTTTCTTGATATGGAGACTTATTTTCTTCTTTTATTTACTGAATAGAAAGACGAAAGACAATTTCTGGATGGGTTGGAGTATCTTAGAAAGAGGCATCAGTTTTCAATTACTAACTGCTTGGGTCCTGGGTATGACCGACCATCAAACCAAGGGGAAAGAAGAAGAAAACAGTTTTGATTTGATTTGATTAGGAAGCAGGCATGTATATGAGGAGGCATAAAGACCATGTGGGGGGAAAAACTGGGGAGAAATGTAGCAATGTGAAGGATTTCCAGAGGGGCCTTTAGGAACCTAAAAAGCTAATCCCTGAAGTTGTCCATGAGAGAGAGGGCCCAGAGCTAGGAGATTTCTGTCCCCAATGACTCCTCATTCCCTGTCAGACAGGCCTTCACCTGAATGACAACCTGCCCATTACCAGCACTCCAGGGTCTACCCCAATCTCTTCTCACAGAGATATGGAGAAGGCCTTGCTCCTTCCTGCATATGCATTAAACTGACAATTGCCTCGCCACAACTCTGTTGGGTTCCTCATTCATTACGCTGTATGAGCATCCTCTGTAACCATGCCCCCGGACATCAGTATGACAAAATGGGGCTGGTGAGGGGAAGCTCTTTATATTTAAGGGGAAGAGGCTGAACTAACAAGCTTGAGATTATTTTAATAGCATACACACACACGCAAACGTGTACACACAAAATACTGCAAGAACTACACCTTCTTCAAGAATTGCACCTTCCCCTTTCCCCTAGTGCTCCTTAAATGTGGGTATTGCTTCAAATTCCTTCTCAGTCCTTCTTTCTTTTCATTCTAGATCCTCTCCTTGGGCTATTTCAACTTCCATACAAATTCTGATATGCATTAAATCTCAAATCTCCATTATGAGTCTCCTTAAATTACAGTCTAAGGACATCCAGAACAGAGTTTCCACACGAAAGGCACATCTAGTTTCTCATCCACAAGCTTTTTATCTTTGTCTTTGTGTTTGTTTTTTATTCCGGAACTCCTTGACAAATATTATTGCATCATCAGAAGGAAGGTCCTAGGAAAAAGAAAGACATGAGCACTTGTGCTAGGTATTTTACAGGCATATCTTCATTGAATCCTTATAACCTCTCTATGAAGTAGGCATAATTGTTCCTTATCAGCAAATGAGGAAACCAAGACTTTGAGCAGGTAATTTGTATAAGATCAAATAGCTTGGAAGAGTAGGATGACTAAGTTTTAAAGTCAGGTCTGTCTATTTTTCTAAGAAAAGGAGATTGATGCTTTCCTGTTAGGGAATCAACTTCTTATTCCCAGGCTGTGGAATACTGTGCTAACCAGGAAATAGCCGAGATGGAGTCTCGCTCTGTCGCCCAGGCTGGAGTGCAGTGGCGTGATCTCGTCTCACTGCAAGCTCCGCCTCCTGGGTTCACACCATTCTCCTGCCTCAGCCTCCCGAGTAGCTGGGACTACAGGCGCCCGCCACCATGCCCGGCTAGTTTTTTGTATTTTTAGTAGAGACGCGGTTTCACCGTGTTAGCTGGGATGGTCTCGATATCCTGACCTCGTGATTCGCCCGTCTAGGCCTCCCAAAGTGCTGGGATTACAGGCGTGAGCCACTGCGCCCCACCAGCCCTTTTTTTGCTTTTCTTTTCTTTTTTTTTTTTTGTTTGAGATGGAGTCTTGCCCTGTCGCCCAGGCTGGAGTGCAGTGGCTCGATCTCGGCTCACTGCAACCTCCGCCTCCCGGGTTCAAGTGATTCTCCTGCCTGAGCCTCCCGAGTAGCTGGGACTACAGGCATGCACCACTATGCCCAGCTAATTTTTGTATTTTTAGTAAAGACGGGGTTTCACCATGTTGGCCAGGCTGGTCTCAAACTCCTGACCTCAGGTGATCTGCACTCCTTGGCCTCCCAAAGTGCTGGGATTACAGGCATGAGCCACTGCACCTGACCTTTTTTTTTTTTTTTTTTTTTTTTTTTTTTTTTTTTTTTTTTTTGAGATGGAGTTTCCCTCTGTCACCTAGGCTAGAATCCAAGGCGTGAGCTCAGCTCACTGCAACCTCTGCTTCCTGGGTTCAAGTGATTCTCCTGCCTCAGCCTCCTGAGTAACTGGGATTACAGACGTGCACCACCAGGGCCAGCTAATTTTTGTATTTTTAGTAGAGATGGGGTTTCACCATATTGGCCAGCCTGGTCTCAAACTCCTGACCTCAAGTGATCTGCCCATTTTGGCCTCCCAAAGTGCTGGGATTACAGGCGTGAGCCACTGTGCCCAGCCACAATAGCCTTTTTGCCTAAGTTTTATTTTAGAATCCTGAGTAAAAGCTGTGACCTTCTAGCTTCATCTACTCTCTGACATTACCTGAAACCTCAGCCTGTGTGGCAAGTTCTATTACAGGATTCACATTTCCTGATTTCAAAATTACTACACAGCAGTGGTAAACAAGACATTGTGGTAGCGCCATAAATAGCGTGATGGTTTGAATGTTTGTGTCCCTTCCAGAATTCATATTGGAAGTTATTCCCCAATGCAGCAGTTTAAGAGGTGAGGCCTTCAGGGGTGATTCGGGCATGCGGGTTCTGCCCTCATGGATGGCATATGGGGAAATAGGCTAGGCCCTTTTTTTTGTGCTTCCGGTCTTCCACCATATGAGGTCACAGCAGGAAGGTACCACTCTGGAAGCAGAGAGCAGCCCTCGCCAGACACCAACTCTACTGGCACCTTGATCTTGTACTTCTTAGTCTCTAGAACTGTGCAGAAATACATTTCTGGTCTTTATTAATTACCCAGTCTCATGCATTTTGTTATAGGTGTCTGAATGGACTAAGATAGATGGACATGTAGACCAGTGGAATAGATTTGAGAGCCTAGAAATAAACCCATATGTCTGTGGTCAAGTGACTTTTGACAAGGGTATCAAAACCATTCAGTGGGGAAAGAATAGCCTTTCGACAAATGATACTGGGACAACAGGATAGCCACCTGCAAAGGATGACATTGAACCCTCACCTTACACAATTTAAAGAAATTAATTCAAAATGAACCAGAAACCTAAATGTAAGAGCTGAAACTAAAAAATTTTAAAAATAAAACATAGGTCTAAATCTTCTCAACCTCAGAGTTGGCAATGATACGACAGCAAAAGCACAAACAAAAGAAAAAATAAATTAGACTTCATCAAAGTTAAAAACTTTTCCTTTTTAAAGGACCACTTTATTTATTTACTTATTTTTTTGAGACAGGATCTCACTCCGTCGCCCAGGCTGGAGTGCAGTGGCGCGATTTCCGCTCCAGGTTCAAGCAATTCTCCTGCCTTAGCCTCCCAAGTAACTGGGATTACATGCATGCGCCATCACATCCGGCTAATTTTTGTATTTTTGTAGACACAGGGTTTCACCATGTTGGCCAGGCCCATCTTGAACTCCTGGCCTCAAGTGATCCGCCCGCCTCAGCCTCCCAAAGTTCTGGGATTACAGGCAGGAGCCACTGCTCCCAGATAAAGGGCCATTTAAAAATGTAAAAGGACAACCCCCACCCCCCCACCCCCCCGTTGAGAGAAAATCATTCTAAATCAAATATCTGATAAGGGACTTGCATCTAGAATATACAAAGAACCCATACATTCAATAATAAAATGATTACTAACTCAAACAGTAGACAAAGGATCTGGACAGGCATTTTGCCAACAAAGATATACAAATGGCCAAAAACACATTAAAAAAAGCTCAACATAATTAGCCATCATGGAATTGCAAATCAAAATCGCAACAAAATATGCTACTTTACATCTACTAGGGTGGCTGGGCTCAAAAATTCAGATGATACCACGGTTGTCAAGGATGTGGAGAAATCAGACCCCTCATACGCTGGTGTTGGGAATGTAAAATGGTTCAGCCACTTTGGGGAACAATCCAGAAGTCCTTCCAAATGTGAAACTTTGAGTTAACACATGACTTAGCAATTCCACTTCCAGGTATGCCCAAAAGAAATGAACATATGTCCACAACAAAAGTTGTACACGATGTTCGTAACATATTATTCATAATAGCCAAAAGGTGGAAACAACCCAAATGCCCATAAACTGATGAATGGATACACAGGTGGTATCTCTACACAATGCAATATTCTTCAGCCATGAAAAGGAAAGTAGTGGCCGGGCACGGTGGCTCACGCCTGTAATTCCAGCACTTTGGAAAGCCGAGGTGGGTGGATCACTTGAGGTCGGGAGTTCGAGGCCAGCCTGACCACCATGGAGAAACTCTGTCTCTACTAAAAATACAAAAAATTAGCTGGGCATTGGCCAGGAGTGGTGGCTCACGCATGTAATCTCAGCACTTTGGGAGACCGAGGCGGGCGGATCACGAGGTCAGGAGATCGAGACCATCCTGGCTAACATGGTGAAACCGTGTCTCTACTAAAAATACAAAAAAAATTAGCCAGGCATGGTGGCGGGTGCACACCTGTAGTCCCAGCTACTCAGGAGGCTGAGGTGGGAGAATGGCATGAACCCGGGAGGTGGAGCTTGCAGTGAGCCGAGATCCCACCACTGCACTACAGCCTGGGTGACAGAGCGAGACTCCGTCTCAAAAAAAAAAAAAAATTAGCCAGGCATAGTGGCACATGCCTGTAATCCCAGCTACTCGGGAGGCTGAGGTAGGAGAATCCCTTGAACCTGGGAGGTGGAGGTTGCAGTGAGCCAAGGTCACGCCACTGCACTCCAGCCTGGGCAACAATAGCGAAACTCTGTCTCAAAAAAAAAAAAAAAAAAGGAAAGTAGTATGACACATGCTAAAATATAGATATATTTTGAAAACATTAAAAAAATAAATAAATTTAAAATAAATAAATAAATAAATAAATAAATAAATAAAAAGAAAACATTATGGTAAGAAAGAAGCCAGTCACAGAAGACTACATATTATGTGATGTTATTTATATGAAATATCAAGATTAGGGAAAGCTACAGAGACCAAAAATAGTTCAGTAGTTCCTGAGGACTGGGGTAATGGGGTGGAGGATGGGGATGGGATAGGAGGATGACAGCTAAAGGGTACAGGTGATTAAAGTGGACAAGGACAGCCACTGAGAGAGCTGGTATCCAAGCAGCTTGGAGGTGAAGTCCTGGCCCCGGAAGGCACTGCTGTGGAAGCCACACGTCTCCCTTGAGGGTGCATCTGGAGATCTCAGTATGTGATGCGCTCTCGAAGGGCATATTTCCCACCAGCCATGCACAGCAGAGCACCCCAGTGCCCCACAGATCCACCTTCTCATTGTGTGTTCTCCCTGCCATCATTTGTGGGGACATGGAGTTGTCTGATTAGGCTGTCTCCACATCTTAAATTTTTTGAGATGAAGTCTTGCTCTGTTGCCCAGGCAGGAGTGCAGTGGCATGATCTCGGCTCACTGCAACCACCGCCTCCCAGGTTCAAGCAATTCTCCTGCCTCAGCCTCCCGAGCAGCTAGGACTACAGGTGTGCGCCATCACACCTAGCTAATTTTTGTATTTTTAGTAGAGACGGGGTTTCACCATGTTGGCCAAGCTCATCTCGAACTCTTGACCTCAGGTGATCCACCTGCCTTGTCCTCCCAAAGTTCTGGGATTGCAGGTATGAGCCACCACGCCCAGCACACATCTTAAATTTCTATTCATGTTGCAATCCACTACAACATGGTATCTGCCTTCTCTGTTCCACACAAATGAACCTTTTCAAGAGCACCCACTTCCATGTTGCCAAGTCCAGTGACATTGTGTGTTCTTATAGCACTTTGCTGTGACCTCTTGTTGGCACTGACTTGGTCCTTATTCCCTAGCTCCTTATACACACTTCTCTTTTGTTACCTTTCAAATGTTTCTCTCCTGATTTCCCCTGCACCCAGTCCCTCTCAACTCTCTTTGCTGGCTTTTCCTCTCCAACTCAACCTTTATAGGGGTACCTCAGGGCTAGATCCTAGATCCCTTTCTTTTCTTTACTTACATCTTTCCCTAGATAATCCCATCTGTTTTCCATTGATTTCAATGCCATCTAATGCTAATGATTTTCAAAGCAAAGTCATCATACCTCCCAAGAAGTGTTTTCTTAATTTTGGTCTTACATCAAATTTTTGACTTAATATTTCTATTCAAATGTCTCAAAAGTGGCTGGGCACGGTGGCTCACGCCTGTAATCCCAGCACTTTGGGAGGCCAAGGCGGGCAGATCACCTGAGGTCAGGAGTTCGAGACCAGCCTGGCCAACATGGTGAAACCACGTCTCTATTAAGAATACAAAAATTAGCTGGGTGTGGTGGCACATGCCTATAGTCCCAGCTACTTGGGAGGGTGAGGCAGGAAAATTGCTTGAACCCGTGAGGTGGAGGTTATAGTGAGCCGAGATCGTGCCACTGCACTCCAGCCTGGGCAATAGAAGGAGACTCCATCTCAAAAAAACCAAACCAAACCAAACCAAACCAAACCAAACTCACAAATGTTTCAAAAGTGTCTTAAGTCTAATATGTTCAAAATAGAATTCTTGAAACTGTTCCAGCTAACTAAATGGCAGCCCGTCTTCCCAAGTCAGAAAATTAGAATTTATTTATCATTCCTTTTTTCTCCCTATCCCACATTCAATCCTCAACAAGGTCTTAAGAATTCTACCCTCCCATTCCACTCCTTCCTCAATATAAATCCACGTACTTCTTTTCCCAGCTGCTATCACCTCAGTCTAGGCCATGATTTTCTTTTTCCTGGACAACTGCAACAGCTTCCTAACTAGGGACCCTACTTCGATCTTTTGATAACTTCCAACTTTTTTGTGTGTGCGGTAGAAAAATTTTAACTTAAAAAAATTTTTTTGAGAGATGGGCTTTCACTATGTTGTCCAGGTTGGTCTTGAACTCCTGGATCAAGCAATCAGCCTGCCTCAGCCTCCCAAAGTGCTCTGGGATTACAGGTGTGAGCCATTGCATCCGGCCGACATTCTTAAAATACAAATATAACTATTTCATTTCCTGACTAAAGAATCATCAAAGGCCGCCCACTGCCCTGAGAATAAAACCCAAATTCTTCATTCTGACTTGCAAGGCAAGTATAATCCCTGCCTATCTCTCTGATGTTGCCTGACTTCTTGATATAGTCTTAGGTCTTTTCCCTTGAGCTTATTAATCCTCGCCTCTTTGATTTTTTTTTTTTTTTTGGTTTGTTTTTGAGACAGGGTCTTGCTCTGTCACCCAGCCTGGAGTGCAGTGGCACAATCACGGCTCACTGCAGCCTTGACTGCCAGGCTCATGGGATCATCCCACCTCAGCCTCCTAAGTAGCTGGGACTACAGGTATGCACCATCATGCCCGATTGATTAAATTTTTTTTTTTTTTTTTTTTTTTTTAGTAGAGGTGGGGTCTCGGTATGTTGCCCAGGCTGGTCTCGAACTCCTGAGCTCACATAATCCTCTCACCTTTGCCTCCCAGAGTACTGGGATTACAGGCATGAGCCACTGCACCCAGCAGCCTCCCTGATTTTTATTCTTTGCACTCAACAAGCTCTTTTCTGCCTTTGGCTTTTACACGTGTTATTTCCTTTTCCTGAAAAGCTTCTCCCCCACATTTTATATATCCAACTCCTTTTTGTTCGTTAGATAATAAAATGAATATCACTTCTTCAGAGAGATCTCCACTGATTATCATTTTTTTCTTCTTTTTACCTAAATTTTATCCTTGTTTTTCTTTTAAAACCTTTTAAAAGCACATATAAAATGCTTATTAGGTGTGTGATACTATTCTATTCACAACAATCTCATAATTAGATTATATTATTATCTCCTTTTTGGATATGAGGCAACTGAGAAACACACAGCTAGTAAGTGGCAAAGTTGGATCTGACCCAAGTAGAGTAGCTTGTGCTTTTTTTTTTTTTTTTTTTCTTTTGATGAGTCTTGCTTTGTCACCAGGTTAGAGCACAGTGGCACAATCAGTTCATTGCAGCCTTAATCTCTTGGGTTCAAGCCATCATCCTGTCTCCGCCTCCTAAGTAGTACAGACCACAGGCATGTACTACCATGCCCAGCTAATATTTTTTAGTTTTTTGTAGCCATGAAGTCTCTCTATGTTGCCCAGGCTGGTCTTGAACTCCTGGCCTCATGTGACCTCCTGCCTCAGCCTCCCAAAGTGCTAGGATTACCAGTATCAGCCACCACACCCAGCCTAAGAATGCTTTAAGAAATTATTTTCTATATTCCTGTCATTGATATATATATGCAATACATATGGCATATACGAAAAAAGAGGGAAATACCGCACTGGAACAGCATGGTATATAGGAAATAAATTTGGCTGGGCATGGTGGCTCACATCTGTAATCCCAGAACTTTGGGAGGCTGGGGTGGGAGGATCCCTTGATCCCAAGAGTTCGAGACCAGCCTGGGCAACATAGGCAGACCCCGTCTCTACAAAAATTTAAAAAATTAGCTGAGTGTGGCAGCATACATCTGTAGTCCCAGCTACTCAGGAGGCTGAGGTGGGAGGATCGCTTGAGCCCAGGAGGTTGAGGCTGCAGGGAGTCATGATCACGCTACTGCACTCCAGCCGAAGTGATGGAGACCCTGTCTCAGGAAAAAAACAAAAAACAAAAAACAAAAAAAAAACAAGAAAATAAGTTTATCTTCTTTACGTTAAATACCAACATTTAAGGATCAAAGTTCAACTAAGCAACATCTTAAAGTGTGAGAGTGTGCAAGACATGCCTGAAATCAGACAAAAGTGACAAGTGACAAAAGTGTATCAATCAGAAAAATGGGGCAGGATAGAGCATAGGGGCTGGGCCACAATGGAAATTTAGAAAAAAGGAAAGTCACAGAGGCAAACTCTGTTCTTAGTCTGATCCAAAGGAGAGGGAAGTGCAGGCAATCTAGTCCAAGTCTTATGATCCCTTTGGAAGGACTATGCTTACAGTTCATACAGTGAGGAATGGCCAGGGGCTTCCCGGAAAGGCAGGTTAGCGACTTGCAGTTGCAGGTTCCATCTCTTTTCTCTTCAGCAGTTCATCATCATTCATGAACATGTCAGAGGTCAGATGCCACAGGAGCACACAGAAGGGGCTTCCCACCTGGAGTGTGAGATTAGGAAAGATAGGTCGGATGTTGTAGTCATTATCATCCGCTTCTCTACAAAGCTGGAATTTATGGTAGCTGCACTTTTGGAGTGTTTTCTCCTTTTATTTATTTATTTTTAGATCAGACAATCACAAGAGAATATTCTTTTGTTTTATTTTCAGATCAGACAATCACATGAGAATATGCTGTTGTGATCACTGGCGTTTAGAAGGAACCTTGTCTGGTTTGTGAAGCAATGGAAAACACATCCAGACAGCCTGTTAGTGGAAGCTTTGGAAGGGCACTGTCATTTGCTTTTCCTCCCATGCCATCAACAAGTGTCTTTTTTTTTTTTTTTTTTTTGAAATGGAGTCTCTGTTGCCCAGGCTGGAATGCAGTGGCGCCATCTCGGCTCACTGCACCCTCTATCTCCTGGGTTTAAGCAATTCTCCTGCCTCAGCCTCCCAAGTAGCTTGGATAACAGGTGTGCACCACCACGCCTGGCTAATTTTTGTATTTTTTTGTAGAGACGGAGTTTCACCATGTGGGCCAGGCTAATCTTGAACTCCTGACCTCAAATGATCCACCTGCTTCGGCCTCCCAAAGTGCTGGGATTATAGGCTTGAACCACTGTGCCCGGTCAACAATTGTCTTTTTTTTTTTTTTTCTTAACCAGGTACACAATGATGAGAGACTTGAGTCCTGCTTTCTAACTTAGAAAAGGCATGTGTGTTGAACACCTGGCCACGGAGAAACAGTTCCGGAAGAGGTGCCATGCAGAAGAAGAGAGGGAAGGAACTGGAAAGACCCACCGATCTGCGGGTCTCACAGCCTCCCGCTACACAGAACTCGCTTCTTTTCTCTTCTATTGCGTTCTTTCCTCTTGATTCTCCACCCTTCTCCGCTCTTTCATTTCCTCCACTCTTACTTTGCTTTCACCTCCTTTTGCAACCGTTCATCATCACTCTTTATGTAGATGAATGTGATTATCTTACAATCATGTAATATTTAGTTGCTGGGTTTGTATGAGTAATGAGTGAACCTGAAGCCAACATGATGAATCCCGTTTAGTGCTCCAGAGTTAAGATTCCAGAGTTGCCTGACTTTGGGCAAATCACCCCATCTCCCTTTGCCTTTCTTTCACCCCCTGTAAACTGCGGATAATGGCTCCTACCTCAAAGCACTGTTAGGATTGGAGACAACGCATGCTACATACTTAGAAGAATGCTTGGCACGGGTCTCAAGAACTCTTAGCTCTTAGTGCTTAAAAAATGCTTATTGTAGGGCATTGCTGGTATCTTATATAGGGCATTTCATGCAGTTTTCCTTTATTGAAGACACAGAGCAAGGTGCTTTGGTGGAAACTATTGGGGCAAGATATACAGTACCTGGAGAGGTTTCCTGGGTGCATGTATTATGGAGATTTTTTTTCTGAGCGGATAGCGCTCTTGTGATACGCTGGGCGAGAGCGAGCAATATTTAGCGGACTGTCCTGAGAGGATGATAAGGTTATTTGGTGAGAGTGTTAGATGGCCCAGGCCAGACTCGGGAGAGGCAGGGAGAGAGGGGGACGACGGACGAAGGCTCCTTGGGGGTGTGTCTTGAAGGCTTTGGAAACCTAGCGTTCTTTTGGGGGCAGGTGGCCCAGAGAGCCTTCTGCGCGCCCAGGGGACGAGGAGGATGCGCGGGCCGCGACCGCGATAGTTTTGTTTGCGTTTCTCGGGAGAAAGCGTTCCAGGCAGTTTTCTGAGCTTCGGCCCTCTACGTAGCAAAAGAGCCCGGGCGCCCACGCCGCTCTCAGGGTCTTCTACCGCCACCGGGACAAAGCCCTAGGAGGAGCTCCCGCCCCCGCGAGCCGGACAGGGAGGAGGCTCTCCCGCCGCGCGAGCCCCACCGCTTCCCAGTCCCGGGCCCGTCGCCTGCGCCTCCGCTTGGCGCGCCTCGCGGTGCAGCGGGCGGTGGCCCCGCGCGCCCGGCGGGAGGCGCCTCGGGATGTTTCCGTCTGGTCCTTCCCTCCTCCCCCCGCGCTGACTCCATCCGCTCCCCGCCCCCTGCTCGGAGCCGCCGCCACGCGGGAAGGGAGGGAGCCGGCCCCGAGACTGCATCATTCCGCACCGGCTGCTGCAGGGCCAGAGGGAGCAGGTGGAACGAGCGAGCGAGCCGGAGCGCGCCAGGCCCAGGGCGAGACTGCAGTGACGCGGCCCGGGAGACATGGCGGCCGGGCGTCTCTGAATAAGCAGAATCCGGAGCCCCTCGCCGCCCCCGGCAGCCGCAGCCCGGGCCATGCCGCACGGCTGCTGACCGCACGCAGGGGCCGGCCCCGAGGACACATGCGGCGGCCTCTGCCGCCTCGCCCCTGACCCTCTGCCCTGTTCTCCATGTTGCATTTCTCGTCAGTTTCTCGGGCGGTGTAGCTGCCGCTGCCACCAGAGCCTGCGGGGTATCGCGCTGCTCATTCATCCAGAGTACTTTCTTTTCCATTTCCACCCCTCCCTTCCCATTTCCTTCTCCCTTTCCCCGCCAGCTTTGCATCCATCTCCCCGACCCCGTCACCCCCTCCTGCTTCCATCCACCGGGGCTATGGCCGCAGAAGAGGTATTGCAGACGGTGGACCATTATAAGACTGAGATAGAGAGGCTGACCAAGGAGCTCACGGAGACCACCCACGAGAAGATCCAGGCTGCCGAGTATGGGCTGGTGGTGCTGGAGGAGAAGCTGACCCTCAAACAGCAGTATGACGAGCTGGAGGCTGAGTACGACAGCCTCAAACAGGAGCTGGAGCAGCTCAAAGAGGTGAGTTGCCTGTCACCTCTCCCCTTCCTGGCCCGCACTCCCCCCACCCGCAAGGCCCACTCATCATGATCAAGAAGTCATGAAGGAGGTGATTGAAAGGGCTGTTTCTTCTTCTAGGGCCCTTTGTTGATAAGAGAAGATTGAAAGATTCCGTTGTTTTCTCCCCCAAGAGAAAAATTGCCAAAGAAATGAATATATAAGCTGGAATTTGGGAGGCAATGGCTGTTTGGCCTGCGGGGGAGGGAGATTCGTAAGAGTCTTCAAGTCTCAGCACTCTAAGGCGACATTCAAGTGGGTTGGAATGTATGAATCAAACTTCTCAAAACCGCTGTTATCTCAAACCCAGGTTTCAGCGACCGTTTCATAGTCCACAGAAGTGATGAGGTTTGTGCCTGAGGACCCACAATTTCAGGATGTAGACTGTATGGTACCTCAGCTTTCCTCTACATGTAACCGCTCCTTGGTGAGAGAGGGAACTCCGCACCAATCCCATTTGACAAAGGCTAGGCAATCTTCATTCTGCTTGGCTTTAGTCATTCTTGTCATTGGGCTGCAGGAGAAAAACAACTTTGCTGGGTGATCCCATTGCCTTGATTTCACCTCGGAGGAGGCTGGGCCATGCCCAAGTCTTATGAGGTCACCCTGACTAGAAAAAAATTGAACTCACCTACAAATAGTCTGAAAGAGTGGTGTATATGAAATACGTGGGTAGTGTTGCATTTCAAATGAGGCTCTTCTCTGGTTGAAATGATATATTTATAAAACCAGAATATCATAAATGGGTGATGTATAATGTCTGTCTTCAGTTTTTTTTGTATTTGGCCTCTTTTAAAGCCTGTCGGATGTATGGGAGAAAACAATGAACGTGCTTTGATTTCCTATCAAGCACTCTTAAGAACATACATATTGTTTAAGTAACTCGGTCTATTTTACCTGATTCTTGAGGCACTATGGGTAGCAAGTAGCCGCTTATAAATTTAAATGTAATATACACTCCTTTTCTATGCGTCAAGTCCTTATTTTTAGGTGCATATTGACATTTAAATGTTAATTATTGTTTGGCATATAATATCACAAATCTATTTCTTATGAGTTTGGTTTTTCTTGGGAGGGGTCTTATTTTATGCTGTTACAGTTAAAAAAATGTGATTTATGACATAATGAATCAACTTGCCTTCCAATTTAGTATGTAATATGGTAAGCATTTATACTTGTAGATATGTCTTATTTTATTTGGATGCCTGTCTACCAAAAAATAAATGTACCACCTATGATTAAAAATCCCAGCTAGGAATCTAATTTTTGTGTGTGTCAGGCTGTACATTTCTAGTTCATGTTTTACTTACCATGTACCTGTCTGGTCTTAACAACCGCTGGAGTTGTTTATATTTTCCAACTTAGATTAGGCTGACATATTTAAATGCAGTGATGCTAAACCTCATGAAGTGAGGAAGCAGGATGATGACTGTAATTCTCAGAGATGTTTTGATGCTGTCTATACCTATCAACACTGCTTTGCCAAGACAGGGAAGTGCAAACCAGAAAGTGGTAAGCCATCACCTTCTTGATAAAGGAGATGGGCTTAATTTAATGCAATGTACCTGTTACTGACTTTTCTGCTTGATTTAAACAATCCTTCTAGGGATATTTCTGTCATTGCACTTACCTTGCATAGCAAACCTTAATGCAATTGTGTTTTGCCTTTGCTACACTGTGAGCTTTGCATCCAAAGTCTTTAACACAAAAGCTAGCACATGGTGGGCATGAAATATTTTATGAAAGAATCAGTTTGTACCAGAAGAAGGCACACTTTTGTCAAGCGTTCAGTAGTCAATATTGGTTAGTGTTAGAGAAATACTAAGAAAATTAGGATGTATAGGAAGTGACAGATGTTAATAAAACTACCTGTATTAGTTTCACCAGCAGTAATTAGAAAAATGTGAAAAAAATGTTTTTTAGGAATAATGTAACTGCGGTTTCTTAATACAGAATGATGCAAATACCAGCTAAAATTTTTTCTATAAATATTTTAATGTGTATTTTGTTCTGTATAGCAGGAGGTTAATAAAAATTTATCAGCATTATTTTTACTAAATGATTCTTTTAATATACTTATTTTCAGTTGCATTTAGCATAAGTGAAATTCAAGATTCCTAAAAAACTGGTTTATACAGTTATATAAAAATGTATTTTAGGTAATAATTATTATAGTTGATTATTTGATAGTGAGGCCTATTATTTTTATTCTTTAAACATGGAATATACTTTAGTTGGAAATATAACTTAAATTAGTTAAATCGATTTCAAGTAATATTTCTTGTATGAAAAGTAAATCCAAAATAATTGTGCAAACTGAGGTGTTCCAACACTAATATTATATAGAAGTCAGTTTTGAAAAATATATTTTGTGAGTGTTTTGATTTTTCAAAAGGAAGTTTTGCTCATTATCAGGTGTATATAGTAAATGATGTTACATTGTATCTATAAAGCCAAGCATAAAATAAATCTGGCTTATTTCTGGGATCTTTGAACAAATACGATTTATTTAAAAATAATTGAACCAGTTTATGGGAATGTCAACAGAAAACTACTGTATTAAGTCCAAGTTGGACATTAGTAATTTGCAATGTAGCAACATGGCTCAGTCTTTGCAGGTCATTTTGTTTTCCAGAGTCAGTGCCCACCAATGTTGCTACCTTCCTTCCCAGGCTAGGTACTGCTGTGACAATAATGCAAGTGGGCAGTGTTGCCTGAAGATGTGCAAAATCAAGAAGATGAAATTCATTAAATTTTTTTCCTAGTTATTTCTTCTCTTAACTCAATTGTTTTTTGACCTGGCCTGATGTTGTTTAGTGCTCTGCATGGACTACTGTAATTCAGCTCACAAAAGACCACATTTGAAAGAAAAACACTAAGGATTTGAAAAAAGGATGACTTCTGACATCATCAGAATGTTCTCCTTTTCATGATTCTTTGGGCAGCTGGACAGAGCAGTATGTCCACTGGAATACTTGAGTCTGGTTTTGTGATTTCACAAGTAACACTAGCTCTTCAATGACCTGAGTGAGGGTCACCCACACCCAGTTATGCTCGGGGCCTGGCTGATTATATGTTTGGGATGTACGTAAATCAGCACTGTGAGCCTGTCACCCAGGCCAGAATAGTGTTTGAGGAAGAGTCATAGCTCCAAAATAACCTGAAAACTAAAAATATACATATATAAAAATACCCTAGATCTGAAACTTAAGAGTTTTTTTGAACTTAAAAATGGTTGAAATTTAAAATGTTGTAAAGTTGAAAAAGAGCCCCTTTAGAAAGGAATGATTCAGCATTACTGGTGGCATTTTAAAAAGGAAATGTATCTGTGAGACAGCTTTAGAAAAGTTTTGCAGCTTGGATACCGTAAACTATGCACTAATGAGCTTCAACCCATTTTCTTGCTCATTTTGTCAACCCTGACACCAAGGATAGTTACCAGCTGCTGAAGAAGCACTTTCTGGACATTGGGCAGCTTTTCCTTTTGTAGCCAACTCTATGCTTTTTCAGGGTTATAGTTAAATCATTCAACACAAAAATATGTACTTATACAGTTTTAGAGCCTGTCACATTGGTGACCTGATGAATGCCATTTAATTACCTAGATTCATCTTTAAGCAGAATCGTTTTCCCTTCAGATGCTTAGAAAGATTGTTAGTTTCTTTTACATCTTTAAGTTCTAAATCATGAAATCATATGGCAAGAAAAACCCCAGATTTCTTTTCCAATCTATAAATAAACATAAAGAGAAAGTTAATACTTAATTGACCTGAACTATGATTTTTAACTTCTCTCATTGTTTTTATTTTTTTATTTTATTTTATTTTTGAGATGGAGTCTCGCACTTTCACCCAGGCTGGAGTGCAGTGGCACAATCTCGGCTCACTGCAAGCTCCACCTCCCAGGTTCACACCATTCTCCTGCCTCAACCTCCCAAGCAGCTGGGACTATAGGCGCCCGCCACCACGCCCAGCTAATTTTTTGTATTTTAAGTAGAGATGGGGTTTCACTGTGTTAGCCAGGATGGTCTCGATGTTTTTAAAGAAAATATATTTACATTTATCATCAAATTAATCTTAAAATCTAAAATACATTAAGATATGCTTTTGGAAACTGTTACAAACAACCTCAACAAACAAACATCATCGCTTTCAATCACATCTCTTTTTTTCTGGACCCAGTTGCTCTAACTTGCACTACCCCTTCTTTTTTTTTTTTTTTCTTTGAGATGGAGTTTCACTCTTGTTGCCCAGGCTAGAGTGCAAAGGTGTGATATCGGCTCACTGCAACTTCTACCTCCCAGGTTCAAGTGATTCTCCTGCTTCAGCCTCCTGAGTAGCTGGGATTACAGGCATGTGCCACCACACCTGGCCAATTTTGTATTTTTAGTAGAGACGGGGTTTCTCCATGTTGGTTAGGTTGATCTTGAACTCCCGACCTCAGGTGATCCACCTGCCTCAGCCTCTCAAAGTGCTGGGATTACAGGCAACTGTGCCTGTCCCGTTCTTTTTATTTCAAATCAAGATTTCGTCTCTGGCAAAGTTATTTCTCAGATATAACTTACCAAGAATTTATCATCTTTTATCACATTCCCCATGTTTATGTGAGTATGTATGACAGCAATGGCTTGAAGATTTCTTCAGAACTTTTTGCTTGCAAATATTTTGCCCTATCATCCCCTTAAATATACTTGTACTCATGGATATTGCTTTCCAAATTTGAAAATAAGGTAATTAATTACTTGCATGTTGAAATATACATAAAGGACTTGCCCACACATAAGATTCCACCTGTAATTATGGCTTTGAGGAGAGGAGGGCATGAAGGGCTTCATAGTCTTAGTATTAAATAATTCATTATGCTAAAGGAGAATGCATGTAAAGTCAAGTGGCAGGAGATGCAATTGGGAAAGGGCCATGGCCACATTTTGTCTTTGTCTTGGGGATGTGGAGCCATTGAAAATAAATGAAACAGTCACTGTGTTTAATTTTACCGGTCTTCAAAACAATTCAGAGGGCTTACTACTCATTTTTACTGATAAAAAGATAATAAAAATAATAAAGCATTGACTTAATGTACAAGGCTCCATTTAGAACTAGGTTCTTTACAAGCCTTGCCTGTAATTCATGCAGCAATCCTTACACAAGGTAAGTGTTGCTTGCATTATACAGAAGAGGAAACTGAGTCTTACAGAGGTTTAGGTCTCTTCCCAGGGCCACAAGACCAAGTGATGAAACTTGGAAGAAGCCCACTTTTTTTTCCACTGCGTCGTACTGCCTTAGAGTGTGAAACATCTCTGCCTAGTCTACAAACGCAATATAGAAGGTTATGGTGATGGTCGTAATGGGTGGACTGAGGCTGTGTAGTGGGATAGGCAGTGGCAGTAGGGATCGTGAGGAGGGGGCACATCTAAGAGCTATTTGGGAGGTAGGGTGGAACAGGCATTGGATGTTACTATATGTGGAAAGTGAGGAAGACAGTGGAGTTGAGAATCTTCTCAGGCTGGATAGGAGGTGGTTCTATTTACAAAGGAAGGTATTATGGGGCAGAGCAGTTTTAGAGGGTGAAACTGATGCTCAAGTTACATGAGTTTTTGTTGTTTTTGACACAGGGTCTCTCTCTGTCACCCATGCTGGAGTGCGGTGGTGCTGTCACAGCTCACTGCAACCTCAACCATCCTGGCTCAAGTGATCCTCCCACCTCAGCCTCCCAAGGAGCTGGGACTGCAGACCCATGCCACCATGCCTAATTTTTTTTTTTTTTTTTTTTTTTTTTGAGACTGAGTCTTACTCTGTTTCCCAGGCTGGAGTGCAGTGGCATGATCTCAGCTCATTGCAACTTTCGCCTCCTGAGTTCAAGCGATTCTCCTGCCTCAGCCTCCCAAGTAACTGGTACTACAGGAGCATACCACCACGCTTGGATAAATTTTTTGTTTTTGAGATGGAATCTTGCTCTATCACTCAGGCTGAAGTGCAGTGGCCTTATCTCAGCTCACTGCAACCTCCACCTTTCAGGTTCAAGTGATTCTCCTGCCTCAGCCTCCTGAATAGCTGGGACTACAGGTGCCTGCCACCATGCCTGAATAATTTTTTTTTTTTTTTTCTCGAGACCGTCTCGCTCTGTTGCCTAGGCTGGAGCACAGTGGCACAATCTCGGCTCACTGCAACCTCTGCCTCCCGGGTTCAAGTGACTTTCCTGCCTCAGCCACCACCACGCCCGGCTAGTTTTTGTATTTTTTTTAGTAGAGATGGGGTTTTACCTTGTTGGCCAGAGTGGTCTCGATCTTCTGACCTCGTGATCCACCCACCTTGGCCTCCGAAAGTGCTGGGATTATAGGCGTGAGCCACCGCGACCAGCCTAATTTTTGTACTTTTAGCAGACAGAGGATTTCACCATGTTGCCCGGGCTGGTCTCAAATTCTTGAGCTCGAGCGATCTGCCTGCCTTGCCCTCGTAAAGTGTTGGGATTACAGACGTGCGCCACCGTGCCCAGCCACACAAGTCCTTTTAGTTCATGTTTTCTTTGCTGGGGAAGCACGCATTGCATGACAGATTCAGATACTCAACTTTCTTTTTTTTTCTTTTTTTGAGATGGGGTCTCATTTTGACACCCAGGCTGGAGTGCAGTGGTGTGATTGTGGCTTACTGCAGCCTTGACCTCCTGGGCTCAAGCAGTCCTTGTGCCTCAGCCACCAAGTAGCTGGGACTACAGGCGCACACTGCCATGCCTGACTAATTTTTGTGTTTTTTTTTTGTAGACACGGGGTTTTGCCATGTGGGCCAGGTTGGTCTAGAACTCTTGAGCTAAAACAATCCGCCTGTCTTGGCCTCCCAAAGTGCTAGGATTACAGGCTAACTTTCAATTTAATAAAAAAATTAATTTGTGCAATTGGTTGTTATTTTATAGAAGCCTAATTTCTAGAGTATGGGATATAAACAATTTAATAATGTTTTCACCAGTTAGTTTGATTGCTTTCTAAATTAGGAAAAATGAAAACAAACAATGGGCAAAGAAGCTGACTGGGGACAGTGAGGTCTAAGAAGGCAGTCTCTACTCACCCTTTAGGGTTATGGGGGCTGGGAGCAACAGTCCTCACTGCTCACTGACTAATCTTTATTAATCTTATTTAATCTTTACTGAAGATGCGTTAGCATTTTTAATTTAAATGGTTTTTTTTCCCCTCTTTTCTTTTGGTGAGGGGTGTGGGAGGGGAGTCTCGATGTGTTGACCAGGCTGATCTTGAACTCCTGGCCTCAAGCGATTCTCCCTCCTCAGCCTCCCAAAGTGCTGGGATTACAGGCAGGAGCCATTGCACCCAGCCTTTTCCATTTTTCATTTCAAGAGTTTGCTTTTTAAGAATTACAATTGTGTAATCATGACAGTTTTTATTGCAGTACTCCAAGCTAGAGAAAAGCATATATAAATTAATAGTTTTCCCCTCTTCTCCCACAGTTCTGTCTGTGTTGTTAACACTTTGCTGAGTATTCTTCTGTACTTGTTTTAAATGTCTTTAAACATATAGTCAGGGTTTTTGTGTGTGCGGTGTTTTTTTTTTTTTTCTTTTCTTTTCTTTTTTTGCTGTTTTCTTCCTTTGTTTTTATAAAAACAGGATCTTGCAGCCTGGTGTTTTAAATTTAGTAGTATGTCCTTTCAAAAGGCAGGTATTTCTGAGACAAGCCTGCATTTTTAAAGCACTAGTGAAGTGCGAAGAAAATGAGACCGATTAGGGAAGAAAACCAGAGAAGCTTAGAGTTTGGGTGACCCTGGGGATGTGGGAAGGTGGTGCAAATGGTACCCTGAGGGTAGCATGGATGGTAAGTGAAAGAGAAAAAGGTGTAGGTTTGCGTAAAAGAAACTGATGGAATTTGGTTGCCCTATAGCAGACCCATGCAATGGTACCAGGGGAAAAGATGGACAGTTTTGTGGGTGAATTAGCAGTGATTTTGATTCCTTGTCTTGTTGGCTGCTGATGGAGATACGTGTATCAGCAGAATACCTGGCTGGTTTCCATGGCCAGCAAGAGCCAGTCCTGCAGTGTGACCACATCCTGTCCATTCTGGGTCTTGGTGGCAAGCCAGGATGATTCAGGCAGTTGGGCTTTATTACGTTATCCCTTCTTTGCCCTCTGAAAGCTGAGTTTTGAAATAGTTAGGATCTTATACAACATCTCAGATTCAGCATGCTGTGCAGGAGGTGGGGAGAAAGGGGTACAAAAGAGGAAAATGTTCAGTGAAGGTGTTCTTATTACAATGGAGGGGAATATGAAAATGGAAATTGATACCTTTTCCTCTTGGGATTTAATTATGTCTATAAAATTAAGGTGTTGCAATACATAATCTCTATGATTTTTTTTTTTTACCAGCTCTAAATCTCTGAGATGGCTGTATTTTAGAGCTATCTGTTCTGCTTATTTACCGCCTGTCCTTTACATTTCAAATTCATTCAATAGTTTTCCAAAGTACAGAATAGTTTTGCCTAGTTGCAGTAATTTTCACCTAGGCTTCAGGGATCTTCCATCGTCTGTTTTACATATTTTTTCTCCTTTCTTTTTCCACTCTGGTCACTCAGTTCTAGCCAAGATAATCCACCTTATTTTAGCACTTGTGCTATGTCCCCCTCTCTCTCTCTCTATATATATATATACACACACATATATAATTTTGAGATGGAGTCTCATTCTGTCACCCTGGCTGAAGTGCAGTGGTGCGATTACGGCTCACTGTGGCCTCAACCTCACAGGTTCAAGTGATCCTCCCACCTCAGCCTCCAGAGTAGCTGGGACCACGGGTGCACACCACCATACTGGCTTTTTTTTTTTTTACCCACCTGATTTTATTTTTACTGGAGGCTCAGGTGGCCCAACTAATTTTTAGAAATTATTATTTGCAGAGATGAGGTTTTGCTATGTTGCTTAGGCTGGTCTCGAACTTCTGGGCTCAAGTGATTCTCCCACCTCAGCCTCCCAAAGTGTTGGGATTGTAGGTGTGAACTACTGCGCCTGACCTTCTCTCTCTCTCTATATTTTAACCACTTTATAGTTCCCTTTGTCTTTGAACACTTGGTCCACACTCACTTTTCTTCTGGATTCATATTTTCTGATCTCACCTATTATGTTGTAGAACTGATATGTTAGGTTTGTTTTCATTGACCCATTTGTGCTTGGCTTCAGAGAGGAGAACAAGACCCTGTGAGTCACTGGGAGCCAGATTTTGGATCAAAATAAGTCAGTTTCTGACAAGTATCGTTGTAAAGTAATGGAATGAGGCAGACTTCTTAGGAAGTAATGAATTCCCTGTCACCAAAAGGGAGAAGCTAGTAAGCCACTTGCTGAGAATACTCTATGGGGGGTTATCCTTGGGAAGGGTATATCTGGAATGATCTCTAAGATTCCTTCTTATTCAGATGTCTTTGATTTTATCATTCCAGGTGTTCCAAATAATTTCATAAGTTTATGTTTTTTATACTCCTTTTCCCACCACCAGGGCACAGTGTTTCTGACTTGGTTAGATTTTTCTGCTTTAATGTTTGGCATTTCACACTATTTGATGACTGTAAACATTTGGAATGTTTTCAGAATGTCTCAAAACTTTATTTTGATTTATGTTTTTGCTTTATTTTCAGAAGAAAACTAATGGGTAATATAAAGCTTTAAGATGAGGGTATCTCTAAATTTGGAGAGCTTTCAGTGCAACTATGCATTTTGAAGCTACATGGTTGCATTGAGGGAGGTCTACAGCCTCCAGAATCTTCCTTTTCACACACACCTGGGCACATGTACATGCACATGATTTTATATTTTGTCATTTATGCTTAGCCCTGTGTGTGTGTGTGTGTGTGTGTGTGTATATATATGTATATATATATATTTTTTTATAGACCGTGTTTTGCTCTTGTTGCCCAGGCTGGAGTGCAATGGCACGATCTCAGCTCACTGCAACCTCCACCTCCCAGTTTCAAGCAATTCTTCTGTCTCAGGCTCCCGAGTAGCTGGGATTACAGGCATGCTGGGATTACAACCACGCCTGGCTAATTTTGTATTTTTAACAGAGACAGGGTTTCTCCATGTTGGTCAGGCTGGTTGCGAACTCCTGACCTCAGGTGATCTGCTCGCCTCGGCCTCCCAAAGTGCTGGGAATACAGGCATGAGCCATCGCACTGGCCTGCTTAGTCCAACGTTTTATACTGCATTGTCAACTAGTCAGTCCCCAGAATCTGTGGGTTCAGCATCCTTGGATTCTGCATCCTTGGATTCAACGAACCTTGGATTGAAAATATTTGGAAAAAACTTGCATCTGTACTAAACGTATACAAGCTTTTGTTGGTCATTGTTCCCTCAATAATTCAGTATAACAGCTATTTCCATGGCATTTACATCGTATTAGGTATTATAAGTAATCTGGAGATGATTTAATGTATACTGGAGGATGTGTGTAGGTTACATGCAAATATTACACTATTTTATCTCAGGGACTTGAGCATCTATGGATTTTGATATCTACAGGGAGTACTGGAATACCCATACCCTCACCAAGACTGAGGGATGACTGTATTTACATAATATACCACTCCGATACTTTCTTTTTGCTTTAGATTGCCCATTACCTCTTCATCTGTTTCATTTATTCATTCAAAAATTTGTATTGAGTGGCTACTGTGTCAGGCGTGGTTCCACTTGCTGGAGATACAGCGTTAAACAAGACAGACCCGATGGAGCTGCCTGGGTGGAGCTTATGTTTCAGACTGGGAAGAGAGTCAACGAACGAACATCCACACATATTTCAGTTGTGAGAGGTGCCATGAGGGAAGAGACAGACTGGCTGGGGAAAGCGTGATCAGGCAGTCTTCCCCAGGAGGTGAGACTTGAGCCCAGACCTGAATGATGACAAGGAGCCAGTCATGTGGAGACTGGGGAATGTGATTTTTAAGAAGAGGACAAGTGCCAAGATCTGCGAACTCTGTTGTAGTTGTTAGGGGAAGTGATGTGTTACCATGCTCTGTAAAAATGACCATTCATATCTGAAATAATGACCATTCTGTAACATAGTGTATTGCTTATTAGATTTTTCTAATGAGGTATTGGGTCTCAACATTGGAAATGTTTGAGCAGAGCCTGGATATCTTCCTGAGGTCTTCTCTGAGAAGAGGTGGGTGGGAACCAGTGACTTTCAATACAGACTGTATGTTAGAATCACCTGGGTGATTTATAAAACTACTGCTGCCTGGACGTCACTCCGGGAGAGTTAAATCACTCCTTGGAAGTGGAGCCTGGCTTCAGCATGTGAATCCCTCTTCCCTTAGAGATGCAGCCAGGGTGAAGAACCCCTCTTCTATATTTCCAACTTGAGGACTAAATGACCCCATGGGCGAAGAAGTGTTTAGTAAGAAAATCTGGTTCCAGGCACAGTGGCTCATGCCTGTAATCCCAGCACTTAGGGAAGCCAAGGCAGACGGATCATACAAGGCCAGGAGTTTGAGACCAGCCTGACCAACATGGCGAAACCCCATCTCTATTAAAAATACAGAATTAGCTGGGCCTGCTGGCATGCGCCTGTAATCCCAGCTACTCGGGAGACAGGCATGAGAATCGCTTGAACCCAGGAGGTGGAGGTTGCATTGAGCTGAGATCGTGCCACTTCACTCCAGCTTGGGCGACAGAGCAAGACTCTGTCTCAAAACAAAACAAAACAAAAAACTGGGAAGTTATGAGCTAATATATAAACCTTCATTGTATAGTCTTTTAAAATGTGTTGTTTCTACTTTCTGAAAATGAACACATTAAATCCTTTCTGAAAACCAGAAAATATCAAAAACTTAACTGCATTAGACAGAGATATATGTTAAATTTGAGTGCATTTAATTTTCTATTCTTGAGGACTGCTTAAAGTTTCTTTAAAAAGTTCTCTCTTATTATGTCTATTTATTTTATTCTGTTTGCAGTTTTTATGCCAACTTTACACATTTGTAAATAGAATATTTAAAAAGGATTTTTTTTGAGGGATTGATGTCTAACTTCTGGGTGACTTTTAGTTCTTCTTTTGGTTATATATCTTTACTGTTTTCTAACATTTTAAGGAGAAAAAGCCTACTCTAAAATGTAATATTTAACTGCTGTGTTTCTGTCTTTAAATTTAGAATTGAAAATGATAACCTATTTACATTTATGGGAACAATAACAATATGTGTACAATAATAGTAGCAATTTCCTTAAGAATGTTTTGTTGCAGTTTGGCGTGGGTCTATAATAGAAGATTCAGAATGATGGGTCTTTGTTTTTCCCTTGCATACTGCAGAGTAATGTGGAATCAAATGCCACTATTGAAGAGCTCTTAGTCATCAATTTTTGAAATTGAAAGAGGTTTATATTGTAAGAAGGATGGGCTCTGTTGATAAGCCTTACTGATTGCTACTTTGTAGATGGTTTTAGGGGATATTTTGAAGTTGACCTTGGTGAGGTTACTGGATGGAAACAGGATGAGTTTAATCTTGTACATGACTTCTTTTGTTGAGCTGGAGATACTATTATCTTGCAGATTATCTCTTTGGCACGCACGACCATTTTTTTTTTTTTGTCCTTTAAATCACAAACTGGCTTTCTTTTTGCTAAGGTTGGTGTGCTTAGATTCTTTAAGCTCCAAATCTCAAGAAAATATAGGAAGGAAAATTGACCATTAGAAAGAGAGAGGAAAAAAAAAAGAAAAAATATAATGTGCTCCAAACCAATTATAAATAGCTTTTGAATTGTTGGCTCCATAGATAAATAATTTTTTTTTTTTTTTTTTGAGACAGAGTCTCGCCCTGTTGCCCAGACTGGAGTGCAGTGATGTGATCTCGGCTCACTGCAACCACCACCTCCTGGGTTCAAGTGATTCTCCTGCCTCAGCCTCCCAAGTAGCTGGGATTACAGATGTGTGCTACCATGCTGGCTAATTTTTTGTGTCTTTAGTAGAGACGGGGTTTCACCATGTTGGTCAGGCTGGTCTCGAGCCTCTGACCTCGTGATCCACCTGCCTCAGCCTTCTAAAGTGCTGGGATTACAGGCGTGACCCAGGGCGCCTGGCCTCCATAGATAATTTTTAAAAGTCATACCAGATCTTAATTAATGTTGGCATTAAAAACTAATGGTGGCTCACGCCTGTAATCCCAGCATTTTGGGAGGCCAAGACTGGTAGATCACTTGAGGTCAAGAGTTCAAGACCAGCCTGGCCAACGTGGTGAAACCCCGTCTCAACTAAAAATACAAAAATTAGCTAGATGTGGTGGTGCGTGCCTGTAATCCCAGCTACTTGGGAGGCTGAGGCAGGAGAATCTCTTGAACCTGGGAGGCGGAGGTTGCAGTGAGCCGAGATCACTCCATTACATTCCAGCCTGGGTGAGAGTCTCATTCCGTCTCAAAAAACAAAAAAAAAGGCTGAGGTGGGAGGATGGCTTGAGCCCAGAGGGCAGAGGCTGCAGAGAGCCAAGATCGCAATACTGCACTCCAGCCTGGGTGACAGAACAAGACTCCATCTCAAACAAACGAACAAATAAATGAAAACTAACTATTATCTTGCAGATTATGATCTAGTGATCTCAACAACAGAAGATCTCAGTTTGTCAATTATTTTTGTTTTCTTTTTTTGAGACAGGGTCTCACTCTCTTGCCCAGGCTGGAATGCAGTGGTGTGATCTCAGCTCATTGCAGCCTTGACTTCCCAGGCTCAAGTGATCCTCCTGCCTCAGCCTCCTGAGTAGCTGGGACTACAGATGTGAGTCACCATGCCCAGCTAATTTTTTTGTATTTTTTGTAGAGACAGTGTCTCACAATGTTGCACAGGCTCGTCTCAAACTGTTGGACTCAAGCCATTTACCTGCCTCGGCCTCCAAAGGTGCTGGGATTACAGGTGTGTACCACTGCACCCAGCCTCAGTTTGTTAATATTTTACAATAATTTAGAAGTAGAACCCTTTCTTAAGAGTATTCTCAGGTCTTCTACCTTAATTACTGTAGTTATTTCCAGTCATGTTTTATAATCAACTGCTATTTTTCATTGTGGCAAAATAAGTAATATATTTTTGTAAATCATGTTAAAGTGCTTGGGACAATACAAACAATTACTTGCTAAAATTTAGACCAGGGTCTCAAAACAATTACATTTTTAGATAATGGTCACAGTAAGTCTTCTCGGGAAAAAGCAATGAAGAAAACTCTAGACCAATGAGATTTTAGTCATCATTAATCAATGCCAAGCGAAAAAATCTTAAGATGTATTTAAATTTGTGATGCCAGTGTGATTCAGAAATTTGAAAAATGGATTTCAAAGTAATGCTGTGAGCAGATAGGTCATTGTGTAAACATAACTAATGGTTCATTCATTCATTCCTACAATAATAATTCAATGTCAGATTTGAGTGTTGAGAATACAGCAGAGAACAAACACAACAGAAAGTCCATATTCATGGAGCCTACGTTTTGTGGGGGAAGAGAGATGATAAACAAAATGAATGAGTAAAACAGATAGCATGTTAGATCGTCCAAAATGCTATGGCGGGAAAAAACCCTGGGAATAGGGAGATAGCATGTGAAGTGGAAGAGGGTTACGATTTTCAATAGAGTGGTCAGATAAAGGCTCATTGAGAAGACACAATATGGAGACCATGTGACTGGAGGGGACTGAGCTAGGGGGTGAATAGTAGGTGAGACCAGAGGGGGCCACATGATGTAGCAGCTTCTAGATTATTAGGACTTTGGCTTTTACTCTGAGTGAGATGGGAAACTTTCAGAGAGCTTTGAGCAAAAAAGTCACAATGTTCTGTGCTTTTTCCCTGATTGAGATAACTTCTGCATACATTCAAGCAAGACTAAAACCCCCTTCAGGGAAAAGGAGTTTTCATTAACTAAGTGTCCCATGAGGTATACGGCATTCTCTTCCTTCCCACCATAGCAGGTGTTTAATAGATGGTTATGGTATTGCACTGATTTAGATTGGGAAAAAAATAAAGATGAAGTTATTAAGACAGTCAGTTCTGGTCAGGCACGGTGGCTCACGCCGGTAATCTCAGCAGTTTGGGAGGCTGAGGCGGGCAAATCACCTGAGGTCAGGAGTTCAGGACCAGCCTGGCCAACATGGTGAAACAAAAAATAAGCCGGGCGTGGTGGCAGGCGCCTGTAATCCCAGCTACCCGGGGGTTGAGCCGGGAGAATCGCTTGAACCTGGGAGACAGAGATTGCAGTGAGCTGAGATTGCGCCACTGCACTCCATGCTGGATGACAGAGCAAGACTCCATCTCAAAATAAAAAGACAGCGAGTTATTTTAAAAGAGGTTGGAGTAGACCACTTGTTTTAAAAATAACCATTTGTGTGCCTAGATTAAACCCATTTATTCAAAAGACACTGTGCTGACTTGCCTGGTTCCTTGTACCTGAATCTTTACCTAAGTGTCTTGAACTCTCTGTCCTTTATTCTCCATAATATGAGCCATCCAGTAGACCCTAGCCAAAGGGGGCATACAGACAGTCTCAACATTGTATTACTGGTTCTGTGCTACAGCTGTCATTCAGATTCCTGAGAAAATGGATTGAATGCTTGTTATTCATTTATTTATCTATTAAGTCTTTAGAGAGCATCACATATATGCCAGGTATTATGCAGGCTACACAAAAGTTAGGAAGACATGATCTTTATTTTTAAGTTACTTATTTGTTGTTGGAGGCAACAGAGATAAACAAATTGTGATATTTTACTGGAAAGAATATGGGTTTTTGAGTTAAGAACAGACTATGTTTGAAATCCCTTTAGCAGCTCTGTGTCCTCAGGCCAATACTTGAAATGATGTGAACGCTGGTTTCCTCCTCAGTAAGATGGAGAACGATAATAACTACAAGTGGTAAGGAAAAATGCACGTGAAGGATTTAATATGGTACCTGACACATGACAAGCACTTAATAAATGATGGATGTGATGGTGACAATAATAGTAATAATAATAAAATAATAATGTGTTGATTGTGCTTGATAGGAGTGGAGGGTAGCAAACCCAGTTTGAATCAGAGTAATCTGTCTGATCAGGCAACATTTGAAGGGGCTTTGAAGAATGAGTAGGGATTTTCCGGGGAGAGAAGAGGGGCAAAGTCGTTCAGGAAGATGAAACAGCTTGTAGAAGAGGGAAGGCTGGAGAGGGTGCTGCTCGTCAGTGTCTGTGTTGTTGCAGTAGGAGGGTAGATGGAATTGGGTGAGAGGGGAGGTGAGCCTGGAGAGATGGTTTGGGGCCAGATGGGGAAAGCTGTGTGATGGGGCTTGTGAGTTTCTGCCAGCCAACACTTCAGCATAGCTGACTGTAACAAAGTTGGGAAGGCCTTGCTTTAGAGAGCCAGGCCTGGAGTACCTCTGACTAACAAGGAGTCTGGGAGGATCTGCTGCTCCCATGCCATCCTTCGTGTGTTTTAGAGTCTGTTTGAACCTTCTGGGCTCCTGTGAATTAGGGAGTGGCAGCTCCTCAGTCTAACTCCTATTGTGAACAGGTTGCCTAATTGGCCCTTTGGTTTGGGCGCCCACTGTCCTTCCGCGTGGTTGGATAGATGTTGCTCCCAATGACCCTGATCTCTTACAGACCCCTCTGATTCTTCACTCTTGGCTTTGAGAGCCCCTGATGCCCTGCTGTCTTGACTGAGCTTCTAATGGTTGATCAGTCCCTTGAACGTTGAGTTCTTTCCATACTGGACTTGAATATTCTCCTGCCCATTTGATTTGTTAATTAGGATTGATTCATTGGCTGTTTCCCTGCTCTGGTCTTTTCTCTCTGTTGCAGCTGGTTCAAGTTTAATCTCCATTTTCCTTCTCCTCTGGGAAGTTTCCCTTATGCCTCTTGAACAGGGTCAAGAGCACTTAGGAGCTCAAATTTACACTGTATATAATGAGAAAAGCATTGAAAGTTTCAAAGCAGGAGAGTGACATAATTAGCTTTATGTTTTAAAACGAATTTTTGACTTTAGATTCTGGCAATACAGTGGTCCTGTGATCTAAGACCTCTGACTAACCTTCCTGCTGGCAACAATTAAACATGCTGAGTGAAATAAAAAAGTAGCCCTTAAATGGAATGAATGAGTTGACTACTTGGTGAGGATGCTCAGAGGCTAAAACTGAATTAAAGCAGGAACTCTTAGAAGTAAGCAGTGTGTTGACTGGGCACAGTGGCTCAGCCTGTAATCCCAACACTTTGGGAGGCCGAAGCGGGTGGATCCCTTCAGCTCAGGAGTTTGAGACCAGCCTGGGCAATATGACAAGACCCTGTCTCTACAAAAAAAAAAAAAAAAAAAAAAAAAGTCAAAATTAGGCAGGCATGGTCGCATACACCTGTAGTCCCAGCTACTTGGGAGCCTGAGGTGGGAGAATCGCTTGAGCCCAGGAGGTGGAGGTTGCAGTTAGCTGAGATTGTGCCACTGCACTCCAGCCTGGGCAACAGAGCGAGACTCCATCTCAAAAAACAAAAACAAAACAAACAAACAAAAAAGTAAGCAATGCATCAAATCTGACTTTTGCCTTGAATGCATTTGCTGAATCAGTATTGGTTCAATACTGAGCATTAGTTTTCTGGCCACTTAGAGTAGAGGAAATAGGAGATAAAGCCTAGAATCTCCCCAGATTTGGGCTCCAGAGGACCCTACAACCATTGTGGGGGAAATTGGATGTGGTGGGAAAAACTGTATACGTCTTCTCAGACTTCCTACCCCACCTGTGGGCTCTCACTACGGTTTGCAGACTGTTCACACCAAGTGTGTGTAGGAGGGAAGAAATCTTAGGGTTAGAATGAGAGTGAATGCAGGTTGGTCATGCCTGCAGCTCTCTTTGAAGACACTTGCTATCATGGCAGGCTAGAAATAGTCACCATAGATAGTATTCTAAAAAAAAAAAGGAGGCAGCGGGGCATGGTGGCTCACACCTGTAATCTTAGCATTTGGGGAGGCCGAGGTGGGTGGATCACTTGAGGCCGGGAGTTCGAGACCAGCCTGGCCAGCATAGTGAAACCTTGTTTCTACTAAAAATACGAAAATTAGCTTGGCATGGTGATGCAAGCCTGTAATCCCAGCTACTTGGGAGGCTGAGGCGGGAGAATCGCTTGAACCCGGGAGGTGAAGGTTGCAGTGAGCCGAGATCATACCACTGCACTCCAGCCTGGGTGACAGAGTGAGACTTTGTTAAAAAAAAAAAAAAAATACCCTGCAGAAAATAAAATTGCAAAAATATAAATATACAAGGAACAGACACCGTTGTCTCCACATCCTTGTCATCACTTCGTACCTTGTGACTTTAGTTTGCATTTTTGTGGCTGCTTATGAGGTCATGCCTCTTAAGTATTTACAGGCATTTATGACTATCCTGCACTGAAATGCATTTCATGTCTTTGCTCATTTACCGTTGGATTGTTTATATTTTTCTTATTGATTTGTAAGAGTATACACCTATACTCATATTCTGTATACTAAGCCTTTGTAGTTATTTAGATATGTAGGAAATACCTTTCCTAGTCCATGGGCTGTCTTTTCACTGTTTCTGTGGTGTCCTTTGACGAGAGAAGTTTATAATTTTAATTTAGTTGATTTATCACTCTTTTGTGTTTCTAGGTTGTGTTTTCCTATTCTTAAGAAATCCTTTCCATGAAGTCATAAAAACATGCACCTGTATTGTCTTCTGAATATCTTATGGTTTGCCTTTTATATTTAAATCTTTAATCCTTCCTGGAATTGATTTTTGCATTTGATGTGAGGTAGAAATCTAATTAAATTTTTTCCCATGATTCTGCCCCACCCCCCAATAAAATTAGCTTATGATCTCAGTACCACAGGTTACTGAACAATCCATCTTTCCTGCACTAATTTTCAGTATCTGCTTTGTGATAAATTAAGTTTTTATATATGCATGGGTCTATTTTTGGACTATTCTGTTACATTGGTTTGTTGGTCTGTTCTTGTGCAAATGCCACACTGTCTTACTCTTACCATTTTAATATAAGTTGTTGGTAGCTGATGGAATAATTCTTCTTATTTTGTTCTTTCCCTGGAGTCACTGGCTTTGGAAACCTTCCTTGCTGTCATAGGCTCTTTGCTTTGGAAAGCTCTCAACATTTACAAGGAAGTGACAAGTGTGAACGAAGGCAGATCACACTGTTTATTTCCATTTCCCCAATAAACATTAAGGAGGAGGATGTTGAGGGTCTGGTTGTGGTTGTCTTAGACTTTGCACATGATTTTATAAGCAAAGCAGACAAGCTCCAGCAAGGGAACTCAATTGTCTAATTAGATGTTACTAGAAATCTTACTGGGGCTGTGATCTAATTCTTTTTTTTTTTTTTTTTTTGAGACAGACTCTTGCTCTGTTGTCCAGGCTGAAGTGCAGTGGCGCGATCTCAGTTCACTGCAGCCTCTGCCTCCGATGTTCCAGTGATTCTCCTGCCTCAGCCTCTTGGGTAGCTGGGATTACAGGTGCATGCCACACGCCCAGCTAATTTTTGTATTTTTAGTAGAGACGGGGTTTCACCGTGTTGGCCAGGCTGGTCTCAGACTCCTGACCTCAGGTGATCTGCCTGCCTCCGCCTCCCAAAGTGTTGGGATTACAGGCGTGAGCCACCACGCCCAACCTGATCTAATTCTTAAGAAGTCACTTTGGAGAAAAATATTATTTAAGGGCTTTTCAGAAAGTATTAAAAAAGGTACAAGTTCTAATCTAACATTGCTGTTTGTGATTTTTGAGCAAGCATATGCGTATTTCTACTTAAGCATCTGAAATATTGCCTATAGTGTTGTACAGATTCTTCCTTTGGTTATTTTCCTCTTATCTCAGTCACTGGAAGAACAAATGCCTGTACTAATTCTCTATATACTTAAATGGTCTCTTTAGGTATAAATAACCTCATAATCACATAAAAGTTAAACTTTTAATGGAAAAGGCTCAGATGAAATATTACCTAAATAGGAATTAATTGCTTTTTATCACTTTACATTATTTCATTTTTAGTATTATGAAAAATATAATTGTTCCTTTTCCTTAAAAAAATTCAACATAATTTGTGCTCAGTTTTAAACCAATAATTTTCCCCATATGTTTATAGTTTATATTTTCAAGCCAAAATACTTGAGTTTTTTTCCTGTCATAATATTGTCAATATGAGAAATGTATTGTTAAAAATCTTTTAAAACTTCTTTTTATTCCTTTTTTTGTTTTGTTTTTTGAGACAGGGTATTGTTTTGTTGCCCAGGCTGGAATGCAAGGGCACGATCTTGGCTTACTGTAGCCTCAACCTCCCAGGCTCAAGCAACCCTCCCACCTCAGCCATACAAGCAGCCAGGACTACAGGCATGCACCACCATGTCCAACTCTTTTTTTTTGGGGGGTGGACAGAGTCTTGCTCTGTTGCCCAGGCTAGAGTGCAGTGGCATGATCTTGACTCACTGCAACCTCTGCCTCCCGGGTTTAAGAGATTCTCCTGCCTCAGCCTCCCCAGTAGCTGGGATTATGTGCCATTGTGCCTGGCTAATTTTTGTATTTTTAGTATAGACGGGGTTTCACCATGTTGTCCAGGCTGGTCTTGAACTCCTGACCTCAGGTGATCCGCCCGCCTCAGCCCTGCAAAGTGCTGAGGTTAGAGGCCCAACTAATTTTTAAAAAATTTTTTGTAGGCCGGGCATGGTGGCTCACGCCTGTAATCCCAACACTTTGGGAGGCCAGGTAGGCAGATGACCTGAGGTCAGGAGTTCGAGACCAGCCTGACCAATGTAGTGAAACCCTGTCTCTACTAAAAATAAAAAAAATAGCCAGGCATGGTGACACGCATCTATAGTCCCAGCTACTTGAGAGGCTGAGGCAGGACAATTGCTTTAACCCAGGAGGCAGAGGTTGCAGTGAGCTGAGATGGCGCCACTGCACTCCAGCCTGGGCGACAGAGCGAGACTCCGTCTCAAAAAAAGAAAAAAAAAAAAAAGCAAGGTGGAGGAATAATAGGACTGGCAGGGGTGCTGGTTGGGGTGGCTATTTGAGAAATGATGGCCAGGCATGGCCTTTCAGAGGAGATGATGTTGGAGCTGACTCCCAAGTGGTCACAAGGAGCAAGGTGGGGAACTATTTCAGTTCCTGGGTCAAGAGTAACAGTAAGTATAAAGATCTTGAGACAGGGGCCGGGCACTGTGGCTTATGCCTGTAATCCCAGCACTTTGGGAGGCCAAGGTGGGCAGATCATGAGGTCAGGAGTTCGAGACCAGCTTGACCAATATGGTGAAAACCTGTCTCTACTAAAAATACAAAAATTAGCTGGGTGTACACTTGTAATCCCAGCTACTCAGTAGGTTGAGGCAGGAGAATTGCTTGAACTCAGGAGGCAGAGGTTGCAGTGAGCCGAGATCGTGCCACTGCACTCCAGCCTGGGCGACAGAGCGAGACTCTGTCTCAAAAAAAAAAAAAAAAAAAAAAAAAAAGAGATCTTGAGATGGGAATGAACTAGGTTTTTGTGAAAATGGCAAATGGCATTTTGGGTACTGCGAGCCTTTGCAGCGTGGAACCGTGCTGTGCACTGTGGGACTGTGTGGCTCAATGCAGGACGGTTAGCATCCCTAGTCACTGTAATTACAAAAACATAGTCACACATTCTAGACACCCGCTCCCTGCCCTGACACCAAGGGGGCAGTACTGCCTTCAACCAGGACTCCAAAAGACTCCAGTGTGGCAGTTGTTGGGGAGGGGGAATGTGAGAGGGGCAGTGGAGAGGGAGTCAGCAAGCAGATTCTCTGAGCCCTGGCAAGAAGTCTGGATTTTATTTTAAGCTGCCTGAGTGATGTGATTTCATACATGTTTTTAAAAGATCACTCTGGTTATTCCTTGCAGACAGTGGAAGAGTGAACCAAGTTAGGAGGCTATTGGAGTAGTTCAGGTAAGAGATGATGGTGGCTTGGACTGAGTGAGAATCTACTTGAGGGTAAGAAGTGATCTGATTCAGGGTATATGTTGAAAGATTTGCTAATTAATTAAATATGGGAGGCAAAAGAAGGTGGAGAAATCAGGATGGCTCCTAGGTTTCTTATAAGGAGCTAGGAAGAATGTAAAGAAATCATATGATAAGATATAAAAATGAAGGAATAATATTTCACACTTAAATTTACGCGATGAAATATTGCTTATTTGAATTTGAAAATTCTTATGGATACCAATATTGATACTTTGTCTGAAAAATAATTTTAAGATGAGTCTCCTGGCCAGGTGGGGTGGCTCATGCCTGTAATCCCAGCACTTTGGGAGGCTGAGGCAGGTGGATCATTTGAGGTCAGGCATTTGAGACCAGCCTGGCCAACATGGTGAAACCCTATCTCTACTAAAAATGCAAAAATTAGCTGGGTATGGTGGTGCACACCTGTAATCCCAGCTACTCAGGAGGTTGAGGCACAAGAATCACTTGAACCTGGGAGGTGGAGGTTGCAGTGAGCCAAGATCGTGCCACTGCAAGTCAGCCTGGGCGACAGAGCAAGACTCCATCTGGGGAAAAAAAAAAAAGATGAGTCTGCCAAAATGTTTCTCATTTGGAAGGGATTCATGACTTTGCCAGAAAAACAAGCAGCATTCTATAGTTATAATGCTCTATGATGTAATTTACTGGACCTAAGTTGGCTACCTTTCATGATGCATATTAAGTGTGGAGCCATATTTCTTAGTTTCTGTTATAAAGCTAAAATGTTAAGTCATTTTTATTCCTATAAAGTCAAACAAACTAGCCACGGATACTTTTTAACATTCTGTGAAACCGACTTCATCCAGTTACTGAAATGGATGCCAGTACTTTTTAAACCAGAGTTAAAATAATTATTTATAGGGAGCAATTATGCACTGTAGATTAGGAACATGGAGACTGGGGCATAAATATATTCTTGAGCTAGAATTAAAGTAAAACATGTGACTGATGGAAATAACAGCTTTCCCTGTGCCCTACCGTGGAACTTGGTAAGCCTTTGTTGACTCACTCGCACTGCTAGATCATGCTGTGGTCCCCGAGGGCCAGGGAGGCAAGTGTGCTAGTCCAAGTAAAAAGCTGACATGATGTTTGTCTGCATGAACAGAAACACTGTTTGTAATGTGGTGATAATGTTGGCTTCTTGCTCCTGGAATATTGTGTTCTAGGTAAAGTGGTCCAGAGACCAATGGGTGGCAGGTACAGGGATACAGAGCTCAACTTTATATAAAAAAAGACCTTCTCTAATGACTAAGAGCAGAGTCATTAGAGACTGTTGGCTTATCATGATGGTTAAGCACAAGCCAAAAAGCTACTTTGTAGGGATGTCACGGAAGTGAGTCAGTTGTTTTCAACATCATGACTCTGTCATTGTGTGCCTCTCTCCTTAATACCTCAGAAATAAAGTCTTGATAACAGTAGTGGCACCAGTCCTGTGGTTTGTTTTGCAGTGACTGCTTGGTTGTTAAACTCTTTAAGTGAAACACCATAGTGACGGGAGCAATGCTGACAAGCCTGGCCACCTTTGGTCTACAGCAGATATTGCAAGCTGGTATCCCGTGGCCCCAGTCAGGTCTGGTGATTGACAAACATTTTGATTTAGGGAGCTGCTTTTTTCAAGAAGGAGAATCATATAAACTGGATTTCAGGCCAGTCTCAAAAAACTGGAAGATTTCACAGAGCCTTGGGCCCACATTTCTGTGTGGCATGAGAGGGCTGGAGCTGAATGAGTCCTCCTCTCCTCTCTTCTCCTCTCCCCTCCCCTCCCCTCCATTCCCCTCCACTCCCCTCTGTTCCCCTCCATTCCCCTCCACCCCACTCCTCTGCTGTCCTCTCCCTCCCCTCTCCCCTCCTTTTTCTTTTTTTTTTTTTTTTTTTTTTTTTTTTTGAGACGGAGTCTCGCTATGTCACCCAGGCTGGAGTGCAGTGGCGTGGTCTTAGCTCATTGCAGCCTCCATCTTCCAGGTTCAAACCATTTTCCTGCCTCAGACTCCTGAGTAGCTGGGATTACAGGTGCATGCCACCATGCCTGGCTAATTTTATATTTTTAGTAGAGATGGGCTTTCACCATGTTGGCCAGGCTGGTCTTGAACTTGTGACCTTAGGTGATCCACCTGCCTCGGCTTCCCAAAGCGCTGGGATTACAGGTGTGAGCCACCATTCCTGGCTTTTTTTTGAGACAGGGTCTTGCTTTGTCACCCAGGCTGGAGTGCAGTGAGATGAACACAGCTCACTGCAGCCTAGACCTCCTGGGTTTAAGTGATCCTTACATCTCAGCCTCTTGAGTACCTGGGACTACAGGTGTGCATCACCACACCTGGCTAATTTTTAAACTTTTTGTACAGACAACACTTCACTATATTGGCTGGCTCGGTCTCAAATTCCTGGGCTCAAGCGATCTTCTGCCTTAACCTCTCAAAGTGCTGGGATTACAGGCATGAACCACTGCACCTTCACCTTTCTTTTAGAAACAGCATGGATCTCTAATTCACCAGAGTCCGCACCATTCCATCTCATCCGCGTTATCTCACTGTCTGTGTTCTCCCTCATTTACATCATCTGTCACTTACCTGTTGACATATGAGTTTTGACTTTTGATCGAGATGCTGACCCTCTCCTTCCCTTCTAGGAAAGGAAAATAAAGGGGGAAGGAAAGTGGAGAGGGACAAAGGAGAGGTGTGAAGGAGGATGATAGTGCAGGACCTGCATTCTCAGTTCTGCTTCTTAAATCTTGGAGCCTATTTTTTCAGCTAACAACCAGTATAGGACTGATGTTTATTTTTGCATTAGATCATATATGTAGGAGTACCTGGCATATAACTTTGTCCAACGTACACATTCGTTAGCTGGTGCTCCTCTGTGTTCCCCTGTAAAGACTGAGGCAGCTATAACGTTCCAATGCTCTGTGATTATTGATTTTCAGGTCTGTTTTCTCCATCAGATTCTGTGTGTCTTATTCAACTTTGCATCACCAAGCACGTATGTGGCGTTTTTTCTTTTTTGAAGGTAGGGACCATGGTCTCCTCTTTCTTTATTGGGCACTGTATAGATGTCATGCAGGTCTGAATGTCACACTGTTAAATAATTACTTAACAACTGACCAGGACTAAGGCTCTGGTCTAGAACTCCAAATCAGAAGCAAAAAGGAATGGTGCTGGGCCGGGGCATTTTCCTCTAACATCACCCAAACCCGGAAAACGAGGATCGTAAGCCCCTTCATGGGCCCAATGCAGGGCTGGGGCCCTTGGGCTAACCCTTTAGTGCCTCTGGCTGCATCACTGTCAGGGTAAGGCAACCAGCAAGGGGCTGCAGGGAGCAGCCAGCCAGGTCCAGACATGGACAAACGTAATTGGAAGGAAGATAGCAAATGGACAGGTCCTGTCCAGTGTGGATAAAATGACAGCCCCTAAGGCAGGTTGAGGGGCAGAGGAGAGGCTGGGGAATCGGTGTTGTAGCAATGCAGGAGTCCTGTCTTGAGTGGCTGCTCAGGGTATTGACATGCCATTTCGGTAAATACATGAATTAATCAGTGAATGTTGAGAGTAGGGGGAGAGAGAATAACAGGGCATCCCCTTCCATAGATCCTCAGTCTTCTAGTCTCATCTTTCTAGAAGGATGTTCACCCATACTCACCTGGTCCCCTTTGTACCAGCGTTGAACATTCTTAAGAAATTAAGAAGGTGATTCTTTGCCAACCATATTGCAGTTCATTATTTAGGAGCTATATTATCAGCTTGGCTTATGGCTCCGGAAGTGGCCATTAATACCTGGAGCTAAAACACTGTTTTGGTTAGCATGACTAGTTTTCACTGAATATTCACTATTTTTAAGTTAAGTTTTTTTTTTTTTTTTTTGAGACAATGTCTCGCTCCGTTGCCCAGACTGGATTGCAGTGGTGTGATTTCGGCTCACTGCAGCCTCCACTGCCCGGATTCAAGCAATTCTTGTGCCTCAGCCACCTGAGTAGCTGGGATTACAGGCGTGCTCCACCACACCTGGCTAATTTTTTTATTTTCAGTAGAGACAGGATTTCACCGTGTTGACCAGGCTGGTCTTGAACCCCTGGCCTCAAGTGATCAGCGCACCTCGGCCTCCCAAAGTGCTGGGATTACAGGCATGAGCCAGCGCACCTGGCCTAAAGTTAATTATTTTTATAAGCAAATTATTTTGCTTTTGTGACCCAAAGCAGTACTCTCAGATATTTAGTGTAATTTATTACTCAGATATATAATTTTTTACAAAGAGAATCATAGCAGAAAAGAACAAGGTAACGTGTTGTGGGGCAGATGTTCTGAAGAAGCACCTGACCTTATCTTCTGACATCATGTAAACATTTTGATGTTTAGTCTCATCATGTGCAACCATTGTTACTTTTTGCTACTGTATCATAATAATACTTAGTTGTATCAGTTTGATTAAATGCCTCCTTTGTGTGGTTCCCAGCAGCATGGCTACAGAAAGTATTCTCAAATTTATCAGGAGACCCAAGTTTTAATTTGGATTCCTTTTTACTGGAGGCCAAATGTAAAAACTTTTTTTTTTTTTTTGAGACAGAGTCTCCTTCTGTCTTCCAGGCTGGAGTGCAGTGGCGTGATCTCAGCTCACTGCAACCTCCGCCTCCCAGGTTCAAGTGATTCTCGTGCCTCAGCCTCCCAAGTAGCTGGGATTACAGGCACGCGTCACCATGCCTGGTTAATTTTTTGTATTTTTAGTAGAGACAGGGTATTGCCACGTTGGCCAAGCTGGTCTCAGACTCCTGAGCTCAGGCAATCTACCTGCCTTGGCCTCCCAAAGTGCTGAGATTACAGGCGTGAGCCACTGTGCCCAGCCAAATATATAAAGTTTAAAAATAGCTCGCTTGTGTTCATTGCTTACCACATACTGGGTATTGTGCTAGATATTTAATATGCCAGATAGCATATGCCTCATTAGCCTATGAAGTAGAGGCTTTTATTATTACTTCCACTTACATGGATGAGAAAATTGCGGCACAGATAAATTAATTTGTCTAGCGATGGAACCAAAATCTCAGGCAGTGTGACTTCAAAACTTGTATTGATAGAAGTTCTCCAAGTGCTTTAAATATATGAGCTCATTCAGGCTCACCAAGCTATGCATTTTTACTTTACAGAGTTGATATCAGTATTAAATAGGAATATGTATGTGTATGTATTTATATATGTATGCCGATGGTCCCTGACTTAATGATGGTTCATCTTAATGATTTTTGACTTTACAATGGTATGAAAGCACCATGCTTTCAAAAGAAACCATATTTTGGTGCCCACCCATCTATTCTGTTTTTCAGTTTCAGTACACCAGTCAACAAATTACATGAGCTACTCAGCACTTTATTTTAAATAGGCTTTGTGTTAGGTGATTTTGCCCAAATGTAGGCTAATGTAAGTGTTTTGAGCATGTTTAAGGTAGGTGAGGCTAAGTAAGCTATATTTGATAGATTAGGCGTATTAAATGTATTTTTGACTTATGATAGTTTTTAAACTATGATGGGTTTATTAGGACATAAGGTCAGCAGTTGAGGAGCATCTGTATATGTATGTATGTGTATAGGTAGATATACATTCTATGCTATGGAAATTGTAAGTTAGTTCTAAATTGCTTCGGGCATTATTGTACATTCTTACATAAGATGGAAGAATTTTGTGATTTTGATTAATTTATATCCTTCAAAGTGACCAGGAAGGTAGAGTTTGCATGCAGAAAATTTGCATGTTTATTAATTCCATAAAACAGTATGGCAGTAAAAGCTTAGTCCTTCTTTATAAGTTTGTAGTTAAATTTTCATTTTGTTTAAACATTTTTACAAGATAAGAGTTTACTCAGTGCTGTTATTTAGCAGCTGTGTGTATGACTTCATAATTTGGGGGGCTGTCTGTTTTGGGTTCTAAGCCATGTGGCTGCTGTGGTGACTGCTTTAGAAACTTTGAATTACCTTTGCTGTGAAACAGATTTCAGTGCATCATCCCTGTTTATAAGGCCAGGTTTCTTATATGGACTCACTCTGTTTCTGTAAATTTGTCTCTGAGAATTTTCAAGGGAGTGCTTTCATGGCTTCTCCTCTAGTTGTGTGGGTGTGTGTGTATGTGTGTCTGTGTGTGTGTGATGAAAAAGTCAAAAGCCCTAAAATTAAATCAGAGTTTATCCATGTCCCTAAACTAGATAAGCTGCTTTAGACCTTTTCCTTATCCCTTACACGTCGCTCAGTAAATACTTGCTGATTGACTTTCACATTCAGATTACTTTTATACTGGCATAAGGTGGGCACAAAGGGTTTTTTGTTTGTTTGTTTGTTTGTTTGTTTTAGATGGAGTCTCGCTCTGTCGCCAGGCTGGGGTGCAGTGGTGCAATCTCAGCTCACTGCAACCTCCTCCTCCGGGGTTCGAGCGATTCTCGTGCCTCAGCCTCCCAAGTAGCTGGGGTTACAGACACGTGCCACCATGCCCAGCTAATTTTTGTATTTTAAGTAGAGACGGGTTTTCACCATGTTGGCCAGGATGCTCAAACTCCTGACCTCGCGATCCGCCCGCCTCGGCCTCCCAAAGCGCTGAGATTACAGGCATGAGCCACCGCGCCTGGCCTGGGCACAGAGTTAAAAAAAAATTACTGGTAACAGAAAACTCGTTGGCGTGTTTCAGTTTTCAGAGTTCTCTAGAAGGTCTTATACCAGCCGAGAAGCAGCAGAACCATCTGTCCGTGTACCGAGGACGGATCTCAGCAGCTCTCTGTTCAGTGGCTCCTGCCTTTGTAGTGGCTTCCCTTGCTGCGCTGTAATTAAGTCAGCCGGCAGGAGTTCCTGTATTGAGGGGGCCTCTCCCTGCTGGAGAAGAACCACTGCCTTTGTGTTACCTGCCATGTTATTGTGGAGTGGATAATTTTTTTTCCTGCATGGGTCTTGATTTAACAGCAGGATCCTCTGGGCTTCTTCCAAGAAGCACCACATTTCCCTGAAAATAAATGGCAGATGAATTATTTCTTGAGATTATGAAAATCTCTTAGATGAAAGCTTGCCTTTTTCTCATGTTCAAAACAATGCTAAATGCTTATAATTATACTCCCACTGAATTACTTCTTTCACTGGCTTCCTTTGCTCTGGCAAAGGTGGATTTTTTTTTTCCATGGCAGAGAAATTTTATAAAAATGTAATATTTTAGAAAATGCCAAAATGTCAAGAATACAATATCTTTGTTGTTGTTGTTGTTGTTTTGTTTGTTTGTTTTTTGAGACGGAGTCTAGCTCTGTCGCCCAGGCTGGAGTGCAGTGGCGCAATCTCAGCTCAATGCAACCTCCGCCTCCCGGGTTCAAGCAATTCGCTGCTTCAGCCTCCCGAGTAGCCTCCATTGAAGGAAGTGCGATAATGTGGAGGATCTTTTATTTTCTGCGCGCTCCGTATTTGATTCTGTGTTTACAGGAACTGTGTCTGCAGACAAAAAGCAAAATGTTGGGTTTTAGTTTCTTCAGGTGAATAAAATACTGCTTGCATCTCCTCATTCTCACAGTGTTCATATTACATACTTCGTGTGTGTAGTTTTGGCATTTAAGGAAGCAGAGCTAAAAAATACAAAGGACAAGAACTCCTTCAATAACATGATATACACCAGAGAAAATGGGGCGACTTAGATTCTGTGATGGGAAACCCGGGTTTTTTTGGTGTACTTGAAATCTTCCGTAGAACGTACATGTTTGCATGGCCCAGAAAGGAAAACACATTGGAGGACTTTGCACTAGTTCCATTCTAACTCTGCAAAATTCTCACAGATTCAGGCATCTGTTAACCCTTCGAGGGCATACAAGTTCAGAACCATGTTTTCTGTTTTGTGTCTTTCCCTTTGGCAGAGCGGTTACCTTTTCTGAGCCCTTGGCTGGCTTTCTGTGAACATAAGGCTCTCCATCTGCCGCTTTAAAGTGAAGATTTATAATTCAAACAAGACAGCCTTTCGATGTTGCACTCCTGTCTTATAAGATATCAACTTAAAGTTAAGAAAATGGAATTATTCAAGGCCTTGGTATCCAGTTTATAGCTTATTCAGAATTTATATTTCTGATTTATTTTTTTGTCCTGAAGACTGCCTGTGACTAATTTGTGTTTTTGTTATTAAGCTAAGATTGTATGAAAAATATGGCAAAAACAAAATTCTATATTTCTAATGCCCCATGAGAAATCTGATTTAGAGGCCCTTCCTTCGGACACACTTTGGTTTTTTTTGTTTTTTTGTTTTTGTTTTTGTTTTTGAGACAGAGTCTTTCTCTGTCGCCCAGGCTGGAGTGCAGTGGCGCAATCTCGGCTCACTGCAAGTTCCGCCTCCTAGGTTCAAGCGATCCTCCTGTCTTAGCCTCCCAAGTAGCTGTGACTACAGGCGCCCGGCACTACGCCTGGCTAATTTTTCTATTTTTAGTAGAGGTGGGGTTTCACCATGTTGGCCAGGCTGGTCTCAAACTTCTAACCTCAAATGATGCATCCGCCTCAGCCTCCCAAAGTGCTGGGATTACAGGCGTGAGCCACCGTCCCCGGCCTGGACACTCTTTTTGAATAGTACTCACCACAGATTCCTGAAGCCAGTGGTTTTCTAGCCTTTTTAGTCCCTGTTCGTTGTCAGCCTCTTGAGTCTTGGTGATTCTTGTTTCGTTTGTTTTTGTTTCTCCCCAGAGCCTAGCACGTAGTAGGTGATGAACAAGTGTTTATCGAATGTGTGGGTTCAATCATAGTCTATTTTTTTTAAAAAGGTATAACTCTTATCAATGTTTTACATTTTGCTGAACAAAAGAGGAGAGAATGGATTCTTTTCAAATAGGGAGGAAAAATTAGGGAAAAGAAAGATTGATTGAAACTCTATTAAAGTATGTCAACATAAAAACATATTGATAGCCTGGCGTGATGGCTCACGCCTGTAATCCCAGCACTTTGGGAGGCTAAGGCGGATGGATCACTTGAGCTCAGGAGTTTGAGACCAGCCTGGCCAACATGGTGAAACCCTGTCTCTATTAAAAATACAAAAATTAGCCGGGCATGGTGGCAGGCGCCTGTAATCCCAACTACTCTGGAGGCTGAGGCAGGAGAGTAGCTTGAACCCGAGAGGCAGAGGTTGCAGTGAGCTGAGATCATGCCACTGTACCTCCAGCCTGGGCAAAAGAGCGAGACTCTGCCTCAAAACAAACAAACAAAAAATAAATAAACCTATCTATGTATCTATCTATGTAGATAAAAACAGTCATCTAATTTTTCAAATTGAAAATGCTTTATTGTTATTTATAGCTTGATTGTTTTTCTACAAAAAAGGCAATTACAACAGCTTTCACTTCACATTTGACTCTTGCAGCATTCTTTTTTTTTTGAGACGCAGTCTCACTCTGTCACCCAGGCTGGAGTGCAGTGGCGCGATCTCAGCTCAGTGCAAGCTCCACCTCCCAGGTTCACGCCACTCTCCTGTCTCAGCCTCCCGAGTAGCTGGGATTACAGGCACCTGCCACCACGCCCAGCTAATTTTTTGTATTTTTAGTAGAGATGGGGTTTCACCGTGTTAGCCAGGATGGTCTCAATCTCCTGACCTCGTGATTCGTCCACCTTGGCCTCCCAAAGTGCTGGGATTACAGGTGTGAGCTGCCGTGTCCAGCTGCAGCATTCTTATAAAGAGATCTCACACCATATTTGAGGGCTTCATTAGTTTTTCTAAGCCTTAAAAAAAATTTCATCATTAAGATTATTCTCTCATGAAGCACCCAAATTATAGGCAGCCTTTCTTATTTTCTTTTCTTCAATTGTTAGCAGTCTAATGCTACCAGATCTTTATCTGTCAGGGACTTTTGATGTTATTGGAGCCATCTCTTGTGGACTTTATGAAACCTTGCATGCAGCACAATTTGAAACTTCATTGTGCATTCAATTTGCATTGCCTTTGCTGTGTTCACAGTGGCACTCCATGAGGCTTAACTATGGTGACACTGATGCTACAAGCTGTTAAATAGTTCTTTCTTCTCAACCTATTCCCCATCCTGCTTTTCTTTTCTTCATAGAACTAATTACCTCCTGATTATATTTTTTGTTTGCCTTTTGTCTATTTGCTGTCATTCTTTTACCAGACCATCTAGTCTTATATGTCTGTATAACTTTTCTGAAGAACATCTTGTGGGAAATATACCATATATACAGAAAAAGTGCACAAACATGAATGTACAGTTTAACAAATAATATAAAGCTGCTACTCATGTAGCCACCACCCAGAGGAAGGAAGTAGAATATCATAAGCACCGCACAATCTCCATTTGTGCCCTTCTCCATCGTAACTTTCGCTGTCCCAGACAGCCATTGTCCACAACTTGTCATAATAATTTATTTGATTTTCTTTTACAGTTTTATCACATATAATTTAGTTTTTGTCTGCTTTTTGAACTTTACATAAATGGAATAATATTGCATATATTACTTAGTGCTTTTTCTTTTATTTAACTTTTTTTTTGTGTGTGAGATTCTCCAGGTTGTTGTACACAGTGTTAGTTATTTCATTTTGTTATGGTATAGTATCCCATTGTATGATTGTACCACAGTTTATCCATTTTTTAGTTGATGGGTTTTGACTTGCTTTCACTGGGCTATTATGAGTAGTGCTGCCCTGCACCTGTTGTGCATATAGCTGGTGAACATGTTTGTGAATTTCTATGAACGTGATCACTGTGGTGTAGAATTGCTAATCTTCAACCGTCCTGTATTTTCCAAAGCAATCATACCAATTTATTTACCTTTCAGCAGAGTATGCGAATTCTCTATCCTCACCATTATTGGATATTGTCAGATTTTAAGATTTGGCTGAACTGGTGGGTGTATAATATTATCCTGTGGTAGTTATAATTTGCATTTCCCTAGTTAGTAATAAGGTTGAGCAATTTTTCATATTTTTATTTCGATTTCCTAATTTATGAAATGCCTGTTTAAGTCTTTAGCCATTTCAGATATTATCTGTGTTTTCAAAATGACCTATAGGAGTTCTTTGTATAATATATATTCTGGCCCTTAGTCCTTTATTATTTGTATGTGTTTCAGATATCTTCGTCTATACAGTTTACTCTTTTTGTGGTGTCCTTTGATAAAATTCTTAATTTAATATAGTTAATGTAATTGAATTTATTAATTTTCTCTTTGTTATGTATTTTTTTGTCTTTAAGAAATTTTTCCCTGTGTAGGGAAGAAAGACAAAAATTGTCTTTCATAATTAGTTCTTTAACCCTTCATAATTTTAAGAGTATATAAATTATTGTGACCATCTTTGAATTTACAGTAGTTGAATTGCATATATAGAGGCTTGAGTTCTTAAATTATTCTTTCCAGGGTGAATATTAGCATATCACAATAGGACAGTGGGGACAGTGACTTTTTTGCTAGTGAAATCTAAGATTTCTCCTTTTCTGCTCATGAAAAATATTTCTGCTTAAATTGTAATGAGTGTACAAGAGGCATAAATCCACAGTGGGTACGAATGTCAAAGAGTATGGTTTAAACCAGCAAAATATACCTTCTTAGATATAAGAAACATTTTGTCAAATAGGCCCGGCATCATCTGGGCTAAGTGAAGAATCACTAGGACATATGATACAGTGAAACTATTCCACTTATAGTAACAGCACTTAGTAATTGCTTTCATTAATCCAGGCAGGTTAATATTCTATCTACTTGTATAACAATGTCAAAAAATCTATTATCTACTGAAACCTTTTATATAGCAAGTTAAGCTCCTGTTTCTTTCATAAAGATCGAGATTCAAATATTAATCCAAAGTACTCAGAATCACTTTCTCTTCCTCACTTTTCTGATACCCCCACTGGAGAGTGACTGATCAGTGGATTATCTGTCACCGCAGAGCTCAGAGTGCCCCTCTTTTCTATTCAAATACAAAGTCATTCATTTGCTTTGATGAACAAATAGCTGTGGCATTAGTATGGGTGGGGGCAAGTGCTGTTGTCTCTTATCTAGGAAAGAGTTGGTTCTTTTCTGCTGGTTGAATAACATACTTAGGTATAGAAAGGGACCTGAGTGTCTCGAAAGCAGCATTCTTTCAGTTTTGTCAATGTTTTAATCAACACCCCTATGCATATATTATCTTCGCATATTTTAGTACTTTGTGTTAGACTTCTACATGTTGTGGTCTTTGCTTCTGAAAAGGGACAGAGTAAAGAGGAAGAAAGAATTTTGTAAAAGAGCCATAATGTTAAGTGCATCCATTCCATGCCCACAGCCATACATCACGGAAGTCACAAGGAGGGCTGTCTGACGTGAGATAATGATGTGGATGTGACAGAACATGGTGGAGGAAAAAGCCACAGACAGGTACAGAGTAGGAAGGATGAAAGAATTCATTGTGGCTGTCAAAATCCTGTGTTCATGTTCCCAAATCCTATTTCTTTTTTCTTTTGACTTGTGATGTATTGACTGTCAATGAGTTATCAGGTACTATGTTCAGCCCAGTTATTGCACAAGAGATCCTGAAAAATCTTTAAGTAGCTCCTGGACTTGGAAGAGGGAAGGAAGGAGGAGACACTAAAATAATTATAATATTTTACTATTATACACAATAATATGCAGAATGCATTTGGAACATAGAGAGCCAGTAGCTTTACACAGAGAGAGCAACTTTTGAGCTGAATTTTAGAGGACCAAGTTGATAGGATGTGATGATCAGGTGAGGGGTTAGGGAGAGGAAGTTTTTTAGTTTGTTTATTTTAAGGCTGGAGTGAATATTATTTCTATAAATACAGGATTTTAAGGAAAAGGAGAAAGTGCCAGCAGGCAGCAGATTTCTATCTTCTGTATATTTGTATATCATGACAATACATTTATAGATACACTTATTCTTGTATGTAAATAATTCATAGAATGTTTGTCTTTATCAGTCTGAATTGTCAGCTTTGGTTATAGAGAATTGGAACCGAGTGTTTACTGAGCATTTACTATACGTGAGGCGCTGTACTAGGTGCTGGGCATGCAGTGATGAGCAAAACAGGGGTGGGTCCAGCTCTTTTAGAACTTAGAGTTGAGTGGGAAAAACAGGATTAATCAGATTTCCGTATTTATAATTAGAAATGACATATACATATGAATAAAGGCTCTCTCAGAACCCAATCGTTCTTCCCTTTCACTCTTCTTCCTAATCATACTACCAGCATAGGCTGACAGTTATTTATCAGGCATATTTAGCAGCCAGCCTTGCAGTGTTCTCTTGCACATTGTTAACAATTAGTGTCACACGGTCACTATTACATATTGCCTCACATTCACTGTGGCTTCCAAACCCTGGGCTTGGGAAAGCAGGTGGATGGTGATATCATGAGCTCAGATAGAGATCATGGGAGAAAAGATTTGAGATGTTTTTAAAAAGTGTTTTGAGCAGATGAAGTTGAAGAGTTAAAGAGAACTATGGTCAAGTGGAGGTGCTGGGTAGGCAGGTGCAAATACACTTCTGAATCTCAGGATGACTAATGAAAAAGCAAGAAAACGAACAGCGAGGAACTATTAATATGTGTTATGCTGTGCTTATGCATTTTGTCTCGTTTCAAATCATTGTATTTAAGTAGTTCTTAAAGTCATGGGAGTGAATGACATTAAGTAGAGGAAGAAGGAAGAGAGGTACAGATGGAGGCCTGGGGAGTGCCAGGCCTCAGAGCAGGCAGAGGAAGGGCATGCAGTGACAGAGCCCTCGAAGTGTGGCCAGAGAGCAGTGATGAGGAGAATTAGAGAGTAGCGCATGGAAACCAGCGTGGAAGCTTTCTTATTTCTTCTTCTCCTTCTGCTTCCCTCCCTCCCTTCCTTCCTTCCTTCCTTCCTTCCTTCCTTCCTTCCTTCCTTCCTTCCTTCCTTCCTTCCTTCCTTCCTTCCTTCTCCTTCTTCTCCTCCTCCTCCTTTCTTCTCTTCCTCCTCCTCCTCTTCTTCTTTCTCTTCTTCCTTCTTCCTCCTTCCTCCTTCTTCCTTTTTCTTTTTTGAGACAGTCTTGCTCTGTCATCCAGGCTGGAATGCAGTGGTATGATCATAGCTCACTGCAGCCTTGACCTCCCTAGGCTCAGGTGATCCTCTCACCTGAGCCTCCTGAGGAGCTAAGACCATAGGTGTGAGCCACCATGCCTAGCTAATGTTTTAATTTTTGTAGAGATGGGACCTCCCTATGTTGCCCAGGTTAATCTCAAACTCAAGTGATCCTCCTGCCTCAGCTTCCCAAAGTGCTGGGATTACATATATGAGCCACTGTGCCTGGCTGTGGGAAGCTTTCAAGAACAAGAGAGACCAATGTTGCCAGACAGGCTAAGTAATATTAGGACTGGAAAGCAGCTAGATGGAGAGACTCACAGGAAGAAGAACAGAGAATTCTGAATTCTAAAATCCACAACACTCATTTCACTGAAAGGGCATTCAGGTAATGGTGGTGGATTTTTTTTCCTTAGCCGTCATTTTGGGTATTTGATTAATTATCAGACCATTATATTTCCTTCTTCTTGTTAGTTACGATTTACTAAGAAGAATTTTTATGCTATTTAAAGTTAAATGATCTGTGATTATAACATCATTCATTATTTACCTCAACTGCTCACTCAGTTTTTTAAAAACATCTTCAAGGCTCCTCTCTTCAGAGTTTTTATGTTGATAATTTAAAAAAATCTTTTTTAAGCTTTCTAGAAACATGAATACGTACACAATAATTTAGTTAATGTGGGCAGTAAATACACAGGTGTGATAGTGAAATGTCTTCTATGACCTAGAAAATATCACTTAAAGGTCAGAGTAGAGAAGGAAACTCAAAGAGACAGAATGGCTCCAGGGCAGCTTGATTTAACTGTACAGTACTCTTAAGAAAAGTATTCATATCTGTATCTATACTGCAGTAGGCCAGGTGCTGTGGCACATGCCTCAAATTGCAGCACTTTGGGAGGCTGAAGTGGGAGGATTGCTCGCGCCTAGGTGTTCGAGGCCAGCCCTAGCAATATAGGGAGACCCCCCCATCTCTACAAAAAATAAGAAAAATAAGCCAGATGTGGTGGTACACACCTGTGGTCCCAGCTGCTTGGGAGGCTGAGGTGGGAGGATCACTTGAGTCTGGGAGGTTGAGGCTACAGTGAGCCATGATCACAGCATCACACTCCAGCCTGGGTTACAGAGTGAGATCCTGTCTCACAAAAAAATAAAAACAAAAATAAAAAAACTGCAATAATCAGAGGTGAGGTTGTTTAAAAAGGGAAGCAGAGAAAAAAGAGAATCTGAGAAGCAGATACTGGCCATATTCACTGAGGTGCTAAGCAGGGGTGGGCACCCTGCCTGACTCTGTAGTGGTCATTTCTGATAGGCCTGTGTTGTGGAGACAGACACACTAGGTTTTCAGGGCCTGATGCAGTTACATTCGAATTAGGCATATCTCATACTGATTCTGATTCCATGTTCCCCGCAACAGGCGCCCAGTAAAATGGCTTTCTGGAGAGTGTGCCTTTGAGCGGAGAATGTGATTATCCCACTGTCCTTCTCTGACCTCTCGGCAGTTATATAATTCTTACTGTAAAATAAAGGTCTATTCTGGTTTTGTGCATCAGTTTCTTGTGGGTTTAATTCACATGCAAGAGCATCCTCGAGCCTGAATGAGCCTGGAATGGAATACAGTTTCCCAGCCCATGAATCATGATGTGAATCATGTCAAATTCACCAAGTTATGCTCCCTTTTAAGGTCACTTGGCAGACAGGCAGGTAGGAGCTTTCCTGGTGAACCCTCTCTGTATGACCATGCAGCTTTCCCCTGGGAACTTTTACAGGTTGCTGCTATTTTTATAAAAATGATAGAATATAATGTTGCTGGGCACAGTGGCTTATGCCTGTAATCACAGCAGTTTAGGAGGCTGAGGTGGGAGAATCACTTGAGGTCAGGAGTTTGAGACCAGCCTGGGCAACATGGTGAAACCCTGTCTTTACTAAAACTACAAAAATTAGCTGAACCTGGTGGTGCATGCCTGTAGTCCCAGTTCCTCAGGAGGCTGAGGCACAAGAATCACTTGAACCCAGGAGGTAGAGATTGCGGTGAGCTGAGATCACGTCACTGCACTCCACTCTGGGTGATAAAGTGAGGCTCTGTCTCAAAAAAAAAAAAAAAAAAAAAAAGAGTTCTGTAATTGTTAAAATGTGACATACGCATTCTCTAATGTGCAATGAATAGTCATTTTTAAGCATTTCATACATTGTTCCTGTACTGCACTGGGTCTCCTTGTGCTCAACTAGATGTGATAGGCCATTTCCATATAATCTCATCCTCTGAATAAGGAACCATGATGCTCCTAAACACATACTAAATATAGATCTTGGGTAATATTGGAGTCAGTGCTGGTCATCGATGAAAAGATTTTCTCTGTGATGATGGAGGAGGTCCACTATGAATGATAGCATTAATTTTGCTGTATGTTCTTGCATCATTTGTATATAATAATTCATAAACTTTATAAGTTATTAATATATAAGTTACAGAATTTAATAATCTAACCCACCTTTTATATGTTTTCATATACATTATGAGGAAACCATATTTTTTTGAAGTCGAGAAATGTATATTGCTTCATGTTGCAAAATTTGTATGCTTTGTCAAAGAAACCTTGCCAGAAAATAATCTGAAATGTAGAACAATAAAGTTGTGCTATAGATGTCTTAGGTGAACCAAGTGAAAAATTAGTGTCAGAGTTAAAAAGAGGCAAGTCAAGAATTAAGGCAAAACATTGACCCTGTCTGACTTAGGAGAATTCTGGTCATGTGATCCTAAGAAGAGAGAGTAACTGACAGTTCTGGAGACTGGGAAGTCCAAATCAAGGCATCAGCAGATTCAGTGTCTGGTGGCAGCTTGCTCTCTGCTTCACAGATGGTGCCTTCTTGTGGCATCCTCACATGGTGAAAGGGAACAAACAGTCTCCCTCAAGCCTTTTTTGTAAGGGCACTAATCCCATTCATGAGGGCAGAGCCCTTACTTATAATACTATTGTATTCGTTCATTCTCATGCTGCTAATAAAGACATACCCAAGACTGGGTAATTTATTTAATGGATTTACAGCTCCAGGTGGCTGGGGAGGCCTCACAGTCATGGCAGAAGGTGAAGGAAGACCAAAGACACATTTTACATGGCAGCAGGCAGAGGGCGTGTGCAAGAGAACTCTCCTTTATAAAACCGTCAGATCTAGTGAGACTTACTGTCACGAGAATGGCACAGGAAAGACCTGTCCCCATGATTCATTTACCTTCCACCAGGTCCCTCCTACAACACATGGGAATTATGGGAGCTACAATTTAAGATGAGATTTGGGCGAGGACACAGCTATCATACCTCTTAATACTATCACATTGGGTTTTAGGTTCCAACATACAAATTTTAGGGGGACATGAACATCTGGACAGTAGCAATGCTGGTCCATCATTTTGGTCTCTCTGAAGGTTTTATCTAGGCAGGGAAAAGTGTATATTTTCTCCTTGATCTTGAAAATTTAGCTTGGGCTTGCTTTGTACAAACATGAAGATCCTTGGAGAAGCCCAATCAATTTTAGAGAGGCAAGTGGATGAAGATAGGGATTAAACGAATTGGGCTTGGCTGAGCAGAGAGACTGATGATCTGAAAGGACACCTAGGTAAAATGTTTCTTTTTCACTTTACAAATGCCCTGCTTGTTAACATTTATGAATTCATGTACTTGCTTTTCCATGCTATAGACAGGTAACTTCCAGGGCTGGTGTGCTGCACGAGTCTGGGGAGTAGGGATGGAAATGCTTATGCAGTGCAGACCTGCACAACCTGACACAGGGGCCTTGGGTCAGTCCATGACAGTGGTGAGTGTATGATACTCTGATATCTTAAAAAAAATACATAAGAATATATAGGCTCTTGTTCAAAGATATTGCAGGGACAAGAACCCCTTCCATAGGTAAAGAAGGCACATGAGACTTATGGCAAATTCATTGACTCTTCTGTCTGAGCATTTTCTTGTCATTTTCATTATAGCCCTTCCTTGTAACCTTAATAGTACCATGCTTCTCGGCAATTTTGGTACACCTTTGATTTCAGCAAATACTTGACAAAAATGTAGGATCCACTGGCTTATGTCTTCTGTGTAGGCATCAAAACAGATGGTAGTGGGGTTGTTGGGAAGATGGTAGCAGACAGGGTTGCTTAAAGATGTAAGACTTCAGGCCGGGCGCGGTGGCTCACGCCTGTAATCCCAGCGCTTTGGGACGCCGAGGCGGGCGGATCACGAGGTCAGGAGATCGAGACCACCCTGGCTAACACGGTGAAACCCCGTCTCTACTAAAAATACAAAAAATTAGCCGGGCGTGGTGGTGGGCGCCTGTAGTCCCAGCTACTCCGGAGGCTGAGGCAGGAGAATGGCGTAAACCCGGGAGGCGGAGCTTGCAGTGAGCCGAGATCGTGCCACTGCACTCCAGCCTGGGCGACAGAGTGAGACTGCGTCCCCCTCCCAACAACAACAACAAAAAACAACAACAACAACCAAAACAAAGATGTAAGACTTCTTTGATGTCCAAGAATACTGAGATTTATATGATTAGAAATTTATGTACGAAGCTGGAAACAGTGGAGCATGTTCCCACATAGAAGCACAGGTTCCCTTGGCCGGGCGCGGTGGCTCACGCCGGTAATCCCAGCACTTTGGGAGGCCGAGGCGGGCGGATCACGAGGTCAGAAGATCGAGACCATCCTGGCGAACACGGTGAAACCCCGTCTCTACTGAAAATACAAAAAAATTAGCTGGGCGTGGTGGCGGGCACCTGTAGTCCCAGCTTCTAGGGAGGCTGAGGCAGGAGAATGGCGTGAACCCGGGAGGCGGCGGAGCTTGCAGTGAGCGGAGATTGCGCCACTGCACTCTAGCCTGGGCAACAGAGCCAGACTCCGTCTCAAAAAAAAAAAAAAAAAAAAAAAAAGAAGCACAAGTCCCCATCTCCCTCGGAGGCCCTCATACAGAACTGCAGCTGCCTGTGATGCAGCCTGCACAGATTCCTCCAGTAGATAGTCACTTTCCTCCTTTCTTCGCAGTCTTGTGCCCTGACAGCCCTTCTGATGGCTCTGGAGCCTCTGGCTGCGTGCCTCCCTGCTCACCAGGTGCAACTTGTTAATTACTTGTATGCAATATGATCATTGGATTATGGTACAGCTTTGGCTAAGTCACTTACATTTTTCATTCATATTAATTTGGAGACATGCACGTGCCAACCCAAGTACAATAAATGGCACAGTATTTATTGCAAGCACTAAATAGATACATCGAAGGTTATGTTCTCAGGCATCCCTAGCTTATAAGTGTACATTATGTTGATTTCATATTGGGTGATGACCAAACACACTTGGTCAAATCCTCCCTCTGGGAGTTGGAGAGACATAGAAGGAAAGGAACAGAAATGCCAGTGGTGACAACAGAGACAGCAGAAGAAAGAGGAGCAGGAACTGAGAGCAACTGAGTCAGAGTACACTGAGGCATACGAGCAATACCTGAGTGGAGTCTGCGGTTGCAGGGTATCCCTACCTCTGCCTGCACATCTGCTTCTTTCTTCCCTACCCCAGTCTCCCTTTTTCTCCTTCCATGTGGCCATAGTGGAAGATGGAGGCTACACAGTCCTGAGAATAGATGTCTTCAGTTCAAGCAGTCAGCAGAGACTTGTTTTTTGTTGTTGTTTTTCATTTTTGTTTTTTGAGACAGAGTCTCACTGTGTCTCCCAGGCTGGAGTGCAGTGGTGCGATCTCGGCTCACTGCAACCTCTGCCTCCCAGGTTCACGTGATTCTCCTGCCTCAGCCTCCTGACTAGCTGGGACTACAGGCACACGCTACCATGCCTGGCTAATTTTTGTATATTTAGTAGAGATGGGGTTTCGCCATGTTGGCCAGGCTGGTCTTGAACTCCTGACCTCAGGTGATGCACCTGCCTTGGCCTCCCAAAGTGCTGGGATTACAGGCAGAGACTACTTTTTTTTTAAAATAGTCTTGCTCTGTCACATAGGCTGGTATGCAGTGGCATGATCATAGCTCACCTTAACCTTGAACTCCTGGGCTCAAGTGATCCTCCCGTCTTAGCCTCCCAAGTACCTAAGGCTACAGGTGCATGCCACCATGTCCATCTAATTTTCTTGCCATGATGCTCAGGCTAGTCTTGAACTTCTGGCCTCAAGTGATCCTCCTGCCTCAGCTTCTCAAAGTGTTGGATTACAGGCGTGAGCCAGTGCACCCGGCTGAGACTGGTATTTTCAAGTTTCAGTTCTAGCTGCCAGGGACAGAGAAATTGATTGGCCCACCAGGGACCAGGTGTTTGCTTTTGGTTCATTTTGCTATAACCAGGGAGACATTTGTGTATATAAACTTGGCTGCTGAGGCCCAACCCTGAAAACATAGAGATTTGAGCAACATTAGAATAAATTCTTTTATTTATGGAGTTATTTCTATAGGCATATGTCTTTTATTTTTCTTTTTAAGAACGTTTTATTTTTCTTTTTAAGAAATCAAGTCTACTTAATATAATAATAATACAGTCAAAGAAGTACATAACAACGTATGGCTGGATTTGATTTCTTATCCAATACCTGGATGTGAGAAAAGATTGTTCAGTTACATTCCAGAAGCTTCAGTAGCAAAACTGCTCTTTTTTCCCCCAACTTTTACTTTGTATTCAGAGGGTACATGTGCAGGTTTTTTACTGATGTTTTTTACTGTCATGTCATGCTGAGGTTTTGGGTACGAATGATCCCATCACCCAGGTACTGAGCATAGTACGCAACAGTTTTTCAACCCTTGCTCTCCTCTCTCCCTCTCCCCTCTAGGCATCCCTAGTGCCTAGTGTTGCCATCTTTATGTCCATAAGTACCTGATGTGTAGCTCCCACTTATAAGTGAGAACATATGGTATTTGTTTTTCTTTTCCTGCATTAATTTGCTTAGAATAATGACCTCCAGCTGCATCTATGTTGCTGCAAAGGACATGATTTTGATTTTTTTTTTTATGGCTGCATAGTATTCCATGGTGTTTATATACCACATTTTCTTTATCCAAGTCACTGTTGATGGGAACCTAAATTGATTCTATGTCTTTGCTATTGTGACTAGTGCTGTGATAAACATGTGAGTGCCCTTGTCTTTTTGGGCATTAATAGAGTGGTTTGTTTTCTTTTGGGTATATACCTGCATCTTTCCTTGTTAAGTGAGTCAACAAGGCCCACCTGGCAGAAGAGGAAACCCAAGAACATTAAATCAGTTAAGATGGAGGCCAAGGTGGGTGGATCACTGGAGCTCATGAATTCAAGACCAGCCTGGGTAACATGGTGAAACTTCATCTCTACAAAAAATGCAAAATTAGCCGGGCATGATGGCAAGCACCTGTAGTCACAGCTACTCAGGAGGCTGAGGTGGGAGGCTGGCTTGGACCTGGGGGCGGAGGTTGCAGTGAGCCAAGATAGTGCCTTTGCACTCCAGCTTGGGTGATAGAGCCAGACTTTGTGTGTGTGTGTGTGTGTGTGTGTGTGTATTTATGATGTTTATTAGCCCTCCAATGCTTGAAATCAGGGGTTGGAATCAAGGCTAATCAACTCTGGTCTGGTCACCATCACTGAATGCTTGGGGTAGCCATGTGAACATTGTTTATTATTGTATACTCCTGGGAGAGTCCCAGGGATGAGCTTTTATAAAATTGCAGACGGGAAGGGGACTCTCACCTTGGAGAGAATTAAGCATGTCACCCAGTTGCCTGACAAGTTATTGCTGTGCAGGCAAAAAACAGACAAAAGACTCACTCAACTCTAAGATTTTTTTGATGAAGTCAATATTATTATTTTTCCAGTGCTCAATATTTTGGACCTAACCCTTTTTTTATTACTTAATGTGTATGTTCTGGGCTTCGTAGACTCTCTGGAGTGACCAGAAAATCTTGAAAAGTAAAAGACGAGGTCTACTGGGGAGCTGTTCCTGGATGATTCTGATACATGCTCTTGGTTAAGAATCACTGCTCTGGTTTTCTTCGCAGTCCCTCTTACTCACCACTGTTAGATCAGTTCTTTAAACAGCACTTAAACTCCCACTTTTGTCAGCAGCCTCCTCTTGACAGTCAAGCTCCTTAGTCTGGCATGTAGCACTCACCATTACTCTGTGTGAGTCCTGAATTATGAGCAGCCAGTGTCTCCTTATCTGTCACATTCGTACTCATTTTTATGACTTTACAGGTCTTGCTGAAAATTCTTCCTTAATTTGCCTTAAGAACCACCTTTTCCACCAAGCATTCCCAATGAATGTAGCTTGTGGTGGTCTTTCCTTTCCAAATTCCTGTTCTCTTATCTCTACTGCTTATAACCCAACACTTGATTGTATATTGTCTTGTATAAATGAAGTCTTTTCTGTCAAAGTAGATGTTCATTTTCTTAGGAGGAGGAATGTCTTTGGTGTCCTGTACAGAATCTAGCATAGCCTGGTACTCAAAGTCACCTTAATCATACACTAAATGGTATCTTTACTGATGGGTTGTGGATAAACCTGCTGCTTTATCCTGTATCCAATTAAAATGATCCCTCGTCAGGTTCTCCTCTGATTCAAACATTTTACTCCACATTGTTTCTGCAATTGGGGAGAAAAATAAGCATCTGTGAAGTCAACCTTTTTGCTTTTCTTACTCTGAAATGTTGCTTTTTTTCAGTAAGTTGTGGTTTTTAAAAAAACCCAGTTATTTGAATGACATTTATTATTTTTTCAGTTAATAAACATATTTTAAGTTTTTAAATCCACAGTGTAGATAAGGCCCTAGAAGCAAGTGTAGACTTTGTCCACAGCTGTACTCCATCAGCCACTGACAGTCTCATTGCATTATTTCAATGGCACAAGCAATCATTTACACTTGTTATTACCCAGGGGCATTTCAAACTGTTACTGAAATGCATTCATCCCTGGAGTAACCATCTGTGAATGGTAATGCCATAAGGTAGAGAGACAAAATCTAATTGATATGCAGAAAGGAGAATTTCAACTGTCCAGCTATGGAGATTCAAATTCAACCTTTCGTAGGCTGAGGATTTCAGCTAAATTTTTAAAATCATGATATCTAGTTCAGTCACTCATCTTTTAGGTTTCTCACAGATTAAAGTACAGCCCTCTTCATTGAAGTAAGAACATCTCAAAGTCAAAAATACACGTTTATTGTAAAACAAAACACTACAGAGAAAGGAAAGTTCTTGTAAAATACAAGGAGATCGCTTTTATTGCTATATAATAGCAAAGCAGCAGTACGTTTCCTTGGTTTTCACACTTGTTTGTGCCCCCAAATCCCTGAGAGATAAAAAGGGAAAATAAGAAAATGCTTTCATATTTCAGTTGCATTAAAACATTAAAAAAAAAAATTGGGAGCAACATTTGTTAAGATCTTAAGATACAGTCATTTACATTAAGTGGTTTTATAAAAGTGATTGATAATCTTTTAAAGTTATCTCCCCCTTTCTTATGACACGTAACCCTAAAAGAGTCTTTTAAATTAGCTGTCAGGCAGGATGTACCAGGCCTTTCCAGTGATCCCAGCCCACCTGGAAATATCTAGCAATTCTGCAGACCAGCACATACTTCTGGAAAGATGTTGCATGGTGATTTGTAGGTCTGTGTGGACACATGACACCTTTACAATGGAGTAAGGTCTTGAAATAGCCCTGCTGTTGCTGCCATTGAGAGAGAAGTATTCTCCTGAGGTATTCCCCAACAGCTGGAAATGAAGTAGCAGCTCTTGTCAGTTTGTGACAGAAGTGGATTATCAGACATTTGCAAAGAGACAACAGCAGAATCAGGCCTTTTTGCAATAAAATTACATACTTAAATATGATTGCTTCTCTAGTGTTTCATATGCAGTGTCAAGGCACGCTGCAGTTCAGACAGCAGGCAGACCACTCTGTTTGAATGGCGGGACAAACATACCTTTGTGTGTGAGGTGCCTGCACTTGTCCTCTTTGTCAGGGACGACACAATGCCACTTTCTCTGCTCCTCAGCATAGCTCAATTCCAGCTCCCGGGATGAATTAATAAAGAGATATAGCCGAGGGCAGCCTTAGTTGGGGCTCAAGTTCCCAGCTGTCACATTACTGAAATCTCAGGATGTGCGTACAGTAATTGAAGGAAAGCACATTAGGGTTATATTGACTCGGAATGAGGCACTCTGGGATATCACTGAACAGCATTTTGGGAGCTATTTGGAATGGAAACCTAGATCATTTCCACTAAAATTCCAACATTTGGTTTTTGATCTTCTGGGCTCCAGGTACTTATTACTCTTTCCTGAAGAGCTGTTAACTGGCTGTCAAGTTTACATTTTGAAATAGTGCTGTGATGGCATCCCTATCCTTGGTATTATTTACCCCACGGAGGAGATGTGTGTATTGCAGAACACTCATGTTTAGATCAACCAAGAGAACTGCTTGAAACAATCCAAGAAGCAGTCAAAGCTACATTTTATGTTCTTCATATATTATTTGAAAATTACTAGTGGTCAAGAAACATTCCAACTGTTTGAATTCTCCTCTCCAAACAGGAAAGTTCTGTAAAATTGTTTTTCATATATATGTGTATAACACACATACATTTTACAACACACACATACACATATAAGCATATACTAAATGAGTTAGTAAATATACAACACTTTGAACTGTTGCCTGGGATATAATTACTAGTATATATGTGCTAGTTATTATTTTTCTAAATCAAAGGTCTGATTTTCATAGGCTTAAAAAATAAAATTGGATGTTAATTGGTACAAGTTTTGAAAATATTTCATATTGATTCAGGAGATGAAACTGTCTAGAAACCACCCTTGTCTATTATATTAAGTCCAGAGTCTTATTTTCAGAGATAAGTACTTGATCCCTACTTTTGTGTGTCCATTTGAATTTCATTTTTTAATGCATATGTCTTTTAATACTACCCTTTATTATAGATGCAGATGTTAATAAAGAATACAGTCCCATTTGTACAAATGCCAAGGAGTTTACTTTCTCTTGAAGGGATGAAATGTTGGTAGAGCAAATGCAGGTGTATTGTTATGATTACTTTTGGATAGTTTGTATTAACAGATTTTCAGACACATTCCTAAAGATTCTGGGGGGCTGGAGCAAGCAGGCAAACAGAGGTCCACACACTCTATGTGTAAATAGTAAAAGTGATCAATCAAGGGTGCTCTCCACCCTTTCTGCTTCTTCTGGAAGCTACCAAGATTCCTGGGTGCCCAAGGATACCTGTTGGGTGGTTGCAGGGACCACCTAACCCCAAATCTCCTTGCCACCATTTCCTTCATCCTCTCAGCATGACAGCTTGTTTCCTGCTTTTCTTCTTTTTCCCTCTTTTTTCTGTCTTTGGCCAAAGCTTAGTGAATTTTACCTTAGAGATTTTACTTTTAACCTATTCTCATATTTTAAAGGTTTCCACGAATTCACTGCAGTGTGTTTGTTGATGGTTGGAGGTGGTGATACAGTTTCTTGGTTAAGGTGTGGTCTTTGGAATTTGACTTCCTGTTTAGGTCCTGGCTCCCCACTACTAGCTGTGAGACCTTGGACAAATTACTTAACTTCTCTGTGGCTGTTTCCAGATATAAAATGAAAAAAAGCAACACCTTAAAGTTTTCCTAAGAATTAAATGAGGCTGGGCTCAGTGGCTCACACCTGTAGTAACCCCAGCACTGTGGGAGGCTGACACAGGATGATCATTTGAGCCTAGGAGGTGGTTTTTTTTTTTTTTAGATGGAGTTTTGCTCTTGTTGCCTAGGCTGGAGTGCAATGGCACAATCTCAGTTTACTGCAACCTCTGGCTCCCAAGTTCAGGCGATTCCCCTGCCTCAGCTTCCCGAGTAGCTGGGATTATAGGCGCCCACCACCTTTCCCGGCTGAGTTTTGTATTTTTTAAGTAGAGATGGGGTTTCGCCATGTTGGCCAGGCTAGTCTTGAACTTCTGACCTCAGGTGATCTGCCCGCCTCGGCCTCCCAAAGTGCTGGAATTACAGGTGTGAGCCACCATGCCTGGCCCAAGCCCAGGAGTTGAGATCAGCCTGGGCAACACAGTGAGATCCTGCCTGTATAAAAAAGAAAAATTAAAAAATTTAAAATAAAAATTAAGTGAGTTAATATGTGGAAAGAATACCTCTGGTATATAGGAAACACTCAACAAATATTAGCTATTCTTTTTCTTGGGACTCTGAAGGTGGCAGACTTGGTCCCTGTTCCTGTATGGAGAGAAGCCCATGTATTTTATTTGTGGACAGTCATCTGTGATTCTCACAAATGGCTTTGCTTCCTTCTTGTGTGGCTTTCACACTTATGCAGAGCTTTTATAGAGCCTCTGGTGCATCCTGCAGTGTGAAGTTTACCTGCCCACCTCTCCATCTCCACTGGTTTATGAGCCCGTCAAAGATAAAAATTGTGTTCTTTGATTTTGTTTTCCTAGGGCCTTGCACAGTGCTTCCTACTCTTGATTAAGCATGCTTAAGAAATGCTTGTTGAATGAGTACATGAAAGGGGGGCCAATAACTTGTATGGTTATTTGTACGCCATCGAACTTTTTTTTTTTTTGAGATGGAGTCTCGCTCTGTTGCCCAGGCTTGAGTGCAGTGGCTCTTTCTCGGTGCACTGCAACCTCTGCTTCCCGGATTCAAGCAATACTCCTGCCTCAGCCTCTCGAGTAGCTGGAATTACAGTTGCGTACCACCATGCCCATCTAATATTTGTAGTTTTAGTAGAGATGGGGTTTCACTACCTTGGCCAGGCTGGTCTTGAACTTCTGACCTCAGGTGATCCACCCATGTTGGCCTTCCAAAGTGCTGGTTTATAGGTGTGAGCCACCACGCCTGGCTCGTCAAACATGTTTGATTTATCAGTTTCCCAGCATATAAACTAGCTGCCAAGATGTGTATTTTTTTCAGAAGCCATGTGGAGAGAGTAGGGACACAGAATCTGCTCTTCAGGCATGTTGACAGCAAAAAGTGACTACTAGTAGGCCATGAGGGATGGAAGAGAGAAATACTATAAAAAGCACAGTGGTCTGAGGTTATTTAAGGACGGCACAGTAACACACTACACATCCCAGGACCCCTTTCAGGCATCACTATAATATCATGGTATAAGAACTGTGTCCTCTCAGTCCTGTTCAGCTTCAGCCACTACTCTTTGTCTATTAATGCAGCACCAACCACTTGGTCCCAAAGGAACGTTCTGGCGAGAACTGTGCAGAGAGAATCAGTTCGCCAGCAAGTGCGATTCTGCAATTGTTTGGCTGCCAGAGACCAGATATTTGGTGTGTCCATCATTACTGGGTGTCTGTGTCCCCAAGCCAGAGTCATCATGTTGACCCTCCCCCTGAACTGGGGCTCTGGTTGAACTCCCACCTGTTTACCTGGTGCCTTAATGTTCTTCTCCAGTGATCTTGCCATCCCCTTCCCGGAGAGGAAAGAAAGCAGTTAATTTCTACCTGTAGTTTGGGTTCTCCTTCAAGAGAAATTACAAAACTGCCTGCCTTGGACCCAGAGCTTTCCTTGTTTAGGATGAGTTGGGCCTGACAGCCTGAGGTTTGAATCCAGTCTCCACCATTTCCTAGTTAATATGCACTCTCAGCAAATATTTAACTCTCTAAGCGTCAGATTTCTCACCCAAAAATAGGGATAATAATATCCTGTTGTTGTGCCCTTAGATAACGCATATGGCATCTAACAAATACTTAGCATGTGGTTTAGTCTGGCACATACTTAGTTTTCAGCAAATGGTAGCTGCTACCCCTCCCACGGCCACGGCCCAGCTACTGGAATAGCTCACTCTGGATACTGTTCACTTCTGGATCCAAGCCCACCTTTGCCAGGCGGCCTCATCTAATCCCTTAGAGATGTCCCCACAGCAAGGGAATCTCTCCTAGCATGCCTTCCATGGCCTGTTTTGACAAGATTTTATAATTCTCCAGGTTGTTAAGAAAAGGTTTTATCTTTAAAATGTTAAGCCATTGTTAGCTAAGCTAGCTTAAAAATTCTATTGTATACTTTAGAAATATTTCCACAAATATGGCTAAAATAAATGTAACCACTCTTAGAGAGGCAATGTTCATTTTTCTTGAAATGGAAGTACCTCACTTTTTTTTTTTTTTTTTTTTTGAGACGGAGTCTCGCTCTGTCACCCAGGCTGGAGTGCGGTGGCCGGATCTCAGCTCACTGCAAGCTCCGCCTCCTGGGTTCCTACCATTCTCCTGCCTCAGCCTCCCGAGTAGCTGGGACTACAGGCGCCTGCCACCTCACCCGGCTAGTTTTTTGTATTTTTTAGTAGAGACGGGGTTTCACCGGGTTAGCCAGGATGATCTCGATCTCCTGACCTCGTGATCCGCCTGTCTCGGCCTCCCAAAGTGCTGGGATTACAGGCTTGAGCCACCGCGCCTGGCCTCACTTTTTTTTTTTTTTTTTTTTTTTTTTTTTTAAGGGAACCGCAATACAGTCTGAAAACCAGGTGGAAAGTGTGAGTTTTTCAGTATCAAGTGTGGTTAATAAGAGTTAACTGACTCAAATTACTTTTAATCCTTATCATCTGATATGAAAACCATGGTGCCCCTTAAAATTGCTTTTCTATCTTATATTCATTCATTCATGCAGCAGTTTAGGGTTTATTATATACAAGGTAGTAAGGTGGGTAGAGATTCCTACTTGTAACTGTTGAAACATTTTTTATTAAGTTTCAGGTATCATACACACATATATAGATACACACACATGTGTTTTATTTTTTCCCCTCTTATTAAAACTTAACACATGAAGGTAGATAATATGTCAATTGTACTTAAGCGCTATCTAAATTTGTTTTATGTGCAGCAAGACTATGATATAACCTTGTAAATATCTAACTTCATTAAAAACACACATTTATACAGAATAGGTTAACTCTATGGCTCTCTGAGCAGTATCTTAACCTTTACTCTGGAAGCCTTAATGACACAATAATATCTAATATTGCCTATAACTTCTTTAGATCTGGAAAGAAAAGTGATATAAATGTCATTATGTCTTGAGACTCACCTGAATGCAATCTTTAACATGACTTACTGAGCCCCCAACATGGTAAAAGATCTGAGCCTGAAAACACTCCTTGTCGAATCATTGCTCATCATAGTGCTGAGTAGTAATCTCTCTGGGCTGAAAGATGGCATGCCGTATAACAAATGAAAGGGAGCTGACACTAGAAAGAACATTAGTGAAATCAATATGATTCAGCCAGAGACACAGACTCCATTAATGGTATGTCAATATGACCAATTATTTCCACAGCACTGACATCAGGACTGTGTTTTTTTTTCTTCATCTTTAGGAGAGAATAATTTTACTTACCGTAATTGTTGAATTATAGCCATTGGCCGAGAAATTCTTGGATGTTTTACATTGTCATCGTTACCAGTTTCAATTTGTCTTTATTTGATATCTAAACTCCTGGTCATAACTTACCTTAGTTTGAAGGTTAAGATCAATAAACTGGACCAAACATTCGGTGAATTGTGAATTCTAGAAATTCCTGTTGGTATGCACTGCCTAAGGAATAAGAAGTAATGGAGGCAGGCAGAACTTGAAGAGCAATCAGAGATTGTAAATATAATCAGAATTGAATTCGTATAGTTATTTTGTTAATTTCTGCTTCCTCAACTAGATGGTAAGCTTCTTAAGTGCAGGGAAGTGTATATTTTACTTGTCATTGTATTTGTCATCCTATGCCATGTCTATCACCTGGCATAGTAGGCACTGGATGAATATTTTTTGAATAATTTTCTAACTTTTCATGAATTTTTGTTCAATTTTCTCATATTGGGAAGCTGCCAGTTTTAGAGTTATACCAACACTGACATAATAAAAAAAAGCCACCAAGATCAGGAAACTGCAGATATTTTTGCAGGTTCCAGAACCAGCAAATGAATGCCCCTTACCATACCCTTCAGTACCCATGAAGTAAGGGAATGGACACTGCAACTTCTGGTAGCACCATCACAGAGAAGGGAAGTGCCTTCATGACCAGGCTTGATGGCAGCAACAGCCATCCCTCAGTCTCACATCCCCCTTATCCACCCCTTTATCCACCCCCATGCCTGTGTCTGATTGGTGGATTCTAAACCACCCTCAGAAATGTAGCTGCAAAGGAGTCTGAAATGTGCAGGTTTTAATATTCCAGCCTCTGCTGGAGAGAAGGCTCATCAGAAGGAAGTTGGAATGGATGTTGAGTGCCAATCTACTGTATCTATTCTACTTCCTTAAAGCTTACATTGCATTAACAGTCTTTGGAAGAATGTAATATAGGCGAATATTTTTCGGTACCAAAAAATAACTGACATGGATAAGTGACATGGGGCAGTGATTAAGTATGGGCTCCAGAGTGATGCTGTCTGAAGTCAAATCGTCTTCCACCTCTATGGGAATCCATTTCCATATCTATAAAATGGGCATCATCTTTCCTCAAAATATGGCTTTGAGGAATAAATAAGAAAAACAGTATGATATGCCAGGCAGAGTGCCTGGCTAATGGTACTTAATCAATAGAAGTTAGCTATTATACTTCCAATCCTTATTCTTCAAATTTTTGTTTTCCTGGCAGGAAATGGAGATTCTTTAATTAAAAATTAAAATTTGAGGTTGGGTACGGTGGCTCACGCCTGTAAACCCCGCATTTTGGCAGGCCGAGGCAGGAGGATCGCTTGAACTCAGGAGTTTGAGACCAGCCTGGGCAACATAGCAAGACCTTGCTCTACTAAAAACAAACAAAAATTAGCCAGGTGTGGTGGTGTGTGCCTGTGGTCACAGCTACTCAGGAGGCTGAGGCAGGAGGATTGTTTGAGTTTGGCAAGTGGAGGCTGCAGTGAGCTATGATTGTGCCATTGCACTCCAGCCTGGGAGACAAAGTGAGACTCTGTCTTAAAAAAATAAAAAATAAAAAATTTGAAATGTCATAGTTTTTAATTACGGTTTTAACATACTCAGTTGAAAAGGACTCTTCCAAAGCCTCATGAATATCTCTTACACATGTGGAATGATAATGCAGGGGTCTTGAGTTCTGAGGATTGTTCCAGTATTTCTGCTTGCTTCTTATTAGCTCCACACCTAATTGAGAATGATTTTCATTATAATAGATTTTCATATGAGTGTAATATTTTATTGTTTAATTCTTCTTGCCTTTTCATTAATTTATGCAGCATTTGAGGGTTGATTAATGTACTAGGTACTGAGGTGGATACGTACTTCTGTTTTATTTGAATGGTATAAATTCTTATTTCTTTAATAATATTTTTATTATAAGACTAATACATGTTTATTGTGGAGAATTTGACAATAAACAAGTGTATAGAGAATAACATTAAATCACCTATAATCATACTCTGCAGGGCCAACTGTTGGTAACAAAGTGATATTTTCCTCTAGTGTTTTTCCTGCATATCCTTACTTTTCAGAAAGACAGTATATATTCAGTTTGGTATCCCGCTTGTTCACTCAAGACTGTATTATGAGCATGTTTCTGTGCCATTAAATATTCTTGGAAAACATTTTAATGGCTTGATAATCTTTTATTATATAAAATATAAAAATTAAAAATTGCTATTTCCAGTTTTCCAGTATTGTAGTCATGTCTTTGGAACATAGATTCTGGTGCTCACCACATATTCCATGTGGCCCTTTCTATTTCCTACCTTCCCGTTTTGTTGAGTTAGAATCATGAGACTGGTATGAGTCAGTGGCCCATGAACAGAATCCACTAGTACCACTCCCAGGCCAATGCTCAGAACCCAGGACCCCTGTGTTATCATTCCACATGTGTAAGAGATGTTCATGAAGCTTTGGACTAGTCTTTTTCAGCTAAATATGCTAAAACCAAAATGTAAAACTATGAAATTTCAAATTTTACTTTTTTATTTTCCTTTTTTTAAGACAGAGTCTCACTTTGTCTTCCAGGCTGGAGTGCAGCAGCACAATCATAGCTCACTGCAGCCTCCACCTCCTGTGTGTTTCCTTTCTTCCTTTCTTCTCTTAGTGAAACGAACTTGGAAGTGGCATATGGCGGATCGCACAGCTATAAGTTGGAGGAGGAACTACCAGTCTACTTTCAACTTTACCTGGGCGAGAAATAGACTGACGTTGAGTTAAATCATTGAGACTTACGGATTTGTCTATTATAGCAGCTTGTGTTAATTATCCTGATAATGTGTAGAATGTATCTTGTTTACCGATGGTATTGATTTACTGTTATATTTTTTAAGGAATCTTTGTGGTTTTAATGGCCATGCTATTATGCCGCAATTCTCATTAGTGCACTTAAAAATCAGTTCTTTCCACCCTGTAAACTGAAAATAAATTAGAATATATGGTTCAAAATTGAAAGACTAAAGAAAGTTTACTACCATGCAATCCTATCTTTGTCTCTTTTCTCTTTTTTATTGGCGTCAAACTATTCATTATTTTAGACTGCAAAATTTCCACTGCACTTAGGAAAGTGAATGGATTGGGATTATTTCCTGCAGGTAAATGAAACTTTATAGTATTTGTTAGAGAGGCAATTAGGGTACGTAGAGAAAGCCAGATATAACCTGTCCCTCCGTATCTTTTCCTTAGTTGTGAGGGTCAAATGGGGCACATTGCAGTCTGGATTCAGAAACCCCTTTCAACGGCACATAGATAGTTAAAGAGAAAGCTTGTTCTTCAAGGGCCTCTAAGGACAAAAGTGAATCCATTAACACTCTAGGAAGCAATGTGACTACTGGAAGAAAAACATTCAAGAGGTAAAATGGATTTTAGAAGGTCACAGGAGCCAATTGTCAGTGTTTGTACTCTTCATCAAAATTATTTTTAATGAGCTCCCTGACAGCTGCGCGTGCTGACAGCACGGGTGAAGGGGCTCGTCTGGGGTCATGCCCATGCCTGACACTGCCCTAATTAGCTGAAGCACAGGGAGGTCTCTTGAGAAAGATCCAGAAGGGACCATGATAAATCGGGCAAAGTATTCCTTGAGAGCCTGAGGTTCACGTGAGAGCTCAGAGGAATTACAATAAAGATGGATTAGGAAAATGGAATATTAGGAGGGGAAAGACTAGAGTTACTAGAAGAGATACTTGAAAGGAGATTCTAGGATTTACTGGACAGGTTTGTTTAAAAGTATTTGAGTTGGCTGGGCGAGGTGGCTCATGCCTGTAATCCCAGCACTTTGGGAGGCCGAGGCGGGTGGATCACGAGGTCAGGAGATCGAGACCATCCTGGCTAACATGGTGAAACCCCGTCTCTACTAAAAATACAAAAAAATTAGCTGGGCATGGTGGCAGGCGCCTGTAGTCCCAGCTACTGTGGAGGCTGAGCCAGGAGAATGGTGGGAACCCGGGAGGCTGAGCTTGCAGTGAGCCGAGATCGCACCACTGCACTCCAGCCTGGGCGACAGAGCAAGACTACATCTCAAAACAATACAAAGCAAAACAAAAATTAGCTGGACATGGTGGCACATGCCTATAGTTCCAGCTACTCAGGAGGCTGAGGCAGGAGAATCGCTTGAACCAGGGAGTCGGAGGTTGCAGTGAGCCGAGATCGCGCCACTGTAGTACAGCCTGGTGACAGAGCGAGACACTGTCTCAAACAAAAAAACAAAAAAAAAGTATTTGAGTTGATGCTCTGTCAAAACTCATTTATCAAGAGGGTTTGGTTTGAGGCAACCAAACCTTGCCTCGAACTCATTTATAACTCAGCGGGTTTGAGGATGTGCAAAGATTCATCTGTTCAAAAGCAACACACGATAAAAAAATGCAGAACACCTCAAAACCATAAAGAAGTACCTGCGGAACTGTTCAGGAGTCCTAAAGAGGCTCATTCTAAGTGGAAAATTATTGTTACTCTTAATTGAGTTGTTTCTGTGAATTATGAAAAAGGCCTATCTCAGTGAACAGACCATGTTGATCATACTATGAAGCAGAGATTGCAGAAATTTTATTAAACTGCCCTACTTCTCAGTCCAGAGCTGCTTTACTCCTTCTCCCTGGGACATTTAGCGATGTCTGGAAACATTTATTTTTTTATTTTTATTTTTCATTTTTTTTTGGAGACGGAGTCTCGTTCTGTCACCCAGGCTGGAGTGCAGCGGCGCAATCTTGGCTCACTGCAGCCTCTGCTTCCTGGGTTCAAGCGATTCTCCTGCCTTAGTCTCCCGAGTAGCTGGGATTACAGGCACCTGCCACCACGCCTGGCTAATTTTTGTATTTTTAGTAAAGACAGAGTTTCACCGCATTGGTCAGGCTGGTCTCGAGCTCCTGACCTGAGGTGATCCACCTGCCTCTGCCTCCCAAAGTGCTGGGATTACAGGTGTGAGCCACCATGCCAGGCTATCTGGAGACATTTTTGATGGTCACAACTGGGGGGGATGCTTCTGGCGTCTAGTGGGTAGAAGCCAGGGGTGCTGCTAACCATCCTACACTCACAGGACAGGAAAGAATCATCCAGCCTCAAATGTCAGTAGTGCCCAGGCTGAGAAAGCTTGAGTTAAAGTAAACCTGAGAGCCTGTATTCAAATGAAAAAAAGGGATAAGACTAGAGGAGAGTAAACCTGTCCACATTTGTAAGCCTCTACCAAGCGCAGTGCCTGATGTGGGATTATAGACAGGCGCCTGCCTCACTGACATCACAGCATCAGTAATCCCTGTACTGTATGTAGTTCCGGATTAGAATCTTTGACTGAAGGCAAATTCTCAACCTCTCTAAACCTCAATTACAAAAAAGAGGGCATAATAGTGGCTCTTGCCTCATAGGTTTTTGTGAAAATTGAATAAGAAAACATCAGTAAGGATGTGGCATGGTGCCTGACAATCTTTAGATGCCCAATAAGTGGTAGCTGGTATCAACATAGAAATAAAATTGAAAAGATATACACAAAATGTTTGCATTGGTTCTCCTTGGGTAATGGGTTTTAACTTTGTTTCTTAGATTTAAAATTTTTCCACCATAACATGTATTGCTTTTATAATAAGAACGTAAGGTTTTAAATTTTTCCGCCACAACATGTGTTGCCTTTATAATAAGAACATAATTAACTTGTTTTAAGTTGATTCAGGAAGCTTCTGATTCCATATCATAAATTATAAATGTTCTCTTCTATTTTCCAGAGTCAGGTTTAGACTATCTAGATCATGAAATCATCAGATATTTTCAGCTACTACCTAACGCATGAGTGTGTAGAATGCTGTGGCTTTCTGTTGTTAGAATGAAATGAAATGAAAAATAAAATGCTTATCAATATTCTGAGATAGCAAAAGCAATGATGCATTTATGATAGACTGGAGAGTGGATGATAGGATTTGTTTTTGCTGAACTTATTCATACATATTTGTGTTTTGCTTAGACTTAAAAATTGTTTCTTTTTCTATGAGCACATAGCAATAACTGGGAAGTGGCTGAGAATCATTCCTTTTTTTTTTTTTTTTTTTTGAAACAGAGTGTCTCTCTGTCACCCAGGCTGGAGTGCAGTGGTGAGATCTCAGCTCACTGCAACCTCTGCTTCCTGGGTTCAACTGATTCTCTTGCCTCAGCCTCCCAAGTAGTTGGGACTACAGGTGCACACCACTATGCCTGGCTAATTTTTGTATTTTTGGTTGAAATGGGGCTTCACCATGTTGGCGAGGCTGGTCTCAAACTCCTGACCTCAGATAATCTGCCCACCTCGGCCTCCAAAGTGCTGAGATTACAGGCGTGACCTACCGTGCCTGGCCTATCATTCTTATTTGACAGGAATTTCCCTATTGCTGGGTGCTATGTGATTGAGGGAAACCCAGAAACAGCTTTATGTTGTGGTTAACAGCACAGATTCTGGAGCCAGGCTTCCTGGTACCAAATCTCAGCCCTACCACTTACTAGCTTTTTGACTTCAGTGAAGTTTCTTAACTTCCTTGTGATTACTTCCCTCATCTTTGAAAAAGGAATAGTGTCCTCAATAGGTAACATGAAGGTTAAAAGGAGATGGCGTGTGTGTGTGTATATACCTCTGTGTGTGTGTGTGTGTGTGTGTACAGTTGTGTATCTCATTCCTAAACAAAACCTGGCTCATAGTAGGCCCTATATAAGTGCTTGCTACTATTATTGAAAGTTGGATATATTTTTTAATTTCTATTTTTCAATCTTTTGCAAAGAAGGAAAACACAGCTTTGATAAAGGTAATTTTGGTAGACATTGGTAGACATTCTCTAACATGTAAACTGCTTGTGTAAACTGGGAAATACTAGATTGCTCTAAATTAACTAGTTCTATATTAATTTTTTCAATTATATTGGATTGTGTTCTGTGTTTTTATTTTGTTTTGTTTCTTGTTTTCTACTCACATGGTGAGACCTGGCTTGGGTAAGTCATTTCTTTGAAGAGCCTCAGTTCAGACTAAGGGGCAAAGGCAGATGAGGGTCCAGGGCAAGGCATGGAAGCCAACTGCTCAGTGGTTTCAACCCGGGCTTCATGGGAAAAGGATGGGAGGGTGGGGTGCGGTGTCCTTGAGGTTGAGGTGAGAACAGTTGCCTGAGAACAGGAACCAGAAAGTCCTAACAGTAGTCGATCACTGATAACATTTGTGATGAAAACATTTCAGGCCCAAACTGCCTCAGCCATGCTGAGCAAGGCAGGGACTTGGGACGTGAACCACTGTCTTAATCAGGTCCACTGTGGATCCAAAAGGGACCATTGAGGGCCAGGCACGGTGTCTCACTCCTGTAATCCCAGCACTTCGGAAGGCCAAGGTGGGTGGATCATCTGACGTCAGGAGTTCGAGTCCATCCTGGCCAACATGGTGAAACCCTGACTCTACTAAAAATATAAAAAATTAGCCGGGTGTTTGTGGCGGGTACCTGTAATCCCAGCTACTCGGGGGGCTGAGACAGGAGAATGGCTTGAACCCAGGAGGCAGAGGTTGCATTGAGCCAAGATCACGCCATTGCACACTCCGGCCTGGGCAACAGGAGCGAAACTTCATCTCAAACAAACAAACAAACAAAAAAACACAAAATGGACCGTAAGAAAAATCCTTGCTTTGTGCGCATCTGTTGTGAGGAGATGGGACAGCCTTGCCCCTGCGTGGATCCTGCTCAGGAGCTTTAGTTTCTATAGCAGAAGGTGGCTCTGTGATTAACTCTGCAGAGTTTAAGGATCTGGGTTCAATGAGCACTCCAGGCTCTGATGGGGAATTGTACCTGGAACTGTTAATTATCTCGTAAAAAGATCAATGGAAAAATTATTTTCAAGAAAAATAATAGATAAAATTTACTTACTCTGATACTTAGCACAATAAATGTTTATTGAACTGTTGAATCTTTTCTAGGTATTTGAAGTTTTATTTTCAGGCTAGTGGCTTTTGAATTCTGCCACAGGAGAATTCAGTTCTCCTTCTGAGGCCTTCTGAGGAGGGGAGAGAGTGGAAGGAAGGGAAGAAGCAGCTTGGCCTGGACCCATTTTTTCCATTAATTTTTTTTTTTTTTTCTTAGTAGAGACGAGCTCTCTACTATCTTGCCTAGGCTGGTCTCAGACTCCTGGGCTCAAACGATCCTCCCACCTCGGCCTCTCAAAGTGCTGGGATTACAGGTGTAAGACACTGCCCAGCCTGGACCCATTTTATATATTAGACTTTTCTAGAAGGTTCTCTTTGAAGAAAAGTTTTCTCTGCTAACCACACTTTGAAAAATTATTTCTGTAGAAAATGATATATTATCGTTGGATCACCTAGGTCGCCGGACAGCTTTCATTAGAAAGTTCTACCCATGTGGCTTTAGCTTCCAAAGATACACTTCCTTTTTTTGAGACAGGGTCTCACTGTATTGCCCAGGCTGGTCTTGAACTCCTGGGCTCAAGTGATCCTCATGCCTCGGCCTCAGCCTCCCAAAGTGCTGGGATTACAGGCATGAGCCACTGCGCCTGGCCCCCAAGATACTTTCACCAAACTGTGTTTCAAAGTTACGCTTTTAAATTATATTTAAAGTTCATATAAGAACAGGCTTAGCTGTGACACTGTAGAGGCGAGAATATGGAATTGACATGGGTCCCTTTCACACTTGTTCCCCACACAGGGCCCACATGAAACCTGTCCCTGAGTTTAATCCTAAGAAAAACCTTGTTTTACTAGCAAATAATTCCCTTCTCTGAGAAGGCAAATTAATTATTTATTTCCAGCTTTCTCTTAGGCATCCTGAAATTCTGAGCTCAGTTTCATGCTCTGAAAAAGAAAAAATAGCTGCTAGAGTCACAGAAATGGTATTGACTTTTTGGATTGGCGTATTTGTTTTCTCTGTTCCTTACCTATTTCCCCCTATTTTTCTTACTTCCTTTCCATTTTATTTTGTATGCCTCTTTGTAAGCTGCCTTAAATGCTTTTTGGATTGAGGCAGGATATACATTCAATAAATAAAATATGTCTAAACCACTTATGAACAAAACCTTCTTGGGCTGGAGCCTAAACATTACTTATATAAAAAGACCCGATTCCCCACCTTCTCCAAGAATATTATTTAGTCATTTCTCTGCATTGTACTCAACTCTTTAAAGATTATAGAACTGTAGTTAGCGTATTAGAGGCTTGTGGATCTAGATTCTATGTCCTCAGCAGGTGAAGTAAATGCCACGGTATGGATTGTAGAGTTCTTACTTGGGCTGGCATAATTTTGTGTGACCAACATTCGGCAAAGGGTCTTTATCAGTTTGAGGAGAGATTAGCGGAGCATTGAATTTCAGAGTTTGAAATGACATTAGCGATTCTCTGGTCCAGTGATTCTCAACCAGGGAGACATTTGGTAATTTCCGGAGATACTTTTGGTCACAACTGGGGTGGGTGCTGCTGGCATCCAGGGATGGAGGTCAGGAATGCTGCCAAGAACGCTGCGGTGCACAGGACAGCCCTACACCAGCACGTCACTACTGCTGAGGTTGAGAAGCCCTGATCTAGCCAATCCTGTCATTTTTCAGACCCCAGGGAGTTTAAGTGACCTGACCTTCAAATATAAGATTTAATAGTTAATTGCCCAAATTCATTCTTAAAATATAGCAAAACGATGAGAAATTTCCCTTCGAAACTGAGAACAAGACAAAGATGTCTGTTATGATAGACCATTCTCAGAAGTTTACTGCTCCTCCTGGGGATGCCTCTCAATAGGCAAAATCTACATTCCCGCCTGTTGAAAGCAGACATGGTTACTTGACTTGTTTGGGCCTATGAAGTGGGAACAGAGGCGACACACATCACGCTCAGGCAGGAGACTTAGTAACACATGCCTGGTGTCCCATGCCCTTTTCCCTCTGCCAGTGTTCCAGGGAGTGGCCGGACTGCCAGACTGGGTCTTGGAGTCACAGCTGGGTCCCGATAGCGATGCTGTGGGAACTGGAAATAAAGCTTTGCTGTTGTTTTAAAAATGGAATCACATTGTAAATTAGGATCCTGGGGAGCGTGGCACTAGGTGTGCTTATGCAGAGCTAGATGGGGATGCTTTCCTTTCCTTATCACTTCAAGTCCGCAGACACAGCCTTCAGGGCATTCTTCTTCTGTGGTACCTCAGTTGGGGCACCTTGTCTGGAGTACACAGTAAGGCTATGCTACAGTCCTGCTATGACTGAAATGGCAATATGAGTGCTTTTCTTTTTTGGTGGTTTGTGTATTTATGTTTTAACAATTATAAACTAGGCTAGGCACAGTCGCTCACACGTATAATCTCAGCACTTTGGGAGGCCGAGGCGGGTGGATCACTTGAGGTCAGGAGCTGGAGACCAGCCTGGCCAACATGGTGAAACCCCATCTCTACTAAAAATATAAAAATTAGCTGGGCATGGTGGCGTGCACCTGTAGTCCCAGCTACTTGGGAGGCTGAGGCAGGAGAATTACTTGAACCCAGGAGGCGGAGGTTGCCTTGAGCTAAGATCATGCCACTGCACTTTGGGTAACAAAGCAAGACTTTGTCTCTTTCTCTCTATATATATATATGTGTGTGTGTGTGTGTGTGTGTATATATACATATGACATTGCTGGTATATACATATATACATATCAACTGCTGACATTGAGCATTATACAGTAAGACAGATTTTCCTTCCTTGTTTCTTTGCATCAATTTTCTCTGCCTCTCCCTCCCTTCCTTTTATGTTTGCTTCAATCGGGACCAGGCACGAATGCACACATTGCTGTCTGGCTTGTATCTATGTGGTAAGTCTAGAATGATCAGTTACCCAAAGAGGAGGGAATCAGTGCTAGTGAAGGATATAGGTTGTGGTTAACTGGAGTTCCCAAGTAGCTGGATCTTTTGTGACAGGGACTGGCTAGTTTGGTTTTATACTGGATACTGGTTATATAGAGACGAAAAGACAAGATTCCTTCACTCAAAAGAACCTTACCTTAGAGTCTTGCGGGGAAATTGATTTGCAAGCAAGCTGCTTTGCCCCCTTACTCTAAACTCACACTTGAATCTCTGAACTTAACACTTTGATGGTGAAGAAAAAGCCCTCCAGAGAAAAGGTAGTAAGAGATCCAGAATCTAGAGCCTTTCCCAAGGCTTCAGGTAGATGTGGTTGAATTCACCTTGTTCTCTCTTGTCCCCTATTCCCACAGCTTTAGGTGTTTTAAAGGAGTGGAAAACTCCCAAGACACAGGCCCTCTCTGTCACGCCTGACGTGCACTTGTAGGGGAGTCCAGAGTGTCTACTAAACATAAAACCTCCAGGGTTTTTATGAATGGTCAATGTTACTCTCAGAAAATGCTGACCTGGGTAGGACAGGTTGTTCATCCATTCCTTTGTGTGCTTACCATGTGCCAGGCACAGTTCCAGAACTGGGGATCCACTGCTAAATAAGACCAATAAGGTCTTTGTTCTTAAGGTGTTTCCATGCTAGACATTAATTATATTAATCTCAACTCCAGTTTTTGCCCTAGGCCAAGCTATCCTCTATTCTCCTTCTTATCTTTAGGCATTTTTCAGTTGTTAAACCAACATCACCAGGATGACAGCGTAACCCAACTAATACCAACAATATAAAGTGCCTGAGTTCACCACCCGGCTCAGCTCCCAGCTGACTGCCCTGGAGTCCCGCTCTGTTCAGGCAGAGGCAGAATTTCTTTTGTTTGTTTTTTCTTTGGAGACAGTGTCTCACTCTGTCACCAGGCTGGAGTGCAGTGGCACAATCTTGGATCACTGTAACCTCTGCCTCCCCAGTTCAAGTAATTCTCCTGCCTCAGCCTCCTGAGTAGCTGGAACTAAGGCTCACACTGTCACCCCTGGCTATTTTTATTTTTGTATTTTAGTAGAGACGGGGTTTCACCATGTTGCCCAGGCTGGCCTCAAACTCCGGAGCTCAGGCAATCCGCCCGCCTTGGCCTCCTTGGGAGGGATTACAGGCCTGAGCCACCGCGCCCGGCCCAGGCAGAGTTTTAATTGACCACCATCTATTGTCCGACTCCTAGAAACTTTCACCTGGATTCCTTAAAGTGATGCCTTGCTGACCTGGTTGGATAACTCAGTATTCATTGCTGAGTAGCTGAGGTAACCGTGATGTTCACTTATTTCTCAGCTATCTATGAGAGCTGTAACTTACATTGTGATCATTCTGATATATGTTCTCTAAAAAAGAAAACAAAAAAATAACAGCTAGAGTCATGTTCACCTAGTTTTAACATCTTTAGAGTTTTGCTTCTTCTAAGTTCAGTAGCTCAAAGACAGAAAAAAACACCCAAAGACAGCAATTCTTTACTCTAAACCCAATATTCTTCAACTTTCTAGAAATTATTAGCCACTTACTTTATTTTGATTTTCATCTCTGAAAAAGTATTCAGACTTATATATAGTTGCCAAATGTGTTCATCAAACACTTCTCTAAGAAATTTGTGTCTTTTTGGAATTCAGTCAACATTTTTTGGATAAATGAATGTGAACTCTTTAGGAATTACTTATTCCACAAATGATGTCTTACCAAGAGTTCCAGAAACTATTTTCATATTGAAACAAAAACAAAACAAGACAGCACTCTGCTTCTTCCCACAGAGTTCTGAGACAGCTTTTACATAATAATCTCGAACATATTGTAATCTTGTTTATGACAGAAATAAAAAGGCATCATCACATTTTTGTTTTGGAGAGTTCATTGTTTTCCCTATGAATTCATAGGAGATCTTTGTCTATTGTAAATATTATCCCTTTGTCTTGAAAATAGCTTTCCCTTCTGTACTCTTTCTCTGTGGGCTTTATGTATCTTTTGTCTCATAAAATGTAGGATGGGTACAGAGTCAGATATATCTAGTTTTTCCTTTTTAGTGTCATTATTTTTTGTTTTACACAAAAACATCTGCCAGTTGGTAAGTTATATAAATATTCTTAAATTTCTTCTAAAGTTTTAATATTGTATTTTTCAGTTAAAGTGTAATCTGCTGAGCCAGGTGTGGTGACATACACCTGTAGTCCCAACCACCTGGGAGGCCAAGGTGGGAGGATTGCTTGAGCCCAGGAGTTTGAGGCTGCAGTGCACAACGTTCACACTACTGCACTCAAGCCTGGACCACAGATCAAGACCCTGTCTCCAAAAAAAAAGAGACAAAAGTTTAATCCATTGGATTACTCTTTATTTGTTTTCTTCCAGTTAACCATTGTGTCAGCATAATCAAACTATTTTGCCCTATGAAATGAGTTGCTATCTCTTGTCTATATTTACATCTTTTCCCAGATTTTCTGCTCTGTTCCACTGATGTATTTACAGGCCAGTATCATAATGTGTGAAAGCATTGTCTTTAGTGGAAATTTTTAAATAGTAATTATTCCTTTCATTTTTTTATTCATAATTTTCTTAGTTATTTCCAGATCTTTACTTTTCAATAAATGTATTTTTAAATCACTTAAATAATTCAGCTCTAAAACCTCATTGGCAGTCTAATTGGAGTGAATCTTCTGATTCACAAGCATGAAATGTATGTATTTCCATTTATTCAAACCTTTTAGTATTTTAAATATGCGTTCTATTGTCTTTTTCATGTAGGATGTATACTTTTCCTAAATATTTTATAGTTTCTTGTAAGTAGAATTTTAAAATTCCCCATTCTATGTGGTTATTGTTACTATAAGACAAAACTATTGATTTTTTCCTCTTTATTTTCTAGCATTTATTATTTGGAAGCATTTATTAGTTGACCTTTTGGGGTCTGTTTTCTCTTTTTAATGTGTAAGCACAAGGTAGATCATGCTTATTTCGTTTACTAGTTTATCCCCAGCATTCTGGCAGGACAAAGAATGAATGCATGAATAGATATCCAAAAAAGCATTTGAGGGGAGATTCAACAATGTACACTACTTTCCCTTTTCTTCTTCTTACCTTGTGTTTCTAACACATACTAAGCTTTTTTTTTTTTTTTTTCTTCCAAAATGGGGTTTTGCTCTGTCACCCAGGCTGGAGTGCAGTGTCACGATCTTGGTGCACTGCAACCTCTGCCTCCCAGGTTCAAGCGATTTTCCTGCTTCAGCCTCCTGAGTAGCTGGGATTACAGGTGCACGCCACCAAGCCCAGCTAATTCTTGTATTTTTAGTAGAGACGGGGTTTCGCCATGTTGGCCAGGCTGCTGTCCAACTGCTGACCTCAGGTGATCCACCCGCCTCGGCCTCCCCAAAGTGCTGAGACACAGGCATGAGCCACCAATCCCAGCCCATTCTAAGCTTTTAACATCCTTAGATTACTGTTCCAAATAAGTTGGAAATATCCCCCAATTTTTTCCTTAACTTTTTAAAAACAACTTTATTGAAATATATGTTATATGTCATAAAAATCACCTATTTCAAGATGATTTTAGTATTCAATAATTTTTAGTAGCTTTACTGAGTGATGCAACCGTAACATAACGATAAATGTTCAGGTTTAGAACATTTTCATCCTCCTAATAGGATCTCTCATGTCCATTTATAGTTAATCCCTGTTTGCACTTTTACCCCTATCCACAAGCAATCATTAATTTACTTCTTGTTTCAATGGATTTTCCTATTCTGGACATTTCATATAAATGAGATGGTACCATATGTGAACTTTTGCATCTGACTGCTTTCACTAAGCATAATGTTTTCAAGGTTCATCTATGTTGTCGCCTGTGTCAGTATTCTGTTCCTCTGCTGCTGAATAATGTACCCTTGTATGCATGTACCACATTTTGTGTATCTGTTCATTAGTTTTGGGACATGTAGGTTGTTTCCACTTTTTGGTTATTATGAGTAATGCTCCAGTGAACTTCACATGTAAGTCTCTGTGTGGACATACGTTTTCATTTCTTTTCAGTAGGTACCTAGGAGTGGAACTGCTGGTTCATTTTATGGTTTTTGAGAAATTGTGAAACTATTTTCCAAAGTGGCCACACCATTTTATATTTCTAGCAGTAATGTATGAGGGTTCCTATTTCTCCTTTCTTAACGTTTTTCTCCCAGTTTAATGATTGAGGTATCATTTACATTGAGATATAACTTACATATGATAAAATGCTCGGATCCTAAGTGTACAGTTCAGTTGTTTTTGGACACATGTATACATGCATGTATACAACCACTGCGTCAATCAAGATATGAAACATTTCCATCACTCGAGAAAGTCCCTTGTTCCTTGCCCTCAGATTTTGATTTCTATCATTCTATCCTACTGTTTTGATTTCTATAATTGTAGATTAGTGTTTATTCCAGAATTTCATACAAATCAAATCATACAGTATGTACTCTTTTGTGTTGTCTTCTTTCACTCAGTGTAAAGGTTTTGAGTTTCATCAGTGTTATTGTGTTTATCTCCGTTGTTTGTTGCTTTTTGTTGCTGAGAGCACTCTATTGTATGAATGTCCCACATTTTTGTTTATGCAGTTACCTGTTGATGGACATTTGAGTCATTTTTCATTTATAGTTATTAGGAACAAAGGTACTATTAAACATTTGTATACCAGTCTTTTTGTGGACATTATTTCATTTTTCTTGGGTGAATTCCCAAGAGTGTAATTGCTGGGTCATAGGGTAGTTACATGTTACTTACTGTTTTTTATCTAGTATTAAATCACTTTACAAAATTCTTTAAGAATTACAGTTTTTTGGCTGGGCACGGTGGCTCATGCCTGTAATCCCAGCACTTTGGGAGGCCGAGGCAGGTGCATCCCTTGAGGCCAGGAGTTCAAGACCAGCCTGGCCAACATGATGAAACCCCGTCTCTACTAGAAATACATAAATTAGCCAGGTGTGGTGGTGCGCACCTGTAATCCAAGCTACTTGGGGGACTGAGGCATGAGAATCTCTTGAACCCGGGAGGTGCAGAATGCAGTGAGCCAAGATCACACCATTGCACTCCAGCCTGGGCAACAGAGCTAGACTCAGTCTCAAAGAAAAAGAATTATAGTTTCTAAAATAGCGTGTCTTTGATTTTCTAAATTATTTTACAATTTGCTGATAGGTATAATTTTGAGTTAGATCTTTATCTGTTGATCTGGAGGAGTTTCTGGGACTTTTTTTTTTTTTTAAATGAAGCACATGAGTTGCCCAGAAATGTGTATAGTATAATCTAAATTTTGTAAGACAAGCAATAACATGTATGTATATGTTCACAACTTTATAGGCAAAGGAAAAGATGTGAAAGATGTTCACTGGGATGCTAACCATGGTTTCGTGGCTGGAGGGGTGGAGGTGGTTAAGGGGAGGTATAGAGGGTTGAGTTAAAAAAAAATGAAACAAGGATAAAGAAAACACATTATTAAAGCTAAGATGATTTAGTAGAATATAGATATTTATATAAAATATTTATTGCAAAAACTTTTTAATGATAAAAATATTGGAACCAGTGTAAAGATGAGCTTACCAAAGTTTTTGCAGCTGTTAAAAATAGTGATATACATGTGTTTAGAATGTATATTAAATTCAAATTCAGATTGCAAAGCAGTATGCATACTGTGGCCCTGACTATTTTGTGCTAATATGATTGTGATTATCGCGTTTTTTTTTTTTTTTTACTTTTTAAATCTTATGGGGAAAAAAGCAGGAAAAAAGCATATTTCTAGAAGTATGAATCACTGAAACACAGTAATATTCCTTAAATTATACTTTTCTTGGGATAGCTGTAATTATATAAGATTTAGTCAAATCTTTAATTAGATGGTAGGCTGATTGAGGGTAGGGATCCCTCAAAATTCTATGTGTCACCCTCAGAGCTCAGAGTAATTCTGACTCATTCATAACATGAAGAGATCACCGTTGAACACAGTCCGTAGGAAAGTAAGAGCACAGCATTAGAGAGATCCAGGTATGAGTGTTAAAGAAGAGCGGGCCCTGGTCAGAGTATTCTCCACTTGACTGACCTGGAGAGTACTTTGACAGGGCCTGCTCTTCACTTACGTAGGCTTGGTGCCTACCTTTTGCAGCTGAGCAGGCTTGGCTCTAGTTCTTGCTGGAACTTAAGCTACAGTTTCAGGGAAAAGGCAGACAGAAAGCCAAGATAGGTCAGGAATGGGATGAAAGGGGACTGACCTGTTGGCTAGGTCAGCAAATTTGTCTGTGATTTACAGAACTAAGCTCAGGATTTCACTTGGTTAGAATTTGATTGCCTTTCATTTGATTCAAGTTGGAGCCACTGCTCCAGGCTATTCTATCTGGTGGATGGACCATAGAAGCAGGGATCTTATGACTTAGCAATATTAAAACCTCAGGCAGGTGGCTGCTTGTTGGTCTGAGCAGCCTCTAAATTTGTACAAAAGCCTAGTGGCTGGCTGGGTTGGTAAAAATGGCAGTTGTCCCGCACGCTGACATTGGGGGTTACTCTGCACTGCTGCAGGCTGTCCTGGCGCACTGCAGGCCGGGCATCATTTCTTGGTGGAGGACGTCACTCAGTTTGGAACCCTGAGCTGTGGCGCGTGAGGCTCTTGCGTCACATTTGTATTTAAGGAGTTCACACTTCATTTTTAGGGAAAACATCTGTTCCTTGGTTAAAACAGCATTGCACTTTTAACAGAGCAGCCACCTTTTTCCACATACGATAAGACAGGTTTTGGACATATGGAGTATTAAGCGAAAAGAGCACTATATATTTCATAGTTCTTTAAAGACCATTGACATGTAAACCAATGTGTAAGAAGATATCGTTTAAGAGGGGTTATTGCACATGGTGGAAGGCATGCTGCTCTGCATTTATCTGTGTGAAGTCATCTGCCTGTGCGTCTGAAGAAATAGCAGGCTCTGCAGCCGCAAGTGATGAAGCAGTTCTGTGGAGAAACACATTCACACCAGTTTCCGGATGCCATTCCACCAGAAATAATTCCAAGAATATGCTTATATTTTACATAAATGATAAAATCAATTTCCAGGTGAAGTATACATTACAAAGGAGAAACTTGGTATTATTATGTATTAATCCATATTAACTAAAGTTGAACCTGACATCAAAATATTGATCCCTTCTTAAAATAGACAAAAACACCTGGAGTTAAATTGTTTTGCTTCCTCTTTGTGCTAGCCGGTGCTTTAAGTCTAATGATGTGATGATTGGATAGTAAGGGAGTCTAAATCTCTACTTTCTTGATTCCCAGTGTGCTAACTTTCCTAAAATTGTGGGAATAAGCGAAATATTTTTCATAGCAATAATAAGGATTTTTAAAAATTATGTGATGATTGTGTGTTAGACTGAAGTAATTAATACCTTTGCCATAGGGGCCGGGTGCAACGGCTCATGCCTGTTATCTTAGCACTTTGGGAGGCCGAGACAGGCAGATCACTTGAGGTCAGGAGTTTGAGACCAGCCTGGCCAGCATGGTGAAGCCCCATCTTACTAAAATTACAAAAATTAGCTGGGCATGCTGGTAAGCACCTGTAATCCCAGCTACTCAGGGGGCTGAGGCAGGAGAACTGCTTGAACCCGCGAGGTAGTGGTTGCAGTGAGCCAACATTGCGCCACTGCACTCCATCTTGGGCAGCAAAGCAAGACTCCCTCTCAAAAAAGAAAAAAAAAAAATCTTTGTCATGAGGCTAAAGAAGATTTAAGGTGGAGGATTTCCCCTCGCACTAGGTAAAGAAGCAAAGCCCTGCTTATTCAGAGCCGGAGCCCAGATTTGAATTTTTTAGACTTTCATTTTCTCCCTTTATGAAGTGGCAAAGCCAGTTAAGTATAGATGTGGCCTCCTATGTCCCTGAGCTTCTGGGTCCAATAATCAGCTCTGTGACTCCTCTCAAAGAATCCAGAGGATTTCCTGCCTGGACCTTGAAGTCACCTCCCTGCTACATATTTCCCAGCTCTGGTTTTTCACCTCCTCAGGATGAATGTCTTCTTGAATGTCCTCTGGAAGAGTCTCTGCTGCACTTAACCTTTCATCAAAAGAGGGACTCAGAGGCCTTAAAATAGGCATCAGGTACACACTCTATTTATGATTTGGGATTAGGCCTATTTTTTGGTGTTTCCCGTGGTCAAATTTTTAATTTCTCAACTTTATTGGATTTCCAAAGATACCCTCCTTTGGTTCTCTTCATTGTCTTCAAAGGATTTCCTCGGCAAAGTTACCCTAGTCTTAACTGGAAGAGCATGGCTTCCTTGAAGAGTCTAAAATAAGCCTTTTCCTTGAGTAACACCCAGCTCTGGTCTTGCTAAGTTACATTTTTCTCCTAACCTTATTCTTAAATCCTCTGCTCACTAGTTCAAAAATGTTATTCTGCCTTCCAGAACATCACACTTTGTAAACATTTTGTTAATAATAAAAGCCAGCATTTCTTGGATACTGGTTTTGTAACATACATTATCTCATTTAACCCTGTGATGATATTATTCATTAAGGAGCATTTGCTTTCTTAGGTCTGCAGCATCAGTCACTCCTCACCCATCTGTATCCCAGCTTTCAACAGTTTATTACTGCTCTTTCCTATCACATTCTCTTGTGGGCACCAGTTTTTTGTGTTTTTTTAAATTATATCTTTAGAGGAGTTTCAGGAGAGAATAAAAATAAATATATTTTTCAATCCATCTTTACCCAGAAATGGAAATATTACTTTTTACAGTGGAACTAGAAATTAACTTAAGAATGTTTTTGGCGTTCGGAGACATGCATAAAAATACTAAAGAGGTGCTTATAAAAAAATTCCACTTTTGGCCAGGAGGAGTGGCTCACGCCTGTAATCCCAACAGTTTGGGAGGCCGAGGTGGGTGGACCACTTGAGGTCAGGAGTTCAAGACCAGCCTGCCCAACAATAGTGAAACCCTGTCTCTACTAAAAATACAAAAATTAGCTGAGAGTGGTGGCATGTGCCTGTAATCCTAGCTACTGGGGAGGCTGAGGCAGGAGAATCGCTTGAACCCAGGAGGCAGAGGTTGCAGTGAGCCGAGATCATGCCACTACACTCCAGCCTGGGCAATAGAGCGAGACTCTGTCTCAAAAAAAATTTACTTTTTACTGTAAATTTGTCATATTTAATGCCATGGTGTATTATAGTTCTGGCTACAAAATGAAAACAATTTATTTTTAAACTTGATTTTTTTTCTCCAATTAACATTTGAAATCATTAAAAGTTACTAGCAGGAGCCTCTCATTTTATGCATATAAATGCAATAAAACAACTGGTTATCTTATGCTCTATATGAAGGGTAATATTTTAAGTGCATTTTCAAATTCAGCTAAGCTAGTGATTCTATCAGAAAATATCATTTTTTCCCTCACTGGCTTTTGAAACATAATTAGATTTTCTGAGCAACTGTTGCTTATAATTGGAATTTGCTTATTATAATTTTAACAGAGAAAAACACTGACCTATGTAATTTTAGCACAATTAAATTTTTCTCCTTATGCCTATGTGTACCTCATCAATTCAGCAAAAGCAAAACCTGATCTAGAAGTCCCTGTGCAGCAGATTGCAGGGAAAGAAGTAGTCAGCTGATTTGTCTGGGCCATAAAACCATGGTGTCTGGCAGAATTGTGATAGTAATTGCTCTAAGATGCATTCTGTTTACAAAGACTAATGTTGCAGCTGCTTTTAATTAGCTGCTAGAAATGAAAAACTGTCAGGGTATGCTTGTTAGATCTACCTGAATTTATTCCATTGCAAATATAGCAGAATTTAAAGAATATCAACGTAAAACAGGAAACTGCTCATTGTAAACCAAGTTCAGAAAGGTAGTGGTAAATATCTGAATGTATCCTTTTGGTTTTATGGGAAGCAGAAAAACCTGATTTCCTATGGCACAGACCATTGCATTCTGTATTGTATTGTATGGTTTTCTTTTTTTTTTTTTTTGAGACAGTGGCTTGCTCTGTTGTCCAGGCTGGAGTACAATGGCGCAATCTCAGCTCACTGCAACCTCCACCTCCCGGGTCCAGGCGTTCTCCTGCCTCAACCTCTCTAGTAGCTGGGATTACAGGTGGGCGTCATCATGCCTAGGTAATTTTTGTATTTTTAGTAGAGATGGGCTTTCACCATGTTGGCCAGGTAGGTCTCAAACTCCTGACCTCAAGTGATCCGCCCACCTTGGTGTCCCAATGTACTGGGAATATAGGCATGAGCCACCATGCCTGGCTGTTTTCTAAATTCTTTTTATATGTAAATTTCTGTCCTGAGCAGATGATTTACTTCCAGAGAAAAGGATCTTTGCATTCCCTACTGTCTGGTATTATGCATAATAAATATATACTGGCAAATACATAATGGTAGTATTTTTATTTATGAAAGTATGAGAAATTGCTTTGAGAAAATCAAAGGGTTAGAAATAAAAGAAAATTAAAAGCATTATTACAATTTATCATGAAATTTGGTGAATATTACAGAGCTTTGTTTGTCCACTGGGTTAGAAAATTCAAGTTTCTTTTTTCTTTTTCTTTTTTTTCTTTTTTAAGAGATAGTGTCTTGCTCTGTTGCCCAGTCTGGAGTGCAGTGATATGATCAGAGATCACTGCAACCTTGACCTTCTAGACTCAAGCAATCCTTCCACCTCAGCCTCCAGATTAGCTGGAACTACAGGTGTGCACCAGTGCGCTCAGCTAAATTTTTTTATTTTTTAAATGTTTTGTAGAGACGGAGTCTTGCTTTGTTGCCCAAGCTGGTCTCAAACTCCTGGTCTCAAGTGATCCTCCCTCCTTGGCCTCCCAAATCCTGGGATTACAGGCATGAGCCACCACACCTGGTCTTAGGTTTCTTAATTTTATTTCTCTGTGTTTCTACAGGTTTTTAGGCCATTTTACTAATAGTTATTTTTAAAACAAATTTTTTTTTGATACAGAGTCTTGCTCTGTCACTAGGCTGGATTGCAGTACAGTGGCGCGATCTTGGCTCACTGCAACCTCTGGTTCAAGCGATTCTCCTGCCTCAGCCTCCCTAGTAGCTGAGATTATAGGCGCATGTGCCATCATGCCCAGCTAATTTTTGTATTTTTAGTAGAGATGGGGTTTCACCATGTTGGCCAGGCTCGTCTCGAACTCCTGACCTTGTGATCTGCCCACCTTGGCCTTCCGAAGGGCTGGGATTACAGGCGTGAGCCACCGTTCCCAGCCTACTAATATTTTTTAAAAAGGAATATTGATTTTTGTAGTTGTATGGCAGACACAGCTAACAGCACTAACTAACTTAAGCTTGCTCTGAGAATGACCTTGCATGGCAGATGCACCTGACAGCAAAATTTAAGCATAACCTGAGGATGACCCTGTAGCCTAAGAAAAATGTGTGTTCAGAGTTCTCAGCTAATAAATCCAGGAGTGGCCGATTGGGAGAGTCATTCCTTATCTATGAGTAACATCTGAACCCTCAGCCCATTCTGTGGAACACAGGCCATATAGGGGATTGAGGCCCTTTGTTTTTGGTTAGATAGAGGTTGCTACGGGGAGGGTGCTAAGCAAAAATGCTGTATAAACCGCATGCTTTTTACAAGCAGTTGCCGTTCTCTGGTCCAGCCCGTCACCACTGGACCACCCTGTATGTAAATCCTCTCAGTAAACCCTGTCTCATTTACTGACTCCAGGTCTCTTCTTTGGCCTCTCAAACATGGCGCCATCCCTATTGTAGCCATTCTAGTCCGGCATGGCAGTGGTCAGTTGAAGAAGGCTGAGAATTTAGGGTGCTGTGAAGTGTTTAATCATCTATCATAGTATCTAATTTAGTGTCTCTCAAGGAAAAAATGTATTTGTTGATTTGATTTCATGCCAACACTGATGTTTTTTGCTGCTCTATGGCCTTGAATAGTCAGGCATTGCCTGTAACCAAAAGGATATATGGAAAATAATTGTTTTCTTTTTTTTGTTTTTGAGATGGAGTCTCGCTCTGTCGTCAGGCTGGAGTGCAGTGGCATGATCTTGGCTCACTGCAGCTTCCACCTTCTGGGTTCAAGCGATTCTCCTGCCTCAGCCTCCCGAGTAGCTGGGATTACAGATGCATGCCACCACACCCAGCTAATTTTTGTATTTTTATTAGAGACGGGGTTTCACCGTGTTGGCCAGGCTGGTCTTGAACTCCTGACCTCGTGATCCACCCACCTCACCCTCCCAAAGTGCTGGGATTACAGGCATGAGCCACACCACGCCCAGCCAAAATAATTGTTTTCTATCCTTAATGAAGACCTAATGAGAATTTGCTTAGAATAACGGCAAAGAAACTTAAAGTCTTCAAAAAAGCAAAGTGAGGATGATAGGACTCCTCTTGCCTGAAACTTTGGAAAAAGGTAGATGAATTACAACTAAGTCATCTTTCAGCTCTGCCTTCTTGATCTTCATTCAAAGTTTATGACACCTAAATTATCTTCAACTCATAAAATGTGCTTTATGGTTTAATAGAAAAGCTATAAGCACATGTCAAAATTAGTTCTTATTAGCTATATGCCTATAGAACCAATTTGGTGATTTTCAATATGATATGTTCAATTCCAGAAGGTTATTTATAAATCGGTTGGTAGGAACCTGTTTTATGTATAAGCTGTGTCCAGGTGGATGGCTCTTCACCCTTTTATGTACCTGGACCAATAGTACCAGAGACCATGGGAGCATAACCACCCCATAAGAACTCCACCCCTGCCGCAGCCTTCACTATTTGGCAGGGGAAGCAGAGACTGCCATCTTCAAGCCACTGGTAGAGCCCCTTTCACATGACCTGGGAGGTAATTTCACAAGCAAAGAAGTCTAAAGTAAAGGTTGTATCTAATTTAAATTATTGCTTTTGTCATATTCTCTACCATTCACAGGAATGTTTTATTATTAATCAAAAATCATAAGCAATTTATACTCTTGATTATTTCGAAAGAGCCACATCCACTGCTATGGTTTTGAAACCTTATTAGTCAGCTTAGTTGTACTGTGGTAACAAACCCCAAAATTTCAAGGGCTGACAACAATAAAGGTTTATTTTTCATGCTGTACATTCATTGCTGGTAACTAAGACACTATTCCATGTCACTGTCATTCTGAGATGTGGGCTGAAGGCACATCACCTCCCTGAGGTTTTGCTAGTGTTTTAGTAGACAGAAAAAGAACACAATGGGAACACACACAATGGTTCTTAAAGCTTCAGCTTCAAAGCAGCATATGTCATGGCACTCACACTTTACAAAGCAAGTCAGATGGCTTCTCTGGGGACACACAGTCCTGCAGGAGAGGGGCTACCAAATCAGACGGCCACTCCTAGCATCAATGACACAGGGATCTATAGTCCTTTCATGCGGAGGGGTGGTGAATCCACCACAGTTACAAAATCTTGAGACTTGCCATAAACAAATTCTCATCTGTTTGTGTGATGAGGTCCGGGTGATGGCCCACTTCAGTAGCAAAGACAGTGCACTGTGCTCAACACGCCATTTCATCTTCTCTCTGGGTTGATAGGAAGATGGTCTTCTCAACCCCTTTGCATCTGTGTGGGGCCAGGAGACTAAACACTGCCAACTGATTAGGGAGGAATGACATGCGGCACTTCCAGACCTAGCTCACAACTGGCAAAATCCACTCTCCCCCGACTCCTTGAACCTGTCACTCCAAATCACTGCATAGAGGCAGTGTTTCCAGGAGAGCCTCGCCTGACCAGAAACGTCTGCTTTGAACATGGTTAGAACAAATGAAACTTTTTTGTGTTAAAACACTTGAGACTCTGTGGCTCTTCATGACTGTGTTACCCTATCCTGACCTTGCTTTGTGGTTTATTTAATGATGCACATTTACTAGAGTGATGTACATTCAACAGTGAGGTGGCCACATACAACATACCCCTAAAACATTGCTGAAAGTACACAGCTGTTTCTACTGTAAAAATATATGAGTGAAGAACTGAGTTTTGAATTTTGTTTTAATTCATTTAAATTTAAATGGTCACACGTGGCTAGTGGACCACAGAACCTTAAGCAGTAGGAAGCTTTTTGCTACGTGATGTGTGATCAATCTTTCCACTATCTTAGCAATCTAAACATAAAACCAACATGTCTAAATTTCACACTTTCTAGATGATGAAGAGTCATAAAATGAACAGAAAGTCTTTATATGGTGTTTCAGGGGGACACTTATGACATTGGAGTGCTGGTCAAAGTTCTGCATTATTTTTTATTTGTTTCCAAATATGGAGTGCAGAAAACCAAATGGTGGAATGGACATTTTTACCAAAGTGATTGTGGTCTTTAACGATGTAAAATAAAGGACCATATTCATTTCTGGATTTCTTTCATTGTGAAGTATGTGAGATGTGACTTGACAGCTTTGCAAATGTCGTGCCTCTGCTTAAATCTCTGCATTGTATTTATGGAAATGTTTGAGATGCTGGAAACCATTTAGAGGTGTTATAAAAGACTATTTCTTGAGGTCCAAAAGACTTCAAAATAGGAGCTGAGTGGTATAATGGAAAGAACATTGGATTAGGAGCCAGAATATCTGGGTTATGTTGCCTACTCTCTCACTAACTGGCTCTGTGAATTTGGGCAGGCTATTTGAACTCTCTAGGTCTCTGTTTCTTCTATGCTGAGTTTATGGGCTTAGATTAATCACCCACCTCTAAAATTCCCTGGTTGAATTTAGGTCAGGTCTTCTTAATCATTTGTTATTCACACATGGAATGTGAAGTATTAAAACTGAGCCCACCCATGTCAATATAACTTAACTTTTTGTTCCAGGAAATTCGTGCCCAGGAAGATAAGACAGTAAATTAATAAATAAACTCACTGTTTGCTTTAGGAAAGTCTTGCAAATCAATTTATCAGGACAAACAGTTTGCTCATCTGGACAAACAGTTGTTTTATTAAAACAGTATGTTGCTCACCTGGGCAAACAGCTTGACGAGTTTGTGAAAGAATGTCACTATGCAATGTGGTTTTGAAAATGAATCTATTGGCTGGGCGCGGTGGCTCACGTCTGTAATCCCAGCACTTTGGGGAGGCCAAGGCGGGCAGATCACAAGGTCAGGAGTTCGAGACCAGCCTGATCAACATGGTGAAACCCCATCTGTACTAAAAATACAAAAATTATTTGGGCATGGTGGCGCCCTCCTATAATCCCAGCTACTCAGGAGGCTGAGGCAGGAAAATTGCTTGAACCTGGGAGGCGGAGGTTGCAGTGAGCCGAGATCGTGCCATTGCACTCCAGCCTGGGCAACAGAGCGAGACTCCATCTCAAAAAAATAAATAAACAAATAAAAAGGAAAAAAATGAATCTATGGAAACAGTAGACACTGTTTCCAAACGAAGGGCAAGGATGTAAGAACTACCTATTGGGTACTATGTTTATTATTTGGGTGAGGGATTCAGTAGAAACCCAAACCTCAGCATCACACAATATATCCATCTAACAAACCTGCACATGTACCCCTGAATCTAAATTTTGTTGTTGTTGTTTTTTGAGACTGAGTCTCGCTCTGTCACGCAGGCTGGAATCTACTATAAATGCTTTTTTTTTTTTTTTTTTGAGACAGTCTGTCTCTGTTACCAGGCTGGAGTACAATGGCACGATCTCAGCTCACTGCAACCTCCGCCTCCTGGGTTCAAGCAATTATCCCACCTCAGCCTCCTGAATAGCTGGGATTACAGATACCTGCCATCATGCCCGGCTAATTTTTGTATTTTTGTAGAGATGGGGTTTCACCATGTTGGCCGGGCTGGTCTTGAACTCCTGACCTCATGTGATCCACCCACCTCGGCCTCTCAAAGTGCTGGGATTACAGGCATAAGCCACAGTGGCCGGCCAACTATAAATGCAATTTTATTTACTATTTAACTGGGAGTAAAATGTCTTCGTATGTAAGTCTAGGTATTTTTCCAACTAGCACGGGACTCTAGATGGTTTATATACTGGTGAGATTGATTACAAGATTAGTGAGCACATCATAGACATTGAGTTAATTATGACAAGAATGAATAAAACCAATTTTCTGTGTCAAACGTAGTTTACAACTTTATGTAAATATTTATCACACACATTGTAAGAAATTCAGTTTTCTGTAACAAAATACATAGTCTTAAGTTTACAGTTCAAAACCCATAGAGGTTCTGTGACATTACTTGCCAACATTTACAAGCTACTTACTAATTTGATGAGAGACAGAGTATGTGCACATTTAAACTTAAGGCAGAAATTTGTGTCTGTTGCCTAAGTGTTCTTTGTTCACTGGGCTTTGAAGACTGTCAAATAAAAGTACTTCTTAACTTAGTGTTTTTGACACTGAATCTTGAATTCTTTTTTTTATTGAAACAGAATCTCACTCTGTTGCCCAGGATGGAGTGCAGTGGTGGGATCTCGGCTCACTGCAATCTCCGCCTTGTGGGCTCAAGTGATTCTCATGCCTCAGCCTCGGAGTAGCTGGGACTACAGGCGCCCACCACTATGCCTGGCTAATTTTTGTATGTTTTTAGTAGAGACGGGGTTTCACCATGTTGGCCAGGCTGGTGCATCCTGAATTCTTAAATAACCAGTATCAAAGTTATTTTTCTTGAACCTTCTCACTAAGTATCTTTATCACACGTGAGTTCTTTCTTTAATTTTAACTAAGGCCTAATTAAAACATTTTCAAGTTTATAATTTTTATTTTCTCATGAAGCCTGATAGGAAAAGCTTTGCCCTTAGGCTCATAGTTTTACCTGAGGAAATTCAACAATGGATCTGAAAGCAGCTTATTGAGGACATGCAGTTAGAACTTAAGAAGAGTGTGCCTTTAAGGAAGAATAACCCTGAGAAATAGTTCCATGACATTTAAATTCTATTGCTCTGTCAGAGTCATTCTGACAGTTTTTTTTGTTTGTTTGTTTGTTTGTTTTTTTGAGATGGAGTCTCGCTCTATCACCCAGGCTGAAGTGCAGCGGCGGGATCTCGGCTCACTGCAAGCTCCGCCTCCTGGGTTCACACCATTCTCCTGGCTCAGCCTCCTGAGTAGCTGGGACTACAGGCGCCCGCCACCATACCCGACTAATTTTTTGTATTTTTAGTAGAGACGGGGTTTCACCATGTTAGCCAGGATGGTCTCGATCTCCTGACCTCGTGATCCGCCCGCCTCGGCCTCCCAAAGTGCTGGGATTACAGGTGTGAGCCACCGCGCCCGGCCCCCTGACAGGCTTTAAGTTTCAAAGTTACCAGACAATGTGCAAACAAACTCACCAACTGCTGAGCTTTACCTCACTGTTAACTAGCCTGTGGTAATGTCTTTCTCTTCTTCTCCTCCACTTCCTCCTACTCCCTTTCCTTGCCCTGTCAATATTGGATATAATGGCAGATCAGAAATGGGGTGAGACATAAGGTGAAAACCAAAGAGAATTGTGCAGAAGGTTAAGGGTTAAAAAACATCAGGCAGACCAACCATGTATAACTAGACATTAGAAGTTCAGCTGTAGTATAAAAGTTAAAAGACAAAAGTATTAAAAATCACTATACCTGTATAATTTGTTGATGAATACACAGTATAAAAAGGTGTAAAGTGTGACATCAACAGCATAGAATGGTGGGTGGGGGATAAGTAAAAGTGTAGTAATTTTTTTTTTTTTTTTTTTGAGACAGGGTATTGCTCTGTTACCCAGACTGGAGTGCAGTGGTGCAATCTCAGCTCACTGCAACCTCTGCCTCCTGGGTTCAAGAGATTCTCCTGCCTCATCCTCCCGAGTAGCTAGGACTACAGGTGTGCACCACCATGCCAGGCTAATTTTTGTATTTGTAGTAGAGACGGGGTTTCACCATATTGGCCAGGTTGGTCTCCAACTCCTGACCTCCGGTGATCTGCTCACCTCGGCCTCCCAAAGTGCTGGGATTACAGGTGTGAGCCACTGCTCCCGGCAAGTGTAGAATTTTTGTTTGCAATTGAAGTTAAGTTGTTACCAGTTTAAACAGAATGTTATGTTTTATGTAAGGTCCATGGTAACCTCAAAGAACTTATCTTTAGTAGAAACATAGAAGATAAAGAAATGAATCAAAGCATACCCCTACAAAAAAAAATTTTAAGTCACGAAGGAAGACTGTAAGAGAGGAAGAAAGGAACAAATGAACTGCAAAACAGAACAGAATAGTTAAGTCATTAACTCTCAATAATTAGTTTAAATATAAATGGATTGAATTCCCCAACCGAAAGATAAAGAGTGGCCAAATGGATTAAAAGAAAACCCAAGATCTAACAATATCCTAAGAAATTCACTTTAGACTTAAGGACATACATACGCTGAAAGTAAAGGGATGGAAAAAAATATTCCATGCAAATAGTAATCAAAAGAGAGCAGGAGTGGCTTTATTTATATCAGACTAAATAGATTTTCAGTCAAAATCTGTCACAGAAGACAAAGAAGATCACTATATAATAATCAAGAGGCCAGTTCATCAAGAGGATATAACAATTATAAATATATATGCACCCAACATTGAAGCACCTTAATACATAAAGCAAATATTAACAGAGCTGAAGGGAAAAAACAGACAGCAATACAACAATAGCAGGATGCCTCAGTACCACTTTCAACAATGGATAGATCATCCAGACAGAAAATCAATGAGGAAACAGTGGCCTGAATAATATTATAGACCGAGTGGACCTAACAAACATACACAGAGCATCTCATCCAATAACAGCAGAATACACATTCTTCTCAAGGACACATGGAACTTTTGCAAGGGCTAGATTATATGTTGGGCCACAAACAAGACTTAACAAATTTAAGAAGATTGGAATCATCTCCAGTACCTTTTCTGATTATAATGATATAAAATTAGAAATTAATAACAGGAATTATAATAACAGCAGTGCTGTGGAAGGAGAGTTTGATACTAGCAGAGACTGGTTCATGAGATTTAAGAAAAGAAGCCATCTCCATTACATAAAAGTGCAAATAAGCAGCAAATGCTGATCTAGGGGCTGCAGCAAGTTATCCAGAAGATCTAGCTAAGATTATTGGTAAAGGTGGATGATTTTGAGGGGTTCAAGACTTCAGTGGAGGAAGGAACTGCAGATGTGGTGGAAAAAGCAAGAGAGCTAGAATTAGAAGTGAATCCTGAAGATGTGACTGAATTGCTTCAATCTGAGGACAAAACGTGAATGGATGAGTACTTGTTTCTTATGGATGAACATCTTTCTTAAAGATGGAAACTACTCCTGGTGAAGATGCTGTGGACATTGTTGAAGTGACAACAAAAGATGTAGAATATTTCACAAACTTAGTTGATAACCAGTGGCAGAGTTTGAGAGGATTGCCTCGAATTTTGAAAAAAGTTCTACTGTGGGTAAAATGCTGCCAGACAGTGTTGCCTACTACAGAGAAATCTTTCATGAAAGGAACAGCGGATCAATGCTCTAAACTTGTCGTCCTATTTTAAGAAATTGCCACAGCCACCCCACCCTTCAACAGCCACCAACCTGATCAGTCAGCAGGCATCAGTAATGAAACAAGACCTTCTACCAGCAAAAAAGATTGTGACTCACTGAAGACTTAGATGATCGTTATCATTTTTTAGCAATAAAGTATTTTTAAGGTATATGCATTGTTGTTTTAGACATAATGGTGTTGCACACTTACTAGACTACAATATAGTGTCAATATAACTTTCATGTGCACTGGGAAACCAAAAAATGGATATTACTTGTTTTATTGTGATATTTGCTGTGTTGTGGTGGTTTGAAACTGAACCTGCAATGTATCAGAGGTATACCTGTATTATAGCTAATACCAAATAAATAGAATCATAAGAGACTACTGTGAATAATTATATGCCTACAAATTGGATAACATAGAAGAAATGGATCAATTCCTAGAAACAAACAACCTACAAAGACTGAATCATAAAAAACTAGAAAATATAAATGACCAAATAAGTAAATAGATTAAATCAGTAATCAAAACCCTCCAGCAAAGAAAAACCCCAAACCAGATGGCTTCTTTGGTGAGTTCTACTATGCGTTTAAATAAGAATTAACACCAATCCTTCTCAAACTCTTCCAAGAAATTCGAGAGGAGGGAAAACTTCCAAATTCATTTTATGAGGCCAGCAACACCCTCATACCAAAGCCAGATAAGGACACTACAAGAAAATTCCAGACCAATATCACTGATTAACATAGATGCAAAAGTTCTCAACAAAATACCAGCGAGCCTAATTCAACAGCACACTGAAAACATTATACACCATAATCAATGAAATGTATCTCTGAGATGCAAGGATGGTTCAAATATATGCAAATTAGTAAATGTGATATACCACATTAACAGGATGAGGGATAAAAATCATGTGATCATCTCAATAGTTGCAGAAAAAGTATTTGACAAAATTCAACATCCTTTCATGATTAAAAACTATTAACAAATCAGATATAGAAAGAATATACCTCAACATAATAAAGGCCATATATGACAAGCTCACAACTAACATCATACTTAATGGTGAAAAGCTAAAAGCTTTTCCTCTAAAATGAAGAACAAGGGAAGGATGCCTACACTCATCACTTTTGTTGTACATAGTACTAGAAGTCCTAGCTAGAGCAATTAGGCAAGAAAAAGAAACAAAAGATCCAAATTAGGGAGAAGCTAAATAGTCTCTGTTTGCAGATGTCATGATCTTATGTATTAAAGAACCCTAAAGATTCCACAGTTAGAACTAAGAAATGAATTCAGTGAAGTTGCAGGATACAAAATTAACATACAAATATTAGTTGCATTTCTGTGTACCGACAACTAACTATCCAGAAATTAAGAAAACAATCCTATTTACAATAGCATCAAAAATAATAAAATAGGCTGGGTGTGGTGGCTTATGCCTGTAAACCCAACACTTTGGGAGGCCGATGGGGGTGGATCACATGGGGTTGGGATTTCGAGACCAGCCTGACCAACATGGAGAAACCCCATCTCTACTAGAAATACAAAAAAATAGCCAGGCGTGGTGGTGCATGCCTGTAATCCCAGCTACTCGGGAGGCTGAGGTAGGAGAATCACTTGAACCGGGAGGTGGAGGTTGTGGTCAGCCAAGATCATGCCATTGCACTCCCACCTCGGCAGCAAGAGCAAAACTCCATCTCAAAAAATGAAATGAAATGAAATGAAATGAAATGAAATGAGCTCAGGAATACCAAGGAGGTGAAAGATCTGTACATTGAAAACTGCAAAATATTAATGAAAGAAATTGAAGGCTGGGGCAGAAGGATTGCCTGATTCCGGGAGTTTGAGGCTGCAGTAAGTCATGATTGTGCCACTGCACTGCAGCTGGTGTGACAGAGTGAAACCAAAAAAAAAAAAAAAAAAAATAGAAATTGAAGAAGACAGAAATAAATGGAAAGGTATCCTCTGTTCAAAGAGTGGAATAATTAATATTGTTAAAATGTCCATACTACTGAAAGCAATATACAGATTCAATGCAATGGCTATCAAAATTTTAATGGCATTTTTCACAGATATCAGAAAAACAATCCTAATATTTGTATGGAGTCGCAAAAGACCCCAAGTAACCAAAGCAATCTTGAGAAAGAAGGACAAAGCTGGAGGAACCGCTTCCTGGTTTCAAACTACTTCCTGGTTTCAAACTACATTACAAAGCTCTAGTAATTAAAACAGTATGGAACTGGCCTAAAAAACAGCCACTAGGACCACTGGAACAGAATAGAAAGACTAGAAATAAACCAAACATATATGGTCATCTAATCTTTGACAAGGGTGCCAAGAATAACAATGGGGAAAAGATCATCTCTTCAATAAATAGCATTGGGAAAACTGAGTATCTATATGCAAAAGATTGAAATTGGACCCTTGATTTACAACATATACAACAATTAACTTCAAGTGAATTAAAGACTTAATTAAATGTGAGATCTGAAATCATAAAACTCTTGGAAGAAAACATCAGCGAAAAGCTTGACCTTGGTCTTGGCAATATTTTTTTGGAAATGACAATAAAAGCATAGGCAACAAATGCAAAAATAGTGAAATGGGACTATGTTAAACTAAAAAACCTTCTACACAACAAAGGAAACAATCAGCAAAATTAAAAGACAGCCTAAAGAATGGGACAAAATATTTGCAAACCATATGTTTGATAAGGAGTTAATATCCAAAATATATAAGGAATTCACTTAAGGGATTTCACACAACTCATTAGCAAGAAAACAAAAAGCCCAATTAAAAAATGGGCAAAGGACTTGAATGGACATTTTTCCAAAGAAGACATACAAATGGCTGACAGACATGTGAAAAGTTGCCCAAGATCACTAATTATGAGAGAAATGCAAGTCAAAACCACCATGAGATATCACCTTGCACTTGTTATAATGGCTTTTATCAAAATGACAAGAGATAGTGTTGGCAAGGATGTGGAGAAAAGAGAATCTTTGTATATTGTTGGTGGGAATATCAATTGGTACAGGAATTGTCAAAGAACAGTATGGAGGTTCTTCAAAAAGTTAAAAATACAGTTGCCATATGATTCAGCCATCCCACTTCTGGGATGAAATGAAATCTGTGTCTCAAAGAGATATGTGCACCCCATGTTCATAGCAGCACTATTCACAATAGCCAAGATATGGAAACAACCTAAGTATCTGTCAACCAATGAATGAATAAAGAAAATGTGGTGTGTATACACAATGGAATATTATTAGCCATAAAGAAGAGAGAAATTCTGCCATTTGCAAAAACAGGAATGAACCTGGAGGACACGATAGAAAGTAAAATAAGCCAAACACAGCAAGAAAATATTGTTTTGTCTTACTTATATGTGGAATCTAAAAAGTTGAACTCTTAGTAACAGAGTAGAATGGTGGTTGCCAGGGCCTGGGGGGTAAGGGATTAGGGGAGATATTAGTCAAAGTGTACAAACTTTTAGTTTTAAGATGAATAAGTTCAGTGGATCTGATGTTCTGTTGAACATGGTGAATATAGTTAACAATACTGTGTTTACTTGAAATTAGATAAGAAGATAGATTTTAAGTGTCATCACTGCAGCCACACACAGATGATAACTCTGGGTGGTGAGGATATGTTAATTTGATTGTGGTAGTCAGTATACACTGTATATGTATATCAAATCATCATGTTGTACCCCTTGAATATGTACAAATTTTCTTTCTTAAATAAGAACTTTAAAATTGTACAAAAGACATTTACAAGCCACACTTACTCATCTTGGGAAAAGCCATCAGTCATTCAAAGCAAAGCATCCTTTCCTTTTCAAGATTTTACTTTTCTTTTCTTTTCTTTTTTTTTTTTTTGAGACAGAGTCTCAGGCTAGAGTGCAGTGGCATGATCTCAGCTCACTGCAACCTCTGCCTCCCAGGTTCAAGTGATTCTCATGCCTCAGTCTCCCAAGTAGCTGGGATTACAGGCATGCTTCACCATGCCCAACTGATTTTTGTATTTTTGGTAGAGATGGGGTTTCACCATGTTGGCCAGGCTGGTCTTGAACTCCTGACCTCAGGTGATCTGCCCACCTTGGCCTCCCAAAGTGCTGGGATTACAGGCGTAAGACACTGCTCTTGGCCTCAAGATTTTAATTATATTTTAAATGTCTGCATCTTGAATTTCAATTCTTATTCTCCGGAGAAGCTAAAAGCATTGGCAGACTTTTGGGTGGGGGTGGAAATATTTGGGCCTAAACAATATGAAGTTGGAAATAAATTCATATTGTTTGAAGAAAATAATCTGCTTATGATTATCAATTTATTATAATCAGGCCCGAAGAAGGAAACCAAAAGTCTTAATATTTTCTTAGTGATAAAGTGGAGGAAGTAACTGACAAAGTAATTTTGGCTCTTTACCAGGGATGCTTCATATAAAAGAGGGGAAACAATTTCCTTGACAACTAATTAATATGTATAGCTTAAGGCTATGATGTATTCCACAAGAAATAGATTACACTTCTGAGGGCCGCACATCTGAAGATAACTTATTATAAACTAGCTAGGAGATTTTTTGATGATATGATACAGATCAGCAATAAGTAAGACAGAAAGGGGGCTTCACCCAGCAAGAGTTAGGATTTATAGTCCCAGTATGCCCGTTTTACATATTGTGAACTTTGCTAACCTTCACCTTTATGAACAAGCTGTGAGTGACTCTCCAGCACAAAGCTTTCAGTATCAAGCATGCATATATTTAAAAAAAAAATTGCCAGGCATGGTGGCTAATGCCTGTAATCCCAACATTTTGGGAGGCCAAGGTGGGCGGATCACCTGAGGTGGGGAATTCGAGACCAGCCTGACCAATATGGAGAAACCTCGTCTCTACTAAAAATACAAAATTAGCCGGGTGTGGTGGCGCATGCCTGTAATCCCAGCTACTTGGGAGGCTGAGGCAGGAGAATCGCTTGAACCTGGGAGGCAGAGGTTGTGGTGAGCTGAGATCGTGCCATTGCACTCCAGCCTGGGCAACAAGAGCAAAACTCCATCTGAAAAAAGAAAAAAAAATTATACTGATGATTTGGAGGAGAGCACCAAATACCCTTAAAGTTTTTACGGCACAGACTTTTTAGTAAATCTTCTTATGAGGGGATGATTATGGGAATTATATATATATTCCAAAAATATTGGCAAAAATAATGAAGAACCTGAAAGTCCTCCATGGTCAGAGTTAAGGTTAGGGTCAGGGATGAATGTTGCATTAGTTGGCAATAAAAAGCAGCCATTGTACAGTTTGACGGGCCTGTGTGAATATCCTACTTTGTAGCTGAGTGTTCTTGCTTGTTAATCTGCTTCTCCTACCCCGACTCTTTTTTTTTTTTTTTAACTGGTGGTTGAGAGACGCTTCCAAGCCTACCTATTTTATTTACCACTTCCTCATTAGTTTTTTGGGCTTCTTAAAATGGTCCTCCACTCTTACGGCTTCTGGCTGTTTGTACACAAGAGCTGTCCACCTCTCTCCTCCCGTCAAGGGTGTTGCTAAAACCTATCATCCTCAACCTGAAGCTCCTTCCACTTCCTTCTTGCCAGTTCACTATCAGTCATTTCCTGAGCCTGACATCACAAAAGAGTCATTAGATTTAAGCCCTGGTTTCAGCAATTACTGGACCTGTTGTGATCCTAGACAGGGTTCTTAACTTTTAATTTTCCATGACCTTTTTTCCCTTTGACATCCCAGTCCGAGCTGTCGACTTTTGCATTTACTGCTCATTTCTACCTTTATTAATATTCCATTTTCCCCTGTTAATAGTATATGCTGTGAAACCCAGGAGAAGTCAACATTACTGTGGTCTTGGGTAGAACTGAGAGAGATAAAGACATGAATTTGAGGCCGTTGGGGGATGAGTTGCAGAGAGGCATAAATACAAGGCAGAAAATAAGTTACGAGTGAGAATATAACTTATTAATAGCTTTTGTAAATTTCTGGCAAAAAGATATTGAGGATAATTAGAGTTGAAAAATTATATAAGACATCACTTAGGATTAGGATTGTCACATTTTATAGAAAACTCAAATGAGAGTTGCTTAAGCATGAAAGAAGTTCAGAGGTAAGTAGTTCAGGGCTTGTATGGCAACTCCGTGGTCACAGGGGCCCCAGGTTCCTTCTCACATTGTTTTCTCCCATCCTTGGCACTGGCTTATATACCAAATGTCTCCTCATGACCACAAGATTCTCCTGGTGTTCCCAGACCAAACTGAGGGTTGGGCTGCTGTTTCTCGTGGCCCAATAACAAGATGTAGATGAACTGGGGAGAAAGAGAGTTTTTATTTCTGCAACCGGTTATAGGGGGAAGGCCTGAAATTATCACCAGACCAACTCAAAATTACGGTTTTCTAGAGCTTATATACCTTCTAAGCTGTATGTCTACGTGTAAGTGTGCATTCATCCAAAGACGTAAGAGATTAACTTATTTTAATCTTTAACTAAGGTCTGAGTCCTGAAGACCTTCCTCTGGAGCCTCAGTCAATTTACTTAATCTAAATGGGTCCAGCTGCTGGCGTGATTACCCTTATGTCTCCTGCTAAATCACGGAGGTTTGGGGAGTTCCTTCAGACCCCCAATAAACTTGTTTTTGGAGGCCTGGGGAGTTTCTTCAGACACAAAATAAAACTCGTTTAATCCTAAATGGGTCCGGTTAAGAATTCCTTTGTTATTTTGTTATGTTTTAAGGCCCAGGAAAGGCCTAGGCAAAACTCTTGGTGGGCTTTTGTTACATTCCAGCCTTTGTATAAGGGCACTGGCTTTTTTAGCTTTTAATATTTAACTTCACCACTCAGTCAGTATCGAAACAGTTGTTATGGAGGCCTGCGTTAGTGAGGCCTGGCCTGCCACACTGGTGCTCTAGCTATTATGTCCACGTTCCAAGATGGAAGAAAGTATAATGGCAAAAGTACGTATGTCTCAGCTGAATCAATTTGCTTTAAAAAGCTTCCCTGGCTTCCGTCCACTTAACTTCTGCTTACATTTCCTTGAACACCTCTAGAAACCAAGGAGGTTGGGAAAGCTTTACGCTGAGGACGTTGTCACGGCAAATAACACATTTTAAAGTCAGAAAGTGGGAAGAGTGGATATTGTGTAGGCAACTCACACTCCCTTCCACCATAGTCGACCAGGATAGAGATAACTGGATGATGGTTTATGCTCTAGTTGAGCTTAAACAAGCTCGTGGCTCCGTCTCCTTAAACTACTTTTATATTTTCTAACTTTCTCTAAGTTCAGAGCCAAGGTTTCACATTATTTTATGAATGTTTCTTGACAAGCTCATCGTTTCTGGTGTTTTGCTGCAATTCTGCTGTAGATAGTATGGTATCTTTGGTGGACAGATGGAGGGCCACCAGGCTTTGAACAGCAGCGGTGCTACTTAGAAGCTGACAGGTTATGAACCTTAAATGCTACCATAGGGAATAATGTTGTTATTATAAATGATTTTACTGAACCTTATATGCAACAGTGAATAATGTTATTATAAATAATGATTGTACTGAACCTTATATGCAACATAGGGAATAATGTTATTATAAATAATGATTATTAGTCTGAGGTAGTTTTTAAAAAATTCAAGTGAAAGATCACATTACATGAGGACTAGAAGGCACATTCAAAAAATATGGTTGATTCAGTTTGTTAACCAATAAGAATATAAGTGTCCAAATACGGAACAAAGGAAACAATATGTCCAAGAAACATTTTTCTTTTCTTAATACTAAAAGCCTCTTGATCTGTTTCCTATATCCTAGTCACAACTGAATTTTACGAAAGTCGAGGTCATGTTGGTAGCTCCCTGTCAATACTGCTTTTTGCTACTAACTGCAAGATCAGGAATGGTCCCTCATTACTTTCATCTTGGCTTTCAAAAGAGCCTACTGTAATTTTTCTTCTGAAATAGTATGAAATAACTCTTTTCCTGAAAGAAAATCTCCTTTCTATGGTTCTTTCTTCTGAAACAAGGCTTTCCTTCTCTGAGCTTCCAGCTAGAATAATTTCCTCTGAGATACTCTTATCTGGGAGGATTGTAGGATGGTCACAATGCCTCAGCTGATTTCAGTTAATTTTCTTGAGCTGAATCAAATGAATGTCGTAACAAGTTGTCCTTTAAAAGGATAGATGTGCTTTTATACAAAACTTGCATTTAAATGAAACCACTTGACTTCTTCATACAATGTAATGAAGCCTTAGTGTTCCAGCGATTTGGCACCTAAATGCATAGGCCCTCAATAAATATTGAAGGGAAGGAGGATGGTAGAAAGAGAGAAAGTGGGAGCAGGGAAAATTAGGGGGAAAATTATTTTTTCTTCCTTGAGATAGGTTTCATTTTTAATTGGGAAATGGAATGTGAAATGTATTACTTTCAAACTTGAGGACCCAGAATATAACTTATGATCATTTAAGTTTTCTTCCTTTTATTTACATTTTAATGATAAAGATACTCATTGGCCAAGACCCAGAAAAAATAGTTTACCTATATTTTATTCGTATTTATTTAAAAAAAAAATACCCAGAATCTATGGAAAATCTGGAGAATTTATTTCTGGTTATAATACTGAGAAAATGTGTGCATTTAAGTTTTGCTTCTGAACAGATATATTCTGCTAGGCAAGCAATCTCCTCTTAGATTGCTTGCTGAGCACACATACTTTTCTTATGCTGATTCTTAAAAGTCTCTGTATTTGGTTGGTGGCTTTAGTAATAAGAGACTAGCTTTTAACACAGCCAGAAGAAGCTGATGTGAACCACCAGAAATAACACTGATCATATATAATACTTATGGGACAGTGGTTGCCCACCATTTTTGAACCCAAGATTTCCTGACATTTATCACTGTGCCAACAAAAAGAAAAACTAGGAACCTCGGGAGGACTTAGGCAGAGGAAGCATGGACAGCTGCCAGCCTGGGCAGATGGCGTCTGTTTGATTGAGCCAGGTTCACCAGGAAAGAAGATCAGGTCCTAGTTTGAGACCCAAAACCTGGTGAGTAAGAACAAGTGTTCAGGACTTCAGGGGGCCCAGTAGGCAATTGTGGGAAAAAATCTGGAGGTCCTGAACTTGCCCAAATTATAGGGGTAGGTGAGAAAAGGTAATCCAAGGGGTAATTTTTTTTCTACTTTTTGGTATTACCTGTATTTTCTTTAACAATTATATATATTACTTAAAGGAAAAAATTCTAGGTTTTATATATGTATTTGCTTCTTTTATACAAAGTAACATTGTTTTCATTTATAGATTGCCATTAGGATACCTTAGTAATGATGTCAGTTATGATGCAGATATTTCAAAGTTTATTGTTTATTTATTTATTTTTTTAGAGACAGGGTCTTACTCTGTTGCCCAGACTGGAGTATAGTGGTGTGATCTTGGCTCACTGCAGCCTCGACCTTCCAGGCTCAAGCAGTCCTCCCATCTCAGCCTCCCAAGTAGCTGGAACAACAGGTGTGCACCACCATGCCTGGCTAATTTTTCTATTTTTTGTAGAGATGGTATCTCGCCATGTTGCCCATGCTGGTCTTGAACTCCTGGGCTCAAGAGATCTGCCCACCTCAGCCTCCCCAAATGCTGGGATTACAGGCATGAGCCACTGCACCCTGCCCAAAGTTAGAATAACTTAATGAGTAAGGTTTAGATGATGTCAGATACCCCTTTTGTCTCAGGGGAACTGGCTCCTACTTAGATATCTTAGGACCATTAGTGGGACATTATAGGATAGCTTAGAAACAGAAACACTCATGTCAGTGTGATTTATGGCTAAGTTGGCACTCGACATCAGTGGGATAGGAGGGGTAATACATTAAATGGTGCACGGGAAATTGATTATTCATTCAGAAAATAATTGAAATGGATCTGTACTTCATACACAAAAATCAATTTCAGGGAGATTAAGGGACTTAAATTATAAAAGGCAAAACTTTGAAACTTTTGGAAATAGTACAGGAGAATAGCTTTATGACCTTGGAGGAGGGAAGGATTTACAAATAGTGTTAGCTATAAGGCAAAGGTTTGGTCCTTGAACCATCTTTTTTTTTTTTTTTTTTTTTTTTTTGAGACGGAGTCTTGCTCTGTAGCCCGGGCTGGAGTGCAGTGGCCGGATCTCAGCTCACTGCAAGCTCCTAAAATCAAGGAAATTACTTCATCAAAAGACATTGCTAAAAGAGTAGGAGAGAAAATCCACACACTGGGAGAAATATGTGCCATACATATGTATGGCAGTCACACCTGACAGCAACAACCGAAGCGTACCCTGAGAATGACCCTACGGTCTAAGACGAATGTGTGTTTGGAGTTCCGAGCTGAGAAACCTGGGAGTGGCCAACCCAGAGATTGATTCCTTATCTATGAGGAACATCTGAACCCCCGGCCCATTTTGGACTAAAGGAGGGTTGCCAGGTGAAGGTTGCAGGAGGTGAGCTAAGTAAAAATGCTATATAAACTGCATCCTTTTTAGAAACAGTAGTGGTTCTCCCATCCAGCATGCCACCACTGGACCGCTGTATATGTAAGTCCCCTCGAGAAGCCCTAGATCTCATTTGCCGGCTCTGGGTCCCTCCGGCCTCTTGAACCTGGTGCTATCCCTATCAAAGTCAATAGGGGTCTAGCACAATAACATGTAACTAACAAATCATTAAGAAACAGAAACCTGTCTTTTAGAACGTGGAACGTCTCTTCATCAAAAGTACTGTAAAATGAATTAAGAAGCAACCCATAAATACTCGAGGGAGATACTTGCCATACGTGTAACTGACAAATTAATAAAGGAAAAAAGTACTCTGGAGAAAAATGAACAAAAGCCTTGAATAGAAACTACGCAGAAGTGGAAATGTGAGGTTGGGTGTGGTGGCTCACATCTGTAATCCCAACACTTTGGGAGGCCTAGACAGGTGGATTGCTTGAGCCCAGGAGTTTGAGGCCAGCCTGGGCAACATGGTGAAACCCTATCTCTACAAAAAATACAAAAATTGGCTGGGTGTAGTGGCAGGCATCTGTGTTCCCAGCTACTTGGGAGGCTGAGGTGGGAGGATTGCCTGAGCCTGGGAGGTGGAGGTTGCAATGAGCTGTGGTCATGCCACTGCACTCTAGCCTGGGCAACAGAGAGACCCTGTCTTAAAAAAAAAAAAAAAAGTGACAATGTGAATGGTCAATAAAAATGTGAAACTACTTAACTTTATTAGTACTCAGGGAAATGCAAATGAGAAGCACCAGGTGATACTGTTTCACACTCTCCAGGGTGGCCAAAATTTTTAAGTCTTAAAAAACAACCATAAGGATGTAGAGTCACAAACGGGAACCCTTAGACACCGCTGGTGGCAGTTGAATTAGTACAGCCACTTTGGAGAACTCTTCAGCCTTGTCAGGAAGAGTGGAAGCTGTGTGTAATCTACAACACTGCCCACACTCCAGAGCAATGCTTCTCAAGCCTGGCATCATATATTAGCCTCCCAAAATGAGCATGTCGGAAATACTTACACCTGGCCCTTACCCCAGACCTGTGATTCCCAAATGGTATGCCAAGATGCCCTGGGGAACCACAGCAAACTCACAGAAGACCATGGGGTATCTTAAATGTTCAAGGGGAACACGGTGTTACTTGGCATCTGTTGAACACAATGTGAATTACTAGCTCAAGATAGTTCAGTTCAGTCTCAGTGTTACCCCCCACACAGCATCCCTTTCTGTTATGCACAGCTGGGTTTTCAGTGGTTGCTGTAACAAAAAGCAGGTATCATGAAAATCAATATGGAAGAGGAAATAAGGGTGGTAGAGTCCAATATGATTCCAAAGTTTAAGAAGTTGTGTAGTGCCCAACGAGTGCACACATTCCATTAATAAGTAATTGAGGTTATTTAAGAATGAAATAAAACTTTTTTCTTTGGTATTTTCGTACAGATTTTTCAAACAGCTACTGCGTTGTTAGGACAAAAAGACTTGTTGAGGTTTTTGGACCTAACTACTTAAATGGAATTGTTAGGAATTTGTTCTAGGGGTGCCTAGAACCCTGAAAAAATTGAGCCACCTAGTAGTGTCCCTTGAACCAAGAATATTTGGGAATCTCTTTGCCAAATTAGTTAACTCAGAATATTTGGAGATGGAATCTCTATGTCTTTGTTTTTAAAAAGCTCCCCAAGTGATTCTAATGGGTTCCTAAGGTTGAGAACCACTGCTTGAGAAACTCTTGCACATGTGGCTTAGGATAATGCTACTCAAATTGTACCTGGGGGCCAGTGCTGGTTTGCAAATTATTTCCTACAGATCTGCAGCAAGATAAGTAGTTTATATGAATCATGCTTTCAGTGAATAATGGTACAGTTTTTGTAATCACTTGTCTTCTGATTAAATTATTGAAATACAATTTTATGTCAAATTTTATGATGGAAATATTGAGCCTTGTATTTTGTGCTTTTTTCTCATATTTTTCTAATATTTATGATTTTACAGCTTTGTTGATGTATAATTGATCAAATTGCACTCTAAATTGTGCAATTTATTATACGTCAATTTTGACATATGTATATACTTGTGAAATCAACACAACCAAGATAATGAACATATCCGTCACTCTCTAAAATATTTTCTCGTCCTTTTGTAATCTCTCCCATATGCCCCTCCATATCTCTTCATAATCCTCCACTCCTGTCCCCTCCCCAGTGCAACCACTGATCTGCCTATTGTCACTATAGATTCGTTTGCATTCTCTAGAATTTCATGTAAATGGAATTTTACTGAATGTACTCTTGCTTTTGTCTGGCTTATTTTACTTAGCATAGTATTTTGCAATTCAGCCACGTTGTTGGATATATCAATAGTTTACTCCTTTTTATTGCTGATTAGTATTCCATTGTATGGATATGTCACAACTTGGTTTTTTGTTCACCAATTGATGGATATTTCAATTGTTTGCATTTTGGCTGCTATGAAATTTGTGTATAAATCTTTATGTGATCACATGCTTTCTTGAATAAATAAATACCTAAGAGTGGAATGGTTGGATCACATGGTAGGAATATGCATATAGTAATTTATTTTTATTGTATTTCACAAATAAAAAGCATTAGCCCACAATGATTAGAAATAAAACTCTCCCAGGCTGGGAGCGGCAGCTCATGCCTGTAATCCCAGCTACTCAGGAGGCTGAGGTAGGAGAATCACTTGAACCTGGGAGGTGGAGGTTGCAGTGAGCGGAGATCACACCACTGCACTCCAGCCTGGGAGACAGAGCAAGACAACATCTCAAAAAAAAAAAAAAAAAAGAAAAGAAAGAAAGAAAACTCTTCCTTCAGCAAATGTATTTTGAAAAGTACTAACCTAAGTGATATGCCCAAGAGTGTTCATAGCTACATTGTTTATAATAGCAAAATACTGGAAACAATCCAATCATCCATTGTCAGGAGAATGGATTATTAATATGAGGTATATATCCAGTAGACTATAACAATGAAAACTACATTAACGTAGCTGCAGTTTATCTGCTACATTAATGTAACTGCACCTACATTAATCAGAATGAATAAACGGAATTTAAAGTTGAGTTCCAAAAGCAAATTGCAAAAGAGTGCATATGGAAGGATTTCATCATATGAATTTTACAAACAGTATTTTATTACAATATTAAACAGCATTTTATTTATAGAAACATACATATATGGTTAACTATAAAGAAAATGGTAATACAAAATGCAGGATAGTGTTTCCTTGGGGAGTGGCCAAGGGTACAACGAGAGAGAGAGGACCGAGGAAGGACAGACAGCCTTTGAGGCTAGTGGGTCTTGGTCCCTTTCTTAAACTACAGGAATTTATTTTAATGTTACATTTTGTGCTTATATTTTGTCATAAATTTTTTGTGCATATTCGATATATAACCACAAAATACAAAAAAACTCTCTGAACAGTTGAAAAGGGAGTTTATTAAGCAAATAGAGGTACAAATTACGAACCATCAGGGTTAGAAAAAAATCCAGGCTTTAAATAAATATATATCTAAATAATAGGCTATTGGGTATTATCTTAGAAAAACCTGGGGTATTAACACCAGGTTATCATTGAATATTTAGTTAAGAAGTATAGAAAATATGATATGCTATTTACTTGAATGATACTCGGTAGGCATGTAATGTGATGATTAAATCAGTTAAGAATATGTGATCGATTTAAAAAAAATCTCTTTTAAAATGCATGTCTTTTGTTTTTATGATTATTGAAAAATGGTTTTCAGAATACAAAATGAGAATCAAAAATTGGTAATTAGATATTCTGTGTTTCCCACATGGATGGAATTTATAATTGGGTGGGAGTTAGGTTAAAAGCTAGAAAACACTGAGGAAGTTAAGAAAGAATTAAAAATTCCCGTTAAGAGAAAAAAACAAACAAAAAACTGCGTCCTTTGCTAATATAAACCGTAAGAGCCTATGCCTCGAGAAGTTTCTCTGTGTTTGTCCTTGTACATTTTTAATGACTTAATGAGAAAGATACGTCAGGACTCCTTTCCTAGCAGGAGGTTCAGTCTTTCACAAATGAGTAGGGAGCTGCTCTCATAATGAGGTGAACGGCCACCTGAGTCTTGGATAAGTCCAAGGAAAACCTTTACACCAGAGGAAGCAACAACTTGCCCGTGTTCAATCTGAGACTTTCCAAGGTCGGAAGAGAAGAGGATTGGCATTGATATTTAATAAGCATTTACTGTGTCCGAGGCATTTTGGTACGAATTTTATATCTCTTATCTGATATCCTTGCCTTTTAGGACTAGGCTCTTCTTACCTTTAAGGTAGATGTTATTGTTCTCATTTTACGCATGAGATAACTGAAACATAGAACTTAAAAACCTTGCCAAAGATTTCAGAGGAGGCAGATTTAAACCCAAATGCATTTGCATTAAACCCCAATGGATTTGATTCCAAAGCATGTCGTCTTTCTGCTAATAATAGCCAACAGTCATTGAGTACTTACTATATTTGTACCAAGGTCTGTTCCAAGTGATACATAGATTTTCTCTTTTAAGCCTCATGGCAGTATGAGAAAGAAGCTATTATTATCCCCATTTTACAGATGACAAAATGGAGTCACAGAATGTTATGTAATTTGCCCAATGTCACACAGTAAGTGGCAGAGTTGGTCCAGCTCAGGAGCCCACACTCATAACTTCTTTTGGCCTTTTATGAGTACATCTGCCCTTTCAAGGATCAGGCTTGCATCTGTCAGGGAGACCTAATGTCTCCTATTAACTTTTGAGCCATATGCAACATGGAAACTGGTTTCTCCTGGCTGGGCACTTCTGGGTCGCCTGGCCTCCTGTGAGCTCCTCTTTTCTAATTGAATCTACTCTCTAAGACTCTTTGCTGCTGGAATATGCAGCAGTAGTTGGAGAGACACTTCTCAGTCAGTTCTAATATGTTTAGCTGGGTTCTTCCTATTTTTTGTGCTTCATCAGATCCTTTGGGCTCAGTGTTTTCTTTCTTTCTTTCTTTCTTTTTTTTTTTTCTTTTTTGAGACAGAATCTCACTTTGTTGCCCAGGCTGCAGTGCAGTGGCACAATCTCGGCTCACTGCAACCTCTGCCTCCTGGGTTCAACAATTCTCCTGCCTCAGCCTTCAGAGTAGCTGGGATTACAAGCACCTGCCATCACACCCGGCTAATTTTTGTATTTTTAATAGAGATGGGATTTCACTATGTTGGCCAGGTGGATCTTAGGTGATCCACCCGCCTCGGCCTACCAAACTGCTGGGATTACAGACGTGAGCCACCGCGCCCAGTCTGGGCTCAGTGTTTTTCATGGAATAAGGATGAATCATTAGAAGAGCTTTCATACCTCTTAAACTCTCAAATTCCATGCCTTAATAAGGATTTTTATTAAGACTTCGTTTAAAACAAACAGTAATGAAGCATCATTTTAACCATTTGATGTGATTATAACTCATATGCTTTCTACTCCAAAAATGTTTGAAGTAGAAGAAACCAATACAATGGGATAAGCACAATAAAAATGCAGAACAATGTAGAGAAAACAGAGATAATTACACCAAAACCTTAAGGTATTTTCGTTATTGCTATTGAGCATTTAATGCTGAATTTCCTGTCTGCTGAGGCAACAGAAAGGTAATTGGTCAGATAATTTTTGTTATGTGTTCAAGTAAAGTAAACCAGTTCATTGGGGAGGGAGTACCATGTCAGGCCACTAGGCAACCTTTTTCTTCCTACAAGTTAGATTATGTCTGAATATCCTCTGGAGCACTCAGATCTTAAAATACTTCAGAAGAGACTATAAAGAATGGCCAGTGATTGTCTTTAAAGAGGCACCATAGCAGTGCTGTAAGCACTGGGGGAAAGGCCAGGTTCGTTCTTCTCTGGGGGAAAGGCCAGGTTCTAGGTCACTCCCTCACTTTGTTCCAGTCTCTGCCCAAAGGTCACCTCTTCCCTGACTGCCCTTTCTATATGAGGTTCCCACTGAACACACCTGGGTTGCCCTCTATTCCTGTCCAACATAGTAGTCACTAGCCATATATGACAACTAAAATTAATTAAATGACATAAAATAAAAAATTCAGTACTTTGGTCATACCAGCCACATTTCAAAAGCTCAGTAGCCGCGTGTGGCTAATAGTTACCATATTGGACAACACAGATACATCATCACAGAAAGTTCCATTGGGTACTGCTAGCCTATGTTCTTATCTTGCCTCCATTTTCTTCTCAGAACTTTTTCAACACTATGCCACGCCATGCACCTAATGATTTGTTTATGCTCCACTAGAATACATGCTATGGATCACAGTTTTTTGTTTTTTGTTTTCCCAGAACATAGCTGAATCCTCCAGTGCCTAAAGCAGTGCCTGTCATAGTACAGTGCTTTGTAAATACTTGCCGAGTGAATGAATAACAAATGAACGAATGAATTTTAGTATTATTTTGCAGTTTCAAATCAAAAGTATTTTGTCTAATGTCATTGGGTGACCTAGTACACGTTCTGCCACAGTTCTTAAGATGAACGAATGAAAATTCTGTGACCAAAGAGAACATTTTAAAGATAAAGTGATATTAAATATACTAGTCAAATTTTTATTTCTTTTATCTTTCATATTATAAAGAATAATGGGTAAGAAATTTCTGTTTATTAGTTAACATATCATCCTGAATATGAACACATAAAATATCAATTTTCTTTGCATTAAGAAGTCATGTAAGTAGAAGGAGAAAACAAAGTACTTATTACATAGCTAACTGGACTTAGTCACATCTAATTTAAAGCAAATTTGCTCCATGCAATGGAATATACTAAAAGTGATGTTGTGCAATTATAGCTACAGGCATGACAAGAAATCATAATACATTCTAAACGTATATAGAAAAATGTCAGTTTACTTCAACTTATTTTAAACAAAAATTACCCTTGAAATGATTGCAGTACCTAAAAGGAATTTGCGATCTGAACAAAATATAACTAGAAGCACGACTACCCTAAAGCTCCTATAAATACAGATTGAAGCTAGTTTTATGATTTCAGCCAAAAATGCAACTTCAGTAACCTTGAAAAACATTGTTTCCCTTCTATCAGGCCTGGCTTTGTCAGGAGATATTCAGGAGGTGATGGAGGAAGGAGGTACCTGGTGGAGCCAGACAAGTCTGGTAAATCAACTTTAACAAGTAGCCAGATGATAGATGTCAGTTGGGTGTCATGCCCAATTCTAGTTGCTGACAGTTAGGAATTAGATTAAAATAGGAGTGTCTCCTCCTTCCCCCTCCCTTTCTTAAAAGCAGCCATTTTCTGAGTAGTGTTCTTAGTTCTCAGTGGATTTTCAAATGCGGATCATGAGACACCTTGAGCTTGTGCGGGATTGGTGTTATTTTGCTATTTCAAGTAAAAAACATGATGGTTAGTGTCCTTGGATAACCTCATATACTTTCATTGTTTTTCAAATCAGGTCCAGTGAAGGGCCAAGTTCTTCATAAATATCATGGCTAATTTTGGAAACCCATATGTTCAGTTAAGGTTTCTGAACTGGAATAAATATGAATGGAGGATTTATCAACATTTGGATATTTGCAATTTCAATTCTTGATTCTTTTTTGAAAATCTATTCTGGGTCTGTATCTGAAATGTTTATCTCCTTTGGTGCTAGATCCAGAGTACACTTTTTGAAAACTTTAAATCATGGGTGGAAGGGTGGAATAATAAAGTCACTTGCTCTTAAGACTTTAGGGGTTGTTTTAGCTGGCAAGAGAGCATTGCCTGTGTGCTGCGAAAAATACGAGAGCCACAGAATGGCCAAATTATTGCTTTTACTCTGGCAGAGTGAAGGAAATGGCCTTGTGACAGACATTTCCAGTTTCCTGTACGTAGAAATGGGGAAACAGTTGTGGAAAAAAAAAAAAGCCAGCTGGGGTTCTTGACAGTTCATGCTAATTTTAAATTGTACTAATACTTGACTATATAGTGAGGAGTCCTGTGCAGGGTGATGATCTGTTGAAGACTCAGCAGGCCACAGTGGGGACAGGGAGAGAGGCTATCAGACGCTTCCCCTCCAGAGGCCTTTTAATGGGTACTGAATTCAGAATTGACCTCAGAATCTGATCATTACTGATGCAAGCGCAAAGTCAACATCATCTGCAAAGATAATTTCTCATCTATTCATGAGTACCTGTGCTCATCACCACATCTGGAAATCTGACTACTCAAATAAGAATTTCTGTTGAGAGACTGAACAAGCCAGGCACCAGCAATATTTTACTCTGTATGTACAGATGGACATCGATACTGGAATATTTCTCTCATTGATGCTTAGGGACTATCTTTTGATTTTGATCCATGTCAAGATTCTAAGGTAGTTTAACTCAGACATGGGTTTTAAGTGCTTTTTATTTTTGTTTTTGTTTTTTTAAATTTCTGTTTCTGTGAGTGTAATTTAGGGAGGAGTTCCAGATTGTTTTTATAAGTTGTTTCTTACATTGATTAACACATATCTTTTCCGCCTTAAGGTTTATAACAAATATGAAACTAAGTTTCACAGGTTCATTCCAGCCTAATCTTTTTATAGATGATAGCATAATCCAGAAGCAATATGCTGCGACATTTTATTTTATTTTATTTTATTTTATTTTATTTTATTTTTGAGACAGAGTCTCGCTATGTTGCCCAGACTGGAGTGCAGTGGCGTGACCTTGGCTCACTGCAACCTCCACCTCCCAGGTTCAAGGGATTCTCCTTCCTCAGCCACCCAAGTAGCTGGGATTACAGGCATGCACAAACACGCCCAGCCAATTTTTGTATTTTAACAGAGACGGAGTTTTGTGATGTTGGCCAGGCTGGTCTCGAATGCCTGACTTCAAGTGATCTGCCACCTCGGCCTCCCAAAGTGCTAGAATTACAGGCATTAGCCACCGGGTCTAGCCTGCTATGACATTTTAAATTTCAAAATGTAATAAAATCACAAGTTATGCCAGAAAGCCACAGTACTTCTCATTGAATATAGTATCTCCTTGGTGTTCGTGTCCTTCTCTTCTTTCATAACTCTGTGTGCCAGTATTTCACCAAATCTATCAACTCTTTTAAGGCAGAGACTACATTTATTTATTTTTTAACTTTTTGTTTGAAATAACTTTAGACTTAGAAAAAAGTTGCCCCAAAATACTACACTGATTTTCATGTACCCTTGATGCAACTTCCCCAAATGTTACCATCTTACATAACCGTAGTACGGTGAAGGAAACAGAAATTGATGTTGGTACAATAGCATCACTAACTAACCTAAATAACTTATTTCAGTTTGCCGATTGTCCTACTAGTGTCCTTTTTAAAGCCCAGGATCCAATCCAGAATCCCATACAACACTTAATTGTGATGTCTTGTTAGTCTCATCTAGTCTGGAGGAGTCTTTCTATAATTTTTGCAACTTCCTGCTTTTGAAGAGTCCTGACCAGTGATTTTGTACAACATCCCCAGTTTGGGTTTGTCTGATGTTTTCTTAGGATAAGAATTACCATTGAAGTTACGTTGTGCCCTTCCCAGTGGTTTTTTGTTTTTTGTTTTTTGTTTTTTTTGAGAAGGAGTCTCCCTCTGTTGCCTTGCTAGAGTGCAGTGGCACAATCTCGGCTCACTGCAACCTCCGTCTCCTGGGTTCAAGTGATTCTCCTGCCTCAGCCTCCTGTGAACCTGGGACCACAGGCACACACCACCACACCTGGATAATTTTTGTATTTTTAGTAGAGACAGGGTTTTGCCATGTTGGCCAGGCTGGTCTCGAACTCCTGACCTCAGATGATCTGTCTCCCACCTCTGTCTCCCAAAGAGCAGGATTACAGATGCGAGCCACTGCCCCCGGCCCCCAAAGTATTATATCAGAGGGTATATGATGTCAGTATGTCTCATTGCTGTTGATCTAAGTTTTGGTCACTTAGATAAGGTGGTGTCTACCAGGTTTCTCCACTGCAAAGTTACTATTTTTCCCATTAGAATTAATAAGTACCTTGGGGGGAGACGCTTTAAGACTCTGCAAACATCCTGTTTCTCATCATACTTTTGCCTATTAATTTTAGATTCTATTGATGATTCTTACCTGTAACGATTATTAATGTTTGCTAAAATGCTGATACATTTTATTTCCATCATTCCTTCTATTTTATTAGAATTCTATTGTAAGGAAGAGCTGTTCTTTCTTCTGCCACTTATTCATTTATTGTGTTAATGTGGAGATATAATTACTATAATTTTTTTCTCAAAATATCTCAGATTTGGCCATTGGAAGCCCCATCAGACAGGCTCTTGTCTCCTTTTGACACATCCCCGTCATCTTTTAAATGCATTTTGTAACTCTGGCATCACAAGATGTGTCAGTCTTAGAATCAGTAACTTCTCCAAAGACCCTAGTTCTTTGCACTGGAGATTGGTATTTAGAAACAAAATCTGGGTGCTGGATATGCTCATTGCTACTGGTATATCATTGCTTCTAGGCCCTCTCCTTACAGTGCTAGGAAATAATGTGTCTGTATATACACATACACGAACATGTTTCTCTCTCCCTCTCTCTCCATATCTGTATACCTATGAATATTTATCTACCTATTAAAAACAATAAGTTTATCCACTTACTGATACTTCCACTTACAACTCAATACCACTAGTTTCCTTTTAGATATCTCTTTTTCCTTACTCGCGGCTTTTTCTCCAACAATTAGAAACCTGGCATTCATTATCTACAATAGATTTACTTATTTGCTGAACCCTAGTATATATGTAAAGAAGTTTCAGAACTGTGATTTCCATAATCCCTATGAGAAACAAGTTTACCAGAAAGACTATATAGTGTTTGGGTACAGTCCTTTTTGTCTAGTCTTAAGATATATAATAAAAGTACTGATTTCCAAAATTAGGTTAGATATTTTCTTTCTTTTTTTTTTTTTTTTTTTTGAGACGGAGTCTCGCTCTGTCGCCCAGACTGGAGTGCAGTGGCCGGATCTCAGCTCACTGCAAGCTCCGCCTCCCGGGTTTACGCTATTCTCCTGCCTCAGCCTCCCGAGTAGCTGGGACTACAGGCGCCAGCCACCTCGCCCGGCTAGTTTTTTGTATTTTTTAGTAGAGACGGGGTTTCACCGTGTTAGCCAGGATGGTCTCGATCTCCTGACCTCGTGATCCGCCCGTCTCGGCCTCCCAAAGTGCTGGGATTACAGGCTTGAGCCACCGCGCCCGGCCGATATTTTCTTTCTTACCTCTTTCATGGTGGCTGTTGTTTTTCATTTGTAATACAGCTAGGTTCTTTTGTTACTGTTTGTGTTCCATTTTGGGTTCCCTCAATACCGACAGGTTGGTTTTAATTATTATTTATTTGGGGGATGTGAAACATGACTATAGTTCTTAAGAGTCTGAACTCTGTGAAAAGGGGCCGGGCACGGTGGCTCACGCCTGTAATCCCAGCACTTTGGGAGACCTAGGCGGTTGGATCACTTGAGGTCAGGAGTTTGAGACCAGCCTGGCCAACATGGTAAAACCCCTTCTCTACTAAAAGGACAAAAATTAGCTGGGCGTGGTGGTGGGCGCCTGTAGTCCCAGCTACATGGGAGGCTGAAGTAGGAGAATTGCTCGAACCCAGGAGGCGGAGGTTGCAGGAGCGCCAGATCACAGCACTGCACTCTATCCTGGGTGACAAGCTAGACTCCATCTCAAAAAGAAAGAAGAACTATATGAAAAGGCATTTCAGAAAAGTGTCATCCCACCTTATCCCTTCTGTCACATCTCACTCTCCCATTCTTCCCACCCCATTCCCACCCACCCCATAAGTAACCAGTTTAGTTTCTACTTTTTTTCTCCTGTACTTCTTTTTGCACAAATAAACAGACACATATGTTTTCTCATACAGAGATGATATTCAGTGTCTTTTTTTGTGGTACTGGGCAATTTAAATGCTGTTTGGTAATTTTAACTCTTAAGGATACTGTTTATAATTGGACTGTCCTTACTGCCAATATATTAGAAAGCATACTAAATGATTGCTTTCTTTTTTGTAAAATATTTGTGGAATTTTTTAAAAAATGAAGATGACATGAATTTTGATGGGCTTATTAGCACTGAACTATTTCTTGATAAGAGTTGTCGAAAAAAATGAGAACATAAAGCAAGCAACGTTTTTCAAGTTTTCTTTAATGCATTACATCTTTTTTCGCAAGGTATTTTAAAATTTTCTTTTTCCTTGTTGAGTGAATTGAATTATTTCAAGCATCAGTGAGAGCTGCTAGACTGTTATATTTCGGGGGTCTTGCACAGTAGCTTTTCTTACACATATAAGCAGAAGAAAACATTTTGCCAAGTCTGAAAAGAGGGCTAGGATTCATTTCATTGTGCACTCTGTTTCTTCCCACATACTCTGCAGGCATTTGGGCAGTCCTTCTCCATCCACCGGAAGGTTGCTGAAGATGGAGAGACTCGGGAGGAAACACTTCTGCAGGAGTCAGCATCAAAGGAGGCTTATTATCTGGGGAAGATCTTGGAGATGCAGAATGAGCTGAAACAGAGCCGGGCTGTGGTCACTAATGTACAGGCAGAAAATGAGAGGCTCACCGCTGTCGTGCAGGATCTGAAAGAGGTAAACAAACGAATTCCCTATGAGAGATTTGTGAGAGGGAGAAATAAGAAAGTTCTCTCCATAGCAGAGAGGAATAACACTTTTTATTTAATCAGAGGGGCTGTATTAAGCACAAAACAACTAATACTGAGCTAGCAACTTTTCCGTATTTTTTAGTGAAATGATAGCTAGCTTGTTCTGAGATGAGCTTTTCTCTCTTTTATTGTTTCTTGAGAATTAAGTTTTGTATGTATTGTGGACTTGGGAATTGGCCTTACTATTTCTGCAAAGGTGTTTTAAAAATACAGTGACCTTAGCACTTCCTCCCTGCATTACCTGGTTTAATACAATGTGGAGAAGAACGGTTGGCTCTAATGCTCTGTATCAGCCCCAATTCCAGCTGACAGTGGTGTTGGCTCAGGACACTGCTCACAGGGAATGACAGCCTAGGCGAGTGTCCTGAGAAGTCTTCGAGTCTGGTGATGCAGATCCCCAAACTATTTTTCTCGTTATAGAGAAGGCAGCAAATTACGGCTGGAATGAATTAGGTCAGGGAGTCTCTCTCGGTCTGTGAGTGTTGAGCATCCACCGAACTCACTATTCCTTGTTAGATTTTCCAAGGCAGCATCACCTGCCATATCATTTTCAGACTGGCAGAGTCATCGTTTAGTGGATGATGTTGGAAACAGAGATAGCCAAAAGTAGCTTCATCCATCAAACCCTGTAACAGCATTTTTGGAAACTATATTCAATCATTCACTCCGTATTTTGATATGAAAACTGTAGAAGAGACGCAGACGTCCTCTAACTCCTACACCAATGCAGTGGTGATTGACAGGTCCACAACCAAATGGGCTCACTAGTTGAGCATTTTAGTGATAGAAATATGTAGGATGAAAATATTCTTCAATATTGTAAACTATAAGAGAAGTAATCCACATTTGAAATAAGTGACATATTGCAAATAGGGTTTCACTTTTACAAGATATAAGTTGTCCGGAATTTATTGGAATTTTCTAGATAATTTACATTTACACATGTTCATATTACAATGAACTAATGAATACTGACAGCAAGGTTTCTGGTTTACTTATCTCATTATCTTTGGATATGCCCAAATATAGCAATATGACTTGTGAAGACAGAGAAAGGATCCAGTCAAGTGGAAGTTAGTGTTGAGTACTGAGAAGAACATGAGACAGTTTTCAGGATACCAGGGCCTCCTCATTTCCCTCCGACGTGAACAACTATTAAAACCCCAGCTACTCTTTGGTTCCTTCTTTCTGAGACAGGGTGTCACTCTGTTGCCCAATCTGGAGTGCAGTGGCACATTCCAGCATCCACTGCAGAAGTGGACAGAGGGTCATGTGGAGCCAAAGCCCACCATTCTGGATTAAGCAAGTCACTAAACATTTGCAGGGAGCAACCTCAGCAGCCATGAGCAGCAGGGTCACGTGCAAGTTGGCAGAGAGGGCGTGGCATAGGCAACATGAGGACCATGTGCACATGCATGTAGGTGGTTTATGGAGAAGAATGTGACCAATGAGTAGAGCAGTCTTGATGGCTAGTTGGGTGGATCCTCTGAAAGCTGCAATCCCCGTTGTGTAGCAGCTGCAGCTGAGCCAAGAACAGCCAAGGTTGAGGATGGGGCAGGGAATCCACAGATGCTTTTCTGGGTGAGTCAAGGTGGTGATGATTGATGGAGCATCCTCACTTACACAGCCGCGCTTGAGGGCAGTTCCAATGAGTAGATTTATGATGAGTGGCAGAAGTTAATTAAGCATGAAGTTACAAGTTAGGAATGAATGGAGGCAGCAAAAGAAAAACAAATTGAAGAGCCTTTCATTCAGATCAGTTCTCCAACTTGAAGGAACATCTGAATCACCTGGAGAACTCATCAGCCCATGAACATGGGGCCCTCTCCCAGAGATTCTGATTCAGTAGATCGAGGTAGGACCCAATAATTTGCATCTCTAACAAGTTCCCAGGTGATGTGGGGGCTGCTGCTCTGGAAACCACATTTTAAGAACCACTAATTTAGATTTTTTGGCCTGTCAGAGTTGAGGAAGGCTCACAATTGGGACATTGCTATGAGCACCATGATCTCCTGAAGAAATCAATTGGTTGTGACCCTTCAATTTTTATGCATTTTCGATAGTAGATTTGCAGTAAGAGAATAACTTGTTATATCCACATTTAGGTATTTTTTATCTAAAACAGCTTGAGGCACTTTAGCCTATGAATGTGTTTCTTCAGATTTGTCAGGTAACTAAAAGAAAATAAAAGGTCTTGTGTTTCATGTGTGCCAACAATGTATTTGTTAATGTTCTTTCTGATGGGGTGAGAGCTGGTAATATTACTATAACCCTGAGTTTTTGTTTTTGTTTTTAATCCAGCAGATACATTTTGTTTCGCTGTACCTAAAAGAATTATTATTAACATTTAGAGCTAACATAAAAGGAGAATAGGAATAAATTCTATTTTTTGGTGTATTGATAACAGACTTTTAATGGTTGGTATTAAGTTGAAATCTCAGATTTGATTTCCTTGTAAGCTCAGTTTTATTTTTTGTACTATATGCATTAACTGATGTACAGCGATTGGAAGAGAGATCATGTAACTTAGAACAGTTATGACATAATGGACCATGAGAAATGTGCAAGGATAACCAACCCAAAATATAGTAAATGATCAGTTTGATAGAAGCTGTGTATTTAATAACTTAATGGGATCATTTTTCTTTACTAAAAGGACTCATTTCCTGTTTCAGTAGTATTGTTGTCCTGGCAAAGGTGTGTGTGCATGCATATGTGTTGGGTGCAGTGTGAAAGATTTACCTGTGTGTGTGTGTGTTTGTGTGTGATTACAATGTCAAATTCTCTTCCATAAATAGTAGTTACAGGATAGTATGGTGAAAAATGGAAAAATTACTGAATTAGGTTTTAGAAAATCAGTATTCTAGTCAGCTCTGCTGAAAGTTTTAGTATTAAATTCATGATGTTTGTAAAATTTATATTAAGATTATATTGATATAGAGTGAATACGTAATAAACATAAGCAATTATCATTAATAATGTTCTGCGTCCTCCAAAAATATCATTGACAATATAACTCATTATGTAGATCTATATTCTTAGGGTAAGAGACATGAGATAAATATCTCTTTGAATTTATCACCTCAAAAATTCTTTCTATCATGATATGAATCAGGCAGTAGAATTACACATTTTTATTTCTGCCTTGACTGTTAAGAAGCTCTGGGGCTATGCTTAAGTATAAAACACTAACCTAGGTTTTTTTTAAAAATCTATTTCTCACTTTTAAACATTTTTATTAGCCTTATTGTACATATGAATTTAGTGGTAAACTGCTTTAAATAATTTTACAGGCCGGGCGTGGTGGCTTATGCCTGTAATCCCAGCACTTTGGGAGGCCAAGGCGAGTAGATCACAAGGTCGTGAGCTCAAGATCAGCCTGGCCAAGGTGGTGAAACCCCATTTCTACTAAAAATTTAGCCAGGCATGGTGGTGGGTGCCTGTCCCCAACTACTCAGGAGGCTGAGGCAGAGAATTGCTTGAACCCGGGAGGCAGAGATTGCATTGAACCGCGATCGTGCCACTGCACTCCAGCCTGGCGACACAGCGAGACTCTGTCTCAAAAATAATAACAACAATAATAATTTTATAAAATCCAGAGAGTGTAAAGAAAAACTGGTCACCCAAATTGGAGAACCAAATTAATAGTTAAACTTAACCTAATTAGGAGTTAATCCTACAGGGCCAATCATAGACAGAGTGAAGAAATCTCTGAGTTCTCTTGACACAGCATTATTTTGGTAAGAGCATAAAGAAAGCAGATTGCTGTAGGGTGTAAACAGATATTTAGTAAATAAGTTTGAATTTCATTTTTTCTATCTTCAACCTGTAGGTATAATATACTAGAATATATTTACTTTTATACTTATTTGTACTAAACTAAACTAAAATCCACATTAATGAAACCATAAAATAGGTTAATGAAACTTATTACAACTTAATGCTCCCAATTACCAGTTAATGTCTCCAATATAAGATATGTTAGAATTGGCCGGGCACGGTGGCTCAAGCCTGTAATCCCAGCACTTTGGGAGGCCGAGACGGGCGGATCACGAGGTCAGGAGATTGAGACCATCCTGGCTAACACAGTGAAACCCCGTCTCTACTAAAAAAAAAATACAAAAAACGAGCCGGGCGAGGTGGCGGGCACCTGCAGTCCCAGCTACTCAGGAGGCTGAGGCAGGAGAATGGTGTAAACCCAGGAGGCAGAGCTTGCAGTGAGCTGAGATCTGGCCACTGCCCTCCAGCCTGGGCAACAGAGCGAGACTGCGTCTCAAAAAAAAAGATATGTTAGAATTCACTGCAATATTTACAAAGTATACAAAGCAGTTATGCAGTATTCCTAACCAGAACTGGTATATATGTGATAAAAAGATGTCACATAAGATAGGCGCCTTCAGGTGGAATGCAGAAGATTGGAGTTATCAAATGAATTATTGACCTTAGTAGAGATTAAGCCTATAATTTAAAGTGAAAATAACAACATTTATTGAGTGCCAGACAGTGTTCTAAATACCTTACATGCCTTAACTGCTGAATCTTTCTAACAACCCTCCTGAGGCAACTCCTTTTATATTCTACCCCTATTTTACTGATGGGGCACATGGATCAAAGAGAGGTCAGATCACTTGTCCAGAGCACATGGGTACCAAGTGACAGGCCGTGATCTGAACTCAGGAACACTGGCTCTGATGTGCCATTCTTTGCCATGTCACCGTAGCTGCCAAGAGCACAGGTTTCCCTCTTCCGAACCCTGCCTCAAGCTAATGAAATTTCTAGAAAAGTATATGAAGTTTTAATACGATAGCTGCTATGGTCTGAATGTGCCCCTCTCAGATTCATGCACTGAAACTTAATCATCAATGTGATAATATTAAGAGGTCAGGCACTTAGTTGGTGAATGAGATTAGCGACTTTATATAAGGGCTGGAAGGAACTAGCTAGGCCTTTTGGCCCTTTTGTCCTTTCCAGCGTATGAGGACACAGCATTCATCCTCTCTGGAAGGCACAGCAACGAAGTGCCATCTTGGACACAGAGAGCAGCCCTCACCAGACACTGAACCTGCCAGCACCTCAATCTTAGATCTTCAGCCTGCAGAACTATGATCAATAAATTTGTGTGTTTTTAAAAATTCTTCTTCTACAAGGTTTCTTCTATAAGGTTATTTTGTCTGTGTTGAAAATCTATTTTTTAGTTTAGTTTACCTTTATCAATGATCTTAGCTAGATCTGCTGGATCACTTACTGCATCAGTTAATGACGTCAGCACTTGCTACTTCACCTTGCGCTTTATGTTATGGAGATGGCTTCTTTCCTTCAACTTCATAAACTAACCTCTGCTAGTATCAAACTTTTCTTTTGCAGCATGTTCACCTCTCTCAGCCTTCGTAGAATTGAAGAGAGGCATCCGGGTGCGGTGGCTCATGCCTGTAATCCCAGCACTTTGGGAGGCTGAGGCGGGTAGATCATCTGAGGTCAAGAGTTTGAGGCCAGGCTGGCCAACATGATGAAACCCCATCTCTACATTTTTAGTAAAATTAGCTGGGCGTGGTGGTGCACGCCTGTAATCCCAGCTACTCAGGAGGCTGAGGCGGGTGGATCACCTGAGGTCAAGAGTTTGAGGCCAGGCTGGCCAACATGATGAAACCCCATCTCTACATTTTTAGTAAAATTAGCTGGGTGTGGTGGTACACGCCTATAATCCCAGCTAGAGTCAGGAGAATCGCTTGAACCCAACAGTCAGCGGTTGCAGTGAACCGAGATCACACCACTGCACTCCAGCCTGAGTTACAGGAAGAGACTTTGTCTCAAAAAAAAAAAAAAAAGAATTAACAAGAGCCCTTGCTCTGGATTAGGCTTTGGCTGGTTTGATCTTCTATCCAGACCTTTCTTCATGTCAGAAATGAGGCTGTTTCACTTTCTTATCATTCATGTGTCAATGGAGTAGCACTTTTAATTTTCTTCAAGAACTTTTCCTTTGCATTCACAATTTAGCTAACTTAGCTAACTTAACATGGCTAATTTGGCATATGCTTCATCATTTCTTCCTTTCCTTGAAAGTATGATTCTTTCACTTGGCCACTTTGAGGCCACTGTGGGGTTATTAATTGGCCTAATTTCAATATTGTCTTATGTTAGGGAATAGGAAGGCCCAAGGAGAAAGAGATGGGGAATGGCCGGTCAGGGGGGCAGTCAGGACACACATGTTTATGGGTTAAGTTTACTGTCTTATATGGATGTGGTTCATGTCAATATAACAGATAAAATAATAATGAAAAAGCTTGAAATATTGCAAGAATTACCAAAATGTGACACAGACACACAAAGTGAGCACAGGCTGTTGGAAAACTGGAGCCAATAGACATGCTCAATGCAGAGTTGTCACAAACCTTCAATTTGAAAAAAAAGAAAGAAAACCTTGCAAAGCTCGATAAAACTAATCACAATAATATAAGATGTGCCTGTATTTGATACATAGGAGATTTGGTAATAGTGTGGAATTAGAAATCAGGAACTCTGGGCTGGGCGTGGTGGCTCACGCCTGTAATCCCAGCACTTTGGGAGACCGAGGCAGGCGGATCATGAGGTCAAGAGATCGAGACCATTCTGGCCAACATGGTGAAACCCCGTCTCTCCTGAAAATACAAAAATTAGCTGGGCGTGGTAGCGTGTGCATGTAGTCCCAGCTACTCAGGAGACTGAGGCAGGAGAATTGCTTGAACCCAGGAGGCGGAGGTTGCAGTGAGCTGAGATTGTACCACTGTACTCCAGCCTGGCGACAAAGCGAGACTCTGTCTGAAAAAAAAAACAAAAACAAACAAACAAAAAAACCCCAGAAATCAGGAACTCTGAGTTCAGGTCCTAGCTCAGCCATTTTACCGGTTGTGTGATTAAACTTCTCATTTCCTGTATAAACATTATCATACTAACACCTCTCCTACACCTCATGATTTTTATGCAGATAAAATGAGATGTTTTCCATGAAAGTGTCTTATAAGAAATAGAGGACTTTGTAAATGATATTTACTGTTTCAAAGTTTGGTTGTCAAACTTATTCACACATAGGAAAACAGAAGCTCTATTTGATTGGAGCAGCATAGGAGGCCTCAGCACCATCCGACAGTAGCAAGAAGTCATGGCTGACATCCTGACACCAAAAGAGGAAATGGAACACACATTTACAAAGAGGAGAGCCATCTAGGTATCTTCCTATCACTATAAACACCCTTTCATATCTGGCTAGTCCATGAAAAAATCCTTGCATTATTACCTAGTACAGCACTGGATGTTCTTGCCGATGACCTGAATCATAGGGAAAAGATTGAATTATTTAATGTATCCGGTAAAAACCAAAGTATTTCTTACAGTGTTTGATGGTCATTGGGAGCTGTGGTTACACACAGCTGAGTGAAGCTGACATTTCTGTGAAGGCATGGCTTGGCTCTAGCTGGAAAGTTTTGTGTTTCCTGGCCTGTCCCTGTCTCTCTCCTCCTCTCCATACTTGGTGGGAATGGACCTCGTACCTCTCTGGAATGATGCAGTGCACCAAACAGTGGAGAACTTCCGTTGTTTTTAACTGATTTACGTAACTGATCATAATATCATAGCTAACATTTATTGAGCTCACCATATGCCAGGTATGAAGCTTAGCACTTTACTACATTCATTATTGCATTTAATTCTCTCAACAAACTTGCAGCACATATGCGATTCCACAGGAGAGAGCTATATTTCTTTTGGTTGAAAAGTTCTTTCTAACACTTGCTGAGCTACAGTAAACAAATATGTCTATTAATGCCATTGGGAATTTGAAAGCAAAGTCTTAACAAAATATAGACAATTCATTTTTTAATAGTTGTGATTTGATTATGCTTTTGGGGAAAATCAGATAACAAAATGGGTTTGTTTGTAAGGATTAGTTTGCAATTTAGGCTCATAGAATTTTTTTTTGTGTGTATACAGTTCTATCAATTTTATTTTATTTTATTGAGAGAGAGTCTTGCTCTGTCACTCAGGCTGGAGTACAGTGGTGCAATCTTGGCTCACTGCAACATCCACCTCCCAGATTCAAGCGATTCTCCTGCCTCAGGCTCCTGAGTAGCTAGGATTACAGGTGTGCACCACCACACTTGGCTAAATTTTGTGTTTTTAGTAGAGATGGGGTTTCACTATGTTGGCCAGGCTGGTCTCGAACTCCTGACCTCAAGTGATCCACTCACCTCAGCCTCCTAAAGTGTTGGGGTTACAAGTGTGCGTCACTGCGCCTGGCCAGTTCCATGAATTTTAACTCGTAAATAGATTCATATAGCCACAACCACTATCAGGAGGCAGACCAGTTTCACCACTTCAGAAACCTCTCTTGGTCAGTGCTACTCTTTGTAGTCAAAGCCACTCCTACCTCAGCCTCTGATAACCAGTGATCTATTCTCTATCACTATAGTTTTTTTTTTTTTTTTCTTTTTCTTTTCAGGAATGTCATATAAGTGGAATAAAACAGTATGTAACCTTTTGAGATTGGGTCCTTTCAGCATAATGCCTTTGAGATTCATGTAAGTTGTTACATGTGTCAATAGTTTGTTCCTTTTTATTGCTGAGTATTATTCCACTTTATAGATATATTGTGGTTGCGTTAATCAGTTCACCTACTGAAGAACAGTTGAGTAGTTTTTAGATTTTGGTGATTACGACTAGAGCTTCTATAAGCATTCACGTACACTTATGTTTTTGTGACGTTTTCATTTTTCTAGAGTAAATACTTAGGAGAGTGGGAATGCTAGGTCATATGGTAAGTGTATGGTTAAGTTTTCCAGAGCAGCTGTACCATTTTGCTTTCCCACTACCAATGTGTAAAAGTTCCTGTTGCCCCTATTCTTTCCAGCCCTTGGTATTGACAGTTTTTGTTGTTGTTTTTGTTTTGTTTTGTTTTTGTTTTTGTTTTGCTTTTTTGAGACGGAGTTTTGCTCTTGTTGCCCAGACTGGAGTGCAATGGCGTGATCTCAGCTCACTGCAACCTCTGCCTCCGGGGTTCAAGTGATTTTCCTGCCTCAGCCTCCCAAGTAGCTGGGATTACAGGCACCCACCACCACACCTGGCTAATTTTTTAATATTTTTATAGAGACGGGATTTCACCGTGTTGACCAGGCTGGTCTCAAACTCCTGGCCTCAGGTGATCCACCCACCTCGGCCTCCCAAAATGCTGCGATTACAGGTGTGAGCCACCACGTCCGGCCCAGCCTTGACAGTATTTTTACAATTTTAGCAACTCTAATAGGTGTGTAGTGATATCTCATTATGGTTTTAATTTGCATTTCACTATTGACTAAGAATATTGAACATTTTTTGTGTGCTTGTTTGCCTTCCATGTATTCTCTTTGGTATATTGTCTTTTCAAGATTTTTGCCCATTTTTAATTGGGTGTTTCTTTTCCTAGGTAAGTTTTTTGTTTTTTTTTTTGTTTTGTTTGTTTGCTTTGAGACGGAGTCTCGCTCTGTTGCCCATGTTGGAATGCAGTGGCGCGATCTCGGCTCACCGTAGCCTCCACCTCCCGGGTTCAAGCGATTCTCCTGCCTCAGCCTCCTAAGCAGCTGGGACTACAGGCACATGCCACCATGCCTGGCTGATTTTTGTATTTTTAGTAGTGACAGGGTTTCACCATGTTGGTCAGCTGGTCTCAAACTCCTGACCTCAGGTGATCCACCTGTCTCGGCCTCCCAAAGTGCTGGGATTACAGGCGTGAGCCACTGCACCTGACCTATTTTTAAATTTTATATTAATATATTAACTGGATTTTTGTCAAATAATTAGAGAATTCTCTTTAAATAACCATCTTCTCACTTCACACTTAGTCTGGGAAAAAATGAGAGCAAATTTCCGTGCATCCAGGGAGCATATCACCAGCCAGGCATGAAGCTTAAAGGGAGAGTGCAGGCTGAGTGGCCAGCAGGCCATGGGCATCCCACAGGGCCAGGCCAGGCCCCAGGCCTCAGCGACCCTTCTCCCAGCCACCTAGTGGCCCTCAAATTCCATGATGGTACAGACATGCATTCTCCTGTCCCAGTTGAGAAGACTCTTCTAGACGGAAGGGAGAGGAGAAAAGGCATAGGAAAGAAATCCCAGAAACACTAGCAGGGAAGTACAGGGGCTTCCTCCCCAGATGTGGTGGCCTTGCTCCTGACACCACCCAACCCCTGGAACTCTTCAAGGACGGGGAAGGCCAGTGTGCCTGGGGCTGGAGCCTGGCTGGGAAGGGAATGTGGGCTCACAGTTTCTGGATGGTGGCCTTCCACAGCTTGGCACAGACCAGGGGAAGGCATGTGAGGAGGGCCTGGGGAGGTCCTGGGGGAAGATACACAGCTCAGGAGGTTGAGTGTAAAGTGGCTGCCAGACCAAGGGAGCTGGATGGACTGTGAAGGAGGAGGTGGCTGGAGAACCTCCTCCATGTGAAGCTACTAGAGCAAAAATAGAACAAGGGGGACACCTGTGCCCCAGAAAAGAGCCCTAAAGATGGTAACAGGAGCATGGCTGAGCAGCGCCCTGGATTCTGAGCTAGTGTGGGAAGCTGGGGGGCACCTCTCCAGCGGCCAGGGGCCTCTCTCTTCCTTCATCACCAGTTGCTGGTAACTTTACAGTCAGACTTGGAGGAGGAACAAGGCCCTCCGTCGCCTCCCCTCACCTCTGATGCTGCCCCAAGGGGAGGGGTAGGAGCAGGCAAAGAGGCTGGGAAACAGGGAGGTGGGAGGGAGTCTACTGCATCTTCTTATTTTCAGAGGAGGGAGCTGTAATAGTGTAGCGGCAGAGGCTGGTTCCTCAGTATGTAGGTGTTGTGTGGGTTGCCCAGCACTGACAGCTGCTTCTGCAGCTCTGACTTTAGCTGCCAGAGCAGAGGGGCCAGGGCCAATGGGGCCGCTGACCAGAGGTTCCATGAGCCCAGATAGGGCAGTGACAGAGAATGCAGGCATCCCATCGCTCCATCCACCATGGGAGGTCCTGGATAGAACTCAGATGGGGACTGTGGATTGGGGCAGCCAGAAGGGCAAAGGTATGTTCCATTGGTGATTGGCAGAGGAAAGACATAGGCTCTGTTGGGTATGTAAGAGTACCCATAGGGTCTGTTGGGGGCCTCACCCCTGGAGGCTTGAAATGCCACCTGTAGCATTCATTGTCCAAACTGCTATAAGGTTAACTTGTATGAAGCCCAGCCTTCCCAGCCATCTCCTGCTTCACCCTTCACTGTTCTTTTGAAGTAGTTTGCAGCAAAAAGGCTGGTTGATGTCACAGTCCTTCATCAGGTGGAAAGGCATCTCGAAGGCCATCATGGAGTTCTTCTTCTTGGACAGAAAGATGAGCGGTAAGGTGTAAGGTAGACGATGGCTTTCTTGGTCCCTTTGAAGGACTCTGGCAAATTGTTCATGTCATTGAACATAAGTTCCACATGGACATAGGACATTAGGATGCTCTTGGTGTTCTTGATCACTCTGCCACTCCTTGAGTGATTCTCATTGAGTGCCGTGGTCTCTTGGAAAGGGGTCCTAAGACTTTTGATGCAGGGCCTTGAGTTCAATTTTGCATAAAGGAGTCAGTTTAGATTGAAGTTCCTTTTTATGGCATATAAATGTCCAATTGTCCATTTGTTGAAAAGACTACTCTTTCTCCGTTGACTTACCTTTGCACTTTTGTCAAAATTTATTGGCCATGTTTGTGTAGGTCTATTTCTGGAATCTGCATTCTGCTCTATTGTTCTGTGTGTCTATCCTTTCACCAATACACACTGTCATGAAGTCAGAGAGGTAACAGGAAGCCAGATCGTGTAAGGCCTTGTAGACCATTGAAAGGATTTAGGCTTTTATCTTAAGTGAAATGAGAAGCTACAGGAAGGTGTTGAGCAAAGGAGTAACCTGACTTTATTGAGGCAAGGATAGGAATGTGAGGTTACTGCAGTCATCCAGATATGCAAAAATGGTGGTTTGGACCAGGATGATGGGCAGAAGTGGTGAAAAGTACTCATATTCTGAATAATTTTTGAGAGTGGCCCCAATGGGATTTTCTAATGGGTTGAATGTAGAGAATGAGAGATAGGTATGAGAAAAGAACTCTAGTCTGAGTAAACCCTCAGACTTGACCAACGTGAAAAATGGAGTTATCAATTGAGATGGGAAGACCTTCCAATGAAGCACATTTAAGGAAGGAAGGTCAGAAGTTCAGTTTTGAACACGTTAAGTTTTAAATTTCTATTAGAGGTCCACCTGTGGATGTTTAGTGAATAGTGGGTAATAAGGGCCAAGACTTTGGGAGAAAGGTCTGGGAATTGAGGTATACATTTTGGATCCTGGCCGGGCGCCTGGGATCACGCCTGTAATTCCAGCACTTTGGGAGGTCGAGGTGGGCAGATTAGCTGAGGCCAGAAGTTTGAGACGAGCCTGGCTAACGTGACAAAACCCCATCTGTACTAAAAATACAAAAAATTAGCCAGGCGTGGTGGTGTGCGCCTATAATCCCAGCCACTCAGGAGGCTGAGGCAAGAGAATTGCTTGAACCCAGGAGGTGGAGGTGCAGTGAGATTGTGCCACTGCACCCAGCCTTGGCAGCAGAGTGAGACTCCATCTCAAAACAAAAACAAAAACAAAAAATTTTTGGATCCATCAGTAGATGGATGCTATGTAAGGCTGTGGCATTGGTGAAATCACCAAGGGCAGATATGTAGAGAGAAAAGGGCAAGCACTGAGCCCTGGGTCACTGCAGCATTGAGAGGTGAGGGGGAAAAAAAAGAAACTGGTAGAGGAGACTGAAAACTAGTAGTGAGGTAGAAAGTAGAGAATGTTTTCTGAAATCCAAATAAGAAAATGGTATCCGGGAAGTAAATGATCAACAGTGTGGATGCTGCTAACAGCTCAAGCAAGATGAGGACATATATTGACCATTGTGTTTAGCAACAAAGGGTCATTGGTCACCTCAGTGAGAGAAGTTTCCATAGAGTGTTGGGAGAAGAAGCCTGAGGATGGTAGGTTTAAGAGAGAATAAAAGGAGAGGAATTGCAGACAGAGAATAGAAGTGTTTTTCATGGAGTTTGTTTGCAAATAGGACCAAAGAAATGAGGAGGTAGCTAGGGGACAGATGGGCTCACATGCAAGTTATTGGGTTTTGTTCCTTTTTAAGATGGAAGAAATAACATTTGTGAATGCTAATGGCCATGACCCCATAAAGTGGGAAATTTTAATGATGTAAGAAGAAAAGACAAGAAAGCCTAGAGCAATTGATTTCCTTGAGTAAAGGAGAAAGGGATGGAATCTAGTCAAAAATGGAGGATTGCCCTTAGAAGGAGCTAGAAAATTTAACATAGGGGAATGCTTGGAAAAGCAGAATATGTGGATGCGGATGCCAGCACATGGGTAGATGTGAGTGAAGTGAATCCTCTTCAGCCTGCTTCCATTTCCTCGCTGCGGCGGAAGCAAGGTCAGCAGCTGAGAGGGAAGGTAGGGGCGGGACTGAGATTTGAAGGGACAAAAGTGGGCGATAATCACCCGGGAGAGTGAACCACGGGAGTTGTGGGAGTGAGTGCCTGCCGTAGGAGAGAAGATCCCTCGAAAAGAAGAATTCAGGGCTGGGTGCAGTGGCTCGTGCCTGTAATCCTAGCACTTTAGGACACTGAGATGGGAGGATCGCTTGAGCCCAGGAGGTCGGGGCCGCAGTGAGCCAAGGTCACACCACTGCACTCCAGTCTAGGCAACAGAATGAGACCCTGTCTCAAATAAATAAAGGAGCAAATAAATAAATAGGAATTCAAGAATTGAGATCATCTCTGTGGGTATTGAGACTGCCAGGAATTAAGACCAGAAATTCTAGAGATGATGGCAATGGCAATGAGAAATGAAGGGGAATGAGTTGGTGTTTGGTAGGTCACAGTAACAATGCTGGATAGCGGATGATAGAATCCGATGACATGAGGTTTAAAGCACAGGAGTTTTAGAGAGGAGAGAGGGAGAATGAAAGCAGCCACATGGAGCAAAAGGGGCATCTGTCTCAGGCCCAGTGGTATGGGAGTGAAATAGTCAGCACTTCAGAGGGCTGCGGGGAAACAGTGTCCTCAAGGGAGAGTCAGGTTTCCGTTAAAGGAAGGTGCAGTATACACATCTGTGAAATTATCATGCTGACTGCTGTCATCTCATCTGCTCATAGAACCAGTGAATATTGATTGGTCATAAAATGCATGCATTATTTTAAGGAGCATGGACATTTAATTTCTCTTTTTAAGGACTTGGAAATATTTTTTTCCATGATTTGGAAAGTGGTATTATATTTGTCAATGAGAAAGAATACAATAGCTTTTTAATAGCTCACAAAATGATGTCAGTTGCTCTTTATTCAAAAATATCTTTAGCCTTTTTGAGGTTATTTTGGGGAGATAATAAGGGACAGGATCTTCATAATCCCAAATATTTTGGAGAAAACTTCAAAAATTAAAGCATATTTAGGCTGAGCATGGTGACTCATGCCTGTAATCCCAGCACTTTGGGAGGCCAAGGTGAGCAGATCACTTAAACCCAGGAGTTTGAGACCATCCTGGGCAACATGGCAAAACCCTGTCTCTACAAAAAAATACAAAAACTAGCAGGGCATGGTGGTGTGTACCTGTAGTCCCAGATACTTGGGAGGTTGAGGCTGCAGTGAGCTGTGATCATACCACTGCACTCCAGCCTGAGTGACAGAACGAGACCCTGCCCCCCACCCCTCCTCCAAAGAAACCATATTTAAATATTTCTGGAATCCAAATGTTGAACATTATTTGGACACAGTTTCAAAATGGTACCAATTCTTTTAATTTGTGACTGCTTTATTTCTGCATTAGACAATGAGAAGGGGCCGAAGCTTCTGGCCTGATATGACAGTGACATCAACCTCTTGTGTAATAGCCTGTCGTTAAGCCAGTGCCAAATGGAAAATTAAATGGGAAATGGCAGAGAGCATTACCCAGGACATACTGTAGAAATGGCAACTCTGGCACTGACATAGGTTTTAAAAAAATTATGTTTTAAAAGTAATCTTGCTGGGAGGCCAAGGCGGGCGTATCACTTGAGGTCAGAAATTTGAGACCAGCCTGGCCAATATGGTGAAACCCCATCTCTACTAAAAATACAAAAATTAGGTGGGCGTAGTGGCGGGCACATGTAACCCCAGCTACTCTGGAGACTGAGACAGGAGAATTGCTTGAACCCAGGAGGAGGAGGTTGCAGTAAGCTGAGATTGTGCCATTGCACTACAGCCTGGATGACAGAGAAAGACTGTCTTAAAAAAAAAAAAAAAAAGTAATCTTGCACATTCCCTTTACTGTTTTTCCAAGGTCATTATATTTTTGTCTGTTATTGTTCACCATTTAAAACTAAGGAGTGGAAAGCAGCCTACTTTTTAAAATGTAGAACTGGTATGGTGTACTTAGCATATATATAAGGATGTCTGTCCTCTCTCTTGCCTCCCTCCCTCCCATTCTTCCCCCTTGCTCTTCCTTCCTTCCCTCCCTCCCTCCCCTTTCTTATCTTTTGAATAGGGTCAAAGACCAGTTTTTAACTTCTTGGTCCATAAGAATGAAGATCTGTGCACAATCCATTTTGTACATATTGATTCTTGGACTAAAAATAGCTTGATTTGGTTTCAAACTTTTTCTCCCACCCTAAGTTCAGGTTTTGTTCCCTGTGCAGCCTGGTAGGCGGAGAAGTGATGCATAGTCAGCATTTCATCTGAGATGCTTACTGGACAATTTTAATTTTTTTTTTTTTACATCTTGACCTCTATTTCCAAAGAACATCCCAGTTGGCAGGTCTAGCCTGATTAAGATTCCATTCAGGCATTTAATTCTCCTAAGGGAATTTACAGCTTAATCTAACAATCAAGGATACCAGAATCTACTCAGGACTTAATTTCTTGAAGGTTATAGGAAACATATACTTGAGCAACCTAATGAATGAGCTTAGTGATATCATAATGAATTTTTATATATAGCTCAAATTACACTTTTTAATGCATATCCAACAAACATATTTTTAAAAACAAATACTGTAGACTGAACTGTATTAGCTGTATTAGTAGATCCAAATTTAACTTCCAATTTGAATTAAGTTAGAACACTATGCATCTCATAAGACAGGCTATATTGATTACCTAGTTAGCCAGCTTCCATATCACCACTTGTTCAGGAACACTAAAAGTACTTATTTAGAAATAGTTTTCTGATATAGTTTTGGTTTCACTAAGACAGCTTTTTAAAAAGCAAAATTAGGCAAGATGTGGTGGCTCATGCCTGTAATCCCAGCACTTTGGGAGGGCAAGGCGGGTGGATCACCTGAGGTCGGGGGTTTGAGACCAGCCTGACCAACATGGAGAAACCCTGTCTCTACTAAAAATACAAAATTAGCTGGGTGTGGTGGCTCATGCCTGTGATCCCAGCTACTTGGGAGGCTGAGGCAGGAAATCACTTGAACCTGGGAGGCAGAGGTTGCAGTGAGCCAGGATCACGCCACTGCACTTCAGCCTGGGCAACAAGAGTGAAACTCTGTCTCAAAAAAAAAAGCAGAATTGTAACTAAACACCACTTTTTTTTTTTTCTCCCTGGAGTCAGAGTCTCTCACTCTGTTGCCCAGGCTGGAGTGCAGTGGCACAATTTTGGCAATCCTCCTGCCTCAGCTTCCTGAGTAGCTGGGACTATAGCCATGTGCCGTTACACCTGAATAATTTTTGTATTTTTTGTAGAGATCACCCCATGTTGCCCAGGCTGGTCTCAAACTCTTGGGCTCAAGCAGTCTGCCTGCCTCAGCCTCCCAAAGTGCTGGGATTACAGGTGTGAGCCACGGTTGCCAGCCTAAACATCTCTTCTGAGGCTATCACAATATATATTATTCTCACAGCCTACAGTAGATTATAGACATCTAGAATATAAAAATCTATTTCCTGATAGGCTTAACACACAATATTCCTACCGTTGTTTGAAAACATACATATTAACAGAGTGACAATATTTACAGGCAGAATTACTCATGTGTCTTATTGTAGCTTACACGAGAGTATGTCTGTCTAAGAATGGGATAGAGGTTGGTCTGTAAAAACAGGTGGCTCACAAGCTTTCTTGGATAGTTAACTCAGTAGTTAGAATGAAGGACGTAAAAGAACCTGTCAGGATAACACCTGCTCTCTTGCCCTCAACAATTAATGATAATAAATCTAGGCCTGGAGTGGAACAAAAATCTTGTATCATCTTTGAATTAGTCTTTCGCTGGTAGTGCCTTCCAATGAAATGATGTTTCACAACCTTTTCTTCATTATCATCTCCGAAAAGAGCCTTCATGGCTATTTTTTTTTCCTAGTTGCCACAAAATTAAATACAGGCATACTGTGTCTTACTGTGCTTTGCTTTCTTCCTCTTGGCAGATACTGTGTGGTTTTTTTTTACAAATTGAAGGTTTGTGGCACCCCTACATTGAGCAAGTCTACTGGGACCATTTTCTTTTCAACAGCATATGCTCCTTTTATGTCTGTGTCACATTTTGGTAATTCTTGCAGTATTTCAAACTTTTTCTTTCTTTCTTTCTTTTTTTTTTTTTTTTTTTTTTTTGAGACAGAGTCTCCATCAGCCACCTAGGCTAGAGTGTAGTGGCGCGATCTTGGCTCACTGCAACCTCCGCCTCCCAGGTTCAAGTGATTCTCCTGCCTCAGCCTCCCAAGTAGCTGGAACTATAGGTGTACGCCACCACACCTAGCTAATTTTTTTGTATTTTTAGTAGAGACGGGATTTCACCATGTTGGCCATACTGGTCTCAATCTCTTGACCTTGTGATCTGCCTGCCTTGGCCTCCCAAAGTGCTGGGATTACAGGCATGAGGCACCATGCCCGGCCCAAATGTTTTAATTATTGTTGTATCTGTTATGGTGATCTGTAATCACTGTCTTTGGTGTTACTATTGTAATTGTTTTGGGATGGCATGAACTGCAGCCATATAAGACTTAATTGAGGCCAGGCACGGTGGCTCACACCTGTAATCCCATCACTTTGGGAGGCTGAGGCGGGCATATCACAAGGTCAGGAATTCGAGATCAACCTGACCAACATAGTGAAACCCTGTCTCTACTAAAAATAAAAAAAAAAAATTAGCTGGGTGTGGTGGTGGGTGCCTGTAGCTCAGCTACTTGGGAGGCTGAGGCAGGAGAATTGCTTGAACCTGGGAGGCAGAGGTTGCAGTGAGCCAAGATCATGCCACTGCACTCCAGCCTCAGCGATAGAACAAGACTCCATCTCAAATAATAATAATAATAATAAATACTTAATTGATATTTCATCCATAAACGTTGTATCTGTTCTGAGTTCTCCACCCACCGGCTATTTCCCATCTTTCTCCTCCTCCTCAGACCTCCCTATTCCATGAGACACAACAATATTGAAATTAGGCCAACTAATAACCCTACAATGGCTGCTACATGTTCAAGAGAAAGGAAGAGTGGCACGTCTCTCACTTTAAATCAAAACATAGAAATGATTATGCTTAGTGAGGAAGGCATGTTGAAAGCCTAGATAGGTCAAAAGCTAGGCCTATTGTGCCAAACAGCCAAATTGTGAATGCAAAGGAAAAGTTCTTGAAGGAAATGAAAAGTGCTATTCCGTTGAACACACAAATGATAAGAAAGTGAAACAGCCTCATTGCCAATATGCAGAAAATTTGAGTGGTCTAGATAGAAGATCAAACCAGCCATAACATTCCTTTAAGCCAAAGCCTAATTCAGAGCAAGGCCCTAACTCTCTTCAATTCCCTGACGGCTGAGAAAGGTGAGGAACCTGCAGAAGAAAAGCTTGAAGTCAACAGGGGTTGGTTCATGAGGTTTAAGGAAAGGTAGCATCTTCATAACATAAAAGGGCGAGTAAACAGCAAGTGCTGATGGAGAAGCTGCAGCACATTATCCAGAAGATCTAGCTGAGATCATTAGTGAAGGTGGCTTCACCAAATAACAGATTTTCAAATGTAGGTGAAATAACTTTGTATTGGAAGAAGATGCCTTCAGGCTAGGACTTTCACAGCTGGAGAGGAGAAGTCAATGCTTTAGAGTTTCAAGGGACAGGCTTTTGTCCCTTGGGCTCTTGTTAGAGGCTAATATAGCTTGTGACTTTGAGTTGAAGGCAATGGTCATTGAACATTCTAAAAATCCTAGGGCCCTTAAGAATGATACTAAATGTACTCTATCTGTACTCTATTAATGAAACAACAAAGCCTGAATGACAGCACATCTGTTTATAGAGTAGTTTATCAAACGTTTAAAGCCTGCTGTTGAGACCTACCACTCAGAAGCAAAGATTCCTTTCAAAATATTACTGTTAATTGACAGTGTACCTGGTCACCCAAGAGCTCTAATGGTATAAGGGGATGACTGTTGTTTTCATACCTGCTAACACAACATCCATTGGGCAGCCAATGGATCCAGGAGTCTATTATATAAGAAATACATTTTATAAGGACATAGCTGCTCTTGATAGTAATTCCTCTGATGGATCTGGGCAAGGTCTATCGAAAACCTTCTGGAAAGGATTCACCATTCTAGATACTATTGGGAGGAGGTCAGATTATCAACATGAACAGGAGTTTCAAAGAAGTTGATTCCAAACTTCATGGTGACTTTGAGGATTTTAAGACTTCAGTAGAGCAGGCTGGACATGGTGGCCTATAATTCTCAGCACTTTGGAAGGCTGAGGCAGGTGGATCACAAGCACAGGGTTTGACACCAGCCTGGGCAACATAGCGAGATTTGTCTCCTAAAAAAGATTTTTTTTTTTAAAGACTTCAGTAGAGGAAGTACTGGTAAATATGGTTGAAATAGCCAGAGAACTAGCATTAAAAATGAAGCTTAAAAATGTGACTGAATTGCTATAAACTCATGATAAAACTTGAATGGATGAGGAGTTGCTTCTTATGGATGAGCAAAGGAAATGACTTCTTGAAAGGGAATCTGTTCCTGGAGAAGACACTGTGAAGATTGTCGAAATGACACCATAGGATTTAGAAAATCCCATAAACTTAGTTGATAAAGCAGGGGCAGGGTTTGAGAGGATCAACTGCAATTTTGAAAGAAGTTGTACTTGAGTAAAATGCTATCAAACAGCATCGCATGCTTCAGAGAAATCTTTCTTCACAAAAGGAACAATCAGTGCAGCAAAATTAATTGTCTTATTTTAAGAAATTGTCAGCCGGGCGTGGTGGCTCACGCCTGTAATCCCAGCACTTTGAGAGGCCAAGGCGGGTGGATCACCTAAGGTCAGGAGTTCAAGACCAGCCTGGCTAACATGCTGAAACCCCATTTCTACTAAAAATAACAAAAAATTAGCCTGGCGTGGTGGCATGCCTGTAATCCCAGCTACTTGGGAGGCTGAGACAGGAGAATTGATTGAACTCGGGAGGCAGAGGTTGCCGTGAGCCGAGATCACGCCATTGCACTCCAGCTTGGGCAACAAGAGCAAAACTCTTGTCTCAAAAAAAAAAAAAAGCTGAGCGCGGTGGCTCACGCCTGTAATCCCAGCACTTTGGGAGGCGAGGCGGGCAGATCACGAGGTCAGGAGATCGAAACCATCCTGGCTAACAAGGTGAAACCCCGTCTCCACTAAAAATATAAGAAAATTTACAGGGCATGGTGGCAGGCGCCTATAGTCCCAGATACTCGGGAGGCTCAGGCAGGAGAATGACGTGAACCTGGGAGGCGGAATTTGCAGTGAGCCGAGATTGTGCCACTGCACTCCAGCCTGGGCGACAGAGCAAAACTCCAGTTCAAAACAAAAAAAAGAAAAAGAAAAAGAAAAAAGAAAAGAAAGGAAGTTGTTGGCTGGGCGCTGTGGCTTATGCCTATAATCCCAGCACTTTGGGAGGCTGAGGTGGGTGGATCATCTGAGGTCAGGAGTTTGAGACCAGCCTGACCAACACAGAGAAACCCTGTCTCTACTAAAAATACAAAATTATCTGGGCATGGTGGCACATGCCTGTAATCCCAGCTGCTCGAGAGGCTGAGGCAGGAGAATCAGTTGAACCCAGGAGGTGGAGGTTGCAGTGAGCCAAGATCACACCATTGCACTCCAACCTGGGCAACAAGAGCAGAACTCCTTCTCAAAAAAAGAGAAAAAGAAATTGTCGCAGCCACCCTGCAACATTTAGCAACCACCACACTTATCAGTCCTGGCAGCCATTCACACTGAGCCAAGACCTGCAACCAGCAAAAAGATTATGACTCAGTGATGGCTCAAATGATCGTTAGCGTTTGTTTGTTTGTTTGTTTGTTTGTTTGCTTTGAGACGGAGTCTCGCTCTGTCGCCCAGGCTGGAGTGCAGTAGCACGATCTTAGCTCACGATCATTAGCATTTTTTAATACTCAAGTGGTTTTTGGTTTCGTTTTGTTTTCTTTTTTTGAGAAGGAGTTACGCTCTTGTTGCCCAGGCTGGAGTGCAATGGCGTGATCTCAGCTCACTGCAACCTCCGCCTCCTGGGTTCAAGCGATTCTCCTGCCTCAGCCTCCTGAGTAGCTGAGATTACAGGCATGCACCACCACACCTGGCTAACTTTGGATTTTTAGTAGTGGTGGGGTTTCACCATGTTGGTCAGGCTGGTCTCAAACTCCCAACCTCAAGTGATCTGCCCACCTCCGCCTCCCAAAGTGCTGGGATTACAGGCGTGAGTCACCATGCCCGGCCCACTCAAGCATTTTTAAATTAAGGTATGTATATTTTATATATGGTATTGCACACTTAAGAGACTACAGTATAGTGTAAACATAACTTTTATATGCTCTAGAAAATAAAAAATTCCTGTGACTCCCTTTATTGAGATACTTGCTTTATTGCAGTGGTCTGGTACCAAACCTGTAATATCTCCAAGATATGCCTGTACTGAAGAGTAAGATTTTGTCAGAGTTTAATCTTGAAAAGACTACAAACCACTGTAATAACCTAAGCATGTTTTGATTCCCCAAGGACCAATTTTCACCCATTTGGGAGCTATATTAATTTTCTATGGCAGCTATAACAAAGTACTGTGAATTTTGTGGCTTAAAACAATAAGAGCGTATTCCCTTATAGTTCTAGAGGCCAGAGATGCAGTTCACTGGGGTAATGTCAAGGTGTAGGGCCATACCCCCTAGTAAGGCTCTAGGGAAGCGTACATTTCCTCTTCCAGCTTCCATCTTTTTGCGGCTTCCAGACTTGCATTCTGTGTATTCACTGACTCACGGCTGCTTCCTCCATTTTCAAAGCCAGCGGCCGTGTAGCGTCTTGTTTCAATGTCACGTTGCCTTTTTCTTCTGTCAAGTCTCCCTCTGCCTGCCTCTTATGAGGACACTGTGATTACACTTAGGGTCTACCTTGCTAATCCTGGATAATCTCTCCATCTCAAAATCCTTAATTTAATCCCATCTGCAAAGCTTGTGTTACCATATAAGGTAAGAGTCACAGGTTTCCAGGATTAGGAACTGGATATCTTTGGGGACCAATACTCAGCCACAGAGGTGATGCCACTCCCCACCCATTAAAAATGCATGTTCTACAACACTAAGGAAGAAAGAAAATAAGAAAGAGGAGTAAAAGATAATAAATGTGTAACTTTGGCTACAAATCGATTATTTATTGTATCTTTTTCTATTTGGGGCACTTGCTATTAGAACAAAGAGAGAAGATATATTTAAAATTAATAGGATTCAGAAGAGTAGAGTTGATGATGTTCACCTCATTGCGATGTACTCACCCATTCATTTATTTCGCATTACCCTTTCTGCCTGGGGCCAGTCAGCAGAGGAGGGCAGTGAGTCACTCCAAGGTCAGACAGTATTATTACCCTCTTATTGTGATGGGCAAATCCACCATTAAGCTTCAGATTGAGAGAAATACCATTGAGTTGGCAAATGCTTTCGATGTGTACGTGCAGAGAGTCATATGTATCTACCAGACAGTGGCAAAGAGAAATGGAAACTCTGTGCTGTATTTTAATTGGCTGTAAAATGTTTCCTTCAGAAATTAGCATTCCATTAAGCACCTACTCTGTGCAAATGCTTTGCCAAGCACTGCTGGAAATAGATGCATGTATAAGGCCATGCCTGCCTTTATTAGACTGTACAGGGGAATAAAATGAAGTTACAATTTATCCTAATACTAAAATGCAGTTCTCTCCCCATGGACTGCACCTTTCAGGATAGTGGCCTGACTCAGAGCAGAAAACACCTGCTGGACATCCTCCAAGTACACAGCCTGATTAGTGCCCTCTGGGAAACACGGAGGCAGATACTACTTGGCTCTCCAGCCTAAGGGAAGTCTTATTAATTAAAGACTTAAAGCCAGGTTCTTCTGTGTATGGTTATGCCTGTCCTAGATGGCCTTGAAATTGATCTGTTCTCTATTACCAATCTGTGAGTTGTACTCCTGTCTGAAATGAGTAGAGGTCAGAGCTATGAAGGTTGAATTCAGCAAGAATTTTTATGAAGTATAACTAGAGTTAGTGCTCTGCTCTGACTGCTTTTGGAGACAGACTTTCCCCAGTATATCCCATCAAATCACAGACTAAAAGCAGTCTATTTTCCCTCATTCTTGGCCACATAGGACCTGGGCACCTGAATTTTTTTTTAACTAGATTTCCAGGAAATTTTATTGAAGCCTAACAGTATAACATTTCATGTTGGATAAAGAAGATGCACAAGGTGGGACGTGGTAAGACACACCTGTAATCCTAGCACTTTGGAAGGATGAGGCAGGTGGATCACTCGAGCTCAGGAGTTCAAGACCAACCTGGGCAACATGGTAAGATCCTGTCTCTCAAAAAAAAAAAAAAATTAACTGGGCATGATGGTGTGCACCTTTAGCCCCAGCTACTCGGGAGGCTGAAGTGGGATGATCACCTGAGCCCAGGGAGGTCAAGGCTGCAATGAGCAGTGATTGCACCACTGCATTCCAGCCTAGGCTACAGACTGAGACCCTGTCTCAAAAAAAAAAAAGAAAGAAAGAAAGCTATATGCCATATGCAGTGGTTTATGTCTGTAATCCCAGCACTTTGGGAGGCCAAGGCAGGTGGATCACTTGAGGTCAGGAGTTCGAGACCAGCCTTGCCAACACTGTGAAAACCCATCTCTACTAAAATACAAAAAAGAAAAATTAGCTGGGCTTGGTGGTGGGCACCTGTAATCCCAGCTACGAGGGAGGCCAAGGCAGGAGAATTGTCTGACCCCAGGAGGCGGACATTGCAGTGAGTCGAGATCATGCCACTGCACTCCAGCCTGGCTGACAGAGTGAGACTCCATCTCCAAAAAAGGAAAAAAAAAAAAAGATTCACAAAAGAAAACTTGTATTAAGTACAATTTAATAGAATTTCTTACAAGTTTATTACCTAAAACTTTGCAAATAATTGAAGTGAGAAGCTTTGGATTTTGCTTTTAGAGCTAAGTGCAGATTTTGCAAATGCATTCATTTTCTTATTTGCCAGGGTTTAACTCTGGTTCCGTACATGTTAGCTGAATAACCTTAGGCAAGTAAATTATCCTCTCTGGGCCTCAATCTTGTTAGCTATTAAGTGGGAATAATGACAATTCCTAACTCATGGATCTGTTGTGGGGATTAAATGAGTGTTGTGGGGATTACATGTGATGTACTTGAAATAGTACCTGGTGCAGAGTTAGGGCTGGGTGAGTGTTAGCTATTGTATTATTATTTCATGCAGTTTGCATATATTTTTTAAGTGTATTTAGGGTTCCTTTTTTTTTTTTTTTTTCTTTTTTGAGACAGGATCTCACTCTGCCCAGGCCGGAGTGCAGTGGTACAATCTTGGCTCACTGCAACCTCCACCTCCCAGGCTCAAGAGATCCTCCCATCTCAGTCTCCCAAGTAGCTCGGATTACAGGCACTCCCCACCATGCCTGGCTAATTTTTTTTTTTTTTTTTTTTGTATTTTTGGTAGAGACAGGGTTTTGCCATGTTGCCCAGGCTTGTCCCAAACTCCTGAGCTCAAGCAGTCTGCCCGCTTTGGCCTCCCAAAGTGCTAGGATTACAGACATGAGCAACCGCGCCTGGCCAGGGTTATTTCTTAGGGATAGCATTCCAGAAGTATAATTACTTGATCAAATGGTAGAAGACTTTTTAAATTTATATTTCATCAATTTTACACGTTTATTTATTAGGTTTTAATGTTTCTACTACTTGTGTGTGCCAAAAAATTACTGATTTTCTCAATCCTTTTCTATGAGTAGAAATCCTTTCCACTGGTTTATTTTCCTTTTGATTTTATTTTACTTTTGACACCCTGAAGGTTTAGTGCTCCTGTTTTAATTCCTTAGAGTGCCCTTAGGCAGATTATCTTTCCCACTCCCTCCTCTTCCCTTCACTCTTCTCAAAACTATAAAAATATAACGCTCATTTCTACCTGTTTTTGTGGCTTTTATGCTTTCAATGTATTCATCTACATGAGATTTAGTTTGATGTGTGGAACAGCAAGAGAGTTTAAATTAAAAATCTTCCTATAAATGGCTAAATGTCCTAATGCCATTTACAGTGTGGTACCCCTCCTGTGATAAGAATATTACATTCTTATCCATATTAATTATTTCTTATTCAAACTTACCAGTGGCATTTAAGAAATCAATAGTTCAGTTGTTTATAGGTAAGAAGAATCATTCGTTATCTGCTATTTCAAAATTAATTGACTTTCATAGATATTTTCTGAAATGAAATATGGAAAACAATTATTTTTACAATGAGACTTGGAAAAAAATCAATACTAAGTTTCTTTTGTATATAGGATAGAGAGCCAATAATACCTATGCCTAAAATGTTCCAGTCTAGTTTTTTGTCTGCTAATAGGTGCTCAGTATGTCGGAGCTTTTCTTGAGGACCATTTGACCCTGTGTCTCTCTTTGCCCTTCCCCTTATGAAAATAGGCTGACCCCTACATCCAATCAAATCATCACGGCAGGGTGTTCCTCATTTTTAATGGAATGTCAGCCTTGCCTCCTGCTTGCCTGGTACCCAACACATACAATCTCTCTTCAGTCTGCAACACACAGTACTTGAGGCTGCCATTAAAGAGAGTTACCTCCAATTGCCTACTTGTTATTCTATTCCTATCAAAAACCCAGCTGACAGATATGCAAGGGGCATAGCCCAAGTGACATGTAATCCATCAATCTCTCCATTTTTTCTTAAGTCTTAGCTTTCTCTTGACATAGGCTTTTTATTTTTTTTAATTTATTTTATTTTATTATTATTTTTTTTTGAGATGGAGTCTCGCTCTGTCACCAGGCTGGAGTGCAGTGGTGCGATCTCGGCTCACCGCAGCCTCCACCTCCTGGGTTCAAGCGATTCTCCTGCCTCAGCCTCCTGAGTAGCTGGGACTACAGGCACATGCCACCGTGCCCGGCTAATTTTTGTATTTTTAGTAGAAATGGGGTTTCACCATGTTGGCCAGTATGGTCTCAATTTCTTGACCTCGTGATCCGCCCACCTCGGCCTCCCAAAGTGCTGGGATTACAGGCGTGAGCCACCGTGCCCGGCCAACATAGGCTGCTTTTTAAAATACAAGCTTGTCTGACCCATATAATGTGATGTTTTAAAATATGGACTCTGAAGACAAAGCATGGGCTCACAATCAGGCCCCACCACTTATTTTCAATAGAATCTTGTCTGAATCTTGTGATCTTTCCAAGCCTCAGTTTTTTCACCTGTATAGTAGGGATTAAAATAATAGTAAACAAATAAATGTATTTCTTTTGAATATCTAGTAGTATTTTAAAAATCAGATAACTAGCATTATATAATTCTATGTGCTTTATTTTTTACTTGTTTGCTGGGAATCAAAGAGCTTAGTTTTTTGTGTGTGTGTGTGTGTTTTTGAGACGGAGTCTCACTGTGTCCCCCAGGCTGGAGTGCAATGGTGCAATCTCGGCTTACTGCAAGCTCTGCCTCCTGGGTCCACACCATTCTCAAAGAGCTTAGTTTAAAGCTCAACTCAAGTGACTACTCGAGGGCTGGTCAGGATATCTGCTGTTATTTGGAACACAAGCTGTTTGCCCAGGACTAAGATCAATTGATTTTCCTAAAGCAAACAGTGAATTGAATGTAATCCAAATCATCAGCAGGAACAAAGGAGGCCGTATAGCTTAGCAGTTAAGGCATGGGATCTGAACTCAAACAGACTTGGGTTTGAATCATGGCCCTGAACAAGTTATGTGCCTCTCTCTGCCTAAGTTTCTTCTGTTAGATGAGCATAATATTGCAATATAGTGTTACTTTGAGAATTAAATGAGGTAATGCAAAGCTCTTAGAGTAGTTACTAAGATAAGTGCCCAATTAGCCATAGTCTAAGAAAAAAGGATGAGCCGAGCGCGATGGCTCACGCCTATAATCCCAGCATTTTGGGAGGCTGAGGTGGGCAGATTGTCTGAGGTCAGGAGTTCGAGACTAGCCTGGCCAACATAGTGAAACCCCTTCTCTACTGAAAATACAAAAATTAGCTGGGTGTGGTGGCACATGCCTGTAGTCCCAGCTACTTGGGAGGCTGAGGTGGAAGAATCGCTTGAACCCAGGAGGCAGAGGTTGCAGTGAGCCAAGATCATGCCACTGCACTCCAGCCTGGGTGATAGAATGAGACTTGGTCTCAAAACAAAAGGAAAAAGGATAAAATCACAACTTGGAGTAAAAAAAGCCAAAGGCATATTTAAAGATTTGAGTATTGGGTTAAAACAAGTTTTAACATCTGGAAAGAAAAAGCATCCATCAACTTTTCTTATCAAGAAACATGAATTATAGCCAGGTCCAGTGGTGTGTGCCTGTAGTCCCAGCTGCTTGGGAGGTTGAGGCGGGAGGATCACTTGAGCCTGGGAGTTTGAGTACAGCCTGGGCAATATAGTGAGAACCCATCAGGAAGGAAAAAAAAAAAGGTTGATTAAAAAAAGAAAAACAAAAAAGGCCAGACATGGTGGCTCACACTTGTAATCCCAGCATTTTGGGAGGCCAAGGTGGGAGGATCGCTTGAGGCCAGTAATTAAAGACAAGCCTGGACAACATAGTAGGACTCCATCTCTACAAAAATTTTAAAAATTAGCCAGGCATGGTGCCAGGTGCCTATAGTCTCAGCTACTTTGGAGGCTAAGGCAGGAGGAATGCTTGAGCCTGGGGGGTCGAGGCTGCAGTGAGCTATGATGGTGTCAGTGCACTCTAGTCTGCAGTACAGAGTGAGACCTTGTCTCAAAAAAAAAAAAAAGAAAAAGAAATCGTCTTTACAGTTACTTGATTATTTGTAGCTTTTCAATGTTTATTGTTTTTACTTTCCTTGCCCCAATATTCTGCATTCATCATATATTCATTAGGCACTATCTTTTTGTCAGAGACTGCTATAGGCACAGGAGATACAGCAAGAAACAAGACAAAACCCTTGCTCTCATGAAACTTACAGTCAAGTGTGTGAGATGGACATAAACATAATACTGTGCTATCATGTTGTAAAATGGGACCCCTCATTGAGAAACTGGGTTGGTTTGGGGGTGGGGTGTATGACATCAAGAGTTCTGTTTTGATCATGCTTAGTTCAAGATGCCTGTTCTGGCCAGGCACCGTGGCTCACACCTGTAATCTAGAACTTTGGGAGACTGAGGCGGGTGGATCCCTTGAGTCCAGAAGTTTGAGACCAGCCTGGGCAACACAGCAAAACCTCGTTTCTACAAAAAATACAAAAATTAGCCCGGTATGGTGGTGTATGCCTGTAGTCCCAGCTACTGGGGAGGCTGAGGTGGGAGGATCACTTGAGTCATGGTGACAGACTCACTCTGTCACCCAGAGCGAGACCCTGTCTCAAAAAGAAAAAAAACAAAAAAAGAAAAAAAGAAAAAAAAAGATGTCTGTTGACCTCCAAGTGGTGAAGAAGGTAATTGGATACACAAATCTGGGTTCAGGGTAGAGGCTGGTCTAGAGAAAGAAATTTGGGAGTCATCAGTGAATAGATGACATTTTAAGCCATGGGCTCAGAGGAGATAACCTAAGGAATGACGAGAAGACGTCTAAGGATCCAGCTTCAGATACTGTAGTGTACAGAAACAGGTAGAGAAAAGGAGAAACCATTAAAGAAGACCTCTGTTGGGCTGGGCATGGTGGCTCACGCCTGTAATCCCAGCACTTTGGGAGGCCGAGGTGGGCAGATCACTCAAGGTCAGGAGTTCGAGACCAGCCTGGACAACATGGAAAAACCCTGTCTCTGCTAAAAATACAAAAATTAGCTGGGTGTGGTGGCGCACACTCACTTCACTCTAGCCCGTAGTCCCAGCTACTCAGGAGGCTGAGGCAGGAAAATTGGTTGAACCATGAGGCAGAGGTTGCAGTAAGCCGAGATTGCACCACTGCACACCAGCCTGAGCGACAGAGTGAGACTGTCTCAAAAAAACAACAACAACAACAACAAAAAAAAAAAAAAAAAAAGAAGAAGCCTGAATTTGGTGGCTTACACCTGTAATCCCAGCACTTTGGGAGGCCAAATCGGGCAGATCACCTGAGATCAGGAGTTAGAGACCAGCCTGACCAACATAGCGAAACCCCGTCTCTACTAAAAATACAAAAATTAGCCAGGCATGGTGGTATGCACCTGTAATCCCAACTATTCAGGAGGCTGAGGCAGGAGAATTGCTTGAACCTGGGAGGTGGAGTTGCAGTGAGCCAAGATTGCACCACTGTACTCCAGCCTGAGGGACAGAGCAAGACTCCATCAAAAAACAAACAAACAACGCCAAAAACCCAAGAAGACCTCTGTCTTCTAGAGCAGCCACCTAGAATCCTAGAGAAAAATGTCTTTCCAAAAGGAAGAAATACAGAACTGTGTGAGTAAAATGAAGCTAAGAATTAATTACTGGATTTGGCAAGATGGAGGTTGCTGATGACTTGGCAGGAGAGTTTCCCTGAGGTGGTGGGAACCAAAGTCTGATGAGAGTAGGCTGAAGAGCAAATGTGGGGAAACAGAGATGGCAAGAATCAGCAGTTCATATCAGGATTTTGCTGTGAAAGGCAACAGAGGGACGGGGTACCATTATTTTCATTTTGTTTTGTTGTTGGTTTCTGCTGCAGTGGTAGTTGTGTTAATGGGAGATGTATATTTTAAACTGATGATCCTTAAAGAAGGAGAAATTGATGAAGGAGAGAGGTGGGAGGGATAATTGCAAAAATGAAGTCCTTGAGCAGTGAGATCTGCTTCCTTATTATGCATATAGATGAAACCTTAAAATATAAAACAGACTCTTGTGCTGATTTTAAGAACTCTAAGTTAGAAGAGGGTGTGGAGAACTGGGAAGCTGGGGAGCCCATGATGCAGGATTTTTGCACTTTAGCTCAGCTAGGTTCAGGCTCTTGTCTCACAACCAGGAAGAATTAGGCACGCGGACACCAGAGGGTTAGTAGAGTAGAATTTATTAAGAAAGAGGAAAGCTCTCAGCGGCTCCACCCCATCCTTCCAGTGCGCATGTGAGCCCTTAGGCTGAGCTGTGCCATACTGATTTATTTCCCTTACTGCACATGTGTTAAGGAACGGAATTTTCCACTGTGGGCATGTTTAGGCAAGCCCCTTGTGCAAATTCCCGTATCTGCACAAAATATCTGGTGTAAGCATTTGTGGGGCGGGTTGGAGGTTCTGTAGGGACCCTTCCCTTACTGTCTGCCTAAAGCAAGCTGGCTAACTTCTTACACCTTACAGCACCAGTCTTTAGGGAAAGGAACCTCAGGTGGGTAGGGTAGAGTATAGCAACAGCTGGCGAGAAAAAAAAGATTTGAAGAAACAAACTCTGTGTTGCCCTAGGGAGCAGATGTGGGATGGAAAAGAGAGGCTGGGCCTTAACTCACAAGAAGCCCAAGGTGTACAGGGATCTCTTTACAACAGAAAGTGTTCCTATATATGAGTTATTTGAAATAGCTTAATTATACCACTATACTGTCATTAACAATGGATAAATGTACTTCAAAGTAATTTATTAGTTCGTCTGTGAATATGTCTTTCCTTGTCTCTTTTCCCCCTCACCTAGAATATAAACAAGAGAGAAGAGAACTCCTGATCTGATTTTAGTGGAGGAAGGTGATACAGATCATTATGGCTATAAGGGGAGGATTCCTGTATTCCCCAGGTGTCCTGAAACCATTCACATGGAGCCTGAGTTAAAATACTCTGGGTTTGGGAGTGTCTTCCTGGAGATCACTAAGGGCTTCAGGAGTCCTTCAGATGGAGTTTTCTTTTCTCTCTCTCTCTCTTTTTTTTTTTTTTTTTTTTTTTTTTTAGTATTTTAAGATGTATTTGGTTAGTTAGCAGCAGTATGCCAAAGTTGTTCCATTATTATATTTTGTTTATTCTTATGTGCAAGTGTCTTCCAATATGATTTGATAATGCCAACAATTTGCAAATGATTTTATTGCAGCATGACTTTGGTTCCCAGGAATGCTGAAGCACAGGTCCTAGAACAGAGGCTTGAAAAGGAAATAAAAGGGATTTGATCATAAATGCTTCTGAGGTTGGCATGCCAGACCATTTTGAGCTCAAATAGGAGACGAAAGAAAGGATGTTGGGAAATCCTGTATGGTGGAGAGGCTGAACTGTTGCAATGAAAAGACAAGAAGCATATTATTATGTTAATTCCACCACCCTAGATCTGCAATGCTGGAAGGACTGCCAAAACTAAAGCTTGTCCTACACCACGTTAATCACAAAGAAATTCTGTTTAGACGTTGAGTTAAACTTTCTCAACTGTATTCAGTACAGGATTAAGGGTTGAGATGGGGCATTCTGCATTTATGCTGTTTCTGTTCCAATCGGGGTCTCCTCATGCATTAGCTTTGTGGAGCTTGGGCAGGTAAATCCTTTGTGCCTTAAAGAAATGGAGATGATGATAATACCTACCTCAGTGGGCTTATTGTGAGGATAAAATGCGATTAATAGAAAATAATTAGAATGATGCCTGGGATACATACTGTTCATTAAACATTGTATATTTTATTATTAGTGCACTGTTGTATAATAGGATGGCTATCTAGAAAACATCATGCAATTGGTAATACACATTTATCATCCAGTTAATTGAAAGAGGTAGTGATGGGACAGTGATGGCAGACATCGAATGCTCAGGGATGAAAAATGAGACAGGTTTTATCTTGTTTTGTTTTATTTTTGCCTCTCAGGTATCCATCTACTTTTCAAAATTGTGTTATTTTAATCCTTATTACATACAGACATATTCTCGGTAAATTTAGGCCACCATATGGAAGTATAAGGATGAAGCCAGGCGCAGTGGCTCATGCCTGTAATCCTAGCACTTTGGGAGGCCGAGGCAGGTGGATCATTTGAGCCTACGAGTTCAAGACTAGCCTAGACAACATGGATAAATCCTGTCTCTACAAAAAAATAGAAAAATTAGCCAGATGTGGTGGTATGTGCCTCTAGTCCCAGCTACTTTGGAAGCTGAGATGGGAGGATCACCTGAGCCCAAGGAGGTCGAGGCTGCAGTGAAATGTGATCATACCACTCACTTCACTCTAGCCAGGGTGACAGAGTGAGACCCTGTGTCAAAAAAAAAGAAGTATAAGGATGAAATCATAAGCTTAGGTCCTAGTTCTTTTGAGTGAGTTAGAACCGATACAAAATTTTCTCCTTTTGGAATTTTATTTTTCTAATGTTTACCTCATTATTTTCTGACGATAATAGAAAATTATCCTTAAGTTATTGCCATTACAAAGGGAATTGTAGTTCTTTAAAATGCCAATTAAGAATATCTTCTTGTGTTCTTATATATATTTTTAAGCTATATATGCATATGTTAAAATATTTAAGTGAAATGGGAATGACATAAAAATGAAATCTTCCTCCTCACTACCTCAACCTCCAGTCCCACTCTATAGAAGTAAGTACTTAAATTAGTTTGCTGTAACAAATTACCACCAACTTTGTGGCTTAAAGCAACACAAATCCATCTCATAGTTGTGTAGCTCAGCAGTCTGAAATACGTCTCACCGGGGGAAAAAGCAAGGCATCAGCAGGACCGGTTTCTTCCTGGAGGCTCTAGGGAAGAATCCTTTTCCTTGCCCTTCTCACATTCTAGACCCCACTATTAACACTCAAATATTGTTTCAGAAATATTTAATGCTTCTTGATTTTTATCACTTAATTATATATTTTCAAGAACCCTCCATTCTTTTGTATACAGTTACATACTGTTCTACTGTATGGATACACCAGACATTATGTGTCCAGTTCCCTGTGTTAATGAAGTCTTGGTTTATTTTCAGGTTTTTATTTTCATAAATTATATCATAATATCTTTATACTTTCATATGTATGCATTTTGGCAAACAGATCCATGGGATAAGTTGTTCTTGGTGTAGTTTCCAGGTAAAGCAGGATGTACATTTACACTTTTGAGACTTTTTAAATTGCCTTCTCAAAAGACATCTATTATCCTTTCCTCCAATGATGAGTAAGAGTTCACATTTCCACACAGTTTTGCGGTGCTTGGGAGTTTGTTTTTTTACAAAACTTTTTAAACTTTACCACTGCTATATATATAATATATAGTATATCTTTTTATATACTATATATATTATAAATGTATAATATATAATATATAACATAATATATAGACTATATATCTTATATATAATATACATACACCTTCTCTTTTTACTTTGTTTCACTTTAGTTATAAATTTGCCATGTTTGGAGGTTTTAGATGATCTTAGCGAACCAGTTTCCCTAGAAGCAACATCCCTTCAGTCCGATTCACATCAAAGATGTGACTTAAACACCATCTGATGTTCAAGCAGTTTATTGTAGCAGTGCTCTTAACAAGTCAGATAGTGGGAGCAGGTGGGTGGCATGGGCCAGATTCATTCAGAGGTCAGATGGCCGATCGCCTGTCCAGGATGGTCTCCATCTGGAGACTATCCTCAGAGTTTCAGAGATTCTTCCCCTTTCTTCTACCTGCGTTTAGTTCAGTCAATTACCAGACGTTTCTTTCATAAGAGGAGGTTAAGCTAGTCTTATAAGGGTAAGCTTTGTTAAAGGTTTACAAGAGTTGCATCCGTGATGAGGTGGCCTTATGTCCTGGAAATCCCTGGGCCAGGGTTGGAAATCCCCAGGCCAGGTGGCCTCACACTGCTAAGTGGCAGATAGTGTCAGTCCTGTGAGAGCTTGTGCATGCCTTATAGCTATCATTAATCTTGTAGTCATGATATGTCTCCTATAGGATGCTACGCAATTGGTTTTAGCATCTTACTATGGTTTTGTTGTTGTGTGATTATTTTTGTTTTCTTTTGTTTTTTGTTTTTGTTTTTGAGACAGCGTCTTACTCTGTTATCCAGGCGGGAGTGCAGTGGCATGATCAAGGCTCATTGCAAACTCCGCCTCCCGGGTTCAAGTGGAAGGCAGAAGACCCTCCCACCTCAGCCTCCTGAGCAGCTGGGACTACAGTGCACACCACCGCACCGAGTAATTTTTGCTTTTTTTTTTTTTGACACAGAGTCTCACTCTGTTGCCCAGGCTGGAGTGCAGTGGCCGGATCTCAGCTCACTGCAAGCTCCACCTCCCGGGTTTACGCCATTCTCCTGCCTCAGCCTCCCGAGTAGCTGGGACTACAGGTGCACGCCACCTGGCCCGGCTAGTTTTTTGTATTTTTTTTTTAGTAGAGACGGGGTTTCACCGTGTTAGCCAGGATGGTCTCAATCTCCTGACCTCGTGATCTGCCCGTCTCGGTCTCCCAAAGTGCTGGGATTACTGGCTTGACCCACCGCGCCCGGGCCAATTTTTGCATTTTTTTATACAGACTGGGTTTTGCCATGTTGCCCAGGCTGGTCTTGAACTCCTGGGCTCAAGCAATCAGTCTGCCTTCGCCTCCCAAAGTGTTGAGATTACAGGTGTGAGCCATTTCGCCTAGCCAGCATCTTACACTGTTTATTAGCTGTTTGGATTCCTTTTTGTTTGAATTGCTGCTTGTTAATATATTGGCCTTTTTTTCTGTTACATTATTAATAATGCCAGGAATTATGCTAGTTGCTATGCAAGATGCAGACTTGAGGGAAACCTGGTCCCTGCTTTCAAAATTCTTACTTTCCAAATCCGAACTCATTGTTTGACTTTAATGCTCCATTGGACTTGTCTAACAGCATTTTCCATTTTCCCTTTCAAAAGGACTCAAGATATACAAATTTAATTTGATGATAAGAGCTCAAGAAAGACTGGATTCTTATTTTATTATTTTTATAGTAAAAATGATCAGACTCTTTCCTCTTTTAAGAACAAAAAGCAGAAGTGAATATTAAGCTTCCAATTAATGTTTATTCATCACAAATAGTAAGTAAATAATGACAGAAGTAATTCCTTAGTCACTCTCTAGCACATTTCTGTTTTATTTTTAACGTTTTTCATGATGTGAGATTTCCTAGATTTGTTTTATTTTCTGCTTCCCTCTAACTGCAATACAAGCTCCTTGTGGACAGGAACCACACCTGTCATAGTCACTGCCAAATCCCACCTGCCATAATCACTGCTGTATCCCACTTGTCATATTCACTGCCATATGTCATCTGCCATATTTACTGCTGTATCCCACCTGTCATATTCACTGCCAAATCCCACCTGCCATATTCACTGCTGTATACCACCTGCCATATTCACTGCCGTACCCCACCTGCCATATTCACTGCCGTACCCCACCTGTCATATTCACTGCCGTGCCCCACCTGCCATAATCACTGCCGTGCCCCACCTGCCATAATCACTGCCGTGCCCCACCTGCCATAATCACTGCCGTGCCCCACCTGCCATAATCACTGCCGTGCCCCACCTGCCATAATCACTGCCGTGCCCCACCTGCCATAATCACTGCCGTGCCCCACCTGCCATAATCACTGCCGTGCCCCACCTGCCATAATCACTGCCGTGCCCCACCTGCCATAATCACTGCCGTGCCCCACCTGTCATATTCACTGCCGTGCCCCACCTGCCATAATCACTGCCGTACCCCACCTGTCATATTCACTGCCGTACCCCACCTGCCATAATCACTGCCGTACCCCACCTGTCATATTCACTGCCGTACCCCACCTGCCATATTCACTGCCGTACCCCACCTGCCGTATTCACTGCCATGTTTCACCTGCCGTATTCACTGCCGTGCCCCACCTGCCATATTCACTGCCGTACCCCACCTGCCATATTCACTGCCATGTTTCACCTGCCGTATTCACTGCCGTACCCCACCTGCCGTATTCACTGCCGTACCCCACCTGCCATATTCACTGCCATGTTTCACCTGCCGTATTCACTGCCGTGCCCCACCTGCCATATTCACTGCCGTACCCCACCTGCCGTATTCACTGCCATGTTTCACCTGCCGTATTCACTGCCGTACCCCACCTGCCGTATTCACTGCCGTACCCCACCTGCCATATTCACTGCCGTGCCCCACCTGCCATATTCACTGCCGTACCCCACCTGCCGTATTCACTGCCGTACCCCACCTGCCGTATTCACTGCCGTACCCCACCTGCCATATTCACTGCCATGTTTCACCTGCCGTATTCACTGCCGTACCCCACCTGCCGTGTTCACTGCCGTACCCCACCTGCCATATTCACTGCTGTGTACCACCTGTCATGTTCACTGCCGTACCCCACCTGCCATATTCACTGCCGTACCCCACCTGCCGTATTCACTGCCGTACCCCACCTGCCATATTCACTGCTGTATACCACCTGCCATGTTCACTGCCGTACCCCACCTGCCATAATCACTGCCGTACCCCACCTGCCATAATCACTGCCGTACCCCACCTGCCATAATCACTGCCGTGCCCCACCTGCCATATTCACTGCCGTACCCCACCTGCCATAATCACTGCCGTACCCCACCTGCCATAATCACTGCCGTACCCCACCTGCCATAATCACTGCCGTACCCCACCTGCCATAATCACTGCCGTGCCCCACCTGTCATATTCACTGCCGTGCCCCACCTGCCATAATCACTGCTGTACCCCACCTGCCATAATCACTGCCGTACCCCACCTGCCATAATCACTGCCGTACCCCACCTGCCATAATCACTGCCGTACCCCACCTGCCATAATCACTGCCGTACCCCACCTGCCATAATCACTGCCGTACCCCACCTGCCATATTCATTGCCGTACCCCACCTGCCATAATCACTGCCGTACCCCACCTGCCATGTTCACTGCCGTGCCCCACCTGCCATAATCACTGCCGTACCCCACCTGCCATATTCACTGCTGTATACCACCTGCCATGTTCACTGCCGTACCCCACCTGTCATGTTCACTGCCGTGCCCCACCTGCCATATTCACTGCCGTACCCCACCTGCCATACTCACTGCCGTACCCCACCTGCCATATTCATGCTGTATCCCACCTGCCATATTCACTGCCGTACCCCACCTGCCATATTCACTGCTGTGTACCACCTGTCATGTTCACTGCCGTACCCCACCTGCCATGTTCACTGCCATACCCCACCTGCCATATTCACTGCCGTACCCCACCTGTCATAATCACTGCCGTGCCCCACCTGCCATATTCACTGCCGTACCCCACCTGCCATATTCACTGCCGTACCCCACCTGCCATATTCATGCTGTATCCCACCTGCCATAATCACTGCCGTACCCCACCTGTCATGTTCACTGCCGTACCCCACCTGCCATATTCATGCTGTATCCCAAGCTTCCAGAGTAGGCTCCAGCATTCGTAGATGCTCAGTGAATGTTTGCTGAATAAGCAAAATAGAAAATTTAAATATCTTAACAGGTACCACGTTTTGACATAATCACGTATAACATCTATTTAGAAATGCCTAGGCAGCACAAGCACATAAATAAACCCTGATCTTCCCCAAGATCTTTCCTCCTCTGTTCAGCATGCTGTATCAAGAGCAGCACATTTGTGTGTGTCACTGTCTCGTTCAAGTGGGGCGGTCGCGTCACCTGCCCTTGCTGAATCGAGCCTCTGAATTAGATGAAGGAAATTTGGGCCAAGTCTTCTGGAATTTAGTGACTACTATTATCTAGTTTCCCTCTGGTACAATTAGAAATGAGCAATGAACCAATATATAACCTCGCTTAAAAAGCAATTTCCTTTACTATTCTCCTTGTTTAATTAGTCTGTTTTGTTCTCCCTGAGCTTGAGAGGCATTTTTTCTCCCAAAGCAGAAGCATTAAGTAAGGTGCATTCAGTGTTTTGATGAGGTTCATTCATTCTCCTTGGACTAGATCTTGGCCACTGTATTAACTTGGGCTGCCATAACAAAATATCACATATCACAGACCAGGTGGCCCGAACAACAGAAATTGATTTCTCACAGTCCTGCAGTCTGGGAGGTCTAAGATCCAGGTCTCTGCTGATTGATTCCTGCTGAGGGCCCTCTTCCTGCTTGTGACAGCCGCCGCCTTGCTGCGTCCTCACGTGACTTTTCCTCTGTGCTTGCATGGAGAGAAAGAGACAGCAAGACAGATTCGCTGATGTCTCTTCATATAAAGGCACCGATTCCATCAGGCCACTGATCCCATCATCCCCCAGCCTCATGGCCTCATCCAATCCCATTTACTTCCCAAAGGCCCTATCTCCGATTACCATCACATGGGGAATTGGGGTTTCAACATAGGAGTTTGGGGGAACTCAAACATTCAGTTCATAACAGCCACCGTGTGCCAGTCATCTGGACAGAGTTTGAAAAAGCCCTATCCGTGCCAAAATCTTACCTCTTAAGGTAGTAGAGGCATAACTGCTAATGTGAACCTTTAAAAATGTTCATTTATTCTACACATATTCCTTGTTTATGCCATATTACTCACTGGCTTAAAAAGCTTCTAATGATGAGGCATGGAACTTGGAGAAAGCACCCAAATTTTCTACCGTGTTCTGCAAGGCTGTGATCAGACACCTGCTTACCTCTCACACTGCTCCAGCCACACTGGCCTGCGTGCTGCTGCTTTCTCTCTTAGAGCCTTTGCTCTGGCTGTTCACTCTCCTTGTGGTGCTTTGCCCCAGGTGGCTAACTCGTTCTCATCATTCAGGTCTCAGCTAATTGTCATCTTTCACAGGACATCCCTGACACCCAATCAGAATTACTCCCTTGACCAGCTGGCCTGTGCCAGATGCTTTGCTGGATATGAAGACACAAAGACCAGTAGTGCAGCCAGGCATATTAAATATTTACCCTTAATAAATGTTGACTTGTTATTAATAATAGAGCATATTAATATTAATTAGTAATTAATAATTTATTAATAGAGCATATATTGAACACCTATTTGCAAGGCACTGTGCTAAGTCTTTGCCATTATTATTATTATCATTTTATTTTTTATTCTTTTAGAGACAGGGTCTCACTCTGTGGCCCAGGCTAGAGTGCAGTGGTACAATCATAGCTCACTGCAACCTTGACCCCCTGGGCTCAAGCAATCCTCCTGTCTCAGCCTCCTGAGTAGGCAGGACTACAGCATGCACTACCATGCCCAGCTAATTTTTTAATTTTTTGAGACAAGTTTTTGCTATGTTGCCCAGGCTGCTCTTGAACTTCTGGCTTCAAGCAGTCCTCCCGCCTCGACCTTCAAAAATGCTGAGATTACAGGCATGAGCCGCTACGCCTAGGCCTTTGCCATTATTTATCTAATTTAACCCTCACAGCTATCCTCTGATAAACATATGATTATCATCCCCACTTTGGGTCAGATCATAAAACCAAAACTTAAGGAGGTCAACGCATCTGCCAAAGGTCACACACAGGAAAGTAACAGAACTGAGATTTACCCAGTTTTGTTGAGCTTCAGGTTTTAAAGTCAGAAAGATTCCTCTTTTACAAAATGATAGAAAAGGTTTTTTATTTTGAAAAATTGAACAAATAATAGATAAGAAGGAAAACTGTAAAAAGAGACAGTGATGACTAATCAATGATAAAGTTGTTTTGTAATCACACAGACCTTGGTTTGAATTCTGACCCAGCCACCAATTGGCTGTGTCACTGTGGACTCAAGACTTCTCTTATCTTTTGTTTTTTATCTGTAAAAAGGAAGTTATGAGCATTACATGAAATAAATACTGACATGAACAGATTTTCATTCAATGTTAGTTTGATTTTATTGAATAATAATAACAAATTGCAGCATCTAATTATGCAGTTCATCATCAGATACAAATAAGCACTTAATTTATTTTTAATGATATAAAATCTTTTCTGGCCGGGTGTAGTGGCTCATGCCTGTAATCCCAGCACTTTGAGAGGCCAAGGCAGGCAGATCACAAGGTCAGGAGATTGAGACCATCCTGGCTACCATTCTGGCTAACATGGTGAAACCCCATCTCTACTAAAAATACAAAAATTAGCTGGGCATGGTAGCGTGCGCCTGTAGTCCCAGCTACTCGGGAGGCTGAGGCAGAAGAATCGCTTGAACCCGGGAGGTGGAGCTTGCAGTGAGCAGAGATGGCACCACTACACTCCAGCCTGGCAACAGAGTGAGACTCCATCTCAAAAAAATATATATATATATTTCTAAGCATCACTAGGATCATATATGCAAATTTTTCAGAAATTTCAAAAATGTAGAGAAAAGGTTGGACATTTTGTAAGGGAAGTAAAAATATATACATGTAAAATTATATTTGTTCTGGAATATAAAATATGTTATTTGTATTGCTCACTATAGATCTAGTGGTTGTAAGAACTTATGTAGCATTTTATCAAGCCTCCTTATCTCTTTAGAGACTTCAAAGACTTTAGAAAGGTATGGAGAACATCAAATGTTGGCCAAGATGGTAGTCAACAGGAACTCTCAAACATTGACATTAGGCATGTAATTTGGTACAACCATCTTGAAAAACTGGCCTTGTCTAATAAAGCTAAAGATGTATAGATCCTAAGATCTAGCAATTCCAATTATAGGTATGAACCCTAGAAAACCTTGCACTTTTAAGTCAGAAGATGTAGACAACAAAACTCACAGCAGCACTGTTTGTAACACAGAAAACTAAAAACAACTCAAATTACCATCTACAGTAAATAGAATGTATTACAGTAAATATGGTTACACAATGGAACCTTATGTTTGTGCAATTTATTCAAGTGGTTGCATGTGGCCACAGTTCATTTCATTCCCAATATATATGTTATAATATATAGATGATACATGTATGTGTGTATACATATATTTCATTGTGTGAATATACTACATTTAATTTTTCCATTCTGTTGTCATTTGACATTTAAGTTGTTTCAGATAGTTGACTATTATGAAAGAGCTCCTATGAACATCCTTGTTCATGTATTTTGGAGCATGTATATGAGCATTTCTGTTTATTATACGCCTAGAGGTAGAATTACAGCAGAGTATGCTTGTTCAGCTTTAGTAGAGACTGCCAAACAAGTTTCCAAAGTGGTTGTACCAGTACACAGGCCCAATATATGAGGGTTTGCTTACTCCACAGCTTCACCAATATTTGGTATTTTTTCATTTCAGTACTTACTTTCATTTTCATTTCATATTTCAAGACTTTCAGTATTTTATTTCATTTTGATGTGTTTTCATTTTAGTCACTCTAGCGAGTGTATAGTGGTATTGTACTATGGTTTTGATATGTATTTTCCTTATGACTAATGAAATTGAAGACCTTTTAATATGTCTCTTGGTCATTTGATATGCTATTATTTTAAAGTAATAAATATAGGGTCCAGTCCTACGGTGCTTAGCAGGTGTTCTCCCCGTGTGTGGAGACGAGAGACTGTAAGAAATAAAGACACAAGACAAAGAGATAAAGAGAAGACAGCTGGGCCCGGGGGACCACTACCACCAAGACGCAGAGACCATCAGTGGCCCCGAATGGTTTGGCATGCTGATATTTATTGTTTACAAGACAAGGGGGCAGGGTAAGGAGGGTGAATCGTCCAAGTGATTGATAAGGTCAAGCAAGTCACGTGATCATAGGACCAGGGGCCCTTCCCTTATAAGTAGCCGAAGCAGAGAGGGAAGACAGCATATGTCAGCATTTTCTTCTATGCACTTATCAGAAAGATCAAAGACTTTAAGACTTTCACTATTTCTTCTACCACTATTTTCTAAGAACTCCAAAGAGGAACCAGGAGTACGGGAGGAACATAAAAGTGGACAAGGAGCATGACCGCTGAAGCACAGCACCACAGGGAGGGGTTTAAGACTGCGGGCAGGCCTGGATAATATCCAGCCTCCCACAAGAAGCTGGTGGAGCAGTGTTCCCTGACTCCTCCAAGGAAAGGGAGACTCCTTTTCATGGTCTGCTAAGTAACATGTGCCTTCCCAGGCACTGGTGTTACTGCCTGACCAAGGAGCCCTCAAGCAGCCCTTATGTGGGCATAACAGAGGGCTCACCTCTTGCCTTCTTGGCCACTTCTCACAATGTCCCTTCAGCACCTGACCCTATACCCGTCGGTTATTCCTTGCTTATATTAGTAATACAACAAAGAGTAATATTAAAAGCTAATGATTAATAATGTTTATACTAATTATTAATGTCCATGATCATCTCTATATCTAATTTGTATTATAACTATTCTTATTCTATTTTCTTTATTATACTGAAACAGTTTATGCCTTCAGTCTCTTGCCTTGCCCCCTGGGTAATTCTCTGCCCACAAATAAAGGATTATTGGAAAAATTACTTAATAAGGTTGATTATGAACTATTGAGAGGTGACAACATGCTAGCAGCCCTTACTCTCAGCACCTCCTCGGCATCCACTCTGGCAGTGCTTGAGGAGCCCTTCAGCCCACCACGGTAATGTGGGAGCCCCTCTCTGGGCTGGCCCAGGCTGGAGCCAGCTCCCTCTGCTTGGGGGGAGGTGTGGAGGGAGAGGCGCGGGCGGGAACCAGGACTGCTTAGCGCTCACAGGCCAGTACGAGTTCCGGTGGGCAGGGGCGCGGGCTCGGCGGGCCCCATACACGGAGCGGCTGGCCAGCACCCCCAGCCTAGGGCAGTGAGGGGCTTAGCACCCAGGCCAGCAGCTGCAGCCGGTTCTCCCAGCACTGCTGGCCTGCATGCACCTCTCTCAAATTCTCACTGGGCCTCAACCACCTCCCCGCGGGACAGGGCTCAGGACCTGCAGCCCGCCATGTCCAAGACCCCCACTCCATGGTGGGCTCTTGCGCAGCCTGAGCCTCCTCGAGGAGCACTGCCCCCTGCTCTGCAGCACCCAGTCCCTTCAACCACCCAAGGGCTGAGGAGGACCAATCAGCTCTCTGTAAAATGGACCAATCAACTCTCTGTAAAATAGGTGCACAGCAGGGGACTGGCAGGCAGCTCCGCCCACAGCCCCAGTGAGGGATCCACTAGGTGAAGCCAGCTGGGCTCCTGAGTCTAGCAGGGAAGTGGAGAACTTTTATGTCTAGCTAAGGGATCGTAAAGGCACCAATCAGCACTCTGTGTCTAGCTCAGGGTTTATATACACCAATCAGCACTCTGTGTCTAGCTCAGGGTTTGTAAATACACCAATCAGTACTCTGTATCTAGCTAACCTAGTGGGGACTTAGAGAACTTTTCTGTCTAGCACTCTGTGTCTAGCTCAGGGATTGTAAATGCACCAATCAGCACCCTGTCAAAATGGACCAATCAGCTCTCTGTAAAATGGACCAATCAACTCTCTGTAAAATAGAGCAATCAGCAGGAAGTGGGTGGGGCCAGATAAGGGACTAAAAGCCGGCTGCGTGTGCTAGCAAGCTGCAACCCGCTGGGGCCCATTCTACACTGTGGAGCCTGTTTTCTTTCGCTCTTTACAACAAATCTTGCTGCCACTTGGTCTTTGGGTCCACGCTGTCTTATATGAGCTGTAACACTCACCGGGAAGGTCTGCAGCTTCACTCCTGAAGCCAGCGAGACCACGAACCCACCGGAAAGAATGAACAGCTGTAGAGGCGCTGCCTTTAAGAGCAACACTCACTGCGAAGGTCTGCAGCTTTACTCCTGACAGCGAGACCACGAACCAACCAGGAGAAAGAAGCTCCAGACACATCTGAACGTCTGAAGGAACGAATTTTGGACACACCATCTTTAAGAACTGTTAACACTGCAAGGGTCCACGGCTTCATTCTTGAAGTCAGCGAGACCAAGAACCCACCAGTTCCGGACACACTATGTAAAGCAATGTATCAGTGGACTGAGGCTTGGTCATCTTAATGGTGACACCATGACTTGAGAATTTCAGTAGCTTAAGGCGAGGTTTAACTCTTGTTCCTGCTGCATGTCTATTTCCAACAGTAAGTGGGTCTGCTCCACATCAGCATCATTCTGGCAGCTTCTATGAAGGGACAGCCTTAATATGGGGCATTGCTGGTCCTCAGGCAGAGATAAAACAGAGATGGCAGCACAATGGACCACACACAAGTTCTTAGAACTTTGGCTCAGAAGTGGCAAACACTTCACTTACACTCACATTTCATTGGCCGAAGCAGATCAGACGTCCAAGACTGATGTTAATGAGTGGATTATATAATCTAAAGGCAAGGGCTTGTAGGAAGAGGCGGTCAATATTTGTGAACAAGAGAATGATCAGTGACATCTTTCTGCAGAGTAGGCTTATAAGAGTATTACTCTAGGATAGAGAAAACAAGCTGTATGTCTGTGGGCTGTTTTCAACACACATATATATACACACTACACTTTATTTTTGGTTTTTTGTTTGTTGATTTTTTTGAGACGGAGTTTTGCTCTTAATTGCCCAGGCTGGGGTGCAATGGCTTGATCTCGGCTCACCGCAAACTCTGCCTCCCGGGTTCAACTGATTCTTGTGCCTCAGCCTCCCGAGTAGCTGGAATTACAGGCATGTGCCACCACGCCCAGCTAATTTTTGTATTTTTAGTAGAGACGGGGTTTCTTCATGTTGGTCAGGCTGGTCTTGAACTCCCAACCTCAGGTGATCCACCCGCCTCGGCCTCCCAAAGTGCTGAGATTACAGGCGTGAGCCACCGCGGCCAGCCTCACTTTGTTTTGTTTCGTTGAACTGGCTGCCAACATTTAAAAATTATGACATTTAACAAAGATGCAGATTTCTGGCTTCTTTTGGAAATCCTAAGCTATAGCAAGAATCATCTGGAACTGAGTTGTAGCTGCCCTTCTGGTGGGATGTGCACTCTCTGGTTTTCCGTGACTGTGTCTGCCTGTCTTCTCTGCAGCAGTGCCTTTCAAAGATTTTTTACGTAGCTCACAATAAACAATACATTTTACATTGCTACCCAGGACTCACATGCACGCATATATGTGTGTTTGCATTCATATTTAGGTATAGATATGCATATACATATACATTCCAAAGCAAAATACATCAAGGAAACAATGCTTACCATTACTCATTGCAATTGTCTGTTCTGTTGTATCCTACTGTATTCTAGTTTTGTTTTGTTTTTTTTTTTAATGCTGGAATCAACTCCCTGAATTGATTTCACAAACCACTTCTGGGTCATAGCCCATAGGTTGAAAACATTGTTGTCTATCATGTTACTTGTCTGTTTCTCCTCTAAATGCTATTGGTTAGTTTTCTAGCCTGGATTCCTGTCTAAGCCCTTTAGGGTTAGACAGGAATTCACCGTGTGGGTGAGCAGCATCTGCTTCCCTTCACTTAAACCTGGGCAATTACTGGTTTTGCCCAAGGTCTTAAAACTTAAACTGCTTGAATATCTGGCAGTTTCCCCGCTGACTTTTCACTTGTCTGATTTCCTATTTCAATAAAAATAGCCTTGTAGGCAAATATGCCACTGGTTCAGAAAATCCCAGTTTCCTGACTGGGCTGAGGAATCAAGGGCAAATGAAAGTATTTTACCCTTCCTATTTCTTCTTTTCTTCCCTTGACCCAGAAATTCACCAGTTGTCCTAGGGCTGTTCCGGCTTGGTGCTTGTTGGTCGCTTGGATGTTCCCTTCTGCTCAGATCTTTGTGGGCTCTCACTGGTGTTCGTATGCATATAGAATGGATGTGTGCATCACGTTGTAGGGACAGTGTATGGGGATGTAAAGACAATAAGTATAAGTCTGCCGCCCACTAAGACACAAGCAGCACTGCTATAAACCCCAGTGGAAAAAGGTGGTATTATAGAGAAAGAAAACCGTGTTGTCATGTTTTCATGGAATTCAGTGAATTGCATTTTGAGGACCAGTGCCATTTTGATGCTAGAGCTTCCAGCATCTTTGTGGTGGTGTTTCCTGGAAGAGATTCTACTACTGAAGTGGTGTTGGCACCAGGTTTACCCAGCAAAATCCGGCAGCAAGGCCTGGTGGAGCTTGGCAGAAAGGAACTCACTGGGACCATCAGAGACAGTAGTGAGGCCCCCTTGTGCCAGTTAGGGGGCATCAGAAACCCAAAAGTGGACTTTACCAGAAAGGGTCGGGGCAGAAGAGGAAGGAAATGGCAAATGCCTTGATAGGCCATGTTTGTGCGTCCAGGAGGACAACTCATGGGGACTCTCAGAAATAATTGTCGGGGTGAGGTGAGTGCATACTTGGATAGAGATGTTACAGTACCTAACAAGGGCAAAAGCCAGTAATATATGGGTTGTTACTGTTAAATGTGACCCCATTTTAAGTCCTGGGTTTATATAACAAGGTTATTTATGCTTGTTATATGCTTTATGTGCATTACCTATAAATGTCCTTAAACTTTTATCACTGTGCACATGCAGCTCATTACCAAGAATCCATGAGCACTGTCTTCAAACCCTCCCCATTGCCTTGACATTGGCTTTTTCTTAATTCTGTCTCTTTTTTTGGCCACTCTGCTCTTGATCTCGTGTCTACATCTGAGCCTGAAATTGGAGAGTCCTTGGCTACTCTATAATCTGAGTTTTCTACTTCCTGCTTTCCCTACTCAGTCTCCCATTTCCTTCTCCAGCCCCATCCCTGGTACTAGCAAGTCCCTCCCTGATGTCTTTGCCATCCATTCCTTTCAGACATCTGCCACCCTTCACATTAGCAAAATGACAAAAAAATAAGAATAAGGTGAGTATAATAGATTGCATAGTGGCCCCCAGAAGATACACCATAGAGCTCCAGACATACTAACCCTTGGTCCCTCAGAATGTGACTTATTTGGAATAAGGGTCTTTGCCAATGTAATTAAGATAAAGGTCTAGAGATAAGTCCCTCTCCTGGGTTACAGTGAGCCCTAAAGCCAATGACAAGTATCCTTATAAGAGACAGCAAAGGAGAAGGTGGCCGTGTGAAGACAGAGACAGAGGTTGGAGTTCTGCTGCCATAAGCCAAGGAATGCCAGGGGCACCAGAAGCAGGAAAAGGCAAGGAAGGAGCCTCCCCTAGAGCCTTCTGAAGGTGCATGGCCCTGCCAGCACCTTAATTTCAAGTGTCTGGCTTCCAGAACTGTGAGAGAACAAATTCTGCCGGGAAGTAGTGACTCACACCTGTAATCCCAGCACTTTGAAAGGCCAAGGCGGGCGGATCGCTTGAGCTCAGGAGTTTGAGACCGGCCTGGCCAACATGGTGAAATCCCGTCTCTATTAAAAAAAAAAAAAAAAGTTAGCCAGGTGTGGTGGCACACGCCTATAGTCCTAGCTACTTGGGAGGGAGGATCACCTGAGCCGGGCAACCAAGGCTGTAGTGAGCTGTGATCCGGCCACTGCTCTCCAGCCTGGGTGACAGAGTGAGACCCGGTCTCAAACAAGCCACTAAGTTCGTGGTAATTTATACCAGCAGCCCTAGGAAACTGAGACAATGGGTGACCATACAGCACCAAAGGACTTCCATTTCATGACTGGTGAACATTTTATAATCCCAGCACTTTGGGAGGCCAGGATGGGTGGATCACGAGGTCAGGAGTTTAAGATAAGCCTGGCCAAGATGGTGAAACCCCGTCTCTACTAAAAATACAAAAATTGGCCAGGCGTGGTGGTGGACGCCTGTAATCCCAGCTACTCGGGAGGCTGAGGCAGAGAACCGCTTGAGCCGAGAGGCGGAGGTTGCAGTGAGCCGAGATCACGCCACTGCACTCCGGCCAGGGTGACAGAGAGAGGCTCCATCCCAAAAAGAAAAAAAAAAAGTATTCCAGAAAAGAATGTGAGAACATGTTTCAAGTATTAACAAATAAAAGAATGCGTGCTAAATAATTATTTGCAACACATCATAGAGCCAGTTCTCACCTGGCAATAAAGTACTCCCAAAGCTAATTCGTAAGCAAATTGAGACTCAGAATGCATATTTTTCCTGCAGGAGTCATGTGATATATTATGGATGTTTTCAAATTTTAATCCATAATAACTATTTTAATATTAATCATATGCACACTATAGTTTTCTTGAAGTGGGGGATTCTATTCTTTTTAAATTTGTTTACCACAAGAAAACATCTGCAATTAGAGTAGTTCATTTTTTAAAGCACCATACACTAATCTTTGATAGCAGCTGTTTTAGAGTCAGATTGCAAGGCTTCACATCCTGGCTCTGCCAGTTACAGAATGCAAATCATTAAGCAAATTTACATAATCTCTGTGTGCTTCAATTTATTTGTCTATAAAATTGTGATAATACCTATCTCACAATGCTGTTGTGAGGAGTAAATGAATTATTATGTATTAAATACTTAGAACATTAAGTATCCTTGCATGTAAGGATTCAATAAATCTTAAATATCGTTATTAGCTCTTAAGTATATCTCCTTAACTAAATTATAAACTCTGAGGAAGAGGCAATGTCCTATCCCTTTTAAAATCCTGGCATCTACACAATTTCTTGCATATTGTATGCATTCAGTGAGTATTTGTTGAACTACTAAAAGGAATGAATGAATGGCTATATGTTTACAATACCTTCTCCATAAAAAAATACATATAGAATTGATAACATTCTAACATTTGTTACAGTAAAAAATGTTTTTAGAAATTAAATGGAATTTTTTTTTTTTTTTAAAGACAGGGTCTCGCTCTGTCGCCCAGGCTGGAGCAAAGTGGCATGATGTCAGCTTACTGCAACCTCTGCCCCCTGGGTTCAAGGGATTCTCCTGCCTCAGCCTCCCGAGTAGCTGGGCCACCACACCCAGCTAATTTTTGTATTTTTAGTAGAGATGGGGTTTCACCATTGTTGGCCAGGCTGGTCTCAAACTCCTGACCTCAAGTGATCCATTCACCCACCTTGACCTCCCAAAGTGCTGGGATTACAATGTGAGCCACAACACCTGGCCTAAATAGAATTTTTAAGATGTCAGAGCAAAAAGGAAATTATCACCAGTGTGAAATTCTTCACTGTATTTTAGCCCCTAGGAGGCAAAGACCTTGTCCTGTTTCTTTGTAACTGCTGCATTTTGTGTGATGTTTTGCAGAATAGACATGTGCGGCCTTGTACACAGAAAGGGCTTAAGCAAATCCTTATGCAGATTCCTGGAGTTATTTTTCTGTGCTAGTTGCTCCTTTCCAGAATTCTACCCTGCATCTTCCAGCTGCCTCAGCCTCCTGAACTCAGAGCCCCTCTCCTTACCTCCACTAGGCCTCTGAGGTCTCTGGGTTTCCTTCTTGCACCTGCAATTATACATTGCCGCCAAGCAGAAGGCCCAGGTGTTTCTCATGCTCGTCTCATCTGTTTCCCCTCTGACAGAGATTAGTCTTACAAGGCCTCGTGTTCAGTCTGAAAACAGCTGTTTCATATACTGTGTTCAGTTTTCTAATTGCTCACAATAAAAAGCTTTCTTACTTCATCATGGCTAGAAGCAGTTCCCACGCAAATGTCTTGGTTAAAGGAGAAAAATGTATGACGTAACTATAAACTAAGACTTTCACATCAATTCAGTTGGTTTTTTTGTTAAGAATTACAGGGCTAGGCACGATGGCTCACACCCGTAATCCCAGAACTTTGGGGAGGCTGAGGCGGGAGGATCCCTTGAGGCCAAGAGTTTAAGATCAGCCTGGGAAACAGAGTGAGACCCCGTTTCTACAAAAAAAAAAAAAAAAAAGTAGAAATTAGCCAGGCACAGTGTCGCATGCCTGTAGTCTCAAGCTACTTGGGAAGCTGAGGCAGGACGATCAATCCCTTGAGCCCAAGGGTTCGAGGTTACAGTGAGCTATAATCGTGCCACTGCATTTAGCCTAGGTGACACAGTGACATCCTGTCTCAAAAAAAAAAAAAAAAAAAAGAAAGAAAAAAGAAAAGAAAATTACAGTATAATTCTTCTGTGTTGAAGAGCTTCTGCTGGACAAATTTTCAGTCTTGGTCAGCAGTTTAACTCAAGAACAGACTCTTCTATCTTCACTTCCAGCTTAAGTGAATTAGAATGGAGAAGAGAATTCTAAAGTATGAAGAATGTACACTGTTCTCTGCCCCAATTACACATCTGTCTCACAGCTTGTTAGGCAGCATGATGAATAAGTGTGTCACTGCTCTCCATTGATTTGTGCATCCATTTTTATATCCATAGTCTATAGAGATTTTCATTGCTTCTCACAAATTGGTTTAAACTTTTAATGGTGATGTATACAGATTTCCTTATCTAAGCACAGACATGATTTCTATTTAGGTCATTTCTGTGCAGTCATTTCCTCTTCCTAGGTCATAGCCCTGTAGTTCTATCATACATAAACTGTCTATTTTAATAGAAACCTGAAGCAATGGTGGGAGGAGGGGAACGGGAGTCATTTTATCAGAAAGATGCATTGTATCTATTGGAGAGTGTTCTTGTCTTAGAAACACTAGGAATTCTATTTTTTGGAAATTTCAAATTTTACTAAAATGTGGTCATTGTCAATTACATAACAGGGGGTTTCGTTTTCAATATAGTGACTATCAGTAATAGTGCTGGAAATATGATAACAGGCCACATTCTAAAAATTTATTTCCTCTTTAATTAGGACCTAACTCTTGGAAACTCCTTTATGTGAGCTGCCACAAAATCATCTTAAACCACATCATCTAAAAGATATTTTGGGAAAATGCATGGTCTCAAATGGAAGATAATGACAGCTGAGATAGAATTTAGAATGAGCCCCAGCACTTTGGGAGGCCAAGGAGGGTGGATCACTTGAGGTCAGGAGTTCGAGACCAGACTGGCCAACATAGTGAAACCCCGTCTCTACCAAAAATTTAAAAAGTTAGCCAGGTGTGGTGGGGCGCACCTGTAATCCCAGCTACTCAGGAGGCTGAGGCAGAAGAATCACTTGAACCCAGGAGATGGAGGTTGCAGTGAGCCGAGATCACGTCACTGCACTCTAGCCTGGGCAATAGAGTGAGACTCTGTCTCCAAAAAAAAAAAAAAATTAGAATGACCACGAAGTTGATGAATAATACCTCAGTCTCATTCTAGTAAGAAACCGTTCCTCCTTGTGGGAATTAGAGCCCTGCCCCAGAACCCTGACTCTGAGGTTTGAATTCTGTTATGTACTGACAGTCCCCAGTACACTCATGGTTCCATGGTGCCAGCACAGGAGTGGCTGATGACAGAGGCTGACATGTCATGCACATCATTCTGTCTATTTCATTGTTTAGTGTCTCTTCCTTGGTAAATGCTCTCTGATAGGTGTTACCAGGCAATACAAAGATCACACACCTGATACTACTATGTGTCCATCCATTTGCCTCTTTCCTAGACATCTCGTCCGTAGCCTTTCAAACTTTCTCCTCCTGGATCCCTGCATATGTACACAGTGTATATAATGAACTGTAATTAAATCAACTACATAATTTACTTATTGATTAGGTCTCTTTTAAACTATTTCTTGTGAGTTCAAGAAAGCAGAGATCTTTGTAGTTTTTTTGTTTTGTATTTTAATTACTACTGTATCCCTAGCACTTATAATAGTGTGTGGCAGATAACAAGTACTCAGTAAATAGTTACTGGGTGAATCCATACTAAATATAAATCTTTGTCAATTATTATATGTGTGAGAAATATCTATTCCTAGTTAGAGGCTGGTCTTTTCATTTACTTTATTGTAAATGATGTTTGAATGAACAGAAGTATGGAATTTTAATGTAGTTAAATTTATCAATCCCTCTATATTAAGCTACTTTTTGTTTCTTATTTAAGAAATTCTCTGCTGCAAAGTGATAAATATGTTCTGGTATATTTTCTTCTAGCCCATCTTTCCCCCACTGATCTGCAATGACATTTTTGTTGTTAATTAACTATTATTATCACTGAGTCTGTTTCTAGTCTCTCTATTTTGTTTCATTGTCTGGTTATCCTTTTTAAAATAATTTTTTTTAGGGACAGGGTCTAACTCTGTTGCCCAGGCTGGAGTGCAGTGGCAAAATCATGGCTCACTACACCCTCTAACTCCTGGGCTCAAGTGATCCGCCCCAGCCTCCTGAGTCACTGGAACTACAGGCATGGGCCATCACTTCTGGCTAATTAAAAAAGTTTTTTTGAAGAAATGGTGTCTTACTACATAGCCCAGGCTGTCCTCAAACTCCTGGCCTTCCTCCCACCTCAGTCTCCCAAAGCACTGGGATTACAGGTGTGAGCCACTGCACCCGGCCTATCTATTTATTTTTATTTACCACTATTTATTTTTAATTGCTGGACAGTTTGACAAGTCCGGTTTGAGCTAGTTATAATCACATCCCATTTGCAAGGGTTGTTTGTCTTGTTCAAAGGACAATGAGTACAGCCAATGTCAACAGAAGTTGTTTTTCTTCCTTCAAAGAGAAGGGATGTGCCAGTATGGAGAGTGCCTGCATTCCTGCCCGTCAGGGTACTATGGACACTGAGCCCCAGATATGAACAGATGTGCAACTTCTCTTGGAGAAAACAAAATAAAAAGTGTATCATTGGTCCATGTTCAACTGCCCATCATAAAAACAGAAATACATCATTGGATAAGCAACTTCATTCAAAAGTCAGTGCCACGGCAAGCAAGAAATTAGAAGCTTATTAAAATAAGATAGAATTTTGAGCTGGGCACAGTCGCTCATGCCTGTAATCCCAGCACTTTGGGAGGCCAAGGCGGGTGGATCACTTGAGGTCAGAAATTCAAGACTAGCTTAGCCAACGTGGCGAAACCCTGTCTCTACTAAAAATACAAAAATTAGCCAGATGAGGTGGGGGGTGCCTGTAATCCCAGCTACTTGGGAGGCTGAGGCAGAAGAATCACTTGAACCCAGGAGGCGGAGGTTGCAGTGATTTGGGATCATGCCACTGCACTCCAGCCTGGGTGACAGAGCGAGACTCCGTCTCGATAAAAATAAATAAATAAAATAAAAATAAAATAAGATGGAATTTTGACCCATTGAGAAAAAATTAATAATAATAATTATATCTAATTTCTGGACATTGAATAGCTAATAAGCCAACCTACTTACGAGCATCTGTTTTCTGGATGAGCTTCAACTGTTGCAAGTGGATTTTTTTTCCTTGGACTACTGGTTGTCAAACTGTCATGTGAATCAGAAGAGTTTAATACAGATTGCTGAAGTTTTTGATTTGTAGGTCTGGGATGGGACTTGAGAATTTGCTTTTTACCAAGTGTCCGTGTGATGTTGATGCTGCTGGTTCTGGGACCACATTTTGAGAACCTTTGTTGTCAATAATGTGCCCACAGCTGCATTATTATTTTTTTATTTTCCCAAGAATTAATGCCATCAGATATAAATAGTATATATTAATACTGAATGACATATTAGAAAGATTTGTTTAAAACATAATATTGGAAATAGAAACATGAATATTTTGAACTTAAAATAAATGTTGCAGTGATTTTTATTAAAGTAATATGAATATTGACCTCCAAAACTTTGATGATAGTGTTTGATTCTTTAATGTGAATTACTTTCTTACATTGTGAAAACTTAGAGCATATTCTTCCTCAGGCCTAAGTGCTGTATAGGAATTATTAAGTGAGTACTTTTAACAGTAATTCTCCATATGCAAAAAAGCATTTTTACTAGTCTGTACTTACAACTTTCAAATTTGCTTTCATCCAAAAGGAAGAGAATTAGAGAAATGATTTTAGTAAGAAATACTAAAATCAAAAAGATAAGTAATATTTAAGCAATCATTGTAGTATTCCCAACAGTGTTATAGATGAAATTTTAAGTTCTCTGGGTTATAACTTGCTTTCTGATGCCATTATAAACCTGATGGCTGAGACACTGGTCTATCACCCATTAGAAATATATGCTGAAATTCTTGGCTTTCAGTTTTTAAAATACGGTTTAATTTTATGTTTGCTTAAAATTGGTTTGTTTTAGCCGGGTCATATCTTGGGTCCCACACATATGCTTACTCACAATTCTTATGTCAGGCTGAGCACGGTGGCTCACGCCTGTCATCCCAGCACTTTGGGAGGCCGGGGTGAGTTTGAGCCCAGCCTGGCCAACATATCAAAACCACATCTCTACTAACAATAAAAAAATTAGCCAGGCCCAGTGGCACTCACCTGTAGTCCCAGCTACTCGGGAGGCTGAGGCCCGAGAGGCAGGAGAATCGCTGAACCGAGGAGGCGGAGGTTGCAGTGACCGAGATGTCGCCACTGCACTCCAGCCTGAGCGACAGAGCCGGACTCCCTCTAAAAAAAAAAAATTATTATTTAGTTTTATATTCTCTATCTGTTCATGAGAAAGACTAAAATAATGATGAAGAAAACATTTTAATATGGTATATGAATAGTAATAAAATAATATGGTGTGTCTCCAAAATCTGAATCTAATGGTACTGTATTTGTATTATAGCTGATTCGTTACAAAAAGCAGTCCTGGCTTACTGGAAAATTCACATTGTAAAAGTCGATCAGTTGCATTGTTTCTGGAGAATGTTAGCTTTACTGAAAGTATAAAAGTTTCATTGTTGTAGACACCAGGCCCTAATAAAAACAAGTAAAAGAAGAAACAGTTTGTTACAGGTAGAACTGAATAAGTGAGGTACCACTGAAGAATTAAAGATATCTCACACATATTTTGATTAATTAAATGGTGAATAAGAACTTGTTTTATCTCATTATTCAAGTCACTAAAATGTTAAACAGGTAAAGCAAAAAGGCAATTATTACAAGTTTTTACGTAAAACTATAAGATTTTTTAAAAAGTAAAACGCCACCCCATACACACTGAGTTCATTTGGCTGGTATTGATTCTGAATATATATTTTATAATATTTCTTTGGCCTTGACCTGCAAATTAAACACAGACATTTTCTCAATTAGTCATTTTCAGGTTTATTGCCTAAGATGCTAATTGAAATTCAGGGCAGGGAAAAATACATCATTGGCCTTTGTATATCTCTGAAAGGCCTCCTGGTGGGACCCTGCTCCGTATAAAGACTTCTCTTCTCTGCAGACTGAAAGGGACCCTGTGTGTGAAGTGTGTTCAGTGGGGTCTTCAAGGAACAACATAGAGAGCAGCTGTTGGCCAGCCGGAAGCCACCATGCGCTGTCCTCAACAGAGCAACTCCAGGCTGTATGACCCCCGTGCAATTAGGCACCAAAAGAAGATGCTCACACTTTCCAAAATCCTTTCCCAGGGCTGGGGGAAGGGAGCCAGACTTGGAGCCCCTATGTGGAACTTAGTCTCCAAGGAAAGAAAGCATGTTTTCATCCTCCAAACACTCCATTTTCTCCCTGAATTAGTGTCCTTTCTTTGAACCATATGAGACTTTGCTCAGAGCTGGAGGGTATGGCCCCTTGGTTCTGTTTCCACAGTGCTTCCAGCCCTATCCCGTTTGGACGCCCCCAAAATGAGGAGCTTATCTCTTTGATTTTGTGAAAGAAAATGCATAGTTCGTCTATTTGGGGCTTCTGAAAGTTGTTAGGCCCTGAAGAAGGTTGACTGGGAGACTGAGTGGGGAGTGACAGAGCATGACCTTAATTACTGACCTTTTGTTATAGATTAATTTCCTTCCTATTTTATTGTTCCTGGCTCAGACCAGATAGCACTTGAGATAAAAGACCCCTTGACTATTACATCCTTAATGTGGAATGTTAAATACTCCTTTCCTCAAAGGAATCACTGCCTAAAACCAGTCAGATTGCTGTAACTATGCACTAACCTTGTGTGGAAAATGCTGTCATCCTGTTAAGCTTCCCCAGACCTTGCCTGTGTAAACAACCCTCAAACCTCTCAGATTCAGAGCACTAACCCCATCTTTTTGAAGTCCTCCTGGGTGACCCTCCTCAAACTTTGTGCTCAGTACCTTAATCCTATTGCCTGGATCACGATTTAAAGTTGATAATTTTCAGAGAACTCTTCATTTTCTCTTTGCATATTTTATTGTTTCCTTTCTATCTGTTTTTCTTTTACTTACTGCCTGAAGCCAAGAGACAATGTCAAGGTTTCTTAGTGAAAGGAGCTCATACTTAGGGGTTCCTGGGTCAAAACCTACATCTCTCATTTCTTAGCTCTATGACCTACCTGTTTCCTTAATCTCTCTGGGCCTCAGTTTACCCATTATTGTAGTAAAATATGTACAAGTTACTTTTATTTAACTACTTATGCCATATTTAATTCCCAACCACTAATATTACATATTAGTTATATATTGTTAAATCGTAATGTTCTTTCACTATCTCTTTTATGACTGAGAAATTTCTTTCCAATGTATAAATCATATACATGTTGCTCCTGGACCAAACTGAGGGTCAGGCTACTATTTCTCCTGGCCCAATAATGAGATGCAGACAAACTGGTGAAGAAGAAAGTTTTTATTTTTGCATCTGGTTACAGGGAGAAGGCCTGGAAATTATCACCTCACCAACTCAAAATTACACAGTTTTCCAGAGCTTATAAACCTTCCAAGCTATGTGTCTACATATAAGTGTGCATTCATCTAAAGACATAGGTGATTAACTTCTTTCAATCTATAACTAAGGTCTGAGTCCTGAAGACCTTCCTCTGGGGTCTCAGTCAATTTACTTAATCTAAATGGGTCCAGGTGCTGGGGTGATTCCCCTTATCTTGTCTCCTGCTAAATCACAGAGGTTTGGGGAGTTCCTTCAGACCCCCAATAAACTTGTTTGTGGAGGCCTGGGGAGTTTCTTCAGACCCACAATAAAACTTGTTTATTCCAGTCTGGCCAACATGGTGAAACCCCATCTCTACTAAAAATACCAAAAATTAGCCGGGCAAGGTGGCATGCACCTGTAATCCCAGCTACTAGTGAGACCTGGCCTGCCACAATATGGTTAGGGAAACATATTAAAACATTTTTAAAAATCAAGATTTTTTCATTTCAATGGACTTGTAATTGATTGAAAAGTTTATTTTAAGTTCCATGGTCTTGTAGACTCTTGTGGAGGGTTTAGATTGGAAAATAATTAATGACAGTGAAGCAGTTGTTATGTTCGTATAAAAGAAAGAAAAGAAAAACTTTCCACAAGACTTTATTTGGTTTTAAAAGTCTATCTGCAAAGATGTAGTTTATAGAAAAATTCAGTTTCAGATGTTTCTCATTGTTCTGGAGTGTGTGAAGAAGAGGCCTAAGAATATTCTTAGGAAGGCAAAAACTTTCAGATGCAGTTCATATACTTGACACCTCTGTTTCACTTTTGCTGACTTGTATAGTCTGATTTTTGGTCACTGACAGGCTCAGCATCATGAGTATGCAAGATGTAAGGGAGGCAGGACCTTGTCCTTTCGGTGGTGTCTTCCTGGGTGGCTGCCAGAGTTCATCATCATTGCACGCTACTCTCATAGCCTCAATTTCTGTTTTTGTTTGCTTTTACTGAAATTGGGGTAGTGACACAGAGTGAGATCATTGAAAAGACTCACAAGATTCCAGAGGGTATACTGGTAGAGTATAAATGGGAGGATAAGGTACAGCAGGAGAAAGCAAGCGCCAGCAGACACAGAAGGGGCTGAGACTTCTGCGAGCAGCGCCTTTCCTCAGGCTCACTGGGTGTGCTCTGTGTTCAGGTGTGAACCCCCAAGATGCGTGTTTTCAGGGAAGCCAAGATACAAGTATACAGAAAAGCCTTTATACCCCCGCCACATTGCTAAAACTGGATGATTAAACTACGTACCAAGCCATCTATAAATTTCAGTAATAATGACCAGCTAGCAGAGGGTGCCTCAAGGCAGTTTCAGACTTTATTTATTTATTTATTTATTTATTTATTTATTTTTTTTTTTTTTTTTTTTTTGAGACGGAGTCTCGCTCTGTCACCCAGGCTGGAGTGCAGTGGCCGGATCTCAGCTCACTGCAAGCTCCGCCTCCCGGGTTCACGCCATTCTCCTGCCTCAGCCTCCCGAGTAGCTGGGACTACAGGCGCCTGCCACCTTGCCCGGCTAAGTTTTTGTATTTTTAGTAGAGACGGGGTTTCACTGTGTTACCCAGGATGGTCTCGATCTCCTGACCTCGTGATCCGCCCGTCTCGGCCTCCCAAAGTGCTGGGATTACAGGCTTGAGCCACCGCGCCCGGCCCAGACTTTAAATAACAGTAGAAAGCACTAGCTAGTCCATTTCATCCTTATCATTGTTGCAGAACTTTCTCCTTAGTTCAGCTAAAACCGGGTTCTTGTCACACAGCCGGAAAAGATTAGGCTCAGGGACACATAGAAGGGTGAGGGGCGAAAAGGAAAAAGAACTCTCAGCAAAGTGAGGGGGAGTCTTGCCAACAGGCGCTCCTCCTCACTGATTCAACACCAGGCCACCACACAGGAACTGAAGAGGCCAGGCTCCTCCCCACTGAACGAGAGTGACCTTCTCTTGGCTCCACCCTCTTCCCCCAGTGTGCAGGTGGGCATTTTTCAGCCAGCTGAGAAAGGGCAGGCTTCATCTGGGACCAGGACTCCAGTTGTTCAGCCTTCAGGCTGTTTTAGGCTTGAAGGCAGGGTTTCATGGGGGACCTTGGTAAGGAGAGTTCTTTTCAACACTTCAATGTAGATTGTAAGAGGTAGAAAAAAAATCGATCACATTTAACATACAGTTACTTAAAAAACACATCTTTGAGTTTTCTAGACTTCTAATATAGTTGTAGAAAAACTTAAGACGACAGATCAATACCTCGAAGTCTGTAACTTTAATAAGAACATCGGAAGTGAAATTCTGTATTAGTTACCCTATTGTACTCACATTCATGGAATACTGAAAGCCTTCATACAGGAAAGATTCTGGAAACACATTTTGATAGTCAGGGTCACAGATATTGCTCTGTTTCAGTAACCAGGTTTTCTACTTAAGAAAGTTATTTAAAAGGCAATGAGTGGCCGGGCACAATGGCTCAAACCTGTAATCCCAGCACTTTGGGAGGCCGAGGTGGGCGGATCACGAGGTCAGGAGATCGAGACCATCCTGGCTAACACGGTGAAACCCCGTCTCTACTGAAAATACAAAAAAATTAGCCGGGCGTGGTGGCAGGCGCCTGTAATCCCAGCTGCTCGAGAGACTGAGGCAGAAGAATGGTGTGAACCCAGGACGTGGAGCTTGCAGTGAGCCGAGATCTCTCCACCGCACTCCAACCTGGGCAACAGAGCATACTCTGTCTCAAAAAATAAAAAAATAAAAATAAAGGGAATGAGTATTCAAAATGTGAGCAGCTATTGCTACCATCAGCTCCAGAATCAGTTCTGAAGAATTTGTAGGAAGTCATCTTGAAAATAATAAAGCAATATGTTTTTCAGAAATAGCATTCACTAAATCATAATCTGAGGCCACTTTACTGAGGCATTTATATTTATATTATTAATTTGTTATTTACACAGAAAGGGAAACTATGACCTAAGACAGAGGTACCAATAATCTGATTAGTATTAGCCATCCCATTCCAACAACAGATCACTTTAATAAGGCATTTTTAGAAGCAACAAAGCATAGTGGTTAAGAACGTATGTTCTAGAACTAGACAGTCTGGGTTTGACTCCTGCTGCCACTTATTTTATTCTAAAACTTTGGGCAAATTATTACATAATCTACCCATGCCTCAATTGGCCTAACTGTAAAATGGGACTAATAATGGTGTCCAACTCATAGGATTACTATGCAGGCTAAAAGGTTAAAAGAGTTTTATATTTCTAAAACAATGTGCTTGTAATAGTCTTGGCACATTATAAACATTGTGTAAGTGCTTATTAAACAAATAAATTCGTGCTTATAATTGAAGATCGCCATATAAGATACACATTCTAGTGATCTATATGTTTATCATTAGATATATGATGTATATACACACTCATATTTCAGTCCCCTCAGGGATTAACTTTTAATTCCTTGATTTGCAAATCAAGTTGTAAATTACATGTATAAATAAAGTACCTTTGTAGTGATTTGTTCATTATAAAATTATGCTAACTATGTTGGTTTTCATGTGGAATAAGCTAGCTTTATAAATAAAGTTTGAAAGTAAGTAAGGTATAAAGGAACCCTGAAGGGATAGATAAGATACTAGGAACAGTGGTTCGGGAGTGAGGATGAGAAGTAGACTGATGTGGAACAAGATGGGAGTTAAATTTTTTTTACTCACCGTCTATATTTTTATAATTTCTGGGTCTAGAATCAGTATCTCCTCATCCTAACTTGTTGGTATGATGAGTTAGAGTCATATCTACCTGCTGTTAGTTTTTTCAAAGAATCTTCAAATGGCTACTGATGCTAAAGGAAGTTCTGAAGGAGCACTCTCCAGTGCAGTTATTTCCTACAGAAGCTTTTAAGGGATTTTTTTTTTAAACTGCCTCTTTAAAAAAAAAATGTCAGCTTTTATTTTAGATATAGGAGTACGTGTGTAGGTTGTTACATGGGTATATTGGACCCAGGTAGTGAGCATAGTAACCAATAGGTAAAAAAAAGACCTCTTAATCAAGAGGGTAGCTCATTACTATTTACAAAGTGCTTTTAAACATTCTTTTTCGTTTTTTTCTGACAACTCTGGAGTTGAAAAGAAAAGCTTCCCCCCTACTTTTAGAAGAAAACTGACAGTCCCAGAAATGTTTTGGTGTAAGTCAATCTATGAACACGGGTCCATGTCCAGAACTGTTTACCACTCACCTCTTTATAAAACAGTAACTGTGGCCAGGCACGGTGGCTCACTCCTGTAATCCCAGCACTTTGGGAGGCCAAGGGAGGTGGATCACTTGAGGCCAGGAGTTCGAGACCAGCCTGGCCAACCTGGTGAAACCCCATGTCTACTAAAAATACAAAAATTAGTTGGACATGGTGGCACACACCTGTAATCCCAGCTACTCAGGAGGCTGAGACAGGAAAATTGCTTGAACTGGGGAGGTGAGGGTTGCAGTGAGCTGAGACCACGCCACTGCACTCCAGCCTGGGCAACAGAGCGAGACTCTGAGACTCCATCTTAAAAAACAAAAACAACGGTAACAGTTACTTCTCTGAAGCTATTATTTTTTATCCTGTCACATATACCAAAGACTTCATTTGGGTAACTATATTCATGATTATTTTAAGCTTTCTTTTTCATTACCAATAGTTGGACTAACCTTTATTTTCTGGATGGTAAAGATGTTTTATAGTAACAAAAACGAACAGCTAAATCAGTCCATCCAGGTACCCTGTTAAAGCTTCAAAGACTCTGGATCAGAATAATCTCTACTATAAACACGTACCTAAAGAATAAACAAAAATGCTATTGCTAATAACTCTCAGTCCCTTGAGGGATTAACTTTTAGTCCCTTGATTTGCAAATCAAGTTGTAAATTATATTAATACCCCCCTTTCTGTACCTTTCCTTTCGGATGATGCTTATCTAGCGTTTTGCTATCTTGAATATCTTCTCCTTTCTCATCCCTATATTTTTTCATTCTTTATTTGAATATAATTCCATTTTAACACATTACCTTAATGCATACCATTATCTACATGTTTGCTCACTTCTTTCCCTTTCACAGCACCTCTTCTCAATAAAAGTCTATATATAGTGTGTTCCCATGGTGATGGGAACTAAAATTACTTATAATCAATGGTTTCTATGTTGTTGCTGCTGCTTATCTCTTGGGTTAGGCCACTCTTTACAGCCAAGTCACAGTTAAGTCTATGAAGGTGAGATGAAACCATATTTGCCAGAGATTGAACTACTTCTGGAATATTTGTGAATCCGGCCTTCACCATTATTGCACCATCTAGATTTCACATCTGTTTAGTGTATTACCAATATTTTCTTTTTCCATATAATGAATTCTTTTATTGCAGTAATTGTGGTATCAGGGCACCATGCATATTCATAGTTATAAGAAGATATTATCAGAGAAGAAAATTGTCATACCATCATTCATTATGGTGCTTTGCATCTTTAAATTTTAAACAGAGAAAGAGAAAGAACAATTAAGCTAGTAAGCAAGAGAGAACCAATCTACTTTGGGCAATGACCAATGGTTTCTTGATTTCAGGGTAGATTATAGAAAAGAGAAAAGATTGTAGCATTTTATATCTGCAAAAGCTTATTCCAAAACAAATCAGTAAATCCAAGTTACAATACCCAGGTCAGAAAGTCACATTTTTATTAATAAAAAAATAACTTGCAGGCTGGGCGAGGTGGCTCACGCCTGTAATCCCAGCACTTTGGGAGGCTGAGACCAGTGGAACACAAGGTCAGGAGCTCGAGACCATCCTGGCTAACACAGTGAAACCGCATCTCTACTAAAAGTACAAAAAAAAAAAAAAAAAGCCGGGCGCAGTGGCAGGCACCTGTAGTCCCAGCTACTCGGGAGCCTGAGGCAGGAGAATGGCGTGAACCCCGGGGGTGGAGCTTGCAGTGAGCTGAGATCACGCCACTGCACACCAGCCTGGGCAACAGAGCGAGACCCCGTCTCAGATAAATAAATAAATAAATAAATAAATAATAAAAAAATAACTTGCAGCCCATTGAGTGAACTTTAAATGATCATGCTACTTTGTGAAATAGAATATCACATTACTAGATCTGCTGTGTGCTGGACAAATGCCAGCACTATGCAGTACTTTGCTGATATAGTGTGAAATAGATTTTGTGCTGCAGCAAAGCTGTCTATAGTCTTCAAAAAACAAAGGTTATATGAGCATTAACCAAAGTGTTTAAAATCTTACAGTTTCAAAGGACCATATGTTCTATGATTCCATTTGTATGAAATTTCCAAAATAGGCAAATCTATAAAGATAGAAAATAGATTAGTGGTTGCCTAGGACTTGCGGGGATAGAAGCATTACGGGGTCGGGGCAGCGGCCTTCCCTAAAAGATACAGAATTTATTTTCTAGGTGATAGAAATGTTCTAAATTGATTGCAGTGATGGTCACAACTATGTGACAATATTAAAAATCATTCAATTGTACACTTTAAATGAGAGAATTTTAAATATATGAATTATATCTCGATAAAGTGATACTAAAAGAAAGATCTGCCCCAAAAAGCTTTCCTGTAAAAATACATGTTCCACCCATTTAAAATGCAATGTCAGTATTTATTCATCTATTTTATTGCTTAAAATCATATGTGTTCTTTTACTATCCTTTTGCACAAAGAAGAAAAAATATAGATCAGAACATAAGAAGACAAGTCATTTATGATTGATTTTGTACCACTTATTTCAACTGCTTAAAGTAAAAGGGCAGATTTTATGTTGCTGTCAAGGTTTTGCTTGTGATAAGTGTTTGAAGTGAGGCACTGAAATGTGAACTGGTTGTGAGATGGGCTCTCCTTGGCTTCTAATGGAGGCAGGTATCCCATGGGACAGATGCTTGTATTGCTTCAAATTCATTGTAGGAAAATTAACCCTTCATGGTGCCACTTTCTTCAGAGCAAGGTTTGCATATGAATTAAAGTGAAAATTGCCAGACTCAGTGGCTTACACCTGTAATCCCAGCACTTTGGGAGGCCAAGGCGGGTGGATCACCAGGGTCAGGAGTTCGAGACCAGCCTGACCAACATGGTGAAACCCCAACTCTACTAAAAATACAAAATTAGCCAGGCATGGTGGCGCCTGCCTGTAATCGCAGCTACTTGGGAAGCTGAAGCAGGAGAATCGCTTGAACCCGGGAGGCGGAGACTGCGGTGAGCCAGAATCATGCCATTGCACTCCAGCCTGGGCAACAAGAATGAAACTCTGTATCAAAATAAATAAATAGTGAAAATTATGCAGTATGGGTTTCATTGTAGTTTTACTACTCTTGTGTAGAGGAGGAAAAATTTCTCCACTACCTTCTTACAATCTCAGGCTAGGCCTAAGAATTAAATTTCTATAATACAGATTAACAGAAGAAAAGCATACAAGTTTTATTATAATTTTACATGTACATGAAAGTCCTCACAACACAATGAAGACCCAAAGAAGTGACCAGAAGTAGCAAACTTATATGTCTTTTAGATAAAGAAATGATAAATGTGTGAATAAGTGATAAGACAAAGCAGTTTGGATTAGAGGCAGTAAATTGTGAGGAAGTCACTAAAAGTATAGAGGGGGAAACTAATGGAAGATGAGGGATATTTTAGTAAGTTTGTACAGATCTATTTCAGAGGCAATTCCAAGTCTCTGGTGATAAAGATGTTCTTTTCTTGCTGGTACAGGGAGGGCACCCTTCTCCTGGAAATTGTAATGGTGTGTTTTTAAGTAGAAAGGGGGAGGTCAAAAGGCTTTCCTGCATCTGCTATTTCTCCATTGCTTTCAGCTCTAAATAATCAACATGCCAAAGTGGCATATTTTGGGGTGGCATGTCCTGAACTCCTTCACTTGTTTACTCACTTATTGCTAATCAGGACTTGATCATCTTTGTCTCACCCCTTTTTACAGCTGTCCAGCCCTATGCTTTTTATTTTATGCCATTATTTAAATCTGCTATTCCATTGAGTTCTCTACAGTTGGAAGGGGTCTAGGTTGGGCTACCTTTGGATTGTTCAAAATGCCTTTTTAAAAGGGCAAAGGTCTTATGGTCAAATCAATTTAGCAAATGGTGCATACCACATCTTGCTCTTAGAAAGTCTCAGTGCTCACTAGCATATTAAAGGTTCTGAGAAATCCAGAAGAAGAAACAAGTATGTAACCTTATTTAACCTAATATTTCCCAAACTTATTTTTAGTGACTCGTAGAAACACTCCGTAGAACTAGCCTCTGCGGAACACACTATGGGAAATAGTGTTCTGGAGTCCTAAGTATCTCCCCCTTTATTACCTTATTACTCTTTCCCAGCTATGACGGATCTTTTTATATTTCTTTTTTTCTTGCCGAACATGTTTGTTTTAAGCCACAATTCAAACTTGCTACATTTACTTTTTCCTGGTTATTGCCCAGTTGTTAAGTCTGGATTGCCCTGGGAAGATACTGATTACATGGTGCTCTGAATACCTTTCATTCTTCACCAGTAACTCTCCTAAAGATTTGTGATGCACACATTACTGCCCAGCAGAGAACTGAGCTTGCCTCGTTGCAGTTTCAGAAGACAACCTTCTGCATCCATCAGCTTGTTATTGGCTGGCACCACAGAGATGTGTTTCTCTGTCCCTCATTAATTGTAACCAACCCTAAGAGAGACAAGTTCTATCAGGCATGTATATACCTTACAATGGATAAGTTTGTCAGATACTTTCCCTTAGTGCATATTTTTTAAAGAGATAGAATAAAGTATAAATACACATGGAAAGGATGTCACCAATAAGGGTTTTTAAACACTGGAGAATTTTACATGGGGCCTGCTTTGTAGACATCTTTTTTTTTTTTTTTTCAATCTATGAACTCAAATATATGAAATCTATCTGTACCCTCCTTCTTTTGGCTGCCCAACTAGGCTCATCCCAACAACGCTTCCCAGCTTTCTTCAGGCCACCAACAATCCAATCCAGGCTGGAAGTGTGGAATACAAGGAGTGTGCATGGGGCACTCTTCTAGATCTTGGGGATATAGTGGTAAACCGTTACTGACAACATGCTCTCATGGCTCTTAGATCTAGTGGGGGAAAGATAGCCAATAAACACACAAAGAAATAAAATCTTGATAAACACTTTTCAGATCACTAAAATCAGATTATGTGAGTGTGACCAAGTGGCTACTATAGAAGGAATGGTCTCGGAAAGCTGCTTTTGGAGATGAGAGTTAGGTTGAGGATCCTAGTGAAAAGAGTGTGAACAAGGAGAAAGAAATCCAGGCAGAGGAGACAGCTGCTGCAAAAACTCTAAAGTAATACCCAGCTTCAGGTCTTCTTCTCCTTCTCCTTCTCCTTCTTTCTTTCCTTCTCCTTCTCCTTTTTCTTCCTCTTCCTTCTTCCTTCTTCCTTCTTTCTTCTTCTTTCTTCTTCCTTCTTCCTTCATCTTTCTTCTTCCTTCTTTCTTCTTTTTCTTCTTCTTTCTTCTTTCTTCTTCTTTCCTTCTCCTCCTTCTTCTCTTCCTCCTCCTTCTTCTTCTTCTTCTCCTTCTTCTCCTTCTTCTCCTCATTCTTCTCCTCCTTCTTCTCCTCCTGCCTCCTCCTTCTCCTCCTCCTCCTCCTTCTTCTTCTTCCTCTTCCTTTTTTTTTTTTTTTTTTTTTTCTGACACAGGGTCTCACTCTGTTGCCCAGACTGGAGTGCAGTGGCATGATCTCAGCCCACTACAGCCTCTACCTCCTGGGCTCAAGTGATCCTCCCACTTCAGCCTCCCAAGTAGCTGGGACTATAGGCACACGCCACCATGCCCAGCTAATTTTTGTATTTCTTGTGGAGTCCGGGTTTTGCCATGTTGCCCCGGCTACACCTTGAAGTCTTTCAAACCAACAGAAGGCCAGGGAGGGGAGCAAAGTGGATGAGGGATGAGTGGGAAAAAGATACCTCCTGAGCTCTTTCAAGGAGGTCAGGGCAAGTCGCATAGGGTTTTGTTAACCCTGACATGGATTTGAGAATCATTAGCACACAAGTAGGTATCTAAAGCTGGAGGCCTGGATGAAGTTGCCTTTGGGAAGTGAGGAAACAGCAAAAGGAGAGGCTTGGTACAGACCTGGATGGCTCAGCCTTTAGAGGTTGAGCAGAGAAGAGGGGACTGCAAAGCAGCAGCCAGTCAGGTGAGAGTTCAGATGTCTGGGAAGCCATAGGAGAAAGTGTTTCCAAAAGTAGTGGCACATGCTGTTGAAGAAGTCCAGAGAGAGGAAGATACAGAGGTGGCCACCAATCCAATGACAGCGTGCAAGTTGTCAATGACTTTGACAAGACCAAGTTCAGTGCTCTTTGGGAGGATTGGGGAGGAATGTGGTTTAAGAACAGACGTTCATGACCATAGAAGTGAAAATATGAATGTAAAGGTTAAGGTTTGTTTGTTTTAAGATGGGACTTACTGTCTTTAAACCGTCTGCACTAGAACGGAAGAAATTATTGAAATGAAGGTGGGGATAGAAGCCATATCTCCTTGGGGTTTTTTCCCCCTTAAGGAAATATGAGGCAAGGTTTTCAGGGAGGGAAGATGGACTGATTGTAGGAAGAGAGAGAAGTAAATAACTTGCTATCCTGTGAACACATATGACCACTAGACAGTATTTACAGCCTATTAGAATTTGAGAGATTCAGGACTTTTTGATTTTTTTAAGTCCATCACTCATATCAGTGATTTTGACCAAATTTAGTTAATACCAAAGTCAGGATCTGAACCCGGGGATGTCTTGTTCAGAGTCTGGGCACTTTACCAGTCCACTCCACTACCTCTCCATGAGTTACAGCTGAAACCAGTCCCCAGTCAGCACAGATCTGTCATTTCTCCAGTTCTCCTCAGCTATGAGCATGCATAGAGAAGGCAGAGAGTTAGGTTTTATTACCAAAAGAGAGAGAAGAGACAGAATTAAATGTGTTTACAAGTCAGTAAGTATGCAATGATGGTGAAATCAAAGAAGTGAAGAATGAGTGTTGTAGATAATGAGCAAATTGGGAATCAAAGGATAGGAAACGATGAGGTGGAAGAGTGAGTGGTTTGATTGGAAGAACTGGAGAGCCTGATTTGGAAGAATCAGAGGTGCAGTTATTGGTGATAACATGACAAATGATATGGGTGTGAGTGGCTCATGTGGGTACAGGAGCAGATCACCTGTGTTGGGAAGGTGGCGGATTGAGAAGTCTGGGCCTGTCCCATGGATCTGACATCCAGGGGTCCCAGCCTTCTTGTTTTCTACAAAAGAGAAACTCAGAGCCTTGTGCCCCTGGAATTTTCAAATAAAGTATGTCCTTGTCCCAAGGTATAGAGAATAGCAGCCGTGCAACCAACAATGTCATTGGGCTCACTTGGGCTACAGTGGGTCGCCCTTCTCCTTCCCTGCCCTCCCTCTACCCCGAAACTTTCCTTACCTACTGAAGGTCTGGCCTTCTTGGCCCCAGCACAGAAATCCCTGTGGGATGGGGAGCAAGGGGAAGTGTTGTCCACTCCTGTCTGCAACAAAAAAAAGAGTTCATTTTTGGCCCAATGAACGACACTGAATATTAGGGTCTTAGACTGCCAGAACTCCTGGCAGTGGCACTCCCTGGGAGAGAAGCGAGAAGGCCTGTTCCCACACCCCCCTCTCCAGCTTTCTCCACCTGGACCAGACCAGCTGTTCTCCTTTACTCCCCTCTAGGATCCAGAAATTCCTGGTTTGACTATTAAAAGTAACACTACTTACAATTATTTATAGGATACGTCATTAACTCTCACATTCACTTTGTTATAAAATTTCTTTTTTCTATAACAACTCTAGGTACTTTTATTGTTATTAGGCCATTGTTCTTTACTCTTTATTTTCTTGTATTATCACATCAGTCAGCTACCAAATCCTGTTCATTCTAACCAAGATGTTCCCTCATCTGTCCCCTCCGCAGCATTCTTTATGTCTTCTCTCATGTTGGGCCATCAGAGCAGCTGCTTAATTTGTTCTGTTTGACCTTTCTTGCTAAAGTCCACCCTCACGACTCTCAACAGAGTCACTTGGCAAAACATAGGTCTGATCGTGTGGCTGCTTTGCTTAAAAGTCTTTGATGGTTCCCCAGATTCCTTTGTTTAAAGTAGAATTTCCTGCGGGATCTGTCTCAGGTTACTCTGCTCCAACCACACTAAACTGCACTGTTCCCTAAACCACAGCCTAGTTAAGAACTTTAGAGATTCCAAGCGCTGACTATACTTTGGTTCTTCCCACTACTTCAGAGGTTCACAACACTAGACTAATTTAACATTTTATTTTACAAAACAGCACCGAACTTAGGCATATGCGGAAAATAGCTGTTTTCCAGATTTTTCTGAGTTTCTGTCTTCTCTTTTTCTTTTGATCACTGCCTCAGGTTCTCTGGGGCTCTAAGGAAATCCTCAGTCTGACTGGAGAATTTTAGCACTGCCTGCAACACAAATATTAGGCTACTTCTGTTTGAAGGTTTGTCTCTGGCTGGAAAATCTGTCCTCCTCTATCTCCATTTAGTTAACCTTCACTTTTCCTTTAAGGTTCTACTCAATGGTAACTTCCTTTATAAAGCGTTCCCTGGCTCACCCAGGGGTAATCAATTGCTTAGGCTTTTGCGTGTGAACTTCTGCTTGTGTTATCATAAATTATCTGTATGTCTAGCATCCTTGCTCATTTTCCCATGTTATATCATTAAATCCTCACAGTTACGTAACATCTAATCTTAAGTATTAGGATTCCCATTTTGCAGATAGTAAACAGGGGTTTGTTCCCACCTAACCAAGCTATTATTAGTATCTAATGTGACAGTGGGTATAATTAATTTATAAAAGACTAAGAGCATTATAACTCAAGGCAGTGTTATTTTTAATATATGACTCTTTGTGTGGTGACAAGTGTTCATCTGTATTTTTTCTTCTTGCCAATAGTGAAGGAAATTTATGATTCCTAAAGAAATATTTTAATGTTAATTAAAATAAACTATAAGAACGCTGCTATACTCAGGTGCAATGCAAATAATGAGTTGAGTCTATCCCTGCCATCTCAGGCTAATCCCCTCTCCCCTGAGGAGCTGGGACTCAGCTCCCTGGAGGTGAAAAGCTGAAGCTTTCCCGTGTTGTGCCATTTTCTCCCCTTTCTCTCATGCATTATTTTTCTTACTCTGATTATTCTTGATGGGAGTTTTTAGCAGAGCTCAGCATCATCTTATCCCAGGAAGAAAAAAAAAAATTGTAGGAGAAAATGTATGATGAGTGGTGCAAAAAACAACAGTTGCAATCTTTTAAATTTATTGTGGAATTAAAGAACATGCCCCTAGAATATAATCACTGGCAATTCAAAAACCAAGGATTTTTAGCAAAATAAATAAGACCAGTTTTCTTCCTCTGGGCCTTGTGTCTGTTTATCTCAGTGAGTCTTTCACCTGAACCAGTCTTTGCAGCCCAAACTCTTCCTTTTCCTTAATTAGCATCAGGAGTTTTCATTAGTTATTTTACGAGTTGTTAGTGATCCTCATTAGCTTTGCTGTGGACTTAAATGTTCTTGACATTAACTGTTTCACTGCATAAGATTTTATGGTTAATTTCCAGAGTATATAAGCCAGATTATTGGCTGTTATATTTTTTACAATGTATATATTCCCATTTCAGAATCTTGTATCTTAACATTTTTCTTTATAATTTTATATAAATGATTGGCATCCAGTTCATTGGGTTCCTGATATCTTTTTTATACATGTTAAATAAGGAAAAATAAGTAAATATATATATATCAGTCGCTCAGTTGATAGATTTTTCAAGAAAGAAAAAAATTAAGATAATATGTTTCTACAAAAAAAGAATTTAATGAAATACTGCAATTTGACTTTATAGCCCAATTAGGGGAACACTACTGTTTTTCATTCTACACTTATTCCACACTATGCTCCAAGTATTGCCCAAGGATCAGAAGACAGAAACCAAGTAACTTGATAATATATTGAAGAAGAATTATAACAGGTCACGTTATTTCAGAGATTTAGGTGTATTTTATTTCAAAGTGCATTGTTCTCCCTTTGTGCCTCCTTCTCAAATAACACAACACAGGAAGCTCTCATCTATGTAAAAATATTTTTGTGTGTGATTAACCACTTGTATACCTGTTTTATTATTCATTCCATGGTCATCGGGGCCTAAAATGTGCCAGGTATTAGGGACATAGGATAACAAGACAGAAAAGGATCATTATATTCAGATGCAAAAAGAAATGTAATAAATATAAAATGTATAAAAAATAAGTAACCAGTTTCAAATAATAGTCAGTGTCATTCTGTCAACACTTATTTTCTGAGTACATACTCTATGCTAAATACTGATCTATAAAGTAACTCTGATGGGAGAGTGGAGGGGGAGAGGAGCTATTTTATATTAGTTGCTCAGGAAGGTTTCTCTGAGGAGATGACATCTGAAATGAGACCTAAATAACAAGTAAAAGCAGAAGAGTTTTTCAGCTGAGGTTCTGGGAGTCTGTGGATAGATTTCAGGTCTATAAACTTGGATGGGAAAAATAATTACATGTTTATTTTCATTAAACTCAGACTGAAATTTAGCATTTTCTTCTATTTGAATATAGACAACAAACCTCAGTAGTAGCACTTGTTACTTTGTTACCAGTAGAAAGTATAGTTGGTCTTTTTTTTTGAGACTGAGTCTCCCTCTGTCGCCCAGGCTGGAGTGCAGTGGTGCGATCTCCGTTCACTGCAAGCTCAGCCTCCTGGGTTCACGCCATATTCCTGCCTCAGCCTCCCCAGCAACTGGGACTACAGGCGCATGCCGCCACGCCTGGCTAATTTTTGTATTTTTAGTAGAGATGGGGTTTCACCATGTTAGCCAGGATGGTCTCGATCTCCTGACCTTGTGATCCGCCCGCCTCGGCCTCCCAAAGTGCTGGGATTACAGGCATGAGCCACCGTGCCCAGCCAAAAGTATAGTTTTTAAAAATTATATCTCAGTTTTCACAGGTGTCTTGGAATGTTATCATTGCTTTGAAATTATGAGATTTCTTAGATGTGACACTAGATATGATTCTAATTGTGTTAATAAAGAAGCACATGTATTACTATATTGATTATATATTACTGGGTAATGATGACCCACAATTTGGGAGCTTTAAACAATAACCCATGATTCTGTTGGTCAGCAGTTTGGGCTGTGCTCAGCTAGGTGGTTATTTTGTTTCGTTTTGTTTGAGACAGATTCTCACTCTGTCACCCAGGCTGGAGTGCAGTGGCGCAATCTCATCTCACTGCAAGCTCTGCCTTCCAGGTTCATGCAATTCTCCTGCCTCAGCCTCCTGAGTAGCTGGGACTACAGGCGCCCGCCACCACGCCCAGCTAATTTTTTGTATTTTTAGTAGAGACGGGGTTTCACTGTGTTAGCCAGGATGGTCTTGATCTCCTGACCTTGTGATCCGCCCGCCTCGGCCTCCCAAAGTGCTGGGATTACAGGCGTGAGCCACCGCGCCTGGCCGAAAGTATAGTTTTTTAAAATTATGTCTCAGTTTTCACAGGTGTCTTGAAATGCTATCATTGCTTTGAAATTATGAGATTTCTTAGATGTGACACTAGATCTGATTCTAATTGTGTTAATAAAGAAGCACATGTATTACTGTATTGATTCTATATTACTGGGTAATGAATGACCCACAATTTGGGAGCTTTAAGCAATAACCCATGATTCTTTTGGTCAGCAGTTTGGGCTGTGCTCAGCTGGGTGGTTCTTTTGTTTTGTTTTGTTTTGTTTTGTTTTGTTTGAGACGGAGTCTCACTCTGTCGCCCAGGCTGGAGTGCAGTGGCGCGATCTTGGCTCACTGCAAGCTCTGCCTCCCAGGTTCATGCCATTCTCCTGCTGCAGCCTCCCGAGTAGCTGGGACTACAGGCGCCCGCCACCACACCCAGCTAATTTTTTGTATTTTTAGTAGAGACGGGGTTTCACTGTGTTAGCCAGGGTGGTGCCTCGGCCTCCCAAAGTGCTGGGATTACAGGCATGAGCCACCACGCCCGGCCTCATCTGGGTGGTTTTTAAGGACTTGCCAGGATTGTTCATGTGGCTGCAGTCATCTGGCAGCCCCACTGGGCCAAATAGTCCAAGACGGCCTTCCTCCCATGCCCAGCAGCTGATGCTGGCTGCAGGCTGGGCCACATGACTCCAACAGGCTACCCTGGGGCTCTTCACATAGTCACAGTGTTACAAGACAGCAAGAACATGAGCCACAAAGCCCCTTGAGGCTCAGGCTCAGAACTCCCCAGCACTTCCACTATCTTCTGTGGGTCAAAACAAATCCAAAGGCCAACTCAGTCAATTTGAGAGGCAATTCCATAGGTTGTGACTTCAGGGAAGTGTGATTAATTGGGGGCCTTTACTATATCTGTCACCTACCAAGTTCTAATTTTTTTTTTTTCCCCCCGAGACATGGTCTCACTCTGTCACCCAGGCTGGAGTGTAGTGACATGATCATGGCTCACTGTATCCTTGACCTTTGGGGCTCAAGCAGTCCTCCCACTTCAGCCCCCTGAGTAGCTGGGACTACAAGTGTGCACCACCATACCTGGCTAATTTTTGCATGTTCTTTTTTTGTACAAAATAATCTTCTGGATGGGGCTCACCATGTTTCCCAGGCTGGTCTTGAACTCCTGGATTCAAGTGATCCTCCCATCTCAGCTTCCCAAAGTACGGGGGTTACAGGCATGAACCACTGTGCCCAGCATATGTCATAATTTTAAAAATTATTATAATAAGTTGGCCGGGCTTTGTGACTCACACTTGTAGTCCGAGCACTTTGGGAGGCCAAGGCAGGTGGATCACTTGAGGTCAGAAGTTCAAAATCAGCCTGGCCGACATGGCGAAATCCTGTCTCTACTAAAAATACAAAAATTAGCCAGGTGTGGTGGCAGGCACCTGTAATCCCAGCTACTTGGGAGACTGAGGCACAAGAATCACTTGAACCTGGGAGACGGAGGTTGCAGTGAGCCAAGATCGTGCCACTGCTCTCCAGCCTAGGCAACACAGCAAGACTCTCTCTCAAAAAAAAAAAAAAAATAATAATAATAATAAAATAATATATATAAAAAATAATTTTAATGTGATCAGTGTTTTTTATAATTTTGTCTTTTACACTTTTTAAAATATTATTCTGAGAAGAGTTTCATAGGCTTCAGCACTTTGTCAGAGAGGGTCATGGCACAATATGAGGTTAAGAGCCCTTGATCTAAAGTCAGGGAGTTCTGGAAAGAGGAGTAAAGAAGCCTCAAGGCAGAAGCAAGCCGGCATGTCCAATGGGATGGAGGAGCAGAAGGAAAGCTCCTGTGGCCAGAGCCAAAGATTGAGGTGCAGAGTGGTTGGAGACAGAGGCAGGACCAGATGTGACTTCGTTGAAAGCTTTTGAAACTTGCAGAGGGACCTTCACTTCCCCACTGCAACACACCACAGAGTGTGAAAAGTAGGTATTGCATGTAAATTGTATTTTGATTTTTTTGGGGTCGTTGCTAACTTTTTTCAGTTATCTAGGCAGAAATAAGGAAACTCTTTTTTGCTATTCCATATATCTATTGTGATATCAGAGTCTGTTGTTTAGTTTTTTTGTTTGTTTGTTTGTTTGTTTGAGACAGTCTTGCTCTGTTGCCAGGCTGGAGTGCAGTGGTGCAATCTCAGCTCACGGCAACCTCCACCTCCTGGGTTCAGTGATTCTCCTGCCTCAGCCTCCCGAGTAGCTGGGACTACAGCCTCCATGCCCGGCTAATTTTTGTATTTTTAGTAGAGATGGGGTTTCACCATTTTGGCCAGGATAGTCTCACTCTCGTCTCAATCTCCTGAACTCGTGATCTGCCCTCCTCGGCCTCCCAAAGTGTTGGGATTACAGGCGTGAGCCACTGTGCCCAGCCCCAGAGTCTGTTGTTTCTAAAGGATGATGACTGGGCAATAGCTTTCTAGAGCTGGGAAAACCACATTTCAACAGGATTACATACCAATATTTACTATTTCATAAATCCAGGCATATTTGCTTAAAATGTCTCCTTTAGAGAGGCAAGAAACAGAAGCCCATTTTTTGTTTGTTTTTAGGAAATTCATATAAGCCATTGGTAAGCTTCTTTTAAGTTGCCAAACTCTATTTTCAGAAGACTTCTATGTTGACACTTGTGACCTATAGTAGAACAGAATTGCTTTAAGAGATCAGCATTGATAAAAGCAGAGGGAAGCTGAAAAGGGAGGATTAGGCTAAAGTCAACTGGTGGAGTAGGCATATGTGAATTACTCAAGTGTTGAAGAAATGACTCTGTTGGAGTTACCAGTTTATTATAACGAGAGCTAAAGTGAGAAATGCCAGACAGTCTAGAAGCATTCTGACTAACAAGGAGCTCCAACCCCTTATATATAAATGAGGTTACGTATAGTAGGTTGAAAGCAGGTTTCCAAAACAACCAGTTAGTTTGTATAGCTTCAGGATTGATGATTACATTCCATAGGATATTACATTAAATTGATGAAATCTGCACATCTCCAGGGAAGTCCTTACTAGATAGCCAGTGAGCTTTTATGATGATAAGATACATAATGGATAAAAATTTTCTGATGCCAAAAAGACTTCGGCCCTGCTCTAGTTAGGATCTATATTCATATTATCACCAGGTCAAGTGTCTTGCAAACTTTCTTAGCTTTCGTTCTTATCAGACTGCAGTTCATGATGTGAGGTATCAAAGACTCTCTCCTTAACCAAGCTTCAGTCATGCTCTGCTAATATCTCTTTTGGACCAGGCTTGATCCTTGCTCCACCCCCAGCTTTGGCCTGCCCAGCCCAGCCTTAGCAAGGAATTCTGCTAAGTCATCTCCAAACCCTAGCTATCTAATTACCCTTGATATCTGATCAAGTTCTTCATCCTCCACCTTTTTGATGTCTAAGTCCTTGGACTGCCTTTAGCAAGAGTCCTGTTAGGCCAGCTTAGCAAGAATTCCCCTGCCCTTGATGTGTCCTTTCAGCAATTTCCCATCCTTTGACCTCCTCACGCTGTTCTTGGCTGTAAATCTTCACTTGCTCTTGCTGTTTCAGAGTTGAACCCCTTCTTTTTCCCCTCCAGTTGCAATGGTCTTGAATGAAGTCTTCCTTACCATTTTAACAAGTGTCAGAATAACTTTTTTAACATCTGTCTTCATACCACAGTCAACAACCGCTTATCCTCCCCAAAACTCTGAGCTAACATCACTACTTAGAGATTACAGTGTCTGCCTATTTTATTAGCTGGAACTGCATCAGTGATTTTGGAGCTGAATTTTTCATTTTTTACATGTAAGATTATGTGTTTATAATTTATTGTTTTCACATAAGCATAAACAGAACTAGGAAGAGCTGTACTCAGGAGTCAAGTTAGAAGAAAAAACATCACCATGTTCAAATAGGCAACTGAACATGCCTCTGAAAACCAGAGGCAAAGGCAGTTATTTATAGTTAACATCTGTAGAATATGGACCGGGTGTGGTGGCTCACGCTTATAATCCCAGCACTTTGGGAGGCCAAAAAGCAGGAGGATTGCTTGAACCCAGACATTCGAAACCAGCTTAGGCAACATGGCGAGACCCCACCTCTACAGAAAATTTAAAAATTAGCTGGGCGTGGTTGATGTGCACCTGTAGGCCCAGCTACTCAGGAGGCTGAGGTGGGAGGATCACTTAAGCCTGGGAGGTCAAGGCTACATCGAGCTGTGATCGAGGCACCTGGGCAACAGAGCAAGACCTTGCCTCTACCCAAAAAAAAAAAAAAAAAATTAAATTTGTAGAAGGCTGGGCACAGTGGCTCACACCTGTAATCCCAGCACTTTGGGGGCTGAGGCAGAAGGATTGCTCTCAGGAGTTTAAGACCAGCCTGGGCAACATGGTGAAATACCATCTCTACAAAAAAATACAAAAATTAGCCAGTCGTGGTGGTGTACACCTGTAGTCCCAGCTACTTAGGAGGTTGAGGTGGGAGAATCGTTTGAGCCTGGGAGGTCAAGGCTGCAGTGAGCCGTGATCATGCCACTGCACTGTAGCGTGGGTGACAGAGTGAGACCATGTCTTTAAAAAAAAAAAAAAAATCTGTAGAATATGAAGCAAGATGAGAGACATTTGAAAGCACATGTAGGAAAATCAGGTGTTCTTCTAGAGCTGGCTCTCTGTTACGATAGAGACCTTTAAAATGTTTCTTCTGGTGCTTGCAGATGTCACCCTACCCTCCCACAAAGATAACAATGCATTTACTTCTGTCACTAGAGATTAGTTTTGCGCATGTATTCTTTCCTTAGGGCTGCCGTAACAAAGTCTGGGAGGCTTTAAAACAACAGAAATTTATCATCTCACAGTTCTGGAGGCCAGAAGTCAGAAATCATGGTGTCGGCAGGGCCATGGTCCCTCTGGCAGCTCTAGGGAAGGACCTTTCCTTGCGCTTCCTGGCTTCTGGTGTTTGCTGGCAATCCTTGGTGTTCCTTGGAGTGTAGATGGGTCACTTCAGTCTTTGCCTCCATGGTCACGTGGCCGTCTTTTCCCTGTTTCTTCACATGGTCTTCCCACCCCACACGCAGAGGTATGTGTCAGCTTCTGTGTGGCTGAATTTCCCCTTTTTATAAAGGCAGCAGCCCTATCGGATTGGGCCTATTCTAATGATCTCATTTTAATTTTTACCTTTGTAAAGACCCTGGGAGTTAGGACTTCAACATGTCTTTTCTGGGAGACAATGGAACCTACATAGCATGTTTTTGAACTTTACATGCAGAATCATTTTGTATGTAGTCATTTGCATCTGGCTTATTTCAGTCAATATATTAGTGAGAGTCATCCGTGTTGCCGTAGCAGTTTCTATTCATTGTCAGTCCTGCCCACCACTATATCAAGGCTCCACAAATTATGGTGTGAAGGCCAAATGCATCATGACTCATTTTTTTCCCATATGGAGATCTAGGAATTACATAAGAAAATGTGGTTTTTGGTTTCTATGGTACTTTTTTGCATATTTCTCTTTGTTTGAATTGGAAACAAATCTAATTAATCCTTAATTAAAAGAAAACTTTTCTATCCCATCTTTCCATGACTATGAATATGTTACATGTATAAATGTTTGTATCTACTATGTGGTCATTATACAGTTTGAACTAAAACATAGCTTATACTTGCCACATAAGTTTATGGAAAAAGTTAAATATTTTTTTTAATTGATTGATTTCTATCCTGTAACTTTACACATAAGACCTGGTAATACAAGCTTGTTGTTAAAAAAATAATAATAATTGAAATTATCCAGAAGGACATAAAATCAAACTAATAGGCTCCCCTCCTTATCCCTGTGGCTTGCCCAGTCTAATCCTTTATAAATCACCACTATTGACAGTTTTCTGGATATTCTTACAAATATTTTTTCTGACATGGAAGTGTGCATGTATCTGTGTATGTGTATGTTCCCTGTATTTCTAACATACCTGGGATCCTAATATGCATACTAATCTATAACTTGCTTTTTACATTTAATAATATATTATTATATTGTGTATATATATAATATATATATAATATTATATAATAATATATTGTGACTACATTTCCATTTTAGTACAATAAAGTTTCTCTTCATTCTTTTTTTCTATTTTTGAGATGGAGTCTTGCTCTGTCACCCAGGCTGGAGTGAAGTGGCCTGATCTCGGCTCACTGCAACCTCTGCATCCTGGGTTCAAGCAGTTCTTCTGTCTCAGCCTCCCGAGTAGCTAGGATTATAGGTGCCCACCGCCACACCTAGCTAATTTTTTTTTTTTTTTTTTTTGTATTTTCAGTAGAGACAGGGTTTCACCATGTTGGCCAGGTTGGTCTCGAACTCCTGACCTCAGGTGATCCACCTGCCTCAGCCTCCCAAAGTGCTGGGATTACAGGCATGAGCCACTGCACCCAGACTTTCTCATTTCTTAAAAATAATGTTATAATGTTCCATTCAATGGATGCATGATCATGTGTTCCCCAAATAGCAAACATTTATACTGTTTCCAATTTTTTGTGTAAGTATACATGGATTTATTTATCTTTTTATTTACTTCTATGAAAACATTTAAGAATGATTTTTAGATGTTGAATTGCTGGATAATATATATGTGCTTTTAAGTTTTTGGCAGATATCACTAAATTGCCATTCGAAAAAAAGGCAGTAACAATTTACAACCCATGAGGTGTTATTATTATTATTTTTAACGACCAGGACTTTACACCTTGTAAAATCTGCAATAAGAGAGTTATGTATTGACTGTTTACTCTGTTGTTTCAGAACAATGAGATGGTGGAGCTACAGAGAATACGGATGAAGGATGAAATCCGAGAATATAAGTTCCGAGAGGCACGGCTCCTTCAGGACTATACTGAATTGGAAGAAGAAAATATCACGTTGCAGAAACTAGTGTCCACGTTGAAGCAGAACCAGGTAAGGTTTAAGAAATTTTTTGAGTTATACTGAAGATGGATCTACATCTTCTGACCACTAAGGTTAAATCTCCTCTTCATTTCTCAGGAAGGAACTTGTCAAAATTTATTGTTTACTCTTTAATCTTCTCTCTATAACATTTATGTACTGAAATGTCCCAACCCTCCTATTTCAGCTAAAATATAGAAGGAAAAAATACACCTGTAAGTAGTATAGTGTACACTAAAGTTTTATTGAATAAGAAAAAGAATTTTAGTTTGTATTTTAGTTCTGCATTCATTTATTTCATAAGCCAAATGTATTGTAACAAATTTAACCTGACAACTTCTCATTAAAAGCCTGAGTCTTAGCCGGGCGTGGTGGTATATGCCTGTAATCCCAGCTACTTGGGAGGCTGAGGCAGGAGAATCGCTTGAACCCGAGAGGTGGAGGTAGCAGTGAGCCCAGATTGTGCCACTGCCCTCCAGCCTTAGTGACAGAGTGAGACTCTGTCTTAAAAAAAAAAAAAAAAAAAAAAAAAAGCCCGGGTCTGTACGCTTGTCTACGAGCTTAAGGTCTTCCTACGATCACTGGTCTCTCACGCCCTAAAAATTTTTTCTGTAAATTGCTTTCAAATAATAGAGGGAAATGGATTATGAAGTATAAATCAAGAAGAGCAAAATGGTAAGAAAAAGAGGCCAGGCATTGTGGTTCACACCAGTAATCCCAGCACTTTGGGAGGCCGAGGTGGGTGGATCACCTGAGGTCAGGAGTTTGAGACCAGTCTGGCCAATATGATGAAACCCTGTCTCTACTAAAAATACAAAAATTTGCCAGGCATGTTGGTGGGCGCCTATAATCTCAGCTACTCAGGAGACTAAGGCAGGAGAATTGCTTGAACCCGGGAGGCGGAGGTTGCAGTGAACCGAGATTACACCACTGCACTCCAGCCTGGATGACAGAGTGAGACTCCATCTCAAAAAAAAAGAAAAAGAAAAAGAAAATGCCTGTTTTCTTTTTCAGCTGTAACCTGACTACAAAGTTACATTCGTACATTTAAATAATTTTTTTTGCTGTAATGGGGCTTTGATAGCTTAATTTTCCTGATTGGTTTGCATTGTGGATTTTCAGAGCTATTAATAATGATTGAATCTGTAATTTTAGAAGAATTTATTTATGAATACAGTTGAATCAAGTAGTTAAGCAAAGGTGAATTGGATGTTCGAGTTCTTTTCAAGGTGCTTCCTCAGCGACACCTCTATTCTGGTCTAAACGCTGTTGCCACCTCTCAGTTCAGATCAACAGCCTATGTGCCAGGTGCTGTGCTAGGCTGGACAGACACAAGAATCTGTAGGGCATGATTCTTGTCCTGTGTAAACTTAGAAGCCAGCCCAGATGTATGCTTTTACCTCACTCCCTTCCTGAGTTGGTATCTACATGATACATAGATTGATTGATCAATTGATAGATAGATATAATGTTTTGATAGATATAAGCATTAAAAGGGAAAAGAAAAAAATATAGAAGAGAAAAATCCATGTAGTGGCACAATTAAAATTTTATTTCCTTTTTTTTTTTTTTTTTTTTTTTTTGCAACAGAGTCTTGCTCTGTTGCCCAGGCTGGAATGCAGTGGCGCGATCTCAGCTCGCTGCTACCTCCACCTCCTGGTTCAAGCAATTCTCCTGCCTCAGCCTCCCGAGCAGCTGGGATTACTGGCATGAGCCACCACACCCAGCTAATTTTTGTAGTTTCAGTAAAGACAGGGTTGTACCATGTTGGCCAAGCTGGTCTGAACTCCTGAGCTTAAGCAGTCCGCCCGCCTCAGCCTCCCGAAGTGCTGGGATTACAAGCACCAGCCACAGCGCTTGGCCAAAATTTGATTTCTGATCATTGCCACTTCCCCCAGATTTGGAGTGCTGGGAGGAAGGCATGTAGGGGGACAGTTTCAGTCCATCAAAAAAGGGCTACTGGAGTATCCCCATGTGTTTCTGCTTCATTCCTTCTGTAAGCTCTGAATCCTAATATGTGTGCTGAGGGGGGCCATTCCAGAGGCTCCCCAGGTCTTGATTTGGCTGGGAAAAGTGAGCACACAGTGGAGAAATGTAGACTTTGAAAAATACATTTGTAAAGATGCTTCTCGAATACTTTTTAAAATAAGAAGGGTTTTGTTTGTTCGTTTGTTTGTTTTTGAGATAGAGTCTTGCTCTTTCACCAGGCGGGAGTGCAGTGGCGTGATCTTGGCTCACTGCAACCTCTGCCTCCCGGGATCAACCGATTCTCCTGCCTCAGCCTCCTGAGTAGCTGGGACTACATGCATGTGCCACCACACCTGGCTAATTTTTTATATTTTCAGTAGAGACGGGGTTTCACCGTGTTAGCAAGGATGGTCTCAATCTCCTGACCTCGTGATCCGCCCACCTCAGCCTCCCAGAGTGCTGAGATTACAGGTGTGAGCCACCGTGCCTGGCCTAAGAAGGGTATTTTTTGTGGTCCTTTTTTTGGTTATTGATGAAGCACATAGAGGATTTGAAACAAATTTACTTGAAGTGCAACTATTTGAAGTGGCCCTTCCTTCCCGATTCCTACACTCCTCCCTGCTCTCTAGAGCATGGTGAGAGCACCACCAGCAGCCTCCTTGGAGAGCCTTCTGTGACCGCATGTGTAGACTGAGGGACTCAGGAGGTTAATGAAGGCCAGTATTAGATATTCTTGAAAGACTGCCAAGGTATCCCTTGAGTATTCATTAACCCAGATGCCGTTTCTGGGAGAATTTGTACTGTCATTCCTGTTGTGAGTTTCCCCATGCCCTCCTTCCAGTAATTGAAACATGGGATCCAATGGTTAACTCAGAAGTTTTTTTAAAAGGTGGGGGAACTTACACATTTTTTATTTCCAACATGCCATATGCTAATTTTCCCAATTAAGTGTCTAATTAATTCATTCAAAATCATTTTCTACACAGAGCGCCATTCTGGTTCATTCCCTGAAATTGGAGGAACTGAAATGCCACAAGTCTCTCCCAGCTAAGAAAATGCTGTGTTTGTTTCCCGTAGTAATTGATCTTTATTTATAGATGCTAGCATCTATTGTAAACTCTTTCTAATCAATAAAGGTTTTTGGTTTTTTGGGTTTTTTTGAGACAGGGTCTTGCTCTGTCGCCCAGGCTGAAGTGCAGTGGCTTAATCTTGGCTCACTGCAACCTCTGCTTCCTGGTCTTGTGACTCAGCCTCCTGAGTAGCTGGGATTACAGGCGTGTGCCACCAGGCCCAGTTAATTTTTGTATTTTTAGTTGAGACAGGGTTTTGCCATGTTGGCCAGGCTGGTCTCAAGTGATCCGCCCACCTTGACCTCCCAAAGTGCTGGGATTACAGGCATGAGCCACCATGCCTGGCCCTAATTAATGAAGTATTAAGTACAATGTTTTATGTACAAATGCCACAGAGTTTTTTAAAGAGGTGATAATGAGTAGCATTCAGTCACAAAATTGGGTTGTGTTACTTTGTAGTGAGGTTCCCCATGCGTTGTATAGTCCTTCAGCCTGCTTTGATGTTTCTAAACAGCAAAGTTATTACCATTTTAAAATGCTTAGTTCAAAGAATTTTTCCTTCTGAAGTATTATTTTTCTTTTAGCTATTTATTGATTATTTTCTAAGTACAGTGTAATTATTAAGTAACACCCCTTTCTATAGTCTATTTATTCATTTGTTTACATTCCATTTCCTTCCACTAACATACAGCACCTACGATAGAGCCTGATCTATAGTAGATATTAAATAAATACTTGTTGAAAGAATAAAAAAACTGGCCAGGCACTGTGGCTCAAGCCTGTAATCCCAGCACTTTGGGAGGCTGAGGAGGATCACTTGAGTCCAAAAGTTCACGTCCAGCAACATAGGGAGACCTCATCTCTACCAAAAGCAAAAAAAAAATTAACCAAGTGTGATGATGCACACCTGTGGTCCCAGCTACTTGGGAGTCTGAGATGGAAGGATTGCCTGAGCCTGGGAGGTTGAGGCTGCAGTGAGCTATGACCACACCTCTGTACTCCAGCCTAAGCGATAGAGTGAGTCCCTGTCTCCAAAAAAAAAAAAAAAAAAGAAAAGAAAAAGAAAAGCAACAATTCATTCACACTTCTATTATAAAACATTTCCTCCAATGTCAGGTAATAATATATAAGAATATCGCCCCGGGCGCAATGGCTCATGTCTGTAATCCCAGCACTTTGGGAGGCCAAGGTGGGCAGATCACGAGGTCAGGAGTTCGAGATCAATCTGGCCAACATAGTGAAACCCCGTTTCTACTAAAAATACCAAAAAAAAGTAGCCGGGCGTAGTGGCGGGTGCCTGTAGTCCCAGCTACTCGGGAGACTGAGGCAGGAGAACCACTTGAACCTGGGAGGCAGAGGTTGCGGTGAGCTGAGATCACGCCACTGCACTCCAGCCTGGGTGACAGAGTGAGACGCCGATCCATCACCAAAAAAAAAAAAAAAAAAAAAAAAAAGGCTGGGTGCGGTGGCTCATGCCTGTAATCCCAGCACTTTGGGAGGCTGAGGCGCATGGATCACCTGAGGTCGGGAGTTCAAGACCAGCCTGACCAACATGGAGAAACCCCGTTTCTACTAAAAATACAAAATTAGCCAGGCATGGTGGCGCATGCCTGTAATCCCAGCTACTAGGGAGGCTGAGGCAGGAGCATCGCTTGAACTTGGGAGGTGGAGGTTGTGGTGAGCCAAGATCATGCCATTGCACTCCAGCCTGGCCAACAAGAGTGAAACTCCATGTCAAAAAAAAAAAAAAGAATATCATAAGGTAATATCATAAAAAACCTAGGAAATGTATTCAATTCAGTTTTATTTCATTTAACCAGTATTTCAGGGGTATCTCTCTATGAGATCATTTACTTTTTAGAGACAAAAGATATAGTCACTGGCTCAAAGAGCTTGTAGTCCCAATAGGGACTCGTAGCAATTTGTGTAAATGAATATTAAAGCCATATGTTAGGTTTCGCGACATAGGGATAGATTAAGATCTTTAGAGTTCCTAAGCTCTGAAAGGATTGTGATATCTAACCTTGACCCTCATATAGTTAAAAATAAAGTTATTAAACTATGAAGTTGCTATAAGGAATGCTAATAAAGCGCTTATTTTTCCTATGATGACTGCTTTGATGTTGTCTTTAAAATACCAAACACCAGTTTTAAGTCCCTTGTTCTGTTTCTTGCTTCCTCTGCCTTGCTGGGGCTCTAATCATATGGTGCAGCCTTGCAACAATGGCACAGAAAGGAGTGATGAGTTTGCCTCAGTGGGCACCAAAGACTTCACAGTTAGGATGAGATTCTTAACTTAGGTCTTAAAAGAGGAATAAGAGTTTTCCAGGTGACAGCCTTTTCCCAGGCGGAGAAACATGAAACAGCTGGGTGAATAGTAGGAGCTTGTACCACATTTGAGTGAGTGGTGTGAGTGAAGCTGCCCAGACAGAAAGAGATCAGGGCCAGGCGCAGTGGCTCACACCTGTAATCCCAACACTTTAGGAGGCCAAGTCACGAGGATCACTTGAGGAGTTTGAGACCAGCCTGGGCAACATAGTGAGACCTTGTGTCCACAAAAAAAGTTTAAAAAATGAGGCAAGAGGATGACTTGAGTGCAGGAGGTTGAGGCTGCAACGAGCCATGATTATGCCACTGGACTCCTGCCTGGGTGACATAGCAAGAGATCAGGTTTTACGGGAAATCTAGGCCATCAATTGAATAAATACTACTGAATTTTAAACTCTGCCATGCAAACTAAATTAATGTCTTCAAGTCAAGCCCGGAGTTGGCAAACTTTTTCTGTAAAGGGCCAGATAGTAAGTATTTTAGGTTTTGCTGGCCATATGATCTCTCTTGTAACTACCCAGCTCTGCTCTGGTAAAAGCAGCCATAGACAATATGTAAACAAATAAATGGGAGTGTGTCCCAATAGAACTTTCTACACAAAAATAGGTGGTGGGCTGGATTTGCTCCAGAGTACATACTATTGTTGGACAACCTCTGGTCTAGGCCATCAGTTTAACAAAGACTGCAGCATAACAGGTCTACAGTGCAAACTAATGTCTGCAAATATAAGCTTATCACATAATCTGGGGCAGTCAGAGGGTTGGTTGAAATACTAGGAAAGGTTGGAAAGAGGTGTCCTATGTTGTCCAAGGAAAAAAAAGGAAAGGTTGGGAGGAGGATGACTTTACAGTATGTGTGTGTGTGTATATATATATGTGTGTGTGTATGTGTATTTTTTTTTTTAGACAGAGTCTAGCTCTGTTGCCCAGGCTGGAGTGCAGTGGCACAATCCTGGCTCACTGCAAGCTCCGCCTCCCGGGTTCATACCATTCTCCTGCCTCAGCCTCCCAAGCTGGGACTACAGGCGCCTGCCACCACGCCCAGCTAATTTTTTTTTTTTTTTTGTATTTTTAGTAGAGACGGGGTTTCACCGTGTTAGCCAGGGTGGTCTCTATCTCCTGACCTTATGATCCGCCCGCCCCAGCCTCCCAAAGTGCTGTGATTACAGCCGCGAGCCACTGCACCCGGCCCGACTTTACAGTATTTAAGCAGGCCTGGAAGAAACCATGACACAAGAAAACACAGTTGTCCGAAGAATTTCCAAGTTGCCTTTCTTATAACCACACTGAGGGCAATCCTTGCTTCTCCTTTCATAAGGGGGTAAAGGCCCTTCTGATTTCCATACTCCTTAATCCCAAGTCACCTGCAAAACAGTTAATCATGTTGAGCGTGCTTTTATGGATGCCTCTCTTCCTCTACAGTTCATCCTCAGTTTCCCCCTGCTTCCTTGCTAACAATTGAGATTCCTATAATCAGAGAATGAACCATTCATTTCACTGCCAGAGAGAAAGTGAAAAATGCACGTTTTTGCTTGAGGTAACAACCTAGTTGAAACGCAGTCAGTCAGCAAGTGTAAAGGAAAGGTGGCTGGATCCTGTAGTGTGGGAAAGGTTGTTTGCTAGGTGGAAAAGGTTGAAGACAGCCAGTCACAGGGCAGGAGCGGCAAACTCAAATGACCACAAGCAGCTCATAAATAGCATTAAGTATAAGATGTAAAGAAAAAGTAGAGGCCAAATGCAGTGGTTCACGCCTATAATCCCAGCACTTTGGGAGGCTGAGGTGGAAGGATTGCTTCAGTCCAGGAGTATGAGACCAGCCTGGGCAACATGGTAAAACCTTGTCTCTACAGAAAAAAAAAAAAAAAGAAAAAGAAAAAGAAACGAAAAAAGCCAAGCATGGAGGTATGCGCCTGTAATCCCAGCTACCCAGGAGGCTGAGGTGGGAGGATTAATTGAGCCTGGGAGATCAAGGCTGTAGTGAGTTGTGATCAAGCTACTATACTCTAGCCTGGGCAACAGAGCAAGACCATGTCACAAACAAACAAACAAAAGAAAAAGTGGATGCAAAAGGAACAGCCAGTGCTCACTTACAGGTGATTTTTGTCTTCTGTGAACGTAGGCCCGGTGTTGCCTGAATTTTTTATTTTTTAATTTTTATTTATTTATTTTTTTTGAGACAGAGTCTTGCTCAGTCGCCCAGGTTGGAGTGCACTGGCGCAGTCTCGGCTCACTGCCAGCTCCACCTCCTGGGTTCACGCCATTCTCCTGCCTCAGACTCCCGAGTAGCTGGGACTACAGGTGCCCGCCACCACGCCTCACTAATTTTTTTGTATTTTTAGTAGAGACAGGGTTTCATCATGTTAGCCAGGATGGTCTTGATCTCCTGACCTCGTGATCCGCCAGCCTTGCCTCCCAAAGTGCTGGGATTACAGGCGTGAGCCACCACGCCCAGCCCAAACTTTTGAATTTTTTAAAAAAGAAGTTAGAAGTTTTCAAATGTTTGTGAAATCATCAGTTTTCTAAATATTGGCAATCAATTCCAAAAGTTTTGTAACATGTTACAAGCCAAATAAAGCACATCCATAGGCTCGATGGTCTATGGGCACCACTTGTGATCTCTGCTCTAAAGCATCTGATATCTGAATTGGTGGAAGGGTCATGGGAGCACACACCTGCCCGGGGAGCCACTAGAGTAGAGAATGCAAACACAGGGACACATGCCTTTGAGCAGGTCGCTGATAGCCAGGGGCTGTCAAGGTATTATGTGTCCCAGGCCAAGTAATAAGTTCTTGGACTTTTGAAAAGTTATTTCATTTCCCTGCCATCATGTTTGTAACATGCGTTTATAGTGCCCAGTTATCATTTTTCACAAAGTGCGATTTTTCTCCCATGAAGTACTCATCATCTTAAGTAATGTAGTTGATATGAACCCAGAAATTCCTACTTGATTAGGAGGCAGTTATTGGTAGTATGCCATTGATAGATTTGTTAATTTTTTGTTATATTTATTCAAATGCATGTTCATGGTAGAACAATTAGCACTTTCTAGTTTTCATTCTAAATAATGGACATTATAAATAATGGTCTCCACTATTGTCTCTTTTGAGTAATTCTATCAGGGACATGTTGAAATTCCAATGACCTTTTTTTTTTTTTTTTTTGCCTTAGAGGCATGTTTTGTATAATGCATTTTTTTTTCTTTTTTTCTCAAGACGGGGCCTCACTCTGCCACCCAGACTGGAGTGTAGTGACACCATCAGGTCTCACTGCAGCCTTGACCTCCCTGGGCTCAAGTGATCCTCCCACCTCATCCTCCTGAATAGCTGGGACATCAGGTGCACGCCACCACACCTGGCTAATTTTCTTATTTTTTGTAGAGATGGGGTTTCATTATGTGGCCCAGGTTGGTCTCAAACTCCTGTGCTCAAGCAGTTCACCTGCCTTGGCCTCCCAAAGTGCTGAGATTACAGGCCTGAGCCACTGTGCCCAGCCCTCATAATTCATTTCACACACCATAGTGTGGTGAGCACATTCTTTCACTGAAATAACAGTATCCATATTCACATATACAACTAGCATTGTTAGAAACATCTGCTATACGTATGTCTTTATGAGTTGCATTCTACTAGAGCACCACAGTGTTCCAGTGACCAGTGAGTGCTGGTTTACCATCAGATTTCATTGTTCCCTTCTGACAGTGTATTTCTCAATTTTTACCTGGGCCCAGTGCTGCCCAGAGTAAAGGCTACATTCTTCACTCCTCCTGGCAACCAAATTGCATAAGACTAGTACCAGCCAATGGTATATAACAAGTGATGTGGGTAACTTTTAATGTCCTTAAAGGAAGAGAGTGTGCCCCTTATTTCGCCCCACCACTTAGAACATTATCAAATGGCAAGCCACCTTAGATAGTATGGTCTAGGCTAGAAGGCCATACAACAACAGAGAAAGAGCCTGGCTCCTGGATGACCTTATGGAGCAGAGATTCCCTACTAGTCCTTGACTATCTACCTCCGTACTGTTACATAAGGGAAATACTTCTGGCCGGGCGCGGTGGTTCACACCTGTAATCCCAGCACTTTGGGAGGCTGAGGTGGGCGGATCACAAGGCCAGGAGATCAAAACCATCCTGGCTAACACAGTGAAACCCTGTCTCTACTAAAAATACAAAAAATTAGCTGGGAGTGGTGGCGGGCGCCTGTAGTCCCAGCTACTCGGGAGACTGGGGCAGGAGAATGGCATCAACCCAGAGGCACAGCTTGCAGTGAGCCGAGATTGCGCCACTGCACTCCAGCCTGGGCAACAGAGCGAGACTCCATCCCCCCCAACAAAAAGAGGAAAACTTCCATCTTGACTAAGTCATTCTTGTTTAGGTGTCTGTTACATCAGCAAGCTTACATCCCAGCTAAATCTCTACCCTAATCTTTGCAAGACAAACCATTGCATTGAGATTATGTAAAGGGAAGTAGGGGGAGAAAGAGAAATATATGATGATGATACTGGTCAATGTTCCCTATCCTTCAGTTTTTAAAATATTTTTTAAAAATTCAAGTTCAAACTAATATATATGCTAAAATCAATATGAAACTAAGCACATAGTTTCTATGTGCATCTAATATCATGATTACTTTATTGTACTTTTTCTAGTTTATTTTTTCATTCCTCGTTGTTCTTTATTCAGCAAATACACACTGAACAGCAGACTTCTGTTTTAAACACCATGAGGGAACACTGAAGCACTATGAGGAGCAATGAGGTGGATAAAAAAATACTTCCTTTCTCTAAGAAGATTACAGCGTACTTGTGGAGATAAAATGTTTCTTAAAAGGTGGCATGTGATAAGTGCCATGGAAAAGATCCCAAGGAGGCATGTTGGCTCACAGAAGTCATCCCTGTCACCCGCGGGCCTTCATGAGGAAGGGGTTGTTTGAGCAGGTTTATTTTGATTGCAATTCAAAAGAATATTACCTCACTAACAATATATGGCCAGGTGCAGTGGCTCACACATATAATCCTAGCACTTTGGGAGGCCAAGGCCGGAAGATTGCTTGAGCTCAGGAGTTCAAGAGCAGCCTGGGCAATACAGTGAGACCCGTCTCTGCAAAAAATAAAAAATAAAAAACAGTAAAATAGCCAGGCGTGGTGGCACATGCCTGCGATCCTAGCTACTTGAGGGGCTGAAATGCGAAGATAACTTGAGCCCGGGAGGTTGAGGCTGCAGTGAGCCATGATCATATCATTGCACCCCAGTCTAGGCAATAGAGCGAAACCCTGTCTCAAAACAAACAAACAAACAAAAACAATGTTGGTATTTTTTGTTACTGGATAGTTTATGTAACTGTTCTTTGAGATTCTGTCTATCCTTTAAGCACATAACAGTGATCTTTACATTTTCATCTTACTCTCAAACATTTTACTGAGATTATGTTATTATGATCATTCAACAAATGTATCTCTGGATATAAAAATTTCTTCATTATTAATAAGGAACTAAAACAAAGTAATGGTGATGATACAATCTCTTCTTAGATTGCGAATATTCTCATAAATTGTTACAAAAATATTCCCTATTTATTAGGCAAACAGTGCCCCCTTTTGACCACTGGATCCTATAAAAGAAATCCTAAGACAATAGACTTTTCATCTCTGCTAAAAATTGAATTATATAGAGAGTTATATAGATTTATATTATATCTAATTATATATAGCATATTTATGTTATGTCGCTGTAATACATAATTATGTATTTTATATATAGTATATAATTTCTAAAGAAACTATCCTATATAACTTTAAGGATATACTGTGTGCTTTTTATTATTTATTTTTTAGACTCCTGTTAAACGATTAGGTCCACTAGAGTGTTTAGTGGCAGTTTTGTAAGATCCACATTTTAGTTTTATGAATCTTCTTTATCCCGTCTGATTCAGGTTGAATACGAAGGCTTAAAGCATGAGATTAAGCGATTTGAGGAGGAGACGGTACTGCTGAACAGCCAGCTGGAAGATGCCATCCGATTGAAAGAGATTGCTGAGCACCAACTAGAAGAAGCCCTCGAGACTTTAAAAAATGAAAGAGAGCAAAAGAACAACCTGCGGAAGGAGCTCTCGCAGTATATCAGCCTCAATGATAACCATATCAGCATCTCAGTAGATGGACTCAAATTTGCCGAGGATGGGAGTGAACCAAACAATGATGACAAAATGAATGGTCATATCCATGGGCCTCTTGTGAAACTGAATGGAGACTATCGGACTCCCACCTTAAGGAAAGGAGAGTCTCTGAACCCTGTCTCTGACTTATTCAGTGAGCTGAACATTTCAGAAATACAGAAATTGAAGCAGCAGCTTATGCAGGTAAGAACTTTGGGACCACTAGAGTGAATTTCTTATAGATTGCATGTAGCATGTTGTGGGACTCCTGATTCTCGCATTTCACTTCCAGATTTCTTTTCTTTTCTCTTTTCTTTTTTTATTTTCTTTTCTGTTCTGTTCTTTTCAAGACAGAGTCTTGCTCTGTTGCCCAGGCTGGAGTACAGTGGTGCAATTTCAGCTCACTGCAACCTCCACCTCCTGGGTTCAAGCGATTCTCCTGCCTCAGCCTCCTGAGTAGCTGGGACTGCAGGTGCCCGTCACCATGCCCGGCTAATTTTTTGTATTTTTAGTAGAGATGGGGTTTCTCCATATTAGCCAGGATGGTCTTGATCTCCTGACCTCATGATCCGCCTGCCTCAGCCTCCCAAAGTGCTGGGATTACAGGCGTGAGCCACCATGCCCAGCCCCAGATTTCTTTTCTAATATTGCTTCTTCAATTAGAAACTTTCAAAGTGCAATATTTAAAAAAGACATGACAGAAGGGGTGTTAAAGAGAAAAAAGGTTCCTTGGGCCAGGTGCAGTGGCTCACACCTGTAATCCCAGCACTTTGGGAGGCTGAGGCTGGTGGATCACCTGAAGTCAGGAGTTCAAGACCAGCCTGGCCAACATGGTGAAACCCAACTCTACTAAAAATACAAAAAATTAGCTGGACGTGGTGGCGGGTGCCTATAATCCCAGCTACTCAGGAGGCTGAGGCAGGAGAATCACTTGAACCCAGGAGGCAGAGGTTGCAGTGAGCCGAGATTGCCATTGCACTCCAGCCTGGGCAACAAGAGTGAAACTTCATCTTAAAAAAAAAAAAGAAAAGAAAAAGAAGAAAGAAAAGACAGAGCCTTAATGCATTTCTGATTAACAAAAGAATTCAAAAACTTTATATACAAGTAAAATGATGGAAACCATGCAGTTTTTCATCACAAGCAACTGTGTATATAGTTTCCAGATTTATGGTTACATTTCACAGGAATACTTGAAGCCTTAAAAGACATAAAGGACTTCCTATGTACAAATTATCCAGGATACCATATGATTAAAAATGCAGAACAGGTATAATCTAAGACCAAAGGATTCTTATTGCAACATGAGTTAAACCTTAAATTTTTAGCATCTTCAAATCAAATGTCTTGTGAAGAATCCCAGCCTTTAACCTTATTTCCTTGTGAAATTGCTTTCTAGTTTCGAGTCTTGCCTTCCTGCCACACGTAATGGAAATGTTGTTTAAGGAACAGCAGCATGACCATCACCTGGGGGCTTATTTATACAAATTGTTGAGCTCCATGTAGATCTACTGAACTAGAAATCTGGTCTAACAAGCTTGTTAAGTGATTAAATTTGAGACTTAATCTTCAATCTCAATCTTATCCCTCCAAGGTTCTTCATGTATAGCTGATAATTAGAGGCTGTTAAGCCTTTGGCAGTCATCTGCCTCCACAGAAATAACTGGAAAAAGTGAAATTAACAGAAAAAAGTAAGAGAATAGAGAGCCAATGATGTTGATTTGTTAACCTGTTTATTTTCTATGTCTTTTTGCTCAGTTTACACTAATACAACTAGATTGAAACAGAAAACATACTTCCTTGTGAAAAAGTTTTACATGACAGATATATTTATAAGAATTTGTGCCCCCCAGATTGAATAGCATTAAATAGAAGTTATATGAGTTTTTTTTAACTCTTACGTTGGTGGCTTTGAGATAAAAAGTTACTGGGTTCAGACTTTTTGTTTCTTCTTTTTATTTTGGTGGCAGTGCAGAAGATATTAGGAAAAGAGACTTCTATGCATAAAACAACACAACAATTTTCAACCAGGTCTTCTGTTGGCTGAAAGCTCAGAGCTGTGCTCAGATTTAATTCTAAATGTGATCTGAATTGGGTAATACAAAAGTCTAAAAAGAGGAGAAGTTCAATAAAAAGAATGGTGGAAAACAAGTAAGTTCTCAGCAGGAGAGTGGCTCTCCTGAGTTCTCAATAGACTGTCGTTTTCGTTTGGGTTGGGACAGTTCCTCACTGCCAGAGAATGTTTTCTTCCTTGAGAAGGTTTAGCGTCTCTGATCCCAACTCATGAGATGCTGGTTACATTTCCTCAGTTGAAGTGAGGACCAGAAACTCCCCATGTATTTCAAATGCTCTGAGAGTCAGTCACTAGTTGACAGTCATTCTTAGAGGACAGCACTTTACTTTCCCATGGAATGGGATACATAATACCTTCCTCATTAGAGTGGCATGTGGGTTTATGAGTTATATGCAGAGTGCTGAGAACAGGGACTAGCGCACAGTAAATGCTCCGTAATTAGAAACTGTTATCATTATTTCACCTCCCTCGGTCCTTTAATTTATTGGGCACTCACTTTATAATAATTTAGATAATTATTATTAACTATTATTTTTGGGCTATTAGCTCAAGGATAATCATCCCAAAAGGGACTGATGTGGATACTGGCAGGAATATAGAAAAATAACAGTTAAGTCTCATGGTGCAAGAAGGTCTGAAAAAGGATATTCATTTAGCAAGATGTTAGGGTGAGGAAAACTTTGCTGGATAAATCCTTCCTCAGTCTACCAGAAAGCTGTGTCCCTTCAAATGTTTCATCAACCCTTAACTGATGTTGACAGTTTGCAAAGATGTAGAGGGGCGCAGGTAGGTCCTTATATCCCCAAGTTTGCTCCAGATTTAGTTGTGAAAACCAGGTTCAACACAGGAAGGGCTTTGCAGCTTCCAATCTCATACTAACAACACTAACTGTAATTTTTTTTTTAGGTGGAATATCCATTTATCTTCTTGTAATCAGCATTTGTAAAAAGCATATCAGCTTTTCCTAAGAATATATTCCATTCAAATGAGTAAATTCATGAGAAGTATACCTTCTCATGAATTATTTCTTTGTAATACAGTTTTTTCCTTAGCCACACATCTTTTTGGGTTGAATTTATGTAAATAAACACATTTAAATAAACACATTACAAAAACATTACCGGATACGTTGCCTAGAATTCATTGTAATTGGCTTTGATGTTAATAAGGATTAACAATAATATGGCAATTCTGATCAATGAGAGTACTCTACACCTGAAATATATATGTGTCAGTACCATTGTTCTGGAAATTCTGAAGAGGAACCAGTCAGATGTACTTTAAGTATAGCTATCTGGAATGCTTGGGCCAGGTGTGTTTTAAATTTAAGTTTCAGATTATAGAAAGGCAATATACAGTATATACCATATAGATTGTGATATCTCCACTGGGATCAGATGCAGCATCCGATGACCAAGTAATATTAACATTTCTGCAGTGAAACATGAGTATTCACACTAAGAATAAGATGAGAACCATTAAAGGCCTCACACCAGTCAGGTGCAGCTTGGCTGCCCTGGGAGTTTAGGACTGTCTGAATATTGCCAAGTGAGTTTTATCATAACCACGTGAGTTTGATCAAACTTGATTTTGAGCTTTTTGGATTTTGGAGTTGCGGGTATTGTAGGAATAGCACTGTCCTGTTGGGCAGCTGTCAGTTTTGCGCACCTCAGCTTACAGTGTCGACATACTTGGGACGTGACAGTTTGTGTTTTCTCTTTTTTTATTATACTTTAAGTTGTAGGGTACATGTGCACAACGTGCAGGTTTGTTACGTATGTATACATGTGCCATGTTGGTGTGCTGCACCCATTAGCTTGTGATTTACATTAAGTGTATCTCCTAATGCTATCCCTGAGCAGTTTGTATGTTCATAGTTCCCTTATCTCTTAGGATTTCTCCTGGCCTGGATCCACAACACTGCACGGGAGAGAAGGCCTTGTGCCTCTAAATCCAACAGCTGCGCTTAGCTAACAGCTCATGACCGTGTAGAGGGGCACAGGCAAGGCTATAACACCCTGATCCAGGTGATAACATAACACCCTGATCCAGGTGATAACATAACACCCTGATCCAGGTGATATGCAGCTTTCAGGTTTTCTTCCTTTTGATCAAGTCCCCCTTTGATAAAGTAAGTTGAAGAGATCTATAGTACAACATGGTGACTGTATTGTATTGAAAATTAAAGAGTAGATTTTAAGTGTTCTCAGTGTTGTAGAACCCCCAAATGTAGGTCGGCGTGCTGGATGGGTAGTAAGCCAAATACTGACACATCAGTGCTTAGCAGTAGAGAAAGGTGTATTCATTTTGGCCAAAAATGACATTGTGGGAGAGACAATCTGTCAAATCCTACCTGCCTTTGAACGTAACTGGGGGTTTTTGTGAGTAAGGCAGCTTTGCAGGAGATGAAATCCCCCAAAGATCAAAGTTGTTTGCGTCCCTCAGCTCAGTCAAACTTCTGGATGCCGTCCAGGAGGTCTGCATGACCTAAGGATCATTGTTCTTTGAAAGGAAAACAAGTTCATTAATCTTACTGGCAGCCAGGGTTAGGATGCAAAGTTAGTCAATTATGAGTGACTACCGTCTACCGAATGACTATGTGCAAGCAGTCATGCATGGAGGAAGAAAAGGACAAAGAGAAAGGAAAATAAGTAAAACAAACGTTTAATGATTTTGATAATATAGGTTCAGTTACATCACCAAAAACATGATAAGTATGTCAGGTCATGCATGTCACAATTAGCTCAATTTCCACTTTGCCTACATATTTCAAAACATCATGTTGTACACAATAAATATGTACAATTTTTGTCAGTTAAAATAAATACTTTTTTTTTTTTTTTAAAGAACTCCTTTGAAAACAGCATACCTAGTTCCATACCCTTTCGGCCTTTTCTTCTCCTATAAGGCTCAATTTTTGCACATGAATTATGTTTTCCCATCCATAGATATTTATTTAAACTGGTTCCAGGGAAAAAACAATGCCTCTGTCAATGAAGAAAGTCAAACTCTGTAAAATATTTTAACAGACTTATTCTGAGCCAAATATGAGTGACCATGGCCCATGACACAGCCCTCAGGAGGTCCTGAGAACATGTGCCCAAGGTGGTCGGGGTACAGCTTGGTTTTATATATTTTAGGGAGGCATGAGACATCAATTAAATATATTTAAGAAATACATTGGGCCTGGTGCGGTGGCTCACACCTGTAATCCCAACAATTTGGGAGGCCGAGGTGGGTGGATCATGAAGTCAAGAGATTGAGACCATCCTGGCCAACATGGTGAAACCCTGTCTCTACTAAAAAAAAACCACAAAAATTAGCTGGGCATGGTGGTGCGTGCCTGTAGTCCCAGCTACTTGGGAGGCTGAGGCAGGAGAATCACTTTAACCCAGGAGGCGGAGGTTGCAATGAGCCGAGATCATGCCACGGCACTCCAACCTGCGACAGATCAAGACTGTCTCAAAAAAAAAAAAAAAAAAAGAGAGAGAAAAAAAAGAAAGAAATACATTGGTTTGGTTCAGAAAGGTGGGACAGCTCAAAGCGGGGGCTTCTAGGCTATAGGTAAATTTAAACATTTTCTGGTTGACAATTGGTTGAGTTTATCTGAAGGCCTGGGATCAATGGAAAGAAAATGTTCAGGTTAAGATAAAGGATTGTGGAGAGCAAGTTTTATTGTGCAGAGGAAGCTCTCAGCAGACTTCAGAGACAGCAGGTTGTAAAATGTTTCTTATTGCGCTTAGAAGGGTGCCTGGCTCTTAGCTGATTATCTCCTGGATCCGGAAAGGAAGGAAGGAAAACAAAGGGGAAAGGAGATTCTCTACAGAATGTGGATTTTTCCCACAAGAGACTTTTCAGGGCAATTTCAAGGTATGGCAAGGAAATGTATTTTGGTTTTCTTCCTTTGCCAGTGTCAGATTGGAAAGTGAATCTTGATATACAGGGTTAAATAAAACCCATCCCATGAGCACTTATGGTTTGTAGGGCATGACTCCTCAGACCTCTTAAATAGGAATTTGGGCAATCTAAAAAAAAAAAAACAGAGCTTAGTCCTCACCTCTGCCTTAATTATCAGGAATGTTGAGTGAGTTGTTTTGCTTCTCTGAGGCTCATTCAAAAGGGGAAGGTAATAAATTAGCCCCACCACTAGTCTCTGCCATGCCTTTGTTGGAGAAAACTATGGAAAAAAACAAAAACAAAAACAAAATCAGGTCTCCTTCTTCAAGCCATCATACTGCCATCTGCTGGGAAATGGTAATAACAAGTATGACAATTTATAGCGACTACAATTTAAATAGCGCCTCCTGGAGTTGTTTACATGCAACCTGCAGACTTCTGCTGTGAAGCCCTGGTAATAATGCCATGCCTCTTCTGTAGAATTGTGAAGACCAAATGGGATGGTAAATATGAAACTGTGTATAAGTCATAACATTTTGTAAATTATTTATTGTCCTGGAAACTGCCATCAGGTTCCAAGATGCCAAGAAGGTCCCCAGTATCACTTTGTATAAACAGTCAATACATAAATTATAAAATGTATGGGAAAGGCAAGTGATGGTAAACCTCTATCTAAATTAGGGAGAGCTTTTTCCCAGAACAAATTAGAGTGAATATTTTACTGAACTGTATGCCTTCCTAGGTTATGGAATAACATACAGGAATATTTTAAACTTAGCTAATCATGCTAAGTTTCACATAACACAGAAACATATACACAAAAAATACAGTAAGAAAACATTTTGATTAACCTCAGAGTCTCTATAAACTTGACAACAGTCTTTGATAGTGAGTAGCTCAATGAGTGTCGTCCTTTTTCATGAGAGAAGTTTTTTAGCATATTATTGGATAAATTATTTTGGTGTTTTGGTGCCCTCAAGACCTCATTATTTCAAATAGGTTGTAATTGACATTTTCCAGTGACAGTCAAATACCTTAATTAGTTTCATTAGAATGAAAATAAGTAGATACTGTCTGGAAATACTAACTAAATTACTGAATCCATTTAAAGGAGTCCTGTATGCTTGTGCTGAAATTTCTGTCTTTGATAAATAGCCTCTAACTTTACATCTGCATAGAGTCAAACTAAGAAGGGGAAAACTCTGGATTTTTTTTTTTTTTCAGTATTACATTGGATATGTAATTTCACATGTAGTATGAGAAGACAGTAATGTTTCTGTAAAACTAAAATTAATATATTTTGTTGCATCTTCATGGATGTGGAAGAAATAGATTCCTATTATGTTTTGATCCAGTCTGTTAAAGGCAATTTTAATTTTTTCTATAATGATTGATGTTAAGTGGTGATGGTAATTTGTTATATGTCCCATAAGAGTTCAAAGCAATTTTTATATATTTGCTTAATTGGTTGCTGCTTATAACAACTGTATGGGGTAGAGGGTATTATTACCTTCATATTATAGATAAGGAAACTGAGGCACGACTGTGTTATGTCATTAGTTCAAGGTCAAAAATCTAGTAAGTGGAGTTGCTACACAGAGAGAGTTGAACAAGTCAAATATTATCTCTGCTTAAAGACTCACAGAATATTTATAGGATGATATTGATTAAAACAAGATTGGTCAGTTGTTGGGTTTTGAAATTTAAAGTGACAAGTATAATTATTTCCTAGTGCAAAGTTGACAACTTAAGTGGTTAAACTATTACAGATTTTATAGTTAGAGATTACCTTTACAAACTAGTTGGGCGCAGTGGCTCATACCTGTAATCCCAGCACTTTGGGAGGCCAAGGCAGGAGGATAGCTTGAGGCCAGGGGTTTGAGACCAGCCTGGACCACATGGCAAAACCCCATCTCTACCAAAAATACCAAAACAAATTAGCTGGGCATGGTGGTGTGTGCCTATAGTCCCAGCCACTGGGGAGGCTAAGGTGGGAGGATTGCTTGAGCCTGGGGGGTCAAGGCTGCAGTGAGCCATGACCATGCCACTGCACTCTAGCCTAGGTGAAAGAGCACGACCCTGTCTCAATAAATACATAAAATAAAAATAAATGGAATCATACAATGTGTGGCCTTTTGTGACTGGCTTCTTTCACTTAGCGTAACATTTTCAAGGTTCGTCCATGCTGTAATATATTAGCACTTCATTTTCATTTCTTTTTATTGTCAAATAATACTCCATGGTATGGATATACCACATTTCATGTAACCATTCATCAGTTGATGGACTTTTGAGTTGTTTCTATTTTTTTAGCTATTATCAGTAAAGCTGCTATGAACATTTATGTACAAGTTTTTGTGTGCACATATGTTTTAATTCCCAGAGGGAGTTAATTCTAGAGCTGGAAATGCTGGGTCATATGGTAATGCTATGTTTTACCTTCTGAGGAACTGCTAGTTTTGAAAACAAATTGAGTGTACCCTTTTATGTCCCCACCAGCAGTGTATGAGGGTTCAGATTTCTCCACATTCTCACTAACACTTGTTATTATGTGCCTTTTCAATCATAGCCATCCTGGTGGATGTGAAGTGGTATTTCATTATCATCTTAACTTGTATTTCCTTGTGAGCATCTTTTCATGAGCTTATTGGCTCTTTTATATCTTCTGTGGAAAAATGTCTATTCAGATTATTTTTTGACTGGGCTATCTTTTTATTTCTGAGTTGAAACAGTTCTTTACCGATTTGGATACAAATCCCTTATCATAAAAGTGATTTATGATTTGCAAATATTTTCTCCCATTCTATGGATTGTCTTTTCACTTTCTTGATGGTGTCCTTTGATGTACATAGGAGTTTTTTTTTTTTTAAAGAGATGGGATCTCACTATGTTGCCCAGGCTGGAGTGCAGTGGCTATTCATAGGCACAATCATAGCACACTGCAGCCTCAAACTCCTGGACTCTCCTGGTCTCAAGCAATCCTCCCACCATAGCCTTCTGAGTAGCTGGGACTACAGGCGCATGCCACTATGCCCAGCTAAAAAAAAACTTTTTAATTTTGATGTGTCTAATTTATTTTTTTTCTTTTGTTGTTTGTGCTTTTGGTGTCATACAAAACTGTTGTCTAATCTAAGGTCATGAACATTCATGGCTAGGTTTTCCTCTAAGAATTTTATGTTTATCTCTTATATTTAGGTCTTTGATCCATTTTGACTTAATTTTTGAATATGATGTGAGGAAGAGATCAACATTACTATTTTACATGTGGGCATCCAGTTGTCCCAGCACCATTTGTTGAAAAGACTATTATTCTATTCTTTCCCCCATTGAATTATCTTTGCACCCTTGTCCAAAATCAGTTGGTCATAGATGTATATGTGGGCTTATTTCTAGACTTTCAATTCTGTTCCATTAATTTATATGTCTGTGCTTATGCCAGTACTATAGTATCTTGATTATAGTTTTTTCGTAGCAATTTTTGAAATAGGAAAGTTGGCTAGTTCTTTCTCAAGAAGTTTCTTCAGGACTGTTTTGGCTATTCCAGGTTCTTTGCATTTCCATATAAATTTTTTGACCATCTTGTCAGTTTCTACAAAGAATCCATCTGAAATTTTGTTGGAGTTTGCATTGAATATGTAAATCAATTTGGGTAGTATTGCCATCTTAACTTTCAGTTTTTTACCCAAAAACAGAGGCTATTTATCCCTTTATTTAGGTCTTCTTTAATTTCTTTCAACAATGCTTTATAGTTTTCAGAGTACAGATGGTCCTTAACTTGTGATGGTTTGACTAAACTTTTTGACTTAACAATGGTGTTAAAGCAATACACATTTAGTAGAAACCATACTTTGAGTACCTATACAACTATTCTGTTTTTCATTTTCAGTACAGTAGTCAATAAATTAAATGAGATAGTCAACATTTTATTATAAAATAGGCTTTGAGAGGGGGCTGGGCATGGTGGCTCACACCTGTAATTCCAGCACTTTAGGAGGCTGAGACAGGTGGATCATCTGAGGTTGGGAGTTCGAGACCAGCCTGGGCAGCAAGGTGAAACCCTGTATCTACTAAAAATACAAAAATTAGCCGGGCGTGGTGGTGTGCGCCTGTAGTCCCAGCTACTTGGGAGGCTGAGGCAGGAGAATCACTTGAACCAGGGAGGCGGAGGTTGCAGTGAGCTGAGATTGTGCCACTGCATTCCAGCCTGGGCAACAGAGTGAGACCCTGTCTTAAAACAAAACAAAACAAAAAAAAAACCTTTGAGTTAGATTATTTTTGCCCAGCTGTAGGCTAACATAAGTGTTCTGGACACTTTTAAGGTAGCTAGACTAAGCTATAATGTTTGGTAGGTTATGTGTATTAAATGCATTTTAGACTTATGATATTTTCTTTTTTTTTTTTTTTTTTTTTTTTTTTTTGAGATGGAGTCTCACTCTGTCGCGCAGGCTGTAGTGCAGTGGCACGATCTTGGCTCCCTGCAACCTCCACCTCCTGGGTTCAAGTGATTCTTGTGCCTCAGCCTCCTGAGTAGCTGAACGCAGGCACGTGCCACCACACTCAGCTAATTTTAAAAAATTGTTTTCAGTAGAGACAGGGTTTCACCATGTCGGCCAGGCTGGTCTCAAACTCTTGATCAAACTCAGGTGATCTGCCCACCTCATCCTCCCAAAGTGCTGGGATTACAGGCATGAGCCACTGTGCCTGGCCATACTCATGATATTTTCAGTTTACAATGGGTTTATTGAGATGTAACCCCATCACAAGTTGAGGTGCGTCTGTATACATTTTGCACTTCTTCTGTTAAATTTATTCCTGCCAGGTGCGGTGGCTCAGGCCTCCCAGCACTTTGGGAGGCTGAGGCAGGTGGATCACCTGAGGTCAGGAGTTTGAGACCAGCCTGACCGACATGGAGAAACCCCATCTCTACTAAAGATACAAAATTAGCCAGGCGTGGTGGCGCATACCTGTAATCCCAGCTACTCGGGAGGCTGAGGCAGGAGAATCGCTTGAACCCGAGAGGTGGAGGTGGCAGTGAGCCGAGATTGTGCCATTGCACTCCAGCCTGGGCAACAAGAGCGAAACTCCATCTCAATAAAAGAAAAAAATTTGTTCTGAAGCATGTTATTTTTTGATAGTGCTATAAAAGCAATTATTTTATTCACTTTATTTTTCATTGTTCATTGCTAATATATAGAAATACAACTGATGTTCATATATTGATCTTGTATCCTGCAACATTGCTATACTTGTTTATTAGTCCTAATAGTTGTTTTTTAGTGGATTCCTTAAGAATTTCTATTAATATATACAAGAGCATGTCATCTGCAAATAAAGATCATTTTACTTTTTTCTTTCCTTAAAAGATATTTCCTCAATACCTTTTATTTCATTTTCTCACCTAAGTTCCCTGGCTAGAACTCCAGTACAATGATGAATAAAAATGGCAAGAGCAGCCATCCTTGTTTTGCTGTGGGTGTTTCACAGATGCCCTTTATCCGGGTGAGGGAGTTTTCTTCTGTTACTAGATTGTTGACTTTTTTTTAATTATCACAAATGGATATTAAATTTTGTCAAATGCTTTTCCTTCATACATTGAGATGATAATATGGTTTCATGTATTCTATTAGTGTGGTATATTATATTTATTGACTCTCAAATGTTAAATCAACATTGTGTTTCTGTGATTGCATTTGGTTATATTACTGGATTCAGTTTGCTAGTATTTTGTTGAGGATTTTGTGTCTATATTCATAAGAGGTCTTGGTCTTTAGTTTTATTTTCTTATAATTTGTTTCTCTGGGATGGAGAGGTTGTTTGTTTTTTAGTTTTTGGTTTTTTTTTTTTTTTGAAAGAAAGTCTTGGTCTGTTGCCCAGGCTGGAGTGCAGTGACATGATCTCAGCTCATTGCAACCTCTGCCTCCCAGGTTCAAGCAAGTCTCCTGCCTCAGCCTTCCAAGTAGCTAGGATTACAGGTGCCCACCACCACATCAGGCTAATTTTTGTATTTTTAGTAGGGATGGGGTTTCACCATGCTGACCAGGCTGGTCTCAAACTCCTGACCTCAAGTGATCTGCCCGCCTTGGCCTCCCAAAGTGCTGTTTCTCAAGTTTTGGTATCAGAGTACTCCTCATCTCATAAGAGTTGGGAAGGGCCCCCTCTCCCTACATCTTTTTTAGTTTTCATCCAGTTGACTGACCTTTGTGTGTTCATGTGCATGAGAGAATTTTCTTTTCACCACACACTCTAAAGTAGACACTTTTCTTTTAACAACTGATGAATTCCCTCATATAGAGTTTCTTTGTTCTATCTCAATCTTTTTTCATAGAGTTCTCTTTTGTTGGGGCACAGACATGCATTATCAGAGTTGTTGCTCTTCAAGCAGAGAAGAACAAATTATTTATGAGTTCCATTTGTGCATATTGATGCTATGTATACTGTTACAAGAATCACATCATCATTTACGTGTCAAATTGAGGGTCAAAAGACTTGGCTGGACAGAGTGGCTCTCACCTGTAATCCCAGCATTTGGGAAAGCCAGATTGGCAGGATTGCATGAGGCCAGGAATTCAAGATCAGTCTAGGCGACATAAAGAGACCCCATCTCTACTTATAAAAAGTTATTGAGGCTGGGCGCAGTGGCTTACGCCTGTAATCCCAACACTCTGGGAAGCCGAGGCGGGCAGATCACATGAGGTCAGGAGTTTGAGACCAGCCTGGCCGACATGGTGAAACCTCGTCTCTACTAAAAATACAAAAATTAGCTTGGTGTGGTGGCACGTGCTGGTAATCCCAGCTACTCAGGACGCTGAGGCAGGACAATTGCTTGAACCCGGGAGGCAGAGGTTGCCAAGATCATACCACTGCACTCCAGCCTGGGCAACAGAGTGAGACTCCATCTCAAAATAAATAAATAATAAAAGGAAAACACTCAGTGAAGTAAAAAATAATTTCTATGGGATATAGTAACACCAATAATAATAGTAAACATGTTGTATACTTACACTAGACCAAACAGTTTACAAATACTGAAGTCAGGTTTTCTGGCAAAACAACCAGCTCTACCGTGAAAAAACAAAATCCCCAGTTCCAGACAGAAAATGAAGATTGTAGGAAGAGAAATAAGACAACTATTCTCAGTCACTACAGAAGATTATAATAAACCCCTCAACTCTCTTGGATAAATTCTTTACAAATGGAAATTAAAATAGTAACACTTAAAATGTATAGTAATTTTAAGCTTTAAAGTGCTGTGCATTTTATTCATTCAAAGCACTAAATCTAAAACAATTTAGGCCAGGTGCAGTGGCTCACGTCTGTAATCCCAGCACTTTGGGAGGCTGAGGCAGGCAGATCACCTGAGGTGTCAGGAGTTTGAGACCAGCCTGGTCAACGTGGTGAAACCCCGTCTCTATTAAAAATGCAAAAATTAGCTGGGCGTGGTGACACGTCCCTGTAATACCAGCTACTCGGGAGGCTGAGGCAGGAGAATCGCTTGAACCCCGGAGGCAGAGATTGCAGTGATCTAAGATCATGCCACTGCACTCCAGCCTGGGTGACAGAGTGAGACTCTATCTCAAAAATTAAAAAATTAAAAATAAAAGGTAAATATTCAGTGAAGTAAAAAATAATTTCTATGGGATATAGTAACACCAATAATAATAGTAAACACATGTTTTATACTTACACTAGACCAAACAGTTTACAAATACTGAAGTCAGGTTTTCTGGCAAAACAACCAGCTCTACCATGAAAAAACAAAATCTCCAGTTCCAGACAGAAAATGAAGATTGTAGGAAGAGAAATAAGACAACTATTCTCGGTCACTACAGCAGATTATAATAAACCCCTCAACTCTCTCTCGGATAAATTCTTTACAAATGGAAATTAAAATAGTAACGCTTAAAATGTGTAGTAATTTTAAGCTTTAAAGTGCTTTGCATTTTATTCATTCAAAGCACTAAATCTAAAACAATTTAGGCCAGGTGCAGTGGCTCATGCCTGTAATCCCAGCACTTTCGGAGGCCAAGCCGGGTGGATCACCTGAGGTCAAGAGTTCGAGACCAGCCTGACCAACACGGAGAAACTCTGTCTCTACTAAGAATGCAAAAATTAGCCAGGCATGGTGGCAGACGCCTGTAATCCCAGCTACTTGAGACGCTGAGGCAGGAGAATCGCTTGAACCTAGGAAGCAGAGGTTGCAGTGAGCTGAGATCATACCATTGCACTCCAACCTGAGCGACAGAGTGAGACTCCATCTCAAAAGAATAAATTAAATAAATAAAGTAATTAATTTAAAAAACAGTTTAAGCATCTGCTCTTTGAAATCCAAATACAATTTAAGGTACTCTAAGCCTTAATAGCTAAGTGAAAATATAATGTTAGAGTTTTACAAAATTACCTGTATTTTAGTAATTTTTTTGTCAGACCAAACTTAATTATCTGGGAGAAATATAGATAGATAGATAGATAGATAGATAGATAGATAGATAGATATGATATATGTGTATAATATATATTTACATATGTGTGTAATATATGTGTAATTTGGATAAAATTTCCTATTCAATTGATTTCAGCAGAAACGTATTAAATATAGAAAGCAGTACTGTATAGCAGCAGTCCCCAACCTTTTTGGACCAGTGATCTGTTTCATAGGAGACAATTTTTCCACAGATAGGGTGCAGGTGGTTGGAGGGCATTAGATTCTCATAAGGAGCATGCAACCTAGATCCCTCACATGCGCAGTTCGCAATAGGGTTTGCACTTCTATGACAATCTAACGCTGCCACTCATCTGACAGGAGGCAGAGCTCAGGCGGTAATGTTTGCTCACCTGCCACTCACCTCCTGCTATGTGGGCTGGTTCCTAACAGGCCACAACCGGGTACTGGTCAGAGGCCTGGGAGTTGAGGACCCCTGTTGTGTAGGGAGGAAGCATACGTGCAAGAGACAGTGTTCTATTTGATGTTTTCTGGAGATGCTGTCATGAAGACACTGTAGACTTACCTTTTTTAGGCTTAGAAAATGTTTACATTCAATCTGAACTGTCAGAGTCCAGATTGAAGACTGTTCTAAAGGCATTACCTTATTCGTCTTAACACTTTTGCTGCTAAAACAAGCTTCAGACACATTCAGTACATTTTGTTTTGATCCAATGTTTATTTGATTCAGAGGCTTTTCCTTTTGAAGGGCGTTTTGGAAACAGTCTTATCTGTAATCGTGTGTACTAATCGAATAATGTTTACACTTTCCAGTGCAAAGTTGCTTAATTTTCAAGGGAAAAAAGGGAAAAACACTTCTGACATAATCAGTTTTCACTGAGATTGCATAGATTAGAGATTTTCCATCTCCTTTATGAAAAGTTCAAATGACATGGCTATTCATCAAATACCATATTACGTAATTACCAGGTTTTTCACTGAAAACTATTACCCAAATAGTCTGGGTAAGCAAATTCATCATCACCTCTGGAGATACACTCTATTATAACTAATGAAATCCAGCTAAGATTTGTATTCAAATATTTCCTGACTCTGAAATGAAAGAGTTGCATTTATAAAATTTTCAAAATTGTGAAAACAGATGTGTTTGCCATGTAAAAACATTTTGGCTTGTGGGAGGTGCACCACCGCTAACCAGTTGTTCACAACAGCTAACACTGTAGAACCTTCAGCATTAAATTCACTATCTCACTTCATCATCGAAATTTCCTATGAAGTGTTACTGTGCTCCTTGCATAGGTTACCAAACTGAAGCTTTCTCAGAGTCACATAGCTAAGTAAATGTCGGTCCCGAGATTTGACTCCAGTATTCTCTGATGCCACAGGCCCAGTTCTTTACCTGCAGTACTGTCATTTGTGAATAATTTGGGTTCTGCAGCCATAAAATGTAATTTGTGAGTTGCTTTCCTTTCATAGATATGGGCAAACACCATGTCATAACATGAGAGCTATAACTTAAAAGCCTCTAAATAACAACTTGAGATAACAAAACCGTTATCTTAAGTTCTAATATATGTGATCATACTATACAGGCAGTCCCTGGAATGCATAGTAGTCCGGGACAGTAAAAAATGATCATGCAAACTGAAACCATGCAAAACAAACTTAATAATTAATGGGGAAATTTACAATTGTGTTGTGATCTTTAAATATTTTTGTGAAACATTAAAAAGTCTCTTACTGTTGTTTATAAATACATATAGAAATGAAAATATAGTAAAAGTACTTAGTACTTCATAATTTAAAACATTAGGAACATTGAGAGTTAAACTTTTATTTCTTTGTAAACAGCTTATCAAGTGTATTTTGATCTTGCCTTCTTCTATAAAACTTAGGGTTCGGTGCGGTGGCTCATGCCTGAAATCCCAGCACTTTGGGAGGCCAAGGTGGGCAGATCACGAGGTCAGGAGTTCGAGACCAGCCTGGCCAACATGGTGAAACCCTGTTTCTACTAAAAATACAAAAATTAGCTGGGCGTGGGGGCGAATGCCTGTAGTCCCAGCTGCTTGGGAAGCTGAGGCAGGAGAATTGCTTGAACCCAGGAGGCGGAGGTTGCAGCAAGCAGAGATCATACCACTGCACTTCAGCCTGGCGACAGAGCTAGACTCCATCTCAAAAAAAAAAAAAACTTAGGACACTGAGCAAGAATCTTTTCTTTGCTTTGGCAAATTGTCCTCCTCATTTTTAAGTTTGGATCATCTTCCAACATTTTATCCTCTGCACTTTCAACATCTGGAAATATCTTTGCGAGTACCTTTATGTGCCAGCATCACTTCCTCTTCGACATTTTCATCCTTTTTGCAACTACCGTACTGTACTTTTCTTTTTCTTTTTCTCTTTTTTTTTTTAGACGGAGTCTCACTCTGTCGCCCAGGCTGGAGTGCAGTGGTGTGATCTCGGCTCACTGCAACCTCTGCCCCCCGGGTTCAGACAATTCTGCCTCAGCCTCCCCAGTAGCTGGGATTACAGGTGCATGCCACTATGCCCGGCTAATTTTTTAAAATATTTTTAATAGAGACGGGGTTTCACCATCTTGGCCAGGCTGGTCTTAAACTCCTGACCTCATGATCCACCCACCTCGGCCTCCCAAAGTGCTGGGCTTACAGGCACAAGCCACCGCACCCGGCCATACTGTACTTTTTCATTTAATAAATTGAAAAAATTGCCTCCACTAAGTTTCTTTGGGTGCACATCTAAAGTCCCTCAAACAGCATTAGTGTCAATATTTCCATATTCAATTATTTCTTCTATAACTCCATTTAGGTAGTTTCAGGGATTTTTTTAGAGGCAGGGTTTCACTATGTTGCCTCAGCTCCTGGGCCCAAGCAATCCTCCTGCCTCAGCCCCTGGAGTAGCTAGGACTACAGGCACACCCCACTGCACCTGACTCCATTTATGTTTTTTTTTCAAATTTTACTTCCAGCATTGTCACTCTTTGTTTCTTCGCTGTGCTTTCTTTCTTGTTGTAATCCATTTTTGTAAAACATCACATGGATTTATCACTAGGAGACAAGACAAGGCAACTATATCCTTAGCCGTCTGTGAGTGAACTGAATAACAGATACATAGTAACCAATCACTGGTTCACTTTGAATGAAGTGGTGTCATTTGCCATAGGTCATGATGTTATGTAGTGATTTTATAGACTGAACAGCTGGCAGCGAAGATAGATTGTGCATTATGCATGGCTCACAATCAATCTATTTGGTCATTGAAATTTGGACCATGGTTTGGGGAGTAGCTGATGTTTTAACTAAAGCAAAGTAACTGAAACTTATGCATATCAGAACCTTACCAAGAGAGGACTACCATGATAGTTAATGAGGGGCATCAGGTTCCACAAAGGATCATAAAAATACTACTCTACTGTATTATACATTTACATATATATATGTATATCCTAAAGTAATAAGCTAGTTTTAAAATATTAACCATACTTAATGATTAATATTTATTATATTCTAATTATAATAATTTTACTTGCCATTTAGGGATTTAATGTATGATCCAGGAAGTTTGAAAGTTTGAATTGGGCCGGGTGCGGTGGCTCACGCCTGTAATCCCAGCACTTTGGGAGGCTGAGGAGGGCAGATCACGAGGTCAGGAGATCGAGACCATCCTGACTAACATGGTGAAACCCTGTCTCTACTAAAAATGCAAAAAAAATTAGCCGGGCGTGATGGTGGGCACCTGTAGTCCCAGCTACTTGGGAGGCTGAAGCCGGAGAATGGCGTGAACCTGGGAGGCGGAGCTTGCAGTGAGCCGAGATCGCACCACTGCAGTCCAGCCTGGATGACCGAGCGAGACTCTGTCTCAAAAAAAAAAAAAAAAAAAAAAAAAAAGTTTGAATTGATATCTTCCTTTAGATATAAAGACATTCAGCATCAATTCATTGCTCTTAAGGCAGATCTCATGATGGTTTATTTTTTAAAAAGAAGAAGAAAAGAAAACACAAGTGCAGAAGGATATGAACACCATGATACTTCTTATAGAACAATAATGTAAACAATATTATTTTGTTATTGAGAAACAGTTACATTATAAATGCAAAAACTCATAATTCATAATATTTACCCATATGGAAGGAGAGAAATGCTTTAAAATTTTTTCACATTGCAATTTCTTATATACCTATGTTTAATGAGACAGTGTTTTGTATGGACACCTGAGTGTTTTTCATCAGGTGGTAATACTTCCTGTCTACATAAACATATCACATTATTCAAATTAATTGCTAATATTTACAGTTCCTATTTTGGACTAAAGGAATTGAATTGACTTATAAATTGTTCTTTTAGCTCTAAAATTCCGTATGTATTCTTTGACTTTTATATTAAAAACCATCAAAGCTGGGCATGGTGGCTCACGCCTGTAATTCCAGTACTTTGGGAGGCAGAGGCAGGGGGCTGACATGCGCCTAGGAATTCAAGACCAGCCTGGACAACATAGCAAGACTCTGTCTCTACACACACACACAATTAGCCAGGTGTGGTGGTGCGCACCTGTGGTCCTAGCTGCTCAGGACACTGAGGTGGAAGGATCACTTGAGCCTGAGAGGCAGAGGCTTCGGTAAGCCACAATTGTGCCACTGCACTCCAGTGTGGGTGACAGAGCGAGACCCTGTCTTAAAAAAAGATAAAAACTGTCAAATGTAGTGCATGTTTGTTTTGGGGACTAAATGCTTATTTTTAAGAGGATGGTTAAAGTACTCAGCAATATTTAGTAAGTTAAAGCCTTAGGTTTTAAACCTGATTTGGGGTTGAGCTCTGGGAAGGAAAGGATGATTGATTCATAGGCACCCTGATACAGTCACTTAATGATCTGAAAAACAGATGTACTATAAGGCACTCATAAAAATAACACCAGTCCTATGCTTATCTCTTAAAGTCATGTTGTTTTCTGCAAGGTGTTAAAAATGAAAATAAGATTGTTCTAATAACATTGAAGTTTCATGAGTATGTGTGTATGATACAAGTGAAATTGATGGGTAACTACTTGCAGTATAATTCTTTTAGAATTATGTACTTTTAGATTGACTTACCAGAACTGCTGAAATAAAAAACACTCCATTTTAATTCGAAATAGTGGGAACATTGGCTCTGCTGCAGTGATTTTTAAGTGTATACATGCCCGACTGTGAATGGATTAAGTTCATCATTGGTTCTGCATTGAGGTCATTCAGAGACTTTCTTTTGCCATTGCAGGTAGAGCGGGAAAAGGCCATTCTTTTGGCCAACCTACAGGAGTCACAGACACAGCTGGAACACACCAAGGGAGCACTGACGGAGCAGCATGAGCGCGTGCACCGGCTCACAGAGCACGTCAATGCCATGAGGGGCCTGCAAAGCAGCAAGGAGCTCAAGGCCGAGCTGGACGGGGAGAAGGGCCGGGACTCAGGGGAGGAGGCCCATGACTACGAAGTGGACATCAATGGCTTAGAGATCCTTGAATGCAAATATAGGGTGGCAGTAACTGAGGTGATTGATCTGAAAGCTGAAATTAAGGCCTTAAAGGAGAAATATAATAAATCTGTAGAAAACTACACTGATGAGAAGGCCAAATATGAGAGTAAAATCCAGATGTATGATGAGCAGGTGACAAGCCTTGAGAAGACCACCAAGGAGAGTGGTGAGAAGATGGCCCACATGGAGAAGGAGTTGCAAAAGATGACCAGCATAGCCAATGAAAATCACAATACTCTTAATACGGCCCAGGATGAGTTAGTGACATTCAGTGAGGAGTTAGCTCAGCTTTACCACCATGTGTGTCTATGTAATAATGAAACTCCCAACAGGGTCATGCTGGATTACTATAGGCAGAGCAGAGTCACCCGCAGTGGCAGCCTGAAAGGGCCTGATGATCCCAGAGGACTTTTGTCCCCACGATTAGCCAGGCGGGGTGTGTCATCCCCGGTAGAAACAAGGACCTCATCTGAACCAGTTGCAAAAGAAAGCACAGAGGCCAGCAAAGAACCAAGTCCAACTAAGACCCCCACAATCTCTCCTGTTATTACTGCCCCACCGTCATCTCCAGTATTGGATACAAGTGACATCCGCAAAGAGCCAATGAATATCTACAACCTTAATGCCATAATCCGGGACCAAATCAAGCATCTGCAGAAAGCTGTGGACCGGTCCTTGCAACTGTCTCGTCAACGAGCAGCGGCTCGGGAGCTAGCCCCCATGATTGATAAAGACAAGGAAGCCTTAATGGAAGAGATCCTCAAGCTAAAGTCCCTGCTGAGCACCAAACGGGAGCAGATTGCCACATTGAGGGCGGTATTGAAAGCCAATAAGCAGGTAATCTCATTCTACTGGTGAAAGCATGCTAGTTAAAGCTTTCTTAACTAATTTATTCCCTAATTTATTGAGTATCCAGTATCATCAAGATGAGAGTTCAGATTCTTGGTCAGTGGAGAAATAAAACCATGTCCCAGTGTCAGATCAGAATGTCATAATAATTATTATTTTTAAATGAGTGAATGGATGAAATATCTGTGCCCAGCTAGGTGGAGGCAGAGGTGAGGAAGTTAAAAACACAGGAGAAGATCCAGATGCCTTTCCGCAGATGTAGAAAGGCAGCTCAGGCGGTGCTGGGCTGAAGCCTGGCAGTGAGTAGCTGCGGAAACAGGAGATGGAGGGTGGCAGAATAGGCTGGCAAGACAGGTTACACCAACCAGGGAGATACAGCAAGAAAGACAGACACCCAGCAGACAGCCGGAGCAAACAGAGGGAAATCTGGGTGCAGATCATGAAGAAGGTCTGATGGCCAATAACTGGACCCCGGCTTTGGAGCTGGAGGTTCAGATTCAAGACTCAATTTCTAGGGGTATAGCAAGAATTTTTTGTTTTTGTTTTTGTTTTTTGTTTGTTTGTTTTGAGACAGAGTCTCACTCTGTTGCCCAGGCTGCAGTGCAGTGGCGCCATCTCAGCTCACTGTAACCTCCGCCTCCTGGGTTCAAGCGATTCTCATGCCTCAGCCTCCCAAGCAGCTGGGATTACAGGCGTGTGCCACCATGCCTGGCTAATTTTTTGTATTTTCAAATAGACAGGATTTCGCCATGTTGTCTAGGCTGGTCTTGAACTGCTGACCTCAAGTGATCCGCCTGCCTCGACCTCCCAAAGTGCTGGGATTACAGACATGAGCCACCACACCCAGCCAAGTATAGCAAGATTAAAAGGAGTGTTTTGTCCTTCATCCCAAACCTAGAGAAACAAGAGTGCTAAATAAATGAACAAGTCAGGGATGAAAGGCAAGACAACTGTGAGGAACTGAGTTACAGAAACAAAGCCAGACAGATTGTTATCAACAAATTAAATAGTTTGGGGCCACTTTAGCAAGCAAATGAGAGAGAGTGTGCATGTGAGAGAGTATGAGAATGAGCTCTACCTGTGCTAGTGACCACGTATCTGAAATTTAGGTTCATATGGGATGTTAACTCACATGGGTCAGAGCTTAAGTAATAGGGAGCTTTTCCTAGCTATTGATCCTGTCCTTCTGGACAAGTAGTAATGTTACAACATGAACCTGTCTAATTCCCAGCCCTCTTTAATGACTGAAATTGTTTTCCACCCTTGAGTTTTACCTGGGTGGGAGTGCTGCGAAATATAAGCAGGAAAATTCTTTTCACCTTTATTTAGTTTATCTGAAAAGATAGCCTCAAAAGACACATATTTGAGAAAGGTGCTGAATAAGTGTTGGTGTTGATAAAGAGAAGCAACAAAGCACCAAATGCCCTCTTGCAAACGCAAGCAGTGCCAGTGAATAGTAGGTCAGGGGAGCTCTTGGTCTTTAGAGATTGAAGGTTAATTTCAGATTCAGAATGCCTTCTCCGTTTGCCATTATCTGGGGAAAACCACGCCCTTATTATGTCATCTACAGTGCAGCTTTCGAGTCCTCATCTCTAGTTCCCATAAATCTATTTATATAATTGACATCTATACCATAAGCTATAATACTGTTTGCACTATTAACATGTTTTATATAAACCTAAGGGCAAAATACGACTTTATTTTGTGTTGTCACTTTAGAAAAATAGAAAAGATTAGAGTGAATGAAGAGTTTGTGAGAGATCTGACTCCAATTTTAGGTCAGAATAAAGGAATTTATTATTATAACTCTGCTATAATTTAAAGACTCAATGATTCAGAGTGGTCATAAATAACCAATACCATATTAGATAAGGCTTACATAAACTTTATCAAGGACATGCTATCCTAGGGCATTCTTGGTCAAGCCATCCAAATAACTTCTCTGACTTCTTCCTAAAGGTTGAATATTAACAATTTAGGGCCGCGTGCAGTGGCTCACGCCTGTAATCCCAGCACTTGGGGAGGCCAAGGCGGGCGGATCACTTGAGGTCAGGAATTTGAGACCAGCCTGACCAACATGGAGAAACCCCGTCTCTACTAAAAATACAAAATTAGCCAGGCGTGGTGGTGCGTGCCTGTAATCCCAGCTACTCGGGAGGCTGAGGCAGGAGAATTGCTTGAACCCGGGAGGCGGAAGTTGCAGTGAGCTGAGATTGAGCGATTGCACTCCAGCCTGGGCAACAAGAGTGAAAATCTGTCTTAAAAAAAAAAAAAAAAAAAATCAAGATGCTTAACTGAAACAGAGATGTATAGATAAGGACACTTGGCCCACCAACAGAGACTAATTTGTGAACCAGCATTCATTGATTACATATTTTCTGGGAGACAGTAATAAAATAACATATTTTCAGGGATGCAAAAATAAATGACATACTCTAGTAGGAATTCCACAATTGCCTATAGCTATTTATAAGATAGGACTCATCAAGCGCTTTAGAGTGATGTAAACAGTACCACGGGAATTCAGAACAGAACAAAGCATTCCTAGCTGAAGTTTTATTTTCACAATTTTTTGTGGTACAGGTTGAGTATCCCTTTTCCAAAATGTTCGGGATGAAAAATGTTTCAGATTTTGGATTTTGGACATTTGCATATATATATAATGAGATAACTTGGGGATGGGATCCAAGTCCAAACATGAAATTTCATGAGACAGGAAACAAGAAATTTCATGTATTCATATATACATAGCCTGATGGTAATTTTATACAATATTTTTAATAATTTTGTGGCTGAAACAAAATTTTGACTGTGACTGATTACATGAGGTCAAGTGTAGAATTTTATGGCATCATGTCAGCACTCAAAAGGTTAGAGATTTTGAAGCCTTTTGGGTTTTGGATTAAGGATGCTCAACCTGTACCATTTGCATTACATTAGAGTTACAGTCTATATGGACTCAGTAAATTAAATGAAAACCCGTTTCTAGTGATGCATTTGGTCTACATGTTCATTATGTTGGGCCTGTTGCTGTGATGCTTATGTGCCATAAATAACTTTAAGTATTAACAGATGACATTCACTATATTTAGACATTGTGGAATGTTCATTTTTAAGGCTAAGGTGAGAATTCTAGGGTAAAAAGGAAATCTCCCTGTTTTAAAATAGGCATTCTACTATACAGCCATAAGAAAGAGTGAGATCATGTCATTTGCAGGGACATAGTTGGAGCTGGAGACCATTATCCTTAGCAAACTAACACAGGGACAGAAAACCAGATACCGCATATTCTCACTTATAAGTGGGAGCTACATGATGAGAGCAAATAGCCACATAGAGGGGAACAACACGCACTGGTTCCTATTGGAGGCTGAAGGATGAAAGGAAGGAGAGGATCAGGAAAAATAAAGAATGGATACTAGGCTTAATACGTGGGTGAAGAAATAATAGGTACAACAAACCCCCATGACACACATTTACCTATGTAACAAACCTGCACATCCTGCACCTGTACCCCGAACTTAAAATAGAAGTTAAAAATAAATAAATAAAATAGGCATTCTGTAGTCTCTATGAATCTTCTCATTTACTTAAGGATTTTTTCATAGGCACAGTGCCTTCTGATGAACTCAGTAAATGCTTATGAAGCACCATCCATCTAGCACTGTGCTGCATGCTGAAGATTCAGAGACTAACACATGGTCCCTGCCTTCCAGAAGACTCAGCCTCCTGGGGATGTCAGGATAGAAACACAATTACAGTTCAGCATTACACGTGCTGTAATCCAAGTTATGAGAACAATGCAGAGGAAGCAACTAAGGTTTCCTAGAGGAGCGGAAAAGACTTCACAGAAGCAATTATACTTTAGTTTGTTCTTAAAGGGTAAGGAGTTGTTTTCCAGAGGAGGAGGAAGTAATTCCAGACAGAACAGTAGGTAGAGAGGCTTAGGAATGACAAAATAGAATGATATATTCAGGGAATGCACACAAAGGTCTACGTGGCTGGAAATAAGACTTTTTTATTTAGAAAGTCAACTTTGGAGTGTGTGGAGAATGTGGTGAATGCAGACATCAGCAAATCCAATGAGTTATGGATACTTAAAATTACTTAATTCTGGAAAAACTTTGCACAGTCTATGGACAAACAAATCTACAAACAAAACTGAGGCTTTAGGGTATTTGTCACAAACAATAAGTGAGTTTGTATTTCTATTTCAGGTCTAGCTCTTCTGTTATCCCCCTCTTTATTCCCCTTAGATAACTGACCATGGGACTCTGTGCTTACAAATTTGTTACATCTACATTTTCACAACTTAAACATACTTTTCTGTTTTAAATGAATATGTGTCTAAGCTTTTTTAACACTAAACAACTGCCGTTTTTCCCTCGGTCAATTTCTGCATTGTGGATAATTTTCTGAATGTGTAATATTTCTGAAGATTCCTCCAAGTATTAACACTAAAGAACATACAGAAGTATTTTATGAGTAAAGTCTCATTTTAATCTGAATTTAAATCCAATCAAAACTCATAAGAAACTACTTCGAAACCAAAATAATAACAAAGTACCCCATCCCAACATTGATTTAATTAAGAAAGAATTTATTTCTATAGATGTTGTCACTTTGCATATGAAGGTTTCAAGCTGCCCATTTCAAGCCCCAAAAGAAATGTTAAAAACCAGGGTAGTCTTCCTGGGAAATCCCATTAGTAATGGATTTCTCTACTCGTAATGGGGTTTTTCATTAGTATGGGGTATTTGTATACATTTTGAAAAGTTATAGTTTCCAGTTCATAAAAATAATGTGTTCCCAGTTTGGCTTCAACATGCAAACTATGTGCTATGCATCAAACGGGCAATCCCTAAGTATACACTGATTTTATGCATTGATTCAGTCAGTGTGTTTTTTTACTTATGTGTGTGCCAGGGTAGCTCTTGATTTGAAACACTATGCCCAAATCCTAGATTCAAACAAATGTTTTAACTCATTCAACATTTCGTAACCCCTACTTTTGTGGAGATTTTTAAGGAATTATATTTGACTCTTTCATTGTTTGGACAAATTGTATGCAAATTAGAAAGTAATTAGTTCTCTATCACTTCTTTTCCTTAAACATATAACATGGATTTATAGTTTATCATATACTCATAAATTACAATGGTGTATGTCTTTTATTCTATGTTTTGGCCCCACGGAGCACAGGTGACAAAATTTGAGTTCTAACATATTCCAATTTGATTATTCCAATAGAAGCTCTGCTTCTTTACGAAATAATTAGTAAAATTTTTCTTGTATAAAGTTTCATTTTGGCTCCCTCCTTGTCCTGAAATCCCATACTTTCAACAATCTGCATTAAATATTTATTAAACTACTGGCATTCTCTTAGCTCCTGATACTGACTCTGGCTCACAAAGGGCTTATAGGGCAATTTAACTACATTACGAATTCACAACACATTTTGACATTAAAGAAAAACTTTCCTCTGTCCGAAGCGCATACCTATGTTTATATAAAATGTAACCAAATCAATTTCACTTTCCTTTTATAAAAGAACATAATAGGCCCAGCATGAAGCAATCTGTATGATGGATTTTCCTGATATGAAAATTGTAAGCAGTGTGATTTTCTGCTTTAGACAGCTGAGGTGGCACTAGCTAATCTCAAGAACAAATATGAAAATGAAAAAGCAATGGTGACTGAAACCATGACGAAGCTTAGAAATGAACTGAAGGCTTTGAAAGAAGATGCTGCAACCTTCTCCTCCCTGAGAGCAATGTTTGCAACAAGGTAACAGTATTTTCTTCCTACGACTGGGTGTGGTAGGTGGGGAAAAGGCTTTAAAATTCACAGCCCTGCCTTTGTGCATGTTGAGTGTATTCAGTGTGTAGTCTAGGATGGCTAAGTGTGAAGAAAATCTGTGGAAGTCCCCTCTGATGTATCTAAAATTTTGCAAGCCTTCTGTGCTGTTTTCCAGAGCCCCCTACTGAACACTCTGGATCCAGAAATTCTATTACATAAAAATATTTTTTAAGTGAGTTAATATTAATAGATTGTTTCTAGAATTTATGCACCCCAAAGAGACTCGCCTTCCAAATAAAAAGCTTTCAATAAGGCAAAAAACCCCACTTCCTAGAATAGCTAAATATTATCACCTCTGAAATAGAGTTCTGTGAAGGAAGTACATCAAAGTATATAAAAGCACCTTACCTTTAGTACTGTGTGAGAAGATACTGTCATAATGAAGGTTAATAATCATCATACCAGCTAATTACTTAGAATTTTTTTTTTTTTTTTTTTTTTTTTTGAGACAGAGTCTCACACTGTCGCCCAGGCTGGAGGGCAGTGGCGCGATCTCAGCTCACTGCAAGCTCCACCTCCCGGGTTCTAGAGAGTCTCCTGCCTCACCCTCCCGAGTAGCTGGGACTACAGGCACCCACCCGCCACCACGCCCGGCTAATTTTTTGTATTTTTACTAGAGACAGGGTCTCGATCTCCTGACCTCGTGATCCTCAGCCTCCCAAAGTGCTGGGATCAAAGGCATGAGCCACCGCACCCAGGTTTTTTTTTCTTTTTGAGACAGAGTCTTGCACTGTTGCCCAGGCTGGAGTGCAGTGGCGAGAGCTCGGCTCACTGCAAGCTCTGCCTCCCGGGTTCACACCGTTCTCCTGCCTCAGCCTCCCGAGTAGCTGGAAGTACAGGCACCCGCCACCACACCTGGCTAATTCTTTGTACTTTTAGTAGAGACGGGGTTTCACCGTGTTAGCCAGGATGGTCTGGATCTCCTGACCTCATGATCCACCCGCCTTGGCCTCCCAAAGTGCTCGGATCATGGGCGTGAGCCACCGCACCCAGCCATATTTTGTTTTTAAACGTGAAGTGATTGTTAAGAATGTATTTGATTTGAAGTTTTCAGAATCTTGAGATTTTCAGTATACTGTTGAAATACATATTTTGCTGTCACAATGCAGTGTAAAAAAAAATTACTTTTTTTTTTTGAGATAGGGTCTCTGTCACCCAGGCTGAAGTGCAGTGGCGCCATCTCGGTTCACTGCAGCCTGGACATCCTGGGCTCAAGCAATCCTCCCACCTCACCTCAGCCTCCCCAGTAGCTGGGACTGCAGGCTTGCACCACCACTCCCGCTAATTTTTGTGGATTTTGTGGAGGCAGGGTCTCGCCATGTTGCCCAGGCTGGTCTCAAATTCCTGGGCTCAAGAGATCCGCCCACCTTGGCCTCCAAAAGTCCTGAGTTAGGGTATGAGCCACCATGCCCGACCAAATCCCACCAATTATATATCTTGTATGATGCAAACTTGGTGCAAAATTCACAAATAATTACTATGTCTTTACTGGCAGAATTTTTAAATAATTTACATGTAGCTGATACATGTAAAAGTGTTAAAAACAAACAAAAAAAGATCTCTTGTGCTTTATAGGAGTCCCCCAGAAACTGTCCAGCTTTTTTTGTATGTTAGGAGAGTACAGGCTTAAGCTCAGACCTTGTGATTGAATCTCTTGGAGATGGCAGTGAGAAGGCTGAGTGCCTGAAAGCCTACAGGGGTGCAGAGGAACTGTAGGGAACTGGCTTCTGGGTCTCAGGGCATGACAGTGTTTGGGGAATAGAATGTGTTTACCTGGCTGCTATGGTAGACAGGATAGAGAATAGGAATAGGGCACAATGTCCCCCTCTTTGATGAAAGAATCAGGATTACATTTGGAATCAAGAAAACATAAATTTCCTCTTTGAGAAGGAAACTTTTAAAAATGTCAAAGGACATTTCAAGTCTGAATCTGATTTATGTAAGAATTATTATCCCCTAGCCAGGCACGGTGGCTCACACCTATAATCCCAGCACTTTGGGAGGCCAAGGCGGGTGGATCACCTGAGGTCAGGAGTTCGAGACCAGCGTGGCCAACATGGTAAAACCCCGTCTCTACTAAAAATACAAAAATTAGCCGGGCATGGTGGCACACACCTGTAGTCCCAGCTACTCAGGAGGCTAAGGGAGGAGAATTGCTTGAACCTGGGAGGCGGAAGTTGCAGTGAGCTGAGATCATGCCACTGCACTCCAGCCTGGGTGATAGAGCAAGACTCCGTCTCAAAAATAATAATAATAATAGTTTTTTATAAAAAGGAATTGTTATCCCCAAACTGTCCATTTTCATATACTTTTTTTTGGCGTGAACAATATTTATTATTCATATTTTAGTGGGTAAATAAATTCAGAAAAAAAAAAACTCAGAAAGAGCTTTTTCCCCACGCCACCTCTATCTTCCAAATGTATATGTGCTCAGGTTTTGCCTTTGGTAAGGAAAAAAGATCACTAAGCTTATCTTCCTTCTTTGGCACAAGTATGAAACCTGAATAAAGATGTTTCGGACAGCCTGCTATATCTGTATCAAACCTTGCGCAATTCTTGGTTTTTGCAGGGTTTTCTGTTTTTTGTTTTTTTGACAACTCATTGCTCTGTCATCTGGTTGAGAAATCATTGAAAATACTCAGTTTTCTAATTCAGGCAAATCAGTCAAATTGACAAGAGCAACAGCTGCAATCTGTACTAAAACTAAAACCTGTAAATACAGATAAGGAAATGTTTTCTTCATAAACATTATTATTTTGGATATTATAGGCATAGCCTATAATAAACTTGTTACATTCCTCCAAAGAATAAAATGTTATACAGTAAAAAGAGCTACTGTAAGACACTTCAGGTACTGTGGACATTGTGGGAGACTTGACCGTTATTCTGCTATTACACGGCAGCCCCACAATAACTCTGTCCCTGGGGTTTAAGACGTTGCCTATTAAGACTGTCTCCATATGGGCTGGGTGCAGTGGCTGATACCTGTAATCCCAGCACTTTGGGAGACTGAGGCAGGAAGATCACTTGAGGCCAGGAGTTCGAGACCAGTCTGGGCAACATAGTGAGACCCTGTCTCTTTAAAAAATGATCATCACTGGGCATGGTGACTCATACCAGTAATCCCAGCACTTTGGGAGGCCAGGGTGGGAGGATCACTTAAGGTCAGGAGTTCGAGACCAGCCTGGCCAACATGGTGAAACCCCATCTCTACTAAAAAAATACAAAAATTAGCTGGGCATGGTGGCACACTCCTGTAATTCCAACTACTTGGGAGGCTGAGGCATGAGAATTGCTTGAACCTGGGAGGCAGAGGTTGCAGTGAGCCAAGATCACGCCACTGCACTACAGCCTGGGCAATACAGCAAGACTCAGTCTTAAAAAACAAACAAACAAAACAACAAGAAAATAATAATAAATTTTTTTAAATGTCCTGTCTATCCTTCATTGTATGGATGAACATACATTCCAATTTTCTGCTATTATAAGTTATCTACATTCTATTGCTAGATCTTTAAACCAGTCTTCTGCATTTCTAAATTTCAGTCAAATTTATTACTTTTCAACTTAAGTCCAAATTCAGTTTCACCAAGATTTTCCCCTGACCCCTTCTCTGTTTTGGTTGCAGATGTGATGAATATGTCACCCAGTTGGATGAGATGCAGAGACAGTTAGCAGCCGCAGAGGATGAGAAGAAGACTCTAAACACTTTGTTACGAATGGCTATCCAGCAAAAACTCGCCCTGACCCAGAGGCTGGAGGACTTAGAGTTTGACCATGAGCAGTCCCGACGCAGCAAAGGCAAACTTGGAAAGAGCAAGATCGGCAGCCCTAAAGTAAGTGGGGAGGCATCAGTCACCGTGCCCACCATAGACACTTACCTCCTGCATAGTCAGGGCCCACAGACACCCAACATTCGGGTCAGCAGTGGCACTCAGAGGAAAAGGTATGCATGCAGCGATCTTCATAGTACGGTGCAGTGGCCAGATTTTAGTTAACTGCAAAAATGAATGTGCTCTTGCTGTGGAGGATGGAGGAGGGGAAGGAAAAGAAAAAATGGGAGCTGGCATATAAATGATCCTTGCTAATGTGGGTCTTTCCAGATCAAAACCTTTTTGATAATTGTGTTTATGTAGTCCTTTCTAACCCCCTGCCCAATCCCTCCTCTTGGTTAATCGTAATATAATTTTCAAGTGTCTGTTAATATTTTTGCTACTCTTTGTATGTGTAAATGTGCCTCTCCCTTCCCTCCAACCTAAGAATTAGTAGATAAAGGTGGATATTAAGAATGAAGCGTGTTCTACCTGGGTTATAATTTTAAAAGTCGTTGTACCTTTGGAAATGGTGCTGTTTATCAGCTTCTCTTTAATGGGACAAGGATATGAATATGTTCTCTTAGGGTAACTTTTGTCCATATGACCAAAATTGATGACGGACTGAAAGGGCATGTCTATATCTAGATAAAATGGGGTGGAATACGCACAGTCCTTTTCTTGACAGTGGTTTTTGTGCTTTTTCATTTGGCATGGGAATATTGCCCAGAGAAACCACTTGTAAGGTTTTTAGGGGCTTGATTGTGTGACCTTTTTCCAGAGTCCTGGCTGTTGAGTTACTTACCATGTATTTTCAGTTAATGGTAACATTTTTATTTTAGGAGCTTTCATTAAAGACTCAAATAATATATTTTCTATTTGTGGTTCAAGCTGACTAACTGTAATAAATCTCTTTTCCAGTATCCAGAACAGTTTCCAAATAGGGTTGTATCCTGATGTGGAAACTTAAAAAAAAAAAATAGCAAAAATATTGATTTACATATTTAAACAATGAAATGCCAATATAAATAATGTTGTCACTGGTGAGGCGTTGAAAGGTAATTAAAGTAAAACTTTTTTGTTTCCTATATGTATTTTTCTTGGATCTCCTGCAAGACAATTTTCACCTTCCCTTTGTGATCAGAGCCGTCCCAGGACTTCAGGGGCTTCCTACCTACAGAATTTATTAAGAGTTCCCCCTGATCCCACCTCCACAGAATCATTTCTTCTGAAGGGCCCCCCCTCCATGAGTGAATTCATCCAAGGGCACCGGCTCAGCAAGGAAAAAAGGTTAACCGTGGCTCCACCAGGTAAACATTTTTTCCTTGGGTGCATGTGATGCAAATGATTAGTTGAGTAGACTCTCCCCTTCCTTCCAGTCACTCAGGCCCACCCATCCGCAGAGTCTACCTTTGATGATGTGTAAATTCCTACAGGTCAAGTAAAAACTTCCTTACACTTTCCTCCTTTACTCATATTCCTTAGAATGACAGACTTCCATTTAACAGCCAAAGATGGCAAATGAGAGTTGGAAGGACTGGGATAGGAAAAGGGAAATTAGCAACAAGCACAATACATACACACTTGGATCCTATTTGCAGTTTGGTAGCTCATGGCGATTCCATCTTGGTCAGATTTGGCCAGTTCTCTCTTATCATTTTTAATGTAATTTCCGTAAAGGGAGCCATATGTATAACAAGGCTTTTGGGCTGATTTCCTTTTGTAGTGACTCAGAATGTCTCCTCAATCATTATATTGAGAATAAAAGTAAAACCCTCTAAGATTTTACTCCTCAAGAACATTTAGGTCTTAGTATAATGTTCTTGTAGATTGCAAGCCCCCGCTGGTTAATGCTTACCAACATGCTCACACTTAGCTTCCCTATTTTGCATTTTTCTTCCTTCCTTCCTTCCTTTCATTCTTTTTACTTGTTCTATGAAGACGCCTAAATTGAAAATGTGACATATGGCAAACAGAGAAAATGTGACTTCTTGCAAATAAAAATCATCCTTTTGAGGAATCCCTGCATGTGAGTATAGGGCAGAAGTGGCAAACAAGGAGCCCATAAACCAAAGTAAGCTTAAGGGCAGCTGTTATTTGACTATTGCTAGAAAATAAAATATAAAACTAATTCAAGTTAGTTATCGAAAGTTAAAAATTCAAGAGATTTTGTATGAGCATCAGTATTTCTGGCCTCTTGTGGAAGATTCTGAATATCTGGCAGCCCTAGGTCTGCGTTCACGCATGTCAACACCTGTTGGAGCTCTGTAGTGGCTGTTGCTGTTAGGGCAAGCTCTGCACTTTGCCACAGTCCCCACTCCTTATTACTTATACCCAGCCTGCTATCCTCATTTCTATTCTCTCCTGGCCCCTCCTGTAGTCTTTGAGTTTGCCACCGCTGAAATAGAATTTATTTTTTCATTTTACCTTAATTCCTTTTTGCAAACCTCAGCCTTTGAATCTCTAATACTTTCCTTATCTGATTCATGGAATCAGCCTACTGATTGGGATTAAAAGATGTGGTGTAGAAACTGATAGTGCATTTCATGTTCTAAAGGTGTTTGAGGAAACTGGTAGTGATAATGCGTTGGAATGGTGTAGTAGCCAAAATATACACCTAAGAAGAAAAAAAGTAAAAACTGCTTGGTGTTTTTAATTTCATAACTGATTTCCTATTGTTTTAGACCTCCTTGGAAGGTACCTTGAAGTATTCTGTGAATCACCAAAGTGGTAATGATTTATCAGGATACCTAACTCGGATAAAACCCACAAAAGTCGTCTTTTTAGTGTTCCAAATGGATTTAGTAGAACTATCTACTGGAACTTAGAAAAGAAATTGGTATGATTAATAAATAACTCCTATTGTTGTTTAATTAAAAAGATAACATCTCAGTAAGGTTAAAAATAATCAATGTTAACAACAATAACTTTTCATTTTTGTATGACTGGTTTTTGTTTACATGGATATATATTTTATATTGTTATCATTACATTGTTTAAGCCATGAACATTATATCACAAGCTTTTCCATGTTGCTATCTAGTCTTTTATTTGTTAAAGTCATTGTATCATAGATTTTGTTTCAGATGCTGTTACCACATTAATCACTACTTCCCCTCATCCACTGAGGTAGTTTTTCATTGTTTGTTATATTACAGAGTACTGCCGGGAATGCCCTCATGCACTCAGCTTCTCATCTATTAAATGCTTCTCAGGAGTGAGATCACTCAGTTAAAAGTTGAACATCTTTACGTTTTTGGCTCCATTCTGATGTTGCTGTCAAGAAGGGTATATCAATGTACTAAAAGCCCATAAAACACTTCCCTGTTTTCCCAGATTGGGAATCTTTCTGCTACTTTATACACACTGTACGCATCTTACAACTCTAAAGTCAGTTAGCATACACGAATAAGAGTACCAGTATATTGTCTTAAACTCTTTAGTTTTGAATAACCAGAAAATACCTTAGAAATTGACCTTAGAAATGATTACTATTGGCCGGGCGCGGTGGCTCAAGCCTGTAATCCCAGCACTTTGGGAGGCCGAGACGGGCGGATCACGAGTTCAGGAGATCGAGACCATCCTGGCTAACACGGTGAAACCCCGTCTCTACTAAAATACAAAAAAAACTAGCCGGGCGAGGTGGCGGGCGCCTGTACTCCCAGCTACTCGGGAGGCTGAGGCAGGAGAATGGCGTGAACCCGGGAGGCGGGGCTTGCAGTGAGCTGAGATCAGGCCACTGCACTCCAGCCTGGGCAACAGAGCTAGACTCCGTCTCAAAAAAAAAAAAAAAAAAAAAAGAAATGATTACTATTTATGAGATTCGAGGCTGAGTGCGGTGGTTCACACCTGTAATCCCAGCACTTTGGGAGGCCGAGGCAGGTGAATCACTTGGGCTCAGGAGTTTTAGACTAGCCTAGGCAACATGGTGAAACCCCATCTCTACAAAAAATACAAAAATTAGCCAGGTGTGGTAGTGGGCGCCTATAGTCCCAGCTACTCAGGAGGCCAAGGTAGGATCCCTTGAGCCAGGGAGGCAGAAGTTTCAGTGAACCGAGATGGCACCACTACACTCCAGCCTGGGTGACAGAGTGAGACACCATCTCAAAAAAAAAAAAAAAGATTAGCAATATAAGGAATGTGGAATTCAGAATCATCACCAGACCGGAAGATCACGCTGGCAGCTTAACATATTGATAACCTTTATAATTCTCACCATTTATGTAAAGTTAAAATAATAAAAGAGGAAAGGAAGTAAAGCTGTTATTATAGCCTTAGGAATTTTTAATTATGTATCATGGAATCAACCAGATTAACACTTAATAAATTCTTATGAGTCTTAGCAACATTTTCTAAAAGGTCCTAGTTCAATGAATTACTATAGAAAGTGACTGACCATCCACACCAAATAAATTGTAGCTTCTATAAATATCTGCATTATTACCAATATATGTTATTTTCCCTATATAGGGTAAGACATATCAAACATTCATTATGATGCTTTTACTATATAAAATATTTTCATTAAGCCAAGAAAGATAAAATATGCCATATATGACCAGTCTCATATTCTATATAAGAAATATCATAAGCCTATGGGAAATAATAGATTTTATGAGTATTTTTAAATTCATGAGTTTAACCATTATAAAATTTGCTAGCTAGTAACAGTATCTATTAGTCATTTTAAACAGAAAGTTCTCTTAATTTGTCAGAATGTTTTTGATAAGCTAAAAACTAAAATATATTTCTAAAATATATTTTTAATACATGTTTTAGGTGATTTTTAAATCACCTAAAAAAATATTTTTAATACATGTTTTTAGGTGATTTTTAACTATTCTAATCAGCAAATATGGGCTTTATTTTTCTACTGAGGACCGTTGAAGCAATTATCTCAACTAAAAATGAAATTAGTTTAATTTGTTCTTAATCCTTCAGTTGAGGAATTGAGAGAGGTATGTCTCATTTAAAAATTTAAGACACAGAACATAAAATGTTATTTATTCTATATAAGAGATACTTTCAAATAGATTTTATTTCTATGAGATGGTAAACAGAAAACCTCATCTCAAGTACACAATTTCTCAATTCTAGAGAATCAACTATAGGGTAGGCCATTGATTTTCAACATTAGTAGAATGTTTTATACTAATTAATGCATTACCTGATTGATTTGCTGCATTAGTACAACCTTTTAAGGGAAAATTCTGGCGTTTCCCTCTGGCTGGCTCAGCTTCTGCAACCTCAGCCCTTGCAATTCCAGTGCTTCTGGCCATGGCTTGCTTGTTGATTTTCTTGCTCTTGACGTTATCCTTATCCTGGCACACAAATTCCAGTGTCCTTCCACATGCTCATCTTAGTTTTCACAGTTTCATTTACCAGCTGATCTGAGAAGTGCCTATCAGCCTTGATGACCTTGACTCAAAAGGGACCCTGTTGTCATCAAGGAGTTTGTAATTAGGCAGCAGATTGTATGTCCTCACAAAATTGTTGCGTATTTTTTAGTCAGCATTTTATCTTGATTCCTTAACTACCTAGGCCTATATCCTTCTCTTCCTCCTTCTTCTCTTCCTCCTCCTCCTCATTTTCTTCATCATGATCTTACCATTTAATCAATAATTATAATCAGCCTGTCAGAATATGTAAAAGGAATCCATGTAATTCACAGGCAGGAGTTGTTATTTCTGTAGTAAAGACCCGACTGCAGCATTTACACAAGATAAGTAGGAAATGGCAAACCTGGAGAAGCAAGTTTGAACTCAGTCTGGAAGTAATAGCCTAAGCAGCTTGCTCTTCACACTGTGTTTCCCATGTCACGCTTTTCCTCTTAGATATCTTGCTTCTCCCTATCATTTCAATCTCCTCCCTTCCTCTGTTCCTCCCTCCTTCATCCCTCCCTCCCTCTCTTTCTCTGACACAGTGACTCAGCTAGTTTAAGAGAATGGTATTATTTTGAAGTCTGAAAATGTTCCTGTGACATTTTACATTTTACTGTTTTTTAAAACAACTCACAGAAGTGTATTAGCCTTAGATACATAATCACCCATTGAGATACATAGTCTACCATACACACCGACATGTTCGTAGTAAAAACTGCCTTTATGTTTCACTGCATTCAAACAAGTAGATATTTGTTTGTTGCATGTATTGCAAAGCCTGTGTTCTTAAGCATGTACCAAAATCACATTTATTTCATTAATCCATTTACTCATTCACCAGAATTTAACAAAATTTAGTGAATATCTGCTATGTGTCAGGCACTTTTCTTGGCTCTTGATAGACAATGATATTCAAATAAAACTCACAGTCTGGTAGGGGAGGTAGGAGACAAATATGTACTGATGTTAATAGATATTCCTGGAATAAATAAAGGAATTAGGGCGGTTAGGAACATCCTTCCAGAAGAAATGCAACGCTGGCCATGAAAGGTGGTTATACCGTAATAGGCAGAAGGTAGCCGCGCAGGTTTTGGTCATGAGAAGAACCTTATAGGAAAGGAGGTCAACTTGCCCCAGTGCCAGTGAGCTCAGCACTACAACCTGGTGCAGGACTTGGAAGTAATAGAAAGCGAGGCTGCGAAGGTGGACAGGGACCTGAAGACAGAGAGCCAGGTTAGTGAGAGCAGACCTTACCATGGGCATAGCTTAGCAGTTTTAAGAATAGGATCAGATTTTCATTTGATAAAATCACCCTGATGACAAGGTGGAGAATGGATTAGATGTGGGTAACATCTAAGATAAAGAAGCAGGTACAGAGACTCATAAAATATGCAGATGAGAGGTAGTGGAGACCAGAATCAAAACTGTGAAGAATAGGAATGTTTAAATATGTCCCAACTTACAATTCAACTATATATTTCATCAGCCAGCATATCCTGTGCACACATGACCTGCTCTTACGCTTTCCATGTTCTGTGTGTCAAAGGAGCTCAGTCAATCTTGTTTGAACTAATGGCCTCAGTGTTTTGTACTTTATAAATTATATTTTTTCCTATAGAGGCTTTTCTATTTATGTGTGTTTCACTTCCTATATCACTATACTTTCTTTTTCCACAGGATTCAATTATTGAAGTAGTAGGAGTGAAGGGGTAGTCTGTTGAAACCTGTAATCTTTTAGGCTTGTATTTTCTTTGAACATAGTTTCCACAGAATTCTTCCCTGTAGGGGAAGGCCCAGGCACTTCTTGATGTCAGAATATGTTGTCTTTAGTTTGGAATCTGCCAAAACAAAAGTTAAATCAAAAATGTTAATTCCTGTCACCCCAGCATTTCGAGAAGCCAAAGCAGGACGATTGCTTGAGCCCAGGAGTCCGAGACTGGCCTGGGTAACATAGCAAGACCTCGTCTCTCCATTAAAATTTAAAAATTAGCTGGATGTGCTGGCAGGCACTCATAGTCCCAGCTGCTCAGGAGGCTAAGGCGGGAGGATTGCTTGAGTCGGGGAGGTCAAGGCTGCAGTGAGCCACTGCACTCCAACGAGTGACAGAGTAAAAAGAAGAAGAAAAAATATATTAATTCACAAAATTGTCAACCACATGTTGAGAAATATATTTTTAAACTTGCTGTATATTTTTCAATAGGTAATGGTTCAAAAATTTTTAAGTACAAAGTATACAGTAGATGGTAGATTTCTGCCACAACTGTGCCCACCCAACCAACCTTGTGTATTTTTCCAGAAACATTCTATACATAAAGAAATGCATATAAATATATACATATATAAAAACAAATATGCATTTTACATATGTATTAATACCATTGGCACAACCACAGACACTATGCTTGCCGGGTTTTTTTGAATTGCTGTATCTGGGTTCTTCTTTCCTATCCATTCATCTTTTTGTTTCTTTTGAGTCAGAAGAAGTTACGAAGGGGAAGGAAGACATGCTTGAGCTCTTTAAGAAAGCTTGGAATGTTTCTCTGTGTACAGTAGAAATATTTCTTGCCAAATGATAAAATGACAGCTACAAGAATGTTTGTATTCAGAAGTATTCAATAGAAATATGATATAAACCACATATGTAAATTTAAATTCTCTAGTAGTCTAGTAGTCATGTTAGAAAAAGTAAAAAGAAGTCAGGCGCCATGGCTCATGCCTATAATCCCAGCACTTTGGGAGGCCAAAATGGAGGATCACCTGAGCCCAGGAGTTCAAGACCAGCCTGGGCAACATGGCGAAACCATGTCTCTACCAAAAATAAAAAGATTATCCAGGCGTAGTGGCATGCGCCTGTAGTCTCAGCTACTCAGGAGGCTGAGATGGGAGGATTGCTTGAGCCCAGGAGATGGAGGCTGCAGTGAGCCGTGATCGTGCAACTGCACTCCAGGCTGGGTGACAGAGCAAGACCCTGTTTCAAAAAATAAATAAAATAAAAAGAAACAGGTGAACTTAATTTTAGTAATAGATTTGAACTGACACACTATATCCATAATGTTATCATTTCAACATGGAATTCATAGGTGGCTAACACCTATAATTCCACTTTGGGAGGCTGAGGTGGGTGGATCCCTTGAGGCCAAGAGTTCAAGACCAGCCTGGGCATCATGGCGAAACCCTGTCTCTACAAAAACTACAAAAATTAGCCAGTCATGGTGGTGCATGCCTGTAGTTCCAGCTACTCAGGAGGCCAAGGTGTGGGGATCCCTTGAGCCCAGGAAGCAGAGGTTGCAGTGAGCCAAGATTGTGCTAGTTCTCTCCAGCCTGGATGACAGAGTGAGACCCTGTCAAAAAAAAAAAAAATATATACACACACACACACACACACACACACACACATACATACATACGTACACATTCTGTTTTTCTTATTCAGCCTTTGAAATTCAGTATTAGGCACTTACAGCATATCTTGATTTGAACTAGCCACATTTCAAATGCTCAACGGCCACATTTGGCTAAGGGCTACTGTATTGGATGGTGCAGTTCTAGAACTTCTTACCAACAGTTTTTACTAGATAGAATTTCCACACAGAAATCTAAATTTGAATAACTGATTTTAAAATAAAATTTAAGATAGCATGTATTTCATTTTTATTTTTTCTTTCTTTTTTTTTTTTTTTTTAGACAGAGTCTCGCTCTTGTTGCCCAGGCTGGAGTGCAGTGGCGCAATATTGGCTCACTGCAACCTCTGCCTTCCAGGTTCAAACAATTCTTCTGCCCCAGCCTCCCAACTAGCTAGGATTACAGGCATGTGCCACCATGCCCAGCTAATTTTGTATTTTTAGTAGAGATGGGGTTTCTCCATGTTGGTAAGACTGGTCTCAAACTCCTGACCTCAGGTGATCCTCTCGCCTCAGCCTCCCAAAGTGCTGGGATTACAGGCATGAGCCACCGCGCCCGGCCCTCATTTTTCTTTTAAACTGAAATATTGGAGCAAACATTTGCTATTTTGCTGATTATGCTTTGTCTCTGATTGGTGGCAATGCTTTTTAAAATAGATATATATTAAATGTTTGAGCCAGGCGTGGTGGCTCATGCCTGTAATCCCAGCACTTTGGGAGACCGAGGCGGGCAGATCACGAGGTCAAGAGATTGAGACCATCCTGGCCAACATGGTGAAACCCCGTCTCTGCTAAAAATACAAAAATCAGGCTGGTCGTGGTAGCACGCGCCTGTAGTCCCAGCTACTCGGGAGGCTGAGGCAGGAGAATCGCTTAAACCCAGGAGGTGGAGGTTTCAGTGAGCCGAGAGCACACCATTGCACTCCAGCCAGGGCAACAAGAGCGAAATTCTGTCTCAATAAAACAAAACAAAAAAAAGTTTGTACCTGTATACCTTTTTCATACATCTCTTATTTGTTACTAGATTTCTTTGTCGGTATAAGAACGTAACTACTTAGATATATCCTAACAAAACATATTCCTTAAACATTCTTAAAACAGTATAATGACTTTTTTAATTACTGTAATCAAGTTGTGAAAGCCCTTGTTTCTTATTTTAAGCAGAGAGTGCCTTAAAAAGTTTAAAATACATCCTGCCAGTTTTAAATAGCAGAATTTATCGACACCGTATATAAACTGAAAACACATCAAAGTCTTTCAAGATTAATTATTTCATGTGTCTTCCTTCTTCCCACAGTAAGAGAGAAGATAAAGATAATACTGAGTAAACCATTCCATGCTACAAATTGGACCCAGTCAACAAAAATGCAATACTTAGTAGAACATCTGTGACCACGGTCCTGTTCGTGTTTTTGTTTTGTTTTATTTTTGTTATTGTTTACTGTTCTCTCCTCTGTCAGGTATTCCTGTCCAGAAATTATGTCTCCTTAAAAGATTTCATATTCAAAACCTGAGCGTTGTAAGCAAAATAAGCTATGATGAAAGGATGAAACTTTTTAATTACTGAAGAGATCAATATGAAAAACTCTGTAGCAAGAAAGTGTATATTATATTAGATCATACTTTTCAATCCATATTGACTATTTTAGTATCATTATGTAATTTTAAAGTCTTTTAGATTTTGTTAAAATTTTATTAAATCCATGGAAATTGTAAGTTCCTAATATATTTAAATCCTTAGGAGGAAGAACTACAATTTTTCTCTAATATATCCATAAAGGAAAGAAGTACTTGTTTGATATTCTTAATTGTTACATATTTAAGAGCAAGAGTAATTAGTTCGTACTTATGTTCACCTAAGTCCACCCATACAGTGCTAAAGATAGCGGCCTCCAGAAGGTGACTGTGTCCAGACGAGTAACAGGGAGGAAAGGGTGGGCTGAGACATACATGAGGCCCAGGACATTCCAGGCAAAAACTGTCTGCCTCTCTTGACTCTGCCCAAACAATGAGATATATATATAGATATAGATATAGATATAGATATAGATAGAGATAGAGATAGAGATCTCAGCAGGCAGATACTCAAGCTGAAAGAGACATTTCTAGGATTCGTTTCTAGATCACAGATACTGCCTCAGACTCACTGAAGTGACCAGCCTCCACCCAGTAATAACAAACTAGTCTAAATCCAGAATAAAACAATTATACATTTTAATCTCACCACCTTCTACCTGTGTGTGCTCTCAACGCTCAAGACAGAGAATAGCCTTTATTCTACCAACCAGCAGTCACTAGCCTACACCACCAAATCCACAGTTTCTTTGGTATCTTCCCAGGGAGTTGGGTGCTGAACAATCTACCTATAACATTGCCTCGCCTTCATATCCCAAAGCTCTGCAAGCAAAGAAGAGTTCTGTTGGGCAGCTAGGGCCATTTGTTGTAGTCCAGAGGAAGAGAGGCATCAGTATCTTCTATGCTGTTCTCATACCTATTTAATCCAATCTGCTGACATCAGTCTATTATATTCTACTATTTGCCCCCACTGTACCTACATAACAACCACCTCTATTACAACAAACCCTCTGATTATAAGGCATTATCTGAGATGGTATATCCAAACTGTACCTTGCAAAGGGACTTCTCCTATCTGCAAAGAATACTAAGAAAACATATTAAGAGAAAGTCACAGTAGGTACCCAGGGAAGCCAGTCTCTAGGTTAACCAACTACTCATCTGTCCATTTCTCCTCATAAATGTAAAAGGAGAGCCTACAGTGAAGAAATCCCGGAAGGGCATCTCCCAGGTCTGAGACTCTCTGATGCTGTGAATTCAAGTTATTCTGTCCATGACTGGCTCCGGAGGTCACTGTGTAAAATCTGTGCTTCTAAATAAATGTTATGATATTTCAGCACCATATAGTATAGTTCCCAAGAAAAGGGAATGTTTTTTCAAAAAAAAAAAAAAAAAGAAGGAAAATTCCCATTAATATGTAAAACAAACTTTTTGATGATTTAAAGTGACTATGTGTTGTGAACTGAGTAGACAAGGCAGGAAGGAGTAGTGATGTTCCTGAGTTCTTGCTGAATTCTGACAATGTGCCAACACTTTGATTTCTCTCTTAAAATGGGCAGGATTTGATATCTAAAAGTATACCGATATTGTTACATGGCATATGGAAACCACTGATACAATTCCAGAATGTCCGTCAACATGACAGCCACCTAAAGTGCTCTGAGGCATTGTAAATGGTTAGGAAAATTGACCTTTCTACACACTGAATCTGGCGGTAGTGGTTCTCCTGAGCTCTGAGGGAGCTGGGCAGGGCAGCCTGAGCTCCAGCTGTGAGCATAGCTCAACTGATGTGCAGTTAGAATGTTCATGGAACGCCCAGGCTTGCTCCTTCTAGTTCCTTTACTTTAAATGATGTAGTGAGCTGGGCGCAGTGGCTCACGCCTGTAATCCCAGCACTTTGGGAGGCCGAGGTGGGTGGATCACTTGAGCCCAGGAGTTCGAGACCAACCTGGGCAACATGGTGAAACCCTGTCTCTACAAAAAATACAAAAATTAGCTGCCTATAGTTTCAGAGGAGGCTGAGGTGGGAAAATTGCTTGAGCCCAGGAGGTGGGGGCTGCAGTGAGCTGTGATCGCACCACTGCACTCTAGCCTGGGTGACAGTGCCTAAATAAATAAATAGAAAGAAAGAAATGATGTAGTGAAAATATAGTTTCATAGCACTTATACCTATACTACTTAAAGTGACCTAGTAATTAAACTTATATAGCTCATCAACCAGCAAAGATTCCTGGTGCACCACACTCATTATAGAGCAGGGAAGCATTGCTGCCACCCTCTGGGATTCCTCTTGCATAACTCTGTGTTCTGTCCTTCACACACCCATCTCTTTAGTCGTCTATTGATCTTATTCAGTTTTCCTGGCAGTTTCCCTAGTGTATTTTGCCGGAAAGGTACGAGAGGAAAAAGGAAAAGCACAACTCAAAATGGTTGACTATTCCATTCTTTGTTTTCTTCAAAAAGTGTAAAGTCATAAAGATGCCATGGAACCACTAAATTCATTGTCCTTTGTCACCTGTCAGCCAATAATAGTCATTGATATACTCTCCATACCACAAATTTAAAGTTTTTTTGTGAACTGTACATGCGATAGCCAAGTTTATTTTAACTTTAGTCTTACTGGATCTCAGAGATTTTCTTTTTCTTTTTTGGCATATAGATGATTTATGTCACTTCAGTGTGCCCAGTACACACATGAGATCTTCTGAGGGACCGCTTCTGGTGCTGGCCCTCTTGTGTGACTGAATTAGTCAGTGATGATTCTCAGGGCTAGATTAGATTGTTACTCTTAAAATAATTACTTAAAAAAAAAACCAACTTCTATAACTTGAACATTTTGTGGCTGGGTGTGGTGGCTCACACCTGTAATCCCAGCACTTTGGGAAGCCGAGGTGGGTGGATCACTTAAAGTCAGGAATTCGAGAGCAGCCTGTCAACATGGTGAAACCCTGTCTCTACTAAAAATACAAAAATTAGCCAGGCATGGTGGCACAGGCCTGTAATTTCAGCTACTCAGGAGGCTGAGGCGGGAGAATTCGCTTGAACCTGGGAGGTGGAGGCTGCAGTGAGCGGAGATGGCACCCACTGCACTTCAGCCTGGTCAACAGAGCAAGACTCTGTCTCAAAAAAAAGAAAGAAAAAAGAAAAGAAAAATTTGCATTTAAGACTTATATGAAAATACATATATTTATTTTGCAGAATAATGATCTACAGCAGGACTGTCATTTTAACTAAAGTTATTTTTGGCCAGGCGTGGTGGCTCATGCCTGTAATCCCAGCACTTTGGGAGGCCGAGGCAGGCGGATCATGAGGTCAGGAGTGCAAGACCAGCCTGGCCAATATGGTGAAACCCTGTCTCTACTAAAAATACAAAAATTATCTGGGCATGGTGGTGCGTTCCTGTAATCCCAGCTACTCAGAAGGCTGAGGCAGGAGAATTGCTTGAACAAGGACGCGGGAGGCGGAGGTTGCAATGAGCCAATATCGCGCCGCTGCACTCCAGCCTATACTACAGAGCCAGACTCCGTCTTAAAAACAAAAACAAAAGTTGGCCAGGCGCAGTGGCTCACGCCTGTAATCCCAGCACTCTGGGAGGCCAAAGCGGGTGGATCACAAGATCAGGAGTTCGAGACCAGCCTGGCCAAGATGGTGAAACGCCGTCTCTACTAAAAATACAAAAATTAGCCGGGCGCACTGGCGGGCACCTGTAATCCCAGCTACTCAGGAGGCTGAGGCAGAAGAATCCGTTGAACCTGGGAGGTGGAGGTTACAGTGAGCCAAGATCGTGCCACTGCACTCTAGCCTGGGTGACAGAGCAAGACTCTGTCAAAAAAAAAAAAAAAAAAGGTTGTTCTTAGTGAATATAAAAATTGGTGTTTTTGGCCAGGCGCGGTAGCTCACGTCTGTAATCCCAGCCTTTTGGGAGGCCGAGGCGGGTGGATCACGAGGTCAAGAGATGGAGACCATTCTGGCCAACATGGTGAAACCCCATCTCTACTAAAAATACAAGAAAATTAGCCAGGCATGGTGGCATGTGCCTGTAATCCCAGCTACTTGGGAAGCTGAGGCAGGAGAATCATTTGAACCCAGGAAGCTGAGGTTGCAGTGAGCTGAGATTGCAACACTGCACTCCAGCCTGGCGACAGTGTAAGACGCCGTCTCAAAAAAAAGAAAAATTGGTGGTTTTTTGTTTGTTTGTTTTGTTTTTTAGTTTAAGGAGACACATTTCCTCATCTTAGGGACCTTTTTGCTGCTCTGATGCTGATCATCTAGTCCATATCTAGTCCATTCTTTTGCTGTAAACTGAGCCTTGCCTCCCAGTTCTTCATTGCACTTCAGATTGTGTCTTACTACAAAGAGAAAATTAGTCTGTGATCAGCTTGGATCATAAGAACTGGAATTGTACATTTAGAATAGAAGCCAGGGATGTGAGGCACACCCATGATCCCAGCTACTCAGGAGGCTGAGGTGGGAGGATCACTTGAGCCTGGGAGTCAGAGGCTGCAGTGAGCTGAGATCGTGCCACTGCTTTCCAGCCTGGGTGACAGAACAAGACCCAGTCTCTAAAAAATAAAAAGAAGAAAAGAAAGAAATTTAAAGTAGGAAGGGCTACCGTTTGCTTCTGGCCAAGCTTCACCTCTAACCATAGGGTCTTTTAAAAGACTAGTTCTGAGGTCCTTTACTCTGAGAAGGTATTTATGGAATAAGCCATTATGTATTGACATTAGAATCAGTTAAACATAAATTTTTTTCTCTTTTTATGCACTACTTGACATCAAAAGCAAAAAGAGGTAAGTTGGCTATAAACCTGAAGGTGAACCTTATTTTTCTTAATAGATTTGTTCCTGAGTAGCTTTGCTTCAGTTAAATTTCTACGAATCAAATACTTTTACATTAGGAAGATGGTCATTGGAAATTCTTATTCTTTTCTTTGAAAATGAATAAGCATCTTCTGTAAACTTAGATTTTCAAGATATCTAGTATTTAAACATTTTGCTTTTCCTTTAACCAAGTTATACTTATGGTTTAATTTGCTTGTGAAGACAAGGCATTTTGAAACTTGAGATAACTGAATTGTTTCTCCCACCAAAAATGTGGATTACATGTTATAAGTATTTCCTGTTTCCTTAAAAATGAAAAAAAAAAAGCCAAGAAACAACGGACATTGGTGAAAGTCTATAATTTTCAGATCCATTGATTTACAGAAGAAGATGCCCTGAAACTCTCAGAATATTTTCTAGCGTAATTTTTTTAATGATTAAAAGAAATGAAGAAAATATTAAACAAGAAGATCAAACACATTTCATTGAGTGGTGTCTCATGTTTTTCTTGTTTGGGATCTATTTTTATAATTGATCTTTTTAGTGAATTATTGGTTGTAGTTTAACTTATTTCTCTTTTCTTTTTGATGATGCATCAATTCTGACATTTCAGAGGTACAGCTGGTCGTCATTAGATATGTGCTGTTACTGACTTTTCTTAACAAGAACAGACCGTCGTACCACCTTGAGTTAACTCTGTGCCAGCTGGCGTTGCTCTTGAGAAGGTCATTTCTAAACAAAAGGTTATTTTTTGAAGGTTTTTAATTGGTGTAAGAATCTGGCAGCAAAATGTACTTTTACCTCTTGGTGCCACTGTATTTAATTACCCTCACCCCATTTATCCTCCATGTATTTCCTACCATAGGCTATTGATAACACACATGCTCACGATTTAATTGTAAGTTGTTCAGAAACAGAAAGCTGACTGTACTGCAGGGCATTTTTCTATTTCTCTTTTGCAAGATTTGAAATAAAAATAGATTTTTGCATGAATATTGCTTTGTTTTATCAGCTAGTCATCTGATATTCATCAGGACAGCAAATGGGAAGATGGGTGAAAAGTTTTGTCAAATCCATAACCACTGAAAAATCTAAAAATGCTCCCTCTCTACTTAGCAAGGCATCTGTCATTCTACATTGTTGAAGACGACTTTCATGCTTGTCACTGAAGTGGGATGAACTATATGCAGTTGTTATTTATGTGAAGGAAGAGCCAGATGCTTTTTAAGATTTGTCACCAGGTCTTATTTTTGCATTGTCTATATTGAAACTTTTTGATGTGTTTCAACAATTCCTTCTTTTTGTTCTCTGGAAATTTATTAATGAAGAATGATTGTTTCTGACTATCAAGAGCATACGCTATCATAGACTTTGCTGTGTTAAAGACTGATGTAAATATGTCTGAAGTGTTTGGTGATATAAATTAGCAGATTTCACCCCTGAGAAGTCAGAAATTACACTATCATCTGTGGGTACTTTCAGAATAACTAATGTTTTAACGGGATGTAATACGTTTGGTGAAAAGGGATGAGATAGCCAACTTTATGTGTTTGATTATAAAATGCTGACAGTGCTTCACAGCTCTCCATTTTTATTCATATCAGTGTACCATTAAATTCATCATTAGATTTCTGAAAGTAGTTATTTTCTAGCTACTGTTAATATTTATGTAAATGTTTCTATCTCATGCTCTTCTTCTTTTATATATAATATTTCCTTCTCATTTTTTTTTATTATTTCTAAACTCTCTATATGTGCGGTTTTTAGTTTATTTGTTTAGGAATACATAGGACTGTTTAAATGTTCAAGTTGTTACTACAAGGAGAATGTACTTTGATGCTTCTTTCCATTAACCTTTCTGTTAATTCACTAACATTATTAATCATTTTGTAGATTTAGTGAGGAATAATTTACTGTTTATGTTATCTGGCACATCTTAAATGATGGCAATTTAAAAATTATTTTCAAGGTTTATATATCAAAGTCTTACAGTTACCAAAGAAGAAGAATTGATCATCTGATAACACTAAATTCACCTTAAAATCTTTATCAGATAATATTTATCCATTCTTATTCCTTTTGTTAGAAAGATGTTGTTACAATGACAGGAATGTCTAAATTGTAAACTCTCCCTTCAAGTGAATTAATTAAACAATGACATTGATGATACTAATAAATAAATCCAAGGATTTTTTTAAGGGAGGTGGTTTGCACCACATAAATTCCCTAGCAAAGTGTTGTGGGGAATTGAAGAATTATAAGGCAGGGTCCTGCCTGCTCTCAAGGAGCTGCACGGTGTGGCTAGGGAGAATAGATATACTGCAAGGGAAGCAAGGGTCTAGAGTTCTATAAGAAATGCCAAAGGAAGCTGGGCACAGTGGCTCACGCCTGTAATCCCAGCACTCTGGGAGGCTGAGGCAGGCGGATTGCTTGAGGTCAGGAGTACAAGACCAGCCTGGGCAACATGGTGAAACTTCGTCTCTACTAAAAATACAAAAATTAGCTGGGTGTGGTAGCATGCACGTGTAATCCCAGCAACTCAGGAGGCTGAGGCATAAGAATCACTTGAACCTGGGAGGTGAAGATTGCAGTGAGCTGAGATGGAGATCACGCCACTGCACTCCTGGGTGACAGAGCAAGACTCTGTCTCAAAAAAAAGAAAGAAAGAAAGAAAGAAAGAAAGAAAGAAATGCCGAAGGAGATGAGAGAAGTGCTAAAGGAGTCTGCAAGAAGCAGACACCTCCTTTTGGGGTGACCAGAAATAATGACTGAAATTTGACTTTGCATGGTCTGATAGACAAGAGCATTTCCGATGAATATAATGATAGGAGGAATAGCTTGTTGAAATGAATTTCTCCTATGATCCATTTTGACCTTTCTTATTTCATCATTGTTAATAGCATTTACTTTGTTTCTTGAAGCTGAAAACCTTAAGGGCGTTCGATTCCTCCCTTTCCTTTGTCCATCATGTCTAATGGATGGACTCAGGGCTGCATGCTTTCACAAACATTCTCTCACCTGATCTTCACGTGAACCCTGCAGGATTGGTATTTAATGTTCTCACTTAACAGAAAAACTGAGGCTCAGAACAGTTAAGTCACTTCTTCAGTGTCCCTAGCTACTGGTTGTTGGAGCTGGAATCTAACAGAGAGACAGAGGTCTTGCTGATGGACTCTAAATTTCATGCTGAAATGGAGAAGAGCTGAGGAGCACAGAGGAGAGAGAATAGAGAATAAAGAGGGCTAGGTGCGGTGGCTCATGCCTGTAATCCTAGCGCTTTGGGAAGCTAAGGTAAGCGAATCGTTTGAGCGCAGGAGTTCAAGAGCAGCCTTGGCAACATGGCAAAACCCTGTCTCTACAAAAAGTTAAAAAAAAATAAGCTGGGCGTAGTGGCACTGGGGAGGCTGAGGTGGGAGGATTGCCTGAACCTGGGAGGCAGAGGTTGCAGTGAGCCGAGAGCACACTACTGCACGCTAGCCTGGGTGACAGAGTGAGACTCCATCTCAAAAAATAAAAGAAGAAAGCTGAGAGGCCATAGGAAATGGCTGCAGAAGTATCATTGGCAAATGCAAGGAAATTATTGTGGTGTACCCTCACTTAAGACCCCAGTGCATGTAAGCGTGTTAGTAACTGATTATGGAGAGCACCTTTGTGCTATTATGAGAATTACTGGGTGTGGGAGACTTTTATATCTGTGCAACTTTTCTATCTCCACATCAGTGCACAGTATATGGACATTTATGTTTTCTACTAACACAACTCCTCACATTCCACTTCCGTCAGTTTAGTTTTCCCCAGTACCACTGTTTTGACCACTTTCACACTTCTGTCTACAGTGCTTTTGCTAAGAAGGAATCCGCTAAATTCAAATGCAGATTCTCCTTCTTTTTTTTTTTTTTTTTTGAGACAGAGTTTCACTCTTGTTGCCCAAGCTGGAGTGTGATGGCGCCATCTCGGCTCACTGCAACCTCCACCTCCCGGGTTGAAGCAATTCTCCTGCCTCAGCCTCCCGAGTAGCTGGGATTACAGGCGCACGCCACCACGCCCGGCTAATTTTTTGTATTTTTAGTAGAAATGGGGTTTCACCATGTTAGCCAGGCTGGTCTCGAATTCCTGACCTCAGGTGGTCCACCTGCCTTGGCCTCCTAAAGTGCTGGGATTACAGGCGTGAGCCACCACGCCCGGCCCCAGATTATCCTTCGTAATTTGTGCTTCCTGCCTTTTGTATACATCTTTTTCACTTTGAGTTTCCTTGAATTAAAACTTTTTAATTCAACTCTTGGATTGCTTAGTTTTGAATAATTTGAGAGAATTTGGGCTGTTCTTGGTTTATTTAGACCGAAGAAGTACTCTCGGCAGAGTAAAAAGGAGCACTAACCGCTTCTACTTTGGAGCAAGAATCAAAGACTGTGTTAGTATGCAGGGGCTTCCATCACATGACCACAGCCTGGATGCCTTAAACAACAGAAGTTTATTTTCTCACAGTTCTGGAGGCCCGAAGTTCAAAATCGAGGTGTCTGCAGGTCTGTTTTCTCCTGAGGTCTCCCTCCTTGGATTGCAGAAGGCCACCTTCTCACTGTCCTCACGTGGTCTTTCCTCTGTGCACTGCATCCCCGGTGTCTCTCTGTATGTAGTAATCCTCTCTCCTTTACAAGGGCACCAATCAGATTGGATTAGGGCCAACTCTAACAGTGTCACTTTAAGCACCTCTTGTAAAGGTCCTGTGTTCAAATACAGTTGCATTCTAAGGTTCTGAGAGTTAAGGCTTCAGTATATGAATTTAGGGGAACGCAATTCCGTCTATAACATCATGGGCCACTCCACTGAAAGGGCGTGTGTGGACAGCCAGAAACCTGGGCACAAGTTCTCACTCTGCCACTCTCTCCATGGGACCTAAGAAAATCACGTAACCCTTCTGATCCTCAGTGTTCTAGTCTGTAAAATGGAGATTATGGCTACCAATCTCAGTTGAATTTTTGTTTGTTTGTTTTTGTTTTTTGTTTTTTGTTTTGAGACAGAGTCTCGCTCTGTCGCTCAGGCTGGAGTACGGTGGTGCAATCTCGGCTCACTGCAACCTCCACCTCCTGGGTTCAAGCAGTTCTCATGCCTCAGCGTCCTAAGTAGCTGGGACTACAAGCAAGCACCACCATGGCCAGAATTTTTGTTATTTTAGTAGAGATGAGGTTTCACCATGTTGGCCAGGCTGGTCTTGAACTCCTGAACTGAAGCTATCTGCCAGCCTCAGTTTCCCAAAGTGCTGGGATTACAGGCATGAACCACTGCTCCTGGCCTCAATTGAGTTTTCTAGGCACTAAAAAGCTTTTGTTCATTATAAAAGTCATACAGAGGCCAGGTGCATTGGCTCACACCTGTAATCCCAGCACTTTGGGAGGCCGAGGCAGGTGGATCAGGAAGTCAAGAGTTATAGACCATCCTGGCCAACATGGCAAAACCCTGTCTCTACTAAAAATACAAAAATTAACTGGGCATGGTGCTGTGCACCTGTAGTCCCAGCCACTCAGGAGGCTGAGGCAGGAGAATCGCTTGAACCCGGGAGGTGGAGGTTGCAGTGAGCCGAGATTGCACCACTGCACTCCAACCTGGCAACAGAGTGAGACTCCATCTCAAAAAAAAAAAAGGTAATACAGAAAGTGACCTTGCATAAACTTAGTTTCTCATTTCTAAACAAAAATAAAATATATCTCAGAGTTTTTACAAGGATTCAAGAGCTTTTGCATGCAAATTGTCTGCAAATATATATATATATATAGCACTTTTTATAAGCATTACATATTACCATTATTTCTCATCCGTTCTTCTTTCTTCTACATTTCTTCTGCCTGCTCTTCCTTTTTTGTCATTGCCTAAAGTTTCAGTTAATGAATAGTTTGGGAGAACATGGCCAGGTTTGGAAAAAGAAGGAAGAGAGGTATCTTTTCCTTCCCATAAGGACTAAAAGACGATGTCTCTCTGCTTTGATCATATCTATGGAGTGTTAATTTTAGGACAATCTATAACGCTCTGTCAATTTCCTAGTTAACGCTTTCAAAATTAAATGTTCTTGCTTTTCTACTGTTAATCATCTGTTCTTATTGAAAGGTCTTTAATGAATATTGACTGTTTTCTCCAAGTTTATAAGATTTTTGGTCTAAAGTGGTTGTCTTAGTCCATTTTCTGTTGCTTATAACAGAATACTTGAAACTGGGTGATTTATAAAGAAAAGGAATTTGTAATTTGCAATTATGGAGGCTGAGAAGTCCAAGGTCACGGCGAGAGCCTTCTTGCTGGTGGGGACTCTGCAGAGTCCCAAAGTGGTGCAGGGCATCACACGGCAAGGGGGCTGGACGTGCTAAGTCAGGTCTGTCTTCCTCTTATAAAGCCACCAGTTCCACTCCCATCATAATCCATCAGTCCATTAACCCATTAATCCATTAATTCACGAATGGATTTATCTATTCATGAGGGCAGACCCATATGATCCAATCACCTCTTAAAAAGTTCCACCTCTCAATACTGCCACGTTGGAGATTAAGCGTCAACATGAATTTTGGAGGGGATATTCAAACCATAGTAGTGGTATCTATTTGAATGTATTTACTTTCAAATAGATAGTAGCAGCAATGTTCTATGATAGCAGTTGTTCAAATAAATGTATTAAACCTTTTTTATAAACAGTCTTGGAAAGAGCACACCAAGTTAGCAAAGATAATAACTAAGAGTCTCATCAAGAGGCATGCGTGTTCCTTATATCATCAACTTCCATTTCTCCTGCCTATTTTTAAGAATATAAGGCCGGGTGCAGTGGCTCACCCCTGTAATCTCAGCACTTAGGAAGGCCGAGGTGGGCGGATCACAAGGTCAGGAGTTTGAGACCAGTCTGGCCAATATGGTGAAACCCCATCTCTACCAAAAAAATATTAAAAAGTAGCTAGGTGTAGTGGCGCATGCCTATAATCCCAGCTACTCGGGAGGCTGAGGCGGGAGAATTGCCTGAACCCAGGAGGCGGAGGTTACAGTGAGCCGAGATCACGACACTGCACTTCAGCCTGGGTGACAGAGTGAGACTCCGTCTCAAAAAAAAAAAAAAAAAAAAAAATGTGTGTATGCGCTGGGCGCAGTGGCTCACACCTATAATCCCAGCACTTTGGGAGGCCGAGGCAGGTAGATCATAAGGTCAGGAGATCGAGACCATCCTGGCTAACACAGTGAAACCCCATCTCTACTAAGCATACAAAAAAATTAGCCGGGCGAGGTGGCGGGCACCTGTAGTCCCAGCTACCTGGGAGGCTGAGGCAGGAGAATGGCGGAAACCTGGAGGCGGAGCTTGCAGTGAGCCGAGATCGCGCCACTGCACTCCAGCCTGGGCAACAGAGCGAGGCTCCGTCTCAAAAAAAAAAAAAAAACAAACAAACAAAAAAAAAAACAATATAAGTATATGAATTGCCCATTTTCAAAACAGGAAAGGAAAAGAAGAAAGCACACATCCCTTTTTTTCTCACTTTTCTTGTTGAAGGAAAGAGACTGAAAAATCATGAACTTATGAAAGATAGAGGAAGAGGTGCCTGAGGAGAAATAGAGTATTTTTAAATAAGAGGATTAGTACCTATATATGTCAGAAGAAGAAATGTAGAAATACAGTTTTTTACACAGTGGAAAAGAAAAGTTTCTCTAAACTGTAGACCAACAAACTTGAGCCTCATCCTCGGCAAATTTCTGGAAATGGATGAGTTACAAATGCTCTCCATAGAATGGGGATTGTTAAAAGCCAGTGTGAGTTCGTCAAGAATAACTTGAACTGGACTACCCACATTCTCTATCTCATAAGACCAGGGAAATGGTAAAATAATGTGTCTGAACTTGGGCAAGCAACTAACCAGACATTTTTTTAAAAATATTCTTGAGACAAATGAGAAATCAATTCTAGAGGATAATATAATTGTGTAGACTCATAAGTAATTGAATGATATATGCAAAGGGTCCAAATTCATTGACCTATATTTATGAAATATGATCTTCACATAGCGTGACCTTATTATTAATTGCTAATCTTACATAAAGCTATCAAGGTCATGATTCTCACATTTTCTGATTTGAGAGAGAAAAAAATGCTAAATGACGGAATAGGATCCAAAATATTCATCAGATAGGAAGAGGTGAAATATTTCACATGTATTTTAAACATAAAGTTTAAATGGATACGAAATATTGTGCTAGAATTCCAAGCATTGTAAGATGGAGGAAGAATGACTTGATAGCACTATCTGTAAACAAAGCCAGCTCAATGGATATAGCAGTGTGATGTGGCTGTCCAAAAATGCCATGAGGTTTCTGCTGTTTTAATAGGACTGGGATGTCTCAGATGAGACAAGACAGTGCCACTGTACTTTTCACCAGGCATATCTTACCACACAGGATTTCCTTTCTTATCACCTCATTTTTAGAAGGATGTGCACAAACTGGAACAAGGTCAGAGAGCAAGAGAAGATTGAGGGAAATTGACATCACATCTTAAAAGGAAGAAATGGGGTTGGGCCTGATGGCTCACACCTATAATCCCAGCACTTTCAGAGGCCGAGGCGGGTAGATCATTTGAGGCCAGGAGTTTGAGACCAGCCTGGCCAACATGGTGAAACCCCATATCTACTAAACATACAAAAATTAGCCAGGCATGGCAGCACATGCCTGTAATCCCAGCTACTCTGGAGGCTGAAACACAAGAATCACTTGAACCTGGGAAGCGGAGTTTGCAATGAGCCAAGATCGCGTCACTTCACTCCAGCCTGGGCAACAGAGCGAGACTCCATCTCAAAAAAAAAAAAAGAAAGAAAGAAAGAAAAGAAAAGAACTTGGATACTTGGCCTGAGGAGAACTCAGAGGACAGAGATAGTTTTCATGGGAATATGTGGAGCACCCGGAAGTGTTTGTGGTCATGAGGGAAAGAGATGTGGTGTAGAAAGTACGATCTCATGAAAAAGTAGGGATGCATTAGTTCTCAAGTCAGGAAAACGAGGAGGTGGGGTCAAGCAATGCTACAGGAGACTGTTTGCCACAAATAACTGCTGCTGTGCCTGCCCCAGAGCACTTAGGCCCCAAAGAAGCCACCTCTGCAGCCTCACTACTCATCCTGGCTTGGTTTGGTCTCCACAGATGGGCTTTCACCCACATGGTGCTCACCAGTGCCCACTACTGCCATCTGGGCCAGGTGTGAAGCCAAAACATGGAAGTGTTCCCTGTCTCCTACATGAGCTGCTCCTCCCCATCCCAAACAGCCACCAGTGGGCTCCTGGACTCCCTAAGGCATTGACTTTTAGAAAATTTGGTAGTTTGCTGGGCGCAGTGGCTCACGCCTGTAATCCCAACACTTGGGGAGGTCGAGGCAGGTGGATCACCTGAGGTCAGGAGTTCAAGACCAGCCTGGCCAACATGGCGATACCCCGTCTCTACTAAAATTATAAAAATTAGCCAGGCATGGCGGTGCGTGCCTGTAATCCCAGCTACTCGAGAGGCTGAGGCAGGAGAATCCCTTGAACCCGGGAGGCAGAGGTTGCAGAGAGCCGAGATCATGCCATTGCACTCCAGCCTGGGCGACAAGAGTGAAACTCTGTCTCAAAGAAAACAAAAGAAAATTGGTTAGTTTTCTAAATTACGTTGAAAATTTTATAAATAATAGAAGCCCGAGAGAAAACCACACAGCAAAACTTTCTCTCCCTGCCAATGAAATGTAATATTTTCAGCCACCTCTTTTTAAAAACTGAATATTATCTTCATTCGTCTACCCTTCATTTTGCTTTGTGTTTTTGAGAGCGTTGGTTGCCTTAAAATCAGTATCTCAAATCTCTGGCGAAGTTCCTTCTGTTTCTTTGACTCTATGACCCTGATATTTTCTAGAAGTAGCTGGTGTCAACTTGAGAAGCATCCAGAGGAGTGAACAGAAAAGCAGCCTTAGCATTAAAGAGGCTAAATTTAAATCCTTGTTCTGCCACTTCCTAACTGTGTGACCTTGGGCAAGTTAATACACATAGTGATCTTGGATTAATCAGTGGAGGCTTGTAGAGCACCTACTGTGATGGCAAATTCTGTGTTTGTTTCTGGCAGGAGAGATTATAAAAAGAAGTTAAATAAAAAAATATATATATGTGAGACTATCATATACTCCCATATTATCAAAAACACTTATTTTCCTCAATGTAGGAATAGTGCGAGCCTGTCGACCCAGCTGTTTTAGAGGCTGAAGTGAGAGCATCACATGAACCCAGGAGTTCAAGACCAGGCTGGGCAACATAGCAAGACCCTGTCTTAAAACAGATAACAACTGTAAAGTCTATAGGAAAGATTACATCACGTTGATTCAGAAAATAGTTTCCTCTCTTGTTTCTCCCTTTCTTTTCTATCTTCCTTCTACATGAGGCCCTTGTTTATGGAGGAATGTCATACAAGGGTACTTTTCTTGCGCATATCAAGACAGACCTATAGATGCTTTGAGCTATAGTATTCCATATTCATCCCTGCCCTTGAGGCATTAGTAATCTCTTGAGCTGGGCACGGTGGTACACACTTGTAGTCCCATCTACTCACGAGATTGAGGCAGGAGGATTGCTTGAACTCATTGCACTACAGCCTGGGCGACACAGCAAGAGCTTGTCTCTAAAAAAATACATAATCTCTTGAGTGTGCTATGACATTTCTCAAGCCTGTGGCCTTATATAAATGTACAGCATTTTCTAATTCCATTCTGATCATTTCAAATAAACACTTTAATTTTATGAAAAAATGTCTTATTACTGTTACTAAAGACCATAGAAAGTTTGTAGTTACAAAGAAGTTACTTGAGTAACTCATTTTGTTAGATGTCAGCCTAGATATCACAACCTCCAGGAAGTACTCCCTTATCTCTTAGATTTAGTTATGTTAATTAGATTTAGTTGTGTATGGTTAGTTAGATTCAGTCTAATTTAATTTAATTAACTTCCGCTATGAGGTCCTGTAACACCCTACACTTTCCCTATCATAGGAGGCAATACAGTGATAACTCTGCAAGTTCAACTCGGCCCTTGGACCATACAGTCCTGGATTCAAATTGTACCTCTACCTCCTAGTAGAGTTTGTCAAGTTACTTAACCTAAGTTCCCCTTTCCTTATACGTAAAGTGAGATTAATAAAACAGGGTTATAGAAGAGAATGTATATTAAGTGCCTATACAGTGCCTGACACATCGTAAGCAATAAATAAGTACTAGATGCTGTCATCATCACCATCACCATCTTCATCACCATCACCATCATGACACTTCATTGTAGTTGCTTATTAAATATGCTTATCTTCCTCCATGAAGCAGAGACCACATTTTCTCTGTTCACCTTTATCCCCCTGCTGCCTAACACAGTTTCTGACACAAAATAGAAGTTTAGTAACTTGACTGTTGAATGGTTTAGACAAACCCTGGTGGCCAAACAGCAATGGCTTTGTGGGTTCTACAGTGCCTGCTCCTTAATGCACATAGCTGTCATCTTTTATGCCTCCCAAAGCAACAAGTTCCTTCAAGAGTGGCCTAGTTCCTTCAAGAATGAGCCTAGCAGAATAGATCCTAGATGGAGCAGGGGAGATCACTCAGAGCCAGCAGCATCTCAGAGCTACAAGGGACTTCCTCAGCCTCCCAACCTACCTCCTTCATTTTACAAAGTACATGCTAAGACACATCCGTGACTCAGCCAGGCTACAATTGACACAATGGAGGGCTGTAGACCTGAGAACAGGGATTTAGAAGACAATTGAGTCAGAGCAATGTAGCTACATTTTAGTTTAATTTTTTAAATCTATCACCATTTTTTCTATGAAATTTGTTTTTTATTCTTTAAGGATAACATGTAGCTAAGTGCTTATAAATAATAAATGCAAAATCATAATAATTAGCTTGGCTAGGAGCAGTGGCTCACACCTGCAATCCCCACATTTTGGGAGGCCGAGGCAGGAAGACTGCTTGAGGCCAGGAGTTCAAGACCAGCCTAGGTAAAATAGCGTGACCCTATCTCTACAAAAATTTTAAAAATTAGCAGGGTGTGGTGGTGTGTGCCTGTAGTCCCAGCCACTCAAGAGGCTGAGGCAGGAGGATCACTTGAGCCCAGGCATTGGATGCTGAAGTGAGCTATGATAGCCACCTAGGCAACAGCATGACATCCTGTCTCAAAAACTAAATAAATAGGCCGAGTGCAGTGGCTCACACCTGTAATCCCAGCACTCTGGGAGGCCAAGGCGGGTGGATCACGTGAGGTCAGGAGTTAGAGACCAGCCTGGCTAACGTGGTGAGACCTCATCTCTACTAAAAACACGAAAAATTAGCTGGGTGTGGTGGTGCATGCTTGTAATCCCAGCTACTCGGGAGGCTAAGGCAGGAGAATTGCATGAACCCAGGAGGTGGAGATTGCAGTGAGCCGAGATTGCACTATTGCACTCCAGCCTGAGCAACAAGAGCGAAACTCTTGTCTCAAAACTAAAATAAAATAAAAAAATAAATATTAGCCAGAGATGATGTTACTTCTAACGAAGGAAAAAGTAATATTCACTACAAATATGAAGAATGTCTACCACCTCTCTAGCATTTCATTAAGGGAGTACACTGTGGTTCTGATCACCTGCTTTCTGAATTTTATCATAAATTATATTTTGAATGAATAATAATCTGTGACTGTATTGGCAAAAATAGTCAAATATGAGATATTTTTAAAAGATGTAAGCCATTTGAATACTCTAGTTACTCTAATTCTAAGGATCGCTATTCCACAGAGGCCACTACTCTGCTTTGGAAGAGTTTCATTATACTTCCCTAGCAATGTAAGACATAAGGAATCCAGAGTGGTTTTTACATCCATTGCATTTACCCAAATACACCATCAGAGGGCAGCGCACACCTGGTTAACTTAAAAACTGCCTGTCTGGTGGCCTTATCAAAATAGTTGTCAAATTAGTCTAAGACATTCCTAAATTACCACTCAGATAGGCAGGAAAGCTGTTGGAAAAGACAAAAGGAGCAAAGATTTTAAAAAAGACAAAAGAATGCATTCCTTAAGACTCTGAGTTTCTACAAAAGGGAATCTGGAGCTAATCAATGCTGCAAAATGGGATAATAGAGTTAAAAAAGGAATTTCCTCAATCTGAGAAAACAGATTTGTTACATTTGAAAGACTTTTACAGCATATGATCATCTGAACACCAGCTACTAAACAAAAATCAGATCTCCTTGTTCCTGTTAAGATGTGCTAATTAGTAAGATGGCAACAAAGCCCACCATATAAAAGGGTCCCTTCAGTAACGTTTTCTTGAGTGAACAAAAATCAAGCCTGCCTTATATTGTATTCTGCTTTGCATCACAAACAGTTTTAGTGTATTTCTGGAAAAGCATCAGCAGTTTTTTTGAATTTTAAATTCTGGAATTATATAACTATATAGGCAGGCTTTTTTATAATAGAATATATTAGCTTTAAAACAGGTGATATTTAAATAGAAGACTTTAAATGTAAAAATCAGTAGAGCCTCGTTAAGGTTGTAAATCCAGAATTTGTGATCATGTGGATTAAATAGTATTTACATAACATATAAGGAGGCTGGGCGCAGGGGCTCACGCCTGTAATCCCGGCACTTTGGGAGGCCGAGGCAGGTGGATTACCTGAGGTCAGGAGTTCGAGACCAGCCTGACCAATATGGTGAAACCCCATCTCTACTAAAAATATAAAATGAGCCAGGCGTGGTGGCACATGCCTGTAATCCCTGCTCCTGTGGAGGCTGAGGCAGGAGAATCGCCTGAACCCAGGAGGCGGAGTTTGCAGTGAGCTAAGATTAAGCCATTGCACTCCAGCCTGGGCAACAAGAGCAAAACTCTGTCTCAAATAAACAAACAAACACATATAAGGAAAGGGATTTGCTAAGCAAATACATAGTCTAAGCAGTGGGCAAGAGGAAATGCTTCAATTATTTAAGAAGAATTTTTAAGTTTAATTCTAATCTTGTTTGCAAAAGAAATATGATGTATATGCATTTCTAACCAGCTTCTTGCATGATTCTAATATAGTCACCTAGTACCAGTAAACAGACTGCTCTTTGATTTTTTTTTAGAACACCAGGCGCTGCTTTCTTGGAGTAGATGATTAACCCAGCTAAAGCTTGATTTTTACTAGCTAGCACTTTGTTAACCTAGTATGTTATACTGTGTGACTTTAAAATGATAAAAACAAAATAAAGTGGAGTTCTTATTCAGGTTAGTGCTCTAGTCCAAGTCACTAACAATTTACTATGTAATAGACATTCTAAGATTTCTGCCAACAATTCTACTTTCAATATATAAAATCAATTTTCAGAAAACTGTAAAGATGATTTCCTTGTTCAATTAAGATTCTACTAATTATAGAAAAGATTATATTGCACACTTTTCTCAAGTTACCTATGGGACTGACAATATGTCCATGTGTCCTGACAGTAAAGTCAGTTATCTGAATACGTTCCATTTTGGAGTAACAGATCTAAGTGCTAAGCAATTAACCACCACCACCACATTCAAGTTTAGAACTGGAAGATCTTTCATTATATTAATAGACCCTTTATTTTTAGATATAACAAAATACCAAAGATAAATGATCACATATGTCCTAATGTACTTGAGAAATCTCGCTACTAATGCTGTGTCACTAATTTTTTAGTACTGTATTTAAGAAAAAAAAAAAAAACCTGTCTTTTCTATTGGCATCATTCAAGAAAAAAAAAAAAAAAGCTGAATCAGGATGTTTCTGTGTGAATGCACATTCCTCACTAAATCTCTCAGGCAGCTGCTTTAGTCACTGTTACTAACACCTTGCTCTGTCATCTCTTTGTATACATGTCTAATTTATCAGTTTCTTGTAGATTGTCAGCAGCCTGCTGCCTCCGTACCGCCACAGTGCTCACAACTAGCCGGGAGGCAAGACTGCCCGACTGTCAGGTAAATTCAGATGTCCTTTCCCTTCCCACCCAGCTGCATGTCAGATCCATAGACCCCAGCTCCACTTTCCAACACCTGAACTGCCTAGGCATCCTTATGTTTTGCTATATTTTATTTCAAGTGTGGGTTACATAGACACACATTGGACACCTGCAGTCCCTGTGTTCCCAATGGGAATACAAGAGAGCTGGGGTTTATTTTGCTGGCTGCCAGCTGGTAGTCTACAGGCTACGTTCAGCCCCTTTGTCTGTGTAAATACTTGGATTAGTCCACTGTTTCATTCCTTTCCAAAAAATAAAAGCTGGAATTGTTATGATGTTTGTCCTACTTTTCATTTTCTTTTGTCTTTTGTCTTTAAAATATATTTATTTTCCTATGGAATCCAAGGGACACCAATATACTAATTGACTTGCTTTGATTCCTATACATTATACGTATTAAAACATCACTATATACTCCATGAATATGTACAATTATTATATGTCAATTTAAAAAAATAAAATCCCCGCTACTCAGGAGGCTGAGGTAGGAGGATCAATCGCTTGAGCCTGGGAGTTCAAGGCTGCAGCGAGCTATGATCACACCACTGCACACCTGCCTGGTGAGTAAGATCCTGTCGCTAAAAATCAAAACAAAACAAAACCCACAGTAAAATAAAACTTAAAATGTTTAAATAGGCCAGGCGTGATGACTCACACCTGTAATCCCAGCACTTCGGGAGGCTAAGGCAGAGGGATTACCTGAGGTCAGGAGTCTGAGACCAGCCTGGGCAACATGGTGAAACCCCGTCTCTACTAAAAATACAAAAATTAGCCAGACGTGGTGGCACATGCCTGCAATCCCAGCTACTCAGGAGGCTGAGACAAGAGAATCACTTGAACCCGGGAGGTGGAGGTTGCAGTGAGCTAAGATGGTGCCACTGCACTCCAACCTAGATGACAGAGAGAGAGTCCATCTAAAAAAAAAAAAAAAAATTAAAAAATTAAAAAGATATGTATCTCAGGCCAACAAACAGGAAGATAGGAAGAATATAAAGGATTAGATACAAAGGCTGGGTGCAGTGCCTCACGCCTGTAATCTCAGCACTTTTGGGAGGCTGAGGCAGGAGGATTGCTTGAGTTCATGGATTTGCAGTTACAGTGAGTAAAATCATATCACTGCACTCCAGTCTGGGTGACAGAGCAAGACCCTGTCGATAGATAGACAGACAGACAAAACAGCTGTGTAAAAGTGTTTCTGTGTTTCTGTTCTCTGTCCACGCAGTAGCCTTGGTAAAAACTAAATTTGAAAGGTAGAGGAAAACATTGTAGTCAGCATTCAAAAGAAAATATTTGCTGTGACAGTGAACTTTATGTGAGATTACTTGAAAAATTGTAAAAGCAGGTTTGCACAGTCCCTGAACACTAACTGGAGAGTTTGCTGACAATTCCGATTCCAAAGGAAAGCTTTCCAAATCAGTCATGAATTGCCCTCCATCCTGGTGAACCTCCACATAGCATCTCAGCATTCCATCAGGACCTCGCCTCCATCCTGGAATGCTTCATCTTCAGCCACCTGGCCTCTGATGGTGCCAGACTTTAGTAGTCTGGTTGTGGTTTTCATCGTCTCCTCAGTGTTGTCTCCTTATCACAGCTGTTGCCCTTCTACCAGGGGAAGGCTTCTTTTGAGCAGGGGCAGGCCCAAACACTTTCCATGTGTGTCTGAGGAGTAGATGTCAGTAGCAGGCTACACGTGGTCGGGGTCAGAGCCAGGGGAGCTGGGGTGCCACAAGTGTGGAAGCACAGTGGCAGCTGAAGCCCAAGTGTCACATGGTCTCAGAGCTGATTGTGCAGCCAGTTTTATCAGTGGAACATTGATTTAGCACAGAAAGGTACATTACTGGCCAGGTGTCGTGGCTAAAGCCTGTAATCCCAGCACTTTGGGAGGCTGACGTGGGAGGAGGGCTTGAACCCAGAACTTCGAGACCAGTCTGGGCAACACAGGGAGACCGCCCCCCCAACCACTACAAACATTTTTTTTTTAAATCAGCCAGGTGTAATGGCACATGCCTGTAGTCCCAGCTATTTAGGAAGCTGAGGTGGGAGGATCGCTTGAGCTGGTGAGGTCAAGGCTGCAGCGAGCTGTGATTGCACCACTGTGCTCCAGCCTCGGTAACAGAGCGAAACCTTGTCTCAAAAAACAAATAAATAAATAAAAAGAAAAATACATTATAAAATAGGTTACTAGCCAGCAGTTTCCAATTGGTGTCTTTTAGTCGATTGTTCCAACCGCCTTCAGCAACAGGGCTTTAAGAAAGATTCTTCGCAGCCGGGTGCGGTGGCTCACGCCTGTAATCCCAGCACTTTGGGAGGCCGAGGTGGGCGGATCACGAGGTCAAGAGATCGAAACCATCCTGGCTAACATGGTGAAACCCTGTCTCTACTTAGCGGGGCATGGTGGCGTGTGCCTATAGTCGCAGCTATTCAGGAGGCTGAGGCAGAATAATCACTTGAACCCGGGAGGCGGAGGTTGCAGTGAACCAAGATGGTGCCACTGCACTCCAGCCTGGTGACAGAGCGAGACTCTGTCCCAAAAAAGGAAAAAAAAAAAAAAAAGAAATAATGATAGTATAATTATAGATTTATCTCAGTTATGTAAGTAACTGAATGTAAATATTCAAACTCGTCTCAGTGGGATTCTACATGTGTCGCGGTTAAGAACATAGGCTCTTCACCTACAGTCCATTCTCTACCAAGCACCCCCAGCCCTTACCCAGGGCCCGGGTCAGTGCTGGGCACATGACAGCTGTTCACTGAATATTGATTATACCCGAATGAGTGAATGAGCTCTGGAATCAGGTTGCTTGGGTTGAAATCCCACCTCTAATACCCACTAGTTGTTTAATTTTGGAAAATTTCTTTTGCTGGCTAAGATTCCATTTCTTCACTAGTAAAGTTCAGGTGACAGTAGTTATTGGGGGAATTCAGTGAGGCACACTCCTGGCTTGGAGTGTCTGCTCGGGAACTGTTATCAATACTCTTTTAGTATCTTCCCATTCCTCAAGACAAAGATCTGCAATCTCTTAACCTCTCTAATTTGCTTGAAGAAAGCATGGAGCAGGCTACTGTTTCATTTGCTTGTTTGTTTCAGATTGGGTCTGGCTAGGTTGCCCAAACTGGACTTGAACCCTGGGCTCAAGCAATCCTCCTGCCTCAGAAGACTACTGCTTTAAGTGTTTCCATTAAATAGGAAATTGAAAGGCTAGCAGGAGATTTTTTAACTTTTTTTTTTTTCCACCTTGCTTGTTTTTTGAGAACCAGTTTGACTAAACAATTATGTAGTCTAGTTCCATCTGTTCTGAGATTAATGAATTTAGGTTGCTTACTACTGCCACAGGGATGATTTACTTCAAAGAAAAGCAATTTAATGAATTGCAAATATTTCCAGCTTCTCAAATGTTTCCAGTTTCTACCCGCATGAATACAGCCTGATCTAGAGCCCAATTCTACTGTTCCCCGTCGTGGTCTGCATAAAGAAATGATTAAATGCATATAGATCTGAAAAGGCTCCTTTTCAAAGTTGCTGGGATGATGACTGACTCTCTTCCCACCCATACCCACTGCTAAATGGGTCAATGTTAATACTTTCATTGCCCTTTTTACTCCTTCTTGGCAGAAAAGTTAACCCATAGCCAACATTTGAATTCTTAGTATAAACCAGACAAGGTTTCAGTTCTTTTTTTTTTTTTTTTTTTTTTTTGAGACAGAGTCTCGCTCTGTCACCCAGGCTGGAGTGCAGTGGCGCGATCTCGGCTCACTGCAAGCTCCACCTCCCGAGTTCACGCCATTCTCCTGCCTCAGCCTCCTGAGTAGCTGGGACTGCAGGCGTCCCCCACCATGCCCAGCTAATTTTTTTTGTATTTTTAGTAGAGATGGGGTTTCAGCATGTTAGCCAGGATGGTCTCGATCTCCTGACCTCATGATCCACCCGCCTCAGCCTCCCAAAGTGCTGGGATTCCAGGCATGTAACCTCCCGTAAGGGGTGAGCCAGTTATTACACCCATTTTTTTGTTGTTTTTGTTTGGTTTAATTTTTGGCTTTTGTTTTTGTTTTTGTTTTGAGACGGAGTCTCCCTCTGTTGCCCAGGCTGGAGTGCAGTGGCGTGACCTTGACTCACAGGAACCTCCACCTCCTGGGTTCAAGCGATTCTCCTGCCGCAACCACCCAAGTAGCTGCAATGTCAGGTGTGCGCCACCACACCCAGCTGATTTTTGTATTTTTAGTAGAGACAGGGTTTCACCATGTTGGCCAGGCTGCTCTTGAACTCCTGACCTCCAGTGATCTGCCCGCCTCAGCCTCCCAAAGTACTGGGGTTACAAGCATGAGCCACCACCCCTGGCCTTACACCCATTTTTATGTGATGAATTCAAGGTTTGGGAAGGTAACATGACTTGTTCAAGGTCACATATCCTGAACACAACTGAGCCCAGTGACTCCTACCTACCACCACAGGTGGCTGCACTGCAGAAGAGAAATCTGTTTCAGTTACACTGTGAGGAACAAAGTGAGAGTATGGAAATCACCCACCATGATTCCTTTTCCCTCAAACGAAAAGGAATATTTGTTTAATGGGAAATAGAAGATGTGCTAAGAATGTTGAGTTATTTCACATCAGGTGTTCTGTTTCTCATTTTGAAAAATTATTTTCAGTGCTGGGTGTGGTGGCTCATGCCTGTAATCCCAGTACTTTGGGAGGCCAAGGTGGGCGGATCACCTGAGGTCAGGAGTTTGAGACCAGCCTTGCCAACATTGTGAAACCCCTTCTCTTCTAAAAAGACATAAATTAGCTGGGCATGGTGGCAGGCAACTGTAATCCCAGCTCCTTGGGAGGCTGAGGCAGGAGAATCACTTGGACCAGGGAGGCGGAGGTTGCAGTGAACCAAGCACTCCAACTTGGGCGACAGAGTGAGACTCTATCTTAAAAAAAAAAAAAAAAAATTATTTTGTACTTCCCTCAGTTTATACATATATTCAAACAGCTTTTAAGGTGAATGATTTTTTTAATAAAAGAGCATTTTCTCACATTTAATAATGTAGAACTTTTCAGTTGGGCACAGTGACTCACCTCTGTAGTCCCAGCACATTGGGAGGCCAAAGTGGGAAGATCACTGGAGCCCAGGATTTCCAGACCAGCCTAGGCAACTTGGTGAAACCCTGTCCTTTAAAAAAAATACAAAAATTAGGCATAGTGGGCTGCATCTGTAGTCCCAGCTAGTCAGGAGGCTGCGGTGGGAGGATCGTTTGAGCCTAGGAGTTCAAGGCAGCAGTGAGCCGAGATTGTGCCACTGTGTTCCAGCTTGGGTGGCAGAAGACGACCCTGTCTCCAAAAAAAGAAAAAAAGTAGAACATTTCCATGTATACTTTATACAGGCTGATTCCATTGTAGAGCTAAATTATCAAAACTGTTTATAGATAATAGATACTATAATATGAAAGGAATGCCCAAGGTTTATAGCCTTGGATATAATATTGAAATATATAGAGTTGTTTGGTATTTAACACTTCTCTTCTATCAAGTAGTTTTCCACTTGGGAAAAAAAAAAGAAACTTCCTGAAGAGGTATCCAATTTTATATCTTAGTAACAGTTTCCTAAACTTGCTGTTTACAACGTGATCTACCTATGTAAAGTAAAATCAATGGTAAATGTTGAATAACAAGTGGACTCTTGAAAATATTTAGCAATCACAACTGAAACTGAATTCATTCTATGACTTAAATGATTATAATTTATCAAATATTTATATCCAAGAAATAGTATCTTAACCTGTAAGCCAAGAACGTGTGTTTTACAGGTTAATTTACACATAATATACACCATGGGATTGCAGCATTTTATGCAAATTAAAAATATAATACTATAGATAATAACTCACTTTATATGAGAAATCTATCTAAAGGAGTGAAAAAATGTTTAAATCATCACGAATGATGTAAGGTCAAGATGTGAGGCAAAGTGAGTTGTAACCCATATTTAAGCTATTGTTACACACTTCAGCTGGTCAAGCAGAAATATTTGTCCTCCTTTATCAAAAAGAGTACCGAGGCCAGGCGCAGTGGCTCACGCCTGTAATCCCAACACTTTGGGAGGCCAAGGCGGGCGGATCCCAAGGTCAGGAGTTCGAGACTATCCTGGCTAACACAGTGAAACCCTGTCTCTACTAAAAAAAAAAAAAAAAAAAAATCCAAAAAATACAAAAAATTAGCCGGGTGTGGTGGCATGTGCCTGTAGTCCCAGCTACTCGGGAGGCTGAGGCAGGAGAATCACTTGAACCTGGGAGGTGGAGGTTGCAGTGAGCCCAGATCGCACCACTGCACTCCAGGCCGGGCGACAGATTGAGACTGTCTCAAAAAAAAAAAGGGTATTGGATTACACAAGGTCTTCAAAAACATATCTTTCTTGGGCGGACATGGTGGCTCATGCCTGTAATCCTAGCACTTCGGGAAGTTGAGGCAGGCTGATCACTTGAGGTTCGAGTTCAAGACCAGCCTGGGCAACATGGTGAAACTCCGTCTCTACTAAAAATACAAAAATTAGCCAGGTGTGGTGGCACAGGCCTGTAATCACAGCTACTCAGGAGGCTGAGGCACTAGAATTGCTTGAACCCAGGAGGCAGAGGTTGTAGTGAGCTGAGATCGCGCCACTGCATTCCATCCTGGGCAACAAAGTGAGATTCTGCTCAAAAGAAAAGAAAAGATAAAAAACAACCCCATATCTTTCTTGTGTAATGTGACCATTCTGCGTTACTTGCCATAAATCACATTGCATAATATGTTTAATTCCCTAAAAAGAAATTAGTTCTGGTGCTGACTTCCACAGCACATATAGTAAAATTGGAATGATACAGAGATTAGCATGACCCCTGCACGAGGATGACACAAATTAGTGAAGCGTTCCATATTAAAATAAAGTAAAAAGAAGAAATAAAACACTTAAAAAAAAGAAATTAGCTCTAAGTCATGCATATTTACAGAAAGAAACTGTTAGGTCCGTGGGAAAGTCTGACCTGTAACCTGCTGTTTCCCAGGCCGTCAAACTCCGTTTGGAGGGTCAAGCATGAATCTTGCCATATATTATTTTCTGTTTTCTTTTTTAAAGATTTTCTTTTCTGTTTTTGAGTCGGAGTTTTGCTATTGTTAACCAGGCTGGAGTGCAATGGCATGGTCTCGGCTCACCACAACCTCCACCTCCCGGGTTCAAGCGATTCTCCTGCCTCAGCCTCCAGAGTAGCTGAGATTACAGGCATGTGTCACGACGCCCGGCTTATTATTATTATTATTATTATTTGTATTTTTAGTGGAGACAGGGTTTCTCCATGTTGGTCAGGCTGGTCTTGAACTCCCAACCTCAGGTGATTCGCCTGCCCCGGCCTCCCAAAGTGCTGGGATTACAGGCGAGAGCCACTGCGACAGGCCTAAGAGTTTCTTAATTAATTAATTAATTAATTTTTTTTTTTTTTTGAGATGGAGTCTCACTCTGTCACCCTCAGGCTGGAGTGCATTGGCGCGATCTCGGCTCACTGCAAGCTCCGCCTCCTGGGTTGACGCCATTCTCAGTAGAGACGGGGTTTCACCATGTTAGCCAGGATGGTCTCTATCTCCTGACCTCGTGATCCGCCCACCTGGGCCTCCCAAAGTGCTGGGATTACAGGCGTGAGGCACCGCGCCCGGCCTTATTTTCCAATTTATAAATGAGGCCAGGCACGGTGGCTCGTGTGTAATCCCAGCACTTTGGGAGGCCGAGGTGGGCAGATCACTTTAAGTCAGGAGTTCGAGACCAGCCTGGCCAACATGGTGAAACCTCGTCTCTACTAAAAACATTAAAAAAATTAGCCAGACGCGGTGGTGGGCGCCTGTAATCCCAGCTACTCGGGAGGCTAAAGCAGAAGAATTGCTTGAACCCAGGACGGGAAGGTTGCAGTGAGCCGAGATCCTGCCACTACACTCCTGCCTGGGGGACAGAGTGAGACTTTATCAAAAAATTTTACAAATGAAACTATGCACTATTAGGCTTTTTGTTGAAGCTCCAGTTCTCCCATGTTTACTTACCACATTTTAAAAATAGGTAGGAAAAATAATTTTTATCAGTGCTTGTCTTTTGTTGTTGTTGTTGTTGTTGTTGTTGAGACGGAGTCTCGCTCTGTCACGCAGGCTGGAGTGCAATGGCGCGATCTCAGCTCACTGCCAACCTCTGCCTCCCGGGTTCACGCCATTCTCCTGCCTCAGCCTCTCGACTAGCTGGGACTACAGGCGCCCACCACCAAGCCCGGCTAATTTTTATTGTATTTTTAGTAGAGACGGGGTGTCACCATGTTAGCCAGAATGGACTCGATCTCCTGACCTCGTGATCCGCCCATCTCGGCCTCCCAAAGTGCTGGGATTACAGGCGTGAGCCACCGTGCCCGGCAATCAGTGCTTGTCTTAACCAGTACAGAACAGCAAATCTTCTTTTAAACTAAATTTACAGCACTTTAAAAAGTTTGGGAAGTAAGAATAACCTCAAGCCAATCAGATATTTTACATAATTGCGATTATGTATTAAAATGTAAGAGATATAAAGGATAATTTCAATACCAAAGATAAAAATTATTTGTTTAATACTAATTTTAATGACTCCAACAATATTAGCTTTAAAAAGCTATGCTTAAATAGTAATAATGAGGGCCGGGCGTGGTGGCTCAAGTCTGTAATCCCAGCACTTTGGGAGGCCGAGACGGGCGGATCACGAGGTCAGGAGATCGAGACCATCCTGGCAAACACGGTGAAACCCCGTCTCTATTAAATACAAAAAAACTAGCCGGGCGAGGTGGCGGGCGCCTGTAGTCCCAGCTACTTGGGAGGCTGAGGCCGGAGAATGGCGTGAACCTGGGAGGCGGAGCTTGCAGTGAGCTGAGATCCGGCCACTGCACTCCAGCCTGGGTGACAGAGCGAGACTCCGTCTCAAAAAAAAAAAAAAAAAATAGTAATAATGAGCTTTGAATCATTCTCTCAAACATCACTTCTGGCAGAAACGAATTATATAGTACTGACTTTCATAGTTTAAGGGAAAATAAGAGTTTTAGAAAAATACTCATCTTTTCTAATTAAAAAAAAAAAAATCCCATGTTGTGATTCCCCCACTGCTAGTCTCATTTTTTTGTTTGTTTGTTTGTTTGAGAGGGAGTCTCGCCCTGTCGCGAGGCTGTTGGAGTGCAGTGACACCATCTTGGTTCACTGCAATCTCTGCCTCCCAGATTCAAGCAGTTCTCCTGCCTCAGCCTCCCAAGTAGCTGGGACTGCAGGCACACACCACCATGACCAGCTAATTTTTTTTTGTATTTTTAGTAGAGACAGGGTTTCACCATGTTGGTCAGGATGGTCTCGATCTCTTGACCTCATGATCCGCCCACCCCGGCCTCCCAAAGTGCTGGGATTACAGGTGTGAGCCACTGTGCCCGGCCACTAATCACATTTTAAAAGGCCCAAACCCAAATGTGTTTTGTCATTTTATACTAGGAAACTCAAATGATTTTGCTTCTTTATTCTTCAAGATTATTCATCCAGACACTGATAGGCCTGAGCACGGGTTCATGCAAACTAGAGGCTATCATAGGCGGTCATTTGGAAAGCTACTATATACTTAACAAATGTGAAATGTTAGGCTGGGCTCAGTGGCTCATGCCTATAATCCCAACACTTTGGGAGGTCGAGGCAGGTGGATCACCTGAGGTCAGGAGTTTGAGACCAGTCTGGCCAATATGGCAAAACCCCGTCGCTACTAAAAATACAAAAATTGGCGGGGCATGGTGGTGCGTGCCTGAAATCCCAGCTGCTTGGGAGGCTGAGGCAGGAGAATTGCTTGAACCCGGGAGGTGGAGGCTGCAGTGATCTGCCTGGGTAAAAGAGCGAGACTCATCTTAAAAAAAAAAAAAAAAAAGGTGAAATATAAAACTCTTCTGTATTTTTTATACCTCCAAGCCCAAGCAGGAATCCTTAGAGCAAATTGGACTTCCACAGGCAAATTCTTTATCCTAGTGAATCTGGATCTACCAGATAACTATAGAATCCTCTAAACTCCAAAGCCTTGTCAACCTACCAGTACCACCAACATCAGTGGGAGCTCATTAAAAATGCAGAATCTCAGGTCCCACCCCACACCTAATGAATCCAAATCTGCCCTTTATACTGAGATCCCCAGGTAATTTGAATGCATATTAAAGTTTGAAAAGAACTGATCTCATGAAATCTTACAGCTAACGCAGAGACCTAGGAGAACAACACTGTGCAAAAATTGAAAAGAACTTCTGTAAAATGCTGGGGGCAAGAAAAGAAAGAAAAAAAAAGAGTGCCTTTCATATATCATTTCCTTAATACATTTCATTTTTCTTTTTTATGCCTTGTTTTGAAAAGCCACCATTATCTTGGCATGCTTTAGATGGAAACCATTTACTGTGCAAGATTTCTGTTCATGTTCTTAAATGTATGCAAAAATAACTTGTCTAACCCCTACTACTGTGCCTGGCCCTTTGAAATGTGTTTCTTGCTGACGTGCTTGTTTCTCCTTTCCAGTCCTGACACAGCTCTCCCCGAGGAGCAGCCACATTCCAGCTCCCAGTGCGCCCCTCTCCACTGTCTCTCCAAGCCTCCTCACCCCTAGTCTTCATCTCCTGTGGACGAACATCTGGGGTGGAAGTTTTGTAGCCACACACAGGATACTGCCCAAGATCCAGCGGGTGTTTTCTTCTCAGTTGTTAGATGTACAATTGGATTAATGTCCGTCATTTTAGAAGACGAGAGAAAATTGAGAAGAACACGAAGCACAGACCCTGATGTGATAAAACATTTGTGGTTTCTCTGAGTCACAGATAAACTTCTGCCATCAAATGGCTACAGTTCATTTAAGTTTAAAAAAAAGAAAAGAGAAACAGGAAACATGTCTCAGATGGCTGGCTTTACCTCGATAGCATAAGAGAGACCTAAGACATGTAAAATACATATATTGTAATATCTTTCCTCACACTCCAAATTCAGCTAGGGAAGTTGATTCCAATATTTTTGTCATTGATATTTATTTTGTACTTTGTTTGCCACATGATTTATGTCTATAAAAATAATTTCTCTGAAGTGAATTTACTTCATTTATTTTCAAATAAGCATAATTTGCTCAATTAAGTATGAGTTTGAATTTAGTTTGAAATCTGGAATTGGCCAGACTGTGGTCATTTTTCTTGCACAAAATGATAAATGAGGTGCATCAGAATGTTAACAATAACTGTATTTTGCTGCTACGCTGGTATTGTTTATGCACTTATTTTCTAATCAGTAGCTTATTAACTGCTGGGTTTTGTTTTTGTATTTTTAACTAGAGTTCTTCACTGGACATTACTAAGTAAATCTAAGAAAGAGACTAAGTTATGATTTATTGACTTATTCAAGTTTTGATGGCATCTTTAATTTTATTTTTTCATCGCAGTTGAGTAGATGTACTGGTGCTGCTCCTTTGTATGTGTGTATGTGTGTGATAACGTTAAAGAAGGCTCAATAACTTGAAGGGGAAAAAATGGTGTGTTTATTTAACGACCAGGATTTTTTTTACTTCTCCCAAAATCAGGGTCCTACTGAGTCTTTCCTGATAAAAGGTATCAAGTACAAATAGGAAAATATATACATACATAGATGTAAGATAGCCTTTAATTAATTAATTTACCCAGAGAGTGTTCAAAGTTTGATTAAAATTGTATGTTTTGTTGTTGTTAGGTTTTTTCATAACGAATCTTCCTTGCCAAAAAACAATAGATAATAAACCTTAGCTCATTGTCTACTTTTGACAAACACTCAGGTGCCTACAAACATTCTATTATCTTGAGATAATACATGTTCCTGGTTAATTTACAGATTCTGCTGGGTAACTTTTATGACTTGATTTAAGGCAGTGGATTTTCATAGCAAAATTTATTTTGCACATAATCTGACAAACAAGGAAAACAGCTAACTGAGCTGAAAGGTCTAACACTCTTGGGCTCCTTAACCATCAAGTGCTGCCCACACAATTGCTCCTAGCCCTGATTCCTTGTCTTTGTCAGGTAGCCTTAACTTATTTAAAACCATAAGGGTTTACCTTTTCATGTAAAGACATCTGTAACTTCTCTTCAAAACAAAAATAACCCTCACTGTTAACACAAAGGACAGTTACCAGTGTAGGGCACTGAAAAAGGAGATCCAGGAGCCACTCAGCTTACTGAGCGGATATGGGTGGCACAGAAATGGAGTGGTCCATCAGAGACCAAATGGTAAGTCATAAAGCACATTGCAGGAGCTTTTGTCAGTCATACACCTATTAAGTAGTGGTCGCTATTACCAAAGCAACCAGGACGTTTTGTGTTCTTTATATGAGTGCTATTTTCCACAGTGTCATCTATTATGCAACGTGGAGTAAAGAGTTGAATTCTTCACCAAAATAGGGATTCAGGTTAAAGTACAGAAACAGAAACAAAACGATTCGACACGAAGGTCCTAACCATAGCAAACTAACCTTCCGCTCTTTTCTACCTGCATGGCCTTGCTGTTCCTAAACATTGTCTTCATTTCATTGGTGTTGTGTCTGTCTGGTACCAGTATTGGTGTGACTGTGGATTTTATCAGAGTTCAATGAAAGAAAGCTTACCCCTGCCCTCACTTTTTGTTTTTTTATTTTTCCCCCTTTGTCAAGCACCACGTATTTGGACCTGACAAGTGGCATAGCTGCTAAGCTGACTTTTAATAAAAACTGTTTGTGCCTGAGGGAAATATATGCCTTTTTAAAACGTACCTCAGAACATGTTCCTATATCACTGCATCGGTTTTGTTTGGGGGACTGGGAGTTCAGCAGGAAGTACTGTCTGTGTGTGAGGACGGGGCAGTACTGCCGGTTGGCGATGTTGTATTTGCATTCTTTATCCCTAACTCTGGATCTAGGACTCCATGAAAAGCCGGGTCACACACAAAACATGTATTTCTTCCAATACAAAGTGTATTATTACGTCTATTATAAACTAGTTTCATTTCAGTTATTTATCTTCATAGAGTGGGAAAGGCTTGTTCTGAAATACTAATTCTATGAAAATAATAATTTTAGTGAATCTTTGCCAAGAAGTTATAGAAACTTGGAAATACATTTCTCATTTTCAGCACAAAATTAAGTGATAGTCCCTAAGAAGTAAGAGAGAATAACATGTATTTACACTGTGGCATCATTTAGTATAGTTTAAACTGAGCCATATCTCTATTTATTTATAGGCATTTAAAATGAATCAATATGTGTAGTGTTGATAAAAATCAGTATCTGTAAAGATAACATCAGGAATTCAAAAGGAAATTGAAAAGTGGAAGAACTAGTGAGAACCGAAAAGAATGAACCTCTTTAAGACTGATTGAAGACATACTTGGAGAGGAAAAATAAACAGCAGAAATACACTAAAAAATACTGGCTAATTATTGCAAACACAGTGAGCAAAGATTAATGCTAACTAAGTAAAAGTAGTTGGCAAAGTAAACAGGTAGTTTTTAAAAAGTAAGCACAATTACAATATTGAAAAGAATAGTATGGAGAAATGCTTTTCTCCTGAGAATTTTCCTTAATCAAAAAATAAGAAGCAGCAATAAATTGTCTTTGGCCTGAGTGCTGAGTGGCATAAATAAAGGAGCTTGGCTTGATCTTTCTCATCCACACATAATCCATTAGATCCCATTCATATATCCAATTCTGGATTCTAATAAAAGGAATTTGGAGAATTTGAGAAAAAGGAAAACTGTTAAATAAGAGAAGACCTATTTAGAAATTATACTTTAGTCTAACCAAGAGGAGGTACAATAGTGGTCTTCAAGAAAAGAACATTTAACAAATGATAGATATCAGCTAAGATATTGTTACTAAGTCTAGAATGAAAAAGGCTTCAGTGTGAAGGATGTATAGTAACTCTAGGAAAGAGATTTTTAACACTGGGAAATTAACATGGAAATTGAAAATCATAAGGAATAGTTGTTTTTTAAAAATTGAATATCATTGGTGGTCTAGTAAGTATTAAGTGGCAAGATAGGAGAATGCATTTCAGTTCTGGGAGCTCATAATCCTGTGATTCTTTTAAGTTTTAAGATACGTTAAAGTTTTACTGGTTAATCATAAAATATTTTGTATTTGAAAATAGGATGGCAATCAATCTTAATTTTTCCAAGATATTGGTTGGAAAAAAAGAAGGATTGTTGGTATTATTTTTTCTTCCAGCTATATTCTATGGTATCTTTAAAATTGTTCAGAATATAGTACTTTTACTAAAACACTTCAATTGTCGGAGTCTAGAAAACAATGTCCTCAGGAATACTTCAGAAATAGAAGGTATGCAATCCCTTAGTGGGGGCAAATGCATTTCAGATTTTGTCTTTATTTAGAAGGATCTTCAGTCTACGACATTTGCTTTTTCGTGCTTTGGAAAATATCCTTGTGCAGAGAAGTCCTTCTGTCTGAAACAAGCATGAAACATTGGTCCGATAACCTAAGAATATGGAAATTTCTTGATATTCTGTATTAATTAAAGTTCTCTACATGTCTCAAATGGAGATCACAAAACATTAAAAGGAAGAAATGAAATACCTTTTCTTCTGGGATGAGTGTCAATTTTAATGTATAATTGTCATAATCAGTCAAAAGTTACAATCTGTCCCTCAGTGACATCGGGGGAAGCTGATGGATTTCCAGTAAGGAGCTGTGGTGGGTTCAACCTCAGGCTGCCACAAATACATTGATATGGTAGGTAGGAAGTAGGACTACATTTGAAAGAAACTTATAGGATAAAGTTCACAATTTTAAAAAGGTTGCCCTCCAGTTTTTTTGTTTGTTTATAAACTAGAGTGATTTTAAGTAATCCTTACATTTAAGGCTGCAAAAAATGTACAAGAATATGTTTTCAAGTAAAGGGAACATAATTCTTCAAAAAGCTGTTGAACTGGAGTTATGATAGGTTATGACAGATAGCATGATCAGTGCTGATACTGACAAGTACTTTTTTATCTTAAAATCAACTTCTATGGAACTACAAGATCAATCTAGCTCCCGAGTGACCTTTTCCATTGTCTGTAATAATGCCCTCGGATGAGTTGTGTCTAAAATTAAGTTCATCTTTATTTATATGCCAACTTAACTGCCAGAGTCCCTAACGTATTGCATTTGTAACCTGATCCTATTATGTTAATACCTGAAAGATTTCATCTAGACATGTCTTTCGTCCGTATTATTCAAAGTGTAATTGAAAGAGATATTTAGTATGTTCCCCAACTGAGAATTTTCCAGAATATTCTACTTAAGAAGAAGAAGAGCAATTAACTGCCTTTAGTGTAAGGGCGAGAGTGCATAGAAATATGCAATGTAAAATGTTTGCATGAATTATTTCACATCATGTAAGCTTTCCCATATTCATAAGATGAACACTATAGAAGTCTCATTTCTCTGTGATCTTCTGTCCATTAGGAGTGTAAGGAGATTGTTATCTATATCTAGTCTCCTTTCCATATTGAAATGCATGGCTCTAATCCTTGGTGTGTTTTTATCCCTTACTTCTTGAGTTATTTAAAATTTGCCCTATTTAAACTGAAGCCTGGATAAACTGCTGAGCCAGATTATTCCTGTGATTGGAATTTAATTGCTGTAGAACACTCGTTGAGAACATATTTTTTACTTTTTTTCTTTCAGAATTATTATTCGATCATTTTCTCTAATGAAAACACCGAGAAGTAAATCTGGTGCTTCTTAGTGTAAATATGTTTTTCTTTTTAAAAAATCATTTTAAAACAAAGATGAGAGAACTATAAAGTAAGGGGAAATATCATTTTATTTAAAAATAATTATTCAGTGATAGATAATGGAGATATAAAATGAACCATTGGGTTCATAGGTATGATTTATGCAGCCAATCTTAGAGGAAATACATCATTTTAACATTATTCCCATGAAATGTTTAAGCTCCATGGTTTGACTATGAGAGTCAAACAATTATTATTTGAAAATCTCATGATATTTTTATAATCTACTCTGTTTTTATTTGCATGATTATGCTTACGTGATGAACCATCCATGATTCTGATGCTGTATTTCTTTCCAGTATTAACATGTGTATTGTGTGGCCAACCTTGATTTGTACACTGTATTATTGTTGTAATGATTCAACTGTTCCTACATTTAATTGCAGTTTTATTATTATGCCTTTTGGGGTTAAATGATGTGAAGTGTTTCCACCTACTGATAAATACCATATGAAAACGTGACCTAAAAGACTGATCTAAGAAACTTTTTTGTTGTTATTTTTAAAAATATGAATTGCAAAAAAAATGTTCTCAAAGACACATGCATTTGTTTTAAATTCAAAAAATTCTTATGAATTTATTATTGCTTGTACTTTAACTTTTTTTTATTGTAGACACTCCTAAGTGAATAATGTCTCATGGGAGAATCCACATGATATGTGCTTGTATTTGTGTAATCTGATCATGCACTCAATGGTTGGAAAAGGCACTCCAGTGCTAAGAAAATAACCAGAAGCCAATATGTCGATTCTTATATCTTGGTTTATGTTACCAACTGCATATGGTGTAATGCATAACTTTTTCCAGTAAATAAACTGGTTATTTTTTGTTCATTTCATTAATGCTGCCTTTTTATCAATTTGAGCAGTTTTTCTGTATGTCGTTTTGATGTATACTTACAAAAAGGATGAGTATATGAATTCAGATATGATTTACATGTTTATTCAAAGTGAGGACTTATTTGAACTAAAAATTAAATTCCTTGCTTTAACAACAATGCTTGTTTTTTTTTGTTTTTTTTTTTTGAGATGGAGTCTTTGCTCTGTCACCCAGGCTGGAGTGCAGTGGGGAGAGCTCGGCTCACTGCAAGCTCCGCCTCCCGGGTTCACACCATTCTCCTGCCTCAGCCTCCCGAGTAGCTGGGACTACAGGCGCCTGCTACCATGCCCGACTAATTTTTTGTATTTTTTAGTAGAGACGGGGTTTCACCGTGTTAGCCAGGATGGTCTCGATCTCCTGACCTTGTGATCCGTCCCTCTCGGCCTCCCAAAGTGCTGGGATTACAGGCGTGAGCCACCGCGCCCGGCCTTAACAACAATTCTATACATCCTGATAAGTAATGTGCATCAACTCTGCTAATTCCCTCCAGTTATCACCTCTTCTACTTGTAATCTTTTCTAGAAAGCTATTTTGGCAGGAGGATATACTTGGCTGAATTCGATTAGAAATGTAGCAACATGAAGAAAATGCTTGTTCTAAAACAGGAAACATTATTTTGATGAAAGAAGAATGAAGTTTGTATGCATTATTTTGGGAGACAATTTGTCTTTGTTCTCTTTCCTCTTTGTTCTTTTTGGAACAGCAGAGTTCCAAAACTTTGAGGGAGGTTAATTGACTAGCTCCTCCTACAAATACATATTGTAGTAAATCAGCTGCTTTGGGAACCATCCACTTTGATTGATTTTATTTAAAGGGTGGAGGAGGGAGAGAGCCAGATAGAATATGGCATTCTAGTGAGTTAAAATATCTAACGCAGGCCGGGCGCGGTGGCTCAGGCCTGTAATCCCAGCACTTTGGGAGGCCGAGACGGGCGGATCACAAGGTCAGGAGATCGAGACCATCCTGGCTAACGCGGTGAAACCCCGTCTCTACTAAAAAATACAAAAAAACTAGCTGGGCAAGGTGGCGGGCGCCTGTAGTCCCAGCTACTCGGGAGGCTGAGGCAGGAGAATGGCGTGAACCCGGGAGGCGGAGCTTGCGGTGAGCTGAGATCCGGCCACTGCACTCCAGCCTGGGCGACAGAGCGAGACTTTCCGTCTCAAAAAAAAAAAAAAAAAATCTAACGCAATCATTATAGCTAATCAAATTCATGCCACACGGGCAGCCAACATCCTGGCTAAAGTTGTCTGCTCACCTGCTACATAAATATAGCACTAGAAATAATGTCAACTTTTCTACAAATCTCTCCTTTTTCTCTTCCAAAAGAACTATTGTTTTTCTCTGAGGTTGGATCTATAAGTCTATTTGATGCTTGACTTTCTCTTACATGATAAAGCTGATAGTCTGTCACATTCAAAAGCAAAAACAGCTGGATGCATCAAGAGAGTCTCCTCTTATCTATGTGTTTTGCAGGCAACTTGGGCAGCCTATATTGTGAAGGCATTGGGAGGATTCCTGCAACCCATAAGAGATGAGAAAGAGATCAGAATTGGTGGGAACTTGAGGGAGTCTTGCTCTGTCACCCAGGCTGGAGCGCAGTGGCACGATCTCGGCTCACTGCAACCTCTGACTCCCTGGTTCAAGCTATTCTCCTGCCTCAGCCTCCTGAGTAGCTGGGGTTACAGGCACGTACTACTGTGCCCAGCTAATTTTTGTATTTTTAGTAGAGATGGGGTATCATCATGTTGGCCAGGATGGTCTTGATCTCCTGACCTCATGATCTGCTCGCCTCAGCCTCCCAAAGTGCTGGAATTACAGGCGTGAGCCACCACACCTGGCCGAATTTTCTTTTTTTTCTTCCTTTTGAAACATGGCCTCACTCTGCCACCCAGGCAGGAGTGCAGTGGCATGATCTTGGCTCACAGCAGCCTCTACCTCCTGGGCTCAAACGATTCTGCCACCTCAGCCTCCTAAGTAGCTGGGATCACAGGCATGTACCACCATACCTGGCTAATTGTTTAATTTTTTTTTTTGAACAGATGAGGTCCCATTATGTTGCCTAGGCTGGTATTGAGCTCCTGGGCTCAAGTAATTCTCTCACCTGAGACTCTGAAAGTGTTGTAATTACAGGCATGAGCCACATCGCCCAGCCAGGAAAGGATTTTCTTAGTTTTTGGTTGTACACATGCTGACTAGTACATTGTAGGAACTCAGTCAATTTTGAATTAGAGTAGTTGTTCCTGAGAAGTGAGTTTCTTGGCTTTCTTGATATCTAGCTTTCTCATAAGACATCCAGAATTGAGTTTACAGAACCTAATGTCACCTACTTAAATAATTACAGCAGGCACTACATATCAACTAATTGGGGGAAATGGCCTTTAAATTAAGTGAATGCTTATTCCTATCATTCTTTCTTAGTGAATCTAAAAACTGGATCTCTAACATTGTAACAGGAGGCTAAGTATGTAAGATGAAATAATCTAAGAGTTGTTCTTCTTTTTTGTGTGTGTGACAAGATCTTGCTGTGTTGCCCAGGCTGGAGTGCACTGGCGAGATCACAGTTCACTGCTGCCCTGACCTCTCAAGTGATCCTCCCACTGCAGCCTCCTAAGTAGCTAGGACCACAGGTGCACACCATCATGCCTGGCTAATTTTTTATTTTTTGTAAAGATGAGGTCTTCCTATGTTGCCCAGTCTGGTTTCAAAGCCCTAGACTCAAGCGATGCTCCTGCCACGGCCTCTCAAAGTGCTGGGATTACACAGGTATGAGCCACCATGTCCAATTGAGTTTTTTAAACAATCTATGAATCAACTACACTTAAATGCTTTAGAAGACCGTCAGAATAATTAATCCACAAAATAACTGTCAAGGAAGATAAATCTCTGGGAAAAATATTGCCAGTGTCAAAAGTAAACAATTTATAATATAATTTGAATGTAGGAAGCAACGTAAAGATAAATCATAACTATATTGGCTTCTTGTTAAATAGTAAAGAAACGTTAAAGTAAGAATATCTTGTTTTCTTTTTTTTTTTTTTGAGACAGAGTCTCGCACTGTTTCCTAGGCTGGAGTGCAGTGGCGTGATCTCAGTTCACTGCAAGCTCCACCTCCTGGGTTCACACCATTCTCCTGCCTCAGCCTCCCCAGTAGCTGGGACTACAGGTGCCCACCACCACACCTGGCTAATTTTTTTGTATTTTTAGTAGAAATGGGGTTTCACCATGTTAGCCAGGATGGTGTTGATCTCCTGACCTCGTGATCTGCCCGCCTCGGCCTCCTGAAGTGCTGGGGATTACAGGCGTTAGCCACTGTGCCCAGCCTTTTTTTTTTTTTTAAGATTTATTTAGTTAGTTAGTTTTTAGTTTCACTTTTGTAGCTCAGGCTGGAGTACAATGGGGCGATCTCAGCTCACTGCAACCTCCACCTCCCAAGTTCAAGTGATTCTCCTACCTCAGCCTCTGGAGTAGCTGGGATTACCACCATGCCTGGTTAATTTTTTGTATTTTTAGTAAAGATGGGGTTTCACCATGTTGGCCAGCCTGGTCCTGAACTCCTGACGTCAGATGATCCACCCTCCTTGACCTCCCAAAGTGCTCGGAATACAGGTGTGAGCCACCACGCCCGGCCCCTCATTTTCCTTATTATCTATATCAGTAGGGGATAAAAGAAAGATAATTCAGTAAGTTAGCTTCTGTTACTACTAAAGTCAGGTGAAAGACTGTAAAAAGTAGGATAGACGTATGTCTCATATGCCAAGATGGGCTTGTCTATATAATTTGCTAGTCCCAGTGCAAAATGAAAATGCAGGACTCCTTGATCAAAAAATAGAATTTCAAGACAGTGACAGTAACGCATTAGGTCAAGCATGGGGTCCTTTTAAGCACAGGGCCTTGTTTGACTGCAGGGATCCACAGGCCATGAAGTCAGCCTTGCCCCAGAATATGCTGAAATAATGATTCAGGATCTCAACACTGAATGTAGCTATTCAGAAACTGGGCTTTGTTGACCAGGCGCTGTGGATCACGCCTGTAATCCCAGCACTTTGGGAGGCCAAAACAGGTGGATCACGAGGTCAGGAGTTTGAGACCAGCCTGACTAAAATGGTGAAACCCCGTCTCTACTAAAAATACAAAAATTAGCCAGACTTGGTGGTGCGCGCCTGTAATCCCAGCTATTCAGGAGGTTGAGGCAGGAGAACAGCTTGAACCCGGGAAGCAGAGGTTGCAGTGAGCCGAGATTGCACCACTGTGCTCCAGCCTGGGTGACAGAGCAAGACACTATCTCAAAAATACACACACACATATATATATATAGGAAACTGGGCTTTGTTTGTAACAAAATAGATTTCTAAGTTTCTGTGCTTGGAAGGAAAAATATTAACGTGTTTCTGTCCTGGGGAAAAATATTTAATGCTAATATATCAAAGAGATCTAAAGTTGAATCTTGCAATACTTCCATATTCCAATGAAGCCATAACATGTCAACTCAAAATTTCTAAACCCTGACACGTGTATCAAGTCATACTAAGATTATAAAAATCTTTAAATCTTCAAAAAATCAGCAGTAGACATTTTAATTAGTGTATATTAAAGTAAAACTAATTTAAGAATCCTACTGCTACTTTTATAGTTTGATGTCCTTTGAAGTTGTAAAGTATTAATAATGTCAGTCAAATGTCACAGGAAGGTTTGCCTAACTGAAAAGAGCTATTAGCCCAAGATTAATCAGTAATTCATGACAACCTTTATTCCAAATAAATCAAAAAAGAAATTATTTACCTCATTGAAATTCATTGATTTAGAATATATGGGTGCTTATGTGTAGTAAACCACCCTATATGTAAAAAGGGGAGAATATAAAAATATATATTAAGTTTTTCTTGTTTTGGATAAAGTAACAGTGGACACCAATAAAAATGGTTATCTGTAAAAGAGCAAAGGGTATGATAAAAGGGTGGAAGCCAGACTCTTCCAGTGTATGAATGCCTTTTTTATGTATTGTTTTCAACCACGTAAATAAATGATTTATCCAAAGAAAAAAAATTAAGAAAATGTGGGCTCTTAAAAATTTCACAAGCCAGAAATAAAAGCACAAAATCGGCCGGGCGCGGTGGCTCACGCCTGTAATCCTAGCACTTTGGGAGGCCGAGGCAGGCGGATCATGAGGTCAGGAGATCGAGACCAACCTGACTAACACGGTGAAACCCCGTCTCTACTAAAAATACAAAAAAATTAGCCGAGCGTTGGGGCAGGAGCTTGTAGTCCCAGCTACTTGGGAGGCTGAGGCAGGAGAATGGCGTGAACCCTCCGGAGGCGGAGCTTGTAGTGAGCCGAGATTGCGCCACTGCACTCCAGCCTGGGCGACAGAGTGAGACTCCGTCTCTAAATAAATAAATAAATAAATAAATAAAATTGTGTTTAAATTCTAACCCTGGCACTTACTAGCTCTGTCACTTTAGAAAGGTTCTTACCCTCTCCAAGCTTAAGTGGTCTCGTTTTTTAAATGAGGATTTAAAAAATGCCTACTTCGGCTGGGCTCAGTGGCTCATGCCTGTAATCCCAGCACTTTGGGAGACCAAGGTGGGCGGATCACCTGAGATCGGGAAAAAAAACCGGCTGGGTGGATCACTTGAGGTCAGGAGTTTGAGATCAGCCTGGCCATCATAATGAAACCCCGGCTCTAAATCAGCCAGGTGTGGTGGCGCGTGGTTGTAATCCCAGCTACTTGGGAGGCTGAGACAGGGAAAATTGCTTGAACCTGGGAGGTGGAGGTTGCTGTGAGCCGAGATAGGCCGCTGCACTCCAGCCTGGGCAACAGAGCGAAACTCAGCAAAAATAAAACAAAAGCCTACTTGGCAAGGTTATTACAAAGATTAAATGAAATAACATATATTTCATTTAATCTTTGTAATTAAATCTTTGTGAAACTCTAGTAATAATAATAGCTACTAAATACTAAACATCTTTCAAACAGTGTTTAGTATTTAGTAGCTATTATTATTACTAGAGTTTCACTCTTTTTTTTTTTTTTTGACATGGAGTCTAGCTCTGTCGCCCAGGCTGGAGTGCAGTCGCCTATCTCGGCTCACTGCAAGTTCAGTCTCCCGGGTTCACGCCATTCTCCTGCCTCAGCCTCCCAAGTAGCTGGGACTACAGGCACCTGCCACCACATCCGGCTAATTTTTTTGTATTTTTAAAATAGAGATGGGGTTTCACCGTGTTAGCCAGGATGGTCTTGATCTCCTGACGTCGTGATCCGCCTGCCTCGGCCTCCCAAAGTGCTGGGATTACAGGCGTGAACCACCGCACCCGGCTAGAATTTTGCTCTTGTTGCCCAGGCTGGAGTGTAATGGGCGATCTCGGCTCAGGGCAACCTCCACCTCCTGGGTTCAAGCACTTCTCCTGCCTCAGCCTCCTGAGTAGCTGGGATTACAGGCATGTACCACCTCGCCTGGCCAATTTTTTGCATTTTTAGTAGAGACGGGGTTTCACCATGTTAGCCAGGCTGGTCTCTAACTCCTGACCTCAAGTGATCCACGCACCTGGGCCTCCCAAAATGCTGGGATTACAGGCCTGAGCCACCGCGCCCAGCCGATACTACCATTTTCTGTGTCTCCCCCATCCATGGTACATATATAATAGGAACTTCCAAAAGGTATGAACCCTCGTTTTGTTCCCTAATGTATCTTAAACCCCTAGAGTAGAATCTGGCATGAAATAAGCTCTCAATAACAGTTGCTGAATTAACGCATGTATAAATGAATGAATGAATTTCATGCATGTCAATATATAGGACTCCAATTATCTAGGTACTGTGTTATTAAAAATAATATTAGTGGCTGGGCGCAGTGGCTCACATCTGTAATCCCAGCACTTTGGGAGGCTGAGGCGGGCAGATCACCTGAGGTCCGGAAAAAAAAAATAGCTGGGCGCAGGGGCATGAGCCTGTAATTGCAGCTACTCAGGGAGGCTGAGGCAAGGGAATCGCTTGAACCCTGGGGCCAGGGGTTGCAGTGAGCCGGGATCGTGCCAATGCACTCCAGCCTGGGTGACAGAGGGAGACTCTGTCTCAAACAAACAAACAAAAAAGAGTTGTATAATAATTATATAGCTATCATAGTATGTTAGATTATGAAACTGTAATGTAAAAATAAAAAGAACAGGGAAAAAAGATTGTGTCAGATTGGGGTAGGGAGAAAGTAAAACAGATTATTAAATGGGGTGATCAGGTTGGGCCTCATCAAAAAGATGAAACAAGAAAAAATCATTCTTTTCGTATTATGGTTGCTTCAGTTTTAAAAAATATTAAATAACCTATATTCAATTTTTTTCCCCAAATTTTGTAGAACTAATTCTCCATCTAAAAATACCAGGCCAGGTGCAGTGGCTCATGCCTATAATCTCAGCACTTTGGGAGGCCAAGGCAGGAGGATCAATTTGAGGCCAGGAGTTTGAGACAACCATAGGTAACATAGCGAGTCCTCATCTCTATAAAAAAAATTAAAAAATTAGCCAAGCATGGTGGCATCTGCTGGTAGTCCCAGCTACTGGAGAATCTGGGGTGTGAGGACTGCTTGACACCAGGAGTTTAATGCCACAGTGAACCTTGATCATGCCACTGTATTCCAGCCTGGGTGACAGAGGGAGACTATCTCAAAAAAATGAAAATAAAAATAAATATCAAACAACAATTAATATTAAGTAATAGCATTCTCAAAAACAAGTCTTTTTAAGTTGTGTAATAGTTTGGCATAACCATTACAAAATATGTATATATAGATATAGATATAGATATATATTTTTTAAGAGACAGGGTCAGCTGGGTGCGGTGGCTCATGCCTGTAATCCCAGCACTTTGGGAGGCCAAGGTGGGCGATCACGAGGTCAGGAGATCAAGACTATCCTGGCCAACATGATGAAACCCTGTCTCTACTAAAAATACAAAAACTAGCTGGGCGTGGTGGTGCGCCCCTGTAGTCCCAGCTACTTGGGAGGCTGAGGCAGGAGAATTGCTTGAAACCGGGAAGTGGAGGTTGCAGTGAGCTGAGATCATGCCGCTGCACTCCAGCCTGGGCAACAGAGCAAGACTCCTCTGTCTCAAAAAAAAAAGTAAATAAATAAGAGAGACAGGGTCTTGCTGTGTTGCCCAAGCTGGACTTGAACGCCTGGGCTCACTCCTGCCTCAGCCTCCCAAGTAGCTAAGACTGCAGCTGTGCACCATTATGCCCAGCTAATATGCATATATTTTATTTCATGATAGTGTTGCTTTAAAATCCCAATATTTATTTTATAAATCATGCCTTCTTGAAGCTTTGGGACTTGTCCACTAAGGTTTCTCCTTTAAATATTTGTATCAAATAATTTAACTCAACTGGTTTATTGATAACTGTAACTCCTCTTTTTTTTTTTTTTTTTTTTTTGAGATAGAGTCTCGCTCTGTCATTCAGGCTGGAGTGCAATGGCATGCTCTCAGCTCACTGCAACTCCTGCTTCCCGGGTTCAAGCCATTCTCCTGCTTCAGCCTCCCAAGTAGCTGGGATTACAGGCTCACGCCCAGCTAATTTTTTGTGTTTTTAGTAGAGACAAACTCCATGTTGGTGAGGCTGGTCTCAAACTCACGACCTCAGGTGATCCGTCTGCCTCGGCCTCTCACAGTAATGAGATAACAGGCATGAGCCACTGCGCCTGGCCTTTTTTTTTCTTTTTTCGAGACGGAGTCTCATTCTGTTGCCTAGGCTGCAGTGCAGTGGCGTGATCTTGGCTCACTGCAACCTCCACCTCCCTGGTTCAAGCAATTCCCCTACCTCAGCCTCCCAAGTAGCTTGGATTACAGGAGCACATCACCAAGCCCGGCTAATTGTTTTGTTTTTTTTTTTTAGTAGAGATGGGGTTTCACCATGTTGGCCAGACCAGTCCCGAACTCCTGACTTCAGGCGATCCGCCCACCTTGGACTCTGAAAGTGCTGGGATTACAGGCATTAGCCACTGTACCCAGCCAACTGTCAATTCTAAGGGACTTGTAATTGACTGTATAAATAATCTTTGAGATAAGTCATAATGTTATTTTTCAACATATAGACAGAAACTAGGCTATTTTTTCTTCTAGTCCTTAATTCTAACTCTCTTCTCCTTGAATGACCCTTTCATCCAGATTTTCTATAAAATTAATGGCGTCTTTTAAAATATTTTCTCATAAACTTCCTAATACAAAAGTAAGAACTATTATTACGTTGCTGGTCAGGTGCAGTGGCTCATGCCTGTGATCCTAGCAGTTTGGGAGGCCGAGGCAGGAGGATGGATTGCTTGAGGTCAAAAGTTCAAGACCAACCAGGCCAACATAGCAAAAACCTTTCTCTAAAATAAATAAATAAATAAAAATAAAGAAGTATTATTTGCCTGGGTGTGGTGGCTCATGCCTGTAATCCTGGCACTTTGTGAGGCCAAGGTGGGTGGATCACCTGAGGTCAGGAGTTCAGACCAGCCTGGCCAATATGGTAAAACCCTGTCTCCACTAAAAATACAAAAAAATGGCCGGGTGCGGTGGCTCAAGCCTGTAATCCCAGCACTTTGGGAGGCCGAGACGGGTGGATCACGAGGTCAGGAGATCGAGACCATCCTGGCTAACCCGGTGAAACCCCGTCTCTACTAAAAAATACAAAAAACTAGCCGGGCGAGGTGGCGGGCGCCTGTAGTCCCAGCTACTCGGGAGGCTGAGGCAGGAGAATGGCGTAAACCCGGGCGGCGGAGCTTGCAGTGAGCTGAGATCCGGCCACTGCACTCCAGCCCGGGTGACAGAGCGAGACTCCGTCTCAAAAAAAAAAAAAAAAAAAAAAAAAAGAAAGAAAAAAAAAAAATGGCCGGGTGCGGTGGCAGGCGCCTGTAGTCCCAGCTACTCAGGAGGCTGAGGCAGAATGGTGTGAACCCGGGAGGCAGAGCTTGCAGTGAGCCGAGATCGCTCCATTGCACTCCAGCCTGGGCGACAGAGCGAGACTCTGTCTCAAAACACACACACACACACACACACACACACACACACAGAGCGAGACTCTGTCTCAAAACACACACACACACACACACACACACACACATATACACACACAAATTAGCTGAGCGTGGTGGTGGATGCCTGTAATCCCAGCCACTTGGGAGGCTGAGGCAGGAGAATTGCTTGAACCTGGAAGGCGGAGGTTGCAGTGTGCCGAGATCATACTATCGCACTCTAGCTTGGGTGACAAGACGGAGACTCCATATCAATTAAAAAAAAAAAAGAGAAGTATTATTACATTGCTAAGCTTTGCATTACTTTTTTTTTTTCTGTCTAGTGTTACCATTTTTCTTAGGTTTATATAGATTCAAACTTCAAAGTTGGCTATTTCAGCAGAATTAACAGAAATTAGTATATATTTAAAAGTCAGTGTTTGCTTTATTCACATGAAGAGTTGTCCTAATTCTGGGTTACTTTATTAGAATATAAAGGCCACGGTACTTAATATGTTTATGTAATATGGAAAGGGCATCATCACATTTTATACCTAGGTAAGTACTAGGAGTACTTAACAAATATCAAACAGTCGGGTGTGGTGGCTCACACCTGTAATCCCAGCACTTTGGGAGGCCGATGCTGGCGGATCACTTGAGGTCAGGAGTTCAAGACCAGCCTGGCCAACATGGTGAAACCCCGTCTCCACTAAAAATACAAAAATTAGTCAGACATGGTGGCGGGTACCTGTAATCCCAGCCACTTGGGAGGCTGAGGCACAGAGAATTGCTTGAACCTGGGAGGCGGAGGTTGCAGTCAGCTGAGATCATGCCTGGACTCTGTCTGGACTCCAGACAAAGTAAGATTCCATCTCAAAAAACAAAAATAAAAACAAAACAAAATAAATATCAAACAAATAAATATCAAAGATGAGAATAAAGCCTAATTGGTGAAAATCTTCCCTACTAAAAGTCTATTCAATTATTTCTTGTGAAGAGTTCTTTTTCTTTTTGCATCAGTGGAATCTAAAAAAATTCTTTATGATCAACTGAGCAAAATTATACCAACTATCAAACATGAAACACTGGAATATGTGCTGAAGTAATGGCATTCTCCTGGCACTTGCAATCCTATACTGAAGTATACCCATGCTTCTAAAGCAATTCCATTAATTTAGGATGTAAAATTCAATATAATATAGTTAAAATATGTTCTAGAGTGCATCTGATAAAGTTTGAAAACAGACTTGCAGAGCCTGTGACAGTGTGTATTTTCAGATGGAAAAACTGTGCCTAAGGTGTTGTTCAAATTATTCAAGAACTGATTGTGTTCTTAAAGATCTCCTAGATAAGCAAATGCACAGGATGATAATTGGCTAAGTGATAATCACACCAATTAGGCTGCGGAGGCAGTGTCAGATTTTTAAGTTCAAGATCCTATTAACAGCCTAGCCTTACTCATTATACTTGTCAACTTGTCACTGGCAGAGGTTCTCTGTGTCCTTGGACAGGATTTACATCTCTGCCTCACAGACAGGAAGTTTGGGAGACATCTGCTCAGTTGAGGATAAAAACTTTAATTTCACCTGGAATAAATTAGCTTATTTTTTTCAGATTGGCCACAGATACAGGTCTGCCAATCCCATTCATTCATTTATTTCTCAAATGTTTGCTTCTCTTTTTCTAGTAATAAAGTAATATATATTTCCTGTAGCCAGTTTGAAAGATACGGAAAAGTGGAAAGGAAGCAATACAATTCACCCATAATCTCTCTCAATGAAAACTGCTGTTAATATTTTGGTGCCTTTCCTTGAATCATGTTGAATATACAATTTTAAATCCTGTTTTTCACCTTGTAACACTTATGGTGAATATTTTTGTAGGTTATTAAAAGTTTGCAATTACAATATTTTTTTTTTTTTTTTTTTGAGACGGAGTCTCGCTCTGTCACCCGGGCTGGAGTGCAGTGGCCGAATCTCAGCTCACTGCAAGCTCCGCCTCCTGGGTTTACGCCATTCTCCTGCCTCAGCCTCCCCAGTAGCTGGGACTACAGGCGCCCACCACCTCGCCCGGCTAGTTTTTTGTATTTTTTAGTAGAGACGCGGTTTCACCGTGTTAGCCAGGATGGTCTCGATCTCCTGAGCTTGTGATCCGCCCGTCTCGGCTTCCCAAAGTGCTGGGATTACAGGCTTGAGCCACCGCGCCCGGCCTGCAATTACAATATTTTTAAGGTTGACAAAATATTCTATAGGATGAATAAATTATACTCTTTAAAAAACAAAATATTCTCCTATATTGGCTACTAAAAAAAAAAAAAGAAAAAAAAAACCCCATAAATAGTGATGCCATTAAAATCAATCAATCTTTCTTTTTTTCTTTACCCTGTAGAGAGAAGGGCTCATGTTCTTGCCCAGGCTGGTCTCGAATTCCTGGACTCAAGAAATCCTCCCACCTGAGCCTCCCAAAGCATTGGGATTACAGTCATGAGCCACCGTGCCCAGCCTTTTTTTTTTTTTTTTTAAGGCTAGTTATGGAAAGCAATTGGAGTGGAGAAGAAACAAAGAAACAAAGAAATCTGTAACTGGTTGTCATCAGTCTGTTGTAAACATCACTGGAGATGGTACTTGGGTGAATGACCATTTGAAAAAAGGTGGGGTGGCTTCCAAGATGGAAGTGATGGCTGGAGAACTTGGCTTGAGCTGGGGTACTTGGAATGGTGTCTTTTTGCCTCCTATCTGTGTGATTTTGGGACACAGCCTCTTTTTTATTAGACTAGTGAATTTTCAAATGCAGATAAGCAAGTCAATTTAAAATGTATTTTTTTGGTCAGGCACTGTGGCTAACGACTGTAATCCCAGCTCTTTGGGAGGTCAAGGTGGGAGGAACTCTTGAGTCCAGGGGTTGGAGAGCAGTCTGGTCAACATAGGAAAACCTCATCTCCACTAAGAATAAATAAACAAATGCTACTACTACTAATAATTAGCTGAGTGTGGTGGCATGGGCCTGTAGTTCCCGCTAGTGGTGGGGCTGAGGCAGTAGGATCCCTTGAGCCCAGGAGGTCCAGGCTGCAGTGAGTTGATAGGGCCACTGCACTCCAGCTTGGGTCAGGGTGTGATCGGTATCTAAAAAACAAACATACAAACAAAAAAGCATTTCTTCAACTTAGTATTTAGCTGGTGTTAAAAACAAAAACATGACTTGATAATTTAAAAGGACTCTAGGCTGGGCGCAGTGACTCCAGCCTGTATCCCAGCGCTTTGGGAGGCCAAGGCAGTAGCATTGCTTGAGCCCAGGAGTTAGAAACCAGCCTCGGCAACATAGCGAGGCCTCATTTCTACAAAACCTAGAAAAATTAGCCAGCAGTAGTGGCGCGCCCCTGTTGTCCCAGCTACTCAGGAGGCTGAGGCAGTAGAATCGCTTGAGACCAGAGGGTCGAGGCTGCAGTGAGCTATGATCACAACACTGCACTGCAGCCTTGGTGACAGAGCGAGACCCTGTCTCAAAACAAACAAACAAACAAACAAAGTAAAAGGACTGTAAATTGTATTCCTAATGAAGTCCTGAATGGAGGGTCTGCTGCTTTTCTGGAAACCTGTGGATTGTTACCTCTACCCCTGCTCGTTTATTTCCACACCCCTTATTTCATTTTCTGTCCCTGGCAAAATGTTTGGTTCAGTGGAGTAAGGACAGACTTCAGTGCGGAGACTCCAGCTCTGCGGTGTTACGTGACCCCACTGTAGGTTCAGCACCTTGCTGATCTGAAATACTTATTCGGTAGTTTTAGGACATAAGATCAAGGGTTCAGCACAACGGCTTGAGACACATATGCGACCCTCAGAGTGTGGATCTGCGAGAATGCAAGCACTCTGGACATGTAGCTGACTTCTTCCCGACTGCACTGCGTGGCCCGCAGGTGAGCGCGGCCCCCAGCCTCGCAGCACCCCAGGTGTGCGGCCGCAGGTGCGCGCCCGCGCGGCTCCCCTCCGCCGAAGGGCGAGGCAGTAGCGCGGCGGGGCGGGGCCGGCCAGAGCGAACCGGCTCCAGCTCCGGGGCCGCGCCCAGGGCGGTCCGCTGGGCACTGCAAGTTCTTGGCGGCTTCCCCGGCCGGAGGAGGCGGCGGCGGCGGCGGCGCCAACAGGCTGAACCCTCTGCGCTCTCCTTCTCCCGCCCTTGGGGGCCTGCTGGCGATTGGCTCCAGAGGAAGGGGTGGAGGCAGCCCCGGCCTGGCCACTGCGGTAGCGGCTTTGAGTGAGTGCGGGAGCTGCAGAGACCGAGACGCTGCGGCTGCCGCAGGAGGAGTTGCAGCCAAACTCGTCGCGACGCCCGGAGGGAGCGTCCCGGGAAGGAGAGGGAGAGGAGGCACTCGCTGAGGAGACGCCGCGGTAGAGGGCGCCTCCGGAGTCGCACCGAACCTGGGCATGCAGGCGACGCCCCCCAGGGGCCGCTCGCGGCTGGACGGCAGCGGGAGAAGTCGCGGAGCGGCGGTCGAGCCCGGCAAGATGAGCGACGAGGGCGGCTCCAACTTCAGGCGGGTGGCGATCCGGCGGAAGTCTAACCCCTCCTACCTGCCGCCCGGGGTCCCCCGGCCCTGGAGCAGTCCTGCGTCGCACCTGGGACGTGCGGGGACGGCTGCCTTCAAGGGCCAGGTGCCCTCAGGCACCACAGGTAAGCGCCTTGGGGCGCGGGGGGAGGGTGGCCCCGGCGCGTAGGTGCGAGTGAGGGACGCTCTCAGCGCCCTGCAGGTGCGCCCTCTCCTCCCGCTGCGGAAGTAACTGGTTCGAGAGACTGGTCGTGGAAGGCTGCGCTCGGCCGCCCACTCCCTTAGCTATGCTGTCCCTTCCCCCAGAGGACCTTGGGCAAGAATCCGCCTACCGCTGAGCTTGCCCTGGAGGTCACTTCTCAGAGAATTCAGAAAGTAAAGGTATAATTCTTTCTTTCTCTCTAACTTTTGTTAGGAATTGGAGAGACCAGTTTTCTAGCTACTGAAGCTTAAGCTGCTTCGCTAAATTCCTGCTTTGGGCAGCCGTGGTGAAGGCCTAATAGGGTGAAGGGGAGGCTGATGTCCACCCAGGTCCGACAACTTAGGTGTGGTGAGCAAACCTCCTTAGTGCCTGGGTTTTCTTAAAGGGACGTTTGACTCCCAGGCTGTGTGTGAAAAGCGCCAAGGAAAGCTGTTCCTGGTATCAGAAAACGGAATCATTATTGCTGTTTTCATGTTAATAGGTTCAGATGTCAGTAATGCGGTGTTGTGATTTCTGAATTCTCATCGAATAAGTCCTCAAGGTGATCTATTCAAGGCGATCTATTCAAGGCCAAATAATCTCCCCCGTCTTGTAAATGTGTTCCTTCTCCCCAGGCGAGTTTGAAACTAGGGATTTCTTTTTTCTTTGATTTGCAAAACTTCATTAAAATCCCCTCCCCTCCTTTATGCGGTAACCAGAGATGTCTGCTATGTAGACCAGCTTACGAGGCAAAACTTCATTTGAGCAGCAGAAATACAAATAATTCTAATTATTTTCACGCATTTCATTCTGATTAAGCAAATATGACGATTTAAATATGACAAATTTTAGAGCTTTTAAATGTTCCCTTTTAGTCCTGGTTCTGAAGTTGTAGTAGGCATAGAGCAGAAAAACATGATGAATTAAAAATATGTAACTACACTAGATAAGGGAAGAAATTGTGAGGTGAGAACATATGTAAACAAGTAACTGAATTACAGTGCCTTCGGTCTTCATTTCCTCGTCTACAGAATAAGGATACTAGTGAAACAGTTTCTGAACTCTCTTCCAGTCTTAGGTGTGATTCGCTCAAATTAATGGGAGGGTGTTGTTTTCTTCCTTATCAAATGAAAATGATTTGCTTTGGATCGAAGGTATTTATTTAATGGTTTTTCAAGTTATTTAATGTACAGAATTTGTGAATCATCAACTGTTTTCTTTTCTTTTCTTTTTTTTTTTTTGAGACGGAGTCTCGCTCTGTCGCCCAGGCTGGAGTGCAGTGGCATGATCTCAGCTCACTGCAACCGCTGCCTCCTGGGTTCAAGCGATTTTCCTGCCTAAGCCTCCCGAGTGGCTGGGATTACAGACGTGCGCCACCATGCCCAACTAATTTTTCTGCTTTTAGTAGTTGCCCAGGCTGGTCTCGAACTCCTGACCTCAAGTGATCCGCCCGCCTCAGCCTCCCAAAGTGCTGGGATTACAGTTGTGAGGCACCGCTCCCGGCCTCAAATTGCTTATCATTTTACTTAAAATCACCTGGCTTAATTACAAACCCATTGAGTAGGTGAAAAGAGGAAGTGCCCTCTTAGCGGTAAGGATAAAAGGGAGTTGTGGCAGTCTACAAATCATTTCTACAAGGTGGCTCTGCTTTTTTTGTTTTCCATTCTCTCTCTCTCTCTCTCTTTTTTTTTTTTTTTGAGACGCAGTTTTGCTCTTGTCCTGCAGGCTGGAGTGCAGTGGCGCAATCTCGGCTCACTGCAACCTCTGCCTCCTGATTTCAAGATTCTCCTGCCTCAGCCTCCTGAGTCGCTAGGGTTACAGATGCCTGCCACCACGCACAGCTCATTTTTGTACTTTTAGTAGAGACGAGGTTTCACCATGTTGGCCAGGCATTTTTTTTTTTTTAAGAGACGGGTTGCTTGGCACGGGAGCTCACGCCTGTAATCCCAGCACTTTGAGAGACCGAGGGGGAGGATCGCTTGAGCCCAGGAGTTTGAGACCAGCCTGGGAACATTTCAAAACGCCGTCTCTACAAAAAATGACCCGGTGCAGGCTGAAGTGGGAGGATCCCTTGAGCTCAGGAGGTGGAGGCTGCAGTGAGCCATGATCGTTTCACTGTATTCCAGCCTGGGCAACAGAGTGAGACCTTATCTCAAACAGAGAGAGAGAGAGAGGGAGAGAGAGAGAAGGGGAGAGGGGAGTCAGAGAGAGATGGAGTCTCACTGTGTTGCCCAGGCTAAGGCTGGAGTGCTATGGCTATTCGTAGGTACAATCGTAGCTCACTACAGCTTTGAACTTATGGGCTCAAAGCTATCCTTCTGCCTCAGTCTCCTAAGTAGATGGGTCTACAGGCACACACCAATTTTTTTTTTTAATTCAGAGAAAACCCAGAGCAGTTTTTTTTAAATGGAGAACCTAGCAATACCTTTTCTAGGTGTGTTACATTGTATCAATATTGTTAACTGGCTGAAACTCAAAATTCTTGTTGCTATTTTCAGGGTCAAAAAGTAATTATCTTAATAGATACAGCCGTTCCCCTTTCCATAATAAAATTTGTAGTATCTGTGAGAGAATGATCTAGTGTTTTGAGAAGTACTCTCAAACTACTGGATGACCACACCCTGTTCACTTTGGGAAGGGTAAAAACTATTTTAGAAAGTGCTTTCTTCTGTGACTCAAATCTGCCTCACTATTAGTTCAATAGTCTCATTGAACTATTTATCATTAGATAATTCTGTTCCTCCCCCCTCATCAAAAAGTAAACCAGATTTAAATTACTGAAAAGTGCCAGTTCATTCTATAGCACCTAGAAAAATATTTATATATGAAAACCACAAAATTTAAACGCATTACAAAGTAGGCATTACTCAATTGAAACATTACTTTCCCTTTTAAAGAAGAAGCAACAAAAACTGAAAACTCAAGAACTTGCCAGATAATTGTGCTTAGCATTGTTGTGTCATGTTCTATGGTTTTAAACCCTGCTGTTTTTAGAGTTCTATGCTTTTTGGCAAAAATAATAAACTGTACCAACTGTATCCTTCGTGTATTCCTGAATGTGAAGCTCCCCGTTTAAGTGAAACAGAAAGGTGAAGCAAGTAAGACATAGGCTTTGGGGTTATATAGCACTCACGTTCTAGTCCCTCTTACATAGCTAGCTGTGTGAATTGGACTGTCTCTTAATTTCTAAGTTTCTTCATCTGGACAATGGAGATAACAGTCCTTATAATCAGTGCAGTGGTGCATTCCTGTAGTCTCAGCTACTTGGGAGGCTGAGACAGGAGAATCACTACAAGCCATGAGATTGAGGATGAAGTATGCTATGATTGAACCCATGAATAGCTACTGCACTCCAGCCTGAGCAACATAGCAATACACCATCTCTTTTTTTTTTTTTTTTTTTTTTGAGACTGAGTCTTAATCTGTTGCCAGGCTGGAGTGCAGTGGCGTGATCTTGGCTCACTGCAACCTCCACCTTCCAGGTTCAAGTGATTCTCCTGCCTCAGCCTCCCAAGTAGCTGGGACTACAGGCACATGCCACCACACCCAGCTAATTTTTATATTTTTAGTAGAGACGGGGTTTCACCATGTTGGCTAGGATGGTCTTGATCTCTTGCCCTTGTGATCCTCCCGCCTCAGCCTCGCGAAGTGCTGGGATTACAGGTGTGAGCCAATGTGCCTGGCCAAGACTCCCTCTCTTAAACACACACACACACACACACACACACACACACACACACACACACACACACATACCCCAACAAACAGTACTTAATAAGACTGCTGGCAGGATTAAGTAAAATTGTATAGGTAAATGTCTGACACAAAGCAAACAGTATCATCACAAGGAGTCATTATTTTTACTCATCTCTGTGTCCCCAAAAGTCTACCACTAGTACTGACATATAGGAGACATTCTATAGATACTTAAATAAATTAATGAATTAATGCTGTCCCCCGTGATGTTCATAATAGCTACTGTTCATTGAATGCATTTTCTTTTCTTTTTCTTTTTTTTTTGAGACAGAGTTTCGCTCTTGTTGCCCAGATTGGAGTGCAATGGCACGATCTTGGCTCACTGCAACCTCCACCCCCTGGGTTGCAGCAATTCTCCTGCCTCAGCCTCCCAAGTAGCTGGGATTACAGGCACCTGCCACCATGCCCAGCTAATTTTCATACTTTTGATAGAGACAGGGTTTCACCACAGTGGCCAGGCTGGTCTCAAACTCCTGACTTCAGATGATCCACCTGCCTCGGCCTCCTAAAGTACTGGGATTATAGGCTTGAGCCACCGCAACTGGCTATTGAATGCATTTTCTTTTCTTTTTTTTTTTTTTGAGACAGAGTTTCACTCTTGTTGCCCAGGCTGGAGTGCAATGGCTTGATCTCGGCTCACAGTAACCTCCGCCTCCCGGGTCCAAGTGATTCTCCTGCCCCTGCCTCCCAAGTAGCTGGGTTCACAGGCATGTGCCACCATGCCCGGCTCATTTTGTATTTTTGGTAGAGACAGGGTTTCTCCATGTTGGTCACGCTGGTCCTGAACTCCTGACCTCAGGTGATCCGCCCGCCTCGGCCTCCCAAAGTGCTGGGATTACAGGCGTGAGCCACTGCACCCGGCCTATTGAATGCATTTTCTACACTGAGAACTGTATTGTGGTACACACAAATATGCTTGTGTATAAATTTATAGCAATTCTACCAAGTAGGTACCATTATGCTCATTTTACAACTGAAAATTTGAGACAGAGAGTTTTACTAACTGGCTTGGCATTATTAACTGGTAGTTGATTAGTCAGGATTCAAACGTAAGTGCGTTTGGCATCAGAAGCAGCGCTCTGACCATATTCATAAAGTAGTCTCTTTGGAAAATGAGTTCGCTTCTTTAGTCCTAGTCCTAAGCAAGTTGCTAAGAAGTGCTATGAGAGCAAAGAGGGTAAAAGACACCAGGTTGTCTTTAGGCATGGAGTAGGGGGAACATTTTGACTATTGTGGCCCCATACATTTAAAGATCTAGAAGTCATTTGGTTACCCTCTCTCAAAGTGGTCTTTTCCATTATAAAAAATTCATACATTCAGGCCAGGCATGGTGGCTCACGCCTGTAATCCCAGCACTTTGGGAGGCCGAGGTGGGTGGATCACGAGGTCAGGAGATCGAGACTATCCTGGCTAACACAGTGAAACCCCGTCTCTATACAAAAAACTAGCCGGGCGTGGTGGTGGGCGCCTGCAGTCCCAGCCACTCTGGAGGCTGAAGCAGGAGAACGGCGTGAACCCAGGAGGCGGAGCTTGCAGTAAGCCGAGATTGCACCACTGCACTCTAGCCTGGGTGACAGAATGAGACTCTGTCTCAAAAAAAAAAAAAAAAAAAACACACACACACACATTCAAAGGAATATAAATACAGGCACACACAAAGTAAGTTTAAAAATTCTTTGTTAAGTCTACTGTATCAGTTTAGTCCATTTCTAAGTACTGTTACACTTGGATTTATTTCTGCCTTCTTATTTCATGCTGTATTTGGCCCAGATTTTTTTAAGCCTTTTTCTTTTCTATAGTTGAATATCTGAAGCCCTTGAGGGTAGAGGAGAGTCTCTTTTTTAAAAAAATTTATTTATTTTTGAGACAGGATCTTGCTCTGTCACCTAGAGTGCAGTGGCATAATTAGAGCTCACTGCAGACTCGAACACCAGGCTCAAGCGATCCTCCTGCCTCAGCCTCCCAAAGTGCTGGGACTACAGGTGTGAAGCACCACACTTGGCCAGAGAGTGTGTCTATTGAATGTTCCTGCTGACTCATTCAAGGTGGCTTATTACCTTACTATTCCTTAGTTTTATGGGAATTCTTAAGGGTCTGTATTGAAGATGCCTTTCTGTAGCAAATATTTGTTTTTACTTTCAACCCAGCTTTAATTTAATAGCCGGCATTTCCCTAACTTCAGGGTAGTGTAGTGTAGGTTTGCTTAGGGGACGCTTATTTTTCCACTTAGGCTTGGTATAGGTCTACAGATTTTCTCAGTTTGCTTTGGTGGAAGGCAGTTTTTTTTTTTTTAATAGAAGGTAGCTTGAGAAAAATCTGCCTTACAGTGTTCCCTTTGTTTTTGAGATGGAGTCTCACCCTGTCGCCCGGGCTAGAGTGCAGTGGTACCATCTCAGCTACTGCAACCTCCGCCTCCCGGGTTCCAGCGATTCTCTTGCCTCAGCCTCCTGAGTAGCTAGAAGCGTGCGCCACCACGCCCGGCTAATTTTTGTATTTTTTAGTAGAGGCGGGGTTTCATCATATTGGCCAGGTTGGTCTCGAACTCCTGACCTCATGATCCGCCCGCTTCAGCTTCCCAAAGTGCTGGGATTACTGCAACCTCCACCTCCCAGGTTCAAACCGTTCTCCTGCCTCAGCCTCCTGATTAGCTGGGATTACAGCATCTGCCACCACACCTGGCTAATTTTTGTATTTTTGTAGAGATGGGGTTTCACCATGGTGGCCAGGCTGGTCTACAACTTCTGACCTCAAGTGATCCGCCCACTTCAGCCTCCCAAAGTGCTGGGATTACAGGCGGGAGCCACCGTGCCTGGCCCAGTGCTCCCTTTTATGGAACCTTAGTCCCAGGCCTCAGGTTCTGCTCTTTCCTATTGTGAAAACCCAAGGCCGAAACTTCGGTCCTCTGCAAGGCTTTTAGTCCCCTAGGCTTTCAGGTTCCTGGCAATGGCTTTGCCTCTTGGGCAGTGTGGTCTTACAAGTTAGTTACTTGTGTTTAGGTTTCGGATTCTTTTTTTTTTTTTTTTTGCTTCCCTTTGGGCACCTCCTTTATTTTGTTATGAGCTCAGCAATGCATTTGTTGTATCTGAGCAGCTGAATATCTGTTTTAATTTATTCAACATCTGGGTGCTTTGCGGTGAGGGACTTTTTACATTATTTACTTGGTAAACTTTCTATATAAGTACAGTTTTGTTTTGTTTTTTCCTGGTACTCACCATGGCTGGAATGCTTACATTTTCAACATATACTCCAGTATCCTGAGAACTTCTAGAATACTAATTTCATCTTCGGGGAAGAGGGATAGAAATTTTGGTAAGAGCAATACAAAAAAGTACTATTTATTGAATTCTGGCACTGAACCAGGACTATGTGTATTTTACCTCTAGTTCTTATAACAACCCTGAAAAAATAGGTAGTATTATTACAATTTTAGGGAAGGAAAAAACCGAAGTTTCAGAAAGTCCTTTTGCAGTACCCTGCACCTGGTAAATTTTGGAGGCAGGATTCAGACTTATGTCACTAGCTTCAGTGCTTTCATGCCTGTTAACACCTGTTCTTAAGGTTTACCAGGGCTTTGAGTGGCCAAACGTAAAGCAATACCTATAGGTCATTTGCATTTATATGTTAGAGCTCATGTTATTTGTAACATTAACAAATCTATATTATATTTTTATATAAAAGTATCTTTAGCATTATTAGAATCATACAATGTTCTAAACAAGTAAAGATTTACATTAAAATGATGGATGGTATGCATGTACATGAATATCATTAATTATCAATAATGCTTCTTAGAAGCTCCTTAAAGATGGGCTCTGAAATTGGAACCAGGAAAGGTTTCTTTTTTTTTTTTTTTTTTTTTTTTTGAGACGGAGTCTCGCTCTGTCGCCCAGGCTGGAGTGCAGTGGCCGGGTCTCAGCTCACTGCAAGCTCCGCCTCCCGGGTTCACGCCATTCTCCTGCCTCAGCCTCCGGAGTAGCTGGGACTACAGGCGCCCGCCACCTCGCCCGGCTAGTTTTTTGTATTTTTAGTAGAGACGGGGTTTCACCATGTTAGCCAGGATGGTCTCGATCTCCTGACCTTGTGATCCGCCCATCTCGGCCTCCCAAAGTGCTGGGATTACAGGCTTGAGCCACCGCGCCCGGCCGAAAGGTTTCTTATATTTCCTTCCAAGAACAGTTTAAAGAGCAGTCAGTGTTTTTTTTGTTTTGTTTTGTTTTTTAAGAAGGAGTTTCACTTTTGTTGCCCAGGCTGGAGTGCAATGGAGCGAACTCAGCTCACCACAACCTCCATCTCCCGGGTTCAAGCGATTCTGTTGCCTGAGCCTCCTGAGTAGCTGGGATTACAGGCAAGCGTTACCATGCCTGGCTAATTTTGTATTTTTAGTAGAGACGGGGTTTCTCCATGTTGGTCAGGCTGGTCTCGAACTCCCGACCTCAGGTGACCCACCAGCCTCGGCCTCCCAAAGTGCTGGGATTACAGGTGTGAGCCACCGCGCCTGGCCTAGTCAGTGGTCTTTTAATGAATAGCCATGTAAACTTGTGGACCTAAGAACACTGAGAGAGACTCTTATTCCACAGTCACCTGCTTGCTTGCATTCCTTTTCTCTGCTGAAGGAAATCTAGGTTCATGGTTTTAACTGGTGACAGAGGAGAGGAACTGGAACTTGTTGAGGGAACGGGAACTTGATTGGGGGGCTGCCTGCGTCCACTTGCTGTTGGAGTCAGTCCTTTTTTAGGGAGATAACATACATATAGTTCTGGTTCAGAACCAGAATTCAATCAGTAGTAATTATTTGTATTGCTCTTACTGAAATCTCTTTTTTTTCAAATATGCATTTGCTGGAAAATTGATTGAAAAAGGATTAGAACATGATGCATTTATTTTTTATTTTATTTTATTTTTTTATTTTTTGAGACGGAGTTTCGCCCTTGTTGCCCAGGCTGGAGTGCAGTGGCGCGATCTTGGCTCACCGCAACCTCTGCCTCCTGGGTTCAAGTGATTCTCCTGCCTCATCCTCCTGAGTAGCTGGGATTACCAGCATGCACCACCACGCCTGGCTAATTTTGTATTTTTAGTAGAGACAGGGTATCTCCATGTTGGTCAGGCTGGTCTCGAACTCCTGACCTCAGGTGATCCACCTGCCTCGGCCTCCCAAAGTGCTGGGATTACAGGCGTGAGCCACTGTGCCCAGCCTACATGATGCATTTAAATATATGGATGTGGGGCCAGGCGTAAAAAGGTCTATTAGATAATGCTGATGATCTGCTTGGTTTCCAGATGTCATTCTGCCAACTGTATCAGAATTACTTGGGATTGCTAATTAAAAATTCCTAGCCACACCCTTGACATAATGACTCAGAATCTGAGGGGGTAGGGTTAAAGAAGCTGTATTTTTTTTTTTTTTTTTGAGACAGAGTCTTGTTCTGTCACCCAGGCTGGAGTGCAGTGGCGTGATCTTGGCTCACAGCAACCTCTGCCTCCCAGGTGTAAGCAGTCCTCTGCCTCAGCCTCCCAAGTAGCTGGTATTATAGGCGCCTGCCACCATGCCTAGCTAATTTTTTTTTTTCTTTTTTTTTTTTTTTTTGAGATGGAGTCTTGCTCTGTCGCCCAGGCTGGAGTGCAGTGGTGCGATCTCGGCTCACTGCAAGCTCCTCCTCCTCCTGGGTTCATGCCATTCTCCTGCCTCAGCCTCCAGAGTATCTGGGACTACAGGCACCTACCACCACGCCCAGCTAATTTTTTGTATTTTTAGTAGAGATGGGGTTTCATTGTGTTAGTTAGGATGGTCTCGATCTGACCTCGTGATCCACCCGCTGCGGCCTCCCAAAGTGCTGGAATTACAGGCGTGAGCCACTGCACCCGGCCAATTTTTGTATTTTTAGTAGAGATGGGGTTCCACCATCTTGGCCAGGCTGGTCTTGAACTCCTGATCTCGTGATCCACTTGCCTTGGCCTCCCAAAGTGCTGGGATAACAGGCGTGAGCCACCACGCCCAGCCAAGAAGCTGTATTTTTAACAAGTGCCCAGACGATCCTGATGTACAACCCGGTTTATAAGCTTCTGTGCATTCCCAAACATGGGTAAACCCCACTTTCGTCCTGAGGACAGGTAGCCAAGATTTGCTTGGAATAAGACAAGGAGTGTTATAGATAGTCCCTCAATACATAATCTGGGCCCTCTGTACTTCCTGGCAGACTTTTTGCTCATTTCTGTTTGATTCCTAATTGCATTTTTTGTATCTGTTACAGGTCTTTCCTACTTTGTTGTTTTGTCTCAACTCCACCTTCTCTCTCTTGAAGTAGACCTGAATTTGTGCCGATATACAATTTTTATCAGACTGGGGTATCTGAAGTGAGCTCAACTGACCTGTCACTTCAGACTTGATTTATAATCTCCTTTATTGCAGCCCTCTCCTTTTCCTAATCTGGCAGGTAAACCCAGTCCTCAGAGACATTTCTCCTCTGTTACCTTCCATGGTTTGCCCCTTTATTCTCATTTATAGGGTATTTTTTCCCCTCCCGTCCCCCAGTGAGGTAATCCTAGACTTTATTTATTTATTTATTTATTTATTTATTTATTTTTGATACAGAGCCTCCCTTTGTTACCCAGGCTAGAGTGCATCTTGGCTCCCTGCAACTTTCACCTCCCAAGTTCAAACAATTCTCCTGCCTCAGCCTCCTGAGTAGCTGGGATTACAGGCCACACCATCACGGCCAGCCAATTTTTTTTTTTTTTCTGAGACGGAGTTTCGCTGTCGTTGCCCAGGCTGGAGTGCAATGGTGCGATCTCAGCTCACCGCAACCTCTGCCTCCCAAGTTCAAGCGATTCTCCTGCCTCAGCCTCCTGAGTAGTTGGGATGACAGGCATGCGCCACCATACCCGGCTAATTCTATATTTTTGGTAGAGACGGGGTTTCTCCATGTTGGTCAGGCTGGTCTTGAACTCTCAACCTCAGGTGATCTGCCCACCTTGGCCTCCCGAAGTGCTGGGTTTACAGGTGTGAGCCACCGCACCTAGCCTAATTTTTTAATTTTTAGTAGAGATGGGGTTTCGCCGTGTTGGCCAGACTAGTTTTGAATTCCTGGCTTTGAATGATCCACCTGCCTCAACCTCACCATCCTCCCAGTGACTTAACTTACTGTGTGGGACCTCCCTTGCTGCCCTCACTTCTTCATCATCCTCACCACTTCCTTGTCTTCTTTTGGACTGACTTGTGTTTACAACATTGGATTAGCAATTTTAAGGTCAGCAGTGAATTCCCAAGTAGCATTCAGCGCCTATTTTCAGCCCTTCTTAATTTTTCTGTGACATTTATACCTTCTTAAAGCTCTTGTCTTGGTTCTGATGACCTGAGATATCCTGATTTTCTTACCTCATTGGTTCTTCAACTTTCTTCCTCTGGCTTTCCCATTTTCTCCTTTCTCCTCTTGTCTTCTGCCAGCATCCCCTTTTTCTCCTCTCCCCAGCCTTCCCTTATCATTGGGGGTCCCATCTGCCCTCTGGGAAGGTTCAGCAGAGAGTATCTATAGCTACTTCGTGTTTTCAAGAGCCTGCTTAATGAACATAAATGCCCCAAGGGCACCAAATCACAATTTCTTTTAATATTGCAATCCAGCCCCTTCTCCTGACTTTCCTTGGCAATTTTCCTAACCTTGCTTTTGTTTGGCTTCAAAGTTTTTTTTAAAATGGAATCTACCTGCCACCCAATGAGCTACCAGTTCTTATCAGTTTTCCTTTATTTCACATTGAATGTTTTTGCCTTATTTTTGGCCTATTTCTCAACAATAGTGTTACTGTTCATTCTATGTATCTCTTTCCTCGCCCCAGTAATTTTTCTTTTTTTTCCTTTTTTTTTTTTTTGAGTTGAAGTCTCACTCTTGTCCCCCAGGCTGGAGTGCAATGGCATGATTTGGCTCACTACAACCTCCACCTCCCAGGTTAAAGTGATTCTCCTGCCTCAGCCTCCCAAGTAGCTAGGACTACAGGCGCCTGCCACCCCGCCTGGTTAATTTTTATATTTTTAGTAGAGACGGAGTTTCACCAAGTTGGCCAGGCTGGTCTCAAACTCCTGACCTCAGGTGATCTGCTCGCCTCGGCTTTCCAAAATGCTGGGATTACAGGCATAAGCCACTGCGCCCAGCCTCCCCCCAGTAATTTTTCTTAAATCTGAGTATGTATCATATCTTTGCCATAGTCAAAAACCTTTCATGTCTCCCCAGCTGCCTGTTACTGATGTCTGTGATGGGATCCGGAAATGATTGCCTTAGTGATTGTTGGTTAAACCTTACCAGTAACCCTTGGAATAGGTATATCTTTTAAAAATCGACACAAATATTTAATCTTATTTGAACTATGAAAGCTAGAGTAGTCATGCATTGATCACACTTTAGAAGTTGTGTGTATGTTTGTTTTGAGGAATATATTTGGCATCATTTGGTCCAGTCGTCGTAGCTCACATCTGTAAAACCAGCAGTTTGGGAGGCCATAGCGGGAGGATTGCTTGAGTTCAGGAGTTCAAAATCAGCCTGGGTAACACAGTGAAACCTTGTCTCTCAAAAAAAAAAAAAAAAAAAAAAAGAAAGTAAAAAAATTTGCCAGTATGGGCCGGGCGCGGTGGCTCATGCCTGTAATCCCAGCACTTTGGGAGGGCCGAGGCAGGCGGATCACAAGGTCAGGAGATCGAGACCATCCTGGCTAACACGGTGAACCCCATCTCTACTGAAAATACAAAAAATTAGCTGTGCGTGGTGGCGGGCTCCTGTAGTCCCAGCTACTGGGGAGGCTGAGGGAGGAGAATGGCGTGAACCTGAGAGGTGCAGCTTGCAATGAGCCAAGATCACGCCACTGCACTCTAGCCTGGGCGACAGAATGAGACTCCATCTCAAAAAAAAAAAAAAAAAAATTGCCAGTATGGCCTGTAGTCTTAGCTACTCAGGAGGGTGAGGTGGGAGGATTGCTGAAGTCCCAAAGGGCGAGGCTGAGGCTGCAGTGACCTGTGATCATACCACTGTATTCCAACCTGGGCAATGGAATAAGACTCTGTCTCAAAAAAAAAAAAAAAAAAAAAAAAAAAAAAAAAATTGGCATCATTTGCAGGTCATTGTCTTGAATTTGTCATCTGTTCTTGAATTGCAGTTGGCAGTGCAGACATTAGCACCAGCAAGTGTTCTGGGAGCCCACAGTCAACTTCGTATTATTGCCTCACTTAAGCGAGAATAGAGTGAAAACAAACCCAGTTGCTGTGGGCCTCACACATGCACATCCATTCATTGAAATTAAACTGTCAGCCTTCATCAACTGCAGTGTCTGTGGAAACCAGGGAGCTACCATGGTTCTGGGAACTGCACTGAGCCTCAGTGCAGCTTTGAACAAAATGCCAAATGTCCACCCTACTCTGCAAGGCTGAGGTTGTCCCCTGGGGCCTCTGGCAGGGTTTTGTTTTAGGCCACATGTTAATAATAGTCTTAAAAGGTACAATGACTTTACAATGAACTCTTTTGTTTTTTTGAGAAAGTCTTGCTGTGTTGCCCAGGCTGGAGTGCAGTGGTGAGATCTTGGATCGGCCTCCGCCTCCCGGGTTCCAGCGATTCTCCTGCCTCAGCCTCCCGGGTGGGTAGGATTAGAGGCACCCGCCACCACGCCTGGCTACTTTTTGTATTTTTAGTAGAGATGGGGTTTCACCAGGTTGGCTAGACTGGTCTCGAACTCCTGATCTCAGTCAATCCATCCGACTCAGCCTCCCAAAATGCTGGGATTACAGGCGTGAGCCACCGTGCCTGGCCACGCCTTTATATTTTTAAAACATACAGGCGGGGTGTGGTGGCGCCCGCCTGCAATCCCAGCTACACAGGAGGCTGAGGCAGGAGAATTGCTTGAACCTGGGAGGCAGAGGTTGCAGTGAGCCGAGAGCACACCGCTGCACTCCAGCCTGGGGGACAGAGCAAGACTCCGTCTTAAAACAACAACAACAACAACAAACACATGCTAGGAGGTGAAAAGTCTGCATGTGGAACCATATAAATTATAAGATACCCCAAACTGAAGAATATTGAGGGGTCATTGCTTATCAAGTTGCAAGTACAGAGCGGTGTAAAAATCAACTCAGAAAGGCATACTGGTTGGGTGCATTGATTCATGCCTGTAATCCCAGCACTTTGGGAGGCGAAGGTGAGCAGATCAGCTGAGGTCAAGAGTTCTAGACCAGCCTGCCCAACATGGTGAATCCCTGTCTTTACTAAAAGTACAAAAATTCACAGGGTGTGGTGGCGGGCGCCTGTAGTCCCAGCTACTCGGGAGGCTAAGGCAGGAGAATCGCTTGAAACCAGGAGGTGGAGGTTGCAGTGAGCTGATATTATGCCACTGAACTCCATACTGGGTGACGGAGCAAGACTCCATCTTAAAAGGAAATAAAAAAAAGGCACATAGGGAAAAAGCATACAAATTTATTAACATGCACACGTGACAATCACAGAAAGATTGCCCAGTGTCCCAGTGGGGCCCAAATACTTACATAACCTTATTTCAGAGGGGAAGAGGAGATAGGGAATATTGGTATTCTGCTGAGTAATAATTGATTACTGTGGAGAATGAATGGATGAGGGAACAGAGATTGATGTGTAAATGATTGTCTTTGGAAATGGAGTGATCCCAAGAGGCAGATGTTATTTTGTGGAAAGGTCTGATTAGGTCTGGTTACATTCTTGGTCATTTTTTCTACAGTAGATAGTGAGATAATGGAGGGAAGGAAAAAGTATTGTTTTTGTTGGGTCTGTCTGGTGTTTATGTAGACAGAGGAAAAGTCTATTCCTAATACCTGTTGATTTCTAAGGACTTTTAATTCAAAATACTCATTATCTCAGGAGGCCGTGTTTTGGGATGGAAATTCCTTGTGTTCTTCAATTGGAAGTTATCAAATTGTTGTAGGCTGGTTATGGTGGCTCACACCTGTGTTCCAGCACTTTGGGAGGCCTAGGTGGAAGCATTGCTTGAAACCAGAAGTTCAGGACCAGGCTGGGCAATAGGGAGTCCCCTTTTCGTTTTTGTTGTTGTTGTTTTGAGATGGAATCTCGCTCTGTCGCTAGGCTGGAGTGCAGTGTCACGATCTCGGCTCACTGTAACCTCCGCATCTTGGGTTCAAGCGATCCTCCTGCCTCAGTTTCCCGAGTAGCTGGGATTACAGGCACACCCACCATGCCCAGCTAATTTTTTGTATTTTTAGTGGAGATGAGGTTTCACCATCCATCAAGATCAAGGATGGTCTTGATCTCTAGACCTTGTGATCTGCCTGCCTCAGCCTCCCAAAGTTCTAGAATTACAGGTGTGAGCCACTGCGCCTGTCGAGAGACCCCTTTTCTAGAATTTTTTTTTTTTTTAATTAGCCAGCCACGGTGGTGCATGCCTGCAGTCCCAACTACTCAGGAGACTGAGGTGGGAGGATTGCTTGAGTTTGGGGGGTCAGGGCTGCAGTGGAGCCATAATTGCACCACTGCACTCCAGCCTGGGTGACAGAGTAAGACTCTGTCTCCAAAAAAATTAAAAAATTTTAAAAAATCATAGCCAAGTTTGGTTAAAAATAATTACCAGCAGGGTGGAGGCTAGGGGAGGGATAGCTTTAGGAGAAATACTTAATGTAGATGATGGGTTGATGGGTGCAGCAAACCACCATAGCACATGTATACCTATGTAACAAACCTGCACGTTCCGCACATGTTCCCAGAACTTAAAGTATATATATAAAAAAAATTACCAAAAACCCCTTTATAGAAAAAAAAGCTTTTAACAAAATGATCTTCGTTTACTCTGCAGAAAGTTGACTAACATGTAACATTTATATGCTGTGTAAATTATGCTGTCATATTAATGTGATGTGTAAATTATGCTGTCATATTAATGACTTACCAGTACGTTAGCAGTATTGGTAATTTTCATCCTAGAAAGGGGAATATGATGCATAATTTTAATACCACTGTTGTGTCTAAGAGGAAGGCACACTTGGGACTGTGCTGCATCCATCTTTGGGGAAAACTGAACATGTAATTTGTGCCCTCAAGGTCATCTGGGAGCTTGTGTGTACTGGCTTATGCATCTGGTGGGAGCAGCAGCCTGCTGGCACAATCTGGAAATCTCCCTAAAATGTATAAAACCAAGTTATAATCCAACCACCTTGGGCACGCTTTCTCAGGACCTCTGGAGACTGTGCTTCGGGCCATGGTCACTTATGTTTGGTGCAGAATAAACCTTAAATATTTTACAGAATTTGCTTTTTTTTGTCAACAGGATTGAAGGCAATTGTATTCTTTGGGAGTCCAGTTTCTAGGTAGATGAAAGAACTACAGAGAACAGCCTCATCCTGTACTTTTGGAGAGAAAGATAATTGAGAGATAGGGGAGCGAAGGTCAGAGAGCCCTTGAAGCTATTTCTTTCTTTTTTTTTGAGACGGAGTCTTGCTCTGTCACCAGGCTGGAGTGCAATGGTGTGATCTCGGCTCACTGCAACCTCTGCTTCCCGGGTTCAAGTGATTTTTCTGCCTCAGCCTCCCAAGTAGCTGGGATTACAGGCAGGCGCCACCACGCCCAGCTAACTTTTGTGTTTTTAGTAGACATGGGGTTTCACCATATTGGCCAGATGGTCTTGATCTCTTGTGTGATCCACTCACCCGGGCCTCCCAAAGAGCTGGGATTACAGGCGTGAGCCACCATGCCCGGCCCTTTTTTTTTTGAGAAGGAGTTTCGCTCTTGTGACCCAGGCTGGAGTGTAATGGCGTGGTCTCGGCTCACTGCAACCTCTGCCTCCTGGGTTCAATTGATTCTCCTGCCTCAGCCTCCTGAGTAGCTGGGATTATAGGCGCCCACCACCACACCCAGCTAATTTTTATATTTTTAGTAGAGATCGTGTTTCACCGTGTTAACCAAGCTGGTCTCAAATTCCTGACCTCAGGTGATCCACCTGCCTCGACCTCCTAAAGTGTTGGGATTACAGGTGTGAGCCACTACACCCAGCCTACTTCTTCTTTTTTTTTTTTTTTAATACTTATTTTTGTGGGTGTAGAGTTGGCATATATATTTATGGGGCATATGAGATACTTTAATAGAGGCATGCAACAAGTAATAATCACATCATGGAAAATGGCGTAACTATCCTGTGAAGCATTCATCATTGTATTACAATCCAATTACACTCTTTTAGTTATAAAATGTCCAATTAAAATTATTGTCTGTATCACCCTGTTGTGCTATCAAATGCTAAGTCTTATTCTTTCTATTTTTTTTTTGTACTCATGAATCATCCCCATTTCCCCTCCTCCCCAGCTACACTTCCCAGCCTCTGGTAATCATTCTTCTGCTATCTCCATGAGTTCAGTTGTTTTGATTTTTTAGCACCCACAAATAAGTGAGAACACGCAAAGTCTGTCTTTCTGTGACTGACCTATTTCACTTTAGCATAATGACCTCTGGTTGTATCCATGCTGTTGCAAATGATATTTATTGATATTTTGTATTTTATTCATTTCAAATGTATTTATTTCTGCTCTGATATTTATTGTTTGTTCTAATTTTGGGTTTGGTTTGCTCTTGCTCTTCTAGTTCTTTAAGATGCATTATTAAGTTATTTATTTGAGGTTTTTCTTCTTTTTTGACGTAGGCACTCATAGGTATAAATTTCCTTCTTAGTACTGCTTTCACTGTGTCTCATAGATTTTGGTAGTTGTGTTTCCATTATTATTTGTTTCAAGAAATTTTTCAGTTTCCTTTGTAATGTTTTCATTGACCCACTGTTCATTCAGGAGCATATTATTTAATTTCCATGTGTTTGTATATGTTCCAAAATTCCCCTTGTTATTTATTTGTAGCTTTATTTCGTTGTGGTCAGAGAAGATGCTTCATATCATTTCAGTTTTTTTGAATGTTTCAAGCCTTGTTTTGTGACCTAACATGTCATCTGTCCTTGAGGATGATCCATATGCTCAGAAGGATGTTCTGGAGCCGTCGGATGAAATGTTTCATAAATACTTATTAGGTTCATTTGTTCTATTCTGCAGATTAAGTCTGATATTTCGTTACTTATCTTCTGTCTAGAAAATCTGTCCAGTGCTGAAAGTAGGGTTTAGATGTCTCCAGCTATTACTGTATTGGGATCTCTCTCTCTTTTTTTTTTTTGAGACAGAGTCTAACTCTGTCACCCAGGCTGGAGTGCTGTGGTGGGATCTTGGCTCACCGTAAGCTCTGCTTCCTGGGTTCACACCATTCTCCTGCTTCAGTCTCCCAAGTAGCTGGGACTACAGGCGCCCACCACCACGCCTGGCTAATTTTTTGTATTTTTAGTAGAGATGGGGTTTCACCGCATTAGCCAGGATGGTCTCGATCTCCTGACCTCGTGATCCTGCCACCTTGGCCTCCCAAAGTACTGGGATTATAGGCGTGAGCCACTGTGCCTGGCCTCTTTCTTTAGCTCTAATAATATTTCCTTTATATCTAGGTGTTACGTCCTCTTGCTGAATGGATCCCTTTATTATTGTATAATGACCTAATCTGTGTTTTCTTAAAGTTTTTCTCTTGAAACCTATTTCATCTGATAAGTATAGCTACTTCTGCTCTTTTTTTGTTTTCATTGGCATGGAATATCTTTTTCTATTCCTTTATTTTCAGTCTATTTATATCTTTATAAATGAAGTGTGTTTCTTTTAGGCAACAGATCATTGGGGCTTGCTTTTTCATCCATTCAGCCACTCTGTGTCTTTGGGTTGCTGTGTTACCCAGGCTGAAGTGCAGTGGTGCAACCTCAGCTTACTGCAACTTCTGTTTCCTGGGCTCGAGTGATCCTTTTCTTCAGCCTTCCAAGTAAAGTAGCTGGGACTACAGGTGCATGCCACCATGTCCAGCTAATTTTTGTATTTTTTTGTAGAGACAGGGTTTCCCTGTGTTGCCCAGGCTGATCTTGAACTCCTGGGCTCAAGCAATCTGCTCACCTTGGCCTCCCAAAGTGCTGGGATTACAGGTGTGAACCACTGTACCTGGCCAACTTTATGTCTTTTGATTATAGAGTTTAATTGATTTACAATCAATGTTATTATTGGTAGGTAAGCACTACTCCTACCATTTTATTTGTCTTCTGGTTTTCTCTTCCTTCTTTCCTTCTTTTCTGTCTTCCTTTTAGTGAAGATGATTTTCTCCAGTGATATGCTTTAATTTCTTTTTATTTTTTGTGTGTCCATTGTATGTTGGACATGCACACAATGGACACACATAAAACACAACAATTAGTATTTGACTTGCAAATACTATGTTGTAACCCATTATTTTAAATGGATGACAACACTGATCGCAGACGTAAACAAAAAGAAAATGAATAAAAACTATACACTTTAACTTTCTCCTCCCCTTTTAACTTTTGTTTCTTTTTATGTCTTATTGTTCTGTCTGTATCTTGAAAAGTTGTAGTTATTATTTTTGATTGGTTCATGGTTTAGTCTTTCTACTTAAGAGTATTTCACACACCAAAAATTTCCACGTTGTATTTCCATTTCTCTATGTGCCATTACTAGTGAGTTTTGTACCTTCAGATGATTTCTTATTGCTCATTAACATCCTTTTCTTTTTTTCTTTTTTTTTTTTTTTTGAGATGGAGTCTTGCTTTGTCACCCAGGTTGGAGTACAATGGCATGATCTCGGCCCACTGCAACCTCTGCCTCCCAGGTTCAAGCAGTTCTCCTGCCTCAGCCTCCTGAGTAGCTGGAACTACAGGAGCGTGCCACCACGCCCAGCTAATTTTTGTATTTTTAGTAGAGATGAGGTTTCACCATGTTGGTCAGGCTGATCTTGAACTCCTGACCGCCACCCACCTCAGCCTCCCAAAGTGCTGAGATTACAGACGTGAGCCATCACGCCTGGTGTAATGTCCTTTTCTTTCTTTCTTTTTTTTTTTTTTTTTTTGAGACGGAGTCTTGCTCTGTCGCCCAGGCTGGGGTGCAATGGCTGGATCTCAGCTCACTGCAAGCTCCACCTCCCGGGTTTACGCCATTCTCCTGCCTCAGCCTCCTGAGTAGCTGTGACTACAGGCGCCCGCCACCTCGCCCGGCTAGTTTTTTGTATTTTTTAGTAGAGATGGGGTTTCACCGTGTTAGCCAGGATGGTCTAGATCTCCTGACCTCGTGATCCACCCGTCTCGGCCTCCCAAAGTGCTGGGATTACAGGCTTGAGCCACCGCGCCCGGCCTGTCCTTTTCTTTCTGATTGAAGTATCCTTTAGCATTTTTTGTAGGACAGGCCTGGTGTTGATAAAATCTCTCAGCTTTTGTTTGTCTGGGAAAGTCTTTATTTCTCCTTCATGCTTAAAGGATATTTTTGCTGGATACACTATTCTAGGTTAAATTTTTTTTTCTTCCACACTTTAAATATGTCATGCTACTCTCTCCTGGCCTGTAAAGTTTCCACTGAAAAGTGCTACATATATTGGAGCTCCATTATATGTTATCTATTTTTTTTTTTTCTGAGATAGAGTCTCACTCTGTCACCCACGCTGGAGTACAGTGGTGCGGTCTTGGCTCACTGCAACCTCCGCCTCCCGGGTTAAAGTGATTCTTATGCCTCAGCCTCCTGAGTATCTGGGATTACAGGTGCATGTCACCATGTCTGGCTAATTTTTGTATTTTTTGTAGAGATAGGGTTTCCCCGTGTTGACCAGGCTGGTCTCCAACTGCAGGCTCACTAATTTCTTCTGCTTGATCTGTTCTGCTAATAAGAGACTCTGATGCATTCTTCAGTATGCCAAGTGCATTTTTAATTTCTGCATAATTCTTTTTAGTTATTTCAGTCTCTTTGTTACATTTATCTGATAGAATGATCAATTCCTTCTCTGTGTTATCTTCAATTTCTTTGAGTTTCCTTACCACAGCTCTTTTGAATTCTCTGTATGAAAGGTCACGTATCTGTTTTTTCCAGGATTGGTCCCTGGTGCCTTACTTTGTTCTTTGGGCGAGGTCATGTTTTCCTGGATGGTCTTCATCCTTATAGATATTTGCCTATGTCTGGGCATTGAAGAGTTAGGTATTTATTGTAGTCTTCACTGTCTGGGCTTGTGCCCATCCTTCATGGAAAGGCTTTTCAGGTATTTGAGGGGATGTGGGCCCAAACTGAAGAACTCTGTGGTTCTTGCTGACTTATAGAGGTACCACCTAGATGGACTTAGATAAGATCTGGAAGAATTCTCTGGATTACCAAGCAGAGACTCTTGTTCTCTTCCTTTATTTTCTCCCAAACAAATGGAGTCTCTCTCTGTGCTAAGCCACCCGGACCTGGGGGGTGGGGTGTCACCAGCACCCCTGTGGCCACCACAACCGGGACTGCACTGGTTCAGACTTGAAGCCAGGACAGCACTCGATCTTGCCCAAGGCCCACTGTAAACACTACCTGGCTACTACCTAAGTTTACGCCAGGCCCTAGGACTCTGCAGTCAGCAGGTGGCAAAGCCAGCCAGGTTTGTGCCCTTCCCTCCAGGGTGGTGAGTTCCCCTAGGCCCCGGATTGGTTCATAGATGCTGTCTGAGAACCAGGAATTAAAGTCAAAACCTTAGATATTTACCTGGTGTTTTGTTCTACTATGATTAAGGTGGCACGCGACCCACAAGACAAGGTGCTTCCCACCCTTTTCTCCCCCTTCTGCGGGCAGAAGATCCTTTCCCTGTGGCTGCCATCACCACTGGCTCATGGCGGGGGGGTTCTGCCAGGCCATCACTGATACTCACTTAAAGCCTAAGGGCTCTTCAGTCAGCTTGTGACCAATGCTGCCAAGTCTGGGACTCACCTTTTGGCTCAGGGCAGGTCCAGAAATGCTGACCAAGAGCCTAGGCCTGGACTCAGTGACCTCAGAAGCCTGCTTGCTGCTCTACCCTCTGTGGCTGAGCTGATACCTAAGGTGCAAGACAGAGTGTCTCCTTTATTTTCCCCCTGCCTTTCTTTTTTTTTTTTTTTTGAGACGGAGTCTCGCTCTGTCGCCCAGGCTGGAGTGCAGTGGCCGGATCTCAGCTCACTGCAAGCTCCGACTCCCGGGTTTACGCCATTCTCCTGCCTCAGCCTCCCGAGTAGCTGGGACCACAGGCGCCCGCCACCTCGCCCGGCTAGTTTTTTGTATTTTTTAGTAGAGACGGGGTTTCACCGTGTTAGCCAGGATGGTCTCGATCTCCTGAGCTCGTGATCTGCCCATCTCGGCCTCCCAAAGTGCTGGGATTACAGGCTTGAGCCACTGCGCCCGGCCTCCTGCTTTTTTCACTGTAGCCATCACAGCTGGGAATGTGCTGGATCACACCTGAAGCCAGCATGTCTCAGAGCCCAGTGCCTATGGTATATTACCTGGGTAGTGCTGTTGATAATTCAGGGCCCTGGGGCTCCTGAGTCAGCAGGTGATAAATCCTGCCAGGTTTCCTCTGTGACAGGGCAGCACTGAGTTAAGTTAAAGTCCCCCAGTCACTGCATTCTCCCTCTACTAAATGCACAGACTTCTCCCGGCCACATAGCCACTGCTGGGGTTGGGGGAGGCATGGCAGAAGCACTCCCTTAGTTGCCCTGGCCGGTGTCTTAGTAGGTCATGTGCCCCCTACCCCAGTCCACTGGCTCTGGGTCCAGCCCAGCACTAGGACTTGCCTAGGAATTGTGGTCCTTGTGGCCTAAACTGCCCCTCAAGACTTTTTAGGGCCCCAGAGCACTCTGGCCTATGGTTGTGAGGCTTGTGGGAACTCAAGCTCTGACTGCTGTGGTGGGTGACTTCCCTCTGGCTAAGGCCAGTCCAAATGCTTCTTCTGTGGTTAGATGTCATCTGAGTGCAGCCTGGTTCTGCTTTTCACTGACAGGACAGCACTGAGTTCAAAGCAAGGCCTCACAACTGCTGTGCTCTCCCTCTCCCAAAAGCACAAAATCTGCATGTGTGGCCACTGCTGGGAGAAGGGGGAAGGCTGGCATTGGCCCTTCAAGACTGTCTTTCCTGTCCTCTTCAATGTCTTTCAGTGAGAGGAAGTTAAAACCAGCTACTGTGCATGTCCGCCTGATTTTTGGTTCTTTGAGATGGGTGTCTTTTACATGCAGTTAGTTGTTAAAATTTGGTGTTCCTCCTGGGTGTGAGGGGGATGACAAACAGCGTAGGCTTCTTCTATTCCACTCTCTCGCTCTGCCCCTGTGGCTGCTGCTTTAGTTCAGCATGCCAAAGTGCTGTATTTTGGGGTATTGTTTTTCATGCCCCAGCAGTTCTTTGTGGCAGCTTTTGTGTATCTCTAATCTAATGCTTGTCTCATTGGATCACGTTTGTTTACAAGGATCTAGCACCTACTACAAGTTACTGCCCTCGGTGCAAGCTCTTCTGGGCATGTCTTTCCATTCCCTTTCAATCCCTCTGGCTTAGCCCTTGCCTCCCTAGCACCTTCCAAAACTGCCTTTTGTTGCTGACCACTTTCCTCAGTCCTTCCTTCTGTGCTGTCTTGAGCAGCCTCAGTTTTATGTTTAGAAAATTCCCTAAAACCCACACAGTTTCCTGCATAAAGCCTGGCTTTCTCCCACATCACTGATTCCCTGGTGACACTCAAGTGACAGTTGGTCATCTTTCATGACCCACATGTCTCCGGTTAGGACCTGAGATCAGCCCTCTTCTAGCTTTTCCTGACTAGAAAAAATTCCTCCTGCTTTCAGCCTTGTCAGTCACCTCAATTTCTTCACCAAACTTGTCCTTGTTTTTGCTCTGTGTCTGTATAGCCCCTAATTCTGTAGTCATCCATTGCTCCTCAAGGGCCTCTCAAAGTCCATTCAGGGACTCAATAGATATTGAATAAACAGAAGAACCCCAAACTAGTTGGTACATTTTGGTTCAATGTAATAATTATTTTTTACTTTTTATTTTTTTAAAGAGACAGGGTCTCCACTCTGTCACCTAGACTGGAGTATGGTGGCATGATCATAGCTCACTGCAACCTCGAACTCCTGGGCTCAAGTGATCCTCCTGCCTTGGCCTCTCAAAGTGCTGGAATTACCAGCATTAGCCACCATTCCCAACCAAACATAAGAATTTTCCACCAACACTGTCAGAAAGTGGAATTCAGGTCCTGCAGTGATCATGAGTTTCTTAATAATGAGGATATTCAAGGAGAGGCTAGATGACTTATTGACTTTGCTATAGAGGAGACAGAATGCCAGATGTAATTCTTTCTGACCTGTAATCCCAGCTTGCAAACTAAATAACATCAGTGGTACTCAGCTTTCCTTGTGTGTCTACACCATTCACATACTCCCATCAGCAATGTGTAGCAATTTTGTGCTGGGGTGTGTTATAGAATAGTATACTTTTTGTTCTCTTCAAGTATTCACAGACTGGACTTTCTTTATGTCCCTTTTAGTTTAACAGTTCCAATATTCTTGGCGTCCTTTCTGATGTTGTAGTAGGGCCTCATTTCTTTTTTTTTTTTTTTTTTTTTTTTTTGAGACGGAGTCTTGCTCTGTGCCCCAGGCTGGAGTGCAGTGGCGCGATCTCGGCTCACTGCAACCTCCGCCTCCCCGGGTTCACGCCATTCTCCTGCCTCAGCCTCCCGAGTAGCTGGGACTACAGGCGCCCGCCACCTCGCCCAGCTAATTTTCTTGTATTTTTAGTAGAGACGGGGTTTCACCGTGTTAGCCAGGATGGTCTCGATCTCCTGACCTCGTGATCCGCCCGTCTCGGCCTCCCAAAGTGCTGGGATTACAGGCTTGAGCCACCGCGCCCGGCCAATAGGGCCTCATTTCAAGAGCATGTTGGGCTGTAGGACCCGGCTGCTCCTCCACTGGAAGCCCCCAGAATGCTTTGTTACGTTGTCAGGAATTTCTGTTTATCTTGTAGCTTTCTCTATCCTATCCCATTTCCACTGTCCTTTCTTCTTTCCTAGCTTTTTTCTTCCTCTTTCTTTGCTTATTGTTTTTTCACTATTAGGACTTGGCTTTTTAGGTCAAGACTGCTAATAAAAGTACTGCTTTCTTCTGCTGTTGACTTACCAGTCACATACGTGGTGCTGTCTCTAGTGGGCTTTGCTTTAAAAACAAAAAACCAAAAAACCACCACCAACAAAAGCAAAACAAAAGAAGCTATGCATGTTTAGAAGCTGGATTTTAGTTCACAGCTTGTATAGAAAAAGATGAGACTATAGGCCAGGCGCGGTGGCTCATGCCTGTAATCCCATCACTTTGGGAGGTGGAGGCGGGCAGATCACGAGATCGGGAAATCGAGACCATCCTGGCCAACACGGTGAAACCCTGTCTCTACTAAAAAGAAACGAAAAATTAGCCAGGCGTGGTGGCAGGCACCCGAGTAATCCCAGCTACTTGGGAGGCTGAGGCAGGAGAATGGCGTGAACCCAGGAGGTGAAGGTAGCAGTGAGCCGAGATCACGCCACTGCACTCCAGCCTGGGCGACAGAGCAAGACTCTGTCTCAAAAAAAAAGATGAGACTATAAAACATCTGATGCTTGGAATATTGCTGTTACTGTTTTCCATCTCTTTTACTTAATCTATTTCATTAAATCTAAAATGTACTTTTTTTTTTTCCACATTTAAGCATCTCTGAAATTGGGAGCTTTTTTTTTTTTTTTTTTTTGAGACAGAGTCTTGCTCTGTCGCCCAGGCTGCAGTGCAGTGGCGTGATCTTGGTTCACTGCATCACTGCAAGCTCCGCTTCCCGGGTTCACGCCGTTCTCCTTCCTCAGTCTCCTGAGTAGCTGGGACTACAGGCGCCCGCCACCATGCCTAGTTAATTTTTTGTATTTTTGGTAGAAGCGGGGTTTCACCATGTTAGCTAGGATGGTCTCGATCTCCTGACCTCGTGATCCGCCCGCCTCGGCCTCCCAAATTGGGAGCTTCTTAAATCGGCGGCATTTTAAAAACTATGTGACATTGAAATGTAGATTGGCCTAAATTTTAAAATGTAATTGCACAATATTTACTGCCTCTGCATAATAGTTTATTAAATACTCTCCTAGACTATATAACTGAGAAAATACACTAACAAATTCTCCTCCCCCTTTTCTAAATTAAAAACATACTATATATGAATATCATTTTCATATATCTTGCTACTTCCTTAGCCTTCTTAATTATAAACTTGAGTCATAGCAGCTATTATTTATTGACTACTTACTTTTTAGATGCTGTTCCAAGTGCTTCACGTGTATAAACTTGCTTAGTCATCACAAGTGGGAACTATCATCCTCACGGTACAGAAGAGGAAGCAGAAGCCCATACGTTTAAATACTTTCTCCAGGTTCACATGGCTAGTAGGTGCGGGAGTGAAGATTTAAACTCGTGCTCTTAATCTCTGTACTTTTCTGTCTGATGTAAATTTCTTATTGCCCATTTTTAGTATCACTGAACGTGAAGATATTGTTTATCTTTAGCAATGGAAAAATCATTTCCTCCTGATATTCTTTATCCAGTTTATCTAAAGCCTAAAAAACAAAACAACTGGTTTGTCATTGGGTAAACCCCAAAATTGGGATTCAGCTGGAGAGGCCACGTGGGTTCTTGTCTTCCTCCAGGAAAGAATTCAAGAACAAGCTGACAGAATAAAGTGAAATCAAGTTTATTAAGAAAGTGAAGGAATAGGCCAGGTGTGGTGGGTCACTCCTGTAATCCCAGCACTTTGGGAGGCCGAGGCGGGCAGATCACAAGGTCAGGAGATCAGGACCAGCCTGGCCAACATGGTGAAACCCTGTCTCTTAAAAAATACAAAAAGTTAGCCGAGCGTGGTGGCAGGCACCTGTAATCCCAGCTATTCAGGAATCTGAGGCAGGAGAATTGCTCGAACCTGGGAGGCGGAGCTTGCAGTGAGCTGGGATGGCACCACTGTACTACAGCCTGGGCAAGAGTGAGACTTCATCTCAAAAAAAAAAAAAAAAAAAAGTGAAGGAATAAATAAAAGGCTGGCTACTCCGTAGGCAGAGCGGCCCCATGGGCTATTGGTTGGCTATTTTTATGGTTATTTTTGATCGTATGCTAAGCAAGGGGTGCATTATTCATGAGTTTTCCAGGAAAGAAGCTGGGAGTTCCTGGAACCAAGAGTTCATCCCTTTTTTACACCATATAGAGTAATTTCCAGGAGTTGCTGGCATCTGTAAATTTACTGTCATGGCACTGGTGGGAGGGTCTTTTTTTTTTTCTTTTTGTCCACCTTTTCCCTACTTCTACCATTCTACTCTCTACTTCTATGAATTTGACTTTTCTAAATTCCACACATAAGCTGTCTTTCTGTGCCTAGCTCATTTGACTTAACATAATGTTCTCTAGGTTCATCCATGTTGTTGCAAATGACAGAATTTCCTGCTATTAATTAATTAATTTTTTATTATACTTTAAGTTCTGGGATACATGTGCAGAACGTGCAGGTTTGTTACATAGGTATACACGTGCCATGATAGTTTGCTGCATCCATCAACCCGTCATTTACATTAGGTATTTCTCCTAATGCTATCCCACCCCTAGCCCCCAACCCCTCAACAGGCCCTGGTGTGTGATGTTCCCCTCCCTGTGTCCATGTATTCTCATTGTTCACCTCCCACATATGAGTGAGAACATACGGTGTTTGGTTTTCTGTTCCTGTGTTAGTTTGATTAAAATGATAGTTTCTAGCTTTATCCACGTCTCTGCAAAGGACATGAACTCATTCTTTTTTATGGCTGCATAGTATTCCATGGTGTATGTGTGTCACATTTTCTTTATCCAGTCTATCATTGATGGACATTTGGGTTGGTTCCAGGTCTTTGCTATTGTGAATAGTGCTGCAGTCAACATACGTGTGCATGTGTCTTTATAGTAGAATGATTTATAATCCTTTGGGTATATGCCCAGTAATGGGATGGCTGGGTCAAATGGTATTTCTGGTCCTCCATCCTTGAGAAATCGCCACACTGTCTTCCACAATGGTTGAACTAATTTACACTTCCACCAACAGCGTAAAAGCATTCCTGTTTCTCCACATCCTCTCCAGCATCAGTTGTTTCCTGACTTTTTAATGATCGCCATTCTAACTGGCATGAGATGGTATCTCATTGTGGTTTTGATTTGCATTTCTCTAATGACCAGTGATGATGAGCTTTTTTTCACGTTTGTTGGCCACATAAATGTCTTCTTTTGAGAAGTGTCTGTTCATATCCTTTGCCCATTTTTTAATGGGGTTGTTTTTTTCTTGTAAATTTGTTTAAGTTCTTTGTAGATACTGGATATTAGCCCTTTATCAGTTGGATAGATTGCAGAAATTTTCTCCCATTCTGTAGGTTGCCTGTTCACTCTGATGATAGTTTCTTTTGCTGTGCAGAAGCTTTTTAGTTTAATTAGATCTCATTTGTCAATTTTGACTTTTGTTGCCATTGCTTTTGGTGTTTTAGTCATGAAGTTGTTGCCCATGCCTATGTCCTGAATGGTATTGTCTAGGTTTTCTTCTAGGGTTTTTATGGTTTCAGGTCTTACATTTAAGTCTTTAATCCATCTTGAGTCAATTTTTGTATAAGGTGTAAGGAAGGGATCCAGTTTCAGTTTTCTGCACATGCCTAGCCAGTTTTCCCAACACCATTTATTAAATAGGGAATCCTTTCCCCATTGCTTGTTTTTGTCAGGTTTGTCAAAGATCAGATGGTTGTAGATGTGTGGCATTATTTCTGAGGTCTCTGTTCTGTTCCATTAGTCTATATATCTGTTTCAGTACCAGTACCGTGCTGTTTTGGTTACTGTAACCTTGTAGTACAGTTTGAAGTCAGGTAGCACGATGCCTCCAGCTGTGTTCTTTTGCTTAGGATTGTCTTGGCTATACAAGCTCTTTTTTGGTTCCATATGAAATTTAAAGTAGTTTTTTCTAATTCTGTGAAGAAAGTCAATAGTAGTTTCATGGGGATAGCATTGAATCTGTAAATTACTTTGGGCAGTGTGGCCATTTTCATGATATTGATTCTTCCTATCCATGAGCATGGAATGTTTTTCCATTTGTTTGTGTCCTCTCTTATTTCCTTGAGCAGTGGTTTGTAGTTCTCCTTGAAGAGGTCCTTCACATTTCTTGTAAGATGTATTCCTAGGTATTTTATTCTGTTTGTAGTAGTTGTGAATGGGAGTTCACTCATGATTTGGCTCTCTGTTTGTCTATTATTGGTGTATAGGGATGCTTGTGATTTTTGCACATTGATATTGTATCCTGAGACTTTGCTGAAGTTGCTTATCAGCTTAAGGAGATTTGTGGCTGAGATGCTGGGTTTTCTAAATATACAATCAGGTCATCGGCAGACAGAGACAATTTGACTTCCTGTCTTCCTATTTGAATACCCTTTATTTATTTCTCTTGTCTGATTGTCCTGGCCAGAACTTACAATACTATGTTGAATAGGAGTGGTGAGAGAGGGCATCCTTGTCTTGTGCCTGTTTTCAAAGGGAATGCTTCCAGCTTTTGCCCATTCAGTATAATATTAGCTGTGGATTTGTCATAAATAGCTCTTATTATTTTGAGATACATTCCATCAATACCTAGTTTATTGGGAGTTTTTAGCATGAAGGGTGTTGAATTTTATCAAAGCCCTTTTCTGCATCTGTTGAGATAATCATGCGGTTTTTGTCATTGGTTCTGTTTATGTGATGGATTATGTTTATTGATTTGTGTATGTTGAACCAGCCTTGCATCCCAGGGATGAAGCCAACTTGATTGTGGTGGATAAGCTTTTTGATGTGCTACTGGATTCGGTTTGCTAGTATTTTATTGAGGATTTTCACATCGATGTTCATCAGGGATATTGGCCTGAAATTTTCTTTTTTTGTTGTGTCTCTGCCAGGTTTTGGTATCAGGATGATGCTGGCCTCATAAAATGAGTTAGGGAGTATTCCCTCTTTTTCTATTGTTTGGCATAGTTTCAGAAGGAATGGTACCAGCTCCTCTTTGTACCTCTGGTAGAGTTCCGCTGTGAATATGTCTGGTCCTGGACTTTTTTTGGTTGGTAGTCTATTAATTACTGCCTCAATTTCAGAACTTGTTATTGGTGTATTCAGGGATTCAACTTATTCCTGGTGTAGTCTTGGGAGGGTGTATGTGTCCAGGAATTTTATCAATTTCTTCTAGATTTTATAGTTTATTTGCATAGAGGTGTTTATAGTATTCTCTGATGGTAGTTTGTATTTCTGTCGGATCAGTGGTGATATCCTCTTTATCATTTTTTATTGTGTCTATTTGATTCTTCTCTCTTTTCTTCTTTATTAGTCTGGCTAGTGGTCTATTTTGTTAATCTTAAAAAAAAACTAGCTCTTGGATTTATTAAATTTTTTTCATGGTTTTTCATTTCTCTATCTCCTTCAGTTCTGCTCTGATCTTAGTTATTTCTTGTCTTCTGCTAGCTTTTGAATGTGTTTGCTCTTGCTTCTCTAGTTCTTTTAATTGTGATGTTAGGGTGTCAATTTTAGATCTTTCCCACTTTCTCCTGTGGGCATTTAGTGCTATAAATTCCCCTCTAAACACTGCTTTAGCTGCATCCCAGAGATTCTGGTATGTTGTTTCTTTGTTCTCATTGGTTTCAAAGAATTTATTTGTTTCTGCCTTAATTTCATTATTTACCCAGTAGTCATTCAGGAATAGGTTGTTCGGTTTCCATGTAGTTGTGCAGTTTTGAGTGAGTTTCTTAATCCTGAGTTCTAATTTGATTGCGCTGTGGTCTGAGAGACTATTTGTTATGATTTCCATTCTTTTGCATTTGCTGAGGAGTATTTTATTTCCAAATATGCGGTCGATTTTAGAATAAGTGAGATGTGGTGCTGAGAAGAATGTATATTCTGTTGATTTTGGGTGGAGAGTTCTGTAGATGTCTATTAGGTTTGCTTGGTCGAGAGCTGAGTTCAAGTCCTGAATATCCTTGCTAATTTTCTGTCGCAATCTGTCTAATATTGACAGTGGGGTGTTAAAGTCTCCCACTATTATTGTGTGGGAGTCTAAGTCTCTTTGTAGGTCTCTAAGAACTTGCTTTATGAATCTGGGTGCTCCTGTATTGGGTGCATATATATTTAGGATAGTTAGCTCTTCTTGTTGCATTGATCCCTTTAGCATTATGTAATGCCCTTCTTTGTCTCTTTTGATCTTTGTTGGTTTAAAATCTGTTTTATCAGAGACTAGGATTACAACTCCTGCTTTTCTTTGCTTTCCATTTCCTTGGCAAATATTCCTGCATCCCTTTATTTTGAGCCTATATGTGTCTTTGCATGTGAGATGGATCTCCTGAATACAGCACACCAATGGGTCTTGACCCTTTATCCAATTTGCCAGTCTGTGCCTTTTAATTGGGGCATTTAGCCCATTTACATATAAGGTTAGTATTGTTATGTGTGAATTTGATCCTGTCATTATGATGCTGGCTGGTTATTTTGCCCATTAGTTGATGCAGTTTCTTCATAGTGTCAACAGTCTTTACAATTTGGTATGCTTTTGCAGTGGCTGGTACTGATTTTTCCTTTCCATATTTAGTGCTTCCTTCAGGAGCTCTTGTAAGGTAGGCCTGGTGGTGACACAATCGCTCTGCATTTGCTTGTCTGTAAAGGATTTTATTTCTCCTTTGCTTATGAAGCTTAGTTTGGCTGGATATGAAATTCTGGGTTGAAAATTCCTTACTTTAAGAATGTTGAATATTGGCCCCCACTCTTCTTCTGGCTTGTAGGGTTTCTGCAGAGAGATTCGCTGTTAGTCTGATGGGCTTCCCTTTGTGGGTAACTCGACCTTTCTCTCTGGCTGCCCTTAACATTTTTTCCCTCATTTCAACCTTGGTGAATCTGACGATTATGTGTCTTGGGGTTGCTCTTCTCGGGGAGTATCTTTGTGGTGTTCTCTGTATTTCTGAATATTGGCCTGTCTTGCTAGGTTGGGGAAGTTCTCCTGGATAATATCCTGCAGAGTGTTTTCCAGCTTGGTTCAGTTCTCTCCATCACTTTCAGGTACACCAATCAAACGTAGCTTTGGTCTTTTCACATAGTCCCATATTTCTTTAATCTTGTCTTATGCTTTATTTCATTAAGTGGTCTTCAATCTCTGATATCCTTTCTTCCACTTGATTGATTTGGTTATTGATACTTGTGTATGCTTCACGAAGTTCTTGTGCTGTGTTTTTCACTTCCTTCAGGTCATTTATGTTCTTCTCTAAACTAGTTATTCTAGTTAGCAATTCCTCTAACCTTTTTTCAAAGTTCTTAGCTTCCTTGCATTGAGTTAGAACATGCTCCTTTAGCTCGGAGGAGTTTTTTTATTACCTGCCTTCTGAAGCCTACTTCTGTCAGTTCATCAAACTTATTTTCCGTCCAGTTTTGTTCCCTTGCTGGCGAGTTGTTGTGATCCTTCGGAGAAGAGGTGTTCTGGTGTTTGGGATTTTCAGTCTTTTTGCACTGGTTTTTCCTCATCTTCGTGAATTTATCTGCCTTTGGTCTTTGATGTTGGTGACCTTCAGATGGGGTTTCTATGTGGACATCCTTTTTGTTGATGTTGATCCTCTTCCTTTCTGTTTGTTAGTTTTCCTTCTAACAGTCAGGCCCCTCTGCTGCAGGTCTGCTGGAGTTTGCTAGAGGTCCACTCCAGACCCTGTTTGCCTGGGTATCACTAGTGGAGGCTACAGAACAGCAAAGATTGCTCCCTATTCCTTCCTCTGGAAGCTTAATCCCAGAGGGGCACCCTCCACATGCCAGCCAGAGCTCTCCTGTATGAGGTGTCTGTTGACCCCTGCTGGGAGGTATCTCCCAATCAGGAGGCATGGAGTCAGGGACCCACATGAGGAGGCAGTCTGTCCTTTAGCAGTGCTCAAGCACTTTCCTGAGAGATCTGCTGCTCTCTTCAGAGCTGAGAGGCAGGAATTCTTAAGTTTGCTGAAGCTGCGCCCACAGCCGCCCCTTCCCCCAGTTGCTCTGTCCCAGGGAGATGGGAGTTTAAACCCCTGACTGGGGCTGCTGCCTTTCTTTCAGAGATGCCCTGTCCAGAGAGGAGGAATCTAGAGAGGCAGTCTGGCTACTGGGAGTGTCTTTTAGCATGCTAATTAGCATACATAATTATAATTAACTGTAATTGGTGCAAGGACAACCAGAGGTCTCTTTTGTCGCCATCTTGGTTTTGGTGGGTTTTGGCCCGCTCGCTTCTTATCCTGTTTTATCAGCGAGGTCTTTGTGATCTGCATCTTGTTAAAACAAGTCCTGCCAAATTCCTATCTCAGGTTTACTGTAGTTAATGAGGAAAAAAAAAAAAGGACAGTTTCAAGGAGAAACAGAAACATTATTAGAAAAGATTCTGGGCTGGGCGTGATGGCTCATGCCTGTATCCCAGCACTTTGGGAGACTGAGGTGGGCAGATCACCTGAGGTCAGGAGTTTGGGACTAGCCTGACCAACATGGTGAAATCCCATCTCTACTAAAAATACAAAAATTAGCCAGTTGTGGTAGCAGGCATCTGTAATCCCAGCTACTTGGGAGGCTGAGGCAGGAGAATTGCTTGAAGCTGGGAGGGAGAGGTTGCAGTGAGCTGAGATCGCCCCACTGTGCTCCAGCCTGGGTGATAAAGTGAGACTCTCTCGAAAAAGGAAAACAAAAAAAAAAAAAAAGGAAAGAAAAGATGCTGGAGGTGGAAACAAGAAATAGTTTCTTGATCTTTGCTGGGCAACTGTACTTTTGGTAATACTTGATTAACTCAGATCTTCTATTGCTTTCTAGGAACTTATATTACTAGATTATATCATATATCATTAGCAGGGTAACAGTTACCTACTAAATTTTGAAGTTATTTGAATAATGTTTATTTTCAAGAATCCTGTGAATTTTATATGTTCTGCAAAAACAGCTAAAACTTCATTCCTCTTTTACTCTATTTACAAAAACTGTAATGGATTGATACATATAATTGCATGTGTGTAAAAGTAATATTAATATATTAATATCATGATCTTACTGGTATATGTTGGCAAACCACTTTAATTTTTCTAAGAAAATTAGGTAAGCCTTTCCCCACTCTTTTAACATCTTAGTGTAATAAAAAATTGAGAGTATTCACACCCAGAGATACTGTCCAAAGTAGAAGAACTAGCTTCAGGACTAGGAACTGACTAGGGTGCTAATTAGAGACCCTCTGTAGTCCTTTTATAGAAAGTGGTAAACTCAAGCCATTGCCTGTGAAAGCATTGAAAAGAAGGGAAGAGGAGAAGGGTTCTGGAGGAAGCAAGGAGGAAACTGCCAATGATGGCAGTCATTGTTCTGAAGTCAGTGTGGTGCCCAATCTAAGCTGATTTTCATTGAGGGCTAATGTCCATTTCCAGGTTTTGGAACTGAATGAACAACTGGTATGTTTTTGTTAACGTGGGAGATTCGCTTTCGCCACATAATGGGCATTGGAGAGGTCGAAAAAAGGAATAAAATATTAAAAATCATGTAACCCCCACCTGTAGGGAGCAGCTGTCATTGTATAATGTCATGAAACCTCTCTGATTAGCAGGCAGCAGGTGTGTTACGTCCTTCTCTGCCTCTTGATTATAGCCCCTTTCTGTAAACTTCCAGGAAAATTATATTGACAATTGCATGTATCACTGATTCATGCACAAGCCCTTATTTCAGAATATCCACTTTTTCAGATCTTTTGTCAATTGTCCATTTCTGGCATAGATCCTGGGTCCCAGTGTAATTTATACTGTTTTTCATTTGGAAAAGGGCTTTTTTATTCTCACTCCTTGTTTTGAGTCTCAAAGCTAGTTCCTTACATTCAGTTCCTGCAAATGCTGTAGTGGCATATTTAGAAGATAGGCTTTTTGTGGACTTTTGGAAAAGTTTAATAGTTTATGTCTGCATGTTTTTCTTTAATCTCCCCCCTACCCGTCCCCAACAAATAGATTAAGAAAATAATTTCTGAACCGGGCGCAGTGGCTCACACCTGTAATCCTGGCACTTAAGAAGGCTGAGGTGGGCAGATCACTTGAGCCTGGGAGGTGGAGGCTGCAGTGAGCCAAGATTGTGCCACTGCACTCCAGCCTGGGTGACACAGCGAGATTCTGTCTTAAAAAAATAAGAAAATAAGGCCAGGCGTGGTGGCTCACGCCTGTAAACCCAGCACTTTGGGAGGCTGAGGTGGGTGGATCACGAGGTCAGGAGATCGAGACCACGGGTGAAATCCCGTCTCTACTAAAAATACAAAAAAATTAGCCGGGCGTGCTGGCAGGCGTCTGTAGTCCCAGCTACTCGGGAGGCTGAGGCAGGAGAATGGCATGAACCCGGGAGGCGGAGCTTGCAGTGAGCCGAGATCGCGCCACTGCACTCCAGCCTGGGCGACAGAGCAAGACTCCATCTCAAAAAAAAAGAAAAAGAAAATAATTCCCCTTTTTTTCTTCTAATATTTTCTCCTTGCTCCTGTGTTAATTGATACAATTACACAAATAGAATTTTATGGTAAACCTGAAAGGTGTGACTAATATGAAGTTTCAGGTATTTGAAACCTTTTAAGTTTTAAAAAGTATTGAGCTCATCTCCTTTGAACCTTTACTTAAATGGACCTTATGGCCTTCTCTGGGCATCTTATTTAAAATTGGGAGTCCTGGTCGGGCACAGTGGCTCATGCCTGTAATCCTAGCATTTCGGGAGGCCAAGGCGGGTGGATCACTTGAGGTCAGGAGTTTGAGACCAGCCTGGCCAATATGGTGAAACCCCGTCTCTACTGAAAGTACAAAAATTAGCTGGGCATGGTGGCACACGCCTGTAATCCCAGCTACTCGGGGGGCTGAGGCATGAGAATCTCGCTTGAACCCAGGAGGCAGAGGTTGCAGTGAACCAAGATCGCGCCACTGCACTCCAGCCTGTGTGACAGAGCAAGACTCCATCTCACACACACAAAAAAGGAAGGTAGTAATAGGGGTTGGCCCTTCATTTTATAAAGTTGAGAGCATTATATACAGAGAAGGGTTCTTCATCACTGTCTTTAGTCATTTGGTGAATCCCTTTAACATGAACATGAACCTTCATGTTAACATTGTAATAACAGTGACTATACCTGTCTTGTTCTTTGCTGTCTCTCCAACACCCAGAAGAGTTCTTGGCTCATGTTATTTGTTAATTAATTGAATGAGTGAGTGAATGAAATCCTATTGAGTGCTAATTTTCAAAGTATATATTTTAATGCCAGCTCAATATATAAAAACCTAGTTTACATAGAAGCTTTATCACCTTCTTGCCCCTTTAATATTTTCTTTGCCTGGTTTCTGCATTTTTTTGGAACAAGATTTTTTTTTTTTTTTTTTTTTTGAGACAAGGTCTCACTGTCGCCCAGCCTGGAGTGCAGTGATGCAATCTCGCTTCACTGCAACCTCCACCTCCTTGATTCAAGCAATTCTCATGCCTCGGCCTCCCAAATAGCTGGGACTACAGGTGTGCACCACCACACCTGGCTAATTTTTGTATTTTTAGTAGAGATGGGATTTCCCCATGTTGGCCAAGCTGGGCTCGAACTCCTGGCCTCAAGTGACCCACCTGCCTCAGCCTCCTGAAGTACTGGGATTGAGCCACCGTGCCCAGCCTGGAATAAGATACTTTAACATAAATTTGCTTGTGAGCTGATTCACTTTAAAAATACTTTTTTTTTTTTTTTTTTTTTGAGTTGGAGTCTTGCTCTTTCACCCAGACTGGAGTTCAGTGGCTCGATTTTGGCTCACTGCAACCTCTGCCTCCCAGGTTCAAGCAATTCTCCTGCCTCAGCCTCTTGAGTAGCTGGGATTACAGGCACCTGCCATCATTTTTGTATTTTTGTAGAGATGGGGTTTCACCATGTTGACCAGGCTGGTCTTGAACTCCTGACCTCAAGTGATCTGCCCGTCGCGGCCTCCCAAAGTGCTGGAATTATAGGTGTGAACCACCGTTCCCAGCCTAAAGGTGCGTTTTTTAAATGTAGCTTTCAAAAGTACATGTTTTATGTAACAAAGCATCCTCTAATTCTAGCTATTGAAGTTAGCCATATCACTGTTAATTGTTGCTTTCAGACAAAGTTACCTCTTTAAAATTTTTTATCATGGAATGCAATGAAACATCCTTCTACAAAGTAAAGGAATTGGCTACCTGAAAAAAAATATATATATAGACAGACAGAGTCTTGCTCTATCACCACGCTAGAGTGCAGTGGCACGATCTTGGCTTACTGCAACCTCCACCTTCTGGGTTCAAGCGATTCTTCTGCCTCAGCCTCCGGAGTAGCTAGGACTACAGGCATGCACCACCACGTCCAGCTAATTTTTGTATTTTTAGTAGAGACGGGGTTTCACCATGTTAGCCCGCCTCAGCCTCCCAAAGTGCTGGGATTACAGCATGTACCACTGTTCCCGGCCTGATAATATATTTAAACCTGAATTGCACAAGAAGCTGGGCCTTTCCCTTGATTTTCAAAGTTCCTCACACACCCTGTGTGACTTAATGGTAATTTGTTCTGTGTGAGTTTGCATTATCTAATGCTTCTAATTCATAGAAAAGTTGATTATCCTGTGATTAGAGAACAGAGACTCAGGTGAGCAGTAATAGTTTTAAATACACACAGTTTTTTACAGCTAGAATATTGAAAATAATTTCTTTCCTCCCTTCAAGTTGGATAAATTTTGTACACACGAAGAATAAGTTTGAACTTGTGGGCTAAATTCATTTCTTAGCTCCTTAGAAATATTTGGCCTTTCAAAGAAGAAAGCATTAATTACACTGTATTCCTCAGGAAGGTTATTTCCTTCATGTAAATTATGACTTTTGTGCTTCTGGTAGCTCTGTGATTTCTTCATGAATGTAATTAACTTAATTGCCTTCTCATTGCTTTATGCTAGGAAAATGGGAAAGTACTTTAAACTTTTGTAGATATTGATGTTTAGAACATGGTTAACTTGTTAACAAGGTACACATTTATTCTGATGCAAAAATCTACACAATGCATTGAGACACCATATTATGTTTTGACCAGATTTTGTCAGTGTACTATATATGAGTGAGAGGATTGAATAAGATGCAAAAAATCAAATATAATGGTGAATGATACAGATTTCTTTTCTGAGAGGAGCAGCTTTGCTTCATTTCTTTTCTTTCTTTCTTTCTTTTTTTTCTTTTTTTTTGAGACGGAGTTTCATTCTTATTGACCAGGCTGGAGTGCAATGGCACAATCTTGACTTACCGCAACCTCTGCCTCCCGGGTTCAAGTGATTGTCCTGTCTCAGCCTCCCAAGTAGCTAGGATTACAGGCATGTGCCACCATGCCCGGCTAATTTTGTATTTTTAGTAGAGATGGGGTTTCTCCATGTTTGTCAGGCTGGTCTTGAACTCCCGACCTTAGGTGATCCGCTCACCTTGGCCTCCCAAAGTGCTGGGATTGATTACAGGTGTGAGCCACCGTGTCCAGCCACTTCATTAAAGTGAGGTAAAACTGGTTGAGAGATCTAGCTCAGGAGTTAGATAGGACTGGGTTCAGGTGCTGCCTCTGTTAATTTGCAGATTTGGGTGAGTCAGTTTCTCTCAGGCTGTTTATTTGTAAAATCAGGATAATCAAAGTTCTCATTTCAGAAGTTCTGAAGGATTAGAGTAATGCTTATAAAATGATATATTTACATATTCAGTACTCAGTAAATGCTAGCTACAATTAAAAAAGTGTGTGTGTTTTAGATGACTAAGTTGGAATTGGCCTTTTTTGTGTGTGTGTGGTTTCCATCATTCAAACTTATTGATACTCATTAGCGAATATAATTTTGTTGATTTTCTTTTGGTGCATTATAACACTTTTTGTTAGTGATTTCACAATGTCGATCATTTATTTATTTATTGTACTAAATACTGCAACCTCTGAATTGCCAATTTTTACATGGTATTTCTGGCAGTGATGGGTGGCCCCTGCTTTCTGAATACATAAAATTCAGTCCATGGTTTTCATATTCCTTTGTTATTCTACCTACTGCTTTAAAATACATTCAAATAAAAAGATGTAAGTTACTTGCAGTGAGTGAGTGCCCAAATGCAACAGCAAGGAGAGCTGAGAACATAATTAATCAATACTTTTGTGTTCAGAGAATAAATAGTCTGAAACCTTGGGACTGAAGCTTGTTCCTTAGGGAGTTTCTCAAAGTATCCTTGGTGGACGTAAGGTTACCCTCACTCAACAGAAGGACATATCTGCTGCAGGGGGAGGACACAGAATGATGATTTCATTTACCTAGGGTATTTTCCTTCTGTAAATGTCTGGAACAAGTTGTCACAGGACACTGTGATGTACAGTGCAGCCCTCCTATTAGAATAAATAAATTATATGGTTGGACTGGAATGCTACAGACACACTATGACTGGAAATAGAAGGAGAGAGAATGTTTATTTAAAATACAGCACACATAAATAATAAATAAAAGTTTAAAGCTTAATCAGCAACAGCAACCGGACCAGCCTCCCCTGTTCCATTCATGGTTCTTTTCACAAACACCTGTATCTTTTCCTAAGGATAAAAAGTGGCACAAGGAGACAAAAGGCTTTGGAGGGAAATAAAATACCTTGTTGTGACTTTGTGCTTTTCTGAAACAAGAAGGCAAAGCATGTGGGCATTGAATGGCTGCAATAAAAGACTGCACAGTGACCACACACTGGCAAGCCTCAGGTTTCAGAGGAAACACTGGAGCCAGCAGAATGCCAAAGCCTTATTTCTCCCTTGAACCAGTTCAGTATTATGAACTGGTTGTGGTTCTCCCGCTTTACTTTTACTGTTGATAAATTTCTTAATAAGCTTTTTCCCTATCCCTTTTCCCTTTAATCCTATGTTAAAGGTGTCTTGGGTCTGGTCTTAAATCAATTTGGTTATGACACTAGGTCCCAGAAAAAAGCTGCTATCTCATTAGCAGCTTGGTGTGTTTGAAATTCATGTTTGAACCGCACAAAGAACCTACACTACCAGTACAATTACTTCCCTGCATATAAAAAACAAAAAAAGGAGGCCAGGCGTGGTGGCTCATGTCTGTAATCCCAGCAATTTGGGAGGCCAAGACAGGTGGATAGCTTGAGATCAGGAGTTCGAGACCAGCCTGGCCAACATGGTGAAACCCTGTCTCTACTACAATTAACCAGGCGTGGTGGCGGGTGCCTGTAGTCCCAACTGCTTGGGAGGCTAAGGCAGGAGAATTGCTTGAACCTGGGAGGTGAAGGTTGCAGCGAGCCAAGATTGCACCACTGCACCCCAGTCTCGGTGACAGAGTGAGACTCCATGTCAAAAAAAAAAAAAAACATTGGGAAAAAGAAAACAAATCACACAGAACACCAAGGGGCTGCTGAACAATGCAGGAGGAATGTAAATACATTCTCTTTCTGGTCAGACATTTGGCCAGACAGCTGATTACAAAACATCGGATGACTTCAAGTTGAAGGTATGAAAACAAAAGGTTATACCTCAAAAAAGAAATGACTGTCCATTGAGGCAGAGTAGTGAAGGTCTTGAAGAAGCTGGGACACCCATAAAAGAAAGAAGAGCCTTCTGCTCAGGAAAGCCACTTCAGCTACACGTGGCTGAGGACGGAGGCTCTTTATGCTCCCTACATGATGAGCTAGGCGAGGTGTCCGACAACACCCGGATGTGTTAATGGACAACGTGGCCCAGGCCTTTTTAAAGATGTTTGATAAAGCTCATGTAGCAACTACCAGGGCTTCGCTACACAGATATCTGTGGTATTCATTGAGTAAAACCAGCAGATTTCACATAAGCAGATGTTTTTATTTGTTCCTAAAGTCTTAGAAAGTGATGTTATATTAACATATAATATGAATTCCCTGTTACTCGTTGGATGGTTTGCATTTGACCAGTGTCTTTTCATTTTTAGTAAAAGTAAAATTTTTTCTAGACATAATCCTGCTAATTGACGTTGCATACTATTTCATCTCACCCTACATACCATACATACCACTGATACATTGTATATACCACTGATAACATTCTTGGCCACTGTGAATATTATTTTTTTACATTGTTATTGGTCTCCAGTGTTGTAGGTAGGACTATGCAGGAATGGATCTTTTCTTCGAGACATGGTCTTGCTCTGTCCCCCAGGCTGGAGTGCAGTGGCACAATCTCAGCTCACTGCAGTCTCTACTGTCGGGTTCAAGCGATTCTTCTGCCTCAGCCTCCTGAGTAGCTGGGACTATAGGCATATGCCATCATGTCGGGGTAATTTCTATAGTTTTAGTAGAGACTGGGTTTCGCTATGTTGGCCAGGCTGGTCTCGAACTCTTGACTTCAAGTGATCCACGTGCCTGGGCCTCCTGAAGTGCTCGAATTATAGACGCGAGCCACCACGTCTGGCCAGGAATGGTTCTAGAACCATTTCTTCCCATCTTAGAAAACACTGAATTCTCATTTGCCTTATTAAAATGGTTTGGAGATGTATAGCATCTAACAATACTGCACTTCTATAGAGCGGACTTGGGATAACAGTAACTCCTAAGGCATCAGCTGAAGTTGACAAAGGTAAAAATATCTGCTGTTAAGATAAAGTTGAAAACTGTACTTCCTGTACTTTATTCAAAATGTTAGCCTTCTCTTAGCAAATTCTTCAATAAGCTTTCTTTTAGGTTTCAACTGCTCAAGGCAAGGCAGATGAAAAACTAGGAGAGGTATGTGAATGTGAATATCTGTAAGTAAGTGGACACAGGAGGATGCTTTTAGTTGTTTTTTTAATTGTCAAATTTTATATACTATTCACATACAACATGTTTTTTTCTTGTTTGTTTGTTTGTTTGTTTTGAGACGGAGTCTCGCTCTGTTGCCCAGGCTGGAGTGCAATGGCACGATCGCGGCTCACTGCAAGCTCTGCCTCCCGGGTTCACACCATTCTCCTGCCTCAGCCTCCTGAGTAGCTGGGACTACAGGCGCCCGCCACCACACCGGGCTAATTTTTTGTATTTTTAGTAGAGATGGGTTTTCACCGTGTTAGCCAGGATGGTCTCGATCTCCTGACCTCGTGATCCACCCGCCTCAGCCTCCCAAAGTGCTGGGATTACAGAAGTGAGCCACCGCGCCTGGCCCTACAACATGTTTTAAAATATGGATACATTGTGGAATGACTTGATCGATTTGACCAGTGTCTTCATTTTTTGATTGAACTAGTTAACATATGTATTACCTCACTTATAATTTACTAATAATTATTATAGATATCATGTTGTAAAATAGATCTCTTGAACTTATTCTTCCTATCCAACTGAAATTTTGTATCCTTTAACCAAACATTTCCCCAAAACTGCACCCCCAACTCCCAGTCCCAGGTAACTGCTATTCTACTCTCAAATTCTATGAGTTTAACTTTTTTAGATTCCACATATAGTTGAGATCATGCAGTATTTGTCATTCTGTATCTGGCTTATAACATAATGCTGTCCAGATTCATTCATCTTGTTGCAAATGATATAATTTCTTTATTTTTAAAGGCTGAATAGTATTCCCTTGTGTATCTTTGCCACATTTTCTGTTTATCTGTTGCTGAACACTTAGGTTGATTCCATATCTTGGCTATTGTGAATAATGCTGCAGTGAACGTGGGGATGCAGATAACTCTGACATACTGATTTCATTTCCTTTGGATACATACCCAGTTATCCAGTAGTGCGATTGCTAGATCATATGGCCGTTCTATTTATAATTTTTTGAAGAACCTTCATACTGTTTCCCGTAATGGCTATGCTAATTTACATTCCTACCAGCAGTGTACAAGATTTCCTTTTTCTCTTTGTTCTTGACCTTTGGGAGTTTATTACATGCCTTAAGGTAGTCTTCTTTGGGTTAAATCTGCTTGGTGTTCCATAACCTTCTTTTACTTGGATATTGATATCTTTCTCCAGGTTTGAGACATTCTTTGTTATTGTCCCATTGAATAAACTTTCTGCAGCCTATCGCTCTCTCTGCCTCCTCTTTAAGGCCAATATAACTCTTAGATTTGCCCTTTTGAGGCTAGTTTCTAGATTCTGTAGGTGTGCTTCATTTTTTTTTTCTTTAGTCTCTTTTGTGTCTTTTCAAATAGCCTGTCTTCAGGCTCACTAATTATTCTGCTTGATCTAGTTTGCTAATAAAGGACCCTGATGCCAATTACATTTTTTAGCTCTAGAATTTCTGCATGATTCTTTTTAATTATTTCAATCTCTGTTAAATTTATCAGATAGAAGTATCAGTCCCTTCTCTGTGTTATTTTGAATTTCTTTGAATTTCCTCAACACGGCTATTTTGAATTCACTATCTGAAAGGTCACATGTCTCTGTTTTACCAGGATTGGTCCCTAGAGCTTTATTTAGTTCATTTGGTGAGGTCATGTTTCCCTGGATGCTGTTGATGCTCGTAGATGTTTTTCAGTATCTGGGCATTGAAGAGTTAGGTATTTATTGTAGTCTTCCCTGTCTGGGCTTGTTTGTGCCCATCCTTCTTGGAAGGCTTTTCAGGTGTTTGAAAGGATGTGGCTGTTGTCATCTAAGCGGTTTCTGCTTTAGGGGGCACCCCAAGCTCAGTAATGCGTAGTTCTTGTAGACTCATAGAGGTTTAATACCACCTTGACAATCTTGGACAAGATTCAGTAAAATTCTCTGGATCACCGGGCAGAGACTCCTGTTCTCTTCCCTTACTTTCTCCCAAACATAGAGTCCCTGTCTCTGTTCTGAGCCACATAAAGCTGGGGTTAGAGTGACCCCTGTGACCACCACCACTATAACTGAACCCCTGTGGCCACTACCACTATACTGCATGGGGTCAGACTTGAAGCCAGGAGAGCACTGGGTCTTGCCCAAGGCTTGCTGTAACTACTTCCTGGCTGCTGCCTATGTTCGCTCAAGGCCCTGGGGCTCTACAGATGGCACGTGGCTAAACCAGCCAGGCCTGTGCCCTTCCCTTCAGGGCGGCAAGGTCCCCCATGCCCTGGGTGGGGCCAGAAGTCAGGAACCAGAGTCAAAAACCTTAGAAGTCTACCTGGTAATCTGTTGTTTTGCAGCTGAGCTGGCACTCAGACCACACAATGCAGTCTTTCCTATTCTTCCCTCCGTTTTCCAAAAGGCAGAAGAGCCTCATCCCGTGGCCGCTGCCACGCCTTGCCACAAAGGGCACTGCCAGACTCCTGCTGATGTTCCCTTAAGGCCCAGGATCTCTTAAGTCAGCCTGTGGTGAATGCTGCCGGGGCTGGGACTCACCCTTCAGGGAAATGGGTTCCCCTCTGGCTTGGGCAGGTCCAGAAATGCCATCCAAGAGTCAGAGTCTGGAACCAGGGACCCCAAGAGCTCGCTTGGTGCTCTACCCTCCTGTGGCAGTGTTGGTACATAAGGTGCAGGACAAAGTCCCCTTTACTTTTCCCTCTGCTTTTCTCAAGCAGCTTTTTTGCCCTGTACCTATCACAGCTGGTTAATATGCTGAGCCTTGCCTGAAGTCAGCAAGTCTCAATGGTTCACCCAAGGCCCTCAATGTAGTACCTGGGTATCTCTGCTGGTTATTCAGGGTCTAAAGTCTCTTCACTTAGCAGGTGATGAATGCTGCCAGGACTGGGTCCTTTCCTTCAAGGCAGCGGGTTCCCTTGTGGCCCAGGATGTGTCTAGAAGTGTAATCTGGGAACTAGGGCCTGGAACAGGGGCCTCTTGACTCTGGTGACTCTGACTGGTGCCCTTTCCTGCTGTGGCTGAGCTGGTATCCAAGATGCAAGATAACGTCCTCCCCGCTTTTTCCCCTCCTAAAGTGGAAAAAAGGGGTCTCTTTTGGATTTGCAAGCTGTGCAACCTGGAACCAGGGGAGGGGTGATGCCAGCACTCCCTTGGCTGCCCCAGTTTGTGTCTTAGTGTGTTGCTTGTCCCCCTAGTCCACTGTCTCTGGGCCTAGTTCAGCCCTAGGACTCACCTAGAAGTTGCAGTCCTTGTGACCTAGATAGACTGCCTTTCAAGTTTACTTAGACACCAAAAGCACTTTGGCCTTAGGTTTGTGGGCACTGGGATTGCGATTTCCCTCTGGCTAGGGCTGGTTTAAGTGCTCCTTCTGTGGGCAGGGGTCAGCTGAGTTTGGTCTGGTTTTCTTTTCTGCTCTAATAGGACAGCACTGAGTTCAGTGCCCCACAATTGTTGTGTTCTCCCCCAGTGTCCAGAGATGCTCTCCACGCCATGCCGCTGCTCTCAGGGTGGGGGAAGGGTGGTGCTGGCAATTCAGGAGTGTTGTTTTTGTTGTGTTTTTTGTTTTTTTTGTTTGAAATGGGGTCTCGCTCTGTCATCCAGGCTGGAGTGCAGTGGTGCGATCTTGGCTTACTGCAACCTCCGCCTCCCAGGTTCAAGTGATTCTCCGGCTTCAGCCTCCCAAGTAGCTGGGACAACAGGCATGTGCCACCACACCTGGCTAATTTTTTGTATTTTTAGTAGAGACGGGGTTTCACTGTGTTAGCCAGGAAGGTCTCAATCTCCTGACCTTGTGATCTACCCGCCTTAGCCTTCCAAAGTGCTGGTATTACAGGTGTAAGCTACTGTGCCTGGCCAGGACTGATTTTTCTGTCTCTTCAGTGCCTATTTCAGTGATATGAAGCTAAAACCAGGTACTGTGAGTGCTTGCCTGACTTTTGGTTCTCACAAAGGTGTTTTTTTTTCTGTGTAGATCGTAGTTAACTTGGTGTCCTTGTGGTGGGGTGGGGAGATAGATGGAGCTTTCTATTCTGCCATCTTGCTCTGCCTCTCCCATCTTTCATCTTTTTTTTTTTTTTTTTAAGAGATGGAGTTTCACTCTGTCTCCCAGGCTAGAGTACAGTGGTGCGATCTCACTGCAACCTCTGCCTCCCTGTCTCAAGTAATTCTCCTGTCTCAGCCTCCTGAGTAGCTGGGATTATAGGCACACTACCACACCCAGCTAATTTTTTGCATTTTTAGTAGGGACAGGATTTCACCATGTTGCCCATGCTGGTCTCGAACTCCTGAGCCCAGGCGATCCACCTGCCTAGGCCTCCCAAAGTGTCGGGATTACAGGCATGAGCCACTGTGCCCAGCCTTCCATCTTTTTACTAGTAGCCATTCTAACAGGCGTGAGGTGATAGCTCATTGTGGTCTTAATTTGTGTTCCTCTGATTAATGATGTTGAGCATTTTTCATATATCTGTTGGCTGTTTGTTGTCTTGACAGATGTCTGTTCAGGTATTTTGCCCATGTTTAAATTGGGTTGTTTTCCTGCTGTTGAGTTGAGTTCCTTATGTGTTTTGGATTTAACCTCTCACTAGATGTATGATTAGCAGATATTTTCCCCATTCCATAGGTTGTCTCTTTGCTCTTATTGTTTCCTTGGCTGTGCAGAAGCTTTTTAGTTCGGTATAAGTTCATAGTAAGGGTGCTTTTAGACACAGGCACAGTAACAGGAGTATGTCTGACAATCTGACATCAAGAGTAGAAAAATTGGCCAGGCCTATAGTTCCAGCTACTTGAGAAGATTACTTGAGACCAGGAGTTTGAGTCTAGCCTGGGCAACAGAACAAGACTCCTGTTTTTTTTGGTTTATTGTTATTTTTAGAGATGGGATCTCATTCTGTCTCCTGGGCTAGAGTGCAGTGGTGCAATCATAGCTCACTGTAGCCTTGACCTCCTGGGCTCAAGCAATCCTCCTGCCTCAGCCTCCTGAGCAGCTGGGACTACAGGCATGCCACTACCATGCCTGGCTGAGATCTTGTGTTTTAGGTTGTTGTTGGTTTTTTTTTTTTTTGAGGCAGGTTCTCACTCTGCCACCCAGGCTGGAGTGTAGTGGTGCGATCACAGCTCACTGTAGCCTCGAACTCCCAAGCTCAGGTGATCCTCTGGAGTAGCTGGGACTACAGGAATGTGGCATCACACCTGGTGGTGGCGAAACATGGAGAAGCCCTAATTTTTTTTGTATATTTTGTAGACACGGGGTATCGCCGTGTTGCCCAGGTTGTCTTTCTCTTGAAAAAAAAAAAAAAAAAAAAAGCCAGAATGAAAGTGAATGGTACAGCCTTCAAATTGAGTGTTTTGTGTTTTATTATGACAATTTTGAAGAAGGAAAAAATGTTTATTTCAAAGAGCCTAAAACCAAACTAAAGCAATAAGTTGTGATTTTAAAAAAATTGACAGGTTGACTTATTTTGAAAAACAATTCTACGGAGATGTAGTTCGCATATTATACAGTTCACCCATGTAAAGTGTACAGGCTGACGACTCCTCTCCCCTCCCCTCCCCTTCCCCTCTTTCTCCTCCCTTCCCTCCCCCTCCTTCCCCTCCTCTCCCCTTCCCTCTCCTCTCCTTTTCTCTTTTTGAGACAGAGTCTCACTCTCTTGCCCAAGCTGGAGTACAGTGGTGCCATCATGGCTCACTGCAGTCTCGACTTCCCAGGCTCAAGCAGTGCTCCACCTCAGCCTCCCAAGAAGCTGGAACTACAGGCATGAGCCACCACACCTGGCTAATTTTTAAATTTTTTATAGAGACAGAGTCTTACTATGTTGCCCAGGCTAGTCTCGAACTCCTGGGCTCAAGTGATCTCCCACCTTGGCTTCCCAAAGTGCTGGGGTTACAGGTGTGAGCCACTGCACCCAGCGGACAGGCTGATTTTCAAGATAGAAAACTTTGGTTTGTTTTAATGCAGTTCCATGGAACTCTGAATTAAGCAATTTTTGTTTTTGTTTTTGTTTTTGTTTTTTTTGAGACGGATTTTCGCTCTTGTTGCCCAGGCTGGAGTGCAATGGTGCGATCTCGGCTCATGGCAACCTCTGCCTCCCAGGTTCAAGTGATTGTCCAGCCTTGCCTCCCGAGTAGCTGGGATTACAGGCGCCTACCACCACACCTAGCTAATTTTTGTATTTTTAGTAGAGAGGGAGTTTCACCATGTTGGCCAGGCTGGTCTTGAACTCCTGACCTCAGGTGACCCACCTGCCTCAGCTTCCTAACGTGCTGAGATTACAGGTGTGAGCCACTGTGCATGGCCTAAGCAATGATTTTTGACAAGAATTTTCTCCTTTCAAAAGTGCTTAATTGTGGCAAAGTGAGACCTGAGGTGAAGATAAAGGATGGGTGGGCATTTCTTCAGAATTCAGCAAAAAGATTTGCCAGCCTTTAAGTAGACATGCCGTTCCAAATTTGTAATAACATAAATGCTTTCTACCAAATTGTGTAACAAATAGATTTGAAATGGTGATTGATATTAATATATATGTTTGACTTATTAGAATATCATTCACCAACACTTAGCAAAATTGAGATAGAAGAACAAGGGTCGTTGATGAGTAAGTTCCATGCAGATATGTACCTTCCTGTAACTTTTACCAGATGAAGACTTTTGGGTGTGTGCCAAAAGTGATGAATTAGCCGTGAAAGAATGTGAGACAGAGCCGGGCGCGGTGGCTCACACCTGTAATCCCAGCATTTGGGAGGCTGAGGTGGGCGGATCATGAGGTCAGGAGATCGAGACCATCCTGGCTAACACGGGGAAACCCCCTCTCTACTAAAAGTACAGAAAATTAGTTGGGCGTGGTGGCGGGCGCCTGTAGTCCCAGCTACTCGGGAAGCGGAGGCAGGAGAATGGCGTGAACCCGGGAGGCGGAGCTTTCAGTGAGCCGAGATTGCACCACTGCATTCCATCCTGGGCCACAGAGTGAGACTCGTCTCGGAAAAAAAAAAAAGGATGTGAGACGAAGTGTGAAGGTAGTTCAAAGGTCCTTAAAGAGACAGAAAAGCTCACCCTTGCCTTCGTAAGATTTGCTAGAGAAAGAAGTAGGTGCCTATTGAAGTATTTAGAGAAATCTCAGTTTGGCTAGTCCTTACGAGAAAGAAATCCTTTGAAAGGAATACAATATTCATAATGTGACTGTTTTAAAATAAATTTTTATATGTTTAATATTTGTAAAAAGTCCTTATTGAGGTTTTCCTCTCTTCATCTAATTTTGCCATTTCTGTGGTATAAAATAGGTTTTTAGGAAATTTGACTTTGCTTTACTCTTGGACCATTGCTTAGGAATGATTAGGTTGCAAATTGGGGATTGTCTGAAAGACAATGGCTTTTTATTTGGGTGAGGACTGAAGAACACATCTCATGATAGGATTATTGAATAAAATCTGTTGTTTCTGTGAATGCTGAAAATGGCAGTTGGAAAACATATTTATTGCATTTCATCAATGGGCCTCTGTGCATTGGCTGTTTTGGAACTGAATTTACACATTTCAAATGGTCATATAAGCAGTCATTTTGTGGAAGGAAGCATAATTCAAGACTGGGAGTTGGGCTATACTGCGAGTTATGAAGAAGACACACACTATTTCCAAGGGCCTAAAATTTCTTTGTTAAACACAGATTCAAAATAATTGTAAGGACCTTCTACCTATAGAACAAATTTTCAAGAAAAGTCCGAAGACTGGAATTTTATTTAAAATGCATTTGTTTGCAGCTAATTTAAATGTTAGTTTGGACTGGGTGCTGTGACTCACACTTCTGTGAGCACTTTGTGAGGCCAAGGTGGGCAGATTGTTTAAGTCCAGGAGTTCGAGTCCAGCCTGGGCAACTGGAGAAACCCCGTCTCTACTAAAAATTCAAAAAGTTAGCCCAGCATGTAGTCCCAGCTACTCGGGAGACTGAGGTGGGAGAATCACCTGAGCCTAGAAGGTCAGGGCTGTAGGGAGCCAGAGATCAGGCCACTGCACTCCAGCCTGGCCAACTGCAGTGAGACCTTGCCTCAAAAAATAAAAATAAAGTGTTACTTTGTTTTGTGGACCAAGGGAAACCTGCCTGTGGGCTAGGTCGAATGGCCTAGACAAGATAGGGTAGAAAAAGTAATATCTTTTTTTCCTCACTCATTACAAGGTTCATGGCTGGTGCACTGCTAGAGTCTGAGTGTTTGTGTCACCCCACCTTCCCCTCCCCACCCCACCCCAGTATTTTTATGTTGAAGCCCAATGTAATAGTAATTAAGAGGTGAAAGCTTCAGTATGCTGAATACAGGGGTTATGTCTAATGGCAGTACGCAGGGTCGGGGGTACTTAGCAAGGCCTGTTTGTTCAGATTCTTTTCTGTGTTCCTGTGTCTACAGAGATAAAGATATTCCTTTCCTCCAGGTATAGGAAATGAGGCTATTAAGACCTATTCAGGGGAAGGTCAGTTAGGTTTTATGGTCTGCTTCGGGGGAGAAGAGGCAAGGGAACAGGGAACAAACTTCCTGCTTCTGCTGTTTCCTCAAGTGCCAACGGGCCATATTTTGGAGTAGCATGTCCTGAGCCCTATCAACAGTGTGGGCATGATTCTGAGGAGAAACAGGACATCAATACCCATTCTACAAGCTGAAAAGTGTTAATGCCTAGAGCACGTAGAGACACCAAAGACCTGCAGTGGGGACATTGAGGAACAGCGCATACAGGAAGTGATGTTGATCTCGTTCCTGGAGCACAGGTAGGATTTAGCAGTGGTGCAATGAGGGGCATGCATCCTGCCCAGAGCTGGAAGCACAATATGGTTATTGTGAGCAGCAGACAGTTCAGTGTGTTAGCAGCCTTGGGCTATGGAAAAGTTCCAGGTAACAAAAGGATAAGGCAAAGCTACCCCTTTATTTTGTTTGAGTCCCTATATACACACAAAGCCCCCCAAAATAAATCATACAGGTTAAAGGAAACTATGAAAATATAAAGCTGTGAGAAAGCTGCTTTAAGGCATGTCTCCTAGCTCATCCAGACCGTTGACTCCTTTAAGAAAACTTTTCTGTCTAGTGGAGCTGCCACTGTTCTATAGGTAGTCACTCATTTTATCTGGGGAGTCATTGGGCTGAAAATAAAACTCTTGCTTGTACTCCTTACCTTAAAAAGGATATTGGCTTACGATTGGACAAATTTAAATCTTTGGTCCCTTAAATTTTGTTATTCCTTCACTGGACTTTCATGTTTTAGAACCACTTTTACATTTCTCAGTGAGTAGTTTATGGGGTGTGGTTGGTTTACTCAAATAGAGGCTATTAAAGTTATTCTTTTAACCTTTAACCTTTCCAGAGTTAAAGTTTATTATCATTCTTTTTAACCATTAGATTCCCAACTTATGGTGACACAGTTATAATATTTACAGTATCATATTGTATTAAATGAGATGGCCCATTTGTAATATATGAGATAACCTGATACAACTCAGAATTAAATGTACAACTGAAAGGTTTAGCATTCTAGTCTTGAGCCATCCAAATCTGCTCAGTGACACAGGTCAAATCACTTATGCTGAATGACTTGCTTTGTTATTTGCCTAAATAGAGAAGTGTAACTTGGTTAAATACTTGATGGGGCAAGGTCTGAAACATACAAACACTTTGTACACCATGTCTGATTTGTTCACTTGAGCCCTTAGCATCTCGTACAGTGCTTCACACATAGCAAGCACTCAAATATTTGTTGGTTGAAATAAATGTAAGAGAGAAGTACACCTATTTTTCCTGTGGTCATTATTAGAGGCAGAAGGTGTATATTTTCACTGTTTGTTTTTGTGTCTGTGTTGGGGAAGGAACAGACCCTAAAACCTTTACCCATTACAGAGGGAAAGAACATTGGTACAAGACAAAGAACTGTTCAGCAAAAATAGATTTGAATGTCTGATCTGTCCCCAAATCTTCAGATGCTGCAGATGTTAACCATGGCCTCTTGGATGCCCTCACTTGCTCATTCACTCACTTTGATTGATTCATAAGATGAGCTTGAGTTCATGCTAGCAAGTAAGCCATGATCTTAAGACGGAAAATGACTGGAAGCAGGTCACAGTGCAATATGGTGTTAGAGGTATTAGGATGGATGGATGTAGAAAGTACAGTGAGAGTACAAAGAAGGGAAGGGAGCCATCATTTTTGTCTGAGCAAATGGAGCGGAGTCATATGGACTCATAGAAAAAGGGGTGCTTGGCTGGGCGTGGTAGTTCACGCCTGTAATCCTTGCACTTTGGGAGGCTGAGGCGAGTGGATCACCTGAGGTCAGGAGTTCGAGAGCAGCCTGACCAACATGGTGAAGCCCTATCTCTACTAAAAATACAAAATTAGCCAGGCGTGGTGGCACGCGCCTGTAATCCCAGCTACTTGGGAGGCTAAGGCAGGAGAATCGCTTAAACCCAGGAAGCAAAGGTTGCAGTGAGCTGAGATCGCGCCACAGCACTCCAGCCTCGGCAACAAATAGTGAAACTCCATCACAAAAAAAAAAAGAAAAAGGGGTGATTGAGCTTGGACTTGAGGTAGGAATGTGTGTTAAGCAGGGGGAAGGAAAGAAGATAGAAGGGAAGCAGTCCGGTAACACGGGAGCAGCCTCATCACTTCCTGTAGGCTGCAGTATAGGAGAGGATGTGTGGGAGGGAGGGCAAGGTAAAACTGGGGAAAACCGGAAACCATGAGACAGCTCCTGAGACAGATTAGACTGTTTCTAAAGTGTGGTTAGGACATGAATACATTAAATAATATGTTAAATAAAACCTTTGTTCCACTAAGTGAACTAAATGTTTTATTTTTATGTAACTTAATCATCTTCATAATGCTCTTGGAGAGATAGACAGTATTAACATTTATAGACTGAGAAACTGAGATAGATAAATCAAAGTCAGGTAATTACACTAGATGTGGTTCCTATATATTATTTTTTAATTTCAAAAACCATCTCAAATATACAGAAAAATGTTTTCCTAATTGATTTAATAGTGAGTTACCCACTTGAAGCCCCATCATTTCTGTATATTTAGTGCCTTTTTTTTTGTCTGAACAAACAAGGACATGCACCTACATAGCTATAATATAGCTATCAAAATCAGGAAGTTAATCTTGATCTATTATTACCATGTAATCCCCAGATCCCATTTAAGTTTCACCAGTTGCACCAATAATGCCCTTCATGGCAAAAGGATTAATTTCAGGATTATCCACTGCTTTTAGTATCCTGTCTATTTAGGTTCCTATAGCCTGGGACAGATCCTTAGTCTTTCCTTGACTTTTATGACCCAGAGGTGAAAGGCCACATGTTTTGTAGAATGTTCTTAAACTTGGGTTTATCTGAGGTTTCCTTGTGATTGAATTCAGGTTGGACACCTTTGATGGGACTGTCATAGAACTGATGCTGTGTTCTAATTGCATCTTATCAGGTGACTTATGATTTCTGTTTGTCCCATTATTGATGCTGTTACTTTGATCACTTGATTAAGGTCGTGTCTGCCTGGCTTCTCCAGTGTGAAATTTCTTTTCTTCTTTGTAATATTTTGTGGGGAAGTACTCTAAAACTATGTAACTATTTCATTTCTTTTCTTTTGAGACAGGGTCTGGCTGTGTTGCCCAGCCTAAAGTACAGTGGTGCAGTCACACCTTACTTCCTGCCTTGACCTCCTGGGCTCAAGGGATCTTCTTTCTTTAGTCTCCCAAGTAGCTGGTTCCACAGGCATGCACCACTCTGCCCAGCTTATTTATTTATATTTATTTATTTATTTTATTTTATTTTTTTGAGACAGAGTCTTGCTCTGTCACCGAGGCTGGAGTGCAATGGCGTGATCTCAGCTCACTGCAACCTCTGTCTCCCTGGTTCAAGCCATTCTTCTGCCTCAGCAGAATGTAGCTGGGATTACAGGCACGTGCTACCATGCCTGGCTAATTTTTGTATTTTAGTAGTGACAGGGTTTCACCATATCGGCCAGGCTGGTCTCGAACTCCTGACTTTGTGATCCGCCTGCGTCAGCCTCCCAAACTGCTGGGATTACAGGCATGAGCCACTGCACCTGGCCTATTTTTATTTTTCAAATTTTTGTAGAGACACGGTTTTGCCATGTTGCCCAGGCTGGTCTTGAACTCTCGGATTTAGGAGATCCTTCTGCCTCAGCCTTCCAAAGTGCTGGGATTACAGATATGAGCCACCACGCCAGGCCAACTATTTTTCTTATCACACTTTAAGTTTATTCACTTGTATCAGTGTATACTCACCATTTCCTAAAAATTGTAATCTTTTACTCCCCTTTCAAGCTGGCTTCTGTTCTCTTTTAACAAGTTATTATAATTCTTTGAGCATGTCTAGCTGACACAAAATGTTCTAGGCTCATCTTATTCTTCCCTACCCTGGTACTAGAATCAGCCATTTCTCCAAGAGCCCTGGTTTCTTAGTGGAAAAGGACGTATACAAACCAAGATCTGGCTGCTAAGTGTAATCAAAGGTTGTTTCTCCTTTCAGGCTTTCTTGGTGAGCAAAGGTAGGGAATATATTCATATACACGTACACATTTACATGTTGTCTCTCTCTCTAAAAGTCATGAATTGTTCCTACTGACGTATCCACTTCTAATCTTACCACAGGATTCATTCCAGTTTTCTCCCTTGCCCCATTTGTAACTTCTTTTCCTGAAGATGAGAAACCTGGTTCCTTTATCCCTAAGTTACTTACTTAGTCAATTCTGCTCTGTGTAACCAGTCTCCCATTGCTGCTGCTCCCTCCCTCTGTGCAGATGTCCTATACACTTGGGCCCTGCCTGACATCCTGTGCTGCAGTGACCCCCACATGGACACACCCTCCTCACTTGGCATGCACTTGGTTCTCTTTTTAAGTGTGACACGTCTACAAGGACTGGACTTCTCTTATAATTTGGGTGAAGCTTTGCAAAGAGCAAAAGTTCTTATTGAGGTCTTGCCTATCTCCCTTAACCTTAAATTGCATTTTTTTGGTCAGTCCTTCTATCTAATTAACTTTCTTTTTGTTTGTTTTGTCCTTAACTACAGTAGTGATGAATATATTTACCGGTGGGTGTTGATTCTCATATCAATGGGTATGTACATTATTATTAAACAGCTTGTGATATGTTACATAAATGTTATATGTAGTACTTTTTAAGGTGTAAGTAGTAAAGCTATATGTTTCTACATCAACATAAAATGCAAAGGTGTTAGACCCTGCTTAAAAGTCTCATGTGTCTGCCTGTGATCCTCATGATTATGGATTGCATAGAGTCTGTAATCATATCAGAGTACCCAATATAACTAGACTATCACAAAACTTATGATTCTCTGATTTTAAAATTATATCAAAGAGCTCACCAGTAGTGATTTAGTTTCTTTTGTGTTTGTTATTCCTTAGAAGGATCTTTTTTTTCTTTAAAAAATGCATGAGGTTTGAAAGTTACTACTTAAGGCCGGGCGTGATGTCTCACACCTGTAATCCCAGGAGGGATTTGGAAGGCCAAGATGGGTAGATCACCCGAGGTCAGGAGTTCGAGACCGGCCTGGCCAACATGGCAAAACCCTGTCTTTACTAAAAACACAAAAAATTAGCCGTTGTAGTGGCGGTGCTGAGATCACTCCATTGCACTACAGCCTGGGCACCAAAAGCGAAATTCCATCTCAAAAAAAAAAAAAGAAAGTTACTACTTAAGATCATGCTGATATTCTAAAGATAACAATAACAGAGTTTCTTACCTGCCCAAGCTATGTTTCCATGGATATCCTTCTTCAAAAACAAGTCACTTTGTTGGAAAATAGAACTTCCTGAGTGTTTTTTATTCTATGCGCCTACCCTAATTTATAGCAAGCTACGTAAATGTGGGCACTCTGGGAACAATTGTTTAATTACTCCCAAGGTTCTGACTAATTAAAAAGCATGCTGACTTTAGAGTTCTTTTTCTTCTTTACATTTCCTTTTGTTAAGTCCATTCTACTGAAGTAACTCTTCTGGGAAGCCATCCTGTTTCACTATTATTTTTCAGTGATCTGGGGAACAGTTGTATAGGAAAAAGATTTATGTCTTTGCCTGTGATAGATAGAAATTTTTATGGAATTCTCATTGCTAGTAAGTACCAGACAGAATTCAGATATCATCTCTCATTCATAATGAATCTAGAGGTCAGTGTTGCAGCCATAAGTGGGCAGATAAATGTTCTTCCAAAAGCAAGTTAATGCATTCATTTGTCTACAAATGAATTATTGATAGACAATATTTAAATATTGGTAGACAAGTAGGAAACTACTGAAGAAGTTATTAATCTGAGTGTAGGTAGATCAGTAATCTGAGTGTAGGTAATCTGAGTGTAGGTAAATGCAGTTACACTGCATGCAAAGTAATACAACTGATTGAATTGGTTAGATGTACACAAAAAGTAAAGCTGCAGTGATCACATGGTAGGTGAATGATTTTACTTGAGCATTCTCCTTGCTTTGAATTCTAGTCTACTATTGTCCTTTGAACCATATGACTCTTAATAGCCAAGAGTGTATTATGGTAAAGAATGAGCGAGGTGCAGTGGCTCACGTCTGTAATCCCATCACTTTGGGAGGCTGAAGCAGGAGGATTGTGTGAGTGAGCCCAGGAGTTCAAGACCAGCCTGGGCAACATACAGATACCCTGTCTCTTCAAGTAATTAAAAAATTAGCTGGGCATGGTGGTACATGCCTGTAGTTCCAGCTACTCATCAGGCTGAGGTGGGAGATCGCTTGAGCCCAGCAGGTCGAGGCTGCAGTGAGCAGTGATTGTGCCACTTCACTCCAGCCTGGGCAACAGAGTGAGATTCTGTCTCAAAAAATAAGAATGCACTAGATACACAATTTTATTGAACTTTCTATTACGGAAAATTTCAAACTTATGCAAAGACTGGTATGACCTCCATTTACCCATCATCCAGCTTTGATAATTATTAACACATCCAAATAATTTTATGTTATAAAGATTTATAAAATTTAGAATAAATATATATATATAATTATTATTATTATTTTTTTAATGTAGAGCCTCACTCTGTTGCCCAGGCTGGAGTAGAGTGCAATCTTGGCTCACTTCTAACTCCACCTCCCGGGTTTAAGCAATGCTTGTGTCTCAGCCTCCCGAGTAGCTGGGATCACAGGTATGCACCACCATGCCTGGCTAATTTTTGTATTTTTAGTAGAGATGGGGTTTTGCCATGTTGGCCAGACTGGCGTCGAACTCCTGGCCTCAAGTGATCCACCCGCCTCAGCATCCCAAAGTGCTGGAATTACAGGTGTGAGCCACTGCTCCTGGCCTAGGATCTCTTATTTATCATTAGTCCTGGATAAGTACTCCAATTTGGCTGATAAATTGTGTGCTCATCGTACCGAGAAGCAAACTGGTGTTCAGACAGACAATTAACTTGCCCAACTTGCTTAGAAGAAGCCTAACCTGGGTTCGTTGTTTCAGGCTTTCAAAAACTTTTTTTCTGTAATTATTACCATACTTTATTTTTTAGATATTCATTTATCTCATTCTTTAGACTGAGGAGGGCAGGCTTACACCTGTTGTATTTACTAATCCACACCCAGTACCTAGCTGAACAACGGATGTATAGAGTTCATTAAATATTTGTTGAATGAATGGATCAAAACTATTTTATATTAGGAGTCTGATTTGCATCTAAAAATATTTTAGGTGGCATTATTTATTTCCTTCCCATCAATAATAATTCTGTGGTTTTCCTTGTAAGTGGACTCTTGCCACCAGGGAAATATTGTGGACTCGATCTCTGTGAGTGTTTAGCTGTTAATAAAAAGCCCCAACTGAAGATAAGATGTGAAATGATAAAAAAATGGTTTATTTCTTAACCTGGTAGCCAGTTATTAAACTCCTAACAGCATTGAGGAGAAATAGGCACATTGATAACGAGACATAAGAGACAAGTTCTCTGTGTTTCAGGAGCAGAGCAATGTTCTTTTCTCTAACATTCACACTGAATGAGTAATATGGGAGTGACTTGAAGGAATGAGCATTTGTACTGCATGCGAGGGTTTTTGCTTTTTCTAGTGCCTTCATTAAGGGATTAGCCTTTTGTTCTTTGAAATGCAAAATCTCAGTTGCCCAAAAAGCAGAGTGGAAATGATTAGGCAGCATCCTCTCTTCCTTAAGAGAAGTGATCTTTCTTCCATCACTTAAGATGTTTTCCTATAGTTGAGGATTTTATAGCAAAGATAATTTTTTAAACCATGTTACTGGTTAAAAACATTTTTTTTTTGTCGGTCTTAATTTCATAAGCATATAAGGTTAGGGCCAATTACTAGTCTTTTCTAAACTTTTATTTTTAAAAAACCACTAGTGCTTTAAAATACTGTCAGTGTGATAGGTCCCAGCTGCTGATTCCTTCCTATCAAATGATTGTTTTAAGTTTTGATTCCTGTTTTCCTTTGACTGTAGTAGTTTTGTTTTACTTTTAAAAATTAAATTCAACAGGATCATAAAGCATGCTTTTGACCAAATATTTTGCTGTTATCTTAAATTGACTGCAGTATAATTTAGAGTCTCAGAAAATTTTCTTTTAAATAGTTGCCTTTTTCCATCCTCAGTGTTCTTGTTCTGACAGTGTATCTTGTGATTTTTAATTTTTTCTTCCTTTCTGGGTGAAGTGACAGAATTTTAAAGTCTTTTTTGAAACATCTGGTGATCTAAATACAGTTTAGGGGAGCTTTGACCTACTTAGAATGGTTCTTTGTGCCAGAGAGCATGTTTATTCCCAAGGTAACTCTGCTACAGAATTGCCCATGTGAATGCATTGAGACTTGCAACTTGCCAGATCTTTTATTATACAAACACAATGAAGCAGCAGGCAGCCAAAAAGAAATGAGGAAAATTGCATTGTTCTTGTACTTCCTTGAATTAAGAAGTTTATTCATCTTGGTATTTTCTACAGATTTCTTTGACAATAATATTGTGAATGAGGATTTAGCAGCAACAGCTGATTGCATATGTGTTCATTGTCAGTATGTTTGCTCTGTTGAAACACCTTTATGCATTTTGTTCAGTAGGAGATCATACTTACACATAAAATTTTTTATTTATCTTTAGAGCTTTTTTAGACATGGCTGTATCATGAAGTGTAGTAGTATATTCCTTTTAGATAGTTTATTTTAAAATATCAGGATAATTGTATTTAAACATATAGTATAGATTTTGAAATATTTACGTTTATTAATATTCCATTTCTGTGATAGCAGAATATCTATGCCATTTCTTTTGTCTCTTCAAGGTTGGATCATTTGCCATAGACTTTCCCTAATCAGTTCAGTATTTTAACATACAAAGGTATTTACCCAAAAACTAGAAAATAGAGTCCCTTAAGATAATAAACAAGACATATTCTTTGCAGTTTTTGTGAAGCCTCAAATTTGAGAGTGTGTAATTTTTGTTAAAATTAGACTTTTTGTGAAATAGAGGTGTTTTTATGTACCTTTGGCCTCTAGGAGGCAGCATGATCTAGTTTAAGATTTCTGTATCCTGAATCAGGAAACTTAGTCCTCTGTCATTTTAAGAACTTTTGTGTATGAAAATATTTGCCTTCTGAATCATAAAGTTTTGCTATAAATGAATTAAATAATAGCGGATCGTCACAGAGCCCTAGACTAGACTTTGTGATCCTGTTATTCTCTTTGTGAATACTTAAAAAGCAAAAGGAATTGTGGTTGCTGTAGCAGTAGAATAACAATAGAAAAAGTAATCATTTCAATGGATGAGTGCATTTTCAGTTTGCAGACTGCTAGTGTCCATCCAGCCTTCTCAGTTGTGTAAAACCCTGCAAACATTACTGTCATTAACAGCTGAGGATATCTTTTTCTAGCTGATGTTTTTGCTAAAATAATGTGTCAAGTGTTTATTTAAAGATAACGTCAGTAAAATCTTAGCAAATGTTATAGCTCTCCTATAGTTATTACTAAAAGCTATCTAAAATTGCTTGAAATTCAGGAGATACATTGTGCCCATTTTTTCACTGTAAGAGTGTATACTTTTCCTATGTGATTAGAATGTACCCATGTGACTATTGCCATAATTTGTGGCTTCAGGGGAATAGAGACTAGGCATGTATTGTAAGGGGACAGTGGATGAACGGTTATCCTTTAGCCGATCTATTTTTCTTTACTTCTTTCTGTTTTTGTAGCACCTGGATAATTTCTATTTAGTGTCTCACATGAGACTACTGTAGTAAAAGGATACTGCCCCTTGGTTGTTGGAATTGCCAGCTTTGGGAGAATTTATTCTGCTCAAAACTTTAGGTTCAGAAGGCAAAGTAACTTGTGAGAGGATTTACCTATAATCTTATTAATGAGATTGATGCTGCCAAATATTATCATTAATTTAATTTTGGATCTATTTTGATCAAAATGTTATAAAGTTCAGGTCATGCTCTCATGCCCTAGAATATACTTAATCTAGAAATATTTGACCAAAGTAGTCAAAAGCTATACTGAAAGAATTGATAAATGTTTAGAAAAATTAGAGCTGCTGTATATTTCTTTTTTTTTTTTTTTTTTTTTTTGAGATGGAGTCTCGCTGTGTGGCCCAGGCTAGAGTGCAGTGGCCCGATCTCGGCTCACTGCAAGCTCCACCTCCCGGGTTCGCCATTCTCCCGCCTCAGCCTCCGAGTAGCTGGGACTACAGGCGCCCGCCACCACGCCCGGCTAGTTTTTTGTATTTTTTTAGTAGAGACGGGGTTTCACCATGTTAGCCAGGATGGTCTCGATCTCCTGACCTCGTGATCCACCCGCCTCGGCCTCCCAAAGTGCTGGGATTACAGGCTTGAGCCACCGCGCCCGGCCGAGCTGCTGTATATTTCTAAATAATTCCAGTAGATCCTCGTCCACAAAAAGATGCAGTCCTTTTTAAAGGAACAAATAACCTGCCATTTTCTTGTTTGAGTGATCTGAGACTTCCATCTCCTCTTTTGTATTTGAGACATAAATGTGTTCAGTCAGCTAATGAGCTGGGCTTCTTTTGCTTTTTCTGTAAACACTTATTTGAATGTGCATTGTTTCTGCATTGACAGGATGATATTTGGGACAAAATGAGAATGGGAGAACAGGAACTGGTGTATCCTGTTCTAAGCTCTGTAATGAGCAGGAGTGGACTTGATGAAGGGATTGAATTATTTGAAAACCTCTAGATTTTACAAAGCAGAATAAGGCTTCTATCCTCAATTTTTTACTTATCTCTACATTATGTCATTAGAAAGTTTCTTATAAGCAACAGTAAAGTTTTAAGTATTCCATTTTAACATTGTTTTTTTTTTTTTTTTAACTAGAAATCAGAGATACACATGTGAGACATTTTCTATTTTAGCCAAAGTGTGCCTTGGCTTGTTTTTGTCTGTTAACTTAGTTCAGGACTGTAACACTTGAAATAATAATGCCTAAAGATGTCATGATCTTAAGATGAAAAACTGTAGTGACTAGATTTTTCTTTTCTTGCTAATTACCACTGTGTTTATTTTGGAACTAGCCTATCTTATGCATGCCACAGGTATATGTCACAAATATAGTGCAGTGTGCCAGGAAAATTTTAATATCTAATTGCTGGGGTCTTTTGCAAGAAAAGACAGTTTGTGCTTGGTTTATTAAATTAGTATGGAATAATATGTACTGTTAACAGTGTTTATTGAGCTTCTGAGATATCTTCAGTGGACTCAGAATACAAGGATTGCTTCTTGTGGGTATGTGTTTTATGTGTAAATGTGTAAATAAATGTTTACTGGACTCTTACTAAAATGATCAGTTTATCAGGTACTATTAAAAATATTACATTGTTATTTGTGCCTGGAACAGTGTGTAACATATAAAAATAGAATGCAAATTGCAGTGGAAACCAGAAACAGAGTCCCTAGGGTCGAAAGGGACCTTGGAGAATATGTGGTGCCTTAATCTTCTAGCTCTGCTCTAAGGAGCTTGGTTGTGGAGTTCTGCTAGTGAATTTAAATAAATAATTAATAATTAATGACAGGATTGTTTTCTTTCAATTAGATAATATAATTTCCTCATTTATGATTTTTTTCACCTATTTTTTTTTTTAAATTTTCATTATTTTCTACCATTTCTCTGCTTGGGAGAACTAACCTGAATTCAAAGTGAAATAACAGGTACAAATGAATACAGATTAAGAGGGAAGACTCAAATAACCAATTTTTTTTGTAGTCTTGTGTGCTGGTAGCTGTGATTTTTTTCTTTGTTTTTCTTTTTTTCCTTTTTTTTTTTTTTTTTTTCCATTTGAGACAGGCTCTCATTCTGTTGCCTAGGCTGAAATTCAGTACTGTGATCACTGCTCACTGCAGTGTTGACCTCCCTGGGCTCAGGTGATCCTCCCACCTTAGCCTCCTGAGTAGTTGGGACTACAGGCGCGCGCCACCATGCTCATTTTTGTGTTTTTTTTTATAGAGACAGGATTTTGCCATGTTGTGCAGGCTGCTCTTGAACTGGGCTGAAGTGATCCTCCTGCCTTAGCCTCCCAAAGTGCTGGGATTACAGGCCTGAGCCAATGTGCCTGGCCTGATTTTTAAAATTTTTAATATATATAATATGATTGAATTTTCCATTCAATATCCCCTGTGTGTGATAGAACTGAACTTAGCTGGTAAATAAATATTTTATTCCACTGAAACGTGTTAAGCAAAGAGCATCGTTTGTTAATTTCAAGTGCTCCATCTCCCATAACAATTATTGGAACTAGTGATTTGGTCCAGTAATCTCTTTTACCAATTAGGCCCAGAGAGATCGACTTTCTTAAGGTTACTTGACAAATTAATGGTAGAGTCCAGGTTGTATTCTGTGGCTTACAACTTAACATTTATTGTTCTAAATTTAACAGCAGTACTTCACAGGTACAACTGAATTTGGAAGGAGTTTTTGTTTAGGAAGCATTCACCCATCATACAATCCTCATTTTTACCAAAGAGGAAACAGGCTCATAGAGTTTGAAGGATTTGCCTAAAGTTTTCCTGAAGCTTCTCCACTAGTTAGAAAAGAAGCCAGGTCTTTTCATTGGAATTATCAATCCTTTCCTTATGTAATTGGCTATTGGTAGGAGGAAAATTATTAACAGGAGTGATGATACCTTCAGAAATCTCTTGAGTCAACAACTTATTAGAATTAATAATTTTCAAGTATTTAGATAGCAGGAAGAGTTGGCCAGCAAAAGATTATTAATTTGGTTAGTAAATTGTGTTTATTGGGATGTTTGACACTGCTTTTTTTTTTTTTTTTTTTTTGAGACAGAGTCTCTCACTCTGTCGCCCAGGCAGGAGTCCATGGGTACACGCTCTGCTCACTGCAACCTCACCTCCCAGGTTCAAGCGATTCTCATGCCTCAGCCTCCTAACTAGCTGGGGTTACAGGTGTGCACCACCACGCCTGGCTAATTTTTGTATTTTTAGTAGAGATGGGGTCTCGCCATGTCGGCCAGGCTAGTCTCTAACTCCTGGCCTCAAGTGATCCGCTGCCTTGGCCTCCCAAAGTGCTGGGATTATAGGCATGAGCTACTGTGCCTGGCCAGACACTGCTATTTATAAGGATCACAAAATGTAAATTTAAGGCACTCAAAAATGCTTCTGCATTTGGATTTATCTCCTTCAAAAATAAACATTTGATTCTTTTGTGCTATTCCCGAAATAAAAATACAAATAAAATAAAAACTTAAAAAAGATTTGAAAAAGAAATGTATTTAAAAATCTAAAAGTGTTTATAAGTAGTTTTTTTTTTTGTTTTGTTTTGTTTTAATTTCAAGACAGGGCCTCACTGTGTTGTCCAGTCTGGAGTGCATGGTGTGATGACAGCTTACTGCAGCCTCCATTTCTTGGGCTCAAGCAATCCTCCAGCCTCAGCCTCCTCAGTAGCTGGGACTACAGGCACATGGCACCACAGCTGGCTGATTTTTTTTGTTTTTTGTTTTTGGAGAGATGTGGTCTCATGTTGCCTAGGCTGGTCTCTAACTTCCTGACTCAAGTGATCCCCCCAACTCAGCCTCCTGAAGTGCTGGGATTATAGGCATGAGCCACCATGCTTAGCCTACTTGATGATTATTGTTTAGGGAGACTAGGCCTCTACAGCCGCAAATAAAATCAGAACTATCACAGAGATTCTTTGAAGTCTGAATTTACATCCACTGTTATTATGTATGAACTTTGCCTGACATTTTATCATGCCTTGAGATATTAACTAGTATTGTGAAGCCAATATTTAAAACTGCTCTTCATTTTATCTTTGTATCATCTTATTAAAAGTGCTATTTTTGGCCAGACATGGTGACTCACGCCTGTAATCCCAGGACTTTGAGAAGCTGAGGCGGGAGGTTTGCTTGAGCCTAGGAGTTCAAGACCAGCCTGGGCAACATAGTGAGACTTTGGCTTTACTAACAAAAATAAAATAATTAGCCACTGGTGGTGGTGCGTGCCTGTAGTGCCAGCTACTTGGGAGGCTGAGGCTTGAGTCTGGAAGATACAAGGCTGCAGTGGTACCACTGCACTCCAGCCTGGGCGACAGTGAGACCCTGTCTCAAAAAAAAAAAAGAAAAAGAAAAAGCTATTTTTGAGTATTTTATAATATAGTAGAGTAGTACATGTATAGAATTTATAAGTGGAGATATCCTGGAGTGGAGAGTCAAAAAGTCAATGGATTGCATGATGAAAAACTTGAGACAACTTAGAGAAAGACACTGGAAAACTAAGGCAAAGAAAGATCGGTCATTTGAGGATGGGTTTAGATTCTAGTAGGTATCAGTGATTATATGATTTCCTTTGCATATGTTATGTGACATGATGTTAATAATCTTCTGAAATAAATATTTCCACTTTATAGTCAGCAAGACTGAGGCTCAGAGAAGTGTAATAACCTGCCCATGGGCACAGTCACTGTATTGCGGATTCTGTATTTCAGCCTCAGTCTTCTTTCTAAACTCTTTCCACATTCTGTTTCTATTGAATTAACCGGGCATTTGAAAATGCCATTAGCTGAGATAAGGAATACAAGTAACTGATATTCTCCAGATTACTAATTGAATTTTTTATAAGAATGTATTTGTACTAACCCTACTTGAGACATCTAATACATATATAATGTGTGCTAGTTGTATCTGTGGTCCGTAACTTATTCATCATGTTGAAAGTTAGTATTGATTCTTCTAAGTTTGTGTTTGATAACAGAATATTCAGTTATGGCAAAATATTTTTCCTTTGGGAAAATATCATATTTTAAATTAAGATGATGTACAAAAAACCATAATAACTATTTAAGCAATTAAAACTGGTATAAATATGAAATTTTCTGATTTTTTTTTTTTACCCTTTTCAGATGAGAGTTTTCATGGTCCTATATGATTCATGATATCACCAAGCTCTAGTAACAAAAGTGTTGATTAAAATGATTTCTTCAGTCTCAGGAGCTCACATGTTGTAGAAAAATGCCACAATGCTTAAGAGGCTTTTACCTGAAGAAATTAGTAGTAACATTTCCATTTATTCATCTGTTTTTCTATTTCTTTTGACATGTTTTTGCCAGGTAGTTTATTTAATGTGAATTTAGCAGAAGTGGAATTTGAATCCACGTATTTGTACAGAGCACTGAAAGCTCCCATAAAGCAAACAGAAGAAGGCTTCCAGGGAGAATTTCAAGAATGTTGTGCATTTTTAAAATGTAAGTGTCTGCTGTGCTCTGTTTCCACAGTTTATGCCCTTTCCCTTGTGACTATTATCCTTTCTTTTCATCTTTGCAACAGTTTTGTTTGTTTGTTTGTTTGTTTGTTTGAGACGGAGTCTCGCTCTGTCACCCAGGCTGGAGTGCAGTGGCCGGATCTCAGCTCACTGCAAGCTCCGCCTCCCGGGTTCACGCCATTCTCCTGCCTCAGCCTCCCGAGTAGCTGGGACTACAGGTGCCTGCCACCTCGCCCGGCTAAGTTTTTTTTGTATTTTTAGTAGAGACGGGGTTTCACTGTGTTAGCCAGGATGGTCTCGATCTCCTGACCTCGTGATCCGCCCGTCTCGGCCTCCCAAAGTGCTGGGATTACAGGCTTGAGCCACCTCGCCCGGCCTTGTTTTTGTTTTTGAGAAGGAGTCTTGCTCTGTCACCCAGGCTGGAGTGCAGTGGTGCAATCTCAGCTTACTGCTACCTCTGCCTCCCGGGTTCAAGCAATTCTCCTGCCTCAGTCTCCCGAGTGGCTGGGATTACAGGCGCCCGCCACCACACCAGGCAAATTTTTATGTTTTTAGTAGAGACGGGCTTTCACCATCTTGGCCATGCTGGTCTTGAACTTCTGACCTCGTGATCCACCCACCTCAGCCTCCCAAAGTGCCGGGATTACAGGCATGACCCACCGCGCTTGGCCTTTATAATAGTTTTAACCGTGACCTTTTAAGTTATGGATTTAGTTTGGTTTCTGCATAATATCAGGTGGTTTATAGCAAGTAAACACTGCATATCTGTGATTGGAAAGTTGGTGGGAAGATTACTTTTCCATTCTTGATGTGGCAGCCTTAAGTGCCATCACAGTTTGTTCTGTGGTTTGCTTTTTTTTTTTTTGGTGGGTGTCAGATACATTGATGCATGCGAAACTTTTAACCCAATGTCCAGTGCAGAGGTAAGTGCTGAATACTTAATTGCTATTATTCCTTTATCTCCTATTTTTGACTAGCTTCCTTTTCTGATTCAAGGCAATTAGCTTCTATTATCATTCATTCGTGTATTCTCTCCAGGGTTCACTCATCTTTTACATAATTGCCATTTAGACCCTGCATTTGTTTTTATCTATTTCTTTTTTTATCGGTGAGGAAGCCACTATATACTTTTATTTAAAACTGAACTTAAATTTTATCCTAATAGAATTCCAAATATTTCTATAAATAGACAAAATACTGGAGGCATTTATATGTGCAAAAATGCTTGGAACCCTACTTAACTGCTCCCTTGCCCCTGATTGCTGCAAGAAAGTAGAAGCAGGGTGACAATAGAGGGAATGCAACCAACACTAGCCAGGTGCAGGGCTCGGCTGTTTAGTATACATTATGGAATGTGTTATCCCCAGTTTAGGTTGGAGGAAACTGGGCTTCAGAGAATTTAAGTAACAGGCTCTCGAAGGTTGTACCACTAATAACTGACAAAGTAGTGATTCCAAGCAAGATTTCTGATTCTGGCACTGTTGCTCACATAGTGGGTACTTTAGAACAGTGACTTTCAATTTTTTTTTTTTTTTTTTTTTTTGAGAAGGAGTCTTGCTCTGTTCCCCAGGCAGGAGTGCAGTGGCGTGACCTTGGCTCACTGCAACCTCCACCTCTCTGGTTCAAGCAATTCCGCTTCCTCAGCCTCTGAAGTAGCTGGGATTACAAATGCATGCCATCAGGCCTGGCTAATTTTTTTGTATTTTTGGTATAGACGGGGTTTCATCATGTTGGCCAGACTGGCCTCAAACTCCTGACCTCAGGCAATCTGCCTGCCTCAGCCTCCAAAAGTGCTGGGATTGTAGGCGTGAGCCACTGCGCCCGGCTGACTTTCAAATTTTTTAACCACAGCCCAGTATAACACTGTGTGTATGTGTGTGAGTGTGCTTGTATGTGTGTTTGAAATAAAACTTTTTCAGGTGCTTGTACACTGATTTTTTTTTTTTTTTATCAGAACCACTAATGAGATGAGACCATAGTTTGTAAAACCTCATGCCTTAGAGAAAAAGATAGGAAGACATTTTCTTTTTCGTTTATTTTTCTGTCTTAGCTGAATACCTTCCAGGTTGGCAATATCCAAGGGCCAGATTCAAAGTGAGAAGGTTATATACCTCTTGAAATATGTAAGGTTGGATAATTAGACCTTGATGCTTAAAATAGTGCTTTCAGGCAGTGGAATTTTCATCAGCTCCCCCCACATTTACTTGTGCCATTGCTGTAATACAAAAGCAGTGAGAACAGCAAGAAAACGCAATGTAAGTACTGTGCGTCATGGCAAGTATTCTTGCTAAAACTTCTACTCATCCTGTATTTCTTTTGTGGGGGGATTTTAACCTAATTTCTTGCAATTTTTAGAGCAGTGGGCTTGTGTTAACTCACATCACTTAGAGAATACACTGGAGACAACTTTAGAAATCAAGTGGGAGCTCTTGAATGAAAACTGCTGCCTCAGATGCTGACTGAACTGAGCAACCAGTGTTGAACAGGTGCCTTCTTGTTCATAACTTGGTGTGTATGATCTCACTTGCCTCCTCATAGGTAGCTCTGAGACCAGATGGAATTTTCTTCTTTCACGATAACCATTACCGAAAAACAAGCAAACAAAACCCAAGAGCTGAGATAGCTTGTTCTAAGTCACATGTGACTAGTAGAAAAGAGTAAAACTTCAACCCACGTGTGGATTTCATACTGAAGATCTTAAAACAAAAACCCCTTCATTATGTAATTAAGAATGTCAAGAGTCACCTTTGTTGTGGATTAAAACACCAACTTTTGGGGCAACAGATTAGGTTAGATTATAATATAATAATGTATCATTCAGTTTTCATTGTTTAAAGGTAAATAATGTATTCTTCTTGACTTTGAGCTTCAGATGTCTAAAATGCCTTCATTTGGAGAAACATTGATACAGTCCCCATAAATATGTATTTTTTAACCCTGTGCAGTGAACCTGGAAGCCTGGGTAAATGTCCCTGTTTTATGATGTGTCTTCACTGTTTTTGTTCTGAAAACCTGTGAAATAGGGGGAGCAGGTGGTGCCATTGTTGGCAACACTGAGGTTGCCCCAAGAAACTGAGGCCCCAAGTTTCTTTTAACTTTTGTGTGAGAATTGAAATGAGAACTCAGGCTTTCTGACCACTGCCCATTTCTTTGCAGAAGCATTAGTCCATGTGGGCAGAAAATGAAATGTTGTGGTTAAAGTCAAGAGATAAAAAATGGCAGAGGAAGATTTATTTGCGATTTATTTGCTACTTGGATTTAGAATGTAGCCTTGTGAAGACTTTGTCAGTGTTGTATAAAGTGATCCCATGAAGAAAGAATTCAGTAAAATTCTATATTTAGAAGACACTAATTTAACGTAGCCACTAAGTAGACAACTCACTAGGTAGAAATATTCTTAAAAATTCTGATTTCCTTTAGGCCCCAAGTTTCTTTTAACTTTTGCTAAGCACTTATTTGCATGTGTCCCAGTGAAACATGTTACGTATGTACATACTGGATTAGTCATGTTTTTGGGTTTTGTTTGTTTGTTTGGTTGGTTTTTTGAGACAGAATCTCGCTCTGTCGCCAAGGCTGGTGTGCACTGGTGTGATCTCGGCTCACTGCAACCTCCCTCTTCCTGGGTCAAGCAATTCTCCTGCCTCAGCCTCCCAAGTGGCTGGGACTACAGGTGCACACCACTTCACCCGGCTAATTTTTTCTATTTTAATAGAGACGGGGTTTCACCGTGTTGCCCAGGCTGGTCTTGAACTCCTGAGCTCCAGCAATCCACCCACCTCGGCCTCCCAAAGTGCTAGGATTACAGGCGTGAGCCACTGCACCCGGCCTAGTCATGTTTTATAAGTGTTTTTGGCCCCAACCACCTGAAGTTTGATTCCACAAGGGGTTAAAGAAAAAGGACAAATGCACATAGGGTGTTTATATTATATGCTCATTGAAAGGCTGATTGAATAATAATAGAAGAGTAAGAATGGATAAAATTTATTGAGAGCTTCTGTGTACTGGGTAATATTCAAGGTGTTTTATGCATTTTATCTCAGAAAAATCTCGTCTGAAGATAGATGCTATTAATTACTTCAATTTTTATAGATGAAGAAACCAAAGCACAAAAAATACAAGTTAATATTAAGGGTCATAGTTTCATAAATGATAGAGTAATGTGACTTACATCCTGTGCTAAAATAACTGTGTTATGCTGGTCCCTTATAATAGACATGAAACTAAGAGTTACTAGAAAATGGGTCCTAATCATAATTTTATCATTAAAGTTCGAGCTTGTACAAGTCAATCTCTTTTTTTGTTTCGTCATCCTAAATTGTGCTGTTCTACCTACAACTCCAGTTTCTGATTAAATTGTGATGTAATAGGGATTAAAGCCAGAGTAGTGGCTATAGGCTAGGATACATTATGGAAATTAGAGGAACAGGAGGAGTAAAAACAATAGAAAGTGTTAAAAAATGCAGTTGACTTTTGAACAGCTTGGGGGTTGGGGCAGTGACCCCTGTTGAGCTGAAAATTCACATATAACTTTTGACTCCCCGAAAACTTAGTTTACTAATAGCCTACTATTGACCAGAAGCCTTACTGATAACATAAACAGTCGATTAATACATATTTTGTATGTTATATATATTATATACTGTTTTCTTCCTTGTCCTAAGAAATTGCCATAGCCCCCCCAGCCCTCACCTTTAGCAGCCACCACCCTCACCAGTCAGCAGCCATTAAAATCAAAGAAAGAGGCTGGATGCAGTGGCTCACACCTGTAATCCCAGCACTTTGGGAGACTGAGGTGGGCGGATCATGAGGTCAAGAGATAGAGACCATCCTGGCCAACATGGTAAAACCCTGTCTCTACTAAAACTACAAAAATTAGCTGGGCGTGGTGGCGCACACCTGTAGTCCCAGCTCCTCCGGAGGCTGAGGCAGGAGAATCACTTGAACCCAGGAGGCAGAGGTTGCAGTGAGCTGAGATTTGCACCACTGCACTCCAGCCTGGCAACAGAGCAAGATTCCGCCTAAAAAAAAAAAAAAAATCAAAGAAAGACCCTCTGCTAGCAGAAAGATTATTACTTACTGAAGACTTAGATGATCATTAGTATTTTTTAGCAACAAAGTGTGTGTGTGTATTTGTGTATTTGTTTGTTTTTTGAGACAGGATCTTGCTCTGTCACCCAAACTGTAATGCAGTGGTACAGTCACTGCACTGAAACATTAGCTTCCTGGTCTCAAGTAATCCTTCTGCCTCAGCCTCTCAAGTAGCTGGGGCCACAGTCATACGCCACCATGCCTGGCTGCTTTTTAAATTTTTGTAGTGATGGTGTCTTGCTATGTTGCTCAGGCTGGTGTTGAACTCCTGGCCTCAAGCAGTCCTCCCACCTTGGCCTCCCAAAGTGTTGGGATTATAGGCATGAGCTACTGTTTCCAGCCTAAAGTATATTTTAATTAAGGATGCCCATTGGTTTTTAAAACATAATAGTATTGCACATTTGCCAAACTACAGTATATTGTAAACATAACTTTAACTTTTATATTTGCTAGGAAATGAAAAAAGTTTGCAACTAGCTTTGAGGTATTTATTTTGTTTTGGTGGTCTGGAACTGAACCTGCAATATCTCTGAGTGTGCCTGTATATATACATGTAAAAAAATGTATTGTAAGGAATTGACTCATGAGATTATGGAGGCTGACAATTCCAAATCTGCAGTGGGGTTGGCAGACTCAAGACCCAGGAGAGTCAATGGTGCAAAACAAGTCCAAAGGCCATTTGCTGGGGAATTTGCTCTTGCTTGGGAGGCTGGTCTCTGTTCTGTTCAGGCCTTTAACTGATTGGATGAGGCCAGGAGTTTGAAACCAGCCAGGCCAATATGGCATAACCCTGTCTCTACTAAAAATACAAAAATAAGCCAGAAGTGGTGGCGCACGCTTGTACTCCCAGATACTTGGGAGGCTGAAACAGGAAAATTGCTTGAAGCTGGGAGTGGGAGGTTGTAATGAGTCAAGATGGCGTCACTGCACTCCAGCCTGGGCAACAGAGTGAGAGTCTGTCTCAAAAAAAAAAAAAAAAAAAAAAAAATTTAGCAATCACAGCCCCTGTGGAATGTGGTACAGGCAAGGCCTTTTTAGAGGGCATCAGCCCTCACCACCCTACTCCCAGAGCTTCTTTCCAAGCCCAGCATTTTTAGCTGTATTTTTGCACATATATTTTATTAGGTAGAAATATATTTTATTAGGTAGAAATCCTAAAACCTATTCAAACCAAATAAAAATAGGCAAGAAAGCATCCTATTGTGAAACAGTTACAATGCAAAGAATTTAGGGGAGTGGTGAGTTAAGAGGATGTGGGTAGAGTTTATTATAATTGTGTGGATTGTCACCTGTCATAAGGATTACAGTTTGGCAAAAGAAAAATAAACCTTTTCTTCATTTTGAGCCTGGAATGTATGTTACTATACACAGTGCAATAGGGGCCTTATTAGATCTACAGGAAAATTCTATCTTCATTCTAAGGGAGAGTAGCTGTGGGACCTTAGGAACCCTGGCTGTACTACCCAAACACTGGACAAGTCTTATCTCTTTTGATGCTGCTAACTCTTCAGAGGAATTCCTTGTGGTGGTATATAACTCGTTGGTTGAAGAATAAATGCATAAAACGTAATTAAAGTCTATATAGCAGCTACTGTTTAACCATATTATCTCATATAAACCTTGAAAGGAGCTAATAAAGTGGAGGGCATAGTTATATTACTGCTTTTACAGAAACAGCAACCACAATTTTAAGTCTTCTAGTCAGTGTAGGACAGTGTTTTGTATATAGGTGCTTAATATAAATGTTTGATTTAAAACCAATCTTGTTCTATTTTTGTAATTGTTTTCTTTTTTCTCTTCCACTGGTCTTTAATTTTAACCTTTGGCCGGGTGTGGTGGCTCACGCCTGTAATCCCAGCACTTTGGGAGACCAAGGCGGGCAGATCACCTGAGGTTAGGAGTTTGAGACCAGCCTGGCTAACGTGGTGAAACCCCGTCTCTACTAAAAATACAAAAATAAGCCAAGAGTGGTGGTGGGCGCCTGTAATCCCAGCTACTTGGGAGGCTGAGGCAGTAGAATTGCTTGAACCCAGGAGGTGGAGGTTGCAGTGAGCCGAGATCACGCCATTGCACTCCAGACTAGGCAACAGAGCGAGACTCCATCTCAAAAAAAATTTTTTTTTAATTTTTATTTAATTATAATTTTTTTTTTCCTGAGTTGGGGTCTCACCCTGTCACCCAGGCTGGAGTGCAGTAGCACCCTCTTGGCTCACTGCAACCTCAAACTCTTGGACTCAAGCAATCTTCCCACCTCAGCCTTCCAAGTAGCTGGGAACTACAGGTATGCCTCACTATGCCCAGCCAATGCTTACCTCTAATTTTATTCTCAATCATTGTCTACTATATGATGAATGCTATATATATATATATATGTATTTTTTTTTTTTAAGAAAAAGTAATAGAATTTAGATCTGTCCCTTGAGGAACTTTTGACAGATTAATTTATCTTAATATCAGAGTGGAAGTGAGTACTTAATACAAAATACTGTCTAACACCTTTTTAAGTAGAATACTGGCTGGCTGGGCACAGTGGTTCATGCCTGTAATCTCAGCACTTTGGGAGGCCAAGGTGGGAGGCTTGCCTGAGCCCAGCCTTTGGGACCAGCATCTCTAAATAAACGTAATTAGCTGGGCGTGGTGACATGTGCCTGTAGTCTTAGATACTCCTGAGGCTACTTGCTTGAGCCTAGGAGTTGAAGGCTGCAGTGAGCTATGATCATGCCATTGCACTCCACCTGAGTGGCAGAGTGAGACCCTGTCTCAAAATAAAAATGAAGTAGGGTACTTTTTTTATAGCTTAGATTTTTTTTTTGTTTAATTCTAGAGAGGAAACCTTTCTGTAGTGTAACTTGCAAAAGAGTTAGTGTTTTTCTTTCTCAGTGATCTCTTACAGCAAATGCTCATTAATTAAAAATAGCTGACCAACACAGGAAACAGCTCATGTAGCAGCTTATGATGCTGTTCTAAAAACAGACTTGAGCTCTCGGGTGCTAGAGAAGCACGAATATTGAAAACATTGTGAACAAATTCAGGTAAAAGTATGGTGTGTTCTAAGAAGGATCCATGTGCCTTTACATTAATAGTTTTCTGATTCTAAAAGTCGTGTGCTTACTGTTAAAAAGATAGTATAGGGGCTGGGCGCAGTGGCTCATGCCTGTAAAGCCAGCACTTTGGGAGGCCGAGGCAGGCAGATGGCTTGAGTCCAGGAGGTTGAGGCTGCAGTGAGCTGTGATCGCGCAACTGCACTGCAGCCTCAGCAACGGAATGAGACCCTGTCAAAAGTAAAAAAGGATATTGTAACCATGTATTTTGTAGAAGATGAAATTCGCACCCAATTTATAGCATTTATTTATTCTGGTGGTTTCTTTTTTTGTTTTTTTGAGACGGAGTCTCGCTCTGTCACCCAGGCTGGAGTGCAATGGCACCATCTCGGCTCACTGCAACCTCTGCCTCTGGGTTCAAGCGATTCTCCTGCCTCAGCCTCCCAAGTAGCTGGGATTACAGGTGCCCGCCACCACGCCCAACTAATTTTTGTATTTTTAGTAGAGACAGGATTTTGCCATGTTGGCCAGGCTGTTCTCAAACCCCTGACCTCAGATAATCCACCCTCCTGAGCCTCCCAAAGTGCTGGGATTATAGGCATGAGCCCGGCCTATTCTGGTGGTTTCTATCAGATTTTTAAAATACATATTTTAACAGTATATACTTTTTCTTTAAATGGAATTATACTGTTTATCCAACTTGTTTTTTTATTTATATATATTAGAAAATTTCCACAGAAATCTTTTAAAATTCCCTATCTTGCTATCTTTTTATTATTTATTTATTTATTTATTGAGACGGAGTCTTTCTCTGTCGCCCAGGCTGGGTGCAGTGGTGTGATCTCGGCTCATTGCAACCTCTGCCTCCTGGGTTCAAGGAATTCTCCTGCCTCAGCCTCCCAAGTAGCTGGGACTACAGGTGTGCGCCACCATGTCTGGCTAATTTTTTTGTATTTTTAGTAGAGACGGGGTTTCACCATGTTAGCCAGGCTGGTCTCAAACTCCTGACCTCAGGCAGTCTACCCGCCCCAGCCTCCCAAAGTGCTGGGATTACAGGCGTGAGCCACCGCGTCCAGGCATTTGCTGTCTTTTTAAAGACAACATAGTATTTCACTCTATACCTAGACTACAGTTCGTTTAAACCAATTCTCTTTTTCTTCTTTTTTTTTTTTTGAGACGGAGTTTCACTCTTGTTGCCCAGGCTAGAGTGCAATGGCATGATCTCATCTCACCACAACCTTTGCCTACCAGGTTCAAGCAATTCTCCTGCCTCAGCCTCCTGAGTAGCTGGGATTACAGGCATGCGGCACCATGCCTGGCTAATTTGTATTTTTATAGAGATGGCGTTTCTCCATATTGGTCAGGCTGGTCTTGAACTCACAAATTTAGATGATCCACCCACCTCGGCCTCCCAAAGTGCTGGGATTACAGTCGTGAGCCACTGCGTCTGGCCTAACCAATTTTCTATTAATAGACCTGTGGGTTGATAATATTTTATTTAAAAACATTTTTTTCTTGAAAGTCATCATTTTTAGAGCAGATACACTTGTCATTGAACAAATACGTAGTAATTTAATAGTTTAATATATTCACATTTTACTATGTGTCTAGAAGTTTTCTAAGAATTATCCTGCACGAATTAGAATAATTCTACAACTTTATGAGGGAGTTGCTATACCTCTTCCAGAGTTCAGAAAGCCTCCAAGTTCCCTATGCGCCATCTTGACCCTCCCTGAGATGGACCAAAAGACAGGGTGATTGGATCAGACATGTGAGGGCTCCTAAATCCAAAGGAACAGGCGGAAGGAAGTATCTGCCTCAGTACAAAAAAGCAGAGCTCACAAGTTTTTGCCGAGGTATTGATGCCAAAGTATTCGCTGGTTGCCATGACAGGTTTCAGAAGAACTGGTTTCTTAACCGTTCTGACTGCTTCAAAGGTTTCTTTTTTCTTTTTCTTTTTTCTTTTCTTTTTTTTTTTTGAGATGGAGTCTTGCTCTGTTGCCTAGGCTGGAGTGCAGTGGCTTGATCTTGGCTCACTGCAACCTCTGCCTCCCGGGTTCAAGCGATTCTCCTGCCTCAGCCTCCCTAGTAGCTGGGAGCACAGGTGCACACCACTGCACCTGGCTAATTTTTGTATTTTGGTAGAGAGACGGTTTTACCATGTTGGCCTTGCTGGTCTCAAACTCCTGACCTCAGATAATCCGGCCTCCTCGGCCTTCCAAAGTACTGGGATTACAGGCATGAGCCACCACGTCCGGCCTGCTTTGAAGGTTTCCTTGGCTCTTCCCACCAATTGATTGGTGTCTGTGTAGTCCTTGCTGACTTCCACATTCTCTTGTGAATTTAATTGATACACAGGGCCTTGCCTTAGATTGGGCTGTATTCTGGGCTTGATGTCTGTATGCCATCAAGACATGTCAGTTGGGTGCTCTTCCCTGATGGCCTCCATAGCTGCTTGTTGTTTTCTGATGAAAATGGAAACTTTAAATATTTGTTATTAATTGTTTAGACCCTGTGATGGTTAATTTTAGATGTTTCTCTTTCTCTGTCTTTCCATTCTTTTCCTGTCCTTGGACATCAGAACCCCGGGCTCTTTGGCCTTTGGACTAATTAGGGGCCTGCCAACCTTCCCCCCAACCCCCACACCAAGCTCTCAGGTCTTTGGCCTCAGACTGAGATTACATCATTGCCTTCCTTGGTTCTGAGGCTTTTGGGCTTCAACTGAGCCAGGCACTGGCATCCCTGGGCCTCCAGCTTGCAAATGGCCAGTTGTGGGACTTCTGAGCCTCCATAATCACGTGAGTCAATTTCCCTAATGAATTCCCTCTTATCCATCCATCTCTCTCTATCTGATCTATATCCTATTCGTTATGTGTCTCTGGAGAACCGTAGCTAATATGTATTCTAGAAAAGCCTCCTGAGACTTAGAAGCTATGTTTCCTTTGTTTAAACGTTGTTGAATTGATCTAGATGTAATGCATTAGATTTTTCAGAAGAAAGAAAAGGTTTATTCCACATTACATCTCTTCAGAAGCCCACCCAAAGGGGATCTCTGTTTTGGCTATTTATTGCAGTGTAATAAACCACTCTAAAGCTTAGTAGCTTCAACTAGTGATTTATTACGTCTCATGATTCAGTGGGCTGACCAAGCTGTTCTTCTGGTTCATGTGGTGTTGGCTAGGTGCTGGAATGGCTGTGTTCCTCTGAGACTTGGATGGGTGCTCAGCTGGGACCCGGTGGATGCTTGGGTCACTTGTGGAGTTGTATCTGGATTCCAACAGGGAGGCAGTGGATGCTACCCTACACAGTTAAGGACTAGGCCCAGAACCGGGACAGCATCATTTCTGTCATGTGTTAATGGTCAAGGCAGTAATAGGCCCAGCCTACATCAGTGTGGGAAGGGACTAAACAAAGATGTAAGCACCTAGACATGTAGTTCATTGGGGATGATCACCAAAATAACCACTGACCAGACTGTGCTCTCTGGCCCTTCACACATGCACGATAGAGCAGCCCACACAAGTCTCTCTCACTCACTCCATTACTACATCAGCTTGACAGGTCTAGGATCTCATCCTGTAAATCAGGTCCAGGTGCAGGTGAGGCTCCTTGAGTGCAGCTCATCTCAAACTGAAGACCTATGAACTAAAAGGACACGTTATTTTCCCTTCTTCACCACTTTCCACCCCAACATATAATGGTAAGACAGGGACAGGAAAATTGCATCAGATATTCCTCTTCAAAAAGGTATTAGGGGCTGTGGGCCGTGCGCGGTGGCCAATGCTTGTAATCCTAGCACTTTGGGAGGCTGAGGCCGGCAGATCACGAGGTCAGGAGACTGAGACCATCCTGGCTAACACGGTGAAACCCTGTCTCTACTAAAAAATACAAAAAATTAGCTAGACATGGTGGCGGGCGTCTGTAGTCCCAGCTACTTGGGAGGCTGAGGCAGCAGAATGGCGTGAACCTGGGAGGCAGAGGTTGCAGTGAGCTGAGATTGCGCCACTGCACTCCAGCCTGGGCGACAGTGCGAGACTCTGTCTCAAAAAAAAAAAAAAGGTATTGGGGCTGTGGAGAAATCAGAGCCCTGACACACTGCTGGTAGAAATGTAAAATGGAACAGTTGCTTTGGAAAACAGTCTGGGTAGTTCTTTGAAGGTTAAAGAACATAGAGTTGCCGTATGATCCAGCAATTCTGTACCTAAGCATATACTCAAAAGCAATGAAACCTTAGTTCCACAGAAAACATTGTACATAAATGTTTATAGTTGCAATATATATCCGAAAGGTGGAAACAACTCAAATGTCCAGCTGATGAATGGATAAATAAAAAGTGATATGCCTGTATGATAGAATTTTTTGGCCATATGAATAAAGTATTCCTACCTACAACATGGATGAATCTTAAAAATGTGCTAAGTGAAAGAATCCAGTCACAGAAGACCACATATTGTGTGCTTCTATGTATATGAAATGTCCCAAACAGCCAAATCTATAGACAGAAAGATTAGCGTTGCTTAGGCTGGGAGGGCTGGAATGGGGGAAGGTGATAGCTAAAAGGTATAACTTTTTTGGGCTGGGAGAGGTGGCTCATGTCTGTAATCCCAGCACTTTGGGAGACCAAGGTGGGTAGATTGCTTGAATCCAGGAGTTTGAGAGTAGCCTGGACAGCATGGCGAAACCCCATTTCTACAAAAAATACAAAAATTTGTCAGGCATGGTGTCACGTGCCTGTAGTCCCAGCTACTCCAAGGCTGAGGCAGGAGGATCGCTTGAGCCCAGGAGGTTGAGGCTGCAGTGAGCCATGATTGCACCATTGTACTCCAGCCTGGGTGACAAAGCCAGACCCTATCTCCAAATTAAAAACAAATTTATTTTTGGTGTGATGAAAAAGGTCTAAAATTGATGGTGGGTGTATGTATCTGTGAATATAGTAAAAACCTTGCAATTGTAAACTTATTTAAATAGAAAAAAGCAGCAGATGTGACTGGGAGACACATGGCTGTGACTGGTACATAGCAGTTCTGACATTTAGCTCGATCTATATCCTTGTTGAGGAACTAGTTCACTACCGGGTGCCTCTCTTTGGCCCTCATCTCCATCCCTAGGCTCTTGGCTGTCTTCTGATTCTTTCTTTTCCACAAGAAATGGCCCGTGTTTTTTGGCCTCTTCCTGTCCGAATAGGGGTGCTAATATTTTTCATTTTTAACTAGCTCTATTAGTCCAAGCTGATGGTGTTTCCACTGGTATATTTCTCTGAAATGCCTTTTGGGTTTTACCATAGATCTTTTAGGTGTTCACAATATTAGATAAAAAATGCCCCTACAAATCTTTTTAAGATAGGACTTTCTTTACCCTGGACTGCCTTTGTATCAGACTGTCATGTGAAAATAACCTTTTATTGTCAAAAGCTCTACTGTCTGGTTTAGTTGATACTCAAAGCACCCACTTAAGATTCTTTAAAGCCTTTTGGTCTAGCTATGTGATTCCAAAAGCATGGGTGTCTGTACCAGCAGCATTTGTATCACCTGGGAACTTACAGTTGAAGTCTGCATCCAGACTTGCTAGATGAAAAACTGTGATGATCCATCCCAGCAATCTAGGTTTTAATAAAATCTCCATCTGAGTCTGATGCATATGAACTTTTAGAATCACTGGTCTAACAGAAAGTCCACGAGCAACCACCTAACATCTTCATGAGGTCTCAAAAAAGGGTCTTACCACTACATCCTAGAGGCTCTACTGGTAGCACTGGATTTGATCTTTGCCCTAAGGCCATTTCTTATTTTGAGTGGTTTTAAGCTTAGCTGGTGAAAAGAGGAATTGTTTTATTTTTTAACCCATGAAGTCCAACTTCTTTGTATTTCCTCTGAATTCTGCTTAAAAAGGAACCAAACAGTTCCTTTTTTAATTCATCTCACTACTCCTGTATTTTATTATAGGCAGCTAAAAACAAGCCAGTTGGCACTTTTGACATTCTTGGAATTCTCCTTAGTTGGGTCCATGAGTTCATTAGGGACCCTTTCTGTCCTCCATATTACTGTATGAAACGGGTCTGCTGCTTTTTCTTGGGTCTCCATTTCTTCAGCCACCAGTAACATATCTATACTGTTTTTCAAATCTTTACTAACAGTCTTCTAGCTGTTGTCTACCACCTGGACCCAAAACCAGTACATATTTTGAGTTTTTGTTACAGCAGAGCCTCACTTCTGATACCAAATTTTATTTTGTATCTGTTGTTGCATAATTAATAATTTCAAAATTTAATGGCTTAAAACAAATATTTTCTTGAGGATGGTCTTGCAGTTTGGCCAGAGTTTGGTAGGAATGGCGCATCTGTGATCTGTGTGCTGTCAGCTTGGGTGGCTTGATTTGATTTATTTCCAAGATACCTTAATTATATGACTGTCAAGTTGGTCCTACCACCTGAGGTTTTAGTTGGGATTGTCAACTGGGGCCTTAATTCTACTCCACACAGCCCTTCCTGATGCATGTTGCTGCTTAGACCTTCTCACAACGTGGCAGCTAGACTCCAAAAAGCAGGAAGCAGAAGTTGCCATGCCTCTAGCTAGGTGGAGGGTTATGGTGCCTGTAATACCAGCTACTCAGGAGGCTGAAGTGAATGGATCATTTGAGGCCAGCCCGGGTAACAGTGAGAACCTGTTTCTAATTAAAAAAACAACAACAACAAACAAAACAGAAGTTGCCTGGACTCTTAAACATTAAGCTCACAATTGGTATACAGTGGAATTTCTGGTCTTTTCTGCTGAACAAAGCAGTCATATACCTAGCTCAGATTCAAGGAGGTGGAGAAATATACCCCATCTCTTAGTGGGGGTAGTGACAGAAGACACTCTTGGCTTAAGGTTATGAGTTGGTGAAAAGTAATTGTTTACTACTTGAAAAACTTGAAGATCTGGCCAGGCGCGTGGCTCGGGCCTGTAATCCCAGCACTTTGGGAGGCCAAGGCAGGCGGATCACCTGAGGTCAGGAGTTCAGGACCATCCTGGCCAACATGGCGAAACCCTTTCTCTACTAAAAGTACGAAAATTAGCCGGGCATGGTGGCAGGTGCCTGTAATCCCAGCTATTCAGGAGGCTGAAACAGGAGAATCGCTTGAACCCAGGAGGCAGAAGTTGTAGTGAGCTGAGATCATGTACTGCACTCTAGCCTAGGTGATTAGAGTGAGACTCTGTCTCAAAAAAAAAAGAAAAAACCTTGAAGATCTGGAAAGAGGTAGCAAGAAAACCTTTCCATATAAAGAGCCTCTCTTGATATCAGTTTGTTGAAATCTTATTTTAATATGGAACACTTCACGAATTTGCATGTCATCCTTGTATTCTTCTCTGTGTCATTCCAATTTTAGTATATGTGCTGCCAAAGTAAGCACTATTGGAAGGAATTTTAAATGGTATATTTCACAGATGGACAGAAGTCATTTTAAGTTCCTTGCCAACAGAGTAACACTCTCCAGCACCATTGGTTGTGTCAAAGTTTGTGTGTGACAGGGAAGTGTGAATGCATTTATACATCTTACTTGATCTTACCAGTGAGCTGTGTATTTTTTTAAAATAAAGCTTGCCTTATACACTACTCAATGTAGAGAAAGAGTCCCCTTCCACACACTCCCCTCCTCAAAATAGCAACCAGATGCTCAAGAGTTGTGAACAATGAGAGGCATAATCTGGATGCATGGTAGAAATGATTGTGGTAAACCAAAGAGGGAATAATGGGATGACAGGAGCCCAGGGCCTTCTATCACTTGGAACTTTCGTGGTGCAGCTGTTTGTAGATTGCTAGGAGATGACAAAACAGATGGCAGCAGAGGTTGCCTCTGCCTTTGCTTATTCACCCGAGTCATCTATTAGGTTTGCTCATACGGGATAGTAAATGGCTTCCTGAATTTGTTAAGCACTTAGACTCGTAAATTTCTCCATGTCTTATTTGGAGTTCTGTTTAGAAAAAAAAATATCAAATTAATGCCCCATGACAACAGTGATTCAACAGGGTTTATATCCATCTTTCATAGAATCTGATTAGTGTTAAGTCTTTGACCTTTATTTTGTTTTTTTATCGTATTGTTGTACTTTTGATTTAATGCTTTTGTTTCTGGTTATACATTTTCTTGATAGCATCCGTAAGTTGTTGGTAAGTATTGAAATCACTTAAATATTTTTCTTCAACGTGATTGTGTTTTTTAATGAGACAGAGTCTCAGTCTGTTGCCCAGGCTGAAGTGCAGTGCCCCGATCTCGACTTTCACTGCAGCCTCCATCTCCCAGATTAAAGCAATTCTCATGCCTCAGCATCCCGAGTAGCTGAAACTACAGGTGTATGCCACCACACCCAGCTAATTTTTTGTATTTTTTGTACAGATGGGGTTTCACCATGTTGGCCAAGCTGGTCTTGATTTCCTGACATCAGGTGATCTGCCCATCTTGACCTCGCAAAATGCTGGGCTTACAGATGTGAGCCATTGTGCCTGACTTCTTGTTAAATATTGAAATAACTCGAATATTTTTTCTTCATCATGATTGTGAAAATGTTTGGGATAGCACAAGCTTCCCTTAGTTGCTTGCAGTTTTACTCTGCCACACCTGAGTAGTTTGCAAGTGTATCTTCCATCCTCCTCATACCTTACCAAGTCTGGTGGAGTAACATATTTAGGAATGATCTTATGGGTAGCGTGGTTGAGGCATGATCACAATTATGATCCGTGTCATATGAATCTGCATGAGGAATCCTTCCAGCTCCTTCTTGATATTCTCCATCCCAGTGTCAAACTTCCGTGGCACGATACCATTACCAACTGTTTCAACAACGATGCCCACACTCTTGGTTTCTAGAGATTATTTCCTTCTGTATCTGTGCAAATTATAGCTCCGTTTGCTTTGGGATATGCTAGATACTTATCAATCCGTCAAGCAATTATTATATGTGAACTAGTAAAATGTTAACTAGGAGACACAGAGGTGAACAGGAAATGTTCACTGTAATTGGCTCCTTGGTCTTCAGTCTTCACAATTTTTCAGTCAGATTTGAAAGCTGAATGTAGTTTTCTGAAGGCTTGGAGTATATACTTGTGCTGTTTTAGGAGGTCTCTGAGTTTTTTTGGTGCTCTTGCCTTAGAACTATACTTAGTCATATTTAATATTGTTTCATTTCCTATTAAATATGACTAAAGTATAGTCATATGACTAAAGTATAGTCATATGACTAAAGTTTTGTAAAACTTGCCGTGTTCTATTTTATTTTATTTTTATTTATTTTTTTTTTTTTTGGAGACGGAGTCTCAGGCTGTTGCCCAGGCTGGAGTGCAGTGGCGTGATCTCGGCTCACTGCAAGCTCCGCCTCCTGGGTTCCCGCCATTCTCCTGCCTCAGCCTCCTGAGTAGCTGGGACTACAGGCGCCCGCCACCGCGCCCGGCTAATTTTTTGTATTTTTAGTAGAGACGGGGTTTCACTGTGGTCTCGATCTCCTGACCTTGTGATCCGCCCGCCTCGGCCTCCCAAAGTGCTGGGATTACAGGCTTGAGCCACCGCGCCCGGCCTCTATTTTATTTTTAATAGAGATGGGGTCTCGCTGTGTTGCCCAGGCTGGTCTCAAACTTCCGGCCTTAAGCAGTCCTCCTACCTCAGCCTCCCATGAGTTCTTACTATTTTAAACTTCTATTGTTAAGAATGTATTCTTGCATATAATTTTTAAATTATCCTTTATTTCCCCTGGGTAGGTACATAACTTTCTGATTATATTCCTTAATTAGCCTAGCAGTGAGAGGTCTGTATTTTCACAGACCTCTCACTGCTGGGCTAATTAAATTTAATCCTCTAAAGATTTTTCCATACATTTCACTCTTCCCTGTAGTTTTAGTAAATTGTCCAAATAGTTATATTTGTTTACTATTTAACAGAATTTATTTTTTCCACTTGACCTTCTCTGCAGAAATCTAAGAAAAATTTATAAAGCATTATTATTTTTTCTTTTTTCTTTTCTTTTTTGGAGACTCAGTCTCTGTCACTGTGGCTGGAGTTCAGTGGCACAATCTTGGCTCACTGCAACCTCCACCTTCCAAGTTCAAGTGATTCTCCTGCCTCAGCCTCCCAAGTAACTGGGACCACAGATGCATGCCTCCACATCCAGCTAATTTTTTGTATTTTTTTATAGAGACAGGGTCCTGCCATGTTGCTCAGCGTAGTCTCAAACTTCTGGACTAAGTGATATGCCCGCCTCAGCCTCCCAAAGTGCTGAGATTACAGGCATGAACCACTACGCCCTGGCTGTAAAGTCTATTTTTCAGCATATTCTGCTTATTTGCCCCAAATGGATATACTTGTTTGTTTGTTTGTTTTTGAGACAGAGTCTTGCTCTGTTGTCCAGGCTAGAGTGCAGTGGCGTGATCTCGGCTCACTGCAAGTCACTGCAAGCTCTGCCTCCCGGGTTCATGCCATCCTCCTGCCTCAGCCTCCCAAGTAGCTGGGATTACAGGTGCGTGCCACCACGCCAGGCTAATTTTTTTGTACTTTTAGTAGAGATGGGGTTTCACCATGTTGGCCAGGATGGTCTCGATCTCCTGACCTCGTGATCTGTCCGCCTCAGCCTCCCAAAGTGCTGGGATTACAGGTGTGAGCCACTGCACATGGCTTTTTTTCTTTTTTTTTTTTTTAATCTTGAGACAGGGTCTTGCTCTATTGCCCAGGCTGGAGTGTTATGGCACCATTATGGCTCACTACAGCCTTGATGTCCTGGGCTTAAATGATGCTCTCACCTTACATTCCCAAGTAGCTGGAACCATAGGTGTGCACGGCCACATCCGGCCAATGTAAAAATAATTGTGTGTGTGTGCATGCTGAGATGGGGTTTCCCTATGTTGCCCAGGCTGGCCTTGAACTCCTGGGCTCAGCATCGTCCCACCTCAGCCTACCAAATTGCTGAGATTATGGGTGTAAGCCATGTGCCCAGCTTGTGTTTGTGTCACTGCAAGACCGGCTTGCAATAAGCTGAGATAGTGCCACTGCACTCCAGCCGGGGTGACAGAGTGAGACTCCGTCTCAAAAAAAAAAAAAAAAAAAAAAAAAAAAAAAAAAGCCAGGCTTGGTGGCTCATGCCTGTAATCCCAGTACTTTGGGAGGCTGATGCAGGTGGATCATGAGGTCAGGAGATCAAGACCATCCTGGCTAACATGGTGAAACCCCTTCTCTACTAAAAATACAAAAATTAGCTGGGCATGGTGTGCGCCTGTAGTCCTAGCTACTCAGGAGGCTGAGGCAGAAGAATTGCTTGAACCTGGGAGGCGGAGCTTGCAGTGAGCCGAGATTGCACCACTGCACTTCAGCCTGGGCAACAGAGAGTCTCAAAAAACAAAGAAAAAGAATACTTAAATACTGTATTGGTGTGTAAATTATATCTTTAGTATGTAAGTTAAAAGACAAAAGGCAAAACTCCACCTGTCAAAAAAGATTTTTTAATAGGAGGAGGGGGCAGTGAGTGGAGTAAATAAATGGAGAGACATGCTGTATTCATGAATTGGAAGGCTCAGTATAGTAAAGATCTCAGTTATCCCACATTTATATAAAGGTGTAACACAATTCCTATAAAATCTCTAGCAAGATTTTTGTAGCTAAACACAAGATCATTCTAAAGGTTTACATAGAAAGCAAAGTAGTAGACTGGGTATGGTGGCTCACCCTGTAATCCCAGTGCTTTGGAAGGCCAATGCAGGCAGATAACTTGAGTCCAGGAGTTTGAGACCAGCCTGGGGTAACATGGGGAGACTTTGTTTCTACAAAAATACAAAAGTTAGCCAGGTGTGGTGGCTGTAGTCCCAGCTACTCAGGAGGCTGAAGCAGGAGCATTGCTTGAGCCCAGGAGACTGGCTACAGGGAGCCAAGATTGTGCCATTGTTCTCCAGCCTGGGTGACAGAATGAGACCCTGTCTGCGGGGAGAAAAAGGCAAAGTAACTAGGATAGTAAACAGTTTTGAAAAAGAAAAATGTATGTGGGATCACTCTATTCACTTTTAGGATTTATTATGTCACTACAATCTTCAAGACTGTGATATTGGAAGAGAGATAGACAAATAGAGGAAACAGAATATAGAACCCAGAAATACGCGTGCATAAGTACAGCCAGCTGGTCTTTGACAAAGGTGCAAAAGTATTACAGTTGAGGAAGGATGATCTTTTTAACAAATGGTTATAGAGCAGTTGGATGTCTGTGGACAAAAAAATAAAAATACCTCAGCCCCTACATAAAAATTAGCTCAAAATAGATCATTTATTAAAACGTTAAACATAAAACTGTAATACTTTTTTTTTTTTTTTTTTTTTTTTGAGACAGAGTCTCACTTTGTCACCAGTCTGATGTGCAGTGGTGCGATCTCGGCTCACTGCAACCTCCGCCTCCCGGGTTCAAGCGATTCTCCTGCCTCAACCTCCCGAGTAGCTGGGATTACAGGCTCGTGCCGCCACACCCAGCTAATTTTTGTATTTTTAGTAGAGACAGGGTTTCACCATATTGGCCAGGATGGTCTTGATCTCTTGACCTCATGATCCGCCCACCTCAGCCTCCCAAAGTGTCAGGATTACAGGCGTGAGCCACCGTGCCCAGCCAAAACTGTAATATTTTCTAAAGTAATACTGTAATACTTTCTAAAGAAAACATAGGAGAAAATCTGATAAAAAGTTCTTAGCCATGACACCAAAAGCATAATCCATCAAAAAAAGTTGATAAATCGAATTTGATTGAAAGGAAAGGCTTTTGCTTTGCAAAAGTCTCTGTTAAAAGGTAGAAAAGACAAGGTTTAACCTGGGGAAAAAACCACTTGGAAACTCTGTAGTTGACAAAACATTCTATCTAGACTATTTAAACAGACCTCAAAACTCAACAGTAAAAAGCAAAAATCAATTAATTAGAAAATGGCAAACAACATAATGACATGTTTCCCCACAAAGGATATACAGAAGACAGACGAGATAAGCACGTGTGAACACTTATGATAATCATAAGGCCTCGCAGTTATACTTCTGGGCATTTATTCCAGAGAAATGAAATGTTAGAGCCACACAAACAAGTTGTACATGAATGCCCATACCAGTTTTATTTGTAATAGCCAAAACCTATGAACAATGAAAAATTTTGTTTTTTTGAGTCAGAGTCTTGATCTATCATGCAGGCTGGAGTGCAGTGGTGCGATCTCGGCTCACTGCAACCTCTGCCTCCCGGGTTCAAGCGATTCTCCTGCCTCACCCTCCCAAGTAGCTGCGATTAGAGGGGTGTACCACTATGCACAGCTAATTTTTGTATTTTTATTAGAGACTGTGTTTTACCATGTTGGCCTGGCTGGCCTCAAACTCCGGACCTCAGGTGATCTGCCCGCCTCAGCCTCCCGAAGTGCTGAGATTACAAGCGTGAGCCACCTTTCCCACCAAAATGTTCTTTAATACATGAATAGCTAAACTAACTGTGGTACATCCACACAGTGGAATTCTGTGCAGCAGGACAAAGGAATGTGAGATTGGTACCTGCAAGAACTTGAATGACTGTCAAGGGCATTATGTGGAGTGCAAAAAAGTAATCTCAAAAAGTTGCATACTGTGTGATTCCGTTTATATAAGAAACATTCTGTAAGTGACAAAATGGTAGAGTTGGAGAACAGGTTAGTAGTTGCCAAGTGTTAACGATACTGGGGAGCAGGGCATTGGGTGTGATAAAGAGGTAGTTCCAGGGAACTCTGTTAGAATGATTGTCTGTATTTTAACTGTGGTGATGATTACACAAATCTATACAAGTGACAAAGTGGTATAGAACCAAATACATTGTAGCAATGCCAGTGTTCTAGTTTTCATATTGTGTTATGGTCTTAGAAGATGTAATGATCAAAGGAAACTGGGTGAATGGTACACTGGACCTCTCTGTCATGTTTTTGCAACTTCCTATGAGTCTGTAAGTATTTCAAAATAAAAAGCTAAAAGATATATCCAGACTTTAGACCTATGCTGTCCACTAGCCACAGATTGCTTTAAAAATAACATCAGCCAGGTGCGGTGGCTCATGCCTGTAATCTCAGCACTTTGGGAGGCTGAGGCGGGTGGATCACAAGGTCAGGAGTTCGAGACTAGCCTGACCAACATGGTGAAATCCCATCTCTACTAAAAATACAAAAATTAGCTGGGCGTGGTGGCTTGCACCTGTAATCTTAGCTACTCGGGAGGCTGGGGCAGGAGAATTGCTTGAACCCAGGAGCTGGAGGTTGCAGTGAGCCGAGATCATGCCATTGTACTCCAGCCTGGGTGACAGAGTGAGACTCCATCTCAAAAGCAACAACAACTACAACAACAAAAACATCAGGCCAGGCGTGGTGGCTCCCGCCTATAATCCCAGCATTTCGGGAGGCCCAGGTGGGCAGATCACTTGAGGTCAGGAGTTCGAGACCAGCCTGGCCAACATGGTGAAACCCTGTCTCTACTAAAAATATATAAATTAGCTGGGTGTGGTGGTGTGCACCTGTAGTCCTAGCTACTTGGGAGGCTAAGGTGGGAGGATCTCTTGAACCTGGGAGGCAGAGGTTTGCAGTGAGCCAAGATCATGCCACTGTACTCCAGCCTGGGTGACAGAGCGAGGCTATCTCAGAAAACAAACAAACAAACAAACAAAAAACTAAGTTAATTGAAATAAAAGAATAAAAGTTAATTTCAGTTCCTTGATCACACAAACCATGTTTCAAGTGCTCACGTGGCCACCTTATTATATACCATAATTATAGAACTTTCCATTATTGCATAAAGTTCAATTGGGCAGTCTGCTTTAGATAAAACCCTCTACAGTAGTGCCAGTTGTCACATGTCTTGGTACCTACACATTTCTTAGAGAACAGTCTCAAATTTATAAATCAAAATAATTGTCTATACCAGTAAGATTAAATAGAATAAATAAATTTAACAAGCATTTTTTTAAACAGTGCCATGACTTTCAAGGCCACATTCTATATTTTAATGAACAAAGGAAATGAAGTATTTGCTTCATGTTTGAAATAGGAATAAGGTGTTTTTCCTTATCTGCCAAAGTAGTTGCTTTTTCCGTAATCACAATATAGCATATTTAGGAGATGGCAAAACAGAGACAGATGGGTAGGGAAAAGAGAAATTCTGGCATGAAAAGTATTTTGAATATCCCATACTTCTTGTTTTCTATTTCTTAGTGACCAGCTTACCAATGGTAGCTTACCATTGCAGAGGAAGTGTGATTTAGCAACCAGACCTTAAACCAAAATTCTATTTCTGGCTCGAAGTGACCTTGAGGAAGTTACAAATGTGTTCTTCTCATTTGTACAGCGAATAAGCAAATTAAGATCAAAGCAACTCTTGCTGAGCGGACTGTAGGACTGCAAGATATGTTACTCTAAAATGATCCCACTATTCCAGATTATATATAAAATGATTTGCTTACAAGTAGATTAAATGCAGAGTTTTCAGGAATTTAGTTATGCAAAAAATCACATGAGGTAGAAAGAGGAACTTTACCAGGCATAAAAATTTTTAAGTTTTGAGTTTGGGGGGAAAATACAAGAAAACGACATATTTTAAAAGTTTTTATTTCATCCCAGGTTGACAAACTTTGGGAGGATAAGCAGACATTCTGCACTTTAGAATCAGGTTTTGAAGTTTAAATAGTTGAGGATTTGCATTCCAGACCTGCCATTTACTATCTGGAAAGTTACTTTCTCAGTTATAGATGATGTGTAGATTTTCTCAGTTTCAACACCTAATAATGACTTTTTGTTGAGGTGGTTATGAGGAGAGCACATAGCAACTTAAGTATACTGCTATGATTACTGATAATCTTAATTTTATCAAGATACGGAATATAATAGTGGTATTAGGAAAATATGAATAGCTTATGGTATTCTCTTTTTATGAAGCTTTATTTTTAGCCATGTGATAATTTTTTGTGGGTAGCATACTAATTTTAGCTTGTAACAAATTGGTTAAAATCGCAGTTCCTAGAGCCATTCAGAATTTTAAGTGTGTGTGAGTAAATTGATCAGGATCTCTTGATTTAAAGCCAGTAGGGATAAATCTGTATTTTGTAAAATCTAGAAGGCAGAGAATCTGTGCATAGAACTCAGAAAAACAGCACAATCACACATCTATGAGTGCAATTTTATTTCAGTGTAATCCCTGCAGCAGTTTTCTACGGCTAGATCCATGTAATCTCTGACTGAATAGTGAAAGGTTTAGTCAATTGTAAAGATATATAAAAATCTACAATATACAATGTCAAATTATCAGAAAATATTCCATATAACTTTTCTTTTCTTTGCCCTCCAAACTGCCAAAATATTGAAAAAGAGGTCAAGAACAAAAGGCAGCATACTCATGAGGATCCTTCTGGCCCTGGTTCCCAGTAGCAGTGCAGGACAGTTCCAGTTTTAGCCCATATGGTCAGTTTGAAGTTTCCTGCAGTACTTTTCTGAACTAGAGAGAGGGAACCAAAAATGCTGACATCCTCATTTGACATCTTCACTCCAGCCTGTGTAAGTGCCAGCACTTCCTGTATAAAACCTATCCTGACTGTAGAGGACACCCCCAGCCCTCAGCTGACCTGGATGAGGATGATGGCTGGAATTGGTGAGGTTTGGAAAGCATGAGCCCTCAGATGGACACCACCGCAGTATATGAACATGCTGTGTCTTATTCCTATACCTTTCACTTCATAAAGATCAGCTTTTAAAGTTTATGAAAATAACATCCATTGACAGCAAGTGATTGTTGGAGGTAGGTTAGTAGCTCTCAAAATCACCACTCCATTGCAGTATTATACTAGATTATGGTGTGTTCAAGAAAGAGTTAATTATTTAGATGTATATTGCCTTAGAAATTACACCAAAGAAGATCCATTGGAAGCTCTGAATTGTACATATCTTGTCTCCCTCATACAGTATGGCTTTATCTTGACTGCCTTATCAGTCTTGGCCTCAATTTTCTTATCCACGCAGTGGGAGGATTTCTAAATGGCTTAAGACTTTATGATGTTAGTGTTACTTCTCCAAGTAGTTTCCTCCATGCTTCCACTTGTTGGTTCATAAGCTATATCAGGTATCTGTTTTACTATACCCATCAAAATTTTCTCACGTACTCTCAAAATGCTTTAAGGTAATACACAATTTTCAGTTTGTTATTCTTGTAGAAACATAATAATTTTAAGAAGTGATATTATAAAGTTGAACTGAGTCTAGGTATTATGGTTTGATTCTGACTTCAACATTTAAATATTACATGAAAAGGGACATTTGTGTTATTATGTAAATGTTGAATTTACATGGTCATTAATGTTTAGGTGTGTTTGAAACATCTGTTATGTGATAAATTAACTAAAATAACCCTTTTAGGCTAGGTGCGGTCGCTCATGCCTGTAATCCCAGCATTTTCGGAGGCCAAGGCAGGTGGATCTCCTGAGGTCAGGAGTTCAGACCAGCCTGGCCAACGTGGTGAAACCTCACCTTTACTAAAAATACAGAAATTAGCCAGGCATGGTGGCGGGCACCTGTAATCCCAGCTACTCTGGAGGCTGAGGCAGGAGAATCGCTTGAACCTGGGAGGTGGAGGTTGCGGGGAGCCGAGATCACGCCACTGCACTCCAACCTGGGTGACAGAGGGAGACTCTGTCTTAAAAAAAAAAAAAAAAAAAATTTCCCGTTGTATTTTTTAAGAAATAGTGCCTTGCTCTGTCGCCCAGACCGAGGTACAGTGGTATGATGATAGCTCACTATGTAACATCAACCTTCTGGGTTCAAGTGATCCTCCCACCTGTTGAGTAGCTGGGATGACAGGCACGTGCAGTAACACACAGCTAATTTTTTAAAATTTATTTTTGTAGACATGGGGTCTCACCATGTTGCCTAGGTTGGTCTCTAGTTTCCGGCCTCAAACATAAAACATTCATTTTAATCCATAATTTTAATTTATAGGCATAACAAGGATGAGAAATTTGCCTACCAATCAGTGTCTTCCTCTTTTAAAAACCTGACATGTTTTTCTATAGAAATTACTTGGGATTGCTAGGTAACCCGCATAGCCATTCCTGGAAAAAAATGGAAGGCCCTTTTTTGCTTTTGGGAATATGGAGAGTATCCCGGCCCGCGGGATAGTCCGAGTAGGCCCTGGAGGAGGGGGTGGGAATTTGGGGAACAAGAGACACGAGAAATGGAGACAAGACAGTGCTCTGATCAAGTCTCGTTTAATGGCGGTAATGCAGTGCCTTATATACATTTGGAGGGGAAGGGGTTGGGCTAAGGCGGAAATGATCTCATTGCTGAGGGCGTGGCCAGGTTAGTTTCGGTTTCTCCGGTCGGACGTCATGTTGCGCTTGCGCTATTAAGTAACAATTTTCCCGGGCGCGGGAAAAGTGAGTGAAGAAGAAGCAGGAAGAGCGCCATCTTTAATGAGGTATTAGTACAGGGGAAAAAAGGCAAAGATAGGGAGAAGGTGTGGGGTGGAAATGAATATAGCTCAGGCATTTAATCCTCAATTATTATTCGCTATGGCCGGGGCGTGCAGCTCTGGACAGGTCCCCCTTTTTATATTTTTATAAGAAAACCCCTCGGGAACTGCGCCTGTCTTAGGTTGGGTCAACTCACCCCCACCTTCTAGGCCCGTCATGGGATAAGGCAGCAGCAAGGGCGGCCCTCCTGTCTTAGGCTCCGATGGAGATAGTGTCCTCTTACCCGTCATTGACTGTCCAGTTCAGCACACAGGGGAGGTGGTCTTATTAAGGTAAATAAGACTCACCATTTTCAGTCATCTCAAGGCGATGATAATGGACCTGTATAGGTTTGGCCTGGAAGGCCTCAATTTGTTGTCTGACAAATGCCATAAGCTTATTAAGGATTATAGGCCCGAGAGTGAGGAAGAGTAGAAGAGTGAGTAAAGGACCAAGAAATGGCAGGAGATAGGGGAGAAGTCCATCGAGTCCAGTCCATAGTGGATTGGCGGCCAGGCCTTTTCTGCGCTTTTCTAGTTCTTCTTGCAAAGTTTTTATCTTATCTCTGACGATTCCGGATTTGTTGGCGTAAAAACAGCACTTTTCCTGTAAAGCCAAACATATCCCTCCCTGTTCTGCCGTTAACAAATCTAGACCTCTTCTATTCTGGAGAACTACTTCAGCTAACGAGTCTACTTGGTCTTGTAAATCTTGTATAGTACTGGATAAGGTCTGTACATCTGAGATTAATTGATTGGATAATTTAGTATATTGGGTTAGTGAGACTCCTAGGCCTGTGGCTCCTGTAGTAAAAGCAGTGGTGATTCCTAGTCCAGCCAACAAGGGAATAAATTGTATGGCTCATTTCGGTCTATAAATAAAATGTTCAATAGCGGGGATGGGGATAGGTTCATCTCCAGGGATGATATCAATGTCGGGGAGAAGAGTGGCCAGAACACAAAGCCCTGTCCAATTTGTAGGTAGATACGTATATGCCATGTTGTTTCCACAAACGAAAACCGAGCCATTTATAGCACACAAAGGGTTGGTGGCATTGATTATGGAAGTACAGTTGCCAAACACAACATAGCCTAAATCAATTTCTTTAGTGTTGTTATATGATGGTGAAAAGAGGCAAGAGGAATTAGAAAACGTCATCGGTTGAACTAAGGGGGGGGGGGGTAATAGGACAGGAATTATTTACTAAGGATTCATTTGAGTAATTGACATAGGGCAATGAAAGGTTAGGTATGGCTAGAGGAATAGGGGGGCCCATTTTAAGACAAAGCCAACAATCGTGGGCCAGGCTTCTATTGGACATTTGAAGTAAATTGTAAGCAGCATTGAGGATATCAAAGGTTTGGGCATCGAGCCTAAAATTATTTCTAAGCTCAGGCAGGGCTAAAGGGTGATATTGAAGTTCAGGATATGAAGCTTTATGAATTTCTTCTAATTTTTTCTGGACGGTTTTAATTCTTGCAATATCTAATGGGCCTCCTCCATCAGAAATGTGAATGGGGGCGGTAGTGCTCCAACAAACAGGCTTTCCTTTTTGGCCGTTACAAGGAGATTGTACAAGTTTATTAGTGGATCCTAATACTTGTACGTCATTAATGCCTCCAGTTTGTGTTTTTAGTAACGTGGCCGTATAATATGTTCTATTGCCTGATTTGCATTGTTGATAGGATGTATAACAGGAACTATGTACAGAAGATTGGAAAGAGCTACAAGGGCATTCTAGGAGCGGCCCGTTAGGTGAGGTATCTCTTGGGGTAGACTTACATTTCCATAACTGGTTTGGCATTAGGTAAGCTCTCTTGCCCGTGCAGGTCACCTGGGTGATTCTATCTGATGGAGGTTCAGATATTTGTCCCCCTCTGCAGTCACAAGGCTGGCTGTATTGTTTTCGTAATAATTCTTTTGCCTTACGAGGGTCACCAAAACCTGCATAGACTGTCACTATGTTGTATAGAGCGATTATTCTCCAAAGGAATTTCATGTTAGGCTTCATTTCCTGAAAAACAAGAAGGAAAGAACTTCTCAGGGAGATTTATCTTCCCTGGACTGACAATGGTTATGATTTATTTGTCTTACCAATCTTTCAGGCAGCCATCTGGCTGCATCATTTTTTTGTGAGAAGATGCATACTGAGCCTCTTCCCCAAATTAAAACTGGATCGGGGCCATGCCATGAACTATCAAGTGGATCTTTCCATTTTACCATTGCAAACTGTTTTTGAGATTCAGGATGCCAGAAACGGTCGGCAGCCGATTTTCCATGACTGTCCAAATTTAAAAAATTAAGGATAAACAGGGCATGATTGAGTATGTTTCTGGGGGTACCCTTCACGGGGTACCAGCTCCCCCCTTTTAATTTTGTGATAATAGTTTTTAATGACAGATGAGCTCTTTCTACTATACCTTGTCCTTGGGGATTATAGGGAATGCCTGTGGTATGTTTAATTTGTAGGGTATTACAAAATTGTAAGAAGGTTTTGGATATATAACCGGGGCCATTATCTGTTTTGATTTGTTTGGGTATTCCTAAAATAGAAAAGCAGTGTAATAAATGAGCTATGACATGTTTGGTGGCCTCTCCTGTTTGGAGAGTTGCACTGATGAATCCACTATAGGTGTCTATGCATACATGGATATATTTTACTTGACCGAATTCTAAGTGGTGAGTAACGTCCATTTGCCAAATTTCGTTGGGGATGAGTCCTCGGGGGTTAACTCCTAGATGGGGAACAGGTAAATATGTTATGCAGTTGGCGCATTGTTTAACTATTTGTCGAGCTTGTTCTCTGGTAAGTTTAAACATAAGTCTTAAGTTTGGGCGTTTAAATGATGTAAGGCATGTGCTTTTTGCGCTTGTTGCAAATTGTCTGTAGTGACTGTGGCTATGGTTTTTGTTGCCGTGTCAGCTGTTGCGTTACCTTGTGTTAGAGGTCCCGGTAATCCTGAATGTGCTCTAATATGCCCAAGAAAAAAGGGAGTAGTCCTTTTTCGGATAAGTTGTTGACATTGTAAAAATAGGTTAGCTGTGTCTGAAATATGTTTAATTTGAGACACGGTCTCTAAGAGGGGTATTGAATGAGCCAGGTAGGCGCTGTCTGTATAAATGTTAAGTGGCTGACAAGGAAAAGCTGATAGTGCTGCAAACAATCCCCTACTCTACGCCATCTTTTAATATCAATAGTTCCTTCCTGTGGGAACCAAGGGCAAGTGTCTTTTACAAAATCAAAAAATTTAAACAAATCATTACCTTTAACCTTTACTCCTCGTATCTTTAAAGCCTCTTTTAATTGTCCTACATATATTTGATGTTGGCTTAATTCTTGTCCCATTTCGGACGCGTCACTTACCTTCGATTCTGACGCGGCAGGTTCCCGCGGTGATCGGAAGAATTTGACTCCTTTTGTCTTCGTTAGCGGTCGACCGTCCTTTGGCGTCCTCTTCCTCACGGAGTCCCTCGTTTCCAGGCCCCACGTTGGGCGCCACGTATCCCGGCCCGCGGGATAGTCCGAGTAGGCCCTGGAGGAGGGGGTGGGAATTTGGGGAACAAGAGACACGAGAAATGGAGACAAGACAGTGCTCTGATCAAGTCTCGTTTAATGGCGGTAATGCAGTGCCTTATATACATTTGGAGGGGAAGGGGTTGGGCTAAGGCGGAAATGATCATTGCCGAGGGCGTGGCCAGGTTAGTTTCGGTTTCTCCGGTCGGAGGTCATGTTGCGCTTGCGCTATTAAGTAACAATTTTCCCGGGCATGGGAAAAGTGAGTGAAGAAGAAGCAGGAAGAGCGCCATCTTTAATGAGGTATTAGTACAGGGGAAAAAAGGCAAAGATAGGGAGAAGGTGTGGGGTGGAAATGAATATAGCTCAGGCGTTTAATCCTCAATTATTATTCGCTATGGCCGGGGCGTGCAGCTCCGGACAGGAGAGCTTATACGCAGTTTCACTATTCAGCATTGCTTGCACTATTTCTTACAATTTTCTGATGTCTGTCAGAAAGAATTCCGAGATCTTTTATGACCAATTTTTTTTTTTTTTTGAGAGAGTCTCTCTCTGTCGCCCAGGCTGGAGTGCGGTGGCGCGATCTCTGTTCACTGCAAGCTCCGCCTCCCGGGTTCAGGCCATTCTTCTGCCTCAGCCTCCTGAGTTGCTGGACTACAGCACCCGCCACCACGCTCGGCTAATTTTTTTTTTTTTTTCTATTTTTAGTGGAGACGGGGTTTCACTGTGTTAGTCAGGATGGTCTCGATCTCCTGACCTCATGATCCGCCCACCTCGGCCCCCCAAAGTGCTGGGATTACAGGCGTGAGCCACCGCGCCCGGCCAAGACCTATTTTTAAAGGGAAGTTTGTTACAAGCCTAAATGCCATAAATGTAATAAAGTCACGTGCATTTGGCGTCATACTTCCTAGTCCACCCCCAGTGTTCTAGAGCTCTCTCACTACATTTTGAAACACCTTCGTGGAATTTTGAAATGCATTACTTGCGTAGTTCCTTGAGGCTGCATCACTGCTAGAAGAAGACTTATGAAACAGAACTCTGTACTTCCCATTAGTTAGTTCTTTATCATGTTGAACACTAGAAGTGTAAGTGTCTAGTGTCTAAATACAGAATGCCTATAGTTTCTACCAATAAATTATGGATCCAAATCCTTGCTCCAGAAGCAGGAAATAGGTTAATCAGAAGACTGCTGGATGTTATGAAAGGAATCTTTTATGGGGGGCTGTGAGTATTGTTTTGCAATTGCCATTTCTGAAATATCTTAGCTTAAAACATTTGGATTTTTTCACTATGCAAAGTATAAAATAAATGAAGTAACAGGTATTTCTCTTTGTTCACTATTAAGTGACAGTAATTTGTACCATTATGGAAAAATTACTGTGGATTTTCTTTAGAGTAATTCAGTGCTGTGGTTTTAGCACAAAGGTGTGTTTTTTCTTATCTTCATGATCCAGGAACAATTACTTGAGGGAATGGCATTTCTCCCTGTGAGTTTGTGGCACAGAGTGTTTCCTGAGAGTAGTGGAAGTAAGTGCAACCACTGTTGACCCTTGTCATCTCAGTCTTTTTTATTATAACCTCTTTCCTTCTACTTTTTTCACTTGTCTTCTATTTCTAATATTTAAGATTTATGCTTTAGCCAGTTTCTTAAAACTTGTGTACCTAATATTCTCTTGGTCATCAATTATTTGAGGATAAGAATTCCCCCTACTGTTAAAACATTAGCAAGGTACATTGGTAATTCTCAGGCTTAAGGATTTCTTGAAATAACATTATCTGATTTATTGGGATCTGAAGCATAGTTGACTCGACTAGATACTTCTATCATTGTGGCTTAAGTGATCTTGTAGTCTTTTATATTTAACTGAAAAACCATTTTAGGTGGATGTTTTTGTTCAGAGAAACATTTTAAATTTTAAACCAATATTTTTGTTGAGTAGGAAGGAGAAAAAAGTAAATATCCAAGTATCAGCTACTATAACATTTTGAGGTGTTTTTCCTCTTTGTACCTATCGTTTTGTGAAACTGAGGCTATACTGTGTGTGGATTTTGAATTATGCTTCTCCCTCTAACCCCCACCAAGTATCATTAAATTATTTCAGGTTACTAAAATTTCTTAGGAAATATCCATTTCAGTTGCTGTACTCTATTCTGTTACAGGGTAGTACCTTAATTAACACATCCACTATTATTAGATATTTAAAATTTTTCTAAATTTTGTTTTATAAATAACCGTGAGAAGAACATGAATTTGTAAGACTATTTTGCAAGGTGCCTTTGGTTGGGGGGAGTCTCACTGTAGTTGTATTCTTGATTTTAAGATATCAATAATAGCTCGACCTTAGATTTTTAAGCACAAACATTGAATTAGGATTTTAAACACATGTGTTGGGCATATATTTGTTTAAACTTATGAATATTGCCCTTTTTACACTTTTACTTCTATGTGACAGGTAGCGATGTGCTTACCATTTTAAAATTTATGTTATTATTGTTGTTGTTATCATTATTATCATTTTTTAAGAGACATAGTCTTACTCTGTTGCCCAAGCTGGAGTATAGTGGCCTGTTCTCGACTCACTGCAACCTCTGCCTCCTGGGTTTCAGTGATTCTCGTGCCTCAGCCTCCCAAGAATGACAGGTGCATGTCACCACGCCTGGCTAATTTTTGTGTTTTTAGTAGAGATGAGGTTTTGCCACGTCGGCCGGGCTGGTCTTGAACTCCAGACTTCAAGTGATCCGCCTGCCTCGGCCTCCGAAAATGCTGGTATTACAAGCGTGAGCCACCATGCCCAGCCAATTTATATTATTTATTTATAGAAACAAGGTTTTCTCACTATGTTTCCCAGGTTGGACTTGAACTCCTGGGCTCAAGCAGTCCTCCCACCTCAGCCTCCCGATAGCTGGGACTATGGGCAAGTACCATCACACCTGCCTTAGCCATTTTAAAAATGTGGATTCCATTGCTTTTTTCAGAGAGACAAAGTGGAATGGAAGCCATAGAACTTATTCAGATAGCTGGACCCTTGAGAAAACTAATAGAGGACTTCAACTAAGACAAGCTCTTCTATGTTCCCAGTCTTATATGAATGAAAACTAGATCCATGCATAGGAGATAAATCAAGCCTGGGCTGTGAAAATGTTGGTAACTGGAAAAACAGAAATTCACAAAGCTTTTGGCTAGTTTTTCTTTGTTTTATTAGGTTATCAATGGCCTTAGATTTTCCCAAATAATTCAGCCACAGAAAAAAAAAAAGAGAGAGAGAGAGAAAAGGCTTTTTGTTTTTTAACATTGTGACATTGTAAAAAGTTTCTGTGTCACAGACTTGCACCAAGATGGTGTACTGACCTTTCTTGGGGAATGAATAGAACTGAGTTTAGAGTACTTTGAGTTACTTATAAATTCTTAAGTGTGCCTTCTATTTAAAACTTACAGTCATAAAGATAATAATAGAAGAGAAATAGCTAGGGTAATATGATTATACGGTCAGAATTTGGAAGTTTGAAGCCTTATCTTCAAGTAATTTTAGACCAGAAAATTTGAGGTGTTTTTTTTTTTTTTTAATTTGACTTCAAGATCTCAGGGGATTTCTTTTTTTATTTGCCCATTCTTTGTGTTCCCTTTGTGAGCTTAGATGGTGTAGTATAGGCAACAACCTGATTTTTTTGTTTAAAAATACATTATCTGATTTGTATTAAATCCCAGATATATGTTAATATTAAAAAATAAGTTGGCTGAGCACAGTGACTCACGCCTGTAATCCCAGCGCTTTAGGAGGCCAAGGTGGGCAGATCATGAGGTCAGGAGTTCAAGACCAGCCTGGCCAACATGGCGAAACACCATCTCTACTAAAAATACAAAAATTAGCTCGGTGTGGTGGCGCTTGCCTGTAGTCCCAGCTAGTCAGGAGGCTGAGGCAGGAGAATCGCTTGAACCTGGGAGGCGGAGGTTGCAGTGAGCTGAGATTGTGCCACTGCACTCCAGCCTGGGTGACAGGGTGAGACTCTGTCTCAAAAAAAAAAAAAAAAAAAAAAAAGTAACAGTGGGATTTATTATAGAACCTATATTTTATTCTCTGTGATAAGTAGTGAGTATATTCATTTGTAAGACTAAAAGTAGACTCAGAGTTAGTCTGAAAACCACACTAATTTTTTTTCCTCCTGTATTTGCCTTCATTTTCTTTTCTTTTCTTTTTTTTGTATTTCATGCATCTCAGCCTGTCATATGCTTCTCTTCAGTGTATGCCTGTAGTGCACATAAGTCTTCTAAGGATCAACTTTGTAACTGAACCAACTGGACTCCTGTCCAGGAGTTTATACCCTTCTTGGCATCTCTCCTGCCCATTTGTTTAATCTTTCCAACTCATTTGATCCTCTGGTATTAGAGCTGACAGCTGCAGTTGCATATGGAGTTCATAAAGTAGCTGAATAATCAAATGTCATGACCCAGTTCTTGTACAGTTTCACTGATGACTAAATCAACAACTCTTTTCATATTCAAGTGGTAATGATCAAACTGCATAATTTTCTTTGGAAGTTCACGTATATTCAATGAGTAGTTTTACCTCCTATGTCTTTCTATAGCAGAAATGCTACAGACTTATTTGGCAGGTCAGGTGGAACATTATCTTGATTTTACAGTTATCTTGATTTTACGAGAGGAAAGTTTGTGTATAAAAGGGGTTGATGATTGATTCTGAGTGATATTGTGTCTGCGAACTCCTTGTATTATTGCTTATTGAGCACCTATTAGACACGGTGGTTTGTGTTATATACACATTATTCCTGATCCTGAGAACAATCTTATAAGATAGGTGATAAGACCCTATTTTTCGTGTGGAGAAAGCAAGCTCAATGAGGTTATTTTATTTATATTAAAAAAAACAAGACTTTGGCCTATTAAAAACATTTTTTTGTCTTGTTAAGTTGTCCGAGTTCTTCATGTATTCTGTATGTCAGAGATATGAGCTAAACGTGTTTTTCTCCTCTAAGGCTTTCTTTTTCATACTTGGTATCCTTTGAACAGTTTCAGTCTTTTCCTTTACCGTTAGGTCTCTGTATCCTGTTTTAAAAACTTTGCCTACCTGAAGGTCATAAAGGTATTTTCCTATAGTATTTCCAGAAGCTTTACTGTTTTACCTTTCACATTTAGGTCTATGACTCATCTGTAATTGATCTGCGTGAATGATGAGAGGTAGGAATCAAGATTCATTTTTTTTCCCATTTGGAGTGACTATCCTTTGCCCACTATATTTTAGTGGCAACTTTGTAATCTCTACAGTTTTGACTAAAAATTCTGACATTTGACATTTCCAGAATCTAAACTATCTCAGATGCTTTTTGTAGTTTTTCTTAAATTGTCTCAGGCATAGACTATGTTTTCTATTTTATCTAGTATAGTATAGTGAGATAAAATAGAAAATATATATTGTAGGAAAAGAGATTTTTATCAGTCTTTTTTTTTTTTTTTTTTTTGAGACAGCCTTGCTCTGTCACCCAGGGTGGAGTGCAGTGCTGGGATCTCGGCTCACTGCATCCTCCACCTCCCAGGTTCAAGCAATTATCCTGCCTCAGCCTCCCGAGTAGTTGGGACTGCAGGTACCTGCCACCACACCCGGCTAATTTTTGTATTTTCAGTAGAGACAGGGTTTCACCGTATTGGCCAGGCTGGTCTTGAACTCCTGACCTTGTGATCCACCTGCTTCGGCCTCCCAAAGTGCTGGGATTACAGGCATGAGCCACCACGCCTGGCCTTATCAGTCTTTTTTAATGGGATGGCAGCAGCTGGGATGTATACATTCCTGCAGGGAAAGAGAAGGAAATGGCTTCACATTGCTAGATGGAAGCAGTATGTGTGTCTGTGGGTATAATCTTCCTAGCTGCACTTTTCCCATAAATTTCTTTCTACTAAAAATCAGGAAAGGTTGGATTATAGTTCCTTTCACAGGAGTGAAAGCAAGTATCAGAGGAGTCATCCATTCAAAACAGAGTTCTTCAACTGCAGTATCTGCTGTGTTCTGTGTGTGCGCTGGGGTGTCTTTTCAGTCAGTCTACACAGTTCACCAGACTGGAGACCTTTTACCCTGCCTGATTTGTTTTGTTTTACTCACTCTTTTCAATGACCCATTGGATTTTTAAGTAAGCACTGAGGTAAAGACTTCCATGAAAGACTTTTGGTTTTGGCCGGTACGAAGAGTAATGGATGCTGGAATACCTTCTGCCAGTTAAAAAATAAAAATAAAAAAAGAACAAACTATAAAATTGGAAAGATATATAGGCATTATAGGAACATATTAGAAACAAATTATGAAGATATAAGCTTCCACCTTAAGGAAATAATTAAACTCTAAGTAGAGAGAGAAAGGTCAAATAGCCCTACATGTACTAAAGGAAATGAATTTGCAATTTAAGATCTAGTAAATAATGCCATAGTGCTGCCAGTCCAGGAACCGCACTTTGAGGATCATTGTCTTAGGCTTCTGAGGTCTATAAGCCTCTTTTAATTGTCTGTGTGTGGTATAACATTCTTGGTAAATGTTTGTTGAATAGAATTGAGAGCATGACATGGTACCAGGTACAGAAAGTCCCATCCCTTGAAACACCTAATAATTTTTTTTAACCTTTTTTCCTTGGTAAGGAACTTTTGTCCTTCTCTCTAATGCATTTCAGAAAATGTGTGTTCCTGCTGATACGGTAAAGGTTTCATTTCTTATGTTTGTGAAACTATATCTGAATAAGAATGCCTCAGGGTTTCCTTGGTACATATACATCGTATACGTCACTATAGCCCATCATGAACATTGTGAGCTATAATGTTCCTAGGTATGCTACTTTAACTGAAAATCTTAAATCCTGTTTTATACGTTAAACCAAAAGTAACACTGATCCTCTTTCTAGCAATGGCAATTTGTTATTTTGGTCCAGGGGCAGCGGAAGTGTGGACTGGATTATGTCTCTGCATGTTTTTGCCATTTCTCTGGCATTACAGTTCCTTCAGATACTGCGTTGTCCATTTTTAAAAGAAAAGAACCAAATTATAGCATCCCAATTGCTTGTTAACATTCATGAGTTTTATCCAGCATGAATCACTATTCAGCTGATGGTTGAAAATTTTCTAAAGTGAACAGCACTTTGGAGACTATTAAAAGCCTTTTTAGAAAGATAGTGACTCTGGACAATGAATTAGCTTAACTTGCAGGAGGAAAGTGTACATCAGCTGACAGGTCTTCTTTGAATCAGGTGGCAAGCCTTCTTGGGCAGAGTGTTTATTTAAAGAAACTTGAAATGAATGTATTGACATTTATTGGGCTGTTACAGAAATTAGGTTCATAAATAGTGCCAACCTCTATGAAATAAAAGTTAATTAAGTGGCTTAATTATACATCAAAGTCTCCTTTTAACCGCAACTACCTGACATGATTGAGAAAATACAAAGCAGACTCTTCGGTCGAAATCATTTCGTAAAAGTTGTTACAGAGCACAATATTCAGAAAAACCCTAATTCTGATATGTGTCACACAATACCTTTCAGAAATGCACCAAAATGCTGATTGTGATTATGTCTACACAGTGGTTTTATAGTGGATTTTAATTTCTTCTTTTTATCAAAACAATTGATGTTAGTTGCAACTCATATTTTAAATATACTTACAAATATGTTCCACAGAATGTGTCTTTGAAATTGCTATAGTTTATGATAAAAGTGTTAGAGCAGGATGTACAATATGCTGCTTTATAAACATAATACATTTGTGATATATTCATGTGTAGAGGTATATGAATGTATACCAAAATGATAGGAAAAGGTATCATTGGGAGTTACCTCTAGATGATGGGAAATAAGCTATGTTGGTTATATTTTTGGTTATTTCTCTTATAATTTTTAAAATAAAACCTTAATTCCTGGTTCACAAAGTTTTTTAAAAAGCAGTCGCAGCAAGCATGGGAATCAGTATTTCTTCTAGCTTTAGCAAAGGTGAAAGGCTGGTGCTGCGCCACCTCGGGCAGCCTTGCCTTCCAGGAACAGACAGTGAAGGTGGAACAGACTCTAAGAGAATGTAGTTGGATGCTTATGGACTGGGCAGCTATTATGGACACCCAGGCCTGCTGACTCTATTTCAGTTTTCAAGGTGAAAACTCTGGTCTGAGCTCATTGCACCCGGTTGGGATTTAGATGACTGCCAGATTTAGGTCACAAGATGTCTGGGTCACAGCCAGGAAGGTAGAAATCTAGCATCAAAGTCACTGGGCAGTCAGCGTCCAGCTACCTGGCAATATAGCAGAGAAATAGGGAGATATGGAAAAAGGAGTTTTTGTTTTCCTTTGTTTTCCTTAGTTTTTTAAATGTTTCACTTGATTTCCAGTTTTGTTAAGAATGGACTTCTCTTTCAAGTTTCCTCAAAAAGCATGGAGAAAGTCAGTGACCTCTGCAGGGTCCTCATTGTCTCCCAGGCTGTCACACCGCTTTCCTTTGAGCCCTACTCTGTTGTCCTGGAGAAGGTGTGGTAATCTGATGAGCCAGGGTTATTAGTCCTGGGACATAGGCTTCCTGTCTGGCAGCTCATCAGGACTAGAAAGCATTCTTGCTGCTTGACCTGCTTCAGACACTTGTCACCCACCTCCACTCCATTAGCTCAGATGTGTCAGTGACCCAGGTCCACAGTTACCTCCTGAATAATCAACAGTGGTGCCGCCCAGGCTTAGCGTTACCTTCATGCCCAGCCGTTTTTTATTTGTTCCTTCAACAAAGATTTAATGAGCACCTACTGCGTGCCAGACACTGGAGATTTCTTGGTAAACAAGACAAAGCCCCCTGTCTGTATGGATTTTACCTTTTAGGGTAGGAGCCATAAATTAAAGCAAGGGAAAAAGAAATGTTCAGTATAATGTTGGGCAGTGATACCTTAAACAACAAGCAAGGCATTGGAATAGATAGAAAGTGACAGAGGTGGGAATAGTACTATTTTTGATAGGGTGGTGGGGAAGGAAACACCTGAGGAAGTGGCATTCAGCAGATTTGAATGAAGTGTATTGAAGAAACAAGAGGAAGATCTGGATGAAAATGTCTTAGGTAGAGGGAACTGCAAATGTAAAGGGTCTGAGGCAGGAATGAGCTTTGTAGTCAAATTTCATCAGGGAAGTGTTTTTTAAGAGTTGGTCTAGCTATGTTGCCCAGGCTGGAGTGCAGTGGTGCGATCAATGCAGCTTCAAATTCCTGTGCTCAAGCAATCCTCCCGCCTCAACCTTGCGAGTAGCTAGGACTACAGGTGTATGCCACCACACCTGGCTAACTTTTTTGTTGTTGTTGTTGTTGAGATGGAGTCTTGCTCTGTCGCCCAGGCTGGAGTGCTGTGGCTGGATCTCAGCTCACTGCAAGCTCCGCCTCCCAGGTTCACGCCATTCTCCTGCCTCAGCCTCCCGAGTAGCTGGGACTACAGGCGCCCGCCACCTCGCCCAGCTAGTTTTTTGTATTTTTTTAGTAGAGACGGGGTTTTGCTGTGTTCGCCAGGGTGGTCTCGATCTCCTGACCTTGTGATCCGCCCGTCTTGGCCTCCCAAAGCTGGCTAACTTTTTTATTTTGTTTTTGTAGAGATGAGATCTCGCTATGTTGTCCAGGCTAGTCTTGAACTCCTGGGCTCGCCATCCTCCCTCCTTGGCCTCCCAGAGGTGCTGGGATTTTGCAAAGAAGTGTTAAAATACCTACACAACTGTTCATTGGACCAATTTGTGAGGGATGGTGAGGTCTTTTACCCACCTCCAGCCATATAATCAGTAAAATATTATTTAGTTTGCTTTCTTATTTACAGAGATTAAGAGCTTCTAGCCATTCAGTCGGATTCCATGTCTGAACTGATAACTTTATATTTTAACAATGAATTGCTGTGCGGTAATATCTAAACACATTTACTGGTGATATCTGTTTTTATGAACATCTGTTCAGTGAATATTTATTGATCTTACCCGATTTATTAGATGTGATGGAGGAGAGAGCAGGGCACAGAATTGCTGATGAAAGAAGTGTTCAGAATCCTGGAGAACCAGGAGAGCTGGTTATGAGAAGGCCAGGGAGGAAAGGTCAAGAAAGAGGGCGTGATTGGCACCCAAGAGGGTCCAGGATGCGAGAACTGAACCCGACCTATGGGTTTGGAGCTGAGATGTTACTGCTGGCCTTGCTGGGAGCAGTGTCAGTTGAGTGCTGGGTCAGATATATGTGGCTGAGGAGTGACTAAGAGGTGAGAAGTGACTAGACCTCCCACCCTTTTGATAAGCATAGAAAAGCAAGAAAGGAATGAGCTTAGACAGCTTGACAGTAATATGAATGGGGCCAAGAGGTTTTTTTCGTAAGAGACTTCTGTGTTGTTTTTTCACGATAGGAAGTCAATTGTTTGACATTCTGTCTTCACAGAATAGAGTCCCCCCACCCCCCATTTTTAAACCTGCTTAATACTTCTTATAGCTGCATAGTTTTCCAGATATTCAAAGAGGTTTCACCTACATGATCTCATTGATCTTCCTGAGACGATGGTACCAAATATTATGCCTGTTTATTTCTTAAATGAAAGCCTCAAAGCTCAGAGATTGTAGCTTAGAAATCACCCTGCTAACAAGTTGTTTTGTCACATACTCACATTCACAGAGTTTGTGAACCTATATTCACAGCATTAACCAATCATGATTTGCCCCATATTTAACTGGTTATGCCTTGGTTATCTTAGAAAAGAACCCAGAGCATTTATGAAATAAAACTTGCAGGGCGATTAAGAAGCTTTTCAGGGCTGGGCGCAGTGGCTCACGCCTGTAATCCCAGCACTTTGGGAGGCCGAGGCAGGCGGATCACAAGGTCAGGAGATCTAGACCGTCCTGGCTAACACGGCGAAACCCCGTCTCTACTAAAAAATACAAAAAATTAGCCAGGCATGGTGGCGGGCACCTGTAGTCCCAGCTACTTGGGAGGCTGAGGCAGGAGAGTGGCGTGAACCCGGGAGGCAGAGCTTGCAGTGAGGCGAGATTGCACCACTGCACTCCAGCCTGGGCGACAGAGCGAGACTCTGTCTCAAAAAAAAAAAAAAAAGAAAAAAGAAAAAGAAGAAGCTTTTCAGAACCCCCTCCACCACCTCCTTCCATATCCTCCTGCACACACACATTGATCTCACCCGCCTTGCATATCACTGCTGCATATCTGTTTGTGTGCATGCATGTGCGCACACACACACTCTGCCTACCCTGCATACACACCCTTGCTGCATACAAAACCTCAAATTCAGTTATCTTCAAATGTCATAATTAGATGCACCTCAGTCCTAGTCTTAAGAGACTCTTGCCCACCAGGCTTGGCCACCCTCGCTTTTCTTTTTTTTTTTTGAGACGGAGTCTCGCTCTGTCGCCCAGGCTGGAGTGCAGTGGCGCGATCTCGGCTCACTGCAAGCTCCGCCTCCCGACTTCACGCCATTCTCCTGCCTCAGCCTCCCGAGTAGCTGGGACTACAGGCGCCCGCCACCGTGCCCAGCCAATTTTTTGTATTTCTTAGTAGAGACGGGGTTTCACCGTGTTATCCAGGATGGTCTCGATCTCCTGACCTCGTGATCCGCCCGCCTCGGCCTCCCAAAGTGCTGGGATTACAGGCGTGAGCCACTGCGCCCGGCCACCCTCGCTTTTCAATACTTGATTCTTTCTGGGATTTGGGCTTGGGGTAGAAAAGTAAAGTTAGGATTGATTTTAAAAGATCAGATGAGAGGTCATAAATAACTCCCTGGTATCAACAATAAACATTCAAGTGATCATTACATTTTTGCTGAATTTGCTTTCTCTCTTCAAAAATGCAACCCTGTAGAACTTGAGTGAAACAGTTTTTGTTTAAGTTTGAACCTAAAGCCATAGTTGTTTGCATGCTTTGGTCCTTTAGGATATTTTTTGAGCAGCAAGGATTAACCATTCAGCATTGGGTTTTATCAGCACAAAGCTTGAATTATACTTTTTATTCTGGCCTGATCTCAGCCCTAAAATATGAAGCGAAGGTTCATAATGTTGGTAATGTATTAGCTTTTGCAGAATGTCTGTGTGATATATCTTTGCTGTTTACCTGGTGCTATACATCTATCTTGTTAGCTCCTCTCCCCAACCCCCTACAACAAAAGTTAAATGTCTTTATTTCTCATACATATCAAAAACTCATCAAGAAAAAGGGGTAACGTATGCTTTTATGTCTGTGGAGTTTAGAATGGAACTTTGCATATTATTAGAAGCCTCATTTATAGAACGTTCTTTATTATTAGCCCTTTTTCTGTTTTACACTCCACACATATTTTAGATTTGTTAATGTAATTAATACATCTATATATGTTATACATATGTCTTACATATATCCTTGTAGAGTCTTCATTTTCATATATTTCAGAAATTTTCTTAAGGAAAGAAGAATTAAAATATCTAGATTTCAATTATCTATGAATCACTTTTTGAAAAAAAATGTGGATAAGAATTAAGAGTGTGGAAGGCAGGGCCTAGGTTGCTTGTGTAATTTCCTCCCACCTTTGTTTTAGAATCAATATTAAGGATTTGGAAGGAGAGGGAATATTACTATAATGAAGACAGTAACAAACAATCTAATGATGTAAAGAACTAAATCTCATTATTCTTATTTGACTAAGCCACATTATCTTTCAAACTTTAATTAAAAATATCCCGGGGGCATTGGTAGATCTGGGTGAGTTTTTTGATGGTTGGACATGAATAGAAAAGGGCTAGAAATATAAGACCTCCTCGCATAGACTTCCCTAGTCAATGTTGGTTGTTTTTTTGGCAGTGTATACTTGGGCAAGTCCTGGAACAACAAGTACTTCTCTGAAATGCTAACCACAGGAGAGGAATGAAAGGCTTGAGCAGGAGGTATTGCTCCCACTAAAAAAGTTTCTATCAAATTAGGCTTTAGATTCTTAACCTTAACCCCTTGCAAACTGGGCGGAAAAGTTCAATTTATTAATATTTCAATGTGTTTTATCTTCCTTATAAAGTACTCTGTACCCTGCAAATACATTTTTGCTCTAAGTCACTTTTATGACACGAATTATAAAAACCCCATTAAATTAAAACAAAACAAATTCATAGAATATTAACCAAAAATGCAAAATTATTGGTAATGTATAGAAAATATCTAAGGAGATGCCACCTCTTTATAGATACTGTATTTTGTGGTTTCAATATCTGTAATTGGTTAGCTCTGCTGTTTAGGCTTTTTGGGTTCATTGATATGTTTGATCCCCAATTAGGATAGGTAATTTGAGTGTTTCATAGTCACAGGCAACACTAACAATATCTGGTCAATTCATAATATAAACTGTTTGTCAAGAAGGAGTCTCAGCAAGAATGGAAAGAGAACATGGAAAGACAAGTAAAACCAGTAGCAGAGCTTGTGGCATTTTTACTGAAAGTACACCCTAAATTGCATGTCATTGTGCAGGTACAATTGCCATTTCAACTGGTACTTGAGCAATACCTCCTGCTCAAGCCTTTCAGTCATACCACATGTAAGGGTAGTATGCAGAAGTATGTTATTTTAAATTTTAATATGCGATTTCCTTCTGGAAAATAAATGTTTCTTGTCTTTGCTGCTTCAAGCTTTTTTCTTCTTCTCGACTCAGTAAGACTCTCCTCTAACGTTTATTCTCATTATTTTAGAGCTGAAGAGAACTTTGGAGATGGTCTAAGCCAGCGTCCTCCTTTTGTGACTGAATTGCACAGGAGCAGACAGAGTAAATGTCTTGCCTGTGTCATAGGGCTGGCTAAACAGGAACTGGAGTCTGGGTTTCTGAATTTGTAATTAGGGAGTTGTAGTTGGACTCCCTAATTATAGAGGCTAAGGGCTTAAACACATAACTCCCAAAATTATGTGCCTAGGTACTTTGGGTATCACTGCCAACTCACAGGAGTGCTGTCTGCAGGGTATTTAAAAATTTCAAGGGAAAAACAACAACATCTATCAAATACTGTGCAAACTCCTACCTCTAGATAGTTCCCTTTTAAAAAATATTTGATTGCAATATATTTCTTTTGATAGTGGCATATTTTGCGGAGTCGAGGGTTTGGTGGGTACCATGATAACAAGCTGGTGAAAATCAACTTGGGAGAGGAAATGAGGTTTGCGATGTTTAATAGGATCCTATGGTATGAGAGGTTGGCAGGGTACATCCACATCCCATTAGTAAGTAGTAGGAGTGATTTAGGAATAGAATAAAAGTGCGATTTTTTTTCTTGAAATTATTATTTGTTATATTCTCAAATGTTGCTAAGTTGCTAAGTCAAAGGTAGTTATTCGTTTTTTGTTTGTTTGTCTGTTTGTTTGTTTTGAGACAGAATCTCTGTCGCCCAGGCTGGAGTGCAGTGATGTGATCTCGGCTTACTGCCACCTCTGCCTCCTGGGTTCAAGTGATTCTCCCACCTCAGCCTTCCAGGTAGTTGGGACCACAGGCATGCACCACCATGCCCAGCTAATTTTTGTATTTTTAGTAGAGACAGGGTTTCACCATGTTGGTCAGGCTGGTCTCGAACTCCTTACCTCGTGACCTGCCCACCTTGGCCTCCCAAAGTGCTGGGATTACAGGCGTGAGACACTGTGCCCAGCAGTTATTAGTTTTTTTGTACCAAACCACTTAATCAGTGGAACTCTAAGTAATTGCTCCTGCCCCGGGTCACTGTGCAGAAGTTACTGAGATGCTCTGATTTGAAAAGTTTGGGAACCTCTGATTTCCTGGGTAAAGCCTCTTACAAAAGGAAAGAGAAAGGAGGAGTAAGGGCAAATGGAATTAGGCATATTCAGCCACGAAGGGAAATGGAAAAATGCTCCCGAGATTATTCCATCTCTGCCTAGCTGGCACAATGGCTGCAACAGCAGATATTCAAGGCAAGGTTGCCGCCTGCCCAGTATTTGAGAAAGATAAATTATCAGGCTCCTGCTTCCAACGCCTTTTTATCTTAAGAACCTTTATGGAGATTGTTGGCTGTTCGTCACATGCCCTACACTTAGGTTTCAGGCCCTATAATTAGATTCCGGGCAGTGTGGTTTGAGGGGATACTATAATGATGATAATACCAGAACACTTGGAGGTGAACTTGGAGCTCCAGAGGACATTACTATTCCTTACTCACCTTTCATAGATCTGCCTTTATTTTTCCTTTCTGAGTCATTTTTTCCCATGGCATCAATTCTCTAAAAACTGTGCCAATTCTTTTTAGTTTTTTTATTGTCTCACTTGTTTGTAGATCTTCCCAAGAACATGGTGGAGTGAACATTAAAAAATACGTATAGGAGGAGTAAATATATTTTTAGAAGATTATAAAATTATAATTTGACGTTAAAAATTTTGGAAACTGGAGAAGAAAAATAAGTTCAATATTTCTTCCTCACAGGTACTCTGAAAATTTTGAAGCCTAGGTAAGCCTGGCCTTTTGTTGCTAAGATTCTCTTCTCTGCTCGGCAAGAATCCTGTAATCCCAACACTTTGGGAGGCCGAGGCAGGTAGATCGCTTGAGCTCAAGCCAGCATGGCGAAACTCCGTCTGTACTAAAAATACAGAAAAATTAACTGGGTGTGGTGGCACGTGCCTGTAGTCCCAACTACTTGAGGGGCTGAGGCAGGAGGATCAGTTGAGCCTGGAACGTTGAGGCTGCAGTGAGCCAAGACTGTGCCATTGTACTTCAGCATGGGTGACAAAGTGAGAGCCTGTCTCCAAAAAAATATATATATATATTTTTATATCATTGCAAATGCATAGTGTTTATTAGTAGTGGGTATTCAGTTTTGTATTTGTTTTTCCTCCCACTTCTGGGAGGTGGTGTAGCGTAGTGACTTAGATCCAAGCTTTGGTCTCAGACAAATGAGGTTCTCGTTGCAACGGTGAGACCAAGGGCAAAGAGCTTAAATTCTGAATCTCAGTTCTATACCTAAAACATGAGGATAATAATCCCTACTTCATAGGCCCTGTGAGGTTTATATAAAATATTTGTAAAGTGTTTATTATAGTGTCTAGCACATACTAGGGACCAGTAAACAGTACTTGTTAATATAAACATTTCCCCTTTGCCACATAGTCTTTCTGATCTTATTTTATTTTATTTTGAGACGAAGTCTTGCTCTGTTACCCAGGTGGTGGAGTGCAGTGGCGCGATCTCGGCTCATTGCAACCTCTGCCTCCCGGGTTCAAGAGATTCTTCTGCCTCAGCCTCCCAAGTAGCAGGGACTACAGGTGCCCGTCACCACACCCGGCTAATTTTTTGCATTTTTAGTAGAGACAGGATTTCACATGTTAGCCAGGATGGTCTCGAGATCCTGACCTTGTGATCCGCCTGCCTTGACCTCCCAAAGTGCTGGGATTACAGGCGTGAGCCACCGTGCCCGGCCATGACCATATTTTAATAACTGCATAAGAGTGTGTCAGTTGTGTATACATTAATATTTGCATCACCATTCTTCTAATTCTGGATTCTTAGGTACCTCTAAATTTGCACTAGAATTTTAAAACAGTCTTTAGTCATTCATCAGATTTACTAAATTCACACTGTGTACAAGGACCTTGGCTTGCTGTTAACAAATGGTTCACAGTGGCACTGTCCCTGGCCTTGAGGTGCTCACAGTCTGAAGAAGAGATGTGTACAAATGACTGTGCCCTGTGGTAAACACCATCAGTGTCCAACTTACTGAGAAAGTGTAGAGGAGAGAACAAAAATGTCAGACTCTGCCTGGAGAGCTCAGGGAAGTCAGGAGGGGTTGTAGGAGATAAGTGAGTTAATGTGGGTGGGGTCAGATTGGGACTTCTATTCCCATTAAAATAGGAAAGCCAGTTTTATGAAGAGAATTGACCTTATCTCGATGGTATTTTAGCCTGTAGGGTACAAGATGGGGGCAGAGAGTCTAATTAGGAAGTTAAGGGATCCAGGTGAGAGATGGTGTGGCCTACACCAAGGGGGAATGGTGGAGGTGTAAGAAGTGGCTGAATTTGAAGAAATACCCAGGACACGAGGGGGCAGTTGGATATAAAATGTCAGAGAGGAGTGAAGGATGGCCTCCCAGGCTGAGTGACTTGAGTGACTAGAAGGATAGAGTTGCCATTTCCAAACACACGGAAGGACACAGGAGGACCAGATTTGAAGATTAAATGGGGAATTGGGTTTTGAAATGTTATATTTGAGATGCCTTTTTTTTTTTTTTTAAAGAGACGGAGTCTCGCTCTGTCGCCCAGGCTGGAGTGCAGTGGCACTATCTCAGCTCACTGCAACCTCTGCCTCCTGGTTTCAAGCAATTCTCCTGTCTCAGCCTCCTGAGTAGCTGGGATTACAGGCACGTACCACCAATGCCCGGCTAATTTTTGTATTTTTAGTAGAGATGGGGTTTCACCATATTGATTAGGCTGGTCTCGAATTCCTGACCTCAGGTGATCTATCCGCCTCGGCCTCCCAAAGTGCTGGGATTACAGGCGTGAGCCACCGCACCCGGACTTGAGATGCTTATTAAACATCCAAGTCCAGGATGTTCAATAGGTAGTCAGAAGTAAGAGTGTGGAATTCACAGGGAGAGAGATTTGTCCTGGAGTCATATATTTGGGAAGTATTAATGTATTCATGGTATTTATAAGATGTTTTAAAAACATGGTATAGTTATTTCACCCATCATTATTACTATTACAACTCATGTAGAATTTTCTTTCATATTTTTATGTTTTATTTATTTATTTATTTTTGAGATGGAGTCTTGCTCTGTCTCCCAGGCTGGAGTGCAGTGGCACGATCTCGGCTGACTGCAAGCTCCACCTCCCGGGTTCACACCATTCTCCTGCCTCAGCCTCCCGGGTAGCTGGGACTACAGGCGCCCGCCACCACGCCCGGCTAATTTTTTTTTTGTATTTTTAGTAGAGACGGGGTTTCACCATGTTAGCCAGGACGGTCTCGATCTCCTGACCTCGTGATCCACCCGCCTCGGCCTCCCAAAGTGCTGGGATTATAGGCGTGAGCCTCCGTGCCCGGCCTTTTTAAATATTTTTGAGACGGAGTCTTGATCTGTTGCCCAGGCTGGAGTGCATTGGCGCAACTTGGCTCCGCCTCCCGGGTTCAAGCAATTCTCCTGCAACCTCCGCCTCCTGGGTTCAAGCGGTTCTCCTGCCTCAACCTCCCAAGTAGCTGAGATTACAGGCATGTGCCACTACGCCTGGCTAATTTTGTATTTTTAGTAGAGATGGGGTTTTACCATATTGGCCAAGCTGGTCTCGAACTACTGACCTCCTGATCCGCCCACCTCGGCCCCCCAAAGTGCTGGAATTACAGGGGTGAGCCACCGCACCCAGCCATTTTTATCTGTTTTTAAAAATTTTAAATAAACTTTACAGTCACTTTGTTAAATTGATTTTTTAGAGTATGTTGGAAATTTTACTAGGAGACTATTTGGTAAATAGGGAAGACTTGGCATCTATAAAATGGATATTCTTATTCTTCAACACATTATGTTGCTGTTTAGCTTTCCTTTATTTCTCTTAGAGTTCATTTTTTCCCCCAAATAGTTCACACACATTTCTAGATAATATTATTTCTATACTTTCTGTTGCCATTATGAATCCAGTCTTACTGGTATTCTGATAGTTTTGCCCTTATAAAGGAATTGTGTTGATATATTTGTATATGATTACCTCACTAAACTTCTGGTACTATAAGTAATATTGTACTTCATTCTTTTAATTTTTTTTGAGGGGGGGCTAGGTATCTATAAAATGGATCTTATTTAGGAGAAATAGAATCATATCATCTATTTGAAATAATTTTTGTCTTTTTCCTTTTGGTGTTCGTGTCTCATTTCTGGTTCGTACCAAGAAAAGAACTTTGAAATTAAGATAGGGAGTTACTATAGAGTAAGGAGGTAATTAATACCTAAAAGTCTAGTCACAATACACTGTTTTTGTTTCATTTTCTTTTTTGGCTTATCCTAATTATTTTCTTTGCCATTTATTTTTTATTCTTTATTTTTTATTTTCTTGGAGACAAGGTCTGTCTATCACCCAGGCTGAAATACAATGATGCAGTCATGGCTCACTACACCCTTGACCTCTTGGGCCCAAGCAATCCTCCCACCTCAGCCTTCTGAGGAGCTGGGACTACAGGTGGGCACCACCACACCTGGCTAATTTTTTAAAAAATTTTCTGTGGAGACAGGGTCTCACTGTGTTACTCAGGCTGGTGTCAATAATGGACATTTTGAGTGCCTATAGTTTTATATTTTCTAGATTTATAGTTTACCTCTAATAGTTGGTTTTTATGTGGTATATTTGGTTTTCAGCCAATTTGATCTTCCAAGGACTTAATCTGTGATTCCTTCATGAAGACCACGGGGTGGGCAACTGTTCAGCAGAATCAGTGTTTAACCTTCATATACTGAAACAGAGTAAATTCAGTAGATAGTATAAAATTAAGATATTTTAATCCTATAACTGGGTAGGACTCTAGATGACAATTTTAAATCCAGCACCGCCTCTCCCCACAAAGTTCAATTAATGCAGTAAAAATGAATGTATGTTTGCCCAGAAATTATTCATTTATAACACAATTGATTTTTGAAAACTTTATTTTCAAATTAACATTTTTTCCAAGTTTGAGTATTATATTTGTTTTAAAAAATCCTTATAAAAGCAGTTTCAGTTCTGATGTGGATTCCAAATCATAAAACAACTTGCTGATGAAGCTTACATTTCTAGAATGCTTTATCTTTAGTTTTCAAGTTAACTTTGAGGTTTTATTTTCTGTTTGTCAAGTCAAGCCTCTTGTGACCTTTCTCCCTGAATGAGCAGAGCTAGCTATCTGAAATGTCAGGAGTTTGTACCACCAAGGGTAAATTTGCTGGAAAGCTTTTAGTTGGGCTGCACTGACTTGTTTAAATAGCCAAACACCTGCTAGGCAAGCCCTGCGCATGTGAGTGGCTATATATGTTCCTTCCTTTAGGATTTGCAAGGCTGGAGCACAAAGACAGCGATTGTTACCCAATAAGCAGTAGTCACACACTTCTACCAATCGCCTTAGGAGGGCTGGTTACCATGGAATCCACCATCTGTTCACTCCCCACCGGAATGTGATTATCCTTGCTGGGCTGGGAACTGGGGAAAGCAGGGGAGCCTGTGCTGGGTGAGATTATCTGCAATGGACCGGGTTAATGGGAGGCTTGCTTTGGCTCGCTGGAAGAACAAATGAAGGGAGTTTTACTTCAGCCATTTGTGACTTCTGGCCAAGAGGAATAAATTCAGCTTTTATAAGGTAAGTAACCCTAGTAATATGTATCCAGTTTGTAGTACATTTGTGTGAGGGCATTATCTCCATGTGGTCCAAGGAAAGTGAGCTCTAAGCTCTTTTTAAAGAAACCTCCAGCGTTATACACCTCTCTTGTATTGATTTTATGCAGTTCAATAATGCCTGTGCAATTACATGTTGATTTTGGAAAAAATGGGAAAAAAATTAATCTTTTAAACTGTTTTCTGCTTGTGAAATTGTTTTGTGACTCCTGAAAGTGGCAAAAGGACAGTCATTTTTAATGGTTTTTCAGAATGAATTACACTGGTATCTTTCTGAAATACGCCCATGGCCCCAACGTATTCAATGCCTGTTCTTATTATTTGAAAAAATAACTCAGGTCAGGGACGTTTGTAGGTTATGATTTAATTAATGATTATTCTGGCCCACAGGACTGACCCACCATTACTAGCTGATGTTTTGAAATGTGATGTTTATGCAGTTTTATTTTGCAATGCTTTGGCACAAGTTTCAAGGGCCTGAGCATGTGGAAACAATGTGGCAGTGCTTTAAGGCATGCATGCAGGCACCGTGGTAAAGGAAGGGCAAGACAAGGAAGATCAGCTTCTATTTCAAGGGCTTCCTTTGTTTTTCTATTTCAACAGCCCCTTAAAATGTGTGTTGCATATTGTGAGCAGTAGAAGGAGATTTGGGTCCTAACAAACGGATGACTGACATTTTTCTGTGTGGCTAAGAGGTTGGTAGCTCAAACAAGGGACTTCTATGTCCTTTGTAAGGCAGCATTGTATCCCCTTCCCCAAAACTGTTCCCTAAAATATAAATGTGAAAAAACAAAAAGAGTGCTGTCTATATTCTGGATACTTCTTTTGTGTAAGTTTTTTTTTTGTTTGTTTGTTTTTTATCATTGAAACCATAGGGCCAGTGCTCTGTGAGTCTAACTGGGTCTGCCATTTTTACTTGATAGAGGGATAGAGGAAAGGTTGCAAGGAAAGGCTTGGCTCATGCAGGTTCAGCCTTTCTAATTGTGCGGTGCTGCTGTCATCTTGGACATTCATGTCAGTGGCTGCCCGGAGAGTTAGAAAAGGTTATTGCTAATAGGCCCTAATTGTTTCATTTTCTTTTTAAGATGATAATGTAAAATTAGATAACCTCATATTAGTCAAGGACTCATGTTCTTATTTCAAGAACAGGTTTTTAGGCCAGACAGTTGGGAGTTCTTGGTGTTAATTGTAGTTGACTTTAAAATTGTTACCCTCTTTTGTGCTTACTGGTGTTTATACATCATTATTACTACTTTTAAAAAGTTTTTTTCTTAATGTACAAAAGTAGTTTAGCTACATACTAGCTCTAAGAAGCATGTTTTAATAATAGTAGATACATGTCTGCCTCAAAATTTCCTTAGCATAATCTAAAAATTTTCAAGCCAATGTAATAGTATTGGGATAATTTTTTTCACCCATAAATGTCAGTCTTTCATAAGCAATATAAGGCTTGGGAGGAAATTAGGTAATTTGAAAGTCTCGTGTATGATTAGGTGTTCATGTTGCTTTAATTACCATTATCTTAGAATCCAGAAAAAGGCTGTGAGTGAATGGGTCTGAAGTGTGTGGCATCTGGGTGCTTGGGATGTAGTTACCTAGAGCAATTGAGGTGGGCTAGATAAATCTGTACACTTCTCAAGTTCCTAGTGTTGGTGAATTTACTTACTCTTTTCTTTTTGTTATTGAGGTAAAGTTTTAAGATTGTGTTTTTAATTGGGTGTTAATGTTAGACAGTATTCCAGCCTTTTGAGTATTGGCAGGCATGTGTATATTTTCATGTGTGAGCATGTTACATTGACCAAGTTTCCAGAGTAACAAGTAATAAAACCACAGGTTTTTCAAAATTTTTTTAAAAAGCTTTGTCCAATCCACCACTAACAAGAGACTTAGTGGTTCTTGAGGGTAACCCTTTACAAAAATAGGTGAAGAGTGGGCAGCAGGGACAGTCCCTGGAACATCTGTGATCCCAACCAGGGTACCTATGGGACAGGAGTGCACTGTCATATGACTGTCCTGTACATGAAGGACCTGGTGAGATGTCCACTTCCACTCACAACACTGTCAGCAGTGAGACCTGCCACTGGGCACACAGCTTCTTACAGTAAGGAATTTAGAATTTAGAATGTACTGAATTCGCGGATCCACTGTGAAGCACTGCTTTCTGATTCTCACCATCCTTACTTGTGGGGGTGAAGAGACTTGCTAGATTTCCGAGGTGTCTGTGCTTTCTTCCAACTTTTCCAACTGTCTGAGGGCTTGATGATTTTCAATTCTTCAATATGACTTAAGACCTTACTAAGTGATGAGTTTATATTTATGCTTGTAAATATGTAAAATTAACCTTATTTGGTTATTTCATGTAAAAGGATTGTGTAGATGGCAATGTGAAACTTTGAACAGAGTACTTAGAATGATTCAAATCCATGAACGTTGAGTAGGCAGCAAATCAGCCAGCATTAGTTCAGCACACACAGTCAAATCTTTCTGCCCCTTTGACATATTATGCTGGAATGTTGCCTGACATAACAAATTCAGACATGTAAACTCTAGACTTAATTAATGGCGATTAAATTTCTTAGTTTTTCATACTATGTTTTGTGGACACATTCATTCTGCCTAGCCTAAATTGAGTCCTTCAGTTTCTTTGCTTTTGAGGTACAGATTTATAATCCATTTTTTGAAGTTAAGTATTTTTGACCATTGTGGTCCATTTGGCCCTAGAGCTGTCTGAGATGATGGAATGCTAGGGATCTGAAGTGGAGGAGCACCTGCAGATGCTGTCATTGCTAATGCTGCTGTGTTCACATGTCCTTGGGATTGAATCTGTTCACATTTTTCATAATTTTAAGAAATAGATGTACTGAAAATTGCCCTTTTGCTGTCTCCCACAATGCCATATTACCATGGGTACAAGAAATGCTTGGAATGAGTTAATTGTGTGCATCAGCACAATTTTGCATTGCTGCATTAGATATACATTTACAGGATGGGGAGCCTGGAAAGCATGCGTGTGAACGATGTGAACTTACACAAAAGCTATAGCTCAAAGCCGGTTTCATTTGGCAGGATTTTTCTCTATATGTGTGCCAGTTGATTTGAGTATCGGCAGCTGTTTCTTCTGAGTTGTCGTCTTCTGTTTTTTTAACTGCTCTTGAGCTTCTGTAAACTAAAAAGGCAAACTTTCCATAAATTGGCAATAAGTACGTCTATGCAGGTTGATGTAGATTGTTGGAACAGCTTCTGTATGGCACTTAACCTTTTCTTGCTCAGTTGCTGGCACTTTAACCCCAGAAATAGCTTGATGGAGTTACATGAGGGTGCCTAGCATACCTTATTCTTAGAAAAGTTCCATGTTTTACAAATAACCGCCACTCTGTACGGCTAATTGTTCTTTTGTAACAAACCTGTTGAATTACTGACTTCCTGTGTAAGTAATAGTTCCTTCCTTCCTTGTCTGCCTAAATCCTGTATTCTTTTTTTATTTTTACCAATTTACTCGTCCTAAACTCAGATTAATGAAATTATGAGATGTAGTATGTTCCCATAAGGCAAACAGACTGAATCTCTGGGATGTTTTTAGATCCCTGTTATACATCGCTAGATGTTTATTTTCACATAATTTAAGGGTGCCAATCTAAACAGGATTGTCTGCTTTTTAATGCCCTCATTTTAGAGAAGAACCTGGAGCCCATAAAGATTAAGTAGCTTTTCCAAGGTCAGGAAACCTGTGAGTTACAGAAACAGCTAATGTTGGGTATTGCATGTTGAATGCAAACACGTAGGGCAGTATCAGCTTAACATCCTACATTGTTGTCCTTAAGAGGAGCACAACATTGGGGTGTTACCCTCAGATTCCACAGATGAAATGTTCAGTGTGCCTAGGTGGAATACACCTTTGAAAGATGATTTTCTCCGTAATCAAAGTCATAAGAAACAGTTTGTCATTATACATACCAAGCTTTTACAAAACATTAACTGCCAAGCCAATTGGACACTTAGGTTTCTCAGCTTGCAGGCATTCTCCCTTCTAGCCCAATCTATACGTGAAGTAAAATGATCAGAGTGCTGCCTAGTCATTGTGGATCCCAGAGCAAGTGGGGGAGGGAGGAGCCTGAGGAATGACTATGGTCCACTCTAGGACATATCTGTCACCTGGGCAGCATATAGCATTCCTGTTGTGGGTTAGTACAGCTTTCCTGTGGACCTTTCCCGCAGGTATACGACCCGCACTTGCGTACTTAATCGGCCTTTCCTCCGCTCCCTGCACCAACCCACAGGCACCTCCTTGCTCAGGACCACCCTACCCCCTAAGGAGACATTCACTGTCTTCAGTATTAACGTTGCATTCATTCATCAAATATTTCTTGCACGTTTACTCTATGCCATTCCTATTGCAGATGTGGAGGATACGGCAGTAAGCACAATGGGCAAGATGTTAGTGAAATTTACCTAGTAGTGGGAAGAGACATAATACAAAAGTAAAGAGATAAGTAAACAACTTAATTTCAAATAGTGGCAAGTATGTGATGACAAACGGGCTGTGTTAAGGGAGTTGAGGGTGGCAAACTTTAGATTGGGTAACCAGCAGATGTTTATCTAGGGCAGTCCCATATAAGCTGAGACGCAAATGATAAGGAACCAGCCACGTGTATTCTGGTGCGGTGAAAGTGTGTTGCTGTTATCCTCAATTTATGGAGGTAGAAATAGAGGAAAGCCAGTCATCAGGATCGTATAACAATCGTGTTAAGTGAGTGCTACAAAGCCACACTGCGTGTTATCTTTACTTCTCTTTCAGGACTTAATCCCGAATGTGTGTTCTTTTTCAAAGTCACAGTTTATTGGGAGAGCACAGGAAAGCATTTACCAGTGGTTAAGAGCAGCAGTTTTAAAGTTGAGCAGACCTGGGGCTAGGCTGGTCTCTCATACTAGCTACCTGGATGTCTCTAGGCCAGTCACTTAACTTCCTTAAACCCCATCTTCCCCATTTGTTAGAACTTGTGGGGTTATCCTGGGTATTAAGGAGGTTATGTTCAAAAATTCAAGTTGTTCTGACAATGATGGGGATTACTGTGATGTTCTCTTAGGGGCATCATTAATAATGCCTGAATGTTGAAATATTTGCTACTCTTGGCAGTGAAAGCTTGGTAGGACTATCAGCCCACAGATTCATGTATTCAGCAAATCCTTTCTTGGTGTTCACTCTTCCCTTGCTAGATTCTGGGTGAAGAGCAGGACCAAGACATGCTCTGCACTCACACAGTGCTCAGCTAAGAGTATCATTTGCATTCAGTGTGATGGACATAGCAGAGGAGGAATGAAGGGTACAGAGGGTACGGGTTCCTCGGCTGTGCACGTGAGGCGCAGCTGAGAATTCTGATCTGAGGATGCTAAAGCAAGGAGATATGATGGGCCAGGAAGTGCAGTCTTTGGGCTAAGGCAGGGCAGGATATGCAAGTGGAGATACTGCCTTGCACAGAAGTTTTTACTGTATCCTGTAAAGAATGAGGAATGTTTGAATACTTTTAAAACATTTGGGAATAGATCTTCAGTTTTATAGTCTGAAAAAGATAACTGGCAGTTTAAATGATGGAAACATGGGAGGGAACAATCTCCAAGGACGCCGGAATTCTCTTCTTTATCTTTTTCATCCACAGCACGTAGACTTTTTCTTTTATTTTCACCACCACAATATAGTTGTCATATCTTATTTTTGGTATTTAGATTCTGAAGTCAGCACAGAAAGTGGAACTTGAATGAAGTCAAAAAAGCTCTTGAAAAATCCCTTAGGAAGGCATAGGTTTGTAGATCAACTCTCTTCTTGTTAAGTCCAACACTGTATGTGTGTTTTTTTAGCATTAGAAGATTGCTGCTTCTTGGGTTGAGCATGATATAATAATTACTTTGCTTGCATTTAGAGGTCATGCTGTATGAAATAGAGTCCTAGAATTTAGCTCAGTGTGCTGAGACCTCACACTTGGAGAGTCACCAAGTGACTCATGTGAACCAAGAGGAATTGCAGGAGCTGCAGGTTCATAATTTCTGTCTGTCTTACTCCCACTACAAGGCACATGAGCATTGGGTCAGATTGCCTGAACAAGTTAAACTATTGCACCCACGTTTGGGTGCATGCGCACACGCTATCACACACAGCTGTTTTCTGTGTCTGCAAAGTGTATATAGTTCACTTTGAGCAAGTTAAGATGCAACTACTCTAATTGCAATATATACCAACTTTTGGTGTTTTCTATATGTCAGAGGCTGCAAAGTATATTCATCCATCTAATGGTTAACTAATATTTGAGATAAGAGATTTATCCTCATTGAAAAAATACAAATGTTGTTAGGAGGTATAGTACCTAGGATTTCCAAGTTCACCAACATTAAGTGATGAACCAGGAAAAATACCTCGATCTGTTCTGGCCTCAATTCTATGTTCTTAACTTTTATCCTCTTTTTTTTTTTTGAGTTAGCCATTCCATTAACCTAGGCAAAATAATAATATAGGAAACATAACTACCACAGTAGCAGCGAGAGTACAGAAATAAGACTCTAAAGAGATGAAAAGAGAATTAATGAGAAATGTCTTTAAGAAGTCCTCAGGGTTAGTCATTGTCAAAGAACATAAACGGAGGGAGAAGACACCATTGGCTAATGTATGAAAAAAATTATATACAACTTGTAAGCAAAGAAATACACAAAATATTCATGCTTATATCGGCAGAAATTTTCCAAATGCTCATATTTTGGATTGGCACCCTTGTATACTTCAGATGACACTGTAAACTGATGGAGTTTTTTGGAAAACAATTTGGTAAATATGTTTTATCTTAATCAGAGAACACATGGCTGCAAGACATAGAATCCCCCTGTAATTTAAGAGAAAAGAGGATGTATAGAAACAACATAAACGTGTCTCATGGAACCCAGGGGCAATAAATTCATCCATGCCTCTCAAGAAGCTGGACCCTGGACAGCTACCTCTCCGTCCCTCTGGGTGTGTGACCTCTCAACCCCACTACTCTGCCTGTGTGCCTCATGCTGTTTGCACTGGCCTCTTAGGATGCCTCTGTGAATGGCAGAAAACGTGGCCACCTCTAATCTCAGATTACACCCTTTCCAGTGCTCAGTAGAAACACACAGTTCTAACTACAGATGCCCTGGAGAGACTCCAATGGGCTAAGTTTTGGTCATTGATTACCTTTGCTAGTCAGCTGTGGCCATGGAACATAGGAGTCACTTGGCCTGTAATAAGCAAATAGAATACAACTACTACCTTATCAATAGCTCTAAAAATGTTTTTCACTCTCCTAATTCCAATTTTAGAAATCTACCACTAGTAAGTTGCTGAGTGATTCAGTGAATGATTTATCACATCACATCAGGTGTTTTAGTGGGAATGGGAAGAAGTGGGAAGCTAGTAACATGTTCAACAATAGGAAAATAGCCAAATAAATTACTATACATTCATTGGATTGTAAGTTATACAACTACTAAAACATCTTCACAAAATGTGGGAAAATGCTCATGACAAAATGTTAAATGTATATAATGTTGTATATGCTATGTTATGCTTTTTATATAACAATAAAATACTAGAGGGAATTACTAGAAATTCTAGTAATAACACTAGTTATTTCTAGATTTTAGGATCACTTTTGTTTCCTTCTTTACAAGTTTTTTGTAGATTTTAAATAATGAACAATGACCTTATAGGAATTTTACTATAATAAAAAAGTGAACTAATATAAAATGCTCAAAAAAGACATTATAATCTAATAGGGACGATAAACCTGTTGTAAGTAATAGTAACCAATGCAGGCTAGTATTTAATTTGTGTTATAGATTATATAGTAAGAACTTAAGGATGAATTTCCTAGTAATTAGACTGTTTCACACATGGAATGTCCTGTTCAAGAACTATTTTCCTATCACTGGTGGTATTTAAATATAAATTAGACACTTTGTCAGATATATTGTAGAGAAGATTCATCTATCAAGTATGTGGAACTAAATGACTTCAAAAGTATTCAACCCCAATGTTCTGTTGGGAATGTAGAATTTACTTTGGAAAGATTATTTTTAAAGTACTCAAGTGTTAGGGGAAGATACTGTAATAATACAAGCTGAGTACCTTTTATGAAAGAGATGTGAAATTATATAGAAGTCATCAGAGTCTATAGGATTAAGCAGGAGGATTGAGCCAGATCTTGAAGAGGGTGATAGGCAGGGACTAGATTATAAGAGGGAAGCTATTTTAAGGCTTAGGTAGTAATTAGTGCTAAGGCAGAGTTAGGATTCAGCCAGTTATGGATGAGGGATAGTAACCAAATTGCTTGCCAAATGGCAGAGGCATTTATTTTCCTTGTTCACTTTCTAGTGAGATGAGCATGAAGTGGTACAAAACTTAGATTGAACAAGAGAGCAAAGGGAAGCAACCATGGTAAATCTGCGTGTTTGTGGGCTTAATTATATTCTGAGAAGAAAAACTTTAGGGCCATCTGTGTGATTTTTTTTTTTTTTAGGACAGAGTCTCACTCTGTTGCCCAGGCTGGAGTGCAGTGGTGCCATCTCGGCTCACTACAAGCTCAGCCTCCCAGGTTCAAGCAATTCTCCTGCCTCAGCTTGGGACTACAGGCGCCCGCCACCACGCCCGGCTAATTTTTTGTATTTTTTTTAGTAGAGATGGGATTTCACCACGTTAGCCAGGTGGTCTCGATTTCCTGACCTCGTGATCTGCCCTCCTCGGCCTCCCAAAGTGCTGGGATTACAGGCGTGAACCACCGTGCCTGGCCTGATTGGTGTGATTTTTATGTTTTGGTGGTTATGTTAAATGATGGCATTAATAGTACATTAACAGCTGTGCTATAAAAATCAATCTACTTATTTAACTCACACATTAAAATTCTTTGAAACTGCACAGAACTATAAAGAAACCGAGAACTTTTAGTCTTACTGTATGTTATGTGATCATCTTTTTTTTAAGTAAAGCAGTATTAAAGATATATTTTTTCTGTTCATTAGAAAAAGACAGTCTACAGCCATACCACCCTAAATGCATTCGATCTTGTCTAATCTCAGAAGATGAATTTCCCTGAAGAGTAAGCTGATTTTAGAACTGAAACTCAGCTTAGCATTTTGTGTGAAGCTGATTGTTCCCCCTATTTAAAAAAACATGGAACAGATGTAAAATTATTACTATAAAATGATTAATATTGCTTTTCTTTGAATTATTCTTTTTTATGATTGTGTACATAGAAGTCTTTTCTGTGATGCTTCTCAACTTCTAAACAAATTCTGGTGAGTGATCCTAAACTGAAAGTTGTAGCCAACTTGAGGGCTCAAAGAAGTACAGTGCTTGTGGCCGGGCGCAGTGGCTCTCGCCTGTAATCCCAGCACTTTGGGAGGCCGAGGCTGGTGGATCATCTGAGGTTAGGAGTTCGAGACCAGCCTGGCCAACATGGTGAAACTCTGTCTCTACTAAAAATAAAAAATTAGCTGGATGTGGTTGCACGAGCCTGTAATTCCAGCTACTCGGGAGGCTGAGGCAGGAGAATCGCTTGAACCTGGGAGACAGAGGTTGCGGTGAGCTAATATCGTGCCGTTGCACCCCAGCCTGGGGGACAGAGTGAGACTCTGTCTCAAAAAAAAAAAAAAAAAGAAGAAGTAGAGTGCTTGTTCATGACTCTGAGCTCATTTAGTCTCAGCCTTCGGTTTCTGTTGCTCCATCACTTGGGACTCACATGCCAAGTCCTTATCAGGTTTTGTCACTGTCCCCTTGTCACAGAAAATTGTCAGGGTAGCGGTTTCATCTCTTGGAAGGACCCAGGTAGGTGAACAGCCAGTAAATCCAATAGCTTGCCTGCCTGAAATGCACAGTTGATTGGAGACAGGCTGCTCCAGGGCCTACCTCTTTCTCTCCTAGAGAGCATTTATGTTTTAACAGTAGGAAAAATTGAGTTATTTTGGCCACATGGAAGTAAAGAGCCTGTATTCTCTTAATTACTCAGAGGCATAATACCTTTCAGAAAGGCTTTTTATTGTTTGTAAACCTTGGCAGAAAGAGGGAAGGGCATGGTATCTGCATAAAATTTCTAGTGGAGAACAGATTAGATGGAGTCTCCTCACATCCAAGTTAGGTAGATTTATATACTTACCCAGGCAACCTGGACATTCATTTAAACATTTAAGGGTTTATGTCCAAAGCTTTGCTGGGCCAATAAAGATACAGTCTTGCTTTCAGTAAGCTCACTTTAGAAACTACAATGTATGATGCAAGGTCATAATACTGTACAAAGGTACATGCAAAGTGCTATGATTGTGCAGAGAGAAGGGAGGACTCATGGCTAGGCCAGATAATCAGAAATACATCACTTTGGAGATTTTAGGAGGAAGTAAGATCTCCTACATGGTGAAGGGCGTTTCATATCAAGGGAACAGCACACATAAAAGCTTGAAAACTGTAAAAGCATCGTATTTGTTTAGAATACAAGAAATTAGTTTAACTAGAGTATTGGAATTAGGTGTAGGAGTGGAAAGGTTGGAATCTGTAAGATAAATGGCACCAGATTATGTTAGTCTAAGCTGTAAGTTAGATGTGGGACATGATCCAGTAAGCAGTGGAGGGAGCTCTCTGAGAGTTTTAAGCTGCCAGGCAACATGGTTCTTTATACATTTTGGGAATATGACTCTGATGGAACTGCAGAGGAGGGGCTAAGGTTGCAAGGTGCAGGAGCCTTGGCATTTTGATGAGGAGCAGATGGTACAGGAGAAAGATGATGAGTCCTCTGAGTTAAGACTGGCACAAGGATGTAGAAGAGAGAAGGAATTGAGAAATTTATAGGATTAATTGGATGTGTAGATGGGGTAAAGGAGTGGAAAGTGTCAAGAACAGCTCTGAAGTTTCCAGCTTGGATAGCTGACTAGATGATGCATCATTGGCTAATATAAGGAATAATGTGGGGGAAGCAGACTCAGATCCTATGTTTGACTCAGGAACGCTAGTAAATTCCTCATCACCGGTTTATAATAACTGGTTTAAATGTATGTATGAAATTTGTATTCTTGGCCAGGTGCGGTGGCTCACGCCTGTAATCCCAGCACTTTGGGAGGCCAAGACGGGCGGATCACGAGATCAAGAGATCGAGACCATCCTGGCTAACACGATGAAACCTCGTCTTTACTAAAAATACAAAAAATTAGCCGGGCGTGGTGGCAGGTGCCTGTAGTCCCAGCTACTCGGGAGGCTGAGGCAGGAGAATGGCGTGAACCCGGGAGGTGGAGCTTGCAGTGAGCCGAGATCGCACCACTGCACTCCAGCCTGGGCAACGGAGCGAGACTCCGTCTCAAAAAAAAAAAAAGAAAGAAATTTGTATTCTTTACAATTTTGCAAATAAATGCCATAGAAATCCTATATATTCATGTCTGATAAACAGTATTAGCTTCCATTTTATGAAAACGTAAAGTGTAACAATAAAAAGAAAATCAAATATTTCAAAACAAACTCCCATTCCCATTTTCTCTTTATACATCACGCTTCAAATTCTACAACTCTCTACCGTTTAAAATTAATTGTTGCCTATCAACAGGTGACTGTACCCTTGCTGTGCAGTGAAAGCAGAGAATAAAACACAGGGATCTTTTGAGCTCACAATATAACTTGGAAAAACTAATGGATATATATTCATGTTATCCAGTCAGTCAAGTAGTTTGTTTAGTGATAGACATTTCAGTTATACAATACAGAAGCAGTGTGAATGCTGAGGCAAGAAATGGCCATAAGATGTTGATTTTCTTATGTATGAAGTGGTTGAATGTATGAAGTGGTTATGTATGAATGTAAGAAGTGGTTCAGTGTTAATTGGACTTCTTAACTATAATACCACTTTTTCAATAAACCTTTTCCCTCAGCCACGTTAGTCTTCTCTGAGCTCTTGAAGCTCTCATGATTTTTATCTATCATTAACGAGTTGGCTCTTGTCTTGTCTCTCTCCCCAAATAGATAGTGTTTCTGAGGCCAGGAAGCTGTTTCTTTTTGTTTTGAGACAGGGTCTTACTCCGTCTCCTGGGCTGGAGTGCGGTGGCATGATTGTGGCTCACTGCAGCCTCGAACTTCTGGGCTTAAGCAATCCTCCTGCCTCAGCCTCTTGTGTAGGCGAGACTACAGGTGTACACCATCATGCCTAGCTAATTTTTTTTTTTAACAGAAGGATGTATTTTATTAAAGGATGTATTTTATGTATTTATAAAAATTCAATGTAAGATAAAGTTAACATCTCAAATCAACGGCCCGAATTGCAGATTGTTTACTAAACATTGTTGGGAAAGTGTACTATCCATTTGTTTAAAAGGAATACATACCTTAACTAAAAATAAATTTCATATTGCTAAATGCCTAGCTAATTTTTTGTAGATATGTGGTTTTCGCCATGTTGCCCAGGCTGATCTTGATGTCCTGGACTCAAGCTATCTGCCTGCCTCAGCCTCCCAAAGTGTTGGGATTAAAGGCTTAAGTCACCACTTCCAGCCCCAGGAACTATTTTACTCACCTTATATCCCCAGCTTTTGGCTCAGCACAGAACCTATACTAACATTTACATTGAACAGAACTAAGGCTAAAGGAAAACTTTAAAGGAACTTATTAAAATTAGCAATCCGATTTCAACAATGGGAAGATAAGGAGTGGCACCACACCATGGGATTAGAACAGGGACGATACCACCTTGCTCCAGTTCCACTGTCCGTGGAAAGGGCCCCACTCCAGTAAGAATTTCACAGCTCCTGCTCAAATCTTATGGTTCTTGCTCCATTCTTGTCCAGATTTCTCTGATTAGATTGGGTGCTGTTGAAGGTCATAGGTTTTTGTCCTGGTCATCGTTGTGCTCCCAGATGATTGCACGAAGCCCAGCACATAGAATGTGCTAGATAAAGCACCTAATGGAAGCAGTGAGGAAAAGAATGAGTCTTAAGCAGACCTCTTAAAGTGTTTGAGAATCACTAAGGAATTTGAAAGGTATCATAGACAGTAGGGCTGAGTTACAATCAACAATAATCTTTTTAAATGAAACCAAAGTCTTATTTTAAAATACATATTTGTTTTGGTTTGAAAATCTGCTTTCCTGCCTGTCCCTCCTGTTCTTTTCAGATATCTGCACTGACATTGAGCATTGCACATGCTGTGCCACTTCAAACAACTTCATTTCCTTGTTTCCTCTTGAATTAATTATGAATTGCCTGTACCTCCTTTTACATAAGTAATAAAAGAGACATGGGCAGACGGAAACTATTTTTGCAGGTATATGTAGGTACTTGTGTCTTTTGAATATAAAAATGATCAGGGATGGATACAGACCAAAATCCCACAGAGGAAGATAGGATAAATTGAAAACTGTGGTTCTGAATGCAATACACCTTTTTAAAGGGCAGGCAAATAAGCTTTAAACAAACGTGACAATCGTATTGAAGAAGTTGAACCCAGTCTTCAACCAGTAACTTGATTTTAATAAATAACAAACTGTTAACCCAAATTAGTGCATGATGTAATAACTAAAATTGCCAAAAGCAAAGCCATTCTCAGAAGCCAGGAGAAAAATAACAATAATCGGGGGGTGCGGGGGCTGGGCATGATTAGAATTAGGCAGCAAGCTGGAACTAATTTCCCTTTTGCCTTTTAGACAGGATCTCACTGTTGTCCAGGCTGGAGTGGAGTGGCGCGATCACAGTTTACTGCAGCCTTCACCTGGTCAGCCTCCTGAGCAGCTGAGGCAGGAGGATTGCTCCAGGTGCACGCCACCATGCCTGGCTAATTTTTTTATTTTTTATTTGTAGGGAGGGAGTTCCACTCTGTTGCCCAGGCTGGTCTTGAACTCCTGGGCCCAAGTGATTCTCTTATCTCAGCCTCCCACAGTGCTGGGATTACAGGCATGAGCCACCATGCCTGGCCTAACTTCTCTTTTTGAGTTGTGGTTAGTATCATCAGTATTTCCTATTTACTTTGAGTATCGGTGGACTTTTAGACAGCATCTCGATTAATAGGAATAATGGTAATGGTGACACTGACAGAAGTTATCTGTTGTAAACATATATGCTTACATTGATGCATATGTAAACTGTAAAATGTAGTTTGATTCTGGGACATCAACTATGATACTGAAAATTTCATTAAACTAAGGATGCCATTAAATTCTAACATAAAAGTAATGATAATTTAATAAGGATATATGTGTAAAAAAATTAATCTCCATATAATAAAGACACAATTTTTTTTTTAGACTTCGACCAGAAAAAAATGACTTTAAATTATAAAATCCAGTGCTGAAGACATCATTATCTCAGGCACTCACAGTAGCAGGTAAATTGAAACAGCGATGGAGAAGGCAGCGTGGCAATACCTACTGCACACCAGAAAACTGTGAGTCATCCGCCTGTGATGCTTGGGCAAGCTATCCCAACCAAAGAGCTATATGCATAAAGTATGAAATGATGAAGCAGTCTGTTGGCACTTTTGGCGTAAACTCTCACATTTAACATAGAATAAGGTTTTATTTTAACAGAATAAATATCTCAGTCAGGTATGATGGCTTACGTGGTAAAATCCCAGGGTAGTTATTAGGCGAGTTGTTTGTAAATGATAAGAGTAAAAATTGGCCAGGCGTGGTGGCTGACGCCTGTAATCCCAGCACTTTGGGAGGCCGAGATGGGCAGATCACGAGGTCAGGAGATCGAGACCATCCTGGCTAACACAGTGAAACCCCATCTCTACTAGAAATACAAAAAATTAGCCAGGCGTGGTGGTGGGCACCTGTAGCCCACCTACTCAGGAGGCTGAGGCAGGAGAATGGCATGAACCCAGGAGACGGAGTCTGCAGTGAGCTGAGATTGCAGCACTGCACTCCAACCTGGGCATCAGAGCGAGACTCTGTCTCAAAAAAAAAAAAAGAATAAAAATTATTTTCTGGTAAAATGCCACTGATCTATGAAGGTACCAAAAGTTTAATTCATTATTTAAATGAGGAAAAGAATGGGAAACTTGGTACTTTAAGATGGTAATTTTATCTAATGAATACATACCTAAGACATAATATTGGGAATATCACTCTGTAATACTGTAGTAGATCTGGAAATGACCATAATTTAAATCGGGCAATTTCAGGTCTAGCGTAGTTAGTGGGTACCCAAAAAGTTCCTAGATGCGTAGTAAAGCTTCTTTATTAACACATTCAAATCAGCAAATATTTGTATGCCTTTTTCGTGCTTTGAGCTGAGCTTATTTTGGGTGCCAGAGCATAATCATAAAAATAGTTTTGTTAAACTGTTAGGTTAATTCTAATTGTTCTCTGTTTTAAATGGCATTACATTCATCTTTATGCATATAGCTCTTCGGTTGGGATAGCTTGCCCAAGCATCACAGGCGGATGACTCACAGTTTTCTGGTGTGCAGTAGGTATTGCCATGCTGCCTTCTCCATCGCTGTTTCAATTTACCTGCTACTGTGAGTGCTTGAGACAATGATGTCTTCGGCACTGGATTTTATAATTTAAAGTCATTTTTTTCTGGTCGAAGTCTAAAAAAAATTGTGTCTTTATTATATGGAGATTAATTTTTTACACATATATCCTTATTAAATTATCATTACTTTTATGTTAGAATTTAATGGCATCCTTAGTTTAATGAAATTTTCAGTATCATAGTTGATGTCCCAGAATCAAACTACAGGATTAGGTAGTCTTCGTATCTAGACTGATGTGTAGAAGACATGCCAGGCACGGCTGCTCGCTCCTGTAATCCTAGAATTTTGAGAGGCCAAGGCAGGAGGATCGCTTGAGTCCAGGAGTTGGAGACCAGCCTGGGCAACAAGGTGAAACCCTGTCTCTACAAAAAAAATAGCTTCGCATGGTGGCATGTGCCTGTAGTCCCAGCTACTTGGGAGGCTAAGATGGGAGGATCACTTGAGCCTGAGAAGTTGAGGCTGCACTGAGCCAAGACCGTGCCGCTGCACTCCAGCCTGGGTGACAGAGTGAGACCCTGTCTCAAAAAAAAAAAGTTTTGGAAAAATTCAACTTGAAATCATTTTGGAGATTCCCCCCCACTCAACCCCCAATATCGTTAGTGGTTTTTTGCATGTAACATTTACTGTTTATTCCGCCTACTTTCTGCCGTCATCATGGTTTTAACATTGGCACTATAGCATATTTATGTCAGCTTTATGACTTACTAAGTTTTAGGACTGACTTCAGGATTGACATGTGTAGATGACATGTACGAGATTCTTGTGAAAGACTATCTGTCTAGGAACACGACTACTGCTTACATTCTAGGAAATGCCTTCTATGGAGCAATGTTCTATGAAGGGTGGTGTGCCCTACAGTGCGCAAAAGATGAACGCTTGGAGAGCAGGAAGCAGGTACTAGACCTTGGAGTTCAAAACCAGCCTGACCAACACAGAAAAACCCTGTCTCTACTAAAAATACAAAATTAGCCGGGCGTGGTGGCACATGCCTGTAATCTCAGCTACTTGGGAGAATCGCTTGAACCGGTAGGCGGAGGTTGTGGTGAGCCAAGTAAGCGCCATTGCACTCCAATCTGGGCAACAAGAGTGAAACTCCGTCTCAAACAACAACAACAACAAACCAGCCCTAGCATTCCTAATATTTTTGTCCTTTTTCTGGCACTTTTTTCCATCTATGTGTCAGATACATCTAATCTATATGGTATATGTGTGGAATTCTGAGGAGAGAGAGTGGACAATGCAAGCTCACTTGTCTGTTTTTGTGTCCATGGCATTTTAGATAGTGGAATTCTGGCAATACTTGGTAATAAGTGACCACAAACATAAGTTAATTAATGGCACGATTCTTTTTTTTTTTTTTTTTTTTTTTTTTGAGACGGAGTCTCGCTCTGTCGCCCAGGCTGGAGTGCAGTGACCGGATCTCAGCTCACTGCAAGCTCCGCCTCCCGGGTTCGGGCCATTCTCCTGTCTCAGCCTCCTGAGTAGCTGGGACTACAGGCGCCCGCCACCTCGCCCGGCTAGTTTTTTGTATTTTTTAGTAGAGACGGGGTTTCACCGTGTTAGCCAGGATGGTCTCGATCTCCTGACCTATAGGGTGATCCGCCCGTCTCGGCCTCCCAAAGTGCTGGGATTACAGGCTTGAGCCACCGCGCCCGCACGATTCTTAAACAAGTTGTGAGACTAAAGGTATTGCATCTTTTTCTTTACACACACACACACACACAAAAATGGGCCGGGCATGGTGGCTCACGCCTGTAATCTCAGCACTTTGGGAGGCCGAGGCAGGCAGATCACCTGATGTTGGGAGGTCGAGACCAGCCTGACCAACATGGAGAAATTCGTCTCTACTAAAAATACAAAAACTAGCCGGGTGTGGTGGTGCATGCCTGTAATCCCAGCTAGTCGGGAGGCTGAGGCAGGAGAATCGCTTGAACCCGCGAGGCAGAGGTTGCAGTGAGCCGGAGGTCATGCCATTCACTTCAGCCTGGGCAACAAAAGCAAAACTCCACCTCAGGGAAAAAAAAAAAAAAAAAAAAAAAAAAAAAAGCCCCGCCCCCCAACCCCGCCATGTGCCCATTTGCTAACTTTCATGTGAAGACAAGTGTCCGTCAGTAAATATTTAGCAGGTTCTTACTTAGCAGATATATTTGGAAAACACAGTCTGTCCCTTTGAGGTACAGGTAACATTTGAATGAGTTAGAAAGTGACTGCAATCAGGAGCAGCAGAAAAGTACACTATAGACAGAGTATTTCTGAAATGATTGGAAATGTTCCATTATTGTGTAATTTTATCACTACAATGGATGTATCTTTTATTTTTAAAATCTTATTTTTAAAAAAGCTTTTTTCTGCAAGTATACTCAAACTTACATACAGATCTTTTTAACTATCTTTTAAAGTCTTTGGCCAGGTACACTGGCTCACACCTGTAACTCCCAGCAACTTGGGAGGCTGAGGCAGGAGGATCACTTGAGGCCAGGAGTTCAAGGCCAGCCTGGGCAACACAGCAAGACCATGCCTCTACTTAAAACTAAAATTTCTTTTTAAATAAACGAATACAACAGCTTTAAAGAGATTTTAAATGTTTTTGAGTTTTAGCATTTACCTTAAAAGATTTTAAAAAAACAAGCAGATTCAGTCACATTGTTCTCTTAACAATAGTATTTTTACCTTTACCTTGCCCTATTTTAAGTTCTATTGTGGGATTTTTTTTTGAGATGGAGTCTCGCTCTGTCACCCAGGCTGGAGTGCAGTGGTATGTTCTTGGCTCACTGCAAACTCTGCCTCCCAGTTGCACGCCATTCTCCTGCCTCAGCCTCCCAAGTAGCTGGGACTACAGGTGCCCACCACCACACCCGGCTAATTTTTTGTATTTTTAGTAGAGACGGGGTTTCACTGTGTTAGCCAGGATGGTCTGGATCTCCTGACCTCATGATCTGCCTGCCTCGGCCTCCCAAAGTGCTGGGATTAGAGGTGTGAGCTGCCACGCCCAGCCTATTTTTGTGTTTTAAAGTGTGTATCTTAATGCAGGAATGCTTGTATTTAACTCACACCTACATTATGTGTGAATATACATACTAGCGGGTCCATGCCCAGGTTTTATTCTGATAGGGATGTGCCCTCAAAAAGTTTAGAGATAAAGTATTCTAGAAAGCCTTCTCTTACCCTCTGCTCTGGACCTCCAGCAGTCACAGAGCCTCAGCCAAACTCGTCGATTACTATTTTGCTTGTCTGCTCTCCCTTTGGTTCCTCGAGATGGAACTATTTAATGAGATTGTGTAAAGTGTTTGAAACAATGTGCATGGGACCCATAATAATGAACAGGACAGACACGGTCCCTGTCCTGTAGAAACTTTGGACATGGTAGGGAAGACATGCTAAAAAAGGACATTGCAAGTCAGGCGCGGTGGCTCATGCCTGTAATCCCAGCACTTTGGGAGTCCAAGGCGGGCGGATCACGAGGTCAAGAGATTGAGACCATCCTGGCCAACATGGCAAAACCCTGTCTCTACTGAAAATACAAAAATTAGCTGGCATGCCTGTAATTCCAGCTACTCGTGAGGCTGAGGCAGGAGAATCCCTTGAACCAGGGAATCGGAGGTTGCAGTGAGCCAAGATCGTGCCACTGCACTCCAGCCTGGGACAGAGCGAGACTCCGTCTCCAGAAAAAAAAAGGACATTGCATGAATATTTAATTATGTTTGTGTGGAAGTATTCAAAGGAAACCCACAGGGAATAATTATACTTATTCATATGTAGAGACCTTAAGGTCACAGGAAGTGAAAAAGCTGATGTGGCTGAAGTGATGGGCAGGACTTTATAAAAAATTCCCAAGTCCCTAACAATGTGTCCCATATAGTATATTGAGTCCCATATAGGGGCTCAGTAATTCTTTGTAAATAAACAAATACAGCATCTTTAGAAAGAATTTTAAATGTTTTTGAGTTTTAGCATTTACTTTAAAAAATATTGTTTTCTAGTTTGCCATAGGTTACTCTAATTTCTACTGTTTTAAACTCGAATCCTTACCCATTTGTGGCAAATAACATTTGCCTCTGCTATCCCGTGCAGAAGATGAAGATAAGCCATACTCCCTGAACAGTGAAGTGTTTACTAATACAAGATTATTTATCTTAAGTTCCACTACTGATGAACTGTTGTGTCTTAAAGCCTATGTAGATATTTTATAATCCTTAGCATAGTACTGAAGAACTGTTTCAACATGATTACTAAAGTTGACAATATATAGATTGCCAGAATAATAATTAGAAAATTCCAAATAAATAAATGTGTAATTTATTTAGTACCCATTTAAAAGTGCATGTGATGGAAATGAGCTGTTTTTTTAAAAATTAGTTCCTTTTTTATCTTTGACCTTATTTCCTACCACAAATTCAGTAACTTATGAAGATATTTAAAAGCTGACTAAATTTGGATCTACTAATATTCTTTTTTCCTTGGAATTTTATTACTGTAATGTACTTCTGAGATTGTATTAAAAAAGAAAGTTCTGAGATTGTATTAAAAAAGAAACTGCATGTGTAAGATTATCATTATCTGTGGTGGGTGGGGGTGGATACGTAGAGTGGATGATTTGCAAAAGAAAGGAAGATAGATCCTCGTTATATTTAGGGTATCTTTTCTTTCCACATTCTGAATTTGGCCTTTAAGAATATTCGGGCCAACATAAAAGGCCCAAATCACTGCTGTTACCCCAGGAAGCTGTGCATTAGGGTTTTGGGGGAAGGAGGACGATAATTAGAAGAAATTTGGATCGGGCAGCTCATCAAAAAATAGAGAAATGGGCCAGGTGCGGTGGCTCACGCCTGTAATCCCAGCACTTTGGGAGGCCGAGGCGGGTGGATCATGAGGTCAGGAGATGGAGACCATCCTGGCTAACACGGTGAAACCCTGTCTCTACTAAAAATACAAGAAAATTAGCCAGGCATGGTGGCAGGTGCCTGTAGTCCCAGCTACTCGGGAGGCTGAGGCAGGAGAATGGTGTGAACCTGGGAGGTGGAGCTTGCAGTGAGCCAAGATCATGCCACTGCACTCCAGCCTGGGTGACAGAGTGAGACTCCGTCTCAAAAAAAAAAAGAGAAATGAAAGCCTTCCTTCTTTTCTCTCAAGTTAGTAGCAAGTAACTGGCTGTACTTTATCCTTTGTCTGACCCGGCAGGGGCAGAACCAACATTTTATTTTCTTTAAGTCTCAGAGGAGCCTTTTCTGGAAGCTGCATGGTTATTTCAAAGTTGGAAAAAATAATAGGTTCCTGTGGAAATTTATGAAAACATTTTTCTTGACTTCCTTCTCAAAACCTTGGGTGATTGATAGAGGGAGCATGGTTTAGGAGCCATATTTTGAAAGCAAAGTGGCAAGAGATGAGGGGTAGAGCCTTCAGGCTTTCTGTGAAATTAAGATCGCATTCTAAGTGCAGTATGCAGCCACTGAGGCTTTTGGCAGGCACTGATGAACACTTCTGTAAACCACAGTGAAGTTTGCATGTCTGCCGCCAATTTCCTTTCTACAAAGCCTGAAATAATATCCTTTCCCTCCTTATGATGCCTAATGAAATCCTACTTATCCTTCAATGTAAAGTTCAAGCTTCCCTTCTTCAGTGAAGGAGGTAGTTATCTAGATATTTAGGAAGGAGAGCATGAACTGAAAAGGGAACCTTCTGCATAGTGGAGTAACTGTAAACCCCCTCCTGGCTCAGTTCCTCAGAGCAGAGAGTGAAAAAAGAGAACACAGAGAAATAGTGCAAGCAGTGGAGTGTCTATCATAGGGTTGACTAAGCATGAGCATACAAGTTGGGATGCAAGGAGAGGCTGCTGAGGTTGGGAAGCATAAATTTATGGCAGAGAATGTTTGCAATTTTTGAAAGTGTGATAAAATATTTATGACATTTACTATTTTGAATATTTTTAAGTGTGTGGTTCTGTGGCATTAAATACATTTATGTTGTAGTCCAGCCACCACCACCATCCATCTTTAGAACTTTTTCATCCTTCCCAACTGAAACTCTGTACTCATTCAATTAATGTAGTAGTTTTAAGCTAGCAATACATGACAACCTTAGAACTAGAACTGGTGGACAGAGGACTGTGTCATGGTAGGTATGCATGAAAGAGATGTGGTTAAAGGATTCTAAAATGCTACACAAAGCATTTACTGTTTGCAGGTGGATGAAGCTGAGAGGGACTGATAAGGAGGGATGAGGCAGAGAAGAGAAATAAACTTGTATCTGGTTGCATTTAAGTAAATGATTCACATTCAGAAAATACATAGCTCTGGGCCAGGTGTGGTGGCTCACGCCTGTAATCCCAGCACTTTGGGAGGCCAAGGCGGGCAGATCACGAGGTCAGGAGATCGAGACCATCCTGGCTAACACGGTGAAACCCTGTCTCTACTAAAAATACAAAAACAAAATTAGCCTGATGTTGTGGTGGGCACCTGTAGTCCCAGCTACTTGGGAGGGTGAGGTTGGAGAATGGCGTGAACCCGGGAGGTGGAGCTTGCAATGAGCTGAGATCTTGCCACTGCACTCCAGCCTGGGCAACAGAGCGAGACTCCATCTCAAAAAAAAAAAAGAGAAAATACATAGTTCTTCTGGTATGAATAGCCACCTGGCATTGATCTACTGGAATCCAAAGAAATTAATAGTAAAAATAATAATGGTTATAATTAAACACCATGTTTGTTCTTAGAAGTAAGATAAATTGGCCGGGCGTGGTGGTTCATGCCTGTAATCCCAGCACTTTGGGAGGCCGAGGTGGGCGGATCACGAGGTCAGGAGATCGAGACCATCCTGGCCAACACGATTAAACCCCATCTCTACTAAAAATACAAAAAATTAGCTGGGCGTGGGCGGGCGCCTGTAGTCCCAGCTACTCGGGAGGCTGAGGCAGGAAAATTGCTTGAATCCACGAGGCAGAGGGTGCAGTGAACTGAGATTGCACCACTGCACTCCAGCATGGGCGACAGAGGGAAACTCTGTCTAAAAAAAAAAAAGATAAATTACCTGGAATTAGTATAAAAGCAAAATTTGATAAGAGACAACAGATTTGGAGAAAATATTTGTGATATGAACTCCTTCAAAGACAGCTATAATTCAGTTAAACAAACAAAAAAAATATGTGGCCGGGCACGGTGGCTCACACCTGCAATCCCAGCACTTTGGGAGGCCAAGATGGGAAGACTGCTTAAGCCTAGGAGTTTGAGACTATCCTGGACAACATAGGGAGACTCTGGCTGTACAAAAATGTGAAAAATTAGCTGGGCATGGTGACATGTGCCTGTAGTCTCAGCTACTTAAGAGGCTGAGGTGGGAGGATTGCTTGAGCATGGGAGGTCAAGGCTGCGGTGAGCTGTGATCATACCACTGTGATCCACCTGGGTGACAGAGTGAGACTCTGTTTAAAAAAACAAACAAACAAAAAAGAGTGCAGAGATTACAGAAGTTTTTTTAGAAAAATGGCTAATAAATATTTATAAACATAGAAATTGTTGATTAGGAAAATACAAAATTTAAACAATGAAGTGCTGTTGTTTAGTATGAAATATTTTATGCATAATAAGTTGTGTGTGTATGTATATATCTCTAAAGATTGTTTAAAGAACAAGAGCAAAACAGACTTTAAGAATTAGGATGTTACCAATACCTTTGAAGCCCCTGTGTTCTTCCTTTTTCTACTGTGCCTCCCCACCAGAGGTATCTGCCATCCTGAAATTGTTGTCTAGTGTACCTTTGCTTTTCTCCCTCTCCAGAATGAGGGTTTTGTGACCCAACAATCTGATTAGAGTCCTGCGTTGGGCAGGTGCAAGGAGGGCAAAGAGAGATTATTTTCTGAGGTGTAAAGTACCCCAGCCTCATAACAAGGCCGTGAGAGTTATGAACTGGAACTGTGGACAAAAATCATAACATCACACCACATATGGTTATGTGTCTATAACAACATTTTGGAATGTTTTAAAACTACATACTATATACAACTGGAATTGTGCTTTATTCTGTGTACTTTATTCACTACACATTGTGAGAATGGCCTATGTTGATGTGTAGCTGTAGTTCATTTGTTTTAACTCAGATATAGTATTACATCACATAAATATACTATAAATTTACTTATCCATACTCTGTCAACTAAGAGTAAAGATTTTAAAAATTAATAATCTAGTGTAGATTAATGGTAAAGGGCAGAGAGGATATATATTGATATCATCCCTTGCAAGGTAAAGTTTTCAGTAAGTTACCAAAATTTAAAATTCAGACACCATTGAGCTGTCAAGTCCACATCTAGTAATCTATCCAAAAAAAATTTGTGCAAATATAGAGAAATTTACTAGGATGCTCTTTTAAAAAAGTAATAAAATTATGTTTGTTAATTAAATTAAATGAATTACAATAGAGTTAAACCATGGAATATTATGCAGTGTTTAATGTCAGGCTGATCAATACATATACGTTGAAGGGTGTCTGACAGGGAGCCTAGCCTATGGAATGCTGACAGGAGCAGTGAGCGAGGATGGTGCGCTCCCTTTGCAGTCCTGCCCCTACTTGACCAGGGGCACCACACACATCCAGAATCGTTTTCTTCCCAGAGCCTGGCCAGGCATCTCTCTCTCTCTTTTTTTTTTTTTTTTTTGAGATAGAGTCTCACTCTGTCGCCCAGGCTGAAGTGCAGTGGCGCAATCTCGACTCACTGCAACCTCCGCCTCCTTGGTTCAAGCAATTCTCCTGCCTCAGCCTCCCGAGTAGCTGGGACTACAGGCGTCTGTCACCACGCCCGGCTAATTTTTGTATTTTTAGTAGAGGCGGCGTTTCACCATGTTGGTGAGGCTGGTCTCGAGCTCCTGACCTCAAGTGATCCGCCTGCCTCGGCCTCCCAAAGTGCTAGAATTACAGGCATGAGCTACTGTGCCCAGCCCCAGACATCTCAAGTATAACAATAAAATCCTAATCCTTAACATGGTATCTTGTTGGAAGTCATCATCTGTGTCATGGTTATCTTAGTTTTTTTCTTTTTTTTCTCCCCTTCTTTCTTTTTTGAGACAGAGTCTCACCCTGTCACCAGGCTAGAATGCAGTGGCACGATCTCAGCTCACTGCAGACTTCGCCTCCTAGATTCAAGTGATTCCCCTGCTTCAGCCTCCTGAGTAGCTGGGACTACAGTTGTGCCACCACATCCAGCTAATTGTTGTATTTTTAGTAGAGATGGGTTTTACCGCGTTGGCCAGGATGGTCTCGATCTCCTGACCTCATGATACACCCGCCACATCCACCCAAAGTGCTGGGATTCACAGGTGTAAGCCACTGCACCCGGCCTATCTTAGTATTTTAATGTAGTAAGTCGACCACGGTGAGGGAAAATGCTGAAAGAGGAAATATTACCAACTGAAATCCCTATAGATAAGATCAGAGAGATTGTAAATTGGGGTTTAGGGATCAATTTCCTAATTTAGATTAGTATAATGTTTTTATTCTCTAGTATTATGTATTTTTTGGTGGAAGAGGATCAAGGGAGGATGACATCACAGATAAAATTTCCTTTTTCTTTTTCCTATTTTTTTTGGTGACAGTCTTGCTCTGTCACCCAGGCTGGAGTTCAGTGGTGTGATCTCAGGTCGCTGCAACCTCTGCCTCAGCCTCCCAAGTAGCTGGGATTTCAAGCACGTTCCACCACACCTGGCTGATTTTTGTTTTTCTTTTTTAGTAGAAACAGGGTTTCACCATGTTGTCCAGCCTGGTCTCAAACTCCTGGACTCAACCGATCCTTCGGCTTCAGCCTCCCAGAGTGCTGGGATTACAGGCATGAGCCACTGAGCTGGGCTGGTAAGGTTTCTTCTTAACAGTACTAAGTTGTCACTCAGCGTGTGTGGGTTGGGGGATTGGTTCCAGGACCATCACCCTCATATCGAAATCTGTGCTTGCACAAGTCTCTTATATAAAATGGCATAGTGTTTGCATATAACCTAGGCACATCCTTACTTATACTTTTTTTTTTTTTTTTGAGATAGAGTCTCGCTCTGTCACCCAGGCTGGAGTGCAGTGGCATAATCTCAGCTCACTGTAACCTCTGCCTCCCAGTTTCAAGCAATTCTCCTGACTCAAGCCTCCTGAGTACCTGGGATTACAGGTGCGCACCACCATGCCTGGCTTACTTTTTGTATTTTTAGTAGAGACGAAGTTTCACCATATTGACCAGGCTGATCTCAAACTCCTGACCTCAGGCGATCTGCCTGCCTCAGCCTCCCAAAATGCTGAGATTACAAGTGTGTGCCACTGCACCCGCCCTTCCCTTATACTTTAAATCATCTCATAATATTTAATACGGTGCAATGTAAACACTATGCAAATAGTTATATTTTTTAAAATTTTATTTTTTATTGTTGTATTGTTTTTATTTGAAATCGTATTTGAATATTTTTGATCCACAGTTGCTTGCACCTGCAAATGCAGAAACCTTGGATGTGGAGGCCAGCTGTACTCTGTGTGTGTGTGTGACTATAAGTGAACAGATAACTAAAGAGGTGATAGAAAACTTTTTTTATTAATTATTTTTAATAAAAAAAAGATGTTCAAGGATAATAGATTTGCTTTGAAGATTTGTACCAAAATGGTTTGGTACAAAAATATTCAAGCAATAGGATTTACTTGGCATACATTCAAGAATTTCTATGCCTCATTTTATTAAGCCTCAGAGACATGCAAAATGGAAATTATGCATCTTTTTTTTTTTTTCTGATACGGAATCTCACTCTGTTGCCAGGCTGGAGTGCAGTGACACAATCTCGGCTCACTGCAATATCCGTCTCCCGGATTCAAGCAATTCTCCTGCCTTAGCCTCCCAAGTAGCTGCAACTACAGGCGTGCACCACCACGCCCAGTTAATTTTTGTATTTTTAGTAGATATGGGGTTTCACCATGTTGGCCAGGATGGTCTCCATCTCTTAACCTCGTGATCCACCCGCCTCGGCCTGCCAAAGTGCTGGGATTACAGGCGTGAGTCACCGCACCTGGCCTACTTTCATTATGTTTTCCTACTCCATTTTCTATATTATCTGTTAGTTAAATACTAACATTTACTAGGAATAATTTTCCTGTTACTTTTTTGCTAGTGTGTGCTTATTTGTACATAATTTATTAAAGCTGACATTGCCGGCCGGGCGCGGTGGCTCACGCCTGTAATCCCAGCACTTTGGGAGGCTGAGGCAGTTGGATCATGAGTTCAGGATTTCAAGACCAGTCTGACCAACATGGTGAAACCCCATCTCTACTAAAAATACAAAAATTAGCCAAGCGTGGTGGCACTTGCCTATAATCCCAGCTGCTCAGGAGGCTGGCAGGAGAATCACTTGAACCTGGGAGGCGGAGGTTGCAGTGAGCCAAAATTAAGCCACTTCACTCCAGCCTGGGTGACAGGGTGAGACTCTGTCTGAAAATAAAAAAATTTAAAAAAAATAAATAAAGCTGACATTGCCAATGGTATGTTAGGTTAATTGGGATGTCTTCAATTATATGACAGCTAATGTGCCAGTTAAGTTTAAATAAAAATGCTAAGGCAAACAACTTAGTCTTCCTTTTATTTTTAAACATTGTAGATTTATAGGTTTTAATTCAGGAAGTGCAGGTTGCATATAAAATTCTTGATTTCAGATCATTTCCATGGAAAATGGTAAACTATTGAATATAATATAGGTAGGCTTTTATTTAAAATTTTAATATAATGAAAAAACATTATTACGAAATATCATGTGTGCTGGGCACGGTGGCTCATGCCTGTAATCACAGCACTTTGGGAGGCTGAGGCAGGTGGATCACTTGAGGTGAGGAGTTCGAGACCAGACTGGCCAACATGGTGAAACCCTGTCTCTACTAAAACGAAAATTAGCCAGGCCCAGTGGCATGTGTCTATAATCCCAGATACTAGAGAAGCTGAGGCATGGGAATTGCTTGAACCCAGGAGGCAGAGGTTGCAGTGAGCTGAGGTCACACCACTGCACTCTAACCTGGGTGACAGAGAGTCCTCAAAAAAAGAAATATCACGTGAATGTTTGGCAGAACTTGGTTAAGTTTCTTATTCAGTGGAATGTGTACAGAAATAACATCTCTACGAGGAGGGAGAAGTGAAAGGGTTGGATGATAGCCACTAAGTCTTCAGAGCATGATATCATAAACTTCAGCTTTTACAAACGGACAATGTATGGGGAATTAATTAGATCACTTTTAATAAATTTGCCAACTTTTTTGTAAATCACAGAAAATGAATTTGTGATTATCTCTACTGTTGACAATGAGAAGTGTAGTGGATATACCAAAAATCATTTAGTGTTGAGTTTACACTATCTATGACAGTTAGTTTCCTAGCTTTTTTTTTTTTTAAACGGAGCCTTGTTCTGTCGCCAGGTAGAGTGCAATGGTGCGATCGCAGCTCACTGCACTTCCCCTTTCCGGGTTCAAGCAATTCTCCTGCCTCAGTCTCCTGAGTAGCTGGGACTACAGGCGCACGCCACCATGCCCAGCTAATTTTTGTATTTTTAGTAGAGACAGGGTTTCACCATGTTGGTCAGATGGTCTCGATCTTGACCTCATGATCCCACCTTGGCCTCCCAAAGTGCTGGGATTACAGGTGTGAGCCACCGCTCCCGGCCCAACTAGCATCTTTTTTAATGAATGAATTGTTTTTATTTGCTTCTAATTTTTTTTAAAATTAAAAGATAATTTGCATACATTAAAATTCAACCTCTTTAGGGTACAATTCTGAATTTTGACAAATGCATGCAGTCATGTAACCACCACCACCACAATGAAGATACAGAACAGTTCCTTCAGTTCCAAAATTCTGTCATGCCCTTTTACGAAAAGTCAGTTCCCTTACCACCAGCCCTGGCAACCTTGGATCTGTTTACTATTCCTATAGGTTTGTCTTTTCCAGAATGTCTCATTTTATCATATATGTGTAGCCCTTTACGTTGGCTTCTTTCTAATGCATATGCAGGTATCTTGCGTTCATCCCTTATTATTGCTTTGTGGTATGCCATTGTATGGATGTACCACAGTTTGTTTCCCATTCACTACTTGAAGAACAAGTATGCATTTCTAGTTTTGGGTGATTATGAATAAAGGCTCTGTAAACATTTTTGTCAATGTAAATACTCGTTTTACTTAGGTTAAGTACCTAAGAGTTAGGATTGCTGGCTCATAGGGTAAGTGCATTCCCACCTGGTGAGAAACTGCTATTGCTCCTATTGGGTAGCCTAGAATTTCGTGTTAAGTTTGTGGTAGATGCTGCAGATTATTGCAGATTGTCCACTTGTGGGCAATTGAGAGTCAGTCATAATTGTTATGTTTTATTTTAGTTACCACTTTCTCCTGCAAGCCATGTTTTGATTTCTGGCCTTCATCTATAAAGATTCAAAAGTGAATGCAGTAGTGTCCCGTTTTCCGCAGGGGATGTATTCCAAGACCCTAGTGGATGCCTGAAACTGCATATAGGACTGAATAGTATATGTACTGTTTTCTCCTTTACATCCATACCTATAATAAAGTTTAATTTATAAATTAGTCACAGTAAGAGATTAACAGCAATAGCAATAAAATAGAACAATTATAACAATATACTGTAATAAAGATTATGTGAATGTGGTATCTCTCTCAAAATATTGTATGTAATATTTTCAGCCTAAAGTTGATCACAGGTAAAGGGTGACTGCTGTACCATTATGTCTTAATTTGTTGTACAACGATGAATTTAATATCTTAATGGTTATCATTGTACTAGCATGAGTGGTCAAGATTTTTAACCTCCTGAACTTAGTTTTCTCTTCTGCAAAATGGTGATAAATTATCGCTACCTTACAGAGTGGTATTCTTCCGTAAGATGGTGATAAATTATTACCCTGCAATAAGGACTTTATGAAATTCTACACGGAAAATGCTTAACATAGCAATGGGCACAAAGCACATGTTAGCTTTTTTTTTTTTTTTTAAGTGTTTGTTTTAATACCAAACCTGAGATTATAATTTAAACATTCCTATCAAAGCTCAGGAAGTACAGACAGACGCTGGGGCATTTTTGTGACCGGGAAATAGTCTGGTTTTTACATTACTGAAATTTGCCAAGGCTAAGTGGTCTTGGAATCAAACCTAAACAGTTTCTCTGCCACAGTGAAATTTAAACACATATGGGTGGAGTTTGCAAAGGAATTAAAAACAATTCAGGTTTCTTCTCTTTGACTTATTTTCTCCATGTACTATTACCCTATTCTGTATTAGATTAATTGTAAAGCTTATTTATTCATGCCTTATATACACATTTCTATTACTAAAAAAGTACCACTTTCATTAAAATGATTGACAACCCCTGTGTCCTGATGGGGAGCTTGTGTTGAAGTGGGAGAACAAACCCCTTACACCTCATCCTCAGCATTGTATTGGCTCCCACCTGACATCCATCAGCTCCTAGCAGGCGTGCAATTTACAAGTCCTTTAATCCTCCCCAACCCAGCAATTCACTGCCCCAGTGGCTCTCAAAGTATGATTCCTGTAGTGAAGGCCCAGGTCAGCAGTGTCACTGTCTCCTGGGAGCTTGTTAGAAATGCAAATTATGTGGCCCCACCGTACACTGAATCTGACTTTGATAGGGCATTCAGTGATGTACGTCTTGATAACCCACTAGGTGATTCAAGTGCACACTAGAGAGAGGGAACCACCAGAGAGGAGGGGGTTGGAGAGGTTATTTTCCCCAGTGAGGGAGAATGTCTGTAGCCTGTTAACTCATTATGATTTTATAAATATTTTAATCTGACATTTTCTTTTGTTTGTTTGTTTGTTTTTGAGATGGAGTCTCACTCTGTCGCCCAGGCTGGAGTGCAGTGGCGCAATGTCAGCTCACTGCAACCTCCACCTCCTGGGTTCAAGCGATTCTTCTGCCTCAGCCTCCTGAGTAGCTTAGATTACAGGTACCCCCCACCACGCCTGGCTAATTGTTGTATTTTTGGTAGAGATGGATTTTACCATGTTGGCCAGGCTGGTCTCGGAACTCCTGACCTCAGGTGATCCACCCACCTCAGCCTGCCAAAGTGCTGAGATTACAGGCATGAGCCACCGTGCCTGGCTTTAATCTGACATTTTCTGATTTTTCAAGGCTGTGGGAAATTGTTAATGTACTGATTGCAGTATGTAAAATTATAAAGACAGATAAAAATGAGTAATAAATATTTTACCAGTTAAACTATGTTTTGAAATAACATATACAGCTTGTTTTCCTTAGGAAATATGTATGTAGTAGTTATTAATTCTGTATTATTTAGTCACTGAAATCAATGAGCTGTGCTGGAAAGGAAAACATAAATGGGAAAATGGTATTTGAGGTCATTCAAAATGAGATTTTAACATCTTAAGCTTGTGAATCATGAATCTGTAACCAACATCTTGGTCCAGGGCAGTAGCCCTGTTAAATAGAAACAAACTGTTTTTCCGTTAGCTTTTTAGAGCATTACTAATAGTTAAGGCATTAGTCCATTTAGAAATCACCCTATTCCCAGCTGTACTTTGAACGCTTTTAAAGGTTCCATGTGCCTCAGTTGTTTACTTTACTTTGATAAATAGAAGGCTCTCTGTGCTCATATACTCCGTCTCATGCAGTGCGCTGCAGCAGTCCGTCCTCTGGGGAGGTGTGGCATGTTTTGCATGAGGTGGTCCTTGGGCAGTTAAGTTCGAAGAATGCACTGAAGTCATAGTGCATTGGTCTGAGCTCCTGGCAGATCCTGTGTGATCTTCAGCCTCCCCGAGGCTTTACAGCCAGGAGTGAGATTTTATCACATGAACTTTAAAAGAGTAAAGCCAAATATCTTTTTATTAAACCAGAGTAGATTAATTATCAGTATATGTGAAATCATGTCCACTGATCAAGGTAAGTGGTTTCATTTTCTAGTAGATATAGTTTTTTCTTCCCCAGCGTGGGTCACTTTGTAACACGGCATGCTGCGGGATGTAAAAGTGGCAGAGTTTGGTTTTATTTTAAAGTTAATAGAACTCACATTGGTTTTCAACTTCAGGATTAAAATATATGCTATTGATGGGTTTGACTCTCCTGGAGGCTTCTTCTGGGCTAACCAGATACAAATGTGTTTGATAGTTATGTTCCTCTGGCTTATTTTTATTAACATAAGTAAAGTTTGGAAATTCAGTCACTGAGGGGAGAAATACAGAGAAAGAAAGAAACAGTTTTCTCTTTTTCCTTCCATTTCTGGTGTGAACAAATGTTAAGAAATATTTATTACTAATCTTTTTTCTAGTGCTACTGCATGGAGCATTGTTCTGTTAAAACAAACAAAAATTCCCACCATCCCAGTCTTGTTTTGGTGAAGTTCAGGGGAGTAAGTATTATTTGTTTTTCCATAAAAGACAACATTGTAGAGATAGGCACGAGTTTGTTTTTTAAAAATTGTTAGTGGTAGTAGTAGTAAGCCACTGTGGTCTCTTTGAATGTTGTAGAGAGTATATTAATGAGAAACTGAGTCTTTGAAATAGAAGTGTAATTCTACTGTGTGATAGAAATGTAATCATGTGACGGGAAATGTCTGCTAAAAATATTTTTAATAGCTGAAATGGGTTCATTTTGTTTATCTATTTTTCCGTTCGTTTTTGACTGGATATAAGCCTCGCTGAAAAATGTCTGCATTGCTGAACAAGATAAACTAAAACTTAGAACCGGCAGCCCTCACAGTTATCAGTATTCTTTCTGATGGTGGTGTGGCTCTTTCCTTCCTTGAGTGTCAGGGGCATACGCTGAGTGTGGAAGCCCAAGGTTGGGGTTGGTGACAGCACTGCCTCGGGAGAGCTGAGGCGCCCCTCCTGCAGCTGCACAGCTGGCTCTGTTCCCAGGTTCTAGTAGCTGCGGGAGGGTTAAGCAGCCCAGTCCATGCCTGCCCCTGCTCCCTCCGTCACTCAGGCAGAAGGCTGAATTCTTTTGCAGGCGTTCTACCACTCTTGCATCAAGTTTGGAGGTCTTGTGATCTCTCCAAAATTTACCATCATACTCTAAATATGAAATAAATTTTTTAAAATGCTGCAAAAGGAAAGTGTTTTCTCACCCCAAGCAGTGAAGTTTTAGGTTCTCTTTTTCCTGAAATAGCTTCTGTTCCTTCTCATTTCATCTTTAGTTAGAGATGATTGGAGAGACAGTATTCCCTCCTGGAAGGCAGCTCTTAATTAGGGAGGAAAATCCTTCTAGAACAGGAAGATGAAGCTTGAGAGGTCAATGTTGACAAACATAGAGAAATTGTTGGCTCTTGTTTTCTGCTTTAATGGACAGCACCCTTTAGAGAGTGGCCACTACAACAGTACGGGCTTTTTAAGTTCCTTTTTAGGTTTTTAAACTGAGAAGATAGTAATATAGCACTTCCTGCCTACACTACTGGATAATTTTGTTAAATCATCTAAGAAAAATTGTAAATATGCGTATTTAGTGCACATGTTATTTACAACAGTTTTATCTTTTTTAAATGACCTGAAAAAACTTCTTTTTCTAAAGCTTATGCTTTCAGGCAAACTCCTTTCATGTGAAAGAAATGAAATATGATGGAGTATGATGAATGACTCAATAGGAAATATTATGCAGTTCTTTGGAAGGATGATAACCTGGTATTCATTTAATAAACATCCAAATGTACGTGTAACCTGAACTGCAAACTAGGATTAAGATTTAAATTTAATCGGTTCTTCTTAGATACTAGAATAGACTTGAGGAGGTCAAGAGTAGATAGGAGGTTCCTGGAATAATCTAAGGAAAAGTTGAGTTCATTTATTTCAAAAATAAAAAGGCATTTTCTTAGATGTTTTGTAGACCATCCCTGCCCACTTCCTGAGCCACCTTCTGATAACCTTTACTATAGGCGCCTTTTATCTTTATAAAATAACAAGCTAATTTTTATTGGCTGAAGTACATTTATAAATGTCTTCACCCTGGTTTGTGTGTGTTCTCTGATTTATCTCCCACCACAGCACCTGCTAAGCTCTGGCTGGAACAGGTCCTTCCATTTTTATTCCCTGGCGAATTGACACAGTTAGTTGGTTATATGTTTTAGCAGGCAGAAGGAAAATACTTATGAGAAGAAAAATAGTGTTGATCATAGAATTTGGTCATTCTACATGGTGGTTATTATAATAAATTTGGCCTGGCGAAAATGGGTCCTTCACCTTCTTAGAGAATAAGTACACACACATTTTTTTTTAAATTTAAACAAAAAAATAAAAGACTGTGTCACTGTGGTCTTGTCTTTTCCATGCCATTATAAAGCAGTTATTTCTTTCTTTTTTTTTTTTCTTTTTTTTTGAGACGGAGTCTCACTCTGTCACCCAGGCTGGAGTACAGTGGCGCTAAGCTCCATCTCCCGGGTTCACGCCATTCTCCTGCCTCAGCTTCCTGAGTGGCTGGGACTACAGGCGCCTGCCACCACACCCGGCTAATTTTTTGTATTTTTAGTAGAGATAGGGTTTCACCGTGTTAGCCAGGATGGTCTTGATCACCTGACCTTGTGATCCGCCCAGTCGGCCTTCCAAAGTGCTGGTGGCATGAGCCACCGTGCCTGATCATAAAGCAGTTATTATTTCTTATGCTCAGTCCCAAAAACCTAGTCTTCCTTGAGTCATTTTTCTCTTACATACAATCTGGCAACAAATCTGGCTTCAAGATCTATCAAATTGACTATGTCTTATTGCCTCTACTGCTTCTTGCCCTGCTTTAGGTTACCCACAGCTTTCCCCTGGATTGGTTCTACTAGTCTCCTATCTACCCTTGACCTCCTGGAGTCCATTCTCTACCTAACAGCCTGTGTGCATCTCTAAAAACGAAAGGCAGATAATTGCCACTTCTCTGCTCGCAGTCCTTCAGTGGATTCCCATCTCTTTCAAAGGAAATCACCTGTTCTTTCAATGATGTGCAAGGCCCTACCTTCTCTAGCCCCTATCCCTACCCCCTTAACTTTCTGACCTCAGCATCAAATATGCTCCCTAGTTTATCCATGTTGTATTCCTTATTTCTCTTTGAACATATCAACTGTGATTCTACCTTAGAATTTTTGTAGTGTTTACACTTTGCTTGGAATGCTAATCCTCAAAATATGTTATGCCTTATTCCCTTCATGTCTACTCAGCTAACACTGTATTAGTGAGACCTCCTTGTCCTCCCTGTATATAGGATATAATAATATCTTCTCATCTAACAGCACTCCTGTTCCTTCACCTAGCTGTACTTTCTTTATAGCACTTTTTTTTTTTTTTTTTTTTTTGAGACAGGGTCTTTCTGTTATCCAGGCTGGAATGTGGTGGCGCAGTCTTGGCTCACTGTAACCTCTGCCTTTCAGGCTCAAACGATCCTCCCACCTTAGCCTCCATAGTAGCCAGGACTTACAGGCACATACCACCATGCCTGGCTAATTTTTATATTTTTAGTAGAGACATGGGTTTTGCCTTGTTGCCCAGGCAGGTCTCAAACTCCTGAGCTCAAGCAATTCACCAGCCTTGGCTTTCCAAAGTGCTGGGATTACAGGGGTGAGCCACTGTGCCTGGCTCCTCATAGCACTTTTACCATTTAGCATGTTGTACAGATTTTTTGTTGTTGTTGTTGTTGTGGTGTTCACTGCTATATTTCTAGGGTCTAGAAAGGTAGCTAATAGGTAGGTACTGGGTACTTTGTTAATATTTGTTGATTGAATACATTTCAATCAACAAATAAAGTAAGGAGGGGTTAGTGAGACTGGAATCTGTGGCTGAGCCCATACATGATTTTGGATGATGAATTAATGGGCTGTGTTGTAAGACAGAAAAGAGATGAGGGAGAAGCTTTGGGGTGTGCAACTAAAAAATTTGGAGTGACACTGTCTGTATGGAGAAAATTGTGGCCAAGATTTTTTGCTATTAAAGATGTACTTAGTCTGGGCGTGGTGGCTCACACCTGTAATCCCAGCACTTTGGGAGGCCGAGGAGGGCGGCTCATGAGATCAGGAGATCGAGACCATCCTTGCTAACATGGTGAAACCTTGTCTCTAGTAAAGATACAAAAAATCAGCTGGGCATGGTGGCACGCACTTGTAGTCCCAGCTACTCAGTAGGCTGAGGCGGGAGAATCACTTGAACCCAGGAGGCGGAGGTTGCAGTGAGCCGAGATCGTGCTATTGTACTCCAACCTGGGAGACGGAGACTCTGTCTCAAAAAATAAAAAGATACAAATAAATAAAAAAGAGGTACTTAATGTTTTGTATTAATGATGTACTTGCCCCTCTTTTTGTTTTTTCTCTTCCTACATTTAAGTCATTTCACTCTTTGAAATACTCTTGTAGGAGGGTGATAGGAAAAGTAAAAAGATTGAATAAAAAATAATTTAGAAATGTTTCCTTAGTAGTTCCTATAAGGCTTGATGTGGAATAGAAAACCAGTACATGGGCCAGGTGCAGTGGCTCACATCTGTAATCCCAGCACTTTGAGAGGCCTAGGCAGGTGGATCATCTGAGGTTGGGAGTTCAAGATCAGCCTGACCAACATGGAGAAACCCCGTCTCTCCTAAAAATACCAAATTAGCCGGGCGTAGTGGCACACACCTGTAATCCGAGCTACTTGGGAGGCTAAGGCAGGAGAATCACTTGAACCTGGGAGGCGGAGGTTGTGGTGAGCTGAGATCACGCCATTGCACTCCAGCCTGGGCAAGAAGAGCGAAACTCTGTCTCAGGGAAAAAAAAAAAAAAAAAAAAAGAAAGAAAGAAAAACAGTACATGAATTAAAGTGTAAGAATTATTTGTGTGTTTACACTTCATGTAGTTTATTTCCAAATTTAGATAATTGGAAATTGACCTACATTTTAAAATCTGTAGCAACAGTTAACATTAAAAAAAAAAAGTTCCCTTCCCCAAATGCACAGTTAAAATCTGTGAACTGCTGTTTGCTATTTGATAATATACTTGATCTGAATAGTAATTATGCATTATTAGATTACATGACTTCTTAGAAATATGGAATCAATTTTGGCTATAGCAAAAAGAAATTATTCAAAGCTTGAAAATAATTTTGTTATTTTATAAATGTAAGACCCCTAATGACTATCAGTAGAGTTACTGATTTATTAGAAATAGCAAGTTTTTCTCTAATATTGCCCAGTAAAATTTTTTTTATTTATTTCCATCAGAGTTACAAATTTAGAGTATAAAATAGCAAAATAAGAAATATCAAGGAAAAAAGGTATTTCTGGTAACTTTTTATCTAAAATTGACCATTTAGATACAGAATGGTAACAAGACATGCTTAGGGTTAGGACATGTAACTGTATTCACTATACTCAGTACCTCTATCTTCAAGGAGGTTTAAGTTTGCCTCCCTCATACTCCTCTAAAAGCAATGACTATGGAAATGTCATAGGAGAGGTACAAAATATGTTTGAAGAATAGAAAAGGAGGAACAACTAACGTTTCATTGATTCCAGGAAATTTCATCAAAAAAGGTAACATTGGAACTAGATATTGACGAATTTGTTTAAACAAAGACTTTCTGTTTTTTAAGCTGAAAGAACTAACGTATGCAAAAGCGGAGAGAAACATATGAAAAGAGAACCACGTTTTCCAGGAATGGAGAAGATGGGAATGTGGCTAGAGCGTTAGGGCGCATAGTTCCGAGTAGATGGATATTAGGCCCTTGAGGAGATTGACACCTTTTTTTTTTCTTTTTTTTTTTGAGACAGAGTTTTGCTTTTGTTGCTCAGGCTGGAGTGCAGTGGCGTGATCTTGGCTCACCGTAACCTCTGCCTCCAGGGTTCAAGCAATTCTTCTGCCTCAACCTCCCTAGTAGCTGGGATTACAGGCATGCGCCACCACACCTGGCTAATTTTGTATTTTTAGTAGAGACTGGGTTTCTCCATGTTGATCAGGCTGGTCTTGAATTCCTGACCTCAGGTGATTCACCCACCTCGGCCTCCCAAAGTGCTGGGATTACAGGCATGTGCCGCCACGCCCAGCTAATTTTGTATTTTTAGTAGAGACGGTGTTTCTCCATGTTGGTCAGGCTGGTCTCGAACTCCCGACTCAGTTGATCCACCCGCCTCGGCCTCCCAAAGTGCTGGGATTGCAGGTGAGATTGATGTCTTAATGTGAAGGGTCCTTTATGCAAACTAGAGGTTTTGAGGTTCCCCCTCCCCACTGGGCCTTGCAGTTCCATTAAATAATTTTAAGCAAGGGAGTAGTAAAATTGGTTATATCACTGAATGAATAAAATCATCAACCTTTTTATTTATAGGAGAAAAATTGTATTAGATGTAGCCAAATATGGCTTATGTAATGCAATTTAAAAATTCAGAATTGGAAAATTGGTTATCTTTGATTAACTGGTTCATTTTCTTTTCTTCCTAACTTCTTTCTTCTGTCAGCCAGAAAAAAATATAGGAAATAATGGATAAGCTAGAAGCAGTATTTGCTTTTTAAGTTTTGCATCACTGAAACAATCCCCTACACTGTTAGAAGCCTAACACACAATGCTATTGTGCTCTGGGTCTAGAAAAAATGTGAGGCCTGCTAGTCTGATTCTGCAGCAGGGAGTAAGGAAAGCCAATACTTAACTTTGTAAGCTACTAAATATTAAATGTTTAGTAAAACGGGGTTTATAGTAATTTTTTTTGTGATGGAGTCTCACTGTGTTGCCAGGCTGGAGTGTAGTGGCGCAATCTTGGCTCACTGCAACCTCCGCCTCCCGGGTTCAAGCGATTCTCCTTCCTCAGCCTCCTGAGTAGCTGGGATTAGAGGCGCCCGCCACCACACCTAGCTAATTTTTGTATTTTTAGTAGAGATGGGATTTCACCACGTTGGCCAGGCTGGTCTCAATCTCCTGACCTCGTGATCCACCCGCCTTGGCCTCCCAAAGTGCTGGGATTACAGGCATGAGCCACCGTGCCTGGCCAGTAATATTTTTCTTAAAGAGAGAATATCAAAATAAAGAGGAGAGTCAAGACTAGAGGGTATCACCAAGCCTTTTTTAGAGAGTCACCTAATTTGTTAAGTTTTTCTTAAAATTACCAACCATCAAAAAGAAGAATTTTGATCTGTATGCCTAAGAGATGTCAGTAGAGCAGTAAAAATATTTCTCTAATTTATAAGGAAGTTAAGCAACTTTCCCACAGTCATAAAATAATCATGTCAAAAATTTGACCTTTCAACTACTAGTTTTAGTAATCCACCCTGCTTTTTTCCTCAGAAAAAAAAAAATGTACTTCCCAGATAAACATCACCTTGCGTTTCACCGCAGGTCTGGGTGATCCTGACCTTGGAACAAGTGATAGTGTTGGTGCATTTAAAGTAGCAGCTTTTGGGTGACTGGCTGGTCCTGAGGAGTTTTTCCTACTTAGCAGTGTTCATTTTATCTATTACTGCCATGAAGCAAAATACAGGTTTGAAAAGTTGAATGAGCAGTGTTGGTAACTGCAAAACAAAGTGTTGCAACACAGGAGGCTGAGGTAGTTTGAAGCAGATAAAGTCTACAGAAATTAGTTTACAGAAATAGTGTTAGGCTGGGATGTTTTGGCCACTAGATTTCAGATTTAGAGAAATCAAGTTTAGAAAAATAAACCAGCAAAGTAGTACAAAATTAATAACAACAATGTCAGGAAGAATTTGCTTATGAAAAGGATCTATTTTCCCTTTTGTGAAGAGAAACATTTGTTCACCCTTGGTTACTTATGATTGAGATAATTAAAAGCAATTTTATTTGGTTTTAGCAGCCTCCTTGTGAAAACTTATGAAATATTAGGCAGTTTGATTTTCTTCTCCTCTCTGGACCTGCAGATAAATTTGTTGTGAATAAATGGAAAATAGTTTGGCAGTGGGCAGAAGCACGGGAAAAGCCAAGAATCTGGTCGATTTATAAACCAGACATTGTGAATAAATGAGTTGGCTACAGCTCTTAGAAAAAGGCTAACTTTTGCCCTTCAAGTTCTTTTCCTACATCTGTTTTTATTTCTTTCACACTTTATGAAGTCAATAAAAATTTTGATTTCATTGTTACAGAAGTTTCTCCTTGTATAGGAGCTTTTCATGCCTTCTGTTGGCCATAAATAATTTACTTTTGATTTCTCAAGGCTCCTGATTGGTGACTTTTCATATAAGGGGATGCCTAGGTTGTTTCTGATATTATCTCTTTGTACCCAGAGAACACCTCTGACACCAAATGGAGGGTCTTCCTCCCAGCAACAACCAGTTCTTCAACTCTACCTGGAGTTCACTTCAGATCCCATAGGTGAAACGCTGAGTCCCACAAGACTATCTCCACTTTAGATGCCAGTCACAAGTCTCATGCACCCCATAATTCTGACTCATTCACTGTAAATCAGAAGTTCCCATGAACTCCTCATCAGGTTTACTAGATTGGTTCACAGAACTCAGGAAAGCACTTTACTGACATTTGCTGGTTTATTATAAAGGATACTATGAAGAATATAGATGAACAGTCCGATGAAGAGAGATTAATACATAAGGTGAGGTCCAGAAGATTCCTGATCTTGTGTGCTCCTGTCCCATGGGTTAGGGTAGGCCACCCTCCCTGCACATGGATGTATTCACCAACTTGGAAGCTCTCTGATCCTTGTCATTTAGAGGTTTCATCATGTGCACGTGATCAATTATTAACTCAGTCTCCAGGCCCTCTCCCTCTCCAGAAGTTGGGAGGAATGGGTCTGAAAGTTCTATGCTTCTGATCATTACTTGATCTTTCTGGCAACCAACACCATCCTGAGGCTACCTAGGGTTGCGCCAAGAGTCGTTTCATCAAAACAAAAGAGGCTTCTTCCACCTATGAAGCGTCAAGAGATTTAAGAACTCTCTGTTAGGAACAAAAGATGCTCCTCTTATCCCCACCACTTAGAAAATTACAAGAGGTTGTTGTTGTTGTCGTTGCTGTTGTTGTTTTGAGACGGAGTCTCGCTCTGTCCCCCAGGGTGGAGTGCAGTGGCGCCATCTCAGCTCACTGCATGCTCCATCTTCCGGGTTCACGCTATTCTCCTGCCTCAGCCTCCCGAGTAGCTGGGACTACAGGCACCCGCCACCACGCCTGGCTAATTTTTTGTATTTTTAGTAGAGACAGGGTTTCACTGTGTTAACCAGGATGGTCTGGATCTCCTGACCTCATGATCCACCTGCCTCAGCCTCCCAAAGTGCTGGGATTACAGGCGTGAGCCACCGCACCCAGCCGGAAATTTTGATTTAAGTACTGCCCTTTGTCAGAAACCAGAGACAAAGATCAAGTATATATATTTTTATTATGTCACAAATGGATTCTAAAATCAGATAATCTTACTGTTACTTACCTGTGAAGAGGACTTCATACTTTGTACATAAGTACTGGCCATGACTTAAACAAGAGTCACATGGTGCTATGAACTTAAATAATTACTAGTAAAATTTAGCCAGGGCCAGGCGCCATGGCTTATGCTTGTAATCCCAGCACTTTGGGAGTCCGAGATGGGCAGATCCCCTGAGGTCAGGAGTTCGAGACCAGCCTGGCCAACATGGTGAAACCCTGTCTCTACAAAAAATGCAAAAATGAGCTGGGCATGGTGGTGAGTAACTATAATCCCAGCTACTTGGGAGGCTGAGGCAGGAGAGTCACTTGAACTTGGGAGGCAGAGGTTGCAGTGAGCCGAGATGGTGCCATTGCACTCCAGCCTGGGTGACAAAGCAAGACTCTGTCTCAAAACAAAAAAAAAATTTTTTTTGGCTGGGCGCAGTGGCTCATGCCTGTAATCCCAGCACTTTGGGAGGCTAAGGCAGGTGGATCACTTTGAACTCAGGAGTTTGAGACCAGCCTGGTCAGTATGGTGAAATCCCGTCTCTACAAAAAAATACAAAAATGAGCCAGGCATGGTGGCTCACACCTGTGGTTCCAGCTACTTGGGAGGCTGAGGCTGGAGGACTGCTTGAGCCGGGAAGTGGAGGTTGCAGTGAGTTGAGATCGTGCCATTGCACTGCAGCCTGGTGACAGAGGGATACTCTGTCTCCAAAAAGAAAAAAAAAATTACTATTAAAATTAATTTTCATGGTGTTTTGGTGAACTTTAGCTTACCAGCTTAAAATTATGGAATTCATTTCATATAGCTTCCACTGTAAATACTAACTTGATCCAATCCTGTTAATAACACTAAGCACTGTGATTCTCAACCATGACTGCACAGTGGGATTGCCTGGGAAGCTTTAACATACACTGATACGTGGGTCTCACACCCTAGAGATTGACTTAAGTGGTTTGGGGTGCAACCCAGGTACTGCAGTTTTCTTTCTTAAAGTTCCACAGATGATTCTAATGTAGTCATGGTTGAGAACTACTGACCAAGAAGCATGATTTTTTAAGGTGGCTAACCCCTTCTGGTCTACTGGTTTACATGCAGTAGAGATAGTTGGGGAGATAATTTTTGCTTAAAATAGGAAAACAACTGACACAATCACGTGGTAGGCATGCAGGGTTTAGAACGGTAAGAAACTAAAGATTATACCATACAACACTGTGAATTTATTAAATACATTCCAGAGTGGGTTATAAGCCAAAATGTGCTAGATCAACTGTGTATGGTGCTGCTAATGAGTTCACAGAAACCTAGAGGTTTTTACTTGCCCAAGGTCACACCACTAGCTGGGGACACAACCAAAACTGGAAAATTACAGCAGTAATTCATAGTTTGTTGCCTTGATTATTTAGGTCAAGTTCTGTAAACTTTTTCTGTAAAGGGCCAAATTATAAAGATTTTAGGCTTTGCAGGCCATATGGTCTTTGTTGCAACTACTCAACTCTGCTAACATAGTAAAAAGCATCACACACATTATGTAAATGAATGAATGTGTATTTTAGTAAAACTTTATTGACAGAAACTGGATTTGGCCTGTGACCTGTAGGCTGCAGATCCCTGATTGAGGATTGTTTGAATCTTCCCGCTGGAAAGTTGGCTCCTTGAGAGTAGGTTGAAGACGTTACTGGTCCCCCGTGGTGCCTTACTTCCTGGTACTGTTACAGTGCCCTGTGTTGCAAGGTGTTAGATGAGTGCTTGTTGAATTCATATCTAGTCAGCTCTTAACTTTTTTTGTTGCTTCTAACCCTTCCAGTAGGGGAAACAGTTGGCACATATTCCAGCTTTGGAGAGGAAATGCTTGAAGTCTGTAGCAGGGTATAATTGCTGAATTCTTCAAGCGAATTAAAGATCTGAATTTGCCCTAGGGCATTTATAATTATCTTAATTTCCTGGAACAGATTCTAAGAATTCATTTTAAATCTGAAAGTTTTTCTTAAAATCTGTTTTATGATACACTGTCTTTAATTATTTTTGTGAATGTTGTTAGTTTCTCACAACAATATTTATTTCAATTCATTTGGACCTAAGATCTTTGTTGTACTTATGTGTGGCCAGTAGACTCTTTAGCAAAATTAAACAAATGCTAATGGGTTCCCACAGCCACCCAAATGTTAGAAGTACGGCCCCAGATTAGGAGCCCGTTTCTCTTTTTCTTTTCTTCTTCTTCTTATTTTAAAGAGATAGAGTCTCAGTATGTTGCTCAGGCTGGTCTCAAACTCCTGGGCTGAAGCCATTCTCCCGCCTCAGCCTTCCAAGTAGCTGGGATTACAGGCATGAGCCACCACCCCAGACATGAACCCATTTCTAATTTCTGATGCAAAACAGATATTGACCTGACAACAGGGCCCTTGGTTGTGGTGGAAAGAGCAGTGACCTTGGAATTAAAAGCCCTGTTGTGACTCATGGCTTTGCTACTTTTAACCAACCCTACTTTTATTTACCTATAGTGTGCAGGTATCTGTCCCACTCTTTAGGGATGCCAAAGGTGAAATGAGGTGTGCTGTCTATGTGACAGTGCCTTGTGAGCACTTTTCTGACGTCTCCCTAAGGAGGTTTGGGTCAGGCCCAGCAGAAACTACAGCCATAGAGCACAGAGGGAAGTAGGACTAGACTAGCATAGAGTGAGTCTATGGGAGTGTGCCCACTGGTTTCCAGAGAGAATGTCAAAGAGTCTACAATGGGGAGGCCTCATCAGCCTCGATTTGAGAAGCAAGTGTAGGTCAGAAATGGGGAGCAGAACAAGAGGAAAAGAGGAAGGTCAGGAGTCTGCAGAGCTGAAGAGGTGGTAAGTGATTCAAAGCTGGAAACAGGCAAGGTAATCTGGAACTCTGTCTTGATGTCCGTTGAGTTATGCTAAATCGAGACTCGTGTTCTTCTTACCTTATATTTCTTAAATTGATTTGTTTGATGCCCTGGGTATTTTGAAGCTCCTAGTTGCATAATCTTGGCTGAAATAAAGGCACAGAATTAGGGCAAATAGCTGCAGTCACTTGTGTACCTGCTGAGTGAAAGCCAAAGAATCAATAGCTAGAATCTGTGTCCACAAATTGCTTACAAACCACATGTAGATACGACATTTAATATCAGGCAAGGCTAGGCACGGTGGCTCACACCTGTAATTCCAGCACTTTGGGAGGATCACTGGAGCCCAGAAGTTTGAGACCAGCCTCTGCAAGATGATGAGACTCCGTCTCTATAAAAATGAAAAAAGAAAAAAAAATAGCTGAGTGTGGTGGCATGCATCTGTAGTCCCACCTACTTGGGAGGCTGAGGTGAGAGGATCACTTGAGCCCACGAGTTTCAGGTTGCAGTGAGATACGGTCATGCCACTATATTCCAGCCTGTCTGCATGTGAAAACAAAAAATAAAGACACACGTGTGCGTGCGTGCGCCCACACACACACACACACCAGCCTAACCACTTACCACCTCTTAATCATCTTTATAATGGACATAAAAATGCCTGCTATACTTTACATCATAGTATTCTTGAGTGGAGTAAATAAAATAATGCATATAAGGTGCCGTGCACAATGTGCTTGGCTCACAATAAACACTTAGTATTATTAGATATGATTTCTACCAGTATTACTAACAGTAGTAAGAATAGTAGTAATACTTAAAAAGCAAGTTTGCATTAGTTTTAAAGCAGTATGAAATCCCAAGTTTTTTAAGACGGAGTCTCACTTTGTTGCCCAGGCTGGAGTGTAGTGGTGCAGTCTTGGCTCACTACAGTCTCTGCCTCCTGGGTTCAAGCGATTCTGCTGCTTCAGCCTCCTGAGTAGCTCTGATTACAGGTGCGTGCCACCACATCCAGCTAATTTTTATTTGTATTTTTTAGTAGAGACAGGGTTTTACCATGTTGGCCAGGCTGTTCCCAAACTGCTGACCTCAAGTGATCCTCCCGCCTTGGCCTCCCAAAGTGCTAGGATTACAGGGATGAGCCACCGCACTCGGCCTTAAGTTATATTGTTAATATTTTTGTGACATTCAGGATAAATACTTTTTAGTATTATGCTACTGAAGGACATGTCTCAGGATCGGTGTGTCCTTTCCTGAAGCCCATATGTTACATTGCATTTACACGGAGTTGTCTTGGTGTCCAGAGAACAAATCAGTTGAGACAAGGCCATTTTGAAAACTATTTTTTTCCAGGGAGCATACCTTAGTACCCTGTTGGGGCGTCCGTGTGTGAGGGGTATTTGGATTATAGGTCTTCAGTGTGAAGGCAAGCTTCTTATCAAATGAAGTGTTTTGTCTGATCTTAGAGTTTAAACCCACAAGGAGGTAACAAAGCAAAGGGCTAAAACATCTTTTCACTACTTAGAATTACAGGCCAGAAATTTGCTTTTGTATTCTGAGATCTTATGATACTTGTCTCAATGAAGTAAAACTGTGCATGCATTATTCTGCATTTCCATATTACTATTCTCTGTATTGGTAATTATTACGATACTTGCTTCGCGTACTTAAAGCAGCATGCAGATTTATTTTATAACCACTTCAAGGAAAGAACCAATTCCTTTGGAGATTTCCTGTGGTTCCTAAGTTGCATGCCTCCAAGTCTGTTAGGTTGTGGGATTTTGCATTTGAGAGAAATGAGGGAGGTGGAGAGAATGAAGAGAAAGTGGACTGGCAGAATTACAGAATGTGGTTTCATCTGATTTTTTAGGCTGAGGACTACTCCATTTTTAGATTCCATGCATAGAACTCAGGCATCCTGGGTCCTGCCCCACTGCTGCTTTGTGGTCAGAACATCGTGAGATCGTGCAGCCTCAAGGCTGGGAACATATGGGATCAGGTCCAAGAGCAGGTTGGAGTTTGAGTTCATGATTTCAAGGTCAGGGTCGTGAGGGCACCTCAAGATGATTACCGAGAAGTCAAAAGCACGTGCCAGTAATTTCAATGGGAAAGTCTGGGAAACAGCCAAAACGTAACTGTCAGGAACGTGGGACAGAGCCCCTAGGGCAGCTTTTCCCAAAACATGTTCCAAGATATACTAGCTGTATGGGATGTTGACTTACAATAATATGTGGTGGAAAGGTTTTCTAGACAAACACTGAGTTCAGAGTTAAGCAGGTTTTTTCTATTGCAGAGCTTGTCAGAGCCTCTGATATGCCCATTAATATTGTAAGTATACAAGATGTAGCTTTAAAATTGGGCAAATAACAGATATTTCATACAGAATCCTGGATGTGGCCAAGAGTGATGAGAGAGGAGGGATCCTCTCGTCAGAGTAGCACTCCACAGAACGCAGTTAGGGAAAAGTTGTCCCAGGGCCTGTGGCGTGTGCTCTGAATTCATTGCTGTGACCTTTCGCCTGGCTCTTAACTCTGGGGTTCGGAAGGAACCAGCAAACACCCAAAAAAGTTATCTAGGCTCTTGTTGAGTGCTTCCCCCTCGTCCTCCATCTGAGTCACTTGGCTGATATTTGTTGCTGCTATTAACAGAATTCAGGAAATCAGCCCTTCTTAGAGGAAGAAGGACAAGTGAGACCACAAACAACAAAACATAATGAATGGATCAGAGCTTGTGTATAATTGGCCCTGAATTAGGCAAACAGGCTTTCCCCACTCCCTTAAAATGAAAATATAATGAAAATTTTAAAGAAAGTACCAAAGTGACTGTATCTAATAATGTAACAATGAGATTGAAAAATGAGGGCACACTGTGTGTTTAGGGATGGCTGAGGCTAATGAATGTCAAGACAGACTGCATCTTTGACAGCCTCGCCTCACTGGCTCCTGAAATCATCACACACAAAACAGTATTCTTCTTGCATTCTTAAAGTGAAAGGCACTGTTTCCCTGTCACACTAGCAATGCTGCGAAGTAAGTGTCATCCTTGCCTCCTCCTTGGCCCTGCCTTCTACAGCTAGTGCCCCTGCCAGTTGTCTCCTCAGCATGTCTCCCGTGTTCCTCTTCTCTTCCCCCTCGGCATGGCCTTGCTTCTGGTCTCATCATCCTGTGCCTGGACTGATGCCTTTGCTTCCCAGCTGCAGTCGGCTGGGGATGGATGTGGGGGTAAGGCAGGCATTCCAGATATTTATAGAATTGTTCATGTCTCTTTTCCCATTAACCATGAGTTACTTGAGGGTGAAGATAGTGTCTTATTTGCCTTTCTGTCTCTAGTAATTAGCCCAGTACCTGGCACTTTTAATTAAGGAGTTATCACTCAGTACTTTTAAATAGGGAAAAAAAGAAAAAAACAAAGAATGGAATAAAGTAAAAGCTTGATAGGTTTTGTTACTCTTTTTGCAGTTGATCATTGGCTATTCTTAATGCTTGTAGAACAGTTAGCACTTTAGCAGCATACAGATGAGATACGTTAAAATCATACATTGAGTTTTTAAAAAGTAGGTGGGCGTGGTGGCTCATGCCTGTAATCCCATCACTTTGGGAGGGCGAGGAAGAAGGATCACTTGAACCCAAGAGTTTGAGACCAGCCTGGGCAACATAGTGGGACCTCGTCTCTACAAATTTTTTTTTTTTTTTTTTTTGAGATGGAATCTCGTTCTGTTGCCCAGGTTGGAGTGCAGTGGTGCGATGTAGGCTCACTGCAAGCTCCGCCTCCCGGGTTCACACCATTTTTCTGCCTCAGCCTCCCGAGTAGCTGGGACTACAGGCGCCCGCCACCACTCCCAGCTATTTTTTTGTATTTTTAGTAGATACGGGGTTTCACTGTGGTCTCGATCTCCTGACCTCGTGATCCGCCCGCCTCGGCCTCCCAAAATGCTGGGATTACAAGCGTGAGCCACCACACCCGGCCTACAAAAATTTTTCAAAAAATTAGCTGGGTGTGATGGTGCACCTGCCGTCCTAGCTACTTGTGAGGCTGAAGTGAGAGGATCACTTGAACCTGTAAGGTGAGAGCTGCAGTGAGCTGTGACAGTGCCACTGCACTCCAGCCTGGGCGACAGAGCAAGACCCTATCTCAAAAAAAAAGCCAAAAAGTTCATAAATACTTAAACATGCTTTTCAGAAAACAACTAATTATCAAAAACTAGCAATTGTGATAATAGCAAATGAAGAAATGTCAAATGGAGGAGAAATGAAAAACGTTTATAGAATCCAGGACACACATTTACAAGAATGTGAAATACTGTGAAAATAATTTGGAGGAGAATTATGATTAAATTATTTGAGACTTGAATTACCTGCAGTAAATTCAGCTGCATATCGGTTGTTAGGCATTTTATCATTACTAATCCTGTTACCATCATTGTTGAATAAGAGGGTCATACTTAATATACAAGGTCCATACATTTGTAAATAATTCATTATTATGTTAGTTTGCAAGAGTCATGATTTTGCAAGAATTTATCCAGAATGGTCGATTGGTAATCCCAGAGAGTAGCAGAGGCACTGGGCAGTGAAGCTAACAGCAGGTCCTAAAGCCAGCATGAGCAAGTGCTGGGTGGTAAGAAAATAGAACTCAGGTAGTTGTGAGGTAAATACAAGCAGACAGGGCAGACCTAGAAGGAGACAGGAAGTAAGAGGCTTTAGGAGGCTGAAGGAGCAGAGACTCAGGAACACTCCCCCGGCATCATGCAGCATTATTACATAAGTGTTAGTAATTTCCGATAGTTATAACTATTTTAGATATACCATGTGCTAGCTACTGTTGTAGTACGCTCACCAGAATTTACTGCTTTAATCCTCACAGCAACCTAGGTGGATACTATTATGAATCCTATGACTTTTCATTTATAGATGACAAAATTGAAATACAGGGAAAGTAAGTCATTCACCCAGCTGATCATCAGTAAATGGAAAAGCCACGATTTGACCGCAGGAAAATGAGGGTTATTTGACAGGGCTGACTTGAAGAATGTTTAGATTGCTGTAGAACTGTATTTAATGCTTAACGATATACAATAACTGATACAATTGGTATCCAAACAGCTGAATGTCATGCTTTTAGGGATCAAGGAAAGCTGCCTAAGTGTGCATGTTACCTAGCATTTGAGTTGCCTTTTGATACAGATGATCATACCAGAAAAGTATACCATCAGTTTTCAGGCCTATCTGCACAGTAATATGCTTGGAGTTCTTCATGATGTCAAAGCTCAAAACTATTTCACTGTTCACTGATATCAAAGTTCAAAACTATTATGACTCTCAGGCTCTGGCAAAAAAATGTGATTGTTTAAAAATTCGGCATTTATCTTATCCTGTGGATGGGCAACTTCTCAGGCCCATTTCTCACCACCAGCACAGCAATAACGCAAGGTGTTTTAATAAATCTATTGCCCAGTCTCTTCCATATGGCTATGCTTAGCTCGAAAAGAAGGAACCAAGAAATGGGTGTTATGCTGAATTGGAAACAATTTTCAGATAAAGCACATCAGTCTGCAAACCTCCTCCAGCTCAAGATGGTGTCAATAGAATTGCCTTTTTAAGCAGGCAGAAAAGACACATGTACTTGATTGTGGTTTCTCTTTACTGCCACCTTCCACTCTGGTCATCACTACAGACACACAGTAATGTGTGTACTGTAAATAGCTAGATCTTTCTGTAATCTTTATTTGTTTCTTTGTTTGTTTGTTTTATGAGATGGAGTCTCACTCTGTCGCCCAGGCTGGAGTGCAGTGGCTCGATCTCCGCTCACTGCAACCTCCGCCTCCTGGGTTCAAGCGATTCTCCTGCTTCAGTCTCCTGAGTAGCTGGGATTACAGGCGCCCGCCACCATGCCCGGCTAATTTTTGCATTTTTTTTTTTTTAAATAGAGTTTCACCATATTGGCTAGGCTGGTCTCGAACTCCTGACCTCAGGTGATCTGCCTGCCTTGGCCTCCCAAAGTGCTGGGATTATAGGCGTGAACCACCACTCCCGGCTTTAACCAACATTCTTAGTTGAACACAGCAGAAAGGGGAACCTCCATTATCACATGGAACTCAGGCAGTAGTGAGGGCAAATATGTGTGGGAGAGCTGCCTTCCTGCTGCAAGTTCAGTCTCCACCTAAGAAAACAGCATGCCAAGGTACAACAGAGCACACTGGCCAGCCCCAGTGCAGGAGTCATCATGGAGTGTGCCTTTTTGTTTTTGTTTTTTTTTTTTTTGAGACAGAGTTTTGCTCTTGTTGCCCAGGCTGGTGTGCAATGGCGCGATCTTGGCTCACCACAACCTCCACCTCCTGGGTTCAAGCTATTCTCCTGAGTAGCTGGGATTACAGGCATGCGCCACCACGCCTGGCTAATTTTTTTTTTGTATTTTTTAGAGACAGGGTTTCTCCATGTTGGTCAGGCTGTTCTGGAACTCCCTACCTCAGGTGTTCCGTCCGCCTTGGCCTCCCAAAGTGTTGGGATTACAGGCGTGAGCCACTGTGCCTGGCTGGAGTGTGCACTTTCAACATGTCTGTGCAGGGGACACATGGTCTCTAACAATAAATGACCATCCCGAGAGTGGTGGAGCAGAGTATTGGACCTCTAGAGCCCACATTTTTATTGTAGCAGTATGCAGTCTTCTTATAACAGGTACTATGGCCATGGGTCTTATCAGCTCCTGTTGAAAATTGGAATTAGGACGAGCATAGCAGGTTGCATTCTAACAGAATTCTAACTTTTAAGGTGCCACAGACGATAGTATTCTTTAGAAATCTTAGTGTTATCCTTTACATCCTTTTGGGGTAGCAAACAAAAGGCACTCAGTAAATAATATGGAGTCTAATTTGGGGAAAACAAAATATTTCTAGTCTGAAAATTATTGTTTTAAAAATTATTTTTGTCTTTAGAGGCTGTACATTTATGTCAACTGCATGGCCACATTGTTGATATGCTTAAGAAAGATAACAGTCAAGATTGCCTTTTTACACTTTATATTTGTGGTCATCCAACCATGAGACCCTTAGAAATATTGAATATCTGCAGTTATCTCCCTTCAAGTCTTATTTTGAGTTTATATTACTTTTGAACTCAAAAGACCTCAAGCCATTTGATTTACCTGACAGTATAACATTCTTTAATTTTAAGTAGCATTGTATGATGAGTCTAAAATATTGGCAGCTTATAATGCATATAAGTTAGTGATCCTAGTAAATGTAAATAAAATAATAAACAGAAACATGCTGGGCATGGTGGCTTATGCCTGTAATTCCGTAACTTTGGGAGGCTGAGGGAGGAGGACTGCTTCACACCAGGAGTTAGAGACCAGCTTGGGCAACAGAAACCCCATCTCTACAAAAATCTTTTAAAAATCAGCTGGATGTGGTGGTGCATACCTGTAGTTACAGCTACTCAGGAGGCTGAGGAGGGAGGATCACTTGAGCTCAGATTGAGGCTGCAGTGAGTTGTGATTGCACCTCAGTCTAGGTGGCAGAGTGAGGTCCTGTCTCAAAAACATAATGATAAATGAAAATAATTATAATAACAAACATTCAGGCAATAACTGGGATTTTTTTTTACCATTGCTATTTTTTTAATCAAGACAAACATCTGAAGAGTTCCACAATTCCAAATGCTTACAAATCTGCTTCTGGGTTGTGAAGAAAATCATTTGGGTATGTGTAGCTTTTAACTTTTTTTAAAAAAAAACTGAATATTGAGGATTTGTGCAGAATAACTTTGAATGTTTTGGATCTTAGATTTAAATGGAAATATCAAAAATTTTATATAGGTTGGGCTCTAAACTACATATTTCCATATTGTCAGAATTTAGAAAACATCTTTTATGAAATAGAAACTAAGAATTTTGGCAAACAGAGAAACTTGCCCAAGGTCTCCAGAATTCATTTGTTTGACAAATATGTATTGAGCATCTACCCTGTGACAGGTGGTATTCCTGGGATTTGTCAGGAGCACGATTGCTGTCTTCCTGGAGCTTACATTCTAACCAGGGAAAACTGACAATAAGCAATAAAAAAAATAAATGATGTAGTTTGTTAGAAAGCCATAAGTGCTACAGGAAAAAATAAACTATAATGTAGGGTTGGAGTAGCAATAAAACTACATAGTGTGGCCAGGGTAGTTCATATGGACAAGATACAATTTGAGCCAAGATTTTAAAAAGATAAAGCAATTAACCTCAAAATAAAATCAGGGGGAAGAACATTCTAGCACCAACTAGTTTGCTCAGCCTGTTGGAGGAATAGCAAGGAGCCAGCATGCCTGGAATGGAATGCCCAAGGGGCAATAGTGGCCAATCAGGTGAAAGTAGTAATGGGGCTAAGGCCAGATCCTATAGAGCTTACAAAGCATTGCAAATAACTTGAGATTTTACTCTCAGTAGAATGTGGATCCACTGGAGAATTTTAAGCACAGTATCTGACTTGAGTTTTAAAAGGGTCTCTCTGGTCCTGGTTTGAAAATACGGACTGCACTGGGAACAAGGGAAGGAGCAGGGATCTTATTGCTATAATTCAGTTAAAAATCATGGTAGTTTAGGCCGGAATAGTAGCACCAGAGATAATGCTAGATGGTAAAATCTGGAAATATTTTGGAAGTAGAGCCACCAGAATTTCCTGGTGGATAGGATGTAGAGTATGAGAGAAAAAGAGGATTTGGAGTGTTTCCAAGGTTTTAGCCTATGCATAAATGGAGTTGTTGCTCTTGAGTCAGAGAAAACCTTAAGGAAGTTAGTTTTAGATAAGAGTTGGGTGATGAGGGGTTCGGATATGAATCTGTTGATAGTGAGATGGCTCTCAGACATACTGGGGAAGATTCTGGTAGGCAACTGTATGCGTAAATCTGGAGGCGGGCGAGGTCTGCAGTGGAGATTTAAGTGTAGGATAATCTCAGCATGTGGAAGGCATGAAATTGTGGGTGCAAGTGGGAGATGAGAACCAAGCACTAATGCAAGTGCACTTCAATATTTAATTTTTATTTTAAGAGACAAGGTCTTTCACTCTGTTACAGCTGGAGTACGGTGGCGCCATCACAGGTCACTGCAATCTCAAACTCCTGGGCTCAAGTAATCTTCCCAAGTAGCTAAGACTATAGGTGTGCACCACCATGCCCAATTAATTTTTTTTTTTTTTTTTTTTTTTTTTACTTTTTGTAGAGATAGTGTCTTGCTGTGTTGCCCAAGCTAGTCTCAAACTCTGATCTTAAGCAGTCCTCTCTCCACAGCATCCCAAAGTGCTGGGATTACATGCATGAGCCATCATGCCTGGCCAGGCGCTTTAATTTTAAAGAGTCTTTAATATGGTTTCTTGCCCTATCAGAGATAGGAACAGCTTAATATTTCTTGACTTTTCCTTGGTTAAACAAAGGGTATGCTTTAAAATTTTTTAAAATTTTAATTGTGGTAGAAAGCACTTAAAATTTGCCATAACCATTTTTAAATGTACATTTCACTGTCATTAAATACATTCACCACTGTCATCCACAGAACTCTTCATCTTGCAAAACTGAATTCTGCACCCACTAAACAATAACCCCCTTTTCCCCCTCCTCCCAGCTCCTCAAAATCATCATTCCATTTTCTGTTTCTATGATTTTGACTATTCTAAGTACCTTTTAAAGTGGAATTATACAGTATTTCTCTTTTTGTAACTGGCTTATTTCACTTAGCATTATGTATGTCCTCAAGATTCATCCATGTTGTTGATAGAATTTCCTGCTGGGTGCAGTGGCTCACACCTGTAATCTCAGCACTTTGAGAGGCCAAGGTGGGTGGATCACCTGAAGTCAGGAGTTCGAGACCAGCCTGGCCAGCATGGTGAAATCCGGTCTCTACTAAAAATAAAAAAATCAGCTGCACGTGGTGGTGGACGACACAGCCTCCCAAAGTGTTGGGATTACAGGTGTGAGCCACTGCTCCGGGCCTGCTTCTACTTTTTGACTATTGTGAATTAATGCTGCTGTGAACATGGATGTACAAATGTAAGTGATAAGCTTTCCCCCCCCCCCCCAAGATGGAGTCTCACTCTGTCACCCAGACTGGAGTGCAGTGGCACAATCTCGGCTCACTGCAACCTCCGCCTCCCAGGTTCAAGCAATTCTCCCACCTCAGTCTCCTGAGTAGCTGAGATTACAGGTACCCACTATCATGCCCAGCTACTTTTTGTATTTTTAGTAGAAACAAGGTTTCACCATGTTTCCCAGGCTGGTCTTCAACTCCTGACCTCAGGTGATCTGCCCGCCTCGCAAAGTGTTGGGATTACAGGCATGCACCACCGTGCCCAGCAGGGATATGCTTTTTTAAAAGTCTCTGTGGTATGTATACTTTGTGACTTTCATAGATTTTTAAAAATATGAGTAATATATAAATACATTTTTATCATAAAAGATTTAAATGATATAGCTAATTAGAGACCAAAATATGAAAATTCTCATTCATTCTCTCACCTCACCTCCATCTGCAATTCCCAAAGTTACATTTGGTGTGTTATCTTCCCTCTCTTTCAGTACATTTCTATACATTTGTCTATATCTTAGTCTTTTTAAAAACTGAGATATTGTACATAGTCTATAGTTTAATAATGTCTTGGAGACCTCTCAATTATTAATATTTAAGAAATCTTCCCAATCTGCTGCATATGTTCTATAGTGTTATATTTACCTTTACGTGTTCAGAGCTGTTAGCGTAGATGAGAGTCCTAGAAGTGCAGTTCCTGGGTTCAAGGAACTTTCTTTAACTCTTCATCAGATTTTCTTTTTGAAGAACCTTTGTGGCTTGATAATTATGTTTCTAGAAAATTTGTTATTCAGGTTTAGAAGTTTGGGGAGCTGTTTGAAATAACACTCAAATGAATTTCCTGGCTTTGGATTCGTTCCCCTTAGCAAGAGAGTTGTAAACTGTGAGTTTTATAACCTTAATGACTTTTTTTAAAAAAAGGCAATTGATCTCTTAATCTAGGTGTTTTAGCTATCATATGGGAGATGTAATCTGCAATCTGTGGGACAAATGGGGGAGTTTTGGGAGTTATGATAGAAGACTGTTGAGTAACGTTTTATAATGTTTTACAGTGGAGAAACCTGGAAGATGCCACCTCATCAGCCGACCAGGGTTAACATCACATGATAATCATATTGCTATCATGCAGTGATATTAATATAATAAAGTGAGATGGGTGCATTGCCTCTGTGATATTCTTCCCCCAAACCCATAACCACAGTCTCATAATGAGAAAATAACAGAGAAACCCAATTTGAGGGACATTCTACAAAATACCTGACCGTGTTCTTCAAAAGTACCATCCATGGTGCCAAAAGTCATGCAAGACAAATCTAAGTAATTCTCACAGGTTGTAGTACACTAAGGAGACAGTGAAAACTAATTGCAAATAAAGTGGGTTTTGGTTTTTTAAAGTATGTTTATCCTAATGGACAATATGCTCCCATAAAGATCGTCTACCCTAGAAAACTGTGTCTTCCCTCTTAAATCCAAGAGATCCTTATCCCAAAGGGTGGACTCCATTGAGATCTCCTGGGCTAGAGACCCAGTGCATGGATGGATGAGACAGTATAACCAGACTGTAAGCAAGACCGTGTAAAGATGTGATCTGCGCTCATGGACGCTGTGGCAAGAGGTCAGGCCCGAAGAATCAGAGAACTGAGTGGACTTTGCAATGGATAGCCAAAGAGAGGGTCCAAACTTAAAATGCAAAAGAATAATTCAAGAATGATTTGGTAAAATATAATATAACAGCCTATAACAGAGTCTTGCAAATAGTAGCCAAAAGTCACCTTAACCTAATCATAGGGCATATCTACCACACAAAAGCATGACTTAGTGCATGACTATTGAAATGCCAAAAAAGACAGATAAAGGAAAGTTAAGCTATAGTGGCAACCTCTGCAGATGGAACGAGGGAGCTACATGCAGTCAACACTGAGGCCAATTGAGAATATTTGCAGTTAGCATATGTCTAGGAATTCCTGTAGGTATTACAACCCAGCAAGCATAGGTCAGCAACCCAAGGTCAGAGTACAAAATGGGTTAGTACTAAAAAGTGGCTAAAAAGATGACCAGCCCTCAAGAGGAAACAGTATTTAAATCATATACCTCTCCTTCCCCATGCTAACTAACGTACTGTAATTTGTTATAGCTGTGTCTAAGATAACTATTTATAATTATAAATCAGCCCTACTGGTTCTTCTTGATACTGTAATTTCTAGTCAAAGAACCTCTAGAGTTAATGTAAAACGTCTTAAATGAGAGGACCATCTGGTTACAATTTTGGTTTCAATTCCCTGTTATGCAACTGGCACCCAAATAAGGACTGTTTCCAAATATGAGTAGGCTAAGTCAGTCATAAACAAGCAAAAAGTTTCAGTTTTTGTTGCTATTATCCAAGATGTTAGCAGATGAAGTGTTTAATGAAAGGGTGCTTCTTTTAGGCAAACTTCTTTTACCATGATTTGTTTAACCTATACCAGTGGTCCGTACATTTTTTCCTGTAAAGGGTCAAATAATAATAATAATTATTATTTTTTATCTGTGACTTTATATTTAATTAAAATATTCCCAAAGCCCCACACGTCTTGTCTTAGGAAACCAACGATTCCCAAAAGGCATCAACCTGCTGAAAAAGGTTAACAGAACATAGCATCTATGTACTTTAAACCCTGGCTGAAAAGAGACTGAATGTGGTGGCATACTTTAGCTCTAGAGTGTTGAGGATGAGAATAATGTTGTAGTTACTTTAGTTTGATTTTCATGTATAGTACCAGACACTGAACAAATCTGCTTTAGCAGAAAAATATTAAAATACATAATAATGTGTGACATAGTCTAAATAATGCATTTCCTGTTTAATGTATTGTTGAGATTTGTATGCTAGCTATTTGGATCCTCTTGGCTTGGGTTCTTCATTCCACCATATACTTTATTTTTCTTTAGGTTTTTATGTATTTATGTATTTATTTTTATTTAAAACGTATTAATGTTATTTTGATTCACAAACTATAATTCTATCATTTTGGGGGCACAATGTTATGTTTTGATATATATATACAAAGTGGCATGATTAAATCAAGCTAATTACATATTTGTCATCTTGCTCACCATTTTTTATGGGGAGACACTTGAAATTTACTCTCTTACTTTGAAATACATAACATATTATTATAGATTATAGTCATCCTGCTGTGTGGTAGATCTCAAAATATGTTTCTCCTTTCTACCTGAAACTTTGCACCCTTCCATCAACAACAACTCATTCCCTCCCTCCCCACCCCCACCCCACCTCAGCCTTTAGTAGCCATGATACTCCCTACTTCTTTTTTTTTTTCTCCCTCAACATCAATTTTATTTGGCTAAATATCTGTGGAATGTACTATACTATTACAAAGTCCTATCTTTCTTTTTTTTTCATTTTTTTTATTATTATACTTTAAGTTCTAGGGTACATGTGCATAACGTGCAGGTTTGTTACATATGTATACTTGTGCCATGTTGCTGTGCTGCACCCATCAACTCGTCAGCACCCATCAACCAGTAATTTACATCAGGTATAACTCCCAATGCAATCCCTCCCCGGCTCCCCTCTCCCCATAATAGGCCCCGGTGTGTGATGTTCCCCTTCCCGAGTCCAAGTGATCTCATTGTTCACCTATGAGTGAGTGTTCTCACCTATGAGTGAGAACATGTGATGTTTGGTTTTCTGTTCTTGCGATAGTTTGCTGAGAATGATGGTTTCCAGCTGCATCCATGTCCCTGCAAAGGACACAAACTCATCCTTTTTTTATGGCTGCATAGTATTCCATGGTGTATATGTGCCACATTTTCTTAATCCAGTCTGTCACTGATGGACATTTGGGTTGATTCCAAGTCTTTGCTATTGTGAATAGTGCTGCAATGAACATACGTGTGCATGTGTCTTTATAGCAGCATGATTTATAATCCTTTGGGTATATACCCAGTAATGGGATTGCTGGGTCATATGGTACTTCTCGTTCTAGATCCTTGAGGAATCGCCATACTGTTTTCCATAATGGTTGAACTAGTTTACAATCCCACCAACAGTGTAAAAGTGTTCCTATTTCTCCACATGCTCTCCAGCACCTGTTGTTTCCTGACTTTTTAATGATTGCCATTCTAACTGGCGTGAGATGGTATCTCATTGTGGTTTTGATTTGCATTTCTCTGATGGCCAGTGATGATGAGCATTTTTTCATGTGTCTGTTGGCTGTATGAATGTCTTCTTTTGAGAAATGTCTGTTCATATCCTTTGCCCACTTTTTGACGGGGTTGTTTTTTTCTTGTAAATTTGTTTGAGTTCTTTGTAGATTCTGGATATTAGCCCTTTGTCAGATGAGTAGATTGCAAAAATTTTCTCCCATTCTGTAGGTTACCTGTTCACTCCGATGGTAGTTTCTTTTGCTGTGCAGAAGCTGTTTAGTTTAATTAGATCCCATTAGTCAATTTTGGCTTTTGTTGCCATTGCTTTTGGTGTTTTAGACATGAAGTCCTTGCCTATGCCAATGTCCTGAATGGTATTACCTAGGTTTTCTTCTAGGGTTTTTATGGTTTTAGGTCTAACATTTAAGTCTCTAATCCATCTTGAATTAATTTTCATATAAGGAGTAAGGAAAGGATCCAGTTTCAGCTTTCTACTTATAGCTAGCCAATTTTCCCAGCACCATTTATTTAATAGGGAATCCTTTCCCCATTTCTTGTTTTTCTCAGGTTTGTCAAAGATCAGATGGCTGTAGATGTATGGTATTATTTCTGAGGGCTCTGTTCTGTTCCATTGGTCTATATCTCTGTTTTGGTACCAGTACCATGCTGTTTTGGTTACTGTAGCCTTGTAGTATAGTTTGAAGTCAGGTAGCGTGATGCCTCCAGCTTTGTTCTTTTGACTTAGGATTGTCTTGGAGATGCGGGCTCTTTTTTGGTTCCATATGAACTTTAAAGCAGTTTTTTCCAATTCTGTGAAGAAACTCATTGGTAGCTTGATGGGGATGGCATTGAATCTATAAATTACCTTGGGCAATATGGCCATTTTCACGATATTGATTCTTCCTATCCCTGAGTATGGTATGTTCTTCCATTTGTTTGTGTCCTCTTTGATTTCACTGAGCAGTGGTTTGTAGTTCTCCTTGACGAGGTCCTTTACATCCCTTGTAAGTTGGATTCCTAGGTATTTTATTCTCTTTGAAGCTATTGTGAATGGAAGTTCATTCATGATTTGGTTCTCTGTTTGTCTGTTACTGGTGTATAAGAATGCTTGTGATTTTTGCACATTAATTTTGTATCCTGAGACTTTGCTGAAGTTGCTTATCAGCTTAAGGAGATTTTGGGCTGAGATGATGGGGTTTTCTAAATATACAATTATGTCATCTGCAAACAGGGACAATTTGACTTCTTCTTTTCCTAACTGAATACCCTTGATTTCTTTCTCTTGCCTGATTGCCCTAGCCAGAACTTCCAACACTATGTTGAATAGGAGTGGTGAGAGAGGGCATCCCTGTCCTGTGCCAGTTTTCAAAGGGAATGCTTCCAGTTTTTGCCCATTCAGTATGATATTGGCTGTGGGTTTGTCATAAATAGCTCTTATTATTTTGAGATACGTTCCATCAATACCAAATTTATTGAGAGTTTTTAGCATGAAGGGCTCTTGAATTTTTTCAAAGGCCTTTTCTGCATCTATTGAGATAATCATGTGGTTCTTGTCTTTGGTTCTGTTTATATGCTGGATTATGTTTATTGATTTGCGTATGTTGAACCAGCCTTGCATCCCAGGGATGAAGCCCTTGATCATGGTGGATAAGCTTTTTGATGTGCTGCTGAATCCGGTCTGCCAGTATTTTATTGAGGATTTTTGCATCAGTGTTCATCAGGGGATATTGGTCTAAAATTCTCTTTTTTTGTTGTGTCTCTGCCAGGCTTTGGTATCAAGGATGATGTGTTGGCCTCATAAAATGAGTTAGGGAGGATTCCCTCTTTTTCTGTTGATTGGAATAGTTTCAGAAGGAATGGTACCAACTCCTCCTTGTACCTCTGGTAGAGTTCAGCTGTGAATCCATCTGGTCCTGGACTTTTTTTGGTTGGTAGGCTATTAATTATTGCCTCAATTTCAGAGCCTGCTATTGGTCTATTCAGGGATTCAACTTCTTCCTGGTTTAGTCTTGGAAGAGTGTAACTGTTCCGGAAATTGTCCATTTCTTCTAGATTTTCTAGTTTTTTTTGCGTAGAGGTGTTTATAGTATTCTCTGATGGTAGTTTGTATTTCTGTGGGGTCGGTGGTGATATCCCCTTTATCATTTTTTATTGCGTCTATTTGATTCTTCCCTCTTTTCTTCTTTATTAGTCTTGCTAGCGGTCTATCAATTTTGTTGATCTTTACAAAAAACCAACTCCTGGATTCATTGATTTTTTTGGAGGGTTTTTTGTGTCTCTATCTCTTTCAGTTCTGCTCTGATCTTAGTTATTTCTTGCCTTCTGCTAGCTTTTGAATGTGTTTGCTCTTGCTTCTCTAGTTCTTTTAATTGTGATGTTAGAGTGTCAATTTTAGATTTTTCCAGCTTTCTTTTGTGGGCCTTTAGTGCTATAAATTTCCCTCTACACACTGCTTTAAATGTGTCCCAGAGATTCTGGTATGTTGTATCTTTGTTCTCATTGGTTTCAAAGAACATCTTTATTTCTGCCTTCATTTTGTTATGTACCCAGTAGTCATTCAGGAGCAGGTTGTTCAGTTTCCAAGTAGTTGAGCGGTTTTGATTGAGTTTCTTAGTCCTGAGTTCTAGTTTGATTGCACTGTGGTCTGAGAGACAGTTTGTTATAATTTCTGTTCTTGTACATTTGCTGAGGAGTGCTTTACTTCCAATTATGTGGTCAATTTTGGAATAAGTGCGATGTGGTGCTGAGAAGAATGTATATTCTGTTGATTTGGGGTGGAGAGTTCTGTAGATGTCTATTAGGTCCGCTTGGTGCAGAGATGAGTTCAATTCCTGGATATCCTTGTTAACTTTCTGTCTCGTTGATCTGTCTAATGTTGACAGTGGGGTGTTGAAGTCTCCCGTTATTATTGTATGGGAATCAAATAATTATTAATAGTATTTTTAGCCTTGCGGCTACATATGATCTCTATGTATTTGTCATTGCCTTTTTGTTTTTTTAAACAAATGTTTAAAAATGTAAATGTTCTCTGTGTCGTTCACCATGTTTTCATGCTTTGTGATAGTGGCTGAAGTTTAGAGACTTGTTTTAATAAACAATGTTCTGAAATGTTGATCTAATTGCCTCTGGCAAAAGATGTGTAATCATGACTTTTGATGAACTTATTTTAAAAATAGATGCACAGTTGATCTCTTATTGCACGCATTTTGGCAAATTCATGAGAGATATTCCTCTATAAACATGACACTTGCAAAACCTACCATACCCTGAACGTTTGCTGTCTAGAAATTAGTGCCTAGTTTTCATTCACATTAATATTTAGGTAAGACATGTTTTATTTCTAAATAGACTGTCAAACTTTTTTCATATTTTAATGTGTAATAGTGATGACCTTTTTAAAAAGACTCAGTGTAATTCGTTTTCTCATTTAAGCCATTAACTGCCCCCTTTGAATACTATTGTTGCTGCTTTCTCTTATAAATTGATGATGTCTCAGGGTCTCAATTTACAATTACATTAGTTTCTTCCTTGAGTTTGTAGTTGAGCTGTGGCTCTGCACTGTCTGGGCCTGTACAGGCATCCTTCACAAGTCCCCGGCAGGTGGCCTTTAAGCCATTCTTAGTGTCACTGTGAAAACCATCCAGATTTTCCCCCAAAAAGGCCAAGTAGTTGCATGATGTGTTGTGGATTTTAGGGATATATTTTGCCTATTTCACATACTTTTTTCCAAGAAGATAGGTGAGCTTACGCATTTAAAGGTTTGAACTGTTTTTCTTCTGTTTATAATTTTATTTGAGATGGTGTCTCGCTTGTCACTCAGTTTGGAGTGCAGTGCAATGGTGTGATCACGGCTCACTGTGGCCTCAAACTCCCAGGTTTAAGCCATCCTCCCACCTCAGCCTTCTAAGTAGCTGACACTACGGATGTATGCCTCCACACCCAGTTAATTTTTTTTTTTTTTTTTTTGGATTTTTTTAAGAGACAGGATTTTGCCGTGGCTGCCTCGTTGGTCTCAAACTCCTGGGCTTAAATGATCTGCCTGCCTCAGCCTCACAAAGTGTTGAGCGGCGTGAGCCACTGCACCCGGCCTTTTTATAATTTTAATAATGATCTGTCAAATAATCCTTCATTACTTTTGCTTTCTAAATTCTTGTTATATTTTACTAAACAATGCTTAATCTCGCTGATAAACCATTTTAGGAGAAGGGTGTCTGATGAGTACCACCCCTCCCACCCCAGCTTTTTTTTTTCTTTTCTCAAAGTTACAAGGTCTCCCTCTGTTCACCAGGCTGGAGTGTAGTGGTGTGATTATAGCTGACTGCAGCCTCAATTTCCTGGGCTCAAGAGATCCTCTCACCTCAACCTCCCCAGTAGCTGGGACCACAAACATGCACCACCATGCCCAGCTAATTTTTTTTTTTTTTTTTTTTTTTTAAGTAAAGACAAGGTCTCATTATGTTGCCCAGGCTGGTCTCAAACTCCTAGTGTCATTTAATTTCTGTTTTGGTATCGGCTCTGAAAGACCTATTGAGAAGGTACTTGGAACTCTTGATATTTTCCAAAATCTGTTTTACTAAGATAAATTTTAAGGAGAGCAACAGAAAATAAAGCACAAAGGTGGTTTTTTTGGTTGTTTATTTATTTATTTATTTTTGAGACGGAGTTTCACTCTCGTCGCCCAGGCTGGAGTGCAGTGGTGCGACCTCGGCACGCCGCAACCTCCCCCTTGTCCCGGGTTCAGATGATTCTCCTGTCTCAGCCTCCCAAGTAGCTGGGATTACATGCGCCCATCACCACACCCGGCTAATTTTTGTATTTTTAGTAGAGACGGGGTTTCACTATGTTGGCCAGGCTGGTCTTGAACTCCTGACCTCAGGTGATCCACCTGCCTTGGCCTCCCAGTGTGCTAGGATTACAGGCATGAGCCACCGCGTGGTTTTTAATCAATATTGTTTAATAATGAATTGGATTAAGAGAGGTGGTTTTTTTTACTCAACAAAGTTGATTGGGTTTTTTAAAAATAGCTTCTCTTGTTTTCAATAATTAAGGCTTAAAAAATCTCTAAGAGTTCTCTTTGAGATATTTGGATTCTATAAAAATGAAACGCTTTGTTTCTTAACCAAATGATAATTCCTTAAATTGCATTGTTTGGTTCAATTATAGTGAATTTCCTGGTAGAAATTTTATTTTCTCTGAAGCAGAGTCAGTCATCTTAATATCACCATGTCAACCAGAAAAGAAGGAAATCTAATATGCATAATAAAGAGAGAACACTGACACATGACTTCTTTAAAAGTCTCTGAAATTCAACATATAATTTTTTATACCAGAATGTGAACAAAAATTTAATCTTTTCCTCTTCATCTATGGTTTATGATGTATTTGTGTGATTTTAAAGAACATTTTGGGTTTTTTTTAGTTCTATGTAAATGTGACCATGTTATCTGTATAATCTTGCCATCCCTTCTTTGGAAAACATGGGTCACTGTTAAAGTATGTCATGGATGCTGATGTGGAGTCTGAGTAAGCCTAGTGGGCACGAGGGTGTGTGTGGACGTGGGCGCGTGCGTGTATTTGTTCGTTTCTAATCGAGCCATTCTTCTAGAGTCTTTAGGTCAGCTGTCACGTTGGGCTTTCCTCCTTTGTTCTTTTGAGTTGCTCTATGACTAGCCACAGACCTAACACTAAAAAGGAAGGCTTTTAACGGATTAATTCCGTCCTTTCCTTCGCCTACATTGTAGCAGCTGCGTTCTGCCCTTTCTGTGGCCCTGCAAGGAGAGGAGGCCTGTGTATAACAGTCTTCTGTCAACATCCATTATAAGATTCCTAAAGCACATGGAATGAGATAGTTCCCAGGAAAACTCTTTGTCAAGGCCAGTCCATGTGGGAAAAATATTTCTGTGCTTAGTCCTATAACGATGACTGTTTTTGTTTTATGGGGTCAGGAGAAATTTGACTTATAAGACAGCATTGTGCTATGCCTCCATACTTACTGCCCTTTCTTTCTGAACTCTTGCAGGTAGCAGCAGTACCTGTCCAAAGATCGCTTTAATTCCGCCTTGCTCCATAAGCAGCACAACCACACTGGTTGGTGAGAATGTATCTGAAGAAGAGGCTCAGGGAATAAATGGGAACAGGCCAGCGAAACACTCAGCTGCAAGTCCAAAGCCACAAGGTATGTTCATTGAGGGTTTGTGATCAGGGTGGGTACTTTGTTGATCAAAGAAGGCTAACCAGAAAAATGATGGCCACAAAGAAAGTGTTTTAAGCTAGAAGGAAGCAATTGGGTACATTATTTTTTAGAGAATAGTCCATGTGTGCATCTTCTCAGGCAGAGGTTGCTATTTGCTCTGCTCCTGAAACAACATACATTTCTCTATTATAGATCTTTTCATGTCGCTGAAATTCTTTGCATGTCATCTTAACGGAACTGTGATCTCTTTATTATGGCTGACCTAGCACAGGGACTTACTGTCTGTGTAATAAATGTGTTTGGAGCTACTGTTAGAAAGAAATGATTTGCTAGATGTCAGCATTTGTGAAACATAATTCTAGAACAGCACTTCATGTACTTACCAAGAACATGACTTGAAAATATTAAGGAGGTGGGGCCTGAAAACACCTGATAGTATTTTTATACTTCCACTTTCTGTGGAGGTATTGTTTCTTCCACAGAAAGGAACAGTAGCAGCCCTTCATTCAGGATTCTGTGGCCAGTGAGGGTAAAGAAAAAGCCATAATGGTAGGAAGCTTGAATGATTTTTTTCAGTGACCATTTCCTTTTACAAATAAATTTCCAGTGGTATTAACTTTGAGAAGCAAAAAATTACAGTTTTGATGATAGAGAGCAAGGCCTTTTGAAATGGAACACAAAAGCTAAGCTACCCTGTGGTTTAATGTGTAGTTTCTTCCTTATAGATTTTCATTTATAATGAATGCTAAACAGATATGAGAAACAATACTGGGCATTGTCAGAGTTACTGCAGTTGGGAAAAATCAATTTCTGTTTTTGCGTATTTTGTGTTTACTTAGGTCTCTTTCCTGTTCTTGCAAAGAAAAATGTATTCTAGCGCATACGTTATAAAATAAGGTGTTATTCCTTAAAGTTGTATGTTTTAAGGATTTCTGAAAAAAAATTTTAGAACAAGTTTAAAATGAATCATCTAGATTATGGGATATTTGTCTTGTTCTCACTACAGTTATATTTGTGGTGATATGGAATATCACTATCAAGCAAGGTCAGATAATTGATGATTCGGATGAGTAGCCTATTCATGATCTTACAACCACTTCTTTTGACTATACTGCTCCCTTATAGCATTGATGTGAATATAAGCATATGACTTTTTTTGATCATGATTTGGGCCTTTTTATTTCCAAAATATGAAATTCCATTTCACCCATTAGACCCGAGTTGACAAAGATCCAGCGTGAGGTAAGAATATTAATAATGAATACAATTCTAGTTGATGTAACTTTCCTGATCAAAGGAAGAATTTCATTACTTAAAAAGCCTTTATTTTTGAAGATGCACTGCAATACTTCATTGTTTTCCAAAGTCAGTGTATTGAGAGATATAATAAGAGTGTCCTTCCTGAGCTGCATGTGCCAAAATAATCCCCTTTTTAAGTAGACAACACTAACCTTGCTTTTGCTGTTTTGTGGTTATATTAAAACCTCTGTATAGTTATTTAAATACATATTTACTTCCTATCTTAAATATGGGCTAATTATATATATATACTTTTCTAACTAAAGGGAATATTTGCAGATATTAAACAAATCACAGAGTACTTTATACTTCTTTTTCAAAATACGTTCAAGTGGTGTTTGGCCTTTCCCTGATACCCATGGCTAAAGTTTTAACCCCACCTTTCACCCTGTCCTTTTATATTTCCCTATGCTGTAGTCTCTTCAGGCTGCTGTAACAAAATACCATAAATTGGGTAGCTTATAAACAACGGAAATGTAGTTCTCACAGTTCTGTGGTATGAAGTCCAAGATCAGATTCAGGGTCTGATGAGGGCTTGCTTTCTGGTCCACAGATGGGTCCAAGATCAGATTCAGGGTGTAATGAGGGCCTGCTTTCTGGTCTGTAGATGGCCATCTTTTCACTATAACCTCACAGGGTGGAAGGGGTGGGAGCTCTTTCTGGGGCTTCTTTTCAATGGCACTAATTTGATTAATGAGAGCTCAGTCCTCATGACCTAATCACCTCCCAAAGGCCCCACCTCTTCATATTGTCACCTTGGGAATGAGGATGTCAACATGTATTTTGGGACACAAACAAACACTCAGACCATAGCACTCCATACGAACTTTATTTTTTCTCATTCTTTACAACCTGAACTGCTGTATATTTTACTCATCAGCTCAGTTTTTTCTGCCTATGTGTCCGCTCACATAGTACATAACCAGTCTTCAATAATACTGCTATATTGCTACATTTCTTCCCCTTTGTTTCTGCTATTGTTTAAAACTTTGAACATGTGCCATGTAGCGACCAACGTCCCTGAAATGAGGCTACATCTTAGTATTGTCAGATGAGCTGCTACATAGATTGGTCAGTAATTCAATCAACAGTACCCAATAATGAGTGTTTGTTTAGTGGAGAGAGCTAATTTTAATTTCTCCTAACATTTGGGTGACTGAGGCAGAGAAGAGAAGGGGGTGCTAATAGGGACCTACTGCGTGGAGCAAGGAATTATCACCCTGACACCTTTGTTCCTGCCTCACTGCAAATCCCTTACAAGTTGTGAATGGTGAGGTCGCTGGGGCTTCAAGGTCACTGTGTGGGGTCCTAACAAGGGAAGGGGAGTCAGGCTGGCAGGAGCAGGGGAAAGCAGAAACAAAAAGCTGATAAACTGTTAAGTCTGCCTTTCTTCCTGGTCCAAGGCACATAGCCCTCCTGTGCAAATAACTCACAATCTTCCTGCACTGACTTATCACCAGACACGTGGCTGATAGAAAAATGGAAATTAGCTCACTGCAACCTTGGCATCATCGGTACTGCATGTAGCCCCCTCCAGCACCATGCTGTAAAATCCCCAGGACACCTTTGTCTCTTTGTAGTCAGCTCCTCTCTTGCTGATCTGCCTGTTGCTTTCTTGCAGTGTATTTTCGTATTTTGTCTAATAAATATGCCTTTCTCTACCTACCTGTCTTGGTGAATTCCTTTACTGCCCATGCCACCAGCCCCGGATAGTTGCTACCCACAACACTATGTTGTTTTAGTTTAATTTAGGACTCTTATTCTAGGTGAGTAGTTCTCAAGCAGAGACAGTTTTGCCCACACTTGCATATCCTCTCCCAACAATAGGACATTGGTAGTATCTGGGGACATTTCTGCTTGACACTGCTTGTAGGAGTTGCTACTTGCAGCTGGTGAGTGGAGGGTAAAGTTGCTCTATATCCTGCAATGCACGGGACAGTCCACAACTAAGAATTCATACAAACTATAATATCAGTTGCTGCATTTGCAAAACTCTGATCTAGATAAAAATAAGCACATAATTATATCTTTTTTTCCCTTACGTAGATTGCTAAGAAGATTATAGTTATAATTTATTGTGGGATTTTTTTTTTTTTTTTTTTTTTTGAGAGAGATGGTTTTGTTCTGTCACCCAGGCTGGAGTGCAGTGGTGCAATCTCGGCTCACTGCAGCCTCCGCCTCGCAGGTTTAAGTGATTCTCCTGCCTCAGCCTCCCCAGTTGCTGGACTACAGGCATGCACCACAACGTCCAGCTAATTTTTGTATTTTTTGGTAGAGATCGGGTTTTACCATGTTGGCAAGACTGGTCTCGAACTCCTCACCTCAGGTGATCTGCCTGCCTTGGCCTCCCAAAGTGCTGGGATTACAGGCATGAGCCACCATGCCCGGCCTATTGTGATAATTTTAAAAGGGGAAAGTATTGCACATCTTTATTAGTGGTGATTATGTAGTAATGTCTCTGGAACAATATATGGTTTATGTTTATTAATTACCAGTAAGTAAATATTTTTGAAGAATTATTTGTAGGTTTTTAAAAGGTGAATGAGCTAAGTTTTATTTTAAACCTGAAAAAGGAACGACCAGAATGGCAGCCCTTTGCATGGTGTTTCAAAATCAGCAGAAAGAAAGATAAATTTTAGATTAGAGATTGGATAAACTCGCATTTGGATCCAAATTGAAATACGTAGATTTCGAAATGGATTTGTTTCATAATTAGAGCTTGTTTTGCCTTAGCCTCAGAAAATACCCTAAGGCCTTGGAAACAATGGCTTATTCACTTCATACCAATCCTAATAGTCAAACAAATTACTGAGCAACCTCCAGCATAAGTCTTTCTTCTTGTTCACCACTTTTAATACTGGCCTGTTTCCTACCATGCTAGACAGTGACTCAAAATAACTCCTTTAGTAATTAAAGTTAATAGTTCTTTTTCTCTTAACAGCTTTTATCCAGAACATCCTCCGTAATTCCTGATTATTTTTATAAAGTGCAAATTGTCACATAATGTCTCAATCATTAAATGCTTTAAAGAGCCACATTGTTGTTTGAGTAACTTACATAAATATAGAGTACTTAAACCTATTCATTAGCTTCTAAAGTAAAAGTCTATGTATAATGATCCATTCTTTTAAAAGTGTAATATTATAATGCACTTATACATAGCCAGCTTTTGTTGTTTCTGTTTTTAAAAAGAAGAGTAATTGAAGACTACTGACTTAAACTGGCAATTAGTTTCTTTTCATTCTAGATAATCACTTTGAATAATCAATTTTTTTTCCTATTTACATCTGTAAATTTGGGTGTAATAAAACCCAACTTATTTATAGTCTAATAGAGATCTCAAACTTCACATGTATGAAACTGAACTGCTATTCTCCTCTCCAAAAATTGCTTTGCCTGCTATGTCACTTGACCACCATTCCATCCTTCTGGCAGTTGAGACCCAAGGCTTCAGAGTCATCCTTGCCTCCTCTCTCTTTCTCTAATATGTCTCACTTAATCTTACCAGGAAATCTACTTTAAAAATATACCTAGAATCCAAGTATTTCTCACTGCCTTTTCCTAAGCACTGTGATCTCTTGCCTGAATTTCTACAATATCCGCTTAATTGTCCACCCTGCTTCTCCCCTGTTCCTCCTCTACATTCTCAACACAGCTCCCAGAGTGATCCTGCTGAAAGTTAAGTCATATCATGTTACATTTCAGCTCAGAACCCTGCAGGGACTTCTCATTTCATGCAAAGTCAAAATAAGTGGTCCAGAATCTACTTTCTCAGGCCTCGCTATGCACTACTTTTGTCCACATGCTCGTTCTGCTCCAGTCCTGCTGGCCTCCAGACCCCAGGTGTCCCTGGCTCTCATTCCACCTGCTGGAAAGCCCTTCCCCAAACAATTCCTTCCGCTTCAAGGCTTACTCAAATCCTGACTTTTCACGGAGGCCTAACTTTGAACACCCTGTTTAAGACTGAAATCTGCTCTCCCTTTGACTTCCCACACCCTGGATCGTATTGATCTTGTTCTTTTAGCCCTCACCACGTTTTTTTCTAGCACTTACCTCCTTCCGATAAATGATTTACTTGATTTTTTTTGTTTATTTTTCCTTTGCTCATTCATAGGCTCAAGTGCCTAGAACCTAGTGGATATTCAATAAATATTCATTTAATTAATGAAAAAATGAAACACCCTATATAGAGGTATGAGGATTGTTCTAGGATATATATTTTTTGAATGCTGAATTCTTAGTGGTTTTATAAATTTATACTCTCATCAAAAATGTTGTGTTCACATTACTTGATATCTTTACTGATACGTGGTATTGTCAGATTTAAAATTCTAGTCAAGCCAGGCATGGTGGCTCACACTTGTAATCCCAGCACTTTGGGAGGCCGAGGGGGGTGGATCACGAGGTCAGGAGTTCGAGACCAGCCTGGCCAACATGGTGAAACCCCATCTCTACTAAAGATAGAAAAAATTAGCCAGTCATGGGGGTGTGCACCTGTAATCCCAACTATTCGGGAGTTTGAGGCAGCAGAATTGCTTGAACCCAGGAGGCGGAGGTTGCAGTGAGCTGAGATCGCGCCATTGCACTCCAGCCTGGGCGAGAGGGTGAGACTCTGTCTCAAAAAAAAAGAAAAAAAATAAAAAGAAATGCTCAAATTGTAGTCAATCTGATTTGTCTGAAATAGTATCAGCTTATGGATTTAATTTGTATTTCCCTGAAATACTAATAAGTGAGTGTGAACACAGTTTTTCCTGTCTATATCCTTTGAGTTGTTAGGTCTTTTAGTTAATAGTGCATAGTAGTTTATTTTATTTTATTTATTTATTTACTTATTTATTTATTTATTTTTTATTATTTTTTTTTTTTTTGAGATGGAGTTTTCCTCTCATTGCCCAGGCTGGAGTGTAGTGGCACAATCTCAACTCATAGCAACCTCCACCTCCCGGGTTCAAGCGATTCTCCTGCCTCAGCCTCCCAAGTAGCTGGGACTACAGGCATTTGCCACCACGCCCAACTAATTTTTGTATTTTTAGTAGAGTCAGGGTTTTGCCATGTTGTCCAGGCTGGTCTTGAACTCCTGACCTCAGGTGAGCCACCTGTCTCGACCTCCCAAAGTGCTAGGCTTACAGGCATGAGACACTGTGCCCGAGTTTTTTTATTCTGATTGTTATTCCTTTCTTCCTTATATATAATACAAAAGTCTTATCTGGGTCGGTAAGATCCAGTTCTTCACAGGGCCTTGTAGAAGAGCCAAGGACGGCTGAATAAAGAAAGGGGCAGATGAAGGGCATTCTTGCATTTTGAAACTTTGTATCCTGCCACAAAATTTCACATAGATATTATATGGTTATCTTAAAAATAGATGTCTCATATATGTTAATCTTGTGCAAGTACAAAGTGCTTTCATAGGTAGGGTTCTTTCATGTGTTTTTGAATCCTTTTCTAGTCATTTACTTCTCAAAGTAGCTGTGTGTTACTTTTTCAGTCTTTGATAGGAGCAGTAAGATTAAATATGAATTCATTTTATGAAATAGTAATTTTCCTTAAGAGCTGAATGTTGCTGGGCACGGTGGCTCACGCCTGTAATCCCAGCACTTTGGGAGGCTGAGGCAGGCGGATCACCTGAGGTCGGGAGTTTGAGGCCAACCTGGCCAACATGGCAGAACCCCATCTCTACTAAAAGTACAAAACTTAACGGTGTGGTGGCAGGTGCCTGTAATCCCAGCTACTCTGGAGGCTGAGGCACAAGAATCACTTGAACCCAGAAGGTGAAGGTTGCAGTGAGCTGAGATTGTGCCACTGCACTCCACCTGGGTGACAGAGTGAGATATGGTCTCCAAAAAAAACAGTTGAATGTTAACCTATAATCATGGGTTACAAGAAGTATTGAGCCGAAACAAAGATGAGACTCATTTCCTGTTCATCAAGGAACTCAAAAGTCTAGGGAGGCAACCCTGGTTGTAAAATATTATAAAACAAAATGACAAATGTTAGTTGAGAAGATATTTGAAGATTTTTGAGGCAGGATGGGAGGGCAAGAGGTGGAAGAGTCAGGTAAGCCTTCTGAAAAAGAGTTGATGACTGAGGTGAGCCTTGTGGGAATTATGGGATTTTGCCAAGTGGACCATTCTACGTATGTGCCAGAGCCTGAAGGCCTGAGGGAACCTTCCCAAGCTTACAATGGAAGATGCAATTCAGTGTGGCTGGAATCTAGGCCACACAGGGGGTGGGAGAGTAGAGATGAGGCAAGCAGTAAGAAAGTTCCCAAGAAATCTATTTCAAAAGAAAATGAAGCCAGGAGAGGTGGCTCTCACCTGTAATCCCAGCTACTCTGGAGACTGCGATGTAGGATCACTTATGCCCAGGAGTTTGAGGTTACAATGAGATATGATTGCACCAGTGCACTCCAGCCTGGGTGACAGTGTGTGTGCGTGCATGTGTGTGTGTATTTATACCCACATATACACACACACATACAAGATAAAATAGAAAAAATGAACCTACTGTGGTGGCTTTCCAATAAACATGTTGTTTTCATTTAGCTCTAGATATATAATAAGGTTCTTACAACATGATTCTGCAGTTGTTCATATCCTAGCAGAACTGTACTTAGCGGATCTTATTCAGCTAAGTAAATGTTATAGTAGGTATGTTGGATTCAGGGCACCTTTTACCTGAAAAGCTTACTTGCTCTAGAGAGCTTAACAATCAAGTAGGGAAAGACTGTGTTTGCATACTGCACTGTTCTCAGAGTGTGAAACACAAATCTGGAAATGATTTTGCATGTTTTAAATGTCACACTGTTGATCTCTAGAATTAATATTGTGTCTGAAGAAAGGAAAAAAATCTAAATAAATAAATAATTGAAATATCAAGAAGAGAAGGAATCGGAACTTTAGGGTTTTCCATTCTCATGGTCTGTAATGCCAATAGAGACTAATAATAAACTGCATCCTTAGAATATTGCCTACAATTTGTAATCTTTTCCCTTCTTATGTAACTAATTTGGGAAATCTTTTTAAAAGTGAATAATTGTCTATTTGATAAAATCGTAATTTCTTTACCCCTTGATTTTTATTTTCTTTTTTTGTTTTATAATATAGTGTTCATAATCTGGATTATGTTGCTATACAAAGGATTTACTGGTCCTTTCTAATTCGTGATCTTGCATATGGTTTTATGTCAGTTTACTTACCTTTTAGGTCTCCAGCTGGGCCTACGAATTAAACTGACATAACAACAGATTAGCGGAACAAAAACATACAAGAGATATAAAGGCCGTTGGCTGTAATTTGTTTGGTTGCCCAGAAGCTAAGAAAGGCGGCCATGAAGAGAAATTTAGTCTCAATAATTTCAAGTATCAATTCCTGGGTTGCTCCTGCCATCTGTTGTCATTTCCTCTGGGTACGGACTATTAGATTGAAACTCTCTGAGATCTTGGTTTTTAACTGAAATTGGATTTTTTTTGCTTCGTAAGTACATAGCATACAAGATTTCTTTTTCTTTTAGTCCTGCATTAGATATTCCTCGGTTAACTCCATAACTTTGGGAGTTGAAAGAATCATTTTCATTCATCAGTTAGGTATTCTGAGCCAAAGTATCTGTTATTGTTATTACATTATAAATGATGAACAAGTGATAGAATTTTTTCTAAGACAGTGTGTCTAACTTTAGCCATTCATGTATCATCTTCAGATTTGTCATATCCATGTACCATTTGTTCTTTTTTATTTAAAATATGTATATTTACTGATTTACTATACGTTTGCATTTTCTCCCTTGCTGAATTTGATACCTCCTCTGTGCTTCTAAAATACCCAGTGTTCACTTGTATCAACATTGTTAAAGTGCCTCTCCACTAGTATATGATCTCCATTTGCCAAACATAATGCAAATAGTCACTATAAATATAGCTGTGATCAAAAGTAATATATTCCTTACCTTCATCAACTGCCTTGTGGAAGAAAGAAAAAAACTTCAAACCTGTAATATATTTACTATTTCACTGCAGCTTTATTATTTAATCCTACTCAATACTGATTATTTAATAAGTATACCACAAATTGTGATAAGCAGTTTGGAGAAAGCACACAGTGCTTATGAAACAGTTTAAGAGATGGACAGAATTTAGACTGGGAAAGTAGGTGGAGTCATCCCTGAGAAAGTGATGGGTATCATTGTGTTTTAGTTTCTCACTCATCTGACACCTAATAAATAAGGCACGGTTTAGTGAGTAAACTCTAGGTAGATGAATGAGTTATTTCATAACAATTTTAGCACACAAAATTATATTCACTTCCTTCTTTTAGTATTCTAGTTAAGAATGTTGGATTATTCATAACCTTAAGAGGTTTGTTTTTTGTGTTGGGGGGTGGTGGGAGATTTTCCTGTTTTACTGCATTAGTTCATATTTACTACTCATAATGTTTAAAGGGTTTTTTGGTGGGAGATTTTCCTGTTTTGCTACATTAGTACATATTTATTCTACACAGAAGTTTTTCTGTAAAATTAACAAATATTACACTTATATAAGCCCGTTTGTTCTCAAATAATACTACGTTAATCACTCCCCCACACATATGTTGGAAAATATCATTTTCACAAAAGAAGCATGCCATTTTTAAATTGAGATTTTCTTCTTGTTTATATTGAAAGAGAATTAAGTGAATTAATTGCTCCACTCGTAGTTCATTGTGACATTTTTTTCCTTCCCTATAATAAATTGATAACTGGCACTGAAATGATGAAATCTAGGCCAGTGAGCATGAGCCAACTGTCAGCTAACTGAGTTTATAAAAGAGATGAGATCACTAAAAACCAGGGGAACCAGCTGGGGGAAAATGGGGCATGTAATTAGGAGGCGACATGATTCCTCACCCTTCTTCCAGAAGGTAAGAAAAGGATTTAAGGAAGAGAAAAGATGATTCTATTTGATCTGTCAACACTGCTTATTAAAAAATACTACATGTTATAGTATTTTATCCTGCATGTTAATCTTAGAGAAAAGTAATACTGGTTTTCCAAAGTGATGTAATTTCTCTACCAATTGGGTACTTATCATCTACAGTGTGTTAGGGAAACTTCTGTAGATTTTAGTATTTCATGAAATGATCTGTATTTATCCTATTAATTGGTTGAAGGACTTGTGAAGAAAGTAGATGATTTGTGGTATATTGATGCAGGCCAGCCGTCTTAAGCCGTTTAGTGTTGTTATATGTGAATACCTGAGGCTAGGTAATTTATAAAGAGGCTTATTTGGCTCACAGTTCTGCAGGCTGTACAGGAAGCACAGTGCCAGCATCTGCTTAACCTTTGGTGAGGGCCTCAGGCTGCTTCCACTCATGGCAGAAGATATAGGGTAGCTGGCATGTGTAAAGATCACATGGAGAGAGAGGAAGCAAGAGAGAGATGGGGGAGGTTTCCGGCTCTTTTTAATAACCAGTCTTGGAGGAACTAATGGAGCAAGAACCTATTCACTATGGCAAGAATGGTACCAAGCCATACGTGAGGGATCTGCGCCCATGACTCAAACCCCTCCCATAGTTTCCACCTCCAACACTGGGGACCAGATTTCAACATGATGTTTGGAGGGGACAAATATACAAACCTGTAGCACCAACTCTGTTCCCCCAGGCCACTTAACCTCTCTAAGCCTTCATAGACATAAGAGGAGAATAGTGGTACCTACCTGAGAAAACTATAAAGTATAACATTTCATCAAAGATCAAAGAGATAAAGTGCTTTTGTTAAATGGGAAGAAGATGCTATATTAATGCAACACTGTATTACTGTTGTTTGTTGTTGTTTTGTTGGCTTTTATGTTGTTTAACTTGTTAGCTGTGGATTTGGGTATATCAACTATCACTCTATTAGAAAACCTGTTTTGTAGCAGACAATGTATCTCTAGGATTTAGTTTTAAATTTAGCACCACCTTTACCCTGTTGAGATGAATAACTGCTGTGTTATCTGTAGATTTTAGAATGCTTTAGCCTTATGTAGATTCTGAGGTGTTTAATATTGCCATATTTAAGATACAATAAAATTAAAAGAGCCACTTAAGTTTGGAGATGGGATTTCCACAAGGCACAAAGCAAATGTCCAAAATGAACAAAAGTCTTTTGGTTGTGGTTTAGTTCAAAATTTGACTCCCGCCCCCTTTACAATAGTTTTATAATGCTGAATATTTTGCACCCAGGACACCAGAATTTTTAGTGTTATTGAACGAAATATCAGTGAAATACTGAATTCTATTCTTTTTCTACAGTGCCTCCAAAGCCATTACACCTGCAGAATTCACCTTCGTCCAATATACACCAAACCCCCAGGCATAAAGCTTTACCTAGTGCAAAACCAAGGATGGAGGAAATTAAACCTGCCCCTGCTTCTTGTGTCTCAAAAGAAAAACCCAGTAAGGTATCAGATCTCATCAGTCGCTTTGAAGGAGGCAGGTAAGAGCTAATTTACAATGGGAGGAGGCAGGGGAAGAAGAAAGCTGATTTTCGAAAAAATGATAGCCATAGTCATAGATTTTCTAAATAAAAAGCATAGTATCTTATTCCATTAGGTTTGATAGGCCTTTAGAAAGGGTGAATTTTTAAAACAAATGACTTAGTCTTACCCTAATGTGAACTGTCATGTGCTATGTATTAGCTAGATGCAGCACTGTAGGCCACCAGCTTTTTCATGAAATTGTGTGCCTGGGTATCTGTGTGGTTTCTCTTGTTTCCTCTGTATCTCTGTGTGTCATTCTCTACGTATTACTCCTTGTGGCTCATTCTGTGGGGCGCTGGATATCTGGGTTGGAAAGGCTGAGCGGGCCTCTGTCTCTTCGTTTCTCACTTTGTGTGTTTGTGAATGTGACCCCTGTGGGCTTGTCTCCTCCCTGGGGCCGTCTCTTCTTTCCATCCCATTTTCCATCCCATTTTATTTAATGTGGGTATTCTATACCCATTCAGTCCCTGTTTCCCCTCTCCATATACTCCGTCATATGCTAGGTTTTGCAAAGAGATAATATTACCAATGGCAAAATGTATGCTAAATTTCAGTTTTGTATTTATTAAATATAATTTCTATTCTTAATCCCAATGTTTGAAAGTAGGTGAAATATTATATTTCTCATTTAAAGATAAATGGAACCCACCCGGAGCTTGCAGTGAGCTGAGATCCGGCCACTGCACTCCAGCCCCGGCGACAGAGTGAGACTCCGTCTCAAAAAAAAATAAATAAATAAAAATAAAAAAAATAAAAATCTCAATTGTTTATTTTTTCTTAGTCTTTTGATAAAAAGGAATTTTGTCACTGACTTAAATATAATTTTAAACAATGTTATGAGTAGGATTTTGTTATCTGTCACCAAAATCTATGTATAACTAAATAGAATGTGTATAACTTCACTTTCATCCTTGAAACGAAATATTTTCATTCATTCCAGTGTAATATTTGGGACTTATTTCCCATTAGGGTGATTTTATTATTTATTTGTGGGATTTACTGTTATTTATGTAATGAAATCATAGCTTGGAAATAGTTTGAGTATCGTCTGGGAATTGTGACCAAGCACAAAACCTGCAGTGTCCCTCGTTTTTAAAATGGGTCTAACAGATGTTGGTTCTTCCTATCAATTTCCTGTGACAACTCAGAACCCCCCTCTATTTTACAAAGTTACAAGTTCTGGAGAAAATTAACTTAGAAGCCTGTCTTCAATTTTCATTCCTGATAAATTTTAGGAACTTTGGTCATAAATATTTCAACTTCAGCATCTCTTCCTCTGAAGTAGGATTTATAGGACCTTTGCTATCTTGAATTACAGTGATCTTTACTAGAATGGTTTAATTCCATTTAAAACATTTTTTTGCTGCTCAGGGTATAAGTTGACTTAATAACAACAGAGTGACCCCTCGCGTTTGCAGATTCCAGGGGCCATGCCCAGTGACTGCGTAATAGGAGGGCCTGGAGCCCTGATCCCTGTCATAAGGCATGTCAGAGCCTGCATCCCTAGGTTTCAGGGATAACTCTCTGAAACCTGGAAAGGGTCAGTATTCCAAAGACTGCGTCCTCCATTTTGGTTAACCCACTCTGCATTGTTTTAGATTCTTCTACATGTGAAATGTTTGTACTTTTAATCATTCAAGCTTCACAAATTCAATCCTGTTTTGATGCAGAGGTTGAAGGTTTAATTCATCTAAGGAAAAATGTGCTATAATTTATGATTTTTTTTAAGCAAATTTATTCTGAGTGCAAATTGGGTATAGTGTATTTTGGCAGGTCTGGTGAAAAAATATTATTTGTGGTAGAGTCCACTGCCAATACAAAAAACAATGATATGTTCTCAGTGAGGTATTACCACTACAGACTGGCCCCAAAAGTGTTTGAGTGGGTTAATACTGCATTGGATCTATAGGACTTGAGTAGGAGATTTGTATTTACTGTTGAGTGGTGTCCTTGCCCTTGCAAGGGTTGTTTTCAGTTTTAACCTTTCTTATGAGAGCTTAGACTAGCTTTGTAAAATAGAGGGAGGCTCTGAGTTGTTACAGGAAATTGATAGGAAGAACCAACAACTGTTAGAGTGGAGTCTGGTCAGAATGGTCATAGCATACTGTTGTTAAGACCTTACCTGGCTGGGTGCGGTGGCTCATGCCTATATTCCCAGCACTTTGGGAGGCCGCAGTGGTTGGATTATCTGAGCTCAGGAGTTCGAGATCAGCCTGGGTAACATGGCAAAACCCTATCTCTACAAAAAATACAAAAATTAGCCAGGCATGGTGGTGCACGCCTGTGGTCCCAGCTACTTGGGAGGCTGATGTGAAAGGATTGCTTGAGCCCAGGAGGTCAAGGCTGCAGTGAGCCGAGATTGTGCCACTGCACTCCAGCCTGGGCAATGGAGTGGGACCCTGCCTTAAAAAAAAAAAAAAAGAAAAATCCCAAGTAACACTAGTTTGTTAAGATGAGAGATTTGGAGCAAGTAGATTTTCTTTAATTTTTACTGTGGTTTCCTTCTTTCTTTCTCCTATTCCTCCTTCTTTCTCTCTTTCAGAGTAAGAGAGAATACTCTTTTTAACCTAGGAAAGACTTTAAGATTTTAGAAATAAGATTATGTTTCTACAGACCTGAACATTGGTGATTTTTGTTTTTGTTTTTGTTTTTGTTTTTTTTTGAGATGGAGTTTCGCTCTTGTTGCCCAGGCTGGAGTGCAGTCGCGCAATCTCAGCTCTACCTCCCAGGTTCAAGCAATTCTCCTGCCTCAGCCTCCCAAGTAGCTGGGATGACAGGCATGCACCACCACACCTGGCTAATTTTGTATTTTTAGTAGAGATGGGGTTTCTCCATGTTGAGGCCGGTCTTGAACTCCTGACCTCAGGTGATCCACCCACCTCATCCTCCCAAAGTACTGGGATTATAGGCGTGAGCCACCGCGCCTGGCCAGAACATTGGTTTTTCCCATGGACACTCCAGGGTCAACTGTTTTCCCCTTATGGTTTGGCATCCACAAAGCAGCAGGAATCTTCCAAGTACTGGTTCAACTACTGCTTTTACCAACTCCTTACCCACCTAATCCTTCCCAGTCTCCTTCTCTCCCTCCCCACTCATACCCTTGATGTCACTTACTGTGGGGCATTTGCAGCTCTCATTCAAAGCCATTCTTTAGACAAGACCTGAACATGCTTAAATTTGTTTCAGAGGATCTGCTGAGGATCTTTTCACCAGGGAATCCAGAGACTGATGCAGGCAGGAGAAGGAGGACAGTTTGATTCAAATCTCTAAAGACTACTTGGGAAATTATACAGCCAAAGGTGTCCTCTTCGAGGGGACAAATCTCAATTGAAGAGTGTATAGCATTTATTTATATTGCCCACCTCCAACTTTTATGTATATGACATTTTCCCCTACTCCATTTATCCTTTCTTTCCTCTGGTGTTGGACTTTACCCGTATCTTTTTTCCTCCTTCGTCACTTTCTTGCTGTCTACTTTTATTCCTTGTTTCATTCTCTAGTCCAGATCAGCCGTGACCGGCAAGGGTGAAGTGAGAGCAAAGGTGACACATCTCAGCATTGTCCTTGGAACTGGGCTGCTTGCTGTTTCCTTCCCCACCTCCCTTTATCCTGTTACCTGCACTGGGGAAGATAATCAACCCTAGACTTTCTTCCCACATTTTGCCTGCAGCCTATTCACCTGATGCTCATTCTGTCCTTCTGCTGCAGTACATCATAACTTGGGGTGAAGACCATATGCTTTAGAGTTGGATTCATGGTTTGACTTCTGGCTTTTCTGCTCGTTACATTGTGACATTAGCCACCTTAATTTTCTAAGCCTAGATTTCTCTATGGGATCCCTGTCTTTGGAATTATTGTGAGGAGGAAACAAGGTAATTATTGTAAGGGGCTTCTTGTAGTTTGTGGTTCTTAGTAAGCACTTAATAAATGTTTCCGGCTGTTATTATTGTCACAATTATCATCATTATCATGGTTATTCAAAGCTCATCAAATATTTATGGAGTACTTCCCCTGTGTCAAGCACCATGCTAAGAGGTAGGAATAAAGCAGAGAGGAAATCTACACCCTCACCGAGTTTTAGTTCCTTTATTTCTTCTCGTTTAGGTCACAGGAATCTTTCAAAGAGTATAGCCCAAAGTTTTTTGTTCCATTCCCCACTTCACTCCCAGAATCCTAGATTAAAATCTATACAAATATTTCCACAGGAATATTGTTATATATTGGGAGTAAGTTTCATTCTCCTATTAGGACTACTATTATGTCAAGCAGTAATAAGGACTTTAAAAAAAATAAAATAAGATGTGGAGTTAGTGATGGAGAGTGCCGTTATGATAGATGCATCTAGGAAAACCTCTTTGGAGAGGTGATACCTGAGCAGAAACTCGAATGACGAGAAGAAATACCAGCGTTTTGGGGGAGATTGTCCTAAGCAGAGAACAGCAGCTGCAAAGACCCAAAGACACATATACTTGGTTATTAAGAATGGGGAGCAGCAAGGAGTATGGCAAGAACACAGTGAGTTAGGGAAGAATGGAATCTAATGAGGCCAGGCACTTTGGGAACTAGAGTATGTAGAATCTCATAGGCTGTCACTGGGACTTGAATTTTCCCTTGAGTGTGTGAAGAAGCCGTCAGAGTTCTGTGACTGACTTGTAGAGGTTCTAGTGGAGGAGATCAGAGTGGAAACAAAGAGACCAGGTAAAAAGCCATGACAGCATGAGTAAAAAAGCTTTCAGAGTGTTCATTATGCCTTCCAAATAAAAGTAACTTTTTGGTTCACAATTTGTTCATGAATTAAGGACTGGCTACACCTATTTAAAAATGTTAAGAAACATCACTAAGTAAAAATGTTAGGAAGAGATGATATATACGTAAGTATTATATCTAAGTCTTTACTAACTAGTCACATTATTAAACACTGCAAGGATCAAGAAAAGTTAAGTTATAAATAAAATAAACAGCCCAAGGAAGTGTTCCAGTCCCCACAGGTAGACTCAGGGTCATCTTCTTTATTTAAATCTTTATTTAAATGTGGATAGCATCCCCAGAGACTTGGGGCTACACTGAGAATATTCAAATCCATGTTTCTAAAACCATCAGAGATAGAAAAAAAAATTAGCAAATATCCCTTTTCAACTGGAATAAACTTGTCTTAATTCTAGAACTTTTCCATGCCAATGTTTTCATGCTTCCTTTGTGTTTTATCTTTTAGCTCATTATCAAATTATAGTGATTTGAAGAAAGATTCTGCTGTGAACCTCAATGCTTCTAGAACCCCAGGAAGGCATGGATTGACAACCACACCTCCACAAAAACTCCTCTCCCAGCAGTTGCCACAGAGGCAGGGAAATGAGACAGATAAGACTCAGGGTGCACAGACTTGTGTGGCCAATGGTGTAATGGCAGCACAAAACCAGATGGAATGTGAGGAGGAGAAAGCTGCCACTCTTAGCCCAGATACTTCTATTCAAGCTTCTGAACCCTTGCTTGATACACACATAGTGAATGGAGAAAGAGATGAAACTGCCACAGCTCCTGCATCACCCACAGCAGATGACTGTGATGGAAATGCTTCTGACAGTAGCTACAGGACTCCAGGCATAGGCCCAGTGCTCCCCCTAGAAGAAAGAGGGGCAGAAACAGAAGCCAACGTACAAGAGAGGCAAAATGGGGAAAGCCCTCTGGAACTGGAGCAGCTGGACCAGCACCATGAGATGAAGGTAGAGCATGAGACTAGCTCATAAGCAGGGAAAACCCTGCCTGTTCGATTGTTGTCTTAAAACTCTACTTTTTTTTTTTTTTTGGAGAGGGAGTCTCACTCTGTTGCCCAGGCTGGAGTGCAGTGGCGTGATCTCGGCTCACTGCAATCTCCACCTCCTGGGTTCACGCCATTCTCCGGCCTCAGCCTCCCAAGTAGCTGGGACTACAGGCGCTCACCACCACACCCAGCTAATTTTTCGTATTTTTAGTAGAGACGGGGTTTCACTGTGTTAGCCAGGATGGTCTGGATCTCCTGACCTTGTGATCCGCCCGCCTCGGCCTCCCAAAGTGCTAGGATTACAGGCTTAAAACTCTTTATTTATTGCACCCCTGCAATGTATGAATCAGGTCACCCACACTGGCAGTTAAATGATTTTCAAGCTCTGGTTGCTGATGAGTATTTCCCCTATGCTCTAAGCAGATATTTCACTTTTTCTTTTCGTGTAGTTTCTGTTAATATCTCTGTTGTAATTTCAGGAGTCAGAACAGTGTGGAAACTTTAATGTAGGAAATCCACAAACGTATTGTTTTTACATAGAAAGAAAATGTTCCTTGTTGTTCTAGATGTTGGTGCTGTATCCCTAATACTTATGGACCAAGCAAGAAGAAATTGTGTAATCTTTGTTGTTCAGAAGTTTCTAATAGAATAAATAGTAGACCTGTAAGATGAACTTGCCACTAGTAAATGTTACTTTTAAGGACATGAATATGGAAGTATTAAATTATTCAACAGATTATATTTATAACTCTAGGCTTTTAATTTTTTTAAGTTTTCTAATTAATGCCCAATTTTGTAATAAATGGTATAGTCTTTGAGTTACAAGGCCATTTAAAAATCATTTTAGAGCCGGGCGCGGTGGCTCAAGCCTGTAATCCCAGCACTTTGGGAGGCCGAGACGGGCGGATCACGAGGTCAGGAGATCGTGACCATCCTGGCTAACACGGTGAAACCCCGTCTCTACTAAAAAATACAAAAAAAAACTAGCCAGGCGAGGTGGCGGGCGCCTGTAGTCCCGGCTACTCGGGAGGCTGAGGCAGGAGAATGGCGGGAACCCGGGAGGCGGAGCTTGCAGTGAGCTGAGATCCGGCCACAGCACTCCAGCCTGGGTGACAGAGCGAGACTCCGTCTCAAAAAAAAAAAAAAAAAAAAAAAAAAAAAAAAAAATCATTTTAGAGCCAGGCATGGTGGCTGATTGCTGTAATCCCAGTACTTTGTGGGGCCAAAGCAGGAAGAGTTCCTCAGCCCAGTAATTCAAGACCAGTCTGGGCAACATGGCGAGAGCCCCTATCTACAAAGATTTTAAAACTTAGCAGAGCATGGTAGTTCACACCCGTGATCTCAGCTACGCGGGAGGCTGAGGTGGGATAATTGCTTGAGCCCAGGAGGTCAAGGCTGTAATGAGCCATGATTGTGCCACTGCACTCCAGCCAGGGTGACAGAGCAAGACCCTGTCTCAAAAACAACAAAAGAAAAAAAAAAAAAAATCTTAGTTTAGCAATTCATTTATAGAAGCAGAAATAGCCCCAGAAAGCTTATGATTTTGTTTTCAAGGTCACACTGTTTTTTGAATAATAGCTCCCAACCTCATG